>NC_057865.1:109783434-112588434 GCF_019393635.1 Dromiciops gliroides
AAATCTGCTCTCAGTTACTTACTAGCTACATGATCCTGGGCAAGTCACTTAATGCTGTTGGCCTCAGTTTCTCATCTGTAAAACGAGCTGGAAAAGGAAATGGCAAACCACTCCAGTATCTCTGCCAAAAAAGCTCCAAAAGGGATCACAAAGAGTCAGACACAATTGACAAATAACTAAACAATAAAACCAACAGTTCATTCCAGTTGTGACATAGGGAATTCCAAGATTAGGGCAACAGTGAAGCTGCTTAGTACTAAATTAAGGAGGGAGATGACATAAAGTTCCTGATCTTACCTTAACTCTTCATATTTTCCTGTCTTCAAACCCCAAGTAACATTCCTAATAAGAAAATATCCAAAAATCTCAGAATCTCCCTTAGACAAAATTGATTCCCCAATTTATTCACCTCTGAATCTTCCTCTTCCAATTATAATAAAGCTCTTTCCTCCTAGTTGAGGCTTCAATGAACATAAATTAGGTTTAAATGTCCCCTTCTATTTTTTTTTAATATGTGAACTGTCTTCCAATAGGGCAGTTTAGAAGGTAGCAGATACAGCTACCTCTGTTGTAGTCATCTCATTTTCAGAGGCCCATGGTCCAATGTTCGCCCTTGATTTGAAGAAGGAATCCACTCAGGCATTCAACCACTGAATTAAAAGTTTAAGCGGTGACAAACAACTTGCCATTTGTACTGATAAACAAGAATGAACAAATGACCCTGTTATTGTCTTCAATGACTATAAGGCTTTATGTTGTATAGCCCCTTATAGTTCTATTTAAAAGGCATTTTCCCAACCTAATTTCATTTTGATTGTCTCCAGACTAAATACTAACCTATGTAGCAGTCAGTCAATAAATATTTATTAAGTGCCTACTACATACTAGGCAATGTGATGAATGCTGGGGATACAAAGAAAGGATATTAATAGTCCCATTTTACCTTCCCATTTCCTCAGGTGAAGAACCTGAGATTTGCTCAAGGTCTCATTGGTGGGAGAGTCAGAACTAGAACCCAGACCTTCTGACTCCTAACCACTCTTCTTTCCACCACACCATAATACTTCTTCTATACCTCAAACATAGATGAGACTGACACGATGAGGTTCATCAGATATTTGAATAAGTAACCACTACACACACACACACACACACACACACACACACACACACACACACACACACACGCATGCACCCTTAGATGGATCCAAAGGCAGAGTTCCCTTCTTCCAGTCTAGAGGAAAGAGTACTATAGAGAAGTTCAAAGCATTTAGATTCCTCTACATAAAACTGAAAGGATTACTCTGCTCTACATAATTGCAATGATCTGTGCCTAATTCCTTTCATATGCCCCTTTTTAGGATATCTTTTCCATGGTAACAATTTTCACAGGGGCATATTTGCTGAAGTCAGAAATATGATACTAAAACTGCCTCCCCCACCAAAACTGCCATTTTTCTAAGTCACTTGGTATTCACTGGAGCTCGATTGCTCAGAGATTTATGTTTAGCCCCTTACTACGCACAATGTTTACCAGGCACTCAACTTTCTCCCACAAACCTAGTCATTCACATGCACAAAAATAGTAACTTTTCATCATACCAGCGAGGTTTTTGTGTCCAACAGCTTCACTCGGCTAAATGCTTAGGGAATGTAATTAAGCTGTTCATACAGGTATTTCTCTGTATAGTCATCCTGGTGCACAAAAGTCTGTACAGTGGGGCAGCTAGGTGGCGCAGTGGATAAAGCACAGGCCCTGGATTCAGGAGGACCTAAGTTCAAATCCAGCCTCAGACACTTGACACTATTTGTGTGACTCTGGGCAAGTCACTTAGCCCTCATTGCCCCGCCAAAAAAAAAAAAAGTCACAAATAATCTGTACAGTTATGAGGTCTCCAGAAAGCCTGCGACCCACTACCTGTTCTGCTTCATGCCATCCCCACTTCCCAACTCATACCCCTGTTCTCTCCCATTGACTTGATCTCTCTGTTGCTCCCTGCCCCCACATCCACTCTTCATTCTGGCTACATTCTTTGTCTGCCAACTGTAGATATATTCCTGTGTAAAATTTTTTAAAATTATATATTATATGTAAATATTTTTAAATTTTCTACAGAAAAAGCATTTGTTGTTCAGTCATTTTTCAGTCATATCTGATTCTTCATGACCCTATTTGGGGTTTTCTTGGCAAAGATATTGGAGCGGTTTGTCATTTTCTTCTCTAGCTGATTTTATAGATGAGAAAACTGAGGCAAACAGGATTAAATAACTTGCCAAAAGTCATGTAGCTATCAAGTGTCTGAGTCTGGATTTGAACTCAGGTCTTTCTGACTTCAGGCCTAGAGCTCTCTCCACTCTGGCACCTAGCTGCCCCAGGCAAAGTATATGATCCCTTTCAGACCAAGAATTCTCTAATAAAGTACCTTATAGTGGTGTGCTAGAACTGGTTCCTACCAGCAGCCAATTGTTAAATTTTGAGAGTATTTATACCTTGCAAATATATTAATGGTACAAATAAGGGCTTGATTGTTTTGTTTATTGCCTAGACTTAATAAAGTAATAGAAAAAATGTTGATAACATAGACTAAACTTAAAAGTGCACCCTGCGTATATTTGTTTTAGACAGAAAGCAGGTTATTAAACACCAACATACTCCTGCTTTTGCATATACTCATAGTCCACTGTGCATGCTTAATAAAAAAAAAAAGGCTCAGCAAGTTACCAATGACCTCACTGGCACATCACCATTACATGGAATTGGAGATAAAAGTGGTCATGATGAAAAACCAAAGTTTTGGGGAATCATATTGATACATACATGCACATGATCAGCTCCTAGACATTCCCTTCATTGTGGCTTCCAAGTAATCTCTGTCCAGCTGTCATTCTTTCCATTTGTTTTTTAGTCCTTAGAGCTCACCATTCCATGGACATAATCAGTATTAGCCTGCTGTGGTCATTTTCTTTATATTTGATCTCCCAATTGGAACCCTATCTCCTAGGGCCTATGAGTGGGGGAGGAAAGGTAACAAGTCTAGGGGGGAAAATTTCCAAAGACCCTGGAAGCACTTGGAAAGGGGAACAATTTATATGCAGATTCAGGTGATTGATCAGTAAACACCCAGCAGTTCGATGTTATTCAAAGAGAACCAGTGACATCTAGGTGTGAAGTTTTGCCTTGCTTCTAAATTGGATTGAAGTGAGGCGGATTTGCACAGTCATCAGCCTCACTCTCTCTTCCAAAGTCATCAAATCAAGTGGTAACACTGGGTGACTGACAATAGCCAGGGATGCAGTGGACGACCATGGCTTCTTTGATTTCTCAAGTTCTAAGGACTCCACAGCATCTGGGACATGGCCATTGGAACAAATTCTTCTCATCTACTCATTCTTCCAGGGGAAGTCTCACATACTTGAGATAGACATCCCCTTAACTCACCCAAGGGTTTGAGGCCAGTTACCTTTGACGTGATTCAGCCCATTTGCAGAGACAGTTTTACGGCTGTGTGACTGCTGAACATGCAACGGCTTCTTGGAGTCATAGGTGAGAGTTGAGTGGCAGGTACACCCAAGGTGAATAAGTGGCCCCAAAAAGGGCTCAGCAAGCCCTCTCACCAAATACCTGAAAGGAGAAGGAAAACTTCTTTGATGCTTGGAAAAATAACATTAAGAGCAAATCATATTGCATTTTAATTTTATGGAGGTTCTTCAGCTCTGATATTAAGGCAAACTTATCTACCAACTGAAAATTAATATCTCAGCTCTTATAAGAAATAGAGTGTGATAAAGTTGCCAGAAGATTTCAAATTATTAACCAGTTCATAACCTATTGATGTGGTCAGTCGACTCTACAATTACTTGAAAATTTAAACCAGACCAATTCAAATGAGCACTTTTGTGTGAACCTTGTGAGACAATAAAACATCAGCTACTGAACACATCACTATCCTATGACAATTGTAAGTGAATTATTAAATAATAAATTATTCACCAATGTAAAACCTCTGGGCTTCAGGACTGATATTTAGACCCATATTCTTTACTGTTTTTAAAAATTTCTTTACCAATTTAAACCTCAGCATATCATTACTGATGAAATTTTATCATATCCAAATACCACTTCTCTAAGTCTTGTTATCTAAAACATATACCAAAATAAACTCAAATGTTGAATTTGAAAACACAATTCAAATTAAATTTTGACTTTTATAAACTGATAAAACTTTATAAATTTTTAATAAACTTTTATAAACTGATAATATATGAAATTAGCAGAACCAGATATGTGTCTATGTATATATTTATATTTTAATACAAATATATTTAATTTTTAATTATATGGTTTTAATGTTATATATAGTTATATACTACATATATGTATGTGTATATATATATATATATATATATATATATATAGTCTTGTCTTTGTATCCCCAGCACCCAAACTTAAAGGTATTAGGCACATAATATTTATTATTATTATTATTTATTAAGCACATTAAGGTTTGCAAAGCACTTTCTATATTTCTATGTTTATATATTTGTAAATTTTACATATTTATATTTCATGTATTACATATAATGTATTTATATATGTGGGTGTATACATTTACATATGCATATGGCTACACACGCATACACATACATAACATCTCATTTCATCCTCACAACAAAGCTTTGAGGTGAATGCTGTTATTTGCTCCATTTTACTGAAGAGGAAATTGAAGCTGAGAGAGGTTAAGCAACTATTCCAGGGATATCCAGCTAATAAGTGTCTGATAGCAGATTTAAACTCAGGTATTCATGACTCTAAGCCCAGCATTCTATTCACTATAACATCTAGTTGCCCCCTTTAAAAACAATAAATGTTTGCTTAATTGAGTTTAATTGAGGTGCACAAACAATGAATAACTATTCTGGAATACCCAGTCCATTATAATTTTAATTGCATATAGTATATACATATGTGTGCGCATACACACACGCACACACGCACACACTTTTTCTCCTTAGTACCACATTTTTTTCCTCAGAATTATTGAGGTATTTGGTCAACATTTCTCAGGTGTTCCTCATAGGTTATAAGAGCAGGTGGGCTAAACCCAGTTTGAAACTGAGCCAATCTCAGGGTGATTATTGGCCCTCAATAAACCCTGGAAACAGTAACAGTATAATTAGATACTGTAAGCAGGCGACTTGCCAATAACCACTTGATTTTACACATTTCCCTGGGTGTGATGACATCCATATCTAGCAGGCTGGGACACCTCCAGGATGGGAGGGCTTGTCTCACAAGAGTTGTCAAATAAACACTTCTTCTATGTCCTGTACCAAATCCAGCTTTTTAATTATAGACAATTAATATGTCTACTGCTGCAGTAGGGCAAGTGAAACTGCTAATCTGTGTATGCAATTTGGATGGCAATTGCCCTGGATAGACTCCGAGGAAGGGGCAGATCATGCACAGACTGAATAAGTGATGGTGTGGAAGAACATTTCAGGGCCATGCTCACAGGCTCCAAATGACAACACACTCCATGACTGTGATGGTAAAGGGGGGAAAACTCACATTATGCAGCACTGGGTTGCATGCAAATCATGTAGAGATATACCCCTTCTCCCAAGTTCTCTGGCTTTAGGATAGAGAGCAGACTAGGATGTCCTCTGACACCTACCTGGCTATGTGGCCCCAAGCAAGTCATGTCAGTTCTCCAAGACTATAAGTTGCAGAGAAGGCATCAACCTGAAGTGGTAGATGGAGCCTCCTCACCTGGACTTCCCTGTGCCAGTGAAATCACAGGTCCGGTCCCTATACCTAGAGTATGTGCATGTGCATGTGTGCACATTCTACTTGTCTGCTGATGTTTTTGCTATTGTTAGGGAATTTTGTTTGTCTGTTTTTTAAACCAGGCATTGTCATTGACAAAATAAGCTACCTATTAAAATCACAAAAGCCACTATATCTGACTGGACATATCTAGGCATAAATCATGTTGTAGTGAAAAGAGCTTTGGATATTAAGTCCAAAGCCCTGATGATGAGTCCCTGCTCTGCCACAAATTAGCTATGTGCAGTCTGATTCACTTTATTATATTTCTACTACTTTGCGAACTATCAAGCATTATACAAATATGAACTCTATTATGAACTAAAGGTGAAGATGTGGTGGAGGCGAAACAGAATGGATGAAAGTAGAATGAAAAACAGCCATCTAGAAAGCCAGCACTAAATATGTTGGTAAGAGTGTGTAACCTGCCTGGTCAATGTGTTGGTTGGATAATATGTGAAACATTCTGTTCAATTTGATGAGACACACATTAATCAGGAATATTGATAGATTTATATTTAGTCAACTTATAAACATATATTAAGCACCTACTACATGTCAGGCAGTTTACTATGTACCAGAGATACAAAGAAAAAGAAAAAGTAGCCCCTGGCCTCAAAAAGCTTCTATTCAGGGGCAGCTAGGTGGCACAGTGGATAAGGCACTGACCTTGGATTCAGGAGTACCTGAGTTCAAATCCGACTTCAGACACTTGACACTTACTAGCTGTGTGACACTGGGCAAGTCACTTAACCCTCATTGCCCCGGAAAAAAAAAGCTTCTATTCAATTTGAGGAGACAACGAAGATGTAAATCAGACACCAGGTAAAGTAGACTTAGAGAGAAAGATACTAGAAACTGGAGAATAAAAAAAAATGCCTCCTAAAAAAGGTGGCAATTTACATATATGTTGTTGCCTCCCATATCAGAATGTAAATTCTTTGAGGGTAGGGACAGTTTGGGAGATCTTTGTTTGCTTGCTTTTTCCTTATATCCCAAATTCTTAGCTCTCTCCATGCCTGGCACAGAGTCAACACATAAGAAAGGCCGGGATTCTAAGTAACAAAGGTCATGAGGGAGAGCATTCCAAGCATGGGGAACAGCCAGTGCAAAAAAATAGAGTTCATTATCAACTAATGCAAAGTTTTCAGTATGAGTCTATATTCTCTATTCAATGAGGGACTGATAGTAGTGCCCATTCACCTTGAAAAAAAAAAGGTCCAGAGTAAATCACTTGCCCAGAGAGGTTGTGAGCAGAGGGATTTGCCTAGTCATACAGATGTCACTGACAGAACTGGCTCTAGGACCTAAATCTCCTTAATCCTAACTTGGAACTATCCCACTACATCATATTGCTATTTTTCAATAGGTATAACTTCTATTTAGCTAATTTCCATTTTGATGGACTTACTAAACCAGGAAAATGTTACACACACAGTGTAGCAAAGCATTTAATGAAGTACTTCATAGCATCTTTTTTTTTTTGGTGAGGCAATTGGGGTTAACTGACTTGCCCAGGGTCACACAGCTAGTAAGTGTTAAGTGTCTGAGGCCAGATTTGAACTCAAGTCCTCTTGAATCCAAGGTCAGTGCTCTATCCACTGCGCCATATAGCTGCCCCCATAGCATCTTTATAAACAAGATGGAGAAAAGCAGGATAAATCTTTCAAATTCAGAATTGGGTGAAATGCTCTAAGGAAAAGTGGTAATTGATGAAATCAAGGAGAGGAACCATTTCTTGTTCATCATTGTAGCTTCCCCTAAAACCCTGGACAGTGCTTTGAACATATAGAGCACTATATTAAATGGCATTTGCATCAATAAATGGACTTGAAGGGAGATCTTCAGTGATATTTTCTAAGGCTTTGTCCTTGGCCTTCTCTATTTCAACATTTTTATCATTAATTTAGATAAAGATACATACAATGTGTTTGACAAATTGAAGATGACCCAAAGCTAATTGGTATAGTTCATAGATTTCTGGACTAAAACAAGGGACACAAACCAAGAAGGAGAAATGTAACAGATAAATATAAAATCCTCCTTTTAAATTAAAAAAATGAATTGCACAAATGCAGGTTGGAGAGTCATGGCTTGATTTCCATTCATGTGGAAAGAATTTGGGGTTTTCAACATGAACCAGCAGTGTGACCTGGTTACTTTTAAAAGCTAATTAGATCCTAGTCTGAATTAATATTGATTTAGTCCCCCTGTCCTGTGTGCTGGTCAGATTATATCTGGAACAGTCTATTTAATTCTGGAAGCCAAACATTAACCAGGAATATTGAAAAGTTTAAAGTATATTTAGAAGATAGGATAGTGACAAGGCTAGAAATTACATGATTTGATTAAAAATTGAAGGAACTGGAGGGTCTTACGTGAGCTGATGATGAGTGAGATGAGCAGAACCAGAAGAACATTGTACACAGTATCATCAATATTGAGTGTTGACCTACTGTGATGGACTATATTCTTCTCACCAATGCAATGGTACAGAAGAGTTCCAGGGAACTCATGATAGAAGAGGATCTCCAAATCCAAGAAAAAAAAAAAAAGAAAGAAACTGTGGAGTATAGATGCTGATTGAACCATATTATTTCTTTTGTTTTGGGTGCTGTTGGTTTTTTTTTTCTATTTTGAGGTTTTGCATCACTGCTCTGATTTTTTCTCTTGTAACAGGATTAATGCAGAAATAGGATTAATGTTATTATGTGTATATATATGTGTGTGTATATATCTATATCTATATCTATATCTATATCTATATGTATAGAGATATATAGATATAACCTATATCAGATTACCTGCTGTCTAGGGGAGGGGGGAGGGAAGGAAGGGAGGGAGAAAAATCTGAAATTGTAAAGCTTGTATAAACAAAAGTTGAGAACTATCTTTACATGTAACGGAAAAAATAAAATACCTTATACATTAAAAAAAATTGAAGGAACTGGGACAATTTAGCCCATATAATTGACACTCCCTGTTGTCTTAGGCAAGTCACTTAATTTCCCTGGGCCTCAGTTTGTTCATCTGTAAAATGAAAAGGTTGAAATAGAAGGCATGTGAGGACCTTTCCAGCCACAATACTATAAGAAGACTGAGGGACTAGACTCCATCTGGCTCAAAAGCCCCAGGAAGCACACAAGGCTGTTGCTAGGGAGGTTACTGCTGAGAGGGACAAGGGCAGGGCTAGCTTTGTAGAAGAATTTATTGTGGCCATCATGGAAAAGGAAGCTCATTATCTGTTAACTTCCTATTTTAACTAATTATTTTTGTTAATTAGGTGCCAAAATATTGGTAGACTACAAAAGAAATACAAGTTCTGTTAGAGTATTCTAAATTTTAGTGCCTGGGGTCAAAGTCCTTAACATACTGCTAGCCTAAGGTCCTTTCTAACTCTATGATTCTGTCATTCTGTAATTTAAGGTTTGGCTGAGAATCCTAAACAACAATATGATATAATTTTTTGATATGAGAAGAAGTGGTTGGAAAATGGGTCATAGCTAGCAAGCCAAGAGGCAGATCAAATTTCATTAAAAGTCTGATGGAGGGGGCGGCTAGGTGGCACAGTGGATAAAGTGCCGGCCCTGGATTCAGAAGGACCCGAGTTCAAATCCAGCCTCAGACACCTGCTGTGTGACCCTGGGCAAGTCACTTAACCCTCATTGTCCCGCCCCCCAAAAAAAGTCTGATGGAGATTATGTAGAGGATACCTTTATCTTGTTGACCCAGGGCTGTATGCAGGATCCATATTAACAGGTTGTAACAGATTCAAAAATCGATGGTTAATTTACAATGTTGAATGACCGTATCCAGCATGCAGTTACATATGAAGCTTGTATATTTTGTGGAATTACTGTAGAAAACTAGCTTGACAATCATGCAATATTATTTTTGTAAGCTATACAATTAAACACAAGAGGGGGAAAAAAGAAGCCAGATAAGGCAAACTCATTGGATGATAATGGTGTTGATGGTGATAGCTGACATTTGTACAGGGTGTCCCAGAAGTCTTGGTATAGTTTCTGTGGAAAGGACAAAATTCTACAGTAACTGCACCAAATATCTGTGATGCTCTGTATATGAAATTTAAATTCACACAGCACTTTAAATAAATTTGATATGCCAAATAACCCTGTAAGGTTGGCAATAAAAATCTTATTAGTCCCATTTTAGGGATGAGGAAACTGAAGAATATTAAGTAACATGCCATTACTTAATTGTTGGAGGCAGTATTCAAATTCATTTGTTTCCTGCTTAGAAGTCTTAAACTCTACATAATTGACCATTCCCATTATTTTATAGGCATATATTTATAAAAACTATTTCCACCTAATAACAATGCCTAAAATTCAAGTAATATAACACCAAATCGGGCAGCTAGGTGGTGCAGTGGATAAAGCACCGGCCCTGGATTCAGGAGTACCTGAGTTCAAATCCGGCCTCAGACACTTAACACTTACTAGCTGTGTGACCCTGGGCAAGTCACTTAACCCCAATTGCCTTACCGGAAAAAAAATATATATAATACTGTAACGATTGGAATAACGCCACCTGCTGGATACTAACTGTAGAAGAGTTCTGCCCATGAAGCGAAGGTCTTTGAGGGCAAGACCAGGAGTCTTTGGTATCAGGAAGTGACGCGGACTAGTGGGAGGAGGAAGGAGGAGACGGAGGCTCTCTTCCTTTTGGACTCTGGCGGAGAGCGGAGCTAGAAATGTGCTCTCCCTTTAATAGATAGGAATCTAGGCCTTTCTTTTTCTTTACCAAATTCTTATTCTCCTTAATAAATGCTTAAAAGCCTAATTCTTGCTAAAGCTTATAATTTATTGGCGACCACTCATTAAATAGTTTAGACAGTTTAGCTAGAATTTTAGCCCTTAACAGATGGCTGACCACGAAGAGGAAAGCTAAACTTCAGTCTTCTGATCTTCTGGTTGGGTAAGAAATTTCCCCTCCCTCTCCCTTTAACTGCTAAGTACTGGAGTACTGGCTGTGTTTTCCTTTAAATTTTTTCGAATGGACCTTTTAAACTCCCTAATTACCCTATTTTTGATTTTAGTCTGTTTAACCAGACAAATGGGGGATAAGATCATGTTAATGCTTTGTTTTTGTGGATTTTCTATTTTTCTTTTTATTTTTGTTAAAAGAGCCAGCAACTTACTCACACAAGGAAATATCTCCCCCTCTCCCAACCATGCTTTTTCAGAGAAACCTGAAGAGATTCCTGCAGCTTTTCCCAATTCTAACACTAATTGTTGCTCTAATTTTGCATGCCTGGAGGCAATGACCCACCCTCTAGAAGTTTTTAATCCCCTAGCACCTGGAGGCAAAGTGGGGGAAGAGGAATCCAGGCCTGAGTTCAAAATCAAGTCTGATTCAAATTGTGCTGGTCCCTCCCCTCCTCTCCAGACCCCACCCTCTACTCCCCCCATGGCCAAGCCCTTTGCTTCCCCTGCCCGGGAAGTCCAAAGATCTAATGCGCATGCTCAACTTTCTCAAACTACATTTGCAGCTTCAGGCTCAGCCCTTCCCCAGCCTGGCTGTGCTTCTGAGACAACCTTAGAAAACCCTTTAAATTCCAGATATGCTCGTTTTGTTCATAATTTTGCTAACCTGCTTTTGTCTTTAATTAGTAATCTTATAAAGCATTTGTATGGTGAAAAGACTGACAGACAATATAGAGGGGTTAAAGAAGAAAAACTTAAGCTGAATAAGAATGACAATCATCACCATAGTTCAAGACTCCGCTTCTTTTGCCATGGAAGTATATATATTTTACAGAAATGTAGAAGTAAGAAGCAAGGTATTGATATGAGTATTGGGGATTTTAGATATCGGAATCAAAAGTGTTCTAAATTCACTCAGATTATTAATAGTATCAGTTCAGAGGTTACATAGGATTTCTATACTATTACATATACATTTTGAAATTAATGGTATGGGTTTATTTTCATAGAGATTTTAATGCTTTTGAGATTGTGTCTTATACTTAGTTTCTAAAACAAGGAGAATATTTGTAAAAGCTTTTTATAGTCATGTGATCAAGTTTATATTTTATAATACTCTTATTGATATTAAGTTCATATTCATTTAGATTTCCTTAGTTTGAATTTCACTGTATTTTATTGTTCCATGTGTATTTTCTTCTATTCATTCATCTATCTAATTTTGAAACATGGTTTAGATTTCATAATACAATGTTAATTCTAGGAGTATTGTGCTCCCATATTCTGAGTTGTTTGTTTTTGTTATTTTTTTTTCTCAACTGATTATTTGATCAAACTCTTTAAAGCATTTCCCTGGCAAATTGTTTGCCATGGCAAGTGTAAATTGATTCTAGAAGTATTATTTTTGATAAGCATATTCCAAAAAAAAAAAAAAAGAGGGGAACATTTGTAAAAGTTGTCTTTGAGATTGTGTTGTGCTTTAACTTTTATTTAAATATGTTCAGATTTTTCAAAAAAGTAATTGTATACTAAGTAAAAAAAAGGGGTATTATTTGAAATTGTTGCATAATTATATATTGTGTTCTGAGTCAAGATGTATTCACATTTTTTGCAATCATTTATTATCCTCAATTTTTAAATCCATATGAGACTTGGATTATGGGAACTTATCATTTAAGACATTAATTGCCTTTATTCTGAGTTATCAGATGCCAGTTGGCCAAGATGCCATCCAATCACAAGAGGAATACATGCAAGAGCAGACACTGAATTGTCACATGAGGGGAGACATGCATGAAGTCAAGGTATGGCCGAGGGAACGGCTTTTGACTAATGTTGAGGTTGGATTCTCTTGGTTTAATATTTTATTTTATTTTTCCCCACAATATTGTACAGATGGCTGGAAGTATTCATCCCACCCATCTTATTCTACGCCTGGCTTCTATGCTCCCTCCTATATGCCTGATGCCATGGACATCTCAATCCCATGCATCTGATTAAGTCTGACTCAGTTTCCTCCAATATGTTTGGTGGCATGGACATATATTCCATCCACCTATTTTAAGCCTGGCATACTGTATGGGCAGTACATATTGCTCAAGTGTGGGAATGCTCATATCCCATCATTTCTCTGTTCTTTTATGGTAACCCCCATAATTATCTCAGGTGTCATGATAAATACAGTGTTGAATTTGGCCTTGACACCTGTTACCAATTATATTAGATTTTTTAAATTTCTCATAATGGCATGAGGATGATTAGGCAGATGATGCAAAAAGTGATGAAACAAAGATAAAAATTATTTTGAAAAATTAATATCACAGCAATTGTCTTCTCAATTACCCTCCATAAGGGGGGGACTATAGTAATATTATATAATATATAATAGTAATATTATAATTTTAAAGAATGTTTCAATTTTTGTTTTATTATATGTTTCATGTGTAACAACTAAGATTCTGAATTCCCTTAGACATGTTTTTGAGAACTTTCATTGTTTGATTTGATTATTGACAAAGCTATTTTAAAGTTCTGTTAAGCTCAATTTTGTAGGAAATTTCCTGGCTGATTACCAGTATCCACACATCAACCCCTGAAAAGACTTCCATTCCACGACTACACCTAGAGGACATCTGAGAAAAGACTTTCAGAGACTTTAAATGAACAGTTTTGTTTTGTTTTTTTCTCTTTTCTTTTTCGGTTATAATATACACCATCTGTAATATGTACTCTCTGCAGAGGCCCTCCCTTTGCAAGACCAATGTCAAAGCGTCGGTTCATGAGGACAAAAAAAAAAATCGCCCCTCTGGACAAAACTTTCCTCTCTTCCTTTTCTATATTGTTGTTCACATATTATTAGTTAGCAATAGTTATTATATTCTTTTTACTGTTCCGTCAAGGAAACATTTTGTTTCTTGAGGAACAACAGGGGGGACTGTAACGATTGGAATAACGCCACCTGCTGGATACTAACTGTAGAAGAGTTCTGCCCATGAAGCGAAGGTCTTTGAGGGCAAGACCAGGAGTCTTTGGTATCAGGAAGTGACGCGGACTAGTGGGAGGAGGAAGGAGGAGACGGAGGCTCTCTTCCTTTTGGACTCTGGCGGAGAGCGGAGCTAGAAATGTGCTCTCCCTTTAATAGATAGGAATCTAGGCCTTTCTTTTTCTTTACCAAATTCTTATTCTCCTTAATAAATGCTTAAAAGCCTAATTCTTGCTAAAGCTTATAATTTATTGGCGACCACTCATTAAATAGTTTAGACAGTTTAGCTAGAATTTTAGCCCTTAACAATACCAAATGGACCACATTGCCTAGGTTTACTTGAGGATCCCAATAGTTGTTAGTACCAGGTTAGTGATAACAGTGGTACACAACTGACCAAGAAGTACCCAAAATAAGATTGCTGGAGAGAAGCAAATAGCAAGGAAGCTGGCAAGAGTTCACAAAAGATAGCAACATTTTTAAAAGGGGTTATAAAGGTATTTTTAAATACTTTACTCCATTTGGTTTTTTATGCATTTATGTTTTCTCACTCTAACTATAATTAAACCTCTATGACAACAGACATCAAGCCTTATATTTATTTGTACCCTCAATATCAAGACCTTATACATAGTTAGTATTTAATAAATATTTGTTTCTGGATTTATCCATATGTATCACTTTTGTCTTTGCATGCCTAGCATGTAGCACACCAGCCCATACAGAGCAAGAGTTTAATAAATTCTTGTTGATGGATTGTAACATTTATTGAGCCAGACAAAACAATAACAAAATACAATTAGAAGAACAAAAGTTCTAGAATTTCAAAGGAAATAATGAGAAAAGTATATATCAAGGAAATGTAGTCTTAACAGACCTCAAATTATATTATAAAGCAGTAGTCATCAAATATGATTTAGTACTCATTAAAAAAGAAAAGCAGATGAGTGAAAGAGACTGGAGAAGCAGAAACAGAAGCAGCTAATAAAACCAACAACACAGATTACAAGGGAAATTACTCCCTTTTTAAAAATAAGAACCTTTGGGAAAATGGGAAAGCAATTTGGTGGAAATTAGGTTTAGAACAACATCTTACACCATATTCCAAAATGTTGTTGTTTGTACTTCATTCTCAAAGAGGTCCATAAGAGATGGCCTGACTTGCGATGAATTTGATTTAAGTGAAGGAAGGGCTGTGGAAGGTCACCACTCACTCTCTCCTCCAGAACCATCAGGGTCCAGCTGCAAGTTATACATCAGGAAGCCCCAGGATGGCCCTGGATGTTTAAGACAATTGGGGTTACATGATTTGACCAGAGTTACACAGCTGCTAAGCATCTGAGGTGAGGTTTAACCTCAGGTCCTCTATACTCCCAAGTAAATCAGTAAAAAAAATGGCCTAATGTATAAAATAACAGTACTCCCATTATAATCTTCTTGAGAGCAAGAACTGTCTTTTGCCTCTTGGTGTAGCCCTGGCACTTAATACAATGCATGGTTCATGGTAGATGTTTAATAAATGTCTATTGACTGGTAGGAAAGAATAAGAAATAAAGTGAGTAGCCATCAGTTTTGGGAATGAGTGAAAAAAGTACCATGGCATATGAATTTAATGGAATGTTACTATATTATAACACATGATCACCAATGGACTTAAAAATATGAAAAGATTTGTATGGATTGGTATAAAGTTAAGTAAGCAGAATCAAAAGAAAACACATGACTACCACAATGTAAATAAAAAGATCACTAAAAGGAAGTTCATCTGTAATTGAAAAACCAATTGTGGTCCAGATCAAGTAATAAAAGATACTTTCTACATTGTGTCAGAAAAGTAGAGGACTATGAGGTCAGAGAGTTGAATTCATAATTAAACATGGTAAACGTATCAGGTATCTTTGTTTAATTGTATATCTTAATTACAAAAGAAGGCTTAATATTAAGGAGTGCCAGAAATGATTATGATGTAAAGACAAAAGGTATCAATGAAATATATTTTAAGATAAATAAATGAAATAGAACCCAAATGTAATGAAATTTAAAGAAATACAAAGTTTTAATGTATTCAACATTAAACTGTTTCATCCCATCTTGTATCATGAATGCCACAAATAAGTGAGCATACCGCAACAAATAATATCATTTCATATGTTTGGCTTTACAAGGACAGCCCCTAGGAGGCTATTTATTCCTCCCTATGAAGAGTACAGTGAAGGTGAGCAACTAAAGGTGGATTAAGATGCCTTGGTTATCAACTCATGGTTCAAGTTGCTAAAAATCCAATGGGCATATATAATTGAGAGAGAGAAAGACAGACAGAAAGACAGAGAAAGAGAGATCTCACAGCTCTACCAAATATACTTTTTAAGCACATATAAATTCTTTATAAAAATAATGAGCAAAAATGTTTAACAGTATTATTATTCATTTTTCAAAACATGCTATAAATCTTCAATAAGATTTATTTGGAATAAAAAGTTTAATATATTAATCATTAACTTAATGAATATCATCTACTCAAATATTTTGGCTTAGATTTCCTAGACAATGCCATTTACCAAATACATATATAAGCACATATTATTAAAAATGGTTATGGTAATCATCGGAGTTTCTAATAATCAATAATATCCATTCTGGATATTTCTCAAATTAGTTATAGAACTTTAAATCTAATTTTGGAGATCTATGATTTCAGCTTCTTAATTTGATTTGGGATCAAGGGCTACAACAGAAGCCCAAGAGCTTACCTTCCTGGTGTCACATGACACACTTGTGAGGCCCGACTGGTGGTCCTGACACCTTTTCCAACTCTAAATCTCTGCTTTCTATGATCTTAATCGACTCCTCTCTTTACATTTATACACTAAACAAGGTAACATCATCCCAAGGTATAGATTATAATCATTCTCTTCAGAAGTGTATTAAATCATTTCTCCCAAACTATTGCATTGAGGGTAATAAACAGTAGATTTTGTTAATATCACCAACTTGCATTTCCAGAGGCATTGCATGATCTCTGAAAAGAACTTCTTATCCTTGTCTATAAAGCTCTCTGAGGATAATCCCAACTGAAAAACATATTCAGTAAAATCTTAAGCACTATTTGAGCATCAATAGTGACCAAAGTCATGGCTTCTGGGTACCTTTTGGCATATTCTATCACTGTAAAATATTCTCCTTTTTTCCATATTAGTGAATTTAGGAAAGAGGGCTGCCATACTTATCTCCACTCTATGAAAAACCTCTCTTTAGTGAGAAAGGGTTGTGATAGAACTCTGATTAGGTGCCTACTCCCTCTCACCCTTTTTACTTCTTGTTTCAAAAAACTTATAATAATCCATCATGTGCTTTGTCATCCTAACTCAATAGACAAACCTGCACTAACAAAAAGAGCCCATAAAGAATAGCAAAAGGGGGCAGCTAGGTGGCGTAGTGGATAAATCACCAGCCCTGGATTCAGGAGGACCTGAGTTCAAATCCGACCTCAGACACTTGACACTTAACTAGCTGTGTGACCCTGGGCAAGTCACTTAACCCTCATTGACCCCCAAAAAGAATAGCAAAGGTTTTGGTAGAAGAATAGTTACTGGCAATCCATATAACAGTTTCTCTAGGGTCACCTAAATGGCAATACCTTAAGAGTCAATTTAATTACCCAAAATTGTAGATTCAGTTTATATGGGTGGCCATATAAGCTTCATTGTTAGAGAAATCATGGGGGAAATGGTCATTTGGTGCAATTTCTCTTTTGCACATTTAATATTACACAAATATATCATGACAGTAACTTGTTTTATATTTATAAATATCTTGCTAGTCTGTTTTCTCACCACAGAAGCAGATTATCAGACAAAGTATTCCTCCCTGAGAAAAAGCACCTTTCCAGAACCCCTGAATCAATTAGCAAGCATTCAGCAAAGGTTCTGATAAGAGGAGCTTACCTGATAAGTACTTGTATATAGCAGTGATTATAAAATAAAAAGAGTAGAAATTGAAAATTATGGGTGGGCATGTTTAATTTTAAAGAAACACCATCTATGCCCACAGTGAAAACCAGCTGCCATGCTATGATGCTAACAACACTTCACAGGTGTTGGGTTGTTAGAGCATTCCACTATGGGCTTTGATTCCATTTAAAGTAAGCCCCCATAGGTAGGCAATTTGTTGCTTATTAATTAATCAACAATGATTTACTAAATAGCTATTATATGCTAGGCATTAGGGATTTTAAAAAACAGAAATGAAATAACCCTTGCCCTCAAATAGCTTATATTCTATTGGGAGAGATAAGACATATTTTAATAAGTATAAGATACATATAATCTATGTATGATAGAGATAGATCACCTAAGAAGCACTCACTATATGCTAGGAATTGTTCTAATTGCTATATAAAAACAAGCAAGCTAAATAATCCCTACACTAACGTAGTTTACATTCTAACAGAGGAAGACATCTGGAAAGACACATAATGCAATTAAGGCTTCCCATAGGGATGATTAATACAATTTTCTCAATACAATTTTCCACTCAATTATGTTATTATTATTGGGTTTTATTTATTTTGGCAAGAAGTAGAAAGGATGGACATGAGGACCCAAAATTATGGAAACTTGAGTTAGAGTACCTCTTCTTATACATACCGGCTATGGAACCCTCAGTGAGTCACCCACCAGCTGTCATTCTTCTAGCAACTCTCTAAGACTATAAATTGCCTAGAAGGTGGTGACCTGCACTGGCAGAAAATGCTTCCTCACCTGGCAGCTCCCTATGCCAATGGAATCATAATCCCTAGACCTATTATTTTTGTCAAGTATGAAGCTAAGAATAAATACCAAACGGTATTAGGAATAATTTTGAAGATCATGATAAAGAAGAAAGAATCCCAAACCTGAATTCAGGAGATCTAAGGTCTAATTCTAATTTTGCCACTCACCAACTGTATGACCCTGAACAAGTCACAACATCTCTAGTGTTCAGTTTCTTTCTTTGTAACACTAAGATGTTAGTCAGAATGTTCTCTAATATTTCTTCCAGAGATGGTCAGATTGACCAGATCTGAGTTCAAATATGTCCTCAGACACTTATTAGCTGTATAAGTCTGGAAAAGTCACTTAACTTCAGTTTCCTCAGCTGAAAGTAGGGATAATAATAGTACCCACCTCGCAGAATGTTTGGGAGAATCAAATAAAATATTTGTAAAGTAATTAGCATACTACCTGAAAATAGCATATCTATCTAAACTTATAACAAATAATGTGTTTCTTTCCTCTTCAATGTCTAACATTCCATTATTCTATTTTTTGAGATACTCAGAGTATGATTCAAAGAACTATAAATAGTGGGGGGGGGCAGGGAAGTGGTGTCCTTCTCATTAAACCTTTTGAATTATCAATTGTGTAATTTAAGCCTGGATAAAGTATATACCTCTTTCAATTCAAACTGGTATTCTTTATTATCCAAAAGTACTACCCCAGTGTGGATTTGGGAACTGTAAGTAGTTTTAAATTATGTTTGGGGCCCACATTTTTTCCTATAGAAACATGTCTTTCAAATTATAATGAAAATCAATAGGAAAATATGATTCAATATATATTCACTTTATAGGCAATTTTTCTGGAAAACATGCATCTACTATGTTGATTGAGGATAAATTGTATAAGAAAAACTCCATTCCTCTGCTTTCCTTTCATTCCTTTCTTAATTCTTGCCTTAATTTCCTAGTCGTATAGGCAAGGGAAAATATTTTTTTTCTTTTCCAACTTTTTGGATGATTTAGAGGCTGAATTTTATTCCTAACCAATCTAATAATTAAGATAATATATTATGACAAATTTTAGTTAAGTCCATTATGACACATGTTCCTCAAATACAATCTTGAAAGAACTACATTAAACACCTATGTGATAAACAGGAATGCTTCCTGGTATTAGAGGAGATTTAGTAAAGAAATAAAAAAGGAAAGAATTTTCTGTATCCATGGTCAGAAATTAAAAATAAATCCACATAGTGTCTCTGTACCCATGGGAGTAAAGACCACATATCTTCCACATATATTTTTTCTGATATTTGACATTGAAAAGGAGAAAGGAAACCCCCCCCCCCCAAAAAAAAAACTGAGTAGGAATTTAGGCTTCCTATCTTTAAAGTTGTGGGTTTTTAAAAATTTCATTGGTTGTCAGCTTTTCTCAAACTCCTTTGATTTTATACATGTTTATTATATTTCATTTAGTTTATTTTATTATTGAATTGCACTCAAGAGAGAAAATATAAAATGAATACAATTCAGACTGGGTGTGCAGAGTATCAAGATCCGAGGGACTGAGACAAAAAGGAAGACCAGCTGCCAGGACAGGGAGTGAGGATAGGAGAATCTGAACCAGATATGGAAGCCAAAAAAAAAAAAAAATGGAAGGAATGAGAGGAAGATGAATATTTGTCTCATTCAACTTCATTCCCATGAAGTATTGGATCCTGGATACACCTGGGTCAAAAGACATAGAGCTTTGCATAGAAGTGGCAAGGGACTCATAGCTGCCTGTGCTTGTTAATTATTCTGTTTTACATTGAGTGTCAAAGTATTTCCTTGAAACAGGCAACCATTGCTCTAGCAATAGGATATCTGGCCCCTGGGTATGAAATAAAAGTACTATATAAAGTGTTTTTATTATGTTTTGGGAATTTTCCTCAATCTCCAAGGAAGGGTTACAAAATCTTTCATGGAAAAAATTAGAATAAAAGACAAAGAAATGGTAAGTCTTTCAAGACTTGTAAGGAAAGAAAGGTGGTCTATGTCCTCTTAAAAGCAGGAAAAAAATGCTATATTAGCATTTCATTAGGTCTGGGAACAGTACCAAAACTCAATATACATTACCACAATTCTCTTAAAAACCTATTACTCTTAGAAGGGTATTATTTAAGACAATCCTCTAGCCAATATTTAAGAGTAATTGTGTTGAGGTTTGATGAGACCAGCCCTCTTCCTGAGTGCTCTGGCTGCCTTTAAGTCCCAACTAAAATCCTCTATCTTCTACAGGAAGCCTTTCCCAAACTCTCTTAATTCTAGTGCCTTCCCTCTGTTAACTATTTCCTATTTTTCCTGATTGTATCGTTTGTACATATGTGTTAGTTTGTTGTCTCCTCCATTAGATGGTAAGCTCCTTGAGGACACAGACTGTCTTTTGCCTCTTGCACTTAGCAGAGTGCTGACACACAGCAAGCAGTTCATAAATGTTTACTGATTGATTGTTTGAAATTTGTGACAGGCCATGAAGATCTGTTTTATTTTCCCCTTGCTAATAAAATAGCATAAAAGACAAGAAACAATATTTCTTTGTCAGCCACTGGGCCAGGTGCAAATCTGCAACTTAACCAACTCTCTGAGCTGTGCCTGATCTTTAGAAAAGAAAGGTTTGAAGACATGCCTCTAACTGCCAATTTCCTCAGTCCCCCTTCAAAGCAAATGCATTTTCTTAGATTGCCTCATCCATGAATCCTGGTGTACACATGCTCTGGAAACTCTCGGCTGTGCCAGTTATCAAGATTACTTCTGCATGTACCAGATGATAGTGCTTCATATGGCAAATGTGGTTTGGGTGACAGGGACTCAGGAGAAATGGGCTCCAGTCTTACCTTTGCCACTACCTTACTATGTGACCTTGAGCAAAGCAAGACTCTTTGGGCCTAAGTTTCTTCATTCATAAAATGAGAGGATTATATTGAGTTCTAAGTTTACTTTCAGTATTAGTTTTCTATGATTCCTCACTTTTTTTCCCTAACTTTTTGAATCCTGACTCATTCATTTTCCTTGTCTTCTAGACCTATGCCTTGCCCTTAGTGTTTCTATTTTCTGTCTATTTTCCTAACCCACTATTTTAATGTAGGTTTGCCTCTTCCTATTCTTTGCCTATGTGGATTTCTGACCACAGAATGAGGACTTGCTATATGCATGCAGTTTGTACTTAAGATGGAAATGTTGGAAGAAATGGATTGGGAAACCAATAAAACAGCAGTTAGATTGTTTCAGCATGCTCCCTTGGCAGGTCTAAACGAATAAAGGATTCATAAACTTAACTCTCCCCAGAGTTTCCAAGGGAATTTGGAAACATAGTGTTTTGATGTATGTTCCTAGTAGAGGTTTCTCTTCCAAATGTACTATGGCTCCTTAACAGAGGGAACAGGACCTTAGAGCAAACCCTAGATCTAGTGTTCTCAGATCCTGCCTAACTACCTTGTAATAGATTCCTTAAGGGCATTTTGATTATTGCCTGTAGTTGCTTGTCAAACAACAACCTATATTTGGGTTTTCCCAGTTCTACAGGCCATCCTACAACCACATTCTACCTTATTTATCATCCTAGTGAGATAACAGAGAACAAGGGAGCAAGCATTTATTAAGTACCTACTATGTGCCTGGAACCATATTAAAGGGTTTTAAAATATTATCTTATTTGATCCTTCCAACAACCCTGTGAGTTAGGAACTATTATGACATCGATTTTACAGTTGAAGACTTGCACAGGATCACAATTTATTAAGTGCCTGAAGCTGGATTTGAACTCAAGTCTTCCTGACCACAGCCCCTGCATCACTATACTTCCTAACTACCTCTAATATGATTCTCCTTCTCTAGGGCTGACTGGATACTGGGCTCTGTAGGAGTAGAAGCCTCATTAATCACAGACCCTGCCACCATCCTGAAAAATATATAGGGATTCATGTGTTCAGGATACCAAGAGCCATTACCACCCACACTACAATTTTCTGCTCCACCAGGTAGACACCATAGATTAAGAAATCTTCATGCCATATTTCTAAATAGAATCTTAGGACCAATTCAATCTATAAGTTCTCCACATTAAAGGTTCTATGATGGGTAAATTCTTATATTTGCTCTCCTAATTTCTGTGATAAAGATTTGTTATTTGTGAGGCAAAATCCTATTTATCTTGCTATCTATTCCTATACCTTTATACTTAAATAGTTAAATCATACTTTTCCAAGTCTCTTATCTCCTCTCCTCTTCTCTCCCCTTCTCTCATATTGCCCAGAATCCTCTCTCCATCCTTGAAAAATCCTAGACTACTGTAAGAGACTACTGGTTGTTCTCCTTTGTTCAAATCCATCCTCACTCCAGTCTACCCTCCACTCAGCTGTCAAACTGATGTTCCTAAAGCTCAAGTCTGGCCATGTCATTCCCCTCTGCTCCATATTACTTTCAGGAACAAATATAAAGTCCTTTGTTTAACCTTTAGAGCCATTCATAGCCTGTATCCTTCTTACACCTTTTTGTTAAGTTGTTTTCAATCATGTCTGACTCTTCGGGACCTTTTTTCTTTCATTTATTTTTTTTTCTTTGTAATAAACATTTTTATCTATAGTTTTGGGTTCCATTTTTTATTGCTCTTTCCCTCCCTTCCCTATCACCTCCCTGAGGCAGCAATCAGATATGGGTTATAAGTGTATGATTATGTAAAACATTACCATATTTGTCATTTTGTACAAGAAAATGATTAAAAGAAAAAAAGGAAAGAAAGTGAAAAATAGCATGTTTCAGTCTGTTTCATCAATAACAGTTCTTTCTTTGGAAGTAGATAGTATGTTTCATCAATAGTCCTTTGGGATTGACTTGCATGATTGTATAGTTGAGAATAGTCAAGTCATTCACAGTTCTTCATCAAACAAAATTGCTGTCTCTGTGCACAGTGTTCTCTTGGTTTTGTTCACTTCACTATACATCATTTCATACATGTCTTTCCCAGACTTTCTGAAGTCATCCTGCTTGTAATTTCTTATAGCACAATAATTTTCCCTCACTATCATATACCACAGATTGTTTAGTCATTCCCCACTTCATGGGCATTCCTTTGATTTCCAATTCTTAGCCACCACAAAAAGAGCTACTATAAATATTTTTGTACAAATATGTCTTTTTCTCTTTTTAGGGATGACTTTGGGATATAAACCTAGCAGTGGTATTACTGGATCAAAGGTTATGCACAGTTCGATAGCCCATTGGGCATAATTCCAAATTGCTCTCCAGAGTGGTTGAATCTTTTCACAACTCCACCAACAGTGGATTAGCATCCCAGCTTTCCAACATCCAATATCTTCCATTTTTATTATATTTGCCACTATGATAGGTGTGAAGTTATACTTCAGAGTTGTTTTAATTTGCATTTCTCTGATCAATAGTGATCTAGAGCATTTTTTCATATGATTATAGATAGCTTTTATTTCTTTGTCTGAAAACTGCCTGTTTATATCCTTTGAGCATTTATCAATTGGGGAATGACTTGTATTTTTATAAATTTTGTTTGGTTTTGATTTTTTGTTTTGTTTTTGTTTTTGTGGGGCAATGAGGGTTAAGTAACTTGCCCAGGGTCACACAACTAGTGTCAAGTGCCTGAGGCTGGATTTGAACTCAGGTCCTCCTGAATCCAGGGCCAGTGCTTTATCCACTATGCCACCTAGCTGCCCCTGTATTTTTATAAATTTGGCTCAATTCTCTATATATTTGAGAAACGAGGCCTTTATCAGAGATATTTGTTTCACAAATTCTTTCCCAGTTTTCTACTTCCCTTGTGATCTTGTAACATTAATCAATGTAACATTAGTTTTGTCTGTGCAAAAGCTTTTTAATTTTATATAATCAAAATTATCTATTTTCCATTTTATTTTATTCTCTATATCTTTCTTGGTGGGTCCTTTTTTAAAGGAGAGTTGGCAAAAATACTGAAATGGTTTGCCATTTCCTCCTCCAGTTCATTTTTTAGATGAGGAAACTTATGGAAACAGGATAAATGACTCTCCCAGAGTTACAAAGCTAGTAAGTGTCTGAGACCAAATTTGCAATCAAGTCTTCTTGATCCCAGACCTGGTGTCCTATCCCCTGTTACACCTAGCTGCCCTTCTCATACCTTACTCGCTTCCATATACTCTACAATACAGCAAGAGTACCCTTCTTGGCTGTTGCTCCCACATGACACTACCATCTATTGATTGATTGCTATTTCACTGGCTATTCACCATGCCTGGAATACCATTCCTCGTTATCATCAAGTCTTGGCTTCTCTGGCTTCCTTCAAGACTCAACTCAAATCCAACCTTCTGGAAGGGTCTTTCTCTTCATCTCATACCCTCTACCCTCACCCCACTCCCCATGAGTTCTTTTCCCTTGAGATTACCTCCTACTAATAAGAAAAAGAGAGGTGGGGGAAAGAGAGAGCAGAGAGAGAGACGAGAGAGAATGTACAGAGTTGTTTGCATGCTGTCTCCCCTATCATAATGTGAGCTCCTTGAGGACAGAGACCACATTTTTGCCTTTTTTATAGATCCAGTACTTAGCACAGTGCCTAGAATATATAGTAAGTGCTTAATAAATGTTTTTGTTTGTTTGTGGGCTTTTGTGGGTTTTTTGCAGGGCAGTGAAGGTTAAGTGACTTGCCCAGGATCACACAGCTAGTAAGTGTCAAGTGTCTGAGGCCGGATTTGAACTCAGGTCCTCCTGAATCCAGGGCTGGTGCTTTATCCACTGTGCCACCTAGCTGCCCCCAATAAATGGGGGTTTTTTTGACTGACTGACTAAAATTCTCCTTCATCCTGGAGCTCTTCTTCTCACATGCTTCATCTTCTGAAAACGTGTATTTCTCCTTAAAATATCTAATTCTGTGCTACTCTCCCCAAATACTAACTGTTCCCTCCTTCATGCCCTCCAACACACATGGCCAACAGGAAGAGTAAACATTCCTGGCTCCCCAACCTTGGCTCTCATCTTTGGTAACTGCATTATTCATACTGTTACCCCTTCTCAAATGCCTTCACCTTCCAACTCAACAGCCTCTTCGGCTTGCATGACCTTCATCTCCAATTTACCTAAGGTACACATGACAATGTTCACACCTAAAACCTTACCAACCACCTAAAACTTTGCCCAATAACTCCTGGATTCTAAGGCCTTCCATAATCCGCTCTAGCTAAACTATTCTTCTCACTGCTCCCTACCCATAAATTATTCATTCTTACCTCCATGCCTTCTCTCTACTAAAATACAATTCCCTATTTCATTTTTCTAAAACCTACCAGTCCTACAAGGCCCAGTTAAAATTCTAGCCCCTACATCCAACAAGAATTCAATTTCATTCTCTGATTATCCCAAAACAGCAAAAAGGAAAGAGCACCAGACACAACGAAATTCAACTCCACAAACATTCATTAAATACTATGTAAGGAACTGTTCTGGGCCATGGTGATACAAAGTCAAAAATAAAACTGTCACTGATCTCAGGGAGCTTAGTTTTTACTTAGGGAAATAGCATGTGTACAGATAAGTCATTAATACAAATGAACTTAAGGACTAAGTAATACTAAAAGGGAATATCAATGTTTTCACTGTCTGAGGATTCAGTCCCTTGAGGGAAGATCAAAATTTTGAGAAGCAAAAAAGAGAAGAAAGTTCATTCTATGCATTGAGAACTGCAGGACCTCCATTACTGGTGCTTTGTGAGAAATGCATGAGGGAAAAGGGAATTTTTGACCTGGAGAAAAGAAATATGTGCTTGATGTTAGGAAGAGAGAGAACACACTTTTAAATATTTGATGGTTTATCATGTGGAAAAAGGTACAAAATTTGTTCTACTTGGCCCCACAGCAGTGGGGAGTTGGAGATAGCTAAGAGATATGAGTTAGAAATAAATTTGGCTCACAGTGAGGAAAAATTTCCTAACAATTAGAGTGTTAAAAAAATATAATGTCTTTTCTCAAGAGATACATAGTGAACTTCCTGTCACACAGAGTCCTTAAGTGAAAACTGGATAATCATATATCAGGGATGCTTATTCTTAACTTATAATAGGGCTTAAACTAGATGGCCTATGAGATCCCTTCCAATTCTATGATTCTATCAATGATTCTAAATTACAGAGCAATTTTAGAAGGAAAAAGAGGAAGAGATTAGAAGCATCAGTTAAATATAAATTGATATTAAGCTTCTATTTTTATATGTGTTAAGATATCAACAAACCTTAAGTTACAAACTAATGTGTGTGGGTTTTTTTTCTTAACCTACTTTGATGTTCAAGACAAACTGAAAAATCATCTCTTCCTCATAAATCCATCTTGTCAACTTTGTCAAAGTTGTTCACTCAGGTAGGACAACTCAAAGTTTAAAATATGGAAGCCAGGCTCCCCTGTATTTCATGAAGGTTGAGTTGTCCAAGGGAATATGGGAAGGGTTTGATGGAGGGGCATTCTCCAAAATCTGAACAAAATTTGGCTTGTGAACACTTCTAAGACTGAATATTATCCTGTACCACCATAATGAAAAAATTTATAGGGATCCATGTGTTCAGGATAATAAGTAAGCCATATCTGCACTGATTAGCTAGTGAACTCCCTCTGCAACTAAGGGGTTTTTAAACCATATGAGAGATAGAAAAGCACAAGGAAGACTCTCATAACACTTGCTGGGGATGTTAGTAGTAACTTGTCTTTTTCTGAAAGGAGCCTCAAGGAAAGGCAAGAACTGAGAGAAACTTTAGCCACAAGGCTTGTCTTTAGAAGAGGTCAATCAAAGACAAGAAAGTTATGTGCCTGTCATATTGAAGATTGTAGACTTAGTACAGAGTAAGAGCTCTCTGAATCCACTACTTAATTGTCTAAAAAAGGACACTTACTGTGGATGAGAACGTAGCCATTGTTTCTAAAAAGATCAGTAATATTTCTACTGGCAAAAATGTCAGGAAGTACCACATCTAGGAAGTGGATTCTCCATGGACATTAGGTTTGCACTTGGAGCATGTTAGTAAATCTCCCTGGCCCTCTCCAGCAGAACTAAAGTATCTAAAATAAGTCTTTTGACCTTGGCAATAATTCATTTTGGCAGACCAGACCCAATGAATGTCATACAAAGAGGGGAAAGAAGAGAAATGCAGGAAGGAAGGAAAGAAGAAATGAAGGAAAGAGAGAAAAAGAGAGGGGGGAAGGAGGGAGAGAGACAGAGAGAGAGAGAGATGGAGAAGAGAGGTAGAAGTCTCTTTTAAAGCAAATTAATATTTATCAAACATAGAATATTACTTTGGGTAGATTTAGCTCAATAGCAAAATGTCTTAAGGACTCTGTTTCTAAAGCCATTGCTCCTTACATTTACTGCCATGTTTTGGCTTTGATCTTTCTCCATAGGTACCTCGTCTCACATTAAGCAACTAGAATGCAAAATATTAACTAGTTCACTTCACATCCACACTAGGTATTCATTAAGCATTGTACCAATAAGTATTGCCACCAGATAATTTATGGCACTCACTTAGGATAGCTCTGTAATGTTTCTGACACTGAAACTATCAAAAAGCATCACAGCTAGAAGGTAAATTTTTCCATAGATATTACACTTGCACTTAGAGCATAATAGTAATTATGATCCCTGGGCCTCTCCATCAGAACTAAAGTCTTTAAAATAAGAGTCTTTTCACCTTGGCAACAATTCATCTGTGCAGACCAGACCCAACAAAAGAACCAGTAATTAGGCTTGTAATTTTCATATAAATAATACACTTCTTTATTTAGAAAATAGCATATTGACTAATTAATTTATATTTGCTAGATCCCCCAAGTTCCTTTTTCTTCAACATTTAGGACCACAAAACCTAAATAGAATGGTTTTTAAGGGAAGAAAAAAAAGCATTTATTAAGCACATACATTGAATCTGACAGTGTACTAATCATTTTTAAAATATTATTTCACTTTACATTTAGGGTATTCTTTACAGTTTCTATGCCAACTTAAGAGCCTTTATTAAATGCATCATTTAGAATATGTACTTTACTCCATTCATCTTTCACTTCCTTTGGGGAATTATTCATCCATTTCACTAAGATAGAATCCCTCTGAAATTCCAAAAATACCCTATTAGTAGATCCCCCCTCTACACACACTTTCAGGATGATATGCAAAATCTATGCTTACAGTAGGTCTCACGGGAACACTTATAAAGTCACCTCCATAGCTCGTGGAAAACAGTGACAGATATGTCATATACCATTTGAAGAGTTTTCCCACTTTCACATGGAATAAGAAAAATATTCTAACATTCTAAAGGTTTTAAGATAGTCCAGTTTCCACCCCAGAGAGCTGAGAATCAGGCAGAAAAATCCTATTAAGAAATAAGGAGAGACAGTTATTGAACATCTCTTGTTCTCTGCTTTTATCAATAATGAAACATCTTTAAATATGACCAATTAGATTTTCTCCTTTGACTGAGAGGAAACTTACTCAAAGGGAAATTTTAAGAAATATGTGAAGCTATTCAGTGGTTTCTTGGTTTTAATGAATAATTTAGATCTGAAAGAGAAAACAGCTCAATGAAGAAAACTTCCAGGTTCAACAAGACCTAACAACTTTGGAAAGAAAACCCAACCTATATGCTTTTTGTGGAAATCTTATTTATATTCTGTTAACTATATATTATGTGGGAGTCTGAAATGATGAAACAGGATCACTTTAGGGTACTCTGAAAAATATTTGATTTGTTTCTCCATTCACCCTGCCCCACAACTCCCCTGCCCCACCACCAAAATATAGTCTCCTCTGAGAACAACAGGTTGTGGCTCCTGTCTTTCTAAAAACTCATGTCTTTAAACAGAGGTAAACAATATATCAAATGAATAATGGGCTTCATTTAACCTGTGCCCTGCACCATCATACACACACACACACACACACACACACACACACACACACACAATGAGGAAAATTAATCTCCCCTTTCTGGAAGACTTCAATTGGGCAGCTAGGTGGCACAGTGGATAAACCACCATCCCTGGATTCAGGAGGACCTGAATTCAAATCTGGCCTCAGACACTTGACACTTACTAGCTGTGTGACCCTGGACAAGTCACTTAACCCTCATTGCCCCACCAAAATAAAACTTCAATCAACTATCTTCTTTCTTTCTTCAAGGTTCTGAATCTCTTTCCTGTCTCACTTTCTTCTTAGGGTTCTATCTTTCTGTATTGTGATCTAGTGTCAGCCCCTACATGCACATAGATACTTGTAGAAGTCATAGAAATGCACAGAACTTTTATGAGATTAAAAACAAGTCTAGCACCTCTATGTCTATGTATCTTTCTAAGTTTGCTTTGGTTTGTATGTGGGTGTCTTTGTCTACGTTCAATGGCCAAAGCCCAAGGGCCAACTCAGGAGTATGAACTATGTTATTTTTGTGGTGTCTAATCAATAATTCTTACGATAATTACGGTTTGATGATATGAACAAAGAGGACCCCCCACCACCCACCAACAAGGTGAACTCACAACATGTCATAGGAATTCATTCCTAGTCCATAAGACAGTCACTATTGTGGTAGAGAGGTCTCACTCATTCCTACAAGTAAATATTTGTCTTCTGTACTGGGGCTGGCTATTTCTTGATTATGTATCTCTAGTACCCTGTTCAGGTAGGTTATACTAGACAATCAGATTGAGGATCTCTTTACTTTAGGGAATCTTGAGCTTCAGGCAGTACTGAAGCATCCAAAGAGAAATTTTTAGAAAGTAATTATAAGTAAAAAACGGAAATTGGATAATGATAAGATATGTATTTGGAAAAATTCAGCTAGACATGATAGCTGAAACCATGAGCAGAGCCTGGACTAACAGGGGTTTTGTCTCAGATCCCTGAGTAACATACATTTCGCAACCTTTGCCCTCTTCCAGCACCAGAGGCCCAACCAGACTTCTCCCTTACCTAGCCAAGGTTGACAGCCCTCTTCCGGGGTGCACTGGGACATCTGTCATTGATGCCATAGGATGAAGAAGGCTAAAGTATCCCCTTATCCCCTAGAGAATCCTCTGGGGATAAATGTCATATAGGTTCAATAAGAAGATCAGGAAGATGGCAGAGTAAAGGCATGGATTTACCTGGGCTCTCCAAAATTCTCCTCTAAAGAATGTTAAATAATGCCTCAAAAAATATAAAGTGGCAGAACCAACAAAAGGATAGAGTGAAACCATTTTCCAATCTAAGTCAACTTAGAAAGTTGGCAGAAAAGGTCTGTCTCACTGTATTGAGAGTAGAGTACAACCCAGTGCAAGCTGTAGCCTGGCAAGCCAGCAGCAGGCTTAGGGACTACTGATTTGGTGGGGGTGGCTTCTGAAGCTCTAAGCCCAAAGACAGTAATATGGTTGGATAACTGGTCAGGAGATTACAGGACATTATATAGAAGCCCAATTATAACATAAAGTTAAAAGTCAAGAAACGGACTGGGAAAATCAGCAAAAAATTTTTTAAAATCTAACCACAGAAAGTCACTATGGTGATATGAAAGGTCAAAACACAAACTCAGATGAAGACAGCAAAGTCAAAACAGTTCCATCCAAAACCTCAAAGAAAAATGCGAATTGTCTCAAGATCAAAAAGAATTCCTAGAAGAGATCAAAAAGGATTTTTTAAAAATTTAAAGAGAGAGGTAGAGGAAAAATTGGGAAAAGAACAGTGATATAAGAAAATCATAAGAAAAATGAGTCAACAGCTTGTTAAAGGAAGCACAAAAAATACTGAAGAAAATGAAGAATATAACACTTTAAAAACAGAATCAGCCAAATGATAAAAGAGGCAAAAATCCATTGAAGCAAAGAATTCCTTTATTATTTATTTTTTCAAAGTAATAAATATTTTTATTTATAGTTTTGGGTTCCAATTTTTATCCCTCCTTCTGTCCCTTCCCTCCCACCTCTCTGAGGAAGCAAGCAATCAGATATGGGTTATGCATGCATGATTATATAAAACATTACCATATTAGTCATTTTGTACAAGAAAACTTGAATAAAAGAAAAAAATGAAAGAAAGTGAAAAATAGCATACTTCAGTATGTTTCCTCAATATGAGTTCTTTCTTTGGAGGTGGATAGTATGTTTCAATAGTCCTTTGGGGTTGTTGTTGATCATTTTGTTGTTGAGAATAGTCAAGTCATCCACAGTTCTTCATCAAACAATATTGTTATCTTTGTTCCCTTGGTCAAAGAATTCCTTTAAAAGCAGAATTAGTTAAATTAAAAGAAATACAAAAATTCACTAAAGAAAAGACCTTAAGAAGCAGAACTGGCCAAATGGAAAAGGGGTACAAAAATTCACTGTACAAAATAATTCCTTAAAAATTACAGTAGAAGGAAATGACTCCATGAGACATCAAGAAAAAAAGTCAAAAGAATAGAAAATAGAGGGGAAATGTGAAATATCTCATCAGAAAAAATAGCTGACCAGGAAAATAGATCAAGAAGAGATCATTTATGAATTATTAGACTAGCCAAAAGCCTTAATCCAAAAAAAGAGCCTAGAGATCATCTTTTAAGAAATTGTCAAGGAAAACTGCCCTGATATTCTATAACCAGAGGGAAAAATAAAAATTGAAAGAAACTACCAATCACCTCTTTAAAAAAGATCACAAAATGAAAACTCCCAGGAATATTTTAGCCAAATTCCAGAACTTCCACATCAAGGAGAAAATATTGCAAGCAGCCAGAAAGAAACAATTCAAATATCATGGAGCTACAGATAAAATAAGTTTTAGCTTCTACATTAAAGGACTGGAAAATTTGGAATATGACATTCTAGATGAAAAAGGAGCTAGGATTACAACCAAGAATCACCTGTCTAGCAAAACTAAGTATATTCCTTCAGGGAGGAAAATGAATATTTAATGGAAGAGAGGACTTTCAAGTATTCCTGATGAAAAGAACAGAACAAAATAGAAAATTTTACTTTCAAATATGACTCAAGAGAAAAATAAGAAATAATCAGGAAAGAGAAATCAAAAGGAATTCAATATGCTTAAACTCTTTATATTACTACATGAAAAGATGATACTTATAGCTCCCAAGAACTTTACATTATTAGGACAGTGAGAAGGAGTATACATAGAGAGAGGGCAATGGTGTAAGTTGACTATGATAGGATGATATCCAAAAGAAAATAAAATTAAGGAGTGAGAAAGAGGTATGCACTGGGAAAAGAAGGGAGAGGTAGAATAGGGTAAATTATCTCACATAAAAGGGGCAAAAAAAGAGCTTTTACACTGAAGGGGAAGATAGGGTGGGGCAGGCAATGTTTGAACCTTACTATCATCTGGGTTGCCTTCATCTCATTCACCAACCATTCACTAAACTTAAATGTCTACTATATGTAAGGCCTGCCTTACAGAGAAGTAGAAGTGGAGAATATAAAAACAAAGGAGAGCTGATAGAAAGGAAGACAGTTTAGGGGAGGTGATGGTAAAAAGCAAAATATTTTTGAAGAGGGATAAGAGGAAAGAAGAGAGAGAGAAGAAGAAACAGGATAAAGAGTAGAGAGGGGAATGCACAGTTAGTAATCATAACTGTGAATGTGAATGGGATGACTTCACCCACAAAATGGGTGGCATAAGTGGATGAGTGGATCTACCCATTAAGTATATAGAAAGGTGGATTACATGATTTAGACATAAAGGTTGATACCATAAGCAAATTTGGAGAACATGGAACAGTTTACCTGTCAGATCTAGGGTTAAGTGAAGAATTTATTACCAAACAAGAGGTAGAAAGAATTATGGGATGTAAAATGGATAATTTTGATAAAATTTAAAAGCTTTTGCACAAATAAAACCAATTCAACCAAAATTAAAAAGAAAGCAGAAAGGGGGGGGCGGCATTTTGCAACAAATGTCTCTGATAAAGGTCTCATTTCTCAAATAAATGGAAAACTAAGTCAAATTTATAAAAATACAAGTCATTGTGATGATCAAATAAATGAACAGGCAGTTTTCAGACAAAGAAATCAAAGCTATCTATAGTTATATTTAAAAAGATCTAAATAACTATTGATTAAAGAAATATAAATTAAAACAACTCTGAGGTACAATCTCATCCTTATAGGATTGGTTAATATGACAAAAAAGGGAAATGATAAATGTTGATGGGGATGTGATAAAACTGGGGCATTAATGCACTTTTGGTGGAGTTGTGAAGTGATCTATCAATTCTAGAGAATAATTTGGAACTATGCCCAAAAGGCTATAAAACTGAACATTCCCTTTGATCCAGGAATACCACTGATATGTCGATATCTCAAAGACATCCAAAAAAGGGAAAAGGACCTATTTGTACAAAAATATTGCTAGCAGCTCTTTTTGTGCTGACCAAGAATTGGAAATTGAGGGGATGCCCATCAATTGGGGGATGGGTAAATAAGTTATGGTATATGAATGTAATGGAATACTATTGTGCTATAAGAAATGATAAGCATATGGATTTCAGAATAACCTGGAAAGACTTACATGAATTAATGCTGAGTGAAATGAGCAGAACCAAGAGAACATTATGCACAGAATCAATGACATTGTGTGATGATCAAATGTGATAGATTTAACTCTTCTCAGCAATCAATGATCTAAGACAATGCCAAAAGACTCATGATGGAAAATTCTTTCCATGTTCAGAAAAAGAACTATGGTGTCTGAATGAAGATTGAAGCATGCTATTTTCACTTTTTTGTTCTATATGTTGTTATTGTTGTTTATTCTTTCTTGCATTTTTTGATTTTGTTCTAATTCTTCTCTTTCAACATGACTAATGTGGAAATATGTTTAACATGATTGTGTTGTATAACCTATATCAAATTGTTTGATGGCTTTGGGAGGGGGAAGGAAGGGAGGGTAGGAGAAAAAATTTGAAACTCAAAATCTTACAAAAATGAATGTTAAAAAATATTTACATATAATTGGGAAAAAGTTAAATACAAAAAAGCAGTGACAAACAGGATGATTTTAGAAAAATCTGGAAAGACCTACATGAATTGATGCAAAGTGAAGTGAGCTAAACCAGGAGAACATTGTATACAGCAATTGCATATGATGAAGAATTCTGAATGACAGCTTTTCTCAGCAATCCAATGATCCAAAACAATCCCCAAGAATTAATGATGAAGTATACAATCTGCCTCCAGAGAACTATCAGAATACAGATTGAAGAATGCTATTTTTCACTTTCTTTTTTTCTTTCATTCTTTTTTTGTCTTCTTATACAAAATGCCTAATATGGAAATGTTTTAGAAGATTGTGTGGGTATAAACTATACCTGATTTCTTACTGCCTCCAGGGAGGGAGGGAAGGATAGAATTTGAAACTCAAAACTTTTTTTTAATCTTTTAAAAAAACATTTTAATATGTAATTGTGAAAAATAAAATATTAAGTTAAGATTTTTAAAAGGAAAGCAACTGGGTACATACTACATAGAGCAATCGACCTGGACTCAGTGAGACTTAAATTCAAATTCTGCCTCAGACATTTACTAGCTTATAACCTTGGGCAGGTCACCTACCCTCTGTTTGCCTCAGTTTCCTCAACTGTAAAATGGCAATAACAATAGCACCTACCTCCTAGAGTTGTTGTAATGATCAAATGAGATATTTGTAAAGTTCTTGGCACAGTGCCTAGCACCTTGTAAGCACTTTATAAATGCTAGCCATTATTATTATTCTCCTTTTTTACAGATGAAGAAATTGAGGCTAGAGAGCCATGGTCATGCACTTAATAGGTGTCTGACATGAATTTTGAATCCAGGTTTTCCTGACTCCAAATCCAGTGGTAAAGCAATCATATCACACTGGACAAATTACCTCCAAAGTATTTCCTAGCCCTGGATCATAAATCTCTTACTCCTAGATTGCATCCATATTCTGGTATTCACTGAAACATATTTTTCCTTAATTTCTTGTTGCCTTCTCCAAGACTGCTTGCTACTTTTCTTGCTCCTCATTACACAGAAGCAAGAGGATTCCTGGGTATACTCCTTGCTCCCCACTCACATTTTCAGAACCTCCTTCTGCTACTAGAACTCAACCAAGCACTTCTTTAAAATTCACTCCAGTCTGTTCAGATCCCTGTTTTGTGATCTATGAACAACCAAGTATTTGGCTGTTTTCTTCTATATGCCAGTTCCTGTCTGCTTCTAATACCCTGGGTCACAATTGTCAACTTCCTCAACTACCAAGACCTGTATCTCTAATCTACTTCAATAACAGGAATAGTCACATCTTAGATCCCTCCTTTCTTCAAAAAATGCTTTTCATTTTGCCTTTGTACTATACAAGACATAGCAGCAGGCCTTACATATAGTAGGCATCTAGATTCAGTGAATGGTTGGTGAATGAGATGAAGGCAAGAAAATAATGATAGCTAGAAACAAAAAGATGATAAAGATTTTTCAGAGAAATAACATATCTGCACATTTTTGTAGGAAAAATTTGGAACTGAGATTTTTCATTGTTAGAGAGAAATGGGATAATTGAAGGAGTAAAAATCTCAGGAGAATTAAGAAAGACTGGCAGTGAGTCAGTCACTAAGCATTTATCAAATGCTTGATTTTCCCCTTCTGTGCTATGAAATCTCCATTTCTTGAAAGCAGAAGAGGATTTTTGCAAGGTTTTTTTGTTTGGGGGTTTTGTTTGGGGGGGTTTTCGGGGCAATGAGGGTTAAGTGACTTGCCCAGGGTCACACAGCTAGTAAATATCAAGTGTCTGAGACCGCATTTGAACTCAGGTCCTCTTGAATCCAGGACCAGTGCTTTATCCACTGTGACACCCAGCTGCCCCCTCAAGTTTTATTTCTAATCAATGGCAGAGAATTGTGTTCATAATTTGAAATATTTAAGAACTCTTACATTTTTTAGAATTATATATACACAGAATATTCAGAGGTTGACATGCATGCACACATACCCATGTGTACACAGAAATTAAGTAAGAGTAACAAATTTCTATTATACAATATAACAGCTTCTTTTCACTTCACATTATTCCATTCTTTCCCCAAACTGCAAATAAAAAAGCAAGAAAAAAAACAGGGAAGAATCCATCAGAAATTATTTCCCTTCTTCATTTATTATTGTGACTCACTTGAAAGGTAAAACGTCAAGATCACTTTTTGCAAAAATAGTAGAATGCCATTTGATTTGATGAAACTGACAGTGTGACTAGAAGGGAAAGAAAGAGAGGGAGGGAAGGGAGGGAGGGAGGGAGGAAAGGAGTGAGGAAGGAAGGAAGGAAGGAAGGAAGGAAGGAAGGAAGGAAGGAAGGAAGGAAGGAAGGAAGGAAGGAAGGAAGGAAGGAAGGAAGGAAGGAAGGAAGGAAGGAAGGAAGGAAGGAAGGAAGGAAAGGGAAGAGTTCTCAGGGTATTAATCTTCCAGGGCAAGTGACTGGGCATCATGTCATATCTAAAATCTATCTCTCTACACTGACTTCTTTTGAGTTCTCCAGTTTTACAAGTAATAAACTTCTTTCCTATCTTTAAATTTCCACCCTTAAATGAGAACTAGCAGAATATTTTTAAATCTCTCTTTAAGGTCAGAGAGTTGATGTGAGTTTTTAAAATCTAAGTGATGCTGTATCTGATAAACTTCTATTCCAGCAGTTATCTCAGGACAGACCTTTCTATATTCTGATCTGGATGCTCATTGACTCACAAAGAATATTGCTGATGCTCCTCAGAATGAGAGCTTACAATCCTGTGCGGGTACATGCTCAATATTTGAAATATAATTGAAAGAGATACAATTATTCAGTGGTCCCAAAAAGAAGAAGTAAGAAAGATATGATTAATTTCCAAATGAATGAGCAACAGATGGCAAAATTTTGGAGAACAAATATGTGGGATAAAATCAATTCACTGAAACCATCCATAATTTTATTTCTCTATATTCATTTGTTACTAAGATAAAAATGAATGTGTAACAACAAAATCTAGGTGCAATCAATAAAAATGAATATGTTAGGTTGTTCTAGACCACTGAGCTCTCTTCTCCAAGGAAAGGCCAAAGAAAGTTAAGCTGGTACTCTTCAATTAATAAAAAGGCTAAATATGAGCTCTTCCATTTAAACTATCTGAAACAATGATAAATGTGGTTCCCAAATTAATTAAGCACTGAAAGATAAAAAATTGACAAAACAAAAAGACCAACTACAAAAGACATTATTAATAATGATTATGATAAGAAGTGGAAGAATAAAATCAAGTTGAGAAAATGACTATAGGCAGTTTTCAAGGACTGAAAAGAGAAAAATTAGATATAAACTTTCTTAAAACTCCAATGACCTAAGTACTCAAAAAATAAAGTGTACCAAAAGAATAGCAAACATAACAAATAACAAACTCAAGGTTATTAATATCCAAACAGAAGTAACAAGGAATAAGCCAACAGAGCTCAGAGGTATGAATAATAATTCTGACACCAGGGCATGCCCAGGGAAGAAACACAAAAAGCATCTTCAAATAGGCTTTGTAATTCATGCTAAATCAGCTGAACTGAATTAATTACTATACTGTAGTGGTTTATATGCTACTGAAAGAATGATGATTAATATTAAAGTCCCATACCCTCTAAATTTAGGGGCCTCCAACAAAGTCCAGGTTATTCTAACCTAATTATAGCTCTGTTATAACTAGAGAAAAAGCTCTAATGATAGAAAACAGCTCATTTAAAATGTGACAGTAAGGTTGCTTTAAAACCATACAGAGAACCCAGAAAGAGAAATAATCTCCAATTTTCTGGAAAACCTGAAAAAAAATAAAAGAAAATAATAAGAAAAACTTCCACAAACATTCTTAGTAAGAAACAGGTTAACTAAACAAATATCACTGTAAGAACACAAAGAAAACCTGGAAAGAAATAGCAAAGTAAAGAAATGCCCAAATGGTGTCCCCTCGAAAAAAAATTCTTAAACTATAAGAATAAAGAATCAATCACCACAATATATAAAAGAAAAATGCTACTATGAAACTCACAAAGAGGAGAAATTAGACCAGAGATAGCAACAGCCTCCCTGGGGGAAATGAGTTATGGACCCTATATATCAACAAGTTTACAGAAACAAGAGTAAAACCTTTGGTTTTATTTTTAGCCAACATGGTTTTCACATACAAAATGGAAAGAGTTCTAACACTGTTTAAAGACTTAAGTAAATCTGTCAGTTTTAGTCAATAAAAAGCTGCAGAAGATTTTGGAAACAAAGCAATAATACAAAATTGGAAAAGAGCTCAAAGACAGGAGAAAAGATAAGTAAGTTGACAAATGGAAAAATAAAGAAATGCCAAATAATTCAAGAGAAGGAACTTAAAATAAAATGGAAAGGGGGGGCTTCCTATTATTTCTGAAAGCAATTTAATATTTTCTCAAAAAATCATTGGTAAGAACAAAAGGTAAAAAATTCCAGAGGAAATAATGGGTGAGGATTGGGGGTAATGAGAGCAGGGAAAAAGTGGATATAAAGGGAGCATGGACAGTATCAGATTTTCTTCTGTACTATATGCCAGTAATCAATAAGACAATTTTATAATAATTTAAAATATAAAAATTAAAACCACATAAATTATCAGCAGTTTTATATTACCACCAAAACTCAGCTAGAAGTAAGAAAGGGAAATTCCATTTTAAATTACTATAGAATATTTGAAATACATGGGAGTCTACCTGGACACATATACAGGAACTATGAGACTATAAAACATTCTTTATTAAATTAAAACAACATTTTGGAAAAATTGGAAAAATGTATATTGCTTATGTGTAGGCTGAGCAAATATAATAAAAATAATATTATCTATTTAGTGCCATACCAAACAAACTTCCAAAAGATAATATTTTATGGAACTAGAAAAACAATGAAATTTATTGGGGGAAACAAAGGATGAAGAATCTCAAGGGACAAGATGAAAAAAATGACAATGATGGGAATCTGGTAGTATTAATCATCAAAACGATATTCAATAAAGTCAGAGACCCCAGCTACTGGGGTAAGGACTCACTAATTGATAAAAACTGTTAGGAAAACTGGACAGCAGTCAAAAAGAAATTATGTTTGGACCAACACCCTGTATCATATCCTATATAAGCTCCAAATTGATACTTGACCTAGACATAAAAGGTCACATCAGCCAAAGGATTAGCAGTTCTCAAAGAAAGAAATGCAACCTATCTAAAGCTATATGAAAAAACTCAAAATCCCTAATAATTAAGTAAATTCAGATTAAAGTAACTATAAATTTCCATCCTCAATTTGGCAAAGTTATACAAAAATTAAAAAGAAAATGATAAATTTTGGAGGGACTGTCATGAAGATAGGCACATTGATATATCTGTGAATTGGCACAGTCATTTTAGATGTAACAGTTTTGACTCTCTGGTGTTGTTCTGAGTTTGTGTTTTGATCTTCCCTGTCACCATAGTAACTTTCTATGGTCAAGGGGTTTTTTGGTGGTTGTTTTCTCATTTTCCAGCTTATTTCTTGACTTTTAACTGTATGTTAAAATGGGGCTCTGTTCCTGGGATGGAGGGAGTACTGTCCCAAGTTTCAGGCCTTTCTTGCTGCTGCTCTCAGAGCTAGTTCTGGGGTTCTATAAGTTTTCAGTCCTTGCAGTGTGGTATGGTCTAAGGAGAGGTGTGTTCACTGCTCTCCTGACCTGTGTTCTGATCTATGAGTGACCATAAACACTCTTTTACACCCTTGAACTGTGATCAGGGTCACCACTCCTCTGTGGCTGTAAGCTCTAGTGTGCTAGTGTTCCATATTGCCCTGTGACTGCCACCCAGGACTTCAACCTGGATACAAGTATGGACAATGCAACAGAGTCCTGTACCCAGTGCAAGCAAATGGAACCCTGCAATCTCCTTCTGACCAGTTGCTTGACCCCTTTACCATCTGTGAGGTGAAAGTTCTGGAAGCTGTTACTCCTGTAACTGATTCAGTCTCTCCCAAGACCTGCTGCTAGCATTCTGTAGCCACATCAATGCTGGAAAAAACCCACACTGAACTAGACTTCACTCTCACCCCAGTGCAACAGAACTTTCTTGCTGACTTTCTAAGTTGTCTGGGGCTGGAAATTTGTTTCACTCCAGTCTTTTGCGCATTCTGCTGCTCCAGAATTTATTTTGAGGTATTGTTTAAAGTTGTTTGGAGGGGAATTTTGGAGAATTCAGACAAGTCCCTGCCTTTTCTCTGCCATCTTGGCTTCACCCTGCCAGTAGAGCTATTTTGAAAAAGTAATTTGGATATGTACCCCAAAAGTTGCTAAACTCTACATACTTTTGACCCAGGAATATCACCACTAAGACTAGGCCCCAAAGGGATAAAAGAATGAGTAAAATGTCTTATGTACAAAAATGTTTAGAAAACCTTTTTTGTAGTGACAAAGACTATAAACTACAGATGCTAATAAACTGGGGAATGGCTGAGCAAATTATGTTATTTTGAAATAATGGAATATAATTGTTATACTATTGAACAAGTCTCTTAACCTCTCTGAGGATAATAACAACACCTACCTCTCAGGGTTATATAAGGATAAAATGAGGTAACATATATAAATAGTTTTGCAAAACAAAGTACGATATAAATGCTAGCTACCATTATTGTTACTGTTGTGAATTGTATGCCTTATAGCTAACTGGTAAAAGTATGACACATTGATGGAGGCTCTTAAGTATGGTTTGGAGGATTCTGATCCATAAAGTAATTATAACATAGTGTCACTAACTGGATACCCAGAATTATGGTAACTCTGGGCACTAATAGATAAAAATTATACTAGTTGCCACAACACAACATAGTGCAATTTATATCCATAAAACATAGGTAGAGAAAAGAAAAGAGAAACGGTGGCCTAGTCAGATGTGAAGAATATATTCAGTATTGCAACTTGCAAAAGATGACTGTGCCATAATACTTTTGAGTTGGTAGATTGAAAATAATTTCTACCAAGACAATAAGAAAAGAATAAAATTTAAATCTAGAAGGAATGTGCCTATATTTCTAACATCCCTGCCAAACCAAGCAGAAAGTAGAGAGCAGTGGAAATATTTGAAGAGGCATTTCAACTACCTGATAAGTCATACTACTACACTGGTGAACAGTTTCAGCGATTCAAAAGTTCTTTATTTCATTACTCCAAATCTGGCTCTGATACTAGTTTGGTCCTAAAAATAATATGTTCTTAATTGGAATCCATAAACATGTTATATACATACATATACATGTGTATTGTGACACATGTACATACACACATATTGATAACTGTGTTTTAATTTAATTGGTTTTCCTTTGTGATCCTAAGTACTTTGTTATGTGTATTTATAAACCTTATTCAGAGAAACGGTCTATAGGCTCCATAAAAGGAATGATGATAATAATAATAATAATAATAATACCTAAAATTTATAAAGTATCTAGTATGTACCAGGCACTGTGCTAAGCACTTCACAAATATTATCTCACAACAATACTGTATTATTATTATCCTTATTTTACAGATGAAGAAACTGAGTCAAATGGGGGCTAAATGATTTGCCCAAGGTCACACAGCTATTAAGTGTTTGAGGCTGATTTGAACTCAGGTCTTCCTGATTCCAAGTCCAATGCTCTGTACCACCCAGCTGTCTCCAATAGTCCAGTACAAATAAAAGTTAAGAACCCATGTCATAGAACCACAAAGCTATCTAATCGCTCTACTAAATAACTTTTCAATTATTTTAAGTCATTGATTATGTCCCTTATCCATCTTCCTTTCTTTAGTTTAAAATTCCTCATCCCAATCACTCTTTATTGGAATTATACTTAAAAATATTAATGAGAAGCCATGATGAAAAGATCAAGCAGAGATCAGCAGAAAAACTACTAGTAAAAATGTTCAATTCATAACACATTCAACAAACATTTATTAAGTTCCTACTATGTGCAAGGAAATATGCAAAGTACTGAAATACAAAGACAAAAAATAAAAGCCTACTATCAAGGCATTTATATTTTACTAGAATGATACTAGAAGTACATAGTAGGCATGCATACAGCATAGACTGGGTGTGAGATATATAGATAGATATCTTGGGGAAGCATTATCATTGGCTTTTCTTCTAAGGAGAAGTCAGTGGAAATACCCTCCCAGTGTGAACTAGCATACAATAAACTATTCATTCCTGTTACATGCACAGATATATACATCCAAAGTATAGAAAAAGTACTGAAAAGTAATTTCTTTCTTTCTTTCTTGTTTTTTGGTTGGGCAATGAGGGTTAACTGGCTTGCCCAAGGTCACACAGCTAGGGTCAAGTGTCTGGGGCTGGATTTGAACTCAGGTCCTCCTGACTCCAGGGCCAGTGCTCTATCTACTGCACCACCTAGCTGCCCCCTGAAAAGTAATTTCAAAAGAGAGCATGCTAACAACTGCAGGAATCAGGAAAGTCATTTTGCAGGGGGAGACACTGATCTTTACTTGGAAGGAAGCTAGGGATTCTGCAAGAACTAATATTTTTTAAAAGATGCTGTTATCTAAAATATTGGAAAGAGAAATAAACAAGACTTATATAACAAATCAAAGATAATGTCTAAAAAGTTTGGGAATTTTAAATCCTTATAGAAGCTATACAAATAAGATATTAGAAAAAGCTCACCACATATAAATATAGTGTGTGGCAATAAATAATAATACTATATTCTCAAAATAATGGAGCCACACAAGAGCATTATTTCAAAACTTGTGGGTATTAAAATAGTAGAAATATTCTTTAAAAATAATATGGACATTCATAATAGAATATGAAAAATACACATAGTTCTTCTTTTGCAAAAGTTTCTCCTATGAGGATTATATTCAAGGAAATTCAAGACAAGATAATAAAATAATAATATTAAGAATGATATTAGCAACCAAATTTGTTATTGTAGCACACCAGAAACAGAGAACAGTGCCACCATAAACTACAGAGTTTAACTATGATTTTTAATAACTGTAGCATATGCACTGCCATGTGAAATAATACATAAAGCAAATTTCTTTTGATGTGGAATACTGCATACCATACAATGAAAAATAAAAACCTGAAGGGAAGGTGTGAAAATAAAATCCATCTTCATAAGCCTGAAATACATACACATTTGTTTTTCTTCCTAAGACAAATAAGATCAGAAATATAATGCAAGAAAGGGAAAAATCCACCAGAAGTACAAGGAAAAAGTTTGTTAAAAAAGGAAAAACTCTAGACTTCTGTTTTTGCAATGCAATTGATTCTATTTTTTAAATGTGTGTTACTTAGCTGATAAGATCATAGTTAGGGAGTTGAAGTTATCTAGTCCAATCACCTCATTTTACAAGTGAAGAAATAGAAAGCCAGAGAGGATTAGGATTTTTCACAAGATTATGAAGGTAGCAGAGCCAGAATTTGAATGTGGTTCCTATGACTCCAAGTTTTCTAATAAACAAAAGTGAATTAACAAATTATTGAATGAATGCTTTTTAAAATTTTTATTTATTTTATTGTTAGTTTACAGAATTAAAATAAGCATTTCCATAACATAGTATTATTTTTCTCTTTTCTTTTTCTTTTTTCTTTTTTCTTTTTGGTGGGGCAATGAGGGTTAAGTGACTTTCCTAGGGTCACACAGCTAATAAGCGTGAAGTGTCTGAGCCAAGATTTGAACTCAGGGCCTCCTGAATCCAGGGCCGATGCTTTATGCACTGCACCACCTAGCTGCCCCCATAACATAGTATAATTTCTCTTAAAAGATTGCATATGAAACTGCAAATCTATTATGTACAACTTGCTGTTCCTTTTAAACATATAATAAACTTATCATGTAAATTGTTTTTCATCTCTCACTGCCCCCCCACCCTAGAGATGGTTATCATTAGACACAAATATATACATATGTATAAAATCCTCCTATACATGATTCTATTTATCAGTTCTTTCTCTGGCTACAGATATCATCTTCCTTCATATGTCCTTTAATTAATTGAATTTAATTAATTTGATTTAATCTGGGTCTTTATAGTAGTCAAAATCACTTATTTGCTTAAAGTTGTTCTTAAAAAATATTGCTATTACTGTACGCAATGTTCTTTTAGTTCTGCTCCTTTTGCTCATTATTTCATGAGTCCATCTATATTTTTCTAAGATCGAGCTCATCATTTTTTGTAGCACAGTAGTATTCCATCACAATCACATACCACAATTTTTTCAGCCATTCCACAATTGACAGCATCTGCAGAATTTCCAGTTCTTTGCCACCACAAAGAGAACCGATATAAATATTTTAGAACATATAGGTTTTTTTTTTCCTTTTCCCCTAATCAGATTTGGAAATACATCTAGAAGTGATATTAGTAGGTCAAAGGGTAAATGGAGTTTAATAATCTTTGGGTATAATTTCAGATTACTCCCTAAAATGGTTGGATCAGTTCACAATTCCCCCAACAGTCAATTAACGTTCCAAATTTTCCATATCCCCTCCAAGAGACAAAAAATATCAGTCAACCAATCAATACATTGAAAAAGTCTGGAAATGTTCAATGTCCAACAACTTCATGAAGTGGTAGGTTGACAGGATCCTCTCATATATCTTCTTTCAAATGATGATTGTTCTTTATAATTTTTCATCATTTACTTTTGATTCATGTGTGTGTTTCTTTTTTTCATTTACATTGATGTTGTCACTGTGCCTATTATTTCTGTGGTTCTACTTACTTCACTCTGAATCAATTCAATGCAGATCTTTCCATGCTTCTCTGAAGACTCGCCATATTAATCATTTCTGACAGCACTAGATTATTACTTTTTATGATATTTTGAAAGTAAATTTTAAAAATAAATTTGGTTTTATATATTATCATGTGATTTTCCTATTTATCATCTTTTGATACTATTAACTACTCCCTGACACTTTGATATTCTTTTCTGTCTTGGGTTCTGTGGCATCCCAATCTTCTCACTTTCTTCTTGTATTTTTAGAAGCACTTTCTTAGTATGTCACTAGTGACTCTTCTCCAACCATTAATATTACTGTTCTCACTAATGCATTGTTGGTGGAGCTGTGAACTGATCCAACCATTCTGGAGAGCAATTTGGAATTATGCCCAAAGGGCAATAAAGCTGTCCATACCCTTGGACCCAGAAATACCGCTTTTGGGTCTTTTTCCCAAAGAAATCATGGAAAGGGGAAAGGGACCCACATGTACAAAAATATTTATAGCTGCTCTTTATGTGGTGGCAAGGAATTGGAAGTTGAGGGGATGCCCATCAATTGGGGAATGGCTGGACAAGTTGTGGTATATGAATACAATGGAATACTATTGTGCTGTAAGAAACGATGAGCAGGAGGAGTTCAGAGAAACCTGGAGGGTCTTGCATGGGCTGATGATGAGTGAGATGAGCAGAACCAGAAGAACATTATATACAGTATCATCAACATTGAGTGTTGATCTACTGTGATGGACTATATTCTTCTCACAATGCAATGGTACAGAAGAGTTCTAGGGAACTCATGATAGAAGAGGATCTCCAAATCCAGGGGGAAAAAAAAGAACTGTGGAATAGATGCTGAATGAACCATACTATTTCTTTTGCTTTTGGTGCTGATGTTTTTCTCTTTTGAGGTTTTTCGTCATTGCTCTGATTTTTCTCTTATAACATGACTAATGCAGAAATATGTTTAATGTTAATATGTGTGTGTATGTGTGCGTGTATATATATATATATATATATATATATATATATATATATATATATATATATATATATATATATATATATATATATAACCTATATCAGATTACCTGCTGTCTAGAGGAGGGGGGAGGGAGGGGAGGGAGGGAGAAAAATCTGAAATTGGAAAGTGTGTATAAACAAAAGTTGAGAACTATTGTTACATGTAATGGGAAAAAAATAAAATACTTTATTAATTTGAAAAAATATTACTGTTCTCTAATATTTTGTATTTACCAGGCTTCTCTTTATGTGCATTTTTCCTTATAATAACTAATACTTTAAGACTTATTAAGTACTTTCTTCATAATCCCATAAGGTAGGGAAAAGAAAATTATTATACCATTTTACAAATGAGTGAATTGAAGATTATAAAGGATTTAGTGATTTGTCCAAGGTCATAGAACTGGTAGTAGAAGAGGTGGTCAAACTCATGTTTTCCAAACCCAATTCTAATACTTGCTCCATGCAACAGCGGTAACTACAGATAAGGATATAATCTGGAGAAGGAAAGAAAAATCTCTTTCCAAGACATGCCCCCAAAACCTCAAAGAACAATGGAATAATCACAGTTTTATTGGAAAAAATATATTTTCTAAGGAAAATAAGACTCAGAAATATAGACCATGAATTGCCCTTTTGCAAATGAATTTGTTTAAAACTTCCTCCATGACTCTCACATCTCTCATCATGCAACTTATTATCATCTATAATGGCTGAAGCTAAATAAGGTTGTTTTTTTTTTAATTGAAGTCATGGACTGTGTTGCTCAATGTATTGGGGGAAAAAGAAAAAGGAACAGATGCAATAAATAATTGGACACTGCAAAGCACCTCTTTGACTGTAAAGGTTAAGAAAATCCAAAACAGGATTTTTTTTTTAGAATATAATAGAAATGTGAAGAGTCATAGATTGCTAGAAGAGCAAATTTCTTTGGAGACAATCTAATCCACTCTCCCTCATTTTATAAATGAAGTAATAGATGCTGAGAGACATGAAGAGCCTTGCCCATGGAGATAGAACGAGAGCCTACGTTCTGTGATTACCACCAGTCTACTGTTTCTTCCTCTTCAATATATTGCCTTTGGTAAGTTTTAATATTGCATAAAGCTAAGAAGAGGTAGTTTATAACTTCTTTTCTTCTGGCCTTATACATCTAAGCTAATGATTATATGTGTGTATATATCTATATGTATATGTGTATGTATGGACATATGTACATATATAGGTATGTATGTATATACCAAGATCTCCTCACTGCTCATTGGTACTCTTTCCATTATGTCATATGTCACTAATGGGTATTTTACACATATGAATTGGCCAGCTGATTACTTCTGAGTACATGCAAAATGTATCTTAATTCCTCAGAGACTGCTCCCTTAGAGATCCTCTAGATTTTACAGATATTGTATAATGTTTATTTTGAGAGGTGTGCTGGAGCCAGCTCTAAACAAAGTCTTGCTCAATTTTCAGTGTATTTACACCTCAGAAGTCAGCAAACACTACAAATTCGGACTTGATTTAATGTCTTCTTAATTGTCTAGGCTTAAAAATGTGATGAGGAAAGTGTTAATAATGAATATTTAATTTTAAAGTGTGTCATGGTTACTTTTTCGTTCAGACATCTAGTTATTAAATTTTTACTAGCATACTTCTGCTTATGTTCAAAACCTTAAAATGACTTGAAGGGTCCTGACATTTGGGGGGATATCTCTTCTCTCTGAATTATTGCCCCCACGCATAAAATCTGGAGACTTCACTAGATGATACCACTTCACTATATTTTCACCAACTCCCCTTAAACGCCACAGTTCACAAACCCAAGAAAGAAAAAAAAGTATATTATTTATAGATAAAAATACACACAGGTAAATACACACAACTGAGTTCATGGGAAATGCTGTCACCTACCAATGAGCAACCTTTCCCATGGTGCCTTAGTCATTCATAGCCATGTTCTAGGTAATAGCCCCAGAAGGTGTTACTTGTAGTTTCTTCAATGTGTTGTTCTCCACATTCCTTTTCGCAACTCTGCTCTTTTCCATGGGTCCAAGTAAATGGTGTCAATAGCCCTTGTAGTTCTCACAGTTCACAGCAGGTGGCATCATTCACCTTTTTACCAAAGGAAAACCCTTTATTTTTCACAGATTTTTCCTGTAATACTTAGAAGAGTATTTCAGGGTTTCCTTTTTATGATAGGAATACAGGTTATTCCTACATACAATTCACACAATGTGAGAACTCTGAATTTAGTAGCCTAAAGTCTGAAGGTCCCCCTTTTAGTCATGATTCCAGCTGATGTCTAGACTCACACAGAACTTTTATAGTAGTTAGGAACACACCTTTCATGAATTGATCTTCAACATAAAACATTGCATTTAGGACCGAATGACTTTACAATCTGATTGATGTCTTCTTTTTCAGAGCTCACAAATATTATATTCTTCACCAACATCAACACTTCCCATTATCCCAAAAACTTAACAAAACACCCAAGTTTCTCCTCAGTTGTCTCTTAAAACCTTTGAGTTTTGAAAACATTGGGCAGGAATGTTCTCATAAAGCAAGCTATTGATGCCAAAAATGGAAGATGGATAAAAGAACAGAAGCCAACACAGACTGCCACTATTTTGCAAGGAATTTTAACATCAATAGACATGATGAATAAGATCTAAAGAGCCAAGGAACCACCTCAGTCTGTAAAAATGTGATTCCCTTATGGAGATTAAAACAGGAAATAACCAAAGATAACTCCAATTTAGAGCATAAATTCATTTGTCTAATCTTTTTTTTTCTTTTTTTCTGCGGGGTAATGAGGGTTAAGTGACTTGCCCAGGGTCACACAGCTAGTAAGTGTCAAGTGTCTGAGGCCAGATTTGAACTCAGGTCCTCCTGAATCCAGGGCCAGTGCCTTATCCACTGTGCCATCTAGCTGACCCCCATTTGTCTAATCTTACAGAGCAAGATAATGAATATTTTGCATAGTGAATCCTCATAAAATTGTGAGTAGTGGAGAACAAAACAAATTTATAGAAAATTTAACAATATATCCAAAATGAACAAGATCATTTTTTAAATGTCTTTATCTATTTATTTACTCATTTATTCATTTGCTTATTTGTTTGTTTGTTTACTTATCTATCCATTCATTCATTCCTTTATATATTTATTCATTCATTTATCTATCTATGTATTCATTTATTTATTTGGAATTTTCCCCCACTTTACATGTAAAACCAAATTGTAACAACAATTTTTAAAACTTTGTTTTCCAAATTATCTTCCTCCCTCCCTACCCCCCTTAAGAACCCAAGCCATTCAATATAAGTTATATATGTGCAGTCATGCAAAACATAGCATACAAAAAACATTAGAAAAAGGAACTGAAAACAACAAAATAATATATACTTCCATCTGTATTCAGATACCATCAGTTTTTTCTCTGTACATGGAATGCATTTTTAATAAGTCCTTCAGAGTTGTCTTGGATCATTGCACTGCTGAAAATAGCTAAGTCATTCACAGCAGATCATCATATGATATTGCTGTTATTTTGTATACAGTTCATTTCACTTTGCATCAGCTCATGTAAGTCTTTCCAAGTTTTTCTGATAGCATCCTGCTCATCATTTTTTTATATAGTACTTTAAAGAGAGATTTCCTTACAATACACCCATAAGGTTGATTATTGCAACAACACTAATAGCTAACATTTATATAGTACCTTATACCTGACAAAAAATTTTCTTCACAATAGTCCAGAAAAGCATCATCATCATCATCTTACATTGCTATCGCCTTTGCTTCAAATTTTTCCCCAGTTACTATTGCTAACTGTGTTTCCCTCCATCTTATTTGTTCCCCATGACATTTACTCTATTTTCTATCTTCTTTTATCCTATCCCTCCTTAAAAGTGTTATGCTTTGGACTGCCTCTCCCCAATCTGCCCTCCCTTCCTTCATCCCTTGTCCCTTATCCCCTTCCCCTCCCACTTTCCCACAGGGCAAGATATATTACTATACCTACTTGAGCCAATTCTGATGAGAATAAGGCTCACTCACTCTCCCGCTCCGCTCCCATCTTCCCCTCCACTCCATAAGCTTTTTCTTGCTTCTTTTATGTGAGATAATTTACCCCATTCCACCTCTCCCTTTCCCCTTCTCCCAGTGCAATCGTCTCACTCCTTACAAGAATATTTAAGGATACAATGAAAAGATGTCCGAAACATGAAAAATAGAAATGATCTTTTACCCAAAAAATTCTATTCCCCATAAATAATGGTGCCACTATCACACTTGGATTCCAACATCTTAATGTCTGATGTTGGAAATAAAAATGGCCCAAAAAAATGGAAATAGTACATGGAATAAACCAACTATATAGTTGTCCATGCTGAAATTCATACAATTTTAAGGGAGTTAGTTGATGGATCAATTCTACAGCTATCTAAAAGGTGAAAGGATGCCAACTATTTGAATAAAAATTGCATAGAATTTAGTAATCAAAAAAATTCACCAAGAACATATATTTATTCCCTTTTTTCTGTATCAACAAAGGACCTATCATATGAGGACCCACAGAAATCTACCCCAGATTCAGTACACTTTGAGGACCAGCATCACTCAAAAATATATTAAGGCTACAAGTTCCTATGTTTTCTTCTAACTATACCAATATCAATACACCTTAGTTACAAGAAAAAATATATAATCAGTTATGAAAATAAGTAAAAACAAGGATTGACTATACATAGAAGTTACCATACTCCTTGTGGATGAGGGGACACACACATGTGCAAATAGACACAGAAGAAATGAATATATATGGAAGTACATGCATAAACAATAAAGATATACCCATAGGGAACATGCATGTTATGGTAACATGCCTGGTTAGAGCAACACACAACTCCTAAGACATCTATATCAATAATCAGTTCACAACTTATTTAGGTGAAAGCCCTTTCCATCAACATAATCTTGCTGCTAATAGCTATAGAGAATACACAGAAAATACTTAATCCACATCTATATGATATAAAAAAAAGTGCTTCTGGTTCTTGTCCAATTCTTTTGACCATTGTTCTTTTTAGGGTTTTTTTGGTTTGGTTTGGTTTGGTTTTTTTGCTAAGATATTTGTAATGGGCTTAGCACAGTGCCTGCCACATAATTGGTGCTAAACAAATATTGGTTCCCTTTCTTTACCTGGCTTCAGTTCCTTCGCATGTTCTCTTGACAATTTGGCACTTAGCCTTCCTAAAACTATGTCCTTAGCCTTCTTTTCTACTCACTTGCTATCCCTGTTCCCTTGGTAATGTAAACCCAAGATCATTACTATTAGTATAACTTCCAAATCTGTATCTCTAGCCATGACCTCTCTTGTGAACTCTAGACTGGTATTTTCAACTGTCAATGAGACATTTCTATTGAGATATCCTGACTTCCTCCCTTCCTCCACACAAGAACCTCAAGGTCAACATGTTGAAAGTTGTATCTACTCCCAAATATGTGCTTTATATTCCAATCAAACTGGATTATTCACTGTCCCCCAGTGAGAGCCCAAACTTTCCTAATTCTATCCCATTGCTGACATGACAGCCCGATCCTTGAATGCCCTTTCTTTCCCATCTATACCTACTGATAGGGGCAGCTAGGTGGTGCAGTAGATAAAGCACTGGCCCTGGAGTCAAGAAGACTTGAGTTCAAATCTCATCTCAGACACTTACTCACTGGCTGTGTGACTCTGGGCAAGTTTAAGGCAATTACCTTAAACATGCAGGGCCATTTCCAGCCATACTGATATATATCTCACCACTGGACCAAGATGACTCTGGAAGAAAGAGTGAGGTTGGTGACCTTGCACAGCCCTACCTCACTTAAATCCAATTCACTGCAAGTCATGATGTCATGGTCCTCTTCAGGAACAAAGAACAAATAACAACAACCTACTGATACCACATTTCTTCCAAGGTCTAGCTCAAATATCTCCTCCATGAAGTCTTTTCTAGTCTACCTTCTTCTAAAAATGTTATTTCCTCCTTCTTATCTCTTAGCACTTTTTTATTGCTTTTATGCATGTTATTTTCCTGAGGAAAACTATCTTACTCTGAGGATGCACTCCTCCATTCTAAGGATATTTCCATGACAGTGGTAATAGGACCATGGATATCAAAGGCTGGATGAGCCTGATACCATCTAATTGTTAGAATTTATTAAGCATTCAGAATGGCAATTTCCCCATAGGCTCTGTCTCTTATTCTAGGAAATGACAAAACTTAAAAAAATCAGTATTATTTATATGCAGATAAATGTGTGATTTGGGGGTAACCACCAAGAAGCTTCCTTTCCTCTCTTTATTTAATGCTTGAAATTCCCTTTAAAGAAGAAAAACCTCCTCATCATTTATTTTTAGGGATAAGACATAAATATAAATACAGGCATATTCCACCTCACTCCTATTGATTTCATTGGGTCTACAACAAAGCTACAACAGGGGTACTTGGGAAGCTATAGGAAACAGTCCCATCAGAATTGAATGAAGCGGGGCAGCTAGGTGGCGCAGTGGATAGAGCACTGGCCCTGGAGTCAGGAGTACCTGAGTTCAAATCCGGCCTCAGACACTTAACACTTACTGGCTGTGTGACCCTGGGCAAGTCACTTAACCCCAATTGCCTCACCAAAAAAAAAAAAAAAAAAAAAAAAAAAAAAGAATTGAATGAAGCACTGAAAATACAAATTGACAAAAATGAAAATATAAATACATTTGGGCATATGTGTATTGTGTGTATATTTTATTGTATATTTATATCATAGTGTTTATAATTTATACTTATATGATTTTTATCTCTAATATGTAGAATGTAATATTCCCATATCTTTAATGTATAATACTTAATATAATATATTGTGATATAATTTTATAATATAATATTCAATGCTATATAATATTGCTTCCCAGCAAGATTTCCAAACTATAATATATCCTTTTAAAACATCATGTGAGAAATTATTATTAATAATCAGTATCTTGAGGAGATTCAGAGGCTTTCCCCTTTTTTGAAATTCTTCATTTTTAAAAAAGCCCTTTTTCCTGGAGCACATTCTGCATGAAATTGCATTAATTCTCCTCCTCTTGGTCAGACCCCACCCAACCATTCAAGGAATTTAATCTAGGGTGGGGAAGCTCATTGTGTTCTACTCCAACTTGGGTGAAGACAGATGCTTTTGTCTAGGTAGAGAAGGCTTCTCCATCCAGGGGTCACTCAGCCCACCCATTGAAAATGGTATACATTCTTTGAATTGATAGTCTAATGCTATGGTTGTTCTGCTATAGCCTTTCATTTTAATGTAGCCCACCTCCAATTACATTAACCAATTAGATTTGATTGCTATTTGAAGAATCTCCTATTGTTTTGAAGGATATGTGAACTGTGAGTTCACTGCCACCATGATTGTCTTTGGTCTAAAGTAAAACCAAATGATCATCTTTTTATTAATAACCTCCTGGCCTTGTTAAAAAAATGATTAAATTATCCAGAAACTGTCTCTCAACTTTTTAATCATTATAATCATATTCATCTCACTGGACAGCCAATCAAAACTTCAGACTCTTCCCCCTAGGACTCCAGCCTCTAATGGTTAAGCTTTTATTCCTTCTTGTCTGGAACCAAGACTACACTATTTCCATGTATAAGGGCCTAAAATTCTAGATGTTTTGTCTAAAACCTAATGAGTGGTCATCTTAAATTAGAAAACATATAGCACCAATCTTTGGGCATTAAGTATTTATTAAAGTATATTCGGGGTTAGTAAAGAGAAACACATGGATAAAGTATGAGATCTGTCTACTCTCCCTATTCTCCCTGTCCCTGCCACCAAGCCAAAGTCCGGAAATGTAAAGCCCTCACTCCTCCGCAGCTTCTCCCAGAAGCCTCCTGTGACACAGGAAACAGGGCCATCCACATACACATAGCTCCAAGCTAATTGGCTGGTAACACTGATTGACAAGACCCACAGGCGACAGACACAACTTCCTGATGAAAATCTGACCTTCAAAACCCCAGAAAAGGTTACTTCCAGATGCTAACTCACATGCATTCTTTTCATGGTAGAGCTTCCCTGCAATATCTTTCTCAGCAGGTTGGTAGCGCTCTAATTCTCACACATGCCATCATTTCTAAATTCCTTCCCCTCCTTTCATATTCCTCCATTGCAATGTAAACTCCTTAAGGGGAGGGACTGTCTTTATTGCTTGTTATTTGTTTCCCTAGTGATTAGTATAATAGCAGGTACATGCTACATGCTTACTACATGCTTCATTTATCTACATATGTGTTTGTGTATGCTCTCCTCATACCTGTACAACATTACTGGTGTGATCAGGAAGTTGGATAAGACTGAGAGAAATGCATCCTTTTTTCATGGCCCAAGTAACAGCAAGGCTGATGCTCTGATACTGTTTCCAATCATATGGACTGTCTGTTTGGTAGGTGACTTGACATCAAAAGAATCTGAAACCTCGAATATGGAGGGATGCCTTTTCTAATAAACAGGTCTCTAGCAGACAGACAATATTGAAACCAGAAAAGAAGTTTTGAAAATAGGTACCTTGGCAAGTGCATTGCCAATCTGCCACATTCCAGGATGGAGCTGTTTAGTCACTTTACAGCAAAATGTGATAAGAGAAAGAAATGTGTTATTTTCACCACTGTTAACAAATGGCTTTTATAAGTGGCACAGTCTCCTTTTGAAGCTGGCTTCTAGTAATTAACCCTTCCATCTGGCAGCCTTTTTTTCCACACTACTAGTCAAGTGACATTTCACATTCCTAATAGCTGTGACTTCAGCAGGCCTCCCGCTAATGATGCTTTTTGTTTCCGTTTCCATTCGCTAAAATGCTTTCCTCTAATTTAGTGACCTGAGCAGCAATATTAGGAAAAGTGGAAAACAATCATTCAAAAACTCATTAAAATATCTCAGCTCAAAATGAGAGTGGGGCTCGTGAGAAGAATAGGGAGGAAAAAGCAAAGGAAAAAAAGTTATTTGAGAACTGTTGCCACTTCTATCAATGTGGCTTCAGTGAATTAGTAAGACACTTTGATGAAATTTGCAAAGGGTAGGAGTTACTAAAAAACCAATAGTGAAAATTAGCTGATTATACTCTTTAGCATGAAGGACTCATAGGAGCATAGATAAGGAGAGACTCAGAGGTCATCTAGTCCTACCCACTCATTTTACAGATGAGAAAACTGAGGCCCATTGGGACTGAGTGATTTATCTAAGAAGTAGGATTTTAACTTAGATCCTCTGACCCTAGAACCAGTACTCTTTCCACTGAACCATGTAAACTTCATTTGTTTACTTTAATAAGTCATTGAAGAATTATATGACTTCTATTAAAATACAGACTCTATAGTTGACTCTCATAACTACAATATTCCTGGAAAAATACACAATCTAGAAAGTTATTTTAACAATGTTATCGATATTTATCAAGCAGTGCCTTCTAGTGGGAAGCACATTGAGCTAAGCAAAAAATCAGAAGGCCTGGAATTTAATTTCAACCACCTTGTTGCATGGGCACAGAAAGTAACTCCTCTTTACCTCAGTTTCCCCAGTTATAAAATGGTCATCAGAATCCCTGGCCTTCAACCATGCAAAGTTATTGTGAAGTAACTAAAGTGAAAGCATTCTGAAAGCAAAAGCACCATATTTAATAAAAGAAGTCAGATCAGAAGAAGGGCATATCAGCATCCTACAGAAAGAGACTCTCATGTCCATTCAAAGTACTGCACAAAACCTCTCATGTCGGGGCCAGCTAGGTGGCGCAGTGGATAAAGCACCGGCCCTGGATTCAGGAGTACCTGAGTTCAAATCCGGCCTCAGACACTTGACACTTACCAGCTGTGTGACCCTGAGCTTAATCACTTAACCCCCATTGCCCCGCAAAAAATAAATAAATAAATAAATAAAAACAAAATAAAACCCTCTCATGTCGATCTACCCTTAGCATCATCTCATCCACTCCACTTTATGCCACATATACTTGGAGCTCTAAAGTTGTAGAACTGCATAGTCTGAAAGGACCATGGTGTCATTTAGTCCAGTTTCCTACCCAATACCAGAATCCCTTTGGCAATATCAATGACAAGTCTTTATCTAGCCTCTGCTTAAACATTTCCAGTGACAGGGAACTCACTGATTCCTATTGCAACCCATTCTATTGTTGGACAGCCTTAATTGCTTTAACGGTCCACTTCATATTCATCCAAAATCAGCCTCCCTGTAATTTTCAGTTATTGGTTCTAATTCTGTCCCCTGGAGTTGCACAGAATAAATCTAATCCTTTGTTTTCCATGACAGCTCTTTGATATTTGGAGATAGTTCTTTTCCCCTTAGGATTTCTCTCTTAAGCTATGTATTTTTGCAAGGAACAGGTAATTTAATCTATCATAATCAAAGGAAACTTTTTTCTAAATTAAAGGACATTTGGCAAGCCATGTGTTCATTAATTCATAATTTTAGATCAAGAACTTTATAACTATAATCTTGTCATTTCAGAGAAAGAAGATTTATATTTTAATCCATCTGAAACATTTAAATACTTTCTGTTCATTCTCTGTATGTGTATATATGTGTATTTATATAGAGCTGTTACGTGCAGTGTACTATGCTAAGTGCTAAGGAAGAAAGGAAAGAAAAAATAAATAGTCCTTGCCCTTAAAAGAGGAAGGATACGGAATGGACACAATTAAGTGTGATACAAATGAGAAGATTTTAAGGGCATGAGAAGAATACAAAGTGCTATAGAAACATATGAAGAAGAGACCATTTTTAGCTAGGAAAATCAAGGAAGGTTTTATGAATGTGATGGTGTTTGAGCTAAGTTTTGTCAACAGATCCTTGCCTTGGCTAACTGCTGAACCTAGCACCTCCACAGGTTCTATGATAGGAAATTGGTAACCTTCCTCTTCCCTACCCCAATGAATGGCAGAAAGATACATCAACAACACAAACTGCCTCAAAGGGGATCCAGATTTATGCCTTCCCCAACCAACCCTCATTGCCCCACTGCCCTGTTCACAACAGGCAGAGGAGGCCCACTATTACGTGGAGGCTAATTCCCCCTACCCTGCCCAGATCCTGACCTCTGCTGGAGAAATCTCAGAGACTCAAACCACTCTAACTCTTGGCCTTGCTATTCTCTTGTTATTTTCCCTACCTAAGTACTAGAACTTTCTATCTTCTATGGACTGTACCTTCCTTTATATGTTGTCTGCCCCAATTAGAATGTGAGCTCCCTGAGAGCAGGAAATATCTCAATTTTCTATTTGCATCCCCATCCCTTAGCACACTGCTTGGCACCTAGAAAACAATTAGTAAATACTTTTCAAAACTATCCCATTCCAAACAGAGATATTTGGTGCTTGGGGAAATCAGGGAATTTTTGGTAAAGGGAATGTCATGAGTAAAGATGTAGAGTTAGAAAAGGGAAGTGTTCAGAGGGCAGTAACAATCAGTGTATAGAGTCTATGAAGGGGAGTAGTGAGAAATAAAGCTACAGAAAAGGTATAGAGGGCCTTAAATGCCAGGTCAAAGAGTTTGGAGTATATCTGTAGGGTAATGGAGAATCATCAAAAGGTTTTGAGCAGAAGAGTAATGTGATCAAGCCTGCATACAGGGAAGATGAACAGGTCAGAGTTTTGTCTCAGGACATAAAAGTTATACAATACTACTAATCAAGCAATTTACATTTCATTGGCTAGGCATATAGTCTGATCAGATACCCAAGTTTTCATGCTTTATCTTCTTTCTGGTAGCTGTTCCCTCCCATGCAAAAGCTTCCCTTGTCACCAGTCAACCTACTCCTGCCATTGCCACAAATCCAACTAGCAACTCCAATGGATATTGCCATCAAACTCAGATCTTTCAAGTTGACATAGTCATATATTCAAGAAAGAAAACACAAAAGAACAAGTGCCTGCCAAGGACCCAGGCACAAACTCACCTAGTTGTGGCCCCCAGCACTATATGCAACATGGGAAGGGTCACCACAGAGCCAAAATAGAGGAGATTTATTCCATCAATGCCACCTGGAGAATCACAGCCAAGAGGGCCCAATTCAGAAGCTTCTTTTAACATAGGCAATTCTTCCCCGACATCTGTTGCTTGAGGCAGGGAGATTTGGGGAGGGGGAGGACCAAGGGACCACTCAAGGTTATCCATGTCATAGCAAAAGGCCAAGTCCTTTCATTAATGGGTCACTATATGGCCAGAGGCACCCCTAAAGCTCCCATATGGCCAACCAAAAGTTAGCAGAAAATATCTGTGCATGTCCTGTATAACCCATGTTAGTTAACTCCTGAAAAAGGAAGAAATTGTGACAAAGAGCCAGCATTGCAACTTCAAGAGCTGGTCATGCCAAATTAGCCCCATTCCTCTTTGTGTCACTCTTACTAGATTGCTAGATTAAAAGAACATGGATTAGGCAAGACTGGATCTAGATTCCAGTAACATATTTTACAGTCTCTCATGCTCTTCTTGTGGAGCAAATAGAAAGATATGGGAAGGACAATTACATGGTTGGTTCAGCCATATTGCAAATTTCAAAAAATCTCTAATGCTTTCATCATTTTAATACATACTTTGTATTCAACCTAAACCTACAAAGACTCAAAAGCAAACAGGCTTGGCATGTATATCACAGTTGAGATACTTGAAAAAATGGACAATTTTTATGCCAAAAGGCCTATAAAGTTGTGCATACCCTTTGACCCAGTAAAACCATTACTAGGTCTGTATCCCAAAGAAATCAAAGAAAAATGAAAAGAACCTTTATATGCAAAAATATTTATAGTTGCTCTTTTTGTGGTGGCAAAGAATTGGAAATTAAGGGGATGCCCATTAACCAGGGAATGGCTAAACAAGTTGTGGTATATGATTGTGACAGAATACTATTATGCTATTAAAAATAAGGGAAATGTTTTCAGGAAAACATTTCAAGGCCTATACGAACTGTTGCAAAGTGAAATGAGCAGCATCAAGAGAACATTATATACAGTAACAGCAATATTATATGATATCTGTGAATGACTTAGCTATTCTCAGCAATACAATCATCTAAAAAAATCCAAAAGGACTTCTGATGAAAAATGCTATCCAGCTCCAGAGAAAGAACTGAGAGAATCTGAATGTAGATTGAAGCATACTTTTTTTAAATTTTATTATTCTTGGTTTTTCTTTGTGGTTTTGGTTTTGATTTTTTTTTTGGCCTGCATTTCCTTTTGCAACAATAGTTAATATGGAAATGTTTTGCGTGACAAATGTATAATCTATGTCAAATTGCTTACCTTCTCAAGGATATGGGAGGGAAAGTGGGGGAATCTAGAACTTGAAATGTATTTTAAATTAATATTAAAATGTGTTTACATGTAATTAATAAAAATAAAATAAAAATTAAATGCTAAAAAAAAAAAAGAATGACCAATTCTACACCTGAAATTACAGGGCCAGGAAGTGATACCTGATCCCCAGACCTATTTAAAAAACATCACAAAATAGGCTGAGGACTAGTGTTGGTCATCTTAGAGGGTGGAAATAGAGCTGGGAATGACAAAGGAAGGACAATAGATTAGGACCAGCATTTGTACTTCATGCACAGGACCGTTCATGAGTCAGCATGGTTAAAGAGAAAGTGTTTGTGGAATGTGAGTGATTAGCAAAAAGGGGATTCAGTGAGTGTGTATAGGCTGTAGACTGTCACAATACAATTACTTAGAGTCACAGTTATGTCTCACACCCTGTGCTCAGGGTCTGCATGCCAACACATTTTTTCCAAGCAAGGCATAAAAGTACCAGGCACTCAGAAACTTGTCATTCAGATATATTACACAATACTGGATCAGATGAAACTGTTCATTACTGCCATCTACCATTCTGGTATCACTATTTGGTGGGCTAGGAAGGGTGCTACAACATAAAACAAAGAATGCTCAGCCCCCTCATACCCTCTCTTACTCATGCCAAGTCCTAGCTAACCTGCTGGCTTGCAGATTTCATACAAACTCATTCCCTTGTGTAAATCCCTTCTTTATTCTCATGTAAACCCATCTCAAAACTCCCTCAAATACATTGATACTATGAGATCAATCCATTCCTCTCTTCTATACTTGTACTTTTCGCACTTACTTCACAATTTCTACCTAGTCTTTCTTTTACCTAACATAATCTAACTTTCTTATCCGCAGTCCAACTCTTTCTATACCTGTGAGGAAAGAGATGGAGAGAGAAAGGGGGAGGAGGAGAGAGACAGAGACAGAGAGAGCTAGACAAAGGTAAAACAGTCCTGTCCCATCCCTTCACTGAGTCCTGATGTAAAAACTGTGTCCTAGTGGGCCCCTCTCTCCCAACACCCACACACACACTCAAACACACACACACACACAAACACACACACATTCAAACACATACATACAAAGATACACACATGCACACATCCATACCCACACTCAAACACACGCAGAGATGCAAACACAAACACACACACACACACACACACACGTTTACTTCAGAGGATGCATTGTTGCTCCCTGTGAAAAAAGGAGAGAGAATTAAACAGAAAGGACCTAAAATAAACATCAGGAAATACTATCTAGTTGGAAATACAACTGTCAATTGGTCTAAATGTACCCAAATAAGTATAAAGAGATGACTATTCTTTTATTCACTTAAGTCATTTAAATGAGGAAATGGCTTAAATGGTTGTGACACAGAAACATGACGACATTAAGTAATGACCAACATGAATTAAAAATCAAAGCTCTTAGTGTAGGGGGGCAGAGCCAAGATGGCAGAGAGTAGCCAGCAAATTGTGAGAACTCTCCTTCTGTTCCCTCAAAAAGAACATTAAATCAAGCCTCTAAATGAATTCTGAAACCATGGAACCTGAAAAGAGACAGAGAGACACAGTCTTCAAACCAGAGATAATTTAGAAGACATCAGGAAAGGTCGGTCTGACTTGGGCAAAAGGGAGGCTCAGCTCACTGCAGCTCAGAATGCGGGAGAGGGTGGGGAAAGCCAGAAGGAAGCTGTGGGACACAGCTGAGCAACTGAGGCCTTTGGATCCTGGCACAACAAGCCGGTGGCACAGCAGAACAGTGGTGAAACCCAACTGCACCAGCCTAGAGGGCAGGTTGCCAGCTGGAGGGATACCCACAGGACAGGCACCAGAAGGCCTACTGATCCCAGCACACTGGAACAGGAAGTTCAGAGGGGTGACACAGCCCCTATATCCCAGCACAAGAAGCTTGAAACAGGGACCCTGGTGCCCCAGAGGAGACCTCAACTTTAAAAAAATAAAAAATAAAATAAGCTGCTTTATGAGTAAAAAACAAAAAAGAATTCTCACCATTGAGAGTTTCTGTGTTGACAGGGAAGAGGCAAACACAAATTCAGATGAGGACAATACTCCCAAATTACCTAAATGTGAAGCCTCAAGAGGAAAGATGAATTGGTCTCAAGAACAAAAAGCCTTCTGGGAGGAACTCAAAAAGGTTTTTTTAAATCAATTGAGAGAAATGAAAGCAACACAAGAAAATTATGAAAAAAGAATCAGCAGCTTGGAAAAGGAAGCACAAAGATTGACTGAAGAAAACAATTCCTTAAAAAATTCATCTGGCCAAATGGAAAAATGGTGCATAATCTCACTGAAGAAAACAATGCCTTAAAAATTAAAATGGACAATTGGAATATAAGGAATCCATGAGACACCAGGAATCAGTCAAGCAGAATCAAAAGAATGAAAAAATAGAAGAAAATGTGAAATACCTCATTGGAAAGACAACTGATCTGGAAAACAGATCCAGGAGAGACAATTTGAGAATCATTGGGCTGCCTGAAAGCCACGATCAGAAAAAGAGTCTAGACACAATATTGCAGGAAATTATTAAGGAGAACTGCCTTGATATTATAGAATCAGAGGATAAAATTATCATTGAAAGAATCCACCAAACACCTCCTGAAAGAGACCCCAAAAGGACAACTCCAAGGAATATTGTAGCCAAATTCCAGAATAATCAGGTGAAGGAGAAAATACTCCAAGCAGCCAGAAAGAAGCAATTTAAATATCATGGAGGCATGGTCAGGATTGCACAGGACCTAGCAGCTTCAACATTAAAGGACCACAAGGCTTGGAATATGATATTCTAGAAGGCAAAGGAGCTTGGACAGCACCCAAGAATCTATTACCCAGCAAAACTGATCATTCTCTTTCAGGGGAAAATATGGTCATTCAATGACACTAGGGACTTTCAAGGTTTCCTGAGGAAAAGACCAGAACTGAATGGAAAATTCTATCTTAACATACAAGACTCAAGAGAAGGTTAAAAAGGTAAACGGGGGGGGGGGGGGGGAGTTACTCAATTAGGTTAAACTGTTTACATCCCTACAAGGGAAGATAATAGTTATAACACTTGAAAATTATAAATGTATTTGGGCAGACAGAAAGATTATACACAGAGGGTATAAATATAAATTGTCTTTGATGTGATGACATAAAGGAAATTAAGGGGATAAAAAGGGAGCCTATAGGGAGAAGAGGAAAGGGGAGGTAGAATGGGGTTAATTACATCATATGAAGAGGTGAAAAAAACTATTACAATAAAGGGAAAGAAGGGAGGGGTGAACATTGTTTCAATCCTACTCTCATTAGATTTGATTCAAAGAGGGAATAACATATACATTCATTTGGATAAAGAAACTTAGCTTATTCTTTAGGGAAATAAAAAGGGAAGGGGAAGGGGGACTGATAGAAGGGAGGGCAAAAGCAAGGGAGAAAAGGGTAAAGAAAAGGGAGGGGGTGATAAAAAGGGAGGGCAGATTGGGGAGGCAGGGGTAAGAAGCAAAACAATGGGGAGAAGGAATAGGGTGAAAGAAGAGGGGGAAGTACAAAGGGAGTAAATAGAATGGAGGGGAATATACCGTTAGTAATAATAACTGTGAATGTGCATGGGATTAACTCTGCTATAAAACAGAAGTAAATTGCAGAGTGGATTAAAAGCCAGAATCCTACGATATGCTGTTTACAAGAAACATATTTGAAGCAGAGAGAAACACACAGAGTAAAGGTAAAAGGCTGGAGCAGAATATATTATGCTTCAGCTAAAGTAAAAATAGCAGGGGTAGCACAGGCAAAAATAGATCTCATTAAAAGAGATAAGGAAGGAAATTACATCTTGCTAAAAGGCACTATAGATAATGAAGCAATATCAATATTAAATATGTATGCGCCAAGTGGTATAGCATCCAAATTCTTAGAGGAGAAGTTAAATGAGTTACAAAAGGAATTAGACAGTAGTTCTATACTAGTGGGGGATCTGAATCTTCCCCTCTCAGAATTAGATAAATCTAGCTGAAAAATAAATAAGAAAGAAGTGAAAGAGGTGAACAGAATACTAGAAAAGTTAGGAATGATAGATGTCTGGAGAAAACTGAATGGGGATAGAAAGGAATATACCTTTTTCTCAGCAGTACATGGCACATTTTCAAAAATTGACCATGTATTAGGGCACAAAAACATCATAGTCAAATGTAGAAAGGCAGAAATAGTAAATGCATCCTTCTCAGATCGTGGTGCAATAAAAATTACATGTAAGAAAGAGCCATGGAAAAGTAGACTGAAAATCAATTGGAAACTAAATAATTTCATTCTAAAGAATGAATGGGTCAAACAACAAATCATAGAAACAATCAATCACTTTATCCAAGAGAATGACAATAATGAGACAACATACCAAAATCTATGGGATGCAGCCAAAACAGTGCTTAGGGGAAAATTTACAGCTCTAACTGCTTGGATAAATAAAAAAGAGAAAGAGGAGATCAATGAATTGCGCATGCGACTTAAAAAACTAAAAAGAGAACAAATTATAAATCCCCAATTAGATACTAAACTAGACATCCTGAAAATTAAAGGAGAAATTAATAAAATTGAAAGCAAGAAAACTATAGAATTAATCAATAAAACTAAGAGCTGGTTTTATGAAAAAACCAATAAAATAGATAAAATATTGGTTAATTTGATTAAAAAAAGAAAGAAGAAAACCAAATTACCAGTATCAAAAATGAAAGGGGTGATGTGACCACCAATGAAGTAGAAATTAAATCAATAATTAGGAATTATTTTGCCCAACTGTATGCCAATAAATTTGACAATCTAAATGAAATAGATAAATATTTACAAAAATACAAACTGCCCAGATTAACTGAAGAGGAAATAAAATCCTTAAATAAGCCCATATTAGAAAAAGAAATTGAACAAGCCATTAATGAACTCCCTAAGAAAAAATACCCAGGGCCAGATGGATTTACAGGTGAATTCTACCAAACATTTAAAGAATAATTAATTCCAATATTATACAAATTATTTGGAAAAATAGGTGAAGAAGGAGTTCTACCAAATTCGTTTTATGACACAAATATGGTGGTGATACCAAAACCAGGAAGAGCAAAAACAGAAAAGAAAATTATAGACCAATTTCCCTAATGAATATTGATGCTAAAATCTTAAATAAGATATTAGAAAGGAGATTACAGCAAGTGATCACCAGGATAATACACTATGACCAGGTGGGATTTATACCAGGAATGCAGGGCTGGCTCAACATTAGGAAAACTATTAACATAATCAACCACATCAATAAGAAAACTAACCAAAATCATATGATTATCTCAATGTGTAATGGGGATAAGTTAGAGGCCTTCCCAATAAGATAAGGGGTGAAACAGGGATGTCCATTATCACCTCTATTATTCAATATTGTTCTAGAAACGTTAGCATTAGAAATCAGAGAAGAAAAAGGAATGAAAGGAATTAGAATAGGCAAAGAGGAAACAAAACTATCACTCTTTGTAGATGATATGATGGTATACTTAGAGAATCCTAAAGAATCAACTAAAAAACTGCTTGAAACAATTAACAACTTTAGCAAAGTAGCAGGATATAAAATAAATCCACATAAATCATCAGCATTTCTATACATGACCAACAAAGTCCAGCAGCAAGATATAAAAAGAGAAATTCCATTTAAAGTAACAGTAGATAATATAAAATACTTAGGAGTCTACTTGCTAAGACAAACCCAAGAACTCTATGAACACAATTTCCAAGTACTTTTCACACAAATCAAATCAGATCTAAATAATTGGGAAGGTATCAATTGCTCATGGACAGGCAGAGCTAATATAGTAAAAATGACAATTCTACCTAAATTAATTTACCTATTCAGCACCATACCAGACTACCTAAAAATTATTTTATAGAGCTAGAAAAAATAATACCAAAATTCATCTGGAAAAACAAAAAGTCAAGAATATCAAGGGAAATAATGAAAAATGCACAGGAAGGTGGGTTAGCTGTACCAAATCTGGTGCTTTACTATAAAGGAGCAGTCATCAAAACTATCTGGTACTGGCTAAGAAATAGAGTGGAGGATCAGTGGAATAGGCTAGGCACAGGAGATACAGTAGCAAATGACATTAATAACGCAGTGTTTGATAAAACCAAAGACTCCAGCTTCTGGGATAGGAATTCAGTATTTGACAAAAACTGCTGGGAAAACTGTTAGATAGTATGGCAGAAATTAGGCATAGACCAACATATTATACCTTATACTAAAATGAGTTCAAAATGGGAACATGATTTAGACATAAGAGTTGATACCATAGGTAAATTAGGAGAGGAGGGAATAATCTACTTTTCAGATCTTTGGAAAGGAGAACAGTTTATGACCAAACAAGAGATAGAGAATATTATGAAATGCAAAATGGATGATTTTGATTATATTAAATTAAAAAGGTTTTGTACAAACAGAAGCAATGCATCCAAAATTAGAAGGGATGCAGAAAGCTGGGAAACAATTTTTATGGCCAGTACTTCTGATAAAGGTCTCATTTCTAAAATATATAGGGAACTAAACCAAATTTATATGAATCCAAGTCATTCCCAATTGAGAAATGGTCAAAGGATATGAACAGGCAGTTTTCTGATGAAGAAATCAAAGCTATCTATTCCCATATGAAAAAAATGCTCTAAATCACTATTGATGCAAATTAAAACAACTCTGAGGTACCACCTGACACCTATCAGATTGGCTAATATGACAAAAAAGGAAAATAATGAATGTTGGAGAAACTATGGGAAAATTGGAACACTAATGCATTGTTGGTGGAGCTGTGGACTGATCCAGCCATTCTGGAGAGCAATCTGGAATTATGCCCAAAAGGCTATAAAGCTGTGCATACCCTGTGACCCAGCAATACAACTTTTGGGTCTTTTTCCCAAAGAGATCATTAAAAAGGGAAAAGGACCCACATGTACAAAAATATTTATAGCTGCTATTTTTGTGGTGGCAAGGAATTGGAAATTGAGGGGTTCCCCTCAATTGGGGAATGGCTGAACAAGTTGTGGTATATGAATGTAATGGAATTATATTGTGCTGTAAGAAACAATGAGCAGGAGGAGTTCAGAGAAACCTGGAAGGACTTGCATGAACTAATGTTGAGTGAGCTAAGCAGAACCAGAAGAACATTGTACACAGTATCATCAACATTGTGTGTTGATCTACTGTGATGGATTAGATTCTTCTCACCAATGCAGTGGTACAGAAGAGTTCCAAGGGACCCATGATGGAAGGGGATCTCCAAATCCAGAAAAAAAATGAACTGTGGAGTAGAGATGCTGATTGAACCATACTATTTCTTTTGCTTTTGGTGCTGTTGTTTTTCTATTTTGAGGTTTTTTCCTCATTGATCTGATTCTTCTCCTATAACATGACTAATGCAGAAATATGTTTAATGTTATTATGTATGTGTGTGTATATATATGTGTGTGTGTATGTATGTATGTATATATGTGTATATATATATGTGTGTGTGTATGTATATATATATGTGTGTGTGTGTATATATATATATATATATATATACACAACCTATATCAGATTACCTGCTGTCTAGGGGAGGGAAGGAGGAGAGGGAGGGAGAAAAATGTGAAATTGGAAAGCTTGTATAAACAAATGTTGAGAACTATTTTTACATGTAACTGGAAAAAAATAAAATACTTTTATCAGAAAAAAAAAGATCTTAGTGTACATAGATGATATGGCTCTTTTCTTAAATACCTCTTCAAGATAGAATAAAAAAGGTAGAAACCAAAAAAAAAAACATTAAAAATGTTTCCTCCTGAGTTGCATTAACCTGGAAAGTATCAGGATGAGCCACATGCCGCTAATGATAGCTGGACAATGCCAAACATCTGGTGAAAGCTAAAAATTTTCAATCAATCTTCTAGTTGTTTCCAAATATGTAGAAGTTTGACATATATAAACAGACCATGGAGATGACTGACAAATTTTCCCTTTTCACCTGGACATTTTGCCATTCTGTAGGCACAATCAATGAATAAATGGGTCAATATTAGGTACACTTTTTTAAAAGTTGGACTATTTCAAATTCTTGATGAAATAATATCTAACATTTATGTAGTGGTTAGTATATGCAAATATTATTTCAGTTGATCCTCACAACAACCCTGAGAGGTAGGTACTATTTTTATTCCCACTGAGGCAAGCAGGTTAAATGATTTGCCCAAAGTCACTCAGCTAGTAAGTATCTGTGGCTAGTTTTGAACTCAGGTCTTCTCAACTCCAGGCCCAGTGTTCTATCTGCTGTGCCACCTAGCTGCCCTATGTGTTAATATTTAAGCATACTATGAGGAAGCAAACCCATTCTCATTTTCAAAATATAAGCTTGTATTTATAAAGAGATAGCACTGATATTATCCCTCCATTTTCCGGAAAAAGAATGGAAAATCCTTTGGACTGAAATGGTCCCTTTGCTAGATGTGACTAAACAGGACTGGAGTCCAAATGATTTGTTTTCAACTAGGTAAGACAAGTGCTCAGTTTTTCCCTGAGCTCACGCGTCTCATTACAGATCAAGATGAAAGCTCTATTGAGAAGACAAAGCAGCTCAAAGAAGTCTTCTCTATAGCCAAGTTTCCACAGAGAAAAGGATCTGATTTTTTGAATAAGCAATGGGTGGAACATTTACCTGGGGTTGCTTATTAATCTACTTTAATTCAACCAGAAAATTTGGTTGTGAAAGCCATTCTGTTCAACAAGAGGGAAGATAGCAATCTCCAAATAAGTGAAGGCTTGTCATATGAATAAAGAGCAGACTTGTGCTTGGAGGCTCCAGAAAGCAGAACTTGCATCAGTAGATGGAAATTACAAGGAAGTAGATTTTGCTTCAACATATGGAAAAAACTTCTAATGCAGTTGAATAGGTTGGTTGTTTTCTGAAATAATGAAGAACAAAATGTGTTCAAGAAAAGGTTAGATGAATGCAAGTAGATTTATAAAGAAGATTCCCATTATGGTGTGGGTGGATAGTACAACTCCAAAGTCCCTTACAATTCTAAAATTCTATGAGAATAATAATAACAACTCACATTTGTAGGGCACTTAAGATTTGCAAAGGTCTTGCCTTAGAATAACTATGAAAGGTTGATAGTGTAATATGAATGGCATTGTGCTCATTTCATACATGAGGAAACAGAGATACTGAGAGATAAGTGACTTACCCATGGTCACATACCAAGAAATGTCTAGTTTTCCTCTATAGGAAATTCCTTTGGGCATCATGTCTAGAATTTATTTCTCCCCTCCATTTCTTTTTTTAATTGTTTTATTTTTATTTAGTATTTTATTTCCCCCAATTACATGTAAAAACAATTTCCAGCATTTGTTTTTAAAATTGAGTTTCAAATTCTTTCCCTCCCTCTCCACCCTGCCTCATGGAGAAGACAAACAATTTTATATAGGTTATATATGTATAGTCATACCAAACATATTTCCATATTAGTCATGTCATAAAAGAAAATCTAGACCAAAACAAAGAGCCAAGAAAAATAAAGTTAAAAAGTATGCTTTCAGGGTGGTTAGGTGGTGCAGTGGATAGAGTACCAGCCCTGGAGTCAGGAGTACCTGAATTCAAATCCAGCCTCAGACACTTAACAATTACTAGCTGTGTGACCCTGGGCAAGTCACTTAACCCCAATTGCCTCACTAAAAAAAAAAAAACCAACAACAACAACAACAAATAAAAAGTATGCTTTCATCTGTATTCAGACTCTATCAATTCTTTTTATGGGGATGGATAATATTTTCATCATAAGTCCTTCGAAGTTGCCTTAGATCATTGTATTGATCAGACCAGCTAAGACATTTGTGATTGATCATCTTACAATACTGCTGTTACTATGTATAATGTTCTCCTGATTCTACTCATTTCACTTTGCATCAGTTCACGTGTTTCCAGGTTTTTCTGAGACTATCTAGCTCATTATTTCTTATAGACACCTTTATAGTCTATGGGTTGCGAGTTCTTGAAGTAGCCACTACCACTGCTGATCCAGTTGCTTCCAAGGCCTGTTTTTCCTTTGCTGGGACCTGGACTGCCCTGGCACAGCCTGGACCAGACTGAGCTCCACTCTCGCCCCAGTACAACAGACCTTTCTTGCCAATTTTCTAAGTTGTCTTGCGCTGGATAATTGTTCATTTCACTTCATCCTATTGTGGATTCTGCTGCTCTAGAATTTGTTTTAGGTAATTATTTAAGGGTGTTGGGGCAGGGCCAAGTTCAGGCAAGTCCCTGCCTTTTCTCCACCATCTTTGCTGCACCCCCAGAATCCCTCCTCCATTTCTAACAACACAGCTCCCTTCAAAGCTTACCACATGACCCATCTACCCATCTACATGGTTCCCTCTGAAATTACTTTGCACATATTTTGCATTTAATTTTCTATGTACATGTTGTTTCTCTTCAATAACATGTAAATTTCTTAAGACCATTTCACTTTTCTCTTTATATCCTGAGCCTAGCATAGCACTAGACATGACACATAGTAATTTTTTTAACTTATTTTTCAGTTAACAAGCATTTATTTTCTGTCCCTTCCAAAATTACCACTGTCCCCCAAAAAGCTGAAAAATACACCCTTGGAACAAATATGCATAGTAAAGCAAAAAAAAATCTTTACACTGACCAAATCCAAAGAATGTGTACTTCAATTTTGCATTGTCCATCACCTCTCAGTCAGAAAATAAGGAGTATGCTTCATTTATGGTTCTCTGAAATGGTATGTGATTGTAATAGAATATTATTGTGCCATAAGAAATCATGAAAAGGACAGTTTCAGAAACCCAAGGAAACTTATATGAACAGATGTATAGTGAAGTGAACAGAACAAGGAGAATAATTGTGGGGTAAGGACAAATAACTTTGAAAGATGTAAGAACTCTGACCAATTTAAGCCTTTTTTGTTATTCAGTCATTTCAGTCATGTTCAACTCTTTGTGACCCAATTTGGGGTTTTCTTGGCAAAAATACTGGAGTAGTTTTCCATTTCCTTCACCAGTTCATTGTACTGATAAGGAAACTGAGGCAACATAATATTAATTATTGAAGTGACATGAAGCAAATTCTTGTAACCAAACCTTACTCTCCATTAACCACTAGACATACAGAAATTTTTATTTTTGCAATAGAAAAAAGAAGCAGAAGAGAAATCCAGGAAAGGCATTAAACCTGAAATCAGCTGGGGTCGTAGAGAGAGGGCTAGAGACAAAGGGAGATATTGAGATCCCTAGAGAACATATCACCAACAAGAATTAGATTTGCCCCTAGACAACTGAACTTTTTTTTTTAGTATTTTAAAGGTCAGTTGTGCCTTGAATCAGATGCTTTTACCTTTCTCTCTGTTTCCCTTTCTCCTTCTTTAATCCTTTTTCTATCCTAGAAAATCCTTTAGGCTCTTGACAGGTAGAAATTTAAAACTACTGATTTAGAATTTCTGGCTGAAGCCAGTGAGATCCATTTCTATTGTTAAGACATTTATACTTGTATAATAGGTAAAACTTCCCTTTGCTCCTTTTCATGTAGACATAAAAATAAGGATAGACCTGGTGGGGTGGGATGGGGTGAGATGGCAAATTACAATCCCCGCTTTCTTCTTCATGTGGATATGATCCATAGATAAAAATCCTACCATCATCATCTCAAATTTATCTTAATACTAGGACCATTTTACCCTACAAGAAATCTTTATCCCAATCTCTGCCCAGCAGTTCTCAGTAGTGTTTGGTTTGAGTTAGTCAGCTTCACACAATGCAGAACCAGCACTGCAGAGAAAAAGCAAAACCGAGATCATGTTGCTGAGAAATGGAGTACAGTACTTAATATTTCTTGATCTTTATTGCATCTTGCCTTTTCTCCCCTTTCCATCAAAGATGCTAAAAATATGCTCCTGAGATTAGAGATGGGCCAAAGTGGGACAACTAGAGTTATAGGTATCAGTGAATCTTTTAAAAACAACTTTCTGACAGTTCATCCAAATTGAAACAGTTATGCTTTCTCCCTTAAAGTCATAAGGCTTTTAAGGATCTTAAATCTTTTTTTGCATCACTGAGACCTTTGGCAATGTAGTAAATCCTATGAATCCCTCAACATAATGCTTTTAAATACACAGGCAACTAATTATATTGAAATATAGTTATCAGGGGCTGTTAGGTGGCGCGATGGATAGAGTACTGGCCCTAGAGTCAGGAGGACCTGAGTTCAAATCCAGCCTCAGACACTTGACACTTACTAGCTGTGTGACCTTGGGCAAGTCACTTAACCCCAACTGCCTCACCAAAAATAAATAGATAAATATAATAGATAAATCTAAAATATAGATATAGATATATAGTTAGTTAGTTATCAAAAAAATCAGAGAGTAAAAAAAGATAAATCACATTGCTCCTTCACAGGATAGCCAATTATGGGACTTGTGTCCAGTATACCCATATTTTCCCTTCACCCATTATGGCTCAATATTTTCTCACTCTAACCTTTCCCATAGCTGTGTGAAGGATCTCATGCCTATTTGGCTCAAAAAGGTATGGGTCCTTCAGAGAACCTGGACCACAACAACTTAGCTGCCATTAGAAAAATCATTGTGTTCCTCAAACCCATGGTTTATGTTGGGAGTGGGAGGGGAGGGGGATATAGGGTATTATTTTTACTGGTGCATGATCAGACAAGTTTGGAAACCACTGTCCTAAAGGAAGGAGAATTACTAGAATTGATCAAAAAAGAAGCAGGCAACTGATTCAGTGGGCACTTTCTTCATTGTTAGTGCCTTTGAGTGAAGCCACATTCTCCACTGCCAACTATGGGCCCACCTTTATACACTCTACCCTAAAAGTTGGAGTTACCTTAGAGGACATTTCAAGGTCTGCCAAGTTTTATCGCAATGTCACAGGCTGCTAATATGGAGGAGCTGTGTCCTGTTCATGTTATATAACTAGTTACGGGCTGGCTAGAGGTAGGCCTAGGATTTCATTTCCCATTTCAGGGGTCTTCTCTCTGTCCTTCACTGCTTCCTGTGACAGTGTAATTATGAGTAAGTACTTACATGCTTCCTCTGGAGGGTCCTGGGCAGTCTGAGGAGATGGAAATAGAAATCTAGAAGTAGGCAGGAAGATGTTTACTTTTTGATCTTCTGATTCCCATTCCCCCTTTCTATTCAGGGTGAAGAAAAGATAGCCTTCTCCAGGTAAATCACTTTCCCTCTATCCTGCTTCTTCTATCTCCATGAAATTGTTCTCTTCCTAAAATACGCACATGACTAAACCAAGGAAAATAAAATGGTAGAGTCCATTGGGCCCCATAAGCCCTTAGAATCAAGGGTAAGTTTTCAGGCACAGTCAAAAGACTTGGGATTCAGGGAACGGATGATAATTTAGCACTAGCACCAATGAGAAAATGTCAGCCTGGTAAATTCTAGACCTTTATCCATTATACAAAAGCTCAGTGTCCTCTCTTCTCTTTGATTTAGAATCCTCCCCCCACTCACCCTTCAGCTGTTTTAATATGTAGCATCACTCCTCACAGGAAAGTTCCTTTAGCCTCCAAGCTAGGATCAGCTTGATTAAGTGCCCAGGAAGTATATTTGATGGAAGGACTCTCATTGTTTATGCATTCCAGAACAGTTTCTCAATTTACTCTGTAGCAAACACACTGATCACAATTATACCACAATAGGTTTATTCAGCTTGGGAAATTATTCTCTGAGTCAGTAAATCTGCCCAATCAAAATGAAGTGTGCACAGTTATAAACACCATTGACTGTTTCATTCAAATTTAAAGCAAAACTTTCATCTTCAGCTGCAGAAACCACTGTAAATCCAGACTTCAACACCCAGATGAGATTGCTACAATGAAATAAAAGCCACAAGTGAATTTAATATGGAGGAAAAGCTGGGTCATTAATCTCCAGAGTCAGCCCACATAAAAAGTTATTGTTACTATTCTCCATAGGAAATGGTGTATGTGTTTAGAAAAATTAACCAGCAAAAAAGAAGGCATGGTTGGTGCTATTCTAAAATCAAAATATTAATTCCAGAGCTTGGTCAATACTTAATATCAATCAAGCTCATGTGATTATAGAATGAAACTGGACAGACCCTGAAACCTAGGGTACCCATCTACTTGACTAGCCTTAAGCCTAGTTTGGCTTTCTGAAGACCCAGGAAAGTTGAGCACCTACCTTGTCCTCCCAAATACCCACAGAACCTGAGACAATTCATTAAAAGAGGGGGAAAGAATCTCCACATTCTGGAATTTGAGACCCAGCCTTTATAAGATAAGAGCAATAGCCAAAGAAAGATAAAATTTTCATTACATATTATGGTGCCCCCCTGCCTAAACGTGCCCTGTGCTTCTTTGTCACATCTCAGAAAGTGTCATCAACTTTTGTGCTAGACAACAGTCACCAAGTATTTAGTGAGTGTTTATGTTGTATTAGATACTGTGCTAAGTGGTGAGGATACAAAGAAAAGCATAAACAATCGCTGTCCGCAAGAGGCTCATATTCTAATGGGGGTAGCAACACATAAATAACTAGGTAAAACAAGATAGATGGAGAACAGATAGAAGGTCATCTCAGAAGGAAGACATTAGCAATAGGAAAAGAGGAGAGAGAGTCCTTGAAAGACCTCCTGCAGAAAGTGAGATTGAACTGAATTTTGAAGGAAGCCAGGGAAACTAGTAGTAGAGGTAAGGAGGAAGAGCATCCTAGATGTGCAAGACAGTCATTGAAAAGACATCGAGTTGAAAGATGTGTGCTAGGAACAGCAAGAAAACAGGCAGACAAGATGGAAAAAGGGTAAGGTGGTTAAAGGCTTTAAATGGCAAAAATAGAGCAGTTTATATTTGGTTCTGGGGATAATGGGGAGTTATTAGAATTTCCCAAGTATGAGACTGGCATGGTCAGATCTGTGTTTTAGGAATAATCATTTTGGCAGTTAAATGGAGAATAAAGGGGTTAGAGAGACTAAGTAGAAGGCTATAGCAATAGGCCAGGTGTAAAGTGTTAAGAGCCTGCCCTGGGGTGATAGCTGTGTAAAAGAAAGAGAAGACATGTAGGAGACATGTTTTGAAGGGACAAGGACAAGACTTGGAAATATACTTCTGGATTCTCTTTTTTTCAGTGTTCTCAACCCTGTATCATGCAGTTAGAAGGTCTCTTCTCTTATTCACCTTCCATAATGCATCCCCCACCCCTACTCCGGCTACTTTCATAATTAAGACAACAAAGAAAGTTTGACCCCTCGCTGGAAATCCAAACTTTCTTTGTTGTCTTAAGTCCCAATCTCTCTGGGCTTGGATTTTGTCATTTATAAAGTGAGAAGGTTAGACTAGGTGACCTTCTAAGTTATTTTTCCAGCTCTCATTAATGAGAACTGGAATAGATGAAATAGGTTTAAGTCAATGTTCTTCAAATTTGATTTCAAATCTGAGGAGACAGTGTTCTTTTGTCTTATGAATTCTGGTCTAGAGTTCACTAAGTTTCAATTTCCTCATCACTATTAGAGATCATGGGATTTAGAGCTGGGAAAATAACTTAGAAGGTCACAACAACTCTGGAAGGGAGGTGCTATTATTATTCCCATTTTACAGGTAAGGAAACTGAGACAAGATGGTCTGTGAGAGTTGCTATAGGCAAAAAAAATCATCACTCTATGGCCATTTTGGTGATGAACCTCTCTGAACTGTGGTAAGTTGATCATAATTATGCCCATAATTACAATTATACCCATAATTGAAGTCTTCCAGCTTGGAAGAAAGGAAATAAGTATCTATTAATGACCTACTGTGTGCTGGGCACTGTGCTGAATGTTTTACAAATATTATTTCATTTGATCTTCACAACAACACTGGAAGGTAGGTGCTATAATTATCCCCATTTTGAGGGAATTTAGGCAAACAGGATTAAGTGACTTGCCCTGGGCCACATAGCTAATAAGTATCTGAGTCAGATTTTTAACCCAGGTCTTCATGACTCTATGCCCAGTGCCTATCAGCTGTGTCACCTAGTAGCCTCTGGTGGAAAATGCCAGTGTTAGTAGTCTGCTGGAATTGTCTTTGAGGAACCAGAGTCACTTCCATGGTGCAATGAAGCATCAAAATAGAGCTTTGGTGGAGGTGTCATAGTGAAAAAATGTAGAAAATGAGCCATGATGCACTGAGGAGTTCAAGTTCCTGAGATCTCTGTCACATGGCTTCAACCCAAGGCCCATGGTGTCATGGAGAGAGCCCTGGGTTTGGAATCTCAAGTCCTGGGCTCAAGTTCAGGCTTCTGCCACTCACTCACTACCTGCATGACCTTTAACAAGTCACTGAACCTTTCTGATCCTCAGGTTTCTCATTCATAAAATGAAAAGTATAAAGCCATACTCCCTACTTCACAAGGTTATTGTGAGGAAAGTGTTTTGTAAATCTGAAAGGGATATATAATTTCAAAGACATAAGGGAAGATCTGTAAGAACTAAAAAATGACCAGAATCAAGCAAGCAGTATATAAACTGTCTCCAGCAATGTAAATTAAAAGATCATTAAAAGAAACTCAGACCTTGAATAACTGAAAAACCAAAGCAGATTCTAGAGAACAGATAATGAAATCTATCTCTCCTCTTATAGCTGACAGGTGAGGGACTATGAAGGCAGAATACCATATATACAATCAGATATAATTACGGAATATGATGTTTTTGCTTAATTGTTTTTTTCTTTGTCACAAGGGTCCATTATAGAGTGAGAAAACATGTTTTAAAAATGAGACTTTTTTAAGTGCTACATCAATGTGAATTTTATTATTAGTTTATAAATGGGGAAATTAAGGCCTGCAGAGGAATGATGATGATGATAGTTGTATTTATATATCACTTTAATGTTTGTAAAGCACTTTAAAAATATGATAATATTTGATCCTCATTATAACCCTGAGAGGTTGGTGCTATTATTTCCCCATTTCACGGATGAGGAAACTGAAGCAAAGGGTCTGCTACTCACTAGGCAGAGTCACCAGGCAATGACTTGCTTAGGGTCACACAGCTATTAAAATTATAAGGCAGGATTTGAACTCAGGTCTTCCTGACTCCAATTCTGGCGCTCTATTCTTCTAGGCCACAAAAGTAGTTTGAATCAACACTTTAAGAAACTAGTCTGCTTCACAGCTAAGTGAAAAAGATACAGCTTTCCTTCTAAATGGAATTGGCATCCCACATTCATCACTGGACCTCATTGATCTCCTACACCTTGAGCACACCTCAGGAAGGTATATGCTTACCAAAAGGAAAAGGCCAACCTTGGCCAGCAGGTTAGTGCCAAATTAAAATGTGACTAGCAATCTCAAGCCCCAGCAACCTACTTATTAAGTTACAAACCATTCCTGAGCAGATGGCACATTGCAATGGAATTGCTCTTTCATGTAAAATGCATCATTCCTGGGAATTTTCTATTCCATCTTATCTTGGCATGGGGGAAAGTAGCTGAGTACATAAGATATTTCAGGCACTGACTTGGTTACAAACACAAAATGAGCCTCTTGAGTTTTTTTCTAAAAATAACCAGAAAAGAATGGAACCTTTTGTTTGCTTTCCCAGAGCAATTGACTTCGTGTCTCTGACACACTTGTAGCCATTCTGTTGATAATCTGCAATTAGTTCATGATTCATTTGCCCATGATGGTAAAGCGAGGAACCCAATTTATGTTTTTTCTTAGACACCTCCTATAGAGATGGGAAAATGCAGCATCCAAATTAGAGAATAAACACACCCCCTCCAAGGCTACTTTTAGAAACTGAAGGTTTTTTGTGTTACAGCAAATTGCATGTTCATGGAGACAGTAAACAGCATTTCTCACAGCATGGAAATGGGGAATATTAGCCTTACTCTGCAACATGACAAATCAGTCAACATGGGAGAGGGTCTCCTGGAGTTAAAAGGAATACATAATACACAAATATATATTAGTCTTAACAGTAATAGCATTTGCATAGCTTGGTGCACAGAATTTTTTCTTCTAGTTTTACAAAAAGCTGTTAGCAGACAGCCATGTTATGTGGATTGGTGACAAATTATGAAAACTTAGCATACAAGCACTGTGCTTTATACTGTAATCAAATAAAACTTATAACTAAGATGATTTGACATGATTTCTGGACAGGGCAAAAAACTAGAACCAAAGAAGATATAGGGAGCATTACAAAATGTAAAATAGATAATTTTGATTATATAAAATTAATATCTTCTGAACAAACAAAACCAATGCAACCAAAATTATAAGGAAAGCAGAAAACTGGGAATGAATTTTTGAAACAAGTAATCTGTTATAAAGGCCTCATTTCTCAAATATATAGAGAACTGAGTCACATTTATAAAAATACAAGTCATTCCCCAATTGATAAATGGTCAAAGATATGAACAGGCAGTTTTCAGACAAAGAAATCAAAGGTAGCTACATAGTCTATCTAAAGCTATCTATAGTTCTATGAAAAAATGCTCTAAGTCACTATTGACCAGAGAAATGCAAATTAAAACAACTCTGAGGTGTCGCCTCAAACTTATCAGAGTGGTAAATACAACAAAAAATGAAAATATTTACTGTTGGAGGGAATGTGGGAAAACCAGGACACTAATCCAACTGTTGCTAGAATTGTGAACTGATACAACCATATTGGAGAGCAATTTGGAGCTATGCTCAAGGGGCTATAGAACTGTACATACCCTTCAATCCAGCAGTACCACTATTGGATTTATATTCCAAAGACATCCCCAAAAAGAGAAAAATACCTATTTGTACAAAAATATTTATAGCAGCTCTTTTTATGGTGGCTAAGAATTGGAAATAAAAGGAATGCCCATCAATTTGAGAATGGCTAAATAATCTGTGGTATATAATGGTTATGGAATATTATTGTGCTCTAAAAAAATACAAGCAAGATGATTTCACAAAGGTCTGTAAGGACATAGATGAACTGATACATAGCAAAGTAAGTAGAACCAGGAGAATATTGTGCATAATGACAGCAATATTGATTGATGAAGAACTGTGAATGATTACCTATTCTCCATCCAATATAATCCCAAAGGACTAATGAAAAAGCATACTATCTGCCTCCAGAGAAAGAACTGAAATTGAATGAACACACACTGAAGTATGCTATTTTTCTTTTATTCAAGTTTTCTTATACAAAATTATTAATGTGGTAATATGCTACATAATTGTACATGTATATTATATATCTGATTGCTTACTGCCTCAGGGAAGAGGGAAGAAAAGGAGGGAAAAAGGGATAGAATTTGGAACTCAAAACTTTAAATAAAAAATGTTTAATAAGATAACCTGATATCTATATAATAGCTATCATAATTAAGACGCATGCCACAGAGACAGCAATATTGTTTGATGAAGAACTGTGAATGACAATTATTCTCAAGAATACAATGAACCAAGACAATCCCAAAGGACTATTGATGAAACATACTACCCACCTCCAAAGAAAGAACTGATATAAATGGAACACAGACTGAAGCATGCTATTTTTTATTTTCATTTTTTTCTTTTATTCAAGTTTTCTTGTACAAAATTACTAATATGATATTTTACATAATTTTACATGCATAAATCATATCTGATTGCTTATCACCTCAGGGAGGGGGTAGAGAAGGGAGGAAAGGAGGGATAAAAATTGGAACTCAAAACTATAAATAAAAATGCTTATCACTTAAAAAATAAACACATACACATAAAAAGATGCAGGCCAATTTTGTTTTAATGATAATCAGTTGATGTGATTGTACTTCAAACTATTGTCACACAGTTTTATAATTAACAGATATTTTTTTTCTTCTGCTATGGGAGTGCTATGACCTTCAAGCAAGCAAGCTTCATTCTTCTCAGTAAGTATCTTTAGAACAAATAGTTGTGAATTACACATTGACTAGCTCTTTCTCTACATAGGCAAGGTTGAATTCCAACTTCAGTCTGGGGGGGGGTATTTTAATCTACCAATCAAATCACTTGGTTCATATACTCACTAGGAACTCCCTTCCTCTCTTTTATAACTGGCCCTATGCCAGCCAGCATCATCAAAACAGCTTAATCAAATGGATTAAACATAATTAAAAAGGGTAGATTATATACTTCATTTTTTCTCAGAAAACAGTTTGGAAGAAATTAGGCATAGAACAGCATCTCACACCATATAACAAAATAAGATAAAATGGATAAATGATTTTTATATAAAGGGTGATGGAAGAGAAATGAGAGTGATGCAAGAAAATCATGGGAAAAAGCCAACAGATTTGTAAAGGAGACACAAAAAAAAAACTGAAGAAAATAACACCTTAAAAAACAGACTAGGCCAAATGGTAAAAGGTACAAAAAGCCAATAAGGAAAATAATGCCTTATAAAGGCAAATTGGCTAAATGGAAAAGGAGGTACAAATGCTCAGCAAAGAAAATAATTCTTTAAAAATTAGAATTGAACAAATGGATGCTAATGAGTTTATGAGAAATCAAGAAACAACCAAACAAAATCAACAAAATAGAAGACAATGTGTTTTTGGTTTCTGTGGGGCATTAAGGGTTAAGTGACTTGCTCAGGGTCACACAACTAGTAAGTTTCAAGTGTCTGAGGCCAGATTTGAACTCAGGTCCTCTTGAATCCAGGGCTGGTGCTTTATCCACTATGCCACCTAGCTGCCCCCAAAAGAAGACAATGTGAAATATGTAATTGGAAAAACAATGGACCTGGAAAATAGATCCAGGAGAGATCGTTTGAAAATTACTGGACTACCTGAAAGCCCTGATCAAAAAAAGAGCCTAGACATTATCTTCCAAGAAATTGTCAAGGGAAAATGCCCTGATATTCTAGAACAAGAGGGTAAAATATAAATTGAAAGAATCCACTGGTCATCTACTGAAAGAGATTCCAAAATGAAAATTCCCAGAAGTATTGTAGCCAAATCCCAGAGCTCCCAGGTCAAGGAGAAAATATTGCAAAGAGCCAGAAAGAAACAATTCAAGTACTATAGAACCACAGTCATTTAACACAAGATTTAGCAGCATCTACCTTAAAGAATCAGAGGGCTTGGAAAATGATCATCTGGAGGGTAAAGGAACTTAAATTACAACCAAGAATCACGTACTCAGAAAAACTGAGTATAATCCTTCAGAGGGCAGGGGAGAAATGGGAATCTACCGCATTATTTCTTATAGCACATTTGCATTGTCACAATCATATACTACAACTTGTGTAGCCATTCCCCAGTTGGTGGGCATCCCAACAATTTCCAATTTTTAGCTATCTTACCTGCCATAAATATTTTTTTACAAATAGGTCCTTTCCCTTTACTTTCATCTCTTTGGGATACAAACTAATGCAACTAATGCAAAGCAAAGTTAGCAGAACTAAGAGAACATTGTACACAATAACAGCAATATTGTAAGAATGATCAACTGTGAAAGATTTAGCTACTCTGATCAAGACAATAATCCAAGACAATTCCAAAGGACCCATGATGAAAAATACCATCTAGCTTCAGAGAGAGAACTGATGAAAGCTGAGATCAAATTGAAGCATATTTTTTTTGCTTTCTTTATTTGTCTTGGTTTGTGTGTATATTCTCTTTTACACTATGGCTAATATGGATATTTGTTTTGCATGACTTCACATATGAAATTGTTATCATATTGCTTGCCTTCTCAAGGGCTATGGGAAGGGCAAGAGGGAAAGAGAATTTAGAATTCAAAATTTTTAAAATGGATGTTAAAAATTTTTATATGAGGAGGGAGGGGAGAGAGGGAGGGAGAAAAATCTGAAATTGGAAAGCTTGTATAAACAAATGCTGAGAACTATCTTTACATGTAACTGGAAAAAAAAATAAAATACTTTTATCAGAAAATAAATAAATAAATAAATATATGTAATTAAAAATTATATGTTATTGTAAAATAATGAAATCTATAAACACTGTTTTTTAAAATATGTCATATGATGAAGTTGCATAGTGTATCACCACAGGAATACATATGATGTACAGAGTATGCTAGACACAAACTGATATCTTTTTTTTAAGTGGTTTTGTCTTTGTCTCATTTCTGAAGTTTGTCTTTTTTAAGTAATATTTAAAAAACTTTTAAAAATTAACCTAGTTAAGTTTTTGTGTTTGTGTGTGTTTTGTTTTGGTTTTTTGCGGGGCAATGGGGGTTAAGTGACTTGCCTAGGGTCACACAGCTAATAAGTGTCAAGTGTCTGAGGCCGGATTTGAACTCAGGAACTCCTGAATCCAGGGCCAGTGCTTTATCCACTGCGCCACCTAGCTGTCCCAACCTAGTTAAGTTTTAACTTCTTTAGTTTGATGAATAAAAATAATATTCTTTATGACTGAATATTCAATAAGTTTTCATAGAGAGACAAAATTCCTTTGATGTATATCTTAATGAAATTTGCATTCTGTGTTATGGTAGTTCCCTAAAATCTATAATCAGAATCACTGTTTGATGATTGATAAATATAGTATGTCAGGCTATCAATAAACATTTATTAAACCCCTACTATGTGCTAGGCACTATGCTAAACACTGAGGATACAAAAAGACTCAAAAGAGAGTTCCTGTCCTCAAGGAACTTACAAGCTAATGATGAAAGGAGGGACAACCAATATGCCAACAAATATGTACAACGAGCTATATTCAGGATAAATAGGAACTGATTCAAGGAAGAAAAGTGTTTCTATACAAGAGGGGATTATAGTTCAAACTTGATAGAGGCCAGGGGAGGCAATTAGGTAGAGATGAGGAAGGGAAGCATTCCAAGCATAAAGGTTAGCCAGAGATAAAGCCAGGACCTGAGAGATGAAGCATCTTGTTCACAGTACAGAGAGGAAGCTCGTGTCACTGGATTCAAAAATATGTTGTGAGGAATAAAAAGACTGGAAATGTGTCAGTAGAGCATGGGGAAGGGTAGGTTATGAAGAATTTTGAATGCCTAACTGAGGATTTTGTATTTGATTCTAGAAATAATAAGGAATTACTGGAATTTATTGATGGGATGGGGGTTAGGGAATAGAATAATATGATCAAACCTGTTTGTGCTTTAAGGAAAGTACTTTAACAGCTGAATGGAGGATGAATTGGAGTGGAAAGACTTGAGGCAGGCAGAGCAATAAGCAGACTATTGCAACAGTTCAAGTGTGAGCTGATGAGGGCCTGAACTAAGGTGGTGGCAGTATCAAAGGAGAGAAAGAGGTATTATTTGAGAGATGTTGCAAAGGTGAAATCTACAGGCCTTGGAAACAGATTGGATAAAGGGGTGAGGAGTTACAGATGACACCTAGGTGGGACTGGGAGAATGGTGTTGTCCTTGACAGTGAGAGGAAAAGATAATGAATTTAGTTTTGGGCATATTGAATTTCAGATATCTCCTAGACTTCCAAGTCAAGATATCTGAAAGACAGTTGGATATGTGAGACTGGAGGTCAGCAGAGTGCTTAGAGCAGGATAGGTAGACTTGAGAATCATCAGCAAAGAGATGTTCACTAATTCCCTAACTGCTGATGATTTCATGAAGTGAAGTGCTATAGAAGAAGAGAAATGAGCCCAAGACAGAATCCTATGAGACCCCTTTAGTTAGTGGGTATCATCTAGATGAGGATCCAGCAAAAGAGACAGAGAAGGTCTAGTCAGGTAGGTGGGAGAAGCAGGAAAGAGTGCTGTCTCAAAAACCAAGAGAGCAGAGAGTATCAAGAAGAGATCAACATTGACAAAAGCCACAGAGAGGTCAAGGATACCGAGGTCTGGAAAAAAACAACATTGAATTTGGCAACTAAAAGACCATTAGTAACTTTGGAAAGAGTAGTTTTAGTGTGATAAGGAGGTCAGAAGCCAAACTGGAAGGGATGAAGAAGAGTGGAAGGAGAGAAATTAGAGGCTCCTGTTGTGTTTCTAATATTCATTACATGCACACTTACACACACACACACACACACACACACACACTGACATTCATGCAGGTAAAAAGACCTGTCTATGACTCCTCTGAAGCCCAGCTTTCCTGTGCTTCTGCTTCTATTTTCCCATGGCTTAAAGCTCAGGCTTCCTGTGCTGTTCCTCTTCCTTTCTCCTCCCCTTCTCCCCGAAAGATTCCAGCCTGAAGGACCCTTCATCGTAAGATGCATTGTCTTCTTTGGCCCCTACCCCAAAACACAAGTATCCTGGGTGCTGAAGGGATTCATACCAAGGAGAGCCAGGATGGAGGAGATCTAGGAGAAATTCATGACACAGGGCAGAAAAGAGGGCACAATGACAATTATCTCTAAATCTTTGACTTCCCTGTCCCAAGTCAGAAGAAATGGAAAGGAAAGGTAAGTGAGACTGAGGGTCCAACTTCTGTTGAAAGAACATGAGATACACAAAAGGGTTGGGATGGAAGAGAATAAGGGAAAATAAGCAAGCATCTGATATGTGCCCAGGCACAGCAGGCTAAAGGTGATGGGACTGAAGCAAGAAGCATTGGCTAGATAATAATTTGCTGCTTCTTCCTTCTTCTTCAATAGCTCTTGAGGATGATCTTCTCCAACCATAGTTGAGCCGGATCCCACCTCATCATTCCCAGGAAAACCAGATGGCTAAGAAAGGACAGAAACCATAAACCATTCCTTCTGACCTTTCCCCATCAAAAAGAAAAAACCTTCAAAGGCCTAAAGTAGCTGGCATAGGGAAGCCCCCCACTACTATTTTCCTCTACCTACTTGTGATGATGCCCACAATTCTTTTAAAAGGAGACAAAGTTTCATTCCACAATTAGAATAATGGAATCTCAGGGTTGCATGAAACCTCCAAGGTCATCTAGTACAACTGAGCACTTCTCCTGGATCTCCTACACACTATGTTCTAAGCCATATTCTCATGGCCTTGGTTCTTGGCATGATTCCCTTCAGCACCTAGGATATTTGTGTCTGGGGTAGGGGGCCAGGAATCCCTGAGTAGGCATCCCCTCTACAATCAACATCTCTGACAAGTGATTAACCATCCTAATGTGAGTAAACTAAATAAACTCCCAAATATTCCCCTTTTGGACAGCTGTGATTAGGGGGAAGTTTTTCCTTCCATCACTCATAAATCTGCCTCTCTCTGAGAAGTAACACATTGAATCAGATGCATTCCTAAATGAAGTAGAAATGGATGATTGATACATCAATAAGAACTATCTCAGTTCCAACTTGTGCTAGCCAAAGTAGGGGATACAGAGAATCATGACATTTATTCCCTGCTTTTAAGAAATGTATGGTATGGATATGGAGACAAGATAAATACTGGAAAAGTTAAATGATACAAGAGATAAATAACAGTTCAGTACAATACAACCACACAAGAGATGTCAACAAGCAGTACATGATTAAATATCAAATGAATAATACAGACAATAAGTGCAACAGGATGTCAGTGGAGGGAAAGATCAGTGCAAGTTGGTTAAGGCTGGAAGATTAATAGGATTTAAATAGGAAAGAGAGAGATTTGGGGAAGGGGAGAGGTGAATGAGCATGGGGCAAGGAAGATTAAAGAGAAAGAAATTGGCAAAAATACAAAAGTAAGGAGCAGGTTTGAGAAATAGTGAATAGATCAATTTGGCTCCAATAGAGAATTTGAGAAAGCTGGAAAGGATTACTGTAGTTTTTCTGTTTTGGGGGGTTGTTTTTTGAGTAAGGAAATGACATTGTCACATTTGTGCTTCAGGAAAATCTGGCTTTGTGGAGGATAGATTGGAAAGAAAACGGACTAGAAAAAAGGAAATAGACTAGAAAATTATGACAGTAGTCCAAATGAAGACATAATGAGGGCCTGTGTTGGGGCTGTGTTAGTATAAATTAACACAAAAAAAAGAATAGGAGAGGTGTTGTGATGGTTGTCTCAATAGAACTAAGAAATTCTTTGGATACAAGGGGGAGAGGAAAGAGTCTAACATGACTACAAAGTTATGAATCTAAGTAACTAGGAAAATATCTATCTGTTGCTATCAATAGAGAAGAGTTTGAAAAAGATAAATTTTGGAGAACCAAGAGAGAACTGAATCTAAGAAGCCAAGGATGGAAAGAGTATTTAGGATGAAAGAACTGGCATACAAAGTCAAAACCTGCAGTGAGTACAAGGATGAGGATCAGAAAAAAATTTCATTGGATTTAATATTATTGGTAAGCTTGCAGTGTCGGTTTAGTTGTGGGATTGGAAGCCAGGCTGAAATAGTTGATGAGGAAATAGAAACAAAATTGGATGAAACTTTTCAATAAGTTTGGCAATGAAATGGGAGAAGAGTTAAAGGGTAAGAGCTTAAGGGACAATAAGGCCAAGGTAAGGAGTTTTGGTTTTTGTCTTTTTAAAGAATAAGGAATAATTGAGCATGATTTTAGGTAACAATAATCAGTCAGTCTGGAAAGATTAAAGATGAGAAAAAGATTAATAGATGAGGCAAATTCCTGGCAGAAAGGAGAGGGGATAGAATCCAGGGAATAAGTAGAGGGTCTAGCTTTGGCAAGAAGAAAGGCCACTACTAGGAATGGAGAATTAGCTAATACTAAATGGCATCAAATTTCTGAGTAAAGGAGTCCAGGTCACCTGCCAAGAGTGTTGGAGTGGGGGTTGATGTTTTGAGGAGAGAAAAGAGTTGAAAGGGATGCCAGCAAATATTATAGAAATCCAATCAAAGATGAATAAAAGCATTTCTTTGTAGCAGTGAGAATCCAGAATTTGATCTTTTACCTGTTGTCAATGGAAAGTCATTGAAGCCTTTTGAATAGGATAGTGACATGATGAAGATTATATATTATAGGAAGATTGATTTGTCATGGGTATATATGGTTGATTGGAGAGGGGAGAGATGGGAGATAGATGACTGAGGTCTGGAATAGGATGGTAATGGTAATAGAAAGGAAGGAATACAAAAAAATTCCAAAAGAAAAATCAAGGGGCAGCTAGATGGCACAGTGGATAGAGCACCGGCCCTGGAGTCAGGAGTACCTGAATTCAAATCCGGCCTCAGACACTTAACACTTACTAGCTGTGTGACCCTGGGCAAGTCACTTAACCCCAATTGCCTTACTAAAAAAAAAAAATCAAGAGGACATGACTACTAATTAGATTTTATCATATCTGTTCAATGTTCCTGGGCATCTTGTGGATTCCAAAGGCTTCTCCTTATCCAGGGCTAGTTTTAGGTCTTCTATTTCCCCTCCCCACCACTACTTTCAGCTCCTCTTCTTCCTTTCAAGCTCTTCTAAAACATATCCAGTGCCCTTATATACCTTAAGGCTCCCTGCTTATACCTACCCTTCCCTGTAATCTCCATATTCCAGATGTTTCCCTCTTTTTTCAGTTTTTCCAGTCAAAATTTTAAGTGTCTGAGGAAAAACTTAGCTTACCTGATATTCAATTCCTCCATTCTCATACACTATATTATTAATCTTCCAAGGGGGCACTTGTCTGACCAGAATATACCAGCACTAAAAGCAATACAGTATTGGATTGACTACCTAATCCTTCTCTAAAATGAAAATAGATTGAACCCTCAGCTATACTCCTGTACTTTCACACACTAGTAATTTACTGATTCCCAGAACAAAAGTCCCCCATTAAGCTCAACTGACTCTATAGATCTCAGTACTCCATGGAGGCCAAGCTACTTGTCTCTTGCCAAGTTGGTGGCAGTGGCATAGTAGAATAAAATGACCCCCATCACAGTGTTAACAGCACTAGTCCTGAGAAGAGGGTGGACAAAACAGGCAGTATATGGGGAAGACTGAGAGAAGCTGCTACAAAGAGAATCCTTTCTTCTTCCTCCCTCTCTTTTTTTCTCATTCCTCCATTCCTATGCCCTCTATTAACTATCGTTCCTATTTTCTGGTCCTTCACATGTCCCAGCTTCTTCTTCAGTTTGTATTGCCACCATCAAGCCTAGAATATGTGTCTGTCACTGAGGTTCTATGTGGCTGTGTTTGTCCTTATAACAACATATAACTCCAAAAAGTCTTTTATTCCAGTAGATAAAGCACACATTCCTAAATTAGCCATTATTGATGTTTGAAGCATATTGAGCATTGAACACATGGAGAGTACACAGAAATTGGCCTTAGGTGGTCAATGAACCCCCACTTTGTTAAGGGAGGGAAAGAGAATGAGCATTTATGCAGTACCTACTACTTGTCAAGCACTGTGGTTTGTTTGTTTATTTATTTGTTTGTTTGTTTACAGACATACCACTAGATCCTCACAACAACCCATGGGGATAGGTGCTATTATTATCCCTGTTTTACAAATGAGCAAATTAAGGCAAACAGTTGCAGTTACTTGCCCAGGGTCATACAGCTAATAAGTGTCTGAGGCTGGATTTAAATGCAAGTCTTCCTGAGTCCAAGCCTAGTGCTCTATCCACTGTGCCACCCAGTGGATAATTTGTGTCTCTCCACACAACTGTCATATGGATGTCCACTCTACCCACTGATGTTGTGCTTTTGTGGAACAATGTGCCCACATGGGTGTTTTTATTGATAATTTTTTTCTTATGTTATTTCATTAAATGCTTTTTACTTTGAATTAGGTGTGTACTCTGGCCAAGCAGTAAAGAGAAATATATTGTTGGAAGCTCTAGAACAATACTTTTGAGTGAATAGATAAAACAAAGTACTTTAAACCTTGGGTAGCCTTGTCTAAAGGGGCATGCCATAAGAGTTGGGGGATTTGGTGTTCTGGTGCCCCCCAAGTACACACACCTAGGTTCTAAAGGTTATAGAAATCAAAACAAATATCTAAGAAGAAGACATATTACAAAGATGATGCAGCATATCTCACTTTCCAAAATCTAGGGAAAAGTCATGAGGAGGAAGCATTAAAACCCCAAACCAATGAGAATATATTAGAACAGGAAAATTGGCATCCAGTAAAAATAAGAGAACTCTTGCACGGGTCAGAAACATTAAGCCAGGAGGCATAGTCATCTTATATTATTATAATACAGTTTTCAAAAGTCCTTACTACAAAAACAAGCCAAAGATAGATTTTTTATAATTATAGAGATAACAACCAAGTTACATAATGTGATCTCTTATGGTCTACTTTGTTTGTAAGATCATACTAGCCCCAAGAAGCTTAAGAATGAAAATGACTTAGTCCACTGAGCTCCCAAGCTGGTTTAGTCTAACTCTCCCTATCTCACCTATAGTCAGACTGTTTCCTGTCTCTGCTAGAATGTTTCAATCAATCAATAAACATTTATTAAGCTCCTACTATGTGACAGGCACTGTGCTAAACACCAGGGATATAAAAAGAGAAAAAACAATAGTCCTTGCCCTCAAGGAACTGAAAATCTAACAGGAGAGACATGACAAACACCTATACACAAAGCTAGCTATATATAGGATAAACAGGAACTAATCAAGAGAGGAAAGTTGGGGTGTCACTGGTATTAATTCTAAGCCTGTGTTTATCTAGATAAGTAATTTGCAAAGTCTTTTTCCAGAATATAACACTAACGACTCATTTTTCTATAGCTCTTTAAGGTTAACAAAGCACCTTTCTCACACTAATCCTATGAGACAGATGGTGTCAATGTTATTATCCCATTTGCAGAGCTGGAAGTTGAGTCTCAGGGAAATTAAGTGACTGATACCTGGTTGAGTCAAGTAGAGAGTGTCAGAGATAGTCAGAGCCCTCCTCCCAGCTTTTGCACCAGGAACAAACCATGTCCCTAGAGGTCCTGGGACACTAGTATGAGGCCAATTAGAAAGGAGGGCAAGAGGAAGGGGGAGAATTTATCTGAGCCCAACAACTGGTGGCTTCCTACTTAAGTGGTATCTATGCTGCTGAAAGGTTATCAACACCATCTAAATTTGGTAATCTTTTGTAAAGCTTTACATGCCCCTGCTCTGGTTATGGGTAAGGGAACAAGATCCAAAAATCTATCTCCAGCATTCTTTCTACCATATTACATTGCCTGTCAAACATATTTACTAAAGTGCAACCAAATGCTGTGCAGTTCATCCATTGCCCTTATGTCAATTTTTATTAAATTCCAAACATCTAACTCTTTGATTTTCTTCACAGTTATTACAACTGCTGCTGTCATCACTACCAGCAAGTCTCGTAGCTACAGCTAGGGCACCCCCCAAAGCAGAGGTGAAATGATGACTGGTGAAGATAATCAAGAATTATGAGCTGGGCCCTCTTTCCTCCCAGTAGAGAGGTGGGGAATTATGGGTACAAAATGCTGCATATACTGTCAGATAGTGCAGTGGATAGAGCACTGGCCCTCAAGTTAGGAGGACTTGAGTTCAAATCTCACCTCAGACATTTACTAGCTGTGTGACCCTGGGCAAGTCACTTAACCCTAATTGCCTTTAAAAAAAAATGTCTGCGGTCATCACCAGTCATCCTGATATATATCTTGCCACTGGACCCAAATGGCTGTGGAGGAGAGAGTGAGGTTGGTAACCTTGCACTGCCCTCCCTCACTTAAATCCAATTCACTGCAAGTCATGACATCACCAGATGCCATAGTCATCTTCAAGAATGCACAAATAACAAGATCAGACTTGATCTCTGCAGTAGTTAGTTTTTATTTAACTTTTTTGGGGGGTTATTAGGGAGGTTTCAGAGGGAGAGAGCAGTGCACTTGGGAAATGTTGGGAAATGATTGTAACATAAGAACAAAAGGCATGAATAAAGCTTGAAAAAAAAAGGAATTGTTTGAAGTGGTTTTCCTGTTTCTAACTGTATTGCTTATTTCTAGGATAAAGTAGGAAGCAAGATAGTCTTAGATTTTTACTTTCTATGCTTTCTGATGTGAAGTGAACCCTTTTCCTTTCCTTCTTTCTCACTCTTACTTTCCTTTTATTTCCCCTGGTCATCAAGAATTATTGTTATGCAAGCAAAGGGAGTGAATGGGGGGAGGTGGAGGTGGAGGGGAATGTTTCAGAAACACTAATAGCTCAAGTGTATTTATCCCCTCTCCCTTGTTCCCTTTCTCTATCTTATAGCTGCCTGGCAAACTGACATTACTTACTCTTAAATTTTATTTATTTGCTGTCTGTTCTTTTATGATGAATTTTATTTACTGATAAACATATGCTGATTTTTATTGCATTTTAAGTGAGTATTACTGCAAGACAGGGTAATTTCTGAACACATAGGCCCTAGACTTGACCTCAACCCTATTTTGAAGCCTGTCTGTCTACATCTCTCTATCTCTCTGCCTCTTTCCCTTCCCTACCTCATCATGTTTCTCATATTCATAAATTCAAGGTTCCATCCCTTCCTCTAACTTAAATTTCCTGTGCTACAGTAGAGATCCTGGAGCTATGCTAACCCCTTCCTCTCTGGGACCCCACAGTAGAACATAAGGATCTCAGATCCAGAAGAGTAACCCCAGAAGTGCCGGACAACTTGTTAACTTTTTCAATCAAGTTGTGTTTCTTATATCATGAAATTCTTGTCTGACAAGATAAATAGCACTAGTGTTGAGGGACAAGGGTGGTACCTAACTTCAGTGCTAATCATGTTATAATTTGTACTTTGAATATCATATTCTTCAAAAAGTTGCATATGGCAATCATGAATTAGTTATAAAGGAAAGCTAGTAATATACAGTCTATTTCATCCCATATAGCCCAGCTTTGTAAATAATTAACTCCCGTTTATTCATTTTTACCAATATTATTATGGGCTTTGGTTACTCATTAAGAATTATTCTGCCACTTAACTAATGTGATCCTAGGATAATATCTTTGTTCGGGTATTGCACTGGATAACCTCAGAGATTCTTTCAAACAATGAGATTCTATTATTCTAAAATTAGAGTCAACTAGATAGCATGGTAGGAGGTAACTAGGTGACTCAGTGGATGGAGTGCTGGGCCCGTAGTCAAGAAGACCTAAATTCAAATCCAGCATCAAACACTTACTAACTGTGTGATTCTGGGCAAGTCACTTAACCTCTGTATGCCTTAATCCACTGGAGAAGGAAATGGCAAACCACTCTCATATCTTTGCCAAGAAAACCCCATGGATAGTAGAATCCAATGGGTCAACAAGAGTTAGACATGAATGAAGGATTGAACATCAAGGTAGCACAGTCACTTGGAGTCAGAAAGTTCAAATCCTACCTCAGACTACTAGTTGCCTGACCTTCGGCAAGTGCCTTAAACCCTGTTTGCCTCATTTTTCTCATCTGTAAAAATAGGGATGATAATTGTATCTACCTGTCAGGGTTGTTGTGAAGACCAGATGAGATAATATTTGCAAAGTAATTTGCAAGCCTTAAGGTGCCATAAATAAATAAATAAATTTTATAATAGAGACATACTATTTAGATCTACCCTTGTCTTATGTCTTCTCCACCTAGACATATGGCCTTTGATTGAACTTTGGCACCATCTAATTCAGTACTCTCTGCATAGTAGATACTCCAAATGTTCTTTTAATGAATATATTATAAGGCAATTCACCATAACAAACCCAAGTTATTCGATTCATAGGAACTCTGATTGACAGGGTCCCATGACTATTGACATAATCATGACAGAGAGAACAGGCAAGGTTTTACTGGGTATCGTCAAGGGTACATCTGCTAATGATGCTGTGAAACAAATTCATTACCTTTAAACCTTTCACTGTCTGTCTGGCACTGAATTGCAAAATACAACTTGTATAAAACCTGAGCTTGACCTTTAATTGGGGTGATTTTTCATCTTCTGCCTAGAATTTTTTTTATTACCTAAGAGTTTTCACTTAAGGTATATGGACACCTAAGATATCAGGTAGCTCAAATAGATGATAATTTCATAGGAAATTAAGAAAGGGAACACACTAATCAATAAAGTCATTCCCTTCTTCAATATTCCTTGGGGCAAGGCCTGTCAGTGGCAGCACCACAGTTTGGAGATTGCCTTGTTTCCTTGATGTACTAGTCAGGATGCTGGGATAGGATGGGTTGTTCTTTGAAACCCCTCTTGCTTCATTCTCATCTTCCACTCAGAGGTATAGTTGCATTGGTTTGCTTGAGTTCCTCTGTGGATAGGGAAATAAGAATGCTAAAAACTGAGAGTAGACAGCAGAGGGCAGGAATGCTATAGAAGTGTGTACCTCTAAAGTACCTCTAAACCTGGGTATGACAGCTGCCTGTTCCTCAGGTCTGTAGAGCAGTCAGCCTTAGGTGACACAACAGCCCTGTGTGAGGCTAACAACTGAGTCTCTCAAGCCTATTCCCCATTATTCAGATTGCTATGAGGCAAAACTACCGCAACACCAATGAAAGGTGACACAGTGGATAGAGTGCTGGGCCTGGAATCAAAAAGAACCTGTGTGGTTTTTTTTTAATTAAGCTTAAACTTTTGTAAATTAATTGCTATTGCACCAGTTTTGGCAGTAAGCACTTATTATTAATATTATATATATATATATATATGATCAGTAAAGAATTGACCACATGGCAGTTAGCATGAGCAGAAGAAAATCCCCAAAAGACCCATGCTGTCTCTCTGTCTCTCAGACAGACAGCATGTGGTCTCAAGAAGAGTTCAGAAGACCTACAAGACCTACTCTCTCCTAAGAGGGAGAGCCAAGAGCGGGAAGTGCTTCCAGAGAATGAAAGTCAAGTACTAGCCAAGAGAGAGCAAGCTCTTGGCCTCTTCCAATTTTTATCCTCTTTTGATAGAGGCAGGTCATTATACATTGATCAAAGCATCACTCAATTCCATTGGTTGACATGACTTGAGGGTAATCTAAATTAAAATGAACTCTACAGGGGCAGCTAGGTGGCGCAGTGGATAGAGCACCGGCCCTGGATTCAGGAGGACCTGAGTTCAAATCCGGCCTCAGACCCTTGACACTTACTAGCTGTGTGACCCAGGCCAAGTCACTTAACCCCAATTGCCTCACCAAAAAAAAAAAAAAAAAAGAACTCTACAGATGATATCAGGGAGAAGACCCTCACTCAAGTTGCCTAAGGCATTATCTAGGTATTGTCTCTTACTGAATTAGACAAAAGAGTCTATCTCCATTTCTTTTGTTCCCTTGGGTTCATCCCTGGCAAGATCTCAACTTTCTGGATTGGGGAGGAAAAAGAACTGAGGAACTAATCTTTGGGTCCCCCCGCCCAAGGAATCCATTATTAATAATTATTTTCTCACACCTGAGTTAAAATCTAGCCTCATGTACTTACTAGTTGTGTGATCTTGGGCAAGTCACTTAACCTTTGTTTGCTCCAGATTTCTCATCTGTAACATGGGGATAATAACAGCATCTCCCTCACAGGATTGAGGGTCATCACAAAGATCAGATGAGATGATAATTATAAAGTGTTTATCACAGTACCTGGTACACAGTAAGTGCTATATAAATGTTAACTATTGTTATTATGATACAATTCACTTATTCAAGTGAAGTTTATCAGAGGATAAAGTGCAGCTGGTTGGTTCCCAGATGAAAAGGAAATGTGCTAGAATGTGGCTGCTCCCAGTGACCCTTCGCTACAATTGATCTGAAGTTCTCTAAACCAGTGTTGGTCTCCAATTTCTGTAAAGGACAGGCAGCACAAATCTGGGACTCTGGCACCTACCTCTTAACCATGACCTGTTTTCCCTATCATCCTCCTCCAGATCCAGCCAGGGAGTGGGAAGGGGAGAGGAGGGCACATTAGTCTGGAAAAAGCTACAGTGACCAAGTTTGTGCAAACAGTAGCCTTGGGACTGGATCTTACAGTCTCCTTATCTACTCTATATACTCAAGGCTATGGTGTCCTGACTTTGCAGGTGGTCATTATCTATATAAATAAAACTCTTTGTAGTGTAAGACTAGATAGAAGATACTCTCAGAAAAATTCAGAAATTCAAAAGACAAGCAGAAAAAAGAGAAAAAGAGAAAAAATTATAATAAATAGAAATATTTTGTGTATATGCTAATACAAACATCACAGTCTACTTGAAATCTCCTATACAGAGATTTTTACTTATAGTAATTCTACACACATATGTAAACACAAGGACTTAATGTTAGCAACTTAAAGTAGTTCCACTATTTGGTTTGTGCATGTTTGTACATAAGACTGCAGTCTCGAGGAGAATAAAATAGGGGAAGGAGGAGAAAGAGGTAGTGGTGGTAGTGTAGTAGTAGTAGTAGTAGTAGTAGTAGTAGTAGTAGTAGTAGTAGTAGTAGTAGTAGTAGTAGTAGTAAGTAGCAGTAGTAGTAGTAGTAGTAGTAGTAGTAGTAAGTAGCAGTAGTAGTAGTAGTAGTAAATAGCAGTAGTAGTAGTAAGTAGCAGTAATAGTAGTAGTAGTAGTAGTAATATATTTCCCACTTGCAATTAAAGAGCACACAAAACTAAGCCGAGAGAAGAAAGCAAGTTTTTCATCATTTGATCTTACTCTTGAAAATGGGGTCCTACATATTAGGAGTATCTTGCAGTTATATGATCAGAATTTAGAGATGACAATATTCCCTGGGGAATAATTTGCTCCTTGCCACGCCCTCTTCTACCTCCATTACAATTTTCCAGTAGTATATTATGTCATTGAGAACAGAGACTGTTCCATTTTTGTCTCTGTAAACCAAAGCCAAAGCAGGACACAGCACACAGTACACACTTAATAACTATTTTTTGCTGTAACAGCTAGCAACAACAGAATTCTAGTTCTAAGCAGTACTTAGAATCTAGTACGTGATACAAGAGATAGAATGCTGGATGGGGAGTGAGAAAGACCTGAATAAAAATCTGGCCACAAACACTTAGTAGCTATGTGACCCTGGGCAAATAATGTAATCTCTCTGCCTCAGTTTCCTCACCTGTAAAATAGGGATAAGAGCCCTTACCTCCTAGGTGTGTTGTGAGGATAAAATGAGATAATATATGTTAGTATACACACAGATCTGTTTATTTGTTGCAGGTTTTTCCTGCTTTACAAACCTTAAATACTATTATTATTATTATTACTTTCTCTCAGGGGCCCTATGTGTTCCCAAAGCCATTGCATAGAACAGTATACTGCATGAAAGAGACATTTAAAATTGTCTGTCATTGCGGTAGCAGTTGGAAAGTACAGAATTCTGTTTCTAAGCCATACTTTCTTTTTGATAGGGTGATACTATGTGGCACACTGCCTTTTTTATTGGAGAAGTTTCAGCTCGGTCATTTTCACTGCTGTGACCATTGCCACTTTTTTATCCCCATCAAAACATCAGAGAAGTGGGTCTACCCACCTTCTTCCACCACTATCCACACTGAATGAAGCCAGAAGCATCAGTGGAAGTGATGTGGGCAGAATGAATGACTGACCTCAAATACACTGAGAGTTGGAAGATAAAAGCTTTTTAAACTAAGGGTTCAAAATCCAAAGAATAAGCAAACTTTACTCATTCATTCAAACTTCAGATTCTCCCTTTAAGTCCTTTGTGTTTAATATAAAGAGGCTAGCATTAGTAATTTTGCCATCTAGAAATTTCTTTGTCCTTGTTAATCTTATTATAACAACATAGAACAAAGCTTTTTTAATCACACAATTCTTTGCTCTTGCATTCAAATGGACTAAAGATTTCCCCCAAAAAAAGAAAATTAGGTTTGGGCCTGATAGGAAAAGCTTCATCTTTTATCTTTTCTCTGGGGAAGTTGGCAATTTTTTATTTAAAAAAAAAAAAGAAAACACCTTCTATTTCTCACATGAAATAAAATATTTCCTGCCTAGTGGCTCCTTTAGATGTTACAGGTTTCTCAGAAATCTGATATCTGATAACTCCAGCATTAACCCTCAGAGTCTGGCTAAGGAACCCTGCTACATTTTTTTTACCCTGCTAACATTTTGATCTTGACAAGCCTCAGTTGTTACTGCCCTCTCCATCCTCACATTTTCTTGTATCTAGCTATTTATATGTTCTATTCTTCCAGGAGACTGTAAGTTCCTTGAAGACAAGGACTGCTTCAATTTTGTCTTCCCATTTTCAATACCAGGTACCATGGTAGGTGCTTAATAATGTTGAATGAATGAAACAGAGCAAGTCCCAAATGAACACATTTACCTTTTGTACCTTCTCTCTGAGAAAGGCAAACTCTCTAAGACCGATGTCGACTTCCACTTACTGTAGAGAATTGCCCTGTGTTTGCAAGCCTATAGGACTCAAAGACAATAAGAAATACCAAGCTGGATCTGAACTGGCCATTCACCCAATCTTTTCTCTCAGACTATGGCAAGGTTTGATAGAACATAAGCATTCTCCCACGCTCAACATCCCTAACTCTCTATCATCCATTTATTTATCTATATCCCTCTCAAGCTTGCTTATATGTTCAGCCTGTGCTGAATATTATGATTAGGATGAATGAGTGGATGAAAAGTATTTATTAATCACTTAAATTGTGCCAAGCACTATGTGAAGCCTGAGGATGGAAATACAAAAGTGAGGACAGCCCCTGCTATCAGGGAACTTACATTCTATTAGGCAGATAGATACAACACATACAAGGGAATGCTTGCCAGCCAGGTATTTTTTGTTTTAGAAAGTTATGGGAATGGTAAGTGGAGCCACAGGGAGAAGAAGCACACCCTTTCCAGGAGTAATGACAGAGTTGATTTGACTGTGCTTCCAGAACTGGCAAAGGGATGTGCTGGAATAGCATGGTGGCTATTAAGGAGATGGCAGAGTGGCTGGGGATGTATTCTAGATGTAGTGGGTAACAGTGGCAACCAAAATCAAGAAATCTGAGCCCCAGGCATGAAAGTGTTAAGTCTTCTAAGACTTGGTTTAAGGGGGTTGGGAAGGAGGGCATGATAGCTAGTGAAATGACCTTGGAGCAAAGTAGAGTTATTATAAGGGAATGAAGCTCATGTGTTTATTACCTACTATATAAAGTAATATGTTCTTTTATTGGTCCTAGAGTCAGTTTATTTTTCTTTCATGGATTCAGGGATTACAAGCTCTGATTATTAAGTCCAATATCTTTCAAGAATTTTTTAACTTTCATTGGATCAGTTCTCTCCCTTTGTCTTACTAGACTGATGATTCCTCCTTGCTTTCTATCAGCATATAAAAGTCATTCCATTTTAATTGTCCTTCTCTGTGCCTAATTCCCATTATGTCTTTCTGTTTAGCAGCCAGAATATGCAGGATTCTATTTGCACATACCTTTCTTGATAATACGAAGTATTTTGATGGGGGGGGGGGGCGGCGAGTGGCAAAGGAAGTAGTTAGCAGCCCTAGTCCTATAGCCATCAGGAAATACGTTTATATTAAAAAAAAAAACTCATACAATATCTCAGGGACCTTTTAATTCTATAGATGATGAAAGTCAGGTTCAGAAGTAGTGAAGTGGCTTAGAATTACAAACCTAAGTATTAAAGGAGCTGGAACTAGCAAACTAGGTCTCCTGGCCTAAGCTATAACTAGAAATTCTTGCCCCTGGGGCTAATTCTACTTAGCTAGGAGGAGGTGGCAAGTGCATGAAATGTAAGAGATAGCACAAAGGAGAGCAGTTGTCATAGAAAGTATATAGTTTGGGAAAGGAAATATGTCCCTGAGATTGCCTCCTAGGGAAAACGTAAGCAAATTGTATCTCTTTTTTTAACTCCTAGTCCAATACTACTCTTTCTAACACACCACTCTGGCTCATGATGCCATCACACTTCACAATCTTGGTGATGATTCAAACCTGCCATTCTGTCTGGGTCACTCATCTCTGTCACTTCATCATATGTGTTTTAGTTTCAGCACTTAAGGACCAAGTCGCTCTCCAAAGTCCTTTACAATTCTAAAATATTCTTTGCCATTTTTTGGCCTCAGTTATCAGCCCTGAACTTGAGTACTTTGACTGGTGGTAGAAAATGAGGCTACCCTATGTTCTCTAGACTTGTCTCACTGATGAATAATTTGTTTAATAGTGAATCTGTGACTTACTTAGCAAAAGGAACCCAAGATGTGAAAACTCCCTCTACTAAGTAAGGTCAGCACTTTTTCTGCAATGTGTCTAAAACATTTAGAGATGAATTACTTATCCAGGGTAGCAGAGCAGTATGTTTCAGAGGCAGGCTCTTCTTGGCTCAAAGGCCAGCTCTCTTTTACTATTGTTGTTCAGTCATTTAGTCATGTCTGACTTTTCATGATCCCATATGGGTTTTTTGTTTGTTTTTTTAGGTGAGACCATCTTGGTTAAGTGACTTGCCCAGGGTCACATAGCTAGGAAGTGTCAAGTGTCTGGGGCTGGATTTGAACTCAGGTACTCCTGACTCCAGAGCCAGTACTCTATCCACTGAGCCAGTACTCTATCCACCTAGCTGCCCCTTTATGGGGTTTTCTTAACAAAGATACTGGGGTGGTTTGCCTTTTCCTTCTCCAATGGATTAAGGCAAAGGTGAAGTGACTTGCCCAGGGCCACACACCTAGTGAGTATCAGAGGCCATATTTGAACTCAGGTCTTCTAACTCCAGGTCTAGCATTCTATCCACTGAGCCACCTAGCTACATTATTATCATTATTAAAACAAGCAAAACTTTAATATAGCAGATATTCCTTAAAAACAATTCATACCAAAGAAGTGCAAATATCTTTCTCGTTTCTACCTGTTTCTATAAGCGAATTCATAGTATTCATGTGTACAAAATATATAAACACATACTGCTAGAGCATGTACTTTTTTGTTTTGTTTTTTATAGGGCAATGAGGGTTAAGTGACTTGCCCAGGGTCACACAGCTAGTAAGTGTGTCAAGTGTCTGAGGCAGGATTTGAACTCAAGTCCTCCTGAATCCAGGGCTGTTGTTTTATCCACTGCACCACCTAGCTGCCCAGAGCATTTACTTTTATACAAATCAATTTAACTTTATAACTCACACTGAATCTCAGCTGGGTGTCCTTTCAAAATAATTAGTAGCTTATCTCTCATTTAGGGTTAGAAATGTTTTCGACTCAGGAAATATTTTGCCTACTTCTTGCACAAAGCAAATATTAGTTGATTTGGAGTTAGAAAGACTAGGTTTGGATGCTAGCTTTTCCCTATACTATCCCTGTGACCCTAGGCAAGTAATTCATAACAACAATGTGCCTCAGTTTCCACATCTGTAAAATGAAAGAGTTGAACTGGAGGAACTCTTCCAACTCTATGATTCAGTGAATTAATTAAAAAGAAGGCATCAGTTAGCCATCCTGTTTTCCTTGTTCTTAGTCAAAAGTCTTTCTTCATCAGACAAGAAATCTGTATTGTGGCTAGGAGCCCTAAAATTCTATTTCTATCTTCCACAAATCATAAAGAGAAAAGAAAAGCATCCCCAACCCCTCCCCTACACTCTCTAGCTAGATTCAAATGATTTAATTTGCATACAATGACAAGGATTCATTTAAGCAGTTGGGTTTCAACTTTTCACTAAATTATACTCCAAAATTTTTCTAAAACATACACAAGAATTTATGCCCAAATTTAAAAGTAAACAGAATACTCAAATGGATCTGTAACATCATTCATTTTGGAGCTTCCTCTAACCAATGCATTTCCCAACCCATTCATGCCTGCCCATCCTGTCTTGCCCATGTCCCCCCAAACATTGACCATAAGGGGCTCCATCCAATATATGCAAGGTCTTCATCACTTTTCCCCCACATGGTGGGTATGCTAGTAGAACACTCCAGCCATCCACCTGTTATCCCTCATTCTTACCATGTGACTACCCCATCTTCTTTTCTTATCCTACACATTCTTGTTTGTAATATTCTAGATTTAAAGCTGGAAAAGACATTAGAGATGAGCAAGTACAATGACCTTACTTTCCACATGAGGAAACTATGAAGAGACGTTAAATGATTTCCTAAGGGTCTGAATTAGGAACTGAGCCAGGTCTTTCTAGCTCCAAGTCCAGTGCCCTATGAGCTATCCACCTAGATGCCTTATTCCTCTTTTTGAGCAATTTTAGCACAGTGTCTGGCACATGACAAGTAATTTTTAATAAATGGTTGTTGACTTTAGAGTTCTTTACTGCTTATATGTCATTACATGTTCACACATATCATGTTCAAGAATATAGAACAGAAAAATAGTTCAAGACACACTGGCTGATTTTGCCATCAATTTTTTACATGTGACCCCAGTGAAATTCATCAGCCACGTTTTAGCCCATGGACATAACTTTCTGAAATATTCTTGAAATTTGTCACCACAAACCCATCATTTTACCACTTTGACAAACTCCTTATCATTTATAAACCTGGAGGTTTCATTGAGTACTTTCAACTCCCAATCATTTATCAATATATTAATCAAAGAACAACTATTCCATTACCAATGGTTGAGGAGGGAGGATACAGAGGCAGAAACTCAGCATTTCTGCATCCAACAAAGTATGCATTTGCCTCTACCCATTGCTTTCCCTTTTTAAGTCAATCTTTTTCTGTCCTATGACAGATTTTCTTTATGATAGTCTCTTATATAGACTATTATAATTTTTTTAAAAATAAATCCAGACTTTTGTTTTCTTTACATGTTTAGTCTGGCCATCAAAGAAATTGAGCAGATAAGAGAAATAGGATGTTGCTATACACAAATTGTATTCTCTATCTTCCAATGGGTTGTGTCTATTAGGATCTTAGGATAGTTGATTCAGAGCTTGACTAGATGCTATCTAGTCTAACCTCCTCTTTTTATAAATGAGAAAACTGAGGTACAGCGAGATCAAGTGACCTTTCCAAAATCATACAGGAACTATCAGAGGCAGTATTTGAATCCTAGCTCCCTGTTTTTAAAGCCAGTACTCTTTCTACCACACCATGATGCCACTTATTAATATTAAAACTAACAATAACCAACCTTTCCACTCACTACAGTCTTTCTACCAATCTTTGACAGATATATTCCTACTATAAGTAATAGGGTCTTTCTTTCCTAAAGTATAAAGTCCGCATAATATCCTTTTTTAAAAAGTGCTGTTAACTCATATTTCAAAAATGAATATAATCTTCTATACAGGAAGATTCTTCAAAGTGTTTATATGATTCTGATTTTAGAAAAGTAGACTTTGATCTATGGAAGTACTTTATTCATATCTGGAATGAATTTACATTATAGGCCTATCAACAGAACAGTTTATGTCCCTCATCAAGATGAAGCAGTAGTGATCCAATATCCATCTTTATGGGCCTTCTAGAGTAGACAAGAATAAGAGATTCTCACCTCTGATCATTTCTAAAACGTAAAGATGATCTACCATTTGGGATAACATTAGAGCCTTAGAAAAAATGAATATAATTTATTGGGGAAATAATCTCTCTCTACCTTTCATAATAAGAAAGCTATGCCATTATGTCCTCACTTCTGAGCCTTTTGCCTGTCCCCTTGGCATACCCAAACTCCACAGGAAATCAATATGCTAATTCAAATTCAGTGGGAAGGTTTTACAGCTAAACCCAACCAAGATTTATTGACTATCATTCTGTTATGAAAATCTCTCCATCATGCTCTATTCATTTATTTTTTTAGAACACCAACCAGTTGTTATCTTTAAAACTATCTGCCAATAGTCACTTCACTTACCACTAACCCTCTCTTCTGTTCAACCCACTCTCATCCATCATGCCACAGTCCCTCTTCTCTATCTAATTAATCTGTTGGGTGGATGGATATGCCTTGCTGTGGTTATGTAACTTCACGTTTGTGTATCTGTAAAGGGAGGAGTTAGTTCTCTCCATGAGAGTTCCTATGTAAGAATTTGAAATATATCTATGTATTCCAAAGCAGGTTTTAAGGGTAATATAAAGAGATATGTGTATATCAGGAGTGATCAGACTTGATTTGCTGAACTGGGGCACCTTCCATGGAGCTGAACAAGTTCTCTTACTCCTTTCCAAGAGACATGAGTCTTGCTAAAATGAAACAGGTAACCTCTGATAGGTACTTAGTGACTGAAGTTTGCATCAATGGAGATTGGTGAGTGGCCATTAGGAGGGAGGAACTTCCCTCTTCTGTGGTTTATAAGGACTATAGAAATAACTCTGTCCTTTCATAGATGCTTTCTCTCCCTTGGACTTTCTGCTAGAAGGGAAGAGATTTTTCTTTTACTTTCCTCCCTTACTCCTGTGGTAATGGCTCCTTGTAGCATAAACATATATCAGCAAGAGGTATGTACTTTCTTAAGGGGTCTGAGACTGGACCTTCTCTGGTTGCCATCTTTTGCCTTTCTGTTTTCTTCTCCGTACTCTGTACAAGATTGTGTTAATGATCTTAGTAAATGGTTATTTCCATCCTCAGTGATTACTTTATAGTGTCATAGTTTTACAGCTCTAAATAACCTTAGAAGTCATTGAGTTCATCCCTGTCATCTTAGAGATGGAAAAATTGGGGCTTAGAAAGGTTAAATGACCAAGGTCACATAGACAGGAAATAACAATGCTGGGATATGAACCTCTAATTGCAAAACCTATGTCCTTTACACTTAACCATGCTATCTCATGAATCAAGAGTTCCTGAGTTCAGAACTCAAGCCAACTCCAACTAGAATTTCCTAAATCCTACAACTAATTACTAAAGAAAGCCATTCCCAGGCTGACTGGGAGAGATGGACCTTGTAGGTTAGTCACTCAGACAGTGGATATCTGAGATGAATGTGAAATACTTTTTCAGTAGTCCCACCAATCTGTCTTTACCTTCTGCTATGCCTATAATGAGTATAATGGGAAATTTTAGTGTTTTATGTTTCTTGCATGTCTTTGCATCCTTATCAGTTTATGTATTTTCTATGGGGCAAAAGAAATAGTTTTCCTATACTTGATGCCCATATTTTACATTGATGTTTTCTAGAAGGGTTCTGTTCCCACATTTTGAAGACAATCTAGACATGAGCCAATAAAACTTTGTTTTAAAAATTTTCATGGAGAAATTCATATGGAAACAGAGGCAGAGAGGTAGAAATCTGACATCCTTTGGTATCACTCCCCTCCCTCTATCTCTATCTCTATTTGCCTCAGTGTCATCAAGTGTAAAATGGCAATAACAATAGCACCTACTTCACAGGTTTGTCATAAGGATCAAATGAAATAATTGTAAAGTGTTTAACACAGTGCCTGGCACAGGGTTGGTGCTACAGAAATGCTAGCTATTATTATTATTATTATTATTATTCTATTGTCAAGATCTATTTGAGTAAAAGCTACATTTGTGTGCCTATGTCTTAGAATATATTATCAAAGGTAAATGTATGTGTTCATGTATGTGGGTGCATTAAAAGTAGAGATAAGAAAAGAATAGAATGTTAAACACAGTAAATAACATATTCAGAATCAAAGGACAATATAATTGTCCCAGTGAGCCCCAAATTTGCATCATAGTTGGCAGATTAATAAATTTAAGGTATATCTTTTGATGGCGTTGCAGCAAATGTGGGAAAAAATATTAAAAAATTATTCCATTACATTAACTTTTTTAGGAGGGTCACTAAGCATAACCTTCATAATTGTCATTGTCTATAATAGGAAATGAATAGCAAAGCTCATTCTTTTAAGAATGGCCTGAGAATGATATGTCTAAAGTAGAATTGTGGATTTAGGACTGAAAGGGGCCTCAGTGATCATCTCATGCAGTCCTCTGATTTTTCAGGGCAGAAAACAGGTCCAGAAAAGTTGTGACTTGCCCTTTTTCACACAGCACTCAACAGCCAGGATTCAATTATGAGTCATGTGACTCCAAATTCAGTACTCTTTCTCCCACAATGCCTCTTTCCAGAAGGAATACACAGGCTTGAAACAAAATCATAAATGTCTGTCTTGTTCAATTACATTGGGCTCACCTATTAAATGTTAAATAAATTAGTAAATGTCAGTCAGTCAATAAGAATTTTTTAAAGGCTTTACTATTTTCCAGGAACTTTACTAAGTTGTAGGGATACAAAGAAAGGCAAAAACACTGCCCCTGCCCTCAAGGAGGGACAACATTTAAATAACTATGTACATACAAGATCGGTAATCTACTTGTATATACAAAATAGATGAAAAGTGGTCTCCAAGGGAAGCCTTGGGGGTCAGGGGTGTGGAGGGAGGAGATGGTCTCTTGAAGAAGGTCAAATTTGCACTGAGCCTTGAAAGAATAATATAAGCATAAGAATTAAAGAAGACTCATGAGGGGAAGGTATCATGGTATAATGAGAAGGGCTATGACTCTGGAATCACTTAACCCTGAGAGCCTCATTTTCCTCATCTGTAAAATGAGAGGGTTACCCTAAATGGTCTCCAAGGTCCCTTCCAACTCTAGTTCTATGTTGCTGTTTCCAAATCAATGCAACATGCAGTAAATCAAAGCAGAGTCTCTCAATGCCAACTGGAAAAGTGGATATATAAGTGATTTTTCTATACATAACCAAGCAAAGGAAAAAGGCTCACCCTGACAGGCTTTCAGATTTCTCCTGGACTTATCACTAACGCACTTTCTATTACAGGGGCCAACAGGTAGTAAAAAAAAGAGGTCTTATAGAAATAAGCTAGGGGTCAGGTAGGTGGCATAATGGATAAAGCACCGGTCATGGAATCAGGAGGACCTGAGTTCAAATCTGACCTCAGGCACTTGACATTTATTAGCTGTGTGACCTTGGGCAAGTCACTTAACCCTCATTGTCCCACAAAAAGAAACAAACAAAAAAGCCTTAGAGAGGAAATGATAGGAGAAAATGTCAGAGTAATAATTAATGATAATAACAGAATTTATATAGTAGTTTAGTTTTGTTTTTTGTTTTTGTTTTTTGTGTTTTTTTGGTTTTGTTTTGTTTTGTTGGTGTTTTTTTTTGGGGGGGGCAATGAGGGTTAAGTGATTTGCCCAGGGTCACACAGCTGGTAAGTGTCAAGTGTCTGAGACAGGATTCAAACTCAGGTCCTCCTGAATCCAGGGCCGGTGCTTTATCCACTGTGCCACCTAGCTGCTGCCAGTTTAGATTTTTTTTAAGCACTTTAAATTTATCTCATTTTAACCTCACAACAACCTTGCAAAGTTGTCATTATTTAGTCCTTCCAGTTGCGTCTGACTCTTTGTGACCACATTTGGGGTTTTCTTGGCAAAGATACTGGTATGGCTTGCCATTTCCTTCTCTAGCTCATTTTACAGATGAGGAAACTGAGGCAAATAGAGCTAATGACTTGCCAGGGTCATACAGCTAGTAAATGTCTGAGGCCAAATTAAAATTCAGGTCTTCCTGACTCCAGGCCTGCAGCCTACCCACTGCATTGTTCAGCTAACCAGAAGACAGCAGCATTATGATGAGAATCCATTAGAATTAATGAAAATCTGAATCCTTAAGCCCTTTGCTCTTCATTCAATAACCCACTGATGCCCCATAAGTCAGTTTGGATGTCAGATCTGTCCAGTCCATTTATACCCTCTGCTTACCTAATTGTCTGACTTCTTGTTTTCTTCCAACTGTAGGTAAGGAGGAAACTCTTGCCTGGCATAATAAGCAGCTAAGGGTGGTAGTAGATAGAGTACCAGGCCTGGCATCAGAAAAATGACTTCAAATCTAAGCTCAGACACTTGCTAGTTGTGATACCCAGGACAAGTCACTTACCCTCTCTCTGACAGAGATAAGCCTCTGTCTGCCTGTAGAGTTTCCTTAACTGTAAAATGAAGATTATAACAGTATCTGCCTTAAGGGGTTGTAGTGAAAATCAAATGAGATAATATTTGTAAAGCACTTAGCACATGCTAGGCACACAATAGACATTAAAGAAATACTTTTTCTCTTCCCCCTTCCCTTTCCCATTATTGGAAAACACATTCAATCATGATAACCTCTGCCTTCAAAAACTTGTAGAAAATTGCTCTTTGATTCCTCTTTGATTCCTCGGGGCTTTACAATTCAACTGCTATCATAGCTTTCACAAGGTGATGACCTTGCTGGGAGATGTGTGCATAGTTTTCTGCCATGGTGCTAAGGAAGCCATGATTGTAGGTTTGATCACCACAAAAGCTACTGAGTTGCTCTCTTTTCTGGTACCAAACTTTTCACTCCTAACCTTGGTCAAGCACCTTGTAAAAAATGTGTACTGTGGATTACAAGGAGCAGTGAGATCATGAAAGTAGAAATGGCATCCATCGCTGCTTTCCATGGATTTTAAAAGATCCATGATTTCAATCATGTGAGCACTCCCTCTATAGACACAGGTAGAAATCCTTCCATGCCATCAGTAGATGTCTATAGGAATTGCTGTGACCAAAAAAATTCATCACCTTGTGTGTCTAATCATCTCTTTATGAGTCCATGGATAACAAATTTACCTTTCCCTATCCTTCCCACCCATCAAATCATTGCCATATACTATAAGCTTCTTGAAGGAGGGAATTACCATTCTATCTATATCACTAGCACTTAGCACAGTGTCTGGCACATAGTAGGCACTTAATAAATGGTTGTCGAATGAAAGAGACATCAAAGGAGGAGTTTAGTGAAAAAAACATCCTTACTACTGGGAAAAAAATTGAAACTGCATGCTCTACTAACTTGTCAGCTCCATCAATCTCTAATAACGTAGGGGCCAAAGCAAGGATATTCATACTGTGTGTGTCTGTCTCTATCTTTCTCTTTCTCTCTGTCTCTCTTTCTCTCACTCTGTCTCTATCTCCTTGTCTCTCTGTCTCTCTTTCTCCCTTGCTCTCCCTCTCCCTTTGTCTCTCCCCCCTTCCTCCTCCTGCTCTCTCTCCCCCCATCTTCCCACTTCTCTTTCTCTCCCTCTCTCCCTCTCCCCTCTTCCTCTCTTCTCTTCTCTCTGGCTTAAATCCCAAAGTCAAAAACAGCTGATATTTTAAAAAATATGTCATACTGGGAAAGGAGGAGATGACATTGAGACCAGCTTTATTTTTAAAAAATATTTGAACTCATCTTCCAAGCCTCTGACGTCCTATCCCATATTAAATATAGGAAAGCACCTGAGTTATGTATCGTGAAAACTATCTCCTATACATTTTAAAGCAACTTCACAAATCATTCAGGAATGCCTGCTGAAGTTGATTAGCCCAATCCTTCAATCCTGACATATCCCTGAGATATGATCAAGTGAACTCATTACCACAATACATAAAAAAGAGAGGCTCTCAACACAAAATAGAGAAGTAGATGTGTGAGCAACATCCAGGTAAATTATTCTACCTTATCATCACTGATACACAATTCAGGGACTAAATTGGAAGAAAATAAGGTAAGGGGTGGGGGGTAGTAGTGAGAACCCCACTAGAGGGAACCGTTCCCTCTGTGGAAAAAATTTAATTATGCTAATTTATGTGTATATATGTATACATATAAAATAGATAATGATGTAACATATATCATAAAGGATTCTTTAACTTTTAGAAACTTTGTCTCATATTCAGGGAAATATTGAGAGGCAGAGAGAGCTGTATATTTGCGCACATTCTTGTGTGTGTGTGTGTGTGTGTGTGTGTGTGTGTGTGTGTGTGTGTGTGTGTGTGTGTGTCTATTTCCCCTACAGGAAAAGATATAGCACCTCTCACTTTGGCCCATCAGACTCAATTAGCAGAAGCTACCCCTAAAATCTGAAAACATAACCTAAAATTATATTCTATAACCCTATTAACATCTTTACTAAGTCATAAGGTCTCTATAAACCCTGATCTTAATATGCATGGTGAACTAATTGTCCTTTTCATTTGGGAGGCAAAAATAATTCATAATTTGTATGGAAATTAGCATATTATACTAGAAAGAATTTTGGCACTGGAACCAGGAGAGCTGAGGATCACATCCTGGCTCTAACACTTTCTACATATGGGAATGTGGGCAAATAACTTTACCACCCCAATCTTCAATTTTGTCATCTACAAAATAAAGACAATAATACTTACTTTATATCCCACACAGAGTATGGAAAAGAGAGGACTTCTTAAGTCTTAAGGTGTTCTAAAAATATGAATTATTTTAAAAAAACAACTCTAGGGTTTCTTTTATTTTTAACTCCTCTACTTTGATATTTCAAAGAATCTATGAGTATACCCCCACCAGAGGAAATTTCAACCTTCCTTATGTCTTCTCAATTTACATGGTTGTTTTAATGTTCAAGTGAAATTATATATATATATATATATATATATGCTCTTTGCAAACATTAAAAATCTATATAAATGTTTGCTATTATTGTTGTCATATCATTTTTGTAAATCCACCATAGAGTAGTCTACCCAACACAATAGAAGATTTAAAGTTATGCTTTTAATATTTCATGAAAACAAGTGTAGAACTCAGGTTATCTAATGTGTGATCTCTCATCCTCAATAGATGGCTAGTTTACCTTCTCTTCTACTCAATACAGGTCCTTGATGATGTTTTCTTGATGCAAGTCTTTGATGACTATGCTTTAGCCATATTTCCCAGCAATCAATTATAACAATTCCCTCGGGGCTCACTCACCCAACCTCCACTTCCACTGACAGTTGAGTCTCCAGAGGAGTAGCTGCTACTACTTGAGGGACTTTAGGGATAACTTGTGGAAGGCTATCCTCCTAATACTAGCTCATAAGCTTCCCAGCAATCTTTCTATTAACAACCAATAGACTCAGGCCTTTCTCAAAAGCATTTTTTTCAAATGTCATGGCAATAGGAGTAGTGATTGAAGCATTTACTTCCCATACTAGAGGTATACTCGTCATAAATATACACAAAGTCTGTGGCGGAAGGAATGGGCATAAACCTAAAATATAATGGTAGTGGTGTGTGTGTGTGTGTGTGTGTGTGTGTGTGTGTGTGTGTGTGTGTGTGTGTGTGTATGGGGGGTATTCGGGGCGGGGGTGTATGGCACAAGTGGACAAGGCAACTCATAACTCTGGAACTTCTGGGCTTCAATGTCCTTTCTCTCTCTGGAGGGTCCTCATAAAGTTCATTGTGCTATGTGGTATCAGTTAAGCTGGCTCCTTACAGTGAATGTTGTTTCTACTGAATGCATAGCTAATCTGGGTTTACTCTTCATAGGATATAGTATTTTAGATGGACAGGCTAATGTCCTGCTGGGCTGAATCAATCAAGCAGGTCATTTGGCAGGAGCACTTGCTCTTCACTAGGCTCAGCAGCCACTGGATAGAGCCAGACAGGTAGCAGCTACTGCTAGACAGTGACTACCAGAAGGAAGCTGCTCTAACCCTGGGCTGTAGCTGAGTCACATAGTTTATTCCACCACTGGGTACTTCTCAGGGAATGGTATCTCCAGACTGGCAATTCAAAATACTCTCTGGGTTAACTCCTTGATGGGCAGAAGCAGTTTTTTCCCCCACCTTCAGCCAATGGTCACAGTCCAGAGTTTGTTTGTTACCTCCAGGCAAGAGGTGGGGGAGGGCTTATTATTCACACTACCTTTCCTTAAGGTGATAAGTTTCAATTCAGTTAAGTCTACCCTCTATACTGCTTTGGGGACCTTTTGGCTAGAGACGACAATATTGATTCTATCTGTCATAGAGGAAAATTCTTTGCCTCACTGACCTCTTCTTACATAATTAAACTTTTCAAGCCTCAGACCTTTTCTAGGATGGTGAATATCTATTTTTCACCAGAAGGATTCTCCTTTACATTTCAATAGCTCTGTTTTTTGGCTATTCCAGTCTTTCAGCTTTTGCTAAAATCTCACTTTTATAGGAGAGATTATGTATATTAAGCACAGAGACAGAAATAGCTTTTAAAAAAAAAAGCACTGACTTTGAAGTCAGAAGACCTGAGTTCAAATCCTATATCTGAATTACTACCAATATGATTGTTGGGCAAGACAACTGAGGGCTTCAGGCAACTAAGACTATAATTTGGGGAGAAGGTACTGGCCTGCATTGGATAAAGGAGTGCCTTCATCTAAAAGTTATCTATGTGAATGAAATTAATGAATGAAAAGGCACTCCTTAAGCAGTTATTATGTGCAAAGTACTATGAAGTTACAAGTCCAGTCCCTATTCCTGGTATTATTATAAGTACAAGTAATGGTCTTGAAGAGCTTTTTGTCCAATGTTAGGAAGGATGCATACACACACAGACCAAAAACAAAACGAAACAAAAGAAACCCTATCATTTAAGAGAGAATGAGATGAGTGGAAATGAGAAATCCTGGTGAAATACTATCAGAAATTATAATGGGAAGAAGACATTCATCCTTTCATGATCAGGCACATTTTTCTGTCACCAGAAAGATAAATACCAGCCACTATCATTGTTCATTTATAGGTGCATCTGCCTAGCAACATGAGTCCCCAACATTTCTAGATAAAAAGTGCTTTATAGAGTCAGTATCAGGATATTCTACTGTCTCCTTTTCAAAAACATACAGTCAGTTATGGTCTCTCTACATGTTCAGGGCTGTACATGACTTGGGATTAATTTTGTGCCTCAAGTTTTATTGTACTAAATGACTAATACGGTAATGTTTTTGTTTTGGTTTTTTCATTTTGTTTTGTTTTGGTTTATGGGGGAGTTGTGGGGCAGTGAGGGTTAAGTGACTTGCCCAGGGTCATACAGCTAGTAAGTGTCAAGTGTCTGAAGCTGGATTTGAACTCAGGTCCTCCTGAATCCAGGGCCAGTGCTTTATCCACTGGGCCACTTAGCTGCCCCTATGGTAATGTTTTACATAATTGCACACTTAAGGGGCAGCTAGGTGGCCCAGTGGATAAAGCACTAGTACTGGATTCAGGAAGACCTGAGTTCAAATCTGGCCTCAAACACTTGACACTTACTAGCTGTGTGACCCAGGGCAAGTCACTTAACCCTCATTGCCCCACAAAAAAAAAAAAATAATAATAATAATAATTGCACATGTATAACCCATATCTGATTGCTTACCACCTCAGGGAGAATGGAGAGGAGGGAGGGAAGGAGGGATAGAATTTTGAACTCAAAACTATAAATAAAAATGTTTATTGTTTTTAAATATATATATATATACACACACGTGCATACATATATATGTGTGTGCATGTGCATGTGTGTGTGTCTGTATATGAATGAAGCCTCCAGCTAGATCAAACTTTGCATCAATATCAGACTCACCCTAGGATTCTTTGACTCCCAGCGTCCTACATTGATTCTTCCTCCTATTTCTTTTGAATTCCTGACTTTCTACCTGCCCTAACCACTGACTTTTGTGTAGTTTACTATGCCTATTACTGATTTTTACTTCTAGAACTGCATACTCCATTATTACTGCCTGGCTAACTTGGTCCTCAAAAACTGCTGATGGCTCCTGCTCTATGACAACCCATTGTACTTTTATGAGACTAGAGAAGAGCCACATAAGATTTTCACCAACAATAGGTAGTCAATAAATATTTATTAGGCACCTACTATGTGTCAGGCACTACGTTAAACACTGGGGATGCAAAGAAAGGCAAACGACAATGCTTGCTCTCAAAGAACTCACAGTGTAATGGGAAAGACAGCATATAAGCAACATATAAATATATATATATATATACATACAAAAATAGTTTTGTATTACATTATATTACTATGTTATGTTACGTTATGTTATGTTACACTTTGTTATGCTATGTTACACTATGTTTGTTATCTTGTGCTGTGATATAATTTGATGTTATATTGGAAGTAATCAATAGTGAAAAGGCACTAGAATTTAAGGGGGCATCACAAAAAGCTTCCTGAAGAAGGTAGAATTTTCATTGCAATTTGAAGGGAGAGAGGTAACCAGGAAGCAACAATGAGATAGAAGAACATTCCAGGCCTGGGAAACAACCAGGAAAAATGCCCAGAGTCAAAAAATGACGTTCTAATGGAAATATTGATGAAGTGCATATATAGACTTTAAAAAATGATTAAATAGTCTAATAATTATATTTAGACTAGATATATGCTTGGAATCCCCAGCATAGCAAAAGCCATAGCCATACTCTAAGTGGCAAGAGCATCAGAATTAGATTTATCTTCAAATCCCAGCTATGCTAATTACAGGATTTAGGACTAGCCTGAACCTTTCATATTACAGATTGGGAAACTGAGGCAATTTGCCAGAGATTACACAGAAAGTAAATAACAGATCAAGGATTTGAGCCCTAACTTCAAATCTGGTGCTCCATTCACAACATCAGCTGCATAACAATAAACAAGTTGCTTCACATCTCTGTGCCTCAGTTTAATTATATGTAAACCAATACTTAACCTACTTACCTCCATGGTGTTTTTGTGAGAATTAAATTAGAGAGAGAGAGAGAGATGTGTGAAGAGAGATGGATCTAGATATAGATAGATATATAGTGCTATAAAAAATGAGGATTATAATTATTATCATTAATCATTATTGAAAAGTAGTGACATATTATTAAAAAGGACCCTGAACTTGAAATCAATACCCGAGTTCAAATAGTAGCTCCAAAATATACCAGCGGGGTAACCATGAACAAGTTACTTAGCCTCTTCTGAACTTCAGTTTCTTTATCTATAAAATTGGGACAATTACGTTATCTCTGTAGAATCATAGCATCATATATTTTTAGAGTTGGAAAGAACTTCCATGGCTATGTGTTCCAACCTATACGTGAACAAGAAATCATTCTACAACATATATGACAAGTGGTCATCCCACCTTTGCTTCCTGTCCTCCAGTGAAAGGGAATTCACTATTCAATGCAACCCATTTCACTATTTTCATAGCTCTAGTTCTTAGGAAGTTTTTCCTTACCTCAAGCTTAAATTTGCCTCTTTGCACCATCTACCTAGTCCATTCATCATTCCTAGTTCAAACCAGTAGAGCCAAACAAAATAAGTGTAATCTCTGCCCTGTATGATGACTCTTTGGAATAATCTTGCAAATTTCTCTTCACTGCTAGCCTAGTCAACATTGAAACTCAGTTCATACAAACCTAGAATGTTAGAGCTCACATGAACCTTAGCTATTAACCAGGTCAACCCCCTCATTAAATAGATAAGGAAACTGAGACATAGAAAGGAAGCTATTTGTGTATGGTCATATAACAAATTAGTAGTACACAAGGGATGAGTCCTGATTGCCATGGCTTTTCAACTACACCAGAAACAGCCATAGACATATCTACTTCCCTGAATTTTTGTGAAGAAAGCTCTTTGTAAATGTTAAAGCACTATATAAATTGGGGGTATTATGTTTTCATCTTTTTCAACGTAGTTCAAATAGAAATAGCCCTAAGACAAGTCACCATTGTGTGATCATTCCTTTATTTTCAGTATTCCATAGTCTGTTGCATGGGTAAAGTAGATATAATAGCTGTTTTTTATAGTTGAATTAAGCTGTGTATCCTTTGTGGCTTGCTGAAAGAATACTTAGGACAACTGGAATAGCAGAAAGGATAATAGGAATGATATGTGCCTCATTCTGGTTCCCACAAGATTTTTATCTTCTCATGTAGGTCTTTGACTAGAGACGATTAGTTATTTAGAGTGACTTGTTAGCTCTACTCAGATAATCTGAGAAGTTCAGTATCTGACACTAATTTCCCACACCCTAAAGGTTAATCACCAGCACTCCCTATAATCATATAAGTTCATTGGTCTCAAAAAATAAACACTTCTACTTCCGAGTTAATGGAAATAGGTAGGATTTGTGCCCATTTCTAAAGAGAGTAACAATATTCCACAGTGGGCAGTCCTCCCTTTGAAGACTTGTTCAATTATTCTGACTTATGGTACTATCCAAAGTAGGGCCCCAACTGAGGGTACTTATGAGATAGATGGTCCTCTATATTGGTGTACTATTCTGGCCCATCCCACCTCCAACTTTATATTACTGGTTATCTCCAATCACACTCTCACTTTCCCCCATTCTCAGTACTTACCATAAGTAACTACTATCTATCACTATTTCCTGTTACGCTCCATCATAGTTCTACAACTCTCCTCAGTTACCTGCAAGTAGTAACAATGTAATCACAAGTCCCTACTCTGCCATCTGCCACACCCTCTTCTTCCCATACCTTTCTTCTGTTTCCATTCTTACCACTATCATCTTCTCTCAGCAGGCTGCATCCACAAAACTGGGTCAAGTTCCTTTCACTGGCCCATTACAGCATTCTGTTGCTTTTCTCTAACAGATGGCTCTTGACACCATTCCTAGCTCTCTAATGTTGACCCATATGGAAACAAAACTCTAAGATTGTTTTATAGCTCAGAACACACACCTCTAGTTTTCTTTTGGAAAGGTGGACATAGACTTTGTTGTGATAACAGGGATGCAGGCAGAAGCTGCCAATTGTTTCTCCTTTCCAGCACTTCTAGTGCCATCTTGAAGTTTATCAGAATTTCAAGCTAATTTGTATGATTTACCATCAAGTAATGGGAAGATGATGGAAATTAGAAACATAAATAGGAAATGGTTATTTGCCCCCAGGTTTAAAAATACTTATTGGCAGGTGTCATTTGCTTTAGAGAAACAGTGCCTGTACTCTAAAATGAGTTAGAAATGAATGGGTTTCAGGAATATTAGCACAGCTAGGAATAGGAACTGGACAATTTCCTTGAAAAGAATGTTTGTAAGTCTCAAAGAAGCCTGAGCAGGCATCCATTCACGCCATCCAGGAAGGGTGATCAGGCTAACCAAAAGCAGAGCTGAAAAAAGGATGTCAAATAGCTGTAAAGAATATTGGCCTTCATGGAAAGATAGACTAAAAATTAATTAGAAACTAAATAATCTTATCCTAAAAAATGAGTGAGTCAAACAACAAATCATAGAAACAATCAATAATTTCATTAGAGAGAACAAAAATAATGAGACAATATACCAAACTTATGGGATGCAGCCAAAGCAGTTCTTAAGGGAAATTTTATATCACTAAATGCTTATATGAATCAAATGGAGAAAGAGGAGATCAATGAATTGGGCATGCAACTAAAAAAGTCAGAAAAAGAAGAAAATAAAAATTCCCAATTAAATACCAAATTATAAACTCTGGAAAATCAAAGGAGAAAATAATAAAATAGAAAGTAAGAAACTATTGAATTAATAAATAGAACTGAACTGGTTTTATGAGGGAAAACAATAAAATAGACAAACTTTTGATTAATTTGATTTTCAAAAAGAAAGAAAAAAATCAAGTTAACAGTATCAAAAATGAAAAGAGTGAATTCACTACCAATAAAGAGGAAATTAAAGCAATAATTAGGAACTATTTTGCCCAACTGTATGCCAAGATATCTGGCATTCTAAATGAAATGAACAAATATTTACAAAAATATAATTTGTCCAGATTAACAGAAGAGGAAATAAAATACTTAAATAACCCCATTTTAGAAAATAGAATTAAACAAGCCATCAATGAACTCCCTAAGAAAAAATATCCAGAGCCAGATTATTTATAAGATTTAAAGAATAATTAATTCCAATAAACTATTTAGAAAAATACACAGTGTCCTACCAAATTTCTTTAGGACACAAATATACTTCTGATACTAAACCCAGGAAGAGCCAAAACAGAGAAAGAAAATTATAGACCAATTTCCCTATAGAATATTGATGCAAAAAATTTTAATAAAATATTAGCAAAGAGATTATAGCAATTTATCACCAGGATAATACACTTTGACTAGATGGGATTTATACAAAATATGCAGGGCTGGTTCAATATTAGGGAAACTATCAGCACAGTTGACCACATCAATAACAAAACTAATCATATGATTATCTCAATAGATGCAGAAAAAGCTTGACAAAATCCAACATCCATTCCTATTAAAACACACACACACACACACACACACACACACACACACACACACACGAAACCATAGGATTAAATGGAGTTTTCCTTAAAATGATAAGCATATCAATCTAAAATCATAAGCAAGCATTATGTGTAGTGGTAATAAGCTACAAGTGTTCCCAATAAGATCAGGGGTGAAACAAGGATTACTATTATTAAATACTATACTAGAAACGTTAGCGATAGCAATAAGAAAAGAAAAACAAATAGGAGGAATTAGAAAGGGAATGAGGAAACAAAACTATCATTTTTTGCAAATGATATGATGTTATACTTAGAGAATCCTAGAGAATCAACTAAAAAACTACTTGAAACAATTAACAACTTTAGCAAAGTTGCAGAACATAAAATAAACCACAGAAATCATTAGCATTTTTATATATTACCAACAAAACCCAGCAGCAAGAGACAGAAAGAGAAATTCCATTTAAAATAATTGTGACAATATAAAATATTGGGGAGTCTAACTGCCAAGATAAACCCAGGAACACAATTATAAACACTTTTCACACAAAGAAAATCAGATTTAAATAACAGGAAAACTATCAATTGCTCATGGATAGGCTTAATTAATATAATAAAAATGACAATTCTACCTATATTAGCTTACTTATTCAATGCCATGCCAATCAAACTACCAAAAAAATTTATAGAGCTAGAAAAAATAATAACAAAATTCATCTGGAAGAACAAAAGGTCAAGAATATCAAGGGAATTAACAAAAAAAAATGCAAAGAAAGGTGGCCTAGCCATACCAGATTTAAAACTATATTATAAAGTGGCAATCATCAAAACTATTTGGTAGTGGTTAAGAAATAGAGTTGGTCTGAGGTACCACCTGACACCTATCAGATTGGCTAAAATGACAAAAAAAGGAAAATAATAAATGTTGGAGAAGCTGTGGAAAAATTGGAACACTAATGCATTTTTGGTGGAGCTGTGAACTGATCCAACCATTCTGGAGAGCAATTTGAAATTATGCCCAAAGGGGTACAAAGCTGTGCATACCCTTTGACCCAGCAATACCACTTTTGGGTCTTTTTCCCCAAAGAGATCACAGAAAAGGGAAAAGGACCCACATGTTCAAAAATATTTAGAGCTGCTCTTTTTGTGGTGTCAAGGAATTGGAAGTTGAGGGAATGCCCATCAATTGAGGAATGGCTGAACAAGTTGTGGTTTACGAATGTAATAGAATACTATTGTGCTTTAAGAAACAATGAGCAGGAGGAGTTCAGAGAAACCTGGAGGCTCTTGCATGGGCTGATGATGAGTGAGATGAGCATAACCAGGAGAACATTGTGCACAGTACCATCAATTGTGTGTTGATCAACTGTGATAGACTAGATTCTTCTCACCAATCCAATGGTACTAGAAAGTTCCAAAGGACTCATGATGGAAAAGGCTCTCCAAATCCAGAAACAAAGAAAGAAACTGTGGAATATGGATGCTGATTGGACCATACTATCTCTTTTGTTTTTGGTGCTATTGTTTTTCTTTTTGGAGGTTTTTCCTTCTTGCTCTGATTCTTCTTGTATAACATGACTAATTCTGAAATATGTTTAATGTTATAGATCAGATTACTTGCTGTCTAGGGGAGGGGGAAGGGAGGGAAGGGAAGGGAAGGAGGGAGAAAAATTTGAAATTGGAAATCTTATCTAAACAAAGGTTGAAAACTTTAATTAATTAATTAATTTAAAAATTTTTTTAAAGAAATAGAATTGGTGGATCAGTGGAATAAGGTAGATACACAAGATACCTTATTAAATGACTATGGTAATCTACTGTTTGATAAAGCCAAAGACTTCAGCTTCTGGAATAAGAATTCACTATTTGACAAAAACTGTTGGGACAACTGGAAAATAGTGTGGTAGAAACTAGGTATAGACCAACATCTTACACCGTGCACCAAAATAAAGTCAAAATGGGTACATAATTTAGATGCAAAGGATGCTACCATAGGCAAATTAGGAGAGGAAAGAATAGTTTACCTGTCAGATCAATGGAGAAGGGAAGAATGTATGACCAAACAAGAGATAGAGAATACTATGAAATACAAAATGGATCATTTTGATTACATTAAATTAAAAAGGTTTATACAAACAAAACCAATGCAAACAATATTAGAAGTATTCAGAAAGTTGGGAAACAATTTTTATACTCAATATTTCTTGATAGAGTCTTCATTTATCAAATATATAGAGAAATGAGTCAAGTTTATAAGAATACAAATCATTCCCCATTTGATAAATGGTCAAGATATATGAACAGGCAATTGTCATATTAAGAAATTCTCAATACTCAAAGAAAAAAATGTCCTAAATCACTATATTTAGAGAAATGCAAATTAAAACAACTCTGAGGTACTACCTCATACCTATCAGACTAGCTAATATGACCCCAAAAAATGGAAATGATAAGTGTTGTAGAAGATGTGGGAAAATTGGAACACTAATGTATTTTTGGTAGAGCTGTGAACTGATCCAACCATTCTGGAGAGCAATTTGAAACTATGCTCAAAGTGCTGTAAGCTTTTTTCCCTTTGATCCAGCAATAGAACTACTAGGTCTGTATCCCAAAAAGATCATAAAAAAGGGAAAATGACCCATGTGCACAAAAATATTTATGACAACTCTTCTTGTGGTGGCAAAAAATTGAAAATTGAGTGGATGCCCATCAATTGGCTGAACAAGTTGTGGTATATGAATTTAATGGAATACTATTGTGGTATAAGAAATGGAAAGCAGGTGGATTTCAGAAAAAAATCTAGCAAGACATGAACTGATGCCGAGTGAAATGAGCAGAAGCTGGAGAACATAAGACATAGTAACAGCAATATTGTGTGATGATCAACTATAATAGACTTAGATCTTCTCAGCAATACAATGATCCAAGACAACTAAAAAAAAAAAAAAGCCTGATGGAAAATGCTATCCACATCCAGAGAAGGGAGTATGAATGCAAATCAAAGAATACTATTTTCACTTTTTTGTTGTTTTTTGTTTTTCCTTTCTTGAGGTTTTTCCCTTTTGTTCTGATTCTCCTTTCACAACACGACTAATGGGGAAATATGTTTAACATGATTGTATATATAACCTATATCAGATTTCTTACTGTCTTGGGGAGTGGGAAGGGAAAAGAGGGAGGGAGAAAATTTTGTAGTTCAAAAACTTACAAAACTGAATGTCAAAAACTATCTTTACATGTAATTAGAAAAAACAAAATACTATTAAGTAAAAAAAAAGAATTATTGATCTAAGAAATCTTGCCCTAAAACAGCAGTACACTGCTCTAAAGCTATAGCACAGCAGATCTTCAAGAGCTGGTGATTGCAAGGAATAATAATCATGGCAGTAGAATTTCCAAGCTCCAATCAAAATGGCTACAGGAGCAAACCAAAATGGCTTTGGGAAGAAGTCAAGAAGTAGTAAGATACAGTTGACTGCTGTAAGACAGTGCCATGAAAATCCACATAAGAGAAACAGGACGTTTCCTTGAGGAAACAAAGCGGGGAACTGTAACAATTGGAATGACACCACCTGCTGGAGACTTACTGTAGAAGAGTTCCACCCATGAAGAGAAGGTCTTTGAGGGCAAGACCAAGATTCTTTTCTTTGGCGTCAGGAAGTGATGCTGGCTAGTGGGAGGAAGAAGGAAGAGACTGGCACTCGGTCTCATGCTCTTTCCTGGGGATGCTGGTGGAGAAGGCAGCTAGAAATGTGCTCTCCCTTTAATAGAGGAATCTAGGCCTTTCTTCTCTCTTTACCAAATTTTTATTCTCCTTAATAAATGCTTAAAAGTCCAACTCTTTCTAAAGCTTATAATTTATTGGTGACCACTCATTAGATTTTAGACAGTTTAGCTAGAATTTTAGCCCTTAACAAGTTTTAGTCATTTGTGTATGGAGGAGGAGGAGCTGAGAATGATTCTATTACTTGAGTATTCCATTTTATTTGCTTTTACTATCCTGTTCCAATCAAATCTTGTGTTATCTGATTTGTGCTTCTTATCTAGTCTACTAGTAGAGTAGGCTCAACCATATATTATTCTTAGATTGAATTGAGTAATCAATGGGAATTGCAAAGTGAGTGGCCAATGTATGTTAGATTTAAGCCTTCCCTGGCATATGGTCCTCCCACCCTAAGCCCCATCTAAAAGGTATCCCATGAATGATAGGAACCTTTCTTTTTTCCCCTCTCTCCAACCCCAAATAGGATCACAGTGATACATCACTATTTGCCTTCTCTCTGTCCTCTAGTATCAAGATGTTGTGCTTTTATTCATGTTAGCCCTTTCTTCTGGGTCAAGTGATTTGGAAAGTACAACATACTCTTTTCTCTCTTGAACCTCTATCTCCCATCTAGGACATCTGAGCCAGGTTATTTGAATTATCTAAGGTTGAAGTATCTAGAAAATAGAAAAGATAGTGCAGGTTCTTCCTGGTAGGAATTCCTTTGAGCCAAGGAATGAGAGAGATTTATATTTGCTACTATAGTTTTTATTCTGATCATGGAAATCTGCCAAAACTCCACATTATTTACATAACATAGATGCTATCTTGGGCAAAGATATTATCTTACTTTAAATAATTCATTGCTCATTGCTCTAAAGTTTACTGAAAAAATAAGCCTTTTGTGCTAATAAATTGTCAGGATTCATATTCGTAGAATTATAAGTCCCTTAAGGCATCAGGATAGCAGAGATACCACATTGGTAGGCCATATCTAAAGCAGGTCACAAATGACTCCACTCCATGCTCAATGACTTATCTTAGCCATGAACCAATCTCACAGTTCTTTTCAATTTTACTTGAGCTTCTCTGACCTTAACTACCTTCACCTCTCTGTTATTTTTATTTCTTCTATTTTTTTTGTCATAGTCTTAAGACAACATTTTTCAGTTGCATTGACTCATATTCAGGGATTTGCCAATGCTCATAGTTGCCTCCTCAATTTAAATACCTCAGGACCTCCTTTCTATCAGGAGAACTTTTACCTGACCCCTGTTTCAATGCACACTAATAAGCTTGCCTCTTGTGCTAGTGCAGGGCTTACTTAACTGTCTGTATCACTTCCTCACTAATAGTTCATGGTGAATACCACTGAGCCAGGATTTTGGTCCCCTCTGCTTGTTTCTTTAGCAATTGCAGGTCTGATTAACCCTTTGATTCCTAATAGTTCATTGGCAGCATTCTGACTTAAGTAACTAAGCACAAATATTCTTAAATTCCTTGAAATGTTTAGCCCAGAATCATATTGCAGGTAACCAATGGAGTCATTCATTCATTCATTTAAAAAAAAAAGTTGATTGAATACAAATTACATATGAAGTATTATAGTAGGTATAGAGATATGTAAGACAGTTACTCTTCCTAAGGAGCATATAGTCCAGAGAGGAAAATAAGACCTACACAAAAACTAGGACAAGGCAGAATGTGATATAATTAGGACTCAAAAAAGAGAAAGATTAATTGCAGTTAAGGTGATCAAAGAAAGCTTCATGGCAGTGGTGGCATTCGATCTGAGCCTTCCAAGATGGGTGGAATTTTGGTAGGAAAATATGAATAGAAAGAGCATTTTAAATGGTTGAAAGTGGAAAAGTGCTAAAGTGAATAGATTGCCTCAGCTAGAATAGAGAGCTAGTTAAGGGAACTAGTAAATTTGGCTGAAATTGTGGGTAGGATTAAATGTCAAAATATATGACCATTCCCTAAAGATGAGAGGTAGAATAATATAGTAGAGAACCAGTCTCAAATTCTGGAAGATCTAGGTACAAGTTTAGCCTCTGACACGTACCAGGTGTGACCCTGAATAAATCACTTAACGAGTCGGTGCTCTAAACAATTTGCTAAGACTCTGAGTTGCAGAGAAAGTATCAACCTGCATTTGTGTAGGGAGTTTCCTTCCCCTGGAGTTCTCTATGCCAATGAAATCACAATCAAAGCCCTATACTGCCTAGAGATGACTAGCACATTTCACCACTAGCCTTTCATTTAGCTTTCATAAATCCTATGCCACTCAGTCTCATAGGTTTTAGAGTTAAAAGGGACATTAGAGGTCATCTAGTCTCACTCCCTTAGTTTATAGATGAGAAAATCCAAGAAGTGACTTGCCCACGTTATCCAGGTAGTAATTGGCAGAGCTAAGATTGAACTCAGTTGCTCTGATTCTATATGTAATGCTCCACTGTCTCATGTTTCCTCCTCTACCACATTTAAGTGTTTATCCCAAACAAAGCCCGTAAAAGATTATTTTAGCAGTGTCAGAAGCCGTTTTCCAACATATGATTCAAGGGCTAAATCATTGGGTTTTTGCCTTGCACACAGTAATTATAGCTGATAAGGGTTGCAGCACAGAATTAATCAGACATAGAAATAGGTCAGCTTCAAAGGACATATTGGTTCTAGCAGATGATGGCATAAATGTCAGTCAATAAAATTTAAACAAGAACCAGGTAATAGCTGTGCAAAGCTGAATAGCTGTAATAATCATCAAAGTAAAATGCATCCCAAACTGCCATGAAGACCATTCATGAGTGTAAATTAAGGTATAAGAGAACTATGCTATTGGCTTTTACAGACTGCAAGGAAAAAATGTTAAGGGCACAGAAGCAGAAACACAGAATCACCAAATCTCAGAGTTAGAAGGGACCTCAAGCACCTTTTATCCAAATTGTTTCTGAATAAGAATCTTCTTCCCAACCTCTCCAAGTGGGTCATCCAGCATCTACCCTAAGATACTAGAGGTAGCTGGTGGTGCAGCAGAAATATTGCTGCACCTGAAGTCAAAAGGACCTGAGTCAATTAGCCTCTGTTTGCCTCAGTTTCTTCAAGTGTAAAACAGGCATAGTAACAGCACCTATCTCACGATTATTGTGAGGAGCAAATGAGGTAACATTTGTTAAAATAAAAATTGTTTAAATCACTTAGCACAGTGCCTGGTACCTAGTAGATGCTATATTAATGCTTATTCCCTTTCTCTTCATCCAAAGACCTCCAGTGAGAAATAGATTTGTAAAAAGTCAAATAATTAGAGGAAAAATTGTGGCCAAATACAGCATCATAGATTTATACTTGAAAGGGACCTTGGAAGTAATTTAGTCTAGCCCCTTCCTTTTATTGATGTAAAAAAGGAGACCTCAAAAGGTTAATTGACTTGCCTATGACCATCCTAGTAGAAAGTGGCAGTCAGGATTTGTACCCAGACACTCTGACCCCAAATCCAACCAGGGTAACACTTAACCACCAAGGAGGAAAAAGGCATCTGCCCTGTTAAGATCACTTAAGTTTCTCTTCCCTTAGGACCAAGCTGTTAACAACAGCAGAAATTAGTGGTAGGACTGCATTAAAATGCATTAAAAATTTCAAGTTTCTTCCGTGAAATAGCATATAGATATCTGAGAACATAAATATTCTTCCTGGCCCACTTTCCTCTGATTTTCACCTGAAAAGAACTTGGAACCTCTTTCACTATTCTTCTTTCTGTTTTAGTACCCAGTGTCCTCCACAGTATGTAGTTCTTCACTTTTATCTGGAAATCTTTCTTGATCCCTTTCCATTCTTAGTTGTCTTCTTTATCAGATCATCAAGTTTTTAGCCATATATATATATATATATATGGCTAATATATATATATCCTTTAATCTTTTCAAAATATGGAGACAATTACTTTTTCATAGACTCATTGGATCAAAAATATAAAGCTGGAAGGACTTCAGAGGTCACCTAGTCCAGCTCTCTAACTTTACAGAAGAAGGAACTAAGTCCCAGAGAGATGAAATGTCTTGCCTAGAGTCACAGATATTGGAGCATCATCCTTTTGTCCGTGGTGGTAGTACATACATACATACATACATATACATATACATTTAGATATCTGCTGGCAAGTACTAAAGAAACTATTTTTTTCTGAGATGAGAAATAAAACTCTCCTTGACCTCTTCCTACACACACACACACACACACACACACTGCCCTCTTTATAATCAAAGTTCTCCCTAATTTGTTCTTCTCTTTTGATTCTAGTCATGGCAATACAGCCTCCTGCTACTGAGACACTCTGTGTTAGGGAAGCCCATGTGTGTATTGCTTAAGAGGCTTTGCTACTTCTCCACCAGCTGTCTTGTACTTCTACAAAACAAACAACTCTGACTGTTGGGAACGGGCATTTCAGAGAGTAGAGAAGCAATAACACATCATGCAGCTGTCAAATAAATTGCTTATTAGCAGTATCACACTCTAATTCATGTCAGATCATGTAGATTCAATCCATAACCTTTATGAACAACTGGGAAATCTGATCATCAGATGTAGTTGTACACCAATTCCCTAAGCATTTTTCCTGTTATTTCTTAAAGCTGTTCTCCTTCTGGCTCTACTCTGAACTTTCTCCTGGCTAGTTTGAAATGAGGGCAACACAGGGTCCACGTTCTCTAAAAACTATCCCTCTGAGAAGAGTACTCTTGGGTCCTCAGATTCAACATTTTAAAACCACAATTTAAATGCAGATTCGTAACTCCCTTGCCAAGCAGCCAAGAGGGAGGCTTCTGGCTTGATTAAAATACTAACATAAAATTATGTGCACAACATTTTTCTTCTATAGTGTGAACCCAGGAAATTGTGTGCTACTAAAGAGATTTTTTTAAATGAACTTTCAAGTAATGTATCATCTCAAAGGCTTATTTCCATATATTAATTTCCCAAGGTTCTTAGCCCTAAAGACAAGGGTATACATCTACCATTATATTAAAAATATTATTCTCTTCCTGCAAGTTAGCATGTGTGTTTGTCAAGACCCTGCTAATACCCATCAGTAAACCAGATATATGTAGCACCTCCAACACTAGAAGTGCTTAATAAAGGTTAGCTACATGGTTGAATTGTATTGGCTCTCCATCCCTAACTCAAAAGTCTTAATCACAAACTGTAACCTATACTCCCTATCCCAGAAATCATCTAATACAACCTAGATATGAACAATAACTCCCTCTACAACATCCCTGACTACTGGTCATCTAGTCTTTGCTTAAAGATCACCAGTGATCTCCTACCTCCAAAGATAACTTATTCAACTTCAGAGATAGTTCTAATTGTGACAGTTGATTTTTTACCCCTTACAGTGAGGTCAGATATGCTTCCCTGTCATTTCCCAACAGTCTTAGTTCTGACTTCTGGAGCCAAATCTAATCTCTCTCTCCACATAATAGTCCTTCAGATGCTTGAAGACAATCATAATGTGCCCTTTTAGACTTCTCTTCTGTAGCTCAAAAAGAATTCCTATTATTCCTATAATAATATGGTTTGGTGTCAAGGCCTTTTGCCATTAATCTAGGGATATTATCTAGTCTATCAAAATCCTTCCTAAAATATAACACCTACAACTGCACACAAGGTGCATCTAGGTGGTGCAGTGGATAGAGCACTGGCCCTGGATTCAGGAGGACCTGAGATCAAATCTGGTCTCAGACACTGGACACTTACTAGCTGTGTGACCCTGGGCAAGTCACTTAACCCTCATTGCCCCACAAAAAAAAATAGAACTGCATACAATAGTACAAATGTAATCTGACCAAAACTAAATATAAGAAAACTATCACTTCCCTCATTGGGGATACTGAAGATCACCTAATACAATGTAAAATCACATTGGCTTTGGGGACCATCCTGCCATACTGTTGGCTCACATAGAGCTTACAATCCACTAAAATCCCCAGATTTCTTTCACACAAACTTTTCTAAACATATTTCCCCCATTATGTACTTGTGCTGTTGATTTTTAAACCAAATGTGAGACTTGATGTTTATCTCTTATTAGCTTTCATCTCATTAGAATTATCTCATCATTCTAACTTGCTGAAATTTCTTTAGATCCCATCTCTATCATGTATTGCAGAAGCCATCCCTAAATGCTACCCCTTTTAGATTTTTTGTCATCTGAAAATCTAATAACCAAGCCATTTTAATAACCTCCAAACCCATGATATGAATATTTAAAAGTGACACACTCTCTCATGCCCCTTGTCCCCAATTAAGATAAATCACTTAATTGTAAGAGGCAGCTAAGTAGAGAGAGTGCTAGACATTATGCAAGAAGATCTGAGTGCAAATCCTGATTCAGATACATACTAGTTTATGTGACTCTGGGCAATACGCTTAACTTGTGTTTGCCTCAGTTTATTCAACTGTAAAAAAGGAATAATCATACCACCAACCTTATCAGGTTGTCGTGAGGATCAAATAAGATAACATGTGAACAGTGCAAACTTTACAAACCTTAAGATTCTATACAAATGTTGCTCATTGTTTTAACAACATAAATCTACACTCTCAAAAAGGCAGTTGGCAGACATATTGGTGAGCAAGAAGCTTCATTTATTGGATGGGAGAAACAATGAGGGGTAAACAATAGTATTATCAGTTGGCAAAACTTGAGATAAGTGGGGCAGCTAGGTGGCACAGTGGATAAAGCACTGGCCCAGGATTCAGGAGGACCTGAGTTTAAATCCGGCCTCAGACACTTGACATTTACTAACTGTGTGACCCTGGGCAAGTCACTTAACCCTCATTGCCTCACCAAAAAAAAAAAAAAAAAAAGACTTGAGATAAGCAAGAAAATGAGTCTCCAGCCCCCTTTCCACCTCACAACTACACATCTTCATTGCTCTGCCTCTTAAGCACAGAACAGATAAAGAATAATCAGGGAAAGAAAACCTAAGGAGTAGTCAGAACAGGATTATATACCTTCCCACATGCACTTTAAGATGCTACAGTTATTCTCACTATCTCAGCAGTAAGACTCCAAAGAAGCAGAACGCCATTCTACATTATCCCCATGTTAATTCCTAATGGTCATGACAGCTCCAAAAGTTAATATGATCACCAGCTACATTAAAAAAAAGCAAAGTATCCAAATCAAGAAAAGTGATATCTCTACTGAATTCTGCCTTGGTCAGGCCACATCTGGACTATTGTATTCAGTTCTAGGTCCTGTGTTTTAAGGAGGACGTTGACTTGAACATAAGCACAAGACGGCAATCACAATGAAGAGAGGACTGGAGACACACTCATATAAGGAACTGGGGATATGTAGCCTGGAAAAGAGATTTGTTGAGTGGGGAGGTGGGTGAGAGGCATAGTAAATGTCTTCAAGTATTTGAAGGGCTGTTGTGTAAAAGAGAAATTCAACTGTTTTGGCTTGACCCCAGAGGGAAGGATTAGGAGTGATGTGTAGAAATTATAGACTTATTTATAATTATTAAACTATGTTATTTAATATACAATAATTATATGAAATCCATATAAAAATTATAGATTCCGGCTCCATTATTACCCCTACTTCATACATAAGGAAACAGACTTAGGTAAGTCAAGTAAATTGCTCATAATTTTACAGTTAGCACGGTGTAGTGAAAAGAATGCCAGAATTGCAGTCAGAAGGCTATTTTAATTCTTCACCCTACTACCTGTGGGACTTTGAACAAACATTAACGTTTCTGGGTCATAATTGCTCCATCCATTAAATGAGGGTATTGAATTAGATGATCTCTAAGTTCCCATCCATAGCTAAATCTATGACCTTTTGATCTATAAAATGAGAATGCTAAATGACCTCCAAAGTCCTTTTCATTTTTAATTCTTAGGATATTTCTGCAGTATGGATAGCAAAGCACACCTGAAAAATTCAACAAAAGATAGATCTCAGTCACAGACAGATCACAAGGGAAAGGTGCTGTCTCAGTCTTGTCAAAACAGTTTACCAGCAATGTCCCCCTTTGAAATGTTATCAACCCTTACCTCTATATAAAAAAGTTAATTCCAGGGGCAGCTAGGTGGCGTAGTGGATGGAGCACCGGCCCTGGATTCAGGAGTAGCTGAGTTCAAATCCAGCCTCAGACATTTAACACTTACTGGCTGTGTGACCCTGGGCAAGTCACTAAGCCCCAATTGCCTCGCCAAAAAAAAAAAAAGTTAATTCTAACATCCTCTTATTAGGATGCAAGCTAATTGAGGGCAGGCTCTATTTTCATTGTTGCTTCTGTGTCCTCAGTATCTAGCATGGTACCTGACACATCGTACATACTTGATAAATACTCGGTTGAATTAATTGTTTAATTTAACATATACAGTTTTCAGTTAACCAAAGGAAGTAAGGTTTGGCCTCACTTCATTGGATTAAATAAAGTTGTAAACTTTTTCCTTTTTTCTCTTTTTTTTTTGGGGGGGGCGGGGGTAGGGGCAGGGCAATGAAGGTTAAGTGACTTACCCAGGGTCACACAGCTAGTAAGTGTCAAGTGTTTGAGGCCGAATTTGAACTCAGGTCCTCCTGAATCCAGGGCTGCTGCTTTATCCACTGTGCCACCTAGCTGCTCCAAGAAATAAACAAAGTGTGCTTTGAAAGAGTAAACTAGGGCAGCTAGATGGCGCAGTGGATAGAGCACCGGCCCTGGAGTCAGAAGGACCTGAGTTCAAATCTGGCCTCAGACACTTAACACTTAACTAGCTGTGTGACCCTGGGCAAGTCACTTAACCCCAATTGCCTCACTAAAAAAAAAAAAAAAAAAAAAAATTATGGGGCAGCTAGGTGGCGCAGTGGATAGAGCACCAGCCCTGAATTCAGGAGTACCTGAGTTCAAATCCGGCCTCAGACACTTGACACTTACTAGCTATGTGACCCTGGGCAAGTCACTTAACCCCCATTGCCCTGCAAAAAAAAACAAAACAAACAAACAAACAAAAACCCAAACCAAAAAAAAAATTTTTTTTTAAAGAAAGAGTAAACTAAAATAAACTATAATTATTACCAAATATTGATATTTCTTCCCCTTCTTTCTCTGTCTCCAGTTTGAATAACTGGGGAAAATAAATGGTGACCAGGAGAAGCTACTGATGGCAATAGTTGGGGATAGTAACTGGTAGAGTTTGGGAGAAGGAAAAAGGGGGAGAGCTGGAGAGAGGCAATTGGCATTGACTCAGGAATCAATCAACAAACATTTTTGTTTGTTTATTTATTTTTTGTGGGGCAATGAGGGTTAAGTGACTTGCCCAGGGTCACACAGCTAGTGTCAAGTGTCTGAGGCTGGATTTGAACTCAGGTCCTCCTGAATCCAGGACCAGTGCTTTATCCACTGCACCACCTAGCTGCCCAATCAACAAACATTTTAAAGTACTTACTATGTACTAGGGACAGCTAGGTAGCATGGTGGATAGAGTTCTGGGCCTAGAGTCAGGAAGACTCATCTTCCTGAGTTCAAATCTGGCCTCAGACAGTTACTAGCTATGTGATCCTGGGCAAGTCATTTAGCCCTGTTTGCCTCAGTTTCCTTATCTATAAAATGAACTGGAGAAGGACATGGCAAATCACTTCAATATCTTTGCCAAAAAAACATGGAGTCACCAAGCGTGCAACACAACTGAAATGACTGATGAACAACAACTATGTGCTAGGCTCTGGGGAGATGAAGGCAAAAATGAAATACATTCTGCCCTCAACAACTTACATCTTATAAAAAGAAGGGTCTTAGGGACTTTACCTTCATATTGCCTAAAGACACAGTAAGACAAGGGAACACTTAAAAGACTTGTCCTCATCTTGCCTAGAAATCATTGGATTCCCTGGCTTTCCTGGGGCTAGGACTACCATGTAGAATATCATCAGTTCTAGGAAAAAAGAGGGAGGCAGAGAGAAAAAATGCTACCTAGCTCCTACTCCTGATCCCCTTTGGGCAACAGGAAATAGTAGGTCAGGAAATAATTTGTTGAAAAGGAAGGCATCAGGGGACAACCAGGTGGCTCAGTGGATAAAGCATCAGCCCTGGATTCAGAAGGACCTGAGTTCAAATCTGGCCTCCGATATCTGACACTTGCTAGCTGTGTGACCCTGGGCAAGTCACTTAACCCTCATTGCCTTGCAAGAAAGAAAGGAAGAAAGGAAGGAAGGAAGGAAGGAAGGAAGGAAGGAAGGAAGGAAGGAAAGAAAGAAAGAAAGAAGGAAAGAAGGAAAGAAAGAAGGAAAGAAGGAAAGAAAGAAGGAAAGAAGGAAAGAAGGAAGGAAAGAAGGAAAGAAGGAAGGAAAGAAGGAAAGAAGGAAGGAAAGAAGGAAAGAAGGAAAGAAGGAAAGAAGGAAAGAAGGAAAGAAGGAAAGAAGGAAAGAAGGAAAGAAGGAAAGAAGGAAAGAAGGAAAGAAGGAAAGAAGGAAAGAAGGAAAGAAGGAAAGAAGGAAAGAAGGAAAGAAGGAAAGAAGGAAAGAAAGAAAGAAAGAAAGAAAGAAAGAAAGAAAGAAAGAAAGAAAGAAAGAAAGAAAGAAAGAAAGAAAGAAAGAAAGAAAGAAAGAAAGAAAGAAAGAAAGAAAAGGGTCAGCCAAAAACCCTCTCAATATTGAGGACTATAAGCGATTCCAAGGATTTCCATATATTTTTGGAATGGAAAGTCAATTCAGATCTGCTCTGTTTTTCTCCTTTATAAATAACAGTTTTCTGCTGTAATATTGTGAACTTGGGGTTTGCAAGTCACTTGTAAATGTTAGTATACTAAAGTGGTATCTTGCACAATTTTCCCAGACATCCTGGGTGGGGTCTATACATCAAGACAATGTTAAATCTCCCGAGGTATACTTGGGTTCCTCTATCTTAGATCCTAGTGATATGAGGGTCTAAAACAAGAATATAAATTTGAACTACTTAATCATTTTGTTATGTCCTTTTTTCACATCATGATTGAACAAAAAATTAAGACTTCCTCCTCATTCCTTATATTTTTTTTAAAAATGAAAGCCATACTTTCATCGAGAGGAAAAATCTGGAAGCTAATGAAATATTAGCTCACAAAATGTTTCCGAACCAATTACCATATTAGAAACATATCATATATTAAAGGTGCTGTTATTTAATATCATCATTCTTATAATTTGGGGTAATTCAATTAAGTACTCTGTAACTGAATTTACTTTCCTTTAAAATGTGTAAACTATCTATCAAATGGGCATTTTTGTTTTTTGTCTTTTTAGATTTTGATTTTGTTAACCCAGGGGGTTGGATATATCCTTTTTCACATCGTGGTTGGACTGAAAATTTAAGATTTCCTCTTTGCTATTTTTTAAAAGCTATAAAATAGGTAGCGCTTATAGGGTTGCAGAAAATTTTAGGTTTGCAAAGCACTTTGGAAATATTATCTCATTGGATGCTAACAATCTTGTGAAGCAGGAGTTGTTAATATTCCAGTTTTACAGTTAAAGGAATCAAAGCTGGGAGCAGGTAGGTTGCACAGTGTATAAAGCAGCGGCCCTGGATTCAGGAGGACCTGAGTTCAAATCCGGCCTCAGACACTTAACACTAGCTGTGTGACTTTGGGCAAGTCACTTAAACCTCGTTGCCCCAGCCTGCCCCCCCCCAAACAAAATCAAAGCTGATTGAAGATAAATGACTCACTCAGGTCATACATATATTCAGCTCAAATCTTCCTAACTCCAAGTCCAGTGATCTATCCACTGCACCACCTAGCTCCCTATACATTTGTTGAGAGGAAAAATCTGGAGGCTAAAGACAAGTCAGCCCAGGGAATGTAATCCATCGAGTTACAAAATCAAAACTTTTTTTTTAAACCACTATGATGCAATTATTTGAATGGAGCATGAAATATCAGGAGGAAGGCTCTTCTACTTTTATAAAATCCTTTAAAAATAATTCCACTATATAGACTTTAAGAATGATTTTCCCGTTACTGATTCCCATATGTAGTTTTTTTTAGAGGTTTAATCATATGAGAAATTCATGACATATTTTTACTTTTGTGAGCTTAGAAAGGCTGAAGGAACTAAGGATATTTGTCCTGGAGAAGAGAGGATTAGGGAGAACCTGATAGCCGTCTTCAAATATCTGGAGACTTATCCTCTGGAAGAGAGATTAGATTTGTTCTTTTCACCCTAAAGAGGAGGTCTAGGAGCAAATAATAAAGATTGCAAAAAGGTGAACTGAGATTTGAGATAAGGAAAAACTTCTTAACAATTAAAGTGATGGAAAAGTAAAATGCTCTGTCATTAGGGTAGGTGGGCTCCTCATCATTGGAGGTCTTCCAAAAAGGATTGGAAGAATATACCTTAGATATTCTTGTTTTGTTTTTTGTTTTTTGTTTTTTTTAGTGAGGCAATTGGGGTTAAGTGACTTGCCCAGGGTCACACAGCTAGTAAGTGTTAAGTGTCTGAGGCCAGATTTGAACTCAGGTACTCCTGACTCCAGGGCTGGTGCTTTATCCACTGTGCCACCTAGCTGCCCCAGATATTCTTGTTAATATTTAGGGGTTGTACTAAATGTCCACGTTGATGCCTTCTGACTCTGAATCTCTCTGATTTTTACCCTGAACTCAAATGAACACAATGTCCAGGGAGTTTGAGGTGGGCGACAGGGGAAGATCCGCAGGGAAAAATAAAATTATTTTTCCTTCTCCAATAATAACAGTCTTTTTTCATCAACTTTATCACTTTGATGGAATTAGGACTTTTTAAGTCTAAATATCTGCCACCAATTTAAAATATGAACACTTGACTGTCCTTTTTTTTTTTTCATTCCTCACCTCACTTGAACCCAACTTTCTTCAATTAAAAAACCTCTTGATTCAAATTCTGTTTGGTAAGAAATGACTCAACACATAGTCATCTCCAGAATGAGGAAGGATTGGCTCAAGAAGGCTGGTGTTGCTGGTACTCTCATCCTTAGCCATTAGCTCTGCTTGATAGTTCTTTGAAACCACTCGGAACTATTTCCAGTTACACAAAACCAGAAGACAGTTCTCCCTTGGAACTCCCACTCCCATATCACATCCCTGCTGCTTTTAATCTATCTTTTTTTAAACCTCTATTTTCCTCTCAACTTCTTGGGAAACATGTAATGATATTTAATGTTAATTCCCTAGCTACAGTGTGTCTCGTTGATTAGAAATGGAAGTTTCATGATGCAGTACCTTAATCTTCTTTGAAAACAGCACCTGGGGCTCTCTGCAGCTGTAAAATTCCAAAAAACAAAGGCAGAATAGGGTGGTTGGGTTTTTATTGTTTTTTTTTTCAAAAAAAATTCACATACACATGCTTTACATAATTAATTAGAACTGCAACACACAGCAAGTTTAAAAAGAAATGGATCCTTTGAATAAGTGAGGGGGTCTTTTAGGGACATCATTCTTATTTGGAGGCTTTAGGAGTGTCATTTAGAGATCTAATCAAATTCCCTCATTTTTTTAATTTAAAAAAAAAAAACTGAGGCCAAGAGACTTGCCCAAGATCATATAGGCAATAAGTTAAAAATAGGTACATTATACTCAATTCCTCTATCATATCCAGGGTCTCCTCAACCTTATTACACTGCTGTTAAAGGAACTTAGTTTCTTTTTCCATTTGAAATACTCCATTGAAATTCTCCATTCTCTTTGTGTGTGTGTGTGTGTGTATGTGTGTGTGTGTGTGTGTGTATGTGTGTGTGAGAGAGAGACAATTGGGATTAAGTGACTTGCCCAGGGTCACACAGCTAGTAAGTGTCTAGGGTCTGAGACTGGATTTGAACTCAGGTCCTTCTGAATCCAGGGCCAGTGCTCTATCCACTGTGCCACCTAGCTGCCCCCATTGTCTTCCACGTTTGAACTTGACCACCATCTTCTCTGTCAGAGACCAAAAGAGAGGTATAGATCACAGATCATCATCAGTCCTATCACCTTATTACAGAAAATTGAGAAATAGAAGCCATTTCCTAGTTTTTGCCACAACCAAAAAGATCAATGCAGATATTACTAAAAGTAGGTCTGCCTGAGGCAAAGCTGGGAAGGAGGCAATATTTCTCTTAAAATGTCTCTTCCCCACTTCCACCCCCTTCCTTCCTTTCTTTACTCCTTCCCACATTGTAAGAACCCTATATGGGCATCCAAATTGGTCATATTTCCATGGGATACCTAGATTACACTTTAGTACCTCAGTTAGGCTTCAAGTAATAGCCTCTCTGTCTCTGTCTGTCTCTCATACACACACGCACACACATACACATATGCACATACATGCACCTGATCTCATCACTTTAGTGCCCTGAAAGATGTCAGATTTCACTCAGTAGAAGATTAAAAAGTAATAAAATATCATCTCTACCCTCAAGAAGCTTTTATTCTTGTAGACATGACCTTTACATAGCTAAATATAACAAAAAATAGAGTATGAAAGTACATAGCATACATAATATATAAACAAGGAAATATATAAACAGTCAAAAAAAGAGAAGAATGACTTTGGACTGGTGGGTGTGTCAGCAATTGCATAATAGAAGTCAGCATCATGGCTAGCAGTTGTGGTAAAACCAAACATAGATAGCTGGTGTGCATTTATGCAGACTAGTACTCCTATTGTGGTGTTCTGTAAATGTTGTGTTACCATGAATATTTAAAGAGTAAGAAGGACAGTTGTTGGTAGTGATTGATTTAGTTAAATTAGCTGGTTGCTGTTCCTGTACATGGATTGCTGTTGTTGTTCAGTCATTTCTTGGGGTTTTCTTGGCAAAGATACTGGAATAGTTTGCCATTTCCTGCTCTAGCTCATTTTACAAATGAGGAAACTGGGGCAAACAGGGTTAACTGACTTGCTCTGGGTCACATAGCTAGTAAGCATCTGAGGCCAGGTTTGAATTCAGGAAGATAAGTCTTCCTGACTCCAGGCCCAGCAATCTATCCACTGTACTATCTAGCTGCCCTTAAATTACTCATAGAGTGATAATAAGACTGAGGCAATCCTCCAGAACTCAGGAAGAGTGCTTTCTGTAACCTGAGTAACATAAGGAGAAACTTCCTTGCCATGGACAGATCTTTGTTTCTTCTTCCCCAAGTGCTAATTGCAGGGAAATAGGCAGGGAGAGTCTGTCACTCCCTTAGGTATCCAATAGCTTATGGCAGTACTTGTTACCATCTCAGAGTGACAAGAATTCACTGTTCCAGCAATGTCAGAGTCTGTGAACAAGTCTTTTAGAGACATATTCAACTGTATTTCTATTGTCATTTAGTCTGAAAATAATAATGATAAATTATTAAATAATCATGCATATTGTACTTTGAAGTTTTCCGAGTACTTCACATACATTATTTCATTTTTATCTTCATAGCAACCCTGTAAAGTAGTTACTATTATTATGATTATACCCATTTTCCATATGAGGAAACTGAAAGAGAGAGACATTAAATGATTTGCTCAGAGCCACATAGCTGGTAAGTATGTCCAGCATTCCCTTCCTTATACCACATAGCTATATACACTCCCATCATCCGAAAGGCCTGGTATAGCAGGCTAGACTTAATAGTGGAGATCAGTGAGACATGTGAGCTGAGTCATGAAAGATTAGTAGGACTCTTCATTGGTAATATGAAAGGAGATTATTTCAAGCAATTAGGAACAATTTGAGTGAAGACACAACAGTGAGAAAGTTTGGGGTTGTTCAGGGAATGGTGAATAATTCAGTTTGGTTGGAGCAAGTGTACGTGAAGAAAAATGATGTTTTAAAAATTCGGTTGCAGTCAGATTGTAGAAGGTTTTGCATGCCAGGCAAAGTATTGTATACTTTATTTGTTAGGCACTCACAGTTGGAGTGACTAAGAAAGGCCTCCTGAAGAAAATGGGACTTAAGCTAAGTCTTAAAGGAAGCTGGGGAAACCATGGGGCGGGGGAAGGTAAGGAGAAGGAGTATTCCAGGAATGGTGAACAGCCACTGCAAAGTCATATGTTATTATGAATGTCATCTATGAGGAACAGCAAGAAAGGCAGTGTTGAAAGGTTGCAGAGTATGTGGATGGGGAGTAAATCATAGGAAGACTGGAAAGGTGGGAAGGGACAAAGTTTTGAAAGGCTATATGTGCCAAATAGGATTTCATATGTCTCCCAGAGGTAATAGACAACCATCGGCGTTACTGAATGCTTGGGAGACATAGTCAGACCTGCATTTTAGGACAATCACTTTGGGAGCTGAATGGAGAATGAATTGGAATAGGGAGATGATTGAATCAGGGAAGGAAGGTCCTGCAATATTACAGGCATGATGTTATGAGCACATGTACCAGGGTGGTGGATGTGTGAGTGGAAAGGAGACATATAGGAAGAATGTTCACTCAGCTGAGAGAACTAACCAAAGGTAGGGAAAACAGATCAATCCAGGTTCACCTGGTCAAGGTCAGATGTTCTGATTTCAGCCTTGCGTCCTGTAGAAGCACACACTCATGACCACTGTTGTCACCAAATAAAATTATATCGAAATGATTGCATCTCCCAAGTATTTTGTAAGTCACTATAGCTAAAATATTAATGACTGATGTTTTAATGTGATACTACACCCAGAGTATTTACAATTTAAAATGGACTCCTAGAAACATAATAATGTTACCCAAAGGAATTAATCTGTAATGGCAACTTGACAAGCCAAGAAAGATACCGAGGGACATGGGCCAATACTGTAATTATACCATAGGGGAGGGGAGGGGAGAGGAGAGGCAGCAAGGAGAGGAAAGGAAAGGAAAAGAAAGGAGCTAAAAATGGATGCTTAGTGACCTACTAACTGTCTGTTGCTTTTTGCCTAAGAAAACTGAATCATAATAATGAGTGTAGACATAACCTTAGATCTCTTTAGGGAAGGTGATCTCACATCGTCCCTTAATAAGCCATTCCAGTTGTCAGAACTAGGCCAACCTACCTAAGGGCTCAAAGTCAAAGGGAGTTAACGGTATTTAATGAATAAGAAACTAAAAACAGGCACTAAGATAAAAGGTTAACAGGAATAATTCAACAATTTTAATAGGTAAATAAACACTATATGAATCTAATACAGTTAGGAAAATCTTTCTCAAAGCCAACCCAACTTATCTTCCTATAATTTAAGTTCATTCATTTTCATTGTTATCCATCAAAACTGACCTTTAGGAGCTGTCTTTAATATCCAAATTTCACAAGCAGTCATATATCTTAGAAGGGAATTGAAAATATTCTGGTCAAGACAGCTAGATGGCACAGTGGATAGAGCACCAACCCTGGAGTCAGGAAGATCTGAGTTCAAATATGGCCTCAGACACTTGACACTTACTAGCTGTGTGACCCCAGGCAAGTCACTTAACCCTGACTGCGTCACAAAAAAAAAAAAAAAAAGGCTTCTGGTCTTATTATTAAAAAAAAAAGGGGGGGGGGTACTGGTCACAGTATCTGAAATTCTCTCCACTTAGAAATTCATTCCATTGACTTAGGATAATCAAGTCATAGAAGATATGCCTTATCCTCAACTCCATTAAGGATTTTACATGGATCTCTATTAACATTCCAATGCCTATACAGTTTCTAGCCTTATAGCAATATATCCCTAATAACATAAATTCCATAAAACACGAAGTTCACATTTCAATGGGCTGTTACAAATAATTTGTACTTTAGGAATTAAGAGTATATGGTAGGGCAGCTAGGTGGCACAGTGGATAAAACACTGGCCTTGGATTCAGGAGGAGTTCAAATCTGGCTTTGGACACTTGACACTTACCAGCTGTGTGATCCTGGGCAAGTCACCTAACCCTCACTGACCCACAAAAAAAGAGTATATGATAATCAGTGTGAGCTGGGACACTTGGAAAGGTTTCATGGTGGAGACTGGACTTTAATCAATAAAGGAAAAGTTAAAATTTAGGAAAAAGATAAGAAATGGCAAAGAGGACACTCTAGACAAGGGAAATAGTATACACAAAGATATAAAAGTCAGAAACCAAATGAAAGTTTAACGGATTACAAAGATGAAACTAGTTTGTCTGGGGCATAAGGAAATAGTGGGAAATAATATCAGAACCAAATTACAAAGGGCTTAAATGTCAAGGCAAAGCACGGAGCCAATATAGTGGATTAGAGGCAAATTCAGCTAAACTCTACCAACATTCCCCTCCAAACAGCTTTAGAATAATGCCTCAAATCAAATTTTGGAGTGGCAGAGCCAACAAAAGGTCAGGATGAGACATTTTTCTGGTTTAAGAAAGCTTGGGGGGGCAGCTAGGTGGCGCAGTGGATAAAGCACTGGCCCTGGATTCAGGAGGACCTGAGTTCAAATCCAGCCTCAGACACTTGACACTTACTAGCTATGTGACCCTGGGCAAGTCACTTAACCCTCATTGCCCCACAAAAAAAAAAGGAAAAAAAAAAAGAAAGCTTAGGAGGGTAGCAGGACAGGGTTGTGATACTGGGCTAGAGTTTTCTCCAGAAGAAATGCACATAGTACAATAGCTATGGAAATAGCAGCAGTAGCTTTGGGAGTTCTCAGCCTAGAAATGGTAAAAGAGTGAGAAAACTTGTCAGAAAGAGATTACAGGAGTCCCTTTGCCAGCACTACAGGAGTCCCTTTTGCCAACACTAGTTACAGTTGGCACCATTGGTGACTCTATTGTACAAATGCAGTTCTGGGTTATAGTTCCAAGGCAAAAAGGAGCACTCCTGGTCAGACACAAGGGAGCAGAGGCCCTGGTCCCAGTTCTAAGGTAGAGAAGAGCGCTAGTGCCTGTGGCTATAAGAGAGCAGAAGACCTGGTCACAGTTTAAGGGCCAAGAATAACATTAGTACTTGTGACTGCAGGGGAGTGGGGCCTATCCTGAGTAAAAACCAAAGCACTGGCCAGGAGAGCAGTCACCACATCTCTCCCCAAAGCACACCACTTTAGAAGCACCAAAAACTTGCAGACCCCTATAACGTGTTCTGAAAAGAGCAGCATGAACAAGCCTAAAGTTTGAGGGATTACCTTCCCACACCCAGTGAGCAGAGCCCAAGTTTAACATAAAATTCAAAGTCAAGAAATAGGCTGGGAAAGAGAGCAAACAACAAAAAAAGAACTTGCATACAAAGCTACTGTAGTGGCAGGGGAAAAACCAAGACATAAACTCAGAGACAACAATGTGAAAATAGCTACCAAAAAAAACTTCAAAGAAATATGCTAACTGGGACCATGCCCAAAAATAATTCCTGGAAGAGGTAAAGAAAGAGAAAATGGGGTAGAGGGAAAATTGGGAAAAGAAATGAGAGTGATGCAAGAAAATTACAAAAAAGAGAATTAACAGCTTGGTTAAAAAAAATACTGAAGAAAATAATACCTTAAAAAACAGAATTGGCCAAACGATAAAAGAGGTTAAAAAAATTCACTGGCAAAAAGAATTCATTAAAAAAGCAGAACAGGCCAAATGGAAAAGGAGGCACAAAAGCTGACTGAAGAAAATAATTCCTTAAAAATTAGAATTGGGCATGTAGAAGTTAATGACACCATGAAAAACTGAGAAACAATTAAACAAAGTCAAAAGAATGAAAAAATAGTAAAAATGTGAGGTATCTAATTGAAAAAACAACTGACCTGGAAAAAAGATTCAGGAGAGGTAATTTTAAAATTATTGGACTACCTGAAAACAGAGGGGGGGGGAGCCTAGTCAACATCTTTCAAGAAATTATCAAGGAAAACTGTCCTGATATCCTAGAACCAGAGGGTAAAATAGAAAGATAGAAATTGAAACAATCTATCAGAGAGGATTCTGGGAAGATGGAGGAATAGGTCAGAAAACTTTTAGCTCTCCAAATTTCCTCAAAAAAAAAATCACCTCAGAGCAGCACAAATAAATACAAGTAAAGCATATGTCCTCTTAAGACACTCTGAGAGGACCCCAAGAAAGACCTGACTTCCAGGGCCAAAGGTTTGGCCTGAGTTAAGTGCAGATACCTCTAAGCTAACTTCACAGAATCAACAAACAAGAATCCCTGGAAGCAGTTAGGTTGAGAGGGAGCCTCAGCCTTAGAAGGGTGACAAGAATAGTGAGGAAAAATAGGAAGGAGAAAAAAAAAACACATAAGTAACTATAGCTTAAAATGTGAATGGAATGAATGTACCCATAAAATGGAAATGTATAGCAGAATAAAAATTTGAATTAAACAACATGATGTTTTCAGGAAACATTATAAAAATGATAGATACACAATGATAAAATAAAGAACGGGAATAGAATTCATTATGTTAAAAAGCAGGGATAGTAACCATGATCTCAGACAGAGTTAAAGTTAAAATAGATTTATTCTAAAGAGAAAAATAGGGAAACTACATTATGTGTCAGCAATAGTATTGAATATTGTTTTATATCATTTAAAATAACTACACAGAAAAAATAAAATAAAATAACTAGATAGTATAAAATACCTGAGCATATGCCTGAGAACACAGGAACTATTTGAACATAAACATAAGATAATTTCTATAGAAATAAACTCAGATCCAAATAATTGAAGTAATATTAATTGTTCATGGGAAGGTAAAGCCAAAATAATTTTAAAATGAAAATTTTACCTAACTAATCTATACAGACTCAATGTCATCCCAATTAAATTATTTTTAAAATAATTTTTACTGAGTTAGGAAAAAATAACAACAAAGTTTATTTGAAAGAATAAAAGGTCAGGAGCTGCAAAGAAACTAGGATAAAAAGATGTAAAGGAAATAGTTTCAGGAATATAAGACCTTATATTATAAGGTGAGAGCATTGAAGTATAAAGTAGATAATTCTGATTATTTTAAATTAAATTTTTCTTGTATAAATAAAATCTATGTACCAAGAATAGAAGTAATGCAAAAAATTGGGAAAAAATTTTCATGGACAATCTCTCAGATAAGATGTAATTAACTTAGAATAATACCATGGTGTAGGAAATGATGAACTGGTTGACTTGGAAAGGCATGGAAAGACTTGTCAAGGAAGGTGCTATCCACATTCAGAGAAATAGATGAGTGGAAATAGGCATAGCACAGTGTTACGTATATATGTATGAGTGTATATGTATGTTTATACATGTGTATATAGATATATATGTATATGTGTGTATATACATATATATCCATACTTAATTAAAGCCTTCTTTAGGGTGGGGAAGGGGAAAAATAATAAAGTAAACAATAAACATCAGAAAACAAAAGAAAACCAACAAGGAATCAAAGAAAAGCTGGGCAGATTTGCAAACAATGTGTAGTATTTATTATATAGGTTTTCTTGAAATGGAAACATATTGTTTTATACTGAATCCTCTCCTATGTTCTGCTGTGTATATGGTAACTTTTTTTTCTTCTTTTCTAATTTTGTATTCAAATCTAAAACAAATTTTAAAATTTACAAAAAAAAAAAGAATCCATTGATCACCTCCTGAAAGAGATCAAAAATGAAAATTATATTCCCAAGAATACCACAGCCAAGTTCTAGAACTCCCAGGTCAAGGAGAAAATATACCAAACAGCTAGAAAGAAACAATCCAAATATCATGGAGCCAGTCAGAATCACACGAGATTTAGTAGCTTCCATGCTAAAGGAGCAGAGGTCTTAAAATATTATATTCTGGAAGCCAAAGGAGCTAGCATTACAACCAAAAATAACTTACCCAGCCAAATAAGTAAAATCCTTCAGGGAAAAATATGGATATGTAATAAAATAGAGGACTTTCAAACATTCATGATGAAAAGACCAGAGCTGAATAGAAATTTTGGCATTCAAACACAAAACTCAAGAGAAGGATAAAAAGGTAAACATAAAAGTGTAATCCTAAGGAGCTTAATAAACTTAAATTGTTCACATTCCTATATGGAAAGATTACACATATAACTCTTAAGAATTTTATCATTCTTAGGGCGGTTAAAAGGAGTTTACATAGAGGGCTTGATTGTGACATGAGTATATTGGAATGATCTCCAAAAAAAAAGAAGTGTAAGGGGGGCAGCTAGGTGGCACAGTGGATAAAGCACCAGCCCTGGATTCAGGAGTACCCGAGTTCAAATCCAGCCTCAGACACTTGACAATAGCTGTGTGACCCTGGGCAAGTCACTTAACCCCCATTTCCCCACCAAAAAAAAAGTATAAGAAAGAAGGATACACTGAGAGAAGTGAAAAGGAAGGGGTAGAAGGAGAAATTTTTTTCTCACATAAAAGACATATATAAGGAAGAGCTTTTATAGTGTAAGAGAAAATGGGGTGGGGGAATGTTTGAATCTTATTCCCTTCAGAATTAGTTGAAAAGAAGTACACATACATACAAATATACATACACATACATATACATGTATGTATGTATATATATACTTACACACATAACTACATCATTCATTTACATACATACACACACATGCACACATTCAGTTGTATATAGAAATCTATCTTACCTGATAAGGAAATAGAAGGGGGATGGGATTAAGGAAAGGGGAAAAAATGGTAAAAGGGAGGGATTAAGGGATGTAATGGCTAAAAGTAAAATAGACTTCTGAGGAGAAATAAGATAACAATATAATAACAAGAGAATGGGTAGGAAGAACATACACAGTAATCATAACTGTGAATGTGAGTTGAATGAACTCACCTATAAAATAGAAGCAGATAGCAGAATGAAACCAGAATCCAGCAATACATTGTTTACAAGAGACACACTTGAAGCAAAAAAGACACACACAGAGTTAAAATAAAGGACTGGAGAAGTATCCAATATGCTTCAGTTGAAGTAAAAACAGAAAGGCATGAGTAGCAATCATGATCTCAGACAAATCAAAGGTGAAAGTAGACCTAATTTTAAAAGATTATCAGGTAAACTACTTTATGCTAAAAGATACTCCTGTAAAGAATTAATAGTGATTTTAGGTTTTTCTGACCCCATCTTTTTCTTTTTTTTTTTTTAAGTAAGGCAATTGGGGTTAAGTGACTTGCCCAGGGTCGCATAGCTAGTAAGTGTTAAGTGTCTGAGGCCGGATTTGAACTCAGGTCCTCCTGACTCCAGGGACGGTGCTCTATCCACTGTACCACCTAGCTGTCCCCTGACCCCATCGTTTGGCTAGAATTTTAAAAGTCCCGGCACATGCACTGGCCAGAGCTCACGCGCCTGTGCCTCCACACCAGCACGATGCTCCACCCACTGGCTATAGCCATCGCCATGGCGCTGGCAGCTCACATTATCATCACGTGCTGATGCCTACATGGGCCTGGCAAAATTATAATGACTGGAAGCCCAGTGAGAGCCGTCATGTGACTGTCAGTGAGGTCTGCCAGCCAATTAGCTTGGAGCTGTGTGTGGACAACCCAAGGTTTACTGGGAAGGAGAAGGGAGGAGATTTGCCATTCTGGCATATGAGCTGGAGAGAGACAGGATGCAGCTCTGTGTTCTGCTGAGCCCCAGGCAGTGGTGTGATCAAAGGTCATATAATTTTCCTTTCCCCATTCCCTTTTTCCCTTTTCCTTAATTCTACTAATCTTACTTCTTTTTTTAAGTTCATTCTTGTTAATGAACCCTGTTCTGGTTTTGAAAGAGGCTGTTAATCTTCTTCCTTGTCCCAATATTGCGGGGAGCTGCCTAACACTCCCCAATTAAAATTTGGCCCCTACATGACAGACAATGAAGTAATGTAAAAAAATTTGCAACTTGCTCTGATAAAGGCCTCATCTCCCGAATATATAAAGAACAGGGTCCAATTTATAAGAATATGACCCATTCCTCAATCGATAAATGGTTAAATGATACAAACAGGCAATTCTGAAAAGAAATCAAAGCTACATATAATCATATGAAAAAAATCCTCTAAATCACTATTGATTAGAAAAAAGGCAAATCAGAGTAATTCTGAGGTACCACCTCACACCTATCAGAAATGACAAATGCTGGAAGGGATGAGGGAAAAGAGGTACACAAATGAACTGCTAGTAGATTACTGAACTGCTACAGCCATTCTGGAGAACAATCTGGAACTATGCCCAAAGGGTTGTAAAACTGCATACCCTTGACCCAGCAATACCAATACAAGGTCTGTATCACAAAGAGATCAAAGAAAAAGGAAAAGAACTTATAGAAGCTCTTTTTTGTGGTGGCAAAGAACTGCAAATCAAAGGGATGCTCATCAATTGGAGCATGGCTGGAAAAGTTGTAGCATATGATTCGGATGGGATCCTACTGTGCTATAAGAAATGAATGGGTGGGGGGAGGGAAGGAGACATGGTTTCAGAAAAACATGTCAATACCTATATGAACTAATGCAAAGGGAAGTGAGAAGGATCAAGAGATCATTATGCAAAGTAATAGCAAAGACTTTAAAAATTTGGCTACTCTGATCAATACAATGATCCAAGACAATTCCAAAATACTCATGATGAAAAAATACCATCTACCTCCAGAGAACTGGTAAACTTGGAGGGTACAATGAAGGATAATGTCTTTTTGCTGTTTTTGCTTTTTGTTGCAATATGCCTAATGTGGAAATATATTTTGTATGATTTCACATTTATAATTGATATGATTGCTTGCCTTCTCAGTTGGTAAGGGAGGGGTTTGGAGAGTAAAAGGATTTGGAACTCAAAATTTAAGAAGAAATGAATGTTAAAAAGAATAAGTTTTTATAAAGAATAAATTAGTCAAAAAATGTCAAGGCAAAATAGTTTGGATTTTATTTATATGCAACCTCAATCCCTTTCCTCAGTATCACCTAGAATAGGAATCTGGGCACAGCAGATAGTGAGGAGGGAATTTCATATCCTGGGGTTGTTAATAGTTGTGTATGTGTGTGAACTTTAATATATTAAGGAATACCCAAGGCTATTTCTTGAATTTCCTTATAAAAAATAATCTATTCCTGATGAGGGAGGAGACTTATGAAGATTAATTTGGGATTGTTGGACCATATAATCATTAAGGTCCCTTATCATTTTGAAATTCTGTAATTTTAGTCTGTAGAAAACAAGGATTTTTCTACCTACAAATAAAAGCTGCCATGTGGACTTTTTTTTTATTTTATTATATTGTATTTTATTTTTTGTTAAATATTTCCCATTACTTTTTTGTAAATAGTATCTTATTCATATCCAATTACATGGAAATATGGTTTTCAGCACTCTTTTTTTGTGTGTGGGCAATGAAGGTTAAGTGACTTGCCCACGGTCACACAACAAGTAAGTGTCAACTGTCTGAGGCTGGATTTGAAATCAGGTCCTCCTGAATCCAGGGCCAGTGGTTTATTCACTGTGCCACCTAGCTGCCCCCAGCATTCATTTTTAATAATATTTTGAGTTTCAAATTTTTTTCCCTCTCTCCCATCACCCCTACCCAAGACAGCAAGCAATCTTTTATATATTATAAATATAAAATAATGTAAACATATTTCATGTGGACTCTTTTCAAAGCAAAGTAGGAGTCCACAGGGAAGCAGCATCTTATAGCAACAGATAGCAAAATCATTGGAATGTCAGAAGTTGATTGGATAGTTGATGGGGAAGGAAAAAAAGAAAATTGTCATGACAAAATTAGTGCTATTAGCGAAAGAGAATAATACATTCAGTCATGAAAAACCTTGAGTTTTAAATTTTCAGAAGAGTTAATTAAATGTCTTTATTTCCATGCATTAAAAAAAAATCAGCATACTAACAGTTAACCTAAAGGATACTACCAGGTACAGAAAGAGTTTATATCACATTCTATTGAGAAAGATACATGTAAAAACTAATGTCTTGCATAGTAATTCACCATATAAATTGAGTGGCTAAATCTAACAACTACAGAAAATCTTTACTCATTTTTTTCCATAAGGATTCTACCTCCCTAGTCCCTGAATGAAAGACATAATATTGCTGTTGTGATTTTTTTTTCATCCCATAATTTAAAATGTGAATTTCTGTTACTAGATCAATCAGAAATGAAGCTGGGGTAATATATTATGGATGGATGGCTTAGAAAGCATGTATGTGAGAGTATGTGGAAAGTTAGAAGGAAAATAGAGGTGTCTAAAGAAAACGAAAGCACTGCTTTGACTTCAACTAACCCAGGACATTACAAGGAGGTCAGATGGCTCCAAGCATGGCCAGATTCCAGGCTGATAAGCAAAAAAGACCTTGGGAGCAGAAAGGAGGAAAAAAACACTAAGGTTAAGTCCTCCCAGGCAAAGCAGACCACAAAGTTGATAAGAGTAAATATCTGACAGGGCATAAAAATAACTTTCCCATGCAAAGGCAAGACCCCCTTTAACTTCACAGAAAAAGCCTAGGAAAGAGGGGTTATTTTTCCATGAAGCACATCATCAAAATCCATCAAAACTCTCTAAGTTGCTCTAAACCATTTCTGCTCATTTATGAGACCACCAACATTGGCCATCATGTGTTTGCTTATCAATCATGATTAACTGAAATTATTATATCTACCTGTATATATTTATACCTATATGTGTACATACATATGTATATGTGGATGTATGGAATGAAACTTTCTGATACAAAAGGGTTTTTTTTTTATTAAAATGCTCTTTTTTGATGATTTGTCCTAAACACTTATTTCTATGATCTACTTTATGACAGAGTATTTGTAAATTCCTGAAAAGTTAAAGATGGATCTTACCACAAATGTAGGGCTTGGTCCACTCAGAATTCTATAAGTTAATGTGGAATCCTTTGGATGTGGAAGATGACTGCCTTCCACCTCAGAGATTCTTTCAAACCTTCCTGAGTTTGGAAAGATTTCCTTTACTATCTTAGAATCCTCTAAACCTGCCCAGGTTCCAAGCCCTCAAGAGTCTAAATGTAGTTGTTGGGTGACAAGATGCCTAACTGACACCAAAGGATTTAGAATAACAATGAGGGTAGTAATGAACCTGAAAGGGCAAGACTGACATATTACAATAATTTAAAGGTCACTAAATCAACCTTTTTTAATTTGAAATGCCTCCTAAAAGTAATCAATCAGCATGCATTTATTAAGCACCTGCTATGTGCCAGGCCCTTTGTGGATACTGAGGAAACAAAGATGAATATGAAACAGTTCCTCCCTTCAAAGAGCTTATATTGGATTGAAAGAGAGGATGAATGAATTTTTAAAAGCACTTATTAAGTGTTTATTATGTGCAAGGTACTATACTAAGCTCTGGGGATAAAAATAGAAAAGTAAGACATTGCTTGTTCTCAAGGAGTTCACATTCTAATGGGGAAAGACAGCACTTAGGTTTTAGCTCCAAGTCAGAGAGAAAAGTCCAAAGATCTTTAGGGTGTGGTGGTAAAGTAGACATTAATGCCTCTAGTTTAATGTCATTTAAACTGATTATTAAAATATCCTGTCTTTTCTAATGTTGAACCATTTGACAGTGCAGAGGATATTAGTGGCAACAATTTTCTTTTCTCAGTCTTCAGTAGAGTCTGTAACACCTGAAAGAACAGTTAGCAGGCTACATATCCACCTTAGGTTGCTTGCCCTGTGCTAGAAGCCCCAAGGCTCTTCCATTACGATCTCAACTGAAATAGTGATCAAGATGGTGGCAGTGGTGATGGTTTCATTTGTCTGTCACATACTGACTTCTTTCTCTACCTTAGGATACCTAGCTGCTTCCACTAAGTGCTTTGCCTACCTTGTGAGTGGCAGTTGTTTGGTACTTTTTAGGGATGGCTGGGACTTTCTCCATAGGAGTTACTTCCCTGGATGATAGCTGTGTGGACTGGGCACAGAAACTGTACACAAATAAATAAATAAATCAAATTATCTCTAAATAAATAGCCAGACAATATCAAGAATATTTCAAATGTTGGCTCGATAGAGAACAGGAAAAGGAAAAGGAGAACATATTCCTTAGAAACAAATTTGTTGAAACAAGTCTGCAAACATGAATCACCTCTTACAACATCCCAGATGAACATTCCACATGATGTGCTGAAAGCCTTTCACAATCTTAAGCCTACAGAAAATAACAATTATTATATTATTGATAATGAATCAAATGAATGCAATCTAGATTCAAGACTAATATATTTGCATTAGACTCTTCTCATTGGTGGAAAGAATGATTACTCAATGTTGCCATTACATAGGACTTAAATCATTTTCCAGTCTCTACTCCCATTGTTAGCTATTTGGTAACCCTACATAAATGTGATATGTTTAGCCAGCTCTTAGCCAACACTGTTAGCACAAGAAGGTTCCAGCAGCAAACATAAAGCAATTTTCCATTTCAAGTCCACTATATATGTCAAGTGAAAAGTGTGTATTTCTTTTTCTTCTCCTTCTCCTCCCTCCTTCTCCTCCTTTCCTATAAGTATAACTAATCAGATCCTCAAATCTTGTTCCCAAACTATCCCCCAAAATGACTCAGGGGCTGTGGTGAGTTGAAGAACTAGTTACTGAAATAATTTTCCATTCATACTTCTGCCAATTTTTAAAAAGAGACATACGAATCATATTTCAAAAAAGGGCCTAAATGAGCTGAAGATTAATAGTTCAACCCATTTTTCCATCTCTTGGATCATCAGACTCTTCTCTGAAAACACTAAAATCCAAAAGAGAAAACCAAACCAGAATGGCTGTTGAGAATGGGGGGAGACACACTGGATTGTCTTACAAAGAGAATACAAATCAAAATGAAGGCTTCCCCTATGTATTTATGGTACTCTGAACTGTAAGTCCTCATAATCATTTGAGGGATTTCCCACAATTTTGAAAGAAACGTTGATTCTCTTGAATACAAGCCTGAGTTTCATATACTATAGAATAAAAGGGTTTAGAATAGGAAGGGATGTCTAAACAACCTCAGTTCTCAGTGACTAACAAAACATGTAATAAGTGCTTAAATTTTTTCATGCTTTGTTTTTGTGAAGCCAGCACTCAGCCTAGTGCTTGGCACTTATATACCAACTGCCTAGCTCATCATTGCCCACTGCCCATCACCACTGCCTGGTGCTTAGTAAATACTTGTTGATTAATTGATCGATTGTTGAAATTAATTGTTCAATCATCTATAGATTTAATTTGATTCAAAAAATATTTATTAACCACCTAGTAATACAAAGTATTTAATGTTAGGTTATGAAGACAAAAAGTTAAAGGTCCCCTCAAGTACTTTATAACTTACTGAGGAGTAGAGCAGTAATATCACAAATAAATACAGGGTGTCTGAAAAGTCTTAGTATAGTTAAGCTTTAATAAGCTTTAAACTGCACCAAGTCTTCTGGGACAGCCTGTATAAGATCATTTGAGGAAGGACAAAGCATTAACCACTCAGGAAATCAAGAAAGGTTTCACAGAGAAGATGGCAGTGAAATGGAAACTGAGGCCCAGAGAAGTCAGATACCTTGCCCAAAGTCACACAGGTAATAAGGAGGCAGAAATAGTATTTAAACCTAAGACCAAAATTCCAAATTCAATGTCCTTTTCACTGTAGCATGCTGCCAAGAAAATAAAATGCTCTTCAAAAATATTTTTAAATCAAACTAATGTTTATCTTTCAGAAAACAAAGTTGTGTTGGGACATGTTCAAGAAAAACACACCAGTCACTTTCAAGTTATAATTTCCAGCTAAAGTAATTATAATTTGCTATTATCATTGGAATAGTTGGATCAGTCACTGTATGTGTGTTTCTCTTCTCTCAGTCTCTCTCTCTTTCCCTTTCATTCCCTCCCTCCCCTATTTCTTGCTATATGTTTCTGTTGAAAGCCATTATGATGACCCAAGGGATCATTTGAAGTTTAGCTACTGTCTCTTTCCTCAGAAAGCCAATTAATTGTAAGCCTGAGGATTACATGGAGAAGACTGCAATAATTGCTGCTCCCTAGTAAACATAAACAATTTTAAGTAGATCACGTGTCATAATCCCTCAATTTAATTTCAGCAGTACTATGTCTTACCCTACTTTATAAAATTTTCCCCATAAAGAAAGGAAAATAACAAACAACTGGGAAAACCAAGGATTCAAACTAAACTTGCAAAGCATCATCACTGGCTGTCAATCAAAATTAAATAAGTAAAAACCATTAAAATATTAAAAAGCAAACAGTGGATTAAAGTACTTCTTTCATTTCTTGAAATTGCATAATGTAGTAGGGAACGTGCTGGTCTTGGATCCAAAAGAGCTGAGCTCAAATTCTAGTTCTGACCCTACTAACCAGCTGCATGACCCTCTCTGAGCCTTAGTTTCCTTATCTGTAAAATGAGTCAAGCAAAATAAATCTAATCCCTCTTCAGCTATCATGTCCCCCCGAAGTTTTCTCCAGGTTAAACATGTCCTGCTATGTTTTAGAAAGGTCATTTATAATCTGTAAAACATCCAAGGAAGGGTGACCAGGAGGATGAAAGGTTTTGAGATTAACGTTTTTTATATATTCATCAAAAGAACTTGGAACATTTAGCATGAAAAAGAGATGGATTAAGGGAGACATGGTAACTGTCTTTAATTATTTGAGGGAAGATTACATGGAAAAGGAATGAGACTTGTTCCACTTGACCACATAGGGTAGAACTTTGAAAAAATAGGCAGAATTTGATGGAGGTGCAAATTTTGGCTTGCTATAAGGAAAAATTTCCTAACAATTCAAATGGTCCAACACTAGAAAGGTCTATGGAGATACCAGATTTCTCACTAGACCTCACTAGAGGTTTTCATAACATGGTTGGCTGACCACTTGCCAGTGTTATCAGAAAAGAGCATTTTTGTTCAGGTACAGGTTGGACCAAAGAGCCTCTGAGACTTTTCCATATGCCCTTCAGCTGATCTTTTATCCAGTGTGTTGTCTTCTCCAGTTAGAGTGAGAGCATCTTGAAAGCAAAGGCTATATAGCCATTTTTTCCTTCTCATATCCCCAGCAGTTAGCACAGTGCTTGACATGTGATAAACACTTAAAAATGCTTTTTTATTTATTCATCATCTCATTACTAGACTTTTTGAAAGTCTCTTCATATGTTTCCTTAACTACAGTCTCTCCCACAACTAAACATACACACCATTGCCATATCAATCTTCCTCAAATCCCACTTTCTACACCATTCTACTTAAAACTCATAAATGGATCCTTAGTGCCCAAAAGATAATGTCCAAATTGCTCAACTGAGTGTCCAAGACCCTCCACAAGACCCAAACAGGTCTCTCATGATTGTATCCCAAATGTGACATGCATATTCCATCCAGCCCTTCAGTCTTTACTCATGTCATTTCCTCTATCTGAAATGCCCTCCCCACCACCATTCCATATTTGTCTTTCGAGACCAACTCATGTCCCATCTCCTTGTCTGTATCATTCCTGATTTTAGTGATCACTTCTTCTTCCTTAGAACTACTTTTTTGTTTGTAATACTTGAGTCCCCATGTGCCCTGCATTAAATCATTATTTATCTTTTACATGTACATTTACCTCGCATATGTCCTCTCTCTCTAGCTGAACAGATCATGTGTTGCTATTAGACCACAATGAGACCTTGGGTAAGTTTCTCCTAGTCTATCCTCTATACAGCTGCTAAGGTGATTTTCTTCAAGCATAGATCTGCCCATGTCATTCCTCTACTCAAAAATTCCTAGTACCTCCCTATTGTATAAGGTCATTTTTTTTTACATTGAAAGCTCTTCCAACCTGAACTCTTCCTATGTTTCCAGTACTTTTGCACATTATTTGCCTTCCACATTCTCTACTCTCCTAAAACCCAGCCATACTTGTCTATGTGCTATTCTTAATACATAAAGCTCCATTTCCCATCTCTGTGCCTTTGTTCTGATAGTCCCGCATGCAAGGAATCTATTCCCTTCTCAGCAAATCAGTCTTCTTGGAATGACTATTGATCTACAAGATTCAGCTGAAATGCCAAATTCTACATGGAACCTTCTCTGATCCCCTGAGCTACTACTGTCTTCCTTAAACTACCTTATATACAAGGGGCAGCTAGGTGGTGCTGTGGATAAAGCCCTGGCCCTGGATTCAGGAGGACCTGAGTTCAAATGTGGCCTCAGATACTTGACACTTACTAGCTGTGTGACCCTGAGCAAGTCACTTAATGCTCGTTGCCCCGCAAAAAAAAAAAAACCTACCTTATATACTACATAAGTACATTATAGATATCTGTGTACATATACATGAATATATGCATATATATACACACATACAAACAAATATTGTATGTATGCATTGTATTATATGGTATGTACAAATATTCTCCATTAGAAGCTGTTTCACTTTTGTCTTTGTATCCCTAGCACTCAACATACAGCATCTGGCACATAGTAAGCACATAATAAATGCTTGTGGATTGATTTATAAAAATAAATGGATTGAACTAGATGATCTCCATGAAAACATTCTATGATTATACTCTATATCCCCAGAATTTATTGCAGTAATCTCTCCATGTCAGACATTCAATAAATGGTTTAATTATGATGATCATCATCATCATCCTTGGAGGGAAAAATAAACTACTTTACTACTTTTTTTTGAGAAACAGAGGTATAATGAAGGAATAAGCTGTTGGCTTTTTACAACAGACCTCACAAGAAGTAAAAAAAAAAAGTACATATTGTACCTCTGCTCCTGCAGGGTAAATTAATTATATATTTTGTAGCTCCCTGGTCCTATATTAGATTCTTTTTTCACCTTCCACCCCTATTAACTCAAAACACATTCCTGCATCTCTTTGCAACTCATAGGGCAGGTCTGTGTCAAGATTCTCTGGAGATCAAGCCCTGGGAGTGTAAGCTCCAGTGAACACTATCCATGAGTAGTTCCAAGTTTTTCCCCAACCCTCCTTCCTAGCAAGCACAGCAGGGCAACCCAGCTGTGAGGGAATAAGATGTTCTACCTCTCCATGTCCCTTAGGAGTCCAGGCTCCCAGATGCCTCTCATCAATCAGACACTGTTTGTGTTTTAATTTTTAAACTGTTTTTATTCATTTTCTATTCAAGTTGGTGGCTTTCAAATTCACTCATGAAAATTCTAATTTGGGAGGAGACTTCCAAAGATCTTTCATGAAAATTCCAGTTGGAGAACTCTAGAATAAAAGAGATCTGAATAATACAGGCTTACCTAATTCCACATAAATTAATAGTTTCCTCTAGACATCTTCTAAGGTCTACCTAAAGCAAGAAGGAATAAACATAAATAAAAACTATGATGCCCTGCACCCTCTATATCACCCTAACCTGGAGCTAGTTACTACCAATAATAATGTCTTACATTTCCTTTTCCATTTCATTTATATGTTTTTTAACTTATTCTGTTGTTCAGTCATTCACAGTTGTGCCTGATTCTTCATGATCCCAAGGGCCACAGCATGTCAGGCCATTCTATCCTCCACTATCTCTCAAAGTCTTCCAAGTTTATTTTAGGATTTTTCCATAATACTACCTATACATTTCATTCTCTTCTGTCCCCTTTTCCTTTGCCTTCAACCTTTCCCAACATCAGGGTCTTTCAGTATTGTAACAAGCCAGAATCCAGACCCAAGTTAACATCAAAAGTTCCCCATTTCACACAAATATGAGAACCTATATTGCATAAAGTACCAGAAAATGCCCTCCACATAAATAGAATTCAAGAAAAAGGGGATCTCTATAAAGGGATCAATATGTATGCACAGGAAATTTCATTGACCCAATTCATTTTTAAACATATATAAAAGATAGAAACAAAGATAGATTAAAAAAGATGATGCCAAAGTGACCAACAAATAGATTTTTGGAGCTATATAGGGAGGAAGAAAAAGAAGAGTTAAATTGCTGCTAAGGATAGATGGGAACTGATGGGCAATGAAAAGAATGCCAAATAATCAACTTCTAATTTCCTTCTGGTTTTGGGGTGTTTTTTTGTTGTTGTTGTTGTTTTGTTTTGTTTTTGTTTTTGCTTTTGCTTCTAACAAAGCAGATTATCTTTGGACTGGAAAGGCTAGAACAAAGATATGATCAGAGTTAGAGCTGAAAGGAACCTTAAATACCAGCTAGCCTAACTCCTTCATTTTCAGATAAGGAAACTGTTTCCTAAAGATGCTAAGGAACTTATTTAAGTTCATCTCAGTAGTAAATGACATAACTGTGCACTGACTCCAAAGCTAACACTTTTTATATTATATCATACTGAAAACTCTCTAGCTTATCTTGCCTTTCATCTACTCCCTTCTACCATGTTCCTTATACACTATTCTAATCATGTCAAGAGTTTAAACTGAAGATGAGTGAGGTGATGGTAAGAGAGGAGGGATAGTTTAAAAGAAGATAGAAAATAGAGTAAATATCATGGGAAGGGAATAGGATGGAGGGAAATAGTTATGATGACTTTGCTGGGCTAATATGAAGAAAATTCTTTGTCAAGTTTAAGGTACATTATTTAGGTTATGATGAACAGGATACTATTAGAAAAACCTGGAAAGACCTACATGAACTGAAGCAGAGTGAAATGCACTGTATACAAAGTAACAGCAATAGTGTAAAATGATCTGCTGGGAAGCATGTGGTTATTTTCAGCAAGGCAATGGTCCAATATAACCCTGAAGGACTTATGAAAATGGCAACCCATCTACAGAGAAAGAAGTGATAGTATCTGAAAATAGATGGAAACGCATTTTTTTCTTTTCTTTTTTTTTCTTTTTTGGTGAGGCAATTGGGGTTGGGTGGCTTGCCCAGGGTCATGTGACTGGTGGGTGTTGGGTGTCTGGGGCCGGATTTGGGCTCGGGTGCTCCTGGTTCCAGGGCCAGTGCTCTGTCTGCTGCGCCACCTAGCTGCCCCTAGAAACACATTTTTTAAAAAAATGTTTTTTCCCTTTGACAATTCCTCAGTCTGAAGTTTGGGGAGTTTTTTGACTGTTTTTTTCTCACAACCTAGCTAGTGTGGGAATGTTTTCCATGACCACTCATGTATAATTTATTTTGAAATGCTTGAGTTCTAGTGGGTGGGGGTGGGAAGAGAAGTTGGAACAATTTTTTTTTTAAATTGATGTTAAAATTTGTTTTTACATATATTTTGGAAAATAAAATTCTATTAAAAAAAAAGAGAGTATCTAGCTGTTTTCATTGAGTTCAAGGCACTAGACCCACTTTGAAGACCACTGAAAGGACTAGTGAATATGTTTGCTGATCTTCTGCTAGTAATCATGGAAAGGGCACTCCACTTGGTATTTAAACTGAAACAGAAGTTAAATAAGAACTGAATATCTCTGCTTCCTCTCCATTATCTATGATCATCATTCCATTTCTTTCTCTTATCTATTCTTTGATTGTTTTTCCTTCTTACTCCCCAACAATTCTTTAAAAAAACCTTTTTTTGCCTGGAAGGACTTGCATGAACTGATGATGAGTGAGATAGTAGAACCAGAAGAACATTGTACACAGTATCATCAACATTATGTGTTGATCGACTGTGATAGACTAGATTCTTCTTACCAATACAATGGCACACAAAAGCTCCAAAGGACTCATGATGGAAAAGGATCTCCAAATCCAGGGAAAAAAGGACTGTGGAGTATGGATGCTAATTGAACAATACTATTTCTTTTGGGGTTTTTTGAGGTTTTTCCTTTTTGCTCTGATTCTTCTCTTATAACATGACTAATGCAGAAATATGTTTAATGTTATTATATACCTATATCAGATTACCTGCTGCCTATGGGAGGGGGTAGGGAGGGGAGGGAGGGAGAAAAATTTGAAATTGGTAATCCCATATAAACAAATGTTGAAAACTATCTCTACATGTAACTGAAAGATAATAAAATACTTTCATTAAAAAAAAACTTTTTGGTTATCTCAGTTCACAATGGGTTTAGCATTTCTGACACAATTCTTACTATGTTTCTCTTCTATATACTTCCTTAGTTACTTACCATCATACACAGATACTATCATGTGAAAATACTTGAAGGGCCCATTAGTTCAATCTAAACAACATCCATTGGTCATTATTTTTCAATAAGTTATATGCTACTGCAAAAGGACTTTTGCTGCTGGCCGTGGTGGCACATGTTTTTAGTCCTTCTGAATAAGTTGAGCTTGGTGAATCTATTGAGGTTGGAAGTGCTAAAGCCAATCAGGTATACTCACTAAGTCTAGCACCAATATCGTGAGCCCCCAGGACCTAAGAAGACACAAACCAGCCCCAAAGTGAGCATGTTAAAGCCATGTCACTGATATTCCCTGTAGGCTGCCTTCTGAACAAGTACTAACCTCTCCAGCTTGAAGTCTCTGGTCCTTAAACTTGCATCCATCTCTAAGTACTTTGTATTTAAACTCTGGAGACACATTTCCAACCTGGCTTAGCCTTGGGTTCACACTTACTTGGATCCTGATTTAAACCTGATTTCTTCTTTTCCAGGGAGAAATTGCCCCCACTTCCAACCCTGGAGATTGCCCTAATTGCCCTCATCCCACTTAATGGATATAGTGTGAATGGTAGGCCGCTCCAGTAACCCTGTCAATCTGAAGTTCAACTTGAAAGGAGTAACCAACCATTGAAAAGATTCAAAACTATCCCATACAATTATGATCAAAGGAACTGGACATACCCTGAATGATAGAAGTAGGAGTAGGTATATAATGGTCTTCAAGTTTGTAGTGCTGTCATGTAGAAGAGGGATTAAACACATTATACTCAGGCACCAGAGGGTTACACCTAGAGTACTTGGTAAATATTAGGAGGAGGCTAACATTACCTCCACATAAGGAAAAATTTCCTAACAAATATAGCTCCCAAAGAGTGAAACAGGCTGACCAAGAGGTAGTGGGTAACCATAATTAGAAGCTTTCAAAAGATGAATGAGTATCAGCCCCAATTGCTGGGGATATTATTGAGAGGATTTGTCTTGAGTTAAGGGATGGCCAGAAGGTCCCTTTCAAGTCTGAGATTCTGGGATTTGTTGCAATCCTTTAACTTTTTTTTTTTTAGAAAATTATTACCTCTAAATAATATACAAAACAGTAAGTACAGCCCAAATGAATGTTACTTTCATTTTGGCCACTGTCACAGCCTTCGGTTTAGTATTCCTATTGATTTGTTTCACTTATAGCTTTAAAAAAAATTACTTCATTTCAGCCACATCTATCCTCTATTAGTAGATAATCTCTATTAAATCAGATGATAGCGAGTATACCTGTGCTGATGAAAACACTTTGAAAAAATTTTGAAGCACTGAAACAATTCAGATACTGAGATAGAAAGATGGACATTCTGGATGACTTCACCTTTGAAAATATAAAACCTAGTCTTTGTATTCATCCTACTTACAAGAAACCATGAGAAGATTCATAACCATTTCAGCAGCCAGTGAAGGGATAAACAAGTACATACTGTCCCTGAGAACAAATAAAAAGATAAAACTTAAATAATTTGATTTATCACCCAAAATGTCATGCTGTGATTTGTTTTTTAAAAATGATGTGCTATCTATGGCTGAGAAGTCTGATATAAAAGTCCTAGACTCCTAGTATACCCAAACCAAAGTCCAATTTAACAAGCATTTATTGAACACTACACATGATATACTCTACTAGGCATTAAAGATAATAAAGAGATAAATAAGACAAAACTGTCTGTGTTCTCACTGAGCTCATGATTTAGTAGCATTAATGTAACTAAGTAGCTCCTTATCCAGGCAACAACAATCCAGCCTTCCAGATTCTGAATGAGACTGAGAATTGTGTCAAGTGTAAAGAATAGGAATCAAATTAAGACTTTTTAATAACTGAAAAGATCTCTATAAGATCCAAACCCTTATGTAAAAACTAATCAACAAGATGGTGGATAAGGGGCAGCGACCCAGATGAACCCTCCCAACTTTAAAATAATACTTTAAATCAAATTTTAGAGTGGTAAAGCCAACAAAAGGTTGGGAAGAGATATATTTCAAGCCTAATAAAACTTAAAAGGTCAGCAGAAAATGTCTATGGTACCTGATGGGAGACCTGTCTAAAGCTCAAAGAGACACTGCCACCATAGCAGCAGCAGCAATTTTGGGAACTCTCAGACCAGAAATGCCAAGGGGGCAGTCAAAAATAGATTATAGGGACCCTTTGTCCATATGAAGTTTGGGTTCACAGTTCCAGAACAGAGGTGAGGACTTCTGGTCTATAACAAGGTAGGAGGGGCACTGGTCAGAATTCCAAAGCAATGTAGATAAAGACCAGAGTGCAGACCAGGAGAGCAGTCACCACCATAACTCTCCTGGAATCACAATACCTTGAAAGCACCAAAAACTTTCAGACCCCCAAAACTAGCAGAACCCAACTTTAATATAAAGTTAAAAGTTAAGAAATATGCTAGGAAAATGAGCAAACAAAAAAAAAGAAAGAAAAAGAAAAGAAAAAAGGACTTGACCATAAAAGCTACTATCATGGCAGGGAAGAGGAATATATAAATTCAGAAAGAGAAAATAATGTAAAAATAGCTAGCCCCCAAAAAGCCTCAAAGAAATATACTAATTGGAGCCAAATCTAACAAAACTTCCTGGAGCAGTTAAAGAAAGAGATAAGAATGGTAGAGGAGGGGCAGCTAGGTGGCGCAGTGGATAAAACACTGGCCCTGGATTCAGGAAGACCTGAGTTCAAATTCGGTTTCAGACACTTGACACTTACTAGCTGTGTGACCCTGGGCAAATCACTTAACCCTCACTGCCCTGCAAAAAAAAAAAAAAAAAAAAAAAAAAAGAATGGTAGAGGAAAAACTGTGGAAATAAATGAGAGTGACATAAGAAAATTATGAAAAGAGAATTAACAACTTTGTAAAAGAAGCATTAAAAAATAAAGAAAATAATACCTTAAAAAACAGAATTGCCCAAATAGTTAAAGAAGGACCATGGGGGTAGCTAGGTGGTGCAGTGGATAAAGCACTGGTCCTAAATTCAGGAGGACCTGAGTTCAAATCTGGCCTCAGACATTTGACACTTACTAGCTGTGTAACCCTGGGCAAATCATTTAACCCTCATTGCCCCACAAAAAAAAAAAAAGAAAAGAAAAGAAAAAGAGGCACCAAAAGGCATTGAAGAGAAGAATTCCTTAAAGAACAGATTCAGCTAAATGGGAAAAAAGGTATAAAAGCTCATTAAAGAAAATCACTCTTTAAAAAATAGATTTGAGCACGTGGATAACTAGTGAGTCTATGAGACATCAAAAAACAATAAAACTCAGTCAAAAGAATGAAAAATAGAAGAAAATGTGAAATATCTCATTGGAAAAACAACTGACCTCGAAAATAGATGTAGAAGAGATAATTTACAAATTATTGGACTACCTCAAAGCCATAAAAGAGCCTAGACATTATATTTTAAGAAATTAGAAAGCAAAATTATCCCAGTATCTTAGTTCCAGAGTGTAAAATAGAAATTAAAAGAATCTACCAATCACTTCCTGAAAGAGATTCCAAAATGAAAACTCCCAGGAATATCATAGCCAAATTCCAGAGCTCCCAGGTCAAAGAGAAAATACTTCAAGCAGTCAGAGAGAAACAATTCAAATTATCATAGAGCCACAGTGTAAGGGACTAAAATTCTAGCTATGAAGTCTAAAATCTAATGAGTGGTCACCTTAAATCTTTGGGCATTAAGTATTTATTAAAGTATATTAGGGGTAAATAAAGAGAAACACGTGAATCAAGTATAAAATTTGCTTGTTCTCCCTATCCTGCCTGTCTCTTGCTGCCAAGCTGAAGTGGCCAATCCAAAAGCCCCCTCGTTCCTCGGCTTCTCCCAGCAGCCTCCTGAGAAACCAGAAACAGGACCGTCCACATACACAGCTCCAAGATAATTGGCTGGTAGCTCTGATTGACAGGTCCCACAGGTGGTTCTATAGATGTAACTTCCAGACACCAGGCAATTTCCAGACTCTAAAGTCAGAAAGTTTCTAAATCACATGCTTTCTCCTCATGGCGGAGCTTCCCTGCAATATCTTTCCCACAAGGGGGTGCCATTTCAATTCTCACAACAGTCAGTATCACACAAGATTTAAAGGTTTCCATGTTAAAGGAGTGGAGAGCTTAGAACATAATATTCCAGAAGGCAAAATTAAAACCAAAAATAATCTACTCAGGGGCAGCTAGGTGGCACAGTGGATAGAGCACCGGCCCTGGAGTCAGGAGTACCTGAGTTCAAATCCGGCCTCAGACACTTGACACTTACTAGCTGTGTGACCCTGAGCAAATCATTTAACCCCAATTGCCTCACAAAAAAAAATAATAATAAATAATCTACTCAGCAAAACTGAGTGTAATCCTCCCAGAAAAAATGGCTGTTTAATGAAATAGAGAACCTTCAAGCATTCTTAAAGAAAAGACAAGAGCTGAATAGAAAATTTTATATTCAAACACAAGACTCAAGAGAAGCATAAAATGTGAACATGAAAGAGTAATCATAAGGGACTAATAAAGTTAAACTGTTTACATTCCTATATGGGAAGATTATACATGTAACTCCTAAGAATGTTATCATTATTAGGACAGTTAAAAGCTGTTTACCTAGAGAGGGCATGGGTGTGACTCAATTTTGTTGGAATGATCTCCCAGAAAAAAATGGAATGAGAAAAAGGGAGAAAGGAGAAGGGAAAGATAGCATCAGGAATTTTTTTTCTCACATAAAAGAGGAACACAAGGAAGAGTTTTTATTTTTGTTTGTTTTGTTTTGTTTTTTGCGGGGCAATGGGGGTTAAGTGGCTTGCCCAGGGTCACACAGCCAGTAAGTGTCAAGTGTCTGAGGCCGGATTTGAACTCAGGAACTCCTGAATCCAGGGCCGGTGTTTTATCCACTGCGCCACCTAGCTGCCCCAGGAAGAGTTTTTATAATGGTATTGGATATGGGGGTGGCAATATTTGAACTTTACTCTCATCAGAGAGAGAGAGAGAGAGAGAGAGAGAGAGAGAGAGAGAGAGAGAGAGAGAAACAGAAGAAAATAGGATGGAGGGAAATACACAGTATCATAACTGTGAATGTGAATGTGATAAGGTCATTCATAAAATGGAAGCAGATAGCAGAATGAATTAGAAACCAGAATTCAACAATATGTGGCTTACAGGAGACACACTTGAAACAGAAAAATACACACAGAGTTAAAATAAAGGAATGGAGCATAATCTAATATGTTTCAGGGATAGCAATCATGATCTCAGACAAAACAAAAGCAAAAACAGAACTAATTAAAAGAAATAATCACAGAAACCACATTATGTCTATAGACAATGAAGTAATATCAAAAAATCTTACAGCCACTTTCTCTGATAAAGGTCTCATTTCATAGACATGTAGTGTGTATAAAACTGAGTCAAATTTATAAAAATAAGGGCTATTCTCCAACTGATAAGTGGTCACAGGATATAAACAAAAAGTTTTCAGAAGAAATCAAAGATATCTATAGTCATAAAAATGCTCTAAATCACTAATTATTAGAGAAAAGCAAATTAAAACAAATATGAGGGACCACTTCACACCTATCAAAAATGACAAATGCGGAAGAGATGAGTGAAAAGAGGTACATAAATGAACTGTTAGTGGAGTAGCGAATTGGTCCAGCCATTCTGGAGAAGAATTTGGAATTTTATAGCCCAGAGGATTACAAAACTGTCCATATCCTTTGACCTAGCAATACCACTACTGGGTCTGTATCCCAAAGAGATCAAAGAAAAACGGAAAGGAATCTATATGTACAAAAATGTTTAAAGCAATCTTTGTTGTGGGAGCAAAGAATTAGAAATTGGGGGGGGGGAGTGATCAAATGGGGAATGGCTGTATAGATTGTGGCATATGATTGTGATGGAATACTACTGTCCTATAAGAAATGATGAAGGGGCAAGGAGGGGAGGTCAGGAAAACAAATCAAGACCTATATGAACTGATACACAGTGAGGTGAGAAGAAATAGTGAAAGATCACTGTGAACAGTTGTATACTGTTGAAATAATGATTAACTGTGAAATACTTGGCTACTCTGATCAATACAATGATCCAAGACAATGCCAGAAGACTCCTGTTGAAAAAAATGCTAACCACCTTCAGAGAAAATTGTTTAACTCTGAATGCAAATTTAAGGATATGTTTTTATTTTTTGCAATATGGCTAATATGGAAATATTATTTCACATGAATAATTGATACCATAATTGCTTGCCTTTTCAGTGGGTGAATAAGAGAAGGTGAGGGGAGAGTATTTGGAATATAAAATTTTAAAAGAAAAAATGTTAAATATTAATGTTAAATAATCAATTAAAATGTTAAAATTTTTTTAAAGAATTAACAAATGGTGCTAGAACTTTAACTACACAAAATTAAGCCATGAAAGTTAAAGAATTAAAATATAAGGACTTCCTTTATTTTGTAAATCAAATATAAACAGACATTAATCTAAATCTTGGTTTCATCTAGATTCAGGACCGTAGGTCTACTTGTTGATTCTTCATTAAGATGAGGGTAAGAAAAGCTGGGGATGGAGAGAGAAATGGCAGGATGCCTACCTTGTAAGTACCTTGACCCCTCATACATAGGAATTCTAGAAAAATTTTATGTTGGGAAGGGCTACATGGTAGAAAGTATGTTTTTCTTCAAACCTGATAGAACATGCTATTCAATGCTGGATAGGATTGAAATCTAATCCATTCGTTTCTACCTTTGATAAATGAGGGTATTAAGATGTATATATAGTTCAAGATAGTAAATAGTTATGAATTCATGTCTTAAAATTCAGTCAAATTTTACAGTAAAATTTTTCAGTCAAATGCTTACAGAACACATTCCCCATACACAATGAGTTGCTAAATCATGACTCCCTTTCTACTCCCACTGACACCACTACAGTTTAAGACCCCATTACATGTCACTAAAATTATTGTAGTACATTTTCAATTGACCTTCCTTTCTCCACTCTACTCTTAATACCACAGCCAAAGTAATCTTCCTAATGCACTGGTAATGATGTTATTCTCCAGCTCAAAAACCTTTAATGGATCCCCATTTCCTACAGAATAAAATTTAAACTCCTTAGTCATAAAGTTAAGGCCTTCCACAGTCTAGCTCCAGCTTATCTTTCTAGGATTCTCACACTGCTCCCCTTCAAGCAACTGATGTTCTAGCCAAACTAGATTGCTCCCTTCTTTTATACCATTTAAGCTTTTCCATGCTGTCTACCATGCTTAAAGTGAACTCCTTCCACATCTCCACTTATTGAAATCCTTCCTTCAAAATCCAGCTCACTTCCTCTCATAAGCCAATCCCAAATCCTCTCTCTCCTGTTTTGCCCCACCTTCAGATGAAAATGTCTCTTTTCTTTTTTAGACCAGTCTGTTTAGACCTCTTCCATTCATTCTCAATATTCTAATTTGCATTATAATTATTTGTGGTTACATAGGTAGAGCTATGGATAGATTATAGTTATAGCTATACAGAAATAGAGATAGAGAGATAGATATAGGCATGATAAAGATATAGGTATAGGCATGGGTAGATAGGGCCAATTAGATGGCTTAATGGATAGAACACTGAACCTGGAGTCAGGAAGACCTGAGTTCAAATGTGGCCTCAAACATTTATTAGCTGTGTGATACTGGGCAAGTCATTATGTTTCCTTAATCCACTAGAGAAGGAAATGACAAACCACTCCAGTATCTTTTGCCAAGAAAACTCCATGCCAAGTATGGTCCATGTGGTCACAAAGAGTCAGATATGACTGAAAGACTGAACAACAGAAGTAGATAAATAAGAGAGAAATAGATGATATAGCCATAGAAATAAATATTTAATTTCCACTACTACATTATAGTAGCCTTATACTACCATATTAGAAAGCAGAGATTGTGTTATTTGATCTCTGTAAGCACAATACAGTCTCTTCCAAAGGCCAATTTTGATGCCTCTTTGTATATTTAGACCCAGTGACAGTTGGTATCTGCTGTTACCTGAAGATGAGCTCAGCTAATTTCACAGGTTAGAGAGATGGGATTTTTCATCACAATTCTCAAAGCCCATATAGAGAAGGGTACACCAAATGTATCTTGAATTAAATTGGAATCTTCCAGTTTAATTCATTTAATTTTAACATATACTTCAGGTACAGTCTGAGGTCCTTCTTTTTACAAACAAAGATGTATTTCTTATTCAGTGAACAATACTGCACCAGGTTGCCAGTCTCATGCAAATTTCATACTCTGATGGATGAATGTCATCAATTAGATTGTTAATACCACCTCCCACTCTTCCTGATAGATTTCCAATGCCATTCAGTGATGAAAATCAAGTGGAGAGATAGATAATTATAAAATAATAGGTATTAATAGGAAGGGCTCTGCAAGGTCAACAAGTCAATCTCCCTATTTTCAATGAGGAGCATAGCTAACCCCCCCCATCTCAGAAGACTGTGATTTTACCCTATATTTAAAAGTTGCCTTTTTCCTCCCTCATCAACATTTGATAGGAATCCCAAAACATATTTATACAAGATCACTTCCCTCCTTCACTTCCTTCTCCATCCCTAACTTCCCCCAATAGAGATGATTCACTTATATATTAAATTCCTTTTTCCCTTCCTTTATTTCCAGAGAATAGTTAGCATCATACTCTACTGGATTAAAGGCAAAAGAGTGTCCTCATTAGCTCCCAGGTCCCATAAACATAATATGGCTACCAAGAGTAGACTGTAAACTGCCCTAAAGACAGAGGTGGTTTTCAATTTTATCTTTTATCTTTGTATCTCCATCAATCAGCACACTACTTGGCACATAAGTACTTAAATGCTTTTAAAATTTAATTGAACAGGGGCAGCTAGGTGGCACAGTGGATAAAGCACCGGCCCTGGATTCAGGAGGACCTGAGTTCAAATCCAGCCTCAGACACTTAGCACTTACTAGCTGTGTGATCCTGGACAAGTCACTTAACCCCAATTGCCCCAAAAATCTGAGACCATTTCCAGTCATCCTGATGTGTATCTTGCCACTAAACCCAGATGGCTCTGGAGGAGAGAGAGTGAGGCTGGTGACTTTGTACAACCCTGCCTCACTTAAATCCAATTCACTTCAAGTCATGAAATCAACTCCCGATGTCATGGTCCTCTGAGAACAAAGGAAAACAATAACAACAACATTGCTCTATGTGGCTTCTCTCTAGAATTGTATAGAATGTTAAATTCATCTTGCTCAATTCACAGATTTGGAAACCTGTAAGGTAGAGTGGGAACATGCTACGGTCTTCCCAAATGGCCATTAAAATGTTCTATCTGTATAGCACAATGGCAGCCATAGTGTGGGAGGCAAACATATGCTAATGGTGTGACTACTACTCTATCCCTGACATACTCCTAAGCTACCCCCCATTTTTTGCTCTACACTCCCTCTGCACAGCTGCTACAGAAATGCACAAAACTACAGTGATTCCCCTCTACCACCATCACCCTCCAACTACACATGAGTATTCTCCCACACTTTACCTAGGCAACATTTGAAAATATTGTCCCTCTGGGTTTGAAAACTGTACCCCTGTATGTTACTATTCGATTTTGTGACTCCACTGTAATGCACATGGCGATTATTACAACATGATGCCTCTGTACCCTCAAGAGCACAGTTTTCTGGTTTTGAAATACATGCATTTATACATAATCATACATGTATAACCTGTATCTGATTGTTTGCCACCTCAGGGAAGGGAGAGGGGAGGAAGGAAAAGAAGGATAAAAATTGAAACAAAGCTATAAATTAAAATGTTTATGATTTAAAAACATTAAAAGTGACATTAAAAAGTGCCCTTCATTATGGCTCCTATGTGATACTCTAGGCAAATGTTCATGTCACCTACCCCATTTAAGCTTTGCCCCCGCAGTAAAGTAGGGATATCAATTCATGCTTGAATCTGGGGGAAGGATTTAAATATCAGAAGTGCTTGTGAGGATGGCAAACTGCAGTGACAGAGTAATAGGGTATTTTATGCAAAAAACACAAGAAGACATTCCAAATAGTCAAACAGTAGGGGGAAATGAGAGAGAGAGGGGAAGAGAGAGAGAGAGAGAGAGAGAGAGAGAGAGAGAGAGAGAGAGAGAGAGAGAGAGAGAGAGAGAGGATGGAGCAGATAGGGAGAGAGACAGAGAAAGAGGAGAGACAGAGAGACAGAGGCGGGGGATAGAGTAGGTAGGGAGAGAGGCAGAGACACAGAAACACAGAGAGAGAGAGAGAGAGAGAGAGAGAGAGAGAGAGAGAGAGAAAGAAAGAGAGAGAGAGAGGATGGAGCAGATAGGGAGAGAGACAGAGAAAGAGGAGAGACACACAGAGAGACAGAGGCGGGGGATAGAGTAGGTAGGGAGAGAGGCAGAGACACAGAGACACAGAAACAGAGAGAGAGAGAGAGAGAGAGAGAGAGAGAGAGAGAGAGAGAGAGGATGGAGCAGATAGGGAGAGAGACAGAGAAAGAGGAGAGACACACAGAGAGACAGAGAGGGGGGGGGTGGAGCAGATAGGGAGGGAGGCAGAGAGACAGAGAGACAGAGACACAGAGAGAGAGAGAGAGAGAGAGAGAGAGAGAGAGAGAGAGAGAGAGAGCGAGAGAGCACTAAGTATGCATGAATCCTCCCACACAAGGAAGCTTTCTATTTCAACAGCGTTATGAATAAATGAGTTATCTGATCGTTAATGCCATTTCCTGGTCCTTTTCAAGTTGTCTCATTATTTAAATAACGAAGAAAACAGTTTAAACTGGTTCTGTTCTAATTTTGACCTCTAAACCACATTGACTAGTTAGGGGGTATTTTAGGAGAGCTATATTTCAACCACAAGTTTGCATCATAGGGCATTTTTTCTGTGGGTATGCTATAAATCTACAAGATGAATTATGATTCAGTCCTGTAGGTGTTAGCATGGGATTATGTAAGCCTTGTCCATAATAAGGGGAAAAAGATATTACTAGAAATTATAGCAAAGAAACTGAACAAAAAAAAATACGTGGTTATAAATTCTAAAAGGAAAAGTGCTGGATCTCCTTATTATGATGGAAGATTGGGCAGAGAAAGATAAAATAATTTACAACAGTTACTAAGCAAATTCCTCTACTAAAGTTCTCCCACAGTGCTTCATCATGATGCAGGGGTGACCCTGAGCTCTCCAAGGCTAGTCCAACAAAACATAGACCCTTGAAGTTTCTAGTAAGCTGGGAAGGTTTCCGCTGTGGGACCAGCAAAGGATTGTGTTTGTTTTTGAGAGATTAGCCTAGCTCAGTTTGGAGGCTTTCATCAACAGAAGCCTGGACACCAGGTACTGATTTATTTCATTTTGACCAGGGAGGTTCGTAAAGGTTAGCTACTAAGGCATTTAGGTATTGCATCTGCTTCAGAGAGGAAGCTGTGCTGATAATGAAGTCACAAATCATTAAAAGTTGTAAACAAAAAATTTTCACATGATGATCAGTGAAGTTATCATATACTACTCCCCACTCCTCAAAAAAAGGAAAATAGAGTTCTCTACCTCCTGGTATATGTCTTCATCTCTGCCCCTCTCTGTCTCTGCCCCTGTCTCTGTCTCTGTCTTTGTCTCTCTCTCTGTTTCTGTCTGTGTGTGTGTCTGTCTCTTTCTGTGTGTCTCTCCCTGTCTGTCTCTGTCTCTCTGTCTCTCTCCCCCTGTCTCTCTCCCTCTGTCTCTCTCTCTCTCTCTCTGTCTCTCTCTCTCTCTCTCTCTCTCTCTCTCTCTCTCTCTCTCTCTCTCTCTCTCTCTCTCTCTCATTTGCCCAGACAAGATAGATTATTTCTTCTCTTTCATTGTCTGTTACTCCAAGCAGTTCAGCCCTGCTTTGTCAATCCAGATACTATTTCCTTTTTTTAAATCTATGTCACTGTTCCTGTCTAAAACTTTTAACTCTTAAAGGGACAAGGACAATGTCTGGGTTCATAACTCTTTGGAAAGCAATTAACACAATGTCATATGTGATGAGGCTTTGGGGTTTGATGATAATATAGATGGCAGATACAAGGCTTAGTCATACATTTTATTGTGTGATTCTTTAACTTTTATGCCTTGCTTTCTCAGTGAGATTGTTTGCTCTTTAAGGATGAATATCACACCTTAGCCTTCAGTTATATCTTCATGTCCCCAAGCACAGGACTCTACACATAGCAGATAATCAGGAAATTCACTGAATGAATGAAAAGCTGAATTCATCTTGACAGGCCCCATCCTGACTTCAGAAACTTGGTCTAACCCTGGTCCATTATGGTTGTCTAAATCAGTACTTGCCTTAGGGTAGGGAAGCAGCCCAAGGTACTTGGATCCCTCCTTTGATTGGTGGAGGTACTTAAGAGGCACCATTGAAAGGAAGCTAGGTGGAACTATGAATAGAGTGCTGGGCATGGAGTCAGAATCCTCATTTTACTAAGTTCAAATCTAGCTTCAGACACTTCCTAGCTATGTGACCCTGGGCAATTCTCTTAATCCTGTTTACCTCAGTTTCCTCATTTGTAAAATGATCTGGAGAAGGAAATAGCAAACCACACCAGTATCTTTGCCAAGAAAACCCCAAATGGGGTCAGCCTTGACTTAAAAATGACTAAACAATTTGTGGCCTTGAATACGCATTCCTCAGCATGACTGCCTTGATATAATCAGCATCCAGTGTTTTTATAACTAGGGGGCTTGCACAGGAGCTACATGAATATAAGTAACATTTCCAAGGCCTGAGGGAACACTCTAGCCTAGCTCTGACGCATATTGCTTGTTGCTAAATTCACCTCCAAAGATTCTTCATTTATCTTAGAGAAATAACCAATATGACAGTTTGAACCTCAAGTAGATACAGTACATGGGGAAACAAACAGGCTAGAGCCAGAATTTAATTTAATCCAATAAACATTTATTAAGGCCTTTTATGTGGATGGTACTGTTTTGATGCTAGGGAGCACGTGGAATTAAGGTAAAATATAAAGTCCTAGCCCCTTATGATTTAAGGATATGGAATAGGGACTAGACTTGTGAGTTTATCTATCTAGGCAACTCTCGGTGAGGAACTTCCTCTACCAAGGTTGGCACCTTCTCCATGTCTTAGAGAGATCTGGAACTTACCCAGGGTCACACAACCAGTACATGTCAGAAGGAAGACTAGACCCCAGGTCTTCCTGTCACTGTGGAAAGCAGTCTATCCACTATGCCATGCTGCCTCTCTTAGGTGTTAGGAGAGGGGAGGGAGGTTCAAAACACCAAGGTGGATGCATGGCAAGTGCATTTGAGATTCTTTTAAGTTTGATGTAAGGTCTAACTGAAAAAGGCTTCTTGAAAGAGTTGAATTTTAATTTAGGCTTTAAAGTATAGCTAGGATTTCAACAAGGAACGAGGGAGGGGGAGGACATTTCAGGCATAAGGAACTGTAAGTAAAGGCATGGAGGTGGGAGAACACAGGATGTGTTCAGAGGCTGTTTTCCAGTTTGGCTGGAATATAGGAACATATGGAAGGGAATAATATGAGCTAAAGAAGGAAAGGTATCATGGCACCAGATTGTAGAGAGTCTTATATATTGGGCAATGGAGTTTGAATTTCACTTATCAGCAAATAGTGAGTCCTTGAAGATTTCTGAAAAGTTAGTGACATGACCAGAACTATGCCTAAGAAAAATTGTTCTTAGCAGCACACAGCATAAATGATGGATTGGAAGTGGGGTAGAGAATGGGACCACTAGAAAACCCATTAAGCGGCTAAAGTCTAGTCAATTGGTAATGAAGTTCTAAATTATGATAGAGAAAAGAAGGTTGTGAGAGATGCCTTAGAGATAAAATTGACAGGACTTAATAACTAACAAGCTATGAAAAGCGACAAAGAGGAAAGAATAAAAGATAACCCTGAGATTATGAACCATGTTGAGCAGGATAAATGGTAATGGTCTCAGAAGAAAGATAACAAGCTTGCTTTTAAACATTCTAATTTGTGGTTCTGATGGGAAATGTAGGTGTAGTTGTCTTGTAATCAGTTGGAGGTGTGGGCCTGGAGCCTGGGGCTCAGAAGATAGATATAGATTGTGGTGTCATCTTCATTGAGGTAATGGTTGAAGCAGTGGGAGTAATTGAGATATCCCATGGCGTGGATGTAGAGAGGGAAGAGAGCTAAAGATAGAGCAAAATGGAAAGAGGCTGACAAACTAAAGAAGATATAAAGAAAGAGTGGTTAGAGAGGTAGGAGGGGACCCAAATGAGTGTGATGCCTCTGAAGCCAGGGATGAAAGAACATCCAATAGGAGAAGCAAACAACAGTCTCAAAACTACATAAAGAGTCCAGGATTTTGAGGATTTTAAAACCAACCAATGGATATGGTGAATGGGAGGTCATTGGTGATCACCGAGAAAGAAATTTCAACAGAATGGAGAGGACAGAGGCCTGATGGAAAGGACTGAGAGAGCATGTAGTGAAGAACTGATGACATTGGGTGGAGATAACTCTTTTAAGAAAAAAATATGGGAGAAAGCTGAAAAAGAAAGAGCACCACACCATGAGACACAAAATAGAAATATGCCATATGAAGCAAACAAGTGCTGATGATTAAAACCTGACACCTGCTCCCATCAACACCTGGACTTGAAATATATTAGAAGAATAATTGCATTCCCAGAGAAAGAAATGTCATAGCAACTAATAAAGCTCTACCTCCTGTCCACAGTCATAGAGTTGGGGGTGGTGATGAATAACAGTTTAACTTTCCTAAATAATGAAAACTACAGAAAAGAATGTCTATGTTACTGAAAGAAAATCCAAGGAAAAAACATTGTTCTGTTTAGGAACATGCAACTCGCTGGCAGTCAAAATGAGGATGGGGCATTTTTTGTGACTATCCAGAAAACAGCAATATCGGGCTAATCCCAGAAACTCATATCACTCAAAGTTCCAGAAAATTCTAATGCATCCAAATTTACAAATATTCTCCTGCATTTTAGTTCATTTGTATAACAAACTGCCACAGTCAATATTCTTCCTGCTCTAAACTTTACCATCATTTTCTCTAGCATTCAAACGAAAACAGAAGTGCTGCTGGAATATAACTATTCATCAAGGATCCCTGACCTAATGTGTCCTTCTGAGTCAAATGTATCATGATTGACTCCCTTTGCTGGCTCTTTTTCTACCAATGAATTTTTTAAAGTATCCTTGGCCTGAATTTGTATTTTCTTCCCATAACTTTTGAATACTTTCTTGAGGTAATTCATCTCTTCAGTAGCACTGAGGGTTCTACCTTCAAATCAGTTCTGAAGATATCAATAGATACATAGCTCTAAAGGAGGGGACCCTGGACACCATCTAGCCTAATACCCTTACTTTAAAGCTAAAGAAAATTAAGCCCAGAGACAGTAAAAGCCTTGTCCAAGAACACATGGGTATCAAATAGTGGAGATGGGTTTCAAACTTTGGTACATAGCACTGTATTCAGAGAGAAAGGACATGGGCTCACATAATTTCTCCAATCTATGTGAGTTTGAGCAAATACCAAACTTTCCTTGGCCTTAGTTTCCTTATCTGTAAAATGAGGGGGTTGGACTACATAACCTCTGAGACCCCTTCTAATTGTAGACAAAAAGACAAATTTGATCACTTCGATTACTGCTTTAGATCACAGAGAATCTGAGGCACTGCCTAAGTATAAGCATCAAACAGACTGTGGCAAGACCAGTATAAGAGCTCCAGCCATCTTCTCAATCAGTAGTGATCACTGTAACTACTCAATCGTGTATCAGCCAGTGTGAGTCATTAAGAGAGAGAGAAATTAGATTAGCTTTACCATGATCCAATTACTTTAGCCCCATATTCAGTTAATTAGACTGGGGTTATTATTCCAGAAAATGTGGTGCTTAGAGCTAGATGTTGCCCTGTATTTAGACACATTGACATGGGTAGGACTCCAGTAAGAGACAAAAATCTGGCAGGAATGGATTTGGGCTGGGTTGTGTCTGGGTTTAGATAAATCATGTGGTAGGACAGTCAGGGATAGGAACCTGAAAAATCCCTGACAGGAACTTAATCTGAGGGTGGAGTTGTGGATCAGGAAAATGACTCGTAAACAGAACTTGTCCCCAGAGAGAGGATCTTAAAATCCATCAGAGGGCCAGGATAAACAGGGATCAAGACCAAACTAGTGGACAAGGCATGCTGAAGCCTCATTGGCCAACAGAGGTCAAGTTCTAAGCTGATGCAGCAGAAGCTTCAGCTGAGCAGAAACTAAGAAACTTCATACTTAGGCAGGTTTTTATTTTTGGTCTGTTTTCTTTTACACTATGACTAACATGTAAATATGTTTTGCATGATTGCACATGTATAACCTATATCAAGTTGCTTACTGTCTCAGAGAGAGGGGAGGGGAGGGAGGTAGAGAGAGAATTTGAACTCAAAATTTTAAAAAATAAATAAATGTTAAAAATTGTTTTTACACATAATTGAAAAAAATAATAAAATATTATTTTTTTCAAAAAGAAACTTCACACTTAAATCCACTTCCAAATGAAACAATTGGCAAGGAGGCTGATGGGAAGTGTAGGGTTTTCTCCCCCTGAATGGAAAAAGACATTGAAGGATGGTAGAATTTAAAAGTTGTATGCATCCTGGGAACCTGGGAGCTCCTGAAATGTCAGGGGAAAAAAGAACCATACTTCCCAACAGTCTTGTTGATTAAGGACTACACTGGGTACAACAAAAGAACATAAAGGCCTTGTTGCATCATACCGATGATCCATCTGACCTCATATTCCCTCTTGTCCAACAATACCCAGGAAAGGCATCTCTGTTATCTGTCAATAGCCTGTTATAATTTTGCCATCTATGATAAGCCCTGGTGGAGTCCTTTCTAAGTACTTGAATATTTTTTTAATTCTACACAGAGCATTTGAGCCTAACAAGTTAAAAGGGATATTTCAAGCAGGTTTATACAACAGATTTGAAAGATTAAAGGAGTTTATGGTATCCTGGAGCCAGGAGAGTCTGGGTTTAAGCCCTACTTGTTACTACACTGGCAGAGTGGTCCATGGGCAAGTGACTTCATCTCCCAATGCCCCAGGAAACTTACTATAATTGCAGATGAACTGACCATCTGAATTGGTGGAGGGAGTTTCCAAAACTTGATCTCCCCCTAACCTAACTCTCCACTCCCCCAGATAGATAGAGTGGATAGACTGGCAGACCTGAAGTAAGAAAGAGGACATTCAGTCACTTTTCAGTTGTGTTTGACTCTTCATGAACCCATTTGGGGATTTCTTGAAAAAGATACTGGAGTGGTTTGTCATTTTCTTTTCCAACACATTTTATAGATAAGGAAACCGAGACAAACAGGGTTAAGTGACTTTCCCAAGGTCACACAATTAGTAAGGGGCTGAGGCCAGATTTGAACTCTGAAAGATGAATCTTTCTGACTCCAGGCCCAGAACGTCTATCCATTGTACCACCTGGCTGCACAAGAAGTAAGAAAGACCTGAGTTCACATCCTGCCTCCCCTACTTATAAGCTATGTGACTATGGGCAAGTCATTTAGCCTCTCCATAACTATAAAATGATGGTAGTAATACCTGTAGTATCTACATCACAGAGCCATTGGGGAGTTTAAATTAAATAATGCACACAAAGTGCTTTGCAAACTATATAGTGATATATATTTGTCACTTATTATTGGATTTGTTGTCTTAAATGCCACAAGGATAAGATTGACTTTGTAAAATAGTGCTGTTATTATGGTTTACATCAATTCTTTGTATCTATATTGTACTGACCAACAAAGCTCTTTTCCTCCAGTGTCAGCACTATAGCATCAATAGAACTGTGGAAGAGAATTGCATTCCCTTCTGACTCATACATCACTTACATAATTACAAGCAAAGATCCAATTCTCAATTACCAGCACCAAACAGGCCTATATTTTAGTGTCCACCATGCCCATCTATTTCAACAACTTGCTCTCCAACTTTGACGCATTACTTTAATACAGGCCAGGGCATTAAAAGATCTCATAAAATCCCTATACATCAGGCTGGAGCCATAGCAGCATTAAATATCAAAGCTGGAAGGAGTTTGGGGGTCATCTAATCCAACCCCATCCTTTTATATATATAAGGGAACTGAGATCTAGAAAAGGGAAATAGCTCAGCCAAGATCTCCTTTTGACAACTGACTTCAGGCTTACACCTCAAAGTCAACAGGGATCAACTTTAAGTAGGAAGTAAGGGAAGGGAAAAGCACCAGTGAGGGAGGTAAAGTGGAGGGTAAATGGGGAGGATAATGTCATCACCTCATTACCAGTGTTTGGCAATGTCAGAAAACTAGCCCAAACAAAATCCTACAGTGTAATTAGTTCAAGTTTCCTGCCGGTCTGAAAACAGCCTGAATGCATACCCATCCCCCCTTTGGTCAAAGGGTAAATTCCCTTTGCTTTTTAAGTAGGCCAACACAAAGTCTCAGTTAGGGTGCTGACAATACCACTGATATGTATGACCAGATGATGATTTGCTCACCTTAAAAAACAGAATCATATTCTTCTTTCACAACATGACTAACGTGGAAATATGTTTAATGTGATTGTACGTGTGTGTGTGTGTGTGTGTGTGTGTGTGTGTGTGTATAAAACCTATATAAAATTTCTTTCTGTCTTGGGAAGGGGGGAGGGAAAGGAGGGAGGGAGAAAAATATGGAACTCAAAATATTACAAAAACAAATGTTGAAAACTATCTTTACAAGAAACTGGAAAAAATAAAATACTATCAAGATTGAAAGAAACGGGATCATAAACAATGTTCAGTCTCAGAGGGTTATTAAAAAAAACTATAAAGATATTTGTGAAGTGGTTCATGAGAAGCAGCTCAGTGAAGTGAAAGAAATAACCATAATAATAATTAACCGTTATGTCATGCTTTAAGGTTTACAAAGCTCTACAGATCATATCTCATTTGATCCTCACAAGAACCCTGGGAAATAGGTGCTATTTAATTCAATTTAATTCAATAAACATTTATGAAATGCCTGATATGTGCCAGATACTGTGCTAAGTGATGGACATACTAAAGAAGAAAAGACAAAAGACAGTCCCTGCCTTCAAGGGGCTCGCGATCTAATGAAGAAGACAACAAACAAACAAATATAAACAAAGCCAGCTGTCTATAGGATAAAAAAGGAAATAATGAACAGAGAGAAGAGGGTTTGGGGAAGACTATCACTCTCTGAGGCAGAGAATGGTGAAGTGGCTTGCCCAGCATAATACACTCCAAGTGTCTGAGGTCACATTTGAACTCAAGTCTTCCTAACTCCAGGTCTAGCACTCTGCCCACAGTGCCACCTCATGGTTTAAGAGATTTGGGTTTGAATACTACTTAATTGTTTGAGTTACTTAATATCTCTGATGCTGACATCTGGAGGTAGATTTTGTTTACAGAGAGAGAGAGAGAGAGAGAGAGAGAGAGAGAGAGAGAGAGAGAGAGAGAGAGACCTCCTTTCAAGGAGATTCTTCAGGATTGGAGGCAAAAACTAAACAGAGGCAGAAGACATGCTTCTTCAGACCATGTGTGGTTCCAGAAAGACTGGCAACATATCACCTTGATAGTTGTGGGGCAAGAAGCAGTTAGAGGCGAGTCTTACAGGATTATTTTTGACCCAACAGGGGCCTCATATCTCCAAGGATATTCTCTGGACTTCATTCTGCTTGGAGAGGGGACATTTCAAGGACTATTCAGCACATTTGGGGAAGTTGAGGAGAAAGTGGGAGAGAAGGTGGGGGAGAAGGCAGCACAGCTCCCAGACAGCTTAGAGTCAAATTATGATCTTAGAAATGTCCTTGGACCACAACTTGACCAGAGAAAAAAAGTACCTCAGGCTTGGCCTTTCCAAGGACATGACTCAGGCTGATTTGGAGAATACATTTCTTAACACCAGTCAAAAGTAATATCTAAACTAAGTTTTTCCTGTGAAGAAAATTCATAGATTTGAACCATTAAAAATCAGCATGCTATACTGGAAAGAAGACAGGTCTTTGATTCAAGAAAGCCTAGGTCAGTTCAGAAGGAGGGGCAGTGCAGCTACCAGACAGTCCCGTAAGAAGCAAATGATCTATCACAATTGAACGTGCCCAAGGCTCCAGAATTCTTAATTATGTCTCTTCCTCACAGTATTGTTGTGAGGAAAGTGCTCTGTAAACCTTAAAGGGCTACATAACTGAGTTATTCTTTCACAAAGCTGTCTGTAAGAGTGTGAACAAATCTGATGTCACCCAAACCATCATTCCGATTGACTACAATGAAAGACTTCTTTACTTAGCATTAAAATAATCCCTAGGGAATGAGGGCAGATGACTACCTCGGTCCTAGGCTGATTGGCCTGGGGTCTTACAGAATCATAGTATCATAGATTTGTAGACTTATGAGCTAAAAGGAACCATAGATAGTACCTTACCCCCCTCATTTACAGCGATTAGAGGCAAAGTGAGGTTAAGTGATTTTCCAGACATCACACAAGTGGGAGGGCTGGAATTAAAATTTCAGTCGCCTGGGATTCCAAATAGAGCATTTTTTTTCTGGTACCCAACACTGCCTCTCCAGAGACCTCTACTTATTTGCCCTGAGTTCAACTGAGTGATAAGCAATAATGATAATACAAACAAGCAAAACTTCTCCAAAAGAAACTAAAAGTCATCAGTATAAGTCTGGTTTATGGGAACACAGTGTTTAGGAGAGTCTAGACCTATGAAAAGATTAGTGTAAATTCCTGATGAGAAAACTCCCTCTACAGTACCAATGAATATGGTACCTGCTCTGCAATTTATAGTCCTAGAGATTTTCCTGGCTACTGAGAAGTTTAGAGACTTCTCCCAAGTCATACAGTTAGTAGGTACAAAAACTGGGACTTGGTCATGAAATCATATTAGTACTAATGACTTAATTACCTATATTTCTAATCATATTTTGCTCCTTTAATACCCTGAGAGTCATACTTTCATTGATGTGCATATAACCCTCCACAGATCAGGATGACTCCTAATCCTGTGTATCTTCACTATAAATATAGGGAAGGGGAGATACTGTATAGGAAACTATTGGATGAGGAAAATCCTTCAACCAATGCAAATCAACACCTTCTCTGTACTTTTTATTCCTAAAGAGTTGGCTAGAGCACTGAGAGGCTAAGTGATTTTCCAAGTGTTCCATAGTCAGTATATGTCAGAGGCAATATTTGAACCTGGGGGAAGCTAGGTAGTGCAGTAGATAGAGCACCAGGCCTGGATTCAAGAGGACCTGACTTCAAATCTGGCCTCAGACACTTAACACTTACTAGCTGTGTGACCCTCGGCAAGTCACTTAAGCCCAATCGCCTCACCAAAAAAAATATATATATATATATATATATATATATATATATATATATTTGAACCCGGTTTTCCTAGTTCCAAGGCCAGCTTCCTATACACTATGCTACACTGCCTCTATAATGCATATGCATATTATTCAATAATTCTTCCAAAAAGATCTCCTCCCTAACCCCTACCAAATGCACTAGAGGTATTCTTCTGTTACAAATGTGCCCTTCAAGCTATCTGTCAGTTCTCTCTCATTTTCACTGTATGACCAGCCCACTTCCTTTTCCTGTTATATGTATAGGCGCTTCTTCCCCATAACTCATCATTGGTAATATACTATAGACTATTTATACCCATTATGAATTTTTCCATTGCCCTTTGGGTTACTTGCAATTTTAATTTTTCCAAGATCATGGTGTTCCATGAGGCATAACCATATAGTATCACCAAGGAGAATATTGGCATTATAAAGATAGGACTTTCTGGCAGTGAACAGTTTGGAATAATTGAAAAGCACTGAATTATTTCCCAAGTGCAACTCATCCTCATATCTTTCTACCCAGTTCTGGACTCAGCACATTGTCAACTTGCATTTTCTTGTCAAAGCACAGTAGAGAGAAGGCCAGCCTTGGAGTCAGAAAAACTTGGGTTCAAACCCTGCCTCTGACACATACCAGCTATGCAGGCTTGGGTAAGTCACCTAACCTCTGAGAGGCCCAAACAACTGAAAATATAAATTACAGATGAATTGCCGATCTGAATCAGATTTATCCCATAAGGAAACTCCAAACTAATGAAATCACAGGTCCAGAATATGAGAGATGCAACACCTTGATGTTCTGCTCATTCAGTTACATATCATAGCTGTCATAATATGTAATTTTTATCCAGTTTGTTTTTCTAAGATAGACAGGTAGAACAATTTCTTTAGTTTTTCTATGTATTAGCCTAAAAAGGCTTTTCTTAGTTACTGCATTTGATGTCATTGATATAATGGCATAATAATGAAATGATGCCTTTTACCCACAGAAAACCTTTCCACCAACAAGCTCTTCTTTTGTTTGATCTTTATTCAGGACATTTTAATGCCACTAATTAAAATCTTAGATAAGCATATTTTTACACCTTTCTCTATGTCAAAACTCAGTGACTTGTTGAACAAAGGCATCTCCATAATGTGATTATAGAATTCTGACATCAGCATGGAGGGATACCTTATCTAAGAGAAGACTTCAAGGCTCTATTTTTGTTTAATCAAGTCAAATTCTTTAAAAAAAATAGTAGACATAATTTAATCATATAGTATATTTCTTCCTGTTGTTTGATGGTAAATATGTGGTCTGCTATAGACAACTATTTGCAAAAACCTGCTTTTGGCCTTCTCAAGTTGTTGTTATTGTTTAATCCTGGATAGTCATGGTGTATGCATAAATAATCCTCAGAAAGATTTTTGTAGAGGTAAGACAGCAATCATATAATTAATAGTTACTTATGTAACTTCATTCAATAAAGTGAGAAGGGGGAAAATTTAAAATATTTAGTAACTATATTTCTATAGAATTGGTTTCCTTTCAATCTTATATATTTTATTTAATGCATCTGCCAAAAGGGTCCATGACACAAAAAAGGTTAAGAACTCTTAGAGGAAGTTGTAAAATTGTGTTAAGTCCACTACACATTTATGTCAGTTACCTCACCTTGCTTTTTTTTTTTGGGGGGGGGCAGGGCAATGAGAGTTAAGTGGTCACACAGCTGGTAAGTGTGTCAAGTGTACCTAGTTACCTTACCCTCTCATTCTTCCTACTGCCCTATTGCTATTGATGGCTATTGATGGCTTAAAAATCTAGGAGTCATCTTTCACCCTTCTCTTTCCCTCACCTCCCACACTCAAGAAATTGACAAGTCCTTACAATTTTACCTCCATATCCACATCCATCCCTTTGTCTCTATTCTTACTTCCACCATGCTAGTTCAGGTCTTTATCACCTCTCCATGGCCTATTGTAATAGCGTACTATCTAATCTCCCTACTATAAGTCTTCTCCCTACTCCAAATCCGTCTGTCACATAGTTCCAAAAATAATCTCTTTAAAAATAATATATGTATGGGCAGCTAGGTGGCGCAGTAGATAGAGGACCGGCCCTGGATTCAGGAGGACCTGAATTCAAATCCGACCTCAGACACTTAACACTTACTAGCTGTGTGACCCTGGGCAAGTCACTTAACCCCACCTGCCTCACTAATATATAGATATAGATATAGATATAGATATAGATATGTAGATATATATGTAGATATATGTATGTATGTATGTATGTGTATGTATGTATATGTATATGTATGTATGTATGTATGTATACATAGACTTGCTTTGAAAAATAACACTGGTTATAGGCCATACTACATAAATCACTTGGTTGAGGGACATAAAGTACAATTTATATTTGAACCAAAATAACATCTGACAGAATCCTTGCCTTCTAGGCAGCTACTGTCAAGTTGAGAAATAATGCATATTTTCAAATAACTATAATCCAAGATAGTATAAGATATGTCATATGAGTGGTACAAATAATAAATGCTATGGAAGTTTAGAGGAAGGAGAAAAGTTTCATGGAGCATATAGAGTTTAAGCTGAGCCTTGAAGTAAAGATAGGATTTCAATATAGAGAGTTTGTTAGGGAGGTTGTGAAGGAAGCAGTATCTACCATGGAAGCTAGAGTAGTTTTTGTTTGTTTAGTTTTTTTTCTAAAGGGCCCCTGATTGGTCCAGGGAGGTCAGGCTCAAGCTGTTAACTTGTCTGCCTGGAATACTAAGCTATAAACAGCCATTCCACGAAGACCCCTCAGACTTGGTAGATGTCCCATTGCCATACAAGTCACCACACCCAACATGCACCACTGACAAAACACATTTCTATATGGAATCAAGGCCACCTCTATCTGTACCAGTCTGTGTCCTTGCTAAGTATCCTTTCCAATCAATGGCTAAGTAGACCCTCTTTTGTTAACTCTTACTTGGTCTATGAGTGTCTTCTTTCATTCTCATCTCAAACCAGAAGTACCAGACCTGATACTTACCAGCCTACAACAGAGAGTAATTCAAACAAGGGGAAGAGGATGAGTAAAGAAACTAAAGCAAAGTATATTCTGGAAGTGGTGAGTAAACTAGCTTGACTGGAATTCATATATACTTTTGCATCCATAGCTCCCGTTGCTACTCTACCCATACCCTGTACTCTAGCAACCCTGAACTATTTGCTGTTCCTTTAGCACACCCTACATTTTCACCTGCCCATCCCCATAGCTTTTTTCATGCCTCTCTGCCTAGAATACCTTCCCTAACAAGCCTTCAAAAACTTTAATGGCAGAAAAACACCATCTTCACTACGAAGTTGTCTCTGATTCCTCCACTATATGTGCTTTCTCCTCAACCTAAATGCCAGGGACACATTGTGTTTTTCCAATGGTAGCTATCACATTCTATACTGTGTTATAATTTCTATGTATTTCTCTTAATTCCCCTGCTAGATTATAAACCCCTTAAAAACAGAAACTATTTTCTTACTCATTCTCATATTCCTGATAACACCTAGTAGTATCTTCTATACTTAGAAGATAACCAGTATTTATTGAACCAAAGAATGAAGGAATGATTTAGATTTAAAAGGTAAATGAAGAACAGATTGTGGATGACATTGGATGGCTTAAGAGTTGCATATGTTGATGTGGTACAGTAGAAAAAAATCACTGGTTCTCGATTCAGAACACCTAGGTTCAAAGCCTGCATTCGATTCTTTCTGCCTGTTTGATCTTGGGGGACTCACAACCTCCCTGGGTCTGTTTTCTCATCTGGAAAATGAAAGGATTATACTAGATGGCTTCTGAGGTCCCTTTTAGCTCTATAATTACTGAGGCTTTTTGAACAGGTAAGTCACATGATCAAAATGATATTTTTAAGCTGATTAATCTGACAGCACTATGCAAGGTGATAGAAGGAGGGAGAGACTTGAGCCAAAGACACCAGTTAAATGGTTCAGCAATTTAGCTATGAAGTGATAAGGACCAGAATGAGGATGTTGCCACTGTGCTCTTTAGTCTATGTCTTTCGAGACTGAAAAGTCACATTCATTTTTATTCAGTCCTCTTACTCAGCCCTTTGATTATCTTGTTTGTCCTTCTCTGAATTTTCTTCACCTTAATAACTTTCTTGAGGTACAACAAACTGAAAGCACCCAGTTTCCCTGCTTCTGATAATGAGAATATGCAATCTTTCCCAGTTTTATACAAGGGTACAATAATGTTTTCAGTTTTGCATCCAACAGCCTTCCTGATAATACCCAACATGCTGAGCATTTTCAGCTACAGCAGTAAGTTCAGTCAATGGTTCAAGGAACCAACCTTTCCTGGGTCATAGAAAGAACAGCGGACATGGAGTCAGAAGACTTGGATTCAAGGCTCAGTTCTGTCTGTTCTTAGTTCACAGTGGACTAAAGAGGTCATTTCACTTTTCTAGGCCTTCTTTTCCCCTTATATAAAAGAAGGGGTTGGGCTACATTTTTTCTAAGATCCCTTCAAGCTGCATCATTCTGTGATTTGGTAATTTTGTGATTCTGAGATAGTATGAGTTCTTTATCCAATACGTACAGCATGTAGGTGTGAGGTTTTTTCCTCAGCTGTATTAACTTGTATTTATCCACAATGAAATTCATCTGAATTCACTTCCACTCAGGCTCACAGCTGCGAAAGGCCAAGGTCAGGTCTGGAAAGGCCCTGGAAAAGCCCAGGGCTGAATGGCTTGTGTGATGCTAATTTTACCCTCCTCTGCTTATGGAGCCAAGGAAAGAAAAGCTGAGACATTCCAGGGTATGTCGAGGTCAGGAACTTTGAGCAATGGGTCAATATTAAAAGAAAAAAAAAATAGCAGACAAGTCCATTAAAAAGGGTTAGAGGCAGAAAACTGTATATGAAATGGCAAAAGGGTAGGAAGTGACAGGTGGTGGGACTCAGGTCTGGGTCTCAGGCTACAAGAATTTAGTGCTCAGTAATAACCAGGAGGTTGAACTAGACTAAGAAATGGGCTTAATTTTTTACATTCAAAGGCATCATAGAAACACTGAAGTTTTCAGAGGTGGCCAGGCCCAGACTTCCTGCTTCAACCAAATTCTCTTTAACTGGTGAGTCCCTAGCTATCATACAATATGTACCAGTGTGTAATTTAAAATTCTAAATGTGGGTTCTAATCTGTCCCCCCAGTTTGGGGGGGGGAGACTGACTAAAATCACAGATAAATGAGTTTAGGGGTTTTTTTTAAGGGTTTATTGAAAGATAGTAAAAGAAAGAGAAAGATTGAGAACAGATTTCCTATAACCTGGTGATCCTAAACTTCCTAAACTCCCATTTCTGAAGTCAACTGCCACCACGAAGATCTCTCAAAGCCAAAGAGGCCAAACTCTCTTGCCAGCCTCTGCTTCCTCCTTCCTGTTCCCCTCCCAGAAATGGGAGGTTCTTCAAGCTGATTGGTTCACTGGGCCCAAAGGTGGTCAAAGTTCAAAGTTGTTAGCTTCTGAGAACAATTACTTTCTTAAGTACCCGTAAGTACCAGTCAGATGTGCTTAACTAGAAGTCAGCCAGTAATCCATTCAGGAGTCAGACCCTTTATGCAATCCAATCAATTTAAATTAATCTCCAGGTGGACCCCTGAGTATCTGCTAAATCTCATCTATCACATTCCTATCTTGACACACCAGCAATAGGCAAATTCCAAGGCAAGAGAACAATTTCCATCTGGGGCAAAAGAGAAGGGATCCAAATTGGGAGAAGAGGCATAAATTAATAAACCATGCTGGTACCAAGAGGAGGAGATGAGTGAGCAGACTAGTTGTTGCTCCAGAGATTTCAGAGCTGCAGAGTTCATTCTAGATAAGGAAATCTCTGTGCTAGAAATTCCAAGAATGTAAGCTTGTATCTGACTCAACTTGATTCTCCAGGGAGAATGCTGGCAAGCGGTGGCACAGTGGAGAAAGCGCTGGACCAAAAGTCAGGAAGAGCTGAGTTCAGATCTAGTCTCAGACACGTACTAGCTGTGTGACCCCAAACAAGTCAGTTCCCTCAACTGTAAAACAGAAATAATAATACAATGTACCTCTCAGGGTTGCTGTGAAAGTCAAATCAGAATCAGATATTGACCTTTACACTTATTCCTTGGCATTTATGTCAAATCAGCCCTTAGCATGTATTTATCATCTTATATTATGTTCTGGATGCTATATGCCCTACCTGCAGAATAATGAAGTCCAAATGAATCAAATCCAGGTTACCTGGAGCAGGTTCCTTAAGCATATGAGATATACAGCAGGCACTATACACATACAAATATTATCCTGCTTGTTTTCCTGTGAGGTAGGCACTATTATCATCCCCATTTTTAACAGTTGAAGCAATTGTTGTTTGTCCTTCATTGTCGAAGAAGACGATGACAGTGGGGTGATTGTCATGACTTGCAGTGAATTGGACTTAAGTGAGAGAGAGCTGTGCACAGTCACCAGTCTCACTCTCCTCCAGAGCCATCTGGGTGCAGTGGCAAGATATACATCAGGAAGACTGGAGATGGCTCTGGATGTCTGAGGCAATTAGGTTTAAGTGACTCACCCAGGGTCACACAGCTAATAAGTGTTTGAGGTCAGATTTGAACTCAGGTCCTTCCAAATTAGGGTCAGTGCTCTATCTTCTGTATCACCTAACTTCCCAGGCAAGTGAAGCAGAGGTTAAATAAATTAGTTGCCTAAGGTCACACAAGTTAGTAAGTGTCTGAGGCAAAATTTGTACTCAGATCTTCCTGTTTCTAAGCTAGCCCTCTAACTACTATTATCACTTAGCTGTCTCAACAGCCCCTATTCCAGAGAAAACTCTTTCTACTACATCATACTGCTTCTCTTTGTTCCATTCAATCAATTGATAAGGAATTCCCTTATCCTCACAAATATAGTTATTTTTCAAAGAATTCTAACAGACTTTTTCAGTAGTGTATCAAGAGCCAGTCTTGAAGTCAGGAAGACCTGGGTTCAAGTCTAATTTCTGACACCCATTGGTTCCTGATCTTCAACAAATCACTTACCTTCTCATGGCCCCAGGCAATTTTCTTAGACTCTGAGAAAGGTGGTGATCTGTACTGACAAAGGCAATTTCTTCATCTAGGATTCTCTATGCCAGCGAAATCACAAGTCCAGACTCTATCCTTTTGTGATTTCCCAAGGAGGATATCTTTACTTAAGTGTTCAACTAGCCTACGGTTATTATGGATTCTGGACGTTTACCTTAGTATGGAAATTAGGTTTGCCAGTCAGTGGATCCAAGGGCCTCTGTAGAGTGTTTACGATATACTGACACTGACAATTTTCATTGCTAAACTGAATAGCTTCATGGCTCAGCAAAACTTCTATAATGTTCTATCCTTTCTATGAATTCCTGTAACATTGAAAGTCTACAACACAAAAACTTAACCCAATCTTATGTCTCATATTATTTTCTAGGCTTATTCATAGGGTAGATACAGTGAAAAATGTGACAGATTTGGAGTCAGAGAACCTGGATTTTCATTTTGGCTTGCCACCCATTAGTTGCGTGATCATGGACAAGTTGCAACCTCTCTGAGCCTCAGTTTCCTCATGTGTAAAATAGTGGTAATCATACCTGCACTGTCCATATCACAGGGTGATTGAGAAGTTCAAATCAAATTTTATATATGTGTATGTATATATATATATATATATATACATATATATATACACACATACATACATAAATAAATACATATAAGCATATGCATATATGGTGCTTTTCAAAATTTAAAGGGACATATAATCATGCATTTAGATTTTTGTTGTAAGCATGTATAGAATGATTTAGTAAAGCAGTGTATAGATATGTCCATCTTTGTGTCCACGTTTTACTTGCTAACAAAGCCTTTTCCTCCCGTATCAGCACTCTAGCACCAACAGAACTGTGGGAGAGAATTGTATTCCCTTCTGAATCATATATCACTTAAATAATTACAAATGAAAATCCAATTCTCAATTAGCAAGAATCTTCAGTGGCTCCCTGTTGCTTATGGGATAAAATACAGATTCATCAGCTTACCCTTTAATGCCCTTCCTGATCTGATTCCACTTTACCTCTGTAGACTATTTCACAGTGTTTCCCTTCAATCATTGTGTTCCAGGTAAACTATGCCATTTGCTATTCCCTGAACTCAGCCCTTCTTTCCCCCACCTCAGGGCCACTCCCTTCTAACTTCCATCTCTTAAACTCTATAACCTGCTTCTAGGTCTCAGTAAGGAGGTAGTGATGGGGCTCTGGCCTAGTAAGTGTCAGGTGTCTGAGGCCACATTTGAACTCAGGTCCTCCTGAATCCAGGGTCAGTGCTTTATCCACTGCTCCACCTAGCTGCTCCCTCTCCAATCTTTTAAAAGAAAATTAGAACACTTCCCTTGACCCTTTCCACCCCACTAAGATATCATCCCAACTGCCACTTTCCCTTCACTACTAAACACTGTATTAAAAAAAGATGTTTTCTTCTTCAAATACTTCCATTTCCTCACCATTTCTTCTCTCCTTTGCCTCTTGCAATCTAGGTTTTATTACCACCACTGAGTGAAAATGCTTTCTGTCTTTTTTGTTTCTATTTGTATTACTGGAACTTAGCATAGTGCCTGGCATGTAGTAAGGACTCAATAAATTTTTATTGATTTGTTGACTTGATGAACTCAAGGAAATATCTAGATGTATTTCCATAGAGGTCCCAAGGGGAACAACCAAAGAGGAGGATTATTTGACATTCTCTGGAAATGAAGTTCTTCTGACAATCAAGAGACTTGGGTACAAACTTGTTTTGTGTTTTTTGCTGAGTTAAATTAAACTTTTTCTCTGTTTTTAAAAAGCATTCCCTCAAATTGCATCAGTGAGTTCCTATTAAGTTCAAACCCTCTATAGGTTTTACACCACTAACCGCCCCTTCTGCTCTCTTATCTTAGCTTCAGAGACATCTTATACTCTCCTGGTTTTCTTCTTATCTTTCTAGCTGCTTTTTCTTAGTCTTATTTGCTGGTTCCTCTTCTTCTTAAAACCTTAAAGAGAGGGTTCCCCAATATTCTGTCCTGGACTCTCTTCTCCTCTCTTGTTGGGAATCTCATTCATTGCTAGATATTTAATGACTACCTCTAAGCAGATGACTACCAAATTACTATCTCTAGCCTTAATCTATCTTCACAGTTCCATTTTCTACATCTTCCTGAATGCCCCATCAAAACCTCAAATTTAATGTGTACATGACTGAACTGATTCTCTTTCCCCTTAAACCTATTTTTCTGACTTCACTATCTCCATCAATGGTAACACAATGGATTCCCATATTCAAAATCTTGTGGTCATCTTTGACTCTCCTTCTCAAAGAAGGAAATAGGGGGCAGCTAGGTGGTGCTGTGGATAGAGCACTGGACCTGGATTCAGAAGGACCTGAGTTCAAATCTGGCCTCTGACACTTACTAGCTATGTCACCTAGGATAATTCAGTCTGTTTGCCATAAAATGGAGATGATAATAACATTTACCTCCTAGGGTTGCTGTGAGGATCAAATGGAATATTTGTAAAGCACCTAGAGCATAGTAGGAACTATATAAATTCTCATTATTATTATTTCTCCTGTTCTGCCCTCTCACTTTTCCTTTTTTTGTGCTTTTTTTGTGCTCTCGTTAGATGGTAAGCTCCTTTCTTTTCTTTTTTAGCACAGCATCTGGAACATAATAGTTGCTTAATAAATGCTTATTGTCTGGCATATGAGTATTGTATCATTCATTCAATATTAGCAGTTAATGTACTGTGAAGGGATTTTCTTATAGCAGGCTCGACTATGCTAAATCATCTTTAGTCTTTCCCTCAAAGCTCTAAGAATCATTATGGATATCACTCATTGCAAAGATTCCCTTCAGTGCCAAGCTGCTAAGGTAGGTACTACTCCTACCTCCATGGCTTTTGCAGGTATCACAGTAGTGTGGAAGTGGAATGCGAGATGCTTGGTCCCTTCAGAAAGATGGGGGATGTTCTCATAAACTTCCTTCAGGAGGCAGGCTGTCCCTGTTCTAACCCTGCAGCTGTATTATTAGAAAATCAATGTGAAACATCTCATGAAGTTTCAACATACCCCAAACCACACTAATTATCTTTCCCCTTACATCTACTTTACTTTGGGACTTCACCATTTCCATCAGTGATACCACCCAGACTCTCATCTTTTTCTTTATTTTTTTTTGCATATGAAATTTTTTTTATTTTAGACTTTTATTTTCCAAATTACATGTAAAAGCAAATTTTGACATCAATTTAAAAAAAAAAAACTTTGTGTTCCAACTTCTTTTCCTCCCTCCCTTCCCAATCCCACCCTAAGAATTCAAACAATTCAACATAAATTATACATGAGTAGTCATGGCAAACAATTCTACCTTATCTAGGTTGTTGGACTCTCATCTTTAAAAGTACATCAGCTAGGTGGCGCAGTGGATAGAGCACCAGGCCTGGATTCAGGAGGACCTGAGTTCAAATCCAGTCTCGGACACTTAACACTTACTAGCTATGTGACCCTGGCCAAGTCACTTAACTCCAATTGCCTCACCAAAAAAGGAAAAAAAAATACATCCAGGACCAGAGCCCCAGACTCAAAAGCAATAGGTAAAACTATAGCATCTCAGAGTCCCTTTAAGTGGGGTTTAGAAATCACATGACCATATCTTCCTAGTTCAAATTATGAGATGGGAGATCCAGTTGGGCATATGATTGTTAATTTGGACTTCAAGCCATGGTAGCTATAGGTTCTGATCATGAGCTTCCCCTGGAAGATTTCTCTACCAACCATTTAAATGTTTAAGTCCTATGACAAGCAGAATCCATAATTCAAGCTATTTTGAATTTCTTGATTCCATTTTTTTTTGTGGTTTAATAAGATCAGGTCTTTCTGCAGGAATGTTCTCTAGTGATATCCCCACTACTGACTTTTCTTTTGCTTCCTGTGGTCATTCAGCCAGCCAGCTTCTTTTCCCACCCACTAATCTACCTGTTCCCTTCTTGATTTAGTGATTGAAGTTAAGACTCCTAGAGTAAATAAATTTTAATACCAATAGTGTTGAGACAAATGCAATAACTACTGCTACCTGAAGAAAAAAATGCTGAAGCTAAAAATCACAAACCACTCTGATAAATATGTCATAATTTCTTTTTAAGATTTGTTGTTGTGTTAGTCCCAATTTCCAAATAGTTAAAAAATATGCTAAAGTGTTTTCAATCTTTTGTCTATGTGTTCATTTCACTCTGTAGAAAAAAGATGGCAGAGCTGATCTCATGATTTGTATTGGATCACACTAAATAGAGAGTGCTGACCTCAAAAGACCTTCTTAGGTGCCTGAGGTGAGAGCTACAAAATACAACTTGGCTTTTCAATGTTTACTGGAGGCATTTCCCATAAGGCTTCTGAAGGAAATCATTTAGTTGTTTTGAAAATAAAATTCACAGAACAAAGAACAGGATGTTTCCAAAGAACTGGAATTGGAAATTAACTTTAAATTAAGAATAAAAAAATTGAAATGAATGCAACTGTCAAATGCATGAGGTCCCCAAGCTGTCTGCTTGTAGTTTTAATAGTTGAGAGTTCATACTCTAAATAGTTGTCTGGTCACCATCTCAGATACCAGATCACAGAATTTGAGATTTGAAAGGGTCTTTAGTGGCCACCTAACCCATCCCATAAAAGAAAGGCCAATATGCCAATCCATTTACCAATATGCCATATCCAACAAGTGGTCCAACAGCCTCTCCTTGAAGACCTCTAAAGATGGGGAACCCAACTCCTTATAAGGCAATCCATTCCACTTTGGAGCAACTAAAATTAACTTGATGTCTTAATGACATCAAGCCTAAATTGGCTTCTTTACTACTTCTATCTGGTATTCCTCATTCCTCCTTCTGGGGCCAAATAAAACAAGTTGACTCCCTCCCCATTCTGACAGGCCACCAGATACTCAAAGACTGTTACCAGTTCACTGACTAGTCATGATCTCCCCTACTTACATTCTTTCTCTTACCAGTTACTCACTTGATGTCCCACCTGGTCCTCAACCACTAATCGATTTACCAATGCTCTTCTGGCTACCATTCTTTCATCTCTCCCCTCACTTGTCCTTCTGAGTGTGTATGTATTGATGTGGAGGTTGTCCAGGTATATGTATCTATAGTTTCCTCATCTGTAAAATAAGGGAATTGAACCAGATGACATTTCCAGCTCTATAGCTAGGACTTTATAATAAGATCATTCTAATATCATCATAAAACATTTTAAAGGACATAAGGACACACAGGGATAGGAACTTGATACATTATTTCATTTTTACGAGAGATTTCCAGATGAGGAAACTCCCACCCAATACAGGTCAGTATCTTCTCTGAGATTTATAGCTGCCTCTAGCACTGAGCTATTAAGTGACTTGCCCACATCACATAGCCAATATACAACAGAAATGGGACTTGAACCCTGGCTCTGAGGCTAGCTCTCTCTCCACAATGGCATGCTATACATGTATAAAGCAAATTACTCCAATATTCATTCTCTGTAAGCTTACAATGTAAGCTAGATATCACTATGAAAATCACGTAAAGAAGAAACCAGGCAACAGGAGAGAAACACTCAATTAATGCATAAATGTGTGGTGATGCATTTATGTTATGTGCAGGACAAGAGGAAGCACATTTTCTGAGTGGGATGTGAGGATGATGTATAATTGAAATAAGGAATGAGAAAAGTCGTAGGAGTTCAGTGTCTAGAGGGGGTTGGGCTAAGAGAAGCCAGCAGTTGCATTTTGGTAAAGCCACATAGGCTTTAGCTTTGTCCATACCATTCATCACAGAGCACTGTTCTAGACTCAGGCAAATAGAAAAAGAAGATCTAGTCCCTGCCCTCACCCTCTCAAACTGGAGATGACAGTACAATTGATACAGCATTAGATACAAAATGACATAGCATTTGGAGGTTTTCAACAAGCTTCACTGAATCCTCACAGTAATCTTGTAGAGACAAATAGAGCAAGTATTATTATCTCCATTTTATAGATAAGGAAAATGTGGCTCATGGAGTTAAAGGAACTTGCCCAAAGTCTAATTACTGATAATGGATGAAGCTAGATATCATGAGACAGAGACTCATAGGAATAGCCCATACCTAGGCCTAATAGATCCAATTCCCTGCTTCCAGATGACCTCTTCCCAAAATTGATAAGAAGGAGATCAGAAACATCTAATGCAGATAAGTGACACAAGAACAATTGTGGTTAACAACTTCAATCTGCATTCTCACCTGCTGTCCTATATCACTTTGTATGGAATAGGGCAGCCACTGGCACCCAGACTCTCAACAAAGTCCCTTTTCAGATCAGGGTTCCACACCCAAGCAGGCTTCAATAGGTTCAAACTTTCCCTAGCACTCGCCATGTCACACAGACTCCTCCAGTACACACTGAATCTGTGCCTCCTAAATTCATGCATTCATTCACTACCTACTTCTTCCGAGTTCCTGATGTAGAACTGGTCTTTATTTTTCTCATTTTTCCATACATTCACTGAATTATTTCTCTAACCTGACATCCACTCAGAAACTCCTAAGCTCCTTTCTTCACCAAACCCAGACCAATTTCCAATCTCCATAACAGCCAATATCTGTCCTGTGGCTATTTCCCAACACCCTTGGTGAGACCTTGGGAATAAGTGGCAGCTGCATGCCCTCAGAGCCTCAGGTATACAACTGTTCCTCTGACAATGAGTCTTAAGCCATATCTTCTAATTTCAAGTCCCAGATCTGGCATTCTTTCTAATACATGATACTATCTTTCCTCAGATGAGATACACTTTATTAGTGATAATATAAATATGTGTGTGTGTGTGTATATATATATATATATATATATATATATATATATATATATATATATATATATAGAACCATAGATTTAGACCCGGAAGGAATGTTAGAGGTCACAAAAGAGGAAACTGATGTCTAGCACAGTTAAATATCCTGCCCAAGGTTTATACAAACCATAGTTTTCTTATTCCAAATCTATTTCTCTATTACATGATGTTGCTTCCCAAACCAATAATGTCAAGTGAATATTTGTAGCAATAATAATCAAATTTTTGCTGTCCTTTTACACTCTGAAAAATGCCTGGAGCAGATTCAGTAAATGGATCTCTAAGCCCCATCTAGGTAATGAATTGCTAATCAATGGTCTAAACTTTCCTTTATTATAATATCCGGTCCACAACTCTTCAATCAAATGGACCACAGCCTGAGTCCCTGCTTCTGAAATGAGACAGGACACTAGACTGTCCTGGATTCTTTTTTCATTTAAAAAAATCAATGAGATCTCGTAACCAGTTGATTAGGTTATAGTTATTGGAGATGAGGCCTAGAACGTTCAAAGTTTCCCTACTTGCAAAGAGGGAAAAAGCCATTAATTTGTCCACTGACACCTCCGGATCACTCTCTTATCTTCTTAGGTCTTCAGTAAAAACCTTAACAGTTTTGCTTCCAATTGAACTCTGAGGTTCCAAATTTGGTCGCTGTTGTTCTTGTTGTTTTTAATTTTTCAAAAGTATTCCGAGACAAGAAGATTTTCCTTTAAAGGTTTGTTATGGTTTTTATTTGTTATTTCTTAATCAAGTGGGGTAGTACAATAAGAAAACTGGTTTTTCATGTCTTGCATTTCTCTGCCCAACAAACCCTATAACAATCCCCTTCCTTCCTGCCCTACTTCTCTTATGTAACCTCTCATATCTGAAACCTTCTATGCATAAAACTTTCAAGGCTATATGCTTCAAGTTCTCTAATCAATAGACTTTCCCTGCCTGTGACATTAGAAGCACATATGAATGATATTCCTATTCACCAAAAGAGAAAAAAAAAAAGTCATGTGCTTCAGTTTTCCTAAAACAAGCAGTGAAGGTGAAGCCAGGAGTCTCAGGGCACTTAAGAATCTGCCAAGTCCTAGGAGCAGTCTCTCACAAGAACATCAACTCCCTCCTTCCACCATGAGCTAAAGATTATCATACACAGGCTCCCTCACAACATTCCTGGTTATATCTTCTCTTTGTCCTATATTTTCCTGGTTTGGGAGTACCACTGAATGCAAAGGTTTGGGGTAGATGCTGCCTTAGTAACTCCCCTTATTTTCCCTGCCTTCCCATTCATCTTCCCTTAGATGTCTCCAGTTCAGCCAGTTGGCCTTTCTTTTTGTGGTAAATAATTTTTAGAAAAGGGGCCTACTGCTTTTAGCACTTATCAGTTCATCTGTTTCTTCTTCAAAGCCCATTTAGCCTAAGCAACAGACACACCAGTATACCTTAGGAAAGGACTTATTTTTAAGTTCTCTGGCTTTATGCCGGTACAAGGTTTGTTTCTAACTTGGGAGATTTTTTTTAGTACTACCTCTTCCTCTTTTTCAATTTGTTTCATGGAAGCAAATGCCACTCTACTCCAACTGGTTATTTCCTTATTTTACTCACAGAAACCCACCACTCAAATCCACTACCCAAAAATCAATGTTCATTTCTCTCCAATAAAATGGAGTGGGGGGGAGGGTCAGAGCTAGGTGGTGTAGTGGATAGAACACTAGCCCTGGAGTCAGGAGGACTTGAGTTCAAATCCGGCCCTCAGACACTTGACACTTACTAGCCGTGTGACCTTGGGCAAGTCACTTAACCCTCATTGCCCAACCAAAACCAAAAAACAAAAACAAACAAAAAAATAAAATTGAGTGAGGGGCAGAAAGTGAATGGTAAACAGAAATCATCTCCAAGACAATCTTTTGATTCAAAAAGTATTCCCAAATCAATGGGACTAACATATTTTTATGAATGGACAAACTGGCACATAAAAGAAATATTACTTAGATTAATCTCTAATGGTCTAGTCTTATCCAAAAGTCTATAAAACACCAAAATACTTCAGGAAATTCAAAGCATTAGATCTTCATAAAGGAGCAAAAAGATGATCAATTTTAGCTCAGGTTTTTTCAAATAAAATGTTTTGAATTCTCTTTTTAGAGAGAATGATAGTCTGAAAAATCAAACCTATAGGCCATGGAAAGACCAGCACACTAACACACTATTGATGGAGCTATGAAATGGCCTAATCATGCTGTACAATAATTGGAACTATGCCAGAAAAGGGAGTAATTCGTTTCACCCTGTGCTCCTAGGATATTACTACTAGGAAAATAATCCAAGGTCAGTGACTGAGAAAGAGTCTATATAGACCTAAATATTTATAGCAATGCTTTCTCTAGTGATTTTTTTAAAAAAGAAACCTGGGGGGGGGGGCAGCTAGGTGGCACAGTGGATAGAGCACCAGCCCTGGATTCAGGAGGACCTGAGTTCAAATGTGATCTCAAACACTTGACACTTACTAGCTGTGTGACCCTGGGCAAGTCACTTAACCCTCATTGCCCTGCAAAACAAAACAACAACAAAAAGCAAGTGTGTATATGGGGCAGCTAGGTGGCTCAGTGGATAGAGCACTGGCCCTGGATTCAGGAGGACCTCAGTTCAAATCTGGCCTCAGACACTTGACACTTACTAGCTGTGTGACCTTGGGCAAGTCACTTAACCCTCATTGCCCAGCCAAAAAAAAAAAAATTATTTTAAAAAAGAAACCTAGAAATAGGACACATTCCCATCAATTGGGGAAGTAAATTACAGGATGGAACATTATTTTTACCTAAAAAAAATCTATTATTTATTTGGCGTAAGGAATTCACAATGAGGAAATTTCTTCTACCAATGCGATGGATAATTGAGAGCTTTCTATAGCTACCTGGAGCACTAAGAGGTTAACTGGGTGACAAAGGGGACCAGTCAGTATAGGTCAGAGACAGGGCTTGCACTCAAGCCTTCCTCAGAGGGAGGAGTTTGCCTTAAGAGGGCAAACACTGTATCCACAATGCCACATGATGGAATATTATTATAAAAAAGGTTAATATTAGGGATTTGGAAAAACAAACATTTATTAAGTGCATACTATGCACCAGGCACTGTGTTAGGGTCTGGGGATAGAAATATGAAAAAGGACAGTCTCTGACCCCAAGGAGCTTACAATTTCATAGGGAAGACAATACACAAAAAGAAATTAAAAAGTGCAGGACACATGTGAAGAAGATACCTGGTAAGGGTGCAAAATGACATCTAGTCCAAAGAGTACAGCTAGGAGGAAATGAAGAGATGGGAAGCAATGGCTGGTCTTGAAGCCCTCTTTAAAAGGAGGCTTTGCTCTCCAATGAGAAGGACTAGAATGGAATGGAATAGAAACTTGGGAAAACTTGCATGAGCTAATACAGAGCAAAGTAAGAAGACCCAAGAAATCACTATATACAATGAGGAAAATAAAACACCAAAAGGAATTAAAATTCTGGGCAATGAAATATAACAAACCTTAACACCAAAGGAATTCGTCAGGAAACTTCCCTCTTTCACATCACTAGAGATGTGATACAAGATAAAGATATGAAATATGATAAAGAATGACAGATAAAGACTGAGAGGTTCATAGCTAACTTGTCTATCCATAAATGTATTGGTTTATTTTGCTTAGTAGTGGGAGGGAGGGAGTATAGAGATGTGCAGCAAGATTATATTGTTTCAAAGCATCAATAAAAACTTTTTTAAACAAGTTAATTTTGATTAAAACCATTTGGGGGGGATTTCATTAATATAAGCAATTCCTGGTTAGAAAAAAAACCTGTTACCAGGCAGCTAGGTGGCTCAGTAGATAAAGCACCAGTCCTGGATTCAGGAGGACCTGAGTTCAAATCCGGCCTCAGACACTTGACACTTACTAGCTGTGCGACCCTGGGAAAGTCACTTACCCCTCATTGCCCCACCAAAAAAAGAAGAAAATAAAAAGAAAAACCCCTGTTACCAATGAAGATCTATAACCCTTCTGCTACTTGTGGTCTTAGACTATTACCGGAGGCACTAAAAACTAGGTGATTTGCCCAAGTTCACACAGCCAAAAGGTGTCAGATAACATTTGATTCACTTGACTATTCACTGATTTGAGCCCAACATTACTGTTCCTGGTGATTTTCCTAATCCTGATTGCTTTCCAAGAATCCTGCTCTATTAAATGAGTATATAAGAGCTGTGGTGTCATTCATTTAATGGATGATGCATAGATATGTGGGGTGCCCCTACACTCTTGCCCAGGTACTTTGCGTTTGATTCAGGGAAATGCACTAATCACACTTTTTGTTTCTGTCTCTAATAATTTAATGTGAGCTAAGCCCTCCTCTAAGTTGTTTGTGCATTCAAATTTTAATTGTAAGCTAATTAAATTTTAAACCTTTCCTGAATTTTATCTAATCTGTGGCCTCTTGGTTTTCTAGTTACTAATTAAACAGTTCTTCTCCTTTGCTTCAAACCTGAACTCCCTCACCTCTCCTGGTGTGAGCTTATCTCCTGTGAAACAGTTCAGACCAAAGGAAAACTAAATGCTTAATAAGACAATAAAAATAGAAGTACAACCCATCAACTCCATTACTAGCAAGGGGACTACAGTATCCATACTTTCTATTTACCCCATAAGGTCCAAGTAAACAATACTGGCCAAACTGAGAAGTAAATGTTTGTCTTTCAAACCTCCTTTTCTTCTCCCTCTTCTCTACCCCTTTGAAGGCCAAGTGTTCTTTCATTCTTTAATCCCCATCTCACTTCTCCTGCCACCCACATCAGAGTAGGAAAGAATTTTGTCATTGATACTACATTATCACTTATCATCTCATAATTTGCACCTAGAATCATATTCACAGAACTAGGAGGTTCAATCCAATCCTTATCCAAAACACCAACCTCAATAAAATTCCCCTTGAAGACCTCCCCTAACAGAAAACTCATACCTCCCAATAAGGCTCAATTTATTTTTGGATAGCCCTAATAGTAAAAAAATAAACAAACAAAAAAAAACCCAACCCTTTTTTTGCATTTTTGTTTAATTTCAGTAAACAAAGAACAACTTGAGATCTTTCTTATCATCTAGTATTCACGAAGACAATTTAATATCTAGAAAACCAAGCACTATGTAACCAAAAAGTAGTTTTAATTATCAACATACCAACAAAATGCATATTATTAAAGTTTCATTATGCATTATAAAGAGAATCAATGTTGCATAGCAGATAGAGTACTGGACCTGAAGTTGGTTTTAGGATTGTAGATAGTTTTAGGGAAGGAAGGAAGGAGCTTATTAAGAGCTTACTGGGGCAGTTAGGTGACACAGTAGATAAAGCACTGACCCTGGATTCAGGAGGACCCGAGTTCAAATCTGGCCTCAGACACTTGACACTTACTAGCTGTGTGACCCTAGGCAAGTCACTTGACCCTCATTGCCCTGAGGGGAAAATGTACTAAATCTCAAACAATGTGTTTAAACCCTAGAAATAGAAATAGCAAAAGCTGCATAGTCATTTTTATCAAGAACCTCACACTCCAGCTGGTAGATTCAACATACAAAAGAAAGTTCAAAAGTCATAAGGGTCCAGTGGAATGAATGGGATGGGTGGCAAGGCCTAGGAGTCCTGAGGCTATAGATCAGATGACAGTTTCTGGGGTCTGGACGGTACAGAATCTAGGCAAAAGGTAAACCCTAATGCATCTTAGAAGTCTTCTAAGATGCATTAGGGTTTACCTTTTGCCTAGATTCTGTACCGTCCAGACCCCAGAAATTGTCTCCTATTTCATCAAAGTTGTCTGAACAGTCAAGAAGACTGGGTAGGTTCTAAGCAAGCTCAGCTAGAAGAGAGGACAAAGGTAAGTCAGGGGAGAAGGTTTGGAGTTATTGTAGGGCAGGGAAGAAAGACAGGTTTAAATCCTGTCTGTGACAGTTACAACTGGGTCATTACGGGCCAATCACTTAACCCTTTTGAACTTCAGACAAGTCTCTAGGATTTATCTAAGTTACAGACCAGTAGCATATGTGGAGGGAGTTCCCACACTCAGAAATCACAGGTCCTTGACATATAATTATTGCAACAGTTAAGAACTTAATTTAAGAACTCAAAGGCTTGACTTATTGATTATATTTTAGTGTAAATGAGTGCCAGACAGCTTGTTATCTCAACAAGTCATTTGCATTTTAAGACTTTCATCTCTAATTATAGAATGAAAGGTTTTATCCCCTTTAAAAGGAATTATCAGGCAGGTGAAGAGCAAGAGGAAAGAGGGGGGAAGAGTGTAAGTGGATCTCTCCATTGCCTTTCAAATCACAGTAGTATCATAAGATTTAGAGCACTTCTAGTCTAAAAAAACAAAACCCACCAAGGTTAAGAAACTTAACCAAGACCAATAAGTAAGTGGCAGTAAGTGGAAGAGTATAGGGTATAGTCTCGGGTTCTCTGACTCTAAATGTTTTCTAGCACAAGATGATGATACAGGGAGAGAAGAGGGTACACAGAATAGGTTCTCTAAGTGAGGGGAAGGGAAAAGATAGAGTTCTTCCCATCACACAGTGTTTGCCCTTAACTAGGTGCCCAGCTGTGAAAGAAAACCAGACAATAATAGCTGGATAGTACAATAAAGTTCATTTAGTCCAATGTTTAATATTTTACAGTTGAAGAAATAGGTTCAAAGAATATATAACTTGCCAAGGTCACACAGAGAAGGTGTTTTTGGTTTTTTTTTCAAATACTGGCTTTGAAATGAAAGAACCTTGGGTTGGATCCCACCTCCGGGGTGTACTATCTGTGTGACCTCAGGCAAGTCACTTAACTTCCCTGAGGTTCCATTTTGTCATGTGTAAAAAAAGGAAGATGAACTCTGCAGCCTCCTGTCTAGCCAGACTTATGAACCTAAACTAGAACTCCAATCTAGATTGTCTGACTCCCATTTCAGTGTTCTTTCCAATCCAAACTCTGCTCTCCTTACCACAGTGGTATAGTATCCATGAAACTCTCCACATTCACACACAAACATTCCCAATACACAATGAAGTATAAGCCTGCAGCTGGCTGGACTCTATTACCTCTGGAGGCCTGTTATTTCCTGGAGATGTTTTAAGAGGAGGGCTGGGGGCAGCTAGTTGGTGCAGTGGATAAAGCACCGGCCCTGGATTCAGGAGGACCTGAGTTCAAATCTGGCCTTAGACATTTGATACTTACTAGCTGCGTGATCTTGGGCAAGTCACAACCCTCACTGCTCCACCAAAAAAAAAAAAAGAGGAGGACTTTACAGATACAACTCTAGAAATTTGAGACCACCGGATTGTAGATCAAACTGGCTCCTTCTCATCCTGACCCTCCCTAAGCATATGTTCCCACCTTCTCTAGCTCTAACTTTTCCCCTTAGACCTTGTCTTCCTAGATGGCAGGAATACAAAACACATTCTTACTATCTATTCTCACTTCAAACAACCACTCCTCCACCAAAAATGGGGATTCTACTGTTGTCTGTCAGCAGTGTGAGTGGTGAATCTAGAGTCAGAGGCTCTGGGTTCAAATCCTTTCTCTATTATTTATTACCTGTCTGACTTTGAGCAAGTTATTCCACCTTTTGAGGCATCAGTTTCCCCAATTATAAAATAAGCATGTTGGATTAGATGACTTCAAAGATTCCTTCCCACTCTAAATCTATGATTCCATGATTCCCAGTCTCATAGCTCAGAGTTTTCATTGCTTTGATCTCTCTAGTTCAAATTTTGACTTAATGAACCATCCCAGGAAACTTCCATGAAGAGAGCATGTGACAGTTGCATATTCTGCTTAAAGGACTCAGGTCACAGAGAAAGCAAGGAGGTGGAAACAAAGGACTGAGGGCTTTGGCCTTTTCATGAATGCAAATACTAGTAGATGATGAGGATTTATATATATGTGTGTGTGTGTGTGTGTGTGTGTGTGTGTGTGTGTGTGTATGTGTGTGTATGTGTGTGTGCGTGTGTGTGCGTGTGCGCGTGTGTGCGTGTGTGTGCGTGTGTGTGTGCGTGTGTGTGCGTGTATGTGCGTGTATGTGCGTGTATGTGCGTGTGCGTGTGTATGTGTATGTATATATGCTGGGGCAGCCAGGTGGCGCAGCGATAGAGAGCTAGCCCTGGATTCAAGAGAACGTGAGTTCAAATATGGCCTCAGACACATGACACTTACTGGCTGTGTGACCCTGGGCAAGTCACTTAACCCCAATTGCCTCATATATATATATATATATATATATATATGTGTGTGTGTGTGTGTGTGTGTGTGTATGCATGTATGTGTATATGTATATGTATGTATATAGGTATATATGCATATATACACATATATACATATATATGCTGTGAAAGGAAATAACTGATAGGATGATGATTTTAGATTCTGAAGGACTAGAGTGCAGCATCCAACAGTGAAAAAGAAAACTGGATTGGTTCTATTTTGAGCCCTCTTTCTGGCTATGTGACTTTGGACTAGTTATTTTATCTCTCTCAAACTTAGTTTCTTCATCTGAAAAATAAGAATAATAATATTTGTACAGTGATTCCGTTGTGTTATTAAGAAGTGTTTTTATCAAATGTAAAGTATATATGAATTCTAGCTACTATTGGTAACAAAAATAAAAGGAAAAACAATTTTAAAATCTTGGTTTGGTTATGCAAAAGTAATAGTAACTATAGTAATTTACATGAATTTCAAAGGATTTCTACTGAGATCATTGGTCATATAACAATGGAGAAATCTCATAGACTTATACACATAAAGCTAGAAGAGGGGGTGAGCCCATCCAACTACCTCATTTTACAGATGAAGAACCCAAGGCCCATAAAATTTAAGCGACTTGCTCAAAGTTACATAGATAATAATTAGCAGAGTCAGGATTTGAATTCAGCATTCTTTCCATTTCACCATGCTGGAATTATAGATGTTGAGCTAAAATGAATGAATGAATGAAGAATTTATTAAGTTTTTATTATGTTTGGAAGCATCATACTATGTGCTGAAGATACAATAGAAAACTAAGATGTTCTTCTTCTCGAGGAACTCACATTCTGTTATTGGAGATAATATATTGAGGTTTCCAATCCCCTCATTTTTTTTCCCACAGGGCAGTGAGGGTTAAGTGACTTGCCCAGGGTCACACAGCTAGTAAATGTCAAGTATCTGAGGCCAGATTTGAACTCAGGTCCTCCTGAATCCAGGGCTGGTTCTTTATCCACTGTACCATCTCATAATGAGCTGCCCCAAAGAAAGGGACTAGCAGTTGGGAGGAATCATAGAGAAGATGTTGCCTGAGCTACATCTTTTTTTTTTGCAAGGCAATGAGGGTTAAGTGACTTGCCCAGAGTCACACAGCTAGTAAGTGTCAAGTGTCTGAGGCCGGATTTGAACTCAGGTACTCCTGAATCCAGGGCCTATGCTTTATCCACTGTGCCATCTATCTGCCCCCTATTCCTTTTTTTTTTTTTTTACAGGGCAATGAGGGTTAATTGACTTGCCCAGGGTCACATAGCTAGTGTTAAGTGTATGAGGCCACATTTTAACTCAGGTCCTCCTGAATCCAGGGCTGGTGCTCTATCTACTGTGCCACTTAGCTGCACCCCCCCATCCCCTCATTTTGCAAAAGAAACTAAAGCCCAGAAAGATTACTTAAAACCAAGGTTATATAGCTACACAGTTAGCAAATGACAGAGAAGGGATGTGAAACTTGGGTCTTCCTGACTTCAAGCCCCATATGCTACACAATGTTATCCCTCTAAGAGACACTCGAACTTGTCTATGACCCACATTCTACATAGAGAATCTTTAAATGTCATTTTGTCTCTTCACTGCTTTTTTTTAAAGTATTCATCTACAAGGTCTATATTGGAAAGATCAAATTAATTGGTTGAAGACTAGAAATATGATTGTAATCACAGCAATCATATTTCGAGAACAAAAAGGAGTCAAGCACTTTCCCTCTCTTGGCTTCAGTGTCTTCATCTGTAAAGAATGAGTGCATGTGACCCAGGATCTCTAAGGTCCCTGCTTGCACTAAATCTGATCTAGGAGCAGTTTTCCTACACTTTCTCAAGAGATGGATGCAGCACAAAATACCTATCAGTTTCCAGCAGGGGGCACTGAACCCACCGAAAGAAATGGATCAAGACATTTGGAAAATGGACATTACCTTCTTCCCCCTTTATACTCAACCCCCATCCCGAAATGCTCCTATCAAGAACATTTCTATCTAAAAGCACCTACTTCACAATGTAGACGTTATTTAGTAAGTCAGAGTTCTGACTGCAAGGAAATTAATTGACTCAGGAAATAGTTTTAGGTCCATATTGAATTTAACTGAATTATCCCTTATGCATATGCTTTCTCTGAACCTAGACAAATCTTCACTCTGAGGTATGTATGATGGGGTGGAGTGAGCAGAGGTGCAGCACAGGAGATGTCTGTCCTAGGCAGTGTAATCATCACCTGTTCACCTGTAACTGGCAGTCTGGGTGCCAGTTCTAACACTTTCTTTCACACTTCAAGTCAGATATTCTAAAGGGAGAAGGGTTAGAATCATGGATTCAATGTTGACTTAACATCTCATAATGAGCAAAGAATTCTTACACTTATTGGAGAGAAAAAGGATGGGGGAGGGAGGGAGGGAGGGAGGGAGAGGGAGAGATTTTATATTAAACCTTCAATTTTCTTAAAAGTTTGTGAAACACGGAATGATTTCTAGCTGCAGGGTTGTACACAATGGCTACTAAGGGATACCACTGGCTTTCTCTGGGCCCCATTTTCTTCATTAACTAAATGGGAAGGAGAAGAGGAGGAGGATATCATAGATATAAAGATGGAATGTCAGCTCGTTCAAACCCTTCATTTAACATTTGAGGGAACTGGGACCAAGAGGTTATGTGACTTGCCCAAGGTCACACAGGTAGTAAGTGGAAAACTGAATAGTTCAATCCAAGTCCTCAGACTCTCGATTTCACACTCCCTCCACTGCACCACTCACCTCTGGCTCTGTCGTTCTGTGATTCTATGAACACTGTATTTTGAGAGATGCCCTCTTCACTCAGTAGTGGCTTGTAGCAATTTAGCTTCACGTTTGTCGGCTGGACTTCAGCCTCAGCATAGTATTCAGTGATCTGTAAGCAAGAATATCTGTGTACTAAGCAAACTTGTTATTACATCCTTCCCATTAACAAATACTAATTGGGGCAGCTAGGTGGCGCAGGGGATAAAGCACTAGCCCTGGATCCAGGAGTACCTGAGTTCAAATTTGACCTCAGATACTTGACATTTACTAGCTGTGTGACCGTGGGCAAGTCACTTAACCCCCATTGCCCTGCAAAAAGACAAAAACAAAAACAAACAAAAACAAACAAATACTTATTGATGTAACATAGAACAACCTAGGCAGTTAGATAGCACAGTGGATAGAGCACTAGACCTGGAATTAAGAAGCCTTGAGTTCAAATGTGATCTCAGACACTTACTAAATGTCTGACCTTGTGCAAATTTCTTAATCTCTTGGTTTTAGTTCCCTCATCTGTAAGGACCTATGGAAGGTTATTGCAAGAAACAAATGAGATAATAATTGTACAGGGACTTAGCATAATACCTGACACATAGTAAGCACTATATAAATGTTAGCTATTATTATTATAATCCTACACTAGGCTAGGGATTTTCTTATTTTACATTATTTGTTTTTTTAATTATATGTAAACAAAAAATGTTAACATTCATTTTTTAATTCTGAGTTCCATATTCTCTCCCTCCCTCCTTGAGGAGCCAAATAATTTAATGTAGATTATATGCAGTAATGCAAAATATTTTCACATTATAGGCTAGGGATTATAAAGTGGATCAGGAAAGTGGATAGTAGCATAATAGATAGAGTGCTGGACTCAGAGTCAAAAAGCCCTGGATTCATAAACAACCATTGAGTCTTACTAGTTCTGTGACCATGATCAAATTAGCTAACTACTCTGAGACTTAGTTTTTCATCTGCAAAATGGGAATGCTATCTACAGAACCTCCCTTGCCAGGGTGGGAGGTATGAGGTTCAAATAAGATAATGTACTTTTAAAAATTTTTATTTTATTTTTATTTTTTAAGTAATAAACATTTTATTTATAATTCTGGGTTCCAATTTTTATTTCTTCTTCCCTCCCTCCCCTACACCCTCCCTGAGCTAGTAAGCAATCAGATATAGGTTATACATGTACAATTATGTAAAAAATTACCATATTAGTCATTTTGTGTATGAAAACTTAAAAGAAAAAAATGAAAGAAAGTGAAAAGAGCATGCTTCAGTCTGTGTTCCTTCAATATCAGTTCTTTCTTTGGAGGTAGATACTATGTTTTATCAATAGTCCTTTGGGATTGTCTTAGATCATTGTATTGTTGAGAATAGTTAAGTCTTTCACAGTTCTTCATCAAACAATATTGCTGTCTCTGTGCACAATATTCTTCTGGTTCTGCTCACTTCACTATATATCAGTTCATGCAAGTGTTTCCAGGGCTTTCTGAAATCATCCTGCTTATCATTTCTTCTAGCACAATAATATTCAATCATTATCATATACCACAGTTTGTTTAACCATTCCCCATTTGATGCACATTCCTTTGATTTCCAATTCTTAGCCACCATGAAAAAGAGCTGCTATAAATATTTTGTACAAATAGGTACAAATAGCAGTGGTGTTGCTGGATCAAAGGGTAAGCACAGTTCTATAGGCCTTTGGGCATAGTTCCAAATTCTTCAAACTTTAAGCAATATATGAACATCAATGATTATAAGACAAGCAGTTTGAAGACAGAGACTTGGGCTCTAGTTGGGGGAAAATGAATGGATTCATTATGGCTAGCATTCATATCACACTTTTGGGGGCAGGGGAGTTTTAAGAGGCAAATGAGTTTTATTCTAATAACTTTGAAGTGACAGTAGACCAACTACATACAAGTTCAGATTTTCTTATAGAAGTCTTTCTTAAAGGGCCCATGTATATTCTTGGTTTCTTCTTAAGTCATAACAACCTAAATCCTTGGGGGAAGGATGCCACCAGGAGGGGAGGGTGCACTGTGAAGGGGAGAGGTTATTATAGATAATGAGCCTGTTAGGGACAGCTAGGTGGCAAAGAAGACCTGAGTTCAAATCTGGCTTCAGTCAATTACTAGACTGTGACTCTAGGCAAGGCATGTAACCTCTGTTTGCCTCTGTTTGCCTCTGTTTCCTCATGCGTAAAATGAGGATAATAATAGCACCTATCTATGCAAGGTTGTTGTGAGAAACAAATGAGATCATTGTAAAAAGAGATTAGCATAGTCCCTGGCACATTTTGTTGTTGTTTAGTCATCTTTCAGTCTTGTCCGATGGACTCTTCATGACCCCATTTGGGGTTTTCTTGGCAGAAACTGGAATGGTTTGCCATTTCTTTATCCAGCTCATTTTACAGCTGAGGAAGCTAAGGAAAACAGGGTTAAGTGACTTGCCCAGGGTCATATAGTAAGTGTCTGAGGCCAGATTTGAATTCGGGAAGATGCATCTTCCTGACTGACTCCAGGCCCAGAACTCTATCCACTGTGGCACCTAGTGGCCTCAAGCATTATATAAATGTTAGCTATTGTCATGGTCAGCTAAGTCAGCTAACCACAATTTTCCAACCTATGAAACACTAGGGACAACTTTAGGGCACATTAGAGCAAAACAGCAAGCCGGCCCCACCTTCTGCCCACCTCTCACCAAGCCATAATTCTCTCCACTCTTCCCATTGCCCAAAACATTATACAGCTCTATGTTTGTCAACATATGTCATAAGTAACATGTTTACAGAAGCCAATATACACCCCAAACCATGATATTACTTCTTTCTCCCACCATTTTCATGGTTACTTCCACCCTCTATTTTCCCAGTCAACAACTAGAGACAAAAAGGGTGAGGAAACCCATGAGATGAGTCACAAGGATGATGTCTTCATAGTTGTTCAGAGTGTCATCATCAGCTGATTGGGAAAGTATGAGATGAGTGGTGGTCATTTCTGTGTAGGAGAAACAGAGCTGGAGTAGGAGTCAGGAGACTGGTCTCTAAATCCAGCTTCATGACTAACTAGCTATGGGAATCGCTGTATGGTGACTCCCTACCTCTAGCCAGGGCGGCTTAATCTCTTCCCTTCTGCCTTCTGAGTTCTGAGTTCTGCTCCAAGGACTGAAATATATCCTACTCCTAAGTCCCTGAGCTAAAAGGTATTAATTAGGAGACTCAGAGCACTAGACTTGGAGGCAGGAAGGTCCACATCTGAATCTTACCTTAGATACATAACCCTGAGGAAGTCACCCAACATCTCTTAGCCTCAGTTTCCTCATTTGTAAAATAGGAATAATAGGGGCAGCTAGGTGGTGCAGTGGATAGAGCACCAGCCCTGGAGTCAGGAGTACCTGAGTTCAAATCCGGCCTCAGACACTTAACACTTACTAGCTGTGTGACCCTGGGCAAGTCACTTAACCCCAATTGCCTCACTAAAAAAAAAAAAATAGGAATAATAAAGCATCTACCTCCCAGGATCACTGTTTTGCAAATTTTGTTGTATATTATATATTCTAGCTATTATTAATATTATCATTATTAATTAAATAAAAGTTATCTCCCTCTTCTGATCCCAAGCTTCTCACTTTTAAAAAAGGCCAAATGTTTTAACAAGATTCTTTCAGAAATGCTCTATGAATGTATCATGGAATTCTAATGTCTCCACAGAATTAAAGTTGAGGTCAACCAAAAGTCAACAGGGAGACAAATGGTGAGCAAGGAGTGTCTGCAACATAATAATAACCAAGAATTACAAGAGAGAAGCAGCCTAAAAGATGTCATCAGAAAACTATAACTAGAAAAGAGGGGGAACTAGTTGCAAAAGCAAGAGACAAATGATGAACTGTTCCTATCCCGCACTGCTATCAACCCAAATCAATAGTTAGTTAATAAATATCTAAGTACTAAGGGTACCAAAAAAAGGGAGGGACAGTCCTGCCTTCAAGAAGCTCACAATCTAAGGTCAAGAGAACAAGAGGAAGGTCCTCAGCATGTTGGGCAACTCCCTTGTGGGGATTTACATGAGGACATGGATGATGATCTTACTCACCGAGGCTAATGGCCTTTGCTCAGTCATCATCCTTCCTGATCTCTCTGCAGCCTCTGACACTGTCAATCACCCTCTTCTCCTGATACTCTCTCTTCTATCTAGGTTTCCATGACCCTGTATTCCCTTGGTTTTCCTATCTGTTGGACTGCTCCTTCTTAAGTCTCCTTCACAGGATCTTCATAGATATCATGCCCCCCAACCACAGGTGTCTCCCAAGGCTCTGCGCTGGGCCCAATTCTTCTATATGATTTCACTTGGTAATCGTATCAGCTGCGGACTCGATTATCATCTCCATGCAGATGTTTGTCAAATGTAACTGTCCAGACCTAACCTCTCTCCTGACCTGCATTCTCCCATCTCCAATAACCTACTGGACATCTTGAACGAGATATCACATCAACATCTTTTTTTATTTTTTTTTATTATTATTTTTCCTAGTGAGGCAATTGGGGTTAAGTGACTTGCCCAGGGTCACACAGCTAGTAATTGTTAAGTGTCTGAGGCCAGATTTGAACTCAGGTACTCCTGACTCCAGGTCCGGTGCTCTATCCACTGCACCACCTAGCTGCCCCTCACATCGACATCCTAAACTTGAAGTGTCCAGAACTAAATTCTTCATCTTCTTCCCTAAATCCTCCCCAACTTCTGTACTATTGGGGGTACTACCATCTTCCAAATCAGGCTAAAAATCGGTGTCCTCCTACTCACTCTTTCAAACCCCATATTCAATTAATTGTCAAACCCTTTTGATTTTCCTTTTGCAATCTCTCTACTATACACCCTCTTCTCTCCTCTGACATTGCTACCATCCTGGTACAGGCCCTCATCAGCTCACACAATCTGCACTATTGCAAAAGCCTGCTTGTTGGTCTCCCTGACACAAATCCCTCCCCACTCCAATCCATCCTACTCTAGCCTGTCAATGATCTTCTAGGAGCGGCTATGTGGTGCAGTATATAGAGCACTGGCCCCAAAGTTGGGAGGACTTGAGTTCAAATCTCACCTCAGACACTTACAAGCTATGTGACCCTGGGCAAGTCACTTAACTCCAACTGCCTTAAGCATCTGGGGTCATCTACAGTCATCCTGAGATATATCTTGGCACTGGACCCAAATGGCTCTGGAGGAGAGAATGAGGGTGGTAACCTCGCACAGCACTCCCTCACTTAAGTCCAATTCACTGCAAGTCATGACATCACCCCATGTCATGGTCCTCTACAAGAACCAAGGACAGAACAACAACAACAACAATGATCCTCCTCAGGCCCAGGCCTGATGCCACCCCCTCTATTCAATAAATTTCTGTGTCAGGGCAGCCAGGTAGCACAGTAGATAAAGCACCAGCCCTGGATTCAGGAGGACCTGAGTTCAAATTCAGCCTCAGACACTTGACACTACCTATGTGACCCTGGGCAAGTCACATAACCCTCATTGCCCTGCCAAAAATAATTTTTTTTAATTTTAAAATAAATTTCAGTGTCTCCACAGTACCTCCAGTACCAAATACAAAATCCTCCACTTGGCATTCAAAAAGGTTTGTCAACCTTTCTAGTCTTCTCATACCTTACTCCTTTCCATGTATTATGGGATCCAGTGACACTTGTCTCCTTGTTGTTCTTTGTACCCAATACTCCATCCCCCAACTCTGAGTATTTTCACTGGTTATCCCCCATTCCTGGAATTTACTCCCTCCTCATCTCTGCCTTCTGGCTTACCTAGCTTCCTTCAAATCTCAGATAAAGGCCTACCTTCTGCAAGAAATCCTTCCTAGTCTTCCTTAATCTTAGTGCCTTCTCTCTGAGATTATCCCTATGTATCTTGTTTATACATAGTTTTTCCATGTTGTCTTCTCCCGTTAGACAGAGAACTTCTTGAGAGCAAGGTTCTTTGTATCATCAGAATTTAGCACACTGCTTTGCACATATTAGGAATTTAATAAATGCTTGCTGACTGACTAAATGACAGGCCATGGATGGGTTGTGAATTATAAAGAAAGAGTATAGACTCTAAAAGAGTCTTGACAATATAGAGCAGTGATTATTGAACTTTTTGCTTTAAGAACAATTTTGTACTCTTAAAAAATATTGAGTGACAGCTAGTTGGTAAAGTAGACAGAGTTCCAGGCATGGAGTCAGGAAGACTCATATTCCTGAGTTCAAATCTAACCTTAGACACTTACTTGCAGTGTGACCCTGGGCAAGTCACTTAATCCTGTTTGCCTCAGTATCCTCATCTATAAAATAAGCTGGAGAAGGAAATAGGCAAGCTATTCCAAACCCCAAATAGAGTCATGAAGAAGCAGGTATAACTAAGCAACAACAACAAAAGAACTTTAGTTTATCATTTGTTTATATCTATTACTTACCATATTAAAAATTAAACTGTTTTAGTAATATTATGAAAATTGTTTGGACTTCAAGGATGCCCAGGAGTCTCCAGACTACACATTGAGAACTGTTAGAACTAGATCAGTGGGTTCAATCTAATAAGATGAAATTTAAGAGGGATAAATGCAAAGGCTTGCACTTTGATACAAAAAAAAAAATCAGCTTCTAAGTATAAGATGAGGGAAGCATAGATAGATATCCAATGGTGTGCTAGTAAATGTTTAACAACCAGCTCTAGGGACTGGGGTGGGGCACACACTTTTAAATTTAATCTACATAATTAATATTTTCCATCATTTTCTCATGTCTCAACAATTAACAAAACAATAAATCAAGTCCAGATTTGTACAGAAGTGTTAACCCTCACATTTAAAATTTAACAGTCTTTGGCTTTTGAGAGAAAGCCTCTGTGAGTTGCCATTCTTTAAAAGATGTGAAGAGGCCCATGGTTACTTACAGGCCAAGTGGGCTAAGAATGTACCTCTTCTTAAATCGGAACACCTGGGCCACCCTGAAGCTTGGAACAGTGCATCCTGGAAGCAGTGCTCCACTTTAAGGAGTTAAAAACCAAGAAATAGGTGGACAAGATGAGCAGGCAGAGAAAGCAGGAGACCATCAAAAGTTTCTTTGGTGGCAAGGTAGATCAAAATACACCCTCAGAAGAACATAATAACAAAGTCAAAGCTGCTACATCCAAAGCTTCCAAGAAAAATATGAATTGGTCTCAGGCCATGGAAGTGCTCTAAAAAGGACTTTGAAGAAAAAGTAAGAGAGATAGAGGGGAAAAAATGGAAAGAGAAATAAGAGTCATGCAGGAGAGTAATGAAAAAGAAGTCAACAGCTTAAAAAGCCAAATTGGCCAAATGGAAAAGGAGGTGCAAAAGCTCTCTGAAGAAAATCATTGCTTAAGAATTAGAAGAGAGCAAATAGAAGCTAATGACTTTAAGATAAATGAAAACACAATAAAGCAAATCCAAACGAATAAAAAGTAGAGCACCATATGAAATATCTCCTTGGAAAAACAACTGACCTGGAAAATAGATCCAGGAGAGATCATTTGAAAATCATCAGACAACCTGAAAACCATGACCAAAAAAAGAGCTTAGGCATTCTCTTCTAAGAAATTGTCAGGGAAAATTGCCCTGATGTTCTAGAAGCAGAAGGTAAAATAGAAATTGAAAAAATCCACCAATCACCTTCTGAAAGAGATCACAAAAGGAACACTTCCAGGAATATTATAGCCAAATTCCAGAGATCCCAGGTCAAGGAGAAAATATTGCAAGCAGCTAGAAAAAAAAAGAATTCAAATACTGTGGAAATAAAGTAAGGATAACCCAAGATCTAGCAGCTTCTACATTAAAGGACTGGAGGGCATAAAATATGATATTCCAGAGGGCCAAGGAACTGGGATTACAACCAAGAATTACCTCCCCAGCAAAACTTGTATAATCTTTCGGGGGGGTGGGGAATGGGACTTCAGTGAAAAAGAGGACTTCCAGGTATTTGTGATGAAAAGACCTGAACTGAATAGAAAATTTGGCTTTCAAATATAAAAACCTAGAGAAGCAGAAAAAGGTAAACAGGAAAAAGAAATTAAGATGGATATTAAAAGGTTAAACAGTTTATATTACTGCATGGGAAGATGATAATGCTAACTCATAAGAACTTTCTCAGTATTAGGGCAGCTGAAAGGAATATATTTAGACATAGGTCTTATACAGGTCTGAATTGCATATGAAGGGATGATATCTGTAAAGCATTTATTTTTTGTGGGCAGGCAGTGTGGAGTAGCTTATGGCTGGGGTCGGATTTGGGCTTGGGGTCTCCTAGGTCCAGAACTGGTATTTTATCCACTGTGTCACCTAGATTCCCCATGATGACATCTTTAAAATAAAGTTAAGGGGTAAGAGGAATGCACTGGAAGAAATGGAAAGGGAGAAGTGGAATAGGGTAAAGTAGCTCACATAAAAGAAACAAGAAAAAGCTTATGGAGTGGAGGAGAAGATGGGGAAGAAGCGTGGGAGTGAGCCTTACTCTCATCAGAATTGGCTCAAAGAGGGAATAACATACACACTCGAGTGATTATAGTAATATTTCTTGCCCTGTGGGAAAGTGGGAGGGGAAGGGGATAATGGGGGGGGGTGAAGAAAGGGAGGGCAGATTGGAGGAGGGGGGGCAGTAAAAAGCAAAACACTTATTAATTTGGGGGAAATTCTAAATAAATTTTTTAAAAAAGAAAACACTTTTGAGGAGGGGTAGGGTGAAAGAAGATGAAAAATGGAGTAAATATCAAGGGGAGGGAATAGGATGGAGTGCAATATAGTTAGCAATAGCAATTGTGAAAGAAATTGTGAGCAGGATGCTATCAGAAGGACTTATGAAAAATGTAATCCATCTACAGAGAAAGAACTGATGGAATCTGAATACAGATTAAAGCATAAAAAATTTAAAATATGTGGAGATTCAGTGGATTTAAAGTTCAATATGAGTCAGTCAGTAAAATATAGGATGGCATTAGGAGGGGCACAAGTTCCACAATAGGGAGATTATAGTCTTACTATGCACTGCAGTGGTTAAATTTCATCTGTAGTCTTGTGTTCAGTTCAGGGAATCAAGATTTCAGAAGAACATTGATAACTTAGAGACTTTCCAGAAGGAATGAGGGGAGTAAAAGACCTTGAGTCTATGTCATATGAAGATTGATTGGAGGAACTGAATGTGTTTGTCCTGGAGGAGAGTGGAGGCCAGGACAGGGGAGGGAGGGAGGAATATAACAGCTGTCTTCAAGCAGTTAAAGGGCTGTCACGTGGGGGAAAAGATGAGATTTGTACCATTACACTGAAAAGGAAGCAGAACCAAAAGCAATGAGGGAAGATAAATTTAGGCCAATATCAGGAAGAGCTTCCTAATAATTAGAACTGTTCAGAAGTACAATGGCATACCTTGAAAGGTGGTGAGTTCTTTCTCCTTGGAAACCTTCAAGCAAAGACTGAATGACCACTTATTGGGCAAGTTATAGTGAGGATTTCTTCCCAAGTATAGGTTGGGCTAGATGATACTGATGTCCCTTCTATTTCTAAAATTCTATGATTCTATGATTCTTACATAGATCCAACAAAGTATCTAAGCTCTGTATTGAAGACCCTGTACCTTGGTCCTTTAAACTGTCTTCTTAGCTTTTATGACCACTTCCTACCTACTATCTAACCCAAACTTATCTGATATCCTGGTCTGAATATTACAATCTTATATAGCTTTCACAAGCCTAAGTCCCTTTCTTGAGCACCTGCTCCATACACCCAATTCTGCTGAGACTGAAGACCTGCATTACTTCTTTAAGCCTTTCCAAGGACTGGAACCCTGCCCCAAAATACCAGCCCCTATGATTGGATCGCCACTACTTGCTGATCTCCATTTCTCAAGTTGATTGCCTACTTTTCTGTATTTCTACTCATTCCCTACCTGCCATCCAACTGCCCTAACACCATACTCCGACACCTGCCTTCTTGGATACCCTCCTGCTACACTATTGAACCTCCTTAGTACTACCTGCTAGCCCACCCAGATCTCCATCTATAGACTCCTGCCATACTACTTGTCACCCAAATGACTTGCTAAGTCTTCTTTCTTCTGCCCCTAGCTGAGACCTAGACCAATTTCCCTGTTGTTGAATACAAGAATGTACCTAGTCTATAGGTGCTGGTGATCACTAATTTGGAGAGTATACCTCATATAAAGTCCTGCTACTGATTCTTTGTAACTTCCTAGAAGTTATTTCACACCTATGGGCTAGAGTTTCCTCATCTATAAAAGGAGGTTGGACTAAATTAACTCTAAGTTCCTTTTCTAATTTAAAATTATTTGATTCTGTGAACCCCTAAATTTAATTCTCTGAAACTCCAGCGTGAAAACAGAATGACTAAGTGAATTGGGATGGTGTATGCTGAAAGTAAGAAAACAGGTAGAAAACTCTCCCATTTATCTACATCTCTCATCCCAAAACTATCATGGAATTGTACAGGATTCTCCCTTTTACCCTCCTTCCTGACAGAGGAATCTCAAATCTGCCTCTCCCTGTAGCAGACTGGGTTTGAGGTGAGCAAGAGTTGTATACTGAGAAAAACAATTAATTTGGAGCCAATAGTTCTGAACTTGAAAACTGACTCTGCTACTTACTTCTTGACCTGCATGACCTAAAAACAAGTCACTAGAGCTCCTTGTGCTTCAGGGTATTCATCTGTAGAAGGAGAGAACTAGATTAGATAATCTCAAAAGTCCCTTGCAGTTCTAAACACTGTAAGTAATCTTCCTGTGACATGCTATTATCATGTATATTACCTATCTGTTGCAGGGAATGACAAAGTAGAAGGAGGACACAGTCATACAGTTTATCATTTCTAATCATGAGCCACTCCTTTAGCTTGCATTTTATTTGTAGGTATTTTGCCATATGGAATATTTTCACGGGCTCATTTGGGGGGTTTTATATGGAGAACAGGCTATTGTCAACAATCAAAGCAATGGATTATTTAAAATGTTCATTTCATGCCATTTACAAAACATTCTATCAAATACTAAAATACTAACATTGCTACCACTCTATTTTACATATTTTAGCAAGACCAGAGAACAATACATTTAGCTATTCGTAATTCCAGGTTGACTTCTCTAACACAATGCATTCAACATTCACATTACATTTGAAGGCAAAAAAGCAAGCACAGAAATATGTAATTACTTTTTTTTAGAAATATTTATTTTCTACTAAGGTTGCAATCGAATGCTGTAAATTAAATTCTGCAATATTCTACCAAAAATGGCCTTTGTTCAGGTAAAATTCCCATAATAGTCATAGAATGGGAAGTGGAAGCATGAAAATAGAAAATGAATCTTTTCATAAATTGGACGTTAAACTCTACCATTATCCCTCTAACAATAATGTAGACCCCAATAGCTTATTCTTTAAAATAAGACTGTCAATCAAATTCTACTGTAATTCTACATGAAGTTGATACAGTTTTATGCATTCAAAGCCTAAAATTTGGTAAAAACAAAGAAAAGTTTGTTTCTAGGACTTTTTATGAATAAGTTCTGGAATCTCTGGTTATTAATTATGCAATAGTCAAAATTGATTTCTTTTTTTTGTCATCAACTCACAAATGGAAAAGAACCCCATTCAGTTCCCACCTTCTAAGGATACTTTATGACCATGGACAATTTTCCCTGCCTTGAATGGAAAATTTTTCTGTTATCTTTGGCCATAATAAATTGATGATGGGTTCATTTGACAATATGGAAGACTCTTCAAGGATTTGCATGATTTGATGTTCCTATTTTAGGAAACCCTCCATCCTTAGAGATTCATAATTCAAAGTTTCAAATATCTGAGATTCTTCCCAAGAAATAGTCCTTTGTTTAACCCCACTGGAGTACAGAGATCTTACATAGGAGAAGAAGCAGGTGCCAAGAGGTTGCAGTACTAATTCTCTGTATTTTACTTCCTGGTAGGTTAGGTAAGGGGCAGGTGGGGGTGTTATATTTATAGAGAAGGATTGGCCAAAGTAGCCAAGGAGAAGTGGAAACACTCTTTCCCAAATGTATATTAAAGGGGGCAGCTAGGTGGCACAGTGGATAGAGCAACAGCCCTGGATTTAGGAGGACCTGAGTTCACATCTGGTCACAGACACTGGATACTTACTAGCTGTGTGACCTTGGGCAAGTCACTTAACCCTCATTAACCAACCAACAAACAAACAAAAAGGAGCTGCCAAATGTATATTAAAACACGATTTTCAGTCAGAACTTGTGATTTCACAGATGTAGGAAATGACCTCTGCTTATGTAGATAGGCAGCTATTTGGTAATACATAGTCTTAGATACTATACTTAGTATCTTAGATATTTAGTATACTTAGATACTAGGATGTATCACAGGCCAAAGTGAATTGAACAAGATCAGATTTCTATCCTCTGCTTCTGTCTATTGTGTGTCATATGAGATTTAGATTCAGAGAATCTAGGGTAAAAAGATGGTTCTGCCACTGTCTGAGTGTGTGACCTTGGGCAAATCACTCAGTCTTTCTGGGACTCAGTTTCCTTATCTGTAAAATGAGTGATTTGGACTAACAATCTCTAAATGCTAAAGAGTCTCTAAACTCTTTCCAGCTCTAAATCTGTGAGGCTAGGTGGTGCCCCGATAGGGTACTGGCCTTGGAATGAGGAAGATTTATCTTCATGAGTTCAAATCCAGCCTCACACACTTACTATGTGACCTTAGGCAAATCACTAAACCCTGTTTGCCTTCAGTTCCTCATTTATAAAATGAGTTGGAGAAGGAAATGGCAAACCACTCCAGTATCTTTGCTAAGAAAACCCCAAATGGGGTCACATAGAGTTGGACATGAATGAAACAACTCAACAACAAAAAAAATAAGCCTATTTGTGTATACATACATATACATATGTAAATATATATAGCCCAATTATACATATATATATAAATGTTTCCTAGACAGATGTAGATAGATATAAAATCTGTGTATGTGCATGTGTATGTCCTTTGATCTTATCTGAAGAAAGGAAGGAGGGAAGGACAGAAGGAAGAAACAAGCATTTATTATTATGCCAGGCACTCTGTTAAACACTTTGCAAATATCTAATACAACAAACTTCTAAGGTAAATGCTATAATTATCCACATTTTACAATCTAGGAAACAGGGGCAGAATTGTGACTTGCCCAGGGTCATACAGCTATCAAGAAAGTATCTGGGATAGTATTTGAACTCAGTCTCTCCTTTCTGACTCTAGGATCAGCACTCCATTGTGCCACCTAGCTGCTGAGAACCAGGAGATTACAATGTTGAAAAATAAAAAATAAAAATTTAGAGAAAAGAAAATATTCAGAAAGAGATGACCAATGGTTTCAAATGCTGCAGAGAAATAAATATCAGGATTTAGAAAAGGCTATAACATTTGGCAATTAAAAGATCATTGATAATTTTGGAGAGGAACGTTTCAGTTGAGTGATGAGGTGGGAAACCAGACTGAAGAAGGGTTATTAACAAGTTAGAGGTGAGAGAGTAGAAGCACAGACTGAAGAGGATTTTTTCAAGGAGTTTAGCCGTCAAGGAGAAGAGCAGTATAGGATGGTAGATTGAAAGATTAGTAAGGTAAAGTGAGGGTTTTCTTAACAATAAAAGAGAGATGGGATCTAGCAGATAGAAAGAGATTGAAGATAATAGAGTGGAGATGATAATGGGGGCAATTTGCTGGAGAAATCAGGAGTAGATTGGATCAAGTTTTTAAAAAGAGGGATTTATGTTAAGGGGAGAAGAAGATAAGGAATGTTCGGTGAATGGCCTCAATATTTTTAATGAAGTATGAGGCAAGATCATTAGATGGCAGGATCAGTGGAGTAGGTGCCCTGAAAGGCTTCAGGAGAAATGAGGCTTAGAACAGCCAATGTGGAGAGTGGTTTAACAAATTAATTAGTGAGTAATAGAATGTTTTCCTAGCTGCAGTGAAGACTCAGTTGAGATTAGATAACATGAATTTATAGTCGGCCAATCAGCATGGTTTCATAATTCCCTCCAGCTGTGTTCAACAGTGGCCTGGGCTGAGCTTGTTTGTTGGGAAGGGTGGGAACCATCATCCTTCCATGAGTTGCTTTGCTTCATCTGAGCCTGCCCCTATAAAGGTACATTTTCACCAAGACCATCCCGTTCCTTCTTTTCCAGTTATATGCTGCTGCCTTATGTCCTGAGAAGAGTATGCTCTGAGCCCAGACTCCTAGAGATATTGATAACCTGCCTGCATTCTTTTCTCAACAATTAACACACTTCTACACATTTATAGCCTCCCCATTCCAGTGATTTTGAACCTTTTCATTGTCATTGCTCAAACCCTATTTTCCACCTCCTATGGTTTGTTCCCTTATTCCTATCCCACTTCACCAAACCCTGACAAAACTTGACTCTAAAGCTACCCACCCCTTCCACTGTGCCTTTTGAAATGCTCATTCCATAGGTAAATTTCTTTCATCATTTCTTTCCAACTTTGTCCATCTCTCATTTGGACCTGGCTCCCTCCTGATAACACAGCCTCCCTCGCCACCTTTTCCAGCACTAGTTGCACTTTCACTCATATCCTGTTACACTCACTGATCAAGCTGCAGGAGCTGGAATTCTCCTTGCTCACCATTGTCACTTCTGGACTCTTCCTCTACTTCCATCATTTAGTAACCTCTCCTCCTTTGAGATTCATTCAATCCGTACTTGGCATGCCATCAAGATTCTGCAGCTGCTATCTGCTTATGTCCAGCTTAAAATGGGTACATGATTTAGACAAAAGAAGTGATATAATAAGCAAATTAGGGGAGCATGGAAGAAATTACCTGTCAGATCTACAGATGGGGAAAGAGTTCATGATAAAACAAGAGACAGGCTCACAAGAGGTAAAATGGATAAGTTTGATTACATAACATTTAAAACTTTTGCACAAGCAAAATCAATGCTGCCAAAATTAGGGAGGGAAAAGCAAGAAACTGGAGGGGGAGGGGATTTTACAAGTTTCTCCGATAACAGTTTCATTTCTCAAATATGTAGAGAATTGAGCCAAACATAAAAAGGAGTCATTCCCTAATTGATAGTCAAATGATATAGACAGCTTTCAGAAGAAGAAACTAAAGCTACTAATAGTCTTATTTAAAAATGCTTTGACTCACTAATAATTAAAGAAATAACTCTGAGAAATGCAAATGAAAACAACCTCATGCCCATCAGATTGCTAACATGACTGAAAAGGAAAATGGCATATGCTGGAGGGGGTGACAGGAAACAGATACATTAATGTACTGTGAACTAAGTTAGTCCAAGCATTTGGGGGACCAATTTGGAATTATGCCGTTTTGACTTACCAATACCACTACTAGGTCTCTATTCCAAAGAGATCAAAGGAAAAGGAACCATATATACGAAAACATTTATAGCAGCTCTTTCTGTGGTCATATAGAATTTAAAACTGAAGGGTGCCCATCAGTTAGGGAATGGCTAAGCAAGTCATGCTATATGAATGTGATGGAATACTCTTGTGCTATAAGAAATGATAAAGGATATGATTTCAGAAAAACCTGAGAATACTCCAATAAACTGATGGAAAGTTAATTGAGCAGAATGAGAACAATCTATACACTAACAGCAATATTGTAAGATAATCAACCATGAAAGGCTTAGTAACTGATCAATACAATGATCCACCACACCTCCAAAGGATTAGTGATGTAAAATGCTACCTACCTCTAGGCAGAATTAATGGATTCAGAATGCAGATTGAAGCATATTTTTTTCCTTTGCTTAGCTTTGTCTTTTTTTCAGAATATAGTTAATATGGAAATGTTTTATATGATTTCATATGTACAATGGGTGTCATATTTCTTCCTTCTAATGAGTCAAGGAAGGGCTGGAAGGAGGGAGAGACTTTGCAACTGAAAACAAAAATAAAATAAAATAAAAGCCATACTCCCCTTAAATATGTCTGAAAAATAAAGTTTAAAGTTTTCTCCACTTGTACCAGTAAGAGCAAATGGAGATGTTTTCTTCTATACATCTTTAAACAACATAATATTTTCCCCTTGAGATCTGAAATGGAAAAACCCAATTAAATAAATGTATACTGGTTGATTTAGTGGATTTGATTTAGGTTTTTTATTTTAACATTTAGGAGAGTTAAGTTGCTGTGTTGTTGGGGGGGAGGCTTTTTTTCCCTTTACCAACAAATCACTAATTATGCATTTTACTCTAATATAAATCCTGTGCCAATTCAGCACTCAATGTCAGTAAGATGACAAGCCTCTCACCCTTAAAAATTATTTTATCCAAAGTAATTACTTCCTTGGAAGATGTTCAATGTCCTAGTACTTATTTCTTTCTATGGGATAGTCAATTATAACTTCTTTCAGTATGGGCAGCTGGATGTTTTACTTTCATTTTGTGGTTTGAAACTGGTAAATCTGATACAAAGCATTCTTCTATACTTCTGAGGCTTCAACTTTTTAGTTTGTGAAACATAAAAGGGGCTGAATGCATAGCTGTGAGCCTCCTGGATTTATGAAGATCAACTGCCATTGTGCCATTTTAAACCCTCCCTCTTTAGCCCAGCTTGGAACCCTTAAGTCCTCCTTGACTTCTCTCACTCCCTCCTCCCTCTCAAATCTTCATCAGAGCCATTTCACCTGGGATAAAGATAGCTGAGGTGTTGAGGAGCAGTTGTAGTACTGCTGCCCAGGGGAGTAGGATAGTCAGCTCACAGCTGCAGTCATGCTGGGAAGAAATGTGATCTGACCCACACCCCTATAGGAAGGGAGGAGATAAGACCCATTATGGCCCCTATTCTAGTCAACCTCTTATTGTGTTCTGCCTTCTCATGGAACCAAGATTTGTGTCACCCTTCCCATCCCTCCACTTTCCCTGAGTAACTATGACCATGGTCAGCCTGAGGGTGGTTGTATCTTGTGGAAGCCCACAAGATAAGCAAAAGGAAAGTAGTCTCAACAGGGACTAAGCATGTTCTCCCAAGAAGCAAACATTCCCCAGCCCCTAAAATATCAGTGCCCTTATTTGCCTCACACTAGTTATGTCTCTGGTTACTGTGTTTATAGTTTCATAAACTTCGTGCTGGAACCAAATCATAGGATTATAGATGGAGAGGTAGAAGGAACTTTAAAAGTCATCTGGTTCAACATATGCATTTTGGAGAAAAGAAAATGGAAGGACAGAGATCATATGTCTTGCCCAAGGTCTTGTACAAGGTCACACATTTAATAATAGGCAGAACAAGGATATGACCAGATCATTTGATGCTAAAGTCATTCTTATCCTTCTCATTCCAGCCTCTTCCCATTCTTAGTTCAGCAAAAACAATAGACATGAAAACATATTGCCAATAAACCCCTTTTTCCTCCTCCATCTGTCTTTTACTCTGTGAGCTTAATAAAATATCCATTATTTTCTCTCATCCACCCCACCTTGTTCCACTTATGACCCTAAAATGACACCAGTGATGACTGATAAGTATGAATAGTGCTAATGATATCTCTATATTAAGGAAAAGGCAAATTATAGAGTTTAAACTGAAATTAAAATACTAGTGTCATCAAATCCAGTCACAGAAAGTATCTTTACAAGTGTATATCTTCCTCCCATCCTCTAATTGAACCTATTTTTCTTTTCTTCAACTCCCTCATATTAAATAAATTATTTTTATTCATTAGTTATTGTTTTGTTAAGTTACCAGTACTGGATACAAAAGTACCATTTACTATTGTTAAATTATAGATGTACAATATTTCATCTATGTTATGTATTAAGTGGGCCTTTATAGGTTATTTATAAAGTACAAATCATTTTCAAAATAATGATTGTTATATGGGCAGGACTGGGAGAAAGCATTTGTTGTACTTGTTTATTCATTGCAAAAAAATTACTATAACTAGAACAATACATTATTACCATACACTATCACAATAGGGATGTAACTTTGGCCTAAAAAACATTTGTTTATTTTCAAGAAATTCCTGTATTGAAGAACCTGTTTTGATTAATTGAATCTCAACTTTGCTCATTCTTGAAACATATGGCAGGATGTATATCAATAAAAATATTTAGAGGGGGGAATATGGCTAAATTGACTGGGCCAAGTATGGGAAGCATGAGAGATTTCAGAAATAGCAATTTATTTAACATACTTGTTCACACCATCATCCAGTCAACATGTCTTATAAATTCCTCTTCCAATATTTTTCACATCTCGTCCTTCCTTATTCCTTCCAAGGTCATCACTTAAATTCATATCTACCCTATGTCATGCCTAAACTATTGCAGGGGCTTCCATAACTTGTCCCCCACCTTCCATTCTCTGCCCTCTTAAATCTACCTTACACACAGTTGCCAAATCAACTCTCCTAGTACTGCCCTTCTTGATTATGACATCACCCCCTCCCAAACTTTTGCTTAAAAACCTTCAATGGATTCCTACTACTTGTTGAATGAATTCAGGTTTCTTAGACTGAAATTCAAGGCCCTTACCACTCTCACCCCAACCTATTCGTCCATCCTCATCTCCCACTATTTCCCTACACTGTACTTCAGTGAAACAGGAATGACTTACAATTCCCCAAATATGTGCCCTCTCTTACCTTTGCCTTTATTCATGCTATTCACCCAAGATCAAAGGATCATAGTTCAAACCTTTTTTTTTCTTTCTTTCTTTTTTTTTTTTTTACAGATGAGGTAACTGAGGCCCACAGTGGTTAGATGACTTATCCAAGACTGGATTCAAAACCAGGTCCTTTGACTCCTGGGTTGGCCTCAAAACCCATTCATCTCCACCTGTTGAAAGCCAATCTGTTAGAGTCCTTATTAGAATCCTCTGACCAAGAAAATAGGGAAGTGATCAGAATGTGCTAGCCAGCACGTTTTGCCATACCTTTCACTTTGGACCAATCCACAAATTATTTGGACCACGCAGGAGCTACAAAATGCATTTCAGAGAGTCAATGCTCTGTCTACTAGAAGCTCTGACTTAAGGTTTTAGTGAGTCAAGTATCCACTTGTAGTTGGTGTTAAATTACAAAACTATTCCATTATCACAATCAACCTACTTATTGAGTGCAGCTGCCTCAGAGAAAAAAAACGACTTAAAGACACAAAACTAAGTACTAAATGAGGTCCAGGCAGAATATAGGATAAAACACAGAGGAGGTTCAATCTTTTTTATGTACATGTAGAGAGGAAGGAAGGTGGTTTGGTTATGTTTCATTTGGGATCAATATTGTATAGGGCCAGGCTCTTCTAGTCATATTCATTATATCTTACCTAAATCAGAAATAAAAATCTCTCTTGAATGTCTCTTATGGATTCCAGGCATATTTTCCCCTAGCTGAACATAGGCAAGTATATTTGTCTCTTGATTTATGCACGATTTTTATCAGTATATAGGAGCTAGTTGAATCCAAAAGCCATTGCTTAGTGTTGGTGCATCTGCTCAGACTGTTAATGTCGGTATTGATATTGTGACCTGTGCTCCGAAGTTACTGAAACAAACACATAAAGGTAGATTCTTGCTGAATAAACCAGTGAGATTTTGCTTTATGATTTAGAGCTTTAGTGGTACCAAAAACTCAACCCAACATGACAAAGACACAGCAAGCTAAAACCATCTCTTAATAAATTTAACTGGGCATAACTCCCAGAGAACTCAAACTTAGCAACTGCTAGCACTCTGGTATAATGAGTGTATTTACAACAGGAGCGTTTCAGAAGCTGTGTATGCATCTTCTTTTGGGAACTAGGCCTAAAATAATATGGGTAGATGCCAATCAACTGATTAACAAGCATCTATTAAGTACTCATGTGCCAGGTGATAGGCTAGGCATTGGGGACATAAACACAAAAGTGAGCTGGTACCTGGCCTCAAGAACTTTACATTGTAATGGCTACCAGATGAATACTGGTCCCCTAGTTTTGCAATTTATAGGTCAGCTAGCAATTTGTTTTGTACCTCTCTAATGTATTTAATGCATATTCTTGTACATTAGAATTATTGGTGTTTTATCTTTCTACTACCCAGCAAGCTCTATGAAGGCAAAAATCATGTCCTGTTCAATTTTGTTTCTATGCCCCCCCCAGTACTTTGTACAGAATTTTGTACATAGTAGGTGCTTAATAAGCACTGATTTTGTTGAACCTCTCAAATGGTTTAAATTTCCAAAAGCCATGAATAAATGAAAGATGAAGAGATGTAACATGCTATTCCAGGCAATTTTACTTTTCCTATAAAAAAGAAATAATTGTAATAATAGCATGGCAAATCATTATTGATCATCAAAAAAATGTGATTTAGAATACTACATGAAGAAATACCCACTCATTCATATAGTTATTCACCAATCTTTAACTGTCATCCATCCTTAGTTGTTCTTATCTCTGAACCCATACTCTTCAGTCAGGTAAACAGTACATCATTAATGTAAGTCATCTTCTTCCTGAAATTATTTCCTAGAATTGACTCCTGACAAGTCACTTCACCTCTAAGCCTCAGTTTCCTCATATGAAAAATGAGAGAATTGAAATAGATGAGCTTTGAAGTTCATTCCAGATCTAAATCTTTGATACTATGAACCAGCAACAACCATGCTCAAGCACAGAAAATTCTCTAACTAGAAGTTTACTCAGGCCTTCTCAGTTCTGTCACGCTTTGTCTCTGTGGAAGAAATCGGTCAGTCCTTTCTGTTATCCAAGCCTTTAAGCCACAGAATTCTCCAGCTGGTCATACTAGTCAATCAAAAACAGAAAGAAAAACTCTAATTAGGCCTTGTCCAGACTGTGGACTTACAATCTTTAACATTCCCTGATTGTTTGCTCATAACTCAATCATTTTATGTATCCAGAAGATAGAACAAGTCCAATCTCCTCACTGTAAAATACTGTATTTGTCTCTCTCCTGGGATCTGAGACAACCAGAGAGAATACTTGAGATGCTCCAGCTGACAGGCAGAAGGGTAAGGAAGGTTATTATCATCTTGAGGGCTATGATAACAGTGTCAGTGTCTTTCAATGTTATCCCAATTCTCTGCCAAGTATAAGAATTCCTGGGAGATAATAAAAGGGACCCAAGATTCTTTATGACTGTCTCACTGGCATTCATCCCAATGTCCATGTAGTACTCTTCAGGCAAATCTGCCTCCTCTCAGATCCTGAGCTGAAATCCTGAAAGTCCTTTGCGACAATATATAATGGAGTTTTTCTCGTTCATCCTCAATTTCTACATGTGTTCCAATATGTTTTTGGTTTTTAGTGGGCAAAAATGATCGAATGATATTGCTTTGGTTTAGTATTCTAAGGACTCTCAAAGTACTTACGCTTCTGTAGCAATCGACAGCACTTGCATTCATTGACTCCTTTCACTTGTTCACTCAAGAAATATTTATTTCAAAATTCTGTCTTATTCTGAAGAACAATGTGGGTGTGCACACACCCACACACAAACATACACCCACACACAAACATACACCCTTGTCTACCAAGGGGAGGAAGAGTGGTTAAAACGAGGGCAAAATTCAGATAGTTATCACATCCCTCATCTCCTATCCCTTTCCTGGAATCCACAGTCCTACAAAAGCTAATTGTGCTGTTGGATGGATCTATCTGTCCATTCTGCAGTTTGAATCAAAATTCTATTGGCCATAGGGGCAGCTAGGTGGTGTAGTGGATAGAGCACTGGCCCTGGAGTCAGGAGGACCTGAGTTCAAATCCAGCCTCAGACACTTAACACTTACTAGCTGTGTGACCTCGGGCAAGTCACTTAACCCCAATTGCCTCACCCCCAAAAACATCTATTGGCCACTTCATCCCATCCTACACAGAAAAGGCCATGACCATGACAATTTACTACTCTATACTCCAACAGCAATTCCTATGGCTTCTTACACCAACACTACCATCTCTGATCACCATTCCTTATTGGACCGCCTATTAAAATGGAAACTCCTTGAGAGCACAGAGAATCTCACTTTTGTGTTTGTATCCCCAGCACTGAGTACTGTTGCCTAGAAGGTGGTCAGTGCTTAATAATGCTTGTTGAATGGCTGATTGATCGAGATAGGTCTCCTTTACATTTCGTTTGTTATTGGTAGTAAATAATTAAACAAAGTAATCTCTGTGGCTGGCCCTTTGAAAGAATGTTGTATGATTTTAGCATACAAAGGAGAAACACCATTTGGAAGAGAGTCTTTAAAAGAACACTCCATTCCACAAAGTAAATTGTTTTTATAATCAACAAAAAATAAAGACACCTGGATCTTATGTTGGTATACCCTTGTCAATCATGAGTCTATGAAAATGTGGTCTCTTATGGAAAAATCATATTTGAAAGACTACTTGTTGATTTCTTATAGAAATCATGACTGTACATGGAGAACATGTAGATTAGTAGCTATGTGGAACAGTGGATAGAACACTGGGTCTGGAGTCAGGAACATCTGAGTTCAAATCTGGCATCAGACACTTACTGTGTGACCTTGGGCAAGTCACTTAACTCCTGTTTGCCTCAGTCTCCTTGACTATAAAATGAGGGTAACAATAGCACCTCCCTCTTAAGGTTGGTTTTTCGAGGATCAAATGAGATATTTATAAAGTGCTTAGCACAGGGCCTGGCACATAGTAGGTACTACATAAATGCAAGCTATTTTAGGTCATTCTCATATGTGTTCTATAGTAGTCTGGGGAATCTTGGAAAGATGGCAGAGTGAGGAGTTTCCTATAAGATACTCTTCTTTCATCACCCCAAATAATACAAGTAAAAGGGCCCAAAATTCAGAAAATTCAGCAATAGCAAGAACTTAACTGAAAGAACCCACTAGATTGTAATTCTTTACATTGTTTAACTAATTGTTTAATTGCTTTAAATTTTTTCAATTGAATTTTTAAATTTTTTCCAAACTTAAATACCAAATAAAATGAGCATATATACATATATATGTATATGTAGAAAGTAGGAAAAAAAAGGAAATTTTATCTGAAACTGCAAATCTCTACTACATAGTTTGCTTTTCTTAAAGTATGTAATCAATTCAACATGTAACTTTCAAAACTGTCCTGCTTTTCTATGCTTCCCTCTGGCCTTCCTTCTATTCTCTCCTGTTCTCTGAACATTTTTTTAAATTGTTTTAATGAAGGGGGAGGGGAGAGAACAGAAAGGAATAAGCATTTATATAGTGCCTACTATGTGCCAGATACTGTGCTAAGAACTTTACAAATTTTTCATTTGTTTCTCATAACAATCCTATGAGAGGAGGGGAAAAGAGCAGAGGGATAGACTAAGAAAGGTGAATAATCTACAAGCAACAAATAGAGGTTTAAGTGACTTGATGAATGTGCCATCCATATATGTGCTTATATAACCAAAGACTATAGAATTTAGAAAAAAATACTGACACTGTCCATAATAGTAGATTCTTGAAAATGAGAGCAATATAAGTGAAACATAAAAATGCAAAGGCAAGTAAAAAAGCTAATGGAATATATGAGCCCTTTAAAATACAGATACTGGATTTCAAAATAGACTACAAAAATAATCTAAGGAAGTTGGTCACCGAGAAAAACATCATGAAAAAAATCTTACTCCAATAAATCATATGGAATAATTTTCCAGAAATACTCTAAGCAAACAGAAAAGTTCATATTGAGAGATACCAAGTTAATTTCATCAGGAAACATAATAGTCAAATGTCAAAACTACAACATCAAAGGACAGATTTTGTCAGCACCAAGGAAAAAATCTTTCACGTTAAAAATGAACCATTAAGAATATCACATGATTGGGGCAGCTAGGTGGCGCAGTGGATAGAGCACCAGACCTGGATTCAGGAGAACCTGAGTTCAAATCCAGCCTCAGACACTTAATACGTACTAGTTGTGTGACCCTGGGCAAGTCACTTAACGCCAATTGCCTCATTTAAAAAAAAAAAAGAATACCACATGATTGCCACATGGTTACAAGAAAACAAAGAAAAATACTCCAAAGAGTAAAGAATAAAGACTGATTATGAACAACAAATATATTATGTATGTTTGCAGATATGAACACATGTGCATTATCTGTAAGTATGTATGTACATATACATGTATGTATATGTGTATTTATATACGTGTGTGCATACATGTATCTGCAAAGCTGAGACAAAGCATCAAAGGAAAGAATTCTAATCATTCAGTGAGAGGAACCCAGAGGGGAACAGGGTATTCCTGAACAACAATAAGTTAAATACTTTTCAGATAGTACTCAAAGACTAAGAAATGCAATATTTGTTCTCATGTGACCAGGGTTACACAAAGATATGAATGTGGAATTGAGGTACATTTCTGTTTGTTGTTTGATTTTTCTTTCTTTTTTAAAGCACAAATTCTCTGAGTGACATGAAGAAAATTAGTGGTATAAAGCAATGATGTCAAATTCAAATGAATATGGGGACTACAGGAACCATGAAACTCAATTAGTGATCCCCACAGGTCACATGTTGACTTAGAAAATCACATATAATGTTATCTATATTTCACCGCATTTTTATTTACTTTGTTCCACATTTTCCAATCACATTTTAATCTGGTCGCAGTCACACTCAGGAGTGTTATGGGCCATATACAGCCTATGGGTCATGTGTTTGACATAAAAGATAAAATAGGAAATTCAAAGTTCAAAGTAGCAAAGATCGGGGCAGCTAAGTGGCACAGTGGCTGGAGTACCAGCCCTAGAGTCAGGAGGACATGAGTTCAAATCCAGCTTCAGACACTCAACACTTACCACTTACTAGCTGTGTGACCCTGGGCAAGTCACTTAACCCCAATTGCCTCACCAAAAAAAAAAAAAAAAAGAGCAGAGATCAAATAACTCATCTGGAGGAACAGAAAATTTAGAAAATCAAGAAAAATTATTTTATAAGTAGGAATTCACAGGGCAATAGTACTTTTGCACTTCAAACAATATTGTAAAACAATATCATCAAAGCTATTTGGAACTGGTTAAAAAATAGAAAGGTATATCAATGGAATAGATTAGAAAAGGAAGAATCAGAAACAGCTGAACTCAATAACCCAGTGTTTGATAAACTCCAAAACATTACTTATTGTGGAAGAAATTCCCTATGTAACAAGAATTGCTAGGAAAACCAGAAGTCTGGAAGAAAATAAGTTTAGCCCAATATCTTATATCATGCCTTACTTCTGTTAATTATTTCCCATTTATCCTGTATGTTGCTTGTTTGTAATACTTGTTGGTGTATTGTCTCCTCTATTAAATTGTGAGCTCCTGGAAAACAGGGGCTGTCTTGTGCCTCTTTTGAATCCCTAGTACTTAGCACAATTCCTGGCACACAGTAGGCACTTAATGTTTATTGACTGAGTGACTATACCATAATACACTCCATATACCACAAGAAACTCAAAATGAATATTTAAACTGAATATTTAAGCTATAAAATCTAAAAATTTAGAAGCAAACCAGCTTAAGAACCTTTCATATCTATGACTAGAGAAAGAATTCTTAACCAAATGTAGCAAGTGTACGATGTGGCCAAACACACTGTAGCATTCACACTTCACAATGGGTTAGTGGTTAACTGCTCATTTCAACCTGCCCTTACACTGGCAGGTTTATGATTCCAAAGAAGAAACACTACAACATGGCAATGTTCAAACTCTCTCCGGGTCCTAAGGATTATCCTGTTGTGGGGAAAATACACTGTCCCTATTTGTCTGTACAGCTTTCTAGTCCTCATTGATGTGCTTCCATCTATACAAACCAGCCATTCACAAAAATGACATTTTTAGATAACAAGCTTTATCTAAAATAAGGCAACCAACAATAATGCAACATTTTTTTCTTTATCAAAGCATGTGCAGTAATAATAAACATATCACAATTTATATATAAGCCCTGGGTCACACTCTTCCATAAATGTACTTAGTATCTCTGAGGGAAACCTGACTAGGAAACAAGAGTGAGGAAAAGTCATGTCTTTGAGACAATTCACAATTCTAGACTGTAGGCTTTGAAGTCATTGGGCCACTGGGGAACATATATACCACATAAAACTACTACTCTACTAACTGCTCTCCAGCACATCTTTACCATTCTCCAGATGGGCAAATCCTCTTCTCATCTACTCTCAAATTAATAAAACATTTACAAGTGCTTTTACTTAACAATCACCCTTAAAGAGTGCTAAGAAAGTATAATACTTTTTAGTTTAGCTAGTAGTTCTCTTTCAGCCAAAGAACTGAAAGCTCATCAAGTCTGTTATTTTTTTTCCTGGTATATAGAGACAAGGAGAGCCATCTATCCAGTAGCATGCTATATTGTCTAATCAACTTAAAGCAAAGAGAGCTCACTGCAAAGCAGTTCAAGATGATTCTTTGAGCAAGACAGACAAACCCAGTCAATTATTCACTCATCTGAATTCTAATTCATACAACTATATACTGGCATCTCTTTTGATACAATCAAGCTTCTGTAAAACTTCTTTCACCAGATTTTCCCTTAAACCAGAAAGAATAGCAAAGAATCCCAAGGAACTAATGAGGAAGCTTACTATGCACCCCTATAGAAAGAACTGATAAAAAGAACACTTGTGGAATGTACATATATAACCTGATTAAGATCTTGTGAGGGGGGAGGAAAGGGAGGGAGGGAGGGAGAAAAATTTGGAACTCTAAATCTTATGAAAATGAATGCTGAAAACTACCCTTATACGTAACTGGAAAATAAAATAAATGTTTTTTTTTTTTTTTAAAGAATAGCAAAGAACAACAAAGACAGGAATGTAAGGTTGGGAAGCATCAAATTTCTTTTTCACACACATACAGAGTGACACTGAGAAAGCAAAAAGAATATCAATGGACTAAAGAATCTAATAAAAGACATAATAAATTAATAAAATACAAAACTCTAGGTGGCACTGAAGGACAATATCTGATGAATTCTTATCCAATGACTTCCAATCTCTCTTCAGCCAATGAGCATCTTGCAGCTGAAGCCATCTATCAGTGGACTGCTCTGGTTGCTACCTCTTCATATAGCTTTTCTTCCCCCTATTCCAGTGCAGTCAAGTTTCTTCATTTACCTCTTCACCCTTTACACATTTCCTAATACTCAGTGACTTAAGAGGTTAAAAACTTACCAAATATCCTCTATGAAATCAATAAGCCTTATTTAGACATTCCATAGTCTTCAGTTATGTAATTTTTCATTTCATGATCTTTATTCTCTTGAATCTTAAAACAGTTACATGCAAATGACCTGAGAGACCTAAATGCCTTGCAGCTTCAGCCATTCCATAGTCTTAAAAGGTGTCCAATTTAACAAAAGAACACTTCTGACAACTGTTTCATACATTCATACTCATGTTTTATCAGTTTTGTTCAAAATAAGAATTGTCTGCTGCCTTTAAATTATAACATTGCTCATATATAAGAAAACTTTCTTGGATTTCCCCCCTCTCCCCCCCCCCACATTAATATCCCCCATCAGTTAATGCCTTCTACTCTGAAATTAACATCCATCTACTCCATTTATATCTTGTATGATACTAGTTATTTTCCTGTGTCTCCCCTCATTAGAATGTATGCTCTTTGATAGCAGGGACTGTTTTTGACTTTCTTTGTACCCTAAAGTTTACCATAGTGTTTGACACATGCTAAGTACTAAATAAATGCTTGTTTACTAATTGGCTGGCGTTGCCCTATATCCTTTATAGGGTGATATAGCCCTTATTTTTATGCCACAATTCATTTTCTGTTCCTTTTGTAACAAATCTCAAGATTATCTGAAAACTATGTTTCTTTCCACACATTAGTAAGTTTGCATTGAACCGAATTTCTTTCTCTACTCCTCTTAAGCATCAAACTATTCTATGAAAGAGGCAATATTTTACATCCCTTATCATTAGATTTAATTATTTTTTTCTTATACAAATACTCTTTTGCCTTTTTCTTCATCAATTTCCATGTATATAAAAGCGAAGTTAAAGTAGTGGTGTCAACTCAAGAAAAAGATCCCTGTGGGGGTTGCATATTGAATTAGAAAATTATAAATTAACATTATCTATGTTATATTGTATTTGTATTTATTTTGTTAAATATTTACCAATTACATTTCTCAATTCTTGGGAATTTTGATACCTCTGCCTTACAGGGACAATAGCTTTCACAAATACAGGATAGAGTTAATTACAAAAGAAAAAAAAGAAAGAAAATGAAGATTATTTTAAAGTAAAAATAAAAATCATTTCAATTGAATGAAATTAATAAGAATTTGCACAATAAAATTGACAGGATAAGAATAAAAGTGTTTGAAAAAAAATCCTTGAATCATATAGCCATAATAAAAGTCTTATAACCAAGCTAAATAGGCAACTAATAGAAATACATAAAACCAAAAGTCATTTCATAATAGGTAAGTAGTCAAAAGATATATCAGTCCTCAAAAAAATTGGAAACTATCAACTACTATATGAAAGGTTGCTCCAAATCACAAATAATAAAATAAATGCTTATATAAAGAGAGGCAACAGTAAAAAAAAGAGAAGGGCACAGTAAGGGAGTAAGTTCAATCTCAAGAGGAAAAGTGAAAAAAAGGCTTTTAGCTTCTTGCTCTTGCATTTGATGTTATAAAAGATGAAGGATAGAACACTGTAGGACAAGTCATGGGGGGGGGGGGAAGGAATGCCTCCCCCAGGAAACTAATTCACATTTCTTTTGTGTATATTTTGTATATCCTTACATATACACATTTTGTACTGGGGAACATGTTGTCTCTTCCAATATAATGTAAGCTCTTTGAAGTCAAGGACGTTTTTTTTTATCTTTGTGTTCCCAGCTCCTAGCAAAGCACCCAGCACATTGGTTGATACATTGTTCTTACTGCTACATCAAAGGAATTTAGCCTTGATTGATGTATTGCCATTTAGAGTAGTCATTTTATGGCATTTCAAACTTGCTAAACAGACAAATTAATGCATTAATTCACTTTGAAAAATGTGAAGGTTCGATTTAAAGGAACTTTCAAGCTAGAGTAATAACAGACAGAAGTACCAATGGCAGGCTGAAATGGTTCGGATTAATACTATTAGATATGTGTTAGGTCAAAAAAAAATGAAGGTAAATTTTTGAAGTTGCAAGTGTGGAATTAAGCAACTCTCACATGTAAGAAAAATCCCAGTAGTCTTGTGGAAGAAAATAAGTGCTGAGAGTGGAACATGGGACAGATTCTAGATCCTAGAAAAGGGAAAATTCTGGAAGTTAAGAAGGTTCTCTGAAAATGCTTCTAGTATTATAATACTAAGCTATCAAAGTCCTTCCCATCATCATTAGTTCAGGTTTCAAGTGAATTTACTAGGGATTTCTTTTCTATGAGGATGCATTTCCAATTTGTGAAGACAAGACAAATCTTGAGTCCAAAAAAAGTTCATGGAAAAGGTTGCTTTCACTTTACAGAAATTCATATTTATAGTTAACAATTCTGGAATATATTCATTCTATATAACAACAGATACCTATGCAGTATTGCTGAATAAAATGTTTATTCTTTGAAGGCAGCAAAAATGGGATGATTACCTCCTACTTAGGGAACTAGATTTCCTAGTTTCCCTGGGCCAGTTCTATTTTTGATAAATTGTACTGAGTGGGCATTTGCCCTCAGAAATGTCTCAGGTAAGTTGTGACCCAGATTTATTGGCTTTCAAAGTAGTTATAGAAAAGCCTTGAAGTACTTTCATTTTCCTTGGGAAATACCAATTTTGAACTCTATACCAGGACTTTGGACTCTGAGAATCTTCTGGAGCATGACGTTGGTTAGCTATGGGGAAAAACCCAAAATTCAAACATGGCTTAGAGATCATATAAAATATGAAGCTAAAGGAATGTGCTCAGCGAGAATTTCTCAGTGTCTCTCCTTCACCACCATATCTAACAACTCGGTCTGGACTTAGTTCTACTCTGCTCTGCTCTTTCTGTTCCTTTTAACTAACTTTCACCTATTGTGTTGAACGAGGCTAAATTTAAGCCTGGGGTAGATAATGGCAAAATGTTAGTTGGGTTGAGTAATCTCAGGCTAAGTTTCAGCTTTCTGCAAAAAAGATTTCTGATGATCAGGGTCCAGTTAGAGTGAGTCGTTGTGTAAGTATCCCTATTATCTCTGGGGTAAAATACAAACTTTATGTTCTTCTTGAAGCCTAGCCCCAAGTTACCTTTCCAACCTTTTAATATGTTATTCCCCATTCCCTATGGCCTAGCCAAAGAGACATTCTTTCTTTACTCACAAAGGACAGTTCCTCTCCCTTCTCCATGACACTGTACAGACTTTTTTTTTCACTCCACCTCACCTCTTGGAATCTCTCGTTTCCTCCAAAGTTCAGCTCAGGTACAACATCTACATACGGCTTCCCTACGGCTGCTAGAGTCTCTTCTCCCAAATTAGTTTGTACTTATACTTGTGCATAAGTACTTGTACATGTATTGTACATATATACTTTGTATATATGTTGTGTATCCTTTTGCATGTGCATGCATTACCACCCCCCAGTTGAATATAAGCTACTCAGGACCTAGTCCATTGACCGGGACTTACAAGATGCTTAATAAATGCCTAGTTGACTGATCCTTTCTAGCCCTAAGGGCCCCCAAACTCTTCTACATTTAATCATCCTCTCTGCCATCCCTACTGTATCTCCTCTACAGATTCAAATCACTTCACCAGCCTCCTATTCCAATTGCGCCTGCGCAAGGAGGCTAGTCAGTGACTAGCCGCACCCCCCCACCCCCCATGCTCCCCGCTGGTGACGAGGGCGGGGCTTTGATCTGGGCGTTGGAGGGGAGAAGGGGAAGAGGAAGCCGGGGGTGGGTCATTGAGGGGAGCGTGAACCGGAAGTTGAAGGCGCTTCTCCCTTTCCAGTCGGATTCCGTTTGGCGCGGCCCCCGGCTCTGAGAGAACTTTCCTTCCCCCGGCTCCTGCGGCTGCTGCGTCCGACCGCCTTGGCCAGCAACACTCCGGTGCCACTCTCCGTCCGGGCTTCCCGCGGCCGCTCCCCGCCCACCGCCTTCGCTCCTCGCCCTCCTTCCCTCAGCCCCGTTCGCTGTCTTCTTTTCCTCTCTCCATCCGGCCGGCCCCACCGCAGTGATGTGCGACAAGGAGTTCATGTGGGCTTTGAAAAATGGAGACCTGGATGAGGTGAAAGACTATGTGGCCAAGGTAAGCGTGGGCCGGGGACGTGGGAGCGAAGGGGAGCCGCGGACGAGGCTCCGGGTCCCCGGGCAGGGGTAGGGGATGGCCGGCGGCCAGCATGGGGAAGGCTTCGCGACGAGGAGGGTCCTGGAGGGTCGCCGGGAGGGACAAGGGCAGGTCGAGAGCTTGAGTTCTCCTTAGAGGACAGACCGAGGGCTGCCTGTTTGGGTCAGTCAATCAAAACCACCGTATTCTCACTGTCGGTCAAGTTTATTTGCCTGGAATCTAACCCCATCCAGCAATCCCGGGCTCAGGCAGGGCTGGTTAGCTCCAAGTCCCTCTTCTAGACCTCCGGGAGTAGCTCTTTGGGGTTAGGCCGTTGTTCGGTGTGTCTTATTTAAAGACCTCTTTGATTTGTATTAAATCTGTACTAGACCCACCCATAGTGAAAAAGTCTCCCCAAGTGGGATTGACCAGGGCAGCCTTTCTTTCAAAAATGTTCGGCCTGACATGGCTTGAACGGATCCGTGGAAAATGGTCGTTTTCAAAATGTCATCATTCTGAAAAATCACAATTCTGAAAGTTATCACTTTAAGGAGCCTTAATTTTGGGTGTGGCGCTTTTCCTCTCCCTTGCCACAACACAGATAGACTTTTGCTTCAAGTGGTAAGATGGCATGAGTTTAAGACGTCCTAGCAATTTTTTGCACGAGCATGTTGACTTCAGTCCAGCCTTCTGGCTGATAGCATCCAAAATACTTAATTGTCTAATAAATAGTGTTGTTCAGTCATAGTATATTTAGTGAGAAGGAAACACTAATTTACAACCGCAGCCACATGTATAAAAATTGATTCGGTATTGTCCCAAAGACAACTATTTAACTATCTCAGTTTTCAGGAGGGACTGCCTTTGTTGACCCCAGTGCCTCTTTTTTATCAAACAAATTACTGTTTTAATGGATATAACAATTTTTTTATACGTGATTTTACTCTTCCTTTAGTTGCTTAAAAGAATGGCAACACTAAAAACAAATCTTAAAGGAAATCATAAGTTCACAACAGATACAAACATAAGGCCTATATATAGGCTTTCTTGCCTCTTGAACTCAGTAGTTGGCTTTCTCTAAGAAAAATTAACATTTCTTTACCACTGTGTTTTTCTTCTCAGGATAGTTGCATCTTAGGAAGCAAGAAACAAGTGGAATTAGTGTTTCTGAATGCTTAAAATACCTAAGACATTTTGGACAGATGATCGTTTTTTTTCTACTATCATATTCAACTCTGCATTATTTAGGCCCTTGTTATCCACTCTGTCAATAACTTGCCACAGATTATGATACTATGGTGTGCCATCTCCCCTAGTGACATTCTGAGCCAGATTCCATAAATTTGTCAATATAAATTGAGTAATAAGCAAGTACATATAATTCCCTGTCATTATATGAAGGGGTTGAACTAGATATCTAAGATCCCTGACTTATGACTGTGGTCCTATAATCTAGGATATACATTTGGAAAGGACCATGGTCAACCAGTCCAACCTCCTCATTTTTCAGATGTAAAAACTGAGGTCCAGAAAGGCTAAATAAATTTGACCCAAGGGGGCAGCTAGGTGGTGAAGTGGATAAAGCACTGGCCCTGGATTCAGGAGGACCTGAATTCAAATATGACCTCAGACACTTGACACTTACTAGCTATGTTACCCTGGGCAAGTCATTTAACCCTCATTGCCCTGGGGGGGGGGGTGGAGAATTGACCCAAGGTCATTTTGTTGTTGTTGTTCCTTGCCCTTTGTTCTTAAAGAGGACTATGACATCTAGGTGATGTCTTAACTTGCAGTGAATTGGATTTAAGTGAGGAAGGGCTGTGCAAGGTCTCCCAACTTCACTTTCTTCCAGAGCCATCTGGGCCCAGTGGCAAAATATATATATATATATCTATATCATCTATATCTATATCTATATCTATATCTATATATCTATATCTATATCTATATCTATATCTATCTATCTATATCTATCTATCTATCTATCTATCTATATATATATATCTAGACAACTGGAGATGGCCCTGGATCTTTAAGGCAATTGGGGTTAAGTGACTTTCCCAGGGTCACACAGCTAGTGTGTCATGAGGTTACATTTGAACTCAGGTCCTCCCAGTTTCAGGGCCAGTGCTTTATCCATTGCACCATGTACCTGGTCACAGTTGTAGAAAAGCAACCATTCCATCTCAGATCCTTTGAGTTCCAAATCCTGTATTCTTTCCACTGCATCTAGTTGACTTCAGAAACCAAACCTAAAGTTAGAATACGCCAACCAAAGTCTCCACTACTATTTTTGAAAGATCCAAGTACATAAGATATGGACACAGGGTTCTTGATTATGCTTCTATGTTTAAATAGGTGGTTTATAAGTTAAAATGTAATTGTTTTCATTGCTTTGATTTGTGTGGGGGTGGTGTGTATTCTATCCATTTTCTTTACTCTTATCATTCAGATATATGTAACAGGGAGAAGAAACAGGAGATAGAAGAATTGACAGTTTTCCCTAAAAGGTCTGATTAAGCAGAACATTTAGTTTTTTCCCTTTCTTAGATTTCCAAATGTGACTTGGCCTCTGTCTTCAGAAATGAAAAGTAGCCAAAGGCTAGCATTTGCTGACCATTCCTTTTTTTTTTCTCAGACACTGAAGTCCTACCTTTCCCATTTTTTCATTCACTAGCCAAACTCTTTGTGTATCTTCAGGGTTATTATGTATAAAGTATATATGTGTCAAAAGGTATAGGGGGAGATTATATGATATTTTGGCTTTCATACTGAGGTAAGAAAACTAGTTAAAAATTCTTCCTCTACCCTATCCTGTTTTGAAGTTCTGTGACAATGTTCACATGCAAAGACAACCCTTTTAGTACACCATTCCTTTTTAAAATTTGTGTTGAGGAATTTGTAGCTTCCCTCATACAATTGTGCTCCCTCTCCTGCCTTACCTCAATCTACTTCTGGTATCTCCTTGCAAAATTGAAGAATTATGGGGAAGTTAAGAAAGCAGTGACCAATGAAAAGTTAGTTAAGAGAATCCCAAGATCTGTGGGAACCTATCATGGATGGATTGAGTGTATATCAGAGGAAAAAAATAATAACTTTATATCTGGTTAAACATTGAAGTGTGACTTAAAATTTGTTAAAAGCCATTTTTAAAGTATTTTAGCTTCAAAGTAGCTGCGTCATAGTGGATAGAGACAGCAGGTTTCACGTCAGGAAGACTTGAATTCAGGTCCCACTTATAACACGTGGGCTGTGTGACCATGGGCAAGTTATTTAACTTCTCAGTGCACTACCTAACTCTTCAGGCTATAAGTTGCAGAACAGTAGTTGGTCTACACCTTCATCACTGTAATGCCAATGAAGACACAGGTGCATGATGGAAAAAACAAACATTTAACTTCTGAGCATGCACTTTTATTGAATGCCCACTGTGTCCTAAATACTTTTACAGGGCAATATAGAGAGTGTAAAAGAAATAGAAGACGTAGTACCACACCTAGAGGAGACATTTCCCAATCTCTGACACTCAGCTACCATCTTTCTCAGTTCTCTCTTCACTTACTCATTTTTTTTCACCTGACAATCCATGTACTATCTCTAATATTCCATTGTGTATTTGAATGATTGGAGATGTATTATACATACTTTAAGACACTTATAAGTTAACATACAAATGATTGCAAGTAAACACTTCAATTAGTAAGAGGTTCCTTATCTGTAGTAGCCTCAGTTATGTAGAGCACAAATAAGAATTTCAATGTTTTCATCTAGCCATAATACATTTCATAAAATCCATTAATCTCACATATTAACTTTTATATAGATTATTAAGGACATCGCTCAGACACTAAATGAAATATGTTAAATGATGTAATATTTGTAAAGTGCTTTACAAACCTTAAACTGTTATATAAATGCTAGCAGTTATTATTATTAATGTTTACTTTATACATTACTCTGACATGTTCCAAACCCGTAGCAAGTTAAAAGGGGCTATGAGGAATGAGGTAGGCATGAGTTTAAAAAAGTATATTGTCTATTGCCTGACAGAAAGGTAGCAAAAGGGCTATTCAGTGTTTAAAGTAAATAACCTGTAAACATAATAACCTCAAAGGCCACCACCATATAAGATATGTGAGACTGGTGCTAAAGCTTCTTTTTTTTTAAGTGAGGCAATTGGGGTTAAGTGACCTGCCCAAGGTCACACAGCTAGTAAGTGTTAAGTGTCCGAGGCCGGATTTGAACTCAGGTCCTCCTGACTCCAGGGCCGATGCTCTATCCACTGAGCCACCTAGCTGCCCCCTCGCTAAAGCTCTTCTAATTTAAGGTGACCGACCACATATTAGATTTTAAATATCACAGCTAGAATTTTAGGCTTTACAGATATAATTTTTAAAAGTTTGATGTTTCCTATGTGGCTTACGAAGTTGATTTCATTTTGTCACACCTCATTGTTAACAAAATAATTGATGATCATGGATCACAAACAGTATGATTGTGTTCATTTTATTCAGAAGATGACAGAGTGTAGTATAAATTTTAGAGATTTCTATCCAAAATTTTTAAACTAAGTTACAACACTTAACAGGTCCAGAAAAAAGTAAGGCATTGTATTGAAAACAGTTATAAGTACTGAAAGGATGAGAAGTTAAAGTATCAGGGTAAGATTGGGCCTAATCCAGGAAAGCTTTTTGGAGGAGATGCCTCTCATTATACCTTAACTAGGTTTTAAAGTAGTTTGATTGCCAGTAACATCACTTAAATGCCTACTGTGTGCAGGACATAAAACCTTTGCCAGGTTTTGATAATATAGTTCACTAAAGAGGAGTACTATTAAAATAACAGGACAAGTAAGTCCATGACTGCATCAGGTCTGATATGTGCACTCTCTTGTTTACATGTACTTCTGTTTCACTTTCTGTGAAATACTATACATCAGGTCTCTAACTTCCCTTTCTGTGTGGTTTCCTTTCCCTCTCCATCCCCCATTCTGACAGTGCCTATCCTCTACACTTTAATAGGGCCTCAGGTTTAAAAAGGCAACAATTGTGTGAGAGAAAATAGGATCACTTGAACCCAAGAAAGAAAAAACTGACTAAGAATTGACTATTTTCTTTAGAAATTTGAAAACTTTTTGGACTCACTTTTCTTGTTGTTTCCTAAATGGTATTGAGATTAAAACAGACCGCAATTCAGTCTGCTTTGTATTTATTATGTTCAAGAAATTACCTTGCCTTGAAATTAAAATGTAATACTTTCCTTACATCGGAGAATATGAATATGTATAACTTTTTTCCTCTATAGTAGTAGCGGAAACCTAGTCATATTATTAGATCATACTATATCAATAAGTGCTTTAATTAGATGTAGAATATTTACAAATGTAAACTTTCATAAGGAGGTTTACCTCTTATTAGTATAACTTACCTAATGTTAATTGGTTTGGGGAAAACACAACTTTAGTCTAGCCAGTGTTACAAGAGGTAGTTCCACAGGAATAACATCATAAATGGGCATTGGGCCAAACAGTACTATGGAGTTTCATGACTGTACAGTCAATTTGGTTATAGTGAAACCAACTCTGTTGGGGTAACCTTAATGTTAAAACTTATGAAGGTACAAGCTACTTCAGTGCCTTGTATATGCTTACTTGATAAATTAACAATATTGATCAAATGTACAGATACAGGATCTAGGGTAGCATATATAATAAATAATACTTAACCAAATGTTTATTGGTTGCCTTTGTTTAAGCCCCAAGCAATATCTAGAATGTTATACAGTAATAAGCATCTTCTTCCTTCTGTAGGAAAATTATCTACCATCATTAGGACATGGACTTTGAGATAGTGAGGATGGGGTTATATTGATCCATATATTCACTATAATTCATTTCATCCATTTAACCAAAGCACTATATAAGGCCTGAAGTGGGAAAAATGTTACTGGCTGTGGTATAGTGCAGAAGGATTTATGGAAGAGATGGCATTTAATTTTCACTTTAAAGGACATTTGAGAACCCAAGAAATAATGGTAGATGGAGTATTCTGAGGAAAGGGAATGATGTAAGCAAAGTTAAACTAGAATGTTGGGGGCAGGGGGAATGAAGTATTCTCCTGGGACTAGAACATAAAGTACATGGGAGATGTGAATGAAGAGAAGGTTGAAAAAGTAGAAAATTTAAGATGATGCCAGACTGTGGAGGGCTTTGAATGCCAGACAAAGGAGTTTAAACTTTATTTGGGATTCATGCTTCTAAAAGTGTGTAACTTAACTAAATCTATGCATAAAAAAAAATTCTTGTGGTAGCTGTGTGAAGGATTGGAGAGAATTGAAGTTCTAGTTGATATTAGATACTAATACAGAAATCCAGGCTAGTAGTAATGAGAATCTGGACTGGTTAAAGGCAGGGGGATAAAAAGAATAGAGGAGACAATGGATAAAATGATGTTTTGAAGGTAGAATTTATAATACTTTCTAATTGATTGGATGTGAAAAGTGACAGTGAGGATGAGGTAGAGGGAGGTAACCAAGATTATAAGCATGGGAGCCTGGACATATTGCCATAAACAGAAATAGTAATTAAAGGATATAGTGGAAGGATGATTTTTTTTTTTTGGCAAGGCAATGACGGTTAAGTGACTTGCCCAGGGTCACACAGCTAGTGTCAAGTGTCTGAGGCTGGATTTGAACTCAGGTCCTCCCGAATCCAGGGCCAGTGCTTTATCCAGAAGGATGATTTTAAGGTGTGACTCAGACATACAGGGAGAACCACCCAATAGGCAGATAGAGTTGCGAGTCTGGAGCTCACTATTGGTAATATAAATTAAAATGGCCCCTTTCCCACCCCACCGGCCAGTGTTTGAATAATTGTTAGCATTTCCCTCAATCCTCCTAGGAAAGTATGCTCGCTTAACAGAAATGAATCTCTAGGACAATATAGGGGAAATATTTGGAGGTAGGAGAAAATCATTCCCCAACCTCAACCCCCGCCAATTTACCTACAGATAAGGTCTGGGATTTGGAAAGGGAGTATTTCCAGTCCTCAGTCTATTTTCCTTAACCCCCGTTTCCTTTAAGTGAGGAACTTGAAGTTTGAGGGCTCTCTAAAGAGCTAGATTCAAAAATAGGGGACCTCAGAAGCAAGACTTATTTCTCTCATAGAACACTACACTCAGGTATTCCAGGAGGTGCAGGCTGATAGGTTTACTCCATTCCTAGATCATAGGATCTTGAATAGGACAGCTACTGGGATTTTAGAACAGAAATCATTTAGCAGTAAGCATTAACTGTGAACTTCAAACAGCAGCTGCTTATACCTTACCTTCCATTCATTTAGTAAGGCACTGTGTAGACTAAGAGAATTCAAAGACAAAAACAGAACAGTTCTCTTTGCCCTGAAAGAGTCTACATTCTATTTGCAGGAAAACAATGTGAGCAAAATAAATTAATAAAAAATATATACAAAGTAATTTCAAGGAATTGGAGCACTAGTAACCAAGAAGATAGGGATAGGCCTTTTATATATGGAAACCCTTGAGCTGCGCCTTGAAGAAAGCTGTGGGTTCTAAAAAGAGACAGCCTGTGTGCAAAGGCACCACAAACAGAGCCAAGATATGCAATGATATGTATAGAGCAGTTTAGCAAGGAAATAGAGGACATGAAGGAGAGTATTATATAATAAGCCTGGAGCCAGATTGTGAAGGGTTTTAAATATCAAACAGGAATTTGTATTTTATCCTAAATGTAGTTGTGAACTACTAGAGCCCCCTGAGCAAGGGAGAAACCTCAGTCCTATATTTTAGGAGAATTTAGCAGCTATGTGGACAATAAATTTGAAAGAAGAGGGAGAACAATTAGGAGGCTATTATAATATAGTTAAATAGTGATTTGGTAGGGCCTGGACTATGGTGGTGGCTGTGTTGTTGTTCAGTCATGGCCAACTATAGTGTTGACCATATGAGTGTATTAATATTGTAGAGAGATAATCGAAATTTGGCAACTGATTGAATATGGAGGATGAAGAATGGCAAAAGGTCAAGGATGACTGGGATTGTGAGCCTGGATGACTAGAAGGTTGCTGGTGTTCTTCAAAGAAATAGGAAAATTAAGAAGAGGGGAAGGTTTGGGGAGAAAGTTAATGAGTTATGTTTTGAACATACTGAATTTAAGAAACCTAAGGGGACATCCATTTGGAGAAATCCAGTAGGCAGTGGTAAAGTGGGACTTGAGCTGAATATCTAGATCTGGGAGTTAGCTGTATAGAGTTGAACCTATAGGACCACTTAGAAAGAATAACAAGAGAAAGGTGCCCAGGGCAGAACATAAGTACTGGAAGATGTGATGGATGATGCAGTGAAAGAGCTGTCAAACAGGTAGGAAATCCAAACCAAGAGTACTCAAGGGGAGAGGGATTGATTGATCATCAGTGTTCCCAATGTTAAGGGCTAAAATTCTAGCTAGTCTGTCTAAAATATCTTATGAGTGGTCGCCAATAAATTATAAGCTTTAGCAAGAGTTAGGCTTTTAAGCATTTATTAAGGAGAATAAGAATTTGGTAAAGAGAGAGAGAAAGGCCTAGATTCCTATCTATTAAAGGGAGAGCACATTTCTAGTTCCGCTCTCCACCAGAGTCCAGAGGAAAGAGAGCGAGCGCGAGCGCCAGTCTCTTCCTTCCTCCTCCCACTAGCCCGTGTCACTTCCTGACGCCAAAGAAAAGACTCCTGGTCTTGCCCTCAAAGACCTTCTCTTCATGGGCGGAACTCTTCTACAGTAAGTCTCCAGCAATCGTTACACCAAACTCTTTCTCTCCTCAGTTCAACTTTTCATCCCTTTCACTGTTACCTGAGAAGTGGTAATGTCTGTCTTCTTAGTTCTCCCTGAGTTGTGCTACAGTCTACCATCTGACGTTTTCTGAAATAACTGTTTTTATTCCAATCTCACCAAAAGAAAACACCTAGGATGAGTAGAACCAACTCCCTTTCCCTTGCTTATCAACTTACCCAACCTACTCCTACTAGGGTTTTATCCTACTAAGGCTTTATTAAACTTTTCCAACTAAAATTTTTACACATCCATCTAGCCTAAATGAGCCTGATAACTCTACAGTATTAAGTACAACTAATAACAACACCTAGGTAATTAGTTTGGATCACTAATTACATAACAAGTGAATGGTGAGCTTTATTGACATTCCTCTCTAAACTTTAGTTAACCAGGATTCACAATAATACTCTTATTGAAATTTCCTGGTTAACTCTGTACAGCTAATTCACGATTACTTGTAAATAGATTAGCCTTTTTAAGGCTTAACCTTATCACAGATAAATGAAAAGTTAGAAATTGGCACAAAATAGTTAAGTTATATCAGGGCTTCAAGTTTTTCCATTCCCAACCCCTTTTCACCCAAGAAATTTTTATGTGACCCCAGGTATATAGGTATATAAAAAAGGTACACATAACTTCTTACTGTTGTCAAATTTTTTGTAGCCCATAGTTTCAGAAGCTTTGAGTTATATTATCTGAACTATCTCCCTTCTATTCATACCAATAGCATAACCTGTATTACAGGTTTAAAGTCTGGAAAGAAGTAGTTTCTTGGTCATTTTCTCCTCATTATTCCTCAAGCTTAAAAATACCAGGAAAAGGATCCAGCTTGCACTGACAGTAGCCATGCCAACAAAAGTATAAGTCCTTTAATTTTCTTCAGCATCTAGGTAACACATAATGCTATGCTTTTGTTTTTTATTCATTAAGAATTATTTCGGGCACCGTAGTGATGAGATAGTTTGGATACAAGTATTGCATAGGAAAAATACTTCCTATGTTTGAAACCTGTTCTCAGCAGTAAAATAATGTTTAGATACACTAGACAATCTAATTGTGATAGAATTAATGAGCCCTAATAGTTATTTGACTGTCACAAGACATATTATAGTAAGTATTATATCCCAAAACAGCCTCTTTGTTTGCTTTAGCCTTTTGAACAATTCCATGGGCAAGAATGAGGCCTTTGAATACTTGTTCATGGGGGACTTAAACTGCTTATTCACTTCATTCATAGAAGTCTAGCAATGACTCACTTATCTGGAATTCAGCTATCCAGCAAATTAACCTATCCAGAATACAGCCCCTGTGTAGCCAAAATATCACAAAGTATTTTTGCACTAAAATTCATTCATTTTACTCATAGGAAAGTCCTTCAGAGCCTAAGTTAGAAATTATTTACTCGTACTTCATACTTAATTCTAAGAAGTTTGGCTATCAAGTTTCCAAACTGACCTATTAGAAGCAGAAAAGTAGAAGCTAGAAGGGGGCCTGCCTATAGTTAGAAATACTGACAGCAGTAAGAAGTGATAACAACAGAGAAGAAATAACAAAATTACAAAGACACAAGAATTCAAATAACAGTTGTTAGACTATTTAACATGGGCACAAACAAAACTACATGCCATAATAGACCCTGAAAACATCACTGAACAGTACTTTATTTAAAGCACCATAACTTTGCACATAAACATTCAGTAAATGTTTAATTTTATTCAGCATCATTTTTTAGAGGCAGTCAGGGTTAAGTGATTTGCCCAGGGTCACAAAACTTAGTAAGGGTCTGAGGCTGGATTTGAATACATCATTTAAAAAACAACAACAACAACAACTTGTTAAATTATATTCAGCATACTGTATTTAAGGCTTGGAAGTATTATCACATTTTAGGAACAACCCCACCAGGGTCACACAGCTAGTAAGTGTCAAGTGTTTGAGGTCAGATTTAAACTCGGGTCCTCCTGAATCCTGTTAAGGGTTAAAATTCTAGCTAAACTGTCTAAAATATCTAATGAGTGGTCGCCAATAAATTATAAGCTTTAGCAAGAGTTAGACTTTTAAGCATTTATTAAGGAGAATAAGAATTTGGTAAAGAGAGAGAGAAAGGCCTAGATTTCTATCTATTAAAGGGAGAGCACATTTCTAGCTCCGCTCTCCACCCGCGTCCTCAGGCCAGAGAAGCGAGACTGAGCGCCAGTCTCTTCCTTCCTCCTCCCACTAGCTCGCGTCACTTCCTGACTCCTGGTCTTGCCCTCAAAGACCTTCCCTTCATGGGCAGAACTCCTCTACAGTAAGTATCCAGCAGGTGGCGTTATTCCAATCGTTACAATCCAGGGCCAGTGCTTTATCCACTGCGCCACCTAGTTGCCCCCTTTAGGGACATTTCTATCCAGAATTTCACTCCCAGTAGAGTCTCCATTTTTTCCCATTAATTTACTACTTAAAGGAGTTAAGTAATTATTTGGGGAAATTGGCCATCCAAAATGACCTATATCACAGAGGCTACAGATAGCTGAAGTTTTCCTGTAGTAATTACTATGCTAGCTCTACTTTTTCCTTCAGAAAAGTTGCTTGTCTCTGCTATCTTCAACTTTTCCTTCCAGCCTTTGATAATTATCTTCTAATAGTTTGTAGGGAGATGGCATGTACACAAATAATAACACAAAGTGGTTTTACACACTTTTTGTATATCAGAAAAGTAACGATGAAGTTCCATAAAAGTTCAGAGAAAGGAATCAGGGAAGGCTTCACAGAGATGTCTTTAAAAGATAGATTTATGAATATATTTTTGTGTCATGGACCTTTTGGCAAAGTCTATGGATCCATTTTCAGAATGTCTGTAAATGTATAAAGTATATAAGATTACAAGGGAAACCAATTATGTTGAAATAGTTATCAAAACTTTAATACAAGTTCATAGGACACAGCCACCTCCCCCAGTTAAAAACTCCTAATTAATCAAACCCTTACATTTGAATAAGTCACTTGTCTTTATAATATTGGGTCCATCTGTACAGTAATTAAACTATATTTGGAAGATAATTTACAAAAGTACACTTTAGAATTTTTTGTACTGATACAGAGATGATAGTTTTTCATATTTTCATGAATATCATAACTTTTAGGAAGAAATTCCAGTAAAGGATCACTTTTGAGGTAGAGAATGAAGAAGCTACATTTGCAATTAATCATTCTTTACCCCAAATTGAAAGTACTGTATTTTTTTGAAAGGCATTCATTATGATAAATAGGTTTTTCATTTTGTAGTTTTCATATTATTATGTTTGCTAATTTGAGAAAAATTCACTATCGCTCATTCCTTTTTATGAGTAATGTCAAGAAATATGAATTACAAACCAACTTAAAATTTCTTTTCTAAATATTACTAAATAGGGGCAGGTAGGTGACTCAGTGGATAGAGCACCAGCCCTAGAGTCAGTAGGACCAGAGTTCAAATCCATCTTCAGACACTTGACACTTATTAGCTGTGACCCTTTGCAAATTTTTTTTTAATGTAAATTAAAAATATATAAATAACTATTACTAAATACCAAAAATAAATTTTGTTATTAGCAAACCTAGTAATTCCACTTTGGTGGATCAAATCAGTTCCATAACTTAAACAATAAGTAAGAAATCTAGATTTTGACAAATTTCATTAGGCAAAGGTTCCACTTAGTTGGATTAGGTGAAAATATTTTGTGCTGATAAAACATTAAGAGAAATCTTGGGGCAGCTAGGTGGCGCAGTGGATAAAGCACTGGCCCTGGAGTCAGGAGTACCTGAGTTCAAATCTGGCCTCAGACACTTAACACTTACTAGCTGTGTGACCCTAGGCAAGTCACTTAACCTCACTAAAAAAAAAAAAAGAGAGAGAGAAATCTTTACCTACAACTATTTAATGACTGTCTTTATTTCATAAGGAACAAAAAAAGCCTAAGACTTTTTACTGATTAAAAATTTAATAAATTGTTAAGTAATTTTTTCTCTTTTAGTCTTAAATATTTTGACACTTAGAATTGCTATGGCACATTTATTTTGAAAGCACATATGAGTTGATGACAGTGAATTAATTGTTAATGATAAATTGTATTTTTGTGGGGGAAAGTGTGGTAAATCAAGACTGGTCATTTTGTTAATGAGTGTTTTTACACCAGTAATACAACATATCCTTCATAAAAGCAAATTAATTTGAAAAGTGGCAGATTAGTAATTCCTTTCTCCAAATAAATACAGTACAGACACCCCTGGCAGTTGCTATTCTGTAACTGTCATCTCTGATGAAGTATGATTTTGTGTTGCTCTGTGTCATTTCATTTTTAGCCAGATTCTCTTCTAAGATTGATAAGAAGTATGAAGCTTTTTGTTGATCCATTGGAAATATATAAACAGTATGAACTATTCATTTCATATAGGTAATTGGACAGCTGCTAGATAGTAATGACATTTTTAGTATCAATCTATTATGGATTTTAACTAATAGTAAAAAACCCCCCACTTATTTCTAGTCATTTGAGCTGTCTAATTTCATAATAGTCTTCTTTAGTAGTCTTGCTTTAACAAAGATTTATTTATTTATTTATTTATTTATTTTTTTAGTGAGGCAATTGGGGTTAAGTGACTTGCCCAGGGTCACACAGCTAGTAAGTGTTAAGTGTCTGAGGTCAGATTTGAACTCAGGTACTCCTGACTCCAGGGCCGGTGCTCTGTCCATTGCGCCACCTAGCTGCCCCTCTTTAACAAAGATTTAACTCAATGATTTGTAATGTAATCTGTGAACTAAGTAAAGTTTAGTTCCTGAGAGTGTTTACCTTCGAGGTTACACTCTAAAGAATTTTTAAGATGTGAATGAGCAAAAATATTACAGCATGTAACAGAAATTTTGGAGAAGCATAAACTCATCCATACAGAACTTGTTCAATTAAATGTTAGTCTCTTTTTGCTCTACTATCAGTTAGTTGGCCAGTATTAATTTACATGCTGTGCTACTGAATGGTAACACATCTGCTAATTTAGCCCAGGTTTGTTAAGTAGATTTTGGGGACACTAGTCTCTTGTGACAGTACAGTGTGTACTTTCGCAGTAGAGATCAGCTGCCATATTATGTTGTATCTTGAACATTTAAAAAGAAAAATTCCTTATGGCTTTTCTATCTAAAAAAAAGGAAATTAATAATGGGGACCAAATTGTTACTTTATTTAAAATATAATGTTGATGACAGATTAGAATTTTTTTAAGTTTCAAACACTATTACATTTGAATGTTTAGCATACACAGTAAACCTAATATTATGGTAGCATTGCTTTTTCACTACCTATTGGTGAATACCAAGGTTAGAGAACCTTGTAGCCACTACTCCACAGTAAAAACAAACCAGGACCCAATATAAGTAAAAAAAAAAAATTGATTTTGTTTGGTAGGACTAGAAAATGATAGATAAGGAAGAGAAGATGGCCTAGTCATGTGGTGAGAGCAGAGAATTACAGGATTTCACACAAATGTGAAGCGCAGTTTTCCACTGGTACCCTCCTATCATCAGAAGAAAACAAAGAAGGCATTCAGACTGTCAAGTGGATCCCCTATGGTGAACTTAAAGAAAGACACAGACAAAAGTCACTTGCACCATGCTGTGACGCTCCAGAAGTGTTTTCTTCATTCCAGCCCTGTAAAATAGGTGGTATAGGGGCAGCTAGGTGGCGCAGTGAATAGAGCACCTGCCCTGGATTCAGGAGGACCTGAGTTTAAATCCGACCTCAGACACTTAACACTTACTAGCTGTGTGACCCTGGGCAAGTCACATAACCCCAATTGCCTCACCCAAAAAAAAAAAAAGTGGTATATTATTATCATTGTTTTATAGATGAAGAAATTGCATCTCAGAGAAGTTAATTGACTTGCCCATGATTTTCAGAACTGTTACATATAACAACCTAGTTCTCTTTCCCCTTAAGTCCAATATTTTTTCCACTATATCTGGCTGACACTTATAAATGTTAAACATTTATAAGATTTAACACATCTCATTTAAACATTGTTGGTTTTTTGGGGATACCCTAAACTCTTGACTGACCTCATCAATACAAAGATCCAGTTGTTACTATGAGTTCCGAATGTAGAACTGAAGTCATAGTCCAGAGTGTCACGCCAAATGAAGACATTGGTAAGATATAGAATCTAAACAGACAGCCCAAGGATCACTGTCCAGAGGGCCAATATCATAGGCAGAAACAATACAAATATGTAGGCGTGAGCAAGTGGTACAGTGTACAGTCTTGGGAGGAGGAAGCAGAATCACAGTTGATATCTGGAGACTTAGGTCTGGCATATGCAGATGGGTCCACACAACAGCACAAGCTATCTGTGTCCAGTGACTGAAGAGCATAGACTATCTGACTTCTTTCTTTGTTTTGGTTTTCATCAGTTTAGGGAAAAAATATATTAATTGAAAAATTAAATCCTTAAGGAAATAAACATTCTAAATGTGAGTTCAGATTTTGGCAACTTTACTGATCCCAGATTTTATGTATGCTAGTGATTTTAAGGAAATAGTTTTATTCTGATTAGAGGAACTTTTTTAATCAGTCACAATTCAGGTCTTGATTTTGACAGTTTCTCTCCAAATGGAGAGAGTTATTATTGATAGCAATTAGAATCAAAACTGAAAGCTACTCTGTTTAAAAGCTGATTCTTTATAACATGACTGCCAGAACTCTAAAGGTTTATATTTATTAAGAGTTAAGAGTACTAATTCATTGTTGGTGGAGCTGTGAACTGATCCAACCATTCTGGAGAGCAATTTGGAATTATGCCCAAAGGGCATAATATTTGAATGTTGATCTACTGTGATGGACTATATTCTTCTGGTACAGAAGAGTTCCAGGGAACTCATGATAGAAAAGGATCTCCAAATCCAAGGGAAAAAAAAAAAGAACTGTGGAGTATAGATGCTGAATGAACCATACTATTTCTTTTGTTTTTGGTGCTGTTGTTTTTTTTTTCTATTTTGAGGTTTTTCATCATTGCTCTGATTTTTTTCTCTTATAACAGGACTAATGCAGAAATAGGATTAATGTTATGTGTATATATATGTGTGTGTATAGATATATATATCTATATATATGTATATGTATATAGATATATACATATAACCTATACCAGATTACCTGCTGTCTAGGGGAGGGGGGAGGGAGGGGAGGGAGGGAGAAAAATCTGAAATTGTAAAGCTTGTATAAACAAAAGTTGAGAACTATCTTTACATGTAATGGAAAAAATAAAATACCTTATATGTAAAATAACAGCTCATAATATAAAATACTTGAGACTCTGCCTGCCAAGACAAACCCAGGAATTATATGATCAAAATTACAAAAAAGACTTTTCACACAAATAAAGTCAGATCTAAACAAAAAAAAAAAGAGTTAAGAGTGTTTTAGTATAAAATCTATGGAACTGCATTCTGAGAATCTTTTCAGTACTGCACGAAGGGCAGAATTAAAAGATAATAATCTATTGTGAGAATACTGTGATAATAATAATCTACTTAAGTCTTTCAGGGAAATTTATCATTTTGGGCTCTAAGAATTCCATTCACCTATACAGATCACCCCTTGTCTGTAATTTAGAGTTTTGTAAGGCTCAGAAAGACCAAGTTGACTTAGCTAGCAAATATCAGAATTAGTAAGAGGGTTTTCCTTACTCTTAAGTGTAGCATTTCTATTCGCCTAATCCCATTGCCACCTCATTGTATAATAATTTCATAACGTTTTATATTTTTCAATAGACTGATACCCCCATTGTGAGGACCAGTTCAGTCTTTTTTTCTATGTAATTTAAACTACACAAACATGAAAAAAATTAAATGATTGTACTTTGGAGAAAAAACAAAAACAAAAAAACAACCCAGACTGTTATGTCCCATGAATTTTTTTTACAATTATATGAAAAATCGCAATTGAATTAATTTCTTCTATATACTTTGGATTCTAAATGTTAAGCAAAGTCTTAGAAAAAGACTTAAATTGATGGCTGTATAAAGGGTTTGGTGAGCTGATGAGGTAAGTATTCCAAGATGCTATGTTGTAGAAGAGAAGTCCTTTTTTTGTTTGTTTTATCCTCAAGATCCTGTTATAAGGGTATAATTTAGTAGGCAATATTCGATTTGAAATAATTACTCTAAAGGGAATAGTTAATGAGCCAAATTATATTACAAATAACCTTCTAGTGATGTTTATTCCAGCAAGATTTGAAAACAGAGTTAACAATACCATAGCATCACATGGAGTATATATAGGAAATATCTTTATGTTATGTGTGAAAACTCAAATCTTGTAAATGGCAAAAATTAAAGAAAAAATGTTCAAAAAGTTAGTAAAACATTAGACCCCTTCATGACTTTTGGCTCACCCTGTATCAAGAAAACCATATTTGGTGCTACTGGGTGACTCAGTGGATAGAGAGAGTACCAGGCCTAGTGTCAAGAAGACTCATCTTCCTGAGTTCAAGTCTGCCCTCAGACACTTACTAGCTATGTGACCCTGGGCAAGTCACTTAACCCTTTTTGCCTTAGTTTCCTCACCTGTAAAATGAGATGGAGAAGGAAATGGCAAACCACTTCAGTATCTTTGCCAAGAAAACCCCTAATGGGGGTCACAGAGAATCAGACATGACCAAAATGATGATGAGCTATATATTAGACACTAAAACTGGAAAAGCTGTCTTAAATTTAATTAAAGGGAGGGTTCAAGGACTTGAGTTCTGTTTTGGACATGTTTAATTTAAGAAGTCTACTAAACATCAAGTTTGAGATATCTAAAAAGGTGGTTGGAGATTCAAAAGCATGGCTGTTAGACTTTAATTTAATAAACAGGCACTGAGGATACAAAAACAAAGAGGAAACTTCCTGCCCTCAAATAGCTTATATTTTATTTGAAACAACAATATGTTTACATATAATCATCTACATAGAACATAAATGAAAGGCAGTTTCCCAGATGGTAGAGAGTGCAAGCAGCTGGTGAATAGATCAAATAAACATCAGTGCCTAGAAGAACATCAAAACACATTTTTATTAACTTTCTTAGATACTAGAAAACAACAACTTATAGCAAATTATACCAAACCAAATTTCCAACACATGACAGTAACCAAGCAAGAAGGGTTAGCCATACTGTACACATATTGTATGTACAATTATTTGTATGTATTTCCTCCATTAGAAAGTGAGCACCTTGTGGATAGGAACTGCCTTTTAGAAATAATAATAATAATAATAATAATAATAATAAACATTTTTATTTCAAATTTTAAGTTCTAAATTCTGTCCCTCCTTTCCTCTCTCCCCTCTCCCCTCACTCAACTGCTAAGCAATCAGATAAAAGTTATGCTTGTGCAGTTATGTAAAACATTACCATATTAATCATTTTATATAAGAGCCAAGATAGAATTAAAGGCAGCCACCCAGCTGAACTCTCCCAAAAATCCCCTCCAAACAACTTTAAAATAACACCTGAAATCAAATTTTCGAATGGCAGAGCCAACAAAAGGTTGGAGTGAGACATTTTTTTCAGACTAAACAAACTTAAGAGATGAGGCAGTGAATGCAGTGGCCAGGCTGGTGTCATAAAGACATGAATTAACCCGGGCAAAACACTTAACCCTGTTTGCTTCAGTTTCCTTATCTGTAAAATGAGGTGGAGAAGGAAATGGCAAAGCACTCCAGCAAATGGGGTCGTAAAGAGTTGGACATGATGGAACAACTAAATTACAACTGAAGACGTTTGTGACACTGAGGAGGCTTGTCTAGAAGCCTACACAGGCAGTGGTGGTAATAGCAGCCATAGGAACAGCAGCTTCCAGAGACGAGTTGGATAATGGTCAGAAAGAGATTATAGGGTACCTTTTGTTGGCACTAAGTACAGCCAGCACTGATTGACAACTCTGCTGCCCATATTCAGTTCTGGGTTTCAGTTCAAGGGCAGAAAAGAGTGCTGGTGGCCACAAGAGAGCACGGGCCTTTCCTGGGTAAAGATCAGAGTAAAGATGCATACCTCTTCCAGGATCACACAACCTTAAAACAACAAAAACTTGCAGACCCCTAAAACTAGCTCTGAAAACAGCAGAACAAAAACCCCTGAAGTTTGGGATAGTGCCTCCTCAACCCCAAGTTAGCAGAGCCCAACTTTAACATAAAGTTGAAAGTCAAGAACTAGCCTAGAAAAATGAGCAAACAACAAGAACTGCTACAGTGGCAGGGAAGACCAAAACATAAACTCAGAAGATTGTTTGCGTTGGGTTTTGTGAATGAATCAGCAAAAATAGTGCCGTTGAGGGAAAGGGAATGATGAGGTATGTTATAATATTGACATATGCCATTTGGGAAGTAATTCTTCCATCATACATGCCCTTGTTTTATTTTAAAAAGTATATACTTTGAAAAGTCTCTGGGGGGAAAACCAATATTCATATTAGTGACAATAATCAGTGTAATATGTAATGTAAGGATTGGTTAGAGAAAACGTCAAGAACAAATTTAGTCACTTATTCTAAAATGTTTTTTAAAATTTTTCTCAGGAGGATGTTCACAAGTTATCCTCCATATCCATGAAGAACAAATGAGAGCTGGATTTAAATTAATTTGTTACATATAAGAACTTAAATAGCTGGAACATTTACTCCTTTTAATTATAGCTCCTTATGTCATTGGAAACCATTTATTTTCAACTTCAGGTTTGGAAAACTATTTTTGTTCCATTAAATAACTGAGAATTTTTATAATAATGATATGTCTCATAGTCATATAATATTTTAAGCATAACCTTTATGAAGGAGATAAGTAGGATTTTTTTTCCAGTGTTGTCAAAAGTGACGTCAGTGAAAAAGAATGACCTTTTCCAAATCAACCAATTCACCAGCTATTTGTGAAGTGCATTCATTTAAGAAGGTGCATTGGTCATGACTGATTTCTTTAAAAACGGATTTGATAAGCCATGAAAAAACATTTTGAAATTGTATAAGAAAAGTTATTAAATTGTTTGTAATCTTTGACTCAGAAATTTCATTACTTGGCTGTTCTTGAACAAAGGCTATTAAAAACAAGAAGGATGGCAAAAAAAACCTTACATAAAGAAATATCCATAGCATTATTTATGATAAAAACCTCTCCTCCCCCCAAACAAACCCATCCCCCAAAATTGCAGAATAGCTGAATGAACTATGACAAATGACTATAATTGGATATTATTTCATAAGAATGATGAATGTGAAGAAGTAAACAAAATATGGGAAGCTGAATAAACTGATGTAGCATGGTGAAAATGCCAAAAGAATGTGATGTGCAAACTATAGCATGCAAAAAAGTATGCACTTAGAGTCAACAAAAGTTGGGTCTTATGTAGTGATCATTTTTAATGCCATACTATCAAATCTAAAGGATATATCTTCCTGTTAGCCAGAAAACCACAAAAAATAATAATTGGCCTGCTTTTAGTTGAAAAAAAAAAAAAAGCTAATGGGGGCAGCTAGATGGCACAGTGGTTAAAGCACCGGCCCTGGATTCAGGAGTACCTGAGTTCAAATCTGGCTTCAGACACTTGACACTTACTAGCTGTGTGACCCTGGGCAAGTCACTTAACCCCCATTGCCTGCCCCCCCCCCAAAAAAAAAAAGAATCGAATTACAGTTTCTTTGGGGCAGCTAGGTGATGCAGTGGATAGAGCACTGGCCCTGGAGTCAGGAGGACCTGAGTTCAAATCTGGCCTCAGACACTTAACAGTTACTAGCTGTGTGACCCTGGGCAAGTCACTTAACCCCAATTGCCTCACCAAACACCCCCCCCCAAAAAAAAAAAGCTATCGTGTGTTTTCATATAACTTTTCTTGGAGTATACTCTGTTGGGGATATTGTTTATGTATTGGTTGGGATATGGGCTTGTCAAAACAAAATGTATCAGTAAATTTCTTAATATTTAATATTTTTTTTGTTCCCAGACACAGGTAGGATTTTGGTAGGGTTAGCCAATTTTTTTGACCTATAAAAGAAAATATTGATGACATCAAGTTCAAGACCTATGAGACATCATGACCTCTGCTGTTGCATATTTTGTTGTTTCATCTCCAATCTCATTCATTCTTCTTCCCACTAAGGTTTTCCATACCCTCAGATCTATTACTGAAGTGTTCATACCTATTATTTACTCTACCTTGTTAACTTTAACCAGTGGTAGTTAATATGGATAAAGAGTTGGGTGTAAAATTCTGGAGAATAACCAGGGCTGGGCCATAGGATGCTCTAAAGACTTTGAGAAGTGAGGCTAATTGGATTAGAGAAATAATTTGAGGAGACAGGAAATTGAAAATAAAGAGTTTGTTAAAGTTTTTAGCCATTTCAGGCACTAGCTCTGTGACTTCAAACAAGTTATCTAACCTCTCAGGATCATTTTCTTCACCTTTAAAATAAGAGGGGAGATTTGGCTGGGATAGATTTTGTTCCTCCTGGTTTTTGGTAAGCTTCAGGTTCTTTCTGCATATTTTGCAGATAACTGTTTTGCTAACAATGAACATAAGTTTATACATTTAAATAGAATCATTTAGGTTTTGAGGGGAGGTTTTATAATATGTTTGGAGTTTTTTTCTTCTCTATCAATGCATTGATAATAATCCATATCTAAATAAATCCTCTCTGTTGTAATTTATTAAGCATCTATTATAGGTGCCAAGCTCTGTTTGAGGTACTAATTATACAGAGACAAAAATGGGACAGGCCCTACTCTCTCTTTTTTGGGAGGTTGGGGGGCAATGAGGATTAAGTGTCCCAGGGTCCCACAGCTAGTAAATGTCAAGTGTCTGAGGTCGGATTTGAACTCAGGTTCTCCTGAATCCAGGGCCGGTGCTTTATCCGCTGCGCCACCTAGCTGTCCCCCAGGCCCTACTCTCAAAGGAACTTTTACAGGAAGGAATGAACATATATAATATGTAGGTATTTTTTAAGTATAGTAACTACTAAATAGATATAAACTAAATATAAGATATTAGGGATGGAGGCACTAGTAGTTATGGGGAGAGAGCAGAAAAACCTCATAGAGGAAGAATTTGAACTGTTTTGAAGGAAGACAAGTAAAGAGAAAGTACATTCTATATGTATTTGTTTTGTGGTAATGCAACTTTTTGTTGTTACTCATCTTTCTACTTACGCTTTTTAGAAGGGAAATTTAATCACCACTTTTTTTTTTTCGGTGGGGCAATTGGGGTTAAGTGACTTGCCTAGGGTCACACAGCTAGTAATTGTTAAGTGTATGAGGCCGGATTTGAACTCAAGTCCTCCTGCATCCAAGGCCGGTGCTCTGTCCACTGCGCCACCTAGCTGCCCCACCAATCACTTTTTTTTTTTAAGTGAGGCAATTGGGGTTAAGTGACTTGCCCAGGGTCACACAGCTAGTAAGTGCTTTATATTGTCAGGTTAGAGGGGGTGATCCTAGGCAAAGTTTGTTGTAATTCAGAACTGGTGAAATATCTGAAGTCTCCCAAAAGTATGTGTCCCTCACACATTTACCCCTCCCCTCAACTGTCAAGTTCCCTCATACTTTTTTATATAAAGAGAAGGGTAATGTTCCTTGAAAAAAATTATTATTTGTGGCTTTGAAAGGATCTCTTCTTTGTTTTCATGTGACCACTTGATACCTATCAACACACTCACTTTTGTTCTCCTGTTAGTTCCTACTTGTTATCCTTTTCTTAGAATAATCTATGTGTGCATCAAAGACATTCTTGTTAAATATATGAGAAAGGAAACTGGTCTTTAATAAATTATAGCACACTATAGTTTTAAAATCACACAGTTGACTGAAAGGTGTAGAGTACAGTGTCCCATTCTGCTTATTGCTTGATTATACAGAAGTATTCAATTCATAGCCTTGAGAGCTTTCTCCAAGTCTTCCATGCATATGTCAAACTCATACAAGATTCCTTGAAAGGGGTAGCTAGGTGGTTCAGTGGATAAAACACTGGCTGTGGATTCAGGAGGACCTGAGTTCAAATGCGGCCTCAGACACTTGACACTTACTAGCTGGGTGACCCTAGGCAAGTCACTTAACCCTCATTGCCCTGCAAAAAAAAGCGGGGAGCGGCGGGGGGGAGATTCCTTGAAAGATACAACATAGAACTTTGTTCAAACCTGTGATTATTTACAAGTAAGGTATAAAACAAGGAGACATATGTTTACCAGTGGCATTTGCTTCTGTTATGGAAGATGTCTAATACAGAGTTGAAATAGAAAAGAGATTTTCTTTAGAGGGGAAGGTGCCTCTTTTTGCAGATAATATTGTACTGATTGCAGCAAGGCGTAGAACACCTTATTACTTCCTAAGTTGGATTAATTATTACTTAAGAGTTTTCATAACTGTCCATTTGAGGAAAATGAAGTGAATAAAGAATTCCTGTTCTCCAGACTCTGACATAGTTGGTTAGACAACTTGTAGAGCTTGACCCAGCAATACATATATCTTGAATAGTCATTACACATGCACAGTGAGATGAGCCCAAGCTTAACCAAGAGGAAGATAGGAGACTTAAGTCGTCTTTGGAAAGTTGTACGATGACTTTAATGACCTAACCTTCTTTCCTAAAACAAAGGCCCTTCTTTTTAACAACAGTGCACTTCTAGGAATGCTTCTCTCAAGAACTGAAGATGAGGGTCATGTAGGTCGTGTAAAGGATAGTGGAGAGGTGTGTGGTGAACACAAGTAGGGTACGTTATATAAATACTGATTTGGATGGAAGAAGCCAAGTGGAGGATGTCATCAGAAACATGTGTGACTGGGGGCAGAGAGAGATGGGCCATTCATGTAATGAAAATGAGGAATAGCCATTGGAAAGCCAGTGTGCTCCATAAATATTCACACAGTGTTAAAAAAAACAAAAAACCTAAATGGGGGAGGGGGACAGCTAGGTGGTGCAGTAGATAAAGCACTGGCCCTGGATTCAGGAAGACCTGAGTTCAAATCTGGCCTCAGACACTTGACACTAGCTGTGTCACCCTGGGCAAATCATTTAACACTCATTGCCCTGCAAAAACAAACAAAAAAGAAAAAGAAAAAAAAACCTAGATGAAGGCTCCTCGAGAGATTGTGGTATGGGACTTCTTGTATAAGTTTATGGGACTAGTCTTGTAGAATGAGTCAATAGGGTTCTGATCGGTATCATTGACACTGAGATCAGAGATCCATTAAAGTAGTAATTGGCTTTTTTAAAAAATGTGATTTGATATCTTCCCTTTCTGAAATCTTGGAAATTGATTCCTTGATGCCTTTAAAATTGTCACCTTCTGATTCAACCATTCTGGAGAGCAATTTGGAACTATGCCCAAAGCTCTATAAAACTGTGCATACCCTTTGATCCAGCAATACCATTGCTAGGTTTATATCCCAAAGACATCCCCAAAAAAGAGAAAAAGATCTATTTGTACAAAAATATTTATAGCAGCTCTTTTTGTGGTGGCTAAGAATTGGAAATCAAAGGAGTACCCATCCATTGGAATGGCTGAATGAGCTGTGGTATATGATGTTGATGGAATATTATTGTGCTATAAGAAATGACAAACAGGATGATTTCGGAAAGACCTAGAAAGACTTGTATGAACTGATGTATAGTGAAGTGAGCAGAACCAGACTTGCACAGTGACAGCAATATTGTTTGATGAAGAACTGTGAATGGCTTAACTATTTTCAGCAATACAGTGATTCAAGATAATCTCAAAGGACTAATAATGAAGTGTACTATCTGCCTCCAGAGAAAGACCTGTTATTGATTGCACAAAGACTGAAGCATGCTATTTTTCACTCTTTCTTTTTTCTTTTTTTCTTTTATTTGAGTTTTCTTGTACAAAATTACTAATATGGTAAATTATGCTTTACATAATTGCTCATATGTCACCTATATCTGATTGCTTACTTCCTTGGGAAGGGGGGAGGAAGGAAAGAAGGAATAGAATTTCAAACTCAAAACTTTAAGTAAAAATGTTAATTAAAGTAAAAATAAATAAAGTTAGATTAAATTGTCACCTTCAGGATGAGTCTTTTCTATATGTTTATGGTCTGGTCTAGTTCTTCCCAACTTTGTTTTCTATAGTGCTATTTTTATTTCTTTGTAGTACATTGGAAACTGATATTAAAGTTCAAATGTGGTTGTGTCACTATCATTGAAAGAGGAAAATGGTTTCTTATAGAAGTGTTCGCAGAACTTAATTGGACTAAGTTCTCATATTTTGAATACTAACAGTTAAATGATGGTCTTCAAAGCTGTGGATTCTTAGCACCCTCTGCATCCTTTTCTACTGCTCTGTCTTCATTGGTGTAGAAGTTGAAGGATGACCTACAGGTCTTGGAGCCATTTTGTACTTTTCTTTGTTTTATGGGTTTCTTTTGCCAAAGAATTTTCATCTATTGTCCAATCTACTGGTGATGATCCTCCATGCTTAGAGTGTACCTGCTGTTCGTGAATCAATCTAGCTAATTCTAGAACTGTACTCAATGCCTTTCGAACAGGGCTGAACCTTCAAGAACATATATTCCACTTGCATAGCCTTTGAGAACCAGATTTACTTTCACAACATCATGAGGAATGTGTCCTACTTCTATAAAGATTCTAGTCTATAACATGCCATACCAATTACCAATCTGTCTACCATTTAGTTACTTACCAGGCCTAATTGTACTTTACTTTCAAAATAAGAAAATTTTGGAAATGTTTGGGTAGTTTGTGTGTGTGTGTGTGTGTGTGTGTGTGTGTGTGTGTGTGTGTACACACACACATATATTGTTATAGTTATTAATGATTAAGGTAACAATTGAATTTTTATATAGTATTATATGGTTACCAAGCACTTTTTTCCACATATTATCTCATTTAATTTTCTTTTCTACACATTAGCTCATTTAATTTTTACCTCTGATGGTCATGACCTCCATTAACTTAAGACAACCAGGTACTGTACTACATTTCCATTCAAGTTGTTGGTCATCCTGTTTTAGAAAATGTAATCATTGAATGAAATCTTCACAGTTTTAGAGGGGAAAATGAACTTCATTTCCCTTTTCCAACCATCACCTTTTTGTCCTTATTTTTTTCCTTTCTTTTAAGGGTGAAGATGTTAATCGGACACTTGAAGGTGGGAGGAAGCCTCTTCATTATGCAGCAGACTGTGGGCAGCTTGAAATCCTGGAATTTCTGCTACTAAAAGGAGCTGATATTAATGTATGTCTTTTAAAAAAATTAGGTGACTTAGTTTAGAAGAATTCTGCTCTACGGTTTGGGTAATTGATTATTACACATCTTTTAAAAGCTATTTGTGAGAACCTCATTTTGAAAAAGAAAACTATTTAAAATTAAGTATGCCAATTTGCTATAATTTAGAAAGAAATGATTGAGACCCTTTAGAATAAGCAGGATAAATTGGCTTGATTTTTGAGGTTCAATATTGGAAAGAGAATTGACTTTTCTATTACATTTTTAGCAATTTAAGTTCAGCTGATGGCACATGAGAGAATTACTTTTCATTTGCACATATTTATGTGTTCCAAGCACGCTTTTTAAAAACTTAGCCTCTTATTTTTGATGTTTGCAGGTGCTCAATATACTACAGCTTAGAGAGTTAAAACGGTAGGGAGCAAGTCAATATTACTTCATGAAATGAAGGCTAAGTCTCTCTGCATCTATAATGATACTCCAAATTGAATTTTAAGACTGAGTTTTAAATCATTTCTTTTTCAGTAGGTTAACAGTGTGATGTCACAAGCAAAAAAAAAAAAAAAGCTCATTTGGTCTTAGACTGAACTTAGAGAACTACAGTGTCTGCAACAAGAAAGAGTGTAATCCCACTACTCTGTGCCTTGGTCAGGCAGACGGAGTCTTTTGTTCAGTTCTGGCCGCCTGCAACACTTGAGGAAGAATGGAAGAGATTAATCAGGATAGTGAGAGAACTGGAAACTGTGCAATGCCAGAATCAGTTTGAAGGAATTGAAGATAGTTAATTATCTCTCTCCCAAGTCTTCTCTTCTCTGAGAGAACTATGTTCAGATATTTGACGGGCTATCATTTGAAAGAGGAGGGCCAAAAGAAAAAAAAGAAAGAGGAGGTCCTAAATCCCATTTCAGTGAAGAAAAATAGGAAATTTTCAACACAATATATCTCTAATGATAAGCTAAGATTGAAAGGGGTTGCTTGCCAGGGTGATAGTGACCTCTCTCTGGAGGTCTTAAAGGAATAGATGACTGTTCACCATCACTTTGGCAAGGATATTATACAGGGGATTCCTGCTCAGGAGAGTGTTAACCCACATAGATGACCTCTTAGGACATTTAACAACCTTGGAATTCTATGCTTTAAATGAATGAGCTTATTTATCCTGTTAATTTATTACTTTGTAGGCTCCAGATAAACATCACATCACTCCTCTTCTGTCAGCTGTATATGAAGGTCATGTTTCCTGTGTGAAACTGCTTCTGTCAAAGGTAAGAGCTAATGCTAATTTTCACTAATTTCTCTGATACTTTATGATTTGTTAAAAGTTAGATTATGGATTTGTGGTTTTTCACTTTCTTTGAATCCTTAGATTTAACACTTTGCCTGGCATGTAGTAAGCACTTTCATGAATGCTTATTCGTTGGCTGATTGAAGATAAATTGCTGGTTTTAATTTTGTTTCAAATTGTATCTGGTGTCAGGCATTGAGAACTCAGTTGTGGGATTTGAGTTGTGGACTAGGGGTTTAAGAGTTCAAGGGTTTTAGTGTTGGCACTAGCACTTAGCTGTGTGACCTGGATAAGGCACTTACTTAACCTCTATGGGTCTTACTTTCCTGATCTTTAAAATAAGCATTTTAGACTTTATGCCATCTTTCAACTTCTAGGATTAACTTTTCCTGTAGCTTTCCCTTCTCAAAGAGAAAACTTTATCATAGAACATAGAGTTGAAAAGGATCTTAAAGGTCATTTAGTCTAACCTTTTCATACAGTACAAGAATTCTTTCTGTGACATCTTTAATAGGTGGTCATCTACCCTCTGCTTGAATATATAGTATATAGCTCTCACTGTTGCGCAAATCCGGTTAGACTCCCTCAGTAGGAAGACTTTGCCATTTCCCTATGATTTTTACCCTTTCTCTTTATAAGACAGGCCTAACCTACTCCTTCCTTCTACATAGAAGCCTCTCAAATATTGTCTATTCCCTTAGTTTTCTTTTTTTAGGCCTAAGTAACCTCAGTTCTGTTCTCCATTCTTTATGTAATAACATGGTTTTCATAGCCTGCATTTTCTTGTCACCTTTCTCTGAATGCATTCTAGATTCATTGTACCTCATAAATGTTGTTCTTAGAATTACATTTCAGGCAACCCTAAATTTACACATAGGTTGTTTTCCATTAGTTTGTAAGTTAGTGATTCAGAACTCACAATATATATTTATGATAAAACTAGTGGTAAAACAGTGGTTAGGCTACCTGACCAACTCAAAAAAGCCAATTTAACTTAATAGCTTAGAAATATTAACATTTTATGGTTCTAATAATAGATCTGAGTCAATAGACTTAAACAAATGCTTTAAGTGAAATAACACTGTATTTGTGGAATGCCCCCATCTTTTCCTTTTGTTGTTCTAATTATTTTCTTGCTACAAACCTCACCTGATTCTGGACTTTGCCTTTTTCATGCCATTTTTTGGAGTTTGTTACTCTTTTGTAATTAGTTTACTTGGATTATATTTCCTTCTATCTTTTATGCATTTTTTTTTTTACTTTTAACCTACGATCATCAGGTATCTCTCGAATAGCCTGAGTGATTCCTTTAGGTTCCTTCTCCTTTTCTTGTTTGTGTGACTAATCAGAATTTCTTGTTTTAGAATCTCATATCTCTCATATTGTATTCCCTTTGAGTATGTAGTCATAAGAATCATACCTATATTTTCTTAAAATATTTTGGAATGTCTTAGAGACTAGAATGCTTGTCCAGCTTAAGCCAGTTTTCCTGTCCTTTATAGTTACAAACTCCAAGATGATGTAGAGGATCCAAATCAATCTCAAAATAGAATCAACAAAATAGAAATGTTTTGGCTATATGATATAGAAGAGGAAGTAACCTAAGAAACTCCCTTAAACTAGGTGTTGCTTCTTTGTAGGAAGAATATAGAAGGAATCTATTCTGATTTAAGGAATGTATGGCTAAAAGGGGCCATATCAAAACAGAAGTTTTGTACCAAAGTCCTAAGAGGAAAGGAATGGTTTTGTCCCCATTCCTCTTAAACTTCAGGAAATTAGGAAAGATGGTGGGTCGGACAGTGTGATGCTTTCATTGAAACCTAGAGTCCTAGTGGCAGAGCACATCCAGGTCCTTTTTGCCAACCAAAAGGATCCATGATAGAGAAAGGGCTAAGTATGTTCTGGATACTGGTACCTAATTTATATGAAGAGAACTCAGGTACCACTGTGTTATGGAAATAGCCCTGAAATGGGGGGTCTAAAAACCTACATTCTAATCCTGGTTCTGTCAAGAACCAGCTGGGGTCTGTACTTCTCTGAGCCTTATTTTCCTGAGAGACAGAAACAAAGACACAGAGAGAAAGAAACATATATACCCAATGTCTGCATGGATCTCATACATTTGTCTTCAAAACATCATATGGGAAGTGAATAACTGAATGGAAACGCGTGGAAAAGTAAACTCATCAGTAATGAGTTGCATCTCTCAAAGGTTGGGTTATCAGAGTATGAACTCTGGCAGGTTCAAAATGGAAAGGTCTCATGTATGGTTATGATGATGTAGCTACATTTGGAAAAGTACATCGTTAATTTGGCTGCATAGTATTTAATTTTCTAGCTTGAAGACATAAGTTGTAGAGAGGTTATGTTCTACATAAATGGAGAGATCCTTTCACAGGCAATCACACATCTGTGAAGTGTTTGTGTGAGTGTTTGCTGGTGGGTTTTTTTGTTTTGTCTTACATTTGTGGCCAGGTGGTCATTTGAGGAAAAGAGAAAGATATGCGGGACACCAGTTGAAGGAAAGAAGCCTTGTTGAATGTAGAGTGAGAAGTTCATAACTTGGCATTATGAAACTTAGTTTATTCTTCCAGGTTTTACCCATGCCTCTCTAACCACATCAATCTAGGTAGATAAGGATACTTGAGACATACAGGTAATAAATTGGGTCTAATATGAACCAGATGACAGTTGTGCTTGATGGAGGAATATTATTTGATCATTGAGAAAAGGGGAGTTAAGGCCAAACCCACACAAAATTATATCACCACATAATGGTGTAGCCTTGTGACTCTCCTTTCATTTCTAAGTTGCCCTCTGGAAGCTTGTCTTCTAGTGGTTTTCTAAGTCGTGTCAATTTGTTTAACCATTTCCCAGTTGATGAGCATCTATTTCATTTCTACTGCAAGAAAGTTGTTAAAGTTTTCCTTGAGCACCACCACCCCTTTTATGAAACTCTACCACCTGTTATTCCTTTTCTCTATAGGTACCCATTACCCTTGTACTATCTTCAGTATGTATAAGAATTGGACTTAACTTTGTTTATCCAGAGAGGACAGAAGAAAAGCCAGTGGTGAACATTAAAAGATAGCTGATTCTAACTCAGGAAAAATTTCTGGACAATTATAGCTGCCCAGAAATAAAATAGATTGTAAGCCTGATTTATAATTTGGCTAAGAGTTAGATTAGATCACAGAAGTACTCTTCTAAATCTTATTGTTTCCTTTGCTGTAGCACCTCGCTGAACCCTGCCTTCCCCCAAAGTGCCTAATGTTTTGGAAGTACCTAGCTCTCTCATTCCTATCTTCTAATAAAAATTCACATTTCTTTAGTATGTCTTATCTAAGTGTTATGAAAAGCAAGGTGGTTAAACTAATACATACTAAGGTGTGAACAATTGTTTCAGCAGTACCAACACATATGATACAAACCATTCTTAAAACCTTCCAGAGAGGTTTATTTTTAAATCCAAATCAGTCTCTAATTGGAAAAGATAGGGAAATGTCAGAGCCTTCCCTTAAATTATATTACTTACAGACCAGCCACAGGAAAAAGATAGGGAAAGAATCCTCTTGGGGCCACAAACTTCTTCCCCATACCTCTCCAAGCCATCTAGAGATGTTTCTCTTCTTCCCTCTCCTTTTAACTAACTGTTATCTGAATTTTGAGGCCCAGATTACTCTATCTCTGTTATTTATGCAAAACAGAATCATTCATTTATCTAAAGGATTTGGGGCAAAATGAATGGAAATAATGTGACATACATTTACATAGTAACAGATAAATTGTCAGATTTTCTTTGAATTGCATGACAGATGTGAAAAGGTATGTTATTTATGGAATTTCAAATCTGCAAAGGATGAAATACTATTTAGGGTAGGGATGTGCATGCATAAATGTTAGAACCCTGGCCTCCAACAAGTTTAGGTTTATATTTAGCCTGTACTCTGTTCAAAAATCTACATTTCCAAGTTTGAGCCTACTTAAGCTACTTGCTGCACTGAACCACTCTGAACTTTTCTATGTTTCTGTTAAACGCTAGAACTTTTTTAAAAAAGTAATAAGAAATAGGTTTTTCCTTTGTTACTTATTAAATTGAATGAAAGAATTCAGAATCAGACAACCTGAATTTAAATTTAAGCTCTGCTTTAGTAAGTCATTTGACTTCTCTGGCCCTCAGTAACTTTCTCTGTAATTTAAATATTATAATAGACCTGTTAAGATAGCGAAATAGTTTTATTGAGGTGGCCTATGCATTGTACTTAAGGAATTCAAGTGCTATGTTTTTTATGATCAGTAAGGAAGCTGCCTAAAAGCCAAGTAAAGGAATTCCTTTGATGTAATTGGTCAAAGACTTGTTTTCACACTTATCAGCAGTTGACAATAATATATTTTAAACCATAAGGATTTTAGAGGTGAAGGTTGACTTATTCAAGAAAACCTTGCTAGCTAATTCTTAGCTACCTTAAACATAGGTATTTTTGCAGAATTCTATAAATTTCATTTTAAAATGTAGCCAGTGGAATAGCAATCATCCAGTAGGGAGAGTTGGATTTTGATGATAAATAGAATTTGAGTCCTTGCCCTGACATTTATTATCTGTGTGTCCGTTGGAAAGTCTTAAAACATCTTTGAGCCTCCTATTACTGATATGTAAAAAGTGAATAGTACTTATAATGTTTAAGGGAGTTCTTGTGAACAAATCATTTTATAAATCTTGAAGGACTATATAAATTAAACTTCTTGTTGATAGTAATTGTAATGAAGATTCTTCTGCTATTTTGGTTCAAGTGCAAGGATGATTTTCTACCCTTCATCAACACTTCCCATACTACCTATAAAAATTAGTACAAATGAAGTGGTCCTTTATGTTCATCAACAGTTTGATCAACAAATACTCAACCAGAATCCTAAACTAAATTATATCAGAAGGCAGTATAGTCAATGTTTGTGATAGGATGGCAGCATCAATATCTGACCCTATTTTTACTACCCCATCCCCTTCATATCCCGATCCTGATGCATATTTAGAATGTAGGTTCCTTGGGGAGGAGGTGACATCTTTTTTTCATGCTATTTTTCTTTATTTCAATCCTTGCTCTATTGAATAATTCACTCTCCTCTTAGCCAAGAACCTCTGCTCATGCTCATTTCATCAATAACTTACTTTAGTAAAAATACAAATGTTCCTAATCCCATCATTTTATCTACATTTATCTAGTACCAAGATACTTACACACAAATACAGGAGAACCTTCATTAGCCAGAGCCAGATACCCATTTAACTATATGTAGATAGAGGTATCCAGATTCTAAGGAGAAAGAAACAAATAACAATAAAAAAGGTTTCTATCAGAGTCAGTCATTTTACAACAACTTCTAGTAAATGTATTTGAATCAGTGCAGGTGCTAAATCATTTCCAGTGTGATAAAATGGAAAAGGGGATTGGTATGGGTCAAAAACCTAGGTTTAGACCCTAATCTTTCACTAATTCAATTTGATTCAATTCAACAAGTGGTGACTTATATTTTTAATTTGTTTATTTGGCATGTAGGACAGTAGCTGGCACATAAATGACACTACATGTTTATTGATTGATTACATGACTGCACAATTTACTCAACAATTTAAATAATTTATATAGTGGCAATGTTGCTGAAATATTTAGATTTACTCTGTTCATTATATAACATTCCCAAGTTTAAAAGCATTTTTGCTGATTTGCCTGAGAGTGGATAAGACTGATTTGGTTAAAAAAGAGTCATAGAATTTAATTGTGATAATCTATATACCACCATAAACTTTATCCATTTTCCCCTTTGAAACAGCAAATCTGAGAAAGATGGACAAAAGAATAGAAGTTCCACTGTTTTTATAAACTAGGACATTTTTGTGTTATTTTAAGAAAATTGGATCTCATTCCAGAATGGGTGGGTGTTAATCTGGTTTGGGTTGTTTAAATTGTGTGTGTGTGTGTGTATTGTCATAGAGAACTGGTCCTGGAATCAGTAAGACCTGGGTTCAGGTTTGCTTCTGACACATAATAGTTTTATTACCCTGGACAAGTCACTCTCCAGGTCACTCTAATATTATTAGTGGTAGAGACTGTGTTGAGGGAATTTGTTCAATAGAAGTTCCTTATACCAATGAAATGCAAGGTGCAGTCCAAAAAAAGAACACATATTTGCGTGTATGTGTACATATTTACACACACATACATATTATACTTGAATAGATTCATGATCACAAGAAACCCTTGCTTTCTTATCGTGTACAATTCTCATTCCCTTTTATAAATTGCCAGTTGATAATTAATCTATCATACAGATAGTTATCTTCTAGCTAATTCGATATTTTATGGATACCAGTGCAGTACTCCGATTATCTTTTGTAATTTCTATCTCCCACTACATTACTTAGCCAACCTGCTTTTCCAGTTTCTTATGCTACTACTCCTTATACTACAACCTTCATTGGTTGATAGTTGCCTGCAGCCCATTTAAACCTACTATGTATCTTTCTATTGTTCTTTGCATCTCCTTCAGTTTTGATCCTGAGATTGTGATGATTTATGATCTCACCCCTAAGTCATCATTTTAAGAATATTGGTGTTGAAAAGATGTATTTTTGCCAGAAACAAGCAGCTTGGGATAGTTGAAAGCATTGAATAATTGCTGAGATCCAGGTGCCCATTCACTTCTATAAAAACTGATTGTCCACATGTGCTAAGTGCTGGGGATTTTTTTTAAAAGTGGCAAAAAGTGCCTGCCCTCAAGGAGTTTACAATCTATTGAGAAAGAGGCAACGTGCAAACAAATATATACAAAGCAAGCTATATGCCGGATAAATAGGAAATAATTAACAAGGAAGGAACTAGAATTAAGTCATCTTTAGTTGTTTTGGGTCTGCCCCATTTGGAGTTTTTTTTTTTTTTTTTTTTTTTTTTTTTTTTTTTTGCAGGGCAATGGGGGTTAAGTGACTTGCCCAGGGTCACACAGCTAGTAAGTGTTAAGTGTCTGAGGCCGGATTTGAACTCAGTTACTCCTGAATCCAGGGCCGGTGCTTTAACCACTGCGCCATCCAGCTGCCCCCCATTTGGAGTTTTTTTGGCAAAGATACTAAAGTAATTTGCCCTTTCCTTCTCCAACTCTTTACAGATGTGGAAACTGAGGCAAACAAGGTTAAGTAACTTGCCCAGAGTGTCACAGCTATTAAGTGTCTGAGGCTAGAATTGAACTCATTAAGATGAGACTTTCTGACTCCAAGCCTGGCACTCTTTATTGTGCCACCTATCTGCCCTAGAATTAAGAATTAAGGTGAGGGGCAGCTAGGTGGCGCAGTGGATAGAGCACTGGACCTGGATTCAGGAGGACCTGAGTTCAAATGTGCCCTCAGACACTTAACACTTACTAGCTGTGTGACCCTGGGCAAGTCACTTAACCCCAATTGCCTCACCCCCCCCAAAAAAAAATTAAGGTGAGTTGAGAAAGGCTTCCTGGAGAAAATGGGGTTATTATTTGGAATTTGAAGGAACCTAGAGTAGTCAGTAGTTAGAGCAGAAGAGGAAGAACGTTTCAGGTATGGGGGACAACCAGAGAAAATGCCTGGAGCCAAAAGTTGGGAGACAAGAGTGTTTTCTTCATGGAAGACTCAAGAGGCCAGTGTTACAGAATCAGAGTGGGGAATAAGGTCTAAGAAGGCTAGAAAGGTAGTAGGGGGAGTAGGTTATGAAGGGCTTTGGATGCCAAATAGATCATTTTGTATTTGATCTTGGGAGGTGATAGGGATCTGCTGGAGGTTATCATCTCCCTCAGCTATCTTGTAAGCTCCTGGAGGTTAAGGACAATTTCACTTTTGTCTTTGGACCTAACATATAGTAGATACTTAATGCTTGTTAGCTGATTAGCTTTGTGATCACAGGCAAGTCTCTTAACCTCTGAGACTCAGTTTCTTCATCTGTAAAATAGAGATAATATACTGCCTACCCTATAGGGTTGTTGTGAGGAAAGTGCTGTGTGAACTTGAAAGCACTTTATAAATATGATTTATCAAAAACCTTTTACCTGTGGTTTAAAAAAAAAACATAGAAGGCTTAGGGATGCTTTCTAAATAGATCAGAAGCAGTAGGAGGTGAGGGTACATATTAAATAATATTAAAATGCTGATGTGATTGACTGATAAAATGGACCCAACACGTCATTCTTTTGTGTAGGGTTCAGTCATAATTTGTTGACTAGGTCCAAATGCCGACCGTGACAAATCCTTCCCCTGCACCACCACCACCACCACCACCACCACCCCCATTTTGCATTGTTGTTCTATGTCCGTTTAGTTCTTCCTGTCACCTGCCTAATGTCTCAAAGTAGAATAAAATTACTGGTAACTGTGGATGTGTGAACAATGGCTTCCTTTCTACCTCTTCTGGTGAGACAGACCTGGTTCTCCAAGTAGTGAAATAAAAGAGAAAGGAGGCGATTTACTGGCCTCTTCCTCTCTCTCCCCCTTTCCCCCCACTCCCCATACCTATTTTTAAGCTATTCCAACCACATTGATATTACTTCTCTTTAAGGATGGTTTCCTTCCCTTTGATCCAAAGGACCTAACGGAGCTAAGTTGTAAAAGTATTCACCTCTCTCCCCCTCTCTATGAACTGGGCTGAACCGGGCCCCTCCAGGCCCTGAGCCAGGAGCCCAAGGCATATTAGCATGAACTTGGTATGGTCTTGTAACTAGTACTAAGGCAACAAGACTATCCTCTATGTGTACCCTCCCTTTGCCTTCAAATCCAGTATGCCTGCCTTTTTCAAATTAGAAGAGTGGGTAGTTGTTTTACATGAAACGTTGTAAACGTTGTTTATAAGATCTTCTTTAGTAGTATTGTGCATGATCTTCATTACTATCTTTTTAAAGGGTTCCATATTCAGATATTGCTTTATTATGGTATTTTTAATTTCTTCTGCTTTCTTTCTGAGGGAAAAAAGACACTTAAGAAAAATTGGTATTTTTTTTATTTAAAGAAATCATCTGACTTTTTTGAGTACTATGGGTATACTTCTATTTTGAATTTAATTTGAAGTATAAGTTCAAATTCTAGAACCTCACCTATACTATTTGTGTGACCTTCCGCAAGTTACCTCTTAAGGCCTCAGTTTATTCATCTAAAAATAAGGAAGATGATCTGTAAGATTCCTTCCAACTCTAAATTTATGCTCCTGTGATGTTAAGTAATTCTTGCTATCAATCATCTTTAATTACTATGTATATCTGTATTTATCTACCCTGAAGGAGTTAAATTATATTTCTGCCTGTCAGTAGGGGAACAAGAAGTAGAATACTTTTTAAAAATATAATTGACATTAGCATAGCATCTTTTAGCCAAATAAATTTCTAAATTTACTGTTAATGTTTTTACAGCTGCCTTCAGTTCTCTCCCTACATACTTTCCAGGTTTATCCTCCAAATGAAGAAAAGAAGCAAAAAATTATTTATCAGCACACTTGTTTCTTTTCCAAATGAAAGAAATCTAGCTCCAGAATTTGAGAGTTCCATCCGGTTATATGATGAGTAAAAATATGAAGCAGACAATAGAATCTAGGACTCATAGTTCCCATATTTCTGCTCATATGCTTCCTCTTTGGGATGATAATAGTAACATATATTTCAAATCAGCATACATTACAAGAAGAAGAAAAAACAATTTTAATAGCCTAAGCATTTATTTGACTTTCTAGTTTCTTCCTGAAAGGTAAATTTCTTTATAAAACTTTACCTTTAATTTTTAAAGCTGTTACTAGTGCCTAACTGAAATAGTGTATGAATGCTAAATTTAGATTTCCTTCTCTTTGCTATTAGTCTTTCAGTTCAATTCCCGAAGAATTATTCTTCTCTGATTACCTTCCATCAGAGCATATATGATGAAAAGATGAGGTTATAAGGCTACCCCATTCATTCAAAAAAGGGAATCACATAGATACTTCATATTTTAAATAGAAATAATGAGAAATTGAAAAACAAACCTGTCTTACCCCCTAGAATTTTGTATTTGGTTATGCTTTTGTGTAAAGCTGTTTCATTAAGATTAGCTTTTTCCTATCTAAAACATAATTTCCAAGATCAATTCACTATTGGTTTGTAGTTCTGTATACATTAGAGGAAATAGTTCATTGTTGTTGTTCAGTCACATCCAATTCTTCACGGCCCCATTTGTGGTTTTCTTGGCAAAGATACTGGAGTGGCTTGCCGTTTCCTTCTTCAGCTCATTTTACAGATGAGGAAACCGAAGCAAACAGGGTTAAGTGACTTGCCCAGGGTCATACAGCTAGTAAGTATCTGTATTTGCTGTAATTGAACTTAGGTCTTCCTGACTCCAGGTTCTCCATCCACTATACCACATAGCTACTCCAAAGGCAATAGTAGTAACATGTAACTCTGCCCTCTTTTTTTACCCATGCCATTTTCCTCTTTGTGACCCTGAACATGCAGAGAGAGAAAGAAAGAAAGAGATTTTTTTCATTTGGTCATTTTTGTCTCCCCCAGCTGCTTTGCTCATTACCAATCTTTTCCCTCATGTATATCCCACTGAGCTTTCTATTCATTTTTATTTTTTATTTTTATTTTATTTTATTTTTTTTATTAAGCAGGGCAATGGGGGTTAAGTGACTTGCCCAGGGTCACACAGCTAGTAAGTGTCAAGTGTCTGAGGCCGGATTTGAACTCAGGTACTCCTGAATCCAGGGCCGGTGCTTTATCCACTGCGCCACCTAGCTGCCCCTGAGCTTTCTATTCAAAATGAGGAAAATATGGATTTAAGTGTAGACTTTGAGACTAGTCACATAGATGGTTGGACTGAAGGTCCCTTTTGTTACTAAATCTCTGCCATGCCAAATACAGTATCTCTCCTTAGTTGGAAGACATCTCATGTTATTCTTTTTTTGGGGGGGGGCGGGGCAATGAGGGTTAAGTGACTTGCCCAGGGTCACACAGCTAGTAAGTGTCAAGTGTCTGAGGCCGGATTTGAACTCAGGTCCTCCTGAATCCAAGGCCAGTGCTCTATCCACTGTGCCACCTAGCTGCCCCGTCTCATGTTATTCTTAAGTTCTTAGTCCTTTTTCCTCATAAGTATTTATGTGGGAGGGACTTAGCCCCATTCTTAAGGGTCAAGAGTTTTAAACTTTCTTGTGTCATAGTAGCCTTTGGCAGGATAGTGAAGCCTATACCTCTGCCCTCTTTCAACTTTGTTTACCAGGGACTTCCAAAGTCTGTTGGGAAATTACCTAGGTTCACTATGAATGAAGGGAGAATACTCCTATCTGCCCTCTCTTTACTCCAGTCAGCCTGAGTTCTGCTTTTTGGTTTTGTTTTGTTTTTTTTCTTTTTGTTTTGTGAGGCAGTTGGGGTTAAGTGACTTGCCCAGGGTCACATAGCTAGTGTCAAGTGTCTGAGGCTGGATTTGAACTCAGGTACTCCTGAATCCAGGGCCAGTGCTCTATCCACTGCACCACCTAGCTGCCCCCTGAGTTCTGCTTTTTGAAAGTGGAAACCACAATGAGACCCTTGCCCCCAAGAGCAATGGTTTCTCCCAGCAGCCAAAACTGTCTTCCTTATTCTTAACTTGCCTCTCACCTAGGAAAAGCAACACTTGTTTATTTTAAGTGTGATGGCAAAAACCATATCTTGCCTTCCTTCATGCTAGGACATGTGATAACCTCTAAGATCCCTTCTGGCTAGCTATAAATCTATAATCCTATGTATGAACCTCCAAATCAATGGAGCCTCGGGGTTGCAGGACTAATTTGTTCAGTAAAAGGAAGCCTTCAATCCTAAATCACATCTCTTGTTTTCACACAGGGTAAGGATTACTTATTTTCTCTCTGGGTTTTCACATCCAAAATCTATGATATAGTGAGATTATCTTTCAATAAGGGGCAACTAGGTGGCGCAGTGGATAGAGCACCAGCCCTGGATTCAGAAGGGCCTGAGTTCAAATCTGGCCTCAGACACTTGGCACTTACTAGCTGTGTGACCCTGGGCAAGTCACTTAACCCTCATTGGCCCCCCCCCAAAAGGGGGGAGGTATTTTCTTGCCTTCAGGCCTGGCACTCTACTGCACCACCTAGCTGCCCCTTGGTTCAAAACAGGAGAAAGAAAAGCTGCCTTCTGAGCCCCATAAATCTCTGATGTCAGCCCATGACTAAATTAATTTGTCAAGATACATTGGAGTTGATACTCCAAGATGGAATTGACTGCTCATGGACTCTAGACTTTCAGGTCAACACGAGCAGCCAAAAACTAGCCATGGACCTGATTTGAGCAAATACCAGGCCAGATGGTGTCCCTTTTCCTTCCTCTGACCTGAGTTAACTTGACATTCATTTGCACAGTGGCATATGGTGTAAAGTTTTGAGCCTCCCTGAGAAGCTCCCACATTATATAACCTATTAACATACTCTGTGAAACATATCTACAGAGTACTAATGTTAATCTATAATCCTTCATTGTTATGTACCAGTTCTTTTTAAAATGATTATTATTTATGCTCATTGCCTTTCCTTTAGTGAAATTTCTCTACCTTGATTTTTTTTTCCTAGCCAAGCTCTAGTAGCTGACATTCAGAGAACATCCCATTTTGCTGAAAACGGTGGCTGTAAACCTAAGGCTATTTATTTTAAAAGGGAAAAATGTTAGAGTTTGACCTTTTTGAAATTGATAGAGTAAATTTGAGGTCAGATTTGTCAAAATTGAATTACTTCAAAGATTAACTTACTATTGCATTTGCCCCTTCTAATACCACCATGGAAGTTTTGTTAGCCAGGTCACTGAGAAATTGTGTTCTTATAGAAAACTTTTACCTGCTGGATTGTAGCTCAACTCCTGTTTCATTAGTTTGGAAGGAAACCAAAGTTATGAGGAGAAATTTGTAAGTTAGTAGAATTACAACTAATGGATTTTTCATGTCTCAATGAATAGAGCATTAGGTCTAGAATCAGGAAGACATGAGTTCAAATCCATACTCAGACACTTACTGGCTGTGTGGCCCTTGGCAAGTCAGTTGTCTGCCTTGCTTCCTCAGTTGTAAAATGAGGAGAATAACAGTACCTACCTCCCAGATTTGCTTGTGAAGATCAAGTGAAATAATAATTATAAAGCACTTAGCATAGTGACCGACACATAATGTGTTAGCTGCTGTAACGTGAATTCCACAAAAGCACAATTTCAAAAAAGTACAAGTATTTAAAGTGCAGCTGCTTATGTGAAATCATATGCCTACCTCGTGCTGACACATGACTACCCAAGTGGAGTGGCTAAAATAGCAAAAGAATATAAAGTACAAGACAATAGTAAGAAAATGCAGCATTTATATAAACTTTAGTCAGCATAACTTACATTATTTCATTAGATCTCTATGATAACCTTATGAGGTAGGGTACTGCCATTTCTATTATTTAGCTTCAGTAACTGAGGCTCCAGAAATGTTTGTGATGCCCAAGATATCATAAAACTATTAAGCATAGCCAGTACCTGAGCAAAGGTCATTTTCCTCCAAATCTAGTGCTCTTACCAGAGAAATAAGCCAAATTGAATGTGGAAATATCTGCAGCTAAAATGTATTTCACAGAATCTCTGTGTGGGATTCAAATATCTGAACGGGATGCCTTTTTGTTTGTTTGTTTTGTTTGTTTTTCTTGGGGGGGGGCGGGGTGCCTTTTTACAACATGTTCAACCATCACTTAAAGATCTCTAAGGAGGAGGAAGCCATTACTTTTACGGGTAGTCCATTTCTCTTTTTCCTCCCTTGAACCTAAATTTGTTTCTCTAGCTTTTTTTCCACTGTTCTTTCTGGAGCCAAAAAAAGAACAAGTTTAATATCTGTTCTATATGACGGCCCTTCAGATATCTATCATGTCCTTACTAAGTCTTCTCTTCTCCATGCTAAACATCTTCAGTTTCTTCAGCAAGTTCTTTTATTATAGCTTCTAGTTTCATTTCTAATCGATCAATCTAATTTGGTAATTTCAAGTTTATTAGTGTCCTTCCTAAAACATGGCACCCAGAACTTAAACATAATATGCCGCTTACATAAAATTGAAAAGCTTTTGCACAATCAATACAATTAAGATTTGAAGTGAACCTGTTACCTAGAGGGGAAATCTTTACAACAAATTTTTCTGATGTCTAGATATATGAACTCATTCAGTTATGTAGGAACTATAGTCATTCCCCATGAACAGGAAGTTCTCCAGATAGGGGGAAATTTCAAAGAGCAGCAATAATGTAGGGGGAAATGGTCCAAAACATGAGTGACAAAATACATGCAAATTAACACTGATGTACCTCACACCTAAAGATGACAAAACTGGAAAATTATCATTGCTAGAAGGACTACAGAAAACAGGCACATTAGTGAAAGCTTCTTAAACTGTGGGTCACGACCCCATATGGGATCATATAACAGAATATGGGGTGGCAAAACATTTTGCAGTAAAAGTTTGATTTGTATACCTATTATATATACCTGTGTACTTGGGGTCACTTAAAAATATCTCTGGCAAAAAGGGGTTGTTTAAGAAGCCCTGCATTAATGTGCTGTTATTGGAGCTATGAATTAGTCTAGCCATTCTAGAAAGCAATTCGGAACTATATCCAAAACCCCACTAACAGTACATACCCTTGACCCAGCAATACCATCACTAAGCATAGACTCCAAAAAGATCAAATGATGAAAAGGCCCGTATGTATAAAAAATACTTTGAAGCAGTACTTTTTGGTGTAGAGGTAATGGACTGAATGTTCCAAATGAGACATGGAATTTCAGACACAATCAAGATGTGGATTTGTTTTACATGACTCTTCTTGTTTGTTACACAGAAAGGTTTGGGGAGATTTGTTTGGGAGCATCAGCGAAAACCAGGAGGAGCTAGTGATAGGGATGCCAGAAAGAAAAGAATCTCATTGGAGCATTTTATTAGAAGAAAACAAAAGAAGAGAGATATAAAAAACAAGACAACTTGGAAATTGGAATTTCTTCAAATTTGAAATGTTGAATTTATCATATACCTTTAAAAAGCAAATTGTATGTATTAGAGCTTCACAGCTTCATTTACAGTCCTCCCTTTTTTGTTCTTTGTATATGGAAATATTTGTGTTGGTGTTTATGATGTTCAGAATAACAACCTTGCTATATGAGGGAACCAATTATCATTCTTATAAAGTGAAGCAAGTTCAGTATGTCCTATCATTTCATTTTTGAGTATGCATTTGTTTTTCACAACAACCTTTGGAGGTAGATGCCTATTTTACAGTTGAATACCAAGATACAGATTAAATGACTTGTCCAGAATCACACACAGCTAGCAAGTGTCCGAGGCCAGATTTGAATTTAGGTGTTTCTGACTCCAGGCTGGACATTGTATTCACTGTACCACTTTTGGCATTTAGTGAAAGTTTTAATTATTGAGTGCTACATTCTAACGAGCCCTCCTATATAGAACTGTGACAATTCATTGCTCTCAACTTTACTCTGATTAAAAACTCAAATACCTGTGCTTCATTTAATGTTAGATGAAGCAATAGCTTTTGTTATTGGATTTTGTAGCACAGTGTAATTTGAACATAAAGTTCTCTTAAATGATTAGCATCAGAACTTTTTTAGGTTCAGAAGCTCATTTATTTTAACATGCATCTTGAATTCATCCCCATCTTAATCTAATTTCTATAATTTTAATATTGTACAATAATGAGGATTAACCAAACATTACCAAGCTTTGTAATACTGGGCATAACTTATAAATCATATTGTTATTCTGTAAACAACATAGAATAAGAGAATTTATAAGATTATAAACCTGTCTTATGATCTATAACATTATAAATATTTAAATGTTTGCCTCCAGCATCCTAAATTATGGACTATAAATTATAGTGTCATGGTTTAAAAGGATGAACTTTCATTCAGCAAACTCAAATTTGCTTTAATATTTATCTATTTTTATATGGTATGTGTTCTTAGTAACCTAAAATCCCTTAAAGAAACTCTAATATAGACATTATAAATAGTTCATATCATATTGTGAATCATGGAAGACATGTGAATTAAAGATTTTTAATGGTACTGTGTTTAAATGCAAACCAGTATATCTCTAAATCTCTGCTAGTACAATATGCTGTGTGAGTTGATGAAGAACAGCAGACCATGCATGCCCTTAGGAGCTTTTAGTCTCCTAAGTACATGTGACATATACACAAAGAAGTGTGACAGTGTGAAGTGTGGTAGGGGCACAGAAGAGATCCACACAAATTGTTTGATGAATATTTGAGGGAAAGAACTCCTTCAGTAAGTAACGTTCAAACAAGGACGGCTTCATCTTTTAAATGACCAAAAAGAAAATACTAACACCCACCTGTACTGATGGAAACAATATGGACAATACATAATACCAGCTAATTTAATAAATATAAAATTTGTTTTCTTGATTTACTAACCACATATTTTCAGTGCACTGGTGAAAGTTGAAAAGCCAATTACATCAGAAACCAAAACTCTTTCATATCTGTTGTCTTAAGTGAGGTTTTTACAGGTTGATTAAGACCCTGAAATTCTGTTTTGTATTATTTGAAATATAGTATTTTAGCCTGAAAAAATGTTATGGCAGGTGTTAAGGGCTAAAATTCTAGCTAGTCTGTCTAAAATATTTAATGAGTGGTCGCCAATAAATTAGCAAGAGTTAGACTTTTAAGCATTTATTAAGGAGAATAAGAATTTGGTAAAGAGAGAGAGAAAGGTCTAGATTCCTATCTATTAAAGGGAGAGCGCATTTCTAGCTCCCTTCTCCGCCAGAGTCCAGAGGAAAGAGAGCCAGACTGAGCGCCAGTCTCTTCCTTCCTCCTCCCACTAGTCTGCGTCACTTCCTCCCCGCCAAAGAAAAGACTCCTGGTCTTGCCCTCAAAGACCTTCGCTTCATGGGCAGAACTCTTCTACAGTAAGTATCCAGCAGGTGGCGTCATTCCAATCGTTACACAGGTCCATTAAAGAACTAAGTATGCACTTGTAATATTTTAACTTTAATATTTATACCTGATTGGCCCACCAGAATGATTTGACTGGAAAATAGATACCAGAAAAGTTTAATGAAATAAAATTTTTAATAAGGATTATTTAAGTTTGATCAAGTAATAGAGAAAACTGGACAAAGTATGAGGATTTCAATTTGCATATAATCAGGTATAATTAATGATAAGCTGCTACTTTTAGCAATAGTTGACAATTGCATATTAAGACAACTCCCAGTCAAAAATAGTAAATAGTATCGTCATTGTAAAAGGAAAATACTTGTTGTCTTTTTTTTTGCTTACTTTGCTGATGTGGAAGAACAAGTATAACTTGGCTAATGATCATACTCAGGCAACTGAGATCATGGGTAAAAAGAAATATTGCTAGCAGTCTTCTATGTTTGAACTGTAGAATTTTAGAGTAAAAATAAAATTTTAAGTTAAATCATCTAATACAACTCAGCCATTTCACAAATGAAAAACTAAATGATTTGCCTTAATAGTAGTCAAGACAAACTAGATTCCCCTGACTTCATTTAGTATTCTTACACTAACCCATACTACCTCTTGCATATCATGATAAGTATAATATAATATCATGTACTCATAAAGCCCATCTTAGTAGATAAAATTCCTATTTCGAAGAGTCATAAGTTTCAAGTCAGTATAGTATAAGATTAGGTTATTCCACAAATTTCATGGGTATGTTTTATTAATTCATTTCTTACACTGATATTGGCTGGGGGGGGGGGGCAGGGTTGACATACTGCACCAATTCTTTGAACAGCTTTCTCTGAAGAAAGTTATATCCCTTAAAAGGCCTTTGTCTTTAGTGATGTCACCAGCAAGCTACTAACTAATGCGATATGGTAGCACGGCAGTTTTTTTTGTTTTTATAATATTTTCTGATAAAAATATCATAGTGTCCCATGTATCCTTCCCCCTACCCAAGACCCTTCCCATAGTACAAATAGTATTTTTTTAAAGAGAAAAATAAAACCAGTGGAATTCATTGATACAGATGCCTCCCTAGTCATCTAATCAACAAAACGATTAACCATGATTCCAGAGTACCATGAGGATATTATGTTGAAGTGTGATTCTCACCTTCTGGTAGGAGAGGTGATTGACTCAGGGTGCAGGGCAAGACTTTTTGTTTTTTGTTTTACATGACCAATGCAAGAGCTTATTTTGTTCAACTTTGCGTATTTGTTACAGGACGTCATAGGTTTGTCTTGTCATACCTTGGGACATTTCATTTGTAGTATTTGTCTTTAATCATGGAATCATTTTAAATCATAGAATAAAGCAGGAAAGAATCTTAGAAATCATCCCACTAATTTTACAGATGAAGAACCGGGAGGTTATTTCCATTGAAGTTTTGACTTAACTTCTGTTAAGTTAAATGAACTTATATATTATGTGACTTGAAGAGAATACAGTTTCTATCATTTGTTCATGCTGGAAAAATATGATTGAAAATGTATTCTATAAAGTACCTATTCTGTTCAAGTCCCTTTTTAATGCCTTATTGTAGCGTAGAAATGATCCTACTTTTCAAGTTATGTCAACAGATCAAGACTTCTCGTATAGTGGCATAGATGGAAACTGTATATATCTTGTGTGAATACCAGCCAAGTTAAATTCTAGAAAGTTTTACCATGAGGTTGGCTCTAAGGTGATGGAATGTTATGCTACAACAACTCTGGGAAGACCATCTCTTAAATCGTAGAGATTAAATTATACTCTTTCAGTTGAGGGCATTGCCCACTTATACTAACAAAATCCTAGAACTTTGAAGTATTCAAGCCTTCCAGGCCATATGCTAGGTACTATAGGGAGAACAGGGGCAACTAGGTGGCGCAGTGGATATACTTAACTAGCTGTGTGACCCTGGGCAAGTCACTTAACCCCAATTGCCTCAGCAAAAAAAAACCAAAAAACTATAGGGAGAACACAAGTGACTAAAAATTCCTGACCTCTACAAAATAAAACCTAGTAAGGGAAATGACATGTATAAATAAATTATAATAGTGTAGAATATGGTAAGTTCCACAACAAAGGTACAAAGCGCTGTTCAGAGAATGAGGAAATTGTGTCTGCTTGAAAGGAATCCAAAAGGCTTCTTGGAGTTGGTAGCATTTGAGCAGGGCCTTGAAAGATGGGTAGGATTTCAACTAGTGGAAGCTGAGGGTAGAACATTCTAGGTGGAGGAAGCATAAGTCATGGTCAGGATTTTTTAAAGCCATGGTAAGTAAATAACAGGTAATAGCATAGAGCACATGAAGCTTCCTCCTTTCTATTCCTGGATCTCAGAAATTAATACATTTTATACCAGAAGCCTGCCACGCATAACTTTTTCATATTTCTTAATTTAAAGTGGAAATGTTGGTGCTATCATTTTTTTTTTCCAGAAAATTTCTATTCACATTGCCTAGACTATTAGAGAAAGTGAGGCCAGGCTATTAATCTCCCAAAGGCTTTAGCTTTTTATCTTTAATTTATGCTTACCTTTTAATATTTTACTTCCGTATTTCTGTTCTACAAGTTTAAGGCTGAACAACTATTGGAACCAACAATTACTGTTCCCTCAGGAAACTGTAATTTTTACCTGGGCTACTGGTTTCATTCAAAAATAAGTAATATCTATCATCTTTGAAAAAAATATTTAAGCTGAAAAGGACTAGAGTGAAAGGAAGCATTCCATTTTATGTTAGATTACATATGATGTTAATGATATGATGTTTATGTTGATTACATATGATGGTAATAATACTTAATTGGTTATAAATCTTCCCCTCATACAAGGCTAACAAAATTTTCCGGGACTTACCTGTTTTATATTCAGTAAACTATTTTCCTTCCCATAATATCAAAAATATTTCCTGATACCCAGATCTTAACACTTAAATCTCTTTCATTTATCTTCATTGAGTAATTAGTTTACTACTTTGATTTTTAAATAGCTCAAACAAGGATTGTTTTTAACATGCATTGGGCATGATATATCAAAACATTTTCAAAACAAGTAATATCTTAGCCCCTTGGTCTCTTCTTCCACTTTATCTTTCTGTTTGAGGGAGTGAGATTTAAGTGTACATTTTTTCCAATATTACTAAGTGAGTAAAGGACTTGCCTAAGCCACCTTAAGTTTATTTTTTAGTAGTTTCTTACATATGCATCTTATTTCCCCAAGTAGATTTTTGGTTCCCTAAGAGCAGAAGTAATGATTTTATGTTTCTTTTAGTATCCCTTTTGGTACCCGGGTACACATGCCCAACCATTATTAAACTAACAGATTAAGTGATGAGTAGAGTAACTTTTCTTCTAGTATTTGAAATCTGATGTGCTTCTCCCACCTTGTCTTTACCTTGGACAGCTCCTGCCACCTCCACAAAGTTCTTTATTGCAGAAACCTTGCCATATGTACAATAATAGGAAATGCTGGAATTCGCTGATCAGAGCTGTCAGAATAACAGGCTTTCCCATGTGGGAAGTCTTAGAAAGAAGGCGATGGCAGGATAGGTCTAAAGACTCAGGCTCTCCAAATTTCCTCCACAGGAAGACAGAACAGCAGAAATAAGCAAAAGCCAGGGTAGAGCAGCTGTCCTTCTAAGGCAGCTTGAGAACCAGACCTCCAGGGATAGAGGTTTGGCCTGAGTGAAGTGCAAACGACTCCAGGCTGACTCTGCTGAATAATAGGACAATAAGCCCTAGGGGCAGCAATATCTCAGATAGGATATGATTGTGCCAAAATACTGCTGTAATACAAGAAAATGATGAGCTAATTGATTTCAGAAAAACATGGAAAGACTTTGACCTATGAAGGAAGATTTCACCTCCAGAGAAAGAACTGACAAATACAAATATGCATTGTATGGTCCTTATATATATTCTCTTTAATTGCAGTCTTCTAGGGGGGAGATAAAAGAAAAGTAAGGCAGCAGAGAAGGAAAAGAAAAACTAGAAGGAAGCCCAGAAAAGCTGGTAGCTGTGAAGACATAACTGTAGGATTTATTACATAGGTTTTCATGAAATAGAAAGTCATTGTTTTATATTGAATTCCTTTCATGTTCTGCTGTGTACATGGAAATTTTTTCCCTCATTTTATATTTAATTTTAAATGAATTTTAAAAAACCAAAGGTAAAGACCCAATGCTTCCTCCTCTCCTATGCATTTGTAACATGGTAATAATGTACGGTTTTCTGGCTACAGTGAATTCTTAGTACAACAAATACTTTAATCTAGGCTCTGATCCTATAATAATCATTGTGGTTAGAAGCTTGATGTGCTTTCATTATAGATGAAGTGTTCTTAACCTGAGATCCATGAACTTGGATTGGGGGGGGAATTCCATAATTATTTTCATTAAACCTCTAACTGGAATTTAGCATATTCCTTCAATTATTAAAAACATTATTTGAGAAGTGTTCAAGGCTTCATCTTATTGCCTAAGGAGGTCTATGACAAATTATAGATAGACTATTAAAAGTCTTTTAATCCTTAATGTTGCTAAAATACTGTGTATTTTTTATTTTAAAAATAGAAAGTGATACATTTGCATACTGGTACTGGTCATTAAACATGACAATAATACATTTGAATAAACCATTTTATATTGAATGCTGATACTTGAAAAGCAAATTCAGTTAGAGAACGGGAAAGCAGATGGACTTGTGAAGTCCCCATTATATGAGAACTTATGTTTACTTTCTATTACTTGAATGGTTGATTGCAATAGTATTTCTAGTTATTTCTATTCAAAACCCTATGATTTTCCTTAATGTATGTGCCAGATGTATCACTGGCACTACTTTTAGACTTAACTTTTAGGCTTATGAATATAACAAGATAGGGGTGGATAAGAGAAAAGGAAGAGACTTTTTATGAAGATCAAACAATAAGATGGGGGATAGGAGGAAGGGTTCTTGTGTAAATGTAAGATTTCTCTCGAGTGTAATGAACTGGAAATGTGAGTAGTGAGTGAGTAGAATGAGAGTCATAAGAAATAGACTCTGGTTCTGGCATCAAGGGGGGACTGGCCTCACCATCCCAGCTTAGCCATTTCCCAATTTATGTTACTTTGGACACATCATTTATCCTTTCAGGCCCCATTTCCTTACCTGTAAAATAAGATTTTTAGACTAGATGACCTCTGAGGCCCTTTTAGCTCTACCATGAAATCTGTCTGTTCTTTTGCACCAGGGAGTGTTGGTGGCCCAGAACAACACAGTTGCTATTTAAGACAACTGGATTGACTTGAAATGAGGGTAGAAAGAATAAGATATAGCAGCTATGCTATGTTGAAATGAAGTTATTAAAAAAAAAAAAGTCTGGAGATCCTGTGGATCCTGTGGGCGAGCATGATGTTGGGCAGTGCAAGATCATGGGTTGAAATGACAGGGTTCCTAAAGGTCAGAGGACCCAGGGTGATTTGGGAGGATAGCATGAAGTAGTTGACCTTAATGTATAAGATAAAGAGGGAGCCCATTGTAGTAAGGAAAAGCTAACAATCCCTGTGAGATAGATTTGATGGACTTTTCAGAGGGAGTAGGAGAGATGACAGGTAAGTAAGTTTGGGGCAAGACAAATGCCAAGTTAATGGATAAAGATTTGGAGTCAAAGGACATGAGGGTCAAATCCAAGATCTTCCACTTACTTGGATCTTACTTGGAGAAATCTTTTTATCCGTCCTGAGCCTCACTTTTCTCATTTGTGAAATGAGAAGGTTGGGTTAGATAATCTCTAGGGACTCTTGCAGCTCTAAAACTTTATTAAGTTAGAACACTAAGGTGTGAGTTCTAAGAGTCTAGAACAGTGGTTTCCAAGTAGAGATCCGGGGGGGCTATGTACACCTGACAAGCAGAGTGTATAATCAGCCAAGGCATGAGAAAATAGACTTGCGTGCTATTCTTACCTACTCATAGCCCTTAACATTCCCCCACTGTAGCCTCTGCTTGGCCCTAGCTTTCCCTACCTCACAGAGAAATTATAATTTAACAGTTACCTGGGGACCTGAAGTACAGGTCTGATAGTAGGCATACCTGATCAGTAAACTTAAGTGACTCCCTTTTATCAAGGATCACATGTTTCACTTTTCATCACATCTTTATGTCATTTTTGTGTAATTTTACAATGTACATAATTAATGGTACAGTCATAAGTATATAATTTATAAATAAATACATGCATATTAGGGATGTATACTTTAAAAAAATAGTTTACTAATAGGTGTCAAACAAAAAAGTTTGGAGACCACAGATTTAGAGGGTAATCTAAATTAAGCTGTTGATGACATTATGGGGGCTGACAAAGAAAGGAAGACTAGATAGAACACCTGTGCTGAAGTCATCCAGGAAGAATTACAGGATCATAGATTGAGAGTTGAAGGGACTTTCTTGTTCAATGCTCTCATTTCACAAATCTGAAATGGAGGCCCAGAGAAACTGGAGAACTTCCCGATGGTAAAGCTGTGATTGGAGGCAGGTAGGTGGCGCAGTGGATAAAGCACCAGCCCTGATTCAGGAGGGCTGTGTGACCCTGGGCAAGTGACTTGACCCTCATTGCAAACCCCCCCCCCAAAAAAAAAATGTGATTAAAATGGAGGTGTTATAATAACAAATCCAGCACTGCCTCCATTGAACCCATGCTACCTTCTCGAAATAGAAATGGGTATCTTATGGTGAGATGGCACGGTAATAAGAGACTGGAAAGAGAAGGAAGCAGTGAAGTGTCTTCAGTGAGATAGATTACAATTGGGGGATAAGTTCTAACCTTTTTTCTGTCAGAGATCCCTAACCCCTTTGGCAGTCTAAAGAAACCTATCGAAATAATGCTATAAATAGATAAAATAATGTACAAAGTAAACATTTTGAAATATACTCATCAAAATATTTTGGAAAAGGTACACAGAATCCAAGTCAAAAACCTCCAACTTAGGGCAGGGAGTTTAGGGAAACGGTAAACAATTTAGTAAATAAAAGAGTTTACACACAATGAAGCCCGTTACAATGATTAAGAGGGAAATAGGAGTAGAGTGAAGGGGAGCATGGGGAGCATCTGATGTGGAAGGGCCCATGAACAAGAACTCTGGGCTGAGTGGCCATATTCAGAGAACCAGAATGATGAGAGCATTGTTATAGGGCCCCCAAGGTTTCAAGTGTTACCTGTGAATCAGGGCAAGTTAAACAAATCTACTTCATGGAGACGAGATCTGTTTGTGTTCATGTGCATACCTATCTCCTAAGACTACCCAGCCCCAATGACATCTCAGCATTACCACAGATTATTGGCCATGTGGCAGCACTTCACAAAATTTTTCACTCAACTTAGATTTTTTAGAGTAGTGTGGGTGGTCCAATCAGAGAACTAGGATGGAGGAGACAATATTCCTATAATGTAATATTTAAGCCCATATTTTTATCAAGCAAGTAAGCAATATCATATATCATCCTTAGTTTTATATACTTGCTGTGCCTTTAATGTGTGTTCATTATGTATTATATGCAGTATCACTTTCCAGTCTTAAAAAAGAGAAAGCTATAAATAACTGATTCTTATAACTTTTTCCCTTGTAAAAGTAAATCATATTTTTCTCCTGTTAATTATAGCTGCTTTGTGAAGAGATTGTGTATAAAATATGATGTACTGCATACCAAGTAAAAAAAAGCTATTTGTAGCTAGCATCTTTGCCAAGTGCTAGTTTCCTCTGTAACCTACATTGTCAAAATATTTGACTGATAGATAAGAAAATTGTTCTCTCCCATCTCTCCCATGACCTTCTCCTAACCTGTTTTGATACCTAGACTCCTTTTTACTGATGGTCTCTTCTTAAGAATTATCTTACAACTATAATATCTTAATGAGATCATATATTTTGACCTTGAAGGTGCCTCAGAAGTCATCTTATTCAATTCTTCATTTTGTAGATGAGGAAATTAGAATGAAAGACAATTAAAGGAATTTTTAATTCTCAATTAAAACATTCAGCTAAACTAAGTAACCTTGTTGTAACAGCTTTACCTTTCTTCACTACAATTCTTCACTCTCTTTTTATCTCTTTTTCAGGGTGCTGATAAAACTGTGAAAGGCCCAGATGGACTAACTGCTTTTGAAGCCACGGACAACCAGGCAATCAAAGCTCTTCTTCAGTGATGGCTGGACGAACTGATAAATATGGAAGAATGCCTCTCCCATGGCCTCACACTGCTGCCTGTCTGTCTGTCACTCTCTATCTGCCAGCTTCTTCAGCTAAATACTTTAAGAGAGGTGAGGGGAGAGAGAAATTCATAATAAATCAGACTACCAGAAAAACTAGTTTTAGAGAGGGGAAATCCATATGATCAGGACTTTATTGGGATGCCTGATCACATCACTCTCTCATGTTTCTAATAAAATTCAGTTCATGCCCTGAGGGGCAAAAACAAAATATACTGTTTAACATTCAACCTGTGCAGCTCCCTAACTCGTTTTATTAATTAGATTGTGTTGAAAGGTCTGATCATATAAAGGCCTACTTCTATATACTTTGTAGCCCTAACTGTGGAAGCAGTGATGGCTACTATGTTGTAACTTAGGGTGCTGAGGATAAGCAATTAGCTATAGCCCTCTGCCTTAAGATTGCACTGTAATGGGGATTTCCTGGCCTGGTTAAGAGTGTTGCCCTATGGTTGGTGACCAAATCTTTCCTCAGTAAACTTTTGATTTAAGACAAAGGCTCAATTCAGATAAGGAGGGGCACACCCCTTAAGTAGCTGGATGACTGGACTTTGAATTTCTCCTCCCTTTCCATGTGGGTTTCATGTGTCCTTAAGTAAAACTGACCAGTCTTATTTATAAAATCTTTGGGGATCTGAAGGAGAAATAGCATTCCAATATATTCATTTTCTCCTCTAGTTTGAGAATTTGTATTATGTATGAAACACTTGCAAACTCTTCTAGCAGTGAGCGGGGATTTAAAAGTAGAATCATAGCCATAAGTTTGTTAGTATCATAGAAAAAGGAAATAAGTTTCCTAGTAACTGAAGGTTTTCTTCTACTTATTTCTTTTGAAAATTTTTCTTTGAAATAAATTTTATTTGAAGAATCAAAGAAAATAACTTGAACAGTTTCCTCAGCCCAATACTGGGTGTTGATTCTTACGGGATGAGATTACTTATTGTCCTGTGCTGGGGTAGGGTTTAATATTTGAATAAATTTAATTTGACCCAGCCTCCCCAAACATGATTTGTTACCAAATATCTCTCAAGTTTTTGCTGGACATATGGCAACCCACTTGAATAATACATTGTAACTTCTGTTTTAAAATCATGTATTACATAGAGTATGATACACTTTAAAAATCATTCTGTACATTTAGAATAAGTATCCAATTACAGTGTTTTTATAACTTGAAGAAAATATTGTACACACCACATAATATTTGTTTCCTGAGCATTATGGCAAAATAAAATATGAATACTTAATTTTAATATCTCGCATTTAAATAATGGCAAAAATCAGGAGTATGCACTAAACAAACATCCAGATAAGTTTAGTTTACTAAATGTTGGATTTTTTTTTTAAACCAAGTCACACAATTTTGAATGTACCTCAAATTTTTTAAAAGGCCTTGCATTCAGATTGGGGAATGGGAACAATTAATGAAGATTTTTATACATAGTGCAGCATCCTTCCAGAGAGTTAAATTATTACTGAGAATAGCCAGCCTGTCCAATACCAAATTATGTTAAACAGTTGCCGATTACTTAAGTGTAATGGGTTTTTTATTCAGGACTCTTCCCTCTCTAAGTGAGTCCTCCCCGCCCTCCACTTCTACAACCAGTCCAACCCCATGATTTCCCTTATTCTGAGAAGCCAATCACTGAATAGTTGATAAAAATGACAAGTATATTTGGACAATTCTGCTGTCTTAATACAGCCTTTTTATATTTAATAAAAACTTATTCATCAGGGCTGGCATACATCACTGAACTGAAATGGAGACACCTCTATAAAAATGTAGGGCATCTATCCATTTTGGTTCCATTAAAGTAGTGCAGTGTGTGTGAGTTTGGGTTTAGTTTTTTTCCCCATTTTCATAATGCTATTTAAAAGCTTAGAACTTTTCCTTTACAGTTTTCCTCTTACCTTTCCAAGTGTTTCATTGTAGTTGACTATTGCAGAATGTTTACTGGATTCTTTCCCAGGCCTTCTGCTTTCCTCAGTCATCGTGGTATACAAATCTAGTTGATGCTTTGTACAAGTTATCCTGTTTCTTGTAATGCAGTAAAGGCAGTTTTGCCTTTCCACTTTGCCCATTGCCATCTTGTAAGCAAGCCCCATAATTGTGAAGAGCTCCCTTGCAAAGACAACAGATGTAGGATAAACTATACTAACCAAGATGGTTTGGGGTTTCTTTTCTCTCGTATTTTTTAACTAACTTCATTATTTATAATGTATCTCTGAACCACTTTAGCAGAGAAATTGACGACAACTTATTAATATTTTTGGTTTAAAAAAAAGCTAAAACTATGTCTTTTCTTTTTTGCACTACATGCATCAATGAAAGATCATATTAACATTTTTGTACTCAAAGTAAAATTAAGCATCTCAGAAAGGTAACTTGCATTCGCTTTTGCTTTTTTTCTTTGGTTTTTCTATTCTGGTCTCAAGTAAATACTTATAGGTGGCTTACCTTTACCTCACACCAGCACATCAGTGAAGAAGTGTCAAATTACAACCGCCACCCTTAGACAAATGGCTATGGACTTGAAAATTCAGACAGTCCCTCCTTACACACCCATATATTTCTTCTATGCACAGCACACTTTCCTAAATTCTAGTATGTGGAAGCTGCTGACAAGTAGGCCACTCATTCCTTATTGTTTTCACCCAAACCGTGATTAAAGACCTATGAATACTTACTGAGTTTTCCATCCTCTGCACCCTCTACTTTAAGTTACATTTGAAAATTAAATTGAGCTGCTACCTTCTCACATGCAATATTGTCCGCATGAGTGTATATTAGAAGAAGCTGGTGAGAGTGCACTCCCACATAAGCAATTGCAGTGTTTTGCATGCAAAATAAATAAAGCTGTCCTAATTCTATTTTGTAAATGGAGGAACAATCATATCTTTCTAAGCAGTAATGGGAAAAAAAAAAACTAGTGCTTTTGTGCATTTTGATCTGAGTTCATTTTTCCACAATGTAATTCTTTTGACACAGTTAGGTTTCTCATATTATCCTAGTTCATGAACATCAGAATGCTAAATAATACTGTGTTTTAAGTTTTGTGTTGCAAGAACAAATGGAATAAACTTGAATTGTGCTACAGTTAGAGAAATCTGCACTTTTATTTTTTGTCCAAGTCCCTTTCACCTACCTTGCCTTTGTATGTCTGCAAGTACAGCAAAACCTTGATTAACTTGAACCTTCCATTAATCAGAATTTTTACAGCTCATATTGGGGAGTCTGGGTTTTTTATTTTTAAAATAAAAATAGCCTTTTCTAATAAAATGTAACTTATTCAGCATAGATTTGTCGAATTCTTCTGCATCAGTACTAGGCACTGTGCTAAGAGCTGGTGATAAAAATAAAAGGCAAAAACAGAATCCCTGCTCCAAGAAGCTAACATTCCTAATGGGGAGATAACATGCTAACAACTCTGCCTATACAAGATATATGCAGTTAGCCCTTCCACATCACAGGGATTAAGGGTACAGCGCCCCCACAATCTGGAAAATCTGAGTAAAAATTTTTGACCTTCCCTTTGTATCAGAAAAGTCTGAATTTTTTTGTTTTATAGGGTGTTTACAATTCCTTATTGTAACAGTTGGGTTAAGTATTTCTCATAGACTGTATGTAGGTCAATGTTAAGTAAAATTACTGTATGAAAAATAAATTTCAAAAATATGAAATAAATATTAAATTTTTTTAATTGAACAAATTTGAGAATACTGAACATACTACATATATAACAAAAGACATTATTTTTAAAATAACCATTAAGTAGTGTGTGCAGTGTGCTTTAAATGCCCATATGTACCCCCTAATCAAGAGGCTAAATGAGAGATATCATATTAGGTGGCATGTAAACAACTTTAACACCTTAATGGGTGGCTGGCAAGGTATTTTCTAACCATCAGCACAAAGCACTGATGGAACTTTTTAATTTCTTATACTGACCCTCGGTATATCAAAACCACAATGGGGAAAGTTTCAGTATGGAAGAGAAGGCACCAGAAGTACAGGAAACAGAGGCCTTATCCAGAAGGGAGGATTTGGGCACTCTTGAAGGAAAAAGGGAGGCAGAGGCAAGGAGGGGAAAGCACTCCAGGTGTGGGAGACAGCAAGTGAAAAAACAGAACTGGAAGATGATGTGACAGGCAAGGAACAGCCAAAACAAGTGTCTCTGGATTGTAGAGTAGGTCAAGAGACGCTGAAAAGGGGCTGCAAAAGCCAAACAGGACATGCTCTCCTCTCTAGTTTTGTGACAATGCTCTTTCTAGCTCCCCTCATATCTGTTTAGCTACTACTGTTTCCTTTGCCCTTTTGGGGGAGGGGGGCAGGTCAGTGAGGGATAAGTGACTCTCCCAGGGTCACATAGCTAGTTAAGTGTCAAGTGTCTGAGGCCGAATTTGAACTCAGGTCCTCCTGAATCCAGGACCAGTGCTTTATCCACTGCGCCACCTAGCTTCCCCACCCTTGCCTCCTTCTTGAACTTATCACACGTATCTAATCTGTTGTCATCATGTTGTTTTAATCTTCAAAACATCTCTAATATACACCTCTTCTTCTCTGACCCTGCTACCAGAAGAGTATACGCTCCTATCCCCTCACATCACTCCAGAAGAGTGTCATCGATATTGTCAAAGGATGAAGATTAAGAAAAGGCTATTTCCTCTAGCAGTGAAATGGACTATTCAAACACTTGACACTTACTAGCTGTGTGACCCTGGGCAAGTCACTTAACCCTCATTGCCCCACCAAAACAAAAAAGGAAAAAAGAAATGGACCATTCAAGAATTAAAGGTACTTCAGCAGAAACAAAAGTGTAACAATTATCTGTGAGTTTTTTGGTGTTTGATGGGTGAGAATTAAACATGAAGAGCCAAGACTAGCTATAAGTGGAGAGCTAACATTTTTTGAATGCATGAATCCAAAAAAAAAAAAAAAAAGATTTTTTCCACAAGCTGAGGTCTATAAACTATGAAGCCATATCTAAAAATCATTTGTGATCTTTTTGTGAGTCTAACACTTTTACTAGAGCTGAAAATTCCCAGATCTAAGCAAGTTTTAAAGTAATTTTGAAAATAAAATTTAACATTGTATCAAAACTTAGTAAATGTGTGTGTATCATCTGTAAACCTTGAAATTCTCTCCAAAGTATAAGCAAAGCAGACATCTATGCTGAATGTTATTCATAATTGTTATGTCATTTCAGTCATATCCAACTCTTCATGACCCCATTTTGAGTTTTCTTGGCAAAGATACTAGAATGGTTTGCCATTTCCTTCTCTAACTCATTTTACAGATAAGGAAACAGAAGCAGAGTTAAGTAACTTACCCAGGTTCACACAGCTAATGAGTGTTTGAGGCTGGATTTGAACTCAAGAAGATGGGTCTTCCTGACTGCAGGCCTGGCACTCTATCCACTGCGCTACCTTGGTGACCCTATAATTGTTATAAAAGTGCTATTTACAGATTTATATTACCCATTGTTTGTAATACCCTTTTGCTTATGTTTAAAGTTAAATTAACGGTATGTTTGAATTTTCTAATTATAAAAAAATCTTATTTCCCTACCCAATTTTTATTTATTTGATAAATGCCAGAAAATCATTTAGTTGTTATAAAATAAATTCCTCACTGGAATTTAGTAAAGCCAGAAGAGAGATGAAAATGATAGTTTCTGAGCTGGGAATCATTAACTGGAATAAATGAAAAACCAAGTGCCAGGAATATAAATAATATTGCTCTCTGTCCACTTATCAGAACTACTCACTTCTGAACAATACTTTGTTCCAGGGAGCACTTCTCATAATAAATCTGTGAGGTACATAGCCTATTTTGCAGATACAGATCCCAACGCTTAAGAGAAGTCTAGTCATACAGTAAGTGGCTGAGTCAGAACTTACATCTTCTCATTGCAAATCCAAATTGGTGCTTCTTCTGTGATAACCCCTGTTCCTTAGCATTGTAGCATTTAAACAAAACTGAATATAAGAAAGCAGTTTTTAATGTCCTGTCAAATATGTTAAAATAAGATTTTGACTGTACAGCCCAGACCACTGCCAATCCATCATTCAAGCATTGTATTGATCACTAGCTGACCCCCCACAAGAAGATGGCAGAAACAGAAAGAAGTGAAATTTAAATCAGTATATTTTGTTGCTTAGTAGTTGCTCAATTAAGCGTTTATGTCAAACATGAGTAGGTAACTGAAGGTGTTGAGAAACCATTAGAAGAGGGGCAGCTAGATGGCGCAGTGGATAGAGCACCGGCCCTGGTTTCAGGAGTACCTGAGTTCAAATCCGGCCTCAGACACTTAACACTTACTTAGCTGTGTGACCCTGGGCAAGTCACTTAACCCCAATTGCCTCACTAAAAAAAAAAAAAGAGAGAGAAACCATTAGAAGAAAAGTAGCTTTGAACTGTTCATTGGGGTTTGGTTTTTTGTTTTGTTTCGTTTGCTTTTTTTTGTTGGTTTGTTGTTGTTTTTGCAGGGCAGTGAGGGTTATGTGACTTGCCCAGAGTCACACAACTAGCAAGTGTCAAGCGTCTGAGGCCGAATTTGAACTCAGGTCCTCCTGAATCCAGGGCCGGTGCTTTATCCACTGCACCACCTAGCTGCCCCCATTCACTGGGTTTTAAGGACAGACACTATCACTAAATAGATTTGCTTTTGTGTTTGATCTTAGTGAAGCCTAGAGTTCTACAGCTATTCTTTTAAAAAAAAGAAAAACAACAACAACAAAAAAAACTGAACCCAGCACGTTCTTTTGAATCCTTAAAGTTGACCTGACAACAACTGTCATTCACTGAGTGTGATCATCAACCAGTGTTCTAACAATACTGAGAAAAGGACAGATGTACATGATACCATCTGAATCTGAAGCATTTCTGGTCAAAGGTTTAATGCAGCAAGTATTTTATTTCAAAGCAATTATTTCGTTTGGAAAAATAAAACTTAGAAGAAATTTTTCCATAAAAGGAAGTGTGTGCACACTCACAATAAGCAGCCTCTATAATGCTGAACTTAGAAACTTACACATACAAAGGTGACTGGCAAATACCAATGCAGAGGTCCTGTGCTTAGCACACAGATGTGTTTTCCCAGAAAAAAAAAAAAAAGGTGAAGAAGTCAATGTTTTAAATGCCCCATAAAATTTAGCATCTTTTCAAATGACCTGGAGAATGATACCCTCAAGACATGAGGTGTGTTATCACACATCCAAAATCAACCGTACTAGTGCCGATAATATCACCCAGTGTTCATCAGCAGCCATTGGTCCACAGCTATTTAATGTGCTATTCCCAAAATTGTCTGATAATGAGTCATAAAAAAGGCAACACTGCTGGGAATAGAGTTCTTTCAGGGTCTACTTGCACATCGTACTTCCCAAATAAAGCAAAGAAAATGGAAACGTTGTTGTTCTTTGCATATAGGCATTCAACAATGACCTTTTGATCTTTTAAATAAAAAGGGAGGGGAAATCTAAGGAATGCTGCAATAGAAACTATCTGGGAACGAATGAATGAGTAGTGTTTTGTTTTTGTTTTATATCCCGTTAGATCTATGGGTGAGGAAGGGTTATAGGTAGATAGGGATCATAGATTTCAAGCAAGAAGGGACCTTATTTTACAAATAAGGATGCTGAAACCCAGAGAAGTTAAGCAGTTTGCCCACCCATGATTTTACAAGTAGTTTGGTGGCAGAGGCAGATTTGTACCCATGTCCTCTTATTCTAAATCTAGCACTCTCCCACTACAACCACACATAGGTCAATATACAGGGGCAGCTAGGTGGCACAGTGGATAGAGCACTGACCCTGAAGTTGGGAGGACCTAAATTCAAATCTCACCTCAGACACTTACTGGCTCTGTGACCCTGGGCAAGTCACTTAATCCTAATTGCCTTAAAAACATCCGGGGCCATCTCCAGTCCTCTTGATGTATATCTTCCCACTGTATCCAGATGGCTCCAGAGGAAATAGTGAGGCTGGTGTAAATACATTACCCCGATAACATGGTCCAATTCAAGAATGAGAGACCAACTTAACAACAACAACAGACAGTTTGCAGAATCTCAGGTTAGACCAAGAATAGACCTTAGGGATCATCTAGTCCAATTCAATTCAACTAATGTTAAGGGTCTACTCTGCATAAGGCACTGAACTGAACAAGAACAAAATTGTCCTTGTCTTCAAGGGATTTACACCCTAGTGGGATGGGAAGCACGATGTGTACAAATATAACAAATACAAGGAAACTCAGACAGACCCAAGTCATCTTACTTTTAAATATAGGGCTTTCCCCCAATTTACTTTGAACTTCCCTATTTAGGTGGTAGAATGAGTCAATGGTGTACCTAGCACAGTGGCCAGGACTCAGTAAATATATAACAAATGCTTTTTTTTTTTTTTTAGTGAGGCAGCTGGGGTTAAGTGACTTGCCCAAGGTCACACAGCTAATAAGTGTTAAGAGTCTGAGGCCGGATTTGAACTCTGGTACTCCTGACTCCAGGGCCAGTGTTCTATCCACTGCGCCATCTAGCTGCCCCCAACAAATGCTTATTTTTAATTAGCTATAATCTAATTACAACTTTTTGCTGATTAGTTCCAGTTTATATGTGTGTATATATATGTGTGTGTGTGTGTGTGTGTATCTTGTCTATATATAGCTATTTACATGTTGCTCCCCCCATTAAATAGTAAACTTCTTAGGAGCAGGGACTATTCTTTGCCTTTCTTTTTATTCCTGGCACTTAGCACAATCCCTGGTACATAGTAGGCACTTTATAATGCTTGTTGGCTGACTGACTCCATTTTTACCACATTAACTCCATGATGAAAATACTGTGGGTTCAAAAAAAAAAAGTTGCTCCTATTTAAAGAATGTTATAACATTTGTTATCAAATGTCAAAGTACTTCCCACTCACATACTCTCCCCATCCCACCAAGACTGGTTATTTCCTCCTAATTAGAGACAGACTAGGTTAAAGGGCATAAGAATCATTCAGTAATTCTTTCTTGAGTGTATACTGTGTACAGAGCACTGTGCTGGGTAGACGAAAAGGTCTAAGGTTGAAATGGGATGCAATCCCAGTGAAGTCATCAGCCACAGGAATGGTTATAAACAATAACAACAACAAAAAATTGTTTCCCTGCCCTTTTAACAATTTTTCAGCCTTAAAGTTTATGAATGGAGGCAACTAAGGAAGGGAAGTTTATGGTAATAGGAGTCCAGAATCAATGTTTAATGGGTCCTCCAGTGGCTGGCCCCTGGCCAGTGACCTCATTAGCAGGGAACAAACAATAGGAGAGCTTTGGATGACATGTCTCCTCCCTATAGTCCACTACTAATCAACAGCCAGCAACAGATCCCAACACTGTTGGTTTGACTTGAGAATCACCTAACTAGATTATCCTAATGGACCCGTGTGGAGAAAAGGAGCCTTGAACTGTCCTGATGCAAGGCAGAGGAAAAGAAAATGCACATAGAGGACTAGAACTTTATGTATTTTTCAGGGGTGGTGTGTGTGAAAGTGAAATGGAAAACAGGATTACCCACCCCTTATAGAAACCCCCAAAATGCCACATATCCTGTTCACATCCCTCACAGACCCTAGTTTTGCCTATTCTTTCCTTATTCTTTATATTATTTTTGTTTGTTCTTGTTTTTGTGTTTTGTTTTGTGGGGCAATGAGGGTTAAGTGACTTGCCCAGGGTCACACAGCTACTAAGTGTCAAGTGTCTGAGGCCAGATTTGAACTCAGGTCCTCCTGAATCTAGGGCCAGTGCTTTATCCACTGTGCCACCTAGCTGCCCCCTTATTCTTTGTATTCTTGATGGAGCTCAGTATGGTGGAAAGAACCTTGGATTTGCTCAAGAAGGTCTGGGTTTGAATCCTAGTTCAGTTATTATGTATGTAAACTTGGGTGAGTTATGTCATCTAACCTTTCTAAATCTTGGTTTTCTAATGGGGATAATGCCTATCTGCTCTACAGGGGGGTGGTGAAGATCACAGGGATTAAAGATTAAAGGTTCTTTGCAAACATTTCTTTGAAATGCTGCAAGTGGCCATCATTATTATTTTAAATGATCAAATCAAAAATCCTGTGAGGTTATAGCTACTTTCAGCTCCTACAAATTAAGATTGTTCCACGGTATTCATAGGAATGAAATGAGGCTCAAATGAGATAATATTTGTAAAGTATTTATCACAGTGCCTAGCATTTAGCAGGTGCTTAATAAATGCACACTGCCTTCCCCCTTATTCTATCATCATTCATGATAAACCAAGATAATGATCCCATAATAATGATGCCACGGTTGTGTATCCTTAGGTGAGCCAACGTACTTCTCTGGGGCTCAGTTTCCTTATCTGCAAGATGAGAAGATCTCTTCCATCCTTAGATCCTAAAAGTCCATGAATCCTTAGGTGACTGACATTTAGTTCCCAAGTGTCTGTTTTCAGAACACATGTCAAGTATTATGGTCGATTCTGGACACATTTAGGGAGAACATTAACAATGTAGAGCGACCAGGTTGGTGAGGAGTATAGATACCAGACCCCATTAAAACTGGATGAAGGAACAAGAGTTGTTTAGCCCAGAAAAGACATGGGAATGATCTGCAAGCACTGGAAGGGTTGTCCCACAAAAGACTTGTTCTGCTAAGCCCTGAAGGGCCAAACTGGATGCAACAGGTGAAAGTGGTAGAAAGGAAGACTTAGCTTTAATGGATGGGAAAATTGTATCACAATTAGATCCATCCAATAGTGGTAGAGGCAATCTTTGGAGGGAGTTAGTTCCTCATCACTGGAGGTATTCAAACAGACTGGATAAGCCTTTGTCACAGATAGCTAAATGAATGAATGAATGAGCATTGCTAAGTGCTTGCTATTGGCCAAGAATTGTGCATATGGTAATGTCATAGTGAGGATTCCTGTCCAGGTACAGGTTGGACTAGGTGATTCCTGAGGCCCCTTCCAACAAAAGAGGCTGTGAGATGCCAATGAGGCAACTGAGGGGCACAAGTCAACCGGCATTTAATTAATCACCAAGAACTATGCTAAGTGCATGCACGGGATGAAAAGAAAAGCAAAAATAGTCCCTGCCTCCAAGGAGGTATTAACAGTATAATGAAGGAGAGAATCCATAAACAACCATGAACAAACAAAACATATATAGCTGAATTGGAGGTGATCTCAGGGGAAAGGCACTGGCACTGATGGGTCCCAGGAAAGGCCTCATGCAGAAGCTGGTTTTTCTATCTGTGCCACTTCTTCTATAAGCATAAACCTATATGTTAGGGTATATAGGATTGGGACAAGGCAGCCAGGCAGACACAGAGCTTAGAGAGCTGAACTGGGAGAAAAGAAGACCTTGATTCAAATGCTGACCCAGACCCTTACTTGCTGGGTGACCCTGGACAAGTTATTTTACCTCTCTAGGTCACAATTTCCTCATATGCAAAATGGAGATAATAGCACCTGACTCAGAGGGTTGTTTTAAGGATCAATAAATGTGCGTATATATGTGTATATGCTCGCGTGCACGCACGCGTGTGTGTGTGTGTGTGTGTGTGTGTATACAGGATGTACCAAAAGTCACAAATATTTAATCACGCCTTTATCTTTTGTTTTTAATTTATAATACCATAGCATCATATACAGTATTTATAGGAAATGAATTTGCATTATGTGTAAAAACTTAAATCTCCTAAATGGCAAGAGATAATTTTCTAAAAGTTATTAAAACATCAGACCCCTTTGTGACTTTTGACCTAGCCTGTGTATGTGCATGTATATGTGTATATGTATGTCGAGGTACATACTATACACATAAAATATGTGTGATATATCATATGCCTATGTGTATTATGTACAATATTATAACATATGGCATGTATGTGTGTGCGATATATACAATGTTGTATGTACATGATACGTCACAATATTATATATGATCCTATATGTATAAGATATATAATATTATATGTGTATAATACATACAAATTAGTCTGCAAACCTTAAAATGTAGCACCGTGGCACTGTAGGTACCAGCTATCTACTACTTAACAAACAAAACTTAAAATGTAAGCACCATAGGTCCTAGCTAGCATAAAAATCAGAAGATAAAAGTCATTCAGTCAATATAGGCAACTGAAAATGCAGGCCTACAGAACAGGTGGCTGAGTCCCATATTGCCAATTGGAAGGTACCAAAGAAAGAGCTCTTCTTCTGTGCTGAATAATGAAGTCAAAGTAATGAATTCTGCCTGGAGGGGACCAGTGCACCCGCCTCCTGACTCATTAGAAAGGTGGCGAAAAATAGGTGCAGAATGAGGCCTATAAGTATAAAGATGGCCAGAGGGTTCATGGATCTTTCTTAATTACTTATTTGTTGCAGGGGGGGGGGGGAGGCAAGGTTTTACTGGGACTGTGAGGAGTCATCAGGAAATGAGGGTGCTATAAAAAATTAATAAATATTTTAAAACATAACTGAGCCAAGGGGAAGGGATATATGAGTATATACACACACACACACACTTTCATATGTGTGTTTGTAAAAACATATACATACACACATTTAATGAAAAGATTTCCCATTAAGGGGCGAGGCTTTTGTTTCACAAAGTTAAAAAGGGTGGTACTATCAATGATAGAGTGTTGGACTTGGAATCGGGAAAACCCAAGTGTGAATCCTAACTTATACACTTAATTGTGTGACCCTGGAAAAGGCACTTGACCTCTCTGAGCCTCATCTTCCTCTTCTGTAAAATGGGCATCATGATAGACCCTTACCTGCCAGGGTTGTTGTGAGGATTAAATGGGATCACATATACAAAGTACTTTGTAAAGCACTATCTGAATGTTAGCTACTATTATTATTTATTATTATTACTTACAAATAATTCTTTTTGTCAGTCAGTCAATAAACATTTAGTAAGTTCCTACTTTATACCAGGCATTATAGTGAGCAATGGGGATATCCAGAAAAAAGGTAAAAGAAATCCTCGCTCTTGAGGAGCTTACAACCTAACATGGGAGACAACATGCAAATATCCATGTATGAACCAGCTGTAGATAAGATAAATTGGAAATGATCGACAGAAGGAAGGCAGTAGAATTTTTTTTTTATTTTGGGGGAAGGCAGTGGGGTTAAGTGACTTAAAAGGTCGCACAGCTGGTAAGTGACTGTGGCCACATTTGAATGCAGCTCCTCCTGACTCCAAGGCCCGCACTCAATCCACTGTACCACCTAGCTGGACCCTGGGAGGCACTAGAATTAAGAGGGATTAGGAAACATTTCTGGTAGAAAATGAGATTTGGGGGATGACTTGAAGGAAGGTTATGAAGCCAAGAGGCAGAAATGAGGAAGGAGAGAATTCCAGACATGGGGAACAGCCAGCAAAATTACCTGTAGTCGTCCAGTGGAATATCTTGTTTGAAGAACAGCAAGGAGGAAACAGAGGAGGAGGAGGAAGGGAGGGTCAGGTGGATAAAAGGTGTTAGAATGCCATAAAGGTGGAGGTGAAGCAGGTTATGAAGGGGAATTTATATTTGATTCTGGAGGTCATAGGAAGTTGGTTGAGTAGGGGAGGGACATAGTCAGACCCGCACTTTAAGTTTACTTTGAGAGGGGCAGCTAGGTGGCTCAGTGGATAAGTCTCTGGCCTTGGATTCAGGAAGACCTGAGTTCAAATCTGAACTCAGACACTTGACAATTACTAGCTGTGTGACCCTGAGCAAGTCACTTAACCCCCATTGCCCCACAAACAAAACAAAACAAAACAAAAGATTACTTTGACATCTGAATAGAAGATGGACTAGAGTAGGAAGAGGCTTGTGGCAGGCAGACCAACCAGCAGGCCTTTGCTATAGTCCAATCAGGAAGTGATGAGGGCCTGCCCCAGCATGTTAAAAAGGTAAAATCAACAGCCCTTGACAACAGATTGAATATGGAGGGTGAGAGAGAATGAGGAGTCAAGGATCAAGGAGTCAAAGATCACCTAGATCTGGAGCCTTGGTTACTGGAAAAATGGTGGTACCCTCAATAGTCAAAAGAAATTTGGAAGGGGGAAGGGTTTGGGGAGAAAGATGAGCTCAGTTTTGGACAATTCTTGCTAGTTAAACTTTAAGGGATTAAAAAAATATATGTATGAGAATACACTCCAAGCCTAGAGTGTTTTTATTTGACAGTGAATTTTATCTCTACTTTCCTGGGAAGTTTTTGTCTCTTGGTTTTTTTTACTTTTTCTAAAAGAATCAAATATGTATCATTAGTTTTACTGGACTCCATAAAATTGTTCCCCTTATCTCAGCTATTTACTCTGTTACAAATAGTCTTATACTTGCTGACACATTTTCAGGAAGGAGTAGTGCCCAAAAATGTTGATAGTTTTGTTTTTCTCTCCATAGTTGGACCATCATTGACCAAAAATAGTAGCTATCCTTACCACCCCACCCCTCAGTTTTGAAGCCATTGTCTTTGCTCATGGGGGGAAACAAAATGTGTAACAAGAAGTCCATTGGCCAACCATGTCAGAGAAAGCAAAAAAAAAAATTTTTAATATGGAAATATGAACATCATGAGCTTTAATTAGAGCTACCACCCCCTCAAAATGAATCTTTTTTCTTTTCTTTTCTTTTCTTTTCTTTTCTTTTCTTTTTTTTGGGGGGTGGGGTGGGGGCAATGCTATATTCTTGCCTGTGGACTTCAAAAGCCCAGCCATGAACTTGTCTCAGCTCTTGCATGCCTGCCTCCATGATTTCTGAAGATATTCATAAACTTCTAGGTTCGTACAATGCTTGGCCCATAGCAGGCACTTAATAAATGCTTGATGATCAGGTGAAACTATATCACAGAGGACTTTAAGTACATTTTAACACTATCTCTAAGTTCTGTGCTGCATTCTGGAACACAATTTTGTGATGAAGGTTGAATATTCGCCTGCTATTTCCCTCATTGGAAGGTAACCTTCTCTGTGAATCAACAAGCATTTAGGAAAACAATTTGGAATTTTGCTAGCAAAATTGCTAAAATGTGCATACCTTTTGACCAAGAAATTCCACAACTAGGTCTATACCCCATAAAAGTCATTGCCAAGAAGAAAGTCCCCATGTATACCAAAATATTTATAGCAGCATTTGTGTGTGTGTGTGTGTGTGTGTGTGTGTGTGTGTGTAATAGCAAAGAATTGTAGACATCCATTTGTAGGGACTGAACAAATTGTGATACATGAATGGAATTAGAATGTTACTACTGAGCTGTAAGAAATGACAAATATGATGAATACAGAGAAGCAGGGAAAGATCTACATGAACTGAAGCAAGGTGAAATTAGCAGAGCAACAGAAAGAATATATACAATGTCTACAACAATAAAAATGGAAAGAACAACCATCAAAAAAATCAAAAGTGAATGTTACAAAATTACAAAAAGCAAGCATGTTTCAAAAGAGAGATGAGAAAACACTCCCACCCTACATTTTTGCAGAGGCGGGAGGTCCATTGCATGTGTTTTCAGATTTTTTTTGTGGTACTGATCAGGTATCCTGATTTTCCCCTCTTCCTTTTTCTTTTCTGTTTTTGAAAACATATTTGTTATATTTTATGGCTTTCAGGGAGGGATTCCAGGGGAAATTATCATGATATGTAAAAACAGTAACATAAATAAATATAAATAAACATCATATCATGATAACAATAAATTAAAATATAACATAAATAACATAATAAATACACATAATAACATAAATAAAAACTTAAAAAAAAAACAAGAGAATCGCTTGAAGCCAGAGGTCAGTTGTTTGCCGTGGACATATCAGGGATGGTAGAACTGATTTGATTACTAGTTAACTGTACTCACAACTAAAGATGGAAAATGGTACGGGGAGGAAGGGGCGGTTACAGCTAAGCCTATATATGACTGCATAGTATGGAGATGGCTGGAAAGTGATGGACCTAAGATCAAGGAACCAATAACAGCCCAAAGCCACTGAATGGTACCCTCAATTCTAGACAGAGGTGGACAATGAAGGGCAGTCAGCCTGGCATGGGTTTGGAAGAGAAGCTGTAGATAAATGGAAAGATGGATCATGGGCTTTTTCTGGGTGGGGGATGGATACCAAAGGAGTCCTGGTAATTGATTTCATTTTGTACCCAAGGCAATGACGCACCATCCCATGGGACATTCCATTGGCTCATTGGATGCTATACAAAATGAGCATGAATAAGATGATTGCAGAATATGTACCAGTATCTGCTGCATAGGTTAAGATCTAAAGAAATTCTCTGAAAGCCTTGACAAGATCCACCAAATAAAATTTCCTCATATTGTGATTCCCAGTGACTTCAGTGCAAAAGGGGGTCCAGGGAAGCATGGTGAAAATTACACTGGAAAATACTGTTCCAGTTTAAGAAATGAACGAGGCCAAGGGTTTATTTATAGTTGACTCAGAAACCTTATACCTGTATATCATGAGTACTTTCTCCAAAAAAAGAACCGAGTTTGTTATGAAATGGCATAACAAGAAGTGAAAATGATTACATCTTAAGACAGAAAATAATCAATTGAAGAATCAACATTTATTCATAAGCACCTCTCCGTGTCAGGCACTGTGTAAAGTGCTAGGGACAGAGAGGCAAAAGACAGTCCCTTCCCTCAGGGAGCCCACAATCTAATTAAAGATGTAACAGTCATTTCAGAACCAGCCATTAATGGACAAGCAGCTGGCCTGTCTGGCTAGAGCAAAGCCTGAGGACATATAGTACTAGATGAAAAGAAAGGTTTAAGATGAGAAGGCAATACTTTATGTGATTACAACGGCATTGGCCAGACATATTTAAACTTGTTATTAACACAACATGGTACTGTGCACAGGGGGCCATCCTCCAAGTCAGAACCACCTTTATTCAAGTCCTATGGCTGACACATACTGGCTGTGGGACCCTGGAAATACTTAATTTGCCTCTAGACAACTCTCTAATTGAGTTGGAATTGCCATCTGCATTGATCAGGAGAGTTTCCTTACCTGAAGCTCCCTATAATGATGAAATCACAAGTGGGGGGGGGGGGGGGCGGAACCCTGAGGAAAAATGCAAAACAGTCCCCAAGAGGAGAAGAATAAAAGAGCCCTCAAAGAGCCTCAGCCATCAAATATACAATCTCTTTGTCAAGCCCAGAGACAAAGCTGTTGAGGTCAGCAGTGCTTTAGAGTACAAAGCTCATTTGCAAAATATTACAGAGAAGGAAGATGGAAAATTCTGATCAGTAACATCTCACCAAAAATGAGTAAATCAGTTGAGGGGAAATCAACAGTGACTCAGAAGATTCGATTCACAAACACTTGAGCATTTACTATGTGCCAGGGATGCAAAAATTACAAATAGCACAGTTCCAGCTCTCAAGAAATTTACCATCTCAGCAGAAGATAAGGCTTTTACATAAGGAAGAATGATATAAGGTCGAGTGTAAGAAAGTTAGTTTCTTATGACCAAACCCTTTTCTTCCTCGTGCCTCATCTTATTCCCCACTGTCCAAGCTTCCGTATTGCTACCTCTGGGACTGGGGTCCTCCTTTGCCCTTGACAATCCATCTATTGTCTAGGAGACCTCCCTGATACTAAGTGCTTCTGGTCAGAACCTTTGATCTTACATCCCTTCCCTTCTACTAGGACACCCCCAAATTTCCCCCTGCCAGAACTCTCTCTTGCTGACCTCTCAGATCACCTGCCCTATTCCACTAATTCTTCCAGGTCTGTGATCTAGCCATTTGACGGCTACCCGAGCCTCAGGATTGAAACCCTGATATCTTCTCTGACTATTTGAGCCTACATATAACCATCTTCCTTCTTCAGACTCCTATTGCAATTATAAGAGGCATGATAGAGTTGAATGCTGAATCATCCATTTCACGTTAGCTCTCTTTCAATTTCTAACACTCTTTTCCCCTCCCTCGTAGCAACTAGCACAGTGCCAGGCCATAGAAGACAATCAGTAAGCACTCGTTGATTGGCTGATTGATTGACCTAATAAGCCCAGTTTCTGCCATATCTACCTTTAGTCTACTCCAGACAAAGAGACAGCCGTCCTATTTTTAAAGATCAGAAAGATGTATCTAAATACCACATTATTTCCGTTACTAATAAGCCGGCAGAGCAGCATCAGTCCTCACCCCCAACCCTAGGAAACCTTATTAGTCACCTTTGTCCATTCTGATCGGGGAGATCCTTCCCTTTGAGCTCTCTGGCTTCCTGGTTATTAATACATGACAGCGCTGGTTCTTCTGCCCCTATTGTTAACCGTGTTTTCAGAGCCCTTTGAAAGTATAAATAAATGATGGCTGTCTCATCTCCTTTCTCCCTCATTTTGTCAGGGCCCAGAATCCTGACAGCTTACAGAGGCATGATTTACCATCACAAATGCCAGGTGGGGGAAGCTCCAATCATCTTCTATTCATGGAGATGCTTGATAATTCAAAGCGCCAACTCATTCCAGCAGTGTCAAAGAGTTTAATCTAATTTGCTCCTGTGGAGCTCCAGGTAGGTAAACTATGCTGTATACTTCTAAGATAGCTCCCACCATGGTGAGGCAGATTACCTCTGCTCGATAGGCCAAGCTAACTTCCAGGAAGTCAAGTTTCTATAAGGTTGAGGGAAAAGAGGCAAGATTTTCAACAACAACAAGTAACATTCATATATCCCTTGAGGGTTTGCTTTAAATATATTATCTCATTGATCTTCACAACAACCAGTGAGGAAACTATAGTTAGTCAATGTCTCAACAATAATGTATTAAATGTTTTACTGTACATGAAGCACCATGCTAAGTGCTGGGAATAAAAAGAAAGGCAAGAACACAGTCCTTGCTCTCAAGGACTATTTTTCAGCTGCAGCTCTTGCTTGGCTTCCTCCATTTTCAGCTTCTTTTTGTGTGCCGTCTTCCCGCATTCGACTGTAAACTCCTTGAGAGCAGGGACTGTCTTTTTGTTTTTTTATTTGTATCTTCTAAGCTCAGCACAATGCCTGACACATAGTAAGGTGCTTGATAAATGTTTATTGAATTAAAGAAAGTTCCATTCTAAGGGGTGATGCATATATAAACAACTAGGCATATACTCGTGTGTGTGTGTGTGTGTGTGTGTGTGTGTGTGTGTGTGTGTGTGTGTGTGTGTGTGTGTGTGTACAAACAGTACTAAAAGAAGGTAACTAGACTTGGGGAAGGAAGACCCAGGAAAGTCCTTTTGCAGCTGTCGTGCTGGGAGATAGAGATGAGGAGAGAGCATTCCAGGCATCGGGGACAGCAAGCCAAAAAAAGCACAGAGTTGGGGTGTCCCATGCAAGGAACAGCAAATGTTACTGGATGGTAGAGTAGGTAAAAAGATATAAAAGATAAGAAAACTAGAAAGAGGGGTCAGCTAGGTGGCACAGTGGATAAAGTACTGGCACTGGATTCAGGAGGATCTGAGTTCAAATCCAGCCTCAGTCACTTCACACTTACTAGCTGTGTGACCTTGAGCAAGTCACTTAAACCTCATTGCCCTGCCAAAAAAAAAAGAAAAGAAAAGAAAACTAGAAAGGCAGGAAGGGTCCAGCTTGTGAAGTTCTTCAAAAGCCAGAGAATTTTGTATTTGCTTCTGAAAGTAATGCGGAGCTACTATTATCTCCATTTGACAATCGAGGAAACAGAAGCTAAGAAAGATTAAGTGATTTGTCGAGTATACGACTAGTACCACCTGAAGCAGGATCTGAATTCAGATCTTTCTGACAAGTTCATCTTGCTGTCTCTCCATTGAACCACATAGCATATTCCCCTGGTGCATCTGGACGAGGAAAGAGGCCTAGTGGATAGTCATGGCTGTTCCAACTCTCACTACTTGTCCTTGGTTCTTTGCCCCTCCATTATTATCTAAAGCCTCATCTATGGATACACAGTGAGAAAGAGGAGAACCAGGGGGTGCTGGAGTCTGCCCATTGTTTAATTTTCAGTGTGATTGTCTACACCTTGGACATTGGCAAGTGCTGCAAAGTAGGACTTGATTTATCATTTTATTGATTATCTAGACCTAAGAAAGTGATAGAGAAAATGCCAATAAGACAGATTAAACTTTAAAAGTGTGTGCTGTGGGGGCAGCTAGGTGGCACAGTGGATAGAGCACCGGCCCTGGAGGCAGGAGTACCTGAGTTCAAATCTGGCCTCAGACACTTGACACTTACTAGCTGTGTGACCCTGGGCAAGTCACTTGACCCCAATTGCCTCACTTAAAAAAAAAAAGTGTGTGCTGTGTACTTTTTTTGGAGAGCTGGTTGTTAAACTTTTTTTTTTCTTGGTGAGGCAATTGCCCAGGGTCAAACAACTAATAAGTGTTAAGTGTCTGAGGCCAAATTTGAACTCAGGTCCTCCTGACTCCAGGGCCAGTGCTTTATCCACTGTGCCACCTAGCTGCCTAGTTGTTAAACATTTACCGACACACCCTTGGTGAGACCAAAGTGACCTCAAACTCAGTTCTTCTACTTTCCAGGACAACACTATTCCACCACAGTGTGCTACTTCTTCCAGCAATGCTTGGGGAGAGGGGAGGATTATTATTGTGAGCTGACAGCAGTGGTTTCTCACAGTGAGATTTTGGCATTTGGGTTATATATATATATATATCTGAAGGTTTAGAACCCAAAGCTTCAGCAAGGATGTGAGCTTTTCAAGTCCTTTCTTCCAACACTCTGACACTGTATTGTCACACAGAAATATTGTGATCCAGCTCCCTGTGATAGGTGTCAGGAAGGGAGAGGTTGGGAGAATTGAAGCCGATGCCTTGGAAAACAAGAAGATATCAAAATAAGAGAATAAGACAGAGAAGCCTAGGAATTAAATTGTAGAGATGGAGCCAGCTATGGAGGATGGAGGAGTAGGAATAAGTGAATAAGAATGAGATCCATCTCCTTATTCTTCCTGTTTTTTCTACTCATGAAGAAGCATGGTATGCCAGACCCATTATTCCCTTGCCTTCAGGAGTCAAGTAATCTCCACCAGATTCATACTTTCTGGCCTCTTGTGGCTGCTGTTCATTATGGCAAAACTGGCCAATGCTATGAGCAGCTCCACTGGACAGAGAGGTGATTGGGTAGCTTTTCTCTGGTTTCAGCTCCTGGATTCATCTGATTCACACAGCTAGGTGGCTCAGTGGTTAGAGTGTTAGACTTGGAGTCACGAAGACTCAGGTTCAAATCCTGCCATAGACACATACTGGCTGTGTGACCCTGAGCAAACTCTTTTTACTTCTTCAGTGCTCCAAGAAAAATCTCCAAGACTAAATTTCAAGACAGTTGCTCAGCTACATTAGTAGAGTCAAATCAACAAGTAGATGGGGTTTCTTCACCAGGAGTTTCCTACCCCAATAAAACCACAGGATGATCAAGCAACTTCTCGGGGCCTGTATAGGCCATTCTCATAAAGATTTTCTAAAGATAAGAAAGCAGGCATATCGATAATTCCTAATCTTTTCTTGGCCACCCCTTTGGGATAATAATGCTCTGTGATATTTTCCCATCTTTCAAAAAATTATCCCTTTTTAGATACATGTCATGGTGCTTGAAACTATTCCATTAGAGATTCCTTTCTTGGGATTTTAAATACTTTCCAGTTTAAAGGATAACAGTTAACTAAACAGTGATTAATTTATCCAAATTTTATCTGCCGGACAAGTGAGGAAGAATACATCTATGGAAAGCTAGTCAATGTGTCTCCCCACACGTATAAGTATACACACATACAAACACACACACACATACGCACGCACATACATACACACACAAACACCCCTTATCATGCCTTTCATCAGAGACTGCTGAGATGTCAGCACTTAAAACAAGCTAGGACAAGGAATTTTGGCAAAAGACACTCTATGATTAAATCATCACATACTATCACAAAAATATTCCAGCCATTTGGAAGTGTGTTTGATATGTGTGTGTGTGTGTGTGTGTGTTTTAAATATGCCTGAATGCCTTAAGTTAAATATTGTTAACGGATACAGAATTAACAATAAAAGTGAATCTCAACTAGACTCCTCCTGGCTGGAACACAGAGGGAATTAAAGATTAACACTGCACCACATCGCCCCCTGGTGTCCTGCCTGAAAGTACATGGATAAATGTTTATGACTGTGCCGCTGCGGGAAGAGAAGCTAAGAATGGAAAAATTAATCTAAGATGATATACACAGGACTAATTGAGACACTGTCATGTATGAATATCAAGTTCGCCCCTTCCTCTGTCTCCTCCCAGCAGGAGGGAAAGGTCTGTGTCCCTCTGAGAAGCTCCTCAGTTCTTAGAGGGAATTCAATTTTTCTGTGCCATTCTGATGCCCTCCTGAAAGTACAAAGGGATGATGGCTCCCTGGCAGGAAGCCACAGGAGAGTTGTCAGACATCCTGATAAATAGGGATGATCTCTATTTTCAGACTTGGGCCTTGCATCTCAATCGTGCTCCCTGACACGCCAATCTTTCACATGCTGTCAGTTGTCCTCACTGCCCCCAGTTCTCCCGGGCCATTCCCTAGCTCAGAAGCGGCTGCACGCAGAGACAAAACTTCAGGGATGGGGAGCAGGAAACAGCCCTAGTTAACCCTTAGTATGGTTCCCCCCACCCAGACCACTGACACTTTCCCTCCTTGAACCCTTGCTCCCTGAAAATCCCCCAACCCCCCCCCATTCCAGCAGTTGTAAAATAACATGGAACTTGCCCCTGGGGAGAACAAGGACCATAGATGTGAAGGCATCATAGATGTTCAGACTGCAGGGCAGCCTTAGAAATCACCCGGGAATCCCACCCCTTGTTTACAAATGAGAAAATTTGCAGAAGGTCATACAGTCAGGGGCAGAACAAGGACTAGTACCCAGGTTTTCTGATGTCCATCCAATTGACTTTCGTTTGTTTTTTGTTTTTGTTTTTGTTTTGTGAGGCAATAACGGTTAAGTGACTTGCCCAGGGTCACACAGCTAGTAACTGTCAAGCATCTGAGGCCGAATTTGAACTCAGGCCCTCCTGAATCCAGGGCCAGTTCTTTATCCACTTCGCCACCTAGCTGCCCCCAACCAATTGACTTTCCATTGTATAAGACATCCTTTCAAAGAGGTAAATATTCTTCCACATTGCCCTCAGAAGTTTTCTTGAGCTACATCCCTGATATCATTTGCACTTTGATAAGCAAGTAGTTCAGACTTCAGATCCTAGAACTAGAGCTGAAATGGGTGTGGGAAGCCATTTAGCCAACACCCCCTCCCCCCCATTTTACAGATGAGGAAAAAGAAGCACAACATGGTAAAGTGATTTGCCTAAGGTCACACATGCAGTGAGAATCAGACGCTTGAACGCAGTGCCCCTAGCTCCAGAGCTACTGCTCTTTCTATTGTACCACAGAAGTGGTCATATTTTGTTTGGGGAGAAGTTACTTTCTTTTAATTTCCTTCAAATCTTGAAAACCACAAGTGAATGGGGAAGGGGTCAGGGATGGAAAAAGCTGGAGCTTCCATATTGCAACTGACCCTGCTGGGCTTCAATATTCATTGGTGGGAAACCTCTAGAAGGGTTAACGTTGGGGAGGCATCTGTTGGCTACATGAGAACAGTGGATACTGTAGTAACTAGAGGAAAACTCAGGTGTGTGTTGTGTCCTACAGATCTCATAGTTACGAGCCTGTTACTGTTCCATTTGTGATGGAACACGAATGGGTTTGACTTGGTGTTCATTACCCATACCTATGGGATTCATGAGTGACCCAAGAATGATTGACATCCTGGAAATTAGATCAGAATGAGAGCATCTGAGTACATCAACTCTGGGAACTGGAGAGATGGGCTTATTACCATTTTATTTACTTATGTTAACCCCTAAAGGATGATTATTTCCTTAGACAACTTGGCCCCATCTGGAGTTAACCAAGGAAAATCTCCAAATATAGATTAGCTATGACTCATATCCAGGTTGCCCAAAATGTGGATAAAAGAGTCCCTAACATTCAAGCAGCCAAGGTATCAAATGCAAATCAGGTTTGAAGCAGTCACCGGAACCCACAAGTAGATATTTTTTAAAAATATATTAGACACTCAGATAGCCCTGAGGAAGCCAGGGGGCACAACAGATAGAGTGCCAAGCCTGGAGTTAGGAAGACCTGAGTTCAAATCCAGACTCAGACACTTACTAGGTGTTTGACCCTGTGTGAGTCAATTAATCCTGTTTGTCTCCATTTCCCTATCTGGTTAAAAAAAAATCTGGAGAAAGAAATAGCAAACCACTCCAGTATCTTTGCCAAGAAAACCCCAAATGGGGTCATGATGAGTTGGGCACAACTGTAATGACAAAATAACAACAAATAACTCTATTGGCTTCCTCCCTGAGGAAACTCTGAAATTTGAGTGAATTCCTCTCTTTTTTATCAGAGTTCAAGGCAATCCCACTGAGACTTAAGAGTATCACTCTAGGGTCTAGTGTTCCCTCAGAAGGCAAAGGCACTCTGGGACTGCTAAACAAGCCTCTCCCAATCAGACCGATGATGTATGATCAATTCACGGGCTTTGCTCTCCAAGTAGGAGGCTGCTCCAGATCCATGCAGGTGACACTCTTCTTTCTCCAAAGATTAGGCTACATAACAAAATATTCTTATCTCTTTAGAAGTTCTGGCTGCTAAGCTCTCCAATTTGGGGACTTGACCTAGGGGTGAGCCATGAGGCATCCTGCAGGGTTGGGATTCTTCCCAGTGAATATGCGCATGCCTCCTTCTGCCATGTATTTCAGCAGCAAATTCCATAGTGCCCCAATGGGTACCATCTCTTAAGCTAAAAAACTTCATTTTCTGCAGCTCTTCTCTCAGACTGAGTGCAAAAATGTCTGCGTGTTGTCTCACCCATTAGACTGTAAGCTCCTTCTCTGTATCCCCAGAACTTAGCACAACACCTGGCACATTCTAAGAATTTAAAAGATGTTTGTTGTTGAGTGACTTCTGTCCCCAGACACCTATTTTCTGTTGAGGGTAAAGGGAGAAGTGAGAGCATAGGATCACAGATTGAAGCTGGAAGGATCGTTAGAGGCTGAGTCCAGCCCATTCATTTTACAGATGAGGAAATTGAAGCACAGAGAGGTTCAAAGACTAGCCTGGGTCACACAGCTGCTAAGTGTCTGAAGCAGGATCTGAATCTGATTTTCCTGAACTCCAAGTTCAGTGTTTCATGCTCTGTATATACACTGTTTCAAGTACATAAGTGCCCCTTGTCCAATCCGCCCCCACCCCCATACCACAAGGCAGCTCCATTCTGCTATGCACTGAGTTTTCTTCTGAATGAGGAAGGGAAAAAAGAATTATCTGGGTTCCTCTTATCTCCCGGAGTAGAATGTAAGCTTCTTGAGGTGAGGGGTAGTTCTGTTTTTTATTTATAGCACAATGCCAAGCTCACAATAGTTGCTTAATAAATGTTTTTTGAATTAAACTGATTAAAAATTAGTGATGAGGGGGCAGCTAGGTGGAGCAGTGGATAAAGCACTGGCCCTGGATTCAGGAGGACCTGAGTTCAAATCCTGCCTCAGACACTTGATACTTACTAGCTGTGTGACCCTGGGCAAGTCACTTAACCTTCATTGCCCTGCCCCCCCCCCAAAAATTGTGATGATATGTATTCAAAAGGCATTAAAAGCTATCTGCATTATTTGAAATCCTGGAATTTTGCATTATCTGGGATCCCACAAAGATGGATGTTCCCTCCAACAATTCGGATCACAACCCGTTTAGGCCTGCCCATCTTGTGTGACTGATCTCCAGGTCTTCCTATAAGTTCACCACAAAGGGGTGTGCCCAATGTGCAAACCTTCTTGTTTTCTCTTATTATTGTGAGGATACCAGTGGAATATACAGTTTGCCTTTTGGTTTAATAACATGACCAGCTCATTTCCTGAGGCAGCTAGGTATGGCAATAGATGGAGCACCGGGCCTAGAGTCAGGAAGACCTGAGTGCAACCTGCCTCAGACAATTGCTAGCCATGTAATCCTGGGCAAGTCACTGAACCTCTCTCTGCCTCAGTTTCCTCATCTGTAAAATGAGGATGATAACAGCACTTACTTTCCAAGGTTGTTGTGAGGATGAAGTTTGTAAAGTGCTTTGCAAACTTCAAGGTATTCTATAAATGGTAGCAATTATTCTTAGCTATTATCTTCTTTTTCGGGCATACATTTTTAGAGACATTCTTTCCTCCATTCTTCTTCATGGTTGCTTATTTGCTTTGTGTTGGTACCTGATCATCCCTCCCATCATGTGCTTTTCCATTCTCCTCTGAGTGATATTCATTTTTAATTCTCCACATCCTATAGTGTTTGGTGATTTTCAGGTATTCAACAATACCATAAAAAAGATGAGCCTTTACTTCTTGGAGAAATTGGGGAGCTTTGTATATTTTGGAAGTCAATTCTACCTACTCCTTGAATAGCCTCTCCAAGAAAAACCTGGGAGCCACCTTTGCATTCAGCTTCAGTTTCCTTCTGTATTTTGGTTTCATTTGCTGTGAGAATGTCACACAATACACTTCCTCTAATAGCACATCCACTCGTTTGTTGTTCACTGGACAAGGACCAACATAACATTTCAAGATGGTCTAAAACCCATGTGGTTCTCAGAAGACTCTCCTTCTCCTCAGCTGAAGAAGGCCTGTTAGGATTGACTGAGAGTAATTTTGCATTTTTCTTTGCTTCCTGGGTGAGCAATTCAGCCCGAAGTGTTGATGAGCCTCTCCATACTTAGCAATGCTGACAAATACCGAGGAACTCCTTGCTGAAGTAGAAACAATGGGAACCTTGGGAAGAAGTGACAAGGGCCATACACGTATACAGTTTGTGAGTGTGCAGGAGGATAAGCAATCAATTACACAAGCACCAAGTCAGAATGTTCAAAGTAAAACTGACCATCTTTCCCTTCCTATTAGCTTTCCTATTTGTGTTAGGAAAACTAGCAAACTCCCAGTCACCTACAGTCTGTAACCTTGACATTATCCTCCTCTCCATGATCCCCAATTTCCAATCAGTTTCCAAGTCTTATCAATTATACTTCCACAACTCTTGTATCCTTCCCCTTCTTTCTACTCATATGGCAACTACCCTAGATTGGGGTGGTTAACTCTCAACTGGACTGTCACAAGAGCCTCCTAATGGATCTCTCTGCTTCTAGGCTCTACCCTCTCCAAACCATCATCCACACTGATGACTAACTAGATGGCAAAGTGGAAAGAGCTCTGGGCCTGGAGTCAGGAAGGCCTGGATTCAAGTCTGGCCTCAGAGACTTGCTAGCTGTGTGACCCTGGACAAGTCATTTAACCTCTGTCCTAGAACATAGCTCTATTATTGTTGTTGTTGCCAAAATGATCTTTCTAAAGCACAGGGTGAAATCTTCAATGGTTCCCTGTTGTTTCTGCCATAAAATATAAATTCTTCAGGCTGGCCTCCATCCACCAACCTTTCCATATCCACATATGTGCATATGGATCCGTATCCACTCCCCTATACTCTTTGCTCCAGCCAAACTGGGCTGATTCTTAATCAGGATCTTTATACTCCTACTTCTGTACAGCCACAGCCTGTCATGCATGCATCTTCTTCTGGAAAGCAAAGTGGTGATCGAAAATAGCCATTATGAGTCAATCAATAAAAAGCCAGGATAGATAAATTTCATTCCATTTTTTCAATGGAGTGATCTGAGGCCTGCTCCAGCAAATACCTGAATTTCAGGGATGTATTGGACAAAGTCTTCCATGATATCTTTGTTTTTGTTTTTTTGTTTTGTTTGGGGGGGGCTGGGCAATGAGGGTTAAGTGACTTGCCCAGGGTCACACAGCTAGTAAGTGTCAAGTGTCTGAGGCTAAATTTGAACTCAGGTCCTCCTGGATCCAAGGCCAGTGCTTTATCCACTGCACCACCTAGCTGCCCCTCATGATATCTTGGTGAACAAAGTTTGAGCTTGATGAATGAATACATGAAAAGGCATTTATCAAACATTTCCTATGTCCTAGGCTCATGAGAATTAGGTAGTTTTGAAACTGTTTAAACTGGCCAATTGTGGTGCCTCACACCTATACTTCCCTGCTACTGGGGAGGCTGAGGCTACTTGATCGATTGATTTGGGGAGTTCTGGGCAGCATTAGGGCTAAAGGCAATAGGGTGTCCACACTAAGTCTGGCACCAATATAGTCAGCCTCTGAGAGGCCACCAGGTTGCCCAAGGTGGAATAAATCAGCCCAGTTTGGAAATAGAGGAGGTTGGGGGCAGCTAAGTGGCACAGTAGATAAAGCACCAGTCCTGGATTCAGGAGGACCTGAGTTCAAATCCAGTCTCAGACACTTGACACTTACTAGGCAAGTCACTTAACCCTCATTGCCCCACCAAAAAAAAAAAGAAAAGAAAAGAAAAGAAAAAATAGAGGAGGTCAAAGCTTACAAGCCAAAAAATAGTAAGGTCAGGCCCATGGATGACTAACTGTATTTCCAGCCTGGACAAAATAGGGAAGAGACAGAGACAAAGAATTGGAGAGAGATGGGGAGACGGAGGAAAGGAGGAAGGAAGGGAAAGAGGGATAGAAAAAGGGAGGGAAGAGGAAGGAGGGAAGGAAAGGAGGGAGAGAAGGAAGAAGGAAGAAAGGAAGTAAAGGAGGGAGGGAGAAAAAAAAGAATTATTTGAGCAGCCTAATTCAAAGGGTGATGATTAATGAATTTAAATCATCTTGGAGGGAAGTTTCTGGAATGCCACACACAAGTCTCTGTAGCAAATATCTCTTGAAGATATTTTTAGTAAATTGGATGAAGACTTTAATAATATGATCATCAAATTTTCAGATGAAATGAAGTCTGACGGGATAACTAATCTTCTGGATGGCAAAATCTAGGCTTTTATAGTTAACTGCCTATGTGACCTTAGGCAAGTCACTTGAGCTTTGTAAGCTCTAGTTTCCTTTACCTGTAAAATGAGAGAATTGAACTGATGACCTCTAAAGTGCCTTCCAGCTCTAAATAGTATAAACTATGGAAACCAAGATCCAAACAGAACTTGGTAAGTTTTAACTATGGGCCAAATCTAATGAGGTAAAAATCAATACAAATATAAATATTTACACCAGATTTTTAAAATATTTTTTAAAAAGTAACTGTATAATCATGGGATGGGAGAGGCATGGTGAGATAATAGTTTGATGGACTACATGCTCAATGAGTCAAGATTATTATTTTGTGACCAAAAAAAAAAAAAAAGACCCAAACCCTAATGCTACCTTAGGCTGGAATCAAAACACAACATCCAGAAGGAGGGAGGTGATGGACCATCCCACCTTACTTTCCTCTAGTTAGAAGACACCACAGAGATCCTACTCCATTTTGGAGGTGCCATTTTGGTAAGAACACTAAGTTGGAGTGTCTGTGGAAGAGGATCACCAGGACAGTGTGGGGACTTAAAATCATTCCATGCAAGAATTATTCGAAAGAGTTAAGAATGTTTATCTTAGATAAGAAAAGTCACAGAGGAGGCATGAGAGCTGCCTCCTAATTGGAAGGATTATCATGTTAAAGAGATTTAATTTGTTTTGCTTGGTCATGGAGAACAGAATTAAGAGTAGTGGGCAGAAGATGCAGTGAAGCAAATTTCAGCCTGGTATATGAATAAATTTCCTAATCATTGGCACTGTCCAAAACTGGAATTTCCTGCCTTAAGATGAATTCCCCTCTTAAGGGCTGTCTTCAAGCAGAATCTGGAAGATAATTTAAGGACACTATAGAGGACATTTGGAAAGCTTGGTGGCACAGTGGATAGAGCACTAGGCCTGGAATCAGGAAGACTCCTCTTCCCGAATTCAAATCTGGTCTCAGACACTTAGTACCTGTGTGACCCTGGGCAAGTCACTTAACCCTGTTTGCCTCAGTTTCCCCATCTGTAAAGTGAGCTGGAGAAGGAAAAGGCAAATCACTCCAGTATCTTTGCCAAGAAAACAGCAAAAGGGGGCACAAAGAATCAGACATGACTGAAGACAACCAAACAACAACAAGAAGAGGGGATTTCTGTTCAAGAACCAGTTGAAGTACTCAGATTCAATGATTTGATAAGGACCACTGGAGGAATCATGTCACCTGGCGGCAGTTACCTCAAGTGAAGGCATGGTGCCTAGGAGGAGTTAATTTGCCTTTATAACCTTAGTCTTCACCTCTTATCCTATTTCAGTGATGGAAACATCACAGCCAGGCTAAAGAATTTGGATTGGCCATAGAAAGGTGGTCTAATTTCATGAGTAGGGAAGCGTTATCCAGAAAAGACTAAATGAGGGGAAAAAAGCCTGAGAAATAAAGGCAGAAATAGACAAATAAGAGGAAAGAAAACCAGGCAGATTGTTGTTGCAGTAATCCAGTTTCAAAACAAGAGTTCATGAGAGCCCAGTCTAGGGAGGGCCTAGACAGGAAAGAAAATGATGAGGAAGGGTAAAATCATAGTCTTACAGAGGATTATTTTCAGGAAATCATAAATAATCTTAGTAAATGAAAATACTAACTACCAAAATATTTTTCCAATACACAAATAAAGAGTTCACCATAGGCACATTTTGATCATGGAAAAAATTACGTACCACACAACAGTTAAGCAATACATTCAAACAATAGGAATAAGAGATGAAATATTGTGAAGTAATGGAAGAGAAATTGATCTTACCCACAATGAAATCCTTATTCTGAAATAGCAGAGGCAGGGGCATCCAAGTCTTACACTGTGCAAGATACACAATATTTCCTAACTAGGATTTTTGAACCAGATGTCATTTCATTAGGGGTAGAGAACTCTCAGTGAAGAGTTCCTCTACCAATTCAGGTCAGCACCATCTATGCAACTTGAGTCTTAGAGAGTCATTGGAGGGGGCAGCTAGGTGGCGCAGTGGATAAAGCACCAGCCCTGGATTCAGGAGGACCTGAGTTCAAATTTGGACTCAAACACTTGACACTTACTAGCTGTGTGACCCTGGGCGAGTCACTTAACCCTCACTGCCCTAAGAAGAGAGAGAGAGAGAGAGAGAGAGACAGCCAGCCAGCCAGCCAGTCAGCCAGCCAGCCAGCCAGCCAGCCAGCCAGCCCAGGTCTTTCTCATTCAAAGACCAACTCTCCATCCACCATGTCATGTCACTTAACAAAAACTTCCTATTAAAATTCTCAGCTAGGTGGTGCAATGGAAAGAGCACTGCCCTTGAGTCAGGAGGATCTGAGTTTGAATCTAGCCTCAACTACTTACTAGCTGTGTAATCTCACCTTATTTCAGTTAAATGAAGTAATATTATGTAACTATCCGTTTCCCTACAAGACCCTGGCTCGAAATGATTAACCAGAGAAGCAATAACAGAAAGAGGACAGGGGCTCAGGAGACCCAGATCTGAAGCCTGCCTCTGATATTCCCTAGCTGTGATACCTTCTATACCTTGATTTTCCTTATCTGTAAAATGGGAATGGAAAATGCTATATAATAAGATCACAGTTTTCAGAATGGTCCTCAGGGACCATCTAGTCTAACCTCTACATTTTATTGATGAGGAAAGTGGAATGCAGGATAGTTAAGGGATGCAATACAGATCTTTCTCCAGGTCAGAGAGAAAATAATCATCAGAGACTAGGTTTGAGCCCAGGTCCTCTGACTCCATAACCAGTGCTTTTTCTACTCTGCCATGGTGTTAAGTTGTTTTGTGGAACACATACAACTGTGCTGTTCATTGTTGCAACAAGTACTGAATTTGGAGTCAGGGAGACTTACAAGGTTCACTTACTAGCTGTGTGATCTTAAACAAGTGACATCACCTTCCTGAGACCTCCCTTTCTTCACCTGTAAGATAAGGCTAATAATGCTTGCACTCCCTTCTTCACAGTAATGCTAAAAGGCAAAGTAACAAACTTTAAAGTGCTTTTATCAGCGTGTTAATGATAATGACGACGACAAGGATGATGATACATCCTCATTTTTTTCTTGTTATTGGAAACAGGAAACCTTATAAGCTATCTCTTGGGAAGGGTTGTTCTCTTATATTTTCCCTTTTTGTCTTGATAATCTGCTGTGAAGGACTCATTAATGTCATATAATTTACCTCTGCCAGTGTCCTAGGTCCGTTTTCATTCATAATTCTTGATATAATATCACTCTGCTTTCTCAACTACCTTTCTATGTACAATGAAGTGGTTTTTTCATATACCTAATCACAAAAGAGAGGCCTAATAAATAACAAGGGCTAAACTTACTATAAAAATACAGTCATAACAGGATATCCCTTTGTGAAATATAACTAAGTCCTTGAAAGTAATGTCAAACAGTTGAGAATTCTAGACTTCTAAATGAACTTTAAAAGTCACTTCAGTGAATCCAGGAGAAGAACCCAGCTCCTGATAAGATGCTTCACAGACACAGAGAGCTAGGAGAACAGAAGTGAAGGTTGGAGGTAGCTGCCACAAATAAAGAGAACAGAACTCTGGGAGGAGGTTGCTTGGGCAGACCAAGCACAAAGGGCACCAGGACAAAAGCTACATCCCTTGTAACCCTCTCCAGCTAAACTACAAACCCCAAGGTACTTAATCCTATAATTCTCTTCTTCTGTTGGTCTTCCTCTTTGAAGGCTGAAGCCTTTCTTCTGAGAAGAACTGTTTAGCTCTTTTTATCTTAATTTTTTACTTCATCTCTGTAAGTCGGGTTAATCATAGGCTGTTGCTAATCTAAGGTACTTAGTAGAAATAAGGGGTTAAATGAATGGAGAATATTCCTAGAGAAGAGAAATAAAGAAATCAAAAACTGAAGCATTTTGCCAGGGTCTTGTCTCTGGATGAGGCTACAAAAATATATAGGGAGCTACAAAACATACAGGGAGAATTAGAGGTGCTTTGAGGCAACTTCCCAGAATTGGGGAGGAGGGCTTATTTTAAGAAACCCATCTAGACATTGGGTCAGTATCAGAGTACAGGAGACAAATAGGAACAGCTGAATAATCCTACTTACCATGCAACTGCAGGCACTGCTAACACCATGTCTGGCACAGGGTAAGCACTTAATAAATACTCATTGATTGATCAATTACTCAAGGCCCATGCATTCACTTTTCTTTTGGGCACCATTACTGATACATTCAAAACAAATAGTAGCATGAAGTCAGCCAAAATTATCATGAAGCGTGGAAGATCGGAAAATAAGAATAATGAAGGTTGTTCAGGACATGAGGCTAGAGGAACATGGAGTGCATGATGCTACACCATGCCAGCCTCACTCTAGTTTAGGAGATTAGTGCTCTAGGTAAAATGGTACTACAAACTACAGCTGATGAAACTGTCTATTGAAGAAAGGGAAAATTGTTAAGTGGTTTCTAGGTGCTAAGTGCTTTACAAATTGTCTCATTTAATCCTCATAACTACCCTGCAAGGTAGGTGTTATTGTTTTCACCATTTTGCAATTAAGAAAACTGAGGATGGGGGAAGCTAGGTGGCATAGTAGATAAAGCACCAGCCCTGAATTTAGGAGGACCTGAGTTCAAATCTGACCTCAGACACTTGACACTTACTAGCTGTGTGACCCTGAGAAAGTCACTTAACCCTCATTGCCCCACACACACACACACACACACACAAAAAAAAAAAAACAACAACAACTGAGGATAACAGATGTTAAGTGACTTGCCAGCAATCACACAGCTAGTAAGTATCTGAGGCCCAATTTGAATTCAGGAACAACTGGTCCTCTCTGAACTTCAGTTTCTTTATCTATGAAACAGATACAATAACTACCCTGTCTGACTCACAAGGTTGTTCTGAAACTGAGGTGAGATAATAGGTGTACCTATGAGCTGGTTACAGCCTATTTTTGCTCCTGTATCATCAAAGCTAAGTTATAAAAGCATCCCCTCCCTCAAAAAAAAAAAAAAAGCATGTTGGCATTTCCTTTATTTCCTTTATTTCTGAGTGAACCTTACTGTTTCTCTGCCTTTGGGCAGGGTTTAATCACACTAATTACAAATATGCACATTGCCTAGCCTGGAATGGATGTATGATGTATGGCATTCATCACGTTTTCTATCAAGTAGTTTATAATTCAGAATTTCTTCTCTTAATCCTGGTTACTTCCCCCTGTAATTAGGCTAGGTTATGTGATGTAGTAAGAAAAATACTGGGTGAGCTTGGGCAATTCACTTTGACTCTGTCCTCAGCAACTTCATCTTTAAGATGATATGGTTGACTTAGATATTCTTTATGGTTCTGCCTAGCTCTAAATAGGGCAGCAAGGTGGTATGGTGAACAGAATGCCAAACTTGGGAGTCATGAAGACCTCAGTTCAAATCCAGCCTTGGACACTTACTAGTTGTGTGTGATCTTGGGCAAGTCACTTAACCTCATTTCCCTCAGTTTCCTCATCTATCAAATGAGCTGGAGGAGGAAATGGCAAACCAACTCTAGTATCTTTGCCAAGAAAACCCCAAATGGAGTCACAAAGAGTCTGACACAACTGAAAATGACAAAATAACATCAACAAAAGTTCTAAATGTGTGGGCCTGTGACAGGACTTTTAAAAGTGCTATATTAATATAAGTCATTATGCTCATCCATGAGTTTCTACCACTCCAATTTGCCATGCTGTTATACCAATTTGGATACTCAGCTTGGAAACTGATTAGACTTGAGATGAGTAGAGAAGAGGCAAATTGGAGTGGTGAAAACTCACAGACTCTAATAGCTTACATTCATATAGAACTTTACAAAGTTCCTTTATCCAGATCATGGAAATTTTAGCAGCTTCTTATTTCTGGGAAGAAAGGCTCAAAAGTAAAGTAATGGTTTTGAAGCTTGTAATTTTTCCTTAAAGCTGAAGTGAAGGAGCCCTATGGTCTATTTGATTTAATCCAGCCATTTTTCAAGGGAGGGACCTGAGAGCTAGAGGATTTAAGTTATCTGTCCAAGGTCAGAAAACTAGTTAATAAGGAACCATGACTGATTAGAAGACTGTCTCCTACCCCTAGAGCACAATCCTCTTGCTTCCATTGTACCACATATTGCTTCCTATTACCCAATGTTCACCTAGTGCCTTTGACTATTCTTCAAGCTTAGGAAGTTGGATAGGCTCCAAAATGTATATCATAAAGTACTTATTTCTTAGTAGTTCAAAGGAAATTTAGCCTACAAAGCTCTTACACACCTAAAACTCATCTTGGAGATGTTGAGTAAAACTGGCAAAAAGACTCAAAGTGTCTTGTAAACCATATATAAACCTTTTAGGTCAATTTTCTTTGGTGCCAAGAGATGATTTGGGGTCAAACATAAACAAATCTGAAACTCAAAAGGTTCAAATCTTATTCCAGTGCCTACATAAGGCTTTTAAATTTGGCAAGGAGCCTCCTTATCTTTCTGGGGACTTACTCCACAGAGGTCAAATAGATGTGATTTGTACTCATTAGTTTTCAAGAGCCTGCTGAGAGCTATGGCCTCAGCAAATTGGGAAAATTCCAGATTTCTAGTGCATGGCTTTTAACTAAGCCTTTTCTTGCCAGATACCTCTTCTCTCTTCTACCCAACAACAACTTCTTGTCCAAACAGTTTCCTCTGCATTAGTGTTTGAAAGGCACTGGAAAGGTCCCATGCATGATCCTTCCCCCAACCCAAAAAAAATCCCCCAGCATATTTACTATAGAGATTTTCATTAATAGAGATTGACGCTCCCCTTTGAAAATTCAAACCTGTGGGAAAATATTTATTAATAGGGAATTTCAGGGCAGCTAGGTGGCACAGTGGATAGAGCGCCAGCCCTGGAGTCAGGAGGACCTGAGTTCAGGTCCGGCCTCAGACACTTGACACTTAACTAGCTGTGTGACCCTGGGCAAGTCACTTAACCCCGGTCACCTCACCAAAAAACAAACAAACAAACAAACAAAAAAATAGTGAATTTCTTGGGGACCCAGGGACCCAGTTTTTAGCTCCCCCTCAGCCCCCACTTCAGAAAGTTCAGTCCTTGAAAAAGTTCTAATCTCTTTCAGGGCTTAATCCTGTTCAGGGGGATGGAGAATAGACTCTTTTGACTAGCTCAGTAAATTTATGGGATTATACCATACCTATGCACCTCTGCCCCTCATGGGGTCTCTCCCATTAGACTTTGAGGTCATGGTAGAGTTCATTTTTAATATGGCCCACCCTCAAGTCATGCCAACCAATGGAACTGAATGATACTAGCCAATTAGCTTTGATCAGTATGTAGTGATATGCCTCTATCAAAAGAGAATAAAAGGAAAGAAGAACAGGGCTCCTAGCAAGCGCCATTTTGGAACACAACTCTTGGTCTGGACCCACTGTTGGTTGGTGAGTGCTCCCCTCTTAGGACAGGGTAGGCTGTTAAGACGTGCTCTCTCTCTTAGAATTATGGCACTAGGGGTTTTTCATCTTGTATTAAATGCCACACAGTCAATACTTTAATAATACATAATGTCAATTAATGATAAATCCTTACTGCCAAAAATGGTGCAATAGCCATTATTATATAAATAGCAATTAATATATACATAGCAATAATTTAGAAAACCCAGTCTAGCCCCCCCCCCATCATTTAGATAACACAATTCACCAACTGTGGCAAAACCAAATCATTTAAATAGCCCAAACCTCTCTAACAAAACATTTAGATCTTATCATTCATTCTCCTCTTAGTGTGAATTAGTTTATTGCATCATCTTCCTTCATGCACTAATAGAATTCAGGTATTAAAAGGAGAAGAGCAGATTATTTTTATAGCAAAAAGCACTGACTAAGGACAGTCCTGGTTTAATTAATTCTGAATGAATGAATGAACAAATGAATGAATCAATCAAGTATCTCAATTAGCGTACATACCTGAGGTTTAGGCAGAAAGGAACTATGAGGCAAGAGCATGATGCAAAAAGAAATCAGAAGAGGAAGCCTAAGATACATTTTTTTCTTTCTTCATAGTTTTTCCAAGAGCTGATCCTTCTTTCTCTGCAAGTTTTAAGAAAAAATTCAATTAAATTCAATGTTTTTGTGGTTTTTTTGTTTCTTAATTTTATTTTGATTGTGAACTTAATAAACAAATATTTCAATGTATAAAAATAGAGATTATATATCTGTACCTATCTATATACAAAATAAATCTACATAAAAATATACTATATATGTCTATATTTACTACATATAGATTTATGATGTATATATTTTATCTATGTAGATAAAATATAGATATACAGATATAGATATATATACAGATAAAAATATATATAGTATAGCTATATAGTATGTAGTATATATAATATATAAATATGTACCATTTTTTTCCTGTAGATGGATATAGATATGGTATATATACACAGACCCACACACCATGAACTTCATTTTCCCTGACTTCACCCTCCTCACTGTGTCCCAGGCAGTGGGACACAACCCCTCCCCACCCCCATCTTCCCAGGGCTTTAATGAGGGAAGATAAAGAAGGTCATAAAAACATGGAATCCTCCTTTTTCTCCTTCAGCTATTCAACTGCATTCAAAACAAGAGCAAAGCATTTCCCTCTGTGAGTAGCCTTCTTTTCCCCATCTCTCAAGCAGAGTTGATCTTATACTCAGCTGAAATAAAAGATGTCTGGTCTCCTTTTGGTTTGTTTCAGAGAGATCAGAGAAAAGGAACTAGCAGAAATCACCCCCTTTTTTAAAAAAAATAGTTATTGCTACTTTTTTTATATCACTATCATTTCTGTATATCCATCCATTCCATCACCCTCAACTGAATCATTCCTTGTAACTAAGAAAAACAATTGATACAGTGACCATATATGACAACATATGCACTGTTATCAATGCTGTAAACAATGTCTCTGGAGTCACCACATCTCTGCCAAGAGGAGAAGGGTATGTTTTATTCTCTATTTTCCAGAATCATCGCCATCTCTTATTGAGGGGGAATCTAGATATCAAGGCATGGAGGCATAAAGAAAGGGGAGTTCTAGTGATAACAAGAGTATGGGCAAGCCAAGTCCTAGGGTTCATGAAAGAAGAAACTGGAGGAAAGATTAAGAAATATCTTGGGCATGGGCTCATCAGTGTTAGCATTTACACCTTGGAATTCAACAAATGCTACAAATCCATACTTGGTTTATTGTTTCATTGCTTGTCTAGACTTTAAGAAAATGATGGAGAAAATTTTAATAATGCAGATTGAACTTTAAGATATGTCATGTCCTAATGCAAAACTATGTTTAATGTGATTGTATGTGTGTGTGTGTGTGTGTGTGTGTGTGTGTGTGTGTGTGTGTGTGTGTGTGTAAAACACCTATACCAGATTGCTTGCTGTCGTGGGGAGGTGGAGGGAGGGGAGGGAGGGAGAAAAATTTGAAACTAGAAATCTTATAAAAACAAATGTTGAAAACTATCTCTACATGTAACTGGAAAATAACAAAATACTTTTATGATTTAAAAAATATGTCATGTCTACATTTCCCCCCAAAAGAGCTGGTTGTTAAACATTTACAAGCAAACCCTATCCCCTCCTCCCTCCACTAAAGAAGAAATTGAGACAGGGACTAAAAAGTATTCATGAGACCTGAATTACAGCAGGAGACCTGCTGTGGCATTATAAAGAGGCAAAGACATAAATAAGCAGAAGGAATTTTTGTATCTACAACTCAAAAGACCATCTTGACATGTACATGGTGAAAGACATATTGATTTAGTCAATGACACCTTCAATTCATAGGTTACAATCCAATGATCATCCAAGAATATACACACATTTAACACGGTCACACTGCAATCTAATCCATGTATGAGGATATTCAGCATAACAAGGGCTTCCAGAGGCTAAGGAATGTCATGCTATCCTAGGGTTTCACTTTGCCAATTTTCTTACTAAAAGGGTGAATGGAGGAAGTAATTGTAATCAGGGTAGAATTTTAAAGTAGGGAAAATAAGGGGGAAGTAGAGGTGAAGGAGTAGAGAGATGCAGGAATGGATGATGAGATTTCCATTCAAGCCTGGGCTAGAACAAAATCTAGACTGGTAAACAGAAGAATGGGGAAAGAAGAGGAGGATCCTCAAATATCTGAAAAACTGTCACATGGAAGAAGGTTAGAAGATCAAACTGTTCTCCTTGAACAGAGGTTAGGACTCAAACCAATGAGAGACATTTATAGGGAAGTAAATTTCAGTTCAACATAAGGAAAATATTCCTAACAGTTCTATCAAAAAAAAAAAAATGTAATACACGTTCCATGAGGTAGTGAGTACCCTGTCACTAGCAGTATTCAAGTAGGGTTTGGAAGTCATGCTCCTGGTATGAGAGAAAAGGTGCTGCAGAATAAGAAAAAAAAAATCTTGATAAACATTGCACCCTAGGCCTGCTTAGTAACTAGGTAGTATAAATTCAGTGGATGCCACAAATTTTCACACAGGAAAATAATAATTTGATGAAACGTTATTGCTGACTTTCAATGCCAAATTAAACTATTCACCTGTCTCCTTAGGACTCACTGTCTCTCACATGGGAATGACTGGACTTGCCCTTCCCTTTTGTCACTTGGAAAACAGCCCTGCATCAAGGACATCTTCCTACAGGCTGGTGAAGGCCTGAGGTCCTAATGAGCTATACATAAACAGGCCCATCAACAGTGGGGCAGAAAAAGCTTGTTGGGCACTCCCAAGGAAGGAAAAGAGTCACTCATGAATTCTTTCCCCTCTCTGCCAGCCTTGTTCCCTCTCCCTGTCATTCACTCAAATTCATTTCCTGATGCAAGAACAAAAAGTAAGAGTCAACTATCCCAAAGGGTCTGGGGATAAAAGTGGAGACAGTGGACAAAAATCTTGAGAAGAGAGCAGAGCTCTGGCAAGGCACTGTCAACTCTGAATCATTATTCTTCAAATAATCCACGTTCTTCAAAGGACATGCATGTCTCTTTCTGTTGCTCTCTCTCTCTCTCTCTCTCTCTCTCTCTCTCTCTCTCTCTCTCTCTCTCTCTCTCTCTCTCTCCCTCCCTCCCTCCCAATTCTTCTTTTGTTTCCCTATCTTCATCTCTGTTTCTCTCTCCCTCTCTGTTCTCTCTGATTCTGTTTCTCTCCCTCTCTCTCCCTCTCTATCCTTTCTGTCCCTCTCCTTTCTCCTTCTCCCCACCTCCTCCATACATACATTTGAAACCCTGGGTTCCTGGGCTCCCTAGCCCCCAGAACTATGGAGATGCTAGACTCAAACAAACACCATCCCAGAATTCCCCAGTTTGGTGAAATCTCTCTGAACATATTTAAGGTTTCTCTTAAGAGAAAGCCAGGGAGTAGCTAGGTGGCATGGTGGATAAAGCATCGGCCCTGGATTCAGGAGGACCCGAGTTCAAATCCAGCCTCAGACACTTGGCACTTACTAGCTGTGTGACCCTGGGCAAGTCACTTAACCCTCACTGCCCTGCAGAGAGAGAGAGAGAGAGAGAGAGCACCAGAAGACAATAATTCATCCATCTTGCATAATACAAGTACCACTGGCAGAGTCCCAAATTTCTGATTTCTTGCTACTGGCTCCCTTGCCCCTCCACTCTGAGACTCTGGTGGAATGTGACACCCGGACTATGGCACTAAGTCATAATGTGTAACCTAATGAAATATTCACTGCCTGCTGTGAGGCAGTTAAGTGTCAAAGTGGATAGAGCCCTGGGACCCAAGTCAAAAAGACTTGAGTTCAGATCTAGCTGTGACCATTGCCAAGTCACTTAACCCCTTTCTGCCTTTGTTTCCTCAACTGTAAAATGGAGGTCATAATAGCAGATGTCTTCCAAGGTGTTTGTGAGGATCAAATGAGATAATATTTGAAAAGCACTAAACACAGTGCCTGGCACATAGTAGGTACTTAATAAAGGCTTGGTCCCTTCCCTTCCCTTCCTCTTCTTTCCCCACCAACAGCCCCACCCCACTCCCTGCTTTGTTGGAGGAGGACGAGATTGGAGAAGTAGAGGTCTGACCCCTCCCTCTTCCCCTGGCTATGGCCTGTGATCTATTTACCTGTCAATATATCCCCATCCCCTGATCATGTATGTCATGTGTCTGATATAAACAAGGAAGTCTGGTGACTGTCAAAGCCTTGACTGGTGTGATTAATATTGGTGTGGGCAGAGATTTCCCCTATAGAGAAACAGAAGACATATGGCTGACTCAGCATAGGCGGGGAGGAGCAGACCCTGATCCCACCTGGAAATGCCACCTGTAAGACAGACACGCTGGGCAAGCACACAATCCTGATAAACAGGAAGACCTCAAAACACAGGTACCCACACACTACCCACTGCAGATATGACTGTTAGGAATACTTTCCTTATGTTCCTTTATTTCCTTATGTATGTGCCCCAATTAATTCTCTCCCATGAGCCCCAGACCTCAGCCTGCCTGGTGTCTCATGACCAGTGAAATCCTCCTTTCTGAGAGAGAGAGAGAGAGAGAGAGAGAGAGAGAGAGAAATGGAGAGGAAGGGAGGGAGGAAGAGACAGAAAGAGGAAAGGAAGACCCTCTATCCCTGACTGGAGGTCAGAGGGATGACTCCAAAAGATCCATTTAGAGAGAGAGCCCAAGACAAGGCCTCTCTTCATTTTCCATCCAGCTGTCCAACTTTGACTTCTCCACCATACCACCCCACTTTTTCAGGTCAGTCTTCTTTTGTGGGTTGTCTTTCCCCATTAGATGGTAAACTCCTTGAGGGCAGGGACTGGTTTTTTAGTATTTGTAGCCCCAGGACTTAGCACAGTGCCTGGCACATAGTAGCTGCTTATTATTTATTGACAGACTGACAGATTGTGAAGACTTTAAAATTAGTGTCAATCAAAGGTTAGTGTCAATCAGAGGACAGGAGGAAGTCACTGAAGCTTCCCAGCACTTAGCCCAGTGCCTGGTACATAGTAGGCACTTAATAAATAATGGTTGATTAATTGAATTTTGAGCCTTGGAGTGATTTGGTCAGATCTGTGCCTTAGGAATACCAATTTTGCAGCTCTCTGGACAATTCAAATGTTAATCAAGCGGGCCTGTGGGGGATGAAATAAGAATAAACCAGAGCAGAGAGAGACAAGATGCAAGGGGTAAGTGACTGACTCAAGGTCACACCAGTCAGCCATAGAACCACTCATCAGTGATAAAAACAGTCTCCCATTCACCTTAGCCAACTGACAACCTCATTTCTAAAAGACTAGACATAGACTAGACCAGCGAAGGTGAAATGAGGAGAGGAAACAATACCCAATACCGGCCCTGTGTCCTAGCCTAAGGCAAAGAATAATAAGGATCTCTGAATGGCCTTAATAAAGCCCAAGAGTTTGGTTAGCTGGAAAAACAATCTTAAACCACAGTCAGAAACTGCAGCCCCTGAATTCCACGTTCAAAGCAATGAGCCAAAGGACAGAGTTTTCTCCCTGGCATTTTTTTGCACTGAGGAATCATGTCGGAGCCAATCTGGGACTTCTTTGGGGAATAAGCGGGCTCTTTCCAAATGCATCCCTCTCTCAGGCAGTGGCAGGGCCCTCCTCTGTTTTCAGGGCATTATTGAATGCTGCCTGCCTGCCAGGGCTTACCGGATTCAGGCCCTGCCTTCTGATCTCTCTCTGAGGGGAACAGAAAGAAAAGGACTGTTGTTCTCCCAAGATAAGCCCGTTTCTGTAATTCCAGATTCACACCAGCCATCCAAGTGTGTTGGTGTCAGTGAGCAGTGTGAGCTTTCTTTTAGGAATGGGGCCAAGGATCTTCTTAGCCTTGAAGAAAGACAATGAGGTCTAGTGAGCTGAAGCATGGTGGGCATGTTTGCTTTGGTTTTTCATGGAATAAAAACTTCCTGGGAGTTCACAAGTGGAGGGCGAGATAATGATGGTAATGAGGCTGAGGTCAAGGGCACAGCAATCCTCATAGCACCCCACTTGGCCCAGTTTGAATCACTGCTCTCCAGTCAGACTGTCCTCTCCATTAAAATCAGACAGCTCACACATGTGTCATGTTAGAAAGGGAAAGGATGGATCATCATGACCTATCTGCTTCACTGATTAAAACCCTCAAGAGCATTGTTTCACCATCGGAAGGACAGAACAGCAATGATGTACTCAGTGAGGCTAGCCAGGATTGCTGTGGCTTCGACCTGCCCATGTGCTTCAGGAGACCATAGAGAATTCATTTCTATCCTCCTATAGTCTAACTTTGTTTTCATTGTCTATGAATCTTATCCTTCCTTTTTGACAGTTTTCCTATAGCTATGGAATCCATTTAATTCACCAGACATTTATTGATGACCAACTATGTGCCAAGAGGAAAGGCAGCACAGAATCATGGGTAGAATCAGCCTTGAAGTCAGAAAGACCTGGATTCAAGTCCCACCTTCAACACATGCTGACTCTGTGACTCTGGATAAGTCATTTACCTCTCAGACCTCTAGGCAATTCTCTTAAGGCCATTAAGTTGCAGAGAAGGCATTGACCTACATTGTTGGAGCCTGTTTCCTCATCGAGGAAAGAAGGAAGGGGAAGGGAGGGAGAGAGGAAGAAAAAAGAAAGGAAAAGAGAGGCGAGGGGAAAAAAAGAGGGAAGGAAGGAAAAAAGAGAGAAAAGGGAGGAAAAAAGAAAAAGGGGAGAGACACAGAGAGAGAAAGAGACAGAAACACTGCAGAAAATCTAGCTTGGCTAGAACATAATTTGTGTGAAGGGGAGTAGTAGTGTGAAAGAAAGCTAAAAAGGTAGATCTCATCTAGATGGTGGAGGGCCTTAAACGTCAGGCTAACTAATTTGGGTTTTAACCTGGAGGCAATAGGGAGCCACATAGTGATAGTGTAGAGGTCGACTGTCAAGGTACAAGGATGACTCCAGTTGCCTCCAGAAAGCCATCACCCTTTCCTGAACCAAGACATTTTGCACATTTCCTTATCAGTCTCTTGTTTTGACACTGACAGTTTTCAAGGTTAGTTTTGTTTGCTGCTTCCCTCTCACTGGAATAGCTGTTACCTGAGATGTCTCCCTTCATGAGGAACCTCATGTTACCTTCAGCAGAGAGGCTGGCTGAGTATCAGTGGCAGTTCTGGTCCTTTGTTCTGCTGAAGTAACTGATTTCTCACTAGACCTGAAGCTGTCATTTTCAGCATGCTGGCTGTCCCCTTGTCTAAAACAAAAGTCATCTGTCTTCTGTTCACCCGATCTGAGGTTGTTTAGAATTCCACCCCATGAACTCCCATTACTTTGTTGGATTCTGACCTCTTCATTAGTTGCTTTCCTCCTGATTCTGTAGGAGAAGATAATTTCTAAAGGGAGAGCTACTTTTTGTGGTGGCTAAGAATTGGAAATCAAAGGAATGCCCATCAATTGGGGAATGACTAAACAAATTGTGGTATATGATGGTTATGGAATATTATTGTGCAATAAGAAATGACAAGCAGGATGATTTTAGAATAGCTTGGAAAGACATGTATGGAATGATATATTGGGAAGTGACCAGAACCAAGAGAAAACTGTACACAGAGACAACAATATTGTTTGATGAAGAACTATGAATGTCTTGACTATTCTCAGGAACACGATGATCCAAGGCAATCCCAAAAGACTATTGATGAAACATACTATCCACCTGCAAAGAAAGAACTGATATTGATGGAACAGACTGAAGCATGCTATTTTTCACATTCTTACATTTTTTATGATTTAATTTGCTTGTGGAAAGTGACAAATATGGTGATGTGTTTGCATGATTGTACATGTATAACCCATATCTGATTGTTTGCCACCTCAGGGAGGGGTAAGGGGAAGGAGAGAAGGAGGGATGGAGATTGGAACTGAAACCTATAAACAAAATAAACAGACAGAAAAATAGATAAATAAACAAATAAATGAATGAATGAATGAATAGATAAGTAGATGGATGAATAAATAAATAAATAGATAGATAAATGGATAAATAAATAAATGGATGGATAGATAGATAGATAGATAAAATAAAGGGAGAGCTAAATGCTACCAGATTGGAAATATCACAGGATTAGAAAGATCCTAAAAGGTATCACTGGGAAAATGTTCCTTCAAAGCTCATCTCAGATGCTACCTCCTCCAAGGAGCATCCTCATAGATCAAAGTGGTATGTTTTTTCCCTTTCTCAAAAGTTTTCAGAATATTTTGTCTCAAACTCTCTTGTAGACCTAGTACTCACATTTGTGTATAATATGGTACTGTGGCATGTTGTTCTCCACCTCCCCCACCACAACTATCTAAACTTATCTTTTCATCCTCAAGCCTAGCTCAGTAGCTAGCAAATCCATGCTTGATAAATTGAATGGAATAGCTCACTAAACAGAGTTAGTTCTGTCAATAACTAGCTGTGTCTCCTCAAACAAGTCAAAAGATCATAGATTTAGAGGTGGAAGGGATCCCAGAAGCCATCTATTCCAATTGGTTTCTTTTACAGATAAGGAAACAAAGGCTTAGATAGGCTAAGTGACTTGTCCAGGGTCACACAGCAACTATTAGAGTTATGATTTGAACCCAGGTCTTCCTGGCTCCAGATCCAGTACTCTATCCATTAGGGTATGCTAGCTCCTTCCACAAATTTCATCAACACCTATTTGTGAGGATTAAAAACTGAGACACTTTCTGAGTAAGTTAATAGCTTCATTAAATAAGCCAGCAAGTTATTAATAAAAGGATGGTCATTTGGCTATCTTTCTCAGACCAAAGACCTCTAATGGTAGTGGGGTCATGGCTTATATGCCATTCCTGAGGGATGCCTAATCACCTCTGATTAATCAAATGGGAGGTGGGCTATCTTGAAGTATGTGACTTGGGTCACTCAAATCTTAGTCAAAGGCACATCAATTTCCATATCACCTATCTTGATAAGGAGAATCAACATTTTCCCAGGACCTGTAAGAGTAAACACAATGAACAAGAATACACTTTAATAGTATACTCTAAGAGAAATTTCCTATACTGGTTGGTTGGTTCCTGAATAAGGAAATAGAAAAGGGGGAAAACCCTGAGCTCAATATAATAACTAGTTATTAAATATAAGAAAGAAATGTTCATTTCTCACATATAAATCTGCTAGGTGATAGTTACTAGGTGCTAGTACACTAGAAATATAAAGACAAAACCATAAAAGTCCCTGCATTCTTGAGGCTAACATTCAACTGGGGAAATATAACAGGTATATTAATAGAATTCAATCTAAGGGAGAGAAGAGCACCAGCAAATGGAAGGATCAGGAAAAATTCAAGTAGTGGGTGGCTAGTAAGCTGGGCTTAAAAACTAAGGATTCTGAGAAGCAAAGATTATGATGAACATCATTTCAGGAATCCTACGCAAAGGCTTGGAGATGGGAGATAATATGCTAAGTTAAGGAAACAAGCTTATAAGGTCAGTTTGACCAGAATGTAGAATGCATAAAGGAGAGTAACACGAATGTCTGGAAAGGTATATTGGAGCCAGACTGTGGAGGCCTTTAAATGCCCAGCTGTGGAATTTGTTTTTTATCTAAGAAGTGATAAGGACTACTTCGTGCAGGTATTTCCAGGTCTTTCTGAAACTTTCTTCTTTTCTTACAGCACAATGATATTCCATTACATTCATATACCATAATTTGTTCAGCCATTCCCCAATTAATGAGTGCCCCCCCTTACTTTCCAGTTCTTTGCCACCACAAAAAGAGCTGCTATATGTATTTTCATACATACAGGACCTTTTCCTCTTTCTTTGATTTCTTTTTTTTTCTTTTTTTCTTTTTTTTTTTAGTGAGGCAATTGGGGTTAAGTGACTTGCCCAGGGTCACACAGCTAGTAAGTGTTAAGTCTCTAAGGCCGGATTTGAACTCAGGTACTCCTGACTCCAGGGCCGGTGCTCTATCCACTGCGCCACCTAGCTGCCCCCATCTTTGATTTCTAATAATAGTCTTGATGGGTCAAAGAACATACATTTTTGAATAGGGAGTGACATGATCAGACAGACCAGTCTGAGGAGGGAAGGAGGGAGGAAGGGAGGGAGGAAGGAAGGGAGGGAGGGAGGGAAGGAGGGAGGAAGGAAGGAAGGGAGGGAGGGAGGGGGGAGAGAGAGGGAGGGAGGAGGAAAGGAGAGAACCATCATTTATTAGGCCAGGCATGATGCAGTTGAGTCGTTTTTCAATTGTGTCCAACACTTTGTGACCCCATTTCGGGTTTTCTTGGCAAAGATACTGGAGTGGTTTGCCATTTGCTTCTCCAGCTCATTCACTGATAAGGAACTGAGGCAAACAGGGTTAAGTGACTTGCCCAGGGTCATACAGCTAGTAAATATCTGAGGCAGGATTTAAACTCATGAAGATGTCTTTCTGATTCCAAGCCTAGTACTCTATCCACTCCAGTATCTTTGCCAAGAAAACCCCACATGGGGTCCTGAAGAGACAGACACAACTGAAAATGACTGAATGACATCATCTATATTCTGTTCATATTGGTAAACTGTTCTGTTTGCCAGGTATTGTACTAAGCATTTTATAAATATCATCTCATTTAATCCTCACAAACCTGGGAGATAGGTCCTATTATGATCCCCATTTTACAGTTGAGGAAACTGAGGCAGATAGATCACAGTCTAGATCTAAAAGGGGCCTCAAGGGTCACCTAGTGAAACCCCATCATTTCAAGTTTAAGAAACTGAAGACCAGGAAGTTTAAATTACTCGCCCAAGGTCGCACATGTAACAAATTGGAAAATCAGAAAAAGGCACTAGTAAAATTGGGGTTGGATCTCTCTAACATGCCTTGAGGAGACAGCATTCCACCTGAATAACCACAGACCCATATATTAAGCACATTGGAGTTATTAGAAACAAGCATGAAAATGTTGGGGGGAATATTGTTCACATACTTGTAACCCGATCCCAAATAGACTTGGGAGTCTTTGGACATACATACAATAAAGAAAGGAGATGTAATTCTGCCCTATAGAAATTTAAACTGTTGCCTCCTACCCCAAAGAAGGTAACCATTTCTTTGCCACCCCTAGTAGATTAGAGATTCTCCTTCCATTCTTCTTTCCCCCTGAGGTGACATCACAGTGATAGATGTATGTAGGTTACTTTGCTCATACAAATAGAATATTTGATACATCCTGGAGCATGTTTTCAGCATATTCACTGGAAATACCTCTGGTCAGAAATTTGTAGTGGGCTCAACTCTTACGGAGGGATGGAAGAGAAGGAAAGGCTTTAATCTATCTATCTTTAGGTCCTTTCCTTTGGGTTTTTAGCCTTTCTAGGGAGCCTGTAGATGGAAAGGCGTTTCTCTTTCTCCAGTCTACCCCTCTCTTTGCCTTACCAAGAATTTCACTACCTCTCAAACATAAGAAATAATCTAGGAAAACCTAAATCCCATCGATTTCCTTGCTGTGGTCATAACGCCTGAACGTGGTTGTGCTGTGTAAGGATTAATTAGGATTTATTCAAGTTCCCCATGCAAAGATGTTCTCTGGCAGATTAGCATAGTTGCCTTTGAACTCAATAATCCATGTGTATTTTAATCCTGCATATTTAGCAATATGCATTCATTCCTTTTTTCAAGGACAAAATTATTCCTGTGAGCTGTGAGGCACAATCTGCTGGGATACACAGTCGTCAAGTTCAGAAAGATCTTATGTTCCTAGAAGCTTTAGGAATGTGTGTAAGCACATGCCCATGGAAGGAGAAGTTCTGCTGGAGAATTTCCTGGCCCCGTGATGCCATTTTAGCTGTTTAGACCCATTCCTAATCCCAACCTCGGGTTACTGCTTCCATCCTGCTCCTTCCCTCCTACTCACATGTGGGCTCACTAAGAATGGATGTTATTTAATGCAATAAGACAAACATCCTACTCATCCACTATCTTTTAACTATCTCAGTCTCTACAGAAGCCATTCCAGGCCTTCTCTCTTCTCCTTAAACCTGTCAATCCTAGGTTTGCTAGTTAGACGGAATTGGCTTGGGAGCGCCAGTTGTTAACATTGCGGTGTGAATATTTACACGTCAGAAATCAGCAAAGGCAACAAATCAGGACTTGGGTTATTGTTTCATTGATTTTTAGACTTTAAAAAGTGATAGAGAAAATGCTAATGATGCAGATTAAACTTAAAAGTATGTCATGGGTATATATTTTATTTTCCAGAGAGCCAGTTATTAAACATTTCCCAGCAGGCCTTTGCTCTCAAAGTATTCCCTCCCTTCATCCTCTCAGTCAAGTCCTAGCCTCATACTTTACCAAAAAGAGACAGAGAAACAGAGAGAGAGAGAGAGAGAGAGAGAGAGAATATTCCCAGAGAGCTTCCCTTTCTCCTCCTCTCATATAATTCAGACATCTACCCATACAATCTCCTAACACTTCTGTCTTAGAAGTGGCCCTTTTCCTAGCCAGACCCCCAATCCCCAACCCCTCTGGTTTTCTCCAGAAATTTTTCCTCATTATTTCTTTTTTTTTCCTTTAATTTTTACCAATCTACTGGATCTAAAGGCAACTTTCAGTGGAAATTAAGTAGCAGAGAAAATAACTTCAGGTCTATCAACCCAGCACCTATTAGGTGTTACCTTAGTTCTACCACTAACTTGCTGCATAAATCTAGACAGGGTATTGTCAATATTGGATTGAGTCTGTGGCCTGTCACCAGGAGCAGGAGAGAGTAAAGTTGGCAGCCCAAGAAAAGGGGAAGGAAGGCAAAGGAGTAGGCTGAACCCAGGGAACTTTCCATATGTCATCCTCCTGAAACTGAAATCTCCTACTGCTTCCTCTACATTTGTCTAGTCCAGTTCATGCTTTAAGTTCCATCTCAAGGGAGGCTGTATGGTACAGGTAAAATCACTGAACTTGGACTCGCAACATCTGAGTTCAAATATCAGTTCTGTCATTTACCATCTGTGTGAACTGGAACAGCTCACTTAACTTTTCTAGGCCTGTCTTCTCCTCTGTAAAATAAAGGGATTGATCCCAAAGAGATCATAAAAAAGGGAAAAGGACCCACATGTACCGAAATATTTATAACAGCTTTCTTTGTGGTGGCAAAGAATTGGAAATCAAGGAAATTCCCATCCATTGGGGAATGTCTGAACAAGTCGTGGTATATGAATGTAATGGAATATTATTGTGTTGTTAGAAATGATGAGCAGACAGATTTCAGAAAAACCTGGAAAGACTTAAGTAGATTGAAACAGAGTGAAGTGAGAAGAACCAGGAGAACATTATACACAGTAGCAGCAACATTATGTGATGATCAACTATGATAGACTTGGCTCTTCTCAGCAGTGCAATGATCCAAAACAATTCTAAAGAACTCATGATAGAAAATGTTTTCCACATCCAGAAAAAAAAACAACTGTGAATTCTGAATGCAGATTGAACCAAACTGCTTCTACTTTTTGGCTGTTTTTTTCTTCTTTTTTGAGGTTTTCCCCTTGTGCTCTGATTCTTCTTTCACAATATGACTAATGCAGAAATATGTTTAATGTGATTGTACATATATAACCTATATCAGATTGCTTTCTGTCTTGGGGAGGGGGGAAGGAAGGGAGGGAGGGAGAAAAATTTGGAACTAAAAATCTTATAAAACAAATGTTGAAAATTATCTTTACATGTAACTGGAAAATAACAAAAATACTTTTATGATAAAATAAAGGTATTGGCCAGTCTTCAATAAACCTCAAAACATAGATTACATAGGCAAGAGCTCTCAATTTGACTAAAATTGCTCGGGAAACAGGAAAGTAACTTGGCACAGATTAGGTTTCAATCAATGTTATAACATATATCATAACAATTCATTTTAAAAATGAGGATGCTAGACTAGATAACCTCTAAGGTCCTTTCCAGTCTTAGATCTAAGATCCTTCTTCCATGAGCTAGATCCCATTTCCCTCCATTCCACCCCCCCCCCATATTGCTCACTATCTTTTCTAGACTCATAATGATTATGATCTATACTTCCCATTGGGTGCTTAGCATACATTTTGTTGTTGTTGTTGTTGTTCAGTTGTGTCTGATTCTTCATGACCCCATTTGGGGTTTTCTTGGCAAAGATACTGGAGTGGTTTGCCATTTCCTTCTCCAACTCATTTTACAGATGGAAAAACTGAGGTAAACAGGTTAATGGACTTGCTCAGGGTCACATAGCTAGTGTCTGGATCCAAATTTTAAGTCAGAAAGATGAGTCTTCCTGACTGCAGGCCCTGTATTCTATCCACTACACCAGTAGCTGCTATGTATTAAGTGAACCACAGGATCATATTTGGGATGATTTGGGGAAATCCCTGCTTTGGTAGACTGAGTTATCTACCTTGGAGTTGGGCCTGTGTTCCTTGATGAAGGACATGATCCTTATTGAGATGATATAGCAACTCCTGATTGGCCATTAGTGACAGGAGTTGCATCAGAAGTGACTAGCCAAAGTCAGGAAGAGTTATAATGTTATAGGTGAAACTGAGGAGAAACAGTTTGCTCTCTCCTTCAGATGAGCAGGCAGGCAATAAATATTTATTAAGCACTTACTAGGTGGCAGGAACTGTGCTAAGCACCAAGGATACAAATACTGGCAAGTGTTCTTCCAGTACTTCTTCTACCTTAGACTTCCAGCATAAAGGGAGGAGGAGATTTCACTCCCCCTCCCCCCACAGCAGGAATGGTAATGAGAACATGGAGCCTGCCTACGCGAGTCTGTGTCCTCTATTTCCTTCTACTTTTTGTTTCTTCCCAGAGCAAAGTCCAATAACCAGCCAGTGATCCTGAGAAATGAATGTTTCCAGTCCTGATGGTAACTTCATGAATCTGAGATGTCAAGTTTTTCTGGGTCCAGTGTCATCTGCCCAGCAGACAGTGATTAATTCATGCACTAACACCACTTCCAAGACAATGCTTTTGACCAAGAAAAGGACTAAGAAAACTGGGGATGAAAACTTCGTGAGTTGATCAGACAGTGTGGATTTGAGATGAAAGTGAAGTCTCTATTTCAGCAGGCCCACAAAGTTGTCTTTACCTCTTGGAGAAAATATAATGTTTGTGTTAGCATGTTTTATGTTTCTGTATTTGCTAAAGTTTCCTTTGAGTCTTTTGTATTTTAAATATTTTCGGTAGTGAAGGAAGTTAATCGTTGTCCTCCACCCAATATCCATGTTATGTACTGAATACCCTTCTGGAAAGGACTCTGTTACCCATTTTTTTGGGAAGACCATAGAGTTGAGCTATACCTAAGTTTGATTTTAGAGATTTTCCAGAAGTTACTCTGGACTGGGGACCATAAAGCAAGGAGAGTTAGACCTTCCTGACCTCACTCTCTTACAGATCAAGTCCACTCTCAGGATGAATGGAATCTGGAGCCCTTTGGGGAGGAGCATTCCCTGTCCCATGCTCACATCACAGAACAAAGAGAACTTAGAGCTTTTTTTTTTCAATACAGCTGAGAAAACTGATAAAGGCCTAGTAAATTGCCTCAGGTGACACAGGTAGTGACCCAGCTTAGTTGGGATTTGAACCCAAGTCCTCTGACTCCCTATTCAGAACTCTGTCCCTTCATTAATATTGGATGAGACAAAATTCATTATTCAGCTGAAAAATATAGCAGTAAGTTGAGTCCGTGAACGTAATTTTAAATGTTTTTTAATGTCTTAATAAAAAAGGCGCAGATATCTAGCGACTATTTTTTTAATCATAGCCTGTATAGGGAGAGACCTTTTAAATGTTAAACTCTATTACAGGCACATGAAACCTTAAGATGGAGTTAGTACATGAAGACTTGGAATGCCACTTCTGAAAGGTGGCCAACTCCTAAACTGGGAAGATGCTTTAATACTTCTGGCCACAGAACATAACAGGGCAGTTTGACCAAAAGAACCCCAGGCCCAAAGCCAACAGACTATCAATTTCTAGGGCTAGTTACTGACTCATTTTATAACTGGGTCAGGTATCCACATTTACCCCATACTTCTTTTCCCAAATCTACTAAATAAGGTAAATTATAACTTTCCCTCCCAAGCTGATAGTAATATTATGAAAAATTTTTAAATATAATGAGATTATTTGGGATACTATTTAAATTTTCATTTACATTTATCGTATTTTTAATATTTTAATTAATTTTTTCAATCAAATAAAGTCTGCCTTCTTTCCCTTCCACCTCTATCTTCCTCCTCCCCCATTGAGAAAACAAGAAAAATAAAACACCTCTTAAAAATGAGTATGGTCTAACCATTGTCCAACAATACTGAAATAAATTCTTGAATTGGCCATGTGCAAAAATAAAGTCTCAATCTGCACTCAGAATCTACCACCTCTTTATCAGTAAGGGTGAAACGTGTTATCATGAATTCTCAGAAAATTGTTCTTGGTCATTATGTTGATCAGAATTCTTGTTTGTTTTGTATAACATTATTACTGCATAAATTATTCTGCTTCTAGTCTCTTCACTTTGTATTCATATGAGTTTTCCTTGGCCTCTCCGAAACTACCTCCTAACCACCTCCTTCTTCATTTCTTAAAGTACAATAGCATTCCATTGTACAAAAATATTTATAGCAGTTCTTTTTGTGATGGCTAAGAATTGGAAATAGAAGGAATGCCCATCAACTGGGGAATGGCTATACAAGTTGTAGTATATAAGATTATGATGGAATATCATTGTGCTATAAGGAATGACAAGCAGGATGATTTCAGAAATGCCGGGAAAGACTTGTATGAACCGATGTATAGTGAAGTGAGAAGAACCAAGAAAACATTGTGCACAGAGACAGCAATATTGTTTGAAGAAGGACTGTGAATGATTTAATTATTCTCAGCAATACAATGATCCAAGACAATCCCAAAGGACTAATGATGAAGCATGCTATCCACCTCCAAAGAAAAAAACTGATATTGATTGAACACAGACTGAAGCATGCTATTTTTCACTTTCATTTTTTCTTTTATTCAAATTTTCTTATAGAAAATGACTAATATGATAATTTTTTACACAATTGTATATGTATAACATATATCTGATTGCTTACCACTACAGGGAGTGGGTAGGGGAGGGAGGGAAGGAGGGATAAAATTTGAAACTCAAAACTTTAAATAAAAATGTTTATGATTTTTTTAAAAAAACAATAGTATGCTATCATCTTTATATGCCACAACTTGTTCAACCATTCCCCAAATGATGGGCAGTCCCTCAATTTCCAATTCTTTGCCACTGTAAACAGAATTGCTAAACTTATTTTTGTACATATGGGTCCTTTTTCTTATCTTTGATCTCTTTAGAAGCATAGACCTAGTAGTAGTATTTCTGGGTCAAAGCATATGCACAGTTTAATTGCTTTCCAGAACAACTGAATCAGTTCACTGATCCACCTGAATTAATGTACCTGCTTTTTCCATAGCCACTCCAGCAGTTGTCATTTTCCTTTATTTGTCAACTCTGCCAACTCCAACAGGTATAAGATAGAACCACAGAATTCTCATTTGAATTTCTATAATTATTAGTGACTTAGAGCATTTTTTATGTAGCTATTGACAGCTTGTCTTTCTTCCTCTGAAAGCTGTTTACTCATATCCTTTGACCTTTTATCAACTGGGTAACAGCTCTTATTCTTATAAATCTGACTCAGTTCCCTTTCTCGCTTAGAAATGAGACTTTCACCAAAGAAATTTGCTGCGAAGATTTTTTCCCCATCTACCTGCTACTCTACTAATTTTAGATGTATTGTTTTTACCTGTGCAAAAACTTGTTAATTTTACTGATCAATAAACATTTATTAAGCTCCTACTATGTGCTAAGCATTAGCAATACAGAAAGAAATTTTAAAAAACAGTCTTTGCCTTCAAGTAGCTTACAGTCTTATGGGGAAGACAACATGTAAACAAATATATACAAAGCAAGTTATATAGAGAATAAATAGGAAGTAATTAACAGAGGGGAGACACTAGAATAAGAGGGGTTGGAAAAGACTTCCAGTAAAAGATGGCATTTTAGCTGGGACTTAAAAGAAGGTAGCAGGCAGAGCTGAGGAGGAAGAGTATTCCAGGCAACTCAGACAGACAGAGACTATGCCTGGAGCCTCGAGATGGAGTGTCTTGTTTGTGGAACAGCAGGGAAGTCATTGTCACTGGATTGAAGAGTACATACAAGAAAAGGCATAAGAATGAAAAAGTAGGAGGGGGAAACATTATAAAGGGCTTTGAATACCAGAGCATCTTGTATTTGATCCTGGAGGAAAGAGGGAGCTACTGAAGTTTGCTGAGTAGACATGCACTTCAAGAAAAGCATTCTAGGGGCAGCTAGGTGGCACTGGCCCTGGATTCAGGACAACCTGAGTTCAAATCTGGCCTCAGACATTTGATACTTACTAGCTGTGTGACCCTGGGCAAGTCACTTAACCCCCATGGCCCCACCAAAAAAAAGAAAAGAAAAGAAAAGCATTCTAGAGGCCGAATGGAGGATAGATTGGAATGGGGAGAAATTTAAAGCATGAAGACCTGGCAGAAAGCTATGACAATACTCCAGTCATGGGAGCTAATGAGGTCATCAAGTAAAGTAGTCTAGAGAAAAAAAAGAGGGCCTAGAATGGAATCCTGATAGATACCTACAGCTAGAGGCCATGATCTAGAAGAGGATCCAGCAAAGGAGACAGATAGTCAGATAGATAGTGTGGGAACTAGGAGAAAGCAGTGTCCTGAAAAACCTAAAGAGAAGAGAGTATCAAAGAGGAGAAAGAGATCAACAGTGTCAAAGGTTGCAGAGAAGTCAAAGAGAATAAGGATTAAGAGGCCATTGCATTTGTCAACTAAGAGATGATTAGTATCTTTTCAGGGGGCCATTTTGGTGGAATTATAAGACTGGAGACCAACTTGTAAGCAATTAAGAAGAGAGTGAGAGGAGAAAAAGTGGAGGCACCAACTGTGGATTACCTTTTCAAATTTAGCCACAAAGGGCAGAAGAGATGTGAGATAACAGCAAAAATGGAGAGATAAATTGAGGGTTTTTTCAGGATAAAAGAGTCATAGGTATATTTGTAGGCAGTGGAGAATGATCCAGTAGATGAGGAAAGTCTGAAAATAAGTGAAAGAGTGGGGATGGTCCTCCGTTGGGGGAGACAGGATAGAATGGGATCACTAGAGGGGATTAGCCTTGGTAGGAGTAAGATCACTCCATCATGTGAGAGAGGGGTGAAGAAGGAGATAGTAGCAAAGGTAAATGAGTGATATGACATGAGGAATAGGGAAGAGAAGGAACCTCACAGCAAATGACCTCAATTTTTTCTGTAAAATATGAGGCAAGTTTCTCAACTGAGAAAGTAGAGGGAGAGATGTGGGTTAAGGAGGAATGAAAAAAGTTGGATGAGTTCCTGTGAAGAGTCGGATAGTGAATCTATAATGTTAATAAGAGGGGGTGGAGCCAAGATGGTGGAGGAAAGGCAGTAAACTCTTGGAACTCACAACATGATCGCTCAAAAAAAACCTCCAAATAATGCCATAGGACAATTCCTGGAGCAGCACAACCCACAAAAGAACTGGCTGAGATCATTTTCCAGCCAAGGATGGCTTAGAAGGTTGGAAGGAGGGGGCTGCTGTGCTGAGGCAGGAATGGAGCCCAACCTCACAGTCACACCGACACAAATCCAGTCCCAGGCAGGCCTCGACAGGGAAAAAGACCCTCAGAGCCTCTGAATCAGCTGCAGCACCAGTGTCTTCTGGAACTAAGCTCACAGTCTGGTGAGAGGGCTGAGCGGTTGGCCAGGAGGAGATTACAGGGGTCTCTGCTGGTTCTGAGGCAGAATTTGGGTGTTTTACCCCTGCTGGGTGGTGGTGGCTCAGGTGCGCAGGCTTGTTGGAGCTAGCAACCCCAGCACACTAAGTTTTGGTGCCTGGTTAAGTAGCAAGTTGACCTGGGGTTATCTACAGACCAGAGAAGAGGCCAGGCAAGTGAAGAACCTGCCCCTCCTTAAATCGTACCACCTTACACCCCCTGAAGCTTGGGACACTACATCCTGGAAGCAGAATCCCACTTTAAGAAGGAATTAAAAGTCAAGTAGAAGATGGGCAAGATGAGCCAACAGAGAAAGATGCAGACTATAGAAGGTTTCTTTAGTGACAAGGAAGATCAAGGTACACCCTCAGAAGAGGATAGCAACATCAGGGCTCCTATATTCAAAGCTTCCAAAAAAATATGAATTTGTCTCAGGCCATAGAAGCGCTCAAAAAGGACTTTGAAAATAAAGTAAGAGAGGTAGAGGAAAAAATGGAAAGAGAAATGAGAGTGATGCAGGAAGGTCATAAAAAAAAAGGCAACAGCTTGAAACGGTTAATAAGATTGCCTAGCAGCAGTGAGGGCCCAGTTGAGGTTGTACAACATGAATTTGTAGTGGACCTAGTCAGAAAAGTTGTGTGATTTTTCTCTGTCTTCAGTAGTAACATGTATAGGAGTGAAGTCATTTAATGGTGAGAATGGTCCAAGGCTGAGGCTTGGCTAGATATAATCAATAAAAAGATAAAGGGAAAACATGATAAAGGAGCTAGTGATTCAAGAGAGGAGGGCAGTGTAGAGCTGAGTTGGTTCACTAATGGATCAAGATGAAGAAGAGAATTATGTAATCAAAATTGTCCATTTTACATCCTATGATCTTCTCTATTTCTTGTTTGGTCATGAACTTTCCCCCCCCCCATCCAATTTATTCTTTGTTCCTCTAATTTGCTTATGATGTCATCAGTTATGTCTAGGTCGCCCACCCCTTTTAGCATATCTTGATGTACAATGTGAGATGTGAGGCTATACCTAGTTTTTGCCAGACTGCTTTGTAGTTTCCCAATAGGTTTTGTTGAATAGTGAGTTTTTTACCCCAGTAACTGTGATTTTTAATTTATCAAACACTAAGCTACTGTGTTCATTTATTTTTTTTATTTTTTGGCTTTGAATAGAAATTTTATTTTCCAAAACAGATGTAAAAACAAATTTTAACATCAATTTTTAAAAAAAACTTTCTGTTCCAACATCTCTTCCTCCCTCCATTCCCACCCCCCACCCACAAGAAATCAAGCAATTCAAAATAAGTTATACATGAGTAGTCCTGTGTTCATTTATTCTGTATATTGTGTGCCAAAACTGTTCCACTCATCAACCTCTCTATTTTTTTTGTGGGGCAATGAGGGTTAAGTGACTTGCCCAGGGACACACAGCTAGTGTCAAGTGTCTGAGGCCAGATTTGAACTCAGGTCCTCCTGAATCCAGGGTCAGTGCTTTATCCACTGCTCCCAACCTCTCTATTTCTTAACCAGTACCAAACTATTTTGATTTTTACTACTTTGTAGTCTAGTTTGAGATTCAATATTTTGATGCTCCCTTCCTTCCTACTTCTTTTCATGATTTCTCTAGTCTTAATTTTTTTGTTCTTCCAAATTAATTTTATTATTTTTCTAAATAAAAGAAAATCTTTTAGTAGTTTAATTTGTATTGCATTGAATAAGTAAATTAATATTGGTAGTATTACCACATTTATTATATAAGTTCATCTTATCCTTGAGCGATTAATATTTTTCCATTTATTTAAATCTATCTGAATTTAGTCAATGAACATTTTATAGAAATATTCATATAGTTCTTGTGTGTGTCTTGGCAAGTTGTCTCCCCAATATTTTATACTTTCTGTATTTAATTTAAATGAAATTTCTTTATGTATGTGATCCTGCTGGACTTTGTTGCTCATATATGGATGTGCTGATAAAGTAAGTTTATTTTATATCCTCTAACTCTGATAAAGTTGTTCATTATTTCAATTAGCTTTTTAGCTGACTCTCTAGGTTTCTCTAAGTGAATCAAATCATCTGCAAAAACTGGTAACTTTCCACATCAATAACAAAACTAACCAAAATCATATGATTATCTCCATAGATGCAGAGAAGGCATTTGATAAAATACAACACTCATTCCTATTGAAAACACTAGAGAGCATAGGAATAGAGGGGATTTCCTTCAAATAATAAGCAGTATCTACCTAAAACCATCAGCAAACATTATATGTAATAGAGACAAGTTAGAGGCATTCCCAATAAGATCAGGGGTGAAACAGGGATGTCCATTATCACCTCTATTATTTAATATTGTACTAGAAACATTAGTTTTAGCAAGAAGAGAAGAAAAAGGAATTAAAGGAATTATAACAGGCAAGGAGGAAACAAAACTTTCACTCTTTGCAGATGATATGATGGTATACTTAGAGAATCCTAAAGAATCAACTAAAAAACTACTTGAAACAATCAACAACTTTAGCAAAGTTGCAGGATATAAAATAAAACCACATAAATCATCAGCATTTCTATGCATGACCAACAAAGCTCAGCAGCAAAAGACAGAAAGATAGATAAATTCCACTTAAAGTAATGGTAGACAATATAAAATACTTGGGAGTCTACCTGCCAAGACAAACCCAGGAACTCTATGAATACAAAATACTTTTCATGCAAATAAAATCAAATCTATATAAATGGAAAAATATCAATTGCTCATGGATAGGCCAAGCTAATATAATAAAAATGACAATTCTGCCTAAATTAATTTACTTATTCAGTGCCATACCAATCAGACTACCTAAAAACTATTTTATAGAGCTAGAAAAAATAATAACAAAATTCATCTAGATGAACAAAAAGTCAAGAATGTCAAGGAAACTAATGAAAAAAATTCAGAGGAAGGAGGGCTAGCTGTACCAAATTTGAAGCTATACTATAAAGCAGCAGTCATCAAAACTATTTGGTACTGGCTAAGAAATAGAGTGGTGGATCAATGGAATAGGTTAGGCACAGGAGACACAGTAGTAAATGATTATAGTAATCTACTGTTTGATAAACCCAAAGACTCCAGCATCTGGGATTGGAACTTAGTATTTGACAAAAACTGCTGGGAAAATTGGAAGAGAGTATGGCAGAAACTAGGCATAGACCAAGATCTTACACCATATACCAAAATAAGGTCAAAATGGGTACAAGATTTAGACATAAAGGTTGATACCATAGATAAATTAGGAGAGGAAGGAGTAGTTTACCTCTCAGATCTATGGAGAGGAAAATAATTTATGTCCAAACAAGAGATAGAGAATATTATGAAATGCAAGATGAATGACTTTGATTACATTAAATTAGAAAGGTTTTGTACAAACTGAAGCAATGCAGCCAAAATTAGAAGGGAGGCAAAAAGCTGGGGAACAATTTTTACAGCCAGTATTTCTGATAAAGGCCTCATTTCTAAAATATATAGGGAACTAAGTCAAATTTATAAGAATGTAAGTCATTCCCCAATTGAGAAATGGTCAAAGGATATGAACAGGCAGTTTTCTATTGCCATATGAAAAAATGCTCTAAATCAATACTGATTAGAGAAATGCAAATTAAAGCAACTCTGAGATGCCACCTCACAACTATCAGATTGACTAATGTGACCAAAAAAGGAAAATAACAAATGTTGGAGAAGCTGTGGAAAAATTTGGAATGCATTATTGGTGGAGATGTGAACTGATTCAACTATTCTGGAGAGCAATTTGGAACTATGCCCAAAGTGCTATGGGACTGTTCATACACTTTGAACTAGTAGTACCACTGCTAGGTCTGTATCCCAAAAAGATCATAGAAGAGGGAAAAGGACCAACATGTACAAAAATATTTATAGCAGCTCTCTTTGTGGTGGCAAACAACTGGAAACCAAGGGAATGACCATCAATTGGAGAATAGCTAAACAAGTTGTGGTATATGGATGTAATGGAATACTATTGTGTTGTAAGAAACAATGAGCAGGCAGATTTCAGAGAAACCTGGAAGGACTTACATGAACGGATGCTGACTGAGAGGAGCAGAACCAGGAGAACATTGTACACAGTAACAGCAACATTGTGTGATGAACAATGGTGATAGGCTTGGCTCTTCTCAGCAGTGCAATGATCCAAAACAATTTCAAAGAACTCATGATAGAAAATGTTCTCAACATCCAGAGAAAAGAACTGTGGATTATGAATGCAGATTGAACCATACTGTTTCTACTTTGGGACTGTTTTTTTTCCCTTCTTTTTTGAGGTTTTTCCCTTGTTCTCTGATTCTTCTTTCACAATATCACTAATGCAGAGATATGTTTGATGTGATTGCACATATATAATCTATATCAGATTGCTTTCTCTCTTGGGGAGGAGGAACAGAAGGAAGGGTGGGAGAAAAATTTGGAACTAAAAATCCTATGAAAACAAATGCTGAAAACTATCCTTATATGTAACTGGAAAATAATAAAATACTTTTTTAAATAAAAAAAGTGGTAACACTGTTTCCTCTTTGCCTACACTTATTCTCCCTTAATTTCCCTTTCTTGTGCTATTATTATAGCTAGTCTTTCTAGCACTATATTGAATAAGAAGGGTGATAATGGATATACTTGCTATATCCTTCATCTTGTTGGAAATATCCCTACCATATCCCCATTACAGATAATGCTATTTCTTGTTTAGATAGCTACTACTTCTATTAAGAAAAGACGCATTTATTCCTCTGCTTTCCAGTGTTATTAAAATAAATGTTTTTAATCTTACAAAAAGCTTTTTATGCATCTATTGATATAACTATTGTTTCTGTTGTTTTTGTTGTTAATATGATCGATTACATTTGTAGTTTTCCTGTTATTGAATTAGTCTTGCATTCCTGATATAAATCTGATCTGGCAATAGTATATAATATTTTGATGTATTGCTATAATCTCCTTGCTAGTATTTTATTTACTTTTTCCCATTGATATTCATTAAGGATATTGATCTATAGTTTTCTTTCTCTATTTTGACTCTACCTAGGTTAGGTATTAAGATCATATTTGTATCATAAAAGGAATTCAATAGGACCGCTTCTTTTCCCTTTTTCTCCCCAAGCAATTTATGTAACATTGGCATTGTTCTTTGAATGTTTGATAAAATTCACTTATAAATTCATCTGTTTGGACTTTTTTCTTTGGGAGTTCATGTATGGTGTGTTTAATTTCTTTTTTTAAGATTGGGCTAAGTTCTCTGTTTCTTCTACTAATATTGGCATTTTATATTTTTTGTAAATATTTACCCATCTCATTTAAATTGCTTATTTTATTGGCATGTAATCAGGCAAAATAGTTTCTGGTAATTTATTTTATTTCTTCTTTATTGGTTATGAATTCCCTTTTTTCATTCTTAATACTGGCAATTTAATTTTCTTATTTCTTTCTTTAGTCAAGTTAGTTAACAGCTTATCTATTTTAGTCATTTGGGTTAATTTTTAAATAGCTTTTTATTCATTCAGTGAGGGGTTTTTTAACTTTTAATTTTGTCAATCTTTGATTTCTTTAGGGTGTCTCTTTTTTTGTCTAATTGGAGGGTTTTTTAAATCTGTTGCTTTCTAAGTGTTTTTTTGTTTGTTACATACCTTTTCTTTTTTTATTGGTGAAAGTATTTAGAGACATCAAATTTCCCCTAAGAATTACTTTTGGCTGAATCCAAAAAATTTTGACATATTGGCTCATTGTTGTCATTATCTTTTAATGAAGTTATCTATTGGTTCTATGATTTGTTTGGGGTTTTGGGGGGAGGGGTTGCAGGGCAATTGGGGTTAAGTGATTTGCCCAGGGTCACACAGCTAGTAAGTGTCAAGTGTCTGAGGCCGGATTTGAACTCAGGTACTCCTGAATCCAGGGCCGGTGCTTTATCCACTGCACCACCTAGCCGCCCCCTCTATAATTTGTTTTAAACCACCCATTCTTTAGGATTGAGTTATTTACTCTCCAATTAATTTTAATCTTTTCAAAAAATATTGAATCTTTTCTTCAGTAGTGTTTTATTTCATAGTTTTATTGCACTGTGTTCTTATAAGGGGTGTTCAGTATTTGTGCTTTTCTTCATTTGCATAGTTTTTAGGTCCTGATACAAGATCAATTTTTGTCAAAGTGTCACACACAACTGAAAAATATGTATATTCCTTTCTATTACTATTCAATAATCCCCATAGGTCTATACTATCTAACTTTTCTAAAATTATATTTGGGTCCTTAACTTTTTACTTGTTTATTTTTTGTTAAATTTATCAGAGACTGAAAGGGGTAGATTTAGATCCCCTGCTTTTATAGTTTTACTATTTCTTCCTATAGCTTGATTTTTCATTTGTGTGTTTTGTGTATTTGTCATTAGGTACATATCTGTTTAGTATTTATATTAATGTATTTCAGTAAAATGTGGTTTATCTTTGGCTCCCCTGCCCCTCTTTTCTTTCCTTTGCCTCCTTGTCCAATCATAGATATTTTATCTCATCTTTCTTTTTTAAAAAATATTTTATTATTTATACAAAATCACAAAAAATTTACTCTAGAAGGGACCTCAATGCAAAATGTGATTGGGGTAGGGGATAGTGGTTAGGTATGAATAGACATATGCCCTACTAGAGGATGGCTCAACAAATAATCCTATGTTCCTTAACACAGTATGCCCTAGTGAGGTCACAGATATGTTATAGACTGAAAAAAGCTAGGAAACACTACACTGAATCATATGTTCAGAGCCAGAAGTCATCAAATCCAACACCTTCATTTTATAAAGAAACTTATCTGCACAGAGAGGTTAAGTTGTTGGTCAAAAATGCATAGTTAATTAGTGTTAGAGGCAGGATTTAGACCTCAGTCTTCCTAAATCCAGGTGCAGTACTCTTTCCACTATACCCCATTGCCTCTCCACTATACAATACTGTCATGTTATGGCTGCCCCTACATTGAGAACTTTTCACAGCATTGGTTTGATATGGTCCCTTCTCAAAATAAATGTACTCATTCCTCAGTTGTCAGTTCTGAAAACTGGTGGCAAGGTATCACATGTCTCCCTAACAGACACACTCTGCTATTGACAGCATTCTTCATAACTATAAAGGCCTGAGACAGGCAGCCAGCCTTCCCAGGAAGGAATGATAGCAGCTGGAAATCATTTTAAAGACAATTAAGACTAATGAGCTGACTCAGCAAGGGGGCCTGCTCTAGCCATGGGAAATGGTTTTCAACTGGGAATGTAGTAGGGACCAGAGAAGAAAACAGGACAGAATCTGAGTTATCAAAGGCAAACTAAGAATGAGAAATGAAGTCCCATTCACTTAGCTGCCCCTAACTTCTGCAGCCACTGTTTTAAAAACACTTCTTCTCACTGATCATTGACCATAGGTCTTGTACTCTTGAATCTCCTTTTCTTCTCCACCTCTATTAACAACTCTGTTCCTCAAAAACCCAATGTTCTACACAACTTTAGTAGGAGCTCCTAGAGAAAATTTAAGCGCTAATAGTATTTTCCCTCGAATAAAATAAATATTAAACTTAAATCATACAACCTTAATATATAAATTTAAATAAAATTTAAACAAATTAAGTAAAATGAAATAAATATAATTTTAATGTATAAATTTAAATTAGTTAAAATAAATATTAAATACTAAAATAACATATATTGAAAATACTGCTTGAGGCAATATTTTTGCAAGTCTGCTTAATCTGGGGTTTATGACCTTTTTTTCAAGTATTTTGATAACTGTATTTCAATAGAATTAGCTTCCTAATTTCATGTACTTTATCATATGCATTTAAAAGTATTACTCTGAGATGACCATAGGCTTTACTAAATTGTCAGAGGGATCCATGTTACATAAAGAAGGTTAGAAACTCCTGGTATAATGGATGGTCTGTCCATGACCCGAACTCTGTGGCAAGCCACTAAACCTATCTGAGCCCCTGGATCCCCTGGCTCTGATAGGTGAGCTTTTGTCTTATATTGCCAAAATTCAGACCTCCATATTACTTATCTGCCTGGTCCACACCATGCTACCATGTCCTCTGCTTCTAGATGCTCTTGTGATGATATTTCTTATTAGAAGGTAAGATCCTTGAGCACAGGAACCATCTTGTTTGTTTATATTTACATCCCTGGCACTTAGCACAGTACCTAGAATATTGTAAGTTATTTAAAAATATTTTTCCCATCTATCTATCAATCTTCTTTCTGTCTATCCATCTAGTCACCCAAGTCTTCCCAGGTTTCTCTCCTACAGCTCCTTTCATCATTTCTTACAAAGCAATAATCTCCATTACATTCCTATACCATAATTTGTTCAGCCATTCCCCAACTGATGAGTACCCCTTAGTCTCCAGTACTTTACTATATGAGGGAGAGCCACTAGAAGTATTTTTGTACATATGGATAGTTGATACATATGGATAACTTTTGAAGACTTAAGAACTCTGAACAATGCAACAGACAAACTATAACTCCAGAGAATTTATGAAGAAGCACTTCCCACTTCTTGGCAAAAAGGTGATAGACTAGAGATATATAAAGAGATAAACATTTTTGGACCTGGCCAATACGTGTTTTTTTTTTCTTGATTTCATTAATTTGTTCCAAGAGATATTTAAGGTGTGATTTTTTGGTGGGGAGGGTGAATAGGAGTAAGGAAAGGGGAGAATCCTGATAGTGGTGCCAAAAAGAAGAAAAAAGATTGTTAATGAAGGATCTATAGAAAATACTCAGAAAAAATATCAGAAGGAGGTTTAGGGAAACACGGACAAGCAAGATATTATTGGAACTAACATACTGATGGTTATATTTTTTTTTAGATAAACTATAAAGAATGAAGTTTATGGTTTCAAGTACAATAATCTTTTTGCTATTCTTTATTTATAGAAATGTTCACATTGTTGGTATTTGTTAAGTTCATAATAAGAAAAAAATGTTTTTAAAACCTCTTCTTTTTGGGGGGGTGCATAATTAAATCCCATTTCTTGTGTTGTTTCTTTGATGTGCTTTCATTGAGAATTCTTATAAAAATTTTCTATAAATAAGAAAGTGTGCCTATGAGGTTATATAAAATATAAAACTGAACCTAAGTTCACCATACTACTCCAAGAAGAGTTATTAAGTTGAGCTCCTAGGTTATACCAAAACAACAACCCAGGAGACTATTTGTTCCACTTAAAGATCTAAAGGAATGCTAACATGTGAGGCAAGCTATGCTATTCTGGAAAAAAAAAAAACAGTAACTTTAGAGCCAGAACACCTAGACACAAATCCCAGGTTCTACTACTTATCCTTCACTAAGTCATTTAAATAATCTGTGTCTCAGTTTCAATTGTGAAAGAAAGAGGGAGGAGGAGAGGGAGGGCGAAGGAAATACTTGTACCACCTATCTCACAGAATTGTTTTAAGGATCAAATGAGGCAATGTACAAATGTGCTTTTAAAATATCCTCCTTTTAAAGGAATCTCTCCACAATGGGGAGATAGTTTAAAAAGATCACTTTCTATCAAAGGAACAGGTTTTTTTATCTTGCATTTATTATTAAAGCAAACAATAAGTACTTGTCTTTCACACTTATCTTGGAATCTAGACAGCCTTCATGAAAGAGGCCAATTAATGCTAAAAAGCAATAGACCTCTATTTGATAGCATTTTAACGAACACAAGGGAAAGTGTAAGGCCAAACATGGGGTGTCCTAGAGTAGGAACATGGAAGACAAAAGCAGCAAAGTCAGGATGGTTGTTAGTATAAGAGCAGCTAGTTGGCACAGTGCAGAGTGTACAGGTCCTGTAGTAAGGAAAACCTGAATTCAAATCCTGCTTTCAGACATTTATTAAGTGGGCAAGTCATCTAGCCTCCATCTGCCTCAGTTTTCTTATATGTAAAATAGATAATAGTAGTATCTACTGCATAATGTTGTGGTGAGGGTCAATTAAGATAACAACACATTTACTATAATTTCTTTGGTTGGGGTCCTTCCCTTTAGAGTTGGTGCCAAAATTTTCTCTTTCAATTCATAATAGCAAAATGGTAAAGCCAGAAAAAAACCACAGTTGCTGCTGAAATTGAGGAGGTTGTTCCTTTTCTTTCTATTATCTTTTGTGCAGACGTTCCAGGGATCTCAGCTTGCTGGTAAGGGTGTTGTTTTCCATGTTTTTAATTTAAGAATAAAAAAGTTTTAATCTCAAAAATCTTGGTTAGTTTATTCTTGCATTTTATTGCTTGGATGTATCTTTGGTGTTGGTAAAGCACTGAAAGTTTCTTTTTGGTTTTAGTACACCTGCAATGGTAAAGGTGCCTATAGAGAGCCAGACCTCACTCAGCCGTGCTCATCTGAGTGGTTGGAGCAGGGTTTTCAGTTGGTGCTTCAGCCTCCTCTTTGCTCTCTTGTGCAGAAGCATTTGGAGGATGAGGTCAGCGGTGATCGTTGTACCGGCTTTGTTTGAAGCATTATATAAATGCAAGCTATTATTATCTCAGGCATGATAGTTTCTAGTCCACAGTAGGGAAAGGGAAGAGAATAAGTATTTAAGTATTTATATAGCACCTACTATGTGCCAGGTGGGTAGCTAGATGATGTAGTGGATAGAGCACTGGGCTTGGAATCAGGAAGACTTAGCTTCATGGATTTAAATCCAGCCTCACACTTACTAGCTGTGTGGCTCTGGGCAAGTCACTTAACCCTATTTGCCTCAGTTTCCTCATCTGGAAAATGAGCTGGTAAAGGAAATGATAAACCACTCCAGTATTTTTGCCAAGATAACCCCAAAATCGGGTCACAAAAAGTCAGACGCGACTGAAACCAATGAACAACAAAAATATCAGGCACTGTGCTAAGAGCTTTAACAAATGTTATCTCATTTGTAAGGGAGAAAAGGGTACAGGGATGATCCTAGGAAGAGGTTGTACTTTGACTTCAGTGGCTCCTAACTGGTGAGAGACTGGCGTCCTATCTCCATACCAGGGAAACTCAAGAAGTGACACCTACCGCCCTTCCCCATGCTAGGGTAGAGAAGCTGACCCCTCCAGATTGCAGTGGTGAGACAGCACCACAGGAGAAGTCCATGAACAGCGTCAAAGCAGGTGACATCTTATATAGGGAAGGCCAGGCTCTCGCTCAAGCAGTTTTGGTTGGTATCCAGTGTTTGGTCATCAAAACCCATTCCCCATACTCTTAAAATCTCAGGACATGGTAGCTTCCAACACAGATTTAATCAAATAGGAATACCAAGAGGAAGTCATTCTTAAAGCATGAACATCCTGCCACAAGAGAAACTAGGCCCCCAAGCCCAGAGGCACCCAATCCACTTAATATCACACAAGATGGAACTGCATTTCCAAACATGATCAAACAGCCGCCTAATCAGCCAGGTGTTGGATTTTCAATCACAAACCTCAAAACACATAATCAAGTATCAGTTAAGCAGGTGTTTGAGGTGTCGATTGAGATAAACAGTTCCCCTTTATGGTTATTTAAGAGAGTTTCTAAACATTAAAATGGAGTTCCTCATACCCGGAAGCCTCAGACTTCAATGAGTTCTACCTTACATCGCAATCCAGGTCTTAAACGGCACTGAAGATTGTGAGAATAGTTCAGTTACTAAAAGGTGTGCTGTGGTAGACATCACAACCTTGAGTTTACCTGTCAAAATCTCTGTTCCTCTTAGCTTGTTTCTGTCACCCTTAAGGTGTTGCCCTTAGGAGGGCAACTGAAGGAATTAGCTGGAACACACTTCACTTTACATCATCACCAACAAAGGATTGTAGCCCAGCCAAACCTCATATGTGAAGACTCAGGAAGATTCATGGGTTCCCTGGGCCCCTAGGATTCCAGGTCCCCTACCTGGGGACAAGAAAATGCAAGGAATTCTGAGAAAAGAAGAAAGACCGGGTCTCTCTAAAATCATGTTTTGAGTTCAAGCCCAGGTGCAAATGAAGACAATTGGCATTTTTTTTTATTTTTTAGTGAGGCAATTGGGGTTAAGTGACTTGCCCAGGGTCACACAGCTAGTAAGTGTTAAGTGTCTGAGGACAGATTTGAACTCAGGTACTCCTGACTCCAGGGCTGGTGCTCTATCCACTGTGCCATCTAGCTGCCCCCACAATTGGCATTTTTAAAAATACCAATCCCTGATAATAACAATACCTGCCTTCCAAAGGTTGTTGTGAAGATCAAGTGAGATATTTGTAAAGTTTTTAGCATAGTTCTTGGTACACAGAGGTACTTAATAAATGATGGCTCCCTTTCAAAAAAATTAAAAATAAATTTAAAAATTTAAATACCAAGCCCAAGCAACTTCTTGAATCAAATGGAAGGTGTTTTTAAGAGGCTATAGTCTAGGGATCAGCTAGGTGGTATAGTGTATAAAATACTGGCCTGGGATTCAGGAGGACCTGAGTTCAAATCCAGCCTCAGACACTTGACACTTAATAGCTGTGTGATCCTGGGCAAGTCATTTAACCCTCATTACCCTGCAAAAATAAAAGTGGCTATAGTCAGCTAATGGCCTCAATATATTTCGTGAATTGCTGGAGGAGCTGGGAAGGAGAAAGGAGGGGTCATGAAAGGCTGTAGGGCCATGTCTTATGAGGACCTGGTTGAAAGAAATGAGACTATGTAGTCTTGAAAAGAGAAAGCTCAGGATGAAACAAGTGGCCATTTTGAAGTCTCCAAAGGACTACCATATGGAAGAGACATTGTACTTGTTTTCTTTGGCCCCAAAGACAGAGCCAGGGGCCGTGTTTGGAAGTTACAAAGATAGATATTGACGCTCAGTGTCAGGAAAAACTTCCTAACAACTGGAGATGTCAAAAAAGGGAAGGGAGGTGCTTTGAGAAGCGGTGGGTCCTTCTTTGGAGGTCTTTAAGCAAAAGCCGGATGACCGACCCATTCTTGACGAGGTCTAGTGGAGATTCCATTCAGAGCTACAACTGCCCTTAGAGAACGAACCCCTGAGTCTGCAAGACCCTCGTTCAAGTACTACCTCTAACACATACTGTGTGATGTCACTTACCTCTTAGTGATACAATGGATAAAGCTCTCAACCTGGGGTTGGAAATACCTGAATTCAAATCTAGCCTCAGATACTTGTAAGATATGTGACCCTGGGCAAATCACTTACCCTTTATCTTCCTTAGTTACCTAGCATTTAGCACAGAGCCTTTCGCTTAGTAGGTGTTTGAAATAAAATGTTTATTGTCAAAGTCCAGCCTTTTAAATATGGCTTCAAGTCACCATTCAGATACTACTAGACTATCAGTCAGTCAGTTAACAAACATTTGTTAAATCTCTACTATGTGATAGACATTGTGCTAAGCCCTGAAGATATAAAAAAAAAAGGCAAAAAAATAGTCTCTGCTCTCAAGAAACTCACAGTCAAATGGGAGAGAAAACATGCAAACAACTAAATACAAAAAAAAAAGACGAATAAACTGGCAATGATAGACAGAGGTGAGGTACTAATATGAATCGGGGTTGGAAAAGGTTCCTTGCAGAAGGTGACATTTTAGCTTCAACTTGAAGGCTGCCATGGAAGCCAGGAAACAGAGACTAGAAGGGAGACCACTGCAGGAATGGGGACAGACGGTGAACATTAACCCCCGTGATTATGGAGGATGATATCACTTGAGGCTCTGCTGGTCCCCTCCTCCAATCTCAACATTTGGTCTATTTATGAGCTACTGACAGTCGGAAAGTTTGACTTCATCACCCTGGATTTCATCATACCCTCCTAGCAATCAGATAGGAAGAAACAACCAGGATCAAATTAAGATTCCTGAGGCTCTGATGTCTTTCGGGCCTAACAGGATTTTATCCTGTGCTCTGAAAGATTCCCTAAACCTATGGCTTACTTTTGTTCCAATAGTAATAATATTCCCATAGCTGAGATTCTTGGAGGGTGATGGGGGAGAGAAAGGGAAGGGGAGGAAAGAGAGGAGAGAGAGAAAGAAGAGAGGAGGAAGGGGGAAGAGGTAAAGGGAGAGAGGAAAATGGCACAGTAGGTAAACACATTTAACGGACTCAGAAAGACCTGAGTTCAAATCCTACCTCAGACACTTAGTAGCTATTTGACCCTGGGCAAGTCATTTAACATCTCTGTTATACTTTCCTCATCTGTGAAACAGAAGCAATAATAGCACCCTACCTCACAGCATCGTTATGGGGATCAAATGAGATGACATATATACAGTGCTTTACAAATCTTAAACCACCGTATAAATGTTATCTATTATTATTCGAAGTCAGCCAATCAAGGTCAGGAGGGAACCTAGTCTCTGAAATCTGATTAATATATGCCCAATAAGTATGCCCACATTCCATGGAGAGGTGCCTCTTACTTGCATCCAAACAAAGGGACACGTCCTCCCATCTCATCATACTGATTGAAGAACTCACTTTGATCACATGCCAGGATTCCAGAGCACTCATGATAAAATATGCTGTTCACCTCCTAATAGAGAGTTGAAAGACTCTGAGGGCAGATCATGACCAATGAGGAAATTTGTCTTGCTTGACTGCACATTTTTAACAGAGGTTTGGTTTTCTTGATTTCTCGATGTGGGAGGAAGAGAACAGGAAGTGGGAGGGAGAGAATGATAGATCTTCATTGAAAAATTAAATTAAATTAGAAACCAACAGAGATTCACTTAACAGAGCAAGCTTTGCTGAATCCCCAGTGTACTTAACTTCGGGGTCCTGATCTTTTCCATGTTGCTGCTGCCAGCTAGGAGATCCAGCTCCTACTTCTACATATGCTACTTGGTCAGGTTCAAACAAACATCTTTTTTGATGTCCCTCAATGAGCCATAAATTACCCCTGTTTGGTTTGAAATGAAAGAGCTAAGTCACAGTCAAGTGATTTGCACCTTGTCCTTGAGTAGCTTTCAATGTCTAGATGTGTTGTACAGTGACAAATACACTGACTATACCAGGATTATACCCAGGGTTCCAATTCCAGCTCTGCACTTTCTGGGGGGTAGGTATAACCTTGGACAAAACACTTTACCTCCTTGACTCCAGTTTCCTCATCTATTAAAGGAAGCAGTTTACAGTCATCCAAATGGAATGGTAGCTTTTGAGTCAGATGGTGGTTGCCCAGGTTACAATCCCAACTCTCCCACTTGCCACCTTTGTGACCTTGGACAACCTACTTAAGCACCACCACTCAGGCCCCCCCACCCACCCCAGTGGGCCTCAGTCCTCTTAAATGTGAAACAAGGCAGTCAGACTAAACATCCACCCCATCTCTAAATCTTCGATCTTATCATCCTGGCTAAAGACAACAGCTTAAACTACAGGAAAGTTATTGTGACCATTGGCCACTACTGACTCCTCCTCTCCTCCATCCCAACTTACAGTGCCCGAATGTGCACACACAGACCTCCCTCTCTTCTCCCAGAGCTAATTCCCAGGAATGGGAAACAGAAGTTGATTGAGCACAAAGCAGGGGTGCTCGTGTGAATGCATTCGAATTAGCATTGTCCCAACAAATTGCCTTTGCCCTGACTTAGAAATTGTTAGGAAAAGACAGAACAAATCTAGGGCTTCTGGGAATGGGAGGTTATGTTTCAGTGGTGGAGGTGATACATTCTGTTATAATAAAACCCTGAAAGTCAAATAACCTGTAATTGGACAAGGTTGCCACAGAAGTGTCACTAGGGAATTGTTCAAAGGGGAACGTGTACATGAAAGAGGTTCAAATCCAATAAGAAGAGGTTTGGGGGAGCGGGGAGGGTGGTGAGGGGAGGTTGAAATGCCTAAATGTAAAATTGCAAGGGAAAAGATGAGCGGCTCTTGCATTTTATCCTTTTATTCAAGTCTGGGCTGTTTTTTTAGATGGAAGGGAGAAAAGACTGAGAAATGCCTCTTTGCCAGGGATAGAGAAAAAGAGAAAAATAGAGCTTTTTTGTCTGACACTATACTGTTCCAGCAGAGAAGTCTGGGTCAATCCATTACTCTTCGTGGATAGCATTCCACTGAATGGCATGGGACCAGAGCTTCATCAGGCTCTTAGGCTTATACCTTCTCTTTGGGGCATACTCCCTTTCTCATATTCCCTCCCCACCCCCTACCTTTACTGCCACACCCCTAAAGTCTTATTGTATGCTTCATTGTAGTGTAGACGTGATCCCAGGGTCTTAAAAGCTACCTGAGAAGAATACAATCTCTGCTAGGTCCTACCAAGCTAGACAGAAGTCCACTATGAGCTCACCAATGCATGAGGTTAGATGAGATGAGATATGACATTTATTAGGGGCTTACTATGTCTCAGGCACTGTGCTAAGCACTGGGAATACAAAGACAAGCAAAAGAAGAGACAGTCCCTAACTTCAGGGAATTTCCATTCAAATAGGATTAGAAGCCTCTTCATCTTTGAACCAGCCTCTCTAAGGTTAGAGAAGCTCGTCACTCAATTGACTAAAGGAAGATGCTCACTCAGCAACAGCAGCTCTTGAAGACTAAGCCATGGAGGGGGGATGATCTGTGACAATGGAAGGAAGTGCCCACACTGATGGATCAAAGAGCCTAGATTTAGAGCTAGAAGGGACCCTAGAGGCCACCAAGTCCAACCCTGCCATCTTACAGCTGAGGAAACAGACATCGAGAGGCCAGGTGATTTGCCCGAGGTCAAACAGCTAGTAAATGGCAAATTCAGGATTTGAAAGGGCGCGATCCACTATGCCACACTGCTTTGCATTCAGACTCACGAATTGTTGAAGCTCTGAGTTCTCTTCCTCTTCTCTTCTATCACCCACCAGTGACTGGCACATCTAAATGATTGATGGGTACTTAACTTTTGTAACTGACTCCCTGACAAAGACAACTTGCAAGTTTCAGATCATACATATTCATTCAATATTCTTTCAATACATCTATTGAGTGCCTGTGACACTGTACCAGTAAAAAGGCATAGTCCCTGTCCTCAGGGAGCTTACAATCCAGTAAGCAAGCTAAGAAGTATATGTACAAGGAGTTCTAATATAAATTAGAACTTAGTAAGGAAAATACTATCAAAGATCTGAGGAGAGGGTGACAGTGGATAAAGCACCTGCCCTGGATTCAGGAGGACGTGAGTTCAAGTATGGCCTCAGACACTTGACACTTACTAGCTGTGTGACCCTGAGCAAGTCACTTAACCCCCATTGCCCCGCCTAAAAAAAATTTTTAATAAAAAAATAAAGTGCCTACTATGTGTCGGGCACTATGTCAGGCACTGGAGCTTCCCTTCCAGAACAATACACATACCAACCTTTCCAAGATCATCCATGTCTATTTCTCAGCCAAATGTTTTGGAGAGAAATAAGCACCCATCTTCCCCCAAAGAGAATCTAGAACAAAGGAAAAGCTTTTGGAGAGGCATTCACTCCATCCTTTTCCCTTTATGTCCGAATAGAAGAAATTTGGTTCTTACCTAAAGAGAGGCTGTCCATCCTTGGCTCTGGTGCCCTAGTGAGTAAGCAGGGTTGGCACTCCATCTTGTGGACAAAAAAGCATTTGCAGAAGATTCCCAGCTCTCTCTGCCAGTGTTGCTTTGGCACCTGCATCTCCTGACAGTGTTCCTAAAGGAGGCAGCTAGCTAGCTTCCCAAATGTCCTTGTCTAATTGCATTTCCTGGGGAGGAAGGAGACTGGAGACCTTCCCCTTCAGGATCACCGGCCTTTTCCCCTGACCTCCTGCTGGGCTCTCTTTCTGTCTGTCATCTTGATTCACAAGGCATAACATTCAGGGCTGTATTAGCATAGAAAGAGACAGCAAGAAATACAGTATGTGGGGAAAACCTTCCGCTTTCTCCTTTCCCTGCAATTATCACTCAGCTGCTTCAGTAAACAACGAAATTGTTCCCCACACACATCATTACCGCTTACAAGATTCAAATAGGCTGGGGGTCAGGAAAGGGATAACGGGTTGATTTCAGTGGGGGGGGTGTTTTTTTTTTTAATAAAATAGTCTACCCTGGCTAAACCTTTTCCCTCTCCTCCCTTGGGAGATGCTGGAACAAGGAGAGAGACAGAAATCAAGATGGCATTTCTCCCATCATACCTGAAGAGAGGATTAAAGTCAAGTCTCACCAGAATGTGGGACAGAAGGAATGCAGGAAAGAAGGAAATAGTCTAATCAAGCTCATGTCTAACAGCACCCTTCCTTCACCACCACTACTACACACACACACACACACACACACACACACACACACACTCTATGCAAGACCTCTGGCCTTCACAGTAGACAAAAGAGGCAAGTACTTAGAATGTAACCTGAGGAAGGGGGAGGAAAAGGGAAAGGAAGGGAATATATATTTAGGAAGCACCTACTAGGCACCAGGCACTTTGCTAAGAAAACATTATTTACAAATATTATCTTATTTAGCCCTCACAACAACTGTGGTTGGTAGGTGCTATTAGCATATCCATTTTACATTTGGGAAATCTCAGGCAGGCAGAGGTTAGCTGACTTGTCCAGGGTCCTACAGCTAGTAAGGGTATGAGGCTAGATTTGAATTCAGGTCTTCCTGACTCTCAACCCAGCTCTTTATTCATTGCAATACCTAGCTGCCTGTGGAAGAGGTGGGGAAGGGAGAAGAAAGGAATGACACAACAAAGGTTCTTTTTCATCTTCATTTTTATAAATGAACATATTTTTATTGCCAAAAATGTCTTCTCTCCAGTAAACCCAGGTATTTACATAGTGATCATTGGCTTTGAAAACTAAAGACCTATCAACACTCAACTCTAAAACACATGGTCTCTATGAACTTGGACAAGGTCATTTCATCTTTCTGAGCCTCAATTTCTTCATCTATAAAATAAAAGGTGCAGGATTAGACTAAGATCTTTAAGGTTCTATTGGGGGTAGTTAGGTAGCACCCAGCCAGAAGTCAGGAAGACTCATCTTCTTAAGTTTAAATCTGGCCTCAGACACTTACTAGCTATATGACCCTGGGCAAGTCACTTAACCCTGTTTGTCTCATTTTCCTCATCTGTAAAATGAGCTGGGGAAGGAAATGGCAAATCACTCCAGTATCTCTGTCAAGAAAACCCCAAATTGGGTCACAAACAGTTGGAAATTACTGAAATGACTGAAACAACTGAACAAGAAGCTTTCCTTACAGAGTCTCTAAATTTCCTTGGAAGTACAATTTCCTAAAGAACTGGGGCACAATATTTAAACCACATCTAAGCCATATAGTTCTCTTGTCCCAGTGCTATCTGGCCTATATAGAGAACAGTAGTAAGCAATATTTTCATCTAGGGCAAGTAGTTGGGGTGGGAGGAGAGAAGGAGAGGGGCTTACCTAGGAAGCAAACTCCAGAAAAGTCAGATGCTTCTTCCCACACTGCTAGAGGAACGAGTAAGGGAAGGGCTTGGGGGCAGCTGCTGCAGTAAGGCATCCTAACCCAGAATACCTGGAGGTTCTTCAAGCTGCTGCAAATGTAGCCATTTTAAGGCAAGACACATGTAATTCTGCTGGGGCCAGAGCTAGTGAGGAAAGGAAGAACACAGAATTATGTTACTGCCAACAACAGGGGGAGAATGGGCAGAGGAGGAACTATACCCCTAGGAAGATACTATAATCATTCTCTAAATTTTCCACACTGGTAAAAGCCCTGACTGTCCCACCCTAATTATGGCTTTACCTGTATGGAGTTGTTGTTTTCTTTTTTTGTTTTGTTTTGTTTTTTGTTTTTACCATTCCATTGGCCTGTGGCCTGCAGGGCTACAATCCATGAAGACTGACCAAAATAAGGTACTGTGAAGTGAAAAATATTTAAGTAAACCTACCTAGATTTTTTTCTGTGAATGTCAATAGGAAAAATGAGCAGGACAAACTATGGTGTAGGAGAAGCAGAGGTTGGGAATGTAGAACCTGAAGACCAGGATCAGGACGAGGGTTTGGAGGCTGCAGAAAAAAGAGAGGGCAAATATAGTCATGTTGCCTATGAAGAGAACTGAGAAATGCAGTCTTGCTTGGTATCATACCAGAGAAAAATTAATTTTTTTGTGATTCCTTGTTGCTGTTTTTTGTTTTGGGGTTACATTCATTCTTTTTTTTTTTTTTGCGGGGCAATGGGGGTTAAGTGACTTGCCCAGGGTCACACAGCTAGTGTCAAGTGTTTGAGGCCGGATTTGAACTCAGGTACTCCTGAATCTAGGGCCGGTGCTTTATCCACTGCGCCACCTAGCTGCCCCCTACATTCATTCTTAAATGTATCCCTCCCCCTTCCTTACCCATCAAGTCGTCCCATATAACAAAGATTTTCAAAGAAAGAGGAATCATTCAGTCAATTCTCATTTATTAAGTGCTTACTATATGGCAAGCACTGCACCAGGCCAGGGATATAAAGATAAAAATGAAACTGTCCCTACCCCCAAGGAGCCTTACCTTCTGTCAGGAGAAACAACATATCTATAAATATATATATAAATATACAAAATATATGCACAGTAAAACATCACAGCCAAAACGACCACCGTATCAACTGCATACAATATTCCACAGCCCACCTCTGCACTCTTTCATTCATTTTACTAGTTCATCCATTAGATGATTCACTGATTCAATAAGCATTTATTAAGCCCAGCACCAAAAGAGATATAATAGGAACTAGGGGAGGAATAGGGAAGAAGTTGAAGACACAGTCCCTCAGCCCCTAAGCAGCTTATAGTCTAGCTGGGGAGATAAAATACACCACTGGATACACTTGTTAATAAGTAAGAATTTGGATCTCTGACCTCCTTTGAAAAGCCAATGTCATAGGGTTTTAATTTCTTCTCTCCCATGGACTACGAATGTGTGTGAAATTGAGGGACAGATAGGCATAATTTTTTCATGTGAAAACTTTTGATTGGTCAGACAAAAATAAGTGACATCTGGGACCAAGTCCCCATTAGTAGATAGATAGATAGACAGACAGATACATACATACATACATACATACATACATACATACATACATACATACATTGATACAGATAGAAACATAGATAGATGGTTAGATGGATAGATAGATAGACAGACAGACAGACAGACAGACAAACAGACAGACAGAGACAGACAAATCAGAGGGAGTCAAAGTTGGTCCCTTTATGGCTTGTATAAATTAAAATGAGCCTATAACAAAAGTCTATTCTTTTTTTTCTTTTTTTTTTCAGGGCAATGAGGGTTAAGTGACTTGCCCAGGGTCACATAGCTAGTGTAAAGTGTCTGCGGCTGGATTTGAACTCAGGTCCTCCCAAATCCAGGGCCGGTGCTTTATCCACCATGCCACCTAGCTGCCCCTGAAGTCTATTCTTTTTGGTATTACTGGCCTAACTCTTTTTTAAAAGCCTCTGAGTCCCAAAACATATTAAACCAACTGGGGTACCCTCAAAAAAATCAAGCCAACTTTGGCCTCATTAACACTGGACTTTAGCCAAGTGAGCTGACCAGCCCAGGCTTCTCCCCCTCCCATCCTTCTCCTTGGCTCCCTACTAAAGGTGGGAGTAAAGAGTGAGCACCCAGTGATTGCTTCCACAGTGGTCATCTCTGTTCCAGACCATGTTAAAGACATGAAGATTGAAGTCTGAAGCAGAAAAGCAGAACCACTGCCTTTAACACAATCATTACCCTTCCCTTCCAAGACGGAGAGAAGTAGAATGAAAAGAAGATGAATTAGGTCTCAATTACACCAAAGTAGCTTCAGAAAATAGCATGATGGCGCTCTAAGGACAGGGTGCATCCAACTGGAATGATTCCCGCCAGCTGCTTCTCACACAAATGCTTCTGGGCTTTTAGAGAAATCCTGATCAAGCTTCCTGGAGGGGAGGTGCAGCTGTGGCTTGGGGTCAGGGGCCAGAGGAAAAAAGCAGGGAGAGAAAGAAGATTTGGAAGCCAGGGTCCCACATGGATAACATCCGGCTCAGTCTTGCAAAGATTGGAGATGTGGGAAGGGTGTGCAGCTTTAAGAGGTCCATAAAGAAGAGGATTTTTCTTTTCCAGAGGTTTTGTGGGTTTTAAGTACACACTCTTCCTCTTCCATCCTCCTAGTCTATAAAATCTCTTTAGTTTCTTCCACCACCCATGAAAGGAGATTCTCAATCTCCAAACAAATGGAGGGCTAAGATATAGCTCCCTTCTCTGTACGTAAAGCAGAAGAGGGAAAAGTCTCTTAGGATATTGCTAGAAAAGTACAGTAAAGACTGCAGCAACAGCAACAAAAAAGAGAAAGAATAGGTTCATATTGTAATATGTTGGCACAGGAAGGCTTTGGGATTGCCTTGATTGAGGAACATTGATAAACTCATAGGATTAAGAACTAAGAGAGATCATCTAATAGAGAAATTCCTTTTTCTTATGAACCCCTTTGGCAGTCTGGTAAAACCTATGGATTCCCTTTTGATTACTGTTTTCAAATGATAGATAGAGATAGAGATAGAGATAGAGATAGAGATAGAGATAGAGATAGAGATAGAGATAGAGATAGAGATAGAGATAGAGATAGAGATAGAGATAGAGATAGAGATAGAGATAGAGATAGAGATAGAGATAGAGATAGAGATAGAGATAGAGATAGAGATAGAGATAGAGATAGAGATAGATAGATAGATAGATAGATAGATAGATAGATAGATAGATAGATAGATAGATAGATAGATGAGAAAGCTGATAGATGATAGAGAAAGATGATAGATAGATGGTAGATAGATATCAAAGATTACAAAGCAAAACAAATATATGCATGTCTTACACATTTTATATATACATATATGTATATAAAATGGTTATATATGCATATAACAAATATTAAAAACCAAATTCACGGACCCCACATTAAGAACCCCTGAAAATGCATCTCTTCTGTTTTACAGATAAGAAAACTGAGGCTCAAAGAAGTAGTTATTTTTTCAAGGTCACAAAGACAATTTCCCAGCCAAGATTCCAACCCAAGTCCTCCTGACTTCAGTTCCAATACTCTCTATTATACTACACAGTCTTTTATGCTAATTCTTGTTTTCCATCTACATTCCCAAGGTCACAATTCAAAAACTGATATAAAAGGCAGAGAACAAGAAAGCAAGCCAATTGAAAACAGCTGTTAAAGGGCTTTGGCAAATAGAAAAATCCCTTTGTGGTCAGAAAACTGGAGATGTTGAAAAGAAGAAAGACACTGAAGTCATATGGAACATTGCAAGGGCAGGTCACCTGAACAAAGAGACTCTTGGGCCCACTCTATTGAGAATTCTGATGGATAAAAGCAGAGCTGCGTCATACCTAAAGCAAGGAATTTCATGAAATGGTACTGAAAATTTGGATGGTTGGCATCTCAACAGAGAGTGCTTTCTTTGGGACCACCATTAATCCAGACTACGGGTGACCTAGATATCCCTCAGACTTCCCTAAACAATCTATCAAGCAATCAGTCAACAAGTTTATTAGTCAGTGTGCTAGGTCGTGAGAGTCTAAAGACAAAAGCAAAACAGTTCTTGCCTTCAAGGAGCTTGAAATCTAGCCAGAAATGACAGCCTGAACACACATTGGTTTGAACAAAATAGATACAAGATAATTTAGAGAAAGTGTTAGAAGCCAGAGGAAGATGATGCAGAAGCTGGGCTCTGAAGAAAACTATGGAGCCCAAGAGGGTGAGGAGAGGAGGAGAGGGGATGCATTCCAAGCATGGGGAAGGCACACAGTGCAAGACATAGAGACAGGAGGAATGTTCATTAGGGAAGCCACTGGGGCTGAATAGAGGATGGGGATGGGTTAGGACAGTCCTGCTAGCTGGGTTAGGACAGTCCTGCTAGCTGAGTCAGGACACATGGAAATTTCCATATATTATCCTTTTCTTGTATCCTCCATAGCTCCCAGTATAGTTCTGGGCATATAACCAAGAGTTCAAAAATTACCTATTGATGGATTAATGGGTAGGTGAGTTTCCTCTCTATAGAAAGTGAGTTCAGTCAAGGTAAATGGTAGGATGGAGGAAGTTTTCAAATCCTTAGGAATCAAGGTCCATCTGGAGAAAGCATTCTTTTTTTTTCTTTTCTGTGAGGCAATTGGGGTTAAGTGAGTTGCCCAGGGTCACACAACTAGTAATTGTTAAGTGTCACACAACTAGTAATTGTTAAGTGTCTGAGGCTGGATTTTAACTCAGGTCCTCCCGAATCCAGGGCTGGTGCTCTATCTGCTGCATCACCTAGCTGCCCAAGAAAGCATTCTTAACCTTGTTTTTATCATGGAAGAGAGCCCTTTGGCAGGCTGATTAACACTATGGATTCCTCAGAATAAAGCTTTTACATGCATAAAGTAAAATGTAGAGGATTACAAAGGAAAACAAATTATATTGAAACATAATTTTTTTTTAATTTTAACAAGTGTATAGACTCCCTGAAAACTGTCTACAGATCTCCTTGAGCTCCAGGTTAAGAAGCCCTGATCTAGGGGCAGCTAGGTGGCGCAGTGGATAGAGCACTGGCCCTGGAGTCAGGAGGACCTGAGTTCAAATCTGGCCTCAGACACTTAACACTTACTAGTTGTGTGACCCTGGGCAAGTCACTTAACCCCAATTGCCTCACTAAAAAAAAAATTTTTTTTTAATTAAAAAGAAAAATTAAAAAGAAGCCCTGCTCTAGAGAGAATGAGTATAAGAAAGGTGGACTAAGAGAGGACTGGACAAGTGTAACCTAATTAATACCTCTCCTGTTCCCCACAGATGATGCCAATCAATCAACATTTATTAAGCACATACTTTGTGCCAGGCACCGTGCTAAGCACTAGGGATACAAAAAGAGACAAAAGATAGTCCCTATCTTCAAGGAGCTTACACTCTAACAAAGGCAGAGGACTACAGCATTAGTCTATATTCAAGTACACGGGAAAGCCCCAGATTGCTCTAGTTTTAGGTGGTCCAGTGGGGAATTTCCACCCAGCACCACCAGATGAGAGGCAAAGATGGAGGAAGTGACTGAGTCAGGTTTCATGTTTATCTTGCTAAGCCAATGAGAAGTGAAACAGTCCCAAAATGAGGAAAGGTCCAAAAGTGAGTAGGCAGCACTTTCCACTACTTTATCACCAAACTACGGGTGATCCTCATGATTCTTAGTGTCCAGTCATCTTCAGTACAACCCCCAGTTCTAATCTATGCCACTCACAGTGACCAATTAAGAATAGCTGCGTCATCCCAGCAAGCTATGTGTTCACTCAACAAAGTCAGAATACACATCCAGCTCCATAGGAATAATCCTCCTGATTTCTCCTTTTACACAATTATTAGTAGGCAGGTGGCAAACAAGCTTAGATGAGGTAAAAGGATATTCAGATAAAGTCTTATCTTGGAGATATTTCAATTGAGTTGGTTTTTTTCCAGTAGTGGGGATGGGTTGCCCTCAGTCATCCACACTCTTACCTGGTCTCTCTTGTGGCCAATAGTGACGCATTTGTTTTTTAATTAAGGAGAAAGATAAATTAGGAGTTCTTGTGCTTGGAAAAAGTGCCAGGAAAAATTGCCTTTAACAAATGTCATGAACCCTCAATTAAAGAGAAAGAGAAAGACATTGTCCTGTTGGAGCATAAACCCTAGGACTTCAACATATGGGGAAGCCATGAGGGGGTACAGACAGAATGGAATAGGGGAGATCACCCCACCCTACCATCTGGTAGCTTCCTATTTTTAACTAATTATTATTACTAAGTGCTAAAAAAAATCTGTTGTTTCTAGGATGCTGAAGAACTGCAAGTATTGTCATAATCTCTAAATTCAATATGCTTTCAATTTAATGCCCTGAGACAAAGTCCCGGTTGTCCATTCTAGTTATAGCTTTCTCTATAGATGAATGAACTGGTCTGTCCGATGACTAACCCTATAATCTTGTTTCAGGTAGCCTCATGTACTAACTGATGAAGTCAAACAAACATAAAGGGCCACATACCCAAACGGTAACTAAGGATGCTACATCTTTTAGTCCATATTTGGATTTCTTGGCTTTTGGACATCTGATAAAATCATACACCAGGTCTCCAGGAAGCCAGTGAGAGCTCCCAGGGGCAAAGAAGATACTGGCTGCCTCCTTTCATTTCTAGTTAACCCTCTTCTCCTAGGCTAGAGAGTTGGAAAAGGAGGATTTGCTCCCATCCTCTCTCCAGGTCCGAGCCAGCCAAGGACAAAATGGTAACAGGGTACCAAAGAGAAGTTATGGGGCAGCTAGGTGGCACAGTGAATAGAGCACCAGCCCTGGATTCAGGAGGACATGAGTTCAAATATGGCCTCAGATACTTGACACTTACTTGCTGTGTGACCCTGGGCAAGTTACTTAACCCCAATTGCCTCACCAAAAAAAGAAAAGAAAAAAGAAAATGGATATGATTGGCTATCAGTGTCGAAGGGACCTTTGCTCCTCATTCACATCCATTCACAAACATCCAGGGAGAGCTTATTTGTCACTCTCAGCGTCTGACATTTCCTGAAGAGGGGGTAGGTTAAAGTGATTTTTGTCTTCATAGTAATAAATCTCCCACTCAAGCAAGAATTGTCTTTAAAGATGAAAAGCTTGGGGCAGCTAGGTGGCACAGTGGATAGAGCACTGGCCCTGGATTCAGGAGGACCTGAATTCAAATCTGGCCTCAAACCCTTGACACTTACTAGCTGTGTAACCCTGAGCAAGTCACTTAACCCAATTGCCTCACCAAAAAGAAAATAGAATAAAATTTTAAAAATAAAGATGAAAAGCCCTCGTTCCCTTAACCTGATTGCTGGGAGATGGTAGTTGCTTATTCTTTCCTTTCCTTCGGGAGAGTCATTAATATAACTAAAACTAGACAGATACTATGACCCTGCATCATGAAACTGGTGAGGAAAACATGACTACCTCTGTCATTAGTCCTCTGCATACCATGATGGGCCAGTCAAAGATAACTCTATTCATAGGTAAAGTGAAAGTGACCTAAGGGGTACTGTCTGATCAGCTACTAGACGATTCTGACCCAAACTCAATCAATAAACATCTAAGTGCCTACTATGTGTCAGGCACAGTGCTTAGCACTAGAGAGATAAAAAAGAGACAAAAAGCAGCCCTTGTCCTCAAGGAGTTTACGACCTAATGAGGGAGACAACATGCAAATAAATATATACAAAGCAAGCTATATACAGGATAAACAAGAAATAATTAACAGAGGGAATAATTCACTAGAATTAAGAGGGGTTGGAAAAGACTTCCTCTAACTGTAATCACAGATAAGGGTTCTTTTTCTCTCATGGAATGCCAAGAGAGCTGGTTGGAAATTGGCTGGCATGATTGAAGAAGATTTGGGATCCTTTGAATTTGGGCTTCCTATAAAAGCCAAGTCCCCTTCCCCACCTGCTTCCACCACAACAATCCTAAGAAAACCAGGAAGTCAACTACAATATGTAAAACACATGGAGGTGTTATTTAAGGTCTGCTCTTCGTCTTCAGTATCTAATCAAAGCACCATATTCTGTGAACAGATTGTTCACTCTCTGTCTTTCTCTTTTTTCTCTCTCCCTCTCCCTCTCCCTCTTCTTGTCCCTCTTTTTCTTTAAATTTTCCTTTTTTATTATTATGAACTTAACAAACAAGCATCAACAAAAACTAAAACTTTCCCTATGCAAAGAAGAGGGTTAAAAATACTGCATATGGAGGGGCAGCTAGGTGGTGCAGTGGATAAAGCACCGGCCCTGAATTCAGGAGGACCTGAATTCAAATCCAGCCTCAGAGACTTGACACTAGCTGTGTGACCCTAGGCAAGTCATTTAACCCCCATTGCCCTGCAAAAAAAAAAAAAAAAAAAAAAGAAAAAGAAAGTTTATGGGGGCAGCTAGGTGGCGCAGTGGATAAAGCACCGGCCCTGAATTCAGGAGTACCTGAGTTCAAATCTGGCCTCAGACACTTGACACTTACTAGCTGTGTGACCCTGGGCAAGTCACTTAACCCCCATTGCCCTGCAAAACAAAACAAAAACAAAAAAATACTGCATATGAACCCACAAATCACCAGTGCTTACAGCTTGGGCTTTTCTCCTCCTCTTTCTCCTTTTTCTTCTCCTTCTCCTCCTCCTCCTTTTTCTCCTCCTTCTCCTCCTTCTCCCTCTCCCTCTCCCTCTCCTTCTTCTCCTTCTTCTCCTTCTTCTCCTTCTTCTCCTTCTTCTTCTTCTATATATTTCATATTTGACATGGTAGTTACTACAATGCCCTCAATGTCCTTTTCTCCTGGACTTCTGGTCCCTTCTGCTTATTTTTTTAATGATTGACTGATACTCTTTTCTTTCTTTTTTTTTTTTGTCCTTTTAAAAATATCACTATCACTACCTCCCTCCTTCTCCCCCAAACAAAAGCCCTTTGGGTAATGATAAGTATAGTAACACAAAACAAATCTGCATATTGGCATCTGAAGCCATATATGACATTCTGTGCTTCTAGGCCATCACTTCTCTTCCAAGAGGGTTTCTCCATGTTCTGTGGAAGCAGTGATCATGGCTTTTCATTCCTTGGAATCTTTAAGCTAGACAGAAGCTCGGTAACCACCAAGTCCAACCCATACACGGGCAAGAATCCCCTCTACCTTATATCCAATGAGCCTTTGCCACAAGCTCTCTAGCAAAGGGGAATCATCTGACTCCTGAGGCAACCCATTCCATTTCTGGATTGCCAGAACTGTTAGGAAGTTTTTTCTGTGATTACCTAAAGTCTGAAATTGCCTCTTTGCAATTTCTATCTTTTGCTCCTACTTTCATTCTCTGGAACCAAGAAAAAATCTAATCCTTTTTCCCCACACACAACCCTTTCAACGCTTAGAATCATAAGACTCAATTTAAAGCTGAAATACACCTTAGGAGTCAATTAGTCAGGAGGCAGCTAGCTGGCACAATGGATAAAGCACTGGCCCTGGATTCAGAAGGACCTGAGTTCAAATCTGACCTCAGACACTTGACACTCACTAGCTGTGTGACCTTGGGCAAGTCACTTAACCCTCACTGCCCCACCAAAAAAAAAATTAGTCCAATCCCTTCATTTTCCAGACAAGGAAACTGAGGTCCAGCAAGATTGCATGCCCAAGAGGGCAAGGGTCCAACATTCCACATATGGTAAGGGAAGAGTCGGGATTTAAATCCAGAACCTCTGGCTGCAAATCTAGCACTGCTTCTACCACACTGTGCTGCCTCCACTTGACAATCTCCCATTTCCTCCACATTCTCTTCTCTAAACATGCCTAGTGTCTTCATCCTATCCCTTACCTGAATGAGCTTCAAGCCCCTCACCATTCTGGTTGCCCTTTTCTGTTTGTTCTCCATCCAACTGATCAACTTCCCAAAACATGGCTCACCTTGAACCGATCACAGCTGACCAGTTGCAGGTCGTGTAGCAAAGGGTTAGAATTGAACTCTCACCTCCTACGTGCTATGCTCCTATTAAAGTGTGGAATGCAGCTATCAGAGGGTCTGCATCGCCTTAACCCCATGTTTGGAGCAAGCTTAAATCACTTGAAGCCAGTCTTAGGGTTTGTCTGGGAACTCCCATTGTTGCCCCTGGAACCCTGTTCTGACCAGATGTCTCCACTCCCCAACCTCCCCAACCTTCTCTATGGACTTTGGGCTACTTGGCAAAACGACTTCTCTCACAGCTTCCAGAGGCTGCGGCTTCCATGAGACTCCTTCCCTGCTGGAGTGTACTTAAACCCAGGCCTTTTTGTCCCTTCCAGATATTCTCATCCTTGAGTGTTGTGTGGTGTCCCAAATCGTAATTCCCTTGTCTCAATTAAAGATCCTTATTGGTGCTACTTTGGTAGTCCTCTTTATTTCAGGTTGACAAAAGCAACCTAAGATGGCATTAGCATTCCTGGCTGCCTTATCCCACTGTTGACTCATTGAATTTGAAATGCTCTAAAATCTCCAAACTTTTTTTCAGACAAGCTGCTCTCTATCCATGCTGGGTAGCTAGAATGGTGCAGCGGAGAGCTCTAGAACTAGAATTAGAGAGATCTGAGTTCAAATTTAGCCCCAAACATCCATTAGCTATATGACCCTTTCCACATCACTTAACCTCTGTCTGTCTCAGTTTCCTCAACTATAAAATGGGAATAATAATAGCACCTACCTCCCAGCATTGTTGTAAGAATCAAATGAGATAATATGTAAAAAGTGCTTAGTACAGTGCTTGGCACATGATAGGTGTTCAATAAATATTTATTCCATTCCCATGACTCCTCCTTAATCATATATGCCTTGCCTTATTTGATGTCATCTGGCTTAGTTCTAATAAGAAGCCTTAATTTAGTAAGTAAAAATAAATATAGTTTTATGTCATTATGTCATCTTTTGGCTTCATAAATTTGCTACTTTCCTATTTTGAGCTAAGAATAATTAAAATACTCATTTACGTATCCCTTTTTTACAAAGCTCTCGCCTCCTAAATATATGAGAAAGGTTTTAGAAGTATTATTAGCCTTTTACAGATGAGGAAACTGAGGCACAAAGAAGTCAAATTACTTTTGTGTAGTCACAAAGATAGTAAAAGTCAGAGCAGGGACTTGGTCACAGGTCTTCTAACTCCAAGGAGACTGCTATGATGACTGCACTATATGGCACTATTCATAATATCCAGTTCTTCTCACACAAAAATCATGTTTCTGACCAGTTGTCAGCAGGATATGAGTTGTTCCCACAGTGGTAATAGTTTACAATGACTCACGCTCACACTCTCACTTGCTCCCCCATGTGACCAATTGGACATGCTTTTGAGATGACAGTCAAAGGCCCGAGGGTAAGGGAAAGTCATTCCTTCATCTTTGGGATAATTTATCCTCAGTGTGAAACTAGCAAATTTTGTATGGTTAGATTTATCTTTTAGGTCTATTTCCTATTTTAGCTCCTCTGGTGGGGATTTCAACTTTTTCATTTTCTTTCTGGCCACCAACACCAAACCATGCAGCCATATTCATAGTTACCCCCAATCACCTCTTTCCATACTGTTTTCCCCCATTTGATTGTAAGCTCCTTGAAGGCAGGAAGGGTCTTGTTTGCTTACATCTCCAGCCCTTGGCTCAGTTCCTAGCACATTGTTGTTGTACGGTGTGATGTCCAACTCTATGTAACCTCATGGACAAAAGTCCAAGGAGTTTTCTTGACAAAAAAATATTAGAGTGGTTTATCATTTCCTTCTCCAGTGTACCCCCATTTTATAGATGAGGAACTGAGGCAAATAGGGGTGAAGTGATTTACCCAGGGTCACACAGCTAGTAAGTGTCTGAGGCCAAATTTGAACTCAAGTCTTCCTGACTCCAAACTCCATGCTCTATCCACTGTCTCACCTAGCTATCCTCCTAGCACATAGCCAGCATTTAATAAATACTTTAATATCTATCTTACTATTAAAACTTGCCTCTTAGATAAGTTCTTCATTATAATTATCATTCTTCCTCTTCCTGATATTGTGGACAGTCAAGAAATTGGATCCTCACAGCATGACTAATGCAGAAATATATTTAATGTGATTGTACATATATAACCTATACCAGATTGCTTGCTGTCTTGGGGAGGGGAGAGGAGAGGTAGGGGAGGGAGGGAGAAAAAAATTGAAACTAGAAATCCTATAAAAACAAATGTTGAAAACTATCTCTACATGGAACTGGAAAATAATAAAATACTTTTATGGAAAAATTTTTTAAAATAAAATTTAAAAAAAGAAATAGTATCCTCACCCTCTAACTGACCCAGAATAAGTATGAAAAGTAAAATGGGAATGATGATGGTACCTGGCTCTCTGGGTTGTTGTGAGCATAAAATTAGGAAACATCTATGAAGTGCTTTGCAAACTTTAAGGTGCCATATTCACCATTATTTGATGATCTCCCAAGATCCTTTGCAGCTCCCAATTGCTCTAAAATGCTAAGAACAACACACAGGAGGAATGGGGCTACCATGAGGAAAAGACCAAGACTCGGCCAGAGAGGAGCTGGCCAGAGTTAGAATAAAGTGAAAAATCAATGCTAACACCTCCTTCTTTTTTTGTTGTTTATTTTTATTTGCGATATGTAATTATATTTTATACCTATATCAAACATAGATATAATATATACATCCACACATAACAGCTTCTTCTTTGTAAGAATGGGATGGACTGTGGGCGCAGAATGCTATTTCCTTTCTGTCAAATGCAACAGCTGCCTCATACAGCATTGCTATACTATTAAAAAAGGGGGGATGACAGCTAGGTGGCGTTGTGGATAGAGCATCGGACCTGGTTTCAAAAGGACTTGAGTTCAAAACCGACCTCAGACACTTGACACTTACTAGATGTGTGACCCTGGGCAAGTCACTTAACCCCCGCTGCCCCACTAGGTAGCCTAGTAGATAGCATGCTGAGCCTGAAGTCAAGAAGACTCCTTTTCGTGAGATCAAATCTGGCCTTAGACATTTACTAGCTGTGTGACCCTGAGCAAGTCACTTTACCTGTTTGCTTCAGTTTCTTCATTTGTAAAATGAGTTGGAGGACATGGCAAACCATTCCAGTATCTTTGCCAAGAAAACATCAAATGGGGTCAGGAAGAGTTGAACATGACTGAAAAAAAAAAAACTGAACATCAAAAACAAAGGAGTTAATGAGAAGTGCTTACAGTTATAAAAACAAAATTCATCAATAAAACATTTTTAAAATTAGTGTGTAAAAATATCACCATTCAGGAAATAATGACTGGCTGCTATCAGTGTACCACCTTGCTGTCCAAGGAGTATAACAGGAAGCTCTCCCAACCGGTACCAGTGTCAGAGGAGAGGCACTCCCAGTTATAAGCTTAATTAAGAGACAGTTTTCACTAAAGAGTAGAAATCCCCCCAAATAGGAGCCAAAAAAAAGATATATTCCCAAGAAGAATTGACACCTTTGATTTCTAAATGAGAAAGAAATAAAGCCCCATTTACAAAGTGCTAAGGGGATTGATTTATAAGATGTCAGAGGGAAATGAATATTATCAGTTGAGCTCTTCAAAGGCCAATGATGGGCTCTCATCTGACTGTTCTAGACTTTTCCCAAGGTTCAAGCCAGGACTAGAACCCAGATTTTCTGACCTTTCCCTAGGGCTAGAAGGTCAGGGACCCTCAACTCTGCAGCAAGGTTAAGGACTCTCTTCTCCTTTGCACCCTCCCCACTCCCCAAACTGAATTGTCCTTATGTTCAAGAGCATTCATCCCTCCCACGGAGCCAAAGCGTTCATTCCCATCAGGTCTCTAGTGGCCGTTCTTTCAAGAATGACCACAAATATCCAAAAGTGCCTTACCAGTGGCATAGCTCACAGGGAAACCAGGTGAGCTAATGAAGTTAGGGAACAGAAGAGATGCTCAGTGCCCATCCATGGCTGGGTAAGGACTGATTAGAGTTGCCCCACTTTCCATGCCTCTCAGCTTATAAGTTGCTGTTAATTATGGGGTTCCATCAATAGTTTGGAAGCAGGAGGTCAGTCTGGATTGGCTCTTTCTCCTGTCATTAGGACCCTGGACTGTCAGTGGAAGATTTAATTGGAGACTTAGCTGGGTATGGGGGTGACAAAGAGACATAACCTCTGCCAGGCTAACTCTTTCCCTTGTTTCTCACATCTACTTGTTTTCCTCAGCAATGAATCAAGGCAGGTTACTGATTGGCCCCAACTGAAAGTCCTCTTAATTCTTCTGACTGTCAAGTCAGATTGCCACTCATCTCCTGCAGAGGAAAAGCAACAGGGGCTGGAAGCAAATTATTTTTAATGAGCCCGGAAGGATTGTGTCTGGGACTCGCCTGCCATAAACCAACTAAAGAGGATTTCTCTTTTTTCTCTGTCCCCTGTAGAAACTCCCCATTTGAAAGGGCCTCCAGTTCTTACCATCCTAGTTCTCCAAATCCCTCCTGCCTCTCTCTTCATCTCACCTTCCCATCAGCCCCATTATGAGGGAAGGGAAAAACACTCAGAAAATCACCATATATGTAAACTACTTTTTTTAAAGAGAAAAGCTTGGTGATGTCTGCTGTTTTGTCACCTCCAGTGGTACAAGTACCATTAAGAGTTGTCAATTTCTTGTGTGTGTGTGTGTGTGTGTGTGTGTGTGTGTGTGTGTGTGTGTGTGTGTGTGTGTACACTGACCTTCAGGAATTTCCCACTTTTCTTCCAGTAGGAACTTAGTTTGGCTTCCCACCCTGTATGCCTTCTTTCCCCATCCCCACCCACAACTGATTTCGCTCTTCGAGCACACAGAAAATACAGAAATCACACACAATCCCGAGGCTTCCTGTGATCACTGGATAGCTGGAGTATGGAGTACATGGGGAAGAGAGGAGGAGCCAAGCCTGTGCCCACATTCTAAAATGTTTCTAAAGCTTCATAACGCCCACCACAAAGTGAAACCCCTCTCTACAGCAGGGCACACAACTCAAAATGATGGCCAAGATGGGTTTGGCAGGCATTATGAAGCTATAGAAGTACTGAGAAGATGCAGGAAAAGATTCTTTTAGGCATCGTGCTATAGCTAGGATGGGGAAAAGAAAGTGCCTGAATCCCTCACCAAGAAAAAAGTTTTTCTGATAACATTCCTCTCTACTTCCCAAACTGAATTTTCCTTGGGTTCAAGACCATTAATCCCTCCCATGGAACCAAAATGAAATTAAGGAACTAAAGTGGTGGTCAATGCCCATCCATGGCTAGCTGATAACTGATTGGAGCCACCCTCTTTCACGTATATCTTAGCATGAGAAAATGCCTAATAAAAAAGTGTCACCTTCAAGGGATGACAGATCTGAAATACTGGCCTACAGAACATGAAAGGAAATGATGTGACTTCCTAGATAGGATACTGCTCTTGGAGTCAGGAAAACCTGAGTTTAAGTCTAGGCTAGGCTATTTTCTAGTATGTGATCATTTACAAGTCAAAACCTCTGTGCCTCCATTTCCACATCTGTCAAATAAGCCAAGTGAATTCAATAAGTTATGACCAAGCACAACAGTGTCCAGGTTTCTGTCTTTCTTTCTTGGAGGCAATCAAAGTTAAGTGATTTGCCCAGGGTCACACAGCTAAAGCGTCTGAGGCCAAATTTGAATTTAGGTCCTTCTGACTCCAGGGCCAGTACTCTGTCCACTGCAACATCCAGTTGCCCCAGGGTCTAGGTTTCAATCCAGTATTGAAACCATCCTGGAAAGCCTCGGCCAGGAAACCAGGACTGTTCAAATCAGAGGAATCTTTATGTTCTCCTTGATCCATGACCCTTGCTGCCTTTTTAATCTAATGCCAAAACCAAAATCCAATATTGTAATTCCAGAACACTCATTACCCTGATTTTATTCATTTAAAAGTATTTGGAAGCAGTGTGGTATGGTAACTAGAAAGATGGTCATGGAGACAGAAAGACATGCTTGGGTTCTGCCTTGACTACATCGTAGCTCTCAGTGGTCCAGATGAGTCTCTCTAAGGCAACAAATTGCAGCAAAGTTCCTCAGCTACATTGGTGGAGGGAGTTCCTCAATAGCAACTCTTTACATAGATAAAATATGTGGTCCAATAGCAATACAATTTATTGATTAAATACCTGCTTTATGCTAACTCTGGAGAAGACAGAGTGTAAAAAAAGACCATTGGGGCAGCTAGGTGGCGCAGTGGATAAAGCGCTGGCCTTGGATTCAGAAGGACCTGAGTTCAAATCCAGCCTCAGCCACTTGACATTTACTAGCTGTGTGACCCTGGGCAAGTCACTTAGCCCTCATTGTCCCATCAAAAAAAAAGAAAAGAAAAGAAAAGAAAAAGACCATTGGTCCTCCCCTCATGGAGCTTAGAGTCCTATAGGGGCATAATCCATATATACAACTAACTAATATGGAATTATATGTGGTAAGCATATAAGAATCACAAAGCAAGTGCTCTATAAAGTCATCATTAACTCAAGGTGGGGGAAGATGGATAAAAAAAGGCCTCTTGGGAGAATTCAATCTTTAAAGGGTAGACAGGAATTTAACAGGTAGAGAGTGTAAAGAAGGATCTGTCTTCCTTTCCTTTCCTTTCCTTTCCTTCCTTCCTTCCTTCCTTCCTTCCTTCCTTCCTTCTTTCTTTGTTTTGGAGGCAATCAGGGTTAAGTGATTTGCCCAAAGTTACACAGATAGTAAGTGTCTGAGTTCTGATTTGAACTCAGGTCCTCCTGACTCCAGGGCTGGTGCTTTTTCTGAGAAGGGTATTTCTAGACATAGGAAAGATGGTAAACAAAGGCGTGGAGACAGAAAAATACATGGCATGTAGAGGGGAAATAGCAAGAGTCCAGTTGAACTGAAGCAGATTAGTATGAGAAGAGGCTATACTCATAGAATGGTGCTATATTGGAGAAGGGAAGGTAGGCCTTGAATGCTAAAATAAGGAGTTAGAACTTTCCCCAGTACGCGCTAGGGAGCCACCGCAAAGGCTTATCAGAGTCCTGCCCCTGTCTTCTGCTGGCTATGTGACATTCACTGTTTCTATGTACATTGGGAAAATGGGGCAGTTTAGAATAGAAGACCTCAAAAGCCCTATGAATCTGTCTCTTCCTGAGTTGTTTTTTCCTTCTTCCTTTCCTCTCTTCTCCTTCCATATCTAGCTCCATGAATGATAGTTGCCCAGAGCTACAAATCCATTTATAAAGGAAAGCTCTTTGGACTCAGCTCTCATTTTTCTTAAGCTAATGAGAAAATGCCTAATTACCCAAAGTAACTCAAGGGGGAAAAAAAGAAGCTCTAATCGGCTTGGGTTTCCTGGGCTATTAACAACTCTGGTGTGAGGGTACTGACCTAGGAGGAATATAAGAAGAAAATTCTCGGAAGAAAAGAGGGATGATGGGACTGGAACACAAACTCCAGGCCTAGGGGAACAGTGTCCAAGAAGAAAAATTGGGGTTGTCTTTGAATTCTCAGGGTCTAGTACAGTGCCTGAAACAGCAGGTGCTTAATCAATGCACACTGATTCTTTGATTGTTCCTTAAACTCATCAAGAAGGCCTCCCTTTTTTGCTACCACCATGCAGATGGAGGCAGTGTGTTACCATGAAAAGAGCACCAGCTCTTCTGTCAGAGGATCTGAGTTCAAATCCTCCCATTTTGCTTACTCTCTGTGAGATCTTGGGCAAATCACTTAAACTCCCTGGATCTCACCTTCCTCATGTGTAAAATGAAGGGACTGAACTATAGGGCCTTTGAGGTTCCTTCTAGCCCTAGACCTATAAGACCTATAATATGCTCTGACCTCTCTCTCCCTCTCCTTCTCTCTCCTTCTCTCTCCCTCTCTCTCCCTCTCTCTCTCTCTCACTCTCACTCTCTCTCTCTCTCACTTTCATTCACTCTCTGACTCACTCTCTTCTAGCTCTCTGTCTCTTTGTCTTTCCTTGTCTCTCCTCTTTCTGTCTCTCTATCTCTCCTCTTTGTGTCTGAATGCTTCTCTCTGTCTCTTTCTATCTCTCCCTGTGTGTGTTTCCATCTCTGTCCTGTTTCTATCGTGTCTCTCTGTTTCTCTATCTCCCTTTTCTGTCTGTCTGTGTCTCTCTGTTTCTCTTTGTTTGTCTCTCTCATTAGCCCTCTACAGCTACCCTGTGCTATTGCTGCCACTGCCTCCTGCTTCCCACTATCTCAGACTTTTAAAAACATAAATAGGGGGAGCTAGGTGGTACATACAGTGGATAGGGTACCGACCCTGGATTCAGGAGGACCTGAGTTCAAATCCAACCTCAGACACTTAACACTTACTAGCTGTGTGACTCTGGCCAAGTCACTTAACCCCAATAGCCTCACCCAACAAAAAAAGAAAGAAAAACATATATAGCTTTTTGTAGAATGGAGTAGTCTGGACCAGCACACCTAAAGACTAGCAGACACATTTCTAGCTCTTTCAAACAGTCCCAGGGTATGAATGACTCTATTGCACTTAATACAGTTCCTCTCTATTCATTATATATCTTTGCCTCTCAATGTATAGCCACCCCAGAATCCATCAGAAAAGGGTGTTTTGGAACAGGGACTAATAAGAGGGCCATTGTTTGCCAAGAGTCTGTACTAGGAGAGAGACAATGGAATCAGAAGACAGAGGAAGCTGGGACCCAAGGGGCAGAAGATGAGGTGACCTCCATTTTGGAGCCTCTCCAAGAATTCTAAAACCATTTCTGGTGGATTCTGGGATGGATGTATATCACAAACCAGAGCCACAATTAAGTACATTCTAAGTCCCACTCATCATACAAGAAGTCCACATCAGGTGTTTGTGAAAACTTGACTTGCCTTTGTTGATCCAAGGGCACCAGCTTAGTTCCTGGATGAGTTAGGGTGACCTGGTCGCATTGACCTTTTCCTTCTCCACGCTCAAGCCATGTCCTCTCCTCAGTCAGCACTTGCCAGTAACTGGGCGAGCAAGGAAAAATATTCCCATCCTTTTCCATTCCATTTCCTATTCCTGACATCCTTTTCAGTAACTGGGGATAAATCTTACAAACTACACTGAGAAAGCAGTAGAAATAAAGATAAAGAAAAGGAGAAGCTGGTGGTCATTGAAGGGGGCATCATCACAATGGTAAGGACTCATGTCTCTGTTACATAAAGACCTCTGCCTTGAGTTTTATCATTAATAACAATTCATATTGGCATTGTGTTCTATGTAACCCAAATGGGGGTTATTTCTACAAAGCACTCTCCTTATAACAATACTGTGAAGTAAGTAGTACAAATAGCATTATGCCCATTTTACAGATGTGGAAATGTAGCTTCAGGGAAGCTAAATAATTTGTCCACAGCAGTGTCAAAGCCAGAATGTGAATTCAGGTCTCCTTGACTCCAAGTCCAGAATCCTTGCCACTCACAACAGGATCTATCCCCTGGGTGATTAAAGCTATTAATACATAAAAGCATATTTATCATTTTAGGAGTTTATATTTCACAAGTAATAGCCTGGCTTAGCAAACACACTCTCATGTGCTCATTCATGTAGTCATATCAAAAGCCCCTACTTAAAGGATTAGGCTTTGGAAGAAGAAATTCAAAAGTAAAATGTATGATTTCTCTGGTAGGATTTGAAGTCACAGTCACATTTCCATCAACCATTAACTTAAATAAGCCCAGTGTCATCAGCCAACTAGCCTCTCTGGTCCCCAGGCCAAGGATCACAGGGCAAAAAGCTAACTGGAATGCCAAGGCTGACACAGAGCAGAAAGTAGCTTCTAGTAGAAGTGATGAGAGGTCACCATTTCAACACCAAGAAGGAGCTTGTAGGCAGACGCCATTTAACTATCTCCTTTCATGCCCTAGGACTGCCAGTGTTCCACACCCCGATGGTGCTAAATGGCGCTGGAAGACATTTGGACTCTAAGAACGAGGAACCATAAACCCAGAAATGTGGCTGCTCAGTTTCCGCAGCTGTTGATGTGTCTGGAACAACTAGTCCAGTGAATTCTCCTGCCAAGGGATTCCATGTGACCTGTCTGAAGCAGCTTTTTAACCTGAGGTACCTTTCAAATGGACTCCCCCCAATATAGGATGATGATGGTGTAGATGCAATATCAGAAGAACACAGCTTTAATTGGTTTTTATGGTAGTGAGGAAGGATTGAATTCAGCCACCCATGCTCAGACAACCTGGGTTAGAATCCATACTACTTACAGGACTTTGAACAAGTCACTCTACCTCTAGAGACCTCAGTTTCCTCATTTGTAAAACAATGATCTCTAAGTTCCTTTAACCTCTAATTCACACGATCTCATGTTCCTATTCTCTGGTCTGTTTTCCCCCTTTCAACAATAGTATAGGGCTGGGTTGGCATAATGTTTGAGGGCCTGGAAGTTTTCCTTTGTGTGAAGCTAACTGCTCTATACAAGGATTGAACCCATGACTTAAGACAACACTTTCCCAATTGAACTAACTAACTACCCCTCAACAATGACACTAGAAGAAACAATGTAGTCCAGTGATTAATGCCCAGGCAGAGTCAATTCTCTTCCTTTTGGCTCTCCCACCTGCCTGGTCTCTCTGCTTACTAGCTGCTTTGATTCTGCCTTGAGGTCAACCCAATGACTAGTGAGTCCTTGACTGTAACTGTCACATCATAAGAAAGCCCAGTCTTACTGCTCATTCTCTACTTCCTGCTCTTCTTTCTGGCCTGTTTCACAACCACACCAATCCACTCTACTTCCACACCAGTTGTTTGCACTCTTGCAGGTACCCTCCTTACCTCCCCCCAGCAAAGCCCCCTTTTTCATCTCCTCTTTATTTTTTGTCTTCCCTTTTAGAGTATAAGTTCCCTGAGAGTAAGAATTTTCTGGTTTTCTTGGGGTTGTTCCCCAGAGTGCTTAGCACAGTTCCTGACACATAGTAAATACTTAATAAATGTTCTATCTATCTCTTCCCACTAGCATGCCATGTGACCTCAGGAAAATCGTTTAATCTCTCTGCCTCAATTCCTGAAATGGGATATGAAAATTATTATTATTGTTATTATTATTATTATAATTCCTGCTTCATAGGAGCATTATGAGGGGGTAGCTAGGAGGCTACCCTGGATTCAGGAGGGCCCGAGTTCAAATCCAGCCTCAGACACTTACCCCTTACTAGCTGTGTGACCCTGGGCAAGTCACTTAACCTTCATTGCCCTGCAAAAAAAAAAAAAAGAAAAGAAAAGACTATACCAAAACTCAGGGAAAGGAAGTAACTATACTGAAGGGACAAAGGGTTTAAAAAAATTATATAGGAGTATTATGAAAGTGTTTTAGAAAAGTTCACACATATTGGTATCTTTGATGGGCCCACTGTATATAGGCCCTCCTAAGGAAAGAATTTCAAAACCACCCTGTCGTACCAGCTCACACTGTTCCCCCTCCTGTCCCAAAGCAGAATCCAGAGGCATCTACTTTATTCCACTCTCCTTGATTTTATAGCTAAGTCTGTTGCTCATATGCCCAGTAGACCTGGCATGTTGTCATTTTTACTGTAGTAAGTTATTGATCTGAGTGAGACAGAGCCCAGAAACAAGGTTGAAAGAAAATATTAGAGCCAGCAGGGCCGTCCCTTGGGTACAGCAAATCGGGGTAGTTGTCCTGGACGTCAGGCTCCTGCAGCAACTCGGAATGACTTGAGTAGCAAGCAGCATATGGGAAGAAAAGGAGGTAGTGCCAGCATCTAGCATCCAAAAAAAGCCATAGAGTCATAGAACTAGGAAGGCCCTGACAGAGCATCTTATCTAACCTTTTCATTTGACAGATGGGGAAATAGACCCAGAGGGGTTAAGGAATTGCCTAAGGTCCACAGCTAATTAATCAGTGGTAAAGACAGGACCTGAGATTCATAGGCAATCAGGATATAACAGCACCACACAGCCTTGTCCCTACTCTACCTCATGAGACTAAGACAAATTAGGGAGGATTGGAGTTGGGTGCCTGGCAGTGAGACCTCCCTTCTCCATCCAGAAGCACTCAGGCTGCGATGCCATCCAAGGGTGTCGCCTCCCTTTGGCCAGCTGTAACCCTTTTACCAGCTGCTGTTCCTTCTGTTCATGCTTTCTGTTCCACTGATCAAGCCTGCTCTTGATAAAACGTTCTTATTTGAACCGGATTTCACTGATATCAAAGCTTTAAAAAGAACGCACGTAGTCACTTGTCCCAAGCCCTTTCAGACTCTCTGAAAGGTGAAGTGAACCAAGAAATCAAGTCATAGCCATCCTGCTCTACTTGTCCAAATGATCCAAGATCTATTCAGATGGGCTCATAGACTTATACCTGGAAAGAAACGTAAAAGTCATCAAATTCAACCCATTTTATGTATGAGGAAATTGAGGCAAGCGTGGTGAAGTAACTTGCCTCAACTCATACAGTGGGGATTTGCTGCTTCCAAATACAGCATAGTTTCCATGACACCCCATTAATTCTATTGGACAGAAAATCACGAAAGGTCAAAGGTAGGAAATAAAAACCAGGGCCAAGACAAACACATGGAAAACATCAGAATAGGGCAGTGAACTTTAAAGGTTGATTCTGTGAAAAATTTCCCTGTTTTGTTCCATTATTGTCTTTGAATAAAAGTTGCTTCCTTTGTTTTATTTTGTTGTTGTTTTTATTTAATCTCCATATACTGCAAATGCCTAAGTCTTACACATACATCCTCATTCCTTTCTTTCCCTTTCACTGTGATAAAATGGGCAATCACTTAAGGTCATTGACTGAAGCATAAATTTGATATCCAAGCCTCTGAATAATGTTAAAAAGACCACTTCCTTCTCTATCCCAAGCATCTCCTTTCTCCTGCCCTCCTCCCCATTATATACCTCTACTCTAGCACTTCTTTCTAATGACCAAAACTCAGAGGCGGCTAGGTAATGCAGTGGAAAAAGCACCAGGCCTGGAGTGAGGAAGACCTGAGTTCAAATCTTACCCCAGACACTTATTGGCTATGTGACCCTGAGCAAGACATCTGACCTCAGTTTCCTTATCTGTAAAATGGGGATAATAAGAACTACCTATCTTGCAGAGTTGTTGTGAGAAGCAAATAAGATAATATCTGTAAAGCATTTAGCACAGTGCTGGCACTGTAGTGCTATATAAAGGCTAGCTATTATTGTTATTGTTATTATTATTATTATTATTATCCTACAACTGAATCTGCAAAAAGGAATTTGGAAGCACTGTACCCCTGCCTTTGGCTATTCATATGAAAAGTCCAGGGATTCAAGAGTGGCCCACTGAGGATCCTACACTTCTGAAACAACTGTGCATACTCTTTTATTGTTGAAAATAGTGGGAAAGACATTGGATTTATAAGTTCAAATTCCTGTTCTACCACTCATTAACTATGTGACCTTAGAAAGCTCAACCACCCTAAGTCTCAGTTCCTCATCTACAAACTTAAATGGTTTGGGGGATTTTGTCCTTCATTTTCTTTTTCTTTTTGGGGGGGGGCAATGAGGTTTAAGTGACTTGCCCACGGTCACACAGCTAGTAAGTGTCAAGTGTCTGAGGTAGGATTTGAACTCAGGTCCTCCTGAATCCAGGGCCGGTGCTTTGTCCACTGTGCCACCTAGCTGCCCCCTTGTCCTTCATTTTCGAAGAAGACCACTGGGAGGTGATGTCATGACTTGAAGTGAATTGGATTTTAGTGAGGGAGGGCTGTGCAATGTTACCAGCCTCACTCTCTCCTCCAGAGCCATCTGGGTCCAGTGGCAAGATATACATCAGGACAACTGGACATGGCCCCAGATGGTTAAGGCAATTGGGATTAAGTCACCTGCCCAGGGTAACACAGCTAGCAAGTGTCTGAGATGAGATTTGAACTCAGGTACTCTTCACTCCAGGGCCAGTACTCTATCCCTTGCGCCACCAATTGCCCCAAATGGCTTCTCTGGACCCTTTCAACTCTAAATCTGCAATCCTATTATCCTGTGATGGTATGGGTTTGGTGCATAGTTGCTCAAGTCCCTCCCAACACTCAGATTCAGTGATTTGGTGACTCAGAACTTTCTCCTCACACTGAATCTGTAGAGGGACAACATGGAGCAGCAAATAGAGGCCTGGACTTTAGAGTTAGGACACCCGGGAATAGCAAGCAGGAAATAACACAGCAAAGAGGCAAGACACAAGGGCCTGGAAGATGGGTTTCTACATTAAGCCAGTGGCTATTTGCAATAGATCTTAGAATGAATCTACTAATTACAGATCAAACATGAGAAGGTAGTGCCTGATACAGAGAAAAAGTAGAAAAATATACCATGAAAGAAAAAAAAATCTACCCTCAGGAGACCCCTAAAATCAGACACCACCACCCCCTCCAAAGCAGTTTGTCACCACAGAGAGCACTGAGAATAAGGAATAAGAACTAAGGAACTCCATTTCAGCAAGTTTGTAGGACAAGGAAATATTCCATTGACCTTCAGAGATCATATGATGTTTGGGTTTCTGCCAGTAGCAACCAAGCAACTAAGAAGCAACTACATGTGCACAAAATTCAGTCTTGAGACTCCCTGCTAGAGAAGAAGGTACAAGGACTGTTTCTCTATCCTCTGCCTAATTAAGGGCTTGTTGAAAGAATGGAGGGAAAAACACTTGGAGAGTTAAAGGAATACAAAGAGGGAAAGGAGAACCCAACTGTGTAGGGAGGTTGGAGGACAAAAAGAATTTGACACAGAAAAGGAAGGGAAGAAGGATCACTGAACTCCTGGAGCTATCTATGTATGTTAAGAGATTTTAGACTCTTCCTGTACTGAATGGAATTGAACATTCCAAAGGATGATAGTGAAGACCCAGAGAGGTCACCAAATAAGACAATATCCAGTACTGATGGCAGGAAATAACACGGTCTAGGTGGTTGGCAATTACTCACTATGAGAAACCTCCAGTAGTCATATGTTGACCTGACATGAATCATGGGAAGATGGTCTATCTTTTGAGTTACTGTTTATCTACAGACTGTGATGGTCTGCCTCTCTGGTATGTTAAAAACTGACTATCAATACTTGTTTCTAGTGTCAGCTGTATGGCAGGACAAATGTGATCACCAGAAGATGATATCCACTAAAGGAATCAATTAAACATCACTAGAGATTATGAAAGCCTGGTCAAGAAACTAACAAACTTTGGGGCACAGGTGGCGTTTTCATCATTGTTGCCAATTGGAAGTATAGGTTTCAGAAGAGAAAGGTGGTTATGGGTTGTAAAAAGCCAGTTTTTAAAAATAATGCTGGAGAATTTCTCTATTTCTGTCAAGAATGTCATCATCCTTCCAGTCATCCATATTTGCCACCTGAGTGTCATCCTTGATTCCTCACTCATACTCACCCCACATATTTAGTCAGTTGCCAGATCTTGTCATTTCTTTCTCAACAGCATCTCTCGGGATATGTGCTCTTCTCTCCATTTACACCCTAGGTCAGGTCTTCATTGCTTCTTGCCTAGACTATTGTAATAACCACCTAATTGGTCTCCCTGCATCGATTCTCTCCTCGTTCCAACCCATCAGCCATTTACACAGTAGCCATAATGATTTTTCTAAAGAGCAGATCTGTCCAGATCACCTCTCCAAACAATAAACTACAGTGGCACCTTATTACCTTTTGGATCAAATAGAAGCCCTTCTGTTTAATATTTAAAGCCTTTCACAACCTTGCCCCTTGCTACCTTTTCAGTCTCCTTACCCATTATTTCCCTCCATATAATCTACAATTCAGCCATACATGTTCCTCACATGCAACATTCCATTTTCCATTACTGTGTTTTTGCACTGGCTTCCTTTCATCCCTACTTCCTCACTTCTGCCTCTTAGAACCCTCTGGTTCCCTTCAAAACTCAGTTCAAATGCTATCTTCTATAGGAGGCTTTTCCTGGCCCCCAGAGCTCCTAGCATTCTCCCTCTATGGATATCATGTATCCATTTTATAATAAATGCCTACAAATGTATCTACTATCTCCCCCATTAAAGTGTAACATCCCTGAGAGCAGGGACTTTTTATGCTTTTGTCTTTGTATTCCTAGTGCTTAGCACAGTGCCTGGCCCAAAATAAATGCTTGTTGATTGATTGATTGATTGATTGATTGGGAAAGAAATGTCAGGTTCTTGGAGAGGTATGGAGTTCATTTAATAAGGATCAGTAAAACATGTATTTGCCTAGACTTGTGGATCTGATCAAGATAGCTTTAAGCTATCTGTAGAAGGATGAAGAGAAAGCTTCCTATACACTAACCCAGGTACTCTGGAAAGTAGGTTAAGAAGAAGACAAGTGGGGGCAGCTAGGTGGCGCAGCGGATAGAGCACCGGCCCTGGAGTCAGGAGTACCTGAGTTCAGATCTGGCCTTGGACACTTGACACTTGCTAGCTGTGTGACCCTGGGCAAGTCACTTGACCCCAATTGCTTCACCAAAAAAGCAAACAAAAAAGAAGACAAGTGGAGAGACCCCAATAATTCACAAAAGAGTTTCCAATTAAAGGAAAAATAATAATACTCATAGCCTCATAAATACATAGACTATGAGTAATAAGGAAAGTGAACTAGAGATTTTATTATGAGGAAATAAATTTGATCTATGAGGTAAAATATCACTGAATATCACTGAAACTTGATGAGATCTGACTCATGAGTAGAATATAACATTTATTCAAAAGTAATAATTTAGATCAAAAGGGAAATGGAGCAGAATTGTATGTAAAGAGAATGTATTCCTATGACAAAATCCATGAACAAGAGGGGCATTGGAGAATATCTAGGGAAGAATCACCATAGAAAGAAATAGATGCAATATTATGGTGGGAGTATACTGTACATCATTAAGCCATAAGAAGGAAATGGATAAATAGATTTTTTTAAAAACTATTATGAGTGGAAATATCCTAAAAGGTACTTTCTAGCCATAAAGAAGACACATCCAAGTACCAGAAACAGATTACAAGTCCGGCACCTGGACTTGATAGAGCGATGGGGTATTTCAAGTACCCACACATCTGCCAGAGCTTTCTCGCTGCCAAAAGCATGATAGACGGTAAATTCTTATTAACGATCATCTCATAGTTCAAATGCAGAGGAAGTGATGAGAGGAACTGCTATTCTGAAACTGATTATGACCATAAGAAGTTATTCATTGCCAAAGTAGAAATGACAGGAACAGCTGGAGGGAGTAACTATGCTATATTAGAGTTTGTGACACGAGAAAGGGAAAGTCAGGCATGCCATGACAGTGACATGCACCCTAGATTTAGGGTCTTCTGGACTAAATTTATATGAGAGAAGCTGGCTCAAAAAAGAATGGAAAACTCCCAAGAAAAACTAGAAGCTATGAGGAGATGTTGCGGAGTTTGCCTCCACGAAAAGGAGAACTTTCTAACAAAATAGAACACTCCAAACATGGAATGAAATGCCTGCCTCGGGAAGTTTCCTCTCATTAGAGGTCTTCAAGCAAAGGGCAGATGACCACTTGTTCAATCCTTGTTCAATCCAATTCTATTCAGCAAGCATTTATTAAACACCTACTACATGCCATGTGCTGAGGCTAGGCACTAGGGACATACAAAGACATTTCTGGGGATTTTTTAGAGGGAATTTCATGTTTCAGGTATCGGTTGGACTACATGCCCATTAAAGTCTCTTGCAAATCTGAGGCTCTATGATTTGGGGAAAGAGATAATGAGGGCAGCTAGGTGGCGCAGTAGATAAAGCACCATCCCTGGATTCAAGAGTACCTGAGTTCAAATCCAGCCTCAGACGCTTGACACTTACTAGCTGTGTGACCCTGGGCAAGTCACTTAACCCTCATTGCCCCACCAAAACAAAAAGAGAGAGAGAGAGAAAGAGAGAGAGAGAGAGAGAGAGAGAGAGAGAGAGAGAGAGATAATGAGAAGGGGCACCAACCCTGGATTCAGGAGAACCTGAATTCAAATCCAGCCTCAGACACTTGACACTTACTAGCTGTGTGACCCTGGGCATGTCACTTAACCCTCATTGCCCCGGAGGGAGGGAGAGGGGGAGGGAGAGAATGAATGAGAAAAAGAGAATAATGAAAGAGAAACAGGGAAAGAAAAAGACAGAAACAAAGATAGAAAGAACAAAACAGACGGGACAGAAAAAGAAACAGAGGAACAGAGACAGAGATGGAACAGAAAGAGAAGCATGAAAACAGAAAGATAGAGTCAGAGAGAGATAAAGGGAAAGAGCAGAGAAGGAACAGAGAGAGACTAAGATGAGATGGAGAGAGAGAGATGGAGGGAAAAGGAGGGAAAAAGAGGGAAAAGGAGAGAAGGAGGGAGGGAGAGAGGGGGGAGGGAGGGGGAGAGGGAGAGAGAGCGCTAAAGATGTTAATACACTCAGTTCTTTCCCTCTCTTTTTTTCCTAAGCCTGTACCAGAGGATGTCTTCCCTGGAGCTTTGCCCTTGGCCTGCTAATATTAATAACTGTTCCCTTGATCTAGTAGAGATCTGCTTCTCATAACAGAGGCAAGAGATATGTTACTGCAGTTACATTTGTTCTTTTCTCTCCCCATGACTGGAATGTGATTGCAGTCCAAAGTGAGCCAGGGAGGCAGCAGGCAGCTACTGAGGCAAGCAGGAGGCAGTGAGAAAGGATCAGGCTTTCTGCTACAGTTAAGACATTTTAAACCAATTGGGGGTGGAAGGGTGGAAGTGAAATAAAAAGCAGAGCTGCCATTTTTCTGTTTCTTTGACAGCTGGAAATTCCACTGAGGCAGTTTGGTGGTCAATGAAAGACAAAGATCAGAAATTGGCCCATTTCTGTATAGCCTAATCTCCACCCTTCTCTCTCATGCACACACTCACCATGATGGGCAAGGTCAGAGCATGTGTGTAGCTCAAGAGTGTCATCCACATGGAGCCAGGAAATTCTGTCTTTCATAGGACCATAAGCAATGACAGTACCACCTTCTCAAACCTAATGCTGAACTGAAATGGAGTCAGTATCTATGCATAGGAAAAAGTGATGCCCCTCCCACCCTCCCTCCCCTTTAACCTATCCCCTGATTCCTTAAGAGATGGTATAAAGTTAAATCCTAGGTCTCCAAGGAAAAAGCTACTAGAAAGGGCTCCTTCATCCCCTCCTAATTACAGAATAAAGAGATCTCTAGGAAGGCTGAGGTCCCCTTGAAATGCAAGGACTATTTAGGTCACGTATGACTGGGTGAGCAGGTGAGATAGGCAGCCTCCCTTGCCCACATTCTCCATTACCTTTTTTTGGAGGCAATCGGGGTCAAGTGATTTGCCCAGGGTCACACAGCTAATAAGTGTCTGAGTTCACATCTAAACCTAGAACCTCCTGACTCCTGGGCCTATGCTCTATCCACGATGCCACCTAGCTGCCCCTCTCCATTACCTTTTTTTTTTTTTTTGGAGCGGGGCAATGAGGGTTAAGTGACTTGCCCAAGGTCACACAGCTAGTAAGTGTCAAGTGTCTGAGGTCAGATTTGAACTCAGGTCCTCCTGAATCCAGGGCCCGTGCTTTATCCACCTAACTGCCCCTCTCTCGGTTACCTTTTAAATTTTTCCAACCTGACCATGGTACTGTGAGATTCTCAGGAAGGACAGGAGGTTAAATAAAACCTAGTACTGATTAAGGCTGGTCGGTCCCCCTTTGTTCATGTAGAAACAGACATATGTAGAAAATAGACACTTTTTTCCGGATTCAGCCAATTGAAGAGGGAGGGGGGGAAACCTGACTCTTGTAATATAGACATTGTGCACTGCAACTGTACCCTAACAGGCAGGTTCTGATGGCCTATGGTCCATCACTATACAGGTGACATGGTGGTCACCAGCCTAAGGACATGATAATAGAAGGCATCATGGTCTCTGACATTCCTTCTCCTCTGTGCAGCCCAAAGTGACCCATAGACAAAGGCAGTTGTGTACTCTTTATGAAAGCTGCTGATACAAGATACTGTAGACTCAAATGTGCCCAAGGTCAGGTTACCTCTCAGAAGTGGCAGGTGAAATTCCCAAGGGCCAGACTATTGAGTAGGCCATCTGGGGACAAGGTTTTAAATGGCCTATTCCATCCTATAAAATAGAAGCCTCTGTCTGTATGTGCTATATAAGTATGTGCTTAAGTATGTTTGTGTATTACCTATGACTGTCTTATGTGCATCTTTCTAATGATTGCATATGTATGTGTTGTCCTATGTATGTGTAGAGAGCTAATATAGGTCTTGTTATCTCCTTTTACAGACAAGGAAACTGCAGCTTAGTGATTAAAGCAAAGAACACATGGTAACAGTAAGTTTCTGAGGTGGGATTTAAACCCAGGTCTCCTAATTTTATGTTACAATAATATTACATTTTCTCCCAATGATTGAAAGGAAATCGGGGGTGGGGGTGAGCAAAAGTCATAGAATGTTTGAGATAGAAGGATCCTCAGAGTTCATGTAATGCAACCCTCTTATTTTATAGATGAGGAACTACCTCCCAGAAAGGCTGAGTGAGTTGCTCAGTTAGTGGGGAAGCTGGAGCTTGAATTCAGATCTTCTGACTGTTGGGTTGGGTTGGGTTTTTTCCCATTGTGCCATGACGGAGAAATATGCTTAAAATGATTAGTTTGCCATTGGAGCAAGGAGAGCTTTTGCATATGAAATGATAAGGGCCTAGACTAGGGTCGATGTGGAGAGGAAGGAAAAATTTTAGAGCAATTTCCCAAGAAAAATTAACAGGATAATTTTGATGTAGGAGATGGAGAGGGCAAAGTTGAAGACTTCCAGCTTTTGAGCCTGGTCATAGGCATAATGGTGCTACCATTGTCAGTATGAGGAAATCGGGAAGGAGGGATATCTGAGAAAGAACAGAAGGAAAGGAAGAGTTGTGGAGTAGAAGGGAAGATGATATCATTAGGGGATACCTTGAACTAGAGATAATAGAAGGACATTCAAGTGAAATGCCTGATAAGATGACATAATTCCTAGCCGAGGTTACATGCCCAGCAGTGAACAGATACACAGAGTCCAGCAGAGAACAGTACAATGTCACCGACAGAGGACAGCAGCATCTCTCCAGTGTAGATGTGAGCTGCCCTGCCCATATGTATGCCCTGGTCTGATGGGCTCCTAGTGCATGCCCCTTCACACAAGTTCCCTGGCCACAAATGTTCTCTCTGTGTGTGCCCTCTATATTTGTTTCTGTTCATATGTGTTTTCTGCATATAATAGCCTCACCCTATTGGTAGTGGGTGTGGTCACTCATAGGAGAAAGTACCCCATTTATCTGTAGGGTGATCTTTTATCCTCACTTTATTTCCTATGTTCTTTGGTAAAAAGTGTTGTGTTGTGTTTTGTTTTGTTTTGTTTTTTGCTTTGAACTAACGTATCCTCTGGCTAGATGACAAAAGTGAGCAGGTTGATGGAGACTTATAAGCTATGGTTTCTGAGATTGATTCTATTTACTCTGAGAAAGTGAAATGATAGAGCCAAGATCACACTCAGAGTAAATAGAAGAATTAGAATTTGAACCTTGGACTTCTGACTGTTAGTACAGTATGAGTTGCCATAAAGACAGGTCCTAGTGTAATATCAGAAGTAGGCAGATCTCACAAGTCATTGACTCTAAACAACTCAATTAAAGAGATCTTTTCATATTAATTTCCTTTATGATTCCTTGGTCAATACATATGTTGTTATCCTAGTTCTGTGCTATATTAGTTAATGTATATCTTCTCAAGCCTGTCAAGGGATATGAGGTCTTCATATTCCTCATGTCTTACTGCACATCAATGATAATCCTTTATATTCACATACCATAATTTATTTAGCCATTCCCCCAATCAATGTATACTCTTTCTCTCCTCCCCAGTTTTTTGCTATTTCAGAAAGTATGCTAACAATATTTTAGCATCTATGTCACTTTTTTTCTATCATTGACTTACTAGGGTATATATTCAGTAGAGCCCCTGAGTCATAAGGTATGAATGCTTTAATGACGTCTCTCGAATACTTGTATATTGTTTTCCAGAATGGTGGGACCAATTCATAGCTCTCCAAGAAATGTTTGAACGTGCCTATATACCTGTAACTCATCACTTGGTTTGAATCTGACTGTTTCCTTTGAACTTTGTTTATACTGACTTATCTTGTTTGCACATTCCATTAACAACCTCCAATGCTCAGTCCTTGATTCTATATTATCCTCTGTGGACTTTGAACATTTAATTGCTAAGGGTAAAGTGAGATTATTAAAACTGAGTGCTGGACTAGCTATAGATAGTCTGCTCTCCAGGGACCTTTTTTTCAGTTTTAACCTTTACTGAATGTACCCAACCCCTCCTTTCTAAATGTTAAAGAAGCCCTTTCCAAGCAGATGTGCCTAGTAAAGTAGGTTACAGAACATGGAAAAGTTCAGGTCAGCAAGGAATGGAAAGAAGAAAGAAAGAAAGAAAGAAAGAAAGAAAGAAAGAAAGAAAGAAAGAAGAAAGAAAGAAAGAAAGAAAGAAAGAAAGAAGAAGAAAGAAAGAAAGAAAGAAAGAAAGAAAGAAAGAAAGAAAGAAAGAAAGAAAGAAAGAAAGAAAGAAAGAAAGAAAGAAAGAAAGAAAGAAAGAAAGAAGGAAAGGAGGAAGGAAAGGAGGAAAGGAGAAAGGAGGAAGAAAAGGAGAAAGGAGGAAGGAAGGGAGGAAGGGAGGAGGGGAGGAGGGGAGGAGGAGGGGAGGGGAGGGGAGGTGGAGGGGAGGTGGAGGAGAGGTGGAGGAGAGGTGGAGGAGAGGTGGAGGAGAGGTGGAGGAGGAAGAGGAGGAGGAGGAGGAGGAGGAGGAGAGAGGAGAGGAGAGGAAGGGAGGAAGAGAGGAGGAGAGGAAGGGAGGGGAGGGAAGGGGAGGGGAGGGGAAGTAGAGGAGAGGTGGTGGTGGTGGAGGAAGAGGAGGAGGAGGAGGAGGAGAGGAAAGGAGAAGAAAGCAAGGCCCAGGGGCCAAGGAAACTCAGGAGAGGGGAAGAAATACTAGTTCTCTACACATAGTGGATAGAGCCCCAGGCCTGGAGTCAGGAGGAGCTGAATTCAAATCCAGTCTCAGATACTTACTAGCTGTGTGACCCTGGGCGAGTCACTTAACACTGTTTGCTTCAATTTCCTCATCTGTAATATGAGATAGACAAGGAAATGGCAAATCGCTCTAGTATCTTTGCAAGAAAGCCCTAAATAAAGTCAGGAAGAGTCAGACAGGACTGAAATGATTGAACAACAAACCCACTAACAAGTGACTAAGATTGAAAGAAGACCTTCCATGGGTGACAGCCTGATCTATTTAAAGAGCAGTGACTTCAGAGAATTGGGTTTCAGCCCTGCCTGCAACAGTTGCTAGGCAATGTAGGCGTAAGTAAATTATTTAACCTCTTAGCCTTGATTTCCTTTTCTGTAAAGGCAAGGGTGTGCTAGAGCCAGCTCCTACCAGTTCCCTGGAAAAGCACATTGTTAAATTTTCATTCTGAACAAGCATCTTGGAAATCTGCAAATGCTACCAAACCAGAGCTTATTTTTATTGCTTTATTTTGATTCTCTAGACTTAAGAAAAGTTATGGATAAAATGTTAACAATGCAGATTAAACTTAAAAGTAAATCTTGTGTACTTTTTTCCCCTAGAGAGCTTGCTATTAAACATTTATTAGCACACCCTCTCAGGGATGTTGCAAGAGTCAAATAAGATAATGCTTGTAAGTTTTTAAGCCCTTTGTAAACTTTAAATCATTCTATATAAGTTTCTGCAATATGACAAGGTATCTATCTGCGTTGGCATCAACTGGTACAGATTGCAACCTATATTTGCCTTTCATTGTGCCTTCTATATGCATCATCTACTATGACCCTTATCCATGGCCAATCGAGTGTAAGTTCCTTGAGGGCAGAGAATGTTTTGTTTTTGTCTTTGTACAGCACCCAGCACAATGCCTGTCATATAGCAGATGGTTAATAAATTTTTTTTGTTGTTTGTCCTTCATTCTCAAAGAGAACCGTGACATCGGGTGATGTCATGACTTTCACTGAATTGGATTTAAGTGAAAGAGGGCTGTGCGGGGTCACCAATATCTCTCCTCTAGAGTCATCTGGATCCAGTGGCAAGATACATATAAGGAAAACCAAAGATGGCCCCAGATGTTTAAGGCAATTGGGGTTAAGTAACTTGCCCAGTGTCACAAAGCTACTAAGTATCTGAGGTGAGATTTGAACTCAGATCCTCACAAATTCAGGGCCAGTGTTCTATCCACCGTGCCACCTAGCTGCCCCCTAATTAATAAATATTTGTTGATTAACTGAATGCAAGTTTATCCATAGAGCTTGTGTTTAGGCCTTCCTCTAGTAGTCAAGGTCTTTTCACATTACATCATTACTGATGGCATATTTGAGTCCCTTCACTCTTAAAACATAATCAGCCCACCTCCTTTTCTGAGTGAAAATGATATCCTTGCTATCCCTTCCTGAATATAGGACATAGCTAGAAATGTATTAAAATTATTGTTGAAAATTATGTTGACTCAGTGACCCATTGATCCCATTCCTTTTTATCAATCAGTGTTGGGGGAGACCCTGGTGGGGAAGGAGACACCAAGTCTGAAGCTTTTGTATTACCTGCTCTTTTGTCAGGTTTTTGGGGAAGAACCGAGATACAAAGGCCCAACCTCTTTGTCCTGAGTTTTGCCTTGTTAATCAGGGTGAAAAGCTCATCTTCCAGAGTTCAACACCTCAGACATTTACTAGCTGTGTGACTCTGGGCAAGTCACTTAACCTTGTTTTCCTCAGTTTCCTCACCTGTAAAATGAGCTGGACAAGGAAATGGTACACCATTATAGTATCTTTACCAAGAAAACCCCAAATGGGGTCACAAAGAGTCAAACAGAACTGAACAACAACTGAAACCAGCATGCTGGAGTTTTCTTTCCCAGTTAGAGCTGAGCCAGTTGATATGAGGATTTCATTATTTGGATTTCATTAATAACTCTTATAAATACCTAAACAGCAGAGACAGACTAACCATGGGATTCGGGACCATTCATCCCTAGGCTAATAGAGTCCCAGGTACGCCACGTCTAGATGCCTTGGAGCAAAGGTGACTCGATGAAACTCTGGCTTCAGTCCAGAGGTGTGGACTAAGGGAAAGTCATGCCTCCTGAACCACAAAATAGCAGGAAGTTTGTGTTTATCAGAAGAGTGTTCACTCCTCCCTTAGTGAGGTAGTTGAAATTCTGATAGGAGGGAAAGGAAAGATGGAGTGTCTCTTTCACTTTTATGAGTCACCTAAAACCTCTACATTTTGCCAGATAGCACCACCTAATGGTTATCACATATATTATCTATTGAATTCAATCCTCACAACAATCTTTTCAGGTAATTATTTCCATTTGGGGAATGAGGAAACTGAGGCTCAGTGGAATTAATGATATACCCAAGATCACCCAACTGGTGATGGGAAAAGCCAAGAGAATAATAATGGTCATCTTCTGAGCAATCCAAGTCTATAGTTTGCCATGCCACCTCCTCAATCTTTTCCATTATTTTTCACAATAAAAAGAGGCTTTGTTTTCTCTGTACTCCTTAAAGAAATATGGCAATGCTGGGCCTCTCTCCCACTCAACCTCACAAACAGGCTTGTGGGTGGAGAGGAGGGCTGCTTGTAGACTTCTTCCAAAGCCCCATGCAGTTCAAACTAACTCAGTGGCTCATTGAGCTGCTATTAATGGTTCCCAATCCCTACAGAAAGAAATCAGGACATTTTTCCCTTGCCCCTTCAACAATGTCACCACTTACTATCAGGCAGGGGTGTATCAGTTGTCCCGGGCAGAAAGTGAGAGGGGCTGTGGAACAGGTCAGGTCATAGTGTCCTGCCTTGGCAGGTCAGGATTCATGACTACTCAGGGAAAGAATGAGCACCCTTGGGGCCAGAGGTGTTCTATTCCAGGAAGATGGACTATGCCAATCTGCTTACCTAAGTCAGGTTGGCTAAGGACCCTGGCTTCTTTCCCAGAAACCCCCATTTTAACTTAGCTGGGGAGTCATAAGTCATCCAGGTAATCTGACATTACCTAGCCAAAATCTCCAGGGAGATCTGGCTGAATCTTGGGGTTCCCTTTCAGATCTTTCCTTATTCACAACTAGGCCTCTACCCTTCTGCAGGTTCCTCTTCTGTAAAAATGAAAGAGCTTAATTATATTATTTCTAAGTGTCCTTCCAGGTCAAACATTCTAAAGGTAAATCTTTTCTCTGGAAATTTGAGAAAATATCAGTCTTTAGTCTTTTCTTTCAGCCTTCCTTGGAGGTAGGTTCTTCAAAGGCTGTTGATTTTCTGTAAAAGGGGTGGGGGGAGGGGCATCTAGGTGGTGAAGTAGATAGAGCACCAGCCCTGGAGTCAGGAGGACCTCAGTTCAAATCCAGCATCAGACACTTAATACTTACTAGCTGTGTGACCCTGGGCAAGTCACTTAACCCCAATTGCCTCACCAGAAAAAAAGAGTTAAAACTGGAACTCAAATCCCACCTATAGTATCCCTTCCTTTATAATAATAGCTAGCAGTTATATAGTTCTTTAATTTTGCAAAACACTTTACAAATAATATCTCATTTGATACTTGAAACAACCCTAGGAGGTAGATGCTATTATTATCCTCATTTTTACAGATGAGAAAACTGAGGCAGGAAGAGGTTAAATGACTTGACCGAGGCTATATAGGTAGTATCTGAGGCTGGATTTGAATTCAGGTCTTCCTGACTCCAGATCCAATACTCCATCTTCTATGCCACCTTGCTGCCTCCTGAAGAACAGAATTGAGAGTTTCTAATGGAAATCCATATTTTATTTTTAGTTTGGTGTAGAGTTTTCAGACTTTCCCATATTTGAGATTGCCTCATCTTTCAGTACCTTGACCTATAACTAGAAAAGGATACAAAAATGACTTCATGTCATTTTTCTATCCCAGCCATAATCAATGTTAACCCATATACCTATTCTTCATCCCTTCAGCTAATCCTTACTCTCCCAGCAAAACCTGTCTACCATAGACTGGGGAGATCAGTTAGCTTTGGACTGAAAAAAGGAATAAGAATCATTCTTCAGTGATTCTTCTCCCTTCTCTCTGTCTCTCTCTACCTCTCTTTGTCTCTCCATCTCTATCTCTCTCTGTTTCTCTCTGTCTCTGTCTCTGTGTTTCTGTCCCTGTCTCTGAATTTATCAGTAAACTTAGCTAGTTCTACCCCGACACACACACACACACACACACACACACACACACACACACACACACACACTGGTGGGGCAGATGAGGCGATCACACATTGGATTTTAAACATCACAGTTATGGGCTATATCAAGCCCCCAAAAGGGCCTCCCTAATAAATATATGATTATTCAAGAGATTAGCCTGATGATCCACACAGGAAAAGCTAAATGGATGAAAAATGACTGGGTCACACAGTTGGATAGCAAGCAGACCAAATTAATCCATCAGTATTTGTATCTTGAACAGGCACTGCCAGAGGACAATGAGGAGGCAATAGTGTTAGTGATCCCAAGCTACTTCCCAGAGCAAAGACCTGCTTTTTTCAACACATATGTTTGTAAATCTTGGAAAATCATGATCTCTGAAGAAGCAAAATTGAAAATAATCTAAAAGGCATTGATAGGTATCTCACCCCAGGGAAACTCTGCAAGGAACTCAGTAAGGGACCACAAGCAACGGAAAGGCTATCAAGCAGCCTTATGATGAACCCTAAGAGATGAAAGAGTTGACTGTCAGGGCCACAGTACTGGCTAGAAGCCAAAGGAGATGAACCTGCTTCCTATACAAGAAATGATCTTGTTTCTCCAGGAACCAAAAGGGACTAAAGGAAATTGCTAGGTCATGGACTGGATTATACAATGTATTCTACCAAGAGAAATCATAACCCCAAGAAGCAGGAGTATAGGAGAAAGGTCTGCAGATGGGAATGTGAGAATAGTGACAAACACTATCAGAAAAATCTTTTTAATTTTGTATCCTTGGACAGTCAACCAGAATTTATTTATTACGTACCAGACAATGTGTTAAGTACTGGGAATAAAAACAAAAACGAAATAGTTATGGGAACATAGGATCATAGTTCTAAAGCTGGAAGGGACCATCTAGTCTGACATTATTTTACAGATGAGGAAACTGAGGTAAAGGAAGGTTTAAGTTACTAATCTACTGTCACTTAAGTGATAAATGGTAGATCTGGAAGTCCCTGCCTACAAGGCAAACAGAATGGATACAAATAAGTAAGTGAAAAATAATGAGGGGGCAGCTAGGTGGCGCAGTGGATAAAGCACCAGCCCCGGAGTCAGGAGGACCTGAGTTCAAATTCAGCCTCGGATACTTAACACTTACTAGCTGTGTGACCCTGAGCAAGTCACTTAACAACCCTCATTGCCCTGAAGAAAGAAAGAAAGAAAGAAAGAAAGAAAGAAAGAAAGAAAGAAAGAAAGAAAGAAAGAAAGAAAGAAAGAAAGAAAGAAAGAAAGGAAGAAAGGAAGAAAGGAAGAAAGGAAGAAAGGAAGAAAGGAAGAAAGGAAGAAAGGAAGAAAGGAAGAAAGGAAGAAAGGAAGAAAGGAAGAAAGGAAGAAAGGAAGAAAGGAAGAAAGGAAGAAAGGAAGAAAGAAAGAAAGGAAGAAAGGAAGAAAGGAAGAAAGAAAGAAAGAAAGGAAGAAAGAAAGAAAGAAAGAAAGAAAGAAAGAAAGAAAGAAAGAAAGAAAGAAAGAAGAAGAAAGAAGAAGAAAGAAAGAAAGAAAGAAAGAAAGAAAGAAAGAAAGAAAGAAAGAAAGAAAGAAAAGAAGGTAGGGATTCTGAGTCGAAGGTGAGGAGGAATTCCAAGCAATGGGATCCAGACAAAGATACTTCAGCTCTCTGGGCCTCAGCTGGTTCATCTCTACAAGTCCCTTCAGATGATATTTTTTACGATTCTTTGTCTTAGACATTTACCAAACTGGATAATATTAAGCCTAGACCTTGCAATTCAATTTTAGAAACTTTCTACCTCCAAATTCCTTTGAATGACAAATTTGGTTGTGCGCTTAAATGAATTATGTGTGCTGGACAAAGGATGGAGCTACCTGTAGAGAAGAAAAGGCAATGGGAAAAAGAAGTCAATTCAGCCTTTGAAGAAGTAAGTTTTCCTGTTTTTATCCTTGGGTAGCGGCAATGGGAAATTAATACAAGATCAAGACCTGCCAGGGACCCAGCTAAAAGTCCTCTATCTGGAGGTCTTCTAAGTGGGTGGGGTACGGAAGTCACAGTCCTGCCCTGGGAGATTAATTATAATGCTCTGCCTATAAACCTTCCTATACTGATATCAGTTTTGGAGAGTCTTGTGATTTGTTGGGTTTGTAGTTGTTGTTGTTATTTCTTTTCCCTGCAGGGAAGATCATTTATTCTGAGCCACGGGGTCAGCGAAATGCATTTGTGACACAGCAGGCCAATGATTTTGACCTTAGCAGCCCTTTGCATTTAGTGATCTCACCATGACTGTCCGTTCTCCTAAGAAGAGTCTGCCATCTCGTGGATAAACAAAGAAGTTCAGGCCCTTCTGATAGCATTTCTTCCCCTTTTTTTCTCATAGGTATGTGCCCTGATGGTTTTATCACTATGGCCCTGCATTATGTAGTAATTGTTATTTCTCTCTGTATTAAAAAATAATAGAAGTGCAGCAAGCTTGATAATAACAGCTTGTGTTTTTAAAATGCTTTGCATTTTCCACAGCATTAGGTTGGTCATAGATTCAGAGCTGGTACGGACCTAGAAGGGTATGTGGCCCTACACTCTCACGATAAAACCAAATTCAGTGTTTATTTCAAATTTATACAGTTTTGGAAGTAACTCAAGTTCTATTTCTCACATCAAGTTACTTTGCAAAGTAAAAGATCAATAGCTAAAACAGCAATCATGACAAGGACAAGACACATGTGAAATTGATTGAAGGTCAGCCAGTATGATAATCAGTCAGTCAACAAGCATTCATCAAATGCTTACTACATGCTGGGCACTGTGCTAGATACTGGGAATACAAATACAAGCAAAAAGAAAAATAGTCCTTGACCTCAAGGAGCTTGCATTCTAATTCAGAATCAAAACATGAAAGTGAACTAGAGAAGTGGGGAAAAGGGAGGGAGGGCAGCTAGGCGGTACAGTGGATAAAGCACCAACCCTGGATTCAGGAGGGCCTGAGTTCAAATCCAGCCTCAGACACTTGACAATTATTAGCTGTGTGATCCTGGGCAAGTCACTTAACCCTCAATGTCCTGCAAAAAAGAGTGGGTGGGTGGAAAGTACAGTCAATCTTCAACTTTCACAGGGAGAATGTCCCTAGAAAATGGTGCAAAAGTTAAAAATGCAAATGTTGATACACTGAACCTATGGGAAATGGGGCTTGGGTTCCTGCATCCACCAAAAACTGCAATCTTTCATTAGAGATTGCTGGAAATACACTTTTCTGCAGATAGATCTTTATGACAAAACATTAACTCTGATAATATGCTCTTTTCCTAATACAGTAAACATTAAATAACCTGTAAAATTCAATATACAAAATAAAATTGGTAACCTGCAAAACATTTTTCTCTCAAGTTATTCCCTAGAATTCTGTGACCTTTTGTGCTAACATCTCAATTTTTTTTTAAATGCGGGGATTTCAGACAACAGTCACCTTTCATAATATGAAATCTAGAGTCCCATAAATACTGTACAACAAACAGAATTCTTAAAAACAGAAACATTTTCAAATCTGAATCTTACCTTCTACTGTGTCAGATGGTGGTGTGAAAGCTCTGGACTCCACACTCTTCTGCTGTAAACCTCTCTACCTTGTCCACCCTCTGAAAGACAAGGGAAAAGTTACTGGGACTTTAGTTGCTTCTGTCAGAAGATGCCAAGACTGGAGAGATCTGGACATCACCCCCGACACTCTGTTCTTCATGGTAGGTGGATAGTGTTGGAGATGGTGAAGGATGCACCAGCTTGAAATAATCTTTCAGCGACATCTGCTTCCTATTCCTTGTGAGATCATGAAAGGTCTCCAGGTGGAAGGAAGCTGCAGCCAATCTAGCATGAAGTTTTATCTAACATTTCTATTTTCTCACTTAGCCACATCACTGACTTTACATTTAAGAAGCGGTGTTTTGCTATACACAAAAATCACTTACATGGCATCACCTAACAATGCATAAGAAAGGAAACATTGACAAGTTAGCTCTAAGGCCAGAGTACATGGGGCTTAAAACCCAACCCACAGAAACCCCTGGAAATGGAACGTTCAAACCAACCCAGGGGCCACCAATCAACTCAAAGTGACCTAAGATGTTAAACTTTTAGGTTAAAGTTATCCCCGTGTTAAAAAACCATTTACTTCAAGACATTTACTTCAAATTTACAGGATTTTAAAATACATTCTTTGGTTTTCTAATTTAACATCAGTCATTCTATTTGTGATACACCAGTACTTGGCACAGGGCTTATTTAGAACATAGTAGGCATTAATCAATGTTTATGGATTGATTGACTGAAACCTATTTCATTATACAATTGAATTCATATGAGGCAGTAAGACCAAATTAGGAATGAATCTCCAAATCCAGAACTAGACAAAATATTTTAAGTCTATCATCTAGAAAAGATCAAGGCTGTAGATCCAACCTAGATTTCTGCATGGTTGTATTATTCAGAAACCACTGATCCAAGATCCAGGAGACCTGATTTCTAGTTCTGGCTCTTGCATCAACTACAGGTATTGTTTCATGGAATGTAGAGATAAAAATGACCTTAGATAGGGGGCAGCTAGGTGGTGCAGTGGATAGAGCACCTGCCCTGGAGTCAGGAGGACCTGAGTTCAAATCCAGCCTCAGACACTTAACACTTACTAGCTGTGTGACCATGGGCAAGTCACTTAACCCCAATTGCCTCACTAAAAAAAAAAATGACCTTAGATATCACCAAGTTCAAACTGCTTGTTTTGTGTATGAAGAAGTTGAGACCTAGTAGAAGTGGAAACCAAATTCCTATCTTCTCATTACAAATCCAGTTCCAAATTCCAGTTCTTACCAGAGCTGGGCCAAGCCACTTAATTTCCCCGGGACTCGGTTTCTTCATCTCTCATATAAGGTGGTTAGACTGGATAATCTCTCTAATGTCCTTTCTATCTAAAAAATTGTATTCCTCTCGCAGTCTGTGAGCAGAGGTAAAGGGGGAGGCAGCAAGAGGCAGAGGAAAGGAATCATCCAGGGAGAAAGGAAGATCTAAATGTGGGGAGAGAAGACGATAGGTTGCAGGGCCGTGGCTAGACAAAGTCAGTGGTACAGGCGCTTCATCCCCAGTAGTAACTAGAACTAGACCTCCAGCAGCTACTGAAAGGTAGGGCTTAGGGTTTGGTTTGTTTTCTTTCTCTTTTTTTCTTTTTCTTTCTTTTTTCTTGATGTGGGGAATAGGGAAGACCATGCAGGGGACAGACAGAGCAAGGATCATGAACTATTCCATCTACTCTTCCCCTGTACCTAAAACCACTGAAGTAGACTTATCTCTAGAGCAAACCCTTAAGATTAGGTATGTTGTAATTTCAAGAGCACACAAATCTCCCTACTCACCCCAAAAGACATGTCCCCAACTTGTTCCCTGAAGCCTGAAATTACTTTAACCTCAGACAAAGCCTTTCATTATAAAATACATGAGATGTGGCTTAAAATGAAAATATCTAAGAAAATGATAACAAAGGGATGGGGGGGGCACCTACATCCCTGAAGAAATTCAAACTAATGTGCAGAAAGGAAAATGAAGAAAGTATAAGGATATTGGGCTGGCAGGAGGGATGGGGGGGGGCATGGAAGAGAGACATCAAGGTAGAAAATTACAAAGAAAAAAAGAAGGCTGAATTCCTAACGACAAATTTGATTCAATAGAAATAGATAAGGGAAGAGAACATCTGTGCCAGGCATTGTACTAGAGTAAGGGCAGGGTGAGAATGACAGCCAATGAGGATAGGAAGGAAGAAATGTCCCTGACCCTATTAGCTTTTTATTTTACCCAGATTAGACCTGTGAAAACTTTACTTACTTCATCCTTCACAGAAAAGTTCCCAGTCCTCACTCAAAATTGAGTTAGAATGAGTGAACTCCAGTCTCTTGATTTAAGGGTTTCTTCCTTTGTCATATGGAACATCTATCAGATTTTCAAGGGTGTTTATCTGAGCCCAGTGTCTTCCTGCCTGACCACATTAATCCCTTCTTTGCAGTTTGACTCCGCAGAGAAAAGGATAACCTACATTCCCACTGTTTTATGAAAAATGGGAAAGTATGGACATATGGACCATTCTTTTAACATTTGATTTTAGGAAAAAACAGTTTCTCCCAAGGACACAGATTGATCTTCCCTGGGATGTCAGAACAGAGATCTTAATCTGGGGCCCACAGATACCATAGATAACTTTTAGGGGGTCAGTGAACTTGGATGGAGAAAAAAATTATCTTATTTTTCACTAACCTCTACCTGAAATTGAGCATTGCTGTGTGCAATGGATAGAGTGTCAGGCTTAGAGTCAGGAAGATTCATCTTCCTCAGTCAAATCTAGTCTCAGACACTCGCTGTGTGACCCTGGACAATTCACTTAACCTTGTTTGCTTCAGTTCCTCATCTGTAAAATGAGATGGAAAAAGAAATGGCAAACTATTCCAGTATCATTGCCAAGAAAACTCCAGATGGGGTCACGAAGTGTTGGAGAGGACTGAACAACAATAAATAGGGAAAGAAAGAGTTAATTTATTCTGAGCTGATGTCCCTAAGTTTTCACCAGATTGCCAGAGTTGTCCACGAAACACAGAAAGTAAAGAAGCCCTGATGTAGAGGAATCAGCTTTTGGGTTTACCTCTCCTCCCTGAAGAAGGGTTACAGATGAGGTCAGCTTCCAGAAATAAAGACTGGGTTTTGGACCTCCATTTGAAAGGACCTGAAAAGTTGTTATTGTTCAGTCATTTCAGTTGTATCCAACTCTTTGTGTTCCAGCGGACCTCTGTCCATAGGGGTTTTCTTGGCAAAGACACTGAAGTGGTTTTCCCTTTCCTTCTCCAGTGGCAAACAGAGGTTAAGTGACTTGCTAGGACAGCTAGGAAATTTCTGAGGCTGGATTTGAACTCAGATCTTCCTGACTCCAAGCCCATCACTCTAACTACTCAACCACCAGATGAAAAGTAGCAGAGAGTAAAATATGCAAGTCATGATTCATTCAAATGAACTTTTATTGTCATCTAAGGACAAGGCACTATGCTAGGGCTATAGATTATTTTAAAAGACCTTTAGGGGCAGCCAGGTGGCACAGTGGATAAAGCACCAGCCCTGGATTCAGGAGTACCTAAGTTCAAATCCGGCCTCAGACACTTGACACTTACTGTGTGACCCTAGGCAAGTCACTTAACCCTCATTGCCCCACTTTTAAAAAAATTATTTTAATTAAAAAAAGATATTTAGACACTCCCTGCCCTTGATACTTATAATATTGTAAAGAAGGTTAGCATGTACACAAATAACTTCAATACTAGGTATGATATGTTAAATTCCATAAGAGAGAAAGAGGGATAAGTTCTGGCTGGGTGGAGCAGGGTGGAGAATGTAGCATTTTATCTGTGCCAAGGATAGGTAGGATCTCAACAGACAGAGGTGGGCAAAAAGAGGGCCTCAGGATGCATATGAGGAACCATAAATAAATTAGTTTAACTGAAGCATAAGATACCTGAAGGAAAATAAGATGAGCAAGCCCAGAAGGTTAGATTGGAGATAGATTATAGATGAAGACTAGATAGATTATAGATAAGGATCATTTAACTCTAGGCTTTCAAACTTGTAATTATTTAATTTGACCTTCATCTAAAAGTCAGTGGAGAGTTTTTTGAGTGGTAGAGTGAGGTGATCAGAACTATGCTTTATAAACCACTACGTGATGTAGAGGGGAAAAACACACTGCAGTTCTAGGTTCATATCTTGGGTCTGCTACTTGTGTTTCTTTGAGCAAATTATTCAATTTCTCTAGCCTTTCGTTTTCTCAGCTGTAAAATGAAAGGTTGAACTAAATGACCTCTAAAATCCCTCCCAGCCTTAAATCATATCTGGTGTGGAATAGACTGGAGAGTCGAGGAGAAGAGTAAAGTCAAGGAGACCAGCTGGGAAGTTACTAAAATATAAAATGAAGTGAGAAAAGATGATCTCTTAGGGACCCTCCCAATTTAATATATGATCTCATCCCCTCCTGGCTCCTAAAGGATTTTTTTCTATCAATCATCCCCTCTCTTTTGTTCTTTAATTTCCCATAACTGCTTCCTCCCTGCCTTCAAAAAAAAAAAAAAAAGAACCCAGATCTCCTCCATCTAACAAAAAAAATCTCCACATCAACAGGCTCCAGTAGATTGTCCAGTCAGTAGATGGTTTCCTACACACACCATCGTCGCTTGACTTCCCTCTGCCTTGGAATGGTCTCTGTGCTCCTGTCTACTTGTCTTTTTTTTTTAACTCTTTCTTTAAAATTCAGTTTTATTTTCTTTTCAGCTCTGAATTCTCTCCCTTCCACCTCACTCTCTACCTCACCGAGATAAACAAATCCCCTTACAAACACATATGGTCAAGCAAAAAACATGACATTGGCCATGTCGTACACACATGCATATACACATGTGTACATACATATATGTGTATATTAAGGCACATATACATGTATATGTACATATAAGATAGAGATAGATATATAGATGTGGGTAGAGATGGAGGTAGAAGTAGATGATGTAGATAGATATAGATGATGTCAATATAGATATATCTGCACTCTGAGTACATCACCTCTATCCCAATGCAAAGGCCAGCCCTCTATCCACAATGCCATGCTGGGTGTCCATGCAAGCATTTGTAGAAACTGAGGCTCACAGAGGTAGGGTGGCTTGTCCTCTTTCACAGGCTTGCAAGTATTGTAGGACTCCAACTCACTCTTCTGATTCAAATCTCGTTGATCTTTTCACTGCAGGTGAACTAACTGAGCTCATCTGTCTAAATGGCTAATTAGAGCCTGTTGTCTGAAAAACAAACAAAAAAAGCCTAGTAGTGAAAGGAAAGACTGTGAAAGATTGTTTAAATCATTGTCAATAAGAGAAATGACCATCAAAACCACTCTGAGCACTCACCTTTACCCTAGTAAACTACAAAGGATGAAAACAGTCAGTGCTGGAGGGGCTGTGGGAAGATAGGCACTGTTGTTGGTAAAACTGAGAACTGGTTTGACCATTCTAGAAAACATTTGGAATGATGTTTGTTTTTAGTGACTAAAATGCCTATGCCCTTTGACCCAGAGATCCCATTGCTAAGTATGTGCCCCCAAGTAAGTCAAACACAGAAAGGTCCCATAGACATCAAAAAAGCACAGCAATACTTCCCTGTGGTTGCAAAGAACTGAAAACAAAATAGTTGCTTATGTGTTAGGTAAAAACTAACAAAAATGGGGGTTGGGTGGAGAAAAGGTAAGGATGAAAAAGACATGATGGCACTGCTCAAGAAAATGAAGATGTGACTTGCTTCCAGGCAAACCTTTTAGCTGACTGAAGTTGCAGTAAAGAAACCAGAGCCAAGATTTCCAGGTGCAAAGCCCAATCTTCCCTGTTTGCCCTGTGGGGTATCTCTGGCTGGTTTGTTTTCTCTCCTTTGGTTCTGCTATTTGAAGAGTAGACAGATTGTCCATGTCTTGTGTAAGAATGTGCACTCTGGGTGATCTAAGCTGGCCCCCAGGGCAGTACAGGATAGAGGGAAGAAACAAAAAGAAGATGGGTGGCGGGGAGACACAGACTAGGACATCAAGGACAGGGAGTCCTCATCTCTCATTGGAGTATAAAGCTGAACAAGTCACTCTGCTGTTCTGTGACCTGCACCTCCTCTTCCATAAAATGGAGATAACAATTATAGTTCACCCTGCAGAGAGTGTGAGGATTAATCAGTGAAAATGAGTACAGAGGATTTGGAAAAATCCATAGTTCAGGGGACAGCTAGGTGGCACAGTGGATAGAGCACTGGCCCTGGAATCAGGAGGACCTGAGTTCAAATCCCGACTCAGACACTTAACACTTACTAGCTGTGTGACCCTGGGCAAGTCACTTAACCCCAATTGCCTCACTAAAAAAAATTAATAAAATCCATAGTTCAGTCTAGTCCTAGAAACAAGCTTGCGCTTTCTCTGCGTTCTCCGAGTTTTTCTAGCTCTTTGAGTGTGTGTGTGTGTGTGTGTGTGTGTATACACATATATACATATGTTTATATACACACATATATATATACATATGAACTATCAGCATCACCACCACCTCATCATTGTTATTAATAAACCAAATTTTGTCATAAATCCCATTATAGGGGGCAGCTAGGTGGCACAGTGGATAAAGCACCAGCCCTGTATTCAGGAGGACCTCAGTTCAAATCCAATCTCAGATGCTTGACACTTACTAGCTGTGTGACCCTGGGCAAGTCACTTAACCCTCATGGCCCCCCCAAAAAAGAAAAGAAATTCCATTATAAAATATTTCTAAGGTATGGCCAATCATCCATTTATTGCAAGTTTTTATCTTCTCATATTATGTAAAACATATCCTAGAACTCCAAGCTCTGTGGTTTATATGCACTGGGTTCAAATCTTGGGATTATCCCACAAATAACAGTAACTGATGCCCTAAACCAGGGCTTACCCTGGGTACCTCAGAACATGACTGGCTTCCCCAAAACCTTCCATAACTTTCTGGGGTTTCTAAATGCCGTATGGGGTTACCTAGGGACTTTGAGATGAGTAGGTTTCTTTTCCTTCCTCCCCAAGCCTGGCACTCAAGCACATTGTGTACGTGTCTAAATTCTCAGAAGTGTCTATCTCTGGTCTATTCCCCTAGGGTAGAAGACTCTAATTGTCCTAACTCAGTTGGTGGCAATAGTGGGGATAGCCACATCTTCCAGGTTCTTGTCATGCACCCTGCTGCCTCAGCCTCTCAATCAGTGGAGCCCTGAAAGACCCAACCCCTCCAGCTTTGGAACTCCTACCTTTGGGCACTGTGCTGTCCTGATCACCGCTCCCCTATATGTGTTGTTTTCCCTATTAAAACATAAGTTTCTTGAGGGCAAGAACTGACTTTGCTTTTGTATTTGTGTCCTCAATGGCATATAGTAAGCACTAAATAAATGCTTTTTCATGCATTCCTCCATTCTGCAGAGAAAAGACTGCAAAGTCAAGTTGCCCTATAACCTTCTTCACTAGGCACACCTCAGTCACCTCAGTGAGAAGGCCCATAACTTCTACATATACAAAGAGTGGGTTCAGTTAAGTTAATCTCTTCAAGTTCTATGCCCTGATCCAACAAAATTTCAGCAAACCAAAATTTCTATAGTGTCTTGGAATTGGATATAAGATTTGAACTACCAAAGGTTAAATTTCTATATTGAAATAGAAATATTGGGTTGAGATTTTCTTTAAGTATCTTGGACCAGTGTGATTAGTGGTTTCTAAAAAAAGACCTATGCCAAGGTAACAGGGTGAGTGTGAGGCAGAGAGTGGGGGACAGGCAGGGCTGCTGCAATCCCCCACACAGAAAAGACAGGATCCTGCTTCCAAAAAGCCATGATAACGTGTAATAAAAGTGCTGTGCTCCCAGATTTGGAGGGTAAATAAAAATCCTGGTTCTAGTCTGCTGGCTCTATGACAAAGAGAAGACTCTTGACTGGTTGCGTAGACAAAATCTGGGTGCATGCAAAATCTTCTAATCAGCTAGGGCCAGTCTCTCATCTTTGATTTTTTTTCCTGCCTGATGTGATCAAGTGAGGAAGCAAGGACTAAGCCTTCAGTGGGAAGATAGGCCTCAGGCCTTTATCTCCAAACCAGGGTGGCCAGATTGTGGCCCATGAGTGCATGGTCCTTTTGTGTCTTCTCTTTCTATTATGTATATTTCTTCCTGCTTTCAGATGAAGGGGATTTACGATGGCCACAACCTTATGAGCTTTGAAGTCAAGAGAACAAGCTAGAGGAGGTAGGAGAGTAGATTCCATGCCCAAATGGGCCATTTGGACAGTTAATGGAATCATTCCGCTTTCCATCTAGATATGTTGGTGTCGGTGGTTTTCAGTGCTAACAGCTGCCTAGATCTCTTAGATTGTGTCTTCATAATGCCAAACATCTGGATTTGGAGATACTCCAAAAAAATTGAATTTCATCCAGGTGTTTATTACTATATTCCTACAGTTAACATTTAGAAGAATGATCTAGATATTCATAGAACTGGGCTGGCCGATAAAGCAGAGGTACCAAGTAAAGGGTAGCATCGATATGCACTTTGTAAGTCGGTGAACACTGCTTTCTGTCCATAACATCTTTTTAACCTATCTGAAAACACGGGTTGTCATTTCCTGGGTCTGTTCAGGAACACATTTCTAGAAGTCCCCATATGGTTCAGAAACTTTTTCTGGTTGGAATTATCTGGTTTCATGTACCACACAACTAGCCTGGGAAAGTAAGGATAGGATAAAGTAAAAACCAACACTAGCAAATTCCCTTGGTACTGTAGTATGGTGGGGAGATAGCCCTGGATTGGAGCCAGAGGATCTGAGTTCAAATCCTAGTTCTTCTATTTCCTAGCTATGTAGTCCTAGACAAATCACTTTCCCCTCTGGCCTCAGTTTCCACATCTATGTTGTTATTGTTGTTATATGTCCTTTGTTCTATAAATAAATAAGTCAAATGAGATGATCTCTGAGCTCTACATTCTATGAGTCTCCTTGAGATGTCAGACAAGGGAAGCAGAGGAATGTTTAGGGGATCCTAAAGGAAGACATGTATAAGAAGTTTTCTATAAATCCCTTTGGACCTATTAAAGTAACTTTTTAAAATTATCTTAAGTTACTACTGCTAAAGGGTGGTCTCCCCTTTAACTTTCCCTTAGACACAATGGGATCCAGCTCACTGATGCAAAGCCAGAAAAGCTAGAAAAGCTACATTTTATCCATGTTTTATGGCTTTCCAAGTGTTAGCACTAAACATGAATGTGGAACAATGCCTTTAATTTCACCTAGCAACTTTCTCCCAAAATCCTCAATGTAGATTAATGTTGTTATCTAGCTAGTCATGAATTTATCATGATGAAAAATATCAATGACATGATCAGTAAAGTGACAATTTGAATAGTACCATGTACTCAGTGGGTATCTCAAATACATTTGCTAAGGAACACAGAGCAGGAAAAGAATGTTTCATCACAACTCATGTCAGTGGTTTTCAAGGTATTTTTTTCAGGGCAATGAGGGTTAAGTGACTTGCCCAGGGTCATACAGCTAGTAAGTGCCAAGTGTCTGAGGTCAGATTTGAACTCAGGTCCTCCTGAATCCAGGGCTGGTGCTTTATCCACTGTGCCACCTATCTGCCCCCATGTCAGTGGTTTTCAAAGTAAATCAGTAAGTGGATGGAAAATGGTACAACCAGAGGTGTACTTGTTCCTGAGAGATGACTGTTAAATTTTTAGTTCAAGCAGTATACCTCAAAAATGAGCAAACACTACAAATGGGCTTGATTTATGGCTCTGTTTTTGTCTAGACTTAAGAGAGTGATGGAGAAAATGTTATTAATTCAGACTAAATTTGAAAATGTGGTGGGCATCTATTGTTGTTTTTGTTGTTGCTACTGCTGGAGGAGGAGGAGGAGAAAGAGGAGGAAGAAGAAGAAGAGGAGGAGGAAGATGAGGAGGAGGAGCAGGAGCAGGAGGAGGATCAGGAGTGGTGGTTAAACAATAACCAGTACACCCCTAGTGTACAACACACATTGGCCAGGAAATGTGTGTAGTAGAAATGGCAGTGCCCTAAAGTCAAACTGCCTACCTAACTACCAAGAACAAGCTGGGGACCTCAGCAAGTTAAGTAACTGCTTTGGTTTTCCGTTTCCTCATTTGTAAAATAATAAGGGAGAGTCAGATGATCCACTTTCACCCAGAGCCACTGATGCTTGCTCCCTCCACTTCCTCACCATCTATTCACTCCTCAAACTCTTGTAATCTGACTTTCCAAGCCCATGGAGTGAGAGGAAGCAGGATGGTGCAGAGAAAGATGCTGGAATTTGGAGTCAAAGGGCTTGGCTTGGAATCCCAGCTCTGCTATTTCCTGCCTGTGTGATTGTGGGCGAATCCCCATCTTTCTATAACCTCTGCTCTCTTCATCTCTAAAATCAGGAAACCAACAGTGACAACCTCCAAAGGCTTTTCAAGCTCTAAACCTATGATCCCATGAGTAGTTTGGACTTGATGAAGTCTAAGGTCCCTACCTCCTACTCTAACATTCAATGGTGGATTTTATCAACCCAAGAAGATTTCATAGAACCAAGAGCATCCATAAAATCCGCAAGGTCACTGGATCTGCCTTATTTGCACTGAATCCTAGACTTCACCATTAATTGTGCTGCCAATGTTTGTCCAAAATACAGTCAGAGGGGGCAGCTAGGTGGCGCAGTGGATAAGGCGCCAGCCCTGGATTCAGGAGGACCTGAGTTCAAATCCGGCCTCAGACACTTGACACTAGCTGTGTGACCCTGGGCAAGTCACTGAACCCTCATTGCCCCACAAAAAAAAAAAAATGCAGCCAGATGTATGGGCCTATGACACTAACCCCGTAGGGAAATTTTTCCCTCGGTTTTAATTTGAGTTCACTGGCCAGAACATTTGCTCCTTTATTTGGAACTTTGGCAAGGTGCCATTTTGCTCAGCTCTAGATAGCCCATAAAATCCATAGGGTCACTAGTAATTATTAGTGTTTTCATGTTCTACAGGTTCTGTATTATAGCTGGGAATTATCAAGGTTTAGCATGTCAAAAACTTTTCTTAGATGACAAATCATATCCACAAAGGTAACTAACTGGGTAGAGCCTTCATTTGATCACACTTTAATACAATGTTGTTGTTGTTCAGTCATGTCTGACGCTTCATGACCCCATTTGGAGTTTTCTTGGCGAAGATACTGGAGCAGTTTGCCATTTCCTTCTCCAGCTCATTTTACAGATGAGTAAACTGAGGCAAATAAGGTTAAGTGACTTGCCCAGGGTCACACAGCTAGTAAGTGTCTGAGGCTGGATTTGAACTCAGGAAGATGAGTCTTCCTGACTCCAGGACTAGTACTCTATGTACCATGGCGCCACCTTGCCACCTTTTAAAATATTACTGTAATTCAAACAGTGAGACCTTTTCAAGTGCAATAGGAGAGAGGGGCCCGGCCCTTAGTCACAGCTCCAGGCACCTAATTTCCAGGATAGAAAGCCTCAAGGGACCGGAGCAGAACTATATCTACACTGATTTCGGCTCCTTCTGTAGGATTTGTCCCAGACACAGACAGTAACCCCCCATCAGTAACACAGAAAGTGAACAGAAGGCTTGGCCAAAGCTTCCCTCAGTGGTCCCTCTTCAGCTCACGCTTAAACTAGAGATCTCGGAGCAGATCTAAGGCGGTAGATCGCAAACCCTTCACCAGAAGCCAGAGTGGCGACTGGATGGGAGGCTCCCCAAAGTGCATCTAATCCATTCCAGGGTGTGACAACTACTTGGCCACAGATAGTTGGCAAAGGTCTGGGAGTTTGCAGTTACATGGAAGAAGAATGTTCCAGTTTGTTCCATTGTCTTGGATCGACGTCTCGTGGAACTATAAAATACTTTGAGGAGAGCAGGCAATGATTTTTGACATTTATGTGAGTGCATCTCTTTACAGCCGGGTGTAGTAAAATCAGCATAGAATTGGGGGCCAGACGACCTGGGTTCAAATCCTGGATCTTCCACTTATTACTCATGTGACTACTTTAGGCTATGTCACTCCCTGACATGCACACCACATGCCCTTAGGTCACCCTGTCTCTACTTTCATCCCTATGTTCCCTATTGATCTCTTTCCAATGAGAACTAGGAGGAGTTCAGAACATGCCTGATTCAGATAGCCTCTATTAGACAGAGTCTTATTCACATCCTTTCATCCTAGCTCCTTCTGCTGGCATTTGCCCTTTAAAGGAGGAATCACAGGGAGGCAATACGAATCCTTGGGTCACTGCCTCACTTCCTCCCATCTGGTCTCTCAAGCTCAGTAGTTCTCTTACCCTGGTATGCTGTGGCTTGGTCACTCCAGATGAATAGCTCCTGAATGAGCCCTCCAAGACTGCCATTCTTGACATTCCACAGTGCTTTCACACTCCTGAGAATTTCCAAGTTTTCAACACACTCCACACTCTCATTCTTTTAAAGTTTCTGTGATTGGACCTCTCAATTCTCTCTTTCAACCAAATCAGAACATTCGCTCAGTATTCTGCCTCTTGGGATTCCTGGTTCCTTTCAAGATAAAACTCAAGTGTCATTTTTTGGTGTGCATTTCCTGGTCTGCCCTCCCTAATTCCACCCCATCTACTAGTACTGCCCCACCCAAGCACCCACCAAGGATGCTTCTCATCTGTTCTGTCTGTGTTTTGTATTTACTTATGTACTTAGAGCTCTCTTGGACCTTTCATGGAGCCAATCAATCAGTGGAAAATATCTGAACACTTTGATTGAATCAACCAATCAATCAATGAAAGGTATAAGTGTAAAATGTATTGGGGTTATTTGAAAGAATTAGAAAAACTTGTGGACTTAGATCATAAAATGAGGATATTCTAGGGGGCAGCTAGGTGGTGCAGTGGATAAAGCACAGCCCCTGGATTCAGGAGGACCTGAGTTCAAATCCAAACTCAGACACTTGACACTTACTAGCTGTGTGGCCTTAGGCAAGTCACTTAACCTTCATTGCCCTGCCAAAAAAAAACCCAACATATTTGAGGATATTCTGGTAGAAGCATTCAGCAACTACTTTGAGAACCAAGCTTCAAGAGCTTAAGGAGGCAGACCCCTTGTACCTATAACAGCAGTCATCAAACACCCCCCCCATGCCCCATTCCCAAACTTACCGCCAAAATGAGTACAGCCAAATGGGAAATAAGGAAGGACATGTTTGAGGGCTAGAACAAGGGAAGAGAACTAATATTTATTAAGCACCTACCATGTGCCAAGCACTTTGCAAATATTATCTCATTTGATCCCTACAACAACCCTAGGAAGTAGATTCAATTATTATCCTCACATTCTGAGACAAATTGAGGTGACTTGCCCAGGGTCACACAGCTACTAAGTAGCTGAGGTTGGATTTGAACTCAGATCTTCCTAACTCCAGGTCTAGTATGCTAACCCCTATGTCATCTAGTTAGAACCCAAGTGTGATTGCAGGGGAGCCTTGAAAGCCAAAAAAAAAAATCACTTTGGAATCAATATGACAAATAACGGAGAACTGCTATAATAACTTGAACAGGAATGGACACAATGAAAGCAATATTTAAGAGAGGCCATGTGTTATAACATGAAATACTCTGACCTTGGAGTCAGGAGAGACATAGATTAGACTTGAGGCTCTGACAAGCTGAGCAGCAAGTCACTTAAACTTCTCTTTGCCTCCAATTCTTCGGCTATAAAGTGGAAATAATAACCGCTCCCAAACAGGGTTACTGAAAAGATCAAATGGGAGAATGTAGATTAAAGTTCTCCCAGATAAGAGCAAGAGGAGCCCTCTCTTTATGAAAACCAGAAAGAGAACCCTTTTGTCAAGTGAATAACTCCCTAATCGGCATATTGCTCAATTTTGTTGGATGTTTGCAAAGTATATAGGTTAGAGCAAGATACACTTCTGTGTCTGTTCATCTATTGTGTTTATACACATGTATGCACGTAAAAAAAAAAAAAACAATATGACAAGTTAACAAAACAGATTCCCTTTGTGTTAACTTAGCAGCAAGGGTTTTTCCCCCCTTGTTTTCAAGCTGTCTACTAACTCGATTAAAGTTCAAGTTTTTTAAATTAACTTGTTTTCCAAAAATGTTTTCTTAACACTCTTTTCTGTAGCGCAGGCATTTTCCAATCATTTGCCCTCATGTCCCTCGTGGAAGCCTGTCTTAAAACGAAGAAAAACAATGAGGCAAAAGCCAAGAATGCCACATCTGACAACATACTTTCCAGCTACTTTCTCACCCAGAGCTCCTCACCTCTCTGCCAAGAGAAGGGAAATATATCTTATCGCCCGTCCTCTGGCTCTGTTATTCATTTCTGTTGGCATTCACTGTTTTTGTTTTTGTTTTTTCTAACTCAGCGAAAATCTTCACTTTTGTTATTTTTGTCATTTGAATTAATTTCATTGTTTTGGAAGCTTTTACACATAACATATGGGCTTTAGCATACTTACGTTTATACAAATGAATACTTTAGATGATTTTAATCTGAAGTTGGCCCTCAGCTCACCAAAGGCTAAAACCAGGGAAGATAATTGCCCTGAATTTCATGTTTAAATATGGTTTTTAAAAATGCCTTTATGCCTAAATGTTTTCACTGATAACTTACATGCTTTTTGTTTAAGGTTTACCTTTTTTTTTTTTTTGGAAGGAAGAAGATAAGAAGACTGTTCTAAGGGAACTTTGAATTCTTCCAGAAATACATTCACAGCTTCAACCAAAATTAACATGTACAGGATGTCCCTGGAAAGTTTGGGGCCTGGGAGGGGCAAGGGTGGCAAAGAAAGCTGTATATTTAGCTCTGTGATGAAGTCACCTGATTACCCTTCATGTTAGCAGGAAACTAAGGGCTGAAATCACTAGGCTGAGTTTGGGAGTCATTGTCTGGCTCTCTCCTGGAGCATGTTCTATAATGCTGCTCAATAAAGAGAGGTGACTTTCTGGAGGAGAAAATGAATGGCAAATGTGTCCAGGGAGTTTCTGGGAAAGGTCTTTGTGTATGGAAAAAGAAATTCCACCCCAGTAGCAGAATAGCTTCATGCCTACTCTCCTTTTCTTCTCTGTCCTCCCACTTCCCCTTTCCTCTTTTCATTTCCCCCCCTCCTCATCTTTCCTTTCTTAACACTCTGTTCCCTACCCTTCAACATCCTCCAGGAAAGTTTCATCTGGAGGAAGGGGAGGGTGGGAGAATGTTAGCTTTGTGTGACTCCCCTCTGTGAGGAAAGAACAGAGGCTGCCACAGTCCATAACACCCCTGCCAGGAGATGATCTAGGAGGGATCAGCTGGTCCCACAGCAGAGCAGCAGGGAACATGGGAGATAAACCCTGGATGCCTCCGGATCTGAAGCAACCCCCTCGCCACCCCTTCTTCAGCCTCACATCAGCAACACTGACAAGGACACTTCCTAGGAAAAGAGATGACTCTACACTATGAGGAATGGGCAGCCAGCTGTGAGAATATCTTTGGAGGGGCAACTCTAAAATACCTCCTTGACCAGTCAGCCATAGTAACACTGTTAATGTGGCCTGAGATTCTCACCATTATGGTCCCTCCTGCAGTCTTGATAAACAAGTCAGGGGCACTGTCACCAGAAGGCTACTTGTGTGGGGTACAGAGAAAGATGGAGAGATGATGTCTGAAAAGGAGTAATCTTGGATTTTTTAACTTAAAAAAAAGGATGACAAGATTTAATGAGAAAAGGAGGCGCGCTGACCCTTTAATATATTGGGATGTATTTCTTTATTTAATGAGCTTGGAAAGCAAAGAGTAAGATGTTGAGGGGATTGAAACCTGGACAGGATGGTTTAATAATGGGGAAGGGGAAGTAAATAGCCAGGTCCTAAAGCTGGTGGATAGCAGAACCTAGAGGTACCTTAAAATGGGAGACCCAAGGCAGATGTACCCCAAGCTGGCACAAGCATTTGTGTATCAAAGGGCACGATTTGAAAATCGTACCCCTTGGGTATCATTCACTCTCTATGGGAGGTTTCAGGCCTTCACTAAAACATGTACAACTTAACACAAAACAAACAGAATTCCTGGCATTAAAAATATGTGCATTTATTTATAAAGAGAAAAGTTTTAAGTGTCTCCCTGCATCTCCCCCACATTTGTGCCTATGCAGCCACCATCGCTAGTTCCAACTCTACAGTGGGGACAGAGGATTTGTGGATACTGGATGCCTGAGACTGAAAAAAGGAACACTTGTGCCAAACTAACAATAGTGCCAAGGTGAGGTCTGCCTCCCAGAATCATTTCTCAAACTTGGGAAGGCATCTTTCAAGAACATCAAGCTCAGTACTACCATCAGAGGCACCACGGTATGGTGACTAGTGTGTTGAACCCAAGTCAGGGACACTTGGGTTCAAAACCTATCTCCAATACTTCCTAGGCTGTGACTCCAAGCAAGTCATGTAACCTTTCTGAGTCTCAGTTTACTCGCTTGTAAAACATAGCATTAGCCTCAATTCAATTGAATGCCGTTCAATCAGCCTTTATTGAGTACCTACTACTATTTGCAAGGCGCTGTGCCAGGTGCTGAAGGTACAAATGCAAAAACCCAAAACAGGCCATGCCCTTAAACTGAGTCCCTTGAGACAAGCGTGAGTTGGGTGGGGCAGGTGGAGTAGTAAAAGAAATGAGAATTCGGATAGAGTGATGTGGATATTTGGAGGTAACCTAAAGGATTACAGAGTGAGTGACAGGCAAAGAGAAGAGAAGAAATGGATGTGGCAGGAGCAAGGAGAATGAATCCTCCTCCTCCTGCCCATCCTCGTCCTGGCCCAGTACGCCAGGGGACATCAGGGAAGGAAAGAAGGAAAACAAGCATTTATTTATTAGGATATTATTTATGTATTAACATCTACTATGTGCCGGGCATTATGCCAATCATTTTATGAATGTTATCTCATTTGATCCTCACAAAATCCCTGGGAGGTAGGTGCTATTATTAACCCCGCTTTACAGTTGAGGAAAGTGAGGCAAACAGAGATTAAGTGATTTACTCAGGGTCATCCAGCTAATAAGTGTCTGAGGCCAAATTTGAATTCAGGAGTTCCTGACTCCAGGCCGGGCACTCTATCCACTATGCCACCTAGCTGCCCCATGCCATGAACAAAGGGAGCCAGCAAAATAAAGCATAGGGTCAGGAGAAAGGAACTGTTGCAGTAGCACGGTGGGGGGGGGGGGGTCCAGCCTGCCCATGGTCAGTGGGGTTGACTAAACTTAGACATATCAGTAGCAGTCATATTAGTGGATGAAACATTTGCCTTATATCCAACCAGTAGTATCAGAAAGCCCCATGACATATGCTGAGGGGCAGTACTGTCCCCCTCACTTCAATCTACATGAGCATGGGCATTGGGGATCCCCTCAACAAAACTTTATCTCAGTGGTGTAGGTGGTCCCACTAGGGGCAAACATCCACTCCATGTTTTCTGAACCAGGCATCAAGACTTCCTATTCAGAGTCTTTTTCCTGTAAAAATTATAGGCTCACAAAGTTAGTCTCTATTCCTTCTTAGGGTTAATAGCCCAGTCCCCATGTTCCAAAGCAGTACAGATATCCATCAAGGCTTTCCGCACACTTTCTGGGTCTTTGCTTTTGATTATGATATCTTCATTGTAATGAGTCACCAAAACCCCAGGGGAAAGGTAAACTATATACAGATCTTGTCAAATTAGGCTTCGAATCAGTGGAATTGAATTAATGCACCCCTGCGGGAAGGTGATAAAGGTATACTGGATTCTTTTCCAGGTCTCTTGGTCAGCATGCAAAGGAGGCACTGGCAAGGTCGATTACTCCAAACCAGTGACAAGAGGCCTTGATGATGTTTTCAATTAGGGTAACAATATTAGGAATTGCTCCTGGTAGCTTCTCTACTACCTTGTTCAATTTCTTATAGTTCACTCCATTCTCCGCTTCCAATTCTCCTTTTTCAGTGACGAAATGGAAAAGTTCTATTCAGATACAGTAGGGGTATATTACTCCTGCAACCAGCAGGTCTTTAATAGTTGCTCCGACAGCTTTACTACCTCCTAGGAGTTGTTTTGCAAGGACCTTGTATTTAGGTATCAGGAATCAAATGGGATCCCATTTCATCTTTCCTTTTTTCGGTGGCATTGAAGTCATCTTTAGGGTATGGATGTTCCACACCCTAAGTATATCAATTCCAGTGATATTTAGAAGGCAGGATGATCCCTACTTTCTGCATAAGCCCTGGGACCTGCTTTTAACTTGACTGGATCCAATTTCTCACAGGCCAATGATCTCCTATCTCTGACCCTGTGGGTACATACTCTGGATGTCTTTTGGGGGTGTGTAGTATGATAATAATATACAAGTTTATGTCTAATACTCCCATGAATTGTTGTCTGTTTCCTTCTTTTCATTCAGCTCATAAAATGGTATAAGGCCTTTGGTTTACAATATCTACTATTGGATAGGAAAAGAGTCAAAGACTAGGGGTCAGGACTAGCCCCCCATTACCCTTGATTGGATTTGGGGGCACTCCTTTCACTGTCATTCCCTCTTCCTGGGAATACCAGATGGGGAACAAGGGCTATCTACTGCCATGTTTTCCCTGGTTTTCCTTCAGGAAGAGAATTTCTCTCCATTTTGCTAAGAGAACTACATGAGGGAAGACTCCCTCCAAGTTATTCCAGGGGAGCAGCTAGGTGGTGCAGTGGTTAGAGCACTGGGCTTGGAATCAGAAAGACTCATCTTCACAAATTCAAATCCCACCTCACACACTTATTAGCTATCTGACCCTGGGCAAGTCACTTCACCCTGTTTGCCTCAGTTTTCTCAAACTGAGCTGAAGAAGGAAATGGCAAACCGCTCCAGTATCTCTGCCAAGAAAAAGCCAAATCGGAATCATGAAGAGTCGAACACAACTGAAACAACTCAAGAACAAAGTTATTCCAGGGAAAGCCACACTTCTAAAAAAAATTGTGGGACAAGATTTCCCAGCGTCTGGAGCTCCCTGACTCACAGGAGCCAGTTGGACCAAAGTTGCTCTAAGCCCTGTTTGAAGTCTTTTGCCTATTTTTGCAGTTTTGAGAAGGCCTATCCTCTGGTTTTTAGAAACTGATCAAATGAATAATCTCCTTCACCTATCCCCACTCCCCCATCCCTTGCCTCTGCTGGGCCCATGTGGCCCCTATCTCATCCTTCTGGGCAGGTATCAGGAGGTGAGTCAAAGGAGCAAAAAGTTAGCAAGATGGTCTCTGTTGCTATAACCACAGAGGTCGGCTAGGTCAGCTCTTAGAAGCAGCTGGTGGTGGCACAGTGAACAGAGCACTGGGCTGGAGTCAGGAAGAGCGGAGTTCAAAGCTGACCTCAGAAACTAACCAGCTATGAGACTCTAGACACGTCACTTAACTTCTGTTTGCCTTAGTTTCTTCAACTGTTCTTGTTGTTTAGTCATTTTCAGTCATGTCTGACTCTACATGACCCCTTTTAGGGGTTTTCTTGGCAAAGATACCAGAGTGGTTTGCCATTTCCTTCTCCAGCTCAATTTGCCAAAGAGAAAACTGAAGCAAACAGGGTAAAGTGGCTTGCCCAGGGTCACGCAGCTAGTAAATATCTGAGACTAGATTTGAACTCAGCTCTTCTTGACTCCAGGTCCAGCATTCTGGACACTGTGCTACCTAGCTTTCCTTCTTCAACTATAAGATGGAGATGGCAATCACCCCTGCCTCTCAGAATTTTTGTAAGGATCAAATGAGATGTTAACAACAAAAAGTCGGGGGGAGATGTTTAACACGGTGCCTGACACACAGTAGGCATCACATAAATGCTTCTCTTCTTTCTTCAGAGGGAGAGCCCTAGATAAGATAGCCTTGACCATTCTCTGCTCAGATTTTGTTTTCTTGTTGGCAACTTTCCAGGCTGTCATCTTATACCAGGCTTTTGTGACCACCTAGAGAAGGACCCAGATCTCCTTCCCTTTCTAAGACTTTACTATCTCAGCTAAGGTTTCTTCTAGAGTCACTTCAAGTAACCTAACTTCCCTCCCCGTCTGGAGGGAAGCTGGAAGTTTATTTCAGGGCTATCAGACATTCTGAATACCCATGACCTATTTCCTTTTCGGTTCCCCTCCTCATTCTAATAACCCTTGGGTCAGGATGGTCCATTCCAATTACCATAAAGCTGGCTAAGGCTGTTTGTTGTTGCTGCTGTTTTGCATTTTGTTGTATCCCTAACACTTAGCACAGGGCCTGGTTTAATTCATGCTTATTGACTGACTGACTGACTGACTGACTGACTGACTGACTGACTGACTGACTGACTGACTGACTGACTGACTGCAGATACCTTGTGTTTTCAAAGAGGATCAATGAGATCACAGGGAGATGTCTTCACTTTGTAGTGAATCGGATCTAAGTGAGACAGAGTTGTGCAAAATTATCAGCCTCTCCCTCTTCAAGAGTCATTGAAGTCCAGCGGCAAGACAAAAGTCAGGACAACTGACTGTGGCTCAGGATGCAGTGAATGACCTTGGTGTCTTCAATATCCAACCAAACTCTAAACAGCTCCTGTTTCGGTTGCCTTCACCGCCACTGGAACAAATTGTTCTCATCCACCCATTCCACCAGGGGAATTCTGGTCCTCTTCAAAGAGTCTTCAGTTTTCCCCACTTGCTAAGGAATTTGACTCTGGCTTTTTACCCCAGTACCTTTGTATTAAGCATGGATATCTAGCTAGAACTGTAGGGATTTGGAAGTAACACTGATTTAAATGCTTCAGTGTCCTCTCCTAGGCTGTTTTTCTCCCAGTATAAGAATACAGTATATTTTCCAGTATACGTCATTCCCATCAACATCTATTCTCACTTTTACCAGTGACCAGCCTTTTTAGGGACAATGCTTTCCTCCCTATGGCCTGAAATTGAAATGGATGATGTCATCACTTCAGTTCATTAGGAATCAGAATGACTTAAAAGGAGGCATTCTGGGATTGTCTGAAGTGTCATTCTGTATATGACTGAGTTTTGTGACCATGAGCACAAACTCATTTAGCCTGTTTCTTCATCTAAAAAATGCATGTACTAATACCTATCTCTACATGACATAGTATGACTCTCCCTGTGTCATAATATAGTCCCTTTTACATAATATAGTCAGTCAGGCAGTAATCCTTTATTAAGATCTTCTTATGTACCAGACACTGTGGTAAGCACTGAAGATATAAATATAAGCAAATCTCCTTCCTGCCTTCAAGAAGCTTATATTCTAATGGAGTTGCTGAAAAGCTGAGTCAGGGGCTGAGGGCAGGCACCCAGACAGGGGCATGATAGCTAAGTCCAAAGAATCTGAAGGCAGCTAAGGAAGGTTGGTTAAGTTCAGAGAAACAGGAATGGCTGCTCTAGGATCCTCCCCCCAAATGGAGGCTCCGAGAAAAACTCAACAATGGTAGGAGAGACCCATGGGAGGAGAGACAGAAGTCAAGAAGCAGCTGAATTCCTTTGCAAGGACCCATAACTAGGTACCTGGAAGAATGCAACTTGTCGCTTTAGTGAAGTGTTTAGAGCAAGAGAGGCTCCTGAGGGCTCCCCTGTAAGACAGCATGAATGCCCATGACATTTCTACTGGACTGGACCTATCCCCTCCATCCAATAACCCAAGACCCAAGAAAGTCTCAGGACTGAGTTCATCTTTGAGTAGGAGTAGATGATTCTCCAACCCAAATCTATGCTCTGGAGAAGGACTAGCATTTCCCTAGATGAGGTGAGACATGTAGGGTAGGGTCATCCTTTTCCTAGGTTCCAAAAACCTGCATGACACAAACTGGGTGATCTCCCATTAGGCCGGCCTACTGGACATGGTTTTCAGGATAGGCATGATATAGCTAATCCCCTCCAAGAAAGGAAAAGGAGAGAGACAGAGTCAGACACAAAGACAGAAAGAAAAACCGAGACAGAGAAAAAGAGAGGCAGAGACAGAGACAGAAAGAGACAGAGAGAGATTACCCACACAGAGGTAGGAGAAGGGAATTCAGTATGGATGAATAAGTAAGTGAATAAAAGAATTTGAATTAGAAGTGAGCACAGAAAACTAATGTAAGTGGAAACTGTCTGTCACAAAGAAGAAATACTTTACTATTAACGGCTATTTGACCTATTTAAAACAAATTATCACGGTACATACGACACCCAACAGGGAACAGAAAAGGGGCCTTGATGGGGAAAAAATAAAAAGCTGTTTAAAACCTTGGAAATAATAAAAGGCCTAGTTTCCCGTGTTGGCTCTTTTGTGATACCACATGAAATGGGAACTCAGCAGGCCAGAGGGCTGCTGCTGTGTCTAATTAAGGCCCTAAGGTAAAATAGCACTTGAGGGGGGGCAGCAAGCCACCAAAATACAAAACATAACTGCTGGCCAAGACTGCTGGAGGGTAAGATCATCGGGCTGTTCCCCATCTTTGGTTTCAGGTTATAGGCCAGGCACCTGCCTCGAAGACCCCAGGCTGTCAGCTTTCCTCTGATGTTAGTTCACTTGTTCAAACAAGAGAAAGTATGCCTCCCAGGTGTTAAAGAAAGGAGGCAAGAGGGGCTTCATTTTTTTTCTAGGCAGGGGTTTTTCTATCTTTTTCATCACGTGTGTTCATTCAACCTCACCTAATAAATTGTCAGTTCCATGAATAGGGGCCCCTTCTTCCTTTCTCTTAAGTTCCCCTTGAGCTCTTCCAACAGACTAGTCCTCGCTATGAGCTTCTAAACCAAAATGGTGAGTAAGCAACAGTGAATCCTGGAGACAGATGGGCCCCTCTTCTTGACTTAGTCCTCTGGAGGGAGTAAAGTCAAGAAGATAAAGAAATGTCCAAAGATGTCGGCTAGGCACACACACCCCTCCAATCTTATTGTATCTGGTTCTGCAGGTTAATGATGTAAGATAAATAAAAAGGAAAACTGGTAGCCAATGGAGGAACATTTTTACGTATCTATTGAGTGGAGCCCATGTCATTATAAGAACAACAATCATCAGTTTGGTGATGGATGGTGCAGGGCTAGCAGGTATAAAACGTGAGGCCATATTCAGCCACAATGCTCCCAAGTGTGGCCCAAATCACATTAAAATGTAGTTCGCTTCTGGTTTTAATGTGTTGATATATTAATAAAACAAAGAAATATGTCAATATGTGCGGTTTTCCAAGCCAACAGGCAACCTGCAGGGATCCTTATGTAAGATTTAGTGGGCCCCATTCCTCTGGTGCAGACGACAGAGGCTGGGCCTGGAGACAGGAAGTCCCAAATTCAGTTTTGCCTCAGATATTTACAAGATATGTATGAACTTGAACCTCTCTGTGCCTCAGTTTCACCATCTGTAAAATGAAGAATTTGGCCGCAATGATCTTTTTTTTTTTCCGGGCAATGAGGGTTAAGTGACTTGCCCAGGGTCACACAGCTAGTAAGTGTCAAGTGTCTGAGGACAGATTTGAACTCAGGTACTCCTGAATCCAGAGCCAGTGCTTTATCCACTGTGCCACCTAGCCGCCCCCGTAATGATCTTAATAAAGTTACTTTCTAGCTCTATAGCTGTGATTTTTTTTTTCATCTGAAGAGAAAATGGGCCTTTTCAAAACAAGAGTATGGTATGAGCCTAGCTCCTCAGAAGTACCTGGCATGTTTCTGTGGTTAATCTTCCAGGCCTACCACAAAAATAGAAATTTGGGTCAGTTTGAGACTGCCTGGGGGGTCAAGGTACTTTGTGGTTCTGCCCTCCCAAAAAATATAGCTTCCAAGCCACCACAGGGCATGCTTACCTTTAATAGTCAATAGATAGCAATTAACCCAGAGCAGTGGCATTTATGAAGATGGCTTAGTTATATGATTAGCCACTCAACATTCACCACTTAATGCCACTTTAGGCTTTTTTTTTTTTTGGTGGGGCAATGAGGGTTAAGTGACTTGCCCCGGGTCACATGGCTAGTATCAAGTGTCTGAGGCTGGATTTGAATCTAGGGCCAGTGCTCTATCCACTGCGCCACCTAGCTGCCCCCCCCTTTTTTTAAAGAGAGGTTAAGGGGCAACTAGGTGGCGCAGTGGATAGAGCACCGGCCCTGGAGTCAGGAGGACCTGAGTTCAAATCCTGCCTCAGACACTTAACACTTACTAGCTGTGTGACCCTGGGCAAGTTACTTAACCCCAGTTGCCTCACTAAAAAAAAAGAGAGAGAGAGAGAGGTTACGTTACATGTCCAAAGCCAAACAAAGAGTAATTAAATGACCTGGTACCTAAATCCTGGTACTATAACTCTAAGACCAAAGCCCTTTCCATGATACTGTGGGGCTGTTTTGAGCATACTTATCTCATCTGGTTTCTGATGTTTGCCTCTACATTGTTTTCTCTTTTCTTTTCCTTTTTTCTTCTCTTTCCTGTTTTGGAAATACTGTCTTCCCCATCTTCTTAACTGCTGATGAGCCCTTTCCCTCTTCCTTTTCCTCATTCCTCCTCCCTCCTTCCCTCCCTCTCTCACAAAAGTGGATCTGGTAGGAAATAGAACTGTCCCTGTCTTGACTGCCGTCAAAGGAGGCATTGCACTGTTAGCGCATTCCAATTTCACAAAGAAAAGAGAAATTCTCTTTGAGGGGGCCAGGCTTTCTCTAACCCAGCTTCTGGCCAACCATCCCTCACACCTAATTAATCCTCATGCCTGAGGTGAGCTGTTTGGTTAATTCTGGAAAATGCCTTGTTTCTAATGGCTTGGAGGGGATTAGTCAAGTGGAGGGGTCTTTTAAAAGGCTTTCATTTTTCCTACCTGGCTGGTCCTAACTCTCCCCACCTCTTTCACAGTAGGACAGTACACACTGTACTAGCACTTCAGGCCATCCCCTTGGCGGCTGGTCTGACCCACGCATAGCATGAGTCATTGGTTAATCTCTTAGAGCCACAGAATGCAGGCAGAAAAGCTTAGCTCTCTTTGAAGAAGCCAGGTTCCTGCTTCCAATAAGTCAGTCCCATGTACTGGATTGAGTCCCCACTGGGTGCTCTATTTTGGACACTTTGAGGCTCCAGACAAAGAGCCAACCTAGTCCTTGCCCTCAAAGTGCTAACTTTGTAGCTAAGGAAACACTCTTCAAAAATAAAAATTAAAAATTAAAAAGTGCAATCCAGGGATAGTAAAAATCTAATTGCAAGGAATACCTATCTATAAAGTATTTTTGTATATTCAATCTTTTTCTATGTCCTAGATAAAGGCCCAGAGTGATTATACTTGATTACAACCTATTCCCTAAAAGCAGTATTAAAATAGCAATCTGTATAAAGGAAATGGGGCCACTAGGTGGCACAGGAGGTAGAGTGACTCTGCGCAAGTCACTTAACCCTATTTGCCTCAGTTTCCTCATCTGTAAAATTAGCTGGAGAAGGAAATGGCAAACCATTCCAGTATCTCTGTCAAGAAAACCCCAAACAGGTTCACAAAGAGTCAGACATGACTGAAAAGACTGAAAAACAACATAAAGAAAATATTCATTCTATTTGCGTCATAGATGGAAGGGGACTTGTATCTTTTTCTTAACTTCTCTTCCATCAACTTCCCTGCCTCAAACCTAAAACCCTCAAAACACTTACTGCATAAAACATAATTTGTTGTTGTTTTTAAAGATATAGGATATTAGATACAGGAGACCACCCTCTTTTCTCCCTCCCTCCATTGCCCACCTCACAAATTCAAATACTGCTCTTCATATACTAACTCACTATTAAAAAGTTGGAAAAATCACTCTCTGAAAGCTCTGCTCCTTTCTCCTCTTAGTCTCTACCTCCACCTTTCACTATGACTTTTGGAATATTCATGCCATTGTGATCAAAGTTCCCATTATCTTAGACCTTTTTTCATTTCTTCCCTTCGTCTTCTCACCTTAGCTGTTTTTAAATGATACTACCTTCACTACTTTCTTCTAGTGTGGTCTTACCTCCTATTTCCCCCATTCAAATGAGAAAAGAACAGAGATAAACCTTATCCTCGTTCCTCATGACCACCTCCAGACCACTGAATGAATGTCATCTCCCTTTTGATACATCTATTCATTATACATTATAATTTTATATATTGTATTACACACTTGACATTATACATTCCTTTGTTTTGTTACACATTATATATTTACAATATTTTATATTACTAATTACTAATATTAATATTGTATATTACTATTTATCTATACTCAGAGCTATAACTAGGACAGGGCACCTGGGACTTTAAACCGGGGTACCCAGCACTCAGATGGTGTGCTTCCTCCTCTAGTCCTCCCTGCCCCAGTGGTGGCCTCTCCAGCCGCAGTGGTTGTTATTCCAAAGTCTCTACTCCCAGAGCCTTATATGCTAAGGGTATCTCTCCCTGAGATTTCCCCTCACACTCCCAGCTTACTCATTGTTCATTATAACTCTGCCTATCACCACCCTACTTAAAAAAAATCATTACTATTCTCTACTAAGCCTTCCTTCAGTAAGGATGTCAACATGTAGCTCACATTCTCTCTTCCTCCTCTTTCCTTCTCCATTCTGGCCTCAAGCTATTCACCACACCATGAATTCTATTACATCTCCTGGGATCACAGATGTAGGTCTAAAAGGAACCTCAGAAACCATTTAATCCAATCCCCTTATCTTACAGATGAGAAATTTTGTGGCCCACGGAAGTTAAATGCTCTGCTTAAGATTAAACAGATAGGAAATGAGATGAGATTTAAACAGAGGTCTTTCCCCCTGTACCATGCTTCTCTGTCAACTAAATCTTTTCCTTTCTTTAAGGCTTTCTGAAAAGACCTAAATTCTCCATGAAACATTTACTGACCCAGAGTGAGCTTTTCCTTACCTTGATTTTCCACAAAATTTATACCATAAGATTGAGAAGAGGGATCTTTGAGGGCAGCTAGATGGCACAGTAGATAAAACACCAGCCCTGGATTCAGGAGGACCTGAGTTCAAATCCGGCCTCAGACACTTGACACTTACTAACTATGTGACCCTGGACAAGTCACTTAACCCTCATTGCCCCACAAAAAGAGAGAGAGAGAAACCATTCTGGAGAGCGATTTGGAATTATGACCAAAGGGCTATAAAGATGTGCATACCCTTTGACCCAGCAATACTACTTTTGGGTCTTTTTCCCAAAGAGATCATAAAAAAGGAAAAAGGACACACATGTACAAAAATATTTATAGCTGCTCTTTTTGTGGTGGCAAGGAATTGGAAATTGAGGGGTTGCTCATCAATTGGGGAATGGCTGAACAAGTTGTGGTATATGAATGTAATGGAATTCTATTGTGCTGTAAGAAACATTGAGCAGGAGGAGTTCAGAAAAACCTGGAAGGACTTGCATGAACTGATGAGTGAGATGAGCAGAACCAGAAGAACACTGTACACAGTATCAACAACATTATGTGTTAATCAACTGTGATAGACTAGATTCTTCTCACCAATACAACAGTACAAGAAAGTTCCAAAGAACTCATGATGGAAAAGGCTCTCCAAATCCAGGGGGGAAAAAAGAACTGTGGAATATGGATGCTGATTGAAGCATACTATTTCTTTTGTTTTTGGTGCTGTTGTTTTTCTTTTTTGAGGATTTTTCCTTTTTTGCTCTGATTCTTCTCTTATAACATGACTAATTCAGAAATATGTTTAATGTTATTATGTACCTATATTAGATTACCTGCTGTCTAGGGGAGGGGGGGCGGGAGGGGAGGGAGGGAGAAAAATTTGAAATTTGAAATCTTATATAAACAAATGTTGAAAACTATCACTACATGTAACTGGAAAATAATAAAATACTTTTATCAAGAAAAAGAGAAAGAGAGAGAGAGAGAGAGAGAGAGAGAGAGAGAGAGAGAGAGAGAGAGAGAGAGAGATTAAGGACCTTTTTTTTTTTTTACTTTTTTTCTACCCCTGGCACTTAGCCTAGAGCTAACAATAGTCACTTTTTTTAATAATAGTCACTTAATAAATGCTTGTTGACTGACATAGCATTCACACTGTACTGTTTCCCTCTTACTTTAATGTTAGCATAGAACTAACTTCTTAAAGAGAAGGAACCATGTCCTGTACTTTGTATTCCACCCCACATCTAGCACAGTGCTAGGTATGCAATAAGTGCTTAATAAATGCTTTTTTGCTCTTGCTGAGCTGATTTTATCATGATTACAATCAACAAATATATCAATATAAAAAGAATAAGAAAGAGGATTGTATATGAAACTACAAACCTGTTACGTGAAGTTTGGGGGAAGAGGTATATGTATATTAAATTGTACAAGGTAGTAATAAAATCAATGTACTAATTTCAATAAAATTCCATCATAGGAATAAATTCCATCATGAAGAAAGAACTTAGATCCCCTGCACAGTTCATTATGATGGAATTTGGTATGTATATACCAAGTATGAAAGTGCCCAAGTTGGAGAATGTTGCATGGTCAGGTAGGGTCAATCATGAAGGCCAAAAGAAAGTGAGTTTTGGGCCACACTTTAAGAGACCTGTATGAGTAGCAAAAAAAATGGAAAAGAGAAGATGCAGAAAACACACAATGACCAACATATATCACATGAGCTATCACGTGGAACAGGGATTAGACTGGCTCTTGTCCTGGCGGGTAAAATTAGAAAAAGCAATGGGTGGAAGTTAGAGATTTAATCTCAATGTTAAGAAAAACTTCCTACTGATAAAAGTGTTCCAAATGGGCTGCCTCTGGAGGTCAGAAATGCCCCATCTTTGAGATTCTTCAAGCAGAGGCTGGTTTTCAAATGCTTGTTAAACTACGGTGAATTTATTTTAGTTAGATTGAATCAAGTCCTCTGACTATTAAACAGGGAGGTTATAAGGGAGATCCTTTTTTGAGTAAGGCTTGGGTTAGATGGTCCCGGAGTGCATCCTTTCCAATTCTGAAATTCTGTAAGTCTGTGATAATCCAAATGTAGAAAATTGGAGAGCCAAAGGCATAGAAGGGCAAGTTGTATGGAAGGAACAGGAAGCTCATGAGCTTGACTATAGTGGAGGAAATGTATGGGAGTTATGAGAATTGAGGTAGGTATAAAGATGGGAGAATCTGAAAGCCCAACCCAGGATCAACCCCAAGCCCTCCGGAAAGTCAGACTTCAATTTTTTTATTAAACATTTTAAGAAAATAAGAAACAGAAGGAACACTGAGGGAAAAGAACAAGCCACAAAAATTCATACTTGGCTCCCCACACACAACTGAGCCCCAAACCACCATCTTCAAAAAAAGTCTGCTTGTCACTGAGCTTTTGTTTTGCATTTTTTTCTTCTTTTCTCAAAGGACAGACACAAAGACAGTCCTCTTATTTTCTCTAAGTACTGACACTTTGAGTGGGTTTGCTGGCTCCATCACTGCATCTGAGGGTTGAGAACATTAGCCAACAGCCAGCAGCCAGCTCTGGTACAGTCTGTCCCTGCCCAAATCCACAGCAGTAATTAGCTTTGTTTATTAGTTCCAAGTAAAAAATCTCCTTGTCACAGCTGGGATCCTTTATCAGCACACTGGACACACTGGAGTTTGCAAGACTCGACATTATTCTTTAGGCCCCCTCTAGGGCATTTGGATAAGGTAATGAGTAGTACCCAGCGATCTGAATAAGTTCAGATGTCCAAAAAGCATCTAACTTACTCCAGGGGAGGAACATAGGCTCAACAGGTGGAGTAAGGGGTAAAAGAGCCTTGAGGAGGGTGAAGGGGATATGATTTGGAAATAATAAACCTTAGAATGTACACTACCACAGTTTTAATGAGAAGCTGAAAGTAGTTGAACTCAATCTCTGTTCTCTTATTTTTTCATCTTGCCTAGTTCACCCTATCTAGAAATATCTTTATATATATGTATACATACATATATAGATATAGATATATAAAATCTCCATTTCACAGGCAGGGAAACAAATGAGAGAATAATAGAGAAATCAGAATCAGGAATTTCTCTGTTCAATTTAAGGTTTAAAAAAAATGTGCCTCTGGATCATCCATGGGATCCAGAGATAGTGAGTGGATCTGACAGAGTAAGCCAGGAATAACCACTGCATCAGTGAGTACCCCACATAAGAAGAGTACCTTTTCCTAGTACCTCCAATCTATGCTCCTCCCAAAATAATCTGGTGATATGGGTATCACCCACGATGCCCTGGTAATGCCATTTCCTGAGAGGATATTCAACCAGTCAGTGATAACTTCCAATATAGTCCAGCCAAAAATTATACTAATAAGTGTATGGAAAGAGACAATAATTTCATAACAATTTGAAAGACTCAAAAGAAAGAAATGGATTTTCCACAAGAACTGTATGAAAACCTAGAAGAAATGAAGGAAGAGGGTTTTTTTAATGAAATAAAATCTCTGAAGAAAAGAATCAAAGGAGATTAAGTAGTTTAGAAGAAAAAGCGACAAACTGGACCCAGGGAATGAATTCTGAAAATAGTATAAACTAGACCGAGCAGAAATCAATGGCTTCATGAGATTGTCAGAAGTATTAGAAGAAAACTAAATGATTAAAAAACTGAATAAAATATAAGATTGATGTTGTTTAGTTGTTTTCAACTTTCCCTGATCCCATTTAGGGTTTTCTTGGAAAAGATACTGGAATGGTTCACCATGTCCTTTTCCAGCTCATTTTACAGATGAGGAAACTAAAGCAAATGGGGTTTAAGTGACTTGCCCAGGGTCACATAGCTAGTAAGTGTCTGAGGCCAGATTTGAACTTGGGAAGATGAGTCTTTCTGACTCCAGGCCTTGAACTCTATCCACTGTACCACCTTGCTGCCCTGGATATCTAAAATATAAGATATCTGATATCAAAAACATGTGACCTAGAAAACAGGTCAAGTAAAGATAATTTAAGAATAACTGGATGGGGCGGCTAGGTGGCGCAGTGGGTAAAGCACCGGCCCTGAATTCAGGAGTACCTGAGTTCAAATCCGGCCTCAGACACTTAACACTTAACTAGCTGTGTGACTCTGGGCAAGTCACTTAACCCCAATTGCCTCACTAAAAAAAAAAAAAAAGAATAACTGGGGTTTCTGCGAAACATGACTTAAAAAAAAAACCTAGAGAATATATTTTTTACAATCAAAAGGGAAACGAGCCCATATCTGTTAGAACCAAAAGGCAAAGTGAGCATTGAAAGAATCCACTGATCATCTCCCAAAAGAACCCCTAAAAGCAAAAGTTCCACAAATGTCAGAGCCAAAATCAGAGCTCCTATGTCAAAGAAAAAAATACTGCAAGCATCCACAGATCTGGAACAAAGCAACAAAAGTCAGGATCAGACAAGAACAGAGATCTTGGATTACAATATTCCAAAATGCAAAAGAGATTAGTTTGCAATCAATGATAAAACTTTACCTTGAATATACCTTGGTATAGTTCTACAAGGGAGTGGAGCATCTTAAGTAAAATGGAGAACTTTTAGGCATTTCTCATGGAAAGACCAAAGCTAAGTGGGAACTTTGACATACAAACCCAAGATTCCAGAGAAAACTAGAAAGGACAAAAATTTTGGAGCAATTGGAAGGAACTATATGCTGATGTCCTGTTAATACTCTAATAAGGGAGAAAAAACAAGTGTCCTTTCAGAAACTTAATATTTTCAAAGGAAATTAAATAAGAAATATGAGGCCCTGGGAAAAAATTGGCTCTGTTCTGAGGGTTTGAAGAGGGCAAAGATAAAGGAGGGTAAAAGGAAAAATAGTATAGAAATATAGGAGGAGAGGGTGGACCTTGTTATTTCTCACATTGAGAAGCTTAAGAAGAAAAACATACCAGCATGAAAGAAGGGATGGGAGTAGTGGACATCAGATAGACCTCACTCTCATCTTAAATGGACAAAGGAGGGTTGGACATACATAAGCACACATAATTTTGTGTAGAAATACATCAAATTCAACTAAAGGAAATGAGAGGGGATGGTTAAGATGTAGGATAGTAAAACAAACTTCCTGATCCCGAAGGGAGAATTAAAAAGGGGGAAGAGAAAAACTAGAATGTTAAAGACTGGCCCTTAATTGAAGAATGGCTGAACAAATTGTGGTATACAAACGTAACAAAATATTATTGCACCATGAGAAATGATGAAAGATGATCTCAGAGAATACTGGGTAGTAGAAACTGATACATAATGAATTAAGTGAGCAAAAGCCAGAGACAAATTAATATAGGGACAACAACAGTATGAAGAAAAATGATTCTGGAAAAATTTAAGATACTCTAATCAAAGCAGCAATCAACCATGTCTCCAGAGGAACTATGATGAAGCATGTTAACCTACCTCCTGATGGGGGTGATGGACTTAAGCTCAGAAGGAGACATCTATGTTTGGATATGGTCACTTTGTAGATTCCTTTTGCTTGACTCTGCTTAGGTATTAAAAGGTTTGCTTGGGGTTTTTTTTTCCTTTCTCTAAATTTTAATGGGAGGCAAAGGTGTATAGCAATAGTAATGTCCAAAAAAAAGAGCTACTGAAACTTTTTTTAATGCAAAGAAGAGAACAGAAGGAAACACATACAGGACAGTCTTTAAAAAATAATAATAATAATAATAATAAACATTTTTATTTAAAGTTTTGAGTTCCAAATTTTTTCCCTTCTTTCCTCCCTCCCCTCTCCTCTCCCTGAGGTGGTAAGCAATCAGATATTGGTTATATATGTGCAATTATGTAAAACATTACCATATTAGTCATTTTGTAGAAGAAAATTTGAATAAAAGAAAAAATGAAAGACAGTGAAAAATAGCATGCTTCAGTCTGTGTTCAGTCAATATCAGTTCTTTCTTTGGAGGTGGATAGTATGCTTCATCATTAGTCTTTTGGGATTGTCTTGGATCATTATGTTGCTGAGAATACTTGTCATTCATAATTCTTCATCAAACAATATTGCTGTCTCGGTGTACAATGTTCTCCTGGTTCTGCTCACTTCACTATACATCAGTTCATACAAGTCTTTCCAGGACTTTCTGAAATCATCTTGCTTGTCATTTCTTATAGCACAATCACATTCCATCATCATCATACACCACAGCTTGTTTAGCCATTCCCCAGCTGATGGACATTCCTTTGATTTCCAATTCTTAGCCACCACAAAAAGAATTGCTACAAATATTTTTGTACAAATAGGTCTTTTTCTCTTTTGGGGGATGTCTTTGGGATATAAACCTAGCAGTTGTATTGCTGAATCAAAGGGTATACACAGTTCTATAACCCTTTGGAACTATGGTTCCAATTTGCTCCTCAGAATGGTTGGATGCATTAACAACTCCACCAACAGTAGAGTGGATTAGCAGACAAGACAGTCTTGAAAGTAATATTTGGAATGTGTTATATCCTTTTAGAAAGCAAGTGGTCTGGGGGGCAGCTAGGTGGCGCAGTGGATAGAGCACTGGCCCTGGATTCAGGAGGACCTGAGTTCAAATCCAGCCTCAGATACTTAATACTTACTAGCTGTGTGACCCTGGCAAGTCACTTACCCCAATTGCCTCAACAAATTTTTTTTAAATTAAAAATTAGAAAGCAACTAGTCTGAATTAGAGATTCGAGGTTTCATATACAATCCCCTTTTTGTTGTATTCTGCTCTTAATTGTAGGTAAAATTCAGAATAAAGAATAATTTTTTTTAAAAAAGAAGCACTCGGACTAGACTATATCAATAATAGCAGTAGCTCACAAGAAAGCCTTAAGCATTACAGTAAGCTTTCTTACAGCAACCCTGGGAGGACGTTGCTGTTCAGTCATTTTTCAGTCATGTTCTACTCTCTGTGATCCCATTTGGGCTTTTCTTGGCAAAGATCCTGGAGTGGTTTGCCATTGCCTTCTCCAGCTCAATTTACAGATGAGGAAACCGAGGCAAACAAAGTTAAGTGACTTGCCTAGGGTGGTATGAAATATCATTATCCCTGCCTGAGGAAACTGATTCAAAGAAGCTGTGAATTGTCCACAGTCACACATCTAATAAATATCAGCATCAGGACTTGAACCAAGTTCTGCTAGAATATTATCTTCATCATCATCCTCATCATTTTCATCTTCATCATCACATATGTGTTTAAATATGCTTTTTTACTTGCCTTGACTTGACTGAAGACATTACTGTTCCCATTTTACAGATGGGGAAATTGAAGCTCACAGAGGTTAGATGGTTTGCTCACAGTCATATAAACAATAAACTATGTTTCCAGGGGAGATTTGATGAGAACCATAGAATCCCAGAATTTCAGGGATGGTAGAGACTTCAGCACTCATCTAGTCCAATCTATGCCAGAAAAGAAGATCTCTGCAGACTATACATTCCAAGCAATCAATCAGTAGCTCAAAGGACTCCAATGAGAAGGAATCTATTACTACCCACGTGTAGATAGGCCCAATTTTAGGAAGCTTTTCCTGTTCTATAGGCCTCTTTAGGGTTTCTACCTATTACCCCTAATTCTTCCATCTGGTGCCAAACAGAACAAATTCAACCTCTCTTCCATATGACAACCCTTTAAATACTTGAAGATGGCTGTCATGTCCGCCCTCAACCCTTACCCCACCACCTGCCAAATCTTTTCTTCTCCAGTTATTTCACCAAATCCTTATGGCATGAACTCGAGGCCCTCCATCACTCTGATAGCTTTTGCCTTGATGTTTCTCCACTTGTCAATGTCTTTCCTAAACTGTGGCATCCAGAGCCAAGCATAATGCTCCAGATGTGGGATCCCCAGGTCAGAGAATATCAATACTATGACCTTTTTATTCCTGAAGGCAGTGTCTCTCTTCATGCAGACCAAGGTCTCATTAACTTTGCAAATTTTTGCTTCAAAGTCTAAATAAAGTGAAGACCTGAATTTGCCCTGGTGAACTGGAATCATTGAGACTACCCCTCTGGGTAATTCAAAATCAGCACTTTTTTTCTCCCTTAATAGCAAGCCTGAAATATCTGGATAACTGCCTTAATTTTGGTCATTGTAGACAACCAGAGACCAAAAGAATGAACTTTCCTAAAAGAAGATTTTTCCCAGGAGCAGAGAAAAGGTTCTGGGAATGATCAGAAAGAGATCCAAGTAGGGGTTGGGGTGTAGAATCCAAGGCAAATAGGAAATATATTCTCGTGTCTTTCTTGAAATTTTGCTGTATTTATTTTGATTTAACAATCCCACTTTCTGAGGAGCATTTAGGCAGTACTCACGTCCTTAGCTGAGAACAGGGACTATAGCCAGCCGAGTCCTGAAATGGGTTGAAGTAAAGGCAAAGGAAGAGTTTGTGCTTGTTCTTTTTGGCCTGATGTCCAGTAGAAGAGTCTATGATCATAGAGGGGCATGCAGGTGTGACTAGGATGCTAGTCCCCCTGCCTGCTCTAAATTCCTTTTCCAGGGGATTGGGTTACATATTCTCTTGCCTGATGCCCTTTTTAATGCAGGGCACACATTTCCAAGATAGCTGTCTGGAGCAGGACTGAAGCTTGTAGCCACAGAATAATAATAATTGACATTTTTACAGCACTTTAAAGTCTGCAAAGTGATTTATATACATTACCTCACTTGAGCTTTGCAACAATCTTGGCTGGAAGTCAGGGTCCACCTTGTATTCCAAGTCACTTAGCACAGTTTTTGGCACATAGTGAGCACTTAATATATGCTTGTTGACTGGGCTTGATTTGACCACAGACTTCATTATCTTCATTTTACAGGTGGGGAAATTGAGGCTTACAGAGTTGCCTGTGGTCACACAGACAATAAGTGCCAGGGTAAATATACTGATTCTATAGTTGGAGGACGTGGGTTCAAATTCCATTTCTGAGGGTTGCTACCTGTATAGAATTACACATTCACTTAATTCCCCTGGATCTCAGTTTTCTAAACTGTAAAATGAGGGGATTGGACTATATGGCCGCTGAGGTCCCTTCCAACTGTAGTCAAGGAGGGATTAAAACCCAGATCTTACTGATTCTAAGTCCAAACTATCCATTATCCACTTTTTTCCATGAGAAATAACTCATGTTTCTGTAGCACTTAGATGTATCCAAAGTGACCCCTTCACAATAATCCTTTGAAGGAGAAAACTCTTTTTTTGGGGGGGGGGGGGCAGGGCGGAGCAATGGGGGTTAAGTGACTTGCCCAAAGTCACACAGCTAGTAAGTGTCAAGTATCTGAGGCCAGTTTTGAACTCAGGTCCTCCTAAATCCAGGGCCAGTGCTTTATCCACTGCACCACCTACCTGCCCCAGGAAATACAACTCTGAATGAGGATCAACTACATCTTGATAAAATGTACCATAGACAATGAAGTAGTATCAATACTAAACATATGTGCACCGAGTAGTATAGCATCCAAATTTTCAAAGGAAAAGTTAAATTAGTTACAGTAGGAAATAGACAGTAAAACTATACTAGTGGGGGACCTCAACTTTCCCCTCTCAGAACCAGAGAATTTTAACCAAAAAAATAAAAATAAATAAACAAAAATAAACAAGAAGGAAGTTAAGTGATGAATAGTATTTTAGAAAGGTTAGATATGATAGATCTCTGGAGAAAACAGAATGGGGATAAAAGGGAATATATCTTTTTTCTCAGTGATACATGGCACCTACACAAAAATTAACCATGTATTTGGGCATAAAAATTCACAACTGGGGCAGCTAGGCAGAACAGTGGATAGAGTACACATCCTGGCATCAGGAGGACCTGAGTTCAAATCCAACCTCAGACACTAGCCAAATCACTTAACCCCAATTGCCTCTAAAATAAAACAAAACCTCACAACCAAATGCAGAAAAGCAGAAACACAAATAAGAATAAGAGAAGCCAAGTGATTCCCCAGGGTCACAGAGCTTAAAGGAGACAGAATAAAAATTCGACCCAGTCTCTCCCAGCTTTCCACTATATGACACCACCATGCAGACAAAGATGCCTATTAGTCCAGAATCAAACCACAATTGTCATTGTAACCTAGCTTTGGTACATGCCCATATCAAAGATGGACACCCCTATGTGAGAGACAGCAAAGACCCCCTTTCTAGAAGACATCCTGTGCTCCTCTTCCACATGGGTAGGAACAGACTCTTTCCATTGGCTGCACAGCCCAACAGATTGTGTCTTTGAAACTCCCAGTCTAAGACAATCTTGCTTTTTTTCTGGTAGCATCCAGGGGATAAAGGTCCCACTCACCTGTAGTTTGGGCACCATATACACTATGTGTATCTAAAGGGGACCAAGGGGTGGGAGGAAAGTCAACCTCCCCTCACTCTTTAGACCCTGTGGCCCTGAGAAATGAGCTTGGGGTTTGGTCTGTTCTGTTTGTTCTTTCCAGTTCTAGATGCAGGTGGTGAAGTCCCCAGATCCTTAAGCTTGAGCTTGACCCATGGTTACCTCAGAGCCAAAATTCCAGGTTGATTATTGCTACCAGCCCAGCAGGAGACTTTGGCTTTGGAACTTTGTAGGACCATCTTATATAGGAACTGACCTAAACTGGGCATGGAATCTCCCTTCCCTACCTAGAGACTATGGTGGTGTCAGTGGGGATTATGTCCCCCAGGTGATGGGGGGAGTATTTGCAAGTTTGTTCTTGCTCTACCTTTGAAGTAAACATTCCTTTGTAAAAGCTAATGATTGGGCAGCTAGGTGGTGCAGTGGATAGAACAATGGCCCTGGAGTCAGGAGTACCTGAGTTCAAATACGGCCTCAGACACTTAACGCTTACTAGCTATGTGACCCTGGCCAAGTCACTTAACCCCAATTGCCTCACTGAAAAAAAAAAAAAGATTAAACGGAATCCATCTTAGGGGGCAGCTAGGTGGCGCAGTGGATAAAGCACTGGCCCTGGATTCAGGAGTACCTGAGTTCAAATCCGGCCTCAGACACTTGACACTTACTAGCTGTGTGACCTTGGGCAAGTCACTTAACCCCCATTGTCCCACAAAAAAAAAAAAGCTAATGATTGTTAAGTAGTTAAACATAAGGGTGAGGGTTGAGAGGACCCCTAAAATTGGAGGAATATAATCATTTGGGGCTTGTGCTAATGGCAGAGACTAGATACCTCCAAGTCCCCTTAAGAGAACTAGAGAATCCGGGGGAAGGGATGAAATGTAACATACCTGGCCTTCAGGCAGTAGGGGCCAGAGTAATCACTGAGCCTAACAACTGAAAGATATCCTAAGTGGCAGGCCAAGAGTCCTCACCTCTTCAACATCACCTACAAGTAGCCTACTTAAAAACCTCTAGAGGGGCAGCTAGGTGGCGCAGTGGATAGAGCACTGACCCTGGATTCAGGAGGACTTGAATTCAAATCGAGCCTCAGACACTTGACACTTACTAGCTGTGTGACCCTGGGCAAGTCACTTAACCCCAACTGCCTCACCAAAAAACCCAACTCCCCCAAAAAAAACCCTCTAGAGCAGGGAGGCCCGCTGTCTCCCATTCCACTTTGGGGTGTCTCTAATTATTAATGTGTTATGCCATGTCCAACCAAGCAAGTCTCCCCCTGCCCTGTACAAAAGGCTTCATCTCATTCTTATCTGCTTGAGAAATATGGCTGTCAGCTGTTCCAGACTTAATTTGTGCAAAGAGCCCTGGGACTCACTGTCCTTTGGGGCAGTTTTATTATTTTTTCTAAAAGAGTAGTGTTTACCCTGCCGTTCATGCATAGATTTCAAGGGTCCCATGAACTTAGATGGGAAAAAATTTATATCTTTATGTTCACTGATCTCTAACTGAAATTTTTCATTTGCTACAATTGTTTAAAAAACATTCTTCTAAAAAGGGGTCTATAGGCTTTATCAGACTGCCAGAGGGCTTCATGATATAAAAGGGGTTAAGAACCTCTGCTCTGAGGGAAAGGATCCATGTAATGCTCCAGCCAAGTCCAAGTTTTATGACCTTCAGACCCTAGATTAACTCTTTTCCCAGAATTTCATTTTTTGGAATGAAAGGGAAACCAGATTGAGTTTGATTTATGGTGTAGTGGAAAGTGCATTGGACGAGGAATTCTGCGATACTTCTATAGCACTTGGAGCATCTCCTAAATAGGCCTCAGTTGTCCTTCCAACAGCCAGGGGAGAAAATGGGAATGAAGGAAAAAGGGGATGGTGATGGGGAGACACTAATTCAAGCTCACATGGCCAATGAGGAATAGGGTTCACCCTAAATCCCCAAAACTACCTTGTTCAATACCACTGCCATGGGGCACCTGAGTTCGAGTTCTGGATCCCCTACTACTACTATCTGTGAGACCACAAGACAATCTCTATAGGCCTCTGAGTCTTAGTAGCCTCCTCATCTCTAAAATGGAAATAAAACTTGCACTGCCTTCCTCCTGGGATACATTGTGGTGAGCAAAGGCCACTGTAAACAGGAAGGCATTATGTGAACAAGAGTTTTCCTTATTCTGGTTATTATTTTGGAAGGCTTTGTGGTGAGGGGAGTTTTGGCCACTACCAAAAAGAAGAGTCGCCATTTACGTGACCCTTCAAGATTTACAGAGAACACTGATCTTTTCGGTGGCCCCTGAAAGGCCAGAATACTGATAATGAGAAATGGCTCACATTTCTGTAACACTTTAAGGTTAATAAAGCATTTTGTTCAGAGCAAAACTGTGGAGTGGTTAGTATTTTTTAGAGTAATGTGATTTTTTGGTTTGGTTGGTTTGGGGTTTTTTTAAGTAGCTTTGTGATTTCACTAATGAAGGGTATTTCCAATGAGGGTCTTCCTCTACCATTGCATATCAGTACCCCCTGCTCTGAAAATTAGTATCAAAAGAGCTTCTATTTAGATCAGGGCTTCTTAATCTTTTTTTATGTCATGGACCCCTCTGGCAATCTGGTGAAGTCCACGTACCTCTTCTCAGCATTATATTTCTTTTTTTTTTTTTTTTTTTTGCGGGGCAATGGGGGTTAAGTGACTTGCCCAGGGTCACACAGCTAGTAAGTGTCAAGTGTCTGAGGCCAGATTTGAACTCAGGTACTCCTGAATCCAGGGCTGGTGCTTTATCCACTGCGCCACCTAGCCGCCCCTAGAATTATATTTCTAAATACATAAGGGAGGGAGGGAAAGGGGGAGAGAGGGAGGGAGGAAGAAAGGAAGGAAGGAAGGAAGGAAGGAAGGAAGGAAGGAAGGAAGGAAGGAAGGAAGGAAGGAAGGAAGGAAGGAAGGAAGGAAGGAAGGAAGGAAGGAAGGAAGGAAGGAAGGGAGAGAGGAAGGGAGGAAGAATCTTCCGTTGATCGGAAAGTCTTACAAAGCTGGTCTTGGTGATAAATTCCCCCACTTTCTTCTATCCAATTGGGTCATCCACAGGTCACACCCCAACAGGCAATAGCCCTGCACTGATATAATAACCGTCCCACCCAGCTGCCAGTGACAGAAGAGCAAAGCTGCCAACAGATGATTATTCAAGAACAAAGCTGCCTGTTTACTTTGGGAGGTTTGAGGCGTTAGAGAACCTTCAGAGCTATTATCTCGCTGGGACACATGTTTCAGGACCCGCTGGCTTTATCTAACTGTGCTTCCTTCTGTCTTCAAATCTCCCAAGTGGAACTGTTCATCTTACTAGAGGGAGACAAATAAGAAGAGAGAGTGAGAGAAAGAGAATTCTGTGGATGAAATGACTGCAGAAATCCAACATCCTTGCTTCGCAAAGCAGAGGCAGCTGGTGATGTCCCCCAGTGACATCTTAGTGTCAGTTTTAACAAAGTCGGGCAAAGCCCCCTTTCTGAGAGGAGGATGGAGAAGCAAACTTATCTCTGTCATCTTTGCTCTGAAAAAGGGATGTTAAACACACCAGCTTCCTCGCCTTCAAGAGGCCAGTATGCACACACAGAAGAGACATCAGATTTGAAGTCAGAATTTTAAGGGTTTAAGCCCCGCTTCTACCAAACACTATACTTCCTTGAGTCTTTGAGCCTTAGTTTCCTTATTTGGAAAATGGAGGGCTAATGAGATTTGCAATACCTACCGTCATAGGGTCTGTATTAGGCTGGTGTGAGATACGTCCTTTGTTAAACACAAGGTACAAAGAAAATGAAAGTTTTTACACTTATTCACTTCTACTCTCAGAAGCCTTTGGGCTCCTTTTTGTACCCAGGGAACATACTCCTTTCCCCTTCATCTTCTGTATTTCTCCTCTTATATTTCACCAATATATTTACCCACAATACATTCTCAGTACAATCATTTTGAGAGCAACAAAACAACTGTGATGTTTAAAATCTAATGTGGGTCCTAACCTGCCGCCCCCCAGTTTGGGGGTGGGGGGGAGCTGGCTAAAATCACTGATAAATTCAGCCAGAGTTTTAGGCTTTTAAGGATTTATTAAAGTGTATTAGAAGTTGGTGAAGAGAGAGTCAATATAGCCAGAAAGAAACCCTTGCTTTTCTTAGCAGTTCATGTGAAGTCCCTCACCAAGCCAAAGTCCTGGATGGAAAGGGGGACCCTCCTGTTCTCCATCTCCGGCCACCAAACCAGTTCGTGACAAAAAGAGGCCAATTCAGCTAGCAAGCCTCACCTTCCTACTTTCTGTCTCCCTCCCCAAAAGAGGCGGTCCTTAAAGTTGATTGGTTAAGGGTCATCTCCTGCTGTCCTCAGTAGTCCACAGCCTCTGGGAACAACACCCCACTCAGGGCCAGCCAGGCATGGTCTCTATTTAATCATTCTTAAGTAGGTACTCAGTCTCACCCAATTCAAACAATTCTAAATCAGTCTTCAGGTGGGGCCCCTGGGCATCTGCAAAATCCCATTATTTTATCACACAACCTTCCTATGTGTATGATGATATATGAAGGTACATACTCTATACAGGTCCAATCCAAACCAATAAATGTTTATTAAGCCTCTATTATGTGTCAGACATTGTGCTAAGCACTAGGGAAACAATTTTTTTTAAATAGTCCCTTCCCTCAAGGAGCTAACAATCTAATGGGAGGACTTTCAGTTGCCCTGTTTTATTTTTCATGACCCTCTTTGGGGTTTCCTTGGCAAAGATACTAGAGCAGTTTTCCATTTCCTTCTCCAGCTCATTTTACAGATGAGGAAATTGAGGTAAACAGGGTTAAGCAACTTGCCGAGGGTCACACAGCTAGTGTCTGAGGTCAGATTTTCATTCAAGAAATGAGTCTTCCTGACTCTAGGCCTGGCACGCTATCTACTGTGTCACCTAGCTGCCCCAATGGGAGGAGGCAACACACAAAAGAAAGCAGGAAAGGGGGTTGGGAATTGGACACTAGGTGGGTATCTTGTTCTATGGAGTTGAAAATACAGGCAGGGAAGCAGATACAGAATGGAGTGAGACCAACAGTCCAGTTTCTGTCCTCTATAAAGAAAGGCATTAGGAGGAGTTTGGCACTCCACCCTCCACACCTCCAAACAGAGGAGAGAGGAAGCTGAGGGAGTTGGGTCAGTCAAGACTTGCCTGTTGGCAGTGTGGCGATGAGATCAGAGGTGATGAGCATAACCCAGGAGGGGGATCTTGTTTGGTGGAGTTGGAAAAAAAAACAACAACAGGTAGGGCAGCAGAGAGAGAATGGAGCAAGGACATAGGAAAATGGACAATTGCAAGTATGTAGAAAAAGACCCAGAACTCTACATTTTTTCCAGTTTACAGAAGAAGTCTTAGCTAAAGATGCTTTACTGCTCTAGCTTGTTTTTAGTCCAGGTCTTTCTCTCCCTGTCTAACCAAGAAGATGGGATTTTCTTTCTAGTTCTACACTATTTCTCTTCCTACCCTGTTTAGACCCTGAGGGGACTGATACCTAACTGGAGAACCATTCCTACTTCTGATCCAGTTCCTTTTTTCTCTGCCATCCAAGGAAGGAACTCTCTCTGGGACCCCAACTCTTACCATACTAAGCCCTTTCTTTTACCAACTTTCCTCTGCCTCATATCCAAACTCCTGGGTTCTGGGGGCAGCTAGGTGGCGCAGTGGATAGAGCACCAGCCCTGGAGTCAGGAGGACCTGAGTTCAAATCCAGTCTCAGACATTTAACACTTACTAGCTGTGTGACCCTGGGCAAGTCATTTAACCCCAATTGCCTCACCAAAAAAACAACAACAACAACAACAACAAACTCCTGGGTTCCACTTTCTATGATATAACCCAGGGCCCAGAGTCATTCTTACATAATATAGTGAAAGAAGCACCTCATTCAGTGTTTCTTCCACTATATTACATAAGGAGTGACGAGACCTCAGGTGTCCAGCTCCACTCTGTGTCCTAGCAAGAGTCTCAATGTTTTCATGGTGAGAACAATGACACCTGCCAACCTCACAGGTTTGTTGTTGAGGAGAGGATTCTTAAAGCTCCACAGAGATTTATGGGGTTCTTTAAGGCAAGGCTATATATGACAATTTGTCAGATGTGTTATAATAGGGACGTCTTTCAACTATGGGATAGACTAGGTGGCCAACTGAAGGTCCTTCTTCTCAGGAATCTGCTAGAGTCAACTCTGGCTCATGAGAACTACTTATTAAATTTTCCGTATGAGCATTTATGCCTTGAAAATAAAAAAATGTGACAAAATGGACCTCGATTTGTCATTTTTGTTGATTGTCTAGACGTAAGAAAATGATGCAGAAAATGTTAATAATGCAGATGTGTCCTGCATACATTTTTCCCCCAAAGAGCTGATTGTTAAATAGGCAGGGTTATTATGAAGATCCAATTAGAGAATATATGTGACAGAACTGTGAAAACTATTCAGGGCTATACTACTTCCACCCCCTGTAGCTTAGCAGCTCCCAGGCTAAGATGGATGTTTGGGAGTAATAACTATTCATCAACCCATAGCCAGAGCCCCCATCTGATATACTGCTCTATTACTAGACCATACCATAAATATAGAAACCAATAGGAAAATATTTCATTAAAACATGAAGCAATCCTCATGACAAGGAAAGGAATCAAATAGTAAAACATTTAAGAAAATATTTCACTAAAATTAGGCTGAACCTACAGAGATGCAATTTCTTATACCCTCAGAGCAGATATAATCTAAATCTAAATCTCCTTGACTCCTCAGCATAGTAGGAGGGCAAAGCTTCTTCAGAACTCATAGTTCCAATGATGGGCACTTAAGAGGGTGATGCCAATCCGTCTCTTGGCATGTCTTTGCCAGGACTCCATCTGGGGTAGACTGAAGGATGGCTAAAAGCTCTTGCTCTTTAGCTCTAGAGTGATCCCAGTACAGATTTAACACTGAGGTTTGGGAGATGCCAGATCCATACCATTTCACTCAGTCATCTTTTCTCTATCCCAACAGTAGCTTAGCATCTTGCCTCTCCTGTTCACACCACCTTTCTTTCCTAGATGCCACTCTGGCATGACTAGTGCCTCCCCCACACACACTTTTTAAACCTTCCACTATGTAGTATACTTTTCACTAATCTAAGTCTCATCTTATTAGGTCACCATGTTATGGACTCATGCACATAGTGCAGAGACTCCCCCAAGGAGTGAGGCTCTTGGCCCTAAGCATTATGGGAAATGAAGTCTTCTACAGTAGTGGCATCAAACTCAAAGAAACTGGGTTACTAAACCACATACAAGGAAACCTGCTGCACAGTGGCTTAGAAAACCTCATATTAACATTATCTATATTCCATTGTATTTTTATTTATTTTTTAAAATATTTACTAATTACATTTTAATCTGGTTCTGTTTCACTTGGGAGTGTTGCAGTCTATAATAGCCTACAGAAAGCATGTTTGACACCTCTGTTCTGTATTGCTGAATACTTATAATGTATTGTCAGCTCTCTCAGTGGCTTAGGTGACTCTTCTTACCCAATTAATCTATAATCATTAGCATATAATAATAATTTTATATATCTTTCAACTGAATAGATATCACACACAAATTCTAATAGTGTGGTTGTTTCACCAACAATAATTCCCAAGGGTTTTCTGATAAAGGCATAGGATGATTTCAGCAGTTTACTAAGATGCATTTTATAAGCCTCCTATAACTTTCCCCAGTATCTGCTATTGAATGTGGTCCTCTCCTCTCTACCCTTTTTCAATACCAGCCTCCTCTTTTCCTGAAAGTTCAGCCCTTCCTGCTTCCCTTCTCTCTGGTGTCTCTCTGTTCTCTCTTTCACTGTATCTGCCCACAGTCATATTTACCATTCCAATGACCTATATCTAGTCAAATCAGTTGCAAAGTCAGACCAATTAGTTATTTAACTGAAGTCATTAATAATATCATTTAAAATAATCCATTCCAGGACTTCTCCCTCTCCCCACCTCTTTTTAACTTCTTCCCTCTCTCCTTGTCCTCCTCTCTTTTCTTTTTTTTCCATTTTGTCTGAAGTAAATCTACCTTATAAAATTTCATCATCATTCTTTCTAACACTTGGCACAGATATCTTGCTCTCAGAATATCAATATTGCCAGTGGGGCTATTTGTAAGGAAGGGGAAATCTTTTCTCTTTTATTCATTTTACTGTTGGGAAAACAGACAGAGAATGGTTTTAGTCACTTGCCTGAGGTCCCCATCAGATCCAGGACTAGAAAAAAATAGTATGATTGGATTTTGTGGTGGCGGGTTGGGCTGGGTTTTTTTCCTGTTTTTATTTTACTCGTGACTTATCCCTTCCAGCTTTAAAATCTACAGCTCTGTGAAAAATAATCTCCCATCTGTGCCCACTTGGCTGATGATGACAATATCTTGGGGGCTTTTTCCCCCCTTCTTATTGTGTGAATCTCAAGGCCTAACATTCCAGAATTCTTATTCTATTCCCCAGCGACAGCCTCTTTGTGAGCTACCCTTGCCAAACCACCCCTTCTATCCTCTTCCTTACACCATCATGACCACCCAGGGAGCTATATACCCTTCACTATCATTGCTATTATATCAACCACAATAGATCTGTGCCACCTTAACCTTGGTCCCAATGGCCTTTTAGCATCATGGTACATTGGGAAAAGTAGTGGATTTGAAGTCAGAGCACCTGGGTTCCCATCCAATCTTGGCCATTTATTACCTGTGTGACCTTGAATTCTTTGCATCCCAGCCCCTTCCTATCTCTTCCAGTCTTCTTACACATCACAGTATTCCACTCACTCTACTGGCCAGCCATACTAACTGACTTGCTGTTCATTACGCATTCCATTTCCTGTCTCTGGGCCTTCAAATACGCTGTCCCTCCATGCCTAGAAGGCACACCTGTCTTCACTTCTGCCCCAAGAGAATCCTTTTCTTCCTTCAGGATACAGCTCAAGCCCTGCTTCTGCATGAATCTTTTCCTGATCCTCTCAACCACTAGTGACCTCCCTCCCTAAGTCCCTTGTATTTTCTTTATATTAATTCTGTCCATGCTTACATATGTGTTTGTTCTGGTTGTTCGTCTTTCTTTTTGAAGAAGACCAGTGGCATCATAGGGTGATATTTTGATTTGCTCGTGAATTGGACTTAAGTGAGACAGGGTTGTGTAAAGTCATCAGCCTCACTCTTTCTCCCACAGGCATTGGAGTCCAGAAGCAAGACAAAGGTCAAGATGAATGGTGATGACCTGAGATGCAGGGGATAACTTTGACATCTTTGATGACTGACCGAGTGCTAAGCATTCCATGCTTCAGCCCTCTTCGTGGTCATTGGAACATATTGTTCTCATCTGCCCATTCCGCTGGGGGGATGTCTTCACATGCTTGGAGCTGACATTCCCCTAACTCCCCAGGTTTGGGTTCTGTTATTCAACCTGGTTTAACCTGTCTGCTGAGATGGTTTTCCCAGGGTGTGTGGTAGCTACACATGCTATACACTTCCTTGGAACCACAGGTGATAGTTGGGTGAAAGTGAACACCAAAGGTGGATGAGCAGCCATGAAAAAGACTTAGCAAGCCTTCACACCATAGATAGATAAGTAGATAGATAGATATAGATTAGATACAGATACAGATATAGAAACAGAGATAGAGATAGATTAGAGATCCTAGTATGTGCCAGGTACTATGCTAAGCGCTTTACAATTTTATCTCATTTTATCTTCAGAACAATCCCAAGAAATAGGTATTATTGCCCCCATTTAACAGATGAGAAACTGAGGCAAACAAAGGTGAAGTGATTTCCTCAGGTTCTCACACCTACTAAGTGTAAGAGGCAGGCAGGATTTGAATCCAAACCTGACTCCAGGCCCAGAACTCTATTCACTCAATGTGCCACCCAACTGCCCCATTAAAATGTCTTCCCATCAGAATCTAACTTCCTTGAGAGTATTAATTATTTCATTCTTTTTATCAGGATGCCCAGTGCCTACCACAGTGCCTGGCACATAATAGGCATTTAATAAATGCTTGTAAATTAACTGATTGGCCAAGGTTCCTGTGGTCAGAGGCATTCCAGGTTCCAAACCACCAGGTGACCAAAACAAACAACTTGAACAAAGCTCTTTCAAAAGTTGGGAAATATGCTGTTGGGTCAACAGTCATGCCTCTATTTAAGACTGCTCAGCATGTGAGGATGCCAAATGAGGAGAAAGAGCACTGAATTTATAGTCAGAGGGTCTGTGTCTGAATCCTAGATCTGCTTCTATAACTGCTAACCTACATGACCAAGATCATCTCCAATCCCAGCCTCAGACTCTTTTGTCAAGAATTGATTCTTCACGGGGCAGCTAGGTGGCGCAGTGGATAAAGCACTAGCCCTGGATTCAGGAGGACCTGAGTTCAAATTCGACCTCAGACACTTGATATTTACTAGCTGTGTGATCCTGGGCAAGTCACTTAACCCTCATTGCCCCACCCCCCAAAAAAATTATTCCCCATCTAAAGTTTGGGTTGGTCTTCGAATAGGGAGGACCGGTGTGGTTCTGTCCTCAGGCACTGATTTATTGAAGACCCCATAGGAAGTCTCTTTACTGATAAGAGATAAATGGGACCTTAGAACCAGTCCCCTGGTTTTACATATGAGGAGACTAAGGCACAGAGAAGTGTAGTAACTTTCCTGGGGTCACACAGCCATAAGTCTCTACAGAAAATCCTATGCCCTGTGCATGAGGAAGAATAAATCTGGCTTTGTCTCTATGCCACAAAGAGAAGTATGTTAATGAAATGAATTAGTGTGTTAATGGTTTAATGAAATGAGCTGGAAAAAAGAGAAACCCAATTCAGTTCAGTTCAATATTTATTAAGTGCCTAACAGGTGTAAGGCACAGTATTAAGGGATAGGGATAAAAAAATGACAAAATGGTATTGCTTCTGACCCCAAGAATTTAAAATCTACTGTGTGGTTATGGCAGATACAAAGATGATTATAACGGCTAGCACTTATATAGCCCATCAAGATTTGTAATAGTTTCTCATTTGATCCTCACAACAAACCTCTGAGGGGTAGCATATTATTGTTTGGTCATTTCTAATTCATCATAAACCCCATTTGGGGTTTTCTTGGCAGAGATTCTAGAGTGGTTTGCCATTTCCTTCTCCAGCCCATTTCACAGATGAGGAAAATGAGGCAAACAGGATAAAGTGGCTTGCCTAGGGTCATATACCTAGAAAGTGTCTGAAGCCGGATTTGAACTCAGTTCTTTCTGACAGCAGGTTTGGCATTCTATCTACCACACCACTATTATACCCATTTTACAGATGAGGAAACTGAGGCAAACAGGTTTAAGAGACTGGACCAAGGTCACAGGGCTAGCAAGTTTCTAAGGTGACATTTGGACTCAAGTCTTCCTTACTCCAAATTCAACATTCCATCCACTGTACTACCTAGCTGCCTCTATAATTATAAAGCAATTATAATATTGAAAAGTGATTCAAGGCAAAACGCTCTAGGAAAATCTGAGGATGAGAGAACATGTTCACTGTGAGCATCAGGCTTCAGTGAGGAGGTGGCAAATGAGCCAACCCAGACAGGGAACAATCCATAAATATTGTCACTGTGACTAGTGCCTAACTAAGAATGTCCTCTTTTTCCTCTTCTCTAGGGATTAGGATAGGGAGGGGCTTTTTATGATTCATTTTGCTCCTAGGAGGGCCTGTCTCCTTACAACTAGGTCAGGCAACTCTATTGTCACTTGTCTGCGCCTAAGGAGAACGTCGGTTACCTCGGAATTCCTGGCCACCCGTTTTAGGTGTGAGTCTGGTACCGTTCAGACAGCTGTCTCTGCGGCTTTCGATTCACTCGGCAAACAGAGGCGGCCTTTCAGAGCCAAGAGGACTCAGGGAAAGGAGCAGCTGCAGTAGCAAACAGCACAAGGGAAGTGAGGGAGAAAAAAAGGAGGTAAAGTGCTCTCCGTCTCTTGTGCTTGCTACAAGTCTCCTTTCATCGCTTAGAAGGGGCTTACACTGCCTACACAAGAGTAAAAGAAAAGGGTAGAGTGATACTTTTTAAGGACACTTGATTTTGGAGGCAGTAATGGAATGAAGAGCGTTCTGGGTTTGGAATCAGGAAGCCCTGAATTCAAATCCTGCCTTAGTCCCATACTAGCAGTAGAACCTTGGACAGTAAGTGTCCCAGGCAGCTCTCTAAAATTATGTCAGTCAAACAACAAGCATTTATTAAAAGCTTACTGTGTTCCAGGCATTGTACTAAAGAAAGGCTTTAGGATAGAAAGAAATGCATGTGAAATTTAGAGATGAATTGCCAATCTGAGGAGTTACCACACTGTGGGGAGGGGAGGAACAGGTCCCTACATCAATGAAACTATAGCTCTTTCCCACCCTACCCTCGAAAAAAATCTTAGAAAGGAAACATTCACTTTGTCTCAACTCCTGGAGATGACTCAGCAGTTATCACAAGAGATATGGGGAAAGATTAATGTCAGACTTCTTTTGCCATTTGCTAAGTGAGATAAAAGGGAGCAGTTAGGTGGTGCAGTGAACAGAACACCAGGCCTGCAGTCAAGCAGACTGATCTTCCTGAATTCAAATCTGGCCTCAGACACTTACTAGCTGTGTGACCCTGGACAAGTCACTTAACCCTATTTACCTCAGTCTCTTCATTCATAAAATGAACTAGAAAAGGAAATGGCAAACCACTCCAGTTTCTTTGCCAAGACAACCCCAATAGAATCACAATGAGTCAGGCACAACTAAAACAACTGAACAACCACAATAAAGTAAGATAAAGCCTAACCAAAGGTCCTAAGAGTCTTGGCAAAAAAAAAAAAATAACAATTTACCATTATGGATCTAGATATACATAATGGAGATATGAATATGTAGAGAAAAGTAGATGTAAATATAAATATATACATTGTCTCTAGATATGGATATGGATATGGATACAGGCATATACAAACATAGACATAGATAAATGAGGGACAACTAGACCTATAATTCCATTAGCATAGGAAATTCCCCTTACTAATTCATAGCAGAACCTGCTGAGACTTATAGTCTTAGAAAGCACCTGGAACACTACCCAAGATCACACAGATAGGATGTACCACCATTTTGATATCGTGATTCCTCACCACAAAGGCAAACACTCAACCACCTTTGGGAATCTCCCTGCCTACCTTTCCCTTCCCAAATCTCAAACTGTGCCTGTTTGTCTGGATGATATAGGTACCAGACTACAAAAGATGAAACTGCCCCATCTATCCCTAGCTTCTCTCTTATCCCTCTTCTTTCCTCTTTCATTCCTTCTCTTCTTCTTTCCCTTCCCTTCCTTTTCCCTCCCTGCCCCTCCTATTTCTTCTATCCTTTCTCTACTCTTGTCTCCATTTCTCCCCTTCCTTCCTTGTCATCTATAAGGAGTAAGAAGGATAGGGGGCAGCTAGATGGCATAGTGGGTAAAGCAGTGGCCCTGGATTCAGGAGGACCTGAGTTCAAATCTAGCCTCAGACACTTGACACTTACTAGCTGTGTGACCTTGGACAAGTCACTTAACCCACATTGCCCTGCCCCCCCCAAAAAAATCAAGGAGTAAGGAGGATGATCATGGGAGGACCCACATTAATCCATGTGCTTAATTCTTACCACCCCAACCACTGGTGGGTTTTTTCCCCCTCAAAGTGAGTTACAAGTACCCATAGAAGACCAGTCCTATAGGAAATCACGTAGTGTATATCTCTCCTATCACCAACTCCATTGGGATACTCTTGCCAACACTTGGTTCCCTTTTTTTTCTTTTGAGGTGGAGAGTCACGTTGGTTAATTGTCTTCTTGTTATCAAGAGGTAGTTGATTTTGTATTATATTACTCTGATTCCCTTCCTCCCCACACTAATATTGCTCTGATAGGACTAATATTGAGCAGAGTAAATTAGATAATAAGCTGTCCCCAGGACTTGAGTGGCCCCTACCTCCTTGGCAAAACTTCTTGGTAGCCTCTGGCTGTTTTGACAGTGCTATCAAGATACCTAATGGCATAAAAAGCCCCATTCGCATGGAGTTTGAGGCCCTTGTCATGGAATCTAGATGGATATTTGAAGACCACTCAAGTCACCACACTTTTGCTCTGCATGCTGACCAGACTCCTATATGGACACCAGGAAGATAGTACTGAAGCTAAGCATCACTATACCGTTGTTACATATCCTCACTATGTTATAACTAAGTAAACCTCCTTTTGTTAACTGTTTAAAGACTTTTGAGTGTCTCATTTAATGCCAACATTAAACCTAAACAGGATAAAAGTATCAGAACCCCCCCACACATACCACCATCCATCCTACTCATAAACTGATAGCATTGTATAATCACGTCCCCCAACAGTCAAGGGTTATCCCAGTCCCAATGTTCTTTAGACTTGAAATTTAAAGGGTCATCCCTATCACAACTTCCTACCAATGTTAAGGATTCTTTCTAAATGGATATTTTCTTAACCGTTTCCCACTATAGCCCTTCCCTTCCATCTCTTATTCTTCCAAAAGAAAAATTTTTTTGCCCAAACATTCCTAGCTAGGGAGGAAAATAAGTAAAAACTCCTGCTCTGTTTTAAGTGATAGGAGAAAAAATGAACAAGTTGTGTAAGTGCTCCCTACCTGTAATTTGGGGAATGGGCTAGCCCTGACTTGGCTGTAGGTTTTATGGTCAGACCCCACGTTGCTTCTGCAGTTGTTCTAAAAACCCCAAGCCCCTAGGAGGTGAAATTTCAAGGCTGTGGTTATTGGCATTATGAATTGAAAAGGCAGGAAATGCCCTGCATAGCTAACCTCCCTTTCTGATTCCTGCTGGGATCTGGAGCCTGAGGATTCTCACTAACTCCCTTCTCCTCCCTACATCACCCTCCCTCTGGCTCAAAGGATGTCTGACTAACCACTTAATGGAAGTTTTAAAAAAATCCCATGAAGAACCAGTTCAGCCCCACAGCTTGCCAGTTTCTATGGACCCAGTTATATGTTTTATTCTGAAGAGTATGATTTCAGAGAAGCACAAAATGTCAGAGTGTCCTCTCTAAAGGACCTTAGAAATGATCTAATCTGCCCCTCTCAAGATGATTCGAAGTAATTAAAGGAACCTTCGACTTTTGTTTACTCCCTATGGGCTCTCCACTGTATTTTTTCCCCTATCAGCAGTTTTATTTCCATAGGATGCACTTTGTGGGTGTTGTGAAAATTTCTAAATCAGAGACAAAGAGAAAACAAAGTCTTCAAGCTGAAGAAAACAGGTTTATTGAGAGAGGGATCCTGTCTCACAATAAAGCCGGTCTCAGGTCTAGGACCCAAAGACCCCGAGCCTCAGGATCCATTACACAATAACTCCTCCCACAAAATAGACATAACCCAAACATGTTAAATCACAGTGTTTAGTCTATATAGTGATTATTACCATAGTTAGATCACTCATATCTAAAGGGGTGGAGAAAATCTCACTCTCATGGGGAAAGGATAAAGGGTGAGAATAGGAAGTTGATGGAGAGAGAGGAGGCAAACTTGGAATTTCTACAGCACAGGGTAGTGATGTCAAACAAGGTAGGTAACTAATCTGCTTATAAGGATCTCTGTAGATGCTAGAAGTTTGTTACCTCTTGGTATAGAGAACTCCTGCTACCAGGTGGCACAGTGGATAAAGCACTGGGTTTGGAATCAGGAAGACATCTTCATAAGTTCAAATCTAACCTCAGGCACTTACTGGCTATGTAACCCCGGCAAGTCACTTAACCCTAATTGCCTCAGTTTCCTCATCTGTAAAATGAGCTGGAGAAGGAGAGGACAAACCAACTCTAGTATCTTTGCCAAGAAACCCCCAAATGGGGTCACAGAGAGTCAGACAACTGCAAAACAACTGAATGGTCTTAGAGGTCCAAGACACTGAGAGTTTAAGTGGCTTGGCAAGGATTGCCCAGCCAGGATGTGTCAGAAGTGGGGGGTCTTGGAAGTCACATCTTTCTGGTGCAATCTAGCTTTCTATCCACTACACCAAACTTATGGAAGTACCTTCTTATCTCAAGCCTAAGGGCTAATGAAATTAGGGGGACAAAAAAAATGAATTGGAGGAATACCTTGTAAGACACTTTAAAGCAGCTGATCAGATATTATTTAAATATGTCAAAGAGAGAAAAGCAGCCAACTAGCACTTGGGGTGGTTTTTTCGTTGTTCCAATGAATGTACATGGAAAGAAGTCTTGCATTCATTTTAAATCACTGAGTTTAAGACACACAGGTGGCAGAACGACACATTGTGCTGATTGTAACTGTCCCTCACAATCATCATTAAATCTGCTTTACGTAGGGAAGACAGGTACACAGAGATAACATGAAGATGCATCTGACATTCTGGCCACACAATGCCTCATCCTGTTCTAGTCCACTGGCTTTCAGCAGCATGATACAGAGGGAAGAGCATGGGCTCTTGAGAGGAGCAGATTTCAAATCCTGCCTGTGATGTGTATTGAGAGAGAGGAGGGGGGGAGGGGAGAGAGACAGACAGAGAGACAGAGCGAGAGACAGAGTGAGAGACAGAGACAGAGACAGAGCGAGAGATGGAGAGAGAGAATAAAAGGGAAGAAGAAAAAGAGAGGAGAAAGAATGACAGAGAATGAGAGGGAAGAAAAAAGAGATGAGAGAATAAGAAAGAGGAAAGAGAAGATAGGAGAGAAGAGAGAGAGGAAGTGAAAGAAAGGGGAGAGAAAGAGGAGGAAGAGGAGAAAGAAAGGAAGAAAGAAAGGAAGGAAGGAAGGAAGGAAGGAAGGAAGGAAGGAAGGAAGGAAGGAAGGAAGGAAGGAAGGAAGGAAGGAAGGAAGGAAGGAAGGAAGAGATGGGGAAGGGAAGAGAGGAGTAAGAAAACAGAGAGGAGAGGAGAGGAGAAGAGAGGAAAGAGAGAGACAGACAGACAGATAGATGCAGGCAGTGAGGGAGGGAGAGGGAGGGGTAGAGATAGATTAGATGGTCTTTGAGATCCCTTCCATCTCTATATTTATGATGCTACAACCTGAAAGTCACTGAAACTTTCTGGGCCTCAGTTTCCTCAAACTATAAAAATAAGAGGTTTGAACTAGATGGTCTCTGCAACCCAACTCCTTCCACCTCTAGAGCTATGTCCTAGGAAGTCTCCCCTGTCTTTAATTTCCCACCTATACAACCACACCCGTCATCTGGGATGTTTTGGAGCCAGTTCTTACCAACTTAGAACCCAATGTTCAATTTTCAATGTGAGCATTTATTTACACCTCAGAAATGAGCAAATGTTACAAACCAGAGCTTGGTTTATTACTTTGTTGGTTGATTAGCCTTAAGAAAATGATGGAGAAAGTGTTAATAATGCAGATTAAACTTAAAAATCTGTTGCCACACATTTGCCCCTTTTCCCCCTCCCCAGAGGTCTGGTTGTTAAACCAGTGCACCCCTAACCATAATGCTGAGTTATTTTACATTTGAGCTCTCAACTTCTTTGACTATTAAGTGCCCTACTGTAAAATACCTACTGAACTTATTTTGGACTTTCTCTAGACCTTCACTTGTTCAATTCTTTCCACTTACTCACATCTGTTAGTCCCCTGTCTGGCTTCCTCTGACTCCCTGCCTAGTCTGATTCTGTATCATCCATCCCTTCAGTCCTTTCTTTACAAACAAACCTTGACACACTTTCTCTTCTTTGACTTTCTGCTGTGCCCACTATGCCCTTCCCTAGCTGGTAGATAAAGGCATCCCCTTTGCTGTGATAGCTCCTACAACCCCGGTGAGTTGGGCCTTGCCCCACTATGGCTCCCAATAGATACCTACCAATACTTATGTTCCATCCTCATTAACTTCTACCACATCATACCTTCTCCTCAGAACACACCTAGGACAGAGACTAGTCATCCTTGGACCAAATATCACACCCCTGCTCTGCAACTTCTCTGCCCAGGGTCACACAGCTAGTAAGTGCCTGAGGCTGGATTTGAACTCATGAAGATGAGTCTTCCTGAACCCAGTGTCATCATTCCTCCTCCCCCCACACGATTTAGAATCATCTCTGTGGTTTTTCCCTCCTAATTTTCCTTCAAATGCTGACCCTAAACTATTTGAGACCTTGCTTCCTTCCTGGTTCCATCAACCTATACTCTATTCATAGTCCCACCCTAAAGAAACTCATCTCTCAGCTATATCCTTTGTCTGTCTCCCACTTCATTATTATCTGTACCCACCAACCTAACTCCATCGCCATTGCTGGCTCTTCCTGGTTGACTCCACCTTACAGCTGTTCACAACCCACCTCTAACATTCTCCTCCACACCCACTTTTTCCTCTCCTATTCCTAGGGGATCAGGGAACACGAAAGGAGAAAGTCATGGAAATGTGCTGACCAGGCCCTCTACAAATTCACATTGCCTAAATTTAGCAAAGTCCTACAGCTCTGGAATCCTTTTATTCATTCTTTCTTCACTCTCTAGCTCAGAAGTTAGTTGTTCATCACTGACTGATCAATATTCAATTTCAACTCAATTCATCAAATATCTATTAATATTTATATTACAAAGGGCAGCTAGGTGGTACAGTGGATAGAGCACTGGCCCTGGAGTCAGGAGGACCTGAGTTCAAACCTAGCCTCAGACACTTGACACTTACTAACTGTATGACCTTGCCAAGTCACTTAACCCCAACTGCCTCACCCAAAAAAAAAAAAATTATGTTACATGTTAGGTGCTGTGGTAGGCACTGGGGACAAAAAAAGAAAAGAAAAAAGACTTGTCCTCAAGAAGCTTACATTCTATTTGGAGGGTGAAATCTGTACAGATAAGTAAAAACATAGTCATTTAAACAAGGAGAAAGCACTAAGGAAGAACAAGATGAAGAAATGCTTCATTAGGTGGCTTCTGAAATGAGCCTTTAAGAACAATAAGGACTCTGAAAGGTAGAGACTAAGAGAGAGTACATTCCAGAAATGGGCACTAGCCTAGGCAAAGATGCAGAGGTGGGAGATTAAGTATGGCATTCTGCAACGCAACTAAGACATTCTGATTAGAACATTGAGTATAGTCAATTCTGTTATAACTTGATACTCATTCCCCAAAGCAACAAAGTATGCAAAATAGTACAATGGGAACCATAGGGTTTATGGGGAAATGGGAATGGGTACAATGCTCAACAATTTCATCAGTGTGAAATAAAAAAGGATAGGAACCTAGATAGCAGTTTTACAGTTGTCACACACACATACACACACACACACACACACACACACACACACACACCCCTACAATAAATAGCTGCTGTGTTGGCCACTTTGGGCTGCTGTTCAGCCTGTTCCCTAGGCTGCACTGAGCAAGTTGTACAGGCTAGACCACTCTTCCTCATGCCAGAGACCAAGACAGAAGCAGGTGGGGGTAGGGGTGGGGTGGCAGAGACCAGTTCACCTCAGCCACACTGCTCCTACTGCACCAAAAGATACATAATAAATATGGCCCATTACCTTGACAAGAATGGAAGTTTGCTAGTGGAAGTGTTGCAGTTAGCAAGTGATTGCGGTTGTACAGTTTTCTGCATTCCTGATATTTCTCATAGAAGAGATCAAACAGAAGCAAACTCAACACTTGCGTTAGACTCAAAATGGTCCCTAAAAGATCAATCGAGTTGGAACGAATTGAGTTTTTGAAACACGAACTCTAGCAGAACTGACTACAGATGGAAAAGGGCAACATAAACTATCTAGAAAGTCAGGTTGAAGCTAGACTGTCGAGAGCTTTAAATAATAGACTGAAGATTTTAAATTTTATGCTGTAGACAAAAGAGCTACTGAAGAATTCTGAGCAATGGAGCTACATTTTCAGCACTTTCAATGCTTAGGGAGATTATTTTGACGGCTTTGTAGAGAATGGATTGCAACAGGAAGAGAGATTGAAAGAAGAGGGGCTAATTAAAAGGTTGGAGAGAAAGGGGGATGGATGTAAGAAATGGAGCAATGAGTTAGATAGTTTTCAAAACCTGAAAATAGGTTGGATACAGTAGCTAAGAGGAAGAAGTCAAAGATGACTCTGAGATTAAAACTCTGAGGTGATTAGGAACATGGTACTATCCTCGACAGAAATGGTTTGAAAGAATCTAGGGGGTAGTTTGGAAGAATTCAGTGGGTTTAGGTTGGAAATTGTGGTGTGTTTTGGAGCAGAAATGATCAGTACTGTTTTGGATATGTTGAATTTAAGATGCCAGGAGACATCTCGGGAAAGATCTCCAATCAGCAGCTGGTGATACAAGACTGGGGTTCACGAGAGAAATTAGTGTTAGATTCCAGATTTGGTAATCATCTTCCTAGAAATAACTTAATCCATGAAAGCTGATGAGAACTGCAAAGAAGAGCATATAAAGAGAGTATAGCAGAAGGTCCAGTATGACTCTTGGAGGAGCCCCATACTTTGTGTATGGGACAGGGATGATGGGTCAGACTGGAAAGAACGACAGAAGATTAGTGCCATGAAAGACAAGTGAAGAGAGGATGTCCAGAAGTGTCCAAATCTGTAGAGAGATCAAGCAAGATGAGGATTGGGGAAAGGACCATCAGATTGAGCACTTAAGAGATCATCAGTAACTTCAGAGTAAGTGGTTTTCAGTAGTCATAGAGTAAAAAAAAAAAAAAAAAACAACCTGATTCCAAATCGATTAGGGACTGGAAGTGACCAGGACAGCCCACTCCCTATGGCTCAGACGCATTTCAGGTGGGGAAAGGATCATGGTGGCACTGGGTCTTTTCTTCCTGTCTTATATTAGATTGTAAAGACTCTTCACACTCTGTTGATCTTTTCACTTCAAGCTATTTCAATTCAAAGAATTGAAAAGATCTTCTAAAATAGTATTTTCTACCTTACTGCTTCCTTATGATCTCATAAAAAGTAGCTTCCCTTTCCAAGGCTAAAACCTAATTTACCTGCTTTAAATTTCATCCCATCCTCTGTGAAAATCAAATCTCTCTCTCTCTCTCTCTCTCTCTCTCTCTCTCTCTCTCTCTCTCTCTCTCTCTCTCTCTCTCTCTCTCTCTTCCTCCCTCCCTCCCTTCCTCCCTCCTTCCCTCTTCCTCCTTCTCTCTCTTCTTCTCTCCCTCTCCCCCTTCTCTCTCCCCTCTCCCTTCCTCCCTAAAATCTAGCTTCTGTCTCCATCATCCTAAGAAAACTCTTCTCTTAAAAGTCACCAAGTACTGGTTTTTTTCCTTCTTTTTTGAGGTCCTTCCCTTGTGTTCTTATTCTTCTTTCACAAGATGACTAATGTAGTGATATGCTTAATGTGATTGTACATATACAGCCTATATCAGATTGCTTTCCTTCTTGGGGAGGAGGGAGGGAAAGTAGGGTGGAAGAAAAAAATTTGGAACTAAAAAACCCTGTGAAAACAAATGTTGAAAACTATCCTTATATGTAACTGGAAAATAATAAAATACTTTTAAAAAAATCACCAAGTGCCTACTTATTGTCAAATCTAATGTGCTTCTTTTCATCCCTCATTTTCTTTGATTTCTTTTTTTTTTTTTTTTTTTGCAGGCAATGGGTGTTAAGTGACTTGCCCAGGGTCACACAGCCAGTACGTGTCAAGTGTCTGAGGCCGGATCTGAACTCAGGTACTCCTGAATTCAGGGCCGGTGCTTTTAACCACTGCGCCATCTAGCTGCCCCTCTTTGATTTCTTTGCAGTATTCAATAGTATTGCTCATCCCCTCAATCAGTCAGTCAACAAACATTTAAGGCTTATTCTGTATCAGAAACTATGCTAAGCAGCGAGGATTCAAAGAAAGACATTGCCTGCCTTCAAAGAGTGTACATTTTAATGGGGCAAGACAACTGATAACTAGGTATGCACAGAGAAGATGGAAGAGAATCTGAGAGAGTACAGCACCAGCAACTAGGAAGACTAGGTAACACCTCTTGAAGAAGGTGAAAATTCTCTCTTTCTTTGACTTCCTTGATAGTATAATTTTCCTCTTTCTCCTCCTAACTCTGATATCAGGAGTTCTTAATGTGGAGTCTACATAAATTTCGGGGGTCCATGAAATTGGAAGGGGAAAAAACCACATCTTTATTTTTATTAACCTCTACCTGAAACTTAGCATTTCCTTCAATTATTAATGAGTTACCTTCTCTGCAATTTACATTGAGTTGCCCAATATCCAAGAGGTTAAGGGACTTGCCCAGGATCACACAATCAGTAGGTATCAGAGGCATGACTTGAAACTAGGTCCTCCTGGCTCCAAATCCAGCTCTCTACACTATGCCACGTTGCCTCTGGAAAGAAAGAAGTAGAAGGAAATTCTAATTATTTTAAATCCATGAAACAAGATTTTAAAGTAATATCTGTAATCTGTGACTCCCCTTGCCTTAGTTGAGAAGGATTAAAAATTCTGGATGTCAGGAAAAAATGGAGTTAATCTGACTGTTGAGCATTATGACTGTTGAGCATGTAGACCAAGTCTCTACATGTCTATCTACCTAGATTTCATTCAACTGTTTTGTCCAAGCTCCATCAAACAGCTGGACTGGCTGAATTTTAACCCCACTTGTCTAGATCACTTGGCACCAGGAAAGCTCAACTTTGGATCTCTGCCTATGTAGCCAGATGGCTTCTATGCCAACCTCAATTGACCCACTGGATTCATTTCACTTAATTGACAGGTGGATTTAGTCCAACAAGTGGTTTGACAGATTCTCTAACTGGCCTGATGGGTGTATCTGGCTGAACTGACTACAGCAACTGAACATTTTGGCTTCATGGAGGCTCACACTCAGTTTTCTGAGCCACCTGGAAATGGCTTTTACCTAGAAAGAAGGACAGTTTGTCTACACAAGGACTTCTCTGTTATAGGAGAGCTGGTAAGGGAACACGGCCACATTTGGACGTGGCATAGACGTGCCCGTCACAGCAACATTTGTGTTGGCAACACTTGGAGCTGAAATGACTTACCCACCTATGCTTTTAGAGGCTGGGACTTCATAATTACTGCAGTGTTTCAGTTGTGGTACCAAATGACCTCACTGACAGCCTAAAAATAGAATCCCAGATTGAGGTGTTGGCTGTGTTGGCAAAGGGAGGACCAGAAAAGGCTTCAGAGCTCTCAGAATCCCTGTGGCAGCAGAGGGGAGGTGCTGGATTAGGGGGTCAGTGGGTGGACATGGGGGCCAGACTATTTTGAATGTGTACAAGGACTGGACTGTTAGAAACACAGGTACCCCTCCTCCTCATCTCCTGGCTGAAATAGAGATGTGTGGTCCAGCACTATGATTCCTCCCAAAACTGGGAAACAATGAATTATATTCAATTTAATTCAGTGCCTAATATGCAACAAATACAGCACTTCTGGGGAGACATGTACACAAATAATAGCAATGTAAATTAGGATATAAGGGCTAGAAGATAAAATAACAGACTATTAAGAATGATTGGGTCAGGGGCAGCTAGGTGGCGCAGTGGATAGAGCACTGGCCCTGGATTCAGGAGTACCTGAGTTCAAATCCAGCCTCAGACACTTAACACTTACTAGCTGTGTGACCCTGGGCAAGTCACTTAACCCCAATTGCCTCACTTAAAAAAAAAAAAAAAAAAAAAGAATGATTGGGTCATTTAGAGGAAAAAGAGGTTACTTGTGTCAAAGAGGGTGAGGAAATCTTGAGAGCAAGAACTATCTCACTTTTTTTTTTATTTTTAGCTCCCAATACCTGGCAAGTAATTTAGTTTTTAATAAATACCTTTTTGTTCATTTATTCAGGAAAGAGAAAATGTTGGGTACTGTTACTCTCACACATGTCATAATGGCAATTATTTAACCTCTATGAACCTCAGTTGCCCTGCCTACAGACTGAAAGTGTTAGCTTCTGATGGGGCCAACCTTAACATTAGGTGCAATATATTAGTAATTGCCTTTATAATACAACTTGGGGGATGGCTAAAAGGTCACCACCCTTCCCACCAGCAAAAAATATCTTCCCCATTCCACTTTATCTTAAATTCTATCATTAGAGATTCATTCTTTGCTTAACTTTTTTTTTCATTTAAATAACCCAGAAGGAATAATAAGCTTTTATTGATCATTCATACTTTACATTAAAAGAGCTTTTCTGATACTCCCTCATGACAGCAATTAGTGAAGAGATGACTATGGGAACGGGACTTTTAATGGGAGACTGGGGAGGTAGACAAAGAATTTTGGAGCACAGGACACTTTCTAAAGAGGGCAGGTATTGTCAAATAGCAGTTCTCAGGGGTCCACCTTTAGGGAACAGTTAATGATGGTTTTGCATTCATTCATCTACTATTTCTATGTGTAACCTGGAAGTCCACTGAGGCAATAAATCACTTCCTCCCCACCTACCTACACCCCCTGCCCTGGCTTAAGTGATGAGAAGCTTTGCTCTGATACCTTAATCAAATACGAACACTTCTCAATTGAACCAATTGATCATAGGCATTAGAGTACATTGGGGAAACATCTTGATCAGTTTAGATATCCTTGAAAGTTATTTGTGTGAATAGGAGTGATGCTGCATAGCAAGGGTGTTCATATTGCTTGAGGAAACTTGGTCATGCCCTGTGGGTCATCTGTAAGATAAAAGATGGTTGGAGCAGCTAGGTGGCACAGTGGATAGAGCACCAACCCTGGAGTCACAACCTGAATTCAAATCTGGTCTCAGACACTTGGCACTAGCTTGTGACCCTAGGCAAATCACTTAAACCCAATTGCCTCACCCAAAAAAAAATTATTATAATAAATAAAAGATGGTTAGGAACAAAGAGGATTAGCCCATCTGGCAACTAAAGTGGTGGAAGTCTTCTTGCCAAGCCCCTGAAAAAGTGATAGCTTGGAGGATTGAGAGAAGAGCCCCAACATCATTCTCAGGCTTGGTTTCCTGCCCTACCTCTCCTGCTTTGGTTAGAGGAAGAACTTGTCAGAGAACCTAGGCTTTCCATCAGCATCCTTGCAGTATCCCCAGAACAGTAGTAGCCAGAAGCAATGCCTGCATTGGGAGCCATGGACTGACTGGGGCATGATAAAGAAAACAAGATTCAAGTCTCCATAAAAAATCTGGCAGAGTACTAAAACATGCCACGGCAGAACTTCTTGGAAGGGGCAGGAGACTTCATGTGTGTAGCCCACAAAAAAAGGAAAAAAGGACTTCTACCAGCTCGGAGTTGGGTTACCCCTCTGCTCTATGTGCTCTCCAAACTGTATGTATTATGGGGGATAGTGTGTCACAAACTTAGAGAGAGTAAAGCTGGAGGCAAGAGGGTAGGGAGGGGAGTGTATCAACTGTTCTCACTTGAAGAGAATCTTCAGTGGATTACCAAGGTTACCTCTGTGGTGATAGCTTTCATGATCTGTTTTGTTTTGTTTTGTTTTGTTTTGTTTTTTATATCTTGCAACTTTGCTAAAGTTGTTAATTGTTTCAAGCAGTTTTTTAGTTGATTCTTTAGGATTCTCTAAGTATACTATCATATCATCTGTTTCTTCCTTGTCTATTCTAATTCCTTTGATTCCTTTTTCTTCTCTGATTGCTGAAGCTAACATTTCTAGTACAATATTAAATAATAGAAGTGATAATGGACATCCCTGTTTCACCCCTGATCTTACTGGGAAGGCCTCTAACTTATCTCCATTACATATAATGTTTGCTGATGGTTTTAGGTAGATACTGCTTATTATTTTAAGGAAAGTTCCACCTATTCCTATGCTCTCTAGTGTTTTTATTAGGAATGGGTGCTGTATTTTGTCAAAAGTTTTCTCTGCAGCTATTGAGATAATCATATGATTTTGGTTAGTTTTCTTATAGATGTGGTTGATAATTTTCCTAATGTTGAACCAGCCCTGCATTCCTGGTATAAATCCCACCAAGTAGTGTATTATCCTGTATTATCCTGGTGATCACTTGCTGTAAGCTCCTTGCTAATATCTTATTTAAGATTTTTGCATCAATATTCATTAGGGAAATTGGTCTATAATTTTCTTTCTCTGTTTTGGCTCTGCCTGGTTTTGGTATCAACACCATATTTGTGTCATAAAAGGTATTTGGTAGAACTCCTTCTTCACCTATTTTCTCAAATAATTTGTATAGTATTGGAATTAATTGTTCTTTAAATGTTTGGTAGAATTCACTTGTAAACCCATCTGGTCCTGGAGTTTTTTTCTTAGGGAGTTCATTAATGGCTTGTTCAATTTCTTTTTCTAATATGGGCTTATTTAAGGATTTTATTTCCTCTTCAGTTAACCTGGGCAATTTGTATTTTTGTAAATATTTATCCATTTCAGTTAGATTGTCAAATTTATTGGCATACAGTTGGGCAAAATAGTTCCTAATTACTGCTTTAATTTCCACTTCATTAGTGGTGAAATCACCCCTTTCATTTTTGATGCTGGTAACTTGTTTTTCTTCTTTCTTTTTTTTAAATCAAATTAACCAAAGGTCTATTTATTTTATTGGTTCATGATCTTGTTTTGTAATGGAGGTCTGGAGGATGCCCAGACCCCATTAGCTTGCTTGATGGATGCAACTTCTCCCTGTAGAGGAGCTAGCTCACTTCTGGGGAAATAATGGCATGAAAGGGAATGGCACAACATATAAGGAAACTGTGTGCTGCGTATAGATGCTCCTTAACTGATTCTGATCAGTTGGGTATGGGGTAGAAAGGAAACTCTTGGATAGGCTTTGGAGACATACAAAAAGGCCTCTTGACATCAACCACAGCCTCTTGGTTTCGCTCACATCTGGAGGAGATCAATGAATCTTTCACTCATGGAGTCTGGTGATAGATCAGGCAATAAAGGGGAAAGCCTCAGATCCCTCTCCCCTCTGAAACCATGCGGCCCCAAGACACAGGCCTCGGTCCTTGGTTTTTCTGTTTATTCTTTTCTGTTCTAGGACAGAGGTAAGGCAGCAAAAGTGGCACAGTGGACAAATGCTGAGCCTGGTGTCAGGAAGAATTGAGTTCAAATTCAACCTCACACTAGCTACGTGACCCTGAGAAAGTCGCTTAACTTCTATTTATCTCTGGTTCCTTCATATGTAAAATGGGGATCATAATAGCACCTACCCCCCAAATGAGATATTTGTAAAGCTCCTAGAACAGTGTCTGGAGCATAGTAGGAGTTCTATAAATGTTAGCTATCATCATCATCATTATTATTATTAGAAGTTCATGACTTTGTCAGATCAAAAGGTTATCCTGAGAGTACTATAGCTGTCATTCTAAAGCCTGGTTTCCAGGCCATGTTGCAGCAGTGTAGCATCAATGCCCAGAAGAACAAAAAGTGACCTTCTAGACCAAGGCCACTGGTACCTAAATCGAGGACTCATTCAGCAGTGATGTGCCTTTGGAAATGAATTTGGTGGGACCAATGCTACGGAGGAACTCAGCTTGGTCTTGAGCCTACCCTCCAGAGACTAAGGCAGCACAGGGGAGAGCATGCTACTGAGGTGTTGAAGGAAAATGTGGATTTCTTCAATGAATGTGTTTGTAAAATCTAATTGATGTTAGGTGGTTAAATGAACTGAGGTGCTAGTCACAGGCACTTAAAATGGAAGGAACACCAACTGGTGGGGGCTCTCATCTAACAGATGGCATTAGGAAGAGACACTCCCAACCCCTCAGGGTACCCTAGAACTTGAGGCATGGGAGGGAGATGTAGGCTGTCTGAATCTGGGAGAGAAAGGCAGGGAACACTGGTCACATTTACCTTTAATCTATGAATAGAATGGGAAGTTAGGTTGCATAGTAGATAGAGTAGCAGTTCTAGAGTCAGGAGGACCTGAGTTCAAATCCAACCTCAGAAACTTACTAGCTGTGTGACCCTAGACAAGTCACTTAACCCTGGTTGCCTCAAATATATATATATATGAACAGAAGACCCTGTGACAGAGAAGAGCCAGTAAGAGTAGGTTTTGTTCTACTCAATCAAATCCTTCTTAAGATCAAGAAACAGGGGGCAGCTAGGTGGCACAGTAGATAAAGCACCAGCCCTGGATTCAGGAGGACATGAGTTCAAATTCAGCCTCAAACACTTGACACTTACTAGCTGTGTGACCCTGGGCAAGTCACTTAACCCTCATTGCCCTGCCCCCCCCAAAGATCAAGAAACAGTTAATCCCAGTAGCAGCTTACATTCTCTACACCTCTATCAGTATGATCACAAAATGTAGTCTGACATCTAAAAACAACTTGTTCCTTTCTCGTGCTTTCATCAAGGTTAGCTTTAATATGTGCATAGGCCATTCTCATAGAGACCCCTTTTTATTCATGAAGAGAGCAGCCATGTGTGTTCAGAGTGGCCGGTAGGTATCTTCTCTTTTGCATTTTTTTTCAATAGCACCATCCGTAATCTTTTCCATACTTTTGGAGTCTTGCTACCTTTGCTTGCTTGCTACCTTTTTTTTTTTTTAATGCCTTTAAAATTGTGTCACCTCAACCATGGATTTTTTTTTTTCTAGATTTGGTCAAGTTCAATTCCTTTTCATGCTATCCCAGTGAATGCAAGAGATTCTAATAAAAGAATGGATTCTTACTATGTTGCAAAAGAGCATTAGCAAAACTTTAAAGAAAGAAAGAAAAGAAAAAATTGCACATGTATAAGCTATACTGATTGCTTGCAACCTTGGGGAGGGGGGAGGGGAGGGAGGGAAGGAACGAGAGAGAGAGAGAGAGAGAGAGAGAGAGAGAGAGAGAGAGAGAGAGACTTTGGAACTCAAAACTTTAAATAAATAAATAAAAGAGCATTAGAGTGCTTTTCTTTCCCCAGATCCCTTTCTTTACCCCTACTATACTATATGATGCCATAGTTTCCCAGGACTTAAGTCACCCACCCTTGGAACCTAAGGCAATCTGCTGCATATACCTAGCATAAAAGTAGAAGGAAATGCCTCCTTATCGCACCATAAATTAGTTACAGGCACAGAAACGGTTAAGTAAATGACAAATGGCAGATGGGAGACTTGGACTTGATCTCTGATCAAATGAAAAGAACACAGAACATGGTCCTGACTCCATGGGGATGGATACTAGAGCAAGTTACCCATGTTCCTCAGCCACAGCGTCCTTATCTACACCAGCTCTCTGTTTTCTTCTTCTAAGATCTATTTAGGTAAAGGACTGGAAAAAAAAAAAAAACAACCTGTGCTCATAAGCCCTTATTCAATCAATCATTGTGTTTTTATTGAGCACCTAGCCGCACATGCCTGACACTGGCTAGGGGGCAATCTTTGATGAGTTGATAGTTTAGCTGGGGAGACCAGCCTAAAACATAGCTAATGATATAAAATAATAATAATAATATAATTGTAATGTAATATAATAATGTTTTGAAATAAAGAGCTGCTGTCATGCAGCTCGGCAGAGTACAATGGCTAGGGCACTGGACCTGAAGTCAAAAACACAAGTTAAATTCAGCTTCAGACCCTAACCAATTGTGTGACCCTGGTCACTTACCCTCTTTCTGCCTCAGTTTCCTCATCTATAAAATGGAGATAATAATAGCACCTCTTTCCTATGGTTGTTGTAAGGATCAAATGAGATAATATCTGTAAAGTGTTTTGCAAAGTATCAAATGTGATATAATTATTTGTGAAGTATCAAATATAATATATATATATATGTTTACATAAACACAAATATATAAGTGCTAGCTATATATTAACACAAGTAAACTAGGGAAAGATGAAAGACAAATTATGCTATTTATAAATACAAGTTAGGAATTTAGAGGCCAGAGATAAAAGGCGTTCTATCATTTGTAGCAGTACACAAAGATGAAATTTTTAAATAGAAATAAATGTTAAGTAAATTAATTTTAAATCCAATAAACCCTAATCATTTCGATAAATGGAAAAGACAGTGATATAATCATAGCCCAAGAGGGCTAGAAAAGGGTACTAGAAGTTCCAGTTTTAGGTGCTCCCTGATCTAAGCTACTCCTAGGTAGGGATGTGCTGGAGCCAGCTCATATGGCTCTCCAGAGAGATGATTATTAAAATTCAGTGTGAGGGGCAGCTAGGTGGCTCAGTGGATAAAACACCGGCCCCAGATTCAGGAGAACCTGAGTTCAAATCAGGCCTCAGACACGACCCTTACTAGCTGTGTGACCTTGGGCAAGTCACTTAACCCTCATTGCCCCCCACACACACAAAAAATCAGTGTGAGCATTTACACCACAAAAATTGGCATTAGCTACAAATCCAGGTCTGATTTATTTTGTTGACTGTCTAGACTGAAGTGAAGTGAATAAGCACTTAGCATTTTCCAAATACCATCTCATTTAATCCTCACATTAACCTTGCAAAGTAGATGTTGTTACTACTCCAATTTTATATTTGAGTAAACTGAGGCAAATAGAGGTTCCATGACTTGCCCAAAGTCGCCCAACTGGTGTCTGAGGCTGGATTTGAACACAGATCTTCCCAACTGCAAGCCCAGTGCTACAGAGCACACTGGACTCCCTACTCAAGAAAGTGATGGAGAAAATGTTTTGTTTAAAGCATACTAAACCAAAGTGTGCTCTGCATAGATTTTTTTTTTCAGTACACCACTGCATCTAGGTTGCTTGTTTAACATTTATCTTCACTTATCGTAAGATCATAGATTTTAACCTCAGAAGTCATAGAGACCAACTCATCTCCCCTATTTTACATATAAGGAAACCAAGTGTCTGAGGTGGCATTTGAACCCAGGTCTTTCTGACTCCAAATCTAGGACCATACCCACAATTCCCTGATGCCTCTCATTAGAGCCTCTTTCTTTGAAGCCTGGAGACAAAAGTTAGGAAATCCCCTCCCTTCTATACTCCAGGGGACGGCCCTCAGGCTTGGCCCCAGGCAAAGAGATTCCTAATTTGGTCCCTAGGGAAAGGCATCCAGTTGCTAGCCTGCCTCAGGCGATGAAATTCTCTTGTTGTCCTGAGAGCAATTTGCTGAAGATCTATCCCCAAAGCTCTGTTTGATACTTCCATCCTAGACCAGGCATCCTTGTTCATCTCCTCTCCAATTCCTGCTACTGTGTCCCAGGAACCACGGAGAACTCAGCCAGCCTTTCACCAGGCTCCCCCACAACTTTCCCTGCGTCTGTTTGCTAAAGAAAAGTTCCAGTGGGCCCATCCAACAAATGGAACTGAAGTACAGAAATTATATTTCTCCACCCCTCTGCCAAGGAAATCACATGCCCCATGAGTCACTCCAGATGTGCTCAAAAACAGAGTCTGTCTGTGAAAGCGGAGTCCCCCAATTCCAAGGAGAGCTGGATTAAGAGGTGCTGACTTCTGTCCCACCCAGGAGGGCAGGCAGGCAGGCCCTTCCTTCCGAGGGAAGGGGAAGGCGTTTCTCCTTTTCTGAGAGGGGAAGGGCAATAAGAAGGAGACACACTTCCAAGTCGAAGTATATGCTGCGACACCCACAGATATTGGGGTTCTGTGTGGTTTCAAAGGTGCTTTTTTTCTTCTTGAAGTAAAAGATGTGTTGGAAGACCTTAATGCTTCTGCTGCTATATTACAATGCTCAGGCCACCCTGGCCCGCAGATGGAGCAGAGGTGAGTTGTCTTTTGTTGTGGTTTGGTTTTTTTCTCTCCAAAATTTTTTTTAAAAAAAGTAGTTATTGTGGGGGGGATAAGGGAAAAGGGAAAGGGAAAAGAGAACCCTAGAATATTTGGGTTTTCTATTCTATTTTCCATCTAACTTCACTAGACCAGCCTTCCCTAATGCCTGACTTTTTTATCCCATGGCAGCAGGTGGAGAAAGAAGTGATACTTTAAAAAAAAAAAAAAGGATGGAACCAGGCAGCAGAGAGCCAGCCTGGCACAGGACCCAGAGAGTAAACCTTTCTGGTGCCCTAGGACAGAATCTTTCTCTCCCCTACTTTCCCCCAAGAAAAAAAAAATGTTAACAGCTCTTTCACTGACACACTGGCTGCTCTAAACAGGGAAGGACCCTTCCTATTTCCAGCTGTGAGCAGGTGTTGTGCTCTGCATCTCAAGGGACCAGCTAGTCCGGAGATGGAGATGATGGAGATGGAGAGTGCTCATGCCTTCATCCCAGGCAGCAGACGGCAGGCAATCTTGCCCAACTCACTAACATTAGAGACCAGGTTGCCTGTTGGCGGGAACTTTGTTCATCTCTCCAACTAGCCAGAGCTGTCACTGTGGTATGGAATGCATTTCTAACACAGGCAGCCAACAGGCTGGCTATTTCACTTTGGGTTTTTTCATTGTTTTCCTTTTTAAAAATTCATAAATTTTTATTTTAAATTAATTTAATTTTTTTAATTAAGAAGCTTTTTTTCTCCCTTCTATCACCTTCTTCTTCTGAGGGAATAAAAGATAAAGAAAATCATTGTAACAAATGGAGCAGCTAGGTGGCCCAAAGGATACTGGACTTGAAGTCTGGAAGACTTGAGTTCAAATAATGCCTCAAGTGCTTACAAGCTTCATGACCTTAGGCCAGTCACTTAACCACGTCTATCTCAGTTTCTTCACATGTGAAATGGGGATAATAATAAGCACACCTTCCTCACAGAGTCGTTGTGATTATGAAATGAAAGAACAAACGTTATTTCTCTTTGAAAGAAGGAACTTTCTCCGCAGAGTGAGGGCATCAGCAAGACCCCCCCATTACGAGAAAAGAGACTCTTTTCCCTTATTGCTAACACCCTTTCTCACAGGGTTTGACGTCCCAGAAGCTGGGCTGGCAGCTAGGGCAGAGGAACCAGTTCCACTTTGCATTCCTGTGACCCGCAGCCCTTTTGGAGCTGAGTCTGGCGAGGTCCCAGAGTTCATGTTAAATTTATCACTCTGAGGAAATGAGGGACCAATAACGCCAACCCCACAGGCTCCACTGCTAATTAGAACCTCTCCGTAGTCAGGAATTGATCAGGGCTGCCTAGAAGGGTCAAGTGAACTTCTTTTGTAATGGGCTGGATAGTGTTTGCGGAGGTGCTTAATGCAAGCCCAGATGGTAAGGAGATCAACATAGTGATTCGGAGGCTCTGTGAGCCTGGAAGGGAGGGGAACGAAAGGGGGGAGAGGAGTGGGGGGAGGGCGGTGTGGAAGGGGCATGAGAAGAAGCAGACAACAGGGCAACATTTTCCCCCACGTAGGTATTTGTTCCCTGAGCAAAACAAAAGTACCACCCACCTGCCCACCCCCTAACCCCCTTGTTTCCCTTCTTAATCCTCTCATTGCTAAACCTGAGATCTTGGAGACTAAAGATTCCTCCCTGAGAGTCTCTGAAATAGTAAAGCACTGTTACCATACTGTGAGGAATGCATCTGGTCTTTACCTTCTTTCTTTCTGGTCACTACACTGTTCTTTTATGCTCCCCACCGCCACACACACACACACACACACACACACACACACACACACACACACCCCTATACACACACACACACACCCCACACATACCTATACACACACACACACTCACAGACCCATCACTACCACACACACATATACACCTACCTACAACCACATAAACACACAATCACCACCACCCATACACACATAACACAGCACACACACCACACACTGTTAAGGGATAAAAATCTAGCTAGACTGTCTAAAATCTAATGAGTGGTTGCCAATAAATTATAAGCTTTAGCAAGAGTTAGACTTTTAAGCATTTATTAAGGAGAATAAGAATTTGGTAAAGAGAGAGAGAAAGGCCTACATTCATCTATCTATTAAAGGGAGAGTGCATTTCTAGCTCCCTTCTCCACCAGCGTCCTCAGGAAAGAGAGAGAGACAGAGCGCCCAGCTCCCCCTTCCTCCTCCCACCAGCCAATGTCACTTCCTGACGCCAAAGAAAAGACGCATAGTCTTGCCCTCAAAGACCTTCCTTTCATGGCGGAGCTTTTCTACAGTAAGTCTCCAGCAGGTGGCATCATTCCAATCGTTACAACACACACACATATACACACACACAACAACCACCACCCCCCCACACACATAGATACACACAACCACCACACGCACACCCCACTATCAACTACATCCACGCACATACTCACACACCCATCACCAACACACACACACACACACACACACACACACACACTGACCAATACCCATACACTCATAACACACACTACACACATACACACACACAACCACCATCACCCATACATACTTACCACACATACAACCACTATATACACATACACATACCACTACCACACACACACACACACATATATATATATATATATATATATATATATATATATATATATACACATACATATACACAAACACACACCCCATATTCTGCACATTTCCAGCTCTACATGAGAATCAGCTTTAGGTGCTAAAAGCTGTATCCCCTCCCTAAGGCAGAAAAGGAGACAGGGTAGATCCCTGGAAAGAACATTGGTTCTGGAGTCAGACTACTTTAATACAAATTCCAACTCTACTGTTTGCCTCTGTGACCTTGGACAAGTCACTTTCTACCTCTCTGGCCTTCAGTTTCTTCATCCATAAAAATGAGGAACTAGATGACCTCATTCTATGACTGTAAGTTCCTTAAAAACAAGGACAGGGGGCAGCTAGGTGGCGCAGTAGATAAAGCACCAGCTCTGGATTCAGGAGAACCTGAGTTCAAATCTGGTCTCAGACACTTGACACTTACTAGCTGTGTGACCCTGGGCAAGTCACTTAACCCTCATTGCCCGGCCAAAAACAAAACAAAGAACAGGGACAAAGTGCCTTGAATATAGCATGTGATTAATAAATGCTTTTAAAAATTGGTTTGAATTGATCAAAGGGACTTTCAGAGAGTGAAATTCTGAAGAGAAACTAATAATGAATCAAGATTTATTCCTTTCAGGGGTACAAACTTTCTTTTACACCAAATTTCACAAGGGAATTGCCACTCATTTAAAAGGAAGCCCTTAATAGGCAAGCAACAAACCACTCAGCCTCTGGACAGATTACTTATAAATACACTAGCCATTGCACATGTTGAGTAAATGTTTTTTTCATTCATTCATTCATTCAAATAGGGAAAGAAGGAATGGCAAGTCAGAGTATGAGAGCCTCCCCAAATCACACTTTCCCCTCTTCAAAACCAGCTAATTAATCAGAAACTGGAGGCTGAACTCCCTCATCTCATTCGCACCCCTAATCAGATTCCCTAGACTCACTGTGTGGCTGACCCCCCTAAAAGGAGTCAGCTGACTCCACAGAAAGGAACTCTAGTTCACAGAGATACTCAGTACCTTTCTGAGTAAAGGTGACCAGCTTTACCCACACTCATTTCTAACATATCACTTAACACTTAAATATATTCCAGACCAAGTTATATTTTTATCCTCCACAACTCAGGAATGAAAGCATAGTGCCTTCTCCATTCATTCATTCATTCATTCATTCATTCAACAAATAATCTTTGAGTCCCCAGTTCAAGCAAAATGCTACATTAGGTTCTGGGTGGAGACACATAAATATGGTAAACCCACTGCAGTGGGAGGCAGTGTAGTATAATGGAAGAAGTATTTGATTAGAGGTAGGCTGGACTCAAGTTCAGAGCCAGCCTCAGACATTTACTAGCTATATGATTCTGAGCAACTCACTTAGCCTCTCTTTGCTTCAGTTTCTTCATCTATAAAGTGGGGATAATTATAACACCTACCTCCTAGGGTTGTTCTGAAAATAAAATGAGATACATGTAAAGTTATTTGTAAGTCTTAAAGCACTATACAAATGCAAGTTATCATTATTATTATCATTGTTGTTATTTGTTTGGTTTGTTGTTGTTCTTGTTCTTCTTGGAGTCAGGAAGACCTGAATTCAAATCTAGCCTCAGACACTTGCTGTGTGACCCTGGGAAAGTCACTTAACCCTGTTTGCTTCAGTCTCCTCATCTGTAAAATGAGCCTGAGAAGGAAATGGCAAAACACTCTAGTATCTTTGTGAAGAATACCCCAAAAGAGGGGTCATGATGAGTAGGACACGACTTAAATGACAGAACAATAACATCATCATTATTATTATTAGGTCTACTTTGTTAAAAAGAAAAAAAAGTACTTTGTAGAACAAACATATTGTTTGACTAGTCTAAACTAACACATATAATTTATCTCTCCAGGAGAAAATGTCTCTTACTTGATTTCTCCTTCATCAGTCTTCCTTGGTTCTATGCTCCTTCCTTCTAAGTAAATAAATGTAGGAGCTCCAGACTAGCTTCCTGGCAGACTGAGAGCTGAGATCTCCGATATTGTCATTGGAATATGCCCCCTCTTGCCCCTTTTCTTTTCTTTTCTTTTCTTTTTTTTTTCTTTTGGTTTTTGTTTTTGTGGGGCAATGAGGGTTAAGTGACTTAGCCAGGGTCACAGCCAGTGTCAAGTGTCTGAGGTCAAATTCGAACTCAGGGCCTCCTGAATCCAAAGCCGGTGCTTTATCCACTGCGCCACCTAGGTGCCCCTAGCCTTAGAGCATAGGTGAGTTGCTCAGGGTCACAAAAGTAATATGTGTGAGAGGCAGCACTTAAACTCAGGTCTCCCTGGTATCCATGATATTTCTCCATCCACTAAGCCACACTGTATCTCCATGTCAAATTTCCAATAAGGCAATGTATGCTACCTGATGTAGGCGATTGATGAAGGAAAGAGAGTAGAGGAAGGAAGAAATTTCCAGGTGCTTATCAAAGGGCTGAAGGTCATACACAGTCCAAACAATATTTTTTGCATTTTCTTTCATGTAACCCCTCCCCCCAATTTCCCATTTCAACCAAAGGTAGAGATATCTTAGGAGTGAAAGGAGTTGAAAAGATAAAGAGGAAAGTGCGAATGAATGAAAAGGAAGAGTCAGAATGAAAGAAAGGGGACAGAAAAGGATCAGGAAGCAGAGAGGCATAAACTATGTAAATGAAAGGACATGTTCAAAGATTCAATACTGGGAAATTCATGAATATGCAAACTAGAACTTCCCAGCACAGAATTACTTTGGGATTAAAAAAGATGATATTATATACCCCCTGGAATGTGGCTAGAAGTATCCCTTAATACTGTTTATATAGAAAAGGGTATCCCTAATTGTTGGTCATCTTCTATATGGGTAGACAGGGTATAGATTGTATGACTATCAAGTGTTGGGTGTGTACTATAAACCTGTAAACATTCCCATGGTGATGAGGGTAGGCACCATGACACAGTAAATCTGGTTGGAGTCATGCTAATGTGGTAGGCTCATGACAAATGGAAATTCTGATTTTGGAAAATGGTAGAAAGCAGCCAACTTCAAAATAGAAATGAACCTGTGTTGGGCTGAGAAAAGTCTAATAATAGCTCACATGTCTATAACACATTAAAAGTTTACAAAGTACTTTCCTCACTACACCACAGTGAGGTAGGTGGTAAAAAAAAAAAAAGATAATCATCTTTTTACTACCATTTTACAAATGAGAAACAGAAGTTCAGAGAACATGAAGATATCTTACAGTCATTCAATGTTCTTTAATCTAGGAGTAATGATTTTTAATTTAGCCTTTAAACTCAGCCAGGTCCCATGCTTGAGAAAGGGTGTATCTGAGAGTCAACTAAAATTACATTCAGAAAACAGTAGGATTTAACTTTTAAATACAAGATATATGAGGGAGGGGGAGGTACAAATAAATCAGTGTCACATTTATTTTATTATAAAATACCAAAGTGACTACTCCTCCAGTTCCTTTCTCTTGATAAAAATATATTAGCTAAAATGACTTGCTTAAGCTCATACAGGTGGTTAAGGGATAGCACTGGGATTTGAACCTGATTCTTCTGACTAAATAGCATCCTTTCTACCAAACCACTACCTCTACAGGGGAAAAAAAAAAAAAAGACAGCATCATTCTCCTGAGGCAAAGTGTTGGCTGACTGCTCATCAGGTCTAGGGAGACCTAGATGTTAGGCAGACGGGTGTCTAGCAGACAAATGCCAGCTTCTTTGCCACATCAAGGTTATTTTGGAGTCAAATTCTCAAACTCTGTCATTTCACAATTGTATACTCTGTCATTCTGTTTATTTTACTTGGTTTCCCTTAAGTACTAACAAAGACCTATCGAAAAACCAAACCTCAAAGAATAATGCTATAAGGATAAAAAGAAAAAGATAGGTCCATACATTTATATCAGAAGACCTGGGGAGATACGGCAGGGAGAGGAGGTATAACTTAAATGTTTCTAAGTTCTTGATGGCAACAATATAGAGATTACAAAAGGGGCCACATCCATATGAGTCTGTATGCCAGCCCAACAAAGACTGAGCATGACAGTAGGAAAGAAGAAGCAGATGGAAAACTCCCTGAGGGTCCGGGTTCAACTGGAGACTGACCCTTTTCCTGCCTGGGGTCCCATTCTTTCATACTGTCGTCTATTCCTCATATCACCTCTCCTTTCCTTCCTCCACTCCCAACCCCACTGATCGCTATTCTCTGAAGAACAGGGCATTCCAATATTTTATACTCTCTCCACCCAAGAGGTTACAACAGGTTGGCCAGATAGTATTCTGATCCCACCTTTAGACCCTTTGTGGGCTATGGAATTAGACTAAGAAATCAGGAGAGATTCACTAGCTGCAACTACCACTGCAAGTAGAGGGAAAGGTTATTTGGAGCCTAGCCCAGACCCAGAAATCTTTGGGGTCCCAAAAGGATGGTTCTAGAAAATCTACACAGCTTTGGAGGAATTATGGTGGTGAGGACCAATTCAAGCCTCCACGAGCCCATAGGGGTACACTGGAACCAGAGGAATCCTACAGGGAAAGAACTGGACTGAGAGTAAAGAGATCCAGACACAAGTATTGATTCTGTCCCTCATTAACAGACTGATTTTTCATGGAATCAAAGGATCAGGGAAGGTTTCATAAAAGTCATCTAGTCCAAACCCAGAAAGGTTAAGTGAATTCCATAACACATGGCAGAAAAGGGAGCCCTATGATTCCAAATTCAATTGTACCACTAAAATCCGCAATAATCATTCATTATGTCAATACTCAAACATCTGACAAAGACCTGCTAAACAATCCCTGAGCTCACAGGGCTTACGATCCAACTTGTCAAGAAGATACTTATTTTTTAAAGTAATAAAAACAAAACTCATTGCAAATATGTATAATCATGCAAAACAAATTCTCACGTTAGCCATATCCAAAAAAAAAAAAGGGGGGGGACAGAAAGGGAAGAAAACATGCTTCAATTTGCACTCTGAGTTCATTAGCTCTCCATCTGGAGGCGGATAGCAAGCTTTACCACAAGTCCTTTGGAACTGTAGTTGGTCATTTTCGGTCAGTCAATAAGCATTCATTAATTGCCTACTATGTGCCAGGCACTGTGCTTCTAACTTAGACTTATAAGTATCCCTAGGCATTAGTTACAGATAATTACAATCATAAGTAATTATAAAATATAATATTACACAATCACTTCACTCCTGACTCCCTGGGCTTTTATATCTCTACCCCAGCCCCCCAGATGCCTTCTCAAGCAGTAGATGCTTCTACTTCTTCAGCCCTCTCCTCCATTTTGTAAGTTTTTGCCCAGAACTTCCACTTGGGGAAGTACTCAAGCCAACCATGCTCACTTCCATTCTTGACTCAAGTTTTATGCCTTGGCCCTGCCTAAGTGCACCCCTTCCTTTTTCTCAGCTCTCTTCTTTTCTGATTATCCTGGCCTTTATTCCTAGTGCTTTATTCCTTTGTTGTGCTTAGATAGATAAATAGTGCCTTAGAAAGATAGTGCTTGGCACCTGCAAGTGCTTCATAAATTATTTCTTTATCTGTCTAAGCACATCAACAAGTAGCATGGAAGAGTGGATGGAGGGCCAACTCTGGGATCTGGAAGACTTAGGTAAAAATCTTACCTTCGATATATATTAGCTGTAAGACCTTGGGCAAGTATTCTGTACCATTCAGTGATTTAGGAAATTATCTTAGACTACATGTTTTTTTGTTTATTTGTTTGGGGTTTTTGGAAACTTGGTTTTCCTATCTTCCCCAAGATGGGAGTGCCACTGGTGAGCCTAATCCCACTACTGATCAGCTCAGAAACTTTGACCAGCTCAATTTCTAATCTGAGTCGATTCACTCATCCTTAAACAGCTTAATGACCCCCCCCCACTCATCATATTGGTTCCAGACTGAATGACAGACAGTGATGATATTAGCTCAGATCTCCCAAATTTAAGCAATCCCCCAGCCTCAGTCTTCTCAATAGCAGGGATTACAGGAACATGCTGCCACGCCTGGCTAAAGTTGCACGTGAATGACAATCTGTGAAAGGGGTTGCCCACAGTGATAAAATTGAAGATCCCATCCCAAAGTACTCCATGCTAGAGCTGCCAAATGAAGTGCTACAAAGGGATGGGGAATGTCAGACTATGATATTGCTACTGCACAAAAATAACTTCACTCTATGGACTTCAGAGTAAAACAGGGTTCTATAAAATCATCTTGATCAGCGAGATCAGATGGTACCCAAGGCACTTGGATCTGCTGGACTTGAACCATCCTGATTTTAAAGCTAATTTAAAGTAGATACCAGTTGTCCAATCAAGTTGCCATTCCAATCAGAACCGACCTGAAGCTTAGAGTTTCTAAGAGAGGGGTCCCTATAACACCAACATGTACAATCACACACACACAAGTGATCATCATCTGAGCACATCCTGAGAAAGACAATTATTCAATAAGGCTACTAGGCTATAGTAGATAGAGGGCGTGCCTTGGAGATGGGAAGATCATGGTTCAAAGTCTGCCTGATAATGGTTCACATTCATATATTGCTCTGCATACATTCATTATCTCTGGGTTTCTAATCTGTATGATAAAGGGATTTTCCACACCAGGAGTTTTCTAAGCTAATGAGAGCACATAACCTCGCTGAGTCTCACTTTCCTCATCTGTAAAAGGAAGGGGTTGGGTAAGATGATCCTTCCAAAACTAGACACTGTGAAAACTTTCCTGGGACCGTCCTCTCTTGCTCTCAGCCTGCCTACAGAACACTTTCTAGGATTCAGCCCCATAGTGTAGTTTTCTGGTCCAGGGTCAATATCTGTCAGCTGGATTGAGGAAAAATGACTCACCTGTGACCAGGGAAGCTAAACAGAGGGAGCTAGGCAGCTGGCTTTGTTCCACTCTTGCTCCCTTCCAAGTACAGAGTCATCTTTGCTCAGCCTGTCAGAGGACATAGGCAAGTTCTTCTCCAGTGTCAACAGAACCTTAGTAGATTGTCCACTTTCAAGATGTCACAGGAAGAAATTATTAAACAATCAGTAATATCAAAGAAAAGAAAGTTTTATCTGTGGGGAGCAAGTTCATTCTTACAAGCCTGTTATCTAACGATGTTTGGCTCACACAATGGACATCTTGGGATGGTGGGTGATGATGGCTTACATTCAGACCATTCTTTATCCCCCTCACTTACTCCTCCATTCATTCTGCTCTGGTGCTCCATGGCACCTTCATTCAGTTAACCACATGTGCAGCTTGGAGGGCTGGGCTTGGGCCAAGGGAAGCTGGCTAGCATCCATTCCCCCTTTCACAAGTGGCCACATGTGTGCTCCCAGAGGACCCCACTGTATCAGGCTCTGCTTCCAGCTTCCTCAGAACAGGGCTCTGTTTCCAAAGGCCTGGCCCAGAAGCAAAAAAGTAAATTACATCAGCAGGACCTGAAATAGGCTCTTTCATAAATGAGAGCATTTCCCTCCCACACCCACGTTCATTTCCATAAAAAGTTGCTTCATCTGATTCATGAAAAACATATTGAATGTAATACGGTAAATGGCATTCTGTGTAATGTAGTGGGATTCATTGCTACCGTGTCTTTCTAGTACCACTGTTGCTGCTAAATAGAGAAGGTAGTTTTCCAATACTCTTTTTTTTTTTTGTGAAGCAATTGGGGTTAAGTGACTTGCCCAGGGTCACACAGCTTGTAAGTGTTAAGTGTATGAGGTTAGCCTTGAACTCAGGTCCTCCTGAATCCAGGGCCAGTGCTCTATCCACTGTGCCACCTAGCTGCCCCTCCTATACTCTTAACTCAACTAATTGCTCTGTTGTGTCAGGTGTATTTTAACTGTTCAGGAGTTGAGGGTGGGAGAGTATGAAGGAAGGTTGCCCCCTTTTGGAAAATCTATAGCAATAAGTCACAGCCGGTTACAAAATGGAGAAAGTTCATCAAGGGAAATTATTCAAAAGGTTTCCATTTGGGGAGTGTTTAGATTCTGTCATGAGGGCCTGAGAGCTCAGAACAGTAGACAAGCATAGTCTTTCCAGGGAGAAATTAAGAGCAGAGTCTTCTAGGCAGAAGGGGATAGTTAAGGATGGTGTTAAGGACATGGTTAACATGTACATGTGAATGAATAGAAGGGAATGAAAACTGAGAAGCCGTCTAAGGTTAGTCCTGTGGGTAAGAAAGAGGTTTGGATAAACACAACTTAGTAACAGTGAAGTTTAGTAATAAGACTATTTGACTCTTCCCTAGGTATTATACTATTTTAACCAGTACCCTAGTATTATCAAAGGAGGAATTAAAGGTCAATAAAAATGTGTTATAAATTTGATAAAAAGATTTTTTTGTAGAAAATTATTTAACATATAATAAAATAATGTGATTCCACATATAATAAAATTTGTCCTAAGCTATGCCTTCCCCCATCCCAAACACACAAACACACACCCTTTTCCATTTCTGGAACAGCATTCAAATCAATACTCCCTTTGCAACTGGAAAGGGTGTGTCAATACACTCTTGTATGGCTCCATCTACTCACTATGCTAGTGACTTTCCAAACCAACACACCCCTCCTTAGCCACCACTCTCCCATATAAGTACTGTCTCTAACTTATTAAAATGTAAGTTCCTTGGGGCTTTTGCATTTGCATCCCCATTGCTTAGCTCAGCACTCGCATAAAGAAGCAGCTTAATAAATGCTTTTTCATCAGATTCATTCATTTATTCATTTTTAAGTGACCTGAGCCTAAGGAAAGCCTGATTACATTGGATTATGCATCCACAAAACACCCAGAGCTTAAGCAGAGTACCCAAGAGAAAAACAGAAACTCCAACAGTGCCTTGAGAACTTAAACTCTGTCTGGTTTCCAACTCTGTATTTAGCCACTGGTCAAGAAACATTTATTAAACACTTACTATATGCCAGGCACTGTGCTAAGTGCTGAGGATACAAATATGAAAAGAAAAAAAAAAAGACAACAGCTGTCCTCAGGAAGCTAACAATCAGATAGAGGAAGAATACACACAAAAGAATCTGGAAATCTGGGAAGGGGATGGGGGTGGGGGGTAGGGGAGGGAACCAGCTCAGGGGCACTGTGAAGAAGTCAGAAAAGTCCCAAAATAGAGCAACCAGGGAGGTAGCTAGGCAGCTCAGTGGATAAAGCACCAGCCCTGGATTCAGGAGGACCTGAGTTCAAATCCACCTCAGACACATGATGCTGTGTGACCCTGGGCAAGTCATTTAACCCTCATTGCCCTTCCCAAAGGGGGAAAAAAATAGAGTAGCCAGGTGAAAAATAAGGAGAGCTCACTCCTTAAAATGGAGAGTTTGAAGTTCAGGGTCCCACCCTCTAATCAGAAAGGTGTGGGGTAGTAATAAAGTGTAGTACCAAGGCTGATGGGCTCTTGCAATCCTAGGAGGACTTCAGAAACTTTCCTTTTGTTGTTGTTCAGCTGTGTCTGACCTACTCTTTGTGACCCCATTTGGTGTTTTCTTGGTATAGATACTGGAGTGGTTTTGTCATTGCTTTCTCCAGCTCATTTTACAGATGAGGAAACTGAGGCAAACAGGGTTGAATGAATTGCCCAGGGTAAAACTAGTAATCGTCTGAGGCCTGATTTGAATTCAGGAAGATGAGTCTTCCTGACTCCAGGCCCACGACTCTATCCACTGACCCCAGGGGTCAACTGTCAGCTGACTTCTGAAGTTGGAGGTTTTGTGCTTTCCTTTCTCTGATCTTCATCATTGCCTGGGGAGAAAACTTGGGAGTGAATGGATTCCCTTTAGTGAGCAACCCATTTCTAGAAATATAGACTATAATGCTCTTCTCTGAGAGTGTTGTAGAGAATTAGTGCTTCTCACAAAACAAAATAAAACCCAGAAGGTACTCCACACTAGAGAGAAAACTTCAAAGCATCAGGATTTATTTTTCAGCTGTTTTAGTATCTGATTGATTTAAGCAATCAGTAGTAGCATTAATTGATCACCTACTGAGCACCCATCACTCTACTAAGACAAAGACAAAACTTGCCATTTTTGCACCAGTGCAAGTAGCACAATCTGACCTGGCACAAGTAACGTGATACATTGGAGAACCCCTAGGGGTAATGGGGTAGAGAAGCCACCTTTAGCTAGGGGTGGGGGAGGTGCAAGGAGGGTGTCTGCAGGGTTAGGGAAACATGCATCATCTTATAGCTTCCCATTTGAACTGATTACTCTTACTAATTAGGGATCTATTGATTCTTCTAAGATTCTAAGCAGATGACAGCTACACAAGCTGGCACCCATAGACAAAGCCTTGGTTAGCTTGTCTTAGTTCTGGCTCTGTACTTGATATTAAAGACATATAGGAGACAACCTCGAATCTATCTTAAAACAACACCGTATAAAAGGTGGAGAAAGTTTTCTTATCCTCAGAGAGTTTAAGTGACCTACCCAGAATCTCAGAAACAGCTAGATGGCTCAGTGGATAGAGTGCTGTGCCTGGAGTCAGGAAGACCTGAATTCAAATCTGGCTTCAGACACTTACTAGCCGTGTGACCCTGGGCAAGTCACTTAACCTCTGTTTACTTTTAATCCACTAAAGAAGGAAGTGATAAACCATGCCAGTATCTTTGCCAAGAACACCCATGGACATCGTTGGTGTGCTATTGTCCGAGGGGTCATGAAGAGTCCAACAATAACAACAATCCAGAATCTAGTGTCAGAGCCAAGATTCCAACCCGGATCTTTTATCAAGGACAGGCAGAGCAGTTCAGTGGAAAGAACCCCACTGCTGGAGATGGAGTCAGGGAACCTGGCTTAAATCTTAGGTTCTCTGACATGTCTTCTTCTCTCCTTTGTCACTGCCACCACCCCAATCCAGACCCTCCTCACCTCACACACAGATAATCGCAATAGCCTGCTGGTCTACCTGCCACAAACCTCTCCTCATTCCAGTCTGTCCTCCACTCAGCTGTCCAAGTGATCTTCCTGAAGTGTGGGTGTGATTATGTCACTTATTCAGTATACTCCAGCGGCTCCCTATCATCTCCAGAATCAAATATAAAAACTTGTATTTGCCTTTAAAAGCCTTTCACAACCTGATCCTTGCCTACTTTCCCAGTCTTCTTAGAAACTCTCTCTTAGGGCTGCAAAGATTAAATGAGATAATATAACTCTCAGCATAGTGTCTGGCACACAGTAGGCACTCAACAAATGTTTGTTTCTGTACACATTACTCCCCTCCACTTAGTCTATGATCAGATGACACTGGCTCCCTTGCTCAAGACACTCATCTCCAACTCTGAATTTTCAATGGCTCTCCTCCATGCCTGGAATTCTCTCACTCCTCATCTCTGCCTCCTGGATCTCCTGGCTTCTTTCAAGTCTCAGCTACTATAATCCCACCTTCTATGAGAAGCCTTTCCCACTCCCCCTTAATGCTAGTGCCTTCCCCCTAAGATCACCTCCAAATTGTCCCATCTAGTTCTTTTTTGTATACTGTCTCTCCAATTAGAGTATAAGCTCCTTGAAGGCAAGGATTGTTTTCGAGCTTAGCACATCACCTGGGACTTAATAAATTCTTGTGGATTTGACCTACTAGGCAAGTCACTTTACCTTCTTAAGCCTCAGTTGCCGCTCTGAGATCCCTTTCAGTTCTAGACCTATTAGCCCCTGACCTCCAATACTACTGTTCTTTCTATGGCACCACATTGCCTGGCTCCAGCCCAGGAATGGTTTATAATTTTGTTGTACAGACAAGATTTAGGAGTGTGAAATGATTAGAAAATATATTATTAATCAACAAGCATTTATTAAGCATCTCTTGTATGCTAGGCACTGGAGACAGACAAAAAATGAAATGTTCCCTGCCCTCAAGAAACTTACATTCTCTATAACACAATAGGTATTCAATGACACACACAGGATGGAGCTATTAAGGAAGGATTCAGAGAAGAAATGGGATAGTATATATATATAAATTTTTTTTTTGCAGGGCAATGGGGGTTAAGTGACTTGCCCAGGGTCACACAGCTAATAAGTATCAAGTGTCTGAGGCTGGATTTGAACTCAGGTACTCCTGAATCCAGGACTGGTGCTTTATCCACTGCGCCACCTAGCTGCCCCAGGGTAGTATATATTTTGAGGAGGATTGAGATATGGAGAACAAACAGCATTAACTTAAAGACTTAGAGCATTTAAACCTCCATGTACTAAAACATTAAGATGCTAGGTACTGAGTAAGCTGAAATATCAGAATGGTGGACTGAATTTCACTTTTCACCTAGCTGTCTTGGCATTAGACAGCCTCTATTATGGAGAAATACTCCATCCAGAGCCTCTGACATTTCCAAGGGAGAGATATTGACCTTCCTACACTTCTTGTCTATGGAGTGTCAAAACTGTGCAAATGTTGAGCAGCTGCAGAGTTCTGCCTTAGTGCTGGACGTGCTGCCGCTGACCACAGTGGAAAGTAATGCCTTTCTACATTATATTTAGAATCCTGGAATAATAGATATAGAAATGGAAGGTATCTCGGAGGTCTCCTAGTACAACCCTATCATCTTACAGATGAGGATACTGAGTCCCAAAGATGCTAAATCATAGCTAATATTTATATCATGCTCATGATGTTCCAGGCACTATGCTAAACACTTTACAATTATTATCTCATTTGATCCTTATAACAACCCTGGGGACTATTATTAGACCCACCTTACAAATAAGGAAACTGAGGCAAAACAGAGATTAAGTGACTTGCCCAGGGTCACACAGCTAGTAAGTATTGGAGGCCATATTTGAACTCAGGTTTTCATGACTTCCGGCCTGGTGCTCTATCTGTTACACCACCTACCTGCCCCTGACTTAGGTTAGGTTACAAAGGTAGTGACAGAACTTCAATTTGAATCCATATCCTCTGACTCTAGGGCCACTAGGTGGCACCATAGTGCATAGAGCACTAGACTGGGAGTCAGGCCAACTCATCTTCCTAAATTCAAATCTGGTCTCAGATACTTAATCTCTGTTTGCTTCAGCTTTCTCATCTGTAAAATAAGCTGGAGGAGGAAACGGCAAAGCACTCCAGTATCTTTGCCAAGAAAACCCCAAACGGAGTCACGAAGACTTGGGCACGACTGAAAAACAGCTGAACGACAAAACCTCTGACTCCAAATTCGACATTCTCTCTCTCTCCACTACACAGAGGAGTCATATTTCTCTAAGGTTATCTGAGTCCTGAAAAGATAAGAGGTCTCTCTGAGAGCTTAACCTGTTACTGATCAGCTCCCAACAATGTGTGTTCTTAGATGTTAGAGTATGGACAGGAGCATTAGACAAATGTAACAACTACTAAATTTTAGTAATTAGTAAGAATTGGAAGCAATATCAGGTTTTATATTCTTGGGCTCAAAGATCACTGCAGGTGGTCACTGCAGCCATGAAATTGAAAGATGCTTGTTCCTTGGAAGGAAAGCTATGGTAAATCTGGGTAGCAGACTAAAAAGCAGAGACATCACCTTGTTGACAAAGGTCCCGTATAGGCAAAACTATGGTTTTTCCAGTAGCAATGTATGGCTGTGAGAGTTGGACTTTATTTTTTTTTCACCATCATGTATCATAGCTTGTTTAGCCATTGATAGGCATCTTTTCATTTCCAATTCTTAGCCACCACAAAAAGAGCTGCTATAAATATTTTTGTACAAATAGGTCTTTTTCTCTTTGGGAGGATTGGACTTTATATTAAAGAGACATCAACCATGGCACCTGAGCTTAAAATCTTCTCAAGAAAGACTAGAGCAAAACCTCTTTTTTGTCTACTTCTAGGGTTTAGGTAGAGGTAGAAGGAAAGTCATCCAAATGTATTCAAAATGCTCATTGACATTAGGTACAGAAGGAGACAATTCTCTCTAATGTAAGAAGAGCTTTGGTGACCTTATGTGAACCTAGCCTGTGGAACAAATGACCTGGAATGCCACCACAACTATCACAGTTGGTGAGCATTTAGAAAGAGAAGCAGTAATAGCTTTAAAAATCCTACACGTGGCTTCGTCAACCACCAAAGAAAGAAAAGACATCTGTTTCAGGGGAGAAATGAGACTCTCACCCTAGTATAAGGTTCCATGGTTAAGGGTGTGGGTTGAACTCCTTGGGAATCAGAAGACAACTGAGCTGGGATTTCTTGGCAGCAGCACATGTCCTGGAAGCTATCTTGAGATCACAAATAAACAGCAAGGGTCAGGTTTGGACACTAGCGCTCTGTCTTGCTTTTGGGGAGGGCCATGCAGCCAATTTGCAGTACTTTGGGGATCAACTGAATGGCCTTAGTTAATTCCCTGTGCACAGAAAAAGAAATTAAGTGAAAGGTTTCTTGGACTTCTTTCAAACTAATATCTTCTCAATCATCAATAGTGTGCTTATATATGGTTCAAAACCTACCTGGGAAAAAGAAAGGATAGAGAAAAATAATTCAAGTAGACAGCCCAGCCCCTCTTTTTTCCCATGAGTGATAAGGGGAAGGAGAAAAAGGAGAAGGCAAAGCTTGAGAAGTAAGCCATTGTGAAGTGTCTGTGTGTTCTGCAGGCACTGACTGGCATAGAGTGTGTGGCTATAAGAGGCAATTTTTATTAACAATTGTATTATGTGGGACAACACAGGCTATGTTTGGGCCAAGAAGCATGAGAATGCTTCCTCACAAGCCTAAATACAGACCCCTATGGGAAGAGTTTATAGGACATTGTGAGGTCACTGCTGGGGAGACCTGTGAGTGGGCCATTTGGTAACTTCTTATTTTAACTAATTCTTCTTGCTAACTAGGTGCAAAACTATGTTGTCTCATCTACAGAAGGACTACAAGTGCTATTGAGACCATCTAAATTTGACACCCTAGGAAACAGCCCCAGCTGCCTTATCCTAGTTACAGCTCTTGTGCCAATAACATACCAGGGAGAATTAAATTCAACAAACATTTGTTGAGCACCTTTGGGGTCACAAAGAGTTGGACGCAAGCAAAATGACTGAACAGCAACAATAAATTCTATTCGGGAGAAGAGATAGGAAAACCCAGCTGCATAGCATCACAGCTTTAGAGCTGGAAGGGATTAGAAAGGCTATCTAGTCTAACTCTTTCATTTTACAGATAAAGAAACTGAGGCCCAGGGGCAGCTAGGTGGCGCAGTGGATAGAGCACCAGCCCTGGAGTCAGGAGGACCTGAGTTTAAATCCAGCCTCAGACACTTAACACTTACTAGCTATGTGACCCTGGGCAAGTCACTTAACCCCAATTGCCTCACTAAAAAAAAAAAAAGAAAGAAAAAGAAAAAAAGAAACTGAGGGGGCGGCTAGGTGGTGCAGTGGATAAAGCACTGGCCCTGGATTCAGGAGTACCTGAGTTCAAATCCGGCCTCAGACACTTGACACTTACTAGCTGTATGACCCTGGGCAAGTCACTTAACCCCAATTGCCTCACTAAAAAAAAAAAAAGAAAGAAAAAGAAAAAAAGAAACTGAGGCCCACAGAGTTAAAGTGACTTGCCCACTATCATACAGATAATAGGTGTCAGAGATAGGATTCAAACCCAGGTCCCATGATTCCAGATCCAGAGGTTCTTCCACAGTACCACACTGCCTTCCTTATTATACTACAATACAAAAAGAAAATGATAATTATACTAGAGAAGTATAAATAAAGGCTCCAAGAGATCCAAGGCACCATGACTTGGGACTTCTGGAAAGGATTCACAGAGAAGGTGGCATTTCAGTTGGATCTGGAAGAATGGGTGGCATTTCAACCAGCAGAGATGCAAGGGAAGGTGTAAGAAATTAAATCAGGAGCAAAATCCAAAGACTCCCAGAGGGATATAGGGGTGGTGATACTGACCTTGCACTCCCTTAGAGTGACAGGAGATTCAAGTTATAGACCATCTACTAGTCCTCTAGGGGTTACTGGGAAAAATAAATGAATAATTTAAATACAAGAACTTTGAAAATACAAAGTGTTACACAAATGATAGAACCTGGTTCTCAAAGGCCAAGGTTATCATAGCCCTTGGCATCAGGTGGAGGGGTAGACAGAGTGCCAGGCCTGGACTCAGGAAAACCTGAGGTTAAAGCTGGCCTCAGACATTTACTACTTGTGTGACCCTGGTTAAGTCACTTAACTTTTCTCTGCCTCACTTTCCTCATCTGTGAAATGGGGATAATAATACCATTTTCCCCGGGGGCAGCTAGGTGGCACAGTGGATAAAGCACTGACCCTGGATTCAGGAGGACCTGAGTTCAAATCTGACTTCAGACACTTGACACTTACCAGCTGTGTGACCCTGGGCAAGTCACTTGACCCTCATTGCTCCACAAAAAAAAACAAATAAATTAATCAATCAATCAATTTGTGAATGAATGGATGAATGAATGAATAAATAGATAAATAAATAAGTTAATTGATTAATAATAATAATAATGTCATTTCCCTCCCAGGGTTGTTGTGAGCATCAAATGAAATAATTGCAAAGTTCTTAGCACAGTGCCTGTCACATAGAAAGTGCTATACAAATGTTAGTTATTATTATCACATTTAGTAAACATCCCAAAACAAAGACTATTAAGTAAAATCTAAGGTGATTGATTATGGGAAGTTCTCTTTGCCACACTTTACCACATGCCCTTTTCCCTTTCTTGTCTCTTATTTCTCTCTTTGCTTCCTCCCAACCTTTCTGACTTTCTTTTTTCCTTCACTGCCCACGTTAATAATTACATCACAGCCTGTTTAATATCATAGTATTTAAGTGCTTTTTACAAAGCCTTGTACTTATGTTGTCTTATTTCCTCTTCAGAACAATACTGTGAGGTAAGATTGTCCCCATTTGAAAGATGATGGAACCAAGGATCACAGAATAAGTGATTTTCTCATGATTACATAGTTAGGAAGTGTCAAAGGCAAGATTCAAGTCCAGGTCTCTCCTGAATGTGACTGTAGCTCACTATCTTCTATCCTTTGTCCAGAGGGGAACAACTTGGCCTCAGGGGTGGCCCAAAGCACAAGAAAAGTTGCTGAGCTAGCTGACAACAAAGGAAACAACCAGAAGCAGTTTCACCCTCTGGCTAAGGCGATGGGAGCTAGGCATGCTCATCTCTTCTGTTGTGAATATTGTATATGTCCTTCCTTCCCTTAAATCCTATGCAAGGTGGGGCAGCTAGGTGGCGCAGTGGATAAAGCACTAGCCCTGGATTCAGGAGGACCTGAGTTCAAATCCGACCTCAGACACTTACTAGCTGTGTGACCCTGAGCAAGTCACTTAACGCCAATTGCCTCACCAAAAAAAAAAAAGAAAGAAAGAGATAAGGCAGATGGAAAGATCCAGAAGTCCTCAGGGTTCAGCAGCTAGGTGAAGAACAAGGCCCAGAGAGCCTTAGGTTACATAGGTAGTTAATAGGACAGAGCCAGGAGATTTCAGGGCTTGAGAGAGGGCAGATGACAAGGACTACAGTACTATGAGAGGCAGAGCACACATATGAAAGGCCCAGTGGTCCTCCATCTCATCAGAAGGAATGTGAGCAGGCCAACTACCTGATCAGGAGGTGAGATCGAAGGGTAATCTTGGTGGTGGGGACTCTTCCCAGTGACAGCTTATCCTGGTTGAAGAGCCCAGGGCCAGGGAAGGGCCTGAGGGGCCCTCTGCCAAACGTAGTCTCTCATCCTTGAAAGGAAAAAGAGGGACAAGGTCAGTCTAGACCCTGTTCCTTCCCTGTTCCTTGCCTTCACTGTACAGAGCACAGCAGTCTTATTTCGACCCTCCCTCCACCCGGGCTGGTTTCCTTCACAATAAAATCACAGAAACCAGCAAGTGTACAGACATTTGGAGCAAAATTGACAACTAGAAAGGCAACTGGCTGTTTCTTTTTCTGAAATAGAAGAGAGAAAAGCCCAAAGCAGCCAAAGAAAATGACAGGGCAGCGAATTACTAGCCAGTTAGTCACCAACCTGGGCTGAGCCTACAGGAAACTAAGGAGTAGAGTGTACAGAACATACACCTAGGCACAGTGGTACCTACTAAATAAACCTTTACTTAATACCTCAAAAGAGACCTAGGCTAAATGTGCCTTGACAGAAAACACACCCAGGGATCATTACAGCTTTAAGTTTCTCTGTAAGTTCCCTGAAGCTCTTAGGGTTATTTTTGTTATTCTGTAGGGAGTGAGCCCCTGGGTCCTGTCACCACCACCACCACCCCCCAGCCTTAGAGCCAAGATGATATGAAGAAGCCAAAGGTTGGCAGATTTAAAGAAGCCAGTTGGTCCACTAGAATGTGCCAGGCAATGCGCTAAGTGATGAGGATACAGAGAAGGGCAAAAACACTTCCTGCCCTTGAGCTCACATTCTAACAGGGGAGACAATAAGCAGACAGGCAAATGACTACGTACAGACGCAGTTGATGTAAGGTCATCCTAGAGAGAAGGAACTACTGGGGACAACTGGGAAAGGCCTCTGACAGAAGCTGGGATTGAAGCTGATGAGGGGACGCAGCATTCAGGCAGAGGAGTTCCAGGATGGAATGTCCTATGGGAGGAACAGGGGACAAGAAGGTGGGACTTAATGAATTGTAAGATACATGGCAATAAGCAGTGTTAAGAAGACTGGCAGGGTAGGCAGGGACCAGGCTCTGAAAGACTTTAAAAGCCAAAGGGAAGGTTTTTTTTTTTTAATTTGATCCTATGAGAAGAACTGAACATGAGAGAGACTAAGGGGAGCCTGGCCATTCTTCCTCTTCAATTAGTTAGAACTGAGAGGCCTATGTGCTATAGAAATCCCTTCTCCCTCACACAGAAAAGTCAGTTGATTCTAGCATTTGTCTCCACCTATCAAAGCCTGCAAGCTCCCTTTTCCATTACCTACACACTCTGCAACTGAATCAGAGACAGCCATGAGGTGCCCAAGGTCTAACAGGCTCCTTTTATGTCAGGAGGAATTAAAAAGCACCAACCCCTGAAGCCCACAGACTCCAGGAATATTAGGGCTGGAGGGAGCCACAGATGGCATGGGGTCTAAGCTGCTGCCCCACACAGGGATCTCCTCTATGACAGCCCTGGCCAATCATATGTTGTCTGCTCAGCATCTGCCCATCTCCTTCTGCTGTCACCTAGGACATAATCTGACTCAATTTGATCAATTTCAATTAATCTCTAGTTCTGAAAAGAGTTACTCTATTTTTCCCCTTGTATTCCAGGATCTCTTCTCCCAGAAATGATAACATGCATGCAAAAGCATTGGTGGGTGTGTGCACACACACAACTTTGTTAAACCATTCTCATCCACATCAACCTACGTCCTCCAGCCCACTCCCTAACTTTACCTGTCTTTTGTCTTCTTACCCACCCACCAAACCAGGTACTTTCTCATGATATATTGGTTCTGTTCAACTTAGAGAGAGATAGACAGAGACAGAGGGACAGAGGAAGAAAGACAGAGACAGAAAGACAGATAGACAAGACACAGACATGGAGAGACAGAGAGACAGACACAGATACAGACAGACACAGATACAGACATAGAGAGACAGAGAGAAACAAAGAGACAGGCAAAGGCAGAGTAACAGAAATAGAGGGACAGAGGGAAAAGACAGAGATAGCGAGACAGAAAGACACAGAGACAGAGACAGAGGAACAGAGAGAGACAGAGATACAAACAGACATAGAGATAGAGACAGATACAGAGACACTAAAAGACAGAGAGACATGAATCAGATTAAAATATAATTGGGAAATATTCAACAAAATAAATAAAAATATAATAAAACCTATAATATTACATTTTAAAACTAAGTCAACATGCAGCTCACAAGGATCCTTCTGTATGGGTTAGTGGCCTTGTTTCTATTTGAATCTGATGCCATGGACATAATGGAAAGTGTGTTGTACCAGACATACAGTAGACTAAAGTTCTGGTCCCAGATCTGCAAGCTTCAGTGGTGTGTGCAGGTAAATATTTAACAACTTTGGCTGTTTGTGAAAAAAATAAAAGTACAAACACTATTAAGTTTCATCTGCACATTAACATTTTCTCCAGCACTTTCTAAAGTCTAGAATCTTAACACAATAAATCCACCACTGCTTTGTAGCATCTGCTGATGTCTGAGCTGTAAATGTTCACAATGAAAATTTAACAATTAGCTCTCTCTCTCTCTGGAACTGAGTGCAGCACATGCCTGCTTCCTTTGTAACTTTGGGAAAAGTAAATCACAATTTGATCACTTTCAGTTTCTTCATGGACTATAATTAAGACACCAGACACCGATTTCCCAGCCCTTTCCCAACTCTAGAATTTTATGATTCTATGTTAATCTGAAAAATAACTTTGGTTTCCTGGGACCCCAATACTGCTTTTGAGATCAAACTTTTTTGATATAATGTTTAGTTTTACAGAACTTTTTTTTCTTTCTCCATATGTTATTATAAGGAATGGCTCTCTGGGAGGGATAGAAGGAAAATACAGTGGGAAATATAAATAATACAAAAACAAAATATATCAATAGAAATTTCTTTTAAAAAAAGTTCCACCTCTACCCAGAAAATAAGATATCCCAATCTCCCTGTGATGCTATTATTTCATTAAAAAAAAGAATACTGTTTCCCAGAAATGTTTCTGGAACCCAAAATCACAGTTATGGTAATAAGAGCCAGTATTTATGTTGCTCTTAAAGGTTTGTAAAGCACTTTACAAACGTCATCTCATTTAATCTCCACAACAATCCTTCAAACTAGCTGCTGATATTATTCTCATTTTACAGATGAGGAAACTGAGGCAGACAGAGGTTAAGTGACTTCCTCAGGGTCACACAGCTAGTAAGTGACTGAGCTCATATTTCAACTCTGCTTTTCCAGATTCCTGGTTCAGTACTCAATCCACTGAGCCACCTAACTGTAGTAAATAAGACGTTGTGAAAAAGATGGCATAGAGACTCTATATTGAGTGACTTTGCTTTCTCTTCCCTGTAAATCAACTAACTGACCGAACTCCATAGGCAGAGGACAAGAGAGAAGCACATGCTCAGTGGTCCCACATTTTTAGGTTGGGAAGAAAGAAAGAAAAGAATGACCATAAGATGAAGACCAAAAAATTAGCCAGTCACACATGGATGCCAGAAGGGACAGGAGAGAACTCCTGACCTCTAAGACACCACTGTTTACTTTGCACAAGTAAAACTCAGAGAAATTTTTTAAAATAGGATCTTGCAGGCACTGTTCTAGACTCTAGGGATACAGGGACAAAAGCAGAACAGTCAAATGAGGTAACAAATATAAAAACCCTAAAATGCTGTACAAATGTCAGCTCTGACTGTTACCTAAGGTTAGAGAGCCACTCTTATTACTCCATGAAAAGGCCAATGTGGAAATTCCTACCATTAAAATCCTAAATAAAGAAAGGGTCTTTGGTCTCCAGAGAGCCTCGGGCCAAACACTGCTCTGGAAGGCAGTGTCCTGGAACACCATAGCCTGAAGTTATGAATCCTACTAATGTTCTGAGCCACCAGTCTGCCCGTTGGCATAAGCTCCTACACAGCCCTCAACATCAAATTCCCTTTTATTGGAAGCCAGCCCTTGGCCGACAACCTAGTACTCTTTCCTTCCCCCCTGGAAAATCATCAGGAATGGACAGTAAATCAATGGAAGCTGAAACACTGGCTCTTTCCTAGTACAGCTGGGTAGAGAGTCAGTCCAGATAAAATGCTGAGCTAGAAAATGAGGCCCCAGGAAAAAATAAGTGGCAGAATACATAGACAGCTTTGGTCCCAAGGCATCCAAGGCATGAGAGGTGTTGCCCTGAAGGGACATCAAGCCTGGGTGGTGGGAAACTGTATGCCACGGTCTTCTGTCTTCACTTCTAGGATCCTGGCATACCTCCTCAAGGGAATAAGTCTAAAAATCACAATAAAAGCATTTAGATAACACCTGCTATGTGCCAGGCACTACACTGAGCACTGTACAAATATCCTTTCATTTCATCCTCACAACAACCCTGGGAGGGAGGGGCTATTTGAGGGTTGGGGGGAACATTCTAGGTAACATATATGTATGTATATGTGTATGTATGTGGGCATGTGTATGTGTATGTGTGTGAATATGTATTGTATGTGTGAATGTATCTGTATTTATATGTATGTGTGCATATGTATATATCCATATATAGGTATATATGTATGTGTGTCTATATATTGTAATAAAAACTATGTTGGTATATATAATAATTAAGTGCTTACTACCAAAAGAATCTGTCATCCCTTCTTCACATATACAACATCCTACATTAGTCAACAAACTGACTAATGGCAAAATTGCCTGGTTAACACTCATCACTTCAAGATCCCTGTCTCTGAAGCCCTTTCTCTTTGTGCACGTTCAGCTCTGCTCTTCCCTTCGGCTCATCGGTCAAAGAGATCATCCTCGGGCCCTCCCAACCCAGCGCTGCAGACCTCCCTAGAGGAAGTGGAGCTCCTCTATGAGGTAGGCTATGGCCCTGGGTCCCTCGGTGGGCACTGCCCCTTCTTTCAAGAAGGCGGGTGGGGAGACAACAACAATGATCTAACTGGAAACTCTCCCTAATGTGTGAAAGGAAGGGGAAATGAGAAGGATTTAAACAATGACCATAGCAACGTAAAGGAAAACAATATTAAAATGTATCAAAATTCAAATCAATGAAATGATCAGTCTTGACTCCCAGGGATTGATGACAAACAAGTCTCCTTCCTCTCAGTAAAATGGCTATGGATAACTGGTGCATGAGGCCAAACACAATCAATATGTACCATTTTTTTCCTTAATTGTATTTCTTTGTCATTAGGGAAGATCCTTTATGGGGAACAGCAGTTATTGGGAAGTGATGCTGTTTAAAAAAATAAGAAAAAGCCTCAATAATACTTTTTAAATAAAAATTCTGCCCAGTGGCTTAACACTGAACTTGAATGGGGAAAACAGGGTTCTAATTCTTATTGTAAGTTATATGGGACCTTGGACAAGTCACTTCATATCTCCAAGATTTTGAGGCCATCAGGGTTAAGTGACTTGTCCAGGGTCACACAGCTAGAAAATATCTGAGGCCAAATTTGAACTCAGGTCCTCCTGACTTCAGGGTCAGTACTCTATCCACCATGCCACCTAGCTGCCCCTGAGAAAAGAAAGTTTAAGGGTAACCTTCCCCCTCCTCCCAAGAGCCTAATATGAAGCTCTTCCTAAGTATTCAGGGTACATTTGTTCATTGACTAAGTCTGTCAGTGATTTATTTTTAGGCTCAAATGAAATACTGTCTAAAAATTACCTTGCAAAGTTTAAATCAGCTATAAATGTCAGCTATTACTGCCGTTACTGTTATTTAAATAGGGGCCCTGTATACTCATCAACAATATAGTAGAAAGAAAATACTCATCAACAATATAGTAGAAAGAACACTGAAATGGGAGCTGAGAGGCCAGGATCCTAATCCCGCCTGGGCCACAAACGACCTACACGACCTTGAGCAAATCATTTCTCACCTTTTTGTACCTCAGTTGCTCCATCTGTAAAATGCTGGGGTTGGATTAGAGTCCAAAGTCCCCTTTCTGGCTCAAAAATTCTGACTTTATAAAAGAGAAAGAGAAGCATGGGTGTGATCAGAGGAACGATGAACACTTCATAATGAATTCAGCCATGTCTTCAGCGATGGCCGACTGAAATGTTTTTCCATATTCTCTTTCTCATATCAGTTTCTTCTCGCTGAACTTGAGATCAGCCAAGACCTAAGGATCTCCATCAAAGATGAAGAACTCTCCTCCTTGCGGAAGGCCTCTGACTTCAACACCATCTGCAATGAAGTCATCCCCAAGAGCATCACAGACATTCGACGGCTGAGTGCCCATCTCTCTGAGCGGATTGGTGTCCTCAAGAGAGAAGACTTTGAACGGACAGCACTAACCCTAGCCTACACAGCCTATAGAACAGCCCTGGCCCAAGGGTTCCAAAAAGACATATGGGCCCAGTCTCTCCTTAGCCTCTTCCAAGCTCTGAGACATGACTTGATGAGGTCTTCCAGGCCCAAACATTCTCAATGAGAGACACCTGGAAGACTGAAAAGGGAGAGATCAGCAACCCAGGGCTTTTCCTAGCTTGCCACACAGTAACCCCAAAGGTCTTTATTCTCTTACCCATTGCCTTCCTTGTGGAAACGGGCAATTGAAGAACATTCTACTTGAAAAAAGAGTTAGCAACCCGAAAAAAAAAAAAAGAAAAAAAACCCTGTCTTCCTTTATCCCAGATTATTTCCAACAACTACTTTGGCTTCAGGTCAAGATTCTCTGGGCCAGTATTTTAAAGATACCTCCATAGAGAAAATGGTTCACCCTCAGTGGCATGTGGAAGATACAGGCAAGGGTACTAAATGAGAAACTACCCTGGGCTGAGTACAGAGCTGGAGAAAGGGATGGGACAAGTGTTGGGGAGAGGGACTGGTCCCTCTTATTTGGTGCTAATTAGCCAAAAAAACAAGATTAAAAGGACCTCTTTTTCCAAATTTTCATTGGTAGGAAACAGAGATACCAGAACTATAAACAATGTTATCCACTGATATGTTTCTCAACTTCTTCCACAAAAGCCACCAAACATATGCCAGATCATAGACCAGAAATTTTAAGATCTGACTCTGTGTCTGGACTAGAGCAAAATACAGTAACAACATCTTAATATTTAGCATCATAAAGGAGGGAACTAGATACAAGTGAATTTTCCAGATAACTAAAAGATCCCCCTTCACATGCTAAGTCTCTTATATGTAATCCTTTTCTACAGAAATCTTTCTAAAATGTATTAAATACTTGCCTGCCTTCTTAAAAAGAGCATACTGAAAATAATTTAAATTTTTTTTCTCTATGGTTCATTATAGTTCATTATGATCACCAGTTTTCGTACTGTATTCTATAATGTGATAATCCCCTCTGGGGGCTATGAAGAGTGCAGGTATATTTGCCCCTACACTAAATGTTCCCAGGCTGCTGGGCATTGCTAATTTTGTGCTTGGCTTTTAAATTGTTCTGTCTCCTCCCTGACTGTCAGGCTATCAGTTTTCTTTTTTTTCCTTAAATCCTTCTCTCCTTAACTATTATTTCTAACTTGCTATGGGCCAGGAAATCATATAACTCACTCTGTCAGAATTGTGTGCTGAGTAAGTCAGTCAATTTTCTGAGTAGGGAGCTTCTTCAAGGACCTCTGTAAACAGCTATTTCAGCAGCAAGGAGATCCTTGTGGCTTACCTCCAAGTTCCTGGCTACATTCTAAAGGGTTGAAGTTGCTCCAAGGCTGACCTCAAGATAAGCAGGACTTTGCAGCCTTGAATTTGGTTATCTCAAGTGTGACTCTAAGGACTCTGATTTGATAATGATAAAAGTCTGGTCTGGATTTCTATAAACTTTTGGATAAATGAAGCTTTGTCCACCCAAGCCAAATAGCTTTTTCAGAGAAATAGTAGTAGGCTGGCGGGAAGAAGGTACTCACCATTAAAAAATGCTACATATCTCTGCTCCAGTCTCCACAGCTCTGTCTTGCTCTGGCTCAGAAAAGCAATATCAATATTTTTCTGTCTATCTGTCTCTGTCTGTCTCTATCACTGTCTGTCTCTCTCTTTCTCTGTCCCTTGTTACACACTATTGTTCTTTCTATTTTTCGTAGAGTAAATGGAACATCTCACAAGCCGACAGTTTCCTTCACTTTTCTTTTTCAATCTCTTTCCTTTCCATTTTTTGGGTGTGGGGGAGGAGGAAGAAGTCTGTGTTCATATCTCTATCTCCATGCTTTACTCTGTTTATCTCTTAGTCAACTACATCTGTCTTTGTTTCCTTGGGTCTGTCCTCTTCGTCTCTTTCCTAATTAATATAATATTCCTTTTTTCCAGCATGTTCTTGGGGGAAATGGGGAGCAGTTAATTGTTTCAAAATACCAAGATGCTCATGTCGCTGTAGCTTTGGACTCCCCAAGGAGGCAATTAGATCTGTGTCTCATACTCTGTAGAGTAACTTGTACTATCTGCTCCTTTTCAAAGCAGCAGTGGCCTGAGCCCTAAGAAGCTCGATCTAATGACCAGATATCCAAGGAATGTTCTGGGCCTGCTCTCTGGGATATCCTACTCTGGGACTGCATTTACCCATGAAGCAGCAAAAGATTTCCAAGAACTATTCTGACCATAACTAGTGATCAAGCCAATCCATTATAGAGGCAGATATGTCTGTTTCATTTCATCCCATCCCATTCAAGAAGCACTTGTTAATCACCTGGGTGGCAGTCACAGTGCATGCTGGACTCTGAGAACAGTCTTCTAAATAACTATAAATTAAGATACATTAGAGATGGATCTAACTGATTATTTCAACCCCAATTCATGGTGCAAATGGATTGGCACAACCTACCTTTCATTAACCAAAAATGTAAAATAAATAATGTCCTTTCAGAGATTCTTAATTCCATCTGGCAACCAATGATTGAAAAAAATAGGAGAAAAAAGTTTTTAAAAAAAAGCTCTCCTTGAAAATAATTTTTAGATAATCCAATTTTAAGCATTGGGTTTCTTGAATATAAGCCAAACCATATTTTTAAGTTGGAAAAACCACTGAAAGCCTCCCTTATCTCTACATGCAAAATCAATATACACACTTTTCCCTACCAAAAACTAGAATCCAATGAATACAGAGAACTGGCCCAAAAGTCTTAGCCTTATTAGCTCCTTGTTCTGAACATCATGGTCCAAATAAACTGGTCATTGGGTTGTGTCCATTTGGAATTGCCGTATCCAGCAACAGTTTTGCCCCATTTCTACATAATTCTTCTAGATAACTTTTTTTTTTTTTTTGGTGAGGCAGTTGGGGTTAAGTGACTTGCCCAGGGTCACACAGCTAGTAAGTGACTTCAAGTGTCTGAGACCGGATTTGAACTCAGGTACTCCTGAATCCAGGGCCGGTGCTTTATCCACTGCGCCACTAGATAACTTTTACTAGGAAATTCTGAGAACTAAGATATTCTAGAAGTCATCCTTATGCCATTCTCTAGAGGCACTCAACCAGTTGGTCAAGATGTTTTGAGAAACCTGTGTGAACAGAGTGCCATATCAGATACTAAGGAAACACAGTAATGTGTTCATTAACCTTCTGCCATGCCCTCTCATCCAAGATAGAGTAAAAGAGAATATTGAATTGGGGGTTCATTGTTGAAATGGATTTCCATGGATAAGCTAGCCTAAGGTTAGCTTCCTTTTAAAAAACAAAGATTAAAGAATTCTGAAAGGATCTCTAACTTCCCAATCCATTTGGATTTCCTATGTGTCTTACAAAATCATATTCTGGAAATGATTTACTTCTTCAGAAGATGGAGACAGCCCCCAAAAGAGAATTCCTGTTCTTGCTGCATCACTTGCCTTCCCATTTTTATTTAATAGATTATCATATATGATGTAATAAAGATGCTTTTCCATGTATTCAAGACTGACAAATCTCTCTGGTGTCTTTGTTTGATCAAGTTATTTCACTGAGGAATTTAAAGTGCTTAGAAAGCTAAGTAACGCACGCAGACTCCAGCAGCTGCTTTGGGATCTTGGCACATGATGTCCATAGCCCCAGATATTTGTTATTTTTTTCCCAACTCTTCTCGATGTTGGCAGACAAAATATGTCACATAATTCACGGCCCAAGTTGAGTTTTAAAAGCCAGCATAGAAGTGAGGCCAAAATGTCAGTCATTCAATCAATAAATATTTATTAAATGCATAGTAGGTGCCAGGCACCATACTTAGCTTTGGGGATAAGAAGAAACGTAAAAGAGAGACCCTGCTGGAGCTCACAATCTAATGGGGGACAGAAGAGGAAAACAATTATGCATAAATAAGCTATATACAGGATGAATTAGAAATGTTAAACAGAGAAGGCACTAGACCTGAGGGGGATCAAAATAGGCTTCCTGTAAAAGGCGGTATTTTAGCTGGAACTTGAAGGAAGTCAGGAGGTAGAGATGAGTAGGAAGAAAATTCTAGGCATGGGAGACAGCCAGTAAAAATACCTGAAGTTAAGAGATGGAAGGTTTTGTTTAAGGAAAGCAAAGAAGCCAGTGTCCTTGGATCATAGAGGATGTACGTGGAGGGGAATGATGTGTAAAAAGTCAGGAAGGTAGAACAGGGCCAGGATATGAATAACTCAAAATACAGACAGAGGATCTTCTATTTGATCTGAATAGGAAGCCTTGGGGTTTATTGAGTAGGAAGCTAACATAGCGCTGTGCTTCAGGAAGATCAGCAAGGTAGAAGATGGACTGAACCAGGAAGAGATTTGAAGTAGGAAGACCAACCGGCAGGATATTGCACTAGACCATTCATGAAGTGATGAAGTCCTGTAGCAGGGTGATGACAGTGACAGAGAAAAAGGGGCATATGCTAGAGCTTTTATGAAGGTAGAATCAACAGGCCTTGGCAACAGTTTGGATATCGGGGTTGAGAGAGAGTAAGAAGGGGCAGCTAGGTGGTGCAGTGGATAAAGCACCGGCCCTGGAGTCAGGAGGACCTGAGTTCAAATCCGGCCTCAGACACTTGATACTTACTAGCTGTGTGACCCTGGGAAAGTCACTTAACCTTCACTGCCCCACCAAAAAAAAAAAAGAGAGAGAGAGAGTAAGGAATTGAGGATCAAACCGAAGTTAAAGCTAGGTAAGTTGGAGGATGGGGTTGCCCTTGACAATAATAGAGAAGTTAGGAAAAGGGGAGGATTTGGGGGAAAGACAATGAATTGAGTTTTGAACATGCTGAGTTTAAAATGTCTATGGGATATCCAGTTTTAGATGTCCAACAGGCAGAGATACAAGACTGGAAGTCAGCAGAGAGATTAGAGTTGGATAAATAAATTCAAGAATCATCAGCATAGAGATGATCATTGAATTCATGAGAGCTGATGAGATTACCAATATAGAAGAATAGTACAGAGGGCCCAAGACCGAACCCTTTGGGATACCCATGGTTAGCTGGTATGACTTGGATCAAAATCCAGCAAAAGAGACTGTAGAGGGGTCAGATCAGTAGAAGGAGAATCAGGAGAGTAGTTTCCCAAAAACCTAGAAAGAAGAAATTATGGGTAAGAGAATGATTAACAATGTCAAAGACTGCAGAGAAGTCAAGAAAGATGACTGAGAAAAAGCTATTACATTTGGCAAATAAGAGATCATTAGTAACTTTAGAGACAGAACTTTTGGTTAAATGATGAGGTCAAAAGTCATACTGTAGGGCAGCTAGGTGGCACAGTGAATAGAGCACCAGCCCTGGATTCAGGAGGACCTGAATTCAAATCCAGCCTCAGACACTTGACACTTACTAGCTGTGTGACCCTGGGCAAGTCACTTAACCCCAATTGCCTCAAAAAAAAGAAGACATACTGTAGAGAGGTAGTAAGGAATTTAGAAGAAAGGAAGCTGAGACACCTATCATAGAGAGCCTTTTCAAGAGTTTAGCCACAAAAAGGAGGAAAGGTATGAGACAATAACTGGTGGGAATGGATGGATTAAGTGAGGGTTTTTTGAGAATGGGAAAGACGGGCAGCTAGGTGGCTCAGTGGATAGAGCACTGGCCCTGGATTCAGGAGGACCTGAGTTCAAATCCGACCTCAGACACTTAACACTTACTAGCTGTGTGACCCTGGGCAAGTCACTTAACCCCAATTGCCTCACTAAAAAAAAAAAAGAGAGAGAGAATGGGAAAGACATGGGTAGGCAGTAGGAAAGCAGCCAATAGACAGGGGGAAATTGAAGATAAGTGAGAGAATGGGGATGATATAGGGAACAATGTGCTATAAAAGACAAAATGGAATCACTTGAGGATGTAGAAAGTTTTGTCATGGCAAGGAGAAAGGCCATTTCATTATGTAAAGAGAGGTCAAGGAAGAGGTAGTTGCAGAAGGCATCGGAGTAATATGAAAGAAGGAGGGGAAGAGAAGGAACTCTTCACAAATTACCTCAATTTTTTTCAGTAAAACATGAGACAAGGTTCTCAGCTGTGAGAGTTAGGGGAGGGAGACCCACTGGAGGTCTGAGGAGAGATGAAAAAATTTGGAAGAACCACTGTGATGAATGGGATTGTGAGTCAGTTAGAGAGGTATAAAGGGCTTGCATTGTAGCACTTAGAGCCCGGTTGGGGTTATGTAACATAAATTTGTAGTAGACCCAGTCAGGAAAGCCCCATGATTTTCTCCAGCTTTGTTTAGCTGCACATATTCAATCCTCCAATATATACTTTTTTTCAGTGCAATAGGAGAAATGTTGCTCGGGGCCTTGCCACATAGACTAGCTTTTCTTAAGGCCCTACTCCATGAAGATTGGCTGGTTCTTTTCATTAAGAGGGCTTAAAACTCTCCTTAAGAGCTGAAACTCTGCTTGATTGGCTAAGGGGACTGACTCAGTTGGTTGACATGGGTTCCTGGTTACCTGAGTAGAGAGGGACACAAGGTGATCCACCTCCTTTTTGAGGCTTTTTTACCTCAAATGAATAGTATGGTCAACACCAAGAAGCAGTGATCAACTGAATCAATCTGGAATCCTCACTGCAACAAAAGATCTATATTGTGCCCTCATGCACCCTTCTTGCCCTCAGTGAGACTACAAGGAGAGAGAGTCAGGGGCGTGACAAAGAGGAGCAGATCAGTATATAGCAGATGTGTAGGCTATCATTCACACTTGATGTCAGTGGAATACCTTCAACCCTGGAAGGTAGGTGCTATTATTATTCCCATTTGACAGATGAGAAAACTGAGGCAAACAGAGGTTAAGTAACTTGGTCAGGGTCACACAGCTGGAAGGCATTTGAGGCTGGGCTCAAGTTGAGCCTTGAAAGGAGCTAGGGATTCCAAGAGGCAAGAGTGAGAGGGGGGAGCGTTCAAGGAACAGAATCAGGAGCTGTTGTGTCATGTGCAGGGAATAGCTTGGCTGGAACATAGTTGGTGAAGGGAGACAGGTTAGTGAAGAGCAAGATGTATTATTTTTCACACAAGTTCCAGGACCCCGTGAAAGCTATCCATGGATCCCAGGTCTGCTGATTGAAGTCTTATAATAAATGGAGGACTCAGGGGCAGGGAGGTGGCACAGTGGATAGAGCACTGGCCCTGGATTCAGGAGAACCTGAGTTCAAATCTGGCCTCAGACACTTGACACTTACTAGCTGTGTGACCTCGGGCAAGTCACTTAACCCCAATTGCCTCACACAAAAAAGTGAAAGAAAGAAAGGAAGGAAGGAAGGAAGGAAGGAAGGAAGGAAGGAAGGAAGGAAGGAAGGAAGGAAGGAAGGAAGGAAGGAAGGAAGGAAGGAAGGAAGGAAGGAAGGAAGGAAGGAAGGAAGGAATGGAGGACTGACTGAGTCCTCTCTCAAAGCTTTTCAAATAACTTTTTTCTTCCTCTTCCACCTGCTTAGACTACCCAACCTCATCCTCTCCCTTCTGCAGCAGCTCCTTGCCTGGATTCCTCAGGTTTCAAGATTAGGTAAGAATTAGCAGGAATATTCTCATCCTCCTAACACATAGCCCCTCAGCTTCTGACCATCCACTCTAGCCAATGTACTATAAAATGAATGAAGACTGTATTTATTAAGTGACTGGGGATATAAACACAAGCCAGCAAGCCAATCCTTGACCTGTAAGGAATGTACATCCTAATGGGGGGCGGGGGGGGGGGGTGAAGACATCAAGGCAAACCAGAAAGTTGGAGGGGGAATATGTGTAAGACAGTACATCATATGAACATGACCTGGAGTGTCATGGTGGACTGCATGTGGACAAGATTAGGCAAAAGCTCCTTTCTCAAAGCCCAGACTCCCAGGGGCAGAGTCCAGGATCGTCTGGAAAGAGGACTAAGACCATGGCCCAAAGGGAGAGTCAACATAATTTGGAAATGTCTGGGAAAGGACCATAGAATTTAGAACTCGGAAGAGAGCTTAGGAGTTTATCTAGTCCAAACCCCCGATTTGACAAACGAGGGAACTGAAGTCCTGAGGATGAAGTGCTTTACCCAGTTACACAAGTAGTGAGCAGCAGGGTCACAATTTGAACACAAGTGCACTGACTTGCCAAGGATTTTTACAGGGGGATTCCTGCTGAATTTCAGTTTAGATGAGATGGTTTCTGCCTTCATCCTTTTCTAGCTAACTCATCTTGACAGGACTTTCTCCACCGTTCCTGAACACCAGCCACCTTTTCTTCTGATCATACACACACACCCACTTCATGTGTTGTCTTCTCCCGTTAGAATGTAAGCTTCATGGGGGCAGAGACTCTCTGATTCTATTTGTATTCCAGTGGTAAGCACGGTGCCTGACCCATGGTAAGCGCTTAATACATGCTTGTTGGTTGATTGACTGACTGATTTCTAACTTAGAGATGTGATCAAGTAAGAGTTACTTCATCACTCCACCGCATCATGGCTTCATCCAATTCTTGGGCCAGAAGGGACCTCCAAAAGCTAACCTGCTAACACCTAATAGAGTCTTCCATTCTTCACAAGAAGATTCTGAGCATCTCACTAATGGGCTCTTTCACCATGACATAAATCTCTTTTACTGAAAGGTCAGTCTGATTCTTTTTTTTTTTTAATTTTTTTTTGGGGGGGGGCAATGGGGGTTAAGTGACTTGCCCAGGGTCACACAGCCAGTAAAGTGTCAAGTGTCTGAGGCTGGATTTGAACTCAGGAACTCCTGAATCCAGGGCCGGTGCTTTATCCACTGCGCCACCTAGCCGCCCCCAGCCTGATTCTTTTGATGGGACTTCAGAAGAGACATAGAGGAGATGGCCAAAATCATCTACAGAACAACTGCTCGCTGACTTAGAGAAAGTTTGAACTTTCCCAGAGTTCCAGCGGAAGTCTTTCTGATTTACAAAAGAGCTACATCATAACCCCCAAATATCAGCTTCCAAACTCTTTCACTGCTACAGGCTATTTGTTTTCCACCAGGTAACACACACCTCGCCGTGGCCCTGGGCTCTTCACACACCTGCCAAAGGACTTTATCGCCTACAACTGGACTGAGGGGCATGTGATACTTCCCAGGGAAAGTTCTTAAATCCATGCACTCAAAGCATAAAACAGTGTTCATTTGGAGAAGTGGCATTATGTTGAAGAGGAGGAGGAGGAGGAGGAGGAGGAGGAGGATTGTTATTTCTGCCCCTGGAATGTTACAGAGAGGTATTAAAAATAAGCTTTGCCAATTGCTGCTGTTTTCCAAAGTCAGCAGACATAGGACCCTGCTGTGACCAATCAAAAGGAGCCTTGAGGAAAAAAAGTTGGGCCATTCTTTGAAACACCCTGATTGGCTTGAAGAGTTGGAGCAGGGCCACTATCCTCTTCTGGGCTTTCCATAGGTGGATTCGAAGTAAAGGAGGGTCCCCAACAGCTTTTTATCTTGCTCCAGAAAGGAATGTCTTCAGGGATTTCTCTGGGAGGCCCTGGCTCAAGAAGTAGGGAAAAGGTAAATTGTAAATAGGAAACCAATTTGAAGGGGAAGAATTTGAAGCTACCATGGTGGCAAGCCCTAGAAGAAAGAAAATCGGCCTTATCTGAAGTCATCACCTTCCTCCATCCAGCTCTGGATGGTTAAAGGGAAAGAGAGGATAGATTTCATAGAATCAGAGAGAGCAGAGGTATAGCCAAGGGAGACTGGAGTCTCTGGAATTAGCCATCAAGGGAAGTGACCAAGAGAAACCACAGTGTGCACAGGCTTTCTTTAAAAATCATCACCATCATAATAAGCTCCCCTGTGATATTCCCAGAGTTGGACTCAGAATCAACAATTCTTTTTTTTAATTCCATGGAAGAAGACCGTTGCTAAAACGCTGGGACCAAGTTAAAGGATTGTCCATGGTGATTCACCCAAGCCAAAACAAAGAAAGAAATCACTATGTCCCCGTTTGTAATCCTTGGCCGATTCCTTTTTCCTGCTCAGAAAACCCTGCTCATCAATGCCACCTAAGGCATTCAAGGGTATAGAGAGAGGCCTAGATACCATTTTTGGTCTTTTTTTTTCATCAGAGTAAAGGCAGAGTCGCCACTAAACTCTGCCGCCTCAAAGCGGGTGCTACCTGAAAAGGGAGACAAGAAAAATTTAAAGCTTGGTGGTGGTGCTCTTTGTTTGTTTGTTTGTTTTGTTTTGTTTTTTTAACTGGGGAACAGGGAGAAAGTCAGGGCTCTTGATAAGGTCAAGGTAAAGCTGAACGAAAGGAAGGGATCAGGCAGGTCAACAAGAGGAGGAAGAGTAGACCATGGCCTTTCTGAAGGAATTGCTTAAAGTGAGGAATTTGCTGCTGGTCATCTTTATCCCACTTCTGCTACTGCCTCTACCAATTCTACACCCCAATAGCGTAAGTATCTTATTTGTTTTCTCACTCCAATGTCTACATGAGCTGACAACTGCATGGCAAATGGGAGAAGGGGTCATCATCTACCGATGAAGGATGGGTGGAGCCCCTGGATGCTTATGTAGTACATAAATAAGATGTAGGACTTGGACTCTTGGCCATTCCTTTTAAGGTATGACTGATTTGCATTTCGGGGAGAATGCTAAAGAATTTCCCAACCTGAAATGGCCATTCTTACCAACATAGCTTTCTTGGTCTATCTGTGCTACCGGCAGTGAGGTCAGAGAGACAGGTAAAAGAAAAGAGATAACCTGAGATAAAGAAATAGAAAAAACCATTCGCTTCTATAAGAAAACATCTTCAGAGACAGGAAACAGGCACTTGCAAACAGGAAACAGGAAACTTGCAAAGGCAAGTTGTAGAAATGGGTAAGGATACTCAACTGTAAAATGAGGGAGTTGGACTAAGTTGAACTCTGAGGCCCCTTCCAGGGCTAGATGCTATGATCTTGTAACTACTGATGAACTTGTATTTGTTAAGAATTACCACTTGGCTGCCTTGCAATATAGTGGAATGAATAATGGTTCTACGGTCAGAGAACCTGGGTTCAAATCCCACCTCTGAAGCTATACTACTTGTATGACCGTGGGCAAGTCACTTACCCACTCCTGGGACTCAGTTACCTCATCTGTAAAATGAGGAGGTTGGACTAGATGGCTCCTGAGGTTCCTTCTGGCTTTAACTCTATGATCTGAAAAGCGCTAGAGGCATAGATTAGACCAGGAGTTTGTAACCGATTCTGTGTCATGGACCCCTTTGGCAGCCTATGAACCCCTTCTCAAAATAACCAGGATTTTAAAAATTCATAATTAAAGGAAATACTAAATTTCAGTTAGAGGTTAGTGAAAATAAAGATGTATTTTCCCCATCCAAGTTCAAGGACCCCCTGAAATGTCTCCTTAGACCCGAGGTTAAGAACCATTGATCTAGACCTTGTAATAAATGGTGTCCAGAAAAGCATACCAGATTTTAAGTCAGGGGCCATGGATTCAAATCCCACAACAGCTACTTATTAGCCAGGTAACTCAGGAAGTCATTTCATCTATCTAGGCTTCAATTGCCTAATTTTTAAAATAAAATAGCTTAGGGGTAGGTAGGTGGTGCAGTGGATAGAGCACCAGCCCTGGAGTCAGGAGGACCTGAGTTCAAATCTGGCCTCAGACACTTAACACTTACGAGCTGTGTGACCCTGGGCAAGTCACTTAACCCCAATTGCCTCACTAAAAAAAAAAAATGGCTGGAATACATTATTTTGAAACTCCCTGCCAGCTCTACATCTTATGATCCTGTATCTTGCTATGACAGTAAATGTCAAGATTTAGATTTCAAGGACCAAACTCAGTTTCGGCAAAGTTTCTTGGGCCAGAGTTTGGGGATCTACTTGTACGTCACTCGGGTCACAGTGGTCCCAGAAAGCCAAAACTTCATCAGAATTCTTACTCTGAAAGACACAGAGAGACAAAAATCGAGGGTGGCTTCTTGCCCTGATCTTGGGCACGTGATTCTTCTGCTTATTTTTTTGTTCTTGTGGATTTCCCCTCTGTGCTCTTGGCAGCAGAGAAACAAAATACTCGGACTAACTAATGACACATTCAAAAACAAAGAAGATCCCTAAGTCCTCAGAGCATGACCTTGAATTTCAGCAGGGTTCATGGAAACAGATCAGTCAGCATCCTCTGTTTTGGTTTCCTACATTGAATTTCTCTCAGACTTAGCACTTGCTTCTCTTCCCTCCTCTTCAAACACAGTCCTTAGTCCTATAGTCCTCTGTAAGTTGTGACTTGATAAATTTCCATCAAACTGTTCCAACTCTTTGAGATATTGGATAAGAGAGAAGGGTGGAAAAAACCAAAAAGAAAAAACATATCACCTTCACCTTAGCTATAATAACTTGGTCGGTAAGATTAAGCCTAGGGGGAAAAAAAGTGAAATGGAGGAGATTAGGATGGTTTCCTCTTGGAAACAAACTGACTTAAATCTTTCAATGAATACCCCTAGAGAGGCAAAGAGAAGCTGATTGAGGTTTGGCTGAGATTGCTGCTCGAACTTTTTGTACTTCCACCCTCCCCATGTCCCCTTGCTGCCACTTCGTTTTCTATTTCAATAATAACTCCCACTTATATGACTCCTTAAGGTTTAAAAAATGCCTTCCCCACAACAACCCTGCAAAGTAGATGGTGCAAATATTATTAACTCTATTTTGCCAATGAGGACACTGAAATTGACACTATGACTTGCCAAACATGTGCCTGCACAGCTAGTGTCTGGGATAACACTTGAACCCCAGGGCTCCTGATTCCAAATCCAGTGTTCTGTCCCCAGATGCCTCCCTTTAATCCAAATGCATTTTAATAAAAAAAAAAATTTTAAGGCGGAGAGGGAGGAGGGAAATGACACAGGAATCTGTTGAGATGAAATGAAATTGTTATTGTTCAGTCATGTAGAACTCTTTGTGACCCCATTTGGGGGTTTCTTGGCAAAAATACTAGAATGGTTTGCCATTTCCTTCTCCAGTTCATTTTACAGATGAGGAACTGAGGTAAACAGGGTTAAGTGACTTGCCCAGGTTCACACGGCTAGTAACTATCTGAAGCCATATTTGAATTCAGGGAGATAGGTCTTCCTGACTCCAGGCCCAGCACTACATCCAGCTGCCCTGGGGTTCTTTGCCAAGAAAACTCCAAATGGGTTCATAAAGAGTCTGACATGAATGAAACAACTTAAATTGGAGGGGACCCATTAGTAATCTCCCTAATTCTTCCCTTTCATGTAGGTCACTAGAAACTTCTCTCCAGGAAAAAATCAACCTTTTCTTCCAATACAACTTTATAGTTTCTTAATTTCTGTTCAGGGGAGCGGCCATTAAGGGAGATGGTGTGGTCTGAGTGAAGGAATCTTGGACATTGTTCTGGTCCCAGTTCTGCCCCTTAGTAGTTGTGAGATCTCAAGCAACTCACTACACTTCTCCATATGTCAATTTCCTCATCCATAAAACAGAGATAGTAACGTTTTCCCCGTTTACCTCATAGTATTGCAGTGTGGATCAACTGAATATAAGGCCCAGTGGAAACTGTAAAGGGCTCTACAAATATCAGCTACTAATATTATTACTCAGAGTGCTCTAGGGCTGTTAGCCAGCCCTCTTCATTCTTTAGCTTCAACTTGTGATGTCTAACTTTTCTGTGACCTATCATGAGCTGAGAGAGATGTCTTTCAGAAGCAAAATGTGATATGTGACAGATAGGGTCAGGGTAGCCAGAGCCATAACTCACAACTCTGTCACCCAGAACATACTGCAAAAGAAAAACAAAACAAAACAAAAACCACCTTCAAATTTATCCTGCAATTTATCATTTAAAAATAATAGAGGTTATTCAGTTAAATTGAAGTGAGAATTAGTTACTATAGGGGGCAGCTAGGTGGCACAGTGCATAGAGCACCGGACCTGGAGTCAGGAGTACCTGAGTTCAAATCCGACCTCAGACACTTAACACTTACTAGCTGTGTGACCCTGGGCAAGTCACTTAACCCCAATTGCCTCACTAAAAAAAGAAGTTAATTAGAGAATTAGTTACTATAGTGGCCCACAGATGGGTGTTATTAACAATACTCAGGGTCTGGTCATTTCTTTTTCAATTAATTATTTTGGGGGAGAAGAGAGAGAGATTAGTGACACCCTTTAAATTTCAGTACCCTGAGGTAAGACATCAGCTACTCAGCCCTTGTTATGGCTATAGATGTGGGAGATCCAACTAAAGACAAGAAGGCAGAGAGACATTCTCATTGGGTATTTATGTTCACGGAAGGACAATCAAAAGTAGGGAAAGAAAAGAAGGGGAAAGGAAAAAGATGGGAGAAGAGAAGTGCTAGGGAGAAGGGAAAAAGAAATGAAGAAGAGAAGAGGATGATGAAGCAATCTGGGTAAAGAATCCCTAAGGAACCTCTGTTTTGCCTGGTTTTCAGATTATTTTTGAGTTTGGGTTCTTAGTGCTCTGCTTCCTCTTTAGCTTGTCCTATCTTTTACCTTCTTTGGCTTTTAAAAAAATGTTCTGTATTAGTTCTGAGAAGTATGATTCTTTTTTTTTTTTTTTTGGTGAGGCAATTGGGGTTAAGTGACTTGCCCAAGGTCACACAGCTAGTAAGTATTAAGCGTCTGAGGTCGGATTTGAACTCAGGTCCTCTCGAATCCAAAGCCAGTGTTCTATCCGCTGCACCACCTAGCTGCCCCGAGGTGTGATTCTTTAAAGCCTTGATTCTTCCTTCAACCTAGACTGCATCCCAAGAAAATAAATATAGCATTAATATTAATGCTTAGTTCTTGAAATTCCCCAAGTAGATATGATTGCTTGATCTGCCTAGGCCTCTACGACATTGATAATGCTCCTGAGCCCAACCACAGTAGTCTTAAGGATGGCACTTAGGACCTTCCCTTTTTCTCTGACTCAAAAGTACATAAGAACTGAGAACCCAGAACCTAATTTTATGTGGGAAAAGGGGAGAGGAAGTGGGACTGACTATATTCAGCTTAAGTGGTGGTGGTGGTGGTGGTGGTGGTGGTGGTGTTCAGTTGTGTCTGACTCTTTGTGACCCCATTTGGAGTTTTCTTGGCAAAGATACTGTAGTGGTTTGCCATTTCCATCTCCAGCTCATTTTACAGATGAGAAAACTGAGGCAAACAGGCTGAAGTGACTTGCCCAGGGTCACAGAGCTAATAAGTGTCTGAAGCCTGATTTAAACTCAGGTCATCCTGACACCATGCCCCACACTGGCACCTAGCTTCCCCCATTAAGCTTAAATAACCTCCCCCAAATTAAAACATTAACTGAGTATTGTGAAGCTAAATTCTACTCAACTCAAACACAATCTCAGAAAAGCCCTGTTTATTTTGCCAACAAATTGAGCTGTTTTGAAATTGGGTAGCACATTATCTAAAGAAGCATTTCAGATTGTGATTTTTGCTTCTTAGTTCTCCAAGATAGAAGGAGTCCCATACTTGGAGCCAAAAGGCCTGGGATAGAGTCTTATTTCTGTGTAACCTTGAGTAAAACCCTCACTTTCTCACACTTGTTAATAAATCAATCAATAAGCATTTATTAAGTGCCTACTATATGCCCATGCACTGTGCTAAGGACAGGGGATACAAAAGGCTAAAGAGAGCCTGTGCCCACAAGAAGTTCCCCATCTAATGGGGATAATGAGCTCTGCCCTGTATAAATAAAAGAACTTTTTTTAAAAAATTAAGTTTTTGATTTCATTGTCATAGGGAACTCACAGTGAGTAAATTTCCCCTGCCCATGCGGCTGAACACAGACTGTGCTCCTTTAGTGGGGCACTGAGGAGGTGAAATAACTTATCCAAGGTCACATAGCCAGTATGAGGAATCTGAAAAGCCTGGTCATCTGAACTCTGAGGCTGGCTGGCTATCCATTATGATACCACCTGGCTCTCCAAAGAATTGTTATAAAGTTCAAATAAGCAAATGGAATGTGAAAGGGTTTTGTAAACTGTAAAGTGTTATATAGATATCATCTTATTGTCACTTCAATTGGATGGTTATGCATACATATGTATATCCAATATACATGTACTAAATTAAGAAGAACATATAAACTTCTTAGAATAAACATGTCAATCATAATAATCAATCAAAAAGCATTTATTAAGCACTTACTATACACTAGGCACTATGCTATTTGCTAGTGCCTAGCACATAGTACTTAATGTGGGAGCAGCTAGGTAGTGGAGTGGGTAGAGAGCCAGACCTAGAGTCAGGAAGATTCATCTTCCTGAGTCAAATATGCTCTCAAATGCTTACTAGCTGTGTGACCCTGGGCAAGTCATTTGCCCCCATTTGCCTCAGTTTCCTCATTTGTAAAATAAGATGGGGAAGGAAACAACAAACCACTCCAGTATCTTTGCCAAGAAAACCCCAAATGGGGTCATAAAGAGCCAGACACAACTCAACAACAAAAAACGTTTTTCTTTGGGACAGAGGATCTTTGTGAAGGGTTGGAGTTTGGTTTTTGTTTTATTTTTTTGCTTTAAAGAAAGAAAAAAAGGTGAAACAGAATGTTAGTCTTCAGGGTCTTTGGGGCAACAAAGAGTATTTCCATTAGCAACAATCTTCCTGGAATACTATTTTCTAGAAAGGATCACAGAATTTGAGTGTTGAAAAGGACCTCAGTGCCCACTGTAGTCCAATTCATACACAAAAGGAATTCCCTGTCTAGCATAGCTAACAAGTAGCAGCCTCTGCTAGAACACCCCCCAAGGCAGAACATCCACCCACCATCTTCTGAGGCAGGTCATTCTACCTTTCCACAGCTCTGATAGCAAGTCTTTACTGGCATTGAGACTCAATTTGCTCCTTTACAACTTCAACTCATTGTTCCTGGCTCTACCCTGCTGTGCTTCCACAATGACACTCATGGATTTCATTCACTCAGATGGCATTCACACGTGTGGTACAGTGGCAAAACTTTTGACTTGGGAACCAGGGGCTTGAGGTTCAAATCCCAGTTCTGCCACCTGTGTAGCCTTAATCTATCTGGACTGTTTCCTTATTTAAAAATAAGGGGGCTGAACCTATATCAAATTGCTTACCATCTTGGGGAGCAGAGAGGAGAAGGAAGGAGGGAGAAAATTTGGAACTCAAAATTTTATTAAAAATGAATGTTGGGCGGGGTAGGTGGCGCAGTGGATAGAGCACCGGCCCTGGAGTCAGGAGTACCTGAGTTCAAATCCGGCCTCAGACACTTAACACTTACTAGCTGTGTGACCCTGGGCAAGTCACTTAACCCCAATTGCCTCACTAAAAAAAAAAAATTTAATTTTTTAAAAAGTTAATGTTGGGGCAGCTAAGTGGCACAGTGGATAAAGCACCGGCCCTGGATTCAGGAGGACCTGAGTTCAAATCTGACCTCAGGCACTTGACACTTACTAGTTGTGTGACCCTGGGCAAGTCACTTAACCCTCATTGTCATGCAAAAAAAAGAATGTTAAAAATTGTCTATACATGTAATTGGGAAAAATAAAATGCTATAAAAAAAAAGAAAAGAAAAAGAAGGGAGCTGGATTGGATGACATCCATGATCTCTTCCAGTTCTAACTCTATGATGCTATGAACTTTCTGGCTTATAATAAACCTTCCTTTTTCCTGACCTGGTCTAGCTAAACTTCTCAATAATTTCAGGAGACAGGTAGAAGAAAGAAAGGGCTGCCCTGGTTTTACTTGATGAAGCACACAAAATGTGAGTGAGTGACCACCCCATAGGAAAAGCCCAGATAAAAACTCAGACTGTCGGGGCAGCTAGGTGGTGCAGTGGATAGAGGACCGGCCCTGGATTCAGGAGGACCTGAGTTCAAATCCAGCCTCAGACACAACACTTACTAGCTGTGTGACCCTAGGCAGGTCACTTAACCCCAATTGCCTCACCAGAAAAAAACAAAAACAAAAACAAACCTCAGACTGTCCAACTCTTGGACTGTGTGTACCACACACAAACCAAGTTTGACGATTTTTGACAGAATTGACTGGTTTCCTCAATTTAAAATAGATGTCGGGGGGCAGCTAGGTGGCACAGTGGATAAAGCACTGGCCCTGGAATCAGAAAGACCTGAGTTCAAATCCAGCCTCAAACACTTGACACTTGCTAGCTGTGTGACCCTGAGCAAGTCACTTAACCCTTGTTGCCCCACAAAAAATAAAATAAAATGAAATAGATGTATATTTTTTAAAACTCAATTCAATCAAATAACTACTAGTGATCAGCCAAATTAGTCATAAGAAGTGGCATATTTGTGGTCCCTTCCATGCTCAGAACCTCAGCCAGTCTCTCTGGCCCCTGGTTTCTGACTCTCTTAGTCTTTCAGCCCACTTACTCTCTGGGAGTTCTTATAAGTGCTTTTCAACCTCAGCTCCCAGCATTCCTGTACTATATTACTTTATGGCACCACTCTACTCCTGGATCTCAGAATCGTGGGGTCTCAGAGTGGGAGGGGTCCTCAGAGGCCACCTAGTTCTACCTATACCTGAACAAGAACCTTCTTCATAGCTAACAAGTGGCTGGTCAACCTTTGCTTGATCAGTAAAAAGGAATTCCTTCCCCTTCTGTATAGCTCTTGTTGTTAGGAAGTATGTTCTAATGTCAAGTAGATTTCCCTCCAAACAATTTCTACCCATTGTTCCCAGTTCTGCCCTCTGAGACCAAGCAGATCTGATAGTATCCTCCAAGATGCTGGCTAAGCAGAGGGCATCAAGGTGCGAGTGAGGCCAGTCTTCATAACAGTACAAAGACAAATTTGATTCATAAGATCATAGGTTGGATGTCTGCTGGAAGCAGGGGCATGCATAGCCTTCCTCCACCAAAGTGGGAACTAAGGATGACAAAAACAACCCATGCCACCCACTGGCAGGTCCAAGTCTTTTTTCCAAGTCTCTTTGACACCTTTCCATAGTGGATCTCAATATCGATTTTTAAATCTTGTGGGCCTGTGGGCTCCACTGCCTCAGCCCGCCCTCTCTGCTGATCTTGGTTTTCAGGGGATGGTTGGAAAGGGAGCAGTCAGTGACGTCTGCTACAACTAACCCCCTATTTCCTCTCCCACAGGAGGCTGCATGTGCCTACGTCCTGATCGTGACAGCCGTGTACTGGGTGTCAGAAGCAGTCCCACTTGGAGCTGCGGCCCTCGTACCTGCCTTCCTCTACCCTCTCTTTGGAGTCCTCCGATCCAGTGAGGTTAGACCACAACATGCCACTAGTCTCATTGCACCCTGCTTAAATATTCCAGGTAGAGGAAGCAGTCCAGGATATTTCACAAGTAAAACATACCCAAATATCACTTGAGTAGGGGAATCTCTTTACCCTCTGGGGGAAAAGAATCCACTGCTTTATACAAACATGTATTAAGCACTTACTATGTACAGAGTATGAGTGAAGAGAACTACCCTCATGGACCTTACAATCTAGGAAACCTTTGTCCATGCTATCCCATACATCTGAGGTATTCTGAACTCTTATTATCTCAGCAAGTTCAAAAAGGCTGCTTTCCCTGAACGACCACACCCAAATCCAATTACCACTTTATTCTGTATCCCCTCAGCAAGAGTATACTCTTTATATTATATGGCTTTGTGTTTCGTGATGTGTTCTTTCCTTTCATGTTTCTCTAAAGTACTAAGAATACAAGAATTGAGCAGCAAATGCTCATTGATCATTTGACTTAACAAAAGTTTCCCAGAATGCACACAGCAGCTTCGCAAATGACCATACCTCAGTCTTAGGTCACTAAGACTCATTCAGCCTCAAATCATTGGCTTCTCCTCACTAAATATCCTTAAACTGTCGCCCCTTTCTCTTTTCAAGGTGTTTGCCACCTTCTTTGACACAAATTGTCAAAGTTGGGTTTAAGCCCAGATATCTGTGTTTAAATGTCAACCTGAGACTACAAAAGGAAAATGGAATTAGGGAGTAGAGACTGCAGAAGCAAAGAGAATGAGTTTTCATTCAAAGAAGACCTAAAATCACGCAGAATCTTATACCTGACCAAGATTCCAGTCTGTGCAATCAGTGACAAAAGGCTATCTGGCTTTTTGTCTAAAGACCTCCAGTGAGACCCAACTTGCTACCTCCCAATTCTCTTTTTGATAGTTCTAATTGTCAAAAAGTCTTTGCTTACGTCAAGCCAAAATCCGCCACTTTGCAACTTTGACCATTTCTTTCTAATTCTGCCTTTTGGGGCAGAGCAGAACAAGTCAATTCTCACTTTTTCATATTATAGTCCATAAAAAGCTCGAAAATAGCTATTATTCTCTCTGCCAACCTTTTCCCAGGTAAATGCTTCCAGTTGCTTCAATCTATTCTTATAAAGTATGACCTCCAGGCCCTTCATCATCCTAGTTCACCTTTAGCTTCTCCTGGACTGAAAACTTTGTAAAGGAAAGGGTGTCTTCTAAAGCAATAATGTCAAATTCAAATTGATATAGGGCCAGTGATCAATACATAAAGATCCTTTCAGGCCACATAGTGACTTAGAAAAACATATATTAATATATCTATGTTTTATTGAATTTTTATTTATTTGGTTAAATATTAACCAATTACATTTTAATTTGGTTCAGGCTGCATTTGGGAGTGTATGGGCCATGTTTGACAGCTTTGTTCTAAAGGACCTGAGAAAAAATTTGCTCCTGGACTTCATTCTTCCATTCTGTTCTTTTTATTAAAGACTGCTAACTTAGAGGTCAGATTTTTAAAATAAGCCAACATTTCATTAAATAGGATAAATTTTTTTATCTCATTGTAAACAGAACAAAAGCCAGACATGTGTCCTAGGCTTAGAGGAGAAATGCGGCCTTAGGGCTCTGAAGAAATGGAATCTTCCAGGAAAAAGCAGCTAGGTCAGGTTCTGAATGCTGCAAGGGAGCTGCTAGGCAACAGTCCAACAAAGAACCAATGAACAGTCAGGAAGGTCAACCCAATAAGAGATGCTGCCAGAGTCTGTGGCAGCATCATTGTTGGGCAAGTTAGAGAGCTAGAGATGTTGCTATTCAAGGGTAGAAGAGGAGAGCAATATGGATGAAGTGTAAAGACTTCTCTCCTTAGAAATACTAAAGTACTCCTCTCACTGGTGAGGATGGAGTGGGAAGAAGACAGGAATCATGCAATAACTAGGACCGATTTCCCAGTAACTGGGAGACTGGTTAACTTGGCTTTCACTTCGTTGATTAATACATGATACCAGTGAGACCAAGGACATATGTTTAGCCTTTGTATAAATAAGCCTGTTAACTTTTCACATGGCAAAACCAGTTCCACAGCCATGAACTCTACCCTCCTAATGCTGAATATGTGACTTTGGTCATAGAAAGAATTGAACTGCTCTCCTACTGAAAGTCTCTGCTCCAGTCAAACCAGACCACGTGCTATCTCAGTAGTGGTCTTTGTACTTGACCAACTCAATTTAACTCAATATTTGCTATATGCAAGGCAGTATGGTACATGCTAGGGATACAAAGAAAAAAGGAAAAGACAGTTCTTGCCCTCTACTTATAGTCTACATTCCTACCTCTATTCCTTTAGATATTCCACCACCACCCCCCATTCAGAATGCCTTCTTCCCAAGCCCATCAAAATCCATTACCCCTCCAAGGCCTGATTCCAATCCTACCTCTTCAGCAGAGTCTGCCCTGTTCACCCCAACCAGAAATTCTCTCTCCCTCTTCTGAAATCATCTCTAACCCTTCTGTCTGTACCACTATATGTGCCATGTATTATACATATTTGTGTATTTGCTTTTATCTCCCCAATTTGCTGATAAGTGCATGGAAGGCAAGGACCTTCTCTTATATAAATATATCCCACTTGGGACCTGTTGAAGAATTTACCTATAATAGGAATATGATATGATATGATATAATAGGATAAGATAGGAACACAAAATAGATAAGAAATAGACTATATGTATGTAACAAGATGGAGTTATAAGAATTATAATTGTCATAACAATAAATGTTAATAGTCTGTGTGAAAAATACCTAAAGGTTTTAGCTGTTGACTAAAAGCTCAATATGAGCCAACATTCTGACATGTCAACAAGAAAATCTAACTCATTCTTAAAGCACATCACCAGAAGTTTAGAGTTTATAAAAGCACAGATAGAAATATCACAGTGCAGTAGATCAAAGGTTAGCCTCAGAGCAGAGTTTCTTAACCTGGAGTCTGCAGACTCCCAAAAAGGCTAGGGATTGATTTTAGGGAGTCCATGAATTTGGATAGAAAAAATGACTTCTTTATTTTCACTAACTTCTAACTGAAATTTAGCATTTCCTTAATTTTTTTCCAAACTTTACTTGGACAAAGGGTCCACGGGCTTCACCAGACTGCCAAAGGCAGTGGGAAAAAAGGGTCCGATTTCTAGTCCCATCTCTGGCACAAACTGGTTGTGTGACCTTGGCAAATAACTCAACTTCTCTGTGCCCCAGGCAATACTCTAAGACTCTGTTGTAACACAGCTGCCTTTTGGATCTCCTAATACAAGTGAAGAAACAAGTCTGGATAATGAAAGCATCTAGAACAAGGGAGGTAATAGTCTGGTTGTATTCTATATGGATTAGACCACTTCTAAAGCACTGTATTCCTCTTCAGGTGTCACATTGTTATAAAGAGCCATTTATTAACTGAAGCATGACCACAAAAAGGCAATGATGTTGTATGAGGATTGGCTGAAGGGAATGGGAATGTTAAATCTGGGGCGGAGCGGGGGAAGAAAGATAGCTTTGGGAGGGGAATGAAAAGCAAGGGACATGATTGCTGCCTTAAGATTTGAATGACTATCATTTAGAGGAGAGATTAGACTTATTCTATGTAGTGCCAATGGGACAAAATAAGGGAACAACATGAAGTTTATAGGAAGGTATATTTTGGCTGAACGTTTTGACAATTGGTACTATCTCCAAAAAGATTCCTCTATGGCATAAGAGGTTCTGTTAGATAACTGGCAAAATCCCTCCCAGTCTTGAAGGGTCTATGATTTGATCATTTTTGAGCACCCATACAGATACATATATGTATATCTGAGTATATGAGTATGTACTTATATGCGTATATATGTGTGTATATAGGATCTCATCAATATGAAAGTTCTTCCCAAAGAAGCAGATTGCATTCCTTCCTGCCTTTCCTATGTGACTCTCCTCCGTGTCCTTCCATAAGTTGGTAACAGGGGCCTTCCTCACCTTCTTTTAATAACACAAAGATACCAATGAAGTCCAGGTACTAAATATCAATGATCCTTTGCTCCTGCCATGTGACTAGCCCAGCTTTTCTGCCCATACATTTCCTTCATCCCATGCTTATCTATACTACTCCTTCATAATTCTTTGTTGTCAGAATCTGCTCACATCCACAACACGCCTATTATCTTCTCCTTTTCAATTCATTAGAGCCTGTTGTGGGTTCCATAAGAGAGTGGGGCTGTTGACCTTGTGCAGCCCTCCCTCGCTTAAATCCAATTCACTGCAAGTCATGACATCACCTCCCTGATGTCATGGTCCTCTTTGAGAACAAAGGACAAACAATTCAGATAATCTCACAAGAAGAGTATCAGTAATAAAAAGATGAACTTTTGTTTCACAGAAAAGCTCTAGGTCATTAAAGGAATTTTTCAATCTCACAAAGGCAATCCAGCCTTCTCTCATCCTTTTTTTTTTTTTTTTTTTTTTTTTTTTTTTGCTGGGCAATGGGGGTTAAGTGACTTGCCCAGGGTCACACAGCTAGTAAGTGTCAAGTGTCTGAGGCCGGATTTGAACTCAGGTATTCCTGAATCCAAGGCTGGTGCTTTATCCACTGCGCCACCTAGCCGCCCCCATCTCACAACAACACTAACAACACCAACAATATTTATACAGCACCTCCTATGTGCCAGGCATCATGCTAAGTGCTTTACAATTAGAATCTGATTTGATACTCACAACAACTCTGGGAGGTAGTTGGTGTTGTTATCCCCATTTTTTGAAGAAAATAATAATAATCACTAACATTTATATGGTGCTTACTATATGCCAGGTACTGTGCTAAGCAATTTACAATTATTATCTCATTTGATCCTCTCTAAAACCCTAGGATGTAAGGACTATTATAATCCTCGTTTTACAGATGAAGAAACTGAGGCAAAAAGAGATTAAGCAACTTGCCCAAGGACACACAACTAATAAGTGTCTGAGGCCAGGATAATATTATCCATTATTAGATTATGTTATCATCCATAGCACTCACTATGCCGGGTCTGCTCTCTCATTTTTCTGTATCCTTCACCCTTAGGCCATCCTCTATAAATTAAACTCTCACTGCGGCCACTAAGTAAAAGATCCCTTTCTGGTTTATTGCTTTTTAATCTGTCATGGGGTAGGAAACCAGATAATTGAGCCTATTGCAAACTGGGATTTAATTAGGAGAAAGTTGTCCATGAATGATAACCTAGTGACCTCTACTAAGAAGTAAGGTGGCAGGCTTTCTGCTTGAGTTTCAACAGCTATTTTTGGTACTAAGAAGTGTCAGGAATGACCTCTTCTAAGCATCTCAGAGCTCCCTGCCTGGTACTCCTCAACTCACCGAACTATTCCCAGGGGCCTCTTCTTGCAATCCTGAAGGCCCTTCAGCTAGAGATAAATAGTCTTGTTAAAGCAAGAGGGAAATGTTGAAAGCTAGATCTGAGATAGCAAAACTGCCTGAGCATCCAGGCCCTGTAAATTCTGCTGACATGCACCTTCCCTTTCTGACCCACTTGTCATAAGTTAGAATTTTCATCTTTGTCTAACCCTAAGCTATTTAGGGAACCATTTTCTACCCTGGCCACCCAGCCTCAACTTTCTATATAACCTGACCTTGTTCTTACCTTCTCTATACTCATCTAACTAAACACAACTACTGTTAGCAATTTATCACTTAGAGACAATCCCCAACCTTCAGCCCAGTAGGACAATATAACTTAGACCCAAACCTTAGATCCCAACCAGAAGGAAATATGGACTCTAGGGAAAAGGTTATTATGGTTATAGCTGATAACAACTCCCGTAAGAAACTTCCTGGCAAAGATTTTAAAGAGTGCCTGATAAAGCAATGATGAATAAGGGATAGGGACTTTGACCTATGACTTTATTAATCTCAGAAAATCCTGAATAAAGAAACTCTCTCCATTCAGAAGGGCTAGCATTTTGCCATCTTAAAGACTTGTCTAAAGCAATGAGAGGTTAAGTGTTTTACCCAAGGTCACAAAGCTAATATGTTTTGGAGGCAAAACTTGAACCCAGATCTTCCTGGTTTTAAAGATGGATCTCTATCCTCTCTATGCTGCTTCTCAATTATCAATAAGACTAAAGAAAAACCTCAGCAAATTCCTCCATCCATTCCAATACAATACAAAAAGCCAATACGGTCTCTGATAAATAAGAGAATATATGAAGTATCAGAACTTGGAGTCAGGAAGACCTGGATTCAAAAACTACCACAGGGTGGCAGGTAGGTGGCGCTATGGATAAAGTACCGGCCCTGAATTCAGGAGGACCTGAGTTCAAATTCGACGTCAGATACTTGACACTTACTGTGTGACCCTGGGCAAGTCACTTAACCCCAATTGCCTCACCAAAAAAAACCAAAACAAAACAAAACAAAAAAAACCCCAACTACCACAGACCTTTAGTAGTTTGACCCCAGACAAGTCATTTAACCTCTCTGACTCTCAGTTTTCACATGTATAAATGTCAGCGGCCTCAGAGGTCCCTTCCACCTACAGATCTATGCTCCTATGATTGTAGGCTCTATTCTTAAGAACAACTGACCTGAGAAACAGGATAATTTAAGGAGGGAGAATTTAGGAAGCATCAGACTCCCGGCAAACAAAAACCAAATTCAAAACCTGGATGCCATATAGCGAGGCTCTGGGCAATTAACCTCTTTGTGCCTCAGTTTCCTTATCTGTAAAATGATGGGAGTGAATTCAATGGCCTCCAAAATCTAAGGCTTATGGTCCTATAATTGTAAGGAACCAGAAAATAAAATTGCTCAGGTCTAGTAGAACCAGACAACAAAGTGAAAATGGAAAGAATTCACCAGTCACCTTCTAAAGGACACCATTAGGACCAGCACGCCTTTCCTAGCTTTCAGTCTGAGCTTGATTCCCTGAGGGGAGAAATGTCATTCTTGTGGAAACACACAAGCCACCTATATCACTTAACTAATTTAGAGATCTCATCTACCTCCAAATAGAGTAATAATAATATTAATAGGATTAGAATTACTAGTACCGTTTGTTACTGCTATTATAATTATATTATTTAATAATATATAATTTCTGTATTAATATTTCTATAATGCTTTAGGGTTTTCAAAGTGCTTCACATATATTCTCATTTGACCATCACAACTCTGTGACAAGGGTATGAGCAGTTTTACAGATGGGGAAACTGAGGGTCAAAGAAATCACATGACTTGTTTAGAGTCAGACAACCAGTAAACTATATCTGAAGCATGATTTGAACTTATCTCTTTCTGACTACATGTTCACTCTATCCTGTACCTCATCTAGCTGCCTCAGTGACCTTGACCATTTGTCTGCCGAAATTTGAAGTATCTGCCAGACCTTCTTAACCAGACTCCTCCTTACACTTGTATGAGTTTGGGAGCGGGCAAGGAAGTTGGTTATATTAATGAAGGAGGGCCAAGCCACAGGGAGAAGGCTGTGGCAACTTCCAGCCATTCTGCCTCCCTACCCCAACACTGACTGCCACAATGGAATAGGAAAGAGAGGGACTGAGACCACAGCCCCAAAACCAATCATTTGTGGGTATGAAATAGACCCACCAGTTGGGGGGTCTGTGCCCTACAAAGACCTCTTCTCACCACCACCACCAAAGACCCATCCCCAGCTGCAATTTCCTCCCTGACACTTGGAGAATTCCCACAACTTGAAGCCTGGCACTTTTCTGACTGGAAAATCATGTTACAGTATGAATTATATAATCATAGTGGTTTAATACTGCAATGGACCTTAAGGATCATCTAATCCAACCCTTTCATTTTTCAAATGAGGAAACTGAGGGCTAGAGAGATTGTGACTTGCCTGAGATCACACAGTTAGTTAGCAGAAAAACCAGGAACCATAAAAGCCACATCTCCGGGCTCCCAGCACAGTGTTCCAGCCACAATACCCTACTATAATGTTATTAGATATTCTTAATGCTTTACCAGAAGCTTTTCTTTGTATATATGATTTTAATACGTGTCATAATGATCTTAAATGTGATTTTATTACACCAAGTTTTTCTGCCAAGATGCAGCTACATTTTTTGTGACTGAAATCAGTGGAAAAGAATCAATTAAACTTAAATTCATTTTAAAATGAATTCTGCTAGAATGTATGCTATATTAGTGAGGAAAACCTCTTCTGCACATAACTAGGAGCAGCTGCTTGGAACTACCTACCGTACATGAATGTTGCATGGTCGTTGGTATGAGTGGAGTTGGGTGGGGTAGTCTGCTATGGTTTCTTAGAGGCAGAGAGTTTCTGGCTAGGATTTGAAATAAGGGAGAAAAAAATTTGGCAGAAGGATGGCTCTCCTGGGAAATGGGAAGGAATGATGGTAAGCAGAATTCTTTAGAGAAAGCAGACAGTCTGAGATTGGGATAAATGGAGGTCTTGTTACATTTGATAGAAGGACTATGACTAGGCATTCAGGTTTTATCGTAGCTGTAAGTGGGATCCTGAGTCAATTACTGTCTAGGAAGGAGAATGTTAGTTTCAAAAAGCACTTCAGTAAGAATATAAAATCATAGAATTTCGGAGTCAGGTAGACATTGGCTATCATTTAGTCTCTGAGAAATCCTATTTGTTATGTCTTTTCCAATAGATGCTTGGTTTATACAAACTTCTCTTTAAATACTTCCAGTGAATCTAACTACCTTCTAATCAACTTGTTTATTATTCCACAGGACAGCCTAGTCTTTAGAACATTATTTCTTACATTAAGCAAAAATGGAATCCTTTGTAACTTTCACACCCTAATTCTAGTTCTGCCTTCTGGAGAAAGAAAAACTAGGCTGCTCTCTCTTCTATGTGCTGGCCTATTAAGATATTGGGGGCAATTAGGTGGCCCAGTGCATAGAGTACCAGGACTACAGTCAGAAAGACTCATCTTCCCAAGTTCAAATCTGTCCTCAAAGATTTATTAGCTGTGTGACCCTGGGGCAAATCACTTAACCTTGTTTGCCTCAGTTTCCTCATCTGTAATATGAGCTGGAGAAGGAAATGGCAGACCACTCCAGCATCTTTGCCAAGAAAACCCCAAATGGGGTTATGAAAAATTGGACAGGACAGAAAAATGCCTCAATAACAACTATTCACACACATTTAGTAGACTAGTTATACTGTAAACATGACTTTTATATGCACTGAGAAACCAAAAAAGTTATGTGACTTGCTTTATTGTGATATTTGTTTTATTGTGGTGGTCTGGAAGCAAACTTGCAATATCTCCGAGGCATGCCCATACTTCTAAATCCCTCGTGACCCTGAACTGATCCCTTTCTTCTCAACACAGTACAGTCTATTTTCAATATTCCTCTTTAAAAAATGTTACCCAGGGCAGCTAGGTGGTGCAGTGGATAAAGCGTTGGCCCTGGATTCAGGAGTACCTGAGTTCAAATCTGGCCTCAGACACTTGACACTTACTAGCTATGTGACCCTGGGCAAGTCACTTAATCCCCATTGACCCGCAAAAAAAAAAAAAAATGTTACCCAGGGGCAGCTAGGTGGCACAGTGGATAGAGCACTGGCCCTGGAGTCAGGAGTACCTGAGTTCAAATCTGGCCTCAGACACTTAACACTTAATAGCTGTGTGACCCTGGGCAAGTCACTTAACCCCAATTGCCTCACTTAAAAAAAATGTCACCCAGAGCTAGACACAGTACTCCAGATATAGTCTGACCAGCAGAGAGTACAGAGGAAATATTACTTCCCAATATGAACAGCATAGTTCTATTAATACTGCCTGATTGCCTCTACTTAGAAAACACTTTTTTTAATCTAATTCAGTTTCAGCTCATTCAAACGAAGCCACCTGATTTTTTTTCACATGAACTTCTGTCAAGCCCAGTCTCTTTAGCCAATATTTTAAAAATTGATTTTTTGGGAAAGTAAATGTTGGACCTACTTATTAAAATTTATTGATTATTAAAATAAGGGACACTTATGCCTACTGAATCTCCTCATTTTGACCTGTCATTCCAGCCTGATGAGATCATTTTGAATCTTAATTGTCACCCATTCTATTAGTTATCCTTCCGGTACTCAGCTATGGTACACATGCTTTCTTTGTCTTCTAGGGCATTCACAATATTCAACAGATGAGAAGGACAAAGCCCTGTGATGTGGAGTACTAAAGATCTTATAGCTGCATATAGACAAGCATGTTATTTCCCTTGGTGGAATATAAGTTTCTTGAGGATAAAAACTTTTTTTTTGACTTTGTATCCTCACAAACTGACACACAGCACATGCTTAATGACTAATTGATTGATTCTTGAAGCTATGTGTAGAGAGGCTGAGATCAATGAGGTGCACTAGTCTAGGTTATTCTTGTTTGGCCTTCATTTTGGAAGAGTTTTAATGACATCACGGGGTGATGTCTTGACTTGCATGTGAATTGGATTTAAGTGAGCAAAGTCGTCAGACTCACTCTTTCCTCCAGAGCCACTGAAGTCCAATGGCAGGACAAAAATCAAGGGACTAGTCTAGGTATGTGTCACATTAATGATAATATAACTGACATTTATTTAGCACCTTAAAGTTTGCAAAGTGTTTTACTTAACATTAGTTTGGGCCTCACAACAACCTCATGAATAAGATATTCCAGTTATTATCCCCATTTTATGGAAAGGAAAACTGAGGCTCATGGAGGTGAAGTAATTTGCCCACAGTCATAAGCTAGTAAGTGCCAGAGATTAGATTTAAACCCAGATCATTCTGAACCTAAGTCCTGCACTCTATCCACCATTCCAAGCTCAACACTGTGCTCCTCAGGGATTCCAAGGACTAGAGTTCTGTTCTAATTCTCTCTTCTCTACACTGCCATCAGGTGGTGCTATGGTCATAGGGTGTAACCAGTAACACCACTGATTTTTAAATCGTGGCACAATTCTGAAAGGCCAAAACTTCCAGGCATGAGAAGACTGGGACCAAGAGATCAAGGTTATGACTGTGAAAATGAATGAGAAAGGACTAGCTGAAGAAGTTCTGTAAGGATACTTATGTCATAGCCATTGGCCCTCAGCTTTGTCTGGGATGCCCAAGTAAATTCAATTGCTAGTGGAAACTGCTGGGTGCTTCCAGTTCCCAGGAGCCATAGCCCCACATATGACTTCTAACACCTGCATTGGACTTCCTGAAGGGCTGTAAGAACCAGAGCCGGTATTTTGAGATGGGAAGTGCGAGGAGGCTGAAATAACAATTACCCTAAAATATATCTAGTTATTGTACAGACTCTTGAAGGTAGCTACTGAAGTCACTCTTTGAAAAAGCACTTCAGAGTACCAAGAGGCAGAAGTGTGGTCCAGTCAGTTGGGTGTCCAAAAAATGAGCTGTCTGTAGTTCAGTCTTTCATAAGCTAGAGATAATACTACTGAGCTACCTGCCAGGACTATGGTAAAGTACCATGCAAATAAAACTATTCATTAGAAAGGAATCATCCAAAGTCAGAATAGAACCTCTGTCTTTCTGACTTCTTGTCTGGTGCTTTTTCCATTCTAGGATGATGGGTGACTCCGGGACAACTTTTCAGATGGTTGCTTAAGTTATTTCTAAAGCCACGTCAATGCATTTTCATCTCCCTGCAGCAGACTGGCACTTTTATGCTTAGGCCGGACATCAACTCCTCCATGTCACCAACAGAGAGAGGATGGCTTTCCCCAAAACATTAATGAGCTCCTGCTGAACCGGGATACCATATCCTCAGTAGGAATAGTGATAACTATTTCCTTTGATACTAAGGGGAAAATGGATTTGTCTATGAGGACTGAGTTATCAAAAGAGGTCAATCAGTCAATCAAAAAGCATTTTGTTAAGTGCCTAGTATTACTGAGCACAGGCTAGGTACCAGGGAAGCCAAAAGTGAGACAGTTCCTGCCCTATGCAAGCATCTTTATGGAAATAGTCTTTCCTGGGATAGACATCCCTAATTCAGGAGTCAGTTTGGGAGCGCTCTAACTTGGAATTGGGGAATGAATTGGATAACCTAAAAGACCTTTCTAGCCCCGGGCTCCTGTGTGATTTTTCACAACATGGATGAAATTAACCAAACGCAGGCCATACAAAACACAGCTTTTGTTTGCACTATTTTGTCGGGTGTTCTATACCTTCCCTCTCCAACTTCAATCATTTTCCAGGAGGCCAAAACCATTTTTATTCATTCATTTAATGAGCATTTATTACATATCTACTTTGTGCTGGGGAATACCAAGAAAATTTGGTTCTCATCTTCCAGAATGCTACAATTAGTGAATAAATGGCATACATATGAATGAAAATTAAATAATGATATGAGTTTAAAATACAAACAATGTCATAAGACAGCACATATTACAAGTCATCTTTGACTCTTTCTTTTCCCTTCTTACACACATCCAAACAGTTTCCAATTCCTGCCAATTCCATTACCATAGGATCTCTCCTTTCTATTTTTGTTTTTTGGCTAGGCAATGAGGGTTAAGTGACTTTCCCAGGGTCACACAACTAGTAAGTGTCAATGTCTGAGGTCGGATTTGAACTCAGGTCCTCCTGAATCCAGGGCCAATGCTTTATCCACTGCACCACCTAGCTGCCCCAAATGGTGGGGAATTATTATTATTTGGGGGGGGGGGGCAATGAGGGTTAAGTGACTTTCCCAGGGTCACACAGCTAGTAAGTGTCAATGTCTGAGGTCGGATTTGAACTCAGGTCCTCCTGAATCCAGGGCCAATGCTTTATCCACTGCACCACCTAGCTGCCCCAAATGGTGGGGAATTATTATTATTGGGGGGGGGGCAATGAGGGTTAAGTGACTTTCCCAGGGTCACACAGCTAGTAAGTGTCAAAGTCTGAGGTCGGATTTGAACTCACATCCTCCTGAATCCAGGGCCAATGTTTTATCCACTGGACCACCTAGCTGCCCTTCTCCTTTCCATTACAATAGAACCCCCAAGTTCCCCCATTTAGACCCTGATCTTTTCTTATTTAGGCAACTGTCTCTTAATCAGTCTCCTTATTTACTGTGTATCCCATCTCATTTATATCTTTCACAGGAGTTTCCTAATCTTCCTAATCTACCTTTCTGACCAATCAATATCAATCAAAATACATTTAATTAAGTACCTACTTACTATGTGCCACTAGCTAGATGCTAGTGATATAAATATAAAAGTGAGACATTCCCTGCTCTCAAGGGGTTTACATTCTACTAAAAGGATACAAAATGAATCCTTAGTAACTTACAATTAGGAAAGATACATTCTCAACACAAATAAATACATATAAGATACATACAAAATAAATAGACAATGATTTGTGGGAGAACACAGTGACAACCAGGAAAATCAGGAAAGGCCTTTTGAAGGTGGTAGCTATTGAGCTAATTCTTGAAAGGAGTTAGAGGTTCTAGGGGTGAAGAGGGAAAGCATTTCAGGCATGGGAGATACCCGATGCAAAGGCACAGAGTGGAAAGAGGAAATATCAAATGGGAAAATGGGGAACAGCAAGTTGACCAGTTTAGTTGGGAATACAGGAAATTATATATAATCATTCTAGAATGACAAACTGGAGTATAATTAGGAAGAGTCATGAAACGTTTCTTGTTCATATCCTTTGACTATTTATCAAATAGGGAATGGCTCTTATTTTTATAAATTTGACTCAGTTCCCTATATATTTGAGAAATGAAGCCTTTATCAAAGAAACTTGCTGTAAACCTTTCTTCCCAGTTTTCTGTTTTGGCTATGTTAGTCTTATTTGTGAAAAACTTTTTTAGTTTCATGTAATCAAAATCATCTATTTTATATCTTGTGATTCTATCTATCTCTTGTTTGGTCATAAAATCTTCCCTTATCCATAAATCTGACAGGTACATTTTTCCATACACCTCTAATTTCCTTATGTCACTCTTTATGTCTAAATCATTTTATCCATTTTGACTTTATCTTGGTATATGGTATGAAATGTTGGTCTATGCTTAGTTTCTGCCAAACTGCTTTCCAGTTTTCCCAGCAATCTTTGTCAAATGTTGAGTTCTTATTGCAAAGTCTTGGATCTTTTTTTTTTTTATGAGATATTTTATTTTTTCCGTTACATGTAAAGATAGTTCTCAACTTTTGTTTATACATGCTTTACAATTTCAGATTTTTCTCCCTCCCTCCCTCCCCTCCCTCCCCCCTCCCCTAGACAGCAGGTAATCTGATATAGGTTATATCTATATATCTCTATACATATACATATAGATATATATATATACACACACATATATATACACATAATAACATTAATCCTATTTCTGCATTAATCCTGTTACAAGAGAAAGAATCAGAGCAGTGATGCAAAACCTCAAAATAGAAAAAAAAAACAACAGCACCCAAAACAAAAGAAATAATATGGTTCAATCAGCATCTATACTCCACAGTTCTTTCTTTCTTTTTTTTTTTCTTGGATTTGGAGATCCTCTTCTATCATGAGTTCCCTGGAACTCTTCTGTACCATTGCATTGGTGAGAAGAATATAGTCCATCACAGTAGGTCAACACTCAATGTTGATGATACTGTGTACAATGTTCTCCTGGTTCTGCTCATCTCACTCATCATCAGCTCACGTAAGACCCTCCAGGTTTCTCTGAACTCTTCCTGCTCATCATTTCTTACAGCACAATAGTATTCCATTGTATTCATATACCACAACTTGTCCAGCCATTCCCCAATTGATGGGCACCCCCTCAACTTCCAATTCCTTGCTACCACGTAAAGAGCAGCTATAAATATTTTTGTACATGTGGGTCCCTTTCCTCCTTCCATGATTTCTTTGGGCAAAAGACCTAAAAGTGGGATTGCTGGGTCAAAGGGTATGCACAGCTTTATCGCCCTTTGGGCATAATTCCAAATTGCTCTCCAGAATGGTTAAAGTCTTGGATCTTTGAGTTTATCAAACATTAAAATATTATGTTCATTTACTACTGTGTATTGTGTACTTAATCTATTCAACTTATTCACCACGATTTCTTAGCCAGTACCAGATTGTTTTGAAGATTACCACTTTGTAATATAGTTTGAAATCTGGAGCCGCTAAGCTGCCTTCCTTCACAATTTTTTTCATTGATTTCCTTGACATTCTTGGGTCATGAAACTTCTCTACTTAAAATCCACCAGCAATTCTCCATTGTGTACAGAAAAATTATAAATCCTTAATCATTGCATTCAAAGCCTTCTACAATATGTCTCTAATCCACCTTTATGTCATCTCCTCCATATATTCTACATTCCACTCAATCCATTCCATTCTATCTTCATTACTGCCCTTTCCAATCACTGAGTCTTTGCCCATGATACCTCCAATGACTGGAACATTCCATTCCACATTCCCCACATCTCAGGCTGTTGAAATCCTTATCCTGCTTCAAGGCCCAGTTTTGTCCATAAAGCTGTCCCTGATCCATTCCTTTCTCCATACCCAGAATTTCTTCCTTTTTAAATTTCTCATAGTACTTTGCTCCTCTAGACTTTTCCTTTGCACTTAATTCATTCTCCCTTGTGTCATAATTATTTGTGTGTATATGTCTTCCTCACCTCTCCCCACCTCCACCATTAGATTATAAGTTTCTTGAGAATGGGGTCTTTGCTGTACCTCTCTCAGTATTCATGGAGTCAAGAAGACCTTAACTCAACCAACCTCAGACACTCTCTAGCTATGTGACTCTGGACCAGTGATTTAACTTCTGTTTGCCTCAGTTTCCTCCTCTGTAAAATAAAAATCATAATAGCACCTACCTACCAAGGTTGTTCTTAGGATAAAACAAGATAATATTTGCAAAGTGCTTTACAAACCTTAAATTGTGTTTGTCCTTCATTCTTTTTGTTTGTTTGTTTTTGGTTTTGGTTTTTTGGTGAGGCAATTGGGGTTAAGTGAGGTTAAGTGGGGTTAAGAGAGTTAATTGTGAGAAGTGTCACACAGCTAGTATGTGTTAAGTGTCTGAGGTCAAATTTGAACTCAGGTCCTCCTGAATCCAAGGCCGGTGCTCTATTCACTGTGCCACCTAGCTGCCTCTGTCCTTCATTCGTGAAGAGGACCATGACACTGGAGTGATGTCATGACTTGCAGTGAATTGGACTTAAGTGAGGGAAGGCTGTACAAGGTCACCAACCTCACTCTCTCTTCCAGAGCCATCTGGGTCCAGTGATAAAATATATATCAGGATGACAGTGGAGATGGCCCTGGATGTTTTTAAAGGCAATTAGCTTAAGTGACTTGTCCAGGGTCACACAGCTAGTTAAGTGACTATGGTGAGATTTGAACTCAGGTCCTCCTGGCTCCTGGGCCAGTGTTCTATCCACTATGCCACCTAGCTGTCCCTTTTTCAAACCTTAAAGAGCTATATTTATTCTTATTCTTGGGCAGCTAGGTGGAGCAGTGCTGGGCCTGGAGTCAGAAAGACTTCCTTTTCCTAAATTCAAATCTCAGACACTCACTAGCTGTGTGACTCTGGGCAAGTCACTTAACCCTATTTGCCTCAGTTTTCTCATCTGTAAAAGCAGCTGGAGAAAAAAATGGAAAAAACCACTCCAGTATCTTTGCCAAGAAAACCCCAAATGGAGTCATGAATACTCAGACATGACTGAAAAACAACTCAACAACACCAATTCTTATTCTTATCATTCCCACGCTCAAGTACAGTACCTTATATGTAGCTATACTTCAACATGTCCATGACTCAGTGCTGATCATCCATGCCATTTCATCCTGTGTGATTCTGGTCCATTCTTGTCCGTGTTGTCCCATAGATTCTCTATGAAGGATCTGGATTTAGAACCAGAAGGAACCCCCTTCCCAGTTGACTTGATGATAGGAGTCAGTCCAAGCAAGTCCATAAATATTTATTGGAGAGTTAGAAGAAAGTCTCCATAAATCCCCCATTCTTCTAGATGACTGGACTCGTTCCCTGCCTCCCTCCAGGTGGCTGCAGAGTACTTCAAAAACACCACCCTGCTGCTGATGGGAGTCATCTGCGTGGCAGCAGCAGTGGAAAAATGGAACCTACACAAGCGGATTGCCCTGCGCATGGTCATGTTGGCAGGAGCCAAGCCCGGCATGTAAGTACAGCCTTAAGCTACTGATAGATTCATCCATGTCAATACCATAATCTAACCAACCAAATGGTTAGGCTTTTGGTAGACTATATACATAACATTAGACTTCTGCCTGATGGAACTTGGGCATTATCTAAAACAAGACAGACATGTAGACTATGTGACCTTCTTACAATGTTTTTCTTTTCACCTTTTAAAATTTATCAGTATTCAGGAAACAGTAAGGGCAAGAGGTCGGGGGGATTGTCTAGGATGTACAAATGTGGTTGTCAGCATTTTCCACTCATGCTCAAATTCTATGTTCATATTTCTACTTGGAGGATGCATTGGGTACAAAAGGTCAGCAATCCACTACCTACTCCCTTAAGTAAGATTTTTTTTCTGTTCTGCCATTTCAAAAATCAGAGGGACTGTTTACTCTGACAAGTGAGATCAACATATGCATGATGCTTGAAAGGGCAACAACATTGCTCCATGGTAGGTCTATCAAATTAACAGCCCTGCTCCTTCCATTGTATAGAGTTGAGCTTGATCACTTAGTCTCTTTTTTGTAGAATGAGAACAAGAAGATAAATACCTTCTAGGCATGTGGAGATCATTAACTGGGTTACTTTTGAAAGAATTTGATCTCTTTTGAATCTTTTCTGTGGATTAATCACAAGAAAATATTCATCCCAGACTAGATTCTCCCTGACCCATTATCTACTGGTTTCTAGATCATCCCCACTCCCCATTTCCCCATTTTCCCCATCATTTGCTATAAGTTCATGCTGTATTAAAAATCATTTGGATATCAGCTTACTCAAAACACCTTTAGAGCATTAGCCTACCCCAGCAATAATTCAGAAATTAGATATGCCTACCCCACTCCACCAAATTGCATTATGTTTCTTGTCTATCAAGTGAGGCTATTTTCATAGATGCCTTGTAGAAATATATACTCATATTGTCACAGCTTTATGTAATAAATCAAGAAGTCAAATAGAAATGATTTTTAATAATCTATAGCCCTAAAAAAAATTATCCATAGCTCTGTTCTTCCCTATTAATAGCCAAGACTGTCATTACAGGAAGAAACAAGAAGCATTTGACTTTAAATGGGCTTAATGGCTCAGGGAGAAAACAAAAAACTGCATACTGGGTTCTGGATTCTGTTCTCTACTTGGCCACCAAAACACCTTAGTTGGTTTCCCTTTATATTTGATGGTATACAAACACTCGAGTTCAAATTCAGCCTCAGACACTTACTAGCTATGTGACTCCGGGGCAAGTTACTTAACTTCAGTTTGCCTCAATTTTCTCATTTTGTAAAATAGGAATAAAAATAATAGCACCTATTTCCCAAGATTGTTGTAAGGCTCAAATGAGATAACAGAATAGCACTTAGCACAGTGCCTGGCACCTAGTAAGCACAATATGAATGTTAGCTATTATTATGTCAATGGTAATTCCTCACTGAGCTCCCTCGTGAGGGTGTTGTCTGACATGTTTTAAGATTATTTTTACATGTATTCACACACAGGAGAATCATGTGGCTAAAGTAAAGGAAAAGTTGTTAACAAATACTATGCTTGGGGCAGCTAGGTGGCACAGTGGATAGAGCACTGGCCCTGGATTCAGGAGGACCTGAGTTCAAATCCGGCCTCAGATACTTAACACTAGCTGTGTGACCCTGGGCAAGTCACTTAACCCCAATTGCCTCACTTTAAAAAAAAACAAAAAACAAATACTATGCTTCTGGCACTAGGGCTATTGTCTATTTAAGTAAGGACTTCTGCCTTGCTTAAGACCATTAGCTCTTGAAATGGTTTACCGGTTCTCTGGTATGAGATATAAGTCCAAGTTTATGCTTAATATATATCTACTATTACTAGATTAGGACCATCCAATGCAAAGCTACTGAGAAATCTACATGCCACTTAGAGGAAGAGTCAAGCTGACTTGTTTCTAGGGCTCTAGATCCCATTACAGTCCTCTTTCAGGTACCATGAGCCCCACTGACAGCTTCTCAGTTGTGCTGTGGCCTCCTTCCTTCCAGGCTGCTGCTATGCTTTATGTGCTGTACCACCCTTCTGTCCATGTGGCTCTCCAACACCTCCACCACCGCCATGGTGATGCCCATCGTGGAGGCCGTGCTGCAGGAGTTGGTCAGTGTTGAAGAAGAACAGGTCATGGCGGCCCCTGGCAACACCAGCAGTGAAGAAACTGAGCCAATCAGTACAGTTTGCTTGAGTTTTCCTAAACCTTTAGCACTCTCCTCTTCCCCATACAAGACCTTAGGTCCCTCTTCTCCCCCCATATATCTCCCTGCTCCTGTGACTTCCATACTTACCTGTATGGCTCTATTTTCCAGTATTCCCCCTAAAACTCTGAGCATTTTCCTTTGAGACTGCCCACTGCCAATCCCTGTTTCTTCCTCCTATCTCAAATAGTGACGGCCACTACAAATTCCTCCTTTTTCCTCAAGTGTTGTGGACCATGTCCAAAGCCCAACCTGAAGCCCATGTATATTATCCCTTTGGGCCATCAGATCAGAGAAGGAAAGCATGGCTATCCACCAAGCCACTCTGGGAGTTAGAAAGAAACAATGATGAATGTTATTGGAGGCTTGAAATACCTTCTCACCAAGCTTAAAACCTTTAAAGAACCATTTACTGGGGGCAGCTAGATACACAGTGGACAAAGCACTGGCCCTGGATTCAGGAGGACCTGAGTTCAAATCTGGCCTCAGACACTTGAAACTTACTAGCTATGTGACCCTGGGCAAGTCACTTAACCCTCATTGCCCTGCAAAAAAAAAGAAAAGAAAAAGAACCACTTACTTCCCTGTGTCACCTGAAGGCCCAATATATTCTCGCTTCTCCCTTCTTTCTCTCTCTCCTCCTCCTCTTCCTCTTCTCTAACTACAGGTCTTGGTGAAAAAAATGGACCCCCTTCTCTGGAGCTAATTTTTGTCAATGAAGAGTGAGTACATCCATTCCCCGAGAGGGAGAGGGGGAAAGTTTCTGCCTCCCTTTGTATGTGTGTTGTACACTTATCATATTCTCTTTTACATTATAATTAGCTGTACTCTGTGTTACTTATAGCTATTGAAAAGCAGCAGGATGTAAGGGACAGAGTACTTGCCTTGAAGCCAGAAAGATCTAGATCCAAGCCCCACTTCTGAATATTCTGGCTATATGACCCTGGGCAAGTCACCTAACCTCTTAGAGTTTTAGTCAGTTCTCTAAAACTGTAAGTTACAAACAAGGTGCCAACTTGTATTAACAGAAGAACTTCACCATGTCCCACAGGTTCAGTTCTTATCCCTGGTTATTTTCCCAGACATTTCATCCCTCCTACTAGCTGCAAACTCCTTGATAGCTGGTGCCTTTGTTATCATTTCTAAACAGAGTGCCTTGTACGTAGTAGGTACTAAAGGAGTGTTTATTTTTTCCATTAAAAAACATAAATATTGACTGTGAAGAATGAAGAGAACTTGAATCTCCTAAAGTCCCACAAAGTCCAGTTCAATGTCCTCCCTCATCTCTTGTTCTTTTTGCTCTCTTCCAGCTCATCAACCCCAGATTTCCCTTCTCTGATGCAGGGCAAGGTACTGCTTTTTCTTCTTTCTGTACTCAGGGATCACTCATCAGGCCAGTGGGATAAATCAGGGAGGTAGCGATGCCCAGCCTCCCTGGCCCCCAAGATCATTACCTTCTTCTGGCTAATGAAGGCAAAGAACCACTCAAAATGGAGGGGTAGGGGAAAGCATCCAAGTGTTGGCAAGTCCATGACTGGCATCCCCTTCTACCACAGGGTCGATCCTAAATGACTCATAATAATGGACACCACCTCAGAAAGTACAAATGTATCTCAGAGGGCAGCTAGGTGGTGCAGTGGATGGTGCACCAGGCTTAGAGTCAGGAAGATATCCTCTTGAGTTCCAATCTGGCCTCAGATACTTACTAGTTAGCCATATGACCCTGGGCACCTGTTTGCCTCAGTTTCCTCATCTGTAAAATGAGTTGAAGAAGTCAATGGCAAACCACTTACAGTATTTCCTCTAAGAAAACCCTAAGTCTAGTCACAAGGAGTCAGACACAACTGAACATCTCAGTTTTCACAAACTTCATATAGGAAAGTTGAGATTTACAAGAAAGATATATTGAGGTATGGGGTGGGGGGAGAACATCATTAATTACTTTAAAGAAAAATCATTCCTATTCCAAAAAGGATTCTCTATTTAAAAAGCATTAATAGTCTTAAAAATAGTTTCAGGGCAGCTGGATAGAGCACCAGTCCTGGAGTCAGGAGGACCTGAGTTCAAATCCAGCCTCAGACACTTAACACTTACTAGCTGTGTGACCCTGGGCAAGTCACTTAACCCCAATTGCCTCACCAAAAAAAAATGTTTCAATAGTCCTTTAAATAGCAAGCTTCTCTATATTTAAAAATAATTCAATTTACAAAAATTCAATATGTACAAAATTTTAAAGGTATATATATATATATATATATATATATATCCATACATACACACACACACACACACACAGAGTACTATAAGTTGGAAGCAATTTAAAGTTTTTGTATCATGAATCCATCTGACAGTCTAGTCTATGAACTCCTCAGAATCATGTTTTTAAATGCATAAAATAAAATATATATGCTTGCAAAGGAAATAAATTATACTGAAATACAATTATTGATATATAATAAAAGCATGCTCACAAATCCCAAGTTAAAGAACCCTGGGTTTAAAGAATTTTCTTTATTTTAAAGGGGGCGGGGGGAAAGAACTAAAAGTTTCTTTAGAGAAAAGAATATTCCAAAAAATTAGGATCAGCGAGAGAGAGGCATCTTCTACCAGACTTTTAACCTGGTGTTTGACACTGAGGGTGTTTTGGAACAAACAATACTATTATTACAACAGTAATAACAATAACAAATTTATATAAGGTTTTAAAGTTTACAAAGTGTTTCACTTAGCAAGATGGAAGCAGAACTGCTGAAATGGGCAGTCCCAGTCAAACAGTCACCTTCCTTGGCTTCTATCCCCCTGACACCACAAGTCTTCCACAGCCACCCCCAGTGTCAGGGGTACTCATGTAGGCACTTTGTCCCAGACAGCCTTCTCCTGGCAAGCTCACTGCTCTTGTTCCTGCAGAACCTGAATGGAGTACATATGGTCACCAACCCTATCATGTCTGTGAAACCTCAGAGCAAGAGACAGCACTCGCCTCAGGTAAGGGGGTCTGAGGTAGTCCTGTTTTGTATATGAAGCATGTTTTGAAGGCACATCGTCTTCCATGTGTGTCCCTGCAGACCTTGGAGGATTAGGTCCCACAGTGCTTAGCGGTGTTATGTCTGAGCCCTCTTTGCCCAGGGATAGAATAATGCCCTCCTCACCCACATGAAGGCTTTAAAGGGTCCAGCTCAGGTCCTTCCCAGGGAGACAGGTATGGCATTGGTTCCAAGCAGTGTGACCTATTCCACTACAATCTGGCCCAACAGTGGGCAAGGGCCAGGGAGGGAAGGGAATGAAGAGAAAGGGAAAGGTGGAGGAGATTCCTACCTTAAGCTGTGTCAATGGGAGCTGTTTGGTGGGTTGGTTGGTTGGTGTCCTTCTTTCTCAAAGAGGATCAAAATGACATCATATTGGAATTAAGTTAGCGTGTCCACCTGTGGCTGATCAGACCAATACAAGCTCAGAATGTTCTACCACAGGTTCGACACAAATAGTTCATTTATATGAACATTTGGGATGGAGATGTCTCCAAATTTGCACATCTCACAGTGGTGGGTGGATCATAATAATAGATCACATTTTATATACATTATGACGTTTGACCCTTCTAACAGCCCTATGAGGTAGGTGCTATTATTCCTCCCATTTAAAGATTAAGAGACTGAGGTTCAGAGAGGCTAATTAACTTGCCCAAAGTCACACAGTTAGCAAGTATCTAAAGTGGGATTTCAACCCAGGTCTTCCTGACTCTAGGTCCAGCATTCTATCCACTTTACCACACTGGCTTCTGCTGGTGAAAATTTGTCAGGAAAAATTGTAGAATATATTCCTTTTCAAGTAGAATTTGGATTATATGACCTCTGAGGTCCCTTCCAGCTATTGAATTCTGGGGTTGTATGAACAGAATGTCAGCTCCCTAAGGATAGGGGCTGCTTCATTTCAGTTTTTGTATTAGCATAGTACTTACAGATAGCAGGTATTTAGTACCTAGTAGTGGTGGTGGTGGTGGTGGTAGTAGCAGCAGCAGCAGCAATAGTAGTAGTACTTGTTGTGGTTGGTGGTGGTGATGGAGATGAGGGTGATGATGGTGGTGATGGAAACGTTGGTGGTGAAAGGCAAGCATCTTTCTGGAGTATGAACCTGGATACCCCATTACTTATGATGCTCTCTAAACCAGGCAGCCAGAGCTGAGATGGAGGGGTACAGTACATTTCCTTTGGCAGGAACGGCTATTAGTCCTGCCCCCTGACCCTAGGAACCTGGAGCTGAGCAGCAGGTACAGATCCCAACATGATCACATGGTCTGCAAGTGCCTCTCCCTGAGCATATCCTATGCTGCCACCATTGGGGGTCTGACCACCATCATTGGCACATCCACCAGCCTCATCTTCCTAGAACACTTCAACAAGTAAGTCATGTGGAATTTTGCCTCAGGCAGAGCCTGGGATAGTAGAATAATGCCATCTTTGATTCAAAAGGCATAGATTGTGGTTTGATGCAGCAGGCCTGTAGCCTTTTGATTACAAAGTACCATGTTATAGTCTGAACACCCATCTTTCCAGACTCAACAGTGAAGCCTGGGTTCCTAGTACCTAAGCAAAAGAGCTATGTCAGACAGCCCAACTACTAAAGACCACAGTGGTCTGTCTAGGCATCCCTTCCAGTCCAGCATTCCCGAGAATAGAAACAGCCCTAAATAAAACTCTAAAGTATATAAAGTTTGTCTTAAGATAGAGAGCTGGCCTTGGAGTCTGGAAAGACCTAGTTTTAAGTAGAACTTCTGACACTTGCTGGTTATGTCACCCTGGACAAGTCACTTCACAGCTCTCGGCAATTCTTTAAGACTACATTAGGAGGAGAGGCCAATCTGCTTTGATCAGGGGAATATCCTCAACTGGAGTTCCCTATACCAATAAAATCACAGGAGAGAGAGTAAGAGAGACAGAGACAGAGAGACAGACAGAGACAGAGAGACAGAAACTTTCCTTTATCTTTATGGTAGCTATTTTGATTACTCAAGGGCCTTTTTTGTTTACTTCCAAGGTCAGAGGAATTGAGGTTGTTGGCTAAATGACTTCTAGATATGGAAGATGTCAATCTATAATTATAGACATCATCCCAACCATATTTGTCTCCCAGAACTTGTTAATACCAAAGTGCCATGTGGAACTTCATCCTCCCAACCTTCGTGGTCAGTGACCCAACTCTTTCTCTTCCAGCCAGTATCCAGATGCCGAGGTGGTGAACTTTGGGACCTGGTTCCTTTTCAGCTTTCCCATCTCCCTCATCATGCTGGTGGTGAGCTGGTTCTGGATGCACTGGCTGTTCTTGGGTTGCAAGTGAGTAGACCCTAATTCAGGAGCCCTGTCAATCCCTCTCAAACACAAAAGATTGACATAGTTCCTCTGTGCTAAGCACTGAGGAGATGGCAACAGTCCTAGCAGTGTGCTCCTGAGGAACCTCACCTTCCTCAAGGAAGGGGCTTCTAACATCTCTGGTTTTTAAAGGTGACTTTTTGATAAACCTAGAAAGAGTGCTTTTAATTAGGAGCCAGGAATTCTCCATTCTGGTCTTAGCTGTTTCATTGATTAAAAGCAATATCAATTACCTATTCAGTCAACAAACACTTATTAAGAGTCTACTATGTACCAGGTTCTGTGCTAAGCACTGAGGATACAAAGAAAGGTTTTTTAAAAGTTCCTACTATCCAGGAGATGGGAAGATAATCTGCAAATAACTATATACAAACCAATTACATACACAATAAATTGGAAATGATCATTAGAGGGGGCAGCTAGGTTGTACAGTGGATAAAGCACCAGCCCTAGATTCAGGAGGACCTGAGTTCAAATCTGGCCTCAGACATTTAACACTTACTAGCTGTGTGACCCTGGGCAAGTCACTTAAACCCAATTGCCCTGCCAAAAAAATAATAATCATTAGAGGGAAGTCAGTACTAGAATTAAGAAGGATCAGGAAAGGCTTCCTGTAGAAGATGGGATTTTCCAGGCATAAAAAGGTGAATCCACCATACTCTGCTATTGTTGGGAACCACCTGGAGTTCAGTTCTCCTGATAACAAACTAGGAAGGACTGATGAGGCAGAGAATAAGCAGGGCAGGCAGTCAGGATGGAGAAGGACCACAAGTCCATGCTATATAGGGATTGGTTGAAGGAATTGGAGTTATATGATCCAAAAAGAGAAGACTCCATAGGGACATGATAAAATGTACTGGAATGGATGCCATTGGAAGAGAGATTAGACTCTTCTGTTTGACCCTGGACTAAGGCTGAGGAACTGTAGGTGGAAGTTGCAAAGAGGCAAATAAAGGCTTAAAAAAATTGGGAAAACTTTCTAACAATTAGAGATGCCCAAAAGAGGAATGGTTGACCTCAGAGGAGTATGGGGGGAGCTCTGGGCACTGGAATTTTTCAGACACAGTTTACATGATGTTATGGCAATGATTCTCTTTGGGAGATGAGTTGGCCTAGATGACCACTCCAACATTCAAATTGAATAATTCTGTAAATCCTCAGGAGGGCAGTTGGTGGATCAGTGGATAGAGCACCAGGTCTGGAGACAAGAAGACCTGAGTTCAACTCTAGCCTTAGACACTTACTAATAGTGTGACCCTGGACAAATCACTTAACCCTGTTTGCCTCAGTTTCCTCATCTGTAAAATGAGCTGGAGAAGGAAATGGAAAGGCACTCCAGAATTTTTTTCAAGAAAATCCCAAAAGGGGGGGGGGGGTCTGCTGTGCTGAGGCAGGAGTGGAGCCCAACTACACAGTCACACTGACACAGATCCAGTCCTAGCCAAGGAAAGAGACCCCCAGAGCCTCTGAATCACCTGCAGCACCAGTATCATCTGAAACTAAGCTCATAGTCTGATGAGTGGGCTGAGCGATTGATGGGAGGAGATTACAGGAGTCTCTGCTGATGCTGAGGCAGAACTTGGGGTTTCCACCCCTGCTGGGAACCAGGAAGTAGGTTTGATTAGTAGTGGTCCAGGTAGGGGAGGGGCACAGGCTCATCGGAGCTGACAACCACAGCACACAAAATTTTGCTGTCTGGTTAATTAGCAAGTTGGCCTGAGGTTATCTATGGACCAGGCTAGGTGAGTGAAGAACCTACCCCTCCTTATATCATACCACCTGGGACCCTTGAAGCTTGGGACAGGGCAGGCCGGAGACAGTGCCCCACTTTAAGGAGCTAAAAGACAGGCAAGATGAGCAGACAGAAAAAGGTGAGGATCATAACAAGTTTCTTTAGTGTGTGGAAATTTATTTTGATTTGGGGACCCTACCTTTGGGCTGAGATTGGAAAGCCTTAGGCCCTCAGGGTCTCTTCTGTGTGTGAGGGGCTGGTGCCCTCCCCCTCTGCTTCAGCTGAGCCAGAAAGCCCCGTGGGCTGTGCAAGATGCCCGGTCAGACAGCTGGGGGGAAGAAGCCCCCAGCTCCCTCCGCCCTGAGCGGAGGTATCTGAGAGATGCTGGGCTCTGGTGTGGCCTGTGCTGGGGCCTGTGCTGGGGTGCATGAGGCTCAAGTGCAGCCCTAACCCCAACCCCCCACCAGCCACAGCCCTGGCTGGTGGATTAGCTTGGTCTGTGGGGGCACAGGAAGCCCCAAGATTTGAGTGGAGAGAAGAAAAGGTATATATAGACCTGGGGGTTAGACTCAGGAGGAGGATAAGGACAGATGAGAGAGGCTGAGAAGAGGGTCGGACAAGGAGACAAGAGGTGGAGAAGAGGACTGGGGGGGCAGCTGACAAGATTAGAAAGGTTGGAGGGTGGCAGATTAGAGATGGGGCTACAAGGACGCAGGAGAAGATGAGAAGAACTAGGAGCAGGGAAAAGAGAGGCCAAAGGGCAGACTGATGGAGCAGACAGACAGAAGGTCGGTGAGAGAAAAACACAGGGGTTCAGCGGTGGCAGTAAGGAGAGGAAAGTTAGAAGCAGGGGGATTTACAAAGTGAAAGGGTACAGGCGGAGTTAGTGAAAGTAGCTGAGCAAGTGAAAATACCCTGAGGTGAGAGGTGGCTAAGGCCCTTATTGTATTAAAAAGGTTCGAAGCGCAGCAGGTGGGAAAGAGATGCAGTGAAAAGAGACCGCAGAAAAGCAGTCAGGTTGTACATTTTATTTCCCTGTATTCTTAATTTTAAATAGTATCTCATAAATAAACTCTGCTTTGATTATTTAGTTAAGAGCCTTCTTAATCTTTAGTTTATCAATTTGGGAGCAGTGTGGTGGAACTTTATAAACGGCCCACATTAAATTAATAGCAGTCAGATAGCCAAACAGTCAAAAGTCCCCAAATTAGTCATCCACAGCTTAGTCCCCCCAAAATAAGGCCCAGCTAGTCATTTAAAATATTCTCACAAGTGATAAATTAGATCAAGGTGCACCCTCAGAAGAGGATAGCAATGTCAGGGCTCCTACAACCAAAGTTCCAAGAAAAATATGAATTAGTCTCAGGCCATAGAGGTGCTCAAAAGGGATTTTGAAGATAAAGTAAGAGAGGTAGAGGAAATATGGAAAGAAAAATGAGAGTGATGCAGGAGGATCATGAAAAAAAAAGTCAACAGCTTGAAAAGTCAAATTGGCCAAATGGAAAAGGAGGTACAAAAGCTCTCTGAAGAAAATCATGGCTTAAAAATTAGGATTGAGCAAATAGGAGCTAATGATTTTATGAGAAATCAAGACACAATAAAACAAATCCAAATGGATAAAAAAAAATAGAAGGCAAGGTGAAATATCATCTTGGAAAAACAGCTTACCTGGAAAATAGATCCAAGAGAGACAATTTGAAAATTATTGGAATACCTGAAAATCATGATCAAGGAAAGAGCTTAGATATCATCTTCCAAGAAACTATCAGGGGGAAATTGCCCTGATATTCTAGAAGCAGAAGGTAAAATAGAAATTGAAAGAATCCACTGAGCACCTCCTGAAAGAGATCCAAAAAGAAAAACTCCCAGGAATATTATAGCCAAATTCCAGAGCTCCCAGGTCAAGGAGAAAATATTGCAAGCTGCCAAAAAGAAAGAATTCAAGTACTATGGAGCCATAGTCAGGATATCACAAGATCTATCAGCTTCTACATTAAAGGACTGGAAGGCATGGAATATGATATTCCAGAGGGCAAAGGAACTGGGATTACAACCAAGAATCACCTACCCAGCAAAACTGAGTATAATCTTTCAGAGGAAAAAATGGAACTTCAATGAAAAAGAGGACTTTCAGGTATTCATGATGAAAAGACCTGAACTGAATAGTAAATTTGACTTTCAAATACAAGACCCTAGAGAAACATAAAAAGGTAAACAGGAAAAAAGAAATTAAGAGGAATGTTAAAAGGTTACACTGTTTACATTCTTACATGGGAAGATAATACTTCTAACTCATAAGAACTTTCTCAGTATTAGAGCAGATGATAGAAATAAATTTAGAAAGAGGGCACAGGTGGGAACTGATCATGAAGGGATGATATCTGCAAAGTATTTATTTTTCATTTATCTTTTTTTGTGGGGTGGTTGGAGTTGGGTGACATGCCTGAGGTCATGCAGTGGGTGAGTGTCTTATGTCTGAGGCCAGATTTTGGCTTGGGTCCTCCGGGGTCCAGGGTGGGTGCTTTGTCCACTGTGTCATCTAGCTGCCCCATGATGACATCTTTAGGTTAAAATTGAGGGGTGAGAGGAATGTACTGGAGGAAGGGGAAGGGGAGAGGTAGAATGGGGTGAAATCCCACATGAAAGAAACAGGAAATGGCTTATGGAGTGGAGGAAGAGATGGGAGAGGAGCAGGGCAGTAAATGAGCTTTACACTCATCAGAATAGGCTCAAAGACCTTAATCTCATCAGAATTGGCTCAAGGACGGAATAACATACACACTCAGTTGAGTGGAGTAATCTATCTAACTCTGCAGGAAAATAGAGGGGAAGGGGATGAGGAGGGAGGGGAAAAAGAAGGGAGGGCATATGAGGGAGGGGGCATCAAGAAGCAAATCCCTTTTGAGGAGGGATAGGGTCAAGAAGATAAATAATAGAGTAAATATCATGGGAAGGGAATAGGATAGAGGGAAACAGTTAACAATAGTAATTGTGAAAAAGAGAAAAGGGGGAAAAATTGTACAAAAAAATATTTATAGGGGCAGCTAGATGGCACAGTGGATAGAGCACCGGCCTTGGATTCAGGAGTACTTGAGCTCAAATCCAGCCTCAGACACTTAATACTTACTAGTTGTGTGACCTTGGGCAAGTCGTTTAACCCCAATTGCCTCACTAAAAAATAAAAAATTTATAGCAACTCTTTGTGGTGGCTAAGAATTGGAAATCAAGGGAATGTCCATCAATTGGGGAATGACTGAACAAGCTGTGGTATATGATTTTATTGGAATATTATTTTGCTATAAGAAATGACAAGCAGGATGATTTCAGAAAAACCTGGAAAGACTCATATGAACTGATGTATAGTGAAGTAAGCAGAACCAGGAGGACATTATGCACAGTGACAGCATTATTGTCCTATGAGCAATTGTGAATGACTTAACTACTCTCAGCAATACATCCCAAAGGGCTAATGATGAAGCATACTATCTACCTCCAGAGAAAGAACTGATATTGATTGAACACAGACTAAAAAAAAAGAGTACTTGTGGATTGTACATATATAACCCATATCAGATTGGTTGCTGTCATGGAGGGGGGAGGAAAGGGAGGGAGGGAGAAAAATTTGGAACTCTAAGTCTTATGAAAATGAATGTTGAAAACTAACTTTACATGTAACTGGAAAAAAAAAGAAAATCCCAAAACACGTCACAAAGAGTCAGCTAGGACGGGAAACAACAAAAACAACTACAAACCCTCACTATTTAAACTAATTTTAGTGGAAGCCATACCCAAATTAATTATGTGAATTGTAGATTCCTTTATTTATTTGTTTGTTTGTTTGTTTGTTTATGGGGGGGGCAGGGCAATGAGGGTTAAGTGACTTGCCCAGGGTCACACAGCTAATAAGTATCAAGTGTCTGTGACCGGATGTGAACTCAGGTCCTCCTGAATCCAGGGCTAGTGCTTTATCCACTGCACCACCTAGCTGCCCCTAGAGATTTTTTTTTAAAGATATATTAAAAACAAATAAATAAATAAAAATTTTTTAAAAGATATATAAGTTAATGATTTCCAGAAAACAGAGTAACTCCAACTTATCATTGAAAAAGTAGCTCCAAGTCCTATCCTGTTTAATGAATACCTACACCATTTGTTATTAACAAATTCCATTTGAATAATAATAATAGTTAGCATTTATATAGCAATTTAAAGTTTACAGAGTACTTTGAACATGTTATTTCATTTGATCCTCCTGACAGCCCTGTAAGGTAAATGCTATCATTCTCCCCATTTTACAGATGAGGATACTGAAGCTGAAAGAGGTAAAATGATTTGCCGTGTGTCACACAAATAGTAAGTGTCTGAGGCCAGACTTAGACTGTCCTAAGGCCCATAAGAATTTTGTTCTCCCTGTACCCCCTGCAATACTGATTTCACTTGGGGCAGCTATGTGGCACAGTATATAGAACAGTGGATAAAGGAGGACCTGAGTTCAAATCCAGCCTCAGACACTTGACTGTGTGACCCTGAGCAAGTCACTTAACCCCAATTGCCTCACCCCCCAAAAAAAAATTAATAATAATACTGTTTAACTTGCTTGGCAAACTGCTTCTTCATAAACTGTACTAAGATAAACTCCAGGCTAGGTCAAGTTTTCATAAATTCCACAACATTAAAGTCTTGAATTACATAAGGGATAGAGCACTGCATTTGGTGCAACCCATGATTTAAATTCTGCTTCAGGCACCTAAACATTGTGTGACCATAAGCAAGTTAATTATCCCCTCTAGGCCCCACTGTCTTCACCTGTAAAATGAGGGTGCCAATACTTGCAGTGCCCACTTTACTCCCTAAAGCACTTCATAGATAAGAGGCATTGCTGCTACATTTGTCCCCCAAAGAGATCAGAAAAAAAGGGAAAGGGCCCACATGTACAAAAATATTTATAGCAGCTCTTTTTGTGGTGGCAAAGAACTGGAAAACTGAGAGGATGCACATTGACTGTGGAATGGCTGAACAAGCTGAGGTATATGATTGTGATAGAATACTATTGTGCTGTAAGAAATAACAAGCAGGATGCTATCAGAAAAACCTGGAAAAATGTATATGAATTGATGCAAAGTGAAGTGAGCAGAACCAGGAGAACACTGAACACAGTAACAACAACACTGTGTGTGAATGACTCAGCTATTCTCAAAACTATTCTGAAGGACTTATGATGACAAATTCCATCCCCTCCAGGGGAAGAACTAATGAAGTCTGAATGCAAATTGAAACATGCTTTTTAAATTTTCTTCATTATTTTCAGTTTTGGGTCTAAATTTTCTTCTGCAACATGGTTAATATGGAAACAATTTGCATGACTGCACATGTATAATCTATATCAGATTGCTTGCCTTCTCAAGGAACAGGAAGGGAAGGAAGAGAATTTGGAACTCAAAATTTTTTTAAATGAATATTAAATTTTTTGTTTACATGTAATTGAGAAAAAATAAAAATTAAATGTAAAAAAGCATAAGTTTGAGGCAGTATTAGAATCAGAATTTTATAGTCATCAGGGCATTGGCAAACACAAGAGAAAGAAAACAGGGTGATTGATGACGACTACTTATAATAACAAAAACTGTTCACATTTCCATGTTGTTTGATAGCTTGGGGAAAAAATGCTTTCCTTACTCCCACATTATGAGGCAAGTGGTGGGGGCATTATTACCCTCAGTTTTGTAAGATGAAGACACTAAGTCTCAGGGAGATGCCCAACCTTATACACCGTAAGTGGTGGACCCAGTGTTCTTCCAGGCTAGAGTTTTTTCCACTACCGCAAGCTACCTGTAACAACCCAGGTATATCTCACATGCATAGATCTGCCACCTTGCATTGATATACAAGAAATAGCCCTCCACCCTCCACATTATGTATACCTGGGTGGGTAGATGTATGAGAGGCTATGTGGTGTGCAGATATGTGGGAACATTCATGTTCCAGAACGTATTTCACAACAACTATGTTGTTTCTCCCATTAGAATGTGAGCTGCCTATTCCTCTTTGTATCTCCAGCGCTTTGCACAGAGTAATAACTTATTAAATGCTTTTTCATTCATCCAGATCAATGATAAAGTGGGGCTAGGGAGGAGAAAACGTATGGGTGAGAGGGAGAAATAAGCATGGGACCACAGAGAGCTGGGGGCTTGATGTCTGATCTACCCTCTGACTTCTCCTTTCCTTAACCTGGAGCCTCTCTCTTCCCCTTCTCAGTTTTAAAGAGACCTGTTCCCTGAGTAAAAAGAAGAAGACAAAAAGAGAAGAGCTTTCAGAAAGGAGGATTCAAGCAGAGTATGAAAAACTGGGAGACATTAGGTAAAAATGAACCTTCTCTCCTTCAAGAGATAACACATAGCATTAACACAAATGAAGGCTTGTTTTTGTTTTTGTTTTTGAGGCAATCAGAGTTAAGTGACTTGCCCAGGGTCACACAACTAGTAAGTGTCTGATGCTGGATTTGAACTCAGGACCTCCTATCCACTGTGCCACCTGGCTGCCTGAGGCTTGTTCTTAAGAGTCTCTAGGTTCAAGGATTTTCCATTACTATAAACCCAAGGGTTCAAGAGATGCCACTGATTGTCCATGACAAACTATGCCAGAGTCCTGATGACCTCACTCCCATTATCCCAAAAGCATTTCTCAAAGTGCATTTCCATAACAGGTGAAAGGTGGGGAGACAAAGGAGAAGATGAGGGAAAGGAAGCTCAACCACCCTTCTGTAACACAAGACACACCCTCAAAGGCTCTATCACCAATTATCGCTCATTCAATTTTTCAGCCCAACACAGAAGCTTTACTTGTGGACAGTAGGGATAGCATGGCAGGGTACAGTAAAAAGAGCACTAAATTTCATCATGGAGCCCAGATCTGAACCCCACCTTCCCTCCTACTACCCCTGTGACCTTGGGCAAGTCACTTCAACTGTCTGGCCTTCAGCTCCTTCCTATTTAACATGATGCTAGACTCAATATTGGACCTGATGGCTTTCATTCTCTTCTATCTGTAACTCTATACTCTTACTTTTATAAGCACAGAAGAGCTGTTGGTTTGTATCAACTCCCTAAGGCAATATTTAATGCAGGCTTGCAAACAGGCTCTAAGTATGGACTTGCCCACTGGGTTTTACCAACTCTTCCCATATGAACAAAGTCATGGTTAGTGATGGCTCTTCTGGTGGTGGGCATTTTGAAGTGATCAAGTGGAAAGAACACTGGATAGTGAGTCAGAGGATGTGGGTTCAAATTCATACACATACCCACATTTGCTGCCTGTGTGACCTTGGGCATCTCTTACTGCTCAGAGCCTCTGGCTCCTATGATGCTAGGCTAGAACCCAGGAGCAAAATGAGGGACCTAAAGGCCTGGGGATCAGTCAGTGGATGTTTCCTTCCTGTTTTTTAGCTACCCTGAGATGGTGACTGGATTCTTCTTCATCCTGATGACCCTGCTCTGGTTCACCCGGGAGCCTGGTTTTGTCCCTGGCTGGGATTCATTTTTTGAGAAGTAAGTAGTAGAACCTCCCTCCTTGTGAACAAGTGCCCCTAATTCCTCACGATGCAATCTCTTGTTTCCTTTCTTCTTCACAGAAGCCATCTCTTTCCTTCTCCCTTCTTCCCGATCTCCAGCCCCATCCCCAGAAGAACTGCCCTAGAACTAGCTTAGCCCCTTCTAGAGAATCTCAGAGGAAGAGAATCATGCAGCCTCCTCATACCTTATACCCCCTCTTGATGTTAGGAAATTCTTCCTTGAGCAGAAGACATGAGGAAAAGATGAGAAGGATAGTAAAGAAAGGCAAGATAATTCTGCACCTTTTCCAAAAATTAAAACTACTTCCCCACCACACACACACACACAAAAAGGGAAGAATACTGCTTAAAGATTGGCCCTGGAAAAGATGTGAGAAATTGCATCTCTCCCTTTTTCAAAGGGGAAGGAGGGCTAATAGGTGGGAAATCCTGCATTGTACTATTAGAAGTCTCTTCCATCAAGAAGTGGTGGATGTATTACTGAGCTGCCTTTTTTTCTCTCCTCAATCTTTGTGATGGCTAGGAGAGGGGATATATCTAGAAATGGATGTGAGATTAAAAAAACAAGAAGTGTCAATAAAAATAAGATAACTTTGGTTAATTTTTATCTTTGTTCTGAATTCTAAAAGCCAAATACAATGAGCCTTTGCATGGACATCGCAGAACAGAAAAAGACAATAGAGAAAAGACTATTAGGTACAACAGCTTGCTTTAAATATATGATAAATATAGCTTTCACAGCAGCACTACTTGTCTAGCCTTCTTGCTGGACTTCTTCCTGTTCTTTTCTCTCCATTGCTAGAAAAAAAAAAAAAAAGATGCCTCAAGAACCCTCTTTTATTGCTCTTCTTTTCCTTAAGATAATTTTTTTAATTTAGAAAAAAAAGTCTTTTCCTACGTAACCTAAGGCTGTCCTGCTGCAATTTGCCAGTTTCCTCTTATTCTGCCCCTTTTGGAAACTATGTTTGGAGAACACAATGTATAACTTCTCTTTCATATGCAGACAGGCTGGGAATGGGAGTTATTAGTATGATTCTGTGTTTTAGCTTGGGTGTCACCAGAATTTTTCCAGTCCGGTGATACTGATCATTTTACTCAATGAGTAAAATGTCAGGGGATCTGTGTGTGTGTGGTTTTTTTGTTGCTGTTTGGTTTTTTGGAGGCAGTTGGGGTTAAGTGAGTTGACCAGTGTCACAAAGCTAATCTGAGGCCAGATTTGAACTCAGATCCTACTGACTTCAGGGCCAGTACTCTATCCATTGTACCATCTAACTGCTCCCTACCTTGTCATTTTAAAGTGCAGATCCCAATTTTTTTTTAATTCAATAAGCTAGTCAATGAAATTAAATGAGGTGCCCCTGAGTTTCATTTCCTCACCTGTAAAAAAGGGATTGTCATAGTTTGTCCCAAAAGTCTTAGTGTAGTCTTAAATTATTAAAGCTTAAATTAAAATGTTAATAAAATTAAAATTTGGGGCAGGTAGGTGGCGCAGTGGATAGAGCACCGGCCCTGGAGTCAGGAGTACCTGAGTTCAAATCCGGCCTCAGACATTTAACACTTACTGGCTGTGTGAACCTGGGCAAGTCACTTAACCCCAATTGCCTCACTAAAAAACCAAAAAAAAAAAAACCAAACAAACAAAAAATTAAAATTTAAACACACATTGAGTTGAAAATTGTAATAAATTAAAGTTTTAATAGCTTATAACTGTACTAAGACTTTTGGAACACCCTGTACTTGCACTACCTCCATTACAAAGCTATTGTGAGGAGCAGCTAGATGGCGCAGCGGTTAAAGCACTGGCCCTGGATTCAGGAGGACCTGAGTTCAAATCTGGCCTCAGACATTTGACACTTACTAGCTGTGTGACCCTGGGCAAGTCACTTAACCCCCATTGCCCCGCCAAAAAAAGAAAACTTCATACAACACAATCATATTAGAACTGGACTCAAAAGTCCTGAAATTAAATACAAACTTTGCCACTTACTAGCTACATGAGCAAGCTATTTAACCTCTCTGGGTCTTGGTTCCTTCTCCTGTAAAATGGAAGAAATAAAACATCATTTCCTTATCATTAAAATCAAAGAAATTAGGTCGACAACCAGAAACCCCTGGATACCATGGTGCACCTCTAGTCTCTCCTACAGCATCTTTGACTTTCACACTTGTTTCTTTGCTAGGAAAGGCTACCGTACAGATGCCACCGTCTCTGTCTTCCTTGGCTTCCTCCTCTTCCTAATCCCAGCCAAGAAACCCTGTTTTGGAAAAAAAGATAAAGGTAAGAGGGAAACTGTGGTGAGTGACACTAGATCCTAAGGACTGACTATGGTCAAAGAACAGCTGATTCTGCAGTTTTCAAAGAGAAGCAGAAGAAAAAAAAAAGCAGAAGAATGATGCCAAATGACCATAGTAAGTAAATGAAAACGACCCTGAAAGCCAATGAAGCTAAGACAAATTGTAGGGATTGCTCCAGGTCCCAGAGAACAGAGATAAACAATGGGTTCCCTTCCTCTCCGTAGAGTAGGGGATTATGGCTTACTTTTCTCTGTGTTTCAAGGGAGGGTTCGATGAGGGAGAAGGTAGATTGAGAAATGGGATCGAAAAACAAAAGTCATTCGTAAAACTTTCACAGAGAGCCTGGGGTTTATCATGACCCCTTCCCAAATATCAGAAGAGTGGATCCATTCCAATCGCCTTTATCCCCTCTAATGAGGCTCCTGGGTTTTCATATAAGCTCTGTACCTCCATGAAACTGCAGATGCTGGGGAGAGCAAAGATTCCATGGAAATGGAGCCCATCATTACATGGAAGGACTTCCAGAAGACCATGCCCTGGGAAATTGTCATTCTGGTGGGAGGAGGTTACGCTTTAGCATCTGGAAGCAAGGTATCTTTTTTTTTTATGGTTTTGGAGCGTTGTGTGTTTTTGCAGAAGCTTCATTTAATTGGAGATCTCAGCGCTGGGAGGGATGACCTAACTTGTGATTTCTCTGGGACCAGTAAAGGAATTGAGTGAAAAAGAATGAGTGTCAGGCAGCTAGGTGGCACAGCGGATAGAGCACCAGCCCTGGATTCAGGAGGACCTGAGTTCAAATCAGGCCTCGGACACTTGACACTTACTAGCTGTGTGACCCTGGGCAAGTCACTTAACCCCAATTGCCCCACACACACACACACACAAAAAAAGATTGAGTGTCTATTCCACAATCAGTTAATTTCCCAGGGCATGGTCGTCTGATTGTCCCACTAACCAACTTTTCTAAGGATGTTGTTGTTGTAGCCATTTGTCCATTCTCGAAGGGAACCATGATGATGTCAGGACTTGCAGTGAACTGGATTTAAGTGAGGAAGGACTGTGCAAGGTCATCAACCTCACTCTCTCCTCCAGAGACATCTGGGTCCAGTGGCAAGATAGATATTGGAACAATCAGATACGGCCCCAGATGTTTAAGGCATTTGGGGTTAAGTGACTTGCCCAGGGTCACATAGGTAATAAGTATCTGAGGCCACATTTTTAACTCAGGTCCTCCCAACTTCAGGACTAGTGCTCTATCCACTGTGCCACCTAGCTGCCCCAGTTTCTAAGGATGAGATAGATGACTGGTTGTGCTTTTCTGTTTGCATTTTGTTTTAAAGATATCAAGAATTTAAGACAACAAACCCCTTCACAACTAAAGAGGGTAGTACCTTCAGATGGCCACATCACATTTATTGGTTCATGTTAAGCTTATAGTCAACTTAAAATAATAATGACATCATCAAACAACTCACATTTATATAGCACTTTAAGGTTTAGCAGCTAGATGGTGCCTAAGTTCAAATCCAGTCTCAGAAACTTACAATCTATGTGACCTTGGGTAAGTCACTTAACTTGTTTGCCTCAGTTTCCTCAACTACAAAATGGGAATAATAATAGCACCTCCTAGGATAGTTGTGAGGATCATAAGAAACAGTATTAGAAAAGCACCTAGCACAGTGGCTAACACATAGTGGTGCTTAATAATGCCTGTTTCCTTCCTTCTTTCATAGCCCTTTCTGAATAACCGGGAAGTACGTCATTTTCTCAGGAAATGCTTATTAAGCAAAGCCTCCTCATGCTATACTTGTACAATTGATTTAAAAAGCCCAAAACACTCAAATCCTATATTCAGTACTTATTACTGTTAAATTTTACCCTTTTTTGGGGGAGGAGTAATTGAGGTCTTTTTGATGTTTAAGTATAAAAACATTTGTATAGCTCTGGAGCTGCAGATCTTAAAGGTCAGCTGACTCAACTCCTTCATTTTACTGGGAAGGAAACTGAGGCCTCAAGGGGGTAAGTGGTACCTGAGGTTACGCAGGGATTGAGTGGCAGTAGGGGTTCAAATTCAGGCCCCATGACTCCAAATTCAGCACTCTCTCTACCTTAAACAATCACAGAGGAGCTACATTGGACTGATGAGGTAGATTTAAAGAGCCAAGTTCATAGTCCTTCTGCCCTGGTAAGTGTAGTTCTGAAACATGGATGGCTTGTGATCATGGCCCCAGTCACCCCAATTAGAAAAAGCAGACTCTCTAACGATTATTTAGGGGGTTGGGATCCCAGCTCTGCACTGTGATGGTCACTCTCAAGGCCCTGTGTGGTTTCTGGAGTTGTCCAGAGCTAGTGATGATGGCTAAAATTTAGATAGCACCTAATGTGTGCCTGCTGGGCATTGCACTAAGCACTTCACAAATATCATCTCATTTGGTCCTCACAACAACCCTGGGAGATCGGTGCTATTATCCCCATTTTAGAGATGAGAAAACTGAAGCAACAAGAAAGCAAGTGACTTACCCAGTGTCATACTGTTAGTAAGTGTCCAAGGGAAGACTAGAATTCCTTTCTTCTTGACTCCAGGCCTGGCATTCTATCCACTATGCCAGCTAACTGCGCCATGCCCTGAACAAAGGGACACAGGGGATGGAAAGCCTAGGGTCGACCACAGGTATTTATGAAAAATAAGGTATGGGCAACTTTTTTTTTTTTTTGCAGGGCAATGAGGGTTAGGTGACTTGCCCAGGGTCACACAGCTAGTAAGTGTCAAGTGTCTAAGGCTGGATTTGAACTCAGGTTCTCCTGAATCCAGGGCTGGTGCTTTATCCACTGCGCCACATAGTTGTCCCCTCAACTTTTTAACAGAATAAGAGAATATGCCTAGGTATCAGTCATAGCGGTGGAAGTAAGGCAAAGGAAGGGCCTAAGGACAGCCAATCACTCCTCCCCATTGCCCTCCAGTTATCTGGAAACAGTGACCCAAGGTTTCATCAGAGGTCTTAGCCATTCTTTCTGGAAGGCTCCAGGAGAGATAACTCAGAAGCAGAATGGATCCACGTCTGAACAAGAATCCCTCTGAAAGCCTCCATGACAAGTGTTCATCCAGAACATCTTACATGATTGCTAGTGAGAGGGAACCGGCTCAAACCTGAGCATGGGTAGAAGGTCAGTTTCACTTCTGGATAATACTCAGGGTCAGGAAGTCCTGTCCTTCTGTAACTGCTGCCCATTACTGCTCATTTTGTCGTCTGCTGCCAAGCAGAGCGAGTGTTTTCTGTCCCCCATCCAGCCCATCCAGTACTAAAGACAGGTGTCCCATCCACCCTGAGGCCTCTTTTCTCCAAGCTAATGGCCTTCCCTTGCTTCTACCAGTGCCTGTATGGAACCTTCCCTACTTATCCTGGACCCCCTCCTCTGGACAATCTCCAGCTCATCTATTTCCTTTCTAAAATGTGGCTCTCAGAATTAACCAGAATACTCCAGATGTGTTCTGAGCAGGTCAGAGTAGAGTGGGCCTATAACCACCTTAGTCCTTCTCTTATTACAGCCTAAAACTGCGTTAGCTTTTTTGTCTCAAACCACATTCCCTTACAGGCAGCATCATTTTCACACGTGAAATACATCATAAGAAAGAATTTCTCAGTAAAGGGGCAGCTAGGTGGCACAGTAGATACAGCACCAGCCCTGGATTCAGGAGGACCTGAGTTAAAATCCAACCTCAGACACTTAACAATTACTAGCTGTGTAATCACTTAACCCCAACTGCCTCACCAAAAATAATAATAATAATAATAATTTCTCAGTCATAAGAATGATCTAATGATAAAAGCTAGCATTTATATAGTGCTTGACAAAACATTATATGTGTTATCTCAGTTGATCCTCTCCTCAACCCTATGAGGTAGGTGCTTTTATTGTCCCTAGTTTACAGATGAGGAAACTGAAGCTGAGAGAGTGACTTGCCCAGGGTCACACAGATAAATGTCTGAGGCTGGATTTGAATTCTGGTCTATCTTGACTCCAAGTCTAGCGCTCTTACCTACCTACAGCACCAGTTAGCTGCCTCTATAACGTGTCTATTGCCACAGAAGGTGATGGAATGAGGGTTAATGGAAACCAGTCCTGATCTATACAAAGGCAGGAGTGGCCTATTTGGCCTCCAGAAATCCCTTACAAGAGTCCAGCTTGAAGATTCCTTGGCCATCTCAGGTATTTCCATCTCACTCTTACCCCGTCACTCTCCTTTCCTGCAGTCCTCCGGTCTTTCCACATGGATTGGGCACCAGATGTTATCCTTGAGTAGCTTCCCACCATGGGCAGTCACCCTGCTGGCATGCATCTTGGTATCCGTGGTGACTGAGTTTGTTAGCAACCCTGCCACCATCACCATCTTCTTGCCTATCCTCTGTAGCTTGGTGAGTAGAAACAGGGGGTAACCTCACTTCGCTGGTTAAACTGTTCCAAACAGCCCCAGTTTGGAGGCCGAGATCAACGGAAAGGGACAAAAAACGTGAGAGTCTATTCTCTTCTATTTCTGATTATTTCCAACAACTTTCAGAGTTTTACACCTCTGAGTCTCCCTTTCTGTTAGGTAGAGGATGAGTAGAAATAAGCTTAAATGATAGGAGAGGGGCCAATAGTTAAACATTAGAACAGCTTGAGTGCAATACTAGAATTCCCTTTCCAGAGTGAATGATTGGAAAAGTGTGTATTAAGCATTTAATGTGCAAAGCCCTGTACTGTGTGCAGAGGATACAAGTAAAAAAGCAAAACAGAACAGGAATCCATATTCCAACTGAGAAAACAACATTTATAAGAGGTTTCAGCTGCCAATCAGGTGGAAAAGTCAGGTGGTCCTCAGGCTAAGCATCAGAGCAGATGCTAATATACCTTCTTTAGTGTCATTTCCATTGATAAAATCATATATGCTGAACAGCTTGAGATGACAGCCAACAGTGTTAGGGAAGAACTGGTCAAAACAACATCAGGAGATTCCTTGTAGAGGCCCCCACAGCCCAGTGCAAAGTGATGCAGGCCCTTCACCTCCATAACCACCCCAACAAAAGTGTCTGAGCCAAGGTAGGAGGGAGCGGGTGAAAACTGAGAGTTACCCCAACCTCAGTAAGAGAACCCTTCTACCAGGTTCAGCTCAAGAAAGAAGGGGAAACAGTTGCCTAGGAGTTTGGAAGAGGCTGAGGCTAAGGAAATGATACATGATAGAAAAATGGTAGCAATCTGCCTCACTCCATCTATCATGAGACCCGGTGAAAAGGAGGCCAAAAAAATCCCTCCTCTTTCTTTATTTTTGTTCCTTTTCCACATCCCTTCCCTGCGCTCTGACATCTCCTCAGTCTCCTGCCTCTCTCCATTGGGCCAGAGGTGGGGTGGTATTGGTGAAATCAAGACAGTGGAGTCAAAATTCTGTAGTCGCCCATCATCTTCACTTAGAAGAAAAATCACATTTCAGAGCTATATACTGAGCATACTCAGCCATATGACAGACATGTGCCACTGGTCACAAAGAAGACTGAGAAAGACTGTAGATAGATGGTTTAATGCAACCCACTGCTACTGGGGGAAAGATCTCCAACCTATTGGGAATGGCTCAATAGCATCAGCACATGATATTGACTTAGAAAAGATGGTCTTTGCGAGTGGTAACTTCACATGATGGTAGCATCCTCCAAGGAGCAACAGTTAATATTACAATCATTCAGAACTCACCAAAAACAAACACAACAAAAAATGGGGGGGAGGGGTTTAATACTAAACTTAAAGCTCCTATTAATTCTCTCCTAGTCTGAAACCCTACACATTAACCCACTCTACACGCTGATCCCTGTGACCATGTGCATCTCCTTTGCCGTCATGCTGCCAGTGGGCAACCCCCCAAATGCTATTGTCTTCAGCTATGGCCACTGCCAGATCAAAGATATGGTAAGTTATGGGTACCCAAGGCCCCAGTATCTCCTCCCCATTCCCAGTCCATGAGAAATGAGTGTTTGCCCCCAACTCTCCTAAATAATAGTGCCCTTTACCAAAAACCGTGTTCCTCATCCTCAAATCAGACATCCCCAATAGCTGCTTTGCTGGTCCAGTCATCCTTCTTCCACTGGTCAAGCCACCCACCCTAAACCCTTAAGATCTCTTTGATGCCTTCGGGTGTCCTTTCCACCCCTCTCTGCTAGGTTCTGATTTGTCATGCACAAAAGAGAACTTCAGGAACCACTGCAGTACGGACCCCGCAGCCTTTAAAAGAGGAAAGGTCTCATTGAAGAGATGGAAATAAGAGGGTGGGACATCTTGGATTAATGATATATGTGATTAAAGGGGGGGAACTGGGGGTATTTACCCTATAAGCTTCAGACGGGCATATGATAACACTCAGGTGGAAGAGAGATTAGATTTGTCCTTGTATTCCCCAGAGGACATAACCACAAGCAATGGGTAGAAGTTGCCAAGAGGGGGCAGCTAGGTGGAGCAGTGGATAGAGCACCAGCCCTGGATTCAGAAGGACCTGAGTTCAAATTTGACCTCAGACACTTGACACTTACTAGCTGTGTGACCCTGGGCAAGTCACTTAACCCCAACTGCCTCACCAGAAAACAAAAACAAAAAGTTGCCAAGAGGCAGATTTAGACTTAATGTCAAGAAAAACTTCCTAACAATTAGCTCTGTCCAAAAGTAGACTAGAATGAATGCTTTAGGAGGTAGTGGGTTTCCCTTCTTGAGGTTCTTTAAGCAAAGATGGCTGCTTGTTGGGTATGTTATAGGGGGAGGTTCCTTTTGGTTATAGGTTGGAATACATGGCCACTGAGCTCCTTTCCAACTCTAAAATTTGGTGATTCTGAGTCTATGATCAATGATCTTTGATCTATTCTATGATCAGTATATGGGCTACGTACTTGTACCTTGGCTTCTCCACCAGATAATCATTCTACTAGCTGATCCCTCACAGAAAAAAATAATGCTTATTAAAGGTTATAACATCATAGATTTAGCACTAGAAGGTGGACTAGAGGTCATGAAATCCATTCTCTTCACTTTACAGATAAGTAAACTGAGGCCTAGAAAGTTTAAGTAACTGGCTCACTATTCACAAAAACTGTGAAGAACAGAGGCAGGATTTGAACCCAGGTCTTCTGCCTCCAAATTCAACATTCTTTTCCTTAAAATACCTTTTGTTAAAAGTACCATCAAAGGCTACAAATGTCATACTGTTCTGACTTTAGAAAAATGAAAGTGAAACATGCAGAGTTCATTTCATTCTTTGTCCAAAGCTTTCAGAAAGAGTGGCTAAAACCTCTGATAAAACCTTGGGTCACTGTTTCCAAGTCCTGAATACAATTATCCCTTCTACATCATGGGGGTTAGGGCTGTGGCACCCCCAAGATCTGGAAAAATCTGCATAAAATTTTTGGCCCTTCCTTAATACCAGAAAAGAAATCTGATTTTTTTTCTTTTTCTTTTATGAGGTGTTTACAGTACCTTATTGTAAAATTTGGGTTAAGCATTTTTTCTGTGTCATTTGTGGCTTCTGCAAAACTCCCCCCAAATTTCCATTTTTTTCTTATGCCAACCCACAATATACCCCAACGGAGAAAGGGGTGTGGAAGGGATAACTACATCATGATTCTTCATTCACCTTTCCACAGCTACATATCTCCCCTTCTCCCCAATAACAAAAAGAACAAGAACAATCTTGAGGTTTCTAGTTTATTGTAGTTTGTAGATATTCAAACCCTAGCCAAATACTATTTGTGAGAGGCAAGAGGGATGTAGGAACACAGCAGACCTCCAGTTAGTTTCCAGTTCTGCCCTTTACTAGCCACTTGATCTTGGCCATTTCATCTCTCTAACGTCAGTTCTCTTACTTCTAATGCAGACCCAACACAAGCTCAACATGCCACCTCCTACCTCCATGCATTTTCGTAGGTCATTCCTCAAAATATGCTCTCCTCCTCTGCTCTAAATTTCAGAATGCTTACCTTTCTCGAAGGCCATTTCCTCCACACAGCCTTCCCTGATCCCTTAACTATTAGTGCGCCTGCCTTCCTTCCTTCCTCCCTTCCTTCCATCAGGAAACATGCCTACAGCACTTTTTGCTGGATCTTTCATTCTCTATTTTGTCTTATGCTCCCCCTCCAGACCCTTCTCCAGTAGAATGTAGGCTGAGGAGAAAGACTAGTTTAATTTTGTCTCCATCCTAAGTGCCTAGTGCAGTGCCATGCATGTAGCAGCACTGAATGATGCCACGATATGAAGTATCTATATTTTCATCAGCATAGATATCCCTGTGTGGAAATTCCCTCTACCAAATGACTTAATAGATAATAATAGCTAACATTTAAACACTGCTTTAAGGTTTGCAGAGTATGTTACCTGTCATCTCATTGTTATTCCCATTTTGCAGATGAGGACCCGGCCTTTCCCTGGGTCATGCTGGGTCTGAGGCAGGATTCAAACTCAGTTCTTCCTGACTCCAGTTCTAGCAGTCTATCCACCAAGCCACTTAGATACTTGCCTGAGGTACACAGAGGTTAGTGATCTGCCCAGAGATGCATTCCAAGTCTCCAAAGCCAGATTGGAATCTGGGTCTTCCTGACTCCTACCCCAATACACTATCCATTATACCATGCTGTTACCTAGAGGTTGGCAGCTAAGTAGCACAGTGGATAGAGTGCTAGGCCAGGAGTCAGGAAGACTCATCTTCCTAAGTTCAAATGAGGCCTCGGACACCTACTGGCTGTGTGACCCTGGGCAAGTCACTTTAACCGCTGTTTGCCTCAGTTTCCTGATCTGTAAAATGAACTGGAAAAGCAAATAGAAAACCACTCCTGTATCTTTGCCAAGAAAACCCCAAATGGGATCACAGAGAGTCAGACACCACTGAAACAACTCAACAGCAACAACTTAGGGATTAATAAATATCGAATTGATTTGAACCTACTTCCTGTTCTAGTGAAGATAAAACAAGACAAAGGTTCTGAAAGCTTCATATATTTTAAAAATACTATACAAATGTGTAAACAAAAGGCAGCAGGGTACAGCGAGATATCCTAGAAACCAGGAAGACTTGGTTTTAAGTCCCATATCTGATACATACTGGTGTGAGCCTCAACAAATCACTGAGTATTTTAGGTAACTCTTATCTATAGCTGTAAGTTGCAGAGAAGGTAATGACCTACATTGGTAGAGGGAGTTTCCTTATTACGAAGTTCCCTATACCAGTAAAAGCATAGGTCTAGTCTCTATTCCTATTGGCGTGGGGCTGGTGACTTTGCACAACCCTCCCTCTCACTTAAAAATCCAACTCAGTGCAAGTCATGGTCCTCTTCGAGAACAAAGAACAAAACAACACCAGTATCTATTGCTACTATTACCTCTATACATATTCAACAATAGGGACACCCACTGCTAACTCTTCCTCTCTCCTCTCACTGTCTAGCAGATGGTATTCTCAAGTGGACTACCTGCTTTTTTCAGACTTCTACCTTGGTACCAAAACAATGGCCTTTATTGCCCCAGAATTTAGACAATGGGCTTTTATGCTAACCATAGCAAAGGACCAGAACAATTAATAACTCCCCAGCTCAGGCTAGAGTACAGTAGGGAGAGGTTTCCCCTGTCTAGTCATTTGTTTGAAAAAATTTCCTAGCATACACTTTTCCCTTGCAGTTTTTCCAAGTAAGTGCCAGGCTAGGTTTGTTTTGTATATACTCTTTGTATGCTTGGCAACTCCCTTGGGTGGAGTAATAGTTATGCTTACGTTACTAATCTTTCCATCTGGCCAAGCTGTTCCCACATCTCCCACACTCTACACATAATTCTGCCCAGTGCTATGGCATAAATGGTATGGGTAAAGGTTACTGAGAAGATATTCCCTGGTAAGAGTCCCCATGCTGGTCCTATCTCCAACAGAAAGGGGTGAGCGGAAAGAAGTAGATATAGGCAATCTCCACTGACAGATAGAATACCTATAGTGTCGATGAAGCTGGCATTGTTCACCCTTTCCCATTCCTAACTCCTGAGAAATTTCCCTTCCTTTCTCACCCTTCTATAATTACCTGGCAAAACCAGAACACATGGCAGAGGAACAAGAACATTTAGGAGCAGTGGTAGGAAGATGTAAGGTAAAGCCAAATGATAAAATGGCAAAGGTGATGTAGCTCCCACAATTGAGACACTCCTCTCTCCCTCCTCGCCCCAACTCCCTCCCAGTGAGTTTGTGCCTTTGGGTTTAGGTAAATGACTGGAATATATTGGTTTGTTTCCTATAGGTGAAAGCCGGCTTAGGTGTCAATGTAATTGGACTGGTGGTAGTGATGGTGGCTATCAACACTTGGGGAATTAACCTCTTCCATTTGGATACCTTTCCAGCCTGGGCTAAGGTCAGTAACATCACTCATCAGGCCTAGCACATGTGGACACACTCACCAAACCAAAGACAGTGAGTGCAGGGAGAGTCCAAACGGCAAGCTAAGGAAGTTGACATGTACACACAACCCCGGAGCCAAGCAATCTGAAGCATTCTTCTCTTCAAAGGCCAGTCACATGTGCATGGAAGAAAAATTTATCAACTGGAAGGAGAGACATTCTGATTTTCCACTGACTTCTTTCCTGCCTGTCTTATAGTGGTCATTAAGAAAGTAGATTTGAATTTTTCCCATTCCTTTCTATCCATTCCCTTTAGATTTAAAAAAACAAAAACAAAAAACAGAGATGTGGTTTTATGTAGGGCCCTTCTAGAAGAAAGCAGTTTCTCTTTTCAAAGCCAGAAAACCTGAGGAAGAACTCTACATCCAGTCTTGCCTGTGCAAACCCTGCCCTGTATTTTAAAAGCAACCTCTCACTGCAGTCCAGAAGCTGAGTTCTTCTCCTACAACAGCCGACCTGGATCTACCCTGTAGCATGTTACAGCATTAAATGTCCCTTTGGAGAGCTGAGGAGTGAAACTGTCAAGTAGAGAAGCACAGAAGGTAAAACAATGCTGGTTAGAATAATTAACACTATTTCTCATCATTCTAGGTGCCTCTCCCAGCTCCTAAAAGGCAACTTTAGTTTCTTTCCTCTAAATAATGGATTGTCCTAACTCCTGCCAAGCAGAACCTCTATTACAACTTCTTCCCCACCGGCATTACCCTTGTTGTCTGTAGCATTTCCCTCTAGAGGAGTAACACAAAGGGGGGGTGGGGGGGGGGAAGGATGTTTCCCTTTTCAGATAGGTCCATACCGTTTTCTATCTCAACATGAAAAGAAGTGCTCAGAATTAATAAGCTTTAGAGTTGGGAGGAACTTAAGAATTCTAGTCCAGCCCTCTCATTCTACAGATAACGAAACTAAAAACTAAGGCCCATAAAAGTAGACTCTCCTAATGTCATATAGGCAATAGTGACTGAACTAGAATTTGAAACCAGGGTCCCTGATTCCAAACCCAGCACTTCTACTACACCAAGCTGGGAGGGACAAAAGAATGAAGGGTAAAAGGAGATTGGCACCCCTCTGTCTAAGTTGCCTCAAGCTTCCCATTAACATGAATATTTTCTCAATGGTTAGGGAGGAAAAAAAATTTTTATGACTATTTTATCAGAGAACTAAAAATTATATATAAACCAGTAAAGCTGCTAAAAGTATTATTTTAACTCTATTTAACCCTACATAGAACTAGAAGGGACCACAGAAAACTATGAAGCTTTTATCATTTCCTAAGACCCTTCCTTAGCAGTAGCTAACACTAGGTGGGTGCTAGAAGGTACATTCTGATAGGGAATCATTGTCATACCTTGCAGACTAGAAGGCCCTGTAGGGCACAAATGATCTCATATCTTTCTGTTTTCCCTAGTGCTTAGCACTATTTCCTGTGCAGTAAGCATCCAGTAAATGTTTATAACTAATGAATATTCCAAAAAGACCATTTCAGAATACAAGCTTCAACTCAATGAGAACTAGCCTACTGTCCCATAATCGGGTTCTATACAACTAAATGAATGCTCATTATTCCAGTAGTTCATCAGCATCATATATTTCTAATCACTGACATCAGTTATTTGCTAAATGTCTTTGAAAGAAGCCCTTGTAGTCATCTGCACTGATTTTAATTGGCTTTAAGTTCCTTGTTAGCATGTTTGACTCCTCCTACATGAGTAACATAAATAAAATCAATTATTTAGCTTCTCTGGGTTGTGAAGATTCTTTTATTATCTAAAATTAGCACTCCATATTACTCATATTCCTATACTGTCTTAAGGATTTTATAAGAGATCATTTGATTTCAGAGTGGTGGGAGAAGGAAGAAAATATATGTGAAAAATAGAAACCAGGACTATGAGAGAACTGCTCTTTCCTGAAGTCATTAATATCAACCACGGCTCCTAGTCCCGTCATACAAAATCATCTTTTCTACTATTCTAATGTTGGGCACTAACACGGTTACTTCATATGAACAGTATTTTCTAACCATTAACACTCCAATACTTGATAACATCATTGCTCACGTAGCCCCCTTCCACAGGTATGTTTCTCTTACCAAGTTCCCAAAATAAGCTATTCTTTCTAGACTCAAAGAATTTTAGACCTGGGAAGGACATAAGATGAAGCTAGAAAGGATCTCAGGAGTTCAATCCAACCCCCTCATTTCACAGATGAAAAAAAATGAAATTCCAAGAGTTTAAGTGATTTGCCCAGGGTGATACAGCTAGCATCTGAAGCAGATCTACCTGATTTCAAACCCAGTGCATTACACACCACACATAACATCCTACCTCTCAACTTCTTCATTTTATAACTAAGGAAATGGAGACTCAGAGTGGGGAGAAAACTTGCCAAAGTTACACAGTGAAGTAGTCGCAAAGCTGAGACCACCAGGACCAAGGTCTCCTGACTCCTAGTTGTATGGCTCTTTCTACCATGACATTTCTTAAATTCTTAGATATTCCTCCATAGTGTTGAAGGTAATCAATATTTGACAATTGGCTACACAATTATGTTTCTCAGACTCAAAGATGTAACTTGAAAACTTGACGATCTATGTAAACTCCCTTTTAAGGCTCAATGTATTCCCTTCCCCAAGCCGGGAGCCCTAGCAATAAGGGTGAAACTAGTACATCTCAACTAAGGATCAAAATGCTACATTGTGGGGCAGCTAGGTGGCACAGTGGATACAGTACTGACCCTGGAGTCAGGAGTACCTGAGTTCAAATCCAGACTCAAGACAATAGCTGTGTGACCCTGGGCAAGTCACTTAACTCTAATTGCCTTGAGGAAGAAAAATGCTACATTGTAGTCCAGAACAATGGTATCAAACTCAAAAAGAAATAGATGCATTTGGGGCCACATGTTAACTTAGAAAACCACAAAATAACACTATCTTTCTTGCACTGTATTTTTGTTAAACATTTCCCATTACATTTAATCTGGCTCCAGCCACTCAGGGAGTCATTACCTCCTGCCATAAAGATGATGAACTCAAAAGGCAGAATGAGACATACATTTTTAGACATGGTCAAAATATGAATTTGTTTTGGTGCACTATGCATATTTATTGTGATGGTATTTTAATTATTATTCAGTGAAGAGAAGTGACAAGAAATGCTTGATAAAAATAATTTTGAAAAAATAACCAGGAGATGCTAAATAATCTTTGGCAATTAAAAGACACGCAATGATTTTAAACTGTTATTTAGTCATGGATACTGCTTTTTCTCTTGATGGAAAATGGATCAGAATCTTACACTGAAATCTATGATAAATGAATCATGCCTCAGTTTTTATTCATGTAACTTAGCAATCTCAGAACTACTAATATACTGGAAGAAGCAAAAATGAAAAGAAAAAAATGTTATGTACAAATTACAATACAGGAAATATAAGAGAAAGCTCATTTCCTCCATGATAGTATATAATGTTCCTTCAGCAGAGGCTAATCAGCGCACACTGAAAAAAGGGTAGACCACAGGGGAAATACAAACATTGGAATAACATCCAAAGTGTGAGGTCTAGCCTAGTGGAAATGAAAACATTATGTGCTATAAATATACGTGTACACACTCTGTGAACATATTTAAAAATACTCATATATAGATGTCTTCTATTTTACTCACATTCACAGAAATGGAAATTGAAGAGGAGTAAATTAGGTGGAAAAAATGAAATGGGGGAGTAAAACTGTTCTTTTAGTTCATGCAGCAGGGTGCTGAAGTTTATAACAGCCTAAAACACCAAATCAGAAGGAGCTAAAAGCATTAGTAATTTCAGCCAATGAAATTATGACCCTCCCTTTTTTGGCAGAACATTTAAAGCTTTTCTGTTCTTCATAATGTAAAAGTACAGTGAGTACAGCAATGTTTTCCAAATTACTCCACAGAATGCACATTCTACATAAACTTTAGAAAAGTGAATCATGTACATATTCTCTCATTTGCTCCCTCACAAGAGCCCGGTATGGTAGATAGGAAAAGTAATTCCTCCATTTTATAGATGAGGGAACTAGAATTCAAAGGCTCGCCAAAGCACATAGCTAAAGAGCTGAGCAGGATGCAAACCCTAATTTCAGAATCTACATTCAATGGTCATTCCATTTACATCATGCTCTTTTGTAGAAACAGTGAGGATCTAAGACTAAGGCTTTGTATAGATGCCCCAAAACTTGCCTATTTAGTAAAACTCTACTTTTGGGTAAAGACAAAACTTCTGATGAGTTCCTCTAGATGGTCTTGTGACAGAAGGGAAGGGGAAAACAACTTTCAATAAACCAGTTTCCCCAGAACCTCTGAGAATTTGTAAAGATAATAAAGATGATAAAGTAATAATCAATGTTGGCAGTCCTATGGGAACACAGGCACACAAACTGTTGGAGGAGCTATGAATTGGGCCATTCCTTCTGAAAAATTATTTGGAGTTATGTGACTAAAATAAAAATCCTTTAACCCATCATTACTACTCCTGAGAATATAATTCCAAGGAGGTCAAGACAGAAGAAGAGGTCTTAAATATACCAAAATATTCATAACAGCACTTCTAATAATAGCAAACAGAAAGCAATGTTGTTGTCATCAATTGGGAAATGGCTGAAAAGACTGTGGTACTTTAATGTTTGCAGACACCATGACAGAGTGGATAACATGCTGGACACTGAGATGAGAAAAAAGACCTCAATTTGAGTCCACCTCTCATGATTACCACTTGTTCAGCCATGAGCAAATTACAACCTCTCTCGGCCTACCTCCTCATCTGTAAAACGGGAATAATACCTCAAGTACCTACCTCACAGAGTTAATGTAAGGCTCATGAGGTAATCTATAAGTTACTTATAAGCTTCAAAGCCCTATATAATGATAGCTTGAAGCAGCTAGCATTTATATGGCACTTTAGGATTTGTAAAAGACTTTACAATATTTTCATTTTTATCTCCAAAACCCTGGGAGGCAAAAGCTATTATACCCATTTTACAAACAAGGAAACTAAGGAAGACTCTTCTCTCTGAGAAGGTATCTAATTTTTGAAAACAGCTAAAAGTTGTTCAGAACCAAGTGGTTCTAACCAGGTAGATTAGACCAGCTGGTCAAAGGCAGTAGAGCTTAGTAGAGACAGGAAGCCTTGAAGTCAGGAAGACTTTGCTTCTAGTCCCACTTCTGATATATAATGGCTATTGGACCTTGAGTAACTCACCTAACTTCCCACTGCCCTAGGAAACACTCTAAACAAACTAAGTTGTAAAGCAAGTGATCTGCATTTGTAGATCAGCAATGCAGTGGATAAAGTGCCAGGCCTGGAGTTAGGAAGACTCATCTTCCTGAGTTCAAATCCAGCCTCAGATACTCACTAGCTGTGTGACCCTGAGCAGATTACTTAACCCTGTTTGCCTCAGTTTCCTCATTTGTAAAATGAGCTGGAGAAGGAATGGCAAACCATTACAATATCTTTGCCAAGAAAACTCCAAATGGAGTCATGAAGAGTCAGACATGACCGAAACGACTAAACAACAAACAAATGATATCAATAGATCTGGCCGAAAATCCAAAATAACCCCAGCTGGTCAAAACCATTTGTCTCTCCCTTTCCCTTGTTCCCTCCTCCAGCCCCCAAAAAGTAACAACAGTAGTTTTATTGTGGTTTAGATATCAGTTCCAAAGGCAATGTTAACTAAACAGAATAGCACCAATTTTGGAACTGGAAGGGCCCTTAGAGATCCTCACCTTGAATACTTTAAAAAAAAATTTTTTTTTTTAGTGAGGTAATTGGGGTTAAGTGACTTGCCCAGGGTCACACAGCTTGTAAGTGTTAAGTGTCTGAGGCCGGATTTGAACTCAGGTCCTCCTGAATCCAGGGCCGGTGCTCAATCCACTGTGCCACCTAGCTGCCCCAAATACTTTCATTTTAAAGAAAAATAAACTGAAGCCTAGAAAGATGATGTTACTTGCCCATGGTCAAAGAAGCTCTACAAGACAAATATTTGTAATTCTGGTCTCTGGATATCAAATCTAGCAGTAAGTTCCTTACTTACTACAGGGCACGGTGTAATGGGAACATCATTTGGAAAAGTTTGTGGTTTCCCAAGGGGAAACTTAGCAGTCTACTGCTTTGGATCGCTAAGTTCTGATGTGGTTTTTTTTTTAATTCCTTACTTTATAGTTACAAAATATACTGCTATGCTGGGTGCGTATAAAAGCAGGAAAAACTAGTTCTTTCTGCTTATAGGTTCTGTTAAATAACTTGGGTAATGACACACCACAAGTGTGGTTGCTAAAAACAAAAAAAAAATTTTAATTAAAAAAAGCAACCCACAAGTCTCACTAAAGCAGGATTCCTAATCAAATAATATTTAATTTTGGCATATTTTAAAATATGTACTTTTAAATTAGTGTGTGGATTGGTAGTTCATCTGCCCAGCAGCAGGGATCATGGAAGAGAACTAAATGTATATAGTGGTGGAATGTTCCTTGAAATAAATGGCTGAATTTGAAAAACAAAAGTTGTAGGAGGTGAGCCAAATTTTTTCCAGAGAATATATCTTTGAAATAATTAAAATAAATATAAAAGTACAGTGCAACAAATATTTTCTTTATATACAACTTTTCACTTATACACAATTACAGAAAGCTAAATCTCTTTAAAATGAGAATGATTACATTTAGGAGGCAATATAGGACAAAATAAGTACATTAATCATAGAAAAACACATTCCAAGGAGACTAATCTCAAAAGCAAGTTTAATGTGTTATTTCTTTTTCCCCCCCAGGGCATATACTGTTCAGCAACTAAGAGGTCTGGGAAAAAAAATACTTGCTCATTATTTAACAGGTTACACAAATAATTATAAAACTGCTGTGCTATGACCTAAAATAAATGAAAGTCACCAGAAATCAATTGCTATATAATGGTTTTAATTGATTTGGAACAACATTGTTTGACACTAAATGCTTATAAAGCATCCAGTGTGGTAGACATAATTAGAGAATTCGTATTACTGCCATCTGTTCAGTCATAAAAACAGCAACTTAAAAGTTACCAGAAATCCACAATTTAAAAGATAAGGGGAGAGACCACTAATCAAAACTAGCATTTCCTAGTCAAGCACCATGACTGAAGTAACAGAATCTCCCACGCAGGTAACAGGGGTCAGCGGAGTCCGGGAGGGGTAATAAAGGGTAGTTTGGGTGGTACAGGTGTATTTTAGCTCAAGGCATCTCAGTGTATCTCAGGGTGAAGAAAGTCATCCAGTCCTGCAGGAAAGAACGGGAGCTTTTGTTTCGAATAGGAAAGCATCCAGACGACATTACTACATGCTGGCATTAAGAGCTAGGAGGCTTCTTCTTGGCGTCTACATCTTTTTTAATCTCTTCAAGCTTTTTGGCCAAGTTCGGAATCTTTGAAAAGAAAAGAAAAAATTTTAACTTTGCATCTAACCAATACCCTCCCTCCCCATCCACCAAAGACAAATAAGTTTCACAAATATGTATATCATATAAATTTGACAAGTTTACATTTCTTTCCAAAAGAGTTCTAAAATCATAGAAATAAGTGCTACTAATACTGCTACTTGAGTACTAAAATATGTAAAAATTTTGTTAAGTTAAAGGAGGAGGCTTCCTTGAAAATGAAGACTATTTCCCTATTTTCCACTATATCACACATTCAAATGCTGTATGAATGAATGAAACTCATAACTAGGAAATTTTATCATTCCAATGATAAGGTTGATACTGCAAATGCTCTTTATTACACAAAAATCTGAGTCTTGAAGACTAACAACATTTTACCTACCATTCTTTAAAGCAAAAACATCCTTTCCTCTGAAAATCTTTTCAGAGGCTCATTTCCATTTCACCTTACCCCCCTCCATTGGTAGTTAGGCAATCCTGAGTTTCTAATCTGCTTTTATAAATGATTCATTCTGTGATTCTGGGAAAATAAACTGTTATAATCTCCATTCAACAAATGAGGAGGCCATGACTAAGAGGAATGGTTACTTTCCCAGGGTTCACCACAGCAAGTAAATGTCTAAGGCCATTTTTGAACTCCCAAATTCAGTAATCTATCCACGAAACCATCTTGCTTCCTTAGATAGTTCTGAAGAAATCTAAATAACTTGTAGAAATTGGGACTATAAAAACCAGTCTTAAAATTATCAGTAAATTCTGTTACTATAATTAATTTCTCTCTACAAGTGGAAGTGATATGAAGCAAAAATTATCCTGCTAAAGGTCTTTTATGCCCTTTCCACTTGATTTTCTACAGGACTTGAAGAAGAGCCCCAATTAAATGAGAAAAATTACAGCAGAAGATCATTGGGAGATTGCTCTCAATTGCTGACAAGTCGCCTTCTTGTGGCGACTTGGGGCAAAGATAGCACTATGGCAGTATTAAAGCGTAAGGAAAAATATCTACTAAATGCTGGACTTACTCCAAGATTTAACCCACAGCCATCATCCCTTATATATTTAAGGGGAAACTGCTCCTTATTTTTGCTGGGATTCAGTTCTGGCAAGGAAAACACCCACAGTTAAGGTAAATCACTATAAAACACTTCAATAGAGACAAAAAGGTCTTAGATGACAGCCACTTACATCATAGTTCTGAGCCAGATACATCCCGACCACATTGCCGAGTGTAAATCCTAGCTGAAGGAAAAAATGGAATAGGAGTTACAGATGTAAAGGGAAAAAGGAATAAGTATTTAGACAGCACTTATTAAGTGACAGGCACGATGTTAAGCACTTTACAAATACCATCTCACTTGATCCCAAATTGATATAAATTGACATTCTTTTTTGGAGAACAAATTTGGCAATACATGATGGAGTTACAAAACTCCCCTTGACCCAATGATCCCAGTAATAGGCATATATCCTGGAAATTTTTTTTTAATGAAAAGGAACCATATCTACACAAAATTCTACACAAAATCACTTCTGTTTCTTTATTTGTAAAAGCAAACCAGAAACAACTTATATATCCAAAGATTGGATATATATGAACAAATAAAATACATCATCACAATGTAATTGAATATTATTGTATTGTTACAAATAAGGAATATAAAGAAACATGGAAAGATAAAAGGCAAATGCAGAATCAGAATATACACACTGAATGCAACTATATAAAAACAAGACTTTATTTAAGTAAACAGATCAACACAGGACAGTAAACTATTTTGTTAATATCTAAATTCTTTTCTTTAAATTGTTGCCCCCCCCAAAAATCAAAAATCATAAACAAATAAATAAATCATTCTGATTGGTATAGCATTCTTATAAGTTAGCTCCTTATTTGTATTTGTTTACACAAATTTATGACAAAACTTTGGGGGGGGGGCGTGCGGTAATGAGGGTTAAGTGACTTGCCCAGGGTCACACAGCTAGTAAATGTCAAGTGTCTGAGGCTAGATTTGAACTCAGGTCCTCCTGAATCCAGGGCTGATGGATTATCCACTAAGACACCTAGCTGCCCCTGACAAAACTATTTTAAGTTAAAAGTTATGAGTGTTGACCTTTCCTCTCCACTTATGAGAAAAGGTGGCCAAGAAAGCTTAACACCAAATCAAATACTATGCCATCTTCCGTATTATTCCACAGACAGATGCAATGAAATTTCACCCTATCTTCTCATCCAGTATTAAAGTGCAAACTCATTTTCCTTGCCAAGGCTAACCTCTCCACATGGGTCGTTGATCCCATACCCTCTGCAACCTTACTACTCTTATACCTATCTTCAATCTTTGCTCTCTCTCTACGAACCAGCTCCTTCCTATTTGCCTACAGACATGCTCAGATTGCTGCATCCACAAAAATCCTTTGTCCCTTTATGCTAACATCTTTTTTCTCTTTTTTGCCGCTAAACTTCAAGAAAAAGAAGTGTGCATTCACTGACATACTTTCCTGTCCACTTAACTCCACAGCCCCCACAATCTGGCTTCTGTCCTCACTCTATTGAAATTACTCTCTCTAAAGTCTCCAAAACACTTTTTTGTTTTGTTTGTTTGTTTTTGTTGTTTTGTTGTTTTGGGGCGTTTTGGGGGGAGAGGGGGGTGGTGGAGCAATGAGGATTAAGTGACTTGCCCAGGGTCACACAGCTAGTAAGTGTCAAGTGTCTGAGGTCGGATTTAACTCAGGTCCTCCTGAATCCTGGGACTGGTGCTTTATCCACTGCGCCACCTAGCCGCCCCCTCCGAAACACTCTTAATTGCTCAATCAACCGGCCTTTTAAAATTTTTCCTCTTGAATTTTAAAATCTTTTTGACACCCTCTATAGGAAACTTATTCCTTCTTCATTTTAATTCAAATCTATTCATTCTCTATCAGTGGCATCATAGTTAATTGCTTTTCCTCAATGCCAAACATTTGAAATGATTGAGGGGAAGGGCTAGAATAGAGGTAAATCAGATATATCAGAAGTTAATCATTTAATTATTATACAGTTTTCTTTGATATAATATTAATTAATAATAACAAACCACTATGGCCAAACTTTAAGGTCAAAATTACAGATGCATATGCCAGAACAAAATACAGCTTTATCTTATAGTTCTGGAGAAGATAGATTGTGCAGTAGGTAAAGTTCCAGACTCATTGTCCTGAGTTCAAATCTAGCCTCAAACACTTACTAGCTCTATGACCTAGACAAGTCACCTAACCCTGTTTGCCTCAGTTTCCTCATCTGTTAAAAAAAAAAACTGGAGGAAGAAATGGCAAACCATTTCAATATCTGCCAAGAAAACTTCCAAGGGGTCACAAAGAATCAGATATGACTGAAAAATAATTAAACAATAACAACAAATACTTGCATTTGTACATAATACAAGCCTGTTTGGATGAGTAAATTAAGAGAAGGGGGAAAAGGAAAAAAAAAAAGACAGAACACAAAGAGAGGTCTCTCACAAAAAACCAAATTCCAGTAATTTTCTTTAGAAAATTGTGACCTTTCCACAACCATCATGTCACATCCCAAACTGTTCAAATTCTTTTTGCAGACACTTAAATGTGAGGGTAAAATAGAGCCACCTTAAAAGGGGGGGGGGGCAGCTAGGTGGAGCAGTGGATAGAGCACCGGCCTTGGATTCAGGAGGACCTGAGTTCAAATTTGGCCTCAGACACTTAACACTTACTAGCTGTGTGACCTTAGGCAAGTCACTTAACCCCAATTGCCTCACCAAAAAAAAAAAAAAAAAAAAAGGATGGAATTTGACTAGTTTTTTTCCCACAGACTTTCAAAGAACCAAATTCTTTTATGGATGTCATTTCATCTGTGCTAGGGCTCTCTACAACTACATAATGGTTCCACTTCCTTTTCCAAGCCTACCTCTTAGATATTTTAAATTCATAATTCTTCATCGTATGTAATAGGCTCTGACCTATGTCTACTATGTATCTCTCCACTGCCCTTTAGATGACCTAAAATTTTGAGTATGATTTGCAACCATAAGGGATCATCAGAAGAATATTGGTATTTAAAACACAGGTTTGCAGGAGGGATATACTGAGATATGGAGAGTAGATATGGAGTGTATGAGGTATTCAGAGCAGGACAAGCACCTCTGTCGTGAAGGCTGCTAAGTCTTTTTCAGGGCTGCTCATCCACCTTTGGTGTCCACCTTCACCCAACTCTCACCTGTGGCTCCAAGAAGGTATAGTATGCAAAACACCCACACCCTGGTAAAACCACCTATGAAGACAGGCTAGCCAGGAAGAGCATAACCAAGAGGCCTCAGAGTCAGGGGATGGCTGCCCCAAGCATGTGAAGACTTCTCCCAGAGGAACATGCAGAGGAGGACAATGGCCATGCAGGCAGCTGAAGCAGGCACTGTGGGGTGCTTCGGGTTTGGTCAGACACTGAAGATGTCAAGGTCATCCACTAACGTTTGTCTTGTCACTGACTGGATTTCAGTGACAGGAAGAAAAGTGAGGCTGATAACTTTGTGCAACTCTGCCTCACTTAAATAATTCACCCAGGAGTAAAGATGTCACTCTGTGATGTCACTGGCCCTCTTCAGAACTGAGGGCAAACAACAAAACAATGTTGGGCTATACAAAAAAGCTAAGAACAAAACATATCAATAAATCTTATATTTTTTTAAAATGTGGTCTTAGAGAAAAGATGAAGAAATCTACCTCTCTCCCTTTCTTAGAAAGGTGAAGCTATATGGCAGCATATTTATTTAACTGGTTTTTCTTCTTTGCTAAAAAGCAAGGCTTATTGGGTAGAAAAAGAGGGAGATATTCAGAAGCGTCTCATGTAAAAAGAAAAAGCATCAATAAAACAAAAATAAAAATAAAGCTTTTAATTTCTGGGAGATGCTTGCAGTCATTAAAAGCACTACACAATTTCCCACTTTCCTGTACCCTTTTCAATTCTGGTCCCATTTTGTTACCCATCTGCAGTGTCTATCCAAAATACATGTACTGACAGACGAACAGATTATTCACCCAAGTACATTTTCAGTCTGGACAAGAAGCATCCTTCTACCACTTTTTTACCCTCTGGGGAAAAACTCTTAGGCCAAACTCTTGATTGATTCTGGATTTCAATTAGAAGGCTGTGCAATATTCTGGGACTTGAAATCAATCAACACAATGCTAAGGATAATCCAGAAAACCTGACCAAACACATGGAATCTCTATACCACTCCCTCTCCCTCTCTTTGACTTGAACTTTGCACTTGACATCTTCCAGGGCAGGGTCAAAAATCCCTGACAAGTACATGTCTATCTGCTCTGTGTTTCATTTGATAACAACCAGGAAGTCAAGGTTGTACCTTTCAAGGACTCTTCTATGGTCTCAACATAAGCATGAAACACACCATGGCGGAGAACAATCTTCGAAGCAGCAGACCTTATCTACCCATTCATATTCCTCCTTAACAGTCAATAAACATAGAAGGATTCTGCACATGCTAAAAACAGGTCCATTGAAAAGATGTGGGATACTACAGAACATGCCTGCAAAAGCCTACCTGTTCTCCCATACCCCCATCATGGGCCCCTCAACATATGGGCAAATCATTCTCATAAAGCTTCTATAGAGATAGGAAAGCAGGCACAGGGGTCCATAGTGACTGATGTTCTCAATCACTTTTTGTCTGTAGTTAATATTTTGTTTCCCAAGCATTTGGCATCCTCCCCTTTTTCAGATTTATTGGGAATCAACCCAAACTCACCTTTTGCTTTTTTGTTTGTTTGTTTGTTTGTTTGTGAGGCAATTGGGGTTAAGTGACTTGCCCAGGGTCTCACAGCTAGTAAGTGTCAAGTGTCTGAGGCTGGATTTGAACTCAGGTACTCCTGAATCCAGGGCTGGTGCTTTAACCACTGCGCCATCTAGCTGCCCCCCTACCTTTTGCTTTTAACAAGTCCGAGGTCAGACTATATACAGATCAGCCAAGTCAGTTTAAATGTACATAACTTGTTGTTTCCTGTCTTTTAAGACATAGTCAGTATCTATTTCATTACTTAATTGGTGCTTCCGATTTCCAGCACCTTCTCACTTTTTCCCTGAAGGAAGTATTCATGGTAGTAGGTAACTCTTCTGTGAAGGCCAAAGCTTCTGTCCTTTTCCTTTTCTTAATCTTGAGCCACTTGCTCCAACATTTTTGCTGACCTCCTCTATACCTACCTTTGCAATTAAATCACTGAGTATTAAGACCCTTCAAATCAAATTAAATGGGCTTTATTAAGTCCCTCACAGAATTTTTCTATCATCCTCTGAATTGACTGCCCAAACTACAATTATATTCATGGTGGGTGTTTGTTTTGGTCTTTACAAATTTTCATAGTGACTACTCAAAATATAAATTGTACCATGAAATAGAAATTACTGTTGCATTTAAACATAACAGCTCTAAAACCAATTCTGCCAGCTAATTTATTTGCCTCTCCAAAAACAGCCTGTGTGCCATCTTTCCATTTAGTTGCAACTCCCTTTTGTCTCCTTGATTTATTTATATCAAGAATGTCAAAATTGATGTGATTCAGTTACTCCAGTGGTATGTCCACTCAGTGGTCACTGGACATGGACTTCACTTTAGAGAAATAACTGAATCCACATTACAGACTGTCTAGAGGCCATACAATTCTCAGTCCCCTTTGTTCTCAGCGGATCAAATACCCGCAAAATCCAGGGAAGTGGGAGGGGTGAGAGGTTAGAAAATTTATAAGGTCAACAATGGGAAATCACTACACAATTTGAAGACAGGGAATGACATTAGTCTGGAACCTATACACCTACAGACTTTGACAGGAAAAAGTAGAAAGCCTGACCCAAAGTGGCAGTATGACTTTTATTGGTGGTGGTGGTGTTCAGTCATTTCAGTCGTGTCTGACTCTTTGTTGACCCCATTTGAGGTCTTCTTGGCACTGTTACTGGAATGGTTACTTGACAAAGTTACATTTCCTTCTCCAGCTCATTTTACAGATGAGAAAACTAGGATAAAAGGAGTTAAGTGACTTGCCCAGGGTCACACAACTAGTAAGTGTGTGAGGCCAGATTTGAACTCAAGAAGATGAGTGTTCCTGACTCCAGGTCTGGCACTGTATCTACTCTGCCTCCTCACTCACTGCTCAGCAGCGGGACTGGTAGGAGGCAAATCCAAGAGACCTTTATAAAGAAAAATCACCAAAACCTGGTGATAGAGTGCACATAAAAGGGGAGGTTGTTCAAAGTGTCAAAGATGACAATTTCTAATCCAGATGAGTAGTGATTCCATGAACAGAAATGCATGTGGAAGGGAGGGGAAGATCATCCACAATTCACATTACTAAACTGTCACAGTTCTCTAAATATGTTGGATTACTTTGCTCAGGTTGAAAGAATGTATGACTCATATAACCAATCTGTATTCTATTTCCAAATATAATTAAGTTACTCACAATCCTTATTGTTAACACATAGGAACATAGTGTATTTTTTTTTAATTCTAGCAAAGTTAACTTGACTTATTCTTGCACAACTTCCCAACTAGCTGAAATAGTTACATGAAAGGTTACAAATTTATTCTAAGGGTTCTTCCTAAATGTATATTATACCAACATAAATTTTAAATGACTAAAAAAATTAATTTTTAAGTATGTATCATTATTTTTATATATGCATATATATAGTAACCAAAATTACTTTGTGTTTCAAACATAGAGAAATCCAAAAATGACCTCCACGAAAATTTCTGTGATAATTTGCAGAATTAACTAGATTCAAGAAATCGTCAAAACTACTTTCATCTAGATTGAGTAGAGGCAAAACAAAACTATAAACTATTTAAAAGGCAAAAATAAATGAGAGTACTGTTCCCAAGGCACAGAGTCAAGACAGCAGAGAAAAGCCAGGGACTCACCTGAGTTCTCCCAAATTCCCCTCCAAACAATTTTAAATAATGCCTTAAAGCTAATTCTGGGGGCAGCTAGTTGATGCAGTGGATAAAGCACTAGCCCTGGATTCAGGAGGACCTGAGTTCAAATTCAGCCTCAGACACTTGAAACTTACTCGCTGTGTGACCCTGCCCAAGTCACTTAACCTTCATCGCTCCACATAAATAAATAAATAAATAAATAATTTTTTTAATAAGATAAAACTAATTCTGGAGCAGCAGAATCCACAAAAGGACAGGGTGAAACAATCTTCCAGCCCAAGACACCTTAGAAGGTTGGCAGGAAAGGTCTGTCACACAGGGTGAGAATGGAGCAAGAGTCAAAGCAAGCCAGCAGAAGACTGGGCCCCAACAAGCCAGTACAGGCATTGGGGGCAACAAACTCACAGGGGCAATTTCTGGAGCTCTCAGCCCACAGACAGATGGTAAGGGGTAGACAATGTCAGAAGATTACAGGAGACCCCTTTCTGGAATCATGTGCAGGACTCTGTTGCACTGTCCATACACAACTCCAAATCACAAGAAAGGAGGGAGCACTAACAGAAGCAGGGACCCTGGACATAGTTCCAGAGTAGAAAAGAGTGCTTGTGGTCACTCACAAACAAAAACACAGGCCAGGAGAATAGTAAATACATCTCTCCTTAGATCATACCACTTGGAAGAACTAAAAATTTAAAGACCCCTCCAGAACTACCTCTGAGAACAGCTGCACAAAAAACCTGAAATTTGGGACAGTTCCCCCTCCACCACAGAAGCAGAGTGCAACTTTAACATAAAGTTAAAAATCAAAAATCAGGCTGTAAAATAAGCAAACTACAACAACAACAAAGGACCTAGCCACAGAGAGTTACTATGGTGACTGGGTAGATCAAAACACAAACTCAGAACTACTACATCCAATACCTCAAAAAAAAATGTGAACTAGTTTTAAGCCCCAAAAGAAATCCTGGAAGAGCTTAAAGAGAATTTTAAAAATCAAATAAAGAGAGGTAGAGGGGGAAAAGAAACTGAGAGTGATGCAAGAACAGTTTAAAAAAAGAAAAGTGTCAACAGCTTGGTAAAGGAGAAACAAAAAATACTGAAGAAATAACATCTTAAAAAATAGACTAGGCCAAATGGTAAAAGAAGCACAAAAAATCCATGGAAGAAAAGAACTCTTTAAAAAAGCAGAAGTGGCCAAATGGGAAAAGATGTACAAAAATTCACTCAAAAGAAGACTCCATTAAAAAACAGACTTGGTCAAATGGCAAAAGAGTTAGAAAAATATATAGAAGAAAAAAACTCCTTAAAAGTAGAATTGGCCAAATGAAAAAGGACGTACAAAAGCTCACTGAAGAGAATAGTAGGCCTCCACCAGTCGCGGACAACCATGGATCAACGCCTTGAAGAGCCACAGGTCACAGTGTGGCTGTGCAGTCCGATACAGAAGCCGAAGCAACTGCTATAACGAGGACATCGGAAAACTGCGCTCTGAAGAAAATAATTTCTTAAAAATTAGAATTGGGCAAGTGGAAGCAAAGGACTTCACGAGACCTCAACAAACAATAAAACAAAATCAAAATAATGAAAAAATAGAAGAAAATGTGAAATAACTCATTGGAAAAACAACTGACCTGGAAAATCAACCAAAGAGTGATAAAATAATTATTATTGGACTACCTGAGAGATATGATTTTTAAAAAGAGCCTGTACATCATTCTTCACTAAATTATCAAGGAAAACTGCCCTGATATTCTAGAACCAGAGGATAAAATAAAAATTGAAAGAATCCACCTGAAAAGGGTCCCAAAATGAAAACCCCCAAGAGTTCCAGAGCTTCCAGGTCAATGAAAAAATATTGCAAGAAGCTAGAAAAAAAACATTTCAAATATCATGAAGCCACAGTCAAGATAACATATTAAGATTTATCAGCTCCTACATTAAAAGACTGGAGGGCCTGGAAGATGATATTCTGGAGGATAAAGGGCTAGTATAACAACCAAGAATAGCCTACCCAGAAAAATTGAATATAATCCTTCAGGAGAAAAAATGGACATTTAATGAAATTGAGGACTTTCAAGCATTCCTGATGAAAAGAACAGAGCTGAGGGGGCAGCTAGGTGGCAAAGTGGATAAAGCACTAGCCCTGGAGTCAGGAGGATCTGAGTTCAAATCTGGCCCCAGAAACTTGACACTTACTAGCTGTGTGACCCTGGGCAAGTCACTTAACCCTCATTGCCCTGCCAAAAAAAAGAAAGAAAGAAAAAGAAAAAAAAAGAAAAGAACAGAGCTGAATAAAAAATATGACTTTCAAATACAAGATTCAAGAGATGCATAAAGAGGTCAACAGGAAAGAGAAATCATGAGGGATTCAATAAGGTTAAACTGTTTACATTTCTATATAGGATGATGATACTTCTAAGTCCTAAGAACTTTTTCATTATTAAGACAGTTAGGAATCTACATAAACAGAGGGTAAGAGTGTGAGTTGAGTATGATGGGTTGCTATTTAAAAAAATAAAGGAATCAGAAAGAGGAATGCACTGGGAGAAGGGGGAAAGGAGAGGCAGAACTGGGGTAAATATCTCACATAAAAAAAAGCACAAAAGAGCTTCTACAGTAAAGAAGATGACTGACAGAGGTGGGAGGAAGTGCTTGAACCTTAGCCTGATTGGAATTGGCTCCTAAAGGGAATAATATATACACTCAGTTGGGTATAGAAATCTATCTTACCTTATAAGAAAGGAAGAGAAGATGGGAATAAAAGAAGGTGGGGTGGGGAGGTAGACTGCAAGAAGGGAGGGCAGACTCACGTATGCCATGCAGAAGCAAAACACATTTGAGGAGAGATAGGGTAAAAGGAGAGAGAGTATAGGATAAATTAAGAGGGGGGAGAAATTAGCTGGAAGGAAATATATAGTAGATAATCATAACTGTGAAGAAAAATTTACAGCAAGTTTCTCTGATAAAGACCTCATTTCTCAAATATATAGAGAACTAATTCAAATTTATAAAACTAAGAGCCATTTCCCAATGGATAAATGGTCAAAGGATATGAACAGGCCATTTTCAGATGAAGAAATCAAAGCTATTTATAGTCAAATGAAAAAATGCTCTAAATCACTACAAGAGAAATGCAAATTTAAACAACTCTGAAGTATCACCCTGCACCTATCAGATTGGATAATGTTATATATAATATTAAAATGACAACAGCACAAGACAAAAGCAGAGACAAATCTACAAAGCTCTTAGGAAAATAAGAATTGGTACAGATGTTCTTAAACTGGGATCCATGGCAAAATTTCACTGGACCCTGAACTTGGGGCAGGAAAAAAAAATTACTTCTTTATTTTCAATAACCTTGAACTGAAATTTAAGGGTTTCCTTCAATTATTTTTTTTAAAAAATAATCAAATCAGGAGGCAGCTAGGTGGTGCAGTGGATAGAGCACCGGCCCTGGAGTCAGGAGTACCTGAGTTAAAATCCAGCCTCAGACACTTAACACTTACTAGCTGTGTGACCCTGGGCAAGTCACTTAACCCCAATTGCCTCACTAAAAAAAAAATAATAATAATCAAATCAGGATCAAATGAGATAATAGTTCTAAAGAATGCTTAGCAGAGTGCTTGGACACATAGTTAGCATTATATAAATGCTTATTCCCTTTCCCATTATTCTGAGAAGGGGTCAACCACCAGGCTACCAAAGGGGTTCATGATACAAAACAAGTTAGGAACCCTTGAGTTAGAAGCAGTGTGTTGTGTAGTAAAGAACACCAGCTCTAAAAGCTCTAGTAAGTTCTGCTATTTACTAGGGTGCAGACTTAGGTGGAGGAGCTGAGTGGTTCAGTGGATAGAGTGCTAGGTCTGGAGTCAGGAAGACTCATCTTTCTGAGTTCAAATATGGCCTCAGACACTTACTGGCTCTGTGACCCTGGACAAGTCACTTCACCCTGTTTGCCTCAATTTCCTCATCTGTAAAATGAGCTGGAGAAAAGAAGAAATGGCAAACCAGTCCAGTATCTTTGCCAAGAAAACCCCAAATAGGGTCACAAAGAATAGAAAGGACTAAACAATAACAAAAATAGTCTTACACAAGTCATTTAAACTAGATGAACCTCAGTTTCCTAGTAGCAAAATGAAATTATACACAACCATCTCTAAAAGTTCAGCCCCGCCCTAATCCCACAATGCAATAAAATCAAACACCAACTCAGCTATAGTCCCTGCTTTTGAGAACTTGATAAACTGGATGGACAGACAATTAATTCACACAAAACAGCATACAATGAAATACTAAATTATGTGGTACAGATTATAAGAGTGTGAGAGGGGGGCAGCTAAGGTGGCGCAGTGGATAGAGCACCGGCCCTCGAGTCAGAAGTACCTTAGTTCAAATTCTGCCTCAGACACTTGACACTGACTAGCTGTGTGACCCTGGGCAAGTCACTTAACCCCAATTGCCTTAAAAAAAAAATAGAGTGTGAGAAATGATTATTTGTAACCAATATCTTGGAGGTTCAATCCATTATGAGAAATGATTATTTATAACAAATATCTTAGAAATTTAATCCTGTCTTCACCTCTCCTTGGTGTTGGTCTGGGCTATAAACCTCTAGATAAGATAAGATAGGGGCAGCTAGATGGCGCAGTGGATAGAGCACCGGCCCTGGAGTCAGGAGTACCTGGGTTCAAATCCGGCCTCAGACACTTAACACTTACTAGCTGTGTGACTCTGGGCAAGTCACTTAACCCCAATTGCCTCACAAAAATACAAATAAAATAGATAAGATAAGATACTTTCCTTGGGTTTGGTGACAGCTATAAATCTTTAGTAATCTTGATGAGGTAAGATAGATCCTTCTAAATTCTAGTCAGGGCCATTAAATTTGGTCTAGGGTAAAGGTTACCATTATGTCCTGCTAAGGAGACAGACTTTTTGTTTAGATAGAAAGACCTCTCCTCTGATGAGGGGTTATTCAGCTTATTTGTTTGAAAGAGGATATGGATGCCCAAGGTTGAGGGTGGTCTGCTACAATCTAGCCTACCTTTAATCAGATTTGATTGCTTCTCAATGGACCTCCTCTTGCCCAAAAAGAGATAAAACCCTAAAGATGCAGCCATTCTGGTGCTCTTTTCTTTTTTTAAATTCAAGAGGTTAAAGAGTCATCTTTGTCCATCTCTTACCAGCATGATTGATAAACATGATTATGCTTTACCCAGAATTTGTCTCTTGTGATTATTTTACTCATCACAAGAGGCATGACTGAGAGGTAGTAAAGTCAGAAAGCTTTCATATAAGAGGTAAAACTAACTTGGCTTTAAGCATGAATAGAATTTGTATTACTGTAGTGGAAATACATATGGCTCTGTGATCCTGCAAGGCTTATACCCTCTTTAAATACAATTATCAAACAAGAAAACATCCCAATTGACATTTATGTCATATTTTACAGTTTACAAAGTAAACTATATGCAATAAATTCATTTATTATATTGTATCCACTTAACTGAAGTAGAGAGCCTCAATAATACGAATGAATCCCTATTTCAGAAATAAACATACTGAGGCCCATATGAAGTACCATTCTAAAATTATTCCACTTGCCAAGTAATATAGCAATGGTAAATGTGTCATTTACCCAATGTTTGAGATATTTTGAGCTTAGGGGTCAGGTATTCAATAAATCTGAAGTTAGGCAGCAAGAAATCTTTCTTCCATAAATTCAAGCTTAGCTACCTTAGCTACCAGAAGTAGTCCTCAAATTCCTATCTTAATTCTTCTCCTGTTTCCTTTAAAAGATTATCATCCATGCATTAATCGCAAATGTTGTCCGACATTCTGTCTTGGGCCCCATTCCCTCTATATACTCTTTCAGCGATTTCATCAGCTTCCATGAGTTTATCATCTCCATGTAGATAAATGCCAAATCTATATATGCCAGCCCCAACTTGCATTTCACAAAACATATCTGCCTGTTGGCCATCTTCACCAGGATATCTATAAGCATCTTAAACTCAATATGTTCAAAATTACACTCATTTGTCCCAGTCACTCTTCCTCCAAACACTCAGGTTTGCGTATCTCAAGTCAGACATCTCTGACTTGTTCATCACTCTTATCCCTCTCACCCAGGTACCAAGTCTTTTCAATTTTACCTTTATCTTTCACATCCAGTCCTTTCTCTACAATGAGAAGTTCAAGTTTTCATTTATCACTTGTAACATTACAACAGATTGTCTCCTTGTTTCTTGTCTACTTCCTACACAGCTGTCAAATTAATATTCCTGGGGCAGCTAGATGGTGCAGTAGATAAAGCACCAGTCCTGGATTTAGGAGGACCTGAGTTCAAATCTGAACTCAGACACCTGATACTTACTAGCTGCGTGACCCTGGGCAAGTCACTTAACCCTCACTGTGTATGAAATGATTATGGATTTGAGTCAGATTAAACTCTGAGGATGGGGTCTGGAAGATACCCAGCCCCGCCCCAGTATAGTTAGTTTAAAAGTTTATTGCTTGTCAAATTCTCACTGTCTTCTTTAAGTTTTATTGCCAATTAACAGTATTTTTACTTCTGCTCAGTTTCCCCACTTGTCAGCTACATATTAGTTTTATCTGGAATCCATCATGGGTCAGAACCCCAGTCCCTGTTGAGTGGGTTGGGGAGTTTGCCCACCAATTCAATACTCGGGACTCAAGAAGAAAGGACAAGGCTCAGCACAGGATGCAGCAATTAAGTTGAGACCAGATGTCAAGTGACATGTTTCTTTTTCTCAGAGCAGAATCCCCTTGACCCTAGGCTCCCAACAATGGATTATTCTTTTATTCTTTATTCTATTTCTTTGATTTCCCAACATAGTCAAAGACAAATTTTAACATGACTACAAAACAATGCTGAAGCATCTGAGTGACTCTTCCTGTTATTCAGGTTGAATATCTTTAGAGATAGAGGCCAGGAGAGGGGAGTCAGTGGGAACTGTGAGATCTGAAACATCTGACTGTTACTCCCCCGTTCCCTCTTCCTTTGGTTTGACCTTGTTCCCCCTCCCCTTTTCCCCCTTGTTCCTGGAACACGTATGCATGTCTCCATACATTGTACACGAGCTAAACATGCTCCCTGGGTGAGACAGGATTGGATGTTAGATTGTGAGCTCGCCCTAGTGTGTGTGGGGACTTCCCCTCTGACCAACATTCCTATAAAAGGTCAAGGCGTGTATTAGCTATTGCGACTCAGATATTGAGTTTGCCCATTCCTGCAGGAATGTAATAAATCTGTCTCTGCTTGACTTGGTGGTCTCCTCAAGTTATTTGGGTAAACTGAGGCAGTTTGCCCCAAACAACTGTCTCACCAAAAAAAAAAAATTAAAATTAATATTCCTAAATAGAGGGTCTGACTATGTCACTCACCTACTCACCTCCTCTATCACTCCCACTCTCTCATTTATCTTTATTCTCTCCTTGTCTACTGGCTGCTTTCCCGCTGCCACAAACTAACCCATGTCTCTCTCATCCCCAAAAAATCCTTACTTGATCCATCCATCTGTGCTATCCTCCTATGTCTTCTTTTTCTGGCTAAACTCCTTGAGAAGGTTGTCTACCATTGATGCTTCCCTGCTTCAAGACTCTTCACTCCAGTTCATTCTCCACTCAGCTGTCACCTGATCTTCTTCAAGAACAAGTATGGGGGCAGCTAGGTGGCGCAGTGGATAGAGCATCGGCCCTGGATTCAGGAGGACTTGAGTTCAAATCCGACCTCAGACACTTAACACTTACTAGCTGTGTGACCCTGGACAAGTCACTTAACCCCAACTGCCTCACTAAAAAAACAAAAACAAATACAAAAAAAAAAGAACAAGTATGACCATGTCAACTTTCCTATTCAATCAATTCCAGTGGCTCCCTATCACTGCCAGAAGCAAATATAATATCCTCAGTTTGGTCTTTAAAGCCCTTTATAACACAGTGTCTTCCTATTTTTCCAGCTTTCTTACACATTAGGACTAAGGGAAAAGTGAAGCCAGCCAGAGTTTTAGCTATTTCCAAGTACTTAATTACTTTTTTTTTTTTTAGTGAGTCAATTGGGGTTAAGTGACATGCCCAGGGTCACACAGCTGGTAAGTGTTAAGTGTCTGAGGCTGGATTTGAACTCAGGTCCTCCTGACTCCAGGGCCGGTGCTCTATCCACTGCGCCACCTAGCCGTCCCCCATTAATGGCATTTTAAAAAGTAATTAAGGGGCAGCTAGGTGGCGCAGTGGATAGAGCACCGGCCCTGGAGTCAGGAGGACCTGAGTTCAAATCCAGCCTCAGACACTTGACACTTACCAGCTGTGTGACCCTGGGCAAGTCACTTAACCCCCATTGCCCCACCAAAATAAATTAATTAATTAATTTAATTTAATGCCATTAATGCCTATATTGGAGAAAGCCATATCTAAAGCACAAAAATGTATCTCAAGGGGCAGCTAAGTGGTGCAGTAGATAGAGAACCGGCCCTGGAGTCAGAAGTACCTGAGTTCAAATCCAGCCTCAGACACTTGACACTTACTAGCTGTGTGACCCTGGGCAAGTCACTTAACCCCAATTGCCTCACTAAAAAAAAATCTCAAAGCCACAAATCTAGGTCATGTTGGCATTAACAATGTTATACCTAGCTTTGATAATGAAGTTGACTTTAATTAGATCGAATTTCTCCCCAAAATGCCAGCATATGTAGCCAGAATATGCCATTTTACAATCAAAGCAAATTGACAATGCATTTAAATTAAGTATTTTCTACAAGTAAATGACATAAAAATATAAGCAGCTTCCAGACTACCAACCCATCTGGGACACCTGTGAAATTACAGAAAACTTGCTGAGAGCACCATAAAAACACAGGCCCAGTTGGGCAGGTTATGCTAATGATCCTTTATACTGGTCTGGATAACTAAGTGTTGCTGTTCACTGCTGTGCAATTCTTCTATGAGCCCATTTGGGTTTTTCTTGGCAAAGATACTGGAGTGGTTTGTCATTTCCTTCTCCAGCTCATTTTACAGATGAGAAAACAGAGGCAAACACGGTGAAGTGACTTGCCCAGGGTCACAGATCTAGTAATTATCTGAGGCCAGATTTGATCCCTAACTCCAGGCCTGGCACTCTATCCACTTTGTCACCAAGCTGCCCAGGATAAATAAGTAGCTACTGTATGTTTAACAATGAGGTAGTACTTTACCTTCTTGTTAAAAATAATCTGATCCTGGGGCAGCTAGGTGGCTCAGTGGATAAATCAACAGGCCTAGATTCAGGAGGACCCAAGTTCAAATGCTGCCTCAGACACTTGACACTTAGGTGACCCTGGGCATGCGACTCAAGCCTCATTGCCCTGCAAAAAAAAAATAATAATAATCTGATCCCTCCCCAAATGCTAGTATTCTCTCTTCCAGACTACTTTGTATTTTATATGGTTTTTATATATTCTTATTTATTCACTTTATACTTGTTGTATCTATTTATATAAATACTTCTTTCCCCTATGAGAATGCAAACTCCTTGCCAGTAAATAAGTGTTTCAATCCAGTAAATGCTTAAAACTTCTTGATTAACATTATACAAAAGAAACCTTATATTCCCTTCTCATAAAGTTAAAGTGGTCACTCAAAAGACATTTGACTATATGCCACTTACAAAATATTAAAACCTAAAGAATCTGGGATTTTAAATAGTAAAATAAACGTTTATTTATTTTTAGAAACTTATTGGCAAGTCAACTCATAAAACTTGCATCATCTGTCTATTAAGCATACTATTTCCTTGAAAAGGGGAGATATCAATCATGTTCAGATGAAGAACTGTAGTTTTTTAAAAGGTTTATGAAAAATATTCCACTTATTCATGGCAATACATTTCCCCCCAAAGAGCACCTTGGAAAAAAGTTGTGTACAACAGTAAGAACTGTGCCAGCTCTACACAAGCCAATCAGTAATCTTCAAAATCTGGAAGCCATAAAATTCTGTGTGGGTACACTAAACCAACTGTAATTTCTGCCAAGTCTCGGTTTATTCCCCTCATTAGTTACTATGTTTAAAAGTCATTATTTATTGCTATTTTTCATCTTTTATGACAAGGACAACTAGTATGTCTCCAAGGCAGGATAACTACATTAAGTGTGGTTGGAAAAATAAACATCCCCCTACTACGCCCTCCCCACTACCAAAAAAAAAAAAGCATCAGGAATACAACAGGCTTTAAAATCCTTGGGCTACACCCGGTTTTTATGAACCAGAAAAACTCCAGAGAAAAATGAAGGTGGAGGGGAGGAATTCAGGTCCGTGGTGAAGTAGGACAAGGGGTAAGAAAGGGAAATTTCGATTTGCTCCAACCATCACTTTGGAAGGGCCAGATCAGATCGGGTGGCAGCCTTGGGGTGCTCGCAGAAGGGAAGGAAGACGACAGTGACGGAGATAACAAGATTCAACCTGACAAGGCAAGCCCGGCCAAGAGTTGGGAAACAAAAGACTTTGAAAAGAGGGGGCCAAGGCAGGCGAGCCTGGAGTCCTCAGGAAGGCTCTTGTAATGACCCAGGACCCAGCATCCCAAAAAGCACGCCAAAGGGGTCCCCAGGCCGGGAAAGCGCGGCGGAGGACACAACGTGGGGAGCGGGACACTCCCCGCAGGCCCCGCCCCCCTTCGCCCCGCCCCGCGGGGGACTGGGGCTCCTCCCGGCCGAGGGAGGGGGCGCGCGAAGCCTCAGGAGCCGCCTCCAATTACCCCACCTTTCCCTCCCCGTCCGAGTCGCTTGGGTCGCGGCAGAAAAGGCAGCGCGAAGCCGGCACTCACCAAAAACTGAATCATGGTGATGGCGGCAACAGGGACAGCGGCAACAGCAGCTGAAGCAAGAGGCCAGACCAATAAGCTCTATCCCTCCCTCTGAGAGGGTGGCGGAAGTGAGTGGACGGAGAAAAGGGGAAAGAAATTTGCTTCCGGGTCACGAGGACACACACGTGGTCTCTCTAGCCCCGCCCCCCGCTTCCCGCTTTAAGTTTTGAACAGGAAAGTCTCCGCCCCCGCTATGGCGGGGAAAGGGTCGAGGCTGCGATCTCAATTGGACTCACTAGACGACTAAGGCTGTGATTTGCTCCCACCTTCCGTCTCTTAGAGTCAGGGTGTCCCCAAAGTGTTAGTGCAGCTTTAAGCTCTTATCCTGCCCCAAAAAACATATAATCTCACAGAACCATGGATAAAAATAAAAGGGACGGTTAAGAGGACCAAAAAAACAAAAAAACCCAACACTTAATGTTGGATGGGTTGTGGAAGGATAGTGGCCCATCATGTGAGGCATGCCTCATATGTAAAATGAAGGGAACTGGACTCCTTGGCCAAGATGGTGATCTGTGGGTGCAGGGAAGGGAGTAATTTGTTAAAAGGCTAGAAAAGTAGGAGGGAGATGTGTTGTAAAGAGCTGTAAATGCCAGAGTTTACAGATACTCCTGGAAGTAACAGGGAGCCAGGCATTAAGTCTACTGAGCAGTGAGTGAGTCACACCTATAATTTAGGAAAATTAAATTCTCAGATACTGAAAAAACTGATTAATGCAATGATCAATGACAGTTGAAAGATAATAGATAACAGAAGAGATACTGCAGGACTGGAAGATAGCAGATATTCTGACTTTTGAAAAAGGGGAAAAAAAAGAATTTGTAAAATACAGGCCAATAATCTCCACTTCAATTCCTGGAAAAATTCTAGAATATACTATTTAAAAGGGGTTAATTAATATTAGAAAAGGAAGCCATGATCACAAAGAGCCAGGCTGACTTCAGCAAGAACAGATCATGTCAGACTAAACTAATTTCTTCTTATGACAAGGTTACAATCAAGGAAATTATATATAGTTTACCTACAATTTAACAAAGTGTTTGATTAATTATCTCATCCTATTCCTACATGAAAGAAAGACACATTTGTTAAGCATTTACTATGTGCCAAAGTGCTTAAAACATAAAACAAAAACAATCCCTGCTCCCAAGGAGTTCACACCCTGATAAGGAGGAAATCTATGAGTTGCAGACAGGGAGTGATGGTTTGGGTTGAAAAGATTGATGAATGAAGTCATAGGGATGTAAGCTGAAGCATCTTTTTTCATGAACAATGACAGAGTTGGTTTGATTATGGGAAGTGTATTAAACATATCAAATGGCAATCAGGATCCAAAAAAATATCTCGATGGGCTAGAGCACTGGGCTAACTCTGAGAAAATGAAACTTAATAGGGACATGTTTTTATCTTCCTCTGGATAAAACTGGATATATTACTTATTTTGAATATTTTCTATCTTCAATTGACCTTGAATACATTTAAATATCTCTCCTTAGAAAAGACAGTAAATCAGAAAAGAAAATTCAGGAGACGTGCACCAGAAGAAACAAAATCATTCTTTTATTTTATTGTCTGTATGCATCAATTGAAACAAAATCAACATGAGAGCAAGTAAGATAATGGACATTCTCTCATTCTGAAGTACTGATCAATCACCAAGGCATTTGTAGCTAAGCACCAGTAAAAAGTGAATTCTAGATACCGTAAGTATCATCACTGAAGAGAAAGTAGCAGTCAACAACAGAAACTAGCCACTATACTATAAAGAGATAGGATCCCGAAAGCAGAGAATTATCATCGAAGAGAACTATAAATTAAGCTAGTACACCAGTATTACATCTCTCAGATTCTACCCAGGTCTAAAATTCTATAACTTTCTTATTGGTTATGTATATGTGTGCATATATACATACACATACACACATATGCATACATACACACAAACAATCAATCTCTGGGGATTCTCAAAATTTTGATTCCAAAGAAATAACTGCTGAGCTAAGGCTACTCAAATAGCACCATCTAGTGGTAACCTCAAACCACAAGTTCCTGGCAATCAAATTCTGAAAGGATGTTTATTAAAATTAGACACTTTTAGACCTAGAGGATTTGGGAGATCATCTCATCTCTTTCATTTTACACATGAGATAACTGATCCAGAGAGGTGATAGCCATTTCCTCTAGACTAAAATGCCATTCTGATTCATTAGTCTTTAAAAGTCAAATGTCAATAGACCAGAAATGGGGATAAAGGCACATCTAACATTATAACAAGTCAATACACTACAAAAAATAGGGTATCATCTACTACTAGTGTGAGTGCTCCTGAAGCCGACTCCAACCCTCTGTACTATAAGAGTGGAGATGTCAAACATGCACATCCATGCAGGGCCCCAGAAGAACCAGATTATAATGTAATTGGGAAATATTTAACAAAAGAAAAAAAATATATATATATATATAGGTAATATTACATTTTAAAACTAAGCCAATATGTGGCTCCCAGGGATCCTTCTGTATGAATTAGTCCTCACCTCCATTTGAGTTTGACCCCACTGGTATAGATGACCAGTTTTCCTGAGGCCCTGTCCTTGCATTTATTACATTCTCCTCGTATGCTAGTTATCTGTGTATGCCTTTCACCCCATTTGGCTTTAAGCTTCTTGAGAGCACAGTCTGTTTCTTATTCATTCGTTTGATAAGCATTTATTAAACTTGTTGTCAGGCACTGTGCTAGGTGCTAGAGACACAAAAGCACACCCCCCCCCAAAAAAAAATCCATGCCTTGCAGGAATTTATATTCCAATAAAGTAAATCATGGGCAAAGATAAATATGAAAATATGCATGCATGTATATGTATATATATAAATATGTATATTGTAATACAAAATAATTTCTTTTGCAGGGAGAGGATAATCTAGACAGTATTCTTGTTAGAAGGGGGGACTTGGAATTAAGCTTTGAAGAAAGTTATGGATTCAAGAAGACTGAATGCAGGCATGATGCAGTATGAGCTAGTACAAGGTCAAAGAGACAAGAGATGGAATGTTATGTACAGGAAAGAGAATACTAGTCAGTTTTCCTGGAAGGCAGAATTCATGAAACCAAAGTCACACGCACTAACCCTAGAAAGGTAAGCGGGAATTGTATGGTGAGGGGCTTTAAAGGTAAGGGAGGCAGGCCGAAGTGACACAGCAGAAAGAGCAATGGATTTAGAATCCGAGGACCAGAATTCCAACCTGCCTCTGCCACTTAATGCCTGTGGGACTCCAGACAAATCACTTAACCTCCCCTCTCCTCAGTCTCCCCTACATGAGGGGGTTGGACTAGCTTCTGAAGACCCTTCTAGCTCTTGTTGTGGTTTGTCCTCAAAGAGGACCAATGACATTAGCAGAGTGACGTGTTGACTAGCAAGTGAACTGGATTCAAGTGACAAAGAGCTGTGCAAAATCATCAGCCACACTCTCTCTTCCAGAAGCATTGGAGTCCAGTGGCAAGGCATAAGTCAAGACAACTGGTGATGGCCCAGGATGCAGTGGAAGACCTTGGCCTATTTAAGCTAAGGTCTTTCCAAGTCTCAGTGATTAAAGGCTAAGTAAGAACTGAGACAAAAGATGGCCTGGTTTGCCTTGCCAAAAGAATCGATATGGGAGGGGAATACCCTCAGAGTTTCTGGCCAGAACAGAAAACAGTTGCTATTTGCACTCATTCTGAGACAAAAATGAGCATGGATCCCATGGATTCTGTTTTATGCATTTAAAAACATCCTGAGAAGGGGTGCATAGGATGCATCAGATTGCCAAAGGGGTCCATGACATACAACAAAACAGTTACCACCTAGAAATAAGAGAAAGCCAATATAGCTTTCTAAGCAGAGGAGTGGCAAGGTAAGAGAATTCATCCTTTAGGAATATTTGAGAGTGGTGTTAAGGATGGACTTGGAGAAACTGAAATTGAGCCTAATCAGGAAGTTATTGCAATAGTTATCTTTGTATCTGTAAAGCCTAGCATAGTGCTTTTCCATCTCAGATACTCACCTCACTGCCATGGACAAAGAAAAAAAAATCATCATCTGGTATCTACCCTCTGGTAATGATAATAGCTAATACTTACATGGCACTTTTAGGTTTTCAACACTTTACATGTGTTAGCTCATTTGATCCTCACAACAACCTGTGAAGTACTATTAGCCCCATCTTACAAAAGAGGAAACTGGGGCACAGAGAGGTTAAGGGACTCCAAGAGGGTCATACAGCCAGGGAATGCCAAAGGCAGGATGTGAACTAAGGTCTTCCTGACTCCAAGTTCTCCACTCTATTAGAGTGTACCACATAGCTGCTCTGGTGAAGTTTCTCAAAATTCAGCCTTCCAATGACATACAGTCCATAAAAGGCATCCCTCCCTGATCTGATGCCTCTCCAGTTTGGTAGAATCTACCAAATCCTGGCTAACATGCCTTTCAAGAACCCAGGTCACAGTGACACTGCCATAAGGCATTAGAGAAAATGAAATTTTATTTGTTGATAGTCAATAACCTAAACAATTTTACAATATCTACTGTGCAAAATAATGGAGAGAGTTAAATGCAGAATGAAGAGTTGAGACCTTCTCATCCAAACCCAAACTGACATTACATATAGTTAGTTCCCTCTTCTCCACATAGGGTGTGGTGTGTCAAGCTACCCAGGCTGTATTAGGAATTAGGCTCCCAATAAAACTGGTTGAGAGATCGATAAGCTGGTCAAGTCTGAAGATTCCATAGAGGGAAAGCCAATAGACTTATCTTAACCTGTGGTCTTCAAGTACTTAGACAAAAGTTACAAAAGCAGGTAATTAACTTCTGTATGACAAAATTAAACAAGTGACAAAAAATTACAATACATGATTCACTGGTAATGTAATAACAAATACCCCATTTATCCAGCACCAGTAGGAAATATAGTACATACATGAAATTGCCATATAATTGAAACTTCCTTCTAAAAAAACCTTTTTTGGTCCATTTCTTTTCTTTTCTTTTCTTTTTTTTTTTTGACAAGGCAATTGGGGTTAAGTGACTTGCCCGGGGTCACACAGCTAGTAAGTGTTAAGTGTCTGAGGCCAGATTTGAAATCAGGTCCTCCTGAATCCAGGGCCAGTGCTCTATCTACTGCACCATCTAGCTGCTCCCTTTGGTCCATTTCTTTTCTGAAATTTCATATACAAAATATTTTCCACTCTTCCTTGCCTTATCAAATATATATGAGAAACAAGAAGAGAATTTAACCCACTTCTGATGTCCAAGGGATACACAGAAGCATGATGTAGTATAGCTTGATGCACTACCAAAATTGCCACAGGCTACTGAGGTTCCTGTTATCTTCTCTCTCAGTTTTAACTATTTACATATTTTTAGCCTGGAATGATGTTCTTGACCCTTGCCTCAGATACTCAAGGAATCAAATTAAAAGGAGCTAGTCAAGTGACTTTAAGATCCACCATCTTAATTAAAACACTTAATTAAAACCCAAGTCAGAAGGCATGGGAGGGCAGGAGGAGTCAGAATGGAGAGGAAAACTTCTCTCATTCACTTTCCTCATAAAACTAGGCCTCCTAACAAAGAAATGCTTTCCCTTCTCCCTTTTCTTTCTGTCTTTTTTCTGGTTTATTTCAATATTGTATCTTTGCCAGAAGTCTAATGGGGAAGTATACACTATTGTAAATGGCATTTTTAATCATCTTTCTTATTCAAATAGACTACCTTTAATTACTCCTATTTGTTACCAGGGTTCTTCTGAGTGAAGGAAGGGATTCTTGGTCCCCACACATCTAGCCTAATTTTGTTTTTGTTTTTGCTCTAGATTTTCTTTCAATGCCCTTTACCAATGTTGATCGACAACAATTCTATGATTTAGTTTTAGCTGGGACAGTGAGAAGTGAGGCGACTTGCCTAAGGTTACACAACCCGTTATTTGTCTGAGGCAGGACTTGAAACAAGGATTTCTTGACTCCCCACCCCAGGATGCCTCTCTCCTCCTGGTATTTTTTGTACAGCTTTGTCCTGTGATGGGTAGGCCAGGGCCAAGCCACTACATGTCCAGTTTTATTCTCCACTGCTCTCCTACACAAAACCCTCTGGTTCTAGGCAAACTGGTCTATTCAGTGTCACTAAACATGCTGTATACTCACTACCTCTGACCTTTTGACCCTTCTGGTGTTATTATCTGGAAGGTCTCCCTCTTTTCTATCTAAATCTTACCAGCATTTCTGGGTATCCAAACCAGTTCCAAAATACTATCTGAGAGAAACAAAGGCATTTTGATAAATATCTTCTGTAGTTATTTTGTCTTCTTAATTACCATGAAAATCTGTAACATCGAAAGCAAAGTTTTCAGTTTCTTTGCTTACCTGAGTTTAGAAGAGCTGTTGCTTCTTCTCAACAGTATTTCTGAAGTGTTAGACCAGAATGGTAAGATTGAAATGAAAAAGGAAGCACTTTCACTAGACAGAAAGTGTGACCAGACATAGAGTAATTAGATAGAGCAATGATCATGTGAAATTTTGGTCATTTCCATCAAGTTAATTATATATGAAATAAAAATATAAAGTTGATTTGGGAAATATCAAGACAACTTTTGAAAAACAATTGTCAGATAGTTATTCCTCCAGTTATATGTGTAACAGAATTTATAGTTTCAGCCCACAAAACATTACTGGAAAAGAGCAGTTTTCTATTTCTATAGTACACTGCTCAAAAAACTGAATAGGCCTAATTTACAAAATGAGTTATATTTACTTATCCATATTCCTACCCCAAGAGTAAAAATGAACATGAAAAACAGCAGCACCATAGTTTTACTGTGATAAAGTAAGGAAAATCCGAAGTTTCAATAATACACCTTTTGTTTTACATATAGAATAGGATCCAAGAATTTTTTTTGCCCTCCCACTCCCAAATAGGGGATCATTCACTGGGTCATTTTTCAAAAGATGGAATATCCATTTGTTTAAAATAAAAAAAAAAACATTTTATTTTTTTTAATTTTTACTTTTACTAGTGGGGAATCAAGATGGAAATTGTACAGAAAAACTATTTGTATAAGAAGAAAAATATGAAAATATTTTTTGGCCATAATTTAGCTGGTCTATAAAACTAAAATTAAAAGTGTCCCTCATTTCATCTGTTCAGGAAGAAAGGACTACAAAGAGTCTTTCAGCCCCTTGACAGCCTTAATAAGCCACGGATTCGCCTGACAAGTGCTTGTATGAAACAATAGCGGGATCGAACTTTGGAGTATAATCCTTCAATATCCAGAAGCTTCTTTTGCAGTGATTCACCAAAGACACTGATGGCCTCAATCTGAAGCTAGAGGAAATGAAAAGGACATTTCTCAAAATGGCAATGTCAAGGTCATTTCATAATTTAAAACAGCTCAGAAATTTCTATACCAATTTGGTCCTTTGGTATATGTCAAGTTTATTTTCATTCACATCCATATCCCACATTTTCTATCCCAATAGTTACTGATGTGTTAGGGTTTATTTTGGATTGGAAAAGGGGATAACAGCTCTTTTTAACAGATCTACCACTTACATATGATGTATATTACTATCTAGATCTGTGATTTCCATAGTTTGGGAAACTCCAGGTGTAGAGACTCATTCCCCTGACTGATGCAGATCAATTAACTTACCTCTCAATTACATTTTCAAAGAGTTGCCAGGGGGCAATGAGAGGTTATGAGACTTTGTCCATGGTCACAAAGCATATATGTGTCAGAAGTGGAATTTAACAACACACACCTTCCTGACTCCCAAGCTAAACTAGCCCATTATCTACTATGCTAGGTACCTCCAACAGTCATTGTCACCAATTTTATCTAACCTTTGTATTTTGTTTAGGGATACTATAGCCTTAGTATCATACAGCACAAAAGACCAATTCCCTGTATGTGTGTATACACATAAGGCACAGCAAATGAAAGATGTGTCTCAGAACTATAAATCTGCTTTAAGTACTGACTGCAAATTCAATGTTTATTTATTCTTTATTTAGGAAGCTGAATGGCACAGTGGATAGAGAGCTAGAACTGAAAAGGAAAAGAACTGATCTTAAATTCAGCTTTAGACACTTACTAGCTGTGTGACCCTGGGCAAGCCACTAAATTTCTGTCTACCTTAGTTTTTCTCTACCTCACAGGGTAGTTCTGAGGAGCAAATGAAATAATATTTGTAAAAGTACTTTGCACAATGCCTGGCTAGGTGCCTAACACACAGTAAATGTTTAATAGATTTTTGTTTCATTTTTCCCTTCCTTGAATTCTATGAGACTAACATAAATCTATAATCCTACATATAGCCAAACTTAAAATTGATGTGACATCACAAATCTAGTCTGGCCAACAATATGTAATAAATTACCTCTATAAAATAACTGTTACATAACTGTAGTCAAGTCTAAGCTGACAGCACTGCAATTGAGGCATGAGTGCAAAGCTGGACCACCTCCTCTTGATCCTGAATTGGACCCAAATTTCAACAATACTATCTCACCCAACAAATATTTGAGTGTGTAATGTCTGTGGTGTATCTATGTGACTTGCTCTGGGACACAATGAGTAGGTGTCTACAGTGAGACTTTAAAGCTAGTCTTCCAGATTCCACTGTTAGCCTTCTGTTCACTATGCCAGATTGCTTCTTATATATTTGCAAGGCACATCAAAATGAAGCAAAGAACACATGCATAATAGTGCTGCTCTTACAAAACAACCCAAACAAGGTGTTTTACTACTATTTTATCATCAAAGACCAGTTTCATTAGAAACTAATAACTACTTAGGGTCTAAGTATATTAACAGGGTTAATCAGGAGAAGCAAAACTATCAGCCCACTTAAAATGATTGATTTTTTACCTTCCAAATTTGAGTATCTGATTTAAATTATATCCTAAGGTTATATTAACTTTTTTATTAAAAAGAAAACAAAACGTATGGAATCTACCTTACCTGCTCTATATCATGCTGGCTCACTCGAGTCAGCCCACTTCTGAAATCCAAGTTTGCTTCTGAAGTGAAAGCATCTAGAAAAAAAATAAAGGTTTTTACTTTTATTATAATTAGAATGTATATGGATATTAATTTATCTACATATACCTGAATAAAAATGTTAGATAGTATGATTTATTGGCCAATAAAGCCGCCTTTCCAATTCTATACCTACCTCTGTGAAAGTCAAAATGCACATAATACAAGTTGCTGATTATCGAGAGCAGCAGATCCCAAGATGCTATATGAATATCTATCCAGAGGTATTCTGGATACCTCTAACTAAGTCAGTCTACGACTGAAGGATACAAACAGCTAGGGTTCATGAATGTTCTTGAGCCCAATACTGGAGTAGAGAGGAAGGCCAAGTAAACTGGCGCATGTTAGCCAAAGGATCTGGAGATGGAATGCTGCAGACCTAGCAAAAACTGGCATACCTTATCCACAAGCTGGCCACCTCCAAGCCAGGTAAGACATGTGACTAGCCTTTGGCTTCATTTGCCTATAGGCCACATAACTTTTTAACTTAGGAAATCTAGGCCCTCTATACTTGCCTGCCTAAAACAGAGGCAAAATCTTGTCCCTTACTCCTGGCTTCAACTATGATTCTAGAGTAATGTATTCTAACGTAAAGTTAAAATTATTACTTGCCTAAAGCCTGACCCAACTGCCTACAGTCTAAACCAATTCCTTTTTAAACAAAAGGGGGGAAATTTTTTTTAAGGGACCAAAAAAAAGAATGTGCACAATATGAAATACTTCGGAGTCTACCTCCAAGACAAACACAGAAAATATATGAACACAATTACAAAACACTTTTCAGACAAATAAAAACAGATCTAAACAAATGGAAATATTAATTGCTCAAAAGTAGGCAAGCCAATATAACAATTATACCTAAAATAATTTATTTATTCAGTGCCATACTAATCAAAATATCAAAGAATTATTTTATAGAGCTAGAAAAAAAAAGAAGAAAATTCATCTGGAAGAACAAAAGGTCAAGAATATTAAGGGGATCAATGAAAAAATGTGAAGGAAGGTAGCCTAGTAGTACCAGATTTCAAAGTATATTACAAAGTAGTAATCATGAAAACAATCTGGACTGGCTAAGAAATAAATGGGTTGATCAGTGAAATAGATTAGAAACATACTACATAGTAATCTAGAATTTGATAAACCCCAAGATCCAAACTTCTGGGACTAGAACTCACTATTTAACAAAAACTGATGGGAAAACTAGAAAACAGTTTGGCAGAAACTAGGCATAGACCAGGATCTCACATTGTACCTAGATAAAATCAAAATGGGCACATGACTAAAATATAAAGGGTGATACCATGAGTAAATTTGGGGAGGATGGAAAATTTTTACTTCTCTTATCTATGGATAAGGGAAGAGTTTATGATCAAAGAAGACATAGAGAAGATCATGGGAATATAATAGATAATTTTGATTATATGAAATTAAAAAGGTTTTTTCACAAACAAAGCCAATGAATCCAAAATTAGAAGGAATGGAAGAAACTAGAGGGGGAAAAAATCTTCCAACAAGTTTTTCTGATAAAGGTCTCATTTCTCAAATACATAGGGAACTGAGCCAAATTTATTTTAAAAATAGCCATTCCTGAACTGATAAATGGACAAAGGATACAAACAGGCAGTTTTCAGAAGAACAAATAAAATATTAATAGTCATACAAAAGGACAAATTGTTTTATTAAAATGGGGCCTCCAGATAACTATGTAGTCATAACTAGTTCATAATAACTACAATTAGCTTGTCATAATGTGGTGATCCTACAAAGAAGTCAAAAGAAAATTACTTGTCAAAACACAAATCTCATTCTCTGTAGGCATTTAAGTTTTACTATATCATAATGCAATAATGTACATGCAAAATAAGTCTTACCTTGTAACCTCCTACTTTTAAACGTAGCCCTAGAAGTCAGTAGAGAATCTTGGGAATCAGTGGGAGTGCATCGTAACAGATAGTATTCTAAGTGGCGCCAAAAAATAAATAAGCAGGTCTCTACAATATCTACAAGTATGACCTTAGGTCAAGGAAAAGAGTTTTATTAGGGCTATTTTCTAAAAAAGGGATCTTCTGAGTCTAGTATGTGTTAGAGTACCAACTATTTTAAAAACATTACTGCTGCTGTGGATATGATGCAGTAGCACTATTCTCATTAGGATTTTTGGGGGGAGAAAATAGTTATACACAATATTGAAATATTATGTGCACATAAACACATATACATACATGATGAAGTAGCTATTAATATAGTTTTAATCAAAGAGTAGAAAAGAATTAAAAGTCATATCATTTTTTAAATAATGATATATATGTTGAAAATGTGAAAATGACTCATTTAGCTATTTTTGTTACTGGTCAGTGGTTTATCGAGCTGTAGGATAACCGATGAAGGAGCTATGTTGCTTAAAGATTTGGGGATTGGGAGGACAGTGTGTTACTGTTGGCTTTTCCAAGGACAAACAAGTAGTAACACTAAAGATGTGCAGAGTAGTCTCAGGGGAATCAGAAGCAAGGTCAGGGTTCCCTCCTGTTGCTGTGCCACAATTTTTAACCAATTAATCAACATTATCAATTTCAACATATTTAACCCAAACAATTTTTAACCTATTAATCAACATTATTAGTTTCAACATATTTAAGAGGAAGTGAAAAAAAAATCTTTATTGTGTTGAATAGCTTGGAGAAAGAAACAATGGAAATTATAAAATTTGATTTATATAAACTCCAATCACCCACTAAGCCTGATGTGGAAAATCACATGTAGGCTCTGACCTTGTCTGTCTCAGACAGGGCCTGGCCTTGCTGTGTTCCAGCTGCAGCTGCAGGCCTGTCTCTCCTTTGTCCTTTGTAAGGCAATCACTGACCTCATCCTTGTTTCATACACTTGTATGTATCTTGCTGTCCTGTAATGATGACTATACCACTATACCATGCCTACTCTTTTTGTATATAACCAGGTGGGCTGCAAGACTCAGGGCCCATTGTTGGAGGTTTGACCCCCACCTTGGGCCTGTGAGTAATAAACTCTTTCTCCACCTCAAGTACCTGGCTATTTTCTGTGTCAATCATGCTGTAACAAGCCCATTCAGAACAAGAAATCTAATAGTTCCATTATTCTCAGCCCTGTTCAAGCCACATCTAGCATATGTATGTTCAGTCCTAGGTGCCACTTCTTAGAAAGATATTAGCAAGAGCACTGGATCTGGAGTCAGGAAGGCCGGAGTTCCAATCCAGGTTCTTACTAGTTCCCTCAACTGTAAAATGGGGATAACAGGACCTAAGTCACAGCACTGTTATGAGGAACAAATAACTGCTTAACACAATACCTGGCACATAGCACAGGCTTAATAAATATTTATTCCATTCCCTATCCACACACCTTTAAAAAAAAAAAAAAGGCTGTTTCCTAAAGGAGAAAAGTTTAATGAAAGGGAATGGTTTGTTTTCAAACTAAATGTAGAATTTTAGTTCTGTTAGATTTCATCTTGTTTTCAGCAAATTGCTAAAGCTTTTTCTTTCAACCCACTGTTCTAATCTATAAAATATTTTTAATTCAGTCATTCAACATGTTATCTAAACCTCTCCACTTCTGCATCATCTGCAGACCAGATAACCATACATTCTATGTCTTTATCCAAATCTGATAACCCATCATGACAGCCATATTTTCTATGCCTTTATCCAAAGTACTGATAAAAATTACTGAACAAGGGGGCAGCTAGGTGGCACAGTGGACAGAGCACCAGCCCTGGAGTCAGGAGGACCTGAGTTCAAATCTGGTCTCAGACACTTAACATTTACTAGCTGTGTGACCCTGGGCAAGTCACTTAACCCTCATTGCCCCACCAAAAAAAAAAAAAAATTACTGAACAAGGCAGGGCCAAAGATACAAATCAACACTCATTAGATTCAGCTATTTAAGCAAGCTAGAAACCACCTAACTATACAATCAGATGGATAAAAATTTATCCAGATTACAAGGCTTTTACAAATGGTCAACTGCTGCATTCCCCAATAGTTATTCCCTCAAGACAAAAGCTCAGCAACCTGTTGATGGACTAATTGAACAGTGAAGAAGTAGTGTAGGTACTTCTTCAGAGTACCTCTGAAGGTACTTGTTACAGTTCCAATTACAGATGATATAGTTCCAATTATACTCGACCAACTGACCTCATTGTCATTGCCACGTTTTCAAGCCTTTAGGGCTCTTTTGTGAAGAGAGAAAGAGAAGATAAATGTAAAAGAAGCTGTTAATCTCCTTAACTCATTATCATTATTATTGTAATATAATAACCATTAAAAGATAATTCCTAAAAAGTCAAAGGGTAATAAGTTCATATGAAGGGTATCACCTTAACCTGATCATTTTAAGTAAATCACTTTCATTTCAATGGATTTAAAAATAAAATAGGCCAAAGGAAAACTCCTTATAGCTGTCTTTACAGAAAAAATACCTTTCTAACACCTGTCCTACACGTGACCTAGGGGAGAAAGACACACACTACATATGACTCCCCTGAAGAAGTCTTCTCTTTGAATGGCATGTCCTCCAGAAAGAGAAACCAGCCCAGAGCAAGGAAAAAGTTGTTGGAAAGAAGTATTGAAGGGACCTGCATTCTCACTTATATCCTGACAGAGGAACAACTTTCACTCTTCAAGTGAAAGAAAAAAGAATGGTTCTGGCTGCCAAGAGAAAGGTCAAAATATAAAAGTTGTAGGAATCCAGGAGAGAAAAGGAAAGGGCAGGTTTACTGGCAGTACTCATCAACAAATAACTCTAGTTATATTGATGAGAGCCCCAGGCTGACAGGCAAGGCCAGTAAAGATCCCAGTTGGGCTGGCCCTGACCCCAGAGCCAAGCAGAGCTCAGCTGACAAAGCATGGCAATGGGATGACAAAGCTTCCTAGCTTCACCTCACCATTCTCCCCAAGGCTCGAAATTGTATTCTAAGATAGGCAGGGTCTTCGATGCCTTCTTGGCACTCACTGTGGGATTACTGAACACAGTTGGGAGGTTTTTAAGAAATACTTTGGTTTGGAATTTAAATGTGCATAAAACTTCATACTTCAAGGACCTATAGTTGATGAGCTCTTTCTTCCAGGGTATGCTACAACCTATTTATAATAACCTACACTGTTAAAAGTCCAAGGCCTAAGAAGGTTAAATGAGTGTCCAAGGTCACTTAGCTACTATGGGTCAGAGGCAAGATGTGAACTCCAATATTCCAATCTGCAATTCCAGTATAGTATCCATATCCACTACATCATGATGTCCCTCACATAGAGAATGAATCGGGGGTAAAAACCACAATCACTTTCAATTCGTTAAGCTGTTGTGCCCAGTGAGAGAATAAATAAGCATGCTATAGTTTTCAGTAGACCTCAAAAGGTTTACATCTTACAAGACTTTCTATTATTTGATTAAGGATACAAGAACAAAGGGAAAGCAATTTGGCTCGATTGTTGATCAACTTCACCAAACGTCGTCTTGCCAAGATGTACTTCTGGGAAGTGGAGATTTTATCGACTCCAGCAGGCATCACTGACTGGCACAACTGCAGAGAAAGGGACACATCATGATGGATATAATACAAATCCAGCAAATTTTCATGGCATACCCAATATGTGAAAGGAAAAAGACAGCACCATAGACTTAAGCAATATGGTCATCTTCTCCTGGGACAGCAGCACTTTACTGCTGACAATTTGTCTGTTTTTCACCAACTTCAAATTATTCTGACACTTTAACTTTATATCTAAAGTAATTCTAACTGGGTTACTTTGTTTGTTTGCTTGTTTATTTTCACTTTTTTCCACCACTTGAATTTATAGATTGCTTCCCAGATATTTGCTGGTAGTTAATGTGTAGCTTGTTGTTGTCTCTTTACCTATAAATGGACAGCACATAAAAGCTAAGGACTGAAATATCCAAACCTTAGTTAACAAAAGGGGCTGGCTTCAACATCTAGTGAATCAGGAACTATGTCTAGAAACTCTGATTTCCAATAACAATTAACATATTAATACTTTGTAAAAGTACTGAGTGTTCTTCTCAAGGCTCAATTGTTAATTGAACAGATACAAGTATCTATCCTATACTGATAGTGAAAGAATATTCACACCAATGAGATCACAGATTCATTGAAGCACAGAAGCAAGTCTCTTCATTTGGAAGCTTTTAGTATATCAAAACTGTTTGGTAAGTGTGATAAACTGCTGATCACTGACTGATTAGTAGACTAATTAAGACTAATACCCGGAATATAGAGGACTACATAGCTCAATTAAAGGAATCAGCAAAACAAGACAACATCACAAAACCTCCAAAACAATAGGGAAGAAATATTGTTCCTGTAATTGAATCTTTAATTTTAACTAATTCTTAAAGTTCAGAACTTTAATAAATGAATTTCAAATTGGCATTTCTATAGAATACACACTAAGTAGTAATCAGAATTTGAATAAGTTTAGGTAAAGGCCTTTATAAGGTTAATTCTTCAATAATAAACCAGTTTCATCAGTGTGAAAGGTATCACTTGCACCTACCAGCAGACTGCATAGACACTTAAATGTTTACTGCCTTAACCTTAAGTTCAGAAAGAATGTGACGACAGGGAAAGTATAATGATGAAAGATAATCTACTTTCCTCATCACAGATTTTAGATTATAAGCTTCTGAAAATATGTATTCAAAAGTAACATTTTCCCACAGACCGACAGGTGGGTTCCATGAGGTGTTCCCCACATGACATTTTATTAAAGAACTGTTAGATTTACAAAGTACAACCACAATATTAGACCCAGATTCCAAAAGGCTACACATAAGAACCAGTCTCATCACTTGATATAGTCAGTCATTCTTCATCTATCATCTTTGATCAGTTATCTTTAAGAACAGTTCCCCTTTTCTTTATCAAAAAAACATTTTTTTCTCAATTTCTTTTTTCCCAGTAAGGCTAGGCAGTTTATTATAGAACACACACCTCTTTTATCTCATCTGGGGGGAGCTGTTCTACATTCTGTAGTTTGTTGACATTCTGTCGATGACTGTCATAATAAGTGAAGAAATCATTGGCACTTTGTTTCAGCAAGTAGACAATAATGCCCAAGCCAGGCAGACGCCAATATGGGACCACTGGTGCTTGAGTGTCTAAGTAGAAATGACAAAACAGGAGAATATTTAACACAGTTATGCCAGTATATTAATCAACAACTATAATGACCAGTTTTAATACAAGGAAAACCCATCAAATCTAAGGATGAGATGCCATATTAAAAAAGACTTCATAGCTAATAAATTCCCACTGACAAAATATACTACCTTGTATCACTAAAAACAATTTTAAAAGGACAATTGGTATAAGAGGACCAGAAACCATGATATATAATAATAAAAGCTGCTATTTATAAAGCACTTAGTTTTTCAAAACAAGTTACAATACCTCATTTGATACTCACAACAACCCTTGAAAGAATAGTACTATAGGAATTACTGTCCTCATTGTACAGATGAGGAGACTGAGGTTGAGGGAGGTAAACTGACTTGTCTATGATCATACAGCTAATAAGAATTTGAGCAGAAATCAAATCTCAACTTTCCTGACTCCAACTCAAATGATCTTATGATGATTAGAGGAAAGAACTAGAGATGACTCATTAAAGAAAATAACACATTATGAAAGCTGTCTTCAAGTATCTGAAGAACTGTCATGTGGAAGATGGATTATACTTGCTTTCCTTGGCTCCAGAGGGTAAAAATAGGACCAACAGATAAAAGTTACAAAGAGGAAAAATTATGATCAATATAAAAGGCATTGAGTTCTCTACATCAATGGTCTTCAAGCTGTAACTAGATTACCACTTGTCAGGAATGTTGTAGAGTTCAAGTGTGAACTGGACTAAATGCTCTCTAAGGTAATTTCCAATATTCAAGATTCTGGGAATCTATTTGTGCTGGGTTCATTTCTAGTTTTCTCTCATTTTGATTATTATATTATCATCTTAAAGTTATTTTTTACTTTCAGCTTGGATGACTTTATTTTGGGAAGGGCCAGAAAGGTCCCTCTGCTCCCAATGGGCAATAAATCCTGTAGAAGGACAGGTACAAAGTTACCAATGTTATAAAAAATGTAAATTCCATTTTATCCAACTCAAAAGTAAATATTTGTGGAAATGGGGTAGTGAAAAAAAAAACAAACAAAGCAAAGCCCTGTTGAACTGGATTATATCAAAATAAGGGAAGAAGGAAAAGGAATTTATATAGTGCCTACTATGTGCCAAGCACTGCACTAACAACTTTATAAATATATCTTATTTGATCCTCCCAACAATCTTGTGAGGTTATTATTATCTTAATTTTACAGTTGAAGAAACTAAGGCAAACAGGTTAAGTGACTTACCCAGGATCACATAACTAATAATCTACAAACAATTGTATTTCGATATAAGTAAATTTGTGCTGGTTCAGCATAGAGAAATTGGTGACAATTTTTGTCAGTGGCCAAATTTAATATTAATCTAAATTCTTGTTTCATTCTCTGGTTTCAAAGAAGAACAAATTTCTTATAAACCAAAAGAATAAGAAGAATAAAAATGAATCCTCAAACCAAAAACTTTACTGACCTTTATCAAAAGGCTAACTGCTTGAAATACAAATTTTGTTCTTCTATTAAACTGAACATAGGAGAAAAAATAGGAAGAAATCGCTTTTTATAAATCTTTTAAAACTTTGTTACCATATATTTAAATGTGATTTGGGGAATTAAGTGTAGGAGGAAAAAGGCACAGTCTCTTTAAAGGTAATTTGTGTTACAGCAGTCCATTAAAGGATAGGTTGTAAAACTGAAGTAACAGAAAAAAATTCTTATTTTGAGCTCTCTGAAAAAAAGTTTGGGCAGATTACAAATTAGCTTTTTGTTGTTGTTGTTTGTTTGTTTGTTTGTTTTGTTTTTGCTGGGCAATGAGGGTTAAGTGACTTGCCCAGGGTCACACAGCTAGTAAGTGTCAAGTGTCTGAGGCCGGATTTGAACTCAGGAACTCCTGAATCCAGGGCCGGTGCTTTATCCACTGCGCCACCTAGCTGCTCACAAATTGGCTTTTAGAAACAACTACTTTTCCCCTAGGAAAAAGAGAATCACAGGGAGTTCACTAATGCCTGAGTGAATATTCATGGAGTGCTCATCATCTCTCTTCTATTTTGATAATAACTTCAAAGTCAGTTTCTACCTGGTGAAAAGAGAGAATTTAATTTATTGGGATTATTAGAGGGAAAGGGAATAGTAAGACTACCAAGTGGAATATGAATTCTCTCTCTGTGATAAATTATAAGCATACTTGGAATGGTTTCTCCTGTAAGAGTAGAGAAAACCTCTAAAGATTTTGGCACCAAGCTGCTTTGAAAAATGGAGGTCAGAGTAGAGAACTGTGTTCATACTCTGTGGGGGTTTGTCTACAAGAAAAGATTCAAGATCAATTGACATTTAGTCTACTTAGACCTGGAGTAAATAAATAGGATAAATTAAGTAGAGATTATTAACAACAAGAAAAGGAACATTTCAGTTCTGAACCATAATTAAATCAATTCTAGGAATTGCGCTCCGGGAAATGGTGTGTCAATTTACTTTCCTATGGCTCCACTCCCTTTCCAAAACAAAATATCCCTCCTTGCATGTCATTCTCCTAGATGTTTTTCTCTCTCCCTATTAGAGTGTGAGGTCCTTGAGGGCAGGGACTGGCTTCACTTTTGTATTTGTAGGCCTAGTGTAGCTTTAATTAACTGCTTAATACAATTATCCCTCCCACATCTCAGGTTCAGGAAAAGGGGGGGAGGGGTGATATTAGGGACACCTTGCCCCCAGGATCTGGAAAATCCATGTAAAATTTTTTGGTCCTCCCTTGGTCCCAGAGAAGGCATCTGATTTTTTTTTTTCCTTTTTCTCTTATGGGGTGTTTACAGTACCTTATTGTAAAATTTGGGTTAAGCATTTGGTCATAGGCAATATTATACAATTATATATTTTATGCATTTCTGAGTTTCCAATTTTTTTTCTGTGTCATCTACTGGTCTTTGTGTGTTGTCTGCGGCTTCCACAAAACTCCCAAAAAATTCCCATTTAATTTTTTATGGCAACCAAAGATATTTTGAAATTGCAAAGGGGAAAATCACGATGTGGAAGGGATAACTATAAATACCAGATACTATATGCATGTATTTAAATCTTGCTCTAAATGTATACTTTACAATTTCACACCAATATTAATATATAGTTCTTAGTATTATTGGTTTGTTTTAATATGTAACTCTACATTTATGTAAAAAGCACAAATGAATGAAAGTTATGACCAGGTACTCAATCAACTACACCTTTGGAAATGTCCATGAGACCATCCATCTGGTAGTAGTTTGTTCAAATTTATTGCCCAGTGCCTATAAGAGAATAAGCTGACTCATATTGCTCACTAGCATAGAAAAGCTCAATCTAAGCCTGATGGAAAGAGTTGGTCTCAAAGCAAGAAGGCCCAGGTTCAAGTCTTCTAACATATTCTGACCCCTGTGTGTGCCCCTGAATAGGTCACCTCTAGGGGCTCTGGCAGAGAAGATGCTGGTTTGCATGGGTGGAGGGAGTTTCCCATACCAAAGAAATCACAAGTACAGTTCCAACCTCAATATAAGGAAACAACAGCAAATTTTGCTTTCTACTATGAGAATGATGAAAACAAGGCCTTGGGGTGAACTAAAAGCATATACAGAATTACCAAACCAAGAAAATTACCATATAATATATCAATTCCAAATAATTTAAGTACTTCCCTTCACACAAAACATTAACGTTAAGTGTCTGAAGGAGATAATTTACCCTCACAGCACAAGTTCAGTCAGTAAATACCAGTATTTCAGGTAAAGTGACCCGAATCTTCCACAGGGTCCGTTCCAACTTTCGGATATGATTTTGGAAATCGAACTTTAGCAGTGATCTGGTACGACCCCTTCGTGTTATAAATTAGGTAACAGATCCTGAGAAAGTGATTTATCTAAGATCACATAGCTAGTTACTTATTGGAAGAATGAGGGCTAGTATCTTATAAAAGTTTTAAAACATGCAAATAAAACTAGGAATGCTTCAAATGAATCAGTGGAAAATGGCAATGTGAATGATCTTTCCAGTTACTAATAAGTAGTCTATTCATTGTACTTAGTTTAATTTATACATGGTAAAGATGGAAATGTGAATTTCAACAGTGTAATATCTTCCTATCAAATGTGTGAATTATCTCATTCAGTAGATTCTGACAGTATCACAAATATTTGTGGACATAGATGAGAAAACCCAAATATTTTAGGTATCATGGTAAAACTGGATACACAAAGCTCCATGAGTTGCTACTGATTCTTTCTTCCACCACTTAATGAATGGAAGACCTCTGGAGAAGACCCTGAGAGAGGAGCCTAACCCAACCCACAAACCTGCACCCACACTTGAAATGGTCCCTGCTTAGGTCACCAGCATGTCGCAGGCTTAGTCACGGTGTGAGGGACAGCATTTACATTAATCGCCGCAAAGAATCTGAGAGGACAAATTATGAAAAGCTAAGAAAATTTTAAGAACAATACTCAGTAGGGGCAGCTAGGTGGCGCAGTGGATAGAGCACCGGCCCTGGAGTCAGGAGGACCTGAGTTCAAATCTGACCTCAGGCACTTGACACTTACTAGCTGTGTGACCCTGGGCAAGTCACTTAACCCCAACTGCCTCACCAAAAAAAAAAAAAAAAAAGAACAATACTCAGTAATTGGATGTAGTTTAACACACGAATGGCTTTTATGGATTGAACTTGTTTCTCTCCAATACCAGCTACTTGCCCCAGATCTTTGGGAAAGTCTTGTCTTCATTTCTGTGCTCAAAGTACAAATTGTAGCTCTTAACTGAAACTGTTCTTTCCACAGACACTTGAACTAAGGGCCAGCTCTTATCCTGTGCCCAAGAAATCCATTGATTTTACCTGTTCCCATGTATGCTCCCAACCCTCCAAACCTAGCCAATATCTCTTTTTTTTTTCAAGTGAGGCAATTGGGGTTAAGTGACTTGCCCAGGGTCACACAGCTAGTAAGCGTTAAGCGTCTGAGGTTGGATTTGAACCCAAGTACTCCTAACTCCAGGGCCGGTGCTCTATCCATTGCGCCACATAGCTGCCCCTGCCAATATCTCTTAAGTAGAATAACTATCCCAGCCTAGAATCCACAGCCCCAAGACTCTTATATTTTTCCCTTTTTATTCTAATTCGTCTACACAAATTAGATTTAAAATTAAAAAGCAATTGTATTTATGATTACTTCAGTATTGTCTCAGTAAGGGATGTACTTAGAATATACTTACCTCACTTATTAAAATAAAAATAGAACTTTGTTGTAAAAAAAAAAAAGAACTTTGTTGTAACCATTTAAATAACAAATTCAAGTTTCCAAACTTAGAAAATAGAGTAACAATTCGCACCTTGTCGTGGTCCATCTCTGTTAATGGTTTCAGAAAGGCTAGGGGTGAAGAGACATACTGCATGCTGAAATGTAGGAGAACTCTGTAACATGAGTGACTGGCAATATTCCATGACATTGGCACAAATCTGCAGTGGAAGAATGGCAGGCACAAGCATCACACACAACAAAACTGAGACATATATCACTGAAATCCAGTCTAAAACGATTTCAAATTATATGATTCTCAATTTAAAGAATACTTCCAAAATTGTTACTCCTCTTACCTGTTGCATAGCCAGTTCAATCTCATCTCTCTTGTTCACTCTATCTCCCTCCACACCGTCTTGAAATTTAAATTGCCGCAATCTGTCTGAACCACCAAAGCGACTTAATAGTCCTAAGCATTGACGCTTTTAAAAAAAAGTAACAAAATTCTAGTTGACATATCATTGAGTAATACAAGGTAGTTTAGGAGAGGATTCGTGTAGAAGGGGGCACTTGAGCTGGACACTGAAGGAAGTGGGGCCGAGAAGGGAATGCTGAACAGGCATGAGGAATAGACAGTGCAAAAGGCAAGGAAATGAGAGGAGGAAGCATCGTGTGTGAGAAATAGCAGGAAAGCTAGTTCACTATACTGAGTCTATATATTTTTTTCCAGGTTTCTCTGAAACTTTCGTCTCCATCATTTTTCATACCACAATAGTATCTATAACATTCATATACCATAACATGTTCAACCATTCCCCAACTGATGCATATCACCTCAGTTTCCAATTTGGGTCATCACAAGGGACTGTGGAAATATTTGTGTATATATGGGTCCCTTTCTCCTCATTCTTTGACCTCTTTAAGGTATACACCTAATAGCGGTACTACCACCACTACAATTTAATGGTTTTGGGGACATAGTTCCAAATTACTTTCAAGAATGGACACAGGGGCAGCTAGGTGGTGCAGTGGGGAGAGCACCGGCCCTGGAGTCAGGAGTACCTGAGTTCAAATCCGGCCTCAGACACTTGACACTTACTAGCTGTGTGACCCTGGGCAAGTCACTTAACCCCAATTGCCTCACTAAAAAAAAAAAAAGAATGGACACAGCTCCACCAACAATGCATTAATGTGCCTATTTGCCCATAGTCAGCTCCTCTTGAATTGTAATTTTCCTTCTTTGTCAACTTTACCAATCTGATGGGTTTTAGATGCGCTTAACTATATTTCTTCATCATAAGAAAGGGTTCTGTTTCTGGAGGGAAGTAGAATCATGGAGAAGTGACAAGATAGCTTTTAAAGAGGATTAACAAAACATTCATTTTATTTCAAGTGAATAAAGATAGGCCACAACATGAGTTCTGACAAGGTGATGTAGCAAATATGAACATCTCAGAGTCTTCTTTCTTATGGACCTGAATCTGAAAGCAACTAGAACAATTAAACAAGTAGAATATCCACGATTTGGTTTTCATTACTGAGTTTTGATACAAATCTAAGTTCACTTTTATGATTAATATCATCACATAAAAAATGGCACAGTAACTTAAAATATGGGAGGCAAATGAGGGATGTGGTATAGACTTCCTACATGTTTCTCCAAAAGAAACATGGAATTTAAAAGAAACAAAATGGAAGCTTTGCACAGTGGCAGTATTATAGCCAAAAAGGTTTATCCAAGGCACAATTATTGCTAAAAAAAATAAAATAAATACAGTAAATTACCTGGAAACGCCCTATGTGACCCTGTAGCTCCATCAGAGACCCTTCGGTTACATCAACATCAAGTTCACTTAGCACCCCTAAAAATACACGGAGACTGTTTTAAATTATAATTTCATAATCAACAGAATGAAAAATACTATCAGATTTCTAATATTTATACACCCTTGATGTTCCCAGATAGACCTTTGAAAGAGATATTTTAGGGAACTTGAACATAAATGCTCATGCCAGGAGAAGAAATAGCATCAGATGAAAATGTTACAGGTATACAAAAAGTAAACTCCGGAGACATGAAATTAACTGTAAAAAAACTATTTTAAAAGTGTTCTGAGGGGGCGGCTAGGTGGCACAGTGGATAAAGCACTGGCCTTGGATTCAGGAGTACCTGAGTTCAAATCCAGCCTTAGACACTTGACACTTACTAGCTGGGTGACCCTGGGCAAGTCACTTAACCCCCATTGCCCCGCAAAAAACAAAAACAAAAACAAAAAGTGTTCTGAGGAAAATTTCAAAAACACTCATCATCACAAAAAATTTAATTACATCAAAATTCAGTAGGAAAATTATTTTTAAGGAAGTCAGTCTGACATACCAAAAAACAAGAAGAATTTGTCATGTATCAATTCTGTAATATAATATTCTTTCTCTAGTTAAAATACTGCTAATAATACTTTCCATGTTCTTCTTCATGCCTTTATGTTTAGAAACTTAAAAGTTCCCTGTCCTCTTTGACCCCTACTCCACACCAATCATCTATCACTAGAACGTACATAGCATAGACTTCATCACTGCAAAGTAATGAGGTCCCTCTAAGATCTCAGCACATGGCATCTGCTCAGCACGTCACAGGATAATTGGATGGGAAGGCCTCATGGAGAAGATGGTGTTTAAGAGGAGTTCTGAAGGAAAACAGGGATTCTAAAAGGTGGAGGTGAGGAAGAAGTGTATTTCCAGCATAGGAAGAGCCTGGGCAGAGGCACAAGGAAGGAACAGGAAGTTGGCCAGTCTATTAGACTGCAGAGTGTGGAAAGGGAAGCAATATAAAGAATGAGACCAGAGAGGGAGTTTGGGCTAGTGTGTAAAGGAGTTTAAACAACAGAGGAATGTATAGGTGATCCTATATGTAATAGGGAACCATTAGAGTTTCTTCACGAGGCATGACAGGTAAAAATGTGCTTCAGGATTAATTCTGTAGTAGCTGTGCAGAGGCGGTATTAGAGAAGGAAGAAACTGGAATCAGGAAAACCAATTAGGAAATTACTATAATAGTCCAAGACATAATTAGCACCTTAACTTCTCATAAAAAATGTATCAACTTGAAGAGATAAAACACACACACAGAACGATCTATCAAAAATCATTTAATCAGGGGCAGGTAGGTGGCGCAGTGGATAGAGCACCAGCCCTGGAATCAGAAGTACCTGAGTTCAAATCCGGCCTCAGACACTTAACACTTATTAGCTGTGTGACCCTGGGCAAGTCACTTAACCCCAATTGCCTCAGTGAAAAAAAAATTCATTTAATCACTTATTATGCATCAGGTACTACACTAGGCACTAGGGATACAAAGGTAGTATTAGATGGGAAGGTATTAACAGCTAGGAGACTGGGAAAGGTTTCCTATCAAAAGTAGGTGATGAGCTGATATTTGAAGGCAGCCAGAGAAAGTAAGAGGTGGAGTTAAGGCGGAAGAGCACTCCTGGAACGGGGGATAGCCAGTAGAAAAGATGAGGAATGGCATGTTTGAGGAATTGGATATAAGCCAACAAAGCTGAATCACAGAGTACATGGAGGGAAGGTAAAGTATAATAACAAAACTAGAAAATCAGAAAGGGGCCAGCATACAGGACAGAAGACAATCAAATGCTAAATTGTATGGAGGACCACAAACAAGTACCATAGGAATTCAGAGAGTAGGTGAAGGAAGGCTCTAAAGAGGAGATGAAATTTGTAATGGGTAGGATTCAGAGAGATGGAAGAGAGATAATTCTAAGCCAGATGTACAGGGGGAAAGCAGGAGCAGAGAGTGCGCCACTCAGATGACATGTTCCTCAGGGAGACAAAGGGAAATTGGAAGAGAGGAAAAATGAACCAATTTAAACTATAAGTCTTAAGATGTCATGTGTTGCTTTATATGTTTGATCTTCTCCTAACTAGGCTAAGTCATATAAAGGCAAGGGCCAAGTCTTTTACTTCTTCCATCCTTAAAGCACCTATTATGTTATATAATATTTTACACACAGTAAGCACTTAATAATCACTTTCAGAGTGGTTTCTTGTTCTGAATACCACCTTTTTACAATAACCTGAAGTTTGAAGAACAAAGATGATCCTAGGAGCTGTTTCAAAGTTTAATCAGAGGAAATTAAATCCATGTAATCATACTGCCAAAGATTTAATATTTTAGTTCATTTCAGTTAAATGAGCACAATAATATCACTGGCATCAATTTCAGATACATCATCGACACCAGCAACATTTTAAAAAACCACAGTGAGTCTCTAAGAGAGTACTAAAAGTTCATTTAAAACAATTAGCTCACCGGGCAATGCAGCTTTGCTGATAATTCCTGTGAGGAGGGCTAGCTCCTGCAGGGAGCCTGCACTGACATCCTGACAGCGTAGTATTGCTTGTATGGTGTCAGAGTGGGAGATGAGAAACTGCAACACCTAAGTTGAAGAGAGAATGAAAAGAAGAAAGCAAAAGAGAGGAATACAAGTAAGGATTTTCTTATAAATTTTAATAGTACAGTTATTAGTGAAAATTAACCATGCCCTTCAATAAAATGAATAGACCATTAAATACAAGAACTTTTTCAGACCCAATTTATGATTTCATCAATGTAGGGAGCTCCTGGTAAGTAAAGTCCCTCCACTAAAGCAGATCAATGTCTACTGCAAACACAAAGAAAAGCCACTAGACCCCTTGCGCTACAAGAGTGGGTAAACCATTAAGCCAGGAGGTTTGGGTTTGGGGTTTTTTTGCCTTTTACTGTTTACCTTTTAACTTGTATGCAGAGAGGCAGCATGACATAGTAGATAGATTGGAGTCAGGAAAATCTAAGTTCAAGTCCCCTCTTTACATATACTGGATGAATTCCATTATCACTTCCAGCCTCTGCTCCCCACAACAACATTTTATGACACACTGCTCTTTCATTACTTATTTAATGTGAATTATGAATTATTTCATGCATGTAAAGCCTTGAACCCCAATAAAATTCTAGATTTCTCAAGGGCAGGAACCATATCCTAACAGTAATAACCCACTTATTTGGAGATCAGGCTTTGATAAACATCTCCTATGCCAAGACAATGAAAGTAAGTGAAACACACAGAGTACTAAATACAGAGTTGATCTGGATGTTATTTCATTAGGATAAGAAAACTCTGAAAAAATTTCTCAACCAATATAGATCGTAAATGATTTTGCAAGTACATTTTTGATAGTAGGCTGAAACCCTGAAAGGTTGGGTCATTTGTCCAGGGTCCTATGGCCAGAATGTCTGTGACACAGTTTATGGACTACATCTTCCTGACTCAGCGGCCAGGATTCCTCTAATCACTGCCATGCTGTCTCTCAATAGTATCTACTCAATCATAAACAGAATTCAATTTTATACCCAACAGAACCAAGAGAACAATTTGTACTCTAACACCAATACTAGAAAGATGACAGACAACTTTGAAAGACTTGAGAATTCTGATCAATGCAATGACCACCAACACAATTCCAGAGGGCTTGTGATAAACACACCACCCTCTTCCTGACAGGGAGGTGATGGGCTTTAGAGTGTAGAGAGAGACACATTTTTTTGAACATGGCCACTTGTTGCATTTGCAACAAGGGTGGGTTTTTTTTTTTCATTTCTTTTTTCAATTGGTGGTGGGAGGAGAGGGTGGATGTACAGTCATTGAAAAAATTAAATTTTTTTAAAAATGTAAAGCTTATACCCTTGCAAAATATATCCACAGAACCTTAGATCTACTGCACTCTACTTAATTGCTCTATCCATTAACCACAATATCACACCCAGCAAACTGATGGTACTAGCAGTAAAACCAGTATAACAGATAAAGAAACAGTAATAAAGTAGTCAACAAACTAATAAAGGGAGTCAGCAAACTTGGCTTCTAGTTCTGGCCACGCACAAGTTGTGAGACCTGGACAAGTGAATTCACCTATGTCTTAGTTTTCTCAGCCATAAAATGAGAGGGTTAGATTAAAGGTCAGTTATGGTGTCTTCCAACTCCTTGATAAAACGTAAGCTGCTTGGGAGTAAGGACTGTGTCATTTTTTTATCTATAACCCAAGGACTCAGCATAGTACCTGGCATATGACAGGCACATAATAAATACTTGTCAACTGATTCCAATTCCAAAATTCTACAATCCTTCTTACCTGTCCTGCTGCCTGCAAATGCTGAGCCATACTTGATGTGAGGATGACCTGACATAACTGGAGAGCAGGCAGAAGAATCTGGCGATATCGATCCACAGGAGCAGGAATGAATACGGGAGGGTCTCTCATGCCAAACAGTCTTTATATATATGTCAATAAAACAGAGAACAAAATATGACAAGATGGTGACGCTTTTAAAAAATGGATCACTTTAATATGTAGGATAGTGGAATTTGCAAAATAGACAAACAACAGAAAGATGATCAAATTGTTAAGTTATTAACCTATTAATTGTTAAGCTATGAATTTCTATTACTCCTATTCATAGGGTGAGACAAAAGGGTATGAGCTTTATTGCTAGTGCTTGCTTCAACAGCACACATACTAATTGGAAGGATCTATAGTCTGGCTCAAAGGAACAAAGCTCTTACCCACACACTATATATTCAGTGCACTCAATCATAGCTTGGTTAACAGAACTATTACTATGAACTTTTAAGACTTCTTAAGAAAGAAAATATTTTTCATAAAACAGTGCCTGAAATTTCCACTATAACTATAACCCTGGTTAAAGCAGATACTGCATCAAAAACATAGAAACCAAGTCACCTCCAAATTTCTCTCTCCCATTCTTGACTTCAAAATATTTCTTTATTCTTTATTCTAATAAGATTTCCTTTCAAATTGTATTAAAATTATTAAGGTGACAAGAAAATGTAAAGTTGGAAAACAACCTTGTAACCTTCAAGATTAGGCCTCAAGTTATCAAGATATCATGCTACCTCCACCAACCTAAAATTTGGAATTATAGAGAGGCAGGTAATCTAAATTTAGCAACTGGAACCTCAACTTGTTTCCCCAACTAAACTTTTAAACCAGAAGGAAATGTTCGATCACATGTAGCTTAATCACCTAAATTGTAGATGAGTTTAAGGAAATGCTTTTTGTATCTAAGTTCAAACTGGAATGAACAACCAAACAAAAGAAAATTGAATAATGCAAAGAAATTTGATGGAGAACATTAAGAATTTGCAGGTAGTTTGGTACATGTTTACAAAATGAAATGCTGAATTCAGAAAAATGATGAATTTTTAAACCTTAATTTTAAGTCCTTCATAACACAAGATCCACCAACTAATTGTTCTTTAGTTTCATTTCTGACTCTTCAATAAAATTCTATGGGCTTGGGGGCAGCTAGGTGGCGCAGTGGATAAAGCACCAGGCCTGAATTCAGGAGTACCTGAGTTCAAATCTGGCCTCAGACACTTGATACTTACTAGCTGTGTGACCCTGGGCAAGTCACTTAACCCCCATTGCCCTGCCAAAACAAAAACAAAAACAAAAAAAATTCTATGGGCTTGCTGGAATGCAAATGTCCTCTCACATAAAAATCAAATTCTCTTGCAAGCTCAAAGCTTCTTTCTGATAATGAAAACTTTGCAAAAACACAGTGAATTTTTATTACTTCATTGACAGTGAAAAGAGCAAAGGAAAAAAAAAGAAAAAAGAACAAAGGAATAGATATTTTGGGCGCAGTTTTAATTTTCTTTTTGGACAAGGAAATTATACTTTACCAAAATTATGTGATTACTTTACATAAACATTCCCCTCCTTACAAGCCCATATTTCTTATATTCATCAAATTCCATATAAAGCCATCTGTCTAATCATCCACCTGAGGATTTATACCTGAATGAGTTTTTGCATATCTATTTTTGATCCTGGATATGAATATGTCTGTGTGCACATGGGCCATTTACTCTGTTACTGAATAAACTCAGGGAAGACAGCCTTGAGTTTTGTTTCCTTCTACAATCCTTTACCTGAAAGTTGCAATCCTCCTGCCCCCATTAGGCAGGGCTGGCTCCCCCACAACAATGTGGAGGCAAAGAAGACAGCAAGCAGTTCAGAAACACTTTGAGGCAATTAAATGTTCATTTAAAATGCTTCTTGGCCATTAATGGATGGCCAAATCAACATGTTAAAGAAATATTGCAAACTTCACTCATTATTATACAGATTCTACTAACTTGCAAATAAAACTCAAACTACCAAGAGATTTGTTTTTTACAAGGACTCTAAACTGGAAAGGGGATTAATATAGACTCAAAAAGTATACTAAGAGACTATAATACAACACTTCACTATGCAGTGGGATTTGAATATCATTTAAGTAGGTTAAGTTACTAGAATATCAAAAACACTGTTCCCAGGGGCAGCTAAGTGGCGCAGTGGATAAAGCACCGGCCCTGGATTCAGGAGTACCCGAGTTCAAATCCGGCCTCAGACACTTTACACTTACTAGCTGTGTGAACATGGGCAAGTCACATAACCCCCATGGCTCCGGAAAAAACAAACAAAAAAACACTGTTCCCTAGTAAGACAGCCCTATGGCACGGTCTTTTCTGCCACCTACCATGCTCAGAGAGGCAGTTTTATAATGAGGATCCATTGAGCGTATCTGATGAATAAATCATACAAGTCACATATTTCTGAATCTCTTATCACACTGGATTTTTAAACGAAAATATTTCAGCTACTCATACAAGTTCTCAATTATTCAGAAAAAGACAGTTCAATATGTGAGTTAATCCTGCTTTTGTCTTTTCCCTCCTATCACATTCTAGAGAAAACAAAATTATAATTCATCTATTTCTAGTGTTTAAAACTACTTGGGCCCTTTTTAAAAAAAGTTTTGTTTTGTTTTGTTTTTTATTGCTATGCTCCAATTGCCCAATAATTGTTATACTTTCTACCACACTCTGAAAATTTCAAATACCATACAGATGTTCTCTATTTTTGGATGTGTTCAGCTCAATTTAGCAGCTTAAATAGAACTGTGAATACATAATGTGAATTTAAAAAAAAAACATTTTTTCTTGGCACAGTAGATAAAGCAATGGCCCTGAATTCAGGAGGACCTGAGTTCAAATCCAGCCTCAGACACTTGACACTATTAGCTGTGTGACCCTAGGCAAGTCACTTAACCCTCAATGTCCCACCACCACCCCCCCCCAAAAAAAAAACCACACCACTTTTTCTTTTACTATAAGGCTTTGAGGCAAGTGTTAGGTTTGTCCAACACTATACCTTAAAGTAGTCACTGTATATTATCAGGATTCTAATTATCAGAAATATATTAATAATAGGAAGCAACAGAGAAAAGAACTACAAAGAAAAAACCCCAGTGTTCAAACAACTTTTAAAAACCCAACAAACTGAAATATTTACTCACATAATGTCTCTTTGCACCAATATTTTCAATATAAAAGAAAGCATTCCTCCAATATAATTTCTATATATTTTGTTGTTGTTTACTTAACCATCTTCATTAAATAGTCACTAAGAATGATTCTCTCTTAGGGCTTAGGGAGGAATACCATCTTAGGCAGAAATGGAATCTAAAAGTCTCCTAGTATTTCCATTTTAATTAAGTCACAGAAGCTCAACTTTAGGAAGAACAGAGGGTGGTCATCTAGTCTAACTTCCAACCTTATGTCTGAATCTTGACAAATATCCCAGACATGTGGTCATTCAGCAGCCACTTTCATATCTTCAGTGACAGGGAACTCACTGTCAGAGAAAGCATCCAATTCTATTTTGGAACAGCTCTAATTGTTAGGAAATTCTTCCTTAAGTTATGCTGAAATCTGTCATAAAGTACATGCTTATAAGAATGGGAGAGAGAAATAGTACAGAAGGGCTTAAATACATTAACATCATGAATGAAGAGAAGCATGGAAACATTCACATGAAGCAAGTAAACTAAGAAAACCAAGACAAAATATACAGTAACTGTTGCTGCTGTTGTTCAGTCATGTCCAAATCTTCATGACCCCATAGACCACAGCACGTGACTGTCTGTGGCATTTTCTTGTCAAACTTACTAGAGTGGTTTGCTATTTCCTTCTCAAGTAAATTTAGGCAAACAGAGGTTAAGTGACTTGCCCAGGATCACACAGCTATTAAATATCTGAAGCCAGATTAGAACTCAGGTCTTCTTGATTCCAGGCCCAGTGCTCTAGCCATTAAGCCATCTATTTACCTCATACACAATGACCACAACAATGTTAATAGAAAAAAAAACACCAGAAAACAAAGAGCATTAATGTTGCAAAATTACAAAGAAATAGCATGGCCCTGAAGAACAAATGAGAAGACACTTCTAGTCTACTCCTTTATAGAGGTAGAAAGTTCATGAAATGTGGTACATTACACATATACCAATTTTTTTTTGATATATTGAACAATTTTGCCATTCTCTTATCTTTTTTGTTCTTTAAAATATTATTTGTTATATGACTCTGTAAAGGGAAGGAATGCTGGAAGAAATTTTGGTGATTAAAAAAATGAATAGGGGCGGCTAGGTGTCGCAGTGGATAGAGGACCCACCCTGGAGTCAGGAGTACCTGAGTTCAAATCTGGCCTCAGACACTTAACACTTACTAGCTGTGTGACCTTGGTCAAGTCACTTAACCCCAATTGCCTCACAAAACAAAAACAAAAACAAAAAAATTAATAAAAATATATCTATAAAATTATGATAAATAACATATTTATAAGAACAGGAGACAGAAGTAGTACCAAAGGCTTTAAAAGTGATGTGGAATGAGCAAGATTCTCTTTCTCTTTTTAGTTTCAAATCTGGAGCAGAAAATTCAGGCACAATTGTTATAGCCTAGGACAACACAGTTTTTTTTCTAATGAGAATGAGACATAATCTGACCAGAATATGGTACAAAAGTGATAAAGAGATAACCAAGCAGGGGTAAAAGTAGTGAATAGCAGTAACTACCTCTCTTCCTCTCTTCAGCTTAGGTTGTACAAGAAAATTGTGTTTCTGCTGGGAATGCAGTTACTATTTTAAATTAAAATTTTACCTTTGTGTTGAGGATTAGGGTAATATTTTTCCTGATTTTCTTCTTAAAATAGAAACACACTGATATATTTACTCAGATCATCAGAAAACAATTTAGTAAGTATAGAAATTATGCTAAACATTACATCACCATTTACTACTCATAATAATGACCTAAGGACATATCTTATAACCCAGTAAAACCCAGTAATACCACCATAATCATTTCTGCACTGCATGTTCATTTTCATGACGATAAGGGATGAAAGGAGATAGATGCAAGAGCAAATGGTTTTAAACAAATGTAATTTGTTACTAGCCACTTGCAAAACTGTTAATATCTAGAATAAGAGATGTTATATGGCTAAATCTGATCTCTGGGAACTTCTGTTAGCACAGCTCACAACTAACAAAATGTATTTAATGTATGAGCTTATCTTTCTGAAAATTGAGTGTAGAAGGCTTTGTTTAATACAACAGTTGAAGCAGAATCTTACCAGCCAGAAGCCAGGACAATTTAATTTTCACTGGCACACTGACTCATCCTAAAAGTAGGGAGAGGAGAGCAGCTAGGTGGCGCAGTGGCTAGAACACCGGCCCTGGAGTCAGGAGGACCTGAGTTCAAACCCAGCCTCAGACATTTAACACTTACTAGCTGTGTGACCCTAGGCAAGTCACTTAACCGCAACTGCCTCATCGGGGAAAAAAACCACACACACACACACACATTAAAAGTAGGGAGAGGAAAATGACACAATATCCCCAAACTGAGAGAGTGCTCATACTGGGTTCACACTGTACTAATACTTACCCCTGATGGTCTATCTCTGGACGCATGTCATAAACTTGGCACTGTGCCAGTCTCACAATCACACCAGACTTCAGCAGTTCTAATGCTCCTTGTTGTATTTTGGCCACTCTTGTCAAGAATGCCTAACAAAGTAGAAAAATTTATTAAGCACCTATAGCATGCCACACACTGGGGAAACAAACACAAAAGTTGACAATTGTGCCCCAAGGAGCTTGTATTCAATCATAAGAACTGGTCAAAGTTATATTGTTTACTCTTTCAACATTATGAAATGCAAAATGGATGGTTTTGATTACATTAAATTAAAAAGGGTTTGCACAAACAAAACCAATGCAACCAAGATAAGAAGGAAAGCAGAAAGCTGGGAAACAATTTTTACAGCCAGTGTTTCTGATAAAGGCCTCATTTTTCAAATCTTTAGAGAACTGAATCAAATATATAAGAATGCAAGTCATTTCCCAATTGAGAAATAGTTAAAGGATACAAACAGGCCGTTTTCAGATGAAGAAATTAAAGTTAGCTACAGCCATATGAAAAAATGTTCTCAATCACCTCACAAGTATCCAATTGGCTAATGACACAAAAAGGAAAATGATAAATGTTGGAAAAGATGTGGGAAAACTGGAACACTCATGCAGTGCTGGTAGAGTTGTGAAGTTATCCAACCATTCTGGAGAGCAATTTGGAACTCTGCCTAAAAGTAGAGTAAAAATTGTGCATACCCTTTGACCCAGTAATACAACTACAAGGTCTATATCCCAAAGAGATCATAAAAAAGGGGAAAGGACCACAAGTACAAAAATATTTATAGCTGCTCTTTTTGTGGTGGCAAAGAATTGGAAATTGAGGGGATGCCCATCAAATGGGGAATGGCTGAACAAGCTGTGGTATATGAATGTAATACTACTGCACTGTAAGAAATGATGATCTAGCAGACTTCAGAAAAACCTGGAAAGATTTACATGAATTGATACTAAGAAAATAAGTAGAACCAAGAGGACACTGTACACATTAACAGCAACATTATGTGATGAGCAACTGTGACAGATTTAGCTTTTCTCAGCAATACAATGATCTAACACAATGCCAAAAGACTCATGATGGAAAATACTCTCCAAATCCAGAAAAAAACTATGGAGTCTGAATGTAGATTAATGCATACTATTTTCACTTTTGTGATTGTTTTTATTGTCATTTTTTCTTCTTTCTTGTTTTTTTCTCTTTATTCTGATTCTTCTCTCACACATGACTAATGTGGAAATATGTTTAACATAACTGTAATGTATAACCTGTATCAGATTACTTGCTGGCTTTGGGAAGGGGGAGGGAAGATAGAAAAATTTGGAACTCAAAATCTTACAAAGGTGAAATGTTGAAAACTATCTTTATATGTAATTGGAAAAAAAATAAAATAAAATACTATTTTTAAAAAAAGATTACTCTCACATAAAATCATATTCTCTCATAGATTAAAACTGAATAATGGAAAATCCCAAACTGGCTAAGAGGAAGCAAGTGCGGCTGGTACTTTTCCATGAGTGCCTAGCTCTAAGTTGCCAATGCTGCCACTCTATATTGCAAACTTTTTTTCTCTGATCCGAATTTAGCTAACCAAGTATTTGATTTGGGATTTGAACCACGTCAATAGGATCAATCGATGAATCAAGGTTACATAAGAAAAAGTTTTCACAAGAGTCAAGCAGTGGTGTTACCCAATTCATTCTAATGCAAAGATGCCAAACCCTGCCCTTTCACACCAAGAAAATGAATTTCCACACTATAACCATACTAACCACATTTAAAATGAGCATTGGATTTAGAGCCAGAAATTCTATGTTTGAATTTTAAGCTGTTTCTTAATACATGTAACCCTAAGCAACTCATATCCTTTGAGCCTTAGTTCCCTTACCTGCAAAATGATGAACTGGACTAAATTATCTCTAAGGGCCCTACCAACTGTAGATTCTACAACCCCAAACTTTAAAATTTCTCAGTGATAACTATAACTCATATGATAGTAAATAACATTTAAGACATATAGTGCCTGAGTTATCTTTGGTAGGTTTGTAAACCCTACACATGTAGCTGTAATTCACTGCTACTGGTTGAATGAAACTAAGTGCTATCACAGAGCTTACTTACCATTTTGGATTCATAAGTATAGAGAGCTTTCAAAAGAGGAGGTTGGGGAGTAAGCAAGCTCTGTAGAGTGAGGTCATCTTCCACTAGGCTGTCCACAAGCACCTTCAAGTAACCACTGTTGGAGAGATACAAGAGCCACTGCTGTTGTTTATCTACAGAAACAATCCGGTCAAGCAATGCCAGGGCCAACATCTGAAGAAAGAATAAATCAAAAACCATAAAGATAACTCACAAAGAATGCTATTTACATATCAGAAGTTTATAATGGTAGGAAAATGTTGTTGAAAAGATTTATTCCTTTTTTTTAAAGAAATGTAAAACCTGATGAATATTCCCTTGTATTATTCAGGATCTTCCTAAGTTTCACCAAAGAAGTACAATTTTCTGGGTGAAAATGAAAATTTTCATAGAAAGTTTATATATTCATGTTTAATCCATCAACAAAGTGGTAGTAACTAAACAAATTTCAGTAAAACACGACTTTTTGTTTTAAAATAATTTTTTAAAAAGTTCTCTCTCAGGAAAAAAAAGGTCTAGAATATAAAAATAAATTCTACTAGTTCATTAGACATCCTGGAAACTAGAAAACTATATTAAAGTGCCACCTCTTGGACAAGAATATCTTTTGCACAAAACATAACAATAAAGCTTGTTCAGTATAGTTTTAGTGTTAAATATATATTAAGTAACTAAAAATTGGCAAAATATATACATATAGACATACACGGACATGTGTATATGCATACATTCATGTATATAAACACATAACTCTCCATTAACCAGAATACAATTTCCCAATAACACCACATATTCATATATTTTATAATAAGCCAGAAAATAAATCTCATCATAATAGAATAATTTTTAAATTGATCTACATTTATATCTAAGCAACTGAATTTCTTATTTAAAATAAAAAATATGGGCTTAATTTACTCTTCCAATCTCATGACCATCACAGGCATCTCGACAGACTACTTCCATAAGGGCTGCTCCATAACTCTCAATGATAGCTATGTTTTCTCGCTGCAATTTACTGAAAACATCCTCAGGTGCTGTTAGCTGTTCCCACATGGTCTTCTTAGCTAAAACAGCAAGGAAAGAGAAAATTTAACTTTTGTCAAAAGGACAAGGCTATTTAATGAATATATTTTCTATATAGTAACGTAAAATAAATTTTTATAATTTTAAAGGCCTAATCAATGCATCTAGAGCAACTAACTTCAGAGAACACTCGATATCCCATAAACATCCCTTAGGATTACAATAAAAGGATATTAATTATTTTTAGAGGAACTAAAATGTGTTACAAGAACCTAGTATAACTAGAAATCCATGGTTATTCTCTTTTGTATTCAATCATATACATCTAACTCTGGTCTTGTCCAGCCCTGTGGAATCTCTCCTTCTTGAAACCTTCAAGAATTGCCTGGAATGACTTACATGCAATTTTTTTTTTTGCAATTTCTGACTAAGATTTTACATTTTAAAAAGCTGCAAAAATAATTTTCAGATTCATTAGAGTTCAAAGATAACATCATAATCTAAGGATTACAATTTCCAATTAAAACCCTCTATTATAAAAACAGGCAGCAGGAAAACTATAATCCAGAATACCAAGCTTCCATTAGATGACACTGGTCTTTGTGACTCAATTTGGAAAATCTGAAGGATGACTTGTATATGTAACATCTCTTATACTAGCATAAACTACTGTCCTCTCTTCAATGTACAATAAAGAAGGCTCCACTCTCAACAAGAGGAGAGATGTGTTGCTGAATGCATTTGCCTACAGAAATATTACATGGCAGTGATATGTGGTAGAAAATGCATTGGATTTAGCATCCTGACTGCACTGTTTTATTATGTGATCCTGGGAGAAATCACTTAACTTCTCTAGGTCTCAGTTTTCTTATCTATAAAATGAGAAAGCTGAATGAACTTTAAGGTTGCTAAAAGTTGTGTTCTAAGTAAGTGCTACCAGGACTAATTCAGATAAACCCATAACATATAAAGGATAACAACTACTAATAGTTTATTTCAGATGCATCATAGACTCATTGGGTTGTGTGAGCTGACCTGGAAATCTAATCACTACTTACCACAGTGAGTCTATAGGAAAATGGATTCTGAGGCCCAAGCAATCAACCTGAAAACAAACTTTTGGAATACAATTTTACAGTAAATTGGGAACTATGATCTAGAAAATAAGCATATGTGACCAATGGGAGTTAGGCCCAAAGATAACATTAAGCATCGAAGATGATCATTCTAAAATTAGGGACTTAATTTTTCAGAAAACATACCTATTAAGAGAAATACAAGGGGATGAAGAGGTAACAAAGTTTATTGCAGAAGCACAGATTCAGAGCTAGAAGAGACCTTTATCACCTAATCCAACCCTCTTGTTTTACAACAAATGAAGTTATTGAGACCCAGAAAGGGGAAATAAATAACTTAACCAATATCCAGCTCTTTACTACACCACTACTTTCTATCTGAAAGTTTTTGTACAATGACTCATGCCCCTCCCATTCTATAAAACAGCAAGATTTTAAAAGGTAAATTGACATGGGTAGCTTTGAAAGTAGCATGCTAAATTTACTATACTTTTTAAAGGCAATCTGTTCATAATAGAAATTCAAATTTCAAATATGATCTTACTTTTCTGTTCCTATATTGGATATGGAAATGTTCTTTTGTAGTGTTCATTAAATTCAGAACATAAAAAAGAAAATAAAGGGGAAAAAAAAGGCAAATTCATGAAGATCACTATAATAGCCTCAAACTGTTTTCCTTTACATAAATCTCTCTTCATCCTTCAATCTATTTTGCATATCATTGCTACCTTGTTGTTGTTGCTACTGTTGTTGTTCATTCATTTCAGTCATGTCTGATACTTCATGACTCCATCTGGAGTTTTCTTGGCAAAGATACTGGTTCTCCAGTTCATTTTACAGATGAGGAAACTGAGGCAAACAGGGTAAAGTGACTTGTCCAAGATCACACAGCTAGTAAGTGTCTGAAGCCAGATTTGAACTCAGGAAAATGAGCCTTTCTGACTACAGATCTGGAATTCTATCCACTGTGCTACCCAACTGCTTAATTTTCTCTAAAGTATGGAAATATTTTATACCATCTGAAAACAGTACTACCCAGCTGCTTAATCTCCTCTAAAATACAGAAATATTTGACACCATTTGAAAACAGGGTTAACATTAAGTAAATTAACTGGTGCCACCACTTCATCATAGCTCTGGGAAACTACTACAGACTTTAATTCAAAGAAAATCTAAGCGTTAATGCTGACAACCAATTTTTAATCACATGTGAACCAAAGAATGGGTGATAAGTTCTTGGAAAATTGAAGAACAGACAGAGCTTCAACTACATTGTTTGAAAACAGCTTAGTTTACTCTGTTTGGCAAACTTCAACTTTAATGGAATTAAAACAAAAAAATGAAACAAAACTAATATTATGCAAAAGTAAGCATAACTGTAAAGAACAAAAAATAACTGCTCTGCTGAAAGAGAATAAAGTTTCAAATCACTTTATATGTTGGTTTTACTAATTAATATACAATGAATTTAAACTTGATTCAAGTTATTTTTTCAACTACCAATCTTACTGCAACTTTTTTACTGTTTTCAAAGATCCATTTATATAGAACACTAGCAAGAAATTAACAAAATAATGAAAAGAAATGTAAACATAGTGCCAATTAATCATTCACACACTGTTCTAATTTTATTCTATAGATAACTCGTTCAAAGGAAAGAATAAAAGAAAAAAATGAAGAAAAAAAAACCACCAGGAAATCCTGGATATAAAGTCTATAAAAAACTATGCCAGGGAAATGTATATTCATAGAGGTAACACAATTTTTAAAAGAACCTGAAAAATACTTATCAGAATGAAATCTACATTTCTGGAAGCACAGAATGTCCTAGTGATACATGACATAATGCCCTAAATACTTAAAAGAAAGGGAATTAGTCCATTAAGCAGATAAATATTATAAAGGTCTCGACATCATTGTAAATTCACGAGTGCCAGGCACTATGACCCAAAGCAGATCATGATGCTAAGAGTCAGAAGAGCTGACCTTCACTCCCAACTCATTATTAACTAATATGAATCCTTTACCTTTTAATACTTTCTATTTTTCCATATATTAAAGTTAATATTCATCTTTTAATTCGCTATAAAAATAAACTAAAACAAAAAAGTAAAAAGGTGCTGAACAAGGGGGAAGGGAAGGGAATAAGCATTTATATCATCACCTACTATGTGCCAGGCATTGTGCTAACTGCTTTTTTAAATAAATATTTTCTCATTTGTTCTCTTCCATCACTATATGTCTATGAGCCTGAGAGCTTCTGGAGGGAAGGGACTGTTTTGTACCCTTTTTTGTATCACTTGCACTTGACACAGTGTCTAGCACCCTGAAGGCACTTAATAAATGTGTGCTGCCTGGCCTTCATTGCCTGAGTATGGGCATAGAGATAGCTCTTGGTTTTTCTAAGTATACATTAGCAGAATACAAGATTTGGCCTCACAAGCTGGAAATGTTCTGAATACAGGTCCAGAAATGCATTATGTCTGATAATCATGGACTAAATAGAGAGACTAACCCAAAGGTTAGTCACCAAGGAACAGAATTTTGGGTCATGGCAACTCATGAAATCGGTGGAGGGAGTATAAGCATGAATAAATCACATAAAGTATCATAATATCAAAAGAGAACAAATATAATGGATCAATTTGTAAATTTCTTTTTCTAGAAACCCATCTATTATTTGGTTAAAAACAAAAGTTACTTGGCATATTTGGTTGTTTATATAGCATAAGATAACTTATGCACTATGTAAAAAGTAGATTTCAAAAACCTGTCCCATTTAAATACTAGAAAAATATAGATTTTTAGAAGAAAGAAAAGCCTTCAAATACCAGAAACCATTTCTGATCAATTTAATAAATAGCATGTTGATTCTGGCCCTAAGTTATTACTATTCATCACGTTATTCATTAAAAACAGCCCAATTTTGCTTTGTTAAGTTTTAATATATTTTTGGAGACCAGAGATTCCTAGTTAGGATTATCTAATCCAACCCCTTTATTTTACAGATGAGAAAAGGAAGGACCAGAGAGATTCAATGCCTTGCCTAAAGTCACATAAAGCACAAGTGGTAGAGCCAGCATTACAACACAAGTCTTCTGGCCCCAAACTGAGTGAGTGCCCTTTCCACTTCATTATACTATCTTTCTAAAAATTACAATGACACCACCTGACATTTGCACTAAGTGCTTCCCTAATACCCTTAAAAGATACAGTGAAGAAATTATTGTTCCCAAAAAGAAAAACAAAATCAGGAATCCAAACTATTTTACCTGCTTCTAAAGTGTCTGGTTCATCTGGCCTCTGGGCCATCTGTAAATAGTAAAGCAAAGAGCCATACAAGTGCGTCCTCACTCTTTGGAACCCACCACCTAGTGAGAGAAAGCAAAGGTTTTAAATTAAAGTCTCTTAAATATACCAGAGATGCAAATCGACATACAAATAATATGTGTAAAAATACATAAGCGGCACCTGTTTTCAAAATGAAGTCTAAGAGTTTCTTTAATATGATGTGAAGAGAGGAATCTCCAATAGAAGCAAACCCCACAGTAATGCCCTCCGGAGCAAGCGGCAAGGTGAAAGAACTATCGAGCATCGAAACAAACTGGGATTCTCCGGGCCCTGCAGCAGCCATGGGGGATGGCTGAGGCTGCTTCTGCTCTGTCCGTACAGACTGGCTCAAATGAGCTGTAAGGGTAAACACAGCCCCCGCCACAACTGGCATTAACTCTTGAGCTGCATCATCATCTAGTATCTTAAAGACAAAAAAGAAGAAAAAACAGAAGATAAGGCTCATACTTTCAGCTGTAATCAGAGTATCTTTATGTATTGCCACTTGGTCCTATGATCTTTGCAACTATTACAAAAGTAAAAAGATAAAAAACTATATAGTTTAAAAAAACAAAATAACAAAAAAACAAAAAGGGGGCAGCAACTAGGTGGCACAATGGATAAAGCAATGGCCCTGGATTCAGGAGTACCTGACTTCAAATCAAGCCTCAGACACTTGACGCTAGCTGTGTGATCCTGGGCAAATCACTTAACCCCCATTGCCCCACAAACAAACAAACAAACATATATAGATATAGATATAGATATAGATATAGATATAGAGAGAGAGAGAGAGAGAGAGATATTATTATTATTTTTTTTTTTTTTAGTGAGGCAAGTGGGGTTAAGTGACTTGCCCAGGGTCACACAGCTATTAAGTGTTAAGTGTCTGAGGCCGGATTTGAACTCAGGTACTCCTGACTCCAGGGCCAGTGCTCTATCTACTGCACCACCTAGCTGCCCGAGAGAGAGAGAGAGAGAGAGAGAGAGAGAGAGAGAGAGAGAGAGAGAGAGAGAGAGAGTGTTTAAAGGGGAAAAAAAGTAATCTGAAGAAAGATTTTAATAAAATGAACTAAGAGTCCACACCACCACAATCTACACCATATGAGCTCACAAAGAAAAGCCCTTTAATAATTAATGTGCCCTATTTATTACCATGCTTTGTTCATACTTGAAAAAACACTAGGAGATTTAGCAATTTAGGATATGTATTACCTTATCATGTACATCCTGTAAGAGGTCACGAATAATCAATTGCCTATCCTCTGCCTGTATGAGGTCCTGAGGACAAGCAGTTAGAATAATTTCTACCAGCTGTCTCCATGACTCCAGTGCATGCCGTTTTGCATGAAGGCACTGTAACAATTTGTTTCTGCCCACAACATATTGTAGAATAGTGCTGATTTCCTAAAGATCCAGAAATTGAAAAGAAGTCATAGATTAGTACATAAGCAAACATGGTCAAACGAAGGAGGCCCTAGGATCCACTGGAGTGTCCAGATTAATTAAATTAGCTATACAGAAGAAAAGGCCATTACGATCTCAACTGCCTCCTTTCTCCCTTCTACCCACCTCGTGCCTAGCTTCAAATATCATTTTTTTAAAGGAAATTTATTTGGGGCAGCTACATGGCACAGTGGATAAAGCGCCAGGCCTGAATTCAGGAGGACCTGAGTTCAAATTCAGCCTCAGACACTTGACACTTACTAGCTGTGTGACCCTGGGCAAGTCACTTAACCCTCATTGCCCTGCCCCCCCCAAAAAAAATAAAATAAAAGGAAATTAATTTATGGAGACTAAACCAGACTAAAATACTGCAGGTAATTTTTAAATACTTGTTTCCTAGAAAAACACTACTATACCACAGGCCAGCAAAATATATCACATATAGCAAAGATGGCATGTGAGGTGATTTTTCATGACATATTAAGCCAGGGTTACAGAGAAAGGAATTTATAAGCAGGTGCACAAAAAGGGACATAGCTCTATCCTCCCCCTCCTCCTGGGTAACTAGACTCCTAAGAAGCCTAAGGATCAGGAGAATGTTTTTTCCCATTTGTCCCTTCTCTAGACATATGAGCTTAAGTGAGCCCTTTGGGTGTGCTCTCCATGTGTACCACTACTACCAAACTCCCATGCTGACTGTGTGTACAGGAGAGTTATATCACCTCCACCAAGATCACCACCACCATGTTCTCCCTCACCCTTTTTAATAAAGAATAAATGAATGAAGACTTAGCATGCCACTTCTGAAAGGTCAACCCTTGATCTATGTCCTGTCAGAAACCAGATACACATTATTTACTCATGGGTATAAAATTAAGCTAACTAGTTCAAAAGTTTAAAATCAAAGAAATACTTTTGACATTTAGCCGTTAAATGGTTACTTAAAACATTTTTGTCCTTTAATTTAACTTTTGATAAAATCAATTGAATTTAACTTTCTAGGTAATATCCATTTTCGACATCTTACTACTCAAAAGAATATCCTTACTACTTGTCAAACACTATGAGGTAAATCCCAAGTTTATCATGTGAAAAATTACCTCTTAAAAATTAAATTACCCTTTCCATTTTTAATGTCCTCTTTAACTCCTTTTTTCTTTTTCTCATCCAAACTTCACACTGTATGAGAACGAGTAACTTCAGTTAACAGGTCTTACCTCCATAAGCAAAGGTCTCTGGCCTATAGCTGCCATACCCTGAAGAGCATTTACTTCTGCCACAAGAACCCTGTGAAGAAGCTGGAGATTTAGGGGAGGAGAGAGACGCAAGGTTACTGCTTTTACACATGGATAAATTAGAATTTAAAAGCAACTCAGTGGCCAGGAGCTGCTCTAATGCAGGTGAACAATCGCTGACTAAGCCAAGCTTCCTAGTGTGCTGTGAAGATGGTGGTCTCCACCTTCAAGGAGTTTCCTTTCTACTAGGCAGGGAGACAGGGAGTGACTATCCACAGATCGTTAGACACACAGACTCACTGCTATCTGACAGTGTCAGTACACATAATGTACAATTACAAAACAGTGAATACTAATAAAAATTTATGAAGTACAAGAGTGGCTCCAAGCTTTCTCTGTGGCGTGTAGTTGGTGACAAAGTACTGTGGATCTTCTTAATATTTACAGTATAATGCTAAGATCCATTACTGCAGTCTACAGATGATAAAATGCTTCCAAACACTTCACAATTCTAGTTGGATGGATCACCTGCTATGAAGGTAACTAGAGATGGGAAGGTATTTAGGGGAAGGGACGAAGGCACACAAACATATTTCCACATTCTTCATAATCATTTTATACACGGAAAGTGGAGTCAGAAAAACTTCTGCATGATCAGTATAATCAATCACTCGAAAAGTCATGTGTCCAACCACTTTGACATGGTAGCTAAGTCAAAGCACTGCTTACCTTAACATTGCAAACTGTCTGCCCCCTCAAATTCTTGTGTTCACAGTTGGCAATGACCTGCTCAATCTGAGCACGATCAAAAAAATCCAATTGCAAAGGCTCAGGAATCTCTTGGCTGAAGTCAATTGAATCCAAAATACTTAGTATTTTTCGACGTACTAGGAAAGATAAATAAAAAGTCGATTTCATTCAAGAAAAAATCCAACTATGTAAAATCTTTATCTTAAAAGGTAATTTTTAATAAGAGCTAAAGCAACAAGAATCTCTCTAACCCTAAAAACGTATCTAAACTATTTACCAAAAGTCAGCATGCATGTATCCAAGGAGGCAGCTGCCAGAAAGTAGGAGACATCTGAAGGTCAAGGGGGCAGGCTCTATGGCCCTGAACTGCCCCTCCCTTGTGAACAGGTACAGTATTAGCCCTGGGAGGCTTCTTTGTGCTACTAGCCTAAACTCCTAAGAAAATTCCAATCTGCCAATAGTAACTCCTCCACCTTCAGAATTTTTCAATTTAATATGGCTGTGACGCCTGATAGAAATTTCTACCTTTCCTGGAATATGGATAGACAGTAGACCCACAAAAGCTAGTCCCTACTTACCAAGTCTTCAAATGCATTACACACTGAAACAGGATATGAATTTACAACATTCATTGTCACAGGCCACTTCCAGCATTCTTTTTTTTTTTTAGTGAGGCAATTGGGGTTAAGTGACTTGCCCAGGGTCACACAGCTAGTAAGTGTTAAGTGTCTGAGGCCGGATTTGAACTCAGGTACTCCTGACTCCAAGGCCGGTGCTCTATCCACTGCCCCACCTAGCTGCCCCCCACTTCCAGCATTCTTAAGCCTTGCTAATTGCAATTATATTATCATATCTACTTGCATGTATTACTATAAATCTTACTAACTATATAATACCCACTATAATACTTCTCACTTTTTCCCACTGCCCAGGTACACTATGGTTCCAAAGTCTTATCTTCCCTTTTCAATACCTTTTCCAACTCACTAGATCCTAAGACACAGGCAGGCTTTCTTATCACTTTTGTTAGAAGCAAGACATCTAGAATTTCTGCTTTCTGGCTGCCAATGCTAGTTTCAACTATGCATCAACGGCCCAAAAGGAAACTACGCTGTCACCAATATTATAGGAAGCCCATAGTATCCCATCCAACAAAAGGTTTTCTTTTAGTCTATAGACAATGTCTGGATTATTAAACATTCCATGCAGGGTTAAGAAGAGATATTACACCAAAGGCTAAAGGTTGTGTTATATTATACATAAAGTCTTAACTTTCTATTTCAATTTTTCATATTTTCAACATGCTTTTACCATCTCATTTCCTTCTAGTTGAAAGTTCCAAATTATTAATAAATATAGATGACAAATAGCCCTTCTGTATAACTTATCTATTTCCACTAAGAAATTCAATCCTTCCATTAGCTTATTAAAATGACTTTAGAAAAGATCATGATTAGAAAATAAATTATCTTTAAAAATTCAAAAGGGCTTTACCTTTTGTGGCAGTATCAAAGTGAAGGAACCCACTGACAGACCTATTTTCATCTTCTATTCCTCCTTCACCATCTGCTACAGAATTGGAAAAGGAAGAAAAAATATAAAAATTTCAAAAATACACTTAACTTCAGTAACAATACTAAATGGGGGGCAGCTAGATGGCGCAGTGGTTAAAGTGCTGGCCCTGGATTCAGGAGTACCTGAGTTCAAATCCAGTCTCAGACACTTAACACTTACTAGCTGTGTGACCCTGGGCAAGTCACTTAACCCCCATTGCCCCGCAAAAACAAAAACAAAAACAAAACCACAATACTAAATGGACTAATCATCAAAGATAGTCTTTTATTAAAGTCCAAGAGATGGTTTTCAAAAACTACTACTTAGAATTATTCAGTCTAGATAGATAGATAGATCTTAATACCTATGTAAGTATATAAATTTCAATCATATAAGATATAATAAGTCCTTTATAAGGAGGCAACAAGAACACAAAGACAAAATGTTTTGGAAATTAAAAACAGTCACCTCCCATATCTCACTCTCTAGCCACTGCTCTTCCCCAAAGGAGCTATTTTAAAATTCAAAAGAAAAACAAAATTTTTAAAGTACAGTTACCCCTTCCACATTACAGGGATTAGAAGTACAGGTGCCCCCATGATCTAGAAAATCTCCATAAAATTTTTTGGCCCTCCCTTCATACCAGAGAAAAGGCCCGAATTTTTTTTTTCCTTTTATGGGTTGTTTACAGTACCTTACTGTAAAATTTGGCTTAAGTATTTGGTCACAGGCTCCGTGGAGTCTGCCCGCCTTGGCATGTCATCTGTGGTTTTCACAAAACTCCCCAAAAAATTCTCATTTAATTTCTTATATAAATGAAACCATCATGGGGAAAGTCATGATGAGGAATAGGGATAACCGACGAAATCTATACAAAGAAGTGGTTATCATACCTAGTCTGTGATGTCAATACAAGTATTATGAATACAAAGTTTCTGCACAACAGTTCATAATGAGGGAGCCTCATAATGTACAAATGGCATATATACATAGCACACTGTGAACAGTTAATAAATATTTTTAAAACATTAAAAACTTTTTTTAAAAACCCTCTAATGTACCTTAAAGTGTCTGTATGTGGAGAAGAGGAATAGCACACTGCAATATACACTTAAATAACACAATAAAACAAACTCCCATATTCATAATTCACCTGAGTAGGGTTTGACGGGCATATCATCTAGCAACAGGTGCAGTAGTCTTTGAGTGTGAGAGCGCTGGCGATTAAGAGAAGTTACTCTTAGCTCTATTGAGGCAGTCTTCATAAGCCAGGACATTTGATTCAGCATGGATATTTCATATTCTATAAGTCAAAAACAGGAGTAGGTAAAAGGGAACCCACATAGAAAAAGAATAAAATAATGAACTATAGATGGAAAAACAAAGGGGAAGCAGAAAAAGCCCTGGATTTTGAGTCAGGAGAGACAAGTCGGAATCATACTTCAGATACTGCTAGGTGTGTGACAGGCAAGTGAGAACCTCTGATCCTTTGTCTTAATCTTTAAAATAGTATAATATTTATAGTACCTGCCTCAAAAGGTTATCATGAGGATTTAATAATAACTGATATTTACGTCACCTTAAGGTTTGTAAAGTACTTTAGAGAAATTATCTCCTTTGATCCTCACAACACTGTGAGGTGGACACTATTATTATTACCATCTTATAGCTGAAGCAATGGAAATCAAAGTGAGGTTTGTGAGATATCTATTTGCCCAGAACAGTACTGCTAGTATGAGTCTGAGGTTGACTGCAAATCCAGCCTTCTATCCATGCCTTGCTACATCTCTAATGCAATGTGTGCAAAAGTGCTTTGCAAACTTCAAAACACTCTGTAAATATAAGCTATTGTTATGATGTTTTATTTATTTTTTTTCCTGACCTATGATTTTACTGGCATAAGGAATTCCAATGCAGATCAAGAACTGCTCTGCAACTTGTAGTCTTAAGAGTTAGTTGCGGACAATGAGAAGTTGTGGCTTGCTCAAGATCAAACATTCAGCATGCATCAGAGACAAAAATCAGGTCTTCCTGACTCTAGGCTAGATCTCTATCCATTATACAACAATGTTTCTATTATTAATGAAGATGATAATAATGACAAAAATGAATACATGGGCATAAAAACAGACTTATCTAAGCAAAAAGACCAGACCTGCTATTTGGCAGTCAATCAACAAGCACTTCTTAGGTACTTAATATGAGCCAAGTACTATGTTAAGCACTGAGGATACAAAGAAAGGCAAAAAAATAGACTTTCCCCTCGAGAAGCTTACATTCTTTTTTTATTATTATTATTTTTTTTGGTGAGGCAATGGGGGTTAAGGGACTTGCCCAGGGTCACACAGCTGGTAAGTGTCAAGTGTCCGAGGCTAGATTTGAACTCAGGTCCTCCTGAATCCAGGGCCAGTGCTCTATCCACTGTGCCACCTAGCTGCCCCAAGAAGTTTACATTCTAATGGGAGAGACAATGTATAAATAACTAATATATACAAAATATTTACAAAGTAGATGGAGTATGATGGAATGGGAAGGCATTAGTAGCTGGGGAAAACAGGAAAAGCCTCCGAAGGAAGATGAGATTTGAAGTAAATCTTGGAAAAAGTCAGTAAAAAAGAGGTGGGTGTGAGGAGGGAGAGTAATAAGGCTTTTTCATTTAATTTCAATAAAGCTTTATTTCACTTAGAAGAACTATCATAAACATCCTGAAAAAACAAGTATATTTAACAGATAAGAAAAAGCAAATGCAGACAGAGGAAAAATTAAAATCCTCATTAGTGGCACAGTTTTTTGTACACTAACTGAACATGTATATTTTATACTTCTTTACATACATGCAGTATTTCCCATTAGAATGTAATCTTCTGGGGGCCGCTAAGTGGCGCAGTGGATAAAGCACCGGCCCTGAATTCAGGAGTACCTGAGTTCAAATCCGGCCTCAGACACTTGACACTTACTAGCTGTGTGACCCTGGGCAAGTCACTTAACCCCCATTGCCCTGCAAAAAAAAAAAAAAAAAGAATGTAATCTTCTTGAGGACAAAGTCCTATTTTTACTTTTTCTTTGTATCTCCAGCACCAAGAACAGTACATGACACACCATCTCCTAAAAAATGCTCAACTAAAATGAATCTAGAACTCTAAATCATACTTGAAAATCACTTCAGATGATACTTCTAGACAATGGAATGATTATTGGACTTGAAAGATTTGATACTATATAGTTTGATATTATAATGCAAATGCTATATATTCTTTTAAATTTAAAATTAATTTTTGAGAATTTGAAAAAAACACTTAAAATAATGGGGGGGAGGAGCTAGGTGGCATAGTAGATAAAGCACCGGCCCTGGATTCAGGAGTACCTGAGTTCAAATCCGGCCTCAGACACTCGACACTTAACTAGCTGTGTGACCTTGGGCAAGTCACTTAACCCTCACTGCCCTGCCAAAAAAAAATAAAAATAAAAATAAAATAAAATAATGAGGGGCACATTTTGGATATCATTCAATAATAGTGGAGAATCATCTTTTCTCTTGTGATTTCTACCTTAATAATAATATATGTTTCACAGCTCAATTCAACCAGCATTCATTAAATATCTACTATAGGGGGGCAGCTAGGTGGCGTAGTGGATAGAGCACCAACCTTGGAGTCAGGAGGACCTGAGTTCAAATCCAGCCTCAGACATTTAACACTTACTAGCTATGTGACCCTGGGCAAGTCACTTAACCCCAATTGCCTCACCAAAAAAAAAAAACCATGCTAACACAGACATAAAGAATAGTGGAGTTCTCAAGGAGTTTAAATTCTACTGAAGAAAAAAAATTAACACAGAAAAGAAATAGGGCTTTTTTTGAGAAGGTAGAAAGCACTCACAATTGGGGGCATCAGGAAAGATACTAGAATGCCTGTTTCTATTCTGTTAAGTTTAACTCATAAAAATGGCAAAGTAGTAAAAAAAAAAAAGAATGAGCTGACATTTTTTAAGATAACTGTTAAATATGCACTACTAAGTCTTGATTAAGATAGGACTCCAAGTTTTAAAAACACATTAAGCAAAATACTATTGGCCAGTTTGGGTCTGGGTTTGGATACAGCAGCCCTCAAAATCTATTCCTAATTTAAACAACTAGAGGCATATCCCAACTAATATCCTTAACTGGTAAACATAACAGAACAATCCACTAAAAAAAAAGTAACAGAACAATCATAAAAATCTGAAAAATAAAAACAAAAGCCCAATGTTAGCAGATGAGTTAAATTTAGGCAACTATGGGTGAAACAATGTTGCAGGGGACAAATAATTCATCAGCAACAAAATTACAAATACCAGATAGGCCAGATTCCTATTATAAAAGTATAACATCAGGGGCAGCTGGGGGCTTTACTGTACTTCTATTTTATTAATAAGTATTTCTCACTTTTATTTTATGGTTCTGGTAGCACTAAGGAGTACTGTGAACTGCATGTTTGACACCTCTGCTCTAGAAGGCTAATGGCTAAAATGGTAACCTAAGAATCAACCCCCACCAACTGCTGCCCTTACTTACTCTTACAAACCTGCTCCAGCAAAACCCTGAAGTTTGGACCAGACCAAATAATGACCAAAAAATCCAATGACAAACTATAGTAAGAGGGGGCAGCAAAATGGCAGTAGATAAAGCACCAGCCCTGGATTCAGGAGGACCTGAGTTCAAATCTGGTCTCAGACACTTGACATTCACTAGCTGTGTGACCCTGGGCAAGTCATTTAACCCTCATTGCCCAGCAAAAAAAATAAAAGTATTGTGATGAAATAATGGGATTTAGCAGATTCTCAAAGACCCACCTGGAGATCAATCTATACTGATTGAATCAAGTGAGAGTGATTGACTACTGATTAAGCCTACTTCAAGTTAACTGGATTGTAATCCCACCTGGCTATCCCTTAAGAAGGTATTGTTCTCAGAAACTAGACTGTGAACTCAACTTGAGAACACCTTCAAAGCCAATGGATTTGGATGACGCCAACCAATCACCTTGAAGCAGTGTGAAAGGACCGCCCCTGTTCCAGACCTATAAAAAGCTTCCACAAACAGCTTGCTGGAGAGTTCCTGGTTCCTGATTAAAGCAGGCTTGTGAAGGAGAACTTGAGGAAGAACCCAACCAAGCTGGAACTCTAGGCTAGGTAGGACTTCTTTTTCTTAACTTTCTGAACTCCTTGTAAATATCTGTATGCTTTAATAAATGTTTAATACCCAAAGACGGGTACTGAGGCTTTTTAATTTAAGGCGATCACACAATTTAGATTTTAAACATCATAGTATAACATCTATCTTTACAAACATCAGAGGGAATTATGCTAAGCAGATGGGATTGAGTGTTTTGGGATAAAAGCTAAGGGCTCCAAGATGAGTTTGGATGTTGATTCTTTTTTGTTTTTTAAATGTCCACAGCTGTAAAAGTTATAATCCATCCAATCTTCCCATAAGAATAAGGAAATAGGGGAAGCTAGGTGGCACAGTGGGTTGAGCACCGGCCCTGGATTCAGGAGGACCTGAGTTCAAATCCGGCCTCAGACACATCACTTATTAGCTGTGTGACCCTAGGCAAGTCACTTAACCCCAATTGCCTCACCAACAAAAAAAAAAAAAAAAGGAAATAATGCCACAAGTAGAAGGGTACATGACTAGAGCTGAAGTCTGGAATTAGAGATGTGGGTCCTATTTTTCAAGAGAGCAAAGCAGGGACAATGGTTCTTTCTGAACATGCATTAATTGGGTACAAGTTGTTTTTGGTTTTTTTAAGCTCAACTTTTTCTTTTCTCATTTCCTATTCCAAAAGCAATTAAGTAAGGGAGCAGCTAGGTGGCGCAGTGGATAAAGCACTGGCTCTGAATTCAGGAGGACCTGAGTTCAAATCCAGCCTCAGACACTTGACACTTACTAGCTGTGTGACCCTGGGCAAGTCACTTAACCCTCATTGCCCCACCCCCAAAAAAATTTTTTTTAAAAACACGTTTCAGTATTGGGGCAGCTAGGTGTCACAGTGGATAAAGCACTGGCCCGGGATAGAGGAGGACCTGAGTTCAAAGCCAGCCTCAGACACTTGACACATACTAGCTATGTGACCCTGGGCAAGTCACTTAATCCCCAATACCCCACCAAAAAAAAAAAAAAGTAATTAAGTAGAAGAATGAATAGGCTTGATGTCACTTGGTGGAGAAGAGGGCTAACTAACTACTTAGGAAGTTTTTAACATACCTGCATGACAAGAGACAGACAGCTAGAGTAAAGAGCACATGCTCAAACTGAGCACAAGCTCAACTGGACATGTTTCTGGAGATTAGTAGGAAGACTAGAGTAGAACATTATTATAATATATTAACATTATAACCAAGTGATATTTGTCAGGGCCACTCTATGTGGTACATGCATGTATAGAAAGGAAAAATTCTGAAATGACTTGGTTAGCCTCCATCACCAGTATTAGTCCTCTATCCTAACACCAATGTCATAAGTGGAGTCTATTCACTGAACCAATTTTTGCACAAAGGGTTTGAATCCTCTGAAGTGATTTTACTGCAATCTGGACAAACAAAAATAGAGTGGATTTTTACAATTCCCCCCTGAAATATTCCCAGCACTTTCTTTCATTTTCCTCTCTCTTAAGTGTAATTTCATAATTTTAATAGCTAGTCCAGGAATTAAGCCATAACCCTTGAAAGGCTAGGTTTTTAAAACTTTATACAATCAGCTCAAATATCAACCTTCTGGACCCCATGAAACAAAAGTGATAGATCATACAAAAAAAGAATCAAAAAAACTTCCACCAATATTATATAGTTGTACCTCAAAAGTTAGAGGACAAATTAAAATGAAATTAGTGGATTTACTCCCTACCTACCTTATATTTAACTTTTGTATCTATTCTGCATATATTTATTCTGTACACACAACATATGTATATGTGGTCTTCCCAACAGAATATAAGCTCCTTGAGCTCAGGGACGATTTCATCATTTCCTATATATCTTTAGTACCTGGTACAGTTCCTGGCATATAGTAAATGCTTACAAAGCTTATTTGATTGAATGATGAAAAAAAGTCATACCTCTGTTAGAAAATGGTAGATGCTGCAACTGAGAAAACAAAAAATCTTGGCTGGTTCTCAAATACCTCATAGTTGGACCAGATGTATCTGAGCATGCACACAGCTGATAAATAACCTATGTAATTAAAATAAGCAGATGTTTAAGTTAGCAGTATTAAATCAGCTACAACATTTCAAAGATAAAGAATTTTATAAAATTAGTTCTATGAAGGTAAAGTGAATTTCACCAGCATTGGCTCCACAACATTATAAACAACCAAACAAGATGGCCAAACACATTTCCATGACTAAAGAAGTTATATACAGCAAGAAATTTATGACTATGTAAACTCTTAATTATTTGAATCATTATTTTGTACCTATGTGGGGAAGAGGGCAGAAGAATTCTACTATGCTTTGTATTTATAATTTGACTTTCTGAAATATTCACAATTTAGGGATGAAGACACTGAGGCACAGAGGACAAAGATTCATATGAATCAAATCCCAGTAAATATAACCAAAACCGCGCGAAAATTCTCAGTGTAACACAAAAGGCTTCCAGACCATCTTACTTAAAACATTACCTTCCCACCAAAAATCTCAGCAGAACAAAAGAACACAAGCTGCCTCTTGGTCTTTTTTGGTTCTTTTCTTCCAAAATTTGACCTTTCAATGAGTAACTGGCAACAACAGTTAAAGAATGCAAAGGTAAAAAGAAAAAAAAAAGAATGCAAAGGTGCTCACTCTAACTTAGTCACACAACCATCCTAAATTCATTTTGTATTTACAAGATCCATTTTAGTTCCTGGTCTAAAAAACTGAGCAATATTCTCTATACCTGGTAGCACAGTTCCGCAAGTTGAGGTGATTCCTTTACTGCCATAGGACCAGTTCTCCCTTCTGTTCCTTTCTCCAAGATATTTAATATGGCATGAAGACAAGTCCGAGGGCAACCTAAGACTCCTGAATTCAAGGCAAAAGCAAAAATGATTCCTCTTAACGTCCTTCCTGAACTTCCAATAACATTACAAAAATTACTCTTTACAAAACATTTAACTGGACTGAATTTTCCTTTAAAAGCTATATCCAGGGGTGGCTGCACACACCTATAATCCCTACTACTGAATCACTGGAGCTCAGGAGTTCTGAGTTCCAGTGAGCCTAAGTTAATGGAGCATCTGCACCAAGTCACACTAACTAACAAGAGTAGGTCAGTGGCTACCAAGCTGCCTAAGGGATAGCAAACCAGTGCAGGTCAGAAACTCAGCAGGTCAGAGGTTCTGTGCCAATGAGTAGTGACCACTGCACCTACTGCCTGAATGAGACAGGAAAACCCAGTAAGAAACATGCTAATTACTGTATTTATAAGTCAAATGTTAAACTGAAGGAAGTCTGGGCAATGTCAATCCACTGGCTGAGAACTGATACAATATTATGAGTTATTAGTAAAGGCCAAGATTTAACTCCTCAATTATCCCAGACAGACTTATCAGATTTCCAGAAACACACACCATCAAATATAATTAGGTCACCCTAATTGAGAAATAAATGTTAAGTCTACATATCTGTTCTCCCATACCTGGATCCTGGAGGTTCGTAGTACTAACAGGTTTCTTCAATTCAAAGCCCAGGAGATATAAGGCAAGATTGGGTGGGTTGCGCTCCAGAGAAGTGATGAGAAGATTCAAGATGTGGATTCTTGTTTCGTGACGGATTCGTGCTAACTTCTTATCAGGTTCTAACTCTTCATTAAGAAATAAAAAAGCAAGGTGACAGTATCATAAAAAAGTTAATGTGAATAAAGTGACATATTTTGTTCTACACAAATAGTTCAACTGTTTATTCTAAGTTAAAATTTACCTAATCTTCCACTATTTTGCACTATTTCTTTTTTCCCTAAAAGTTTCCTGAAATTTTTTTGATAAGTGGCCTTCCATTTTCTGACTCTACTACTGAGTTGTTTTTGTTTCATTCATTTTCCTTTACTCACTTAACTACATTAATATAAATAAACATCACATTAATATAACCCAGAATTCAGCATACCTTCTTCTGGATTAATGAATTCCTCTGCATCTTCACTATCCAAGCACTCCACAAATCCAGCCATCAGTTTCTGGCTTACACTCTGAAATCATCAGAGATAGGTAGAAGAAGAAAAAGTACAAAAATTGAATCATAAATCAGGGAATATAGGAGTATAAATATCCATGTGAACTAAAAGATGCACTTTTTCAACAAATTAAGTAAATTTCATTTACTTTGGGGGGGCAATGAGGAGTAAGTGACTTGCCCAGGGTCACACAGCTACATTTAAATACTTTTTAACCTAGCCCCAGGGCCCCTTCTACCTTTCTAGTCTTTTTACACCTTACACCCCAAGACACATTTTTCAATCCAGTGAGACTGGTCTCTTGGCTGTTTCACGCTATCCCCCATGCCTGGAATGTTCTCCCTCCCTCCACCCTGGACTACCTGACCTCCCTGGCATCCTTTAAGTCCCAACTAAAATTATACCTGCTCACAGGAAGCTTTTTTTTTTTCCTTTTTGGTGAGGCAATTGGGGTTGACTTGGCCAGGGTCACACAGCTAGTAAGTGCCAAGTGTCTGCGGTGATTTGAACTCAGGTCCTCCTGACTCCAGGGTCAGTGCTTTATCCACTGCACCATCTAGCTGCCCCTCTATTCTCTTTTAATTCTTTCCTTTTTATCCTGTATATAACTTGCTTTGTATATATTTGTTTGCATGTTGTCTCCCTCATTAGACTATAAGCTTCTCGAGGGCCGGGCACTCTCTTTCGCCTCTTTTTGTATCCCCAGTACTTAGCACAGTGCCTGGCACATTTAATAACTGTTTACTGATTAACTGAGTTCTCTGCTCTTTTGAGAGATTTTGTGAAATTGTTAGTCTCTCTACAAAAAACACTTCATGTTTAACAAGTCCAAAGCATGTTGCTAGCACTTTTCCCTTTGAAAAATGAAGAAAAAGAAAAAAGAAAAATGAAGTGACACTTTTAAAAGCCACATTAAATTACTCTATTTTTCAAGACTAAATGAAATTCAATTATGCTTTCTACAGAGACATCATCACCAATTTTATACATCTGGAGCCCATGGTTTAGATACTCTTCTTATCCATTAGAAGAATTTCTAATCTTCTAAACAACAGCCCCAATGTTAAGAGGCTCCTTTAAACAGCTGGTGTTTGATAAGCAGAAGTGTGACAATTGTCAGAAATGTGAAAACTGTTCAAAGGATAGTGAGAACCAAAATGTAAAAGAGATGAAAAAGCAAAATATCAAATGATATGGCATAGACGGGGACTGCTGGGAAACCACAAAAAGAGACAGGTCAAGCCAATAAGCAGTAATCAGAGACAGAATGACTCAATTACAACCAAGCTAAGCAGTCAAAAGTAGTTCCAAGCAACAGAAATTGTATCTGGAGCTACAAAGTCACATGACTTAAGTCTTTAAATGTGCTCAGTGTAGAGACAATTGGTCAAACTGGCCTATATGATAACTTTTTTGTATCATCATCCTTAAATATAAAGAACAACCATATGTATACATTTTTTCCCCTTGGAGATAATTTTTCATCAATAAGAGCGAATTCCTCTAAGATATTTTGACAATATATTCATCCAGTGTGCGCGTGCACACACACACACACACACACACACACACACACACAGAGTTTACCTGATCATGTGTGAAATCTCCTACTAATTTTATCTGAATGTTAGAATTGCAAGAAATACAGCAAAGGATCTTTGCACTTTCAAAAGCCAGTTCCGGATTGCTATTGCCATGATAGAGGTACCTTTAAAACATTAATGTTAGAAGTACATCTTAGTGAAAATTTTGGCCTCCTACAGTTATCAAAGAATGCAGACTCAACGCAGAACAAGAGCTCAAAACTAGTGAGTCAAAATTTAAACCAAACAGGTTACCTGGCATATATGAGAAATTTTTTTTTAATCTTTAATACTGAAAATGAGGATATACTCTTACAATCTACAACAAGGCTGATATGGAGAAGTAATGACTTTGACATTTTAAACTAAGCATTCTGTGTTCATTTAACTTAATTGTTTTAAAGGCAACTGATCCTGGAAAACATTTAAGCCATTAGCATAGCAGAAATAACAGAACAGTAATATATTCCATCAGAAGTAACCGAATCACATCCTGTTTAAAAAGGCAGCAGTAAAAAAATACACTGCATTAGCAGCAGTCCTGTCAAATCTAGAAATCCCAACTTCATCTTTTTATGTTTTTTTCTATCTTCAGCAGCCACTTACCTGGCAATATTAACCACATTATCTGCTTTCTTAGTTCGGGGATTGATGCCTTGTAATAGCTGTTCCAACGGAGTGACTATTAGAGCCAGCTGACTTTCTCTTAGAAGATCCATAAAGAGATTCTCCTTCTGCAGAGTCAAATTGAGAAGAGCGAGGCAGTGCTGCACTGCTTTCTCCAAATGTTTCTTTCCTATAATTGACAAAGTGAACTTAGAATCTCTAAAATCTGTGCCATATCTACTAAAATATGATGTGACATGGCAATTTCTAAAGGTACTCCAGCTGCGATCCCTATCCCACCAGCAACCACAGCTCCTGAAGACCAAGAAAAGTTCTCACCACTAAAATCCTTCTACAATGACAAATGGTTAAGTATCACAAACGGATAAGGTTTTAATCATGTAAATGACTGATCTTAAAGATCCATTACCATCTGACAAATTCAAAGGTAATCAACATAAATCCATACCCACGCATCTATGCCACAAAGAATAATTCTATAAAGGCTTTATCCAGGCACATTACAAATATCTGATCCTGGGGCAGCTAGGTGGATAAAGCACCAGCCCTAAAGTCAGGAGGACCAGAGTTCAAATCTGACCTCAGACACTTGACACTTACTTAGCTGTGTGACCCTGGGCAAGTCACTTAACCCCACCCAAAAAAAAAAAAATCTGATCCCACAAAGCAATTATTAAACCATGAAATCACACAATTCAGTAGCTTAACGGAAATCCACTTATTACTGAACTGAATCTGAAGTATAGTGAATTCAAATTTTAAGGACCAGCATAAATAAAAATTTACATCATGTTCTTATGCTGACAAAAGGAGTCCACCATATTCTCCTTGATGTCACCACCACCTGAAGCATCCACCTCTCCCCTCTTTGTAACAGTTAAATTCCAGCAACCGCTTAATTTTCAAACAAAAAAATGCACTTTGCCAGATTAAAGAAATAATATTTTCATGTCATTCAGAATGAAGACAGCTGTCAGTTAATAAATAAACCTTTTGGGACTACTAAAACAGTAAACACAGGCCCAATAATTTTCTGAGTTTAGTAAAGAAAAGTAGCTTGTTATTGAGTAACATATCCTAGCAGATAGGGGACAGGATCCCTTAGGAATAGACATTTAATGTTTGATTTTATACTATTATATCATCCTATCCAAAAATTTAAGCCAAAGTTGTCCAGAAAAGGCAAATGATGGAGGAAATTAGTAAATTTATTTATTATGAATGAAAAATATTATGAGAAGTGTTAAACTTGGTCCGAAGATAGTGAAAAACTCAAACTGGGAAAACTATAATGCTACCTCTACAATCACATCTATTACATTTCTTTTAAATACACATTCTTAAAAGGCTTAATAATGCTGCTGTCTGAAATGTGATTTTATTACATCCTGGGATTAATATCCAATAGATATTCACTTTACAATAAATTTTGCTGAAATACAGTAATTTTGACAGATCTCTACATTCCAACTTTAGAGAACTGAAAACATATAGTATATCACAGAATGTTTGAAAGTGTGAACTAATAAAAGTATGCCTAATACTGAAGGCAGGGATCCTGAAGACAATGTAAACCCCGCCACCACGTGTGTATGTGTGTGTAAATATGTATGTGTAAGAAATAGCATCCAGATACATACCAGGAAAAGGTGCATAGGTATCAAGCTGCTTGACCCCTTCTTCCAACAAACTAAGAGACAGTTCCAGCATTGGTGACTCATTCAGAAGATGATACATCAAACTAAATCCTGGAGGTTTATAGGCTATGATTTCTTCTCCTAAAAAGGAAATACCAAAACAAGGACCAGGAGATGAAGAATCAATAATCTTTAAACATTAAAAAAAACCTATTTATTGTTTTAAAATAACAAGCTCCCAAACAGAATACACATGCACAACCTTTACAGTACTACATAATAAAAACTAACTTAAGTAATTACTTTTGTTTGAAGAGAGCTTTGTGGTTTATTAATGACTTAGAAACCTTAATAGGGAGAAATTTCAATCCATATTCAATCCTGCTAAATAAATAAATGTTTATCAACTAATTAAATTCCACAAGGAAGAATTCATACTTGGTGGCAAACATAACAATATGGAAAATATTGGATGTTGGAGGGGATGTGGGAAAGTTGGGACACTAATACACTGTTGGTGGAGTTGTGAAAAGATCCAACTATTCTGGAGAGCAATGTGGAACTATGCCCAAAGGGCTACAGAACTGTGCATACCCTTTGATCCAGCAATACCACTGCTAGGTTTATATCCCAAAGACATCCCAAAAAAGAAAAAAAGACTTATCTGTACAAAAATATTTCTAGCAGCTCTTTTTATGGTGGCTAAGGATTGGAAATCAAAGGAATGCCCAACAATTGGGGAATTGCTAAATAAGCTTTAGTATATGATGGTGATGGAATATTATTGTGATATAAGAAATGACAAGCAGGATGATTTCAAAAGGCCTGGAAAGACTTGTATGAACTGATGTATAGTGAAGTGAGCACTGTGCACAGAGACAGCAATATTGTGAATGGCTTAACTATTCTCAACAACACAATGCTCCAAGGCAATTCCAAAGGACTAATGATGAAACATACTATCCACCTCCAAAGAAAAAACTGATATTGATGGAACACGGACTGAAGCATGCTATGTTTCACTCTTTCATTTTTTTCTTTTATTCAAGTTTTCCTATACAAAATGACTAATATGTTCATGTTTTACCTAATCGTACATGTATAATCCGTATCTGCTTGCTTGCCACCTAAAGGAGGGGAGAGGGGAGATAGAGAAGGGATAGAAAAATGGAAGCCAAAACTATAAATAAAAATGTTTATTGCTTTAAAAAAAAAGAATCCATACTGGGTGAAAAGATATGACCCTAATTTTCTGATGTGACAGACATATCAGAAGTGAATTTTTTTCAAATACCTAATTTTTAACTTCCAAACTACACAAGTAAAGTATATGTTAAAGTAGAAAGTAAAAAGAATCAAATTACCTCGCAATTCTACAAACTGGTCCACAAAATCTTCCAGCTGAGGTTCATAATCTCTAAGCAGCTTATAAAACACCTCCAGCACCACCTCAGCTACTTCCCACTAAATAAAATCAATCATTTTTCATTATTAGGAGTGGGCAGGACAGACACAAGATAACAAAGATTCCAACTTATAACCACATACTCTTAGAGAGCTTCCAGAAAAAGAAAATACTTTTCTTGATAGCACTTGTGACTTGTTCTGCATTCTTTTCTTTCCCCCATTAGAAGAAAATTTAAAAATACAATACCTTTTGTTTTGCTGTCTTTCTGGACTTCATGTACAAGAGTGTGTTGATCAAATAAAAAATTGAAGGCTTATTTATTAGCATTAATATTTATACAGGCAAGTAACCATTATCTGTATTAGAATTTACTCAAAAAATTTTTGATTTCATCATATGAGAAACATTATAAAGCAAACATCCGTGCCTTTAAATCATTTTACTTTAAAGAACTATAGTCTATTATATTTGCTGACTACGCAAAACCTAATTTGGTGGGGCAGCTAGGTGGCTCAGTGGATAGAGCACCGGCCCTGGAGTCAGGAGTACCTGAGTTCAAATCTGGCCTCAGACACTTGACACTTACTAGCTGTGTGACCTTGGGCAAGTCACTTAACCCCCATTGCCTTACTAAAAAAAAACCTAATTTGGCCTCTGGCTCCTCAAGAAATTTTACCCTTTGTTTCAATATTTCATACTACAAAAGTACACTCTTCTCTTCTGTCCTGCTCCTCCTCCCTCCACAAAGCCTTAACCATCCATATACTTAAGAAGGCTGACAATGGACCGAGCATGTGACTCCCTCTGATTAACCAAAGCTTGCAAACTCTCAAGTGATGCTTGTGTGCACACATTACCTAAACCACTCCAAAGCACTAATTATGTTCTCTGAGAAGCAAACATCTGTGAAAAATGACATCTTCTAATGTTTAAAGAAAAGATTCACAAAGTCCAAAGGAAAATGGCACAGAGCAAATAATAACCATAAAGGGCAAAAAAAAAGGTGGCTACCCAACCAAGATTCTGACATGTGTTACGGACCCGCTCCCAGGACCCTCTCCTTGCTTCCTTGAGGTTAGTGCCTGACTCAAGGTCTTTCTCTCCTCCCCAACTCCTGCCCTCCCACTGGGGGACTTCATCATACATACTGGCGCTCCCTTAAACACCCAACCCCCAAATTCTTCAGTCAACTCCTTTCCCATGACTTATTCTTCTCTACCTCAGGCAGACACAGAGATGGACTTGATCTTGACCCACTTGACCTTGTCATCACCCACAAGTGTTCTACTTTCATGTCCATGAGTGTTGAAATTCCTTTATCTGACCATCATCTTTTATCACTCTATCTTTCCCTCAACCTTACAATTCCTAATCCTGTTCTTCCTCCTAACCGTGCCCTCCAATTCCTCCATCCGTCTCTCAGTTCTTTCCCAGACCATTAGTCCTACACTGGCTATACCTTCATCCCTTCCTGATCTTGACCTACTGGTGAACCAGTTCATCATCACTTGAGTGCCTTTATTCTGTTGGAGTTAATACCTCCCCAAACCCTAACTGTGGATTATTCCCATCATCGGCTGCTATCACTGTTGGCATGCTTCTAAGGGGAGCTAGAGAAAACCAAGAAAATCACATGCTGACTGTGTCCATTACAAATTTATGATGCATGATCTCATATGGGCCCTCACTATAGTGAAGCAATCCCTTTGTCATCTCCCTAATCAATTCAATATTGTACTAATAACAGGGAAGATTCCAAATCTTTTCATTATTTTTCAAACATTACATGGTACTACATTCCTATCTAACATCACTTACAGCTATTACACAAAGAGCTGTCCTTCTTGCCAAGGCAAACCCCTCTACATGCATCCTTGATCCCATTCTATCCTGTCTTTTCTAGCAGGCTGTCCCTCTCTATTATGCCTACTCTCATCTTCCATCTCTCCTTTTCTCTTCCTCTCTATGGGTTGCTTTCTTGATGTCTACAAAAATGTCCAAGTTTCCACCATCCTTGAAAAACTCCCATTAGAGACATAACCCTATTTCTCTATTCCCTTTCATGGCTAAAGTCTTTAAGAAAGCTGTATAGAATCAGTGCCTCCACTTCCTCTCCTCTTCTAAACCCTCTGTGGTCTGGCTTCCAACATCACCCTTCAATTGAAACTACACTTTCCAAAGTTATTAATGATCTCTTATTTGTTCTCCTAATCTCCACCTCCTGGCTTCCTTCAGATTAGCTACAAATACCGTGTTTTTTCCAGGTTTCCCCTCATTCACTCCCACTACTGCCTTCCCCCTAAGATTATGTCCAATTTCCTCTGCATAAATCTTATGTGTACAGAGTTATTCGCTTATTGTCTCCATCAGAAAAATGTGAGCACCCTGAGGAAAAGAACTGTTTTTACCTTTCATTGGATTCTCAGCGCTTAGTGCAATACCTTCAATAAAAAGTTTTTTGAGTGGATGTTAAAAGAAATCCTGACTTATGGGATTACAAAAAAAGAACAAGATGGAACAATGTTTACTTGAGTAATAGGTATTAAAGTCATAGCGATTAAATAAAATAAAATAAAATAAAGTCAGTGATCTCTCTGGAAATGGAAATTTTTTTTAAATCATAAAATATTTGTAATCATGATGTAAGTACTATAGTTATCATATAGCATCTAATTGATAATAAAATGTTTGACAATAAAACAAATATTTTTGTATTAGTAATAATACAGTTACTATATGTAATCCTAAGACATGTTAATAATATGTTTTTTAGAGTTCAGGAGGTATGTCTTTGAGAACTCATTCCTACTACAAAGAAGACAGTAAAAAACAGCCCATTTGAAAAATTTCCTGGAAAAATAATGCAACTATGAAATCCCAGGGGAGCTATCCCAGATGGCAAAATCTAAGCCAAATTGAGTCAAGACCCAGTTAAGAGTCCTCACTTAAGGGTAGGTGGAGACAGCACTACAAATTAGACTGGTTCTATAAGCCTGGAAGGTATGAGCTGTCCAGGAAATAAAGAATCCTTGCAAGACAAGGTCTTTTAAACTAAATCAATTGGGGAAGGTGAATTCAACAGCCACAATTTCAACATTACAGATAATTCCTTTTTTTCCTGACAAACTTCTGAACAACTATTCATTCTAATGCATTTGAAATTAATGATACATAAAATGTCAAAGACCTGACACACGGTAGATTTCTGACATCTAAAGGATTCATAAAGTCAAGGGGAAAATGTCAGAGCAAATAGCAATTACTTACTCATATAAGTAAATAATAGAAATATTCTGATTTTAATACCAAAAGTCAGGTTTTTTTCCTGATTTACAGAAATAAACAAAAGCTATCAATTCCTGGTGCTAAAGAGTTCAAAATACAGAAATGAGATAAAAACAGTATTGTTCCAATGGACATCACTGTATCTTCCATTTATAACACCTAATTGGGGGGTTGGGACAAAGAGGGTTAAGTGATTTGCCCAAGGTCACACAGCCAGTAAGTGTCAAATGTCTGAGGACAGATTTGAACTCAGGTCCTCCTGAATCCAGGGCCTGTGCTTTATCAACTGCAACACCTAGCTGCCCTCACCTAATATTTTTTTTCTTTTTAAGTGAGGCAATTGGGGTTAAGTGACTTGCCCAGGGTCACACAGCTAGTAAGTGTCAAGTGTCTGAGGCTGGATTTGAACTCAGGTCCTCCTGAATCCAGGGCCAGTGCTCTATCCACTGTACCACCTAGCTGCCCCCTCACCTAATATTTTTAATACAAAAGCAGTATAGCAAATAAAAAGATTTGAGGGAAAAAAAAGCCAAGATCCCTCTGGGAAGTTACCTTTTCAGCTGCTCTGCGATAAGCTCTAGTGCGAAATCGAAGAAACACAGAATCTCTGAGGAACTGCAAATATGGATCAAAGCCAGGTGGACGAAGTCCAGCCCCCAAGTTAGATGGAAATGAACTTTCTACTAGTGTGCTAATCAGCTGACAAAAGGCCCTTGTGAGTGGATATTCTTCACACCTGGATTCTATCTCGTTTAGTTCAACCTTACCAATGGAAACAAACATTGAAGACAAAAGTTAAAAAATAAGAAAATTTGACATTTGAAGAACAGAAGCTGAGACTCTCAAGACATTAACTCATTAAACATAACATTTTTGCAAGATGTGAAATAACAAATATTTTCATGTTTCAAAGAAATGCAAAGAAGGGGTGTGTGTCTGTAAACATATATAGATCAAAGTAATTAAAGAAGCAAAAATTCCTAATTTCCCATCCAGTGTCCCTATTGATGAACTGCACTGTATATCTTCAAAAACCTTTAACTCTACTAAAATAAATTTAAAAGAACAAAACTGAAATATTGGACATAAAACCAAAAGAAGTACATTCTGACTCAAATAACCCAACTTAAATGAGAAACTGCAGCTCACAAGGCTAGCCTACAAGCCATTTTGCATTCTGAAATTCCATTAAAAGAGCCTTGCTGCATCAAGGCCTCTGATAAATTAAAGCTTTTAATTCAGATCTATGCAGAATTTGTTTCAATTCAGCACTGACAGAAAACTCCTGAGTCTTGAATGGAAAATACATAAAATCTGAAAATAGTATAGAAATATGGTAACAAAAAACACAGTTTCTTACAGCTTCCTCCAACATTAAATGAAATGTATGAAATTAACACTAATGACTAACAGGAACTATTTACCTCAATGCCAATTGCTTGTCTCTGACTTGGGATCCTTACAGTCTGTAGTATCTTAAAAATAAGAAGAAAAGAAATTAGAGACATTTCTAGTCTGTCCATAAAGCAATGGTTTTTGACTGTCATCAATTATCACAGTTACCATTATCTTTGATTATATTTTACAAGTGCCCACTGACTAAAATAGCATATCTAATGTCTCATGGGCTTTCATAAATGTAAATTTCAGTTAAAGGTATAATATCAATTACTGAGGATTTTAGCAATTTTCAAATATTAGCAACAAACAAATCCCTTCCTCCCTACTCCAATAACAGAAGATGAAAAGGCATTTCTGGGATGAAATGTTATTAGTACTGAAACAATGATTTTCAAATGTGAGTTTATAAGTAGACCTAAGTTGTTGTTCAGTCATTTCAGTAGTGTCTGACTCTTCATGAGCCCCTCTGGGATTTCCTTGGCAAAAATTCTGGAGTGGTTTGCTATTTCTTTCTCCAGCTCAATTTACAGAAGAGGAAACTGAGGCAAACAGGGTTAAGTGACATGCCCAGATAAGTATCTGAGGCTGGATTTGAACTCAGATCTTTCTGACTACAGTACTGGTACTCTATCCATTGCATCATCAAGCTGCCCCTTAAGTAGATCTATAGCTGGAACTAAAAAAATAAAAAGCAAATTCTAAGGACATGCTTCTAAGGCAAATTTCTAAACACTGATGTTTTGCCTTGACTTTGCAACTGGCTGCCCTAAAAGTCTATGGATTAAAATACTCTTTTTAGTCATGAAAATGCTATCATACAGAACCTTTTAATACAACTACTAAAGATAGCTATAATGTTTCAATATTATATTACCCAAAAAAAAGCCAAAATCTTTACACATAAATTCTAAATTTTCCATGAAACACATGAAATGAATATACCATTATATTTATCCAAGTCAAACCATAAGAAAACAATATTTTTTTAAAAATACTATAACTTAACAAAAGCCAACTTCATTGTATTTTATTTTACTCCCCCCCCCAACCTTGGGGCAATGGGGGTTAAGTGACTTGCCCAGGTCACACAGCTAGTGTCAAGTGTCTGAGGCCAGATTTGAACTCAGGCACTCCTGAATCCAGGGCCAGTGCTTTATCCACTGTGCCACCTTAGCTGCCCCCATTGTATTTTATTTTAAAAACTCATATAACTATCTAAAATCCTCTGGGCACAAATGCTTGTGGTTATCTGTAGTATTTCACTTTCCCTAAAATAAGCTCTTCAAAAAAAAAAAAAATCAATGAAATATTGAGTGTTATGCTTTTTGTTATTTCTAAAAATTCATTTATTCTGCAAAAAAATTTCCTAGCCTAGAATTGTTCCTATATTTGTAAACTTTTTTCAGCCTACCACTAAACTCTATCTGAATGTAAGCCCTAAATACAAAAATGCCAGCATTAACACTTTACATTTAAAGCCAAAGACCTCAAATTTTTTTACAACTATTAAAGTGCATTCTTCCTCTTATGCACAGAAACACAGATAGAAAACCATAAGCCTAGAACCTCCTTCACTTAATCTTAAGCTAACTCTACGCTTGACACCAGGAAACAAACAGTTTTATACTGTTCTTAAAATGAAGTGAATACAAAGTTTAAAAGACAGTCATTGCAGTGGTTAAAGCACTGGCCCTGGATTCAGGAGTACCTGAGTTCAAATCCGGCCTCAGACACTTAACACTTACTAGCTGTGTGACCCTGGGCAAGTCACTTAACCCCCACTGCCCCGCAAAAAAACAAAAAACAAAAACAAAAACAAACAAACGAAAAAAAAAGACAGTGTGTCCCAAAACGGAACAGCAGCAGAGTGTAATGAGAGGTCCCACAGAGGTATTACAATCACTGAAGTGTATTCACTTGGTATGAGGGTAAGGAAGGAAAAGGAAGAGGCATTTCCAACCCATATGTTCTTCTGTGGTAAAACTAGACACTTCTAGAGGTACAGGTCTAGTCTACAAACCATAGGTGAGAGAGTATCATGCTCATTATTTATTAGCATTTAACAGAGAATGGTGAAAAAAGAAATCCCGATTTGCCGCTGGCAATCTAGGTAAGCTTTCAGAGAACAAACAAGCAGCAGAATCCAGGCCTGTTCGTTTCCAGTCCTGTACTATGATCAATGAAGAGTGCTTCAAATGGGACATACTCAAATGCATAAAGTTCCTGTCTTTGTTGGCATTGTTACCAGGCATTACTTTGCAAAGTACATTTAGAAAAAATATTCTACCTGTGTATATTCCAAAGACTGCCACAGGGAAGCAGCAATTTCAGGAGATTTTCCAAAGGCTGTAAGTGTCTTCAACAGCTCAGCTTTTAAAACAGGAGGAATACTACACTGCAGGAGTCCCAGGATGACAACCACAGGGGTCCACTGAGGATGCTCACAGAGAGCCAAACGAGCATTTTCACTCTGAAGCATTAAACACAGAAACAAAAAAAAATTTTTTTAAGGTAAACATTTAAAAAAAAACCCAAAAAGGTAAACATTCAGTTTCTAGGACCTTAGTTTTATTACTGACTTGTTAAAGAAAATATTGCTCAGAGACAAATGGTGAACATTTGCTAACCCAAATGAGTATTCATTGACTATTATATCACTAATAAAGGATATCAATGTATCCTATTATATCAGATCACTATATTTCAGCCAATTTCCCATTTCAAAGAATGAAGTAGTAGCATCATTTACAGGATAGTGTTAAACCAATATAATTACTAAATAAACAAAAATTCAAGATGATCTAATCTTCTCAAGGTCACACACATCAGTGAAAGAAATAGAAAACAACAAAATCGCTAGTAGGACCTTTGCTTTTAACTACCTTTAAGCTTTCTGGTGAAAAAACAAAGTTAATATAATTCAAAATAGAACTTATATGCCTAGGACTGTGCTATATACTACAAGGGACACAAAAGTAGATAGATATCGATATAGTTAGATGTACATATATAGAGATAGATATCTAGATATATAAAGCTACTTTTATAGTAATATACTATATACTATATAGTCATAATGTATACACATACATACATACATATATGTGTATGTAAATATGTAATCTCTGCCCTTAAGAGGTATGATGGTATAATGACGAGTGAAAGGGAACAAGCATTTATTAACTGCCTACAATTTACCAAACACGGTGCTAAGTGCTTTACAAATATTATTTTATTTGATCCACACAAGCACTCTTGGATTTAAATGTTAGTATTATCCTCGTTTACAATTTAAGAAAATGAGGCAAACATAGGTTAAGTGACTTTCCTGGGGTCACACAGCTAGTAAATATCTATGGGTAGGTTTGAATTCAGGCCCTCTTGACTTCAGGTCCAGTACTCTATCCACTGTGCCATATATAGCTGCCTCTATGACTCGGAATAAGAGAAGACCTGGATTCAAATCCCACCATTGACACTGGCTAGCTGGGTGGCTACAAACAAGTTCTTTAACCTCTCTAAGATTCATCTGTATTATAAAGGTAGTATTCAGACTTCTATCAGCATGAAGATCAGCTGGTCACATGGCTAAAAGTGAGGTTTGTATAAACAATTTTCAACTTGTTATTATACCACAAGACAGGATTGCTAGCAAACTGGGACATAGTGTCCTCCATGGAGAAGCAGGGGTCTGGCTGAAGGCTATCTTTCCTATGACTCCCCACCTGCTCTACTGACACTGAAGCCCTCTTCATTGTGGTATACAGATTACTCTTAGTTCACAAAGGCCTAAACAAGAGTAACAAGTGACCCTGGTAGGCCCCACACCAAGCTAGGAAGGTTTTGAATATCTGTTTCTATTGTCTGAGAATCAGACTCAGTTGGGAGAGGATCATCACCAGAAGTTTTACCACCACATAATGTATATTTTTGTCCATAGAGACTCATGAAACCATTAACTAAGACATAGTAGTGCTGTGACCTGTACTTTGTAAACTTTAAAATACTATACAAATATCTGCTATTATTACTACTGATATAAGACCAAGCACCAAACAATAACTCTAAACAGGTGGGAAATTATATGATAATGAAGGTTCAACTAAGTGCTGAGGACATTAAAAGCAAAGAAAAATCACTGCTTAATTAGGAATAATATGAAGGAAAAGGTGAAGTGAGGCTTTGAAGAAGATATGTAATCTGTTATTGCCAAGGGAGAAAAAAAAGGTATTGCATACTGAAATTAGGGTAAGACAACGAACAAAGGGGCAAAAGCAAAAATGTGCTTAGAGTTTGTAGCACCATATTAGAGAGTAATAAGACAGAATAGGTAAACTAGGTCCATTTGATAATGTTAGGCTAAGGAAACTAAACTTAATCTGATCTCCTTAAAACGGTGCTGTAGAAAAACATATTTGCCAGCTTGCAGAACTTACTAGAGAGGAGAATGAAGAAACCAAGAAACCAAGGCATTAGCTCTCAATCGGGCATCTGATCTACCCCTGGCAGATAGTCTTTGAGAGCTTTTTGGTCAAAAAAGTCATAAGCCCTTTGCCCAGCTGGGAATGAGCATTTCCAAACTTAGCTAGATTGTTCCTCAGACCTGTCAGACCTTGTTCTCTGATGGCACAACCTTTAAGAACACAGGGTCATGGGGCAGCTAGGTGGCGCAGTGGATAGAGCACCGGCCCTGGAGTCAGGAGTACCTGGGTTCAAATCCGGCCTCAGATACTTAACACTTACTAGCTGTGTGACCTTGGGCAAGTCACTTAACCCCAAAGAACACAGGGTCACTTCTACACTACTATGAGGCTCTCGGGGAATTCTTACTATCAACAGAGTAAAATATTCATTAGTATAGATGCCACTGCTGAAGAAGCATGAGTTTCTCAATGACTTTTGTTCATCAGCAAGAGTACAGTTCCAATATTATGGATGACATATTGAGTTTTTAATAAAGTCTCTTTTTATACTGAATCGTTTTCTTGTTTCTGACCTAATGTTTCTAGTATTCAGTTTATCCTAAAGAGCCTGAGTATCCTTCCCTCTGATGGGTATGAAGACACGGAGATCAATATAGAATGTTAAATGTACATCATATTTATCATCCTAAAGTTTTGATTAAAGAAATTTAATACACCTTTTAAAGAGGTCTTTCTTTGAAAGCACATAGATAGGACTCAAATACTGTGGAGAGACTGATTACCTACCCAGGTAATGATAGTAGTTGTGAGCTGTAAGAAGGAAATCAATCCATCCTGCTCCTTCTGGGTGATGCCTCGCAAAGGTAGATGACGGTACTGGACACTATCAGCACTGGGCAGATCTTTCCTTAAGTGTTCATGATACAACATCAAAGAGTGAAAGAAATGCTCCCAGGAAACAGGGCTGCCACCTGCTCCTTGAATGTTTTCAGCTGTTTTAAGACACAACAAACAATTTCCTAACTGCTTGGAAATGAAGGTGGAAAAGCAACTGCTTGCTGAACTTCTTTCTCCTTTACATGTGAATAAAATGCCTGTTTGGAAGCTTTTTGGTTACTATGTTGTAAAATGTAAATTTGCAAGCTCTCCATCACCCTTTGGGGACCTTCGGATTAGTTTTCATACATTGTCTAACATGAGATCATGCCAATACATTACTTGAGTAACGGATGATTAACCATTTATGGGTTAGTCACCCAAAGTTCCCCCTTTGACAACAAAGTCTACTGTGTCATCAGAGTCACAAAAAGGGCTGCTTCCTCCCGCAAAGAACAGAAAATTATTCCAAATAACATCATGAAAATTTAATATTTTCAAATTAAATCTTATTATTACATACCATAAGGGATAACTGATAGACATAGTATGTGCTCCTTTGCAAATCATCTGATGTCATGAGATCTTAGAGGACAGCCCTTAACACAATGGGTGTAGCCCCCATGGAGGACTTATGGGAGTAAATGGACAAAAAAGGCCATAGAATAAGAAGGCATAAATGGACACAACTTGTACCACTAGAGGGAGGAACACCAGAGAGATGAATGTACTGAATAGAAAGTTTCTGAAGTTTGGGGTGTATTAGGACAATATTAAGGCCAGGAAATAATTGTTTTGTTATGATCTGTATTGATCAGTTTATGTCCAGTTTATACTCCACATTAAGTGGAAAAGTTTGAGAAGGCCTGGAGGAAAATAACCAAACTGAGCAAACACTGTAAAATCAGACCTGTGCTAGAAGACTAGCAGATATACTTTGCTTTTGACAATAGATGTAATCTTGAAAAGGTGAGGGAAAACTAAAATTTGGCAAATTGAATCATATTTTGAAATGGAACAAAACTTCCCAAATACCAGTGTGTTAACAGTACATACTTCAGATCTTCCCAATAGCCCAAGTTTCCTTCTCTGTTTTCATGATCATAGATCAGCCTAATTTTGTCAATATTTGTCTTGTTTAATATTGACAATATACACTGAAAGGGAATTTGATGTATATACAAAAGACTATACACTGCCATGTAAAATTTCATCAACAAAAAAAAATTATGAGGAGTTAGCGATATGGCATAAAATTTCATCAGTAGTTATGGAGCTATGGGGATATTCTGCCTGGGGGGGGGGGTGCTACAACCAGTTTCTAAATTGTTCTTACCATGACTACTGCCATTGACTTTCAACAAACTGAAGCAGTAATGAGCACACTGCGGCCCGCTGGCCAATCCCTGGAGCATTTTCAAATATGGAATATAAATAGTAGGAGGAAGTAGGTCTCCCATTTGCCTAACAAACTTTGACAAGACAACCTGAAAAAGAGAAAAGTCTTTAGTTTACATCAAATATACCTTTCCTCCATATTAAGATAGCATTATGGGTAGGTCCAGTGTAAAATCAATAACAGTTCCAGTTTAACAGCGGGCTCCCAACCTAGGTAACATTCTTAATTCATTCTCTCTCACTCCCAATGTCCAATCAGCTGCCAAATCTTGTCATCTTTACCTTCATATCTCTCATATAAATCCTCTTCTGTTCTCTGACACAGCCACCACCTGGACTACTGCAACAGCCTGCTGATTGGTCTCGCTGCCACTCCGGGCCATTCTTCACTCAACTGTCAAAGTGATCTTCCTAAACCACACCACCTCTCTGTTCACTATCAACCTCAGGATCAACTATAAAATCCTCTGTCATTCAAAGCCCTCTATAACCTGCAGAACTGCCCCAAACAATCCAGTATTTCTAACAATGTACGCATTTCCATGTTCACTGCAATCCAGTCACAACAGCCTCCTTGCAAGATGGAGGCGTTTCACCGGCTGTCTCCTGCTGCCTGGAGTTTTCCCTTCTCATCTCAGCCTCCTAACTTTCCTGGTTTCCTTCAAGTCCCAGATAAAGTCCCACCTTCTATATGAAGCTTTTCCCAGCCTCCTTTAATCTTAGTACCTTCACTCTGTTGATTTTCTCCAATTGATCTTGTGTGCATATTATATAGGTAGATATAGAGATATGGATACACACAAACATATAGTTTGTATGTTGTCATTTGAGGGCTGTCTCCCTTATTGAGGGAGAGCACAGTTTGTCTTTTGTCATTCTTTGTAGCTTAACATAGTGCCTAACACGTGATAAATGTTTGCTGACTAGCAAGTTAATTTTCAAATGCTTATTATTCACAAATTCACTTCCAAATGTGGATAGAATTAACTTAAACTGAAAGGAATTATTTTATGAACTTGAAATGCCATTTATTTAAAACAATGATAATAACCTCATGAAAAAGGTCCTAAGAATGTTTCCAGGCAACTTACATCTTAAATACATAAAACAGAACTCTAGAAACTGACTCACCTAAGACACATACAGAAAATCAACAGGTATATTTTCAGTTTAAACCACCAAAATTTTCACTCCTGGTTCAATTTATCAGCTGAACTAGGAATAGGTAAAATATGGAACAGGATATTTAACACAATGGAGCTAGTATTTTACCTGCACATCCAACCCAACACCATTATTTTTCCCTATTCTTTTTCTCAAATATGAGCCCTGCTATTTTGTTCTCTTTTCTTCTTTGCCATTTCCTCAGCCTATATATACCCACACTAATTTAGGCAGATAGTAAATTTAGGAACATTCACAGGTTCATAGATTTAGGACTGGAACGGAACCAGTCCAACTTCCTAATTTTACAGATGAGGGGCAGCTAGATAGCACAGTGGTAAAGCACTGGCCCTGGATTCAGGAGTATCTGAGTTCAAATCCGGCCTCAGACACTTGACACTTACTAGCTGTGTGACCCTGGGCAAGTCACTTAACCCTCATTGCCCTGGAAAAAAAAACAAAAAATAAAACGAAAAAATACAGATGAGGAAGCTGAGGACAAAGTGACTTGCCCAAGGTCACGCAGCTAGTAAGTGGCAAGAGGCAGGATTGAAACCCAAATGCTCTGACTCCAAATACAGTTTACCTTCCCCTGTAGCTATTAGCTAGCATTTATAGGGGGCTTTAAAGTTTGCAAAGTGCTTTACAAATATTATCTTATTTTATCCTCATAACCACCCTCTGAAGTAGGTAAAATGATTATCCCCATTTTACAAATGATGAAAATGAGGCAAGGCAGAGGTTAAGTGACTTGCCTAATCATACAAATAAGAAGTATCAGAGGCCAGATTTGAACTCAGATCTTCATGACTTCAGTTCCAGTACTCTATCTACTGTACCACTTAGCTGCCTCATATACCACGCTATGTCTCTAAATATTATTAATTATGGGCCAGGCTATACAATAAATAAAAGATTTATAACTATGAGATAACCCCTAGAATTTCAAATTACACAAAGGTGAGATGACAATGCCAGGTTTTTTAAATGTCATACAAATCCCAGCGTAACAATTTCTTGATCTTTATGTACTAGTTTTTTTTTAAATACATGCCCGCATCATGCTGATTCTTGAGATCACAACATTGCTGACCTGAAATATATTTGTAGTTACCAGACCTCTAGTTTATTTTCTTCTGTACTCTTGCCTAGCCTACCCTCCAATTTTATGAGGGAGATGCTGACCACTTAATCTTTATGTCCAAAGAAAACAGAATAAGAAGAGCATGAATTTAATTAAGAGGGATTGTGTGGGAAGCCATAAAGAACTAAGCATCTATTAGATGCAGCAGTTAAAAGAAATGATTGCTAGGTTTTCACTGAACTATAAAATTCTTTAATTCTGGGCATTCTTTAATCATTATAATACAGTACCTCAACTGGGCTACCAAGAGAAGTTTCAACTCCTAGTGAGCTTTAAGAAAATAAAAAACAACTCTCTGAGCTGGATGATTTAGACATTCATATAACCTGAAGAAGGAATCTATTAAAGAGGGGCTTTTTTTGAAAGCACATAGATAAGCTTTAATTCCAGCTCCACTATTTGGAGTGGCATAAAATTAAAGGCTTCAATTATTTTAAAACATTGTCCTTGAGGGGCAGCTAGGTGGCACAGTGGATAGAGCACCGGCCCTGGAGTCAGGAGTACCTGAGTTCAAATCCGACCTCAGACACTTAACACTTACTAGCTGTGTGACCCTGGGCAAGTCACTTAACCCCAATTGCCTCACTTAAAAAAAAAAAAAACAACATTGCCCTTGGAAAATTTAGAAACTGAAAAAATCATGGTTTCAAATCATGGTTTCAATATATTGCAGTTTGGCATAAGAAATTAAATGGAAATTTTCAGGGAGTTTTGCAGAAGCCACAAATGACACAGAAAAAGTTTAGAACCAATCAAATTTATAAGAATCCAAGTCATTCCCCAATTGAGAAATGGTCAAAGGATATGAACAGGCAGTTTTCTGAGGAAGAAACCAAAGCTATCTATTCCCATATGAAAAAATGCTCTAAATCGCTAATGATTAGAGAGATGCAAATTAAAACAACTCTGAGGTACCACCTGACACCTATCAGATTGACTAAAATGACAAAAAAGGAAAATAATAAATGTTGGAGCTGTGGGAAAAATGGAACACTAATGCATTGTTGGTGGAGCTGTGAACTGATCCAACCATTCTGGAGAGCAATTTGGAATTATGCCCAAAGGGCAATAAAGCTGTGCATACCCTTTGACCCAGCAATACCACTTTTGGGTCTTTTTCCCAAAGAAATCATGGAAAGGGGAAAGGGACCCACATGTACAAAAATATTTATAGCTGCTCTTTACAGGATGGCAAGGAATTGGAAGTTGAGGGGGTGCCCATCAATTGGGGAATGGCTGGACAAGTTGTGGTATATGAATATAATGGAATACTACTGTGCTGTAAGAAATGATGAGCAGGAGGAGTTCAGAGAAACCTGGAGGGTCTTACGTGAGCTGATGATGAGTGAGATGAGCAGAACCAGAAGAACATTGTACACAGTATCATCAACATTGAATGTTGATCTACTGTGATGAACTATATTCTTCTCACCAATGCAATGGCACAGAAGAGTTCCAGGGAACTCATGATAGAAGAGGATCTCCAAATCAAAGAAAAAAAAAAAAAGAACTGCGGAGTATAGATGCTGAAAGAACCATACTATTTCTTTTGTTTTTGGTACTGTTGTTTTTTTCTATTTTGAGGTTTTTCATCATTGCTCTGATTTTTTCTCTTATAACATAATTAATGCAGAAATAAGATTAATGTTATTATATATATATATATATATATATATATATATATATATATAAAACCTATATCAGATAACCTGCTGTCTAGGGGAGGTGGGAGGGAGAGGAGGGAGGGAGAAAAATCTGAAATTGTAAAGCTTGTAGAAACAAAAGTTGAGAACTATCTTTACATGCAATGGAAAAAAATAAAATACTTTATTAATTAAAAAAAAGTTTAGAACCTTAGAAATGCATAAAATATATGCATAAAATTGTAAAATATCAATATATTTTATATCTTAATACCATAATAATTCAGATTTTCTCTGGCATGAAGGGAGAGCCAAAAATTTTTAAGGGAATTTTCCAGATCATGGGGTACCGTTGCCCCTAACACCCACCACAACCACCCACCCCCAGTGTGGAAAGGATAACAATAGATTCTTGGGGCAGCTAGGCGGTGCAATGGATAGAGCACCAGCCCTGGAGTCAGGAGGACCCGAGTTCAAATCCGGACTCAAACACTTAACACTTACTAGCTGTGTGACCCTGGGCAAGTCACTTAACCCCAATTGCCTCACCAAAAAAAAAAAATAGAATATGACATAACTAAAAAACAAAATGTAACAAACAACAGATTCTTAATGGCCCATCTGCAGTCCTTTGTTGCAAGGAAATACCTAGAAACAGCAAAATATAGTTAAATTCAAGGCTCTAACTTAACAAATCTAACTAAGCAAACAAATGAAAGATATAACTAACCTGGCGTTGAGGGGGTCTCTGATGAGCTACCCCTAGATAAGATCCCATGATAGTAGAAGTCTGGAGAGGTTCTGAAGGACACCAATATTCCAAAGCAAGCTCCAAATTAAAAGGGTTCTTTTTATACAGCTCAGCAATCTGCGCAAGTTGTGAACAAAGATTTTTTTAAGGGAAATGTCTATTTTTTCTTAACAAAACATGTAAAAATTTTAATTACAACCCTAGTATTAAAGAGGTTAAATATTTATTAAATTACTAACTATAATTACAAGTTATGAAATAATCACAGATGTCTGAAGAGTTAATGACCTGATTTCTCCCTTTCTCTCATAAACAAAAGAGAAACTGTGCTATGTACTCGATAATCAGTCAAGAACTTCATTTAAGATCCACCTCTGACACATGCTAGCTGTGTGGCTCAAGGCAAGTTATTTACCTTGTAAATTCCCCCAAGACACTCTCTAAGACACTGTTAGATGCCCAAAAGATGCTATGTTATTTAGTAAAGGGAATTTCTTCAGAGTTCCTTAGACTAATGAAATCACATATCCAGAAAAAAAAAGATGTTAAGAGGAAACACTAAAAATTGTAGGTACTCGAAGAAAGTAAATATTATTAGCAGAAAGCTGAAATCTAGACAGAGTGGTACATTTTGGCCTTCTTTCAAACATACACATTCCACTCTAGCTCTTCCTATAAGACTCAGAGACAATAATATCAATGAAAAGAATACTCTAAATTATTCATGATGACACAGGAAACAATGATAATTCATATCTGTAGGTACAATCTCTTTCCATGTATAAGTTAACTTAAGGTAAAACAGCTCAAGAGTTCATAAGGACAAAAAAACAAACAAAAAAGTTAAAGTGTATCTAATAACCTGGCTTACCAAAAGCATAAGGTGTTCCAGATCTCTCCGAAGTGAAATAGGAAGGTCATTACCCAAATGCAAACTCATGTGAATCATTCGAGCATCTTCATCTGCTCTATTTCTCAACTGTTTCACCTATTACATTCATTACACATATGTTAAAGATATTTATTAACGGTAATGAAATTTTAAAAATAGGCAGCTAACCCAAAGAGAGATTAAGCATAAGAGAATATTTTTCTTTTAACCTAGTTGCAAAATTTTAATGAAGTGAAGAAATTTACAGCTGAATTTTATTACTAAATTATCAACTATGATATATAACAATATTTTAATGGTATAGTATATTTCATGACAGGGGTCTATTTTTTTGTTACCAACCTTTACCAAGCTTAAAACAGATTCCAAAAGGTAAAAACAGAATACCATTTCTGCATTAAAAACACCACCATATACAAACAGTAAAAGAATGTCACTGAATTCTCTTCTTCCCAAGTCTTTCCATTCCCAATTTGTCTTAGAAGGAAAGCTGAAGCAGAGCCAAGACGGCTGAGGAAAAACATTAAACACACAGAGCTCCTGATACAATTACCCCAAAAACAGCAACAAAAGAACCCCCTGGAGCAAAAAAACCCACAAAAATACGGGTTGAGATTATTTTCCAGCTATAGATAAAGGGGGCCATGCTGGGCTGCGAGTAAAGTCCAACCCTGCAATCATGCTGATAGAGACCCCAGGCAGCCACACCAGAGGAATTTACCCCTGGAGCCTCAGAATCAGCTGCAGTACCAGCAGCTTCCAGAACTGAGTGTGCAGTCGGGTGAGAGGGCTGAACGACTGGCTGGGGCGGGGGGGGGGGGGGGGGGGGGGGGGGGGACGGACAGGGGTATCAGCAGGACCTAGGGAGGAATTCAGCTGTCCCACCCCAGCAGGGAACCAGGAAGAAATGCTCGGTGGCAGGAGGCCCAAGTGGGGGAGGGGTACAGGCTCATCAAAGCTAAAAACCACCATAGCACTCTGCTGGCTGGTTAACTAGCAAGTTGGCTTGAGGTTATCTTCAGACCAGAGAACGGGCCAGGAGAGAGAAAAACCTGCCCTCCCTCAAACCAAAACACCTGGGACCTTCTGAAGCTGGGGACAGCAGTGTAGCCAAGAAACAGGGCCCCCCAGTGGGGAGTTAAAAGTCAAGTAAAAAGATGAGCAAGCAAAGAAAGTTCAGAATTATAGAAAATTTCTTCAGTGACAAGGAAGATCAAGGTGCACCCTCAGAAGAGGAAATCAACCTCAGAGCCCCTACATCCAAAGCTTCCAAGAAAAATATGAACTGGTCTCAGGCCATGGAAGCTCTCAAAAGAGACTCTGAAGAGAAAGTAGGAGAGATAGAAGGAAGATGTAGAGAGAGGAAGGAAAGAATGGAAAGAGAAATGAGAGCGATACAGGAGAATCATGAGCAAAAAGTCAACAGTTTGAAAAGTCAAATGGAAAAGGAGACAAAAAAGCTGTCTGATGAAAATAATTGCCTAAGAATTAGGATTGAACAAATGGAAGCTAGCGACTTTATGAGAAACCAAAACACAGAAAAGCAAATCCAATTGAATGAAAAAATAGAGGGCAATGTGAAATATCTCCTTGGAAAAACAGCTGACTTGAAAAATAAATCCAGGAGAGATCATTTGAAAATCATTGAACTACCTAAAAACCATGACCAAAATAAGAGCTTATACACCATCCCCCCCCAAAGATTGTCAGGGAAAATTGTCCTGATATTCTAGAAGCAGAAGCTAAAATAGAAATTGAAAGAAGGAAAGCTGAAACCCAGAATCTTGATAGCAAATACACACACAAAATAAATTTTTAAGTGCTTCTACTTGCTCTATACTTAAGAATAGGAGCTATTTTTGTTCATTTGTAGCTGTCAAGCAAATACACTTTCAGTTGAATGAAAACCCAGAAGAAGGCAAACCAGTCAGCAAAATTCTTGGCTTTTGGACACTATATAATGATTGTTTTCCTCAAAGTAATAAAATAACACTCACTCCCAAATGAAATGCTATCTACTTTTCGAATCACATTCTTTTTGTTTCAGATCCAATAGCTTTTTCTTTCTAGAAATACAGCAACTAAAACTGCACAAATGTATTTCAGGTATGGACACCATTCCCTTTACAATGGTAAGATTATTCATAGATTTATAGGATTGTAGACTTTAGGAACCTTAGAGATCATCGAATCCAATCCCCTCATTTTACAGATGAGGAAACTAAGATTCAGAGAGGTTAAGTATAATAAAACATTTTCTTTTTAATGTGCTCCCTGATGAACTCAAGCCCTTTTGTTGGGTTTTTTGGCCACAGGAGCATGTTGAGTTGCAATCTTCAGGAAACAGCCTACAAAGACTCAGATATCCTTCTTGGAAGTTTCAAGTTAAAATCACTATATAAGCAAAGTCTGTATTTTCCCCTAATTTTGCTAACTTACAGCTGTTGATAGAAGGCCATATGGGTTATTTGGTACCCAAAAGGACCTGGTGTCATCTATAAGCCTAGATTTTTCACTAGGTATCCTTTTTCCCTTTTATATGTAAAAATGGGAAATACAATCAACTCTAGTGCTGTTCCCTGGGAACCCTATTGTCCACACTTTTCTGTCCACAGAATCATCCATTTACATACTATTTTTCTCTCTCAAAGCCAGTTCTCTATGCATGATAAAAATTATTTTCCAATTAGCTCAATTCAATCAGCAGAATATATATACAATCAATTTCCATGATTCAGAAACTAAATTATAACACAACAGGTAGGGCAGGAACATTTTCACAATAAGTGAAACAGTTTAGTGAATGCATTCAAAGTTCTGCCCATCTTGAAAAGTCTGGTTTGTTTCCAAAACAAAGCTAGTATACCAAAGCCAACTTTTAGGTTAGTTTTAATCCTGTCCCAATTCTGTTTCTAAAGCTTACCTTCATTGGCATAAGTGCAAGGAAGTCTGTGATGAGGTTATGAATTCTACGGATATAAAATTCTTCTTGGTAGAAGTTTTCTGAGCCCACTACAGACTCAGTTAGGAAAAGGAAGATATTGTCTGCAATTGCAAGTTCTGCCATTGCTTCATCTGCTTCTGTAAATTCAGCAAGAGCTTAAAAAAAATTAGGAAAAAAAAACAAAATAATGGTACATTTCTTCATTGAGGAGATAGCACATCAATATACCTTACTTGTATAAAACTCAGATTCTTCTGCTAATCCATACTCTTGCTAGGCACAAAAAAAACTGTCAAAATGCTGCTTACTGATGAGTAAATGAACACTGGATTACACAGGTGTAGATATACTAGGGAGATAGACTGGCATTCAAAGCATATGGGTGAGGGGGCAGCTAGGTGGCACAGTGGATAGAGCACTGGCCCTGGATTCAGGAGGACCTGAGTTCAAATCTAGCCTCAGATACTTGACACTTACTAGCTGTGTGACCCTGGGCAAGTCACTTAACCCTCATTGCCCCGCCCCCCAAAAAATTGAAGTTTAATTTGAGCAGCTAGGTGACACAATGGATAGAGCACCAGCCCTGGAATCTAGAGGATCTGAGTTCAAATTTGACCTCAGACACTTACTAACTCTGTGACCCTGGGCAAGTCACAACACCAATCGATTGACTCCAAAACAAGAAACAGTTCCCACCCAAAACATAAGGGGGAAAAGCTACCTCCATATGACAACAGAAGAATTAAGGACAAATAACTACTTTGGAGGAGGGGGGTAGGGTTGGGGCATCTGATCTAACCAAAGATAGCCTCTATGCTACCATTATTCTAGTTTTATCATATTAATATTAATATACTAAGGATTGTTTCAAAATATAAAATCAAATTATATAAAAACAGCCTTAAAATTTACCTAAAGAACCATATAAGTTATGACCTAACAAAATCTGCCAGTCTAAGAAAAAATGATATACATATTAAAACCCATAAATAAATTGCCTTGAGCTTTAAATCCATAAATTTAGCCCATTTTCCTAAAAAATGCAAAGTTAGTGGGTCTTTTTTTTTTTTTTTTGCCTTTGAAAAGGACTGCTAAATGTGATGAGGACCAGATGGCAGGCAAGCTCTCTTCCTCTATTCCCACACAGATATTTTCACTGACTTTTAGGTTCAAGAAATTGTGTGGGCAGGACACAAGGGTCTCAGACCAGAGAAGAGTCAAGTCTTTAGTAGCATTTTCATAACTACATTAGCAGACATGTGGAAAAAAAGAGCTCCCTACTGCATCAGAGTTCAAGAACAAGAATAGGTCATCTATAACCTAATAGATTAAAGGGTCAAAAAATGTTAATCCCTCAAGTAGATTCAACTTAATAAATACTTTTCTACAACATATATATATAACCTCTTCAAAAACATGAACAGTATCACTCATTTTTTCCACTTAATCCAGTTTGGGGAATTTGCTCAAAGAAGGCATTTAATATATATTTGAGATGGATTCTATTTGCTCTTTTTAAAAGATTACTAATTCTCATCAGAAAAAAAGTATAGCTTAATTTCTTTACCTAAGAATTTTCTTTGATACAAGAAAAAAGTTAACTTTAAGGATGTCTATATTCTAAAAGATATACTATATATATTTACACTTGATATAATTCTAAATAGCTTCCTGTACTAACAGATGTTTCTATCTCAATAAGCAAATACCATCTCTATTGAAATTGTATTGTGTAAAGCAAATTTCAGATTTTTTAAAGACTTCAGAAATGACGAATACTGCTCCTAATCAATTTACCTGGCACATCAGAGAGTTGGGATATCCCCCGCAATGCCAATGCCCAGGCAAGTCTAACAGTGGCTTTCAGCCCAGGTAGTTTCCAAGGCTGTGAGTCTTGAAGGCGAGAGTGAATTGATGAAATATACTGTCTCTCTGTTAACAGCGGTAGTTGATGAATTATATCTGTAATTATATATAATTATTATACCAAAAACTGCATAATAATGATATTCTCAGTTCCTCAATAAAGAAAAGAATGGCTAAGAGATTTGATTTTCCTTCATCAGTTCCTGAGTCAAGTGCTATATAGTAAATTTATAAAAAGACAATGTACACGAAATTTTAAAATGTAAGAGAAAGACAGTACTACCAAATGTACACATCAACAAATAAAGAGCATTCCTCCCTCACCATGGAAATTTGAAAACAATTTAGCATTGTCTATGTATGATAAAAGATACAATTTTAGTAATAAATTATAAGCAGCAAGAACTTAGAATTTTCTGCAGAGATTAAAACTCTACCAAAACAGATGAAATAGAGGAACAAATCAAGCCTTTATTCTGATTACCTTAACTGAATTAGTCAAGAAGCACTTAGCCTTTCATTGACTTTAAATTTAGTAACCAAAAGCATTATAGTACACCAGAAAGATACCAAAACTACAGGGTAAATTCATATTCAAAAGCAAGAACCCCCAAAAGTAAACATTTAAGGACAATTATCTTTGACATTCGGGGAATTCAAAGTACTGTGAATTTATTTTATTTAATGAAACCTCATTTTTTGGAAATTATAGAGATATTATAGGGACCGGACTCTATAGGATCTAGAAAGAAGTTAGAAAACTTATCTGGTTTATTCTACTTGCCACAGAGGGAGTAAAAGAGGAGAGGATATAGAGAAACAGTCCGGAGGTAAGGTGAATACATCTCTGATTAAGGGGACTAGGGTGAGATGAAGAATTATCTAGGTGATAACTGAGAGGCAGCTTGGAAGGGATGAAAGAAAGCCAATCTCTGAAGTCAAGAAACCCTGGATTCAAGTTCTATATCTGACACATACTGGTTATATGAACTTAGGTAAGTCATTTAACTTCACAATACCAATCAGCAATGGTCAAGAGTTTACTCATAAGGAGTTTGTTCCCTGCACAGTGAAATCAGGTCTGGTTCAACAAACAAAACTAATAATATATAAGCAAAAATTTATGAGTACAATTTTGTTGGGAATAAAAATTGAGATTACTATTTCTTTTAGATTTTCTCAGTTTTAAAGAAAATCTGTTTAAAAATTACTAAAGTGAAATTTTGGGGCAGCAAGATGGCACAGTGGATAGTGTCAGGCCTGGAATCAAGAAGACTCATCTTCCTGAATTCAAATATGGCCCTAGCTACTTATTAGCTGTGTGACCCTGGGCATGTCACTTAATACTGTTTCTCTCAGTTTGCTCATATGTCAAATAAGCTGGAGAAGGAAATGGCAAATCATTCCAGTATGTTTGCCAAGAAAACTCCAAATAATGTCATGAAGAGTCAGACACGACTGAAAAATGACTGAACAAGGTAAAATTTTATACAGGAATGTGCAACTCAAAAGATGATTTCTTTCTAAAACTTCAATCTCAAGATCCTTCTTTATAACAGATTTTTTTTTTAAAGATTAGGAACGGGGCAGCTAAGTGGTGCAGTGGATAGCGCACCAGCCCTGGAGTCAGGAGTACCTGAGTTCAAATCTGGCCTCAGACACTTAACATTTACTAGCTGTGTGACCCTGGGCAAGTCACTTAACCCCAACTGGGAGGGAGGGAGGGAGGGAGGGAGGGAGGGAGGGAGGGAGGGAGGGAGGGAGGGAGGGAGGGAGGGAAGGAAGGAAGGAAGGAAGGAAGGAAGGAAGGAAGGAAGGAAGGAAGGAAGGAAGGAAGGAAGGAAGGAAGGAAGGAAGGAAGGAAGGAAGGAAGGAAGGAAGGAAGGAAGGAAGGAAGGAAGGAAGGAAGGAAGGAAGGAAGGAAGGAAGGAAGGAAGGAAGGAAGGAAGGAAGGAAGGAAGGAAGGAAGGAAGGAAGGAAGGAAGGAAGGAAGGAAGGAAGATTAGGAACAAGGGACAGCTAGGTGGCGCAGTGGATAAAGCAGCAGCCCTGGATTCAGGAGTACCTGAGTTCAAAACCGGCCTCAGACACTTAACACTTACCAGCTGTGTGACCCTGGGCAAGTCACTTAACCCCCACTGCCCCACAAAAAATTAAAATTAAAATTTTTAAAAAAAAGTATAAATGGAACGGTATGTGTTACATACTGAACCACTCAATAAAAAAGTATATATTTAAAATGTTATTATATATGTGAATTGTAAAATAGCAATTTCATTCATATCTATTTTACATGTGAATGGTGTAATATTGGACATGTGAATAGTAAAATATTGGCAATATCGGACTCTTATTTGGAAACAAACTTATAACATTTCTCATTTTAGCTGAATTTTGTAAACCGTCAAATTTAAGCATTAATCCCAAAATTTCAAAAACTTGTTGAAAATGCCTTTCTTTACATATAGCATAGCCAGTCTCAGAATTAGGTTCAAGTTCCATTTTTGTCATGTACGCACTGTGATTTTGGGCAAGTCAATGAACCTCCTGGTGCCCTAAACAACAAAGGCAACAAAGCTGCAGAGCAACTGATTGCCCATGGACATTGGTAGAGGGAGATTCTACACCAGGAGCTCCCCACTACAATGAAGTCATGGGTCTAGACAAAAAACATGTGTGTACATGCACGCACACGCACACAAACACATGCATGCATACATATATACACTACCATGGCACGTACACACACATACTCATGTAGAAACCCTCCTTCTCTCTCTTCCCCACCCGCTTTCCCTCCCTCTACTCTTGCAGTCTCCAGTACCTTCTCGGTCTTCTGCACCCTGCTCTATGAAACTGATATCAAAGCAGTAAAGGAGAGCCATGACGAGAGCCAAGTTCACACTATCCAATGAGCCAGAAGCTTCAACTGTGACTCTTTCTAGATGGCCAATAAGGAGCAGAGTATCATCTTTGCTTAAAGGCGACTGGCAGGTCCAGGAAAATAGGCTTTCTGCCAAAGACTGGCGGCATTCCTTGATGAGATCTGAAACCTAGAAGTCAAATAGACAACTCTCATTATGAATCAACTACAGTGAAGGGAGAAGCTAATATGGCCTAATTAACTGAAATATATTTGAATTCCCCAAGTCATTTTAAACTACTTTTAAAATTCCAGCCAATCCCTGCTACTCAACCCTGTAGGTACCAAACTGTCATAGAATATGACCTTCAGAAGAATTTACCTCAGATCCACGGGTAGAGTACCAAGAGACACAGAAAGAAAAAACAACAATTAGCAGGCAGTTCCCTACAGCTGGAGGCCCCAATCATCTCAAGGTGTCATAGCATTCATTCCCTAGGGTTTGATTAGATGTAGGTTTTCATTGACTAGATATGACTACATTTTACATTTTTCAGAGATCTCTTAAGAAGTGATCTGGATGAACCCTTGCCTCTTTGCGATGTTTTTCACTGCCCAAGCCTCTCTCCCGTTGTAGTTTCTCAAACTCATTGTTCACATCAATTTGTGACACTAGAGATAGGATTTTATGAGTCAATCCCTGTTCCATTAGTTCATCTGTAAAACGTGTTGTCATGGACACCAGCTCAGGACTATAATGATAAGAAATAAACAGTTAGAAGGAGACATTATTATCCAACACAGGAGATGCCATAAAGCCACATTCTGTTAACATTAGGTGTACATATAGTGCAGCCAAAACAGTTCATTTACAACTTAAGGCTTTTTTGGTTGATTTTTATTTTTTATTTTAAACTGTATTTAAAAACAACTAGGATGTACTAAAAATTATCCCTTAGATGATGCTTATGTTTTGAAATCAACAGGTTTCCACCCATGTACAATCTCATCATTTTTCATGTGGTTTCAATATAACACACATTTTAAATCTACCACATAGTTCTAAGGCAGAATATAAAGTCATTGCTCAGGTTATTGCAAATATTTGGCTTAAGCCTGCATATCACTTCCTAAGTTATAATTTTCCATGTTAACTTCTAAACTAAATTTTTTAAAATCTGTAAAACCAAGTGAAATCCAAAGAAACAGGCAGACCTGAGTTCTAGTGTCCATGTCTTGCCTCGCCGTGACTGTATCAAGGCTTTGAGGGAATTTGCAATGCATCTCTTTCCGTCCCAGTATAAAAGAACTGCTACTAATCCTCTTGTGAGGCCTGGAAAATGAGGCTGCTGGTGTTCTCCTAAAAATGGGAAGAGAGTAAAGAGGTTTTTTTTAATCTTCCTAGTAGAAGATTCTAATAGTTGAAATAACTTCTGGATAAGCTAAAAATCACTGAATGAATAATCTTTATTGACAAACCATCAAAATGAAAAAAAAAACCACAGAGAGAAAGCATAATGTATTAAAGCCCAACACTGGTCCTGGTACTTCCAAAGTTCTTTGGATCCCTGATCTCACCTGTCTGTATAGGTACTCCATTAAATACAGCAGATCGTAAAACTCAACCACACGGGGTAGCTAGGTGGCACAGTGGATAGAGCACCAGCCCTGGATTCAGGAGTACCTGAGTTCAAATCCAGCCTCAGACACTTGACACTTACTAGCTGTGTGACCCTGGGCAAGTCACTTAACCCCATTTGCCTCACTTTAAAAAAAAAAAAAAACCTCAACCACACTTTCTTCTCCTGAGTGATTCCTGTATCATCACATAAACATCCATTGGTCTCCCTCTAGGACTTCAACATTCCAATAGTACCAGTGCATTCCAATAGTACCGTCTGCAGAGTCCATCCAAAATCTATGGTGTGGATGGGCTACCCATCTAACTTCATGTTGGAAGAAATAAAGTCTTCATCCATTTGACATACTTCTGTGGTCTGTCAGCCTGAGCTTTTTTTAGTGGTAATGGCTTTCAGGAAGAAGGTTCTGAAGCATTCTGGGGATACTTGTTTTCAGCACAAGGATATCTACAAATAGGAGCATCTAGAAAAACCCGGCATGTAAAAGGAAACATTCTTGCATTTAGCGTCTGGGCAAAGTATCTTTCCTGACATGACATCTTTGGTGTCGGTACATCTCCTTGTTTGATGGCTCCATTCATAACGATAATCAGAGGATTGTTGAACAAAGTTATCTCTCTGGTTTAGGTTATGTTGTGCGTTCTTAACTTGTATGACAGACACCTTTCGGATGCCTTTAAGACTTTTGTTCTCAATCAAATGCTTAAACACTAAGAATAAACATAATGGAATCAATCATGTGACCAATCTGTTCTCATAGTTTCATCAAGTATACCCTAGATCCACAGAGATAATTCTTACAATCATTTTATAAAGATGTTCTCATCTCCATAGACTTATGGGTCAGTAGTTGCTGAGATTCTTTCAATCTCCTTTTAGTTACTGTGATTTTTTTCCAATCTTTCAGTATTTTTTCCTCTTTCAGATTTTTTAAAAATCAGTCCTTCAATACTTTTTAAACTGTATCACCTCCACCAGGGATTTCTTTTGTGCTTGTGCATATTAAGCATCTTAATAAAATAGTATAATGATAATAATAGCTTGCATTCATGTTTTACATAAAACAATCTGTTTTACAGCTTTCACAGTGCTTTCCAAAAAAAGGTCTTCATAACAGAAAGGCAAAAAAATGGAATAGAGTAGATAATGCAGCATATAGTAGTATACTAAGACTCTAGCCCTGATATATCTTTCAGTCTTCAAATCCACACATCTCAAAAACGTCTCTTGGACAAATCCTCCTGGCTCTCTTCAGCACCTCAAACCCAGCATGTCCAAAACCAGATTTATTATCCTCTTCCAAAAACCTGCTTCTCTTTCTGCCTTCCCTATTTCCCACTCTGTCAAGCCTCTGCATCTTTGCTCATGCTATTTCCTATACCCTGCATGCCCCATTCAACTGCACTTCCCTCAATTTCTGCCTATGTTAATCCTACCTGGAAATTAAAGCCCAACTCCAATGCTACCTCCTCCATTAAGCTTTCCATGATTCCTCTCAGGCAATAGCAATCCAGACCGCCTAAGTAAGATCTTGTAAACTTTGTTCTCTCTTATGCACTTATTTCACATCACCTTGTACTCTTCTTATTTATGTTTATTATTTATGTAGAAATCCATAATTCCCTTCTAGACTATGTTTTCCATGAGGGCAGGGAACTGAGTGCCATTTATTATGTGGATCTGTTCCATCACCCTGCCAAGTCTTCTGCACGTCAGATTCTCATAAAAATTCGTTGAAGTTGCTGAAATGGAAAGTTTAATTCCATTTCTATTTCTCATCCCATCCTTAGTCTCTCACGTGGCACTGGGTAATTCGAGAACTTAAGACCTCAATTTCCTTGTGGACAAAATAAAAAGATATTCGCTCTCGAGAGAAGAAGCCTTATAGGTAGATAGATAGGTAGGTAGGTAGGTAGGTAGGTAGGTAGGTAGGTAGGTAGGTAGGCAGGCAGATAGATAGATAGATAGATAGATAGATAGATAGATAGATAGATAGATAGATAGATAGATAGATAGATAGATAGATAGATAGATAGATGTCATAAAGTAATTTGGGGATCTCAGTTTACCATTTCAGTTACACTAAAAATGGCTAAGTTAATACAATACTTTTCAAGTAAATTAGCTCCTTTATTTTAAAAAATGGACAGACCTGGATTCTAGATCATTTGCCATTTTTCTAAATATGTACTGATAATTATAATCATCAGCACTATCGCATTACAATATCCATATTTATATAAAATTACAGTTTTCAAAATTCTTTCTTTACCACAATCCCATGCATTCATCAGAGCTTCAGTTTGATTCCAACCTACCAGCCAAAAGAAGTTCTACAGCGGCTAGTTCACCAATGTCAAAGAGGTCACTCAGGATGAAGGCTTCTTTAATGAGCTGCTCAGGAAGAAGTCGGGTTCCTTGCTGACCCTGGATAGCAACTCCTTCTGTACTTGCCTTCTGAACCTTCTCATGCTGCTGAACATTTTTGGCCTAGAAAGGGAAAATGATGATAAATTGAGCATATGACTAGCAGGAGGTTTCATGTCACCTCTAAAAGTATGATATTAGTAACCCAGCCTTGACATTAGTACTAGCAGAAACATTTTTTCTTAAATAATCTAAAAAGAAATTTGACAGCCTTAAAGTAATAATTACTCTAGTTCCCCTCCTTTCAGTCTAACCACTTCCTCAGCTTCCATGGGTTCAATTATGATGTTTATGACAATTTTTTATCCAGCCCTACTCTGTATTCTAAGATCTAGTCCAGAATATGCAATTTACATGCAACATTAAAACAGAACTCATGATCCTCCCCCTAAATCTACTCCCCCTCCAAACCTTCAGATTTCCACTGGAGCCCCTACTATACTCCCAGTCTCTCCCATTGATGACCTCGGAGTCATCCTCAGCTCCTCCCTCACCTTCTCATCCAAACAGTTATCTTGTCTTATCAATTGTACCTCTATTACATCTCTGGTATCCACTGTTTTCTATCAACTCACATGGCCACCAACCTACTTCTTTATCCCCCGAGAACTTAACAATCCCTTTCTCCTTATATAATTGTCAAAAGAAAAGCTCTTACTGGATTCTTGAATAATGAGATGAAATCAGGTTTGTGTTTCTTTAAAATCAGGTCAAGAAGGTGTACAGCTTCAGGTTGTCTTCTCCAAATGGCATTTCCCACTGTTTGCCAGATGTCTTTGTATGGACCCCAGAGGCTAGCAGCTTAAAGAAAAATGAACAAATTAAAATTAAAATCTATTTGGTATGCAAGCTTATCAATCTAAAACTATTCAGTTTCGGGGGCAGCTAGGTGGTGCAGTGGATAAAGCACTGGCCCTGGATTCAGGAGTACCTGAGTTCAAATCCAGCCTCAGACACTTGACACTTACTAGCTGTGTGACCTTGGGCCAGTCACTTAACCCCCATTGTCCCACCAAAAAAAAAAAAAAAACACAAATAAAACTATTCAGTTTCACTATTAGACGAAGAAAATTATTTTGCAGAGTATAAATAATCCTACTTCTAAATACAGAAAGCTAGCTATACAAATTATATATCAACTTATTAGTATAAATTTAGAAATTCTGATGTTCTTAGAAACAAATATGCATGATACTTTACTTCTACAGAGTAGGTACAAAATCTAGACTCATTTCATCAATGCAGGTCAGCACTTTTTCTGCAACTTAAAAAGTCTGACTTTTCTAGAGAAAGGGGGTTAAAAACATGACACAACATTCCACTGAAAACCAAACCAGATTAAAATGCAATTGAGAATATTTATCAAAATAAATAAAAATACAATAAAAAAAGACTACATTATAGTTTAAAACTAAGTCAATCTGCTACACATAGGGATCTTTATGTATGGGTTAATCCTGCCTCCTTATCATCCCCACCCCATGCAGAACTTGAACACAGGTATTCCAGGCTCTGAGGCCAGTTTTCCATTCACTACACCAGTCCGGTATCTCATAAAATTACAAGAAGAACAATGGAACACAATATACACAGATTATGAACAGCAGGGATGCTTTTATGACGTTTTGGTGAACAAGACAGTTTAGAAATCTGGAAGAGAGAAAAATAACTGCAATTTTTCTGGAAAGCTATTTGAGAGCAGCATAGAGTTGTACTTAAGTTAATATAGATACAATAGGTTAGGTGGACCTAGCAGTGCTATACAGAATGAACTAGAGAGACATTAAAGGTACAAAAGCCAGGAAAGAGGTTATTATAATAATCTAGGTTTAAATACATGGACTAGAGTTGGCACTGAAGAAAAAAGAGAGAGAGAGAGAGAGAGAGAGAGAGAGAGAGAGAGAGAGAGAGAGAGAGACAAACACCAGAAACATTGCAAAGAAGGAATCAAATGGACTTGAGTGACTGACAGAAATAGAAGGAAGAAAAGTCAAAATAACTTAAAGCTAAGTCAGGAAAAATTTTCAAGCAAAATATCACAGAAATAATAATACTAGAGAAAGAACAGAGGCTGTTTAAGTTCTAGCCTGCAGAGAGCTATACTCAAAGTAACAGCCGAAGTTTAAAAGTCAGTCAGTTTCTAAGTACTATATTTAATACTCTGAAAATTTCTATTTTAGTCAACCAGAAGAAACTCAGTTCTTAAAGAGGGACTCTACTTTTGGTAATGCAGTATAGGGGAGGGGCACTGGTTTAGAGTCAGGGACTTGAGCTGAAACCTTAACTCCACTATTTACTACCCGTGGGAGCCTGAACAAGTTCTTTAAGAGCCACACTCAAATCAGATTAAAATGTTACTGGGAAAATGTTTAATAAAATAAAAATACAAAAGTACAAAATAGATCAATGTTAATTTGTCATTTTCTAGGTTAACATGCTGCCACAGAGATCCATTTCTATTTGAGTTTGACACCAATGGACTGAAGGATCAACAGAAGCACTGTATCTGTGTCTCTGTTTTGTTCAAAATGTTTATTAGCAACATGGATAAAAGTACAGAAAGCATTCTTACTGAAGCAGAGAAGATCCAAAGCTGGGAGAGGTAAATAAGATGCTAGATAACAGCAAGATTTAAAAAGATTAACAGGCTAGAACAATGTGCCAAAATTAGATATAACAGAGATACATGTAAAGTCTTACAATTCCATTTTTAAAAAATCAACTGTACAAATACAGTTCTGGGAAGGTCTAGCATATGGTTGTTCATGTGAAAAAGATGTAGGCTTTAGCCTTCAAGCTCAAAGGATGAAAAAATGTTATGTGCCCATTAAAAAAGCTAATGCAAATAGAATTCCTACTATACTACAGATGTGGCTTGACTAGGGCATTTTCTGGGCACAAAAATAAAGGGTCTAAGAACAAAATGAACTATGTAGAGGGAAGAGTGGGGGTAGCAACTAGAATAATGAAAGGTGAAGAGGTGCTGAAGGAACTGATTCTGGCAAAAGAGCCCTAATATCAGTACTCAGTGATAAAGGTATTTTTTAATCCATTTAAAAGGCCAAGAGGGAAGAAGAAGTATGAGGAACATAAACACAGTTTTCAAATACTAGAAGGGCTAACATGTGGAATAAAGTTTAGACTTATTTTTTGTAATTCTTAATTAATAAGGTAAAAATTCTAGGAAGGCAGATTTCAATTCAGTATAATGAAGAGACAACCAAAAATGGAATGGGCTGACCTTTGAAAACAGTGAGCGCCTCATCACTGGATGTGCTCAAGCAAATACTGGATGACATTTTACAGGGACTTCTGTACTGGACAGGAAGTTAGACTAACTGACCCCTTAAGGTCCCCTCAAGATCTAAGATTCTGATTTTAAGTTTTGAGATACTAAAAGAATATCCCCAAACACCACACTCAAGAACTGGTTGCAAATATGAAGGAAAAAATCTACTGGGTCTGGTTCATCCAAGAATCTGTGGAAGTCAAGAATCACAAAATGTAACTCACAGAATCACAGAATTTGAAAGTTGGACTAGACCTCCACAGCCATCTAGGGTAAACCATATATAAAAGAAATTCCCCTCTCTCCCAAGCCATACTCAACAAGCAGACATTCAATCTCTGCTTGAAGACTTGAGAGCAGGGAGAATCTACCACCACTCCATACAGTCCATTCTACTATTGGAAAGGAAATGCTTCCTGAACTCGAGTCTCAATTTGCCTCTGCAATTTCAATTCATTGCACCTGGTTCTGCCCCCTAAGAAAAAAGTACAGTACCCCACCTACTTGACAATCCATTCAAATTCTTGAAGGCAGCTATTATGGCCCCTAAGATTTCTCTTTTCCAAGGTAAAAAGCCCCAGAGTTCCTTCAATTTAACTTCAAATGGCATGGACTCCAGTCACTTCCCCACTCTGAATGGCTTCTTCTGGATACTCTGAGTCTAGCTTTATCAATGTCTTTCTTGAACTGTGGCATCTAGAACCAAACCCAATAATATTCTAGATGAGGTCTGACCAGGCCAGTGTTCAGGAGGACTATCATTTCCTTATTCCTGGAAGAGATGGCTCTCTTAATTCATTAGCTTTTCTAATGCCACATACTGAGTTTATAGTCCAATAAAACATTCATGAATTTTTTTCACAAAAACTGCTTCCTAACCATGTAGTCACCATTTTATACTTGTGAAGCTGATTTATGAACAAGTATAAAACATCAAATTTATCCATATTAAATTTCATCTGATCAGATTCAATACAATGCTCTAACCTGTCAAAATGACAATACAATTGCCTATTTTTTCTCTTAGTTTGAAAAATAGTATTTGAAAATTTATTTACTTTAGAAAACTCATACTACTGACATGACTCCCTGTCTCCCACAGGCCCTGGTCAGTGGAACCTCCAAAGGTTCGACTCTCTACTTAGATGCACCTAATTTGGGTTTTAAGGGAGGATCCCACTGTATCCCTCAATGCAGGGGCAGAAGTCTCCAGAAAGTTTCCATCAAGCAACGCTGGAAGGCAGGCTATGGCTGATATCTGTTTAAAAAAAAAAAAAATGCAGCCTAATCCCTAATCCCCTTCCTGAAGAGAAGGAAACTGAGCAAATGAAATGGGAAATCAGAGGAAGAAGAGCTGCTGAAGTAACGTTCCTAAAGCACAAGTGTGATCATGTCACTCACCCGCTCAACAAACTTCTGTGATACCTATTACCTCCAAGAACAAATTCCTCTGGCATTTAAAGCCCTTCACAATAGGACTACCATCCATTCATGATCTCTGATAGGACATCCAAGCTGGCCTTCTTGCTGCATCTCACATGATACTCTGTCTTTTCCTCATGCCTTCTCACAGGCCTTCCCCCATGTCCTCCCTCCTCACTCCTCTTACAATCCCTAGTTTCTTTCAAAGCTCAATTCAAATGTTATCTCCTCCATGAGGCTCTTCCAGCTGCCACCCCACACTTACCTTATTACCAGTTACCTTTCATTTTTTTTTACATCTCTACTGTATAGACTTCTGTGTGTCCATGTCTCCACCTAATAAATTCTAGGCTCCTTTAATCATTGTCTTTGCATCCCCAGTGCTTAGCAAACAGCAGATATTTAATAAATGCTTCTGATTGACTGAACGGTGATGATAAAGGAAGGTGGTTCCATGGAACAACGACCTCCCTGCCTTGTATTCCACAGGGCACACAAACTCCAAATCCTCTCCTAGGAGACTTTGCAAGAGTGCTCAATGAGTGGACAGCACAGATCTACCTCACTTTTTCCAGTAGGTGGCATTTGCTCCTGAAAGGCTGTGGGTCAATGAAACCTTTTATATGAACCCTGCAGTAACATAACTGAAACCACTTTTTACACTCATTTGTTTTTTCTGTAAATCTGAATATTGACACATTTAGCTTATTTAGAGGTTACAAGCTCCTCAAAGATGAGGACTATTTCAAATAACATTTTTTCTTTGATTCCTCAGCACCTAGCAGAGTAGATGCCTGAGAAACTGAATGAACTCATGGAGGAACTCATGGAATTGTGGGTTCAAATCCCTCTTCTGATACTCACTGTGACTCTGGATGAGTCCTTTATCTTCCATGTGCCTCAAAGTCCCCTCTGGTATTTCTCTAGATCACAGACAAGGAGTCGTTCCCCCTCCCCCTTCCCCCCCCACCACGGGGCCCCAAAATCAAAGACCTTGGCGTTCACATAACTTTATTTCAAGTGAAGTATTTCAGTGTGCTATCTACTAATGGAGTCTGGGTTGGTGGAGTCGGAGTCTTTTCACTGTGTCCTCCATTGCCAAAAAGCTCTCCCTCCTCACCTCAGCTTCTTGGTTTCCTTCAAGACTCGGCTCAAATCCCCGCTTCTGCAAAAGCCCTGTCCCCCTCCAATGCCTCCCTCTCAGATGACCTACACTGCCTATAACACACAGGTGAAACTGTTTGCATGTTGTCTCTCCCGTTAAAACGGGAGCTCCTTGCAGGTAGTTTCCCTGTCTGTAAAACAGGAAAACCAACAGCACCCACCTCCCAAGACGACTAGCGGCATGACCCTGGGCAAGTCAGTTAATCTCTACTGGCCTCAGTTCCCTCGTCTGCAAACTGGGGCTGGTAATAACAGCCCCTACTTCCCAAGGTTGTGTGACCCTAGGTAAATTTACTGAACTGCCTGCCTCAGTTTCCCCATCTGTAAGATGGAGAGAACAGCAGCCACTTCCTCCCCGAGTGACTGAAGATCCACGCGAGATAATCTTTGTGAGGCGCTTCGTAAACTGTTCGAGGCACCTCCCTGCCTCCCTCCCGGGCCGAGATGTATGGTCCAGCCAGGGGCACTCCGGCGGACCGACGCCGACCGAGAAGGCGTGAGAACCGCTTCGGCCGCCCCGCCCCCGCCTGGGAGCGAACGAGGCTGCCCCGGCAGCGGCCCGCAGCATTCAAATCCCGCCGAGGGGCGTGACGCGAGGCCGGCCCCAAAGCCAGGCCCGCACCGGGGCCCAAACCCGGGCAGAGACGGGAGCCGTGCGCCCCCGCGCCCAGCCTCCACCCTCCCCGCACCCTGGGGCCCAGCGGCCCGGGGAGCTGGCGCCGCGGCCGGCTTTCCCCGTGGCCGAGGAATCAATCGGGGGCTCCCGCCGGCTCTTACCCGAATTTACCGCCAACAACGAAGCCATCTTGGAGGCCAACTACCCGGGTTCTCCCGGCGCACGGAGGGCCCAGCAGAGAGATAGGGAAGGCCACGGTGGTGCCTGCGCAGAATTGCTGCGATCCCGCGCTCTAGGAAACTCACGCTGCTACGACGGAGGCGTGGGGCACAGGTCCGATATCAGCCTCTGGTGCGAAATATCGATTCTCGTCGTTAACGTTTCTTTTCAAATAAGGCAGGGGCCATTCGAGTAACTTATGAGGTCTTCATCCGAACGCCGGCTCCTCGCAGGACATGCTGGGATATGTAGTTCAGTTGTCACTGTCGGCTTTCCTATAAATTAGTAAGTGAAAGCAGAGAAGGGATCCCCGGAATTAATAATTTTAAGCCTATTATTAATATTTCTTGATTCCGGATAAATTATTCTTGCTTCTCCCTATGATTTAGAGAAGATGTGAACGCAAGTCATCCTTTCATCCGTATTAAATTGCTTTTCTCTTTACTCCCTTCCGTCTGGGAGTCTTTAACCAAAAGTTTCCACGAAGACCAGAAATTGAATGTACTGTTAACAATATTCAAAAACAAAACAGTATTCCAAGCTTAATCTGTCAACATAGTTGCACAGAGCAGGGAAAAGAAAATCACAAAGATGTCATTAATATACATTAATGTTCCAAACATTGGTTTCTTTTCCCAGCTCTGTTATTTTAGCATAATAGACATAAACACCTGTACGGTATTTATATAATTTTTTTTCTTGAACAGTAAGTTTTTACAGATGAAATTTGGGTTTGTTTGGGGGGGTGGTTACGTTACTATAGCTTCCCTTAGGATCCTTTGCCCTCCCAGAGATTGTCAAACAAATTGCAAAATAAGAGAAATAAATCCTCATTACTGATCAATACATCGGAAAAGTCTGAGAATGTGTTGCAGTGTACACCATTAGTGGATCTCTCACTTATGTAAAGGGGTGGGATGGAAGTCTACATTTGCATGACTATATTTTAAAGATGCTCCATACACCTTACAAAATCGCATCGTTACTTACACTGTTCCATATGGGTTAAAAGGAAACAGGAGAGGGCAGCTAGGTGGCACAGTGGATAGACCACCGGCCCTGGAGTCAGAAGTACCTGAGTTCAAATCCGGCCTCAGACACTTAACACTTACTAGCTGTGTGACCCTGGGCAAGTCACTTAACCCCAATTGCCTCACTAAAAAAAAAAAAAAAAAAAAAGAAACAGGAGAGGGGGCAGCTAGATGGCACAGTGGATAAAGCACCAGCCCTGAATGCAGGAGTACCTCAGTTCAAATCCGCCTCAGACACCTGACACTTACTAGCTGTGTGACCCTGGGCAAGTCACTTAACCCTCATTGCCCCGCCAAAAAAAAAAAAAGGAAAACAGGAGTCATTTCAACCATTTTACCTTGGAAAAAACTGAAAGACAGATGGTAAAGATTTAAGTTCTCAAAGAACGCCAGTGAGAAGACTCAGTCCAATCCAATCAATATGTATTAAGCATCTACATTGAGTTATGTTCTGAGAAAACAAGGGGATGGGGCAGTAGGTAAGGGAGATAGTCCCTGACCTCAAGGAGTTTACATTTGCATGAGGATTCAAAATAATTTCAAAAGGAAAAGAGTGCTAACAGTTGAAGGGATCAAGAGAAAGGTCTTATGGAGGAGGTGCTACCTTAGGGGTTCTTTGAAGGAAGCTAGGAATTCTAAGGCATAAGTGAAAAGGGATTACATTTGAGACATAAAGGACCACAAGTACCAAAGCATAGACATGGTAAATAGAATGTTTTGTACAAGAAAACCACTAGGGGCAGCAAGGTGGCAAAGTAGATAAAGCACTGGCCCTGGATTCAGGAGTACCTGAGTTCAAGAATCCAACCTCACACACTTGACACTTACTAGCTGCATGACCCTGGGCAAGTCACTTAACCCCCATTGTCCCGAAAAAACAAACAAAAAAAAAAAAAAAAAAAAAACGAGAAAACCACTAACAGGCTAATTTGACTGGAATGGAGAATGCATGAAAGAGCAATATAAAACAAAACTGGACAACTATGTGGGAGCCAGAATGAAGAGGGCTTTAAATGCCAAACAAAGGAGTATTTTATCCTAGAGGAAACAGGAAATCATTGAATATTTTTTAGTTGAAGCAAGGCAACAAGTATATATTAAAGAATTTACAATGCATCAGGCACAGACATGTAGGGGATTGACATGTTGGAAGACTATAAATTTGACCACTATATGGAGAATGGATTGTAGAGGAAAGAAACTAAAGGCAAAGAGACAAATTAGGATGCCATTGCAGAGTCCAACTGAGAAAATAAGAGTCAGAAGTAGAGGGGAGGCTGTTTGAGTGGAGAAGTTTATAAGAATATGAAGACAGAACCATCAGTTATCAAGGGAAAGGGAAGAATCAAAGATGACTCACGAGGGTGTGAATATAGGTGACAGGAAATACAGCAATGCCATCAATAGGAAAATGGTAGTTTGGAAAAGAAGTTTTAGAAAAAAACACGAGTCCCCTTTTACACACATTTAGTTTGGGATGCATACAACTATCCAAGAGAAGCTGTTCAGCACCAAGCAATTACAGCAAAGAGATTAAGAATAATTAAATAAATGTGGAAGTCACATGCTTAGAGATGATAATTAAACTGATAATAGTGGATTTGATTGCCAAGAGAAAGAATATAGATAGAAAAGGAAAAGGTCCAGGACAGAAACCTATACTTAGTGGTCAGGGAGGAAGAGGATAATCCAGCAAAGGAGAATGGCCAGAAAGTAGGAAGAGAACCAAAAAAGAGCACTGTCAGGAGAGAAAGAATGTACAGGAGAAAAAAGCCTACAAGTGGTTAAAAACTATAAAAAGACTGAGTTAGGGGACAGCTAGGTGGTGCAGTGGATAGAGCACCGGCCCTGGAGTCAGGAGTACCTGAGTTCAAATCTGGCCTCAGACACTTAACACTTACTAGCTGTGTGACCCTGGGCAAGTCACATAACCCCAATTGCCTCACTAAAAAATAAATAAATAAATTTTAAAAAGAAATAAAAAGACTGAGTTAAATGAGGCCCAGGAAGAGGCTGTTTCTTTGTATTTCTGTGCACTTAGTACAGTTCAGAGAACACCTATACTATGTGCTTAATAAATGCTTGTCTGTTGATTGATTGATGATTGATTTTACAATTAACAGACAGCTGACAATCTTGGAAAAAGAATTTGTATTTGAGTGTTGGGGACAGAAATGGCTTGCAAGAGGTGGAGAAGTGAGAAGTAGATGAAATGAAATCAATGCTTTTAAACCAGGCCTTCTAGCAGTCTATGAGGAAAGAAGAGTAGTTGAATTTAATCAAAGAAGAGAGTGATCAATTCAGTACAAGAAACACCTACCAAGAACTTAGAATGGGAAGACAGTATCGTGTGCTATGCGCTAAGCAAATTAAAACAAAAATCCATTCATGACCCTAAGGAGTTTCTACTATAAGGATTGAAAACAGATGAGGAAGAGGTGGGGAGTGGTAACAGGGAAGACGTCCTGGAAAATACAAGGCTAAAGTTGTGTTGGAAAAATAGGACATAGATGGGGAGGGTGATTTGAGTTGATAACAAGGAAAGATATTCAGGAAAATGTCAGGCTGAAGTTGCATTGTAAGGAAAGGATAATGACTGCATCAAATAGACATCAAAGAGAAGGCAGCTAGATAACTCAGTGGATAGAGCACTGGGGTTGGAGGCAGTAAGACCTAAATTCAAATCTGACCTCAGACACTTACTATGTGACTCTGGGCAAGTCACTTAACCTCTGCTTGCCTTAATCCACTGGAAATGGAAATAGCAAACCACTACAAGATCTTTGCTAGGAGAATTCCATGGACAGTATGGTCCACAGGATCAGGAAGAGTCAGACAGGCATCAAAAAGAGGTACCATAGGTGGTACAGTGGATAGAACACCAGCCCTGGATTCAGGAGGACCTGAGTTCAAATCCAGCCTCAGACACTTACTAGCTGTGTGACCCCTGGGCAAGTCACTTAACCCCCATTGCCCCCACCAAAAAAAAAAAAAAAAGGTAGCTTTTTTATAGTGGCTAAAGTGCTGGACTTGGGTTCAAATCTTCCTTCTGATCCATACCAGATTGTGACTGTGGACTAATCACTTAATGTTTCTTGAAAACTTATCTAAGTTAAAGTGGTTGCCATCTGAGTGGAAGAAGTTCACTCACCTGTGAAATCACAAGTCCTTGATGTGTTAATACGATAGACTTGGATGAGAAGAAAAAAAGCATGAAAAAAGGCATGCTCGGCTAGAGCAAAACTATAGAGTGGAGAAAAAAATCAGAATGAATCCTTCCTTCCATCTACTTCAAGCCCATTCATATTACAGACAAGTAAACTGAGGACCAAATACGTGGAGTACCTTGCTATTGGCAAAACCAGGATTAGAACCTAGGTCTCCTGTTTGGTTTAGAAAAATCCTTAAATAGAAAAACTCAGGTCATTTTTCCACTACTCCATGGCTGTCACCTTCACTATTCATCCAGATTCCCCCAAATAACTCAACCCAATATTTTTATTCTTGTGTGCCCCAACAAAGCCTACAATAGCCTAAATCTCAGAAGTCGGTGGACTTCTCTTGAGATGTTTGAAATTACCTTTAAATGAAGTGGAGCCCGGATATATTTATAGTACAATAAAATAATGGCTCATCTTCCTGTTTTAATGTAATGCCCTAGTAGCATAAGAAAATATAATCACATACCAAGGATACGAAATAATCATTGTAGAAAGGAAGGCCACTCAAATTATACATAGGACATGTGAAATATCCCATGTGTAGACCCACCCCAGCAAAATTATTATAACACTCGAAACCTTAAGTAAATGTGGCAGTCCTAAGACAGTACTTTCTGTGGGAATAGACAATAATAACCTTCAAATTCCCCCTTAACTCTCTCCCCATCAGTGCCCAGTTCTGCCACTTAGGGCTGCAGGTGTGCATAGGCATAGGCAAACTAACATTCTAATTAGTAACTGGAAAGTGGTTTTATCCTTCCTATTCAGTAATCCCCTTCTTTTATCACCAGCATAGACTTCCTGTCTACCTTCCAACTTTCTGCTTTCCTTATTCCTTTTGTACTCATTTTATTGGATCTTTTGCAAACAGCTTTTACAATTCTCACTTCCTGTACTCTCATTCCTATCCAGATTAGTCCTATGCTCTATAGGTCTAACTGCCGATCAAGGGATTAGCACTAGTCTTCTACTGCGCCCTCTGAAACCTCTAATATTGTGAGCTTCCAAACAACCTCAACCTTGGTCTTTGCTTTTAATGATCTTTTCATATCTTCACCTTAACCAAACCTGGTTCCCCTCTCTGATCATTGTCTCCTATCCTTTCATCTCCTCCTATGCCAGATACTTCCAAAACCCAAACCTTCATCTTCACCAGGAAGATTAATATGTATTCCTTATTCTCCTAATCCATCATAAATAGTCTAACTTCACTTTCCTCCTTTCATCTTGAATGTATAACACAGTAGTTATTAAAGGAATTTGCCCACTAAAGTTTTGAGTTTCCAGGGAGAAATGAGGCTTGGTTTTGTGAGGATGGACATAGCCTTGGGTACCTCATTGAGAAGAGAAAAGAGATCTTCCTCAGATTCAGTGACTAGGGCTGCCTCCAAGATGATTAGTTTGCAACAACCCTGAGCTCCTTCTAGAAGGGGCTACCAAAATGTGAATTGATTGACTCAGGCTCTTTGGGGGATAGATTCTTGTTAGAAGAGAAACTCATTTGTGCCCACACACAAAGGGAAACCTCAAAGATTCAGTAGGTTTTTAAAAACATCTTTCTTCCCTTGCATCTTTCTCCTTTAGAGAGCCCAAGAGTACTGCAATGGGGAGGTTCTCTATGCCCAGTGCCATTAATGACTGTCATGGAATGGAGGAAGATGTTATTCACGTGCCCAGAGTGGAGAGATTATAGCCACTTTTGCCTTTGTTGTTGTTTCTTTATTTTTCCTTTTTTTTCTATGCCCTTATTAGAGACCTGAAAGTAGATTTCTACAACTTGAGGAATTATAGCATTTGGTACAGTGATGGAAGACTAAGAGCTCCTGCAGAAGTACATGTGATCAGCCACAAGGTCTGGACAATGTCAATCCCTCAACCCCAGTTTCTTGGATCATTCTTGAAAGTTAGCCTCAGAGGGGCAGCCAGGTGGCGCAGTGGATAAAGCGCCGGCCCTGGATTCAGGAGAACCTAAGTTCAAGTCCGACTTCAGACACTTGACACTTACTGACTGTGTGAGCCTGGGCAAGTCACTTAATCCTCATTGCCCCGCAAAACAAACAAAAAGTTAGCCTCAGTCCCATGTTCAAGGATCCTGGAAAATGGCCTTCTTTGCATTGAAAGGGAATTTCCTAGGCAGAATAATCATGGAATCTAGTCTTATGGTCACAGAAGGGAAATTTCTTAGCTGGAACCCACCTTGAAAATCATTCCATTCATAATTCAAGACTTGAGAAATCTTTCCTTCTATGTATAGAAAGGGAATTTCCTAAACAATCTGCTACTTTGAATAGAAAAGAGAATCACTGACGTTCGCTTCATAACCTTGGACCACAGGTTTCACAACCAGTTCACATGGCTTCCACCTTTGAATCTCTTGTACTATCAACCTTATACTCTGTCAGCAATGGGTCACCTCCCCACCCCCACCCCATCTGCCTTCTTCTTTCCTATTGCTATGCCACTGGGTACCACTGAAGAAAGTCATACATACAAGTTTGTTGACTTGACCACTCCAAATTCATGTTGCCTAACTTCACCAGGACCCTTACCAATTTTTTTTTGGTGAGGCAATTGGGGTTAAGTAACTTGGACAGGGTCACACAGCTAGTAAGTGTCAAGTGTCTGAGGCAGGATTTGAACTCAGGTCCTCCTGACTCCAGGGCCAGTGCTCTATCCACTGTGCCACCTAGCTGCCCCGACCCTTACCAATTTTAATTGGCTCTCTGTCAATCCTTCCTGCAGCAACCTTTCCAAACCTTTCCCTCTCTCCTCAAGTCCTTAATGACATCCCCAACTACTTGTTTCTCAACAATGACTTGACCTCCTGACTGAAAATATTGAGGCTATCCAGTGCAACTTGCCTCATCTATCCTAGTCCACACTTCAGAATCCCTTTACACCTGTTTTATCTTCTTTTGTTCTTGTTTCTAAGGAAAATTAGCCTTTCTTTTTGAAAGTTTTTTCAATAAATGAAAATCCACCTTCTCTCTTTCTCTTCTCCCTATTCCCCACCCAAATTGAAAAAGAAAAAACAAAACCCTTGTAATAAATATGGATAGTCAGGAAAAACAAAAAAGTAGATGTCTAAATCTACACTGAATCTATCATCTGTCAGGAGGTAGGACAAATATTTCATCATCATTATCATAGCTAACATTTATATAGCACCTATTATGTGCCAAGTACTGTGCTAAGCACTTAACAAATATTATCTCATTTTTCTCACAACAGCACTGGAAGATAGGTCTTACTTTACACCCCATTTTACAGATCAGAAGATTGAAGCAAATAGAAATGTTTGAAGCCAAATCTGAACTCAAGTCTAGCACTCTTTTCTATCCTACCTATCTAGCTATCACTACCCATCTACCTTGGCTAGCTAGCTATCATTATAAGTCCTCTGAAACCATGGCCAGCCATTGCTTTGATTGTTCTTTCATCTTTCAAAGATGTTTGTCTTTATAGTATTGTCATAAATTGTTCTCCTTGTTCTGTTCATTTCACTACATGAATTCTTCCCGGGTTTCCCTGAAACCATCTCCTTAAAAATTTCTTACAGCACAATAGTATTACATTTCATTCATATACCATAATTTGTTTAGACATTCCACAATCAATGGGTATCCCCTTAGTTTCTAGTTCTTTAGCACACACCCCCCCACACACACACCCACACTGTTCTTAATGTTTTTGTACATATGAGTCCTCTTCCACTTTATTTGTTCTCTTTGGGAGTATATACCTAGTGGTGATATTACAGTCTCAAAGGATATGTACATAACCCTTTTTTATTTCATCCTTTCCAATCTTCATTGGGAATTTACCTCCTCAATCTCTCTCCCTCTCTCCCTCTCTCCCTCCCTCCCTCCCTCCCTCCCTCCCTCTCTCTCTCTCTCTCTCTCTCTCTCTCTCTCTCTCTCTCTCTCTCTCTCTGTCTCCCTGTGTTTCTCTGTGTCTGTCTCTATCTCTCTGTGTCTCTGTCTCTCATATCTGTCTCTTCTTCAATTGCTCCCCTTTTAATAGCTTCTATTCTGTTGACCTGCTGAGATCTACCCTATCCTTAAAAAAAAAATCTTCATTTAATCCTGACATCTCCTCTAGCTATCATCTATTTTTAAACACTTTCACTGCTAAGCTCGGAGGGTTTTCTACTCTCCTTGCTTACAATTCCTAACTGCCCATTCACTTCTTAGTCCCTTTCAATCAGGCTTCTGACCACACCTCTCTATTGAAACTACTTTCTCCAAGGTTACCAAATATCTATTAATTAAATACAATGGAGTTTTTTTAATCCTCATGCTCCTTGATACCTTGTAGTTTTAGAGCACTGTCCACTACCTTCTTTTAGATACTTTTACTCCCTTAGATTCAGTGATAGCACTATGTCCTACTTGGTCTCTCTGGATCTAAAGTCTTTCCTCACCCACAATTGCCACAATAAGTAGCCTGAAGTACAGAAATATAAATTATGTAAAAGACTCAAAGGCTGGTTGTACTAAACAAGTAATAAAGCTTAGCAACAATAAGATAGGGAGAGTGCCCAGAATTCACCTAGCATCCTTCTGGAAGACTGAAGGCTAGTAGGGAATTCCTGCTACATCCTCAGTTAAGGAAAGAAAGGAAGCCAAAAGTTGATGGATTCTAATCACCTAGGAAAGACTCGAAAATCACTTGAATTCTACTGCTACAGCAGTATAATATCCCCATGAAAGTTATTAATGCTATCTAGCCTTAAGCATCCTGTGGCAGTTTTAACTTGGCCACATTGCAGATCACTGAACATTTTTAAATGTACATTTAATAACTGCCTAAGTAGTAATAGACACATCGATTTAAAATGCTGTTAAAATTAGATACCAAATTAATGTTGCTTCAGGAAACTTTGCAGTTGCCATTTTCAATGACTTTTGAAAATTTCAGTTTCCAACCATAAAATTGTATTAATATGAACACTGTAAAATGGTAAAATAAGCAATTATTTTTGCATTTGATAAAAAACACATGATTTTACTTCATCGGAACGTTGTTGCTCCTGGGCTTTTAAAAAATTAACTCTGCATAGGGCCTACCACAAAGCTAGGCACTTAGTAATTATTTTTTATGATGATGTTAGAAATCCTTGATTATTATAGCTTCCTAAGGCTAGAGGAGACCTTAAACACACTCCTAGGCAATTCCTTTTTTAATACTATTAAAGACAAAAGCATCCAACAGAGTATAACCTGGAATTGAGGAAAGTTAAGAGGCTTTATAATAATTAACCTTGTTTTGGGGAACTAAAAGACATTGATCTATGTGAAAATATCTCAGCGCATCCAAGATAAAGTTACCATAACAGGAAGGCAAACCACTGGTAATCACCATACAATCTAAGAAAAGATGAACCAAGAATGTGGCAATGTTTCGCCAGCACTGTCAGGAGAAATGGATGTTTTGATAATGAAGACTGGATCTTGAGACAGAAATATTACCAGAGTACAAAAAGATAATGCACCAAGATTAATTAACGGAATAGCATTAGAGTTTAGAGGCAGGAAACCTGAATCAAAGTCCTAGTTTTAACACTTATTAGCTGTGTGACTATGGACACTCTCATATAACTTCTCTAAAACCCAGTTTCCTCATTGACAAAATGGGGATAATGATGTTTACACTATCTACTTAAGAGTATAGAAAGAGCATTTCATAAATTCTAAAATGCCATATACATTATCATTATCTAGAAGAAATACATGATGAAATCCTGATGCAATCATAGAGTAGGTTTGCTGTTGTGTCATTTCAGTAGTGTAATTTAAGATTCTAAATGTGGATTCTAATCTGTTCCCCCAGTTTTGGGGAAAACTGACTAAAATCACTGATAAAACAAGTTTAGGTTTTTAAGGGTTTATTGAAAAATAGAAAGAAAAAGATTGATAACAGAATTCCAACATCCTGGCATTCCTATCTTTCCTCATATTTCCTGTGAAGTCCTCTGCCGCCACCACCACCATCAAGTCAGGAACCCAAAAAGAGCAAGAGCTCTCCACGCAGGCCCTCTTTCCTCCTTCCTGTCTCCTCCCAGAAAATAGGAGGCTCCTCAAGTAGATTGGCTGGTAGCCTTGATAGACAGCACCCATGAGCAAACGTCACTTCCTGACGCCAAGGAAAAGCCACAATGCCCTCTGAGGCATTTTCCTCATGGTGGAGCTTTCCCACAGCAAGTTTCCAGTAGGTGGCATCATTCCAATCATTACACAGTCATGCCCAACTCTTTGTGACCCCATTTTGGGATTTTCTTGGCAAAGATACTGGAGTGGTTTTCCATTTCCTTCTCCAACTCATTTTACATGAGGAAAACAGGGTTAAGTGACTTACTCAGTGTAACATAGCTAGTGAGTGTCTAAGGCAGAATTTGAATTCATCAAGATAAGTTTTGCTGATTCCAACCCCAGTGCTCTATCCACTGTGCCACCTAGCTGCCTTAGAGTAGGTACAGAGACAGAATATAGTTGTAATGAGGGACATCAAATATACATTGATAGGCTGGTGATTCATTTTCTCTCTCTCTCTCTCTCTCAGACACACACACATACACATACACACACACACACACACGCACACGCACATGCACATGAATACGCACACACACATGCACACACGGGCTGCTGGGTGGTGCAGTGGATAGAACACCAGAATTCAGGAATACCTGAATTCAAATATGGCTTCAGACGTCTACTTACTAACTGTGTGATGCTGGGCAAGTCATTTAACTCTGCCTCACTTTCTTCATCTGTCAAATATCTGGAGACGAAAATGACAAACAACTACAATATATTTGTCAAGAAAACCCTCAGTGGGATCACAAAGAGTCTAACACAACTCAACAACAACATGTGTGTATGTACGTGTGTATATGTATAAATTTTCTATAAAACTGGTTGCTAAACATTTATCAATACACCACTGACTCAAATCCAAAGAGAAGTGAGAAAAGATAATAAAAATACACCTAGCTGACATCAATGAGTTGAAGATAACCTATCTCTGACAAACTGCTTTCAAAAGAAACAAAAGAAGTTGTTGGTGTGATTGAACTGCTGTGTGCTGTAGGTCTAGAAATGGGCAATTGATGTCCCAATTTTTAAAAAGGGGAAGAGAGTGGGGACCTTGTATTCCAGGCTTGCTATCTTGACATCTCTTCTTTGTAAAATTCTTTACTAAAGAGATAGTAAGATAATCACTACTTTGGTTCATTAAGAGTCAGTCATGCTAAACTAAATTCATTTTCTTTTTCAAGATGATTACTATACTGGTGGATCAGGGAAGATTACAGGCATAGTATACAGTTATTTCAGCAAGACATTTGACAAAGTCTCACATAATATCCATGTGTATAAGATAAAGCTATAGACTGGATGATAATACATTTAGGTAGATTCTGAACTGGTTGAATGGTGATGATAATTTCTGGATCAGCTCTGGTGGCAGTGGTTCCTCCTCAATGGAAATTTTCAAATAGAAATAGGACAACCACTTTCTAACACTGTTGTAGAAGATATTTTTGGTGAGGTACAGGTTAGACTTGATGTCTCACTTGAGGTACCTTCCAAGAATGAAATTCTGTAATTCTACAATTATCTGCTGAAGGTGGGACAAACAAGTTTGAGCTAGCAGGTGTTATGAATGGATATGCCCAAAAAAATAGCCTGGCATACCAGTTTCAAGGATGAATACTTAGCAAAGCACCCAGAAAACACTTGGTCAGGGAAGATGGAAGATGATACTGACTAGTTTAGGTTGAAATTAAAGCATACATTAGAAGAGGGGCTTCCCTATGGCCCAAAGCTTGTCATATTTACAGTTTACCTTGGAATCCTGTAGGATCACAGTTAAATGGAAAGACCATGGGACTTAAAACATTCTATCCAATTATTTTCCAGTTCTGCAACATAACCAAATCAATACTGCCATTGCTACTGGAAAGGGCATGTCAATCAATTACCTTATCACTCCAGTCACCATTCCTGTGACTTGACAAACCAAAATAACCCTTTCTGTTTACCACTCACTTGCAGGTATTGTCTCTGCCTATTAGAATGTAAGCTTGGGGGCAGCTGATGTGACTCTGGGGAAGTCCCTCAAACTCTCTTGAGCCTCAGCTTCCTCAACTATAAAAGAAAAGTTAATAATACCTATAGTAATACCTCACAGGGTTGGGTTGATTTTTTTTTTAAGCTCAAAAGACATAATACATGTAAAATACTTTACAAACTTTAAATTCCTGCATAAATGTCAACTATCATAATCATCTACAAATTAGTCTATACTTCCCTTGGAGGGAGCATTGCTCCAAATTGGCATGGCCATCAATTGGAGGACCATCATTTTTGCCCTCTGGTTTGTCCTAACCAACTCATAGCTGCTTAGAAAGTCCTATCCTGGGGCAACTTGGTGGTGCAGTAGATAAAGCACCGGCCCTGGATTCAGGAGCACCTGAGTTCAAATCCGGCCTCAGACACTTAACACTTACTAGCTGTGTGATCCTGGGCAAGTCAGTTAACCCCATTTGCCTCACCAAAAAAAAAAAAAAAAAGTCCTACCCCAATTGGGAGCTTCTATATATTGGTGAGGCAGTTGAGGTTAAGTGACTTGCCCAGGATCACACAGCTAGTAAGTGTTAAGTGTCTGAGGCTGGATTTGAACTCAGGTCCTCCTGAATCCAGGGCTGGTGCTCTATCCACTGTACCTAGCTGCCCAGGAGCTTCTATTCTTAAAGAGAAATAGCTTTGCTCTCACTGAAATAAAAGTGCTAAAAGGACTCAGTGTCAGTCTGAGGGGGAGAGCCAGATTCAGAACTACACAATGCTGTCTATGTTCTGACTAGTTGTGGGGAATCATAGAATCACAGAAATCCATATTCAAAAGGGACCTTAAAAGGCATATAGAGGGGCAGCTAGGTGGCGCAGTGGATAGAGCACCGGCCCTGGAGTCAGGAGTACCTGAGTTCAAATCCGGCCTCAGACACTTAACACTTACTAGCTGTGTGACCCTGGGCAAGTCACAACCCCAATTGCCTCACTTAAAAAAAAAAAGGCATATAGAGCAATCCATATTCAATAACAAGTCACTACTACAACCTAACCAAAATATGGTTAAATATTTTCCTGAAGACCTCCTATGAAAGTGAACCAACTACCTTTGGGGTGGCACATTTCATTTTTTAATATCTCTAATTATTAGGAATTTTTCTTCACATTAATCTAAAATGTGCCTCTGTGTGATTTCTACCCTCTTGCTCCTAATTCTTCCTTCTGGGGCAACACAAAATAGGTAGAATTCCTCTTCTAAAAGATAGCTTTTCAAGTGTATAAAAATAACTTATTTCTGTCCCATTGCTCTTCCCTCCCTCATTCACCATCAAGGGTGTCTCCCCAGTCTTCTTTTCTCTAGGCTAAATTTCCCCATTTCCTTCAACAGGTCTTCATATGACATGGGCTTGAGATCCTTCCTTATTCTGTGTGCCTTCTTCTAAATATTCTCCAGCTTATTAACGTCCTTTCTAAAATTTAGTGACTAGAATTGAACATGACAGTCTAGATGAGGTCTAATAAGGGCAGGTATCACCTCCTCACTCCTAGAAGATGTGGCCCAAGCTTGCATTAGCATTTTGGGAGGTTGTCCTGTCATATTGTTTGATAATCTGCTATACTACAAACTTCCAGACCTTTTCCAAATAAGCTGCTATCTACCCACATTTCTTCCATCTTATACTAATAAAGTTGATTTAATCAATTAGCACAAAACTTTGCACTGAAACTCTATTGTATTTCATTTCATTAGATTGAGCCCAATGTTTTAGCCTGTCAAGAATTTTTTTGAATTCTGACTCTTCCAGTGTGTTAGCTATCCCTGCTAGCTCTCTGTCATCTGTAAATTTTATGATCATGCCATCTGTGCTTTAATCCTAGTCATTAATATAAAATGTTAAACGGCACAAGGACAATTCCTTGGAGTATTCCACTGAATATTTCCTTCCAAGTTGACAGAGAACCATTAATAACTACTCTTTGAGCTTGACCACTCAACCTCTCCCAAATACATCTAATTGTACCGTGGTCTAGTTCACACTTATCCACCTTTTGTAGAGAAAATTCTTCTTGTGGAAAAATAGGATAAGATACTTTATCAAACACTTTGCTAAAATTGAAGTAAACTATATCCATAGCACTTACCTGATTTACCTGGTTATAAACCTTGCAAAAAAAGAAATAGGTTTAGTCTTGCATCACCCATACATAATGACTATGTCATTATGATCTCTGCTTCCTTAGAATTGAAATCAAGCTCACTTTCCTAGAATCTATAAATTCAATTCTATTCCCGCTTTTTGAAAAATTGGTACATTTGTCCTCCAATTCTGCTGTCCCTCTTCTCCATAATCTCAAATATCACTGTCAGTGGTTCAGCAACTATATCCAGAATCTAGCTTCTGAGCTGGAGGGTCTGGGTTCATTAGATCGAGTTCTACTCTCCTTGGAGGTATTCTTATCCTCCCTACCTCCAATATCAGGAAAGAGGTCCAGAGTACCAGGTTACCAGAAACATTAAAGATTTCTTCAATTGTATGTAATTGAAGAAGCTGGTACAGAACAAATTGTCTATTCACCTATTCTTTTACTCAAAAAATAGAACTCTTTATTAAAATAACAGTATGTTACTAATAAATTTCTAACCTCAAATGAAGCCAAACATAAAGGAATAAAAGCATTTAAGTATTGATTAGAATACCTCTTATTGGCCAGAAACTCAAATATTGTCACCTACTACTCATCTAAACGTAAGTTTTTCTTCCTTCTTAGAGAGAGAAAGTTGACTTTCTCTTATCTATCTACTAAGCAAGGACTTATTCACAGCTTAGTGTTCTGGCGGGCTACTCTTTTTTTCAGAATGAAGGTGTTAATTGCCTCCTTAACACCCACCTTTTAAAAACTCAGTTCTTCATACACTAACAGCCTTTGCTCCTAAGGAAAAGTTGCTTTCATTTTTTTTTTTCAGAGCAACAGCCCAAGTTCTGAGTTTTCAGGCCCTGTAGCTCTCAGAATGGTGGAGAGGTAAACTGGCACTGAAACAAAGACATACAACATGCTAACATTTGCATTATGGCTTTCCAAGATGATTTCTTTCCCAAAAGGGGTCCATCTGGTAGCAGATATCTACTTCAGTCATCCAAGTTTCCCTTATGACAATCTGTTTTAGTACTTTTTTGCTAAGTTAACATGATAGTTGACTTTCCAGGTTCTTCAATTCAGTGAAATTCATCAAATATTTCTGAAATGCATACCGCGAACAAGAATTCCAGAGATAAAAAAGTTTAAAAAAAAAAGATCATTCTTGCCCTCTATGGATGCACTTATCTTCTACTAGAGAGACAGGGCATTTACACAGATACATATAAAACAAGGCAGTAGTAAAGGAGGAAAGAGAGGTAATGAGAAAGTACTACAGGCAAGTGGCATGAGATTCAAATAGAAATGGGTGTCACTAGTGAGCAGAACCAGGAGAATATTGTACACAGTAACAGCAACATTGTGAAATTATCAACTATGATAGACTTAGCTCTTCTCAGCAATACAATGGTCAACAATTCTAAAAGACTCAAGATGAAAAATGCTATCCACATCCAGGCAAAGAACTGATGGAGACTCAATACAGATCAAAGAATACTATTCTTCTTTTCTTTTTTTTGAAGCATACTATTTTCACTTTTTTTGGTTTTTGTGTTTTTTTTTCCCTTTTGTTATGATTTCACAACACAACTAATGTGGAAATATGTTTAACATGATTGTACATGTATAACCTATATCAGATTGTTTGCTGTCTTAGTGAGGGGGGAGGGAAAGGAAGGAGGAAAATTTGGAATTCAAAATCTTATAAAAATGATTGTTGAAAACTATCTTTATGTGTAATTGAAAGAAATACTATTAAGTAAAATAAATAAATAAATGGGGGTCACTAATCCATATGTAAGGATCCTTGATGTTAACCATGTTGATTTAGTTGTGTTTTTGTTTTTGTTTTTTTTTTTTAGTGAGGCAATTGGGGTTAAGTGACTTGCCCAGGGTCACACAGTCATTTAGTTTTAAAATGTAATGTTATCTATGCTTTAATGTACTTCTAATTATTAAATATTTCTCACATATTTTATGGTTCTGATAGCACTAAGGAGTATTGTGAACTGCATGTTTGACACCTCTGCTCTAGAAGGCTAATGGCTAGAATGGTAACCTGACTAAGAATCAACCCCCACCAACTTACTCTTACAAACCTGCTCCAGCAAAACCCTGAAGTTTGGACCAGACCAAATAAATAATGACCAAGAAATCCAATGAGAAACTATAGTAAGAGGGGGCAGCTAGGTGGTGCAGTGGGTAAAGCACTGGCCCTGGATTCAAGAGGACCTGAGTTCAAATCCGACCTCAAACACTTGATACTTACTAGCTGTGTGACCCTGGTCAAGTCCTTTAATCCTTATTGCCCTGAAAAAAAAAGGGAGGGCGGGAGAGAAACTATAGTAACATCTTGCACCTGAGAATGACCTGAAAACTCACCCAACATCCCACAGTCAAGAGAAAAGAGTCATCTCCCCCAAGCAAAGCCAGTGCCAGCTCCTCCCATGCAAGCAGAGACTGGATCCATGCACCCTTCAAGGATTTATGTCCAAGGACATCAAGAACAGAGGTTTTGGGGCAGCTAGGTGGTGCAGTGAATAGAGCACTGGCCCTAGAGACAGGAGTACCTGAGTTCAAATCCAGCCTCAGACATTTAACACTTACTAGTTCTGTGACCCTGGGCAAGTCACTTAACACCAATTGCCTCACTTAAAGAAAAAAAAAAAAGAACAGAGGTTTCCCTTGAGAGCTCCCTGGAGTGGGGATGTGGAAGCCATAGTAGAATAGCAATAGACAATAACCACCATGGTGTCACAGTTCTCAGACTAAGATAGCCCAGGCCCAGAGGTTCTGAGGTCTCTAGCACTGTGTTGAGACTCCAGAGAGGCCCTGAAGATCCAGTACTCTGAACTTCAAGGATGCAGTAGGATGGGGAAGGGAGGTATTGCCAAGATGTGAAATTCAGTGTAAGTCCAAAAAGCAAAAACAAAACAAAACAAAAAAACTAGGGGCAGTTAGGTGGTGCAAAGGATAGAGCACCAACCTTGGAGTCAGGAGGACCTGAATTCAAATCTGGCCTCAGACATTTGGCACTTACTAGTTATGTGACTCTGGGCAAGTCACTTAACCCTCATTGCCCTGAAAAAAAAAAAAGAGCATTGGGGAGAGGAAGGCAGCCCTGCCATAAATCTCTAATTCAGCAAATAAAGTTGAAATAAGTGGGGTAAGTAAAGATGAAATAAACACATAAAAGAAAATACTTGTATGTATCAAAAATTACTGCAAGCCTAACTCTCTAACAATTATAAGCAGAAACTAAAAGGGAAAAATGTACTTTTCAAAAGGAATGCATGGATGCCTAGAAGAAACAACACAAGAGATTAAGAAAAATGAAATAAAATTTCCTAAAGAAAGAATTAGAAGAATGTCTTAGAAGAGAAAGTACAGTCTCACCCAAGAAATTGAATCATTGAAAACTGGAACATACCAAACAGAAATCAATGATTCCATAAGACAACAAGAAATAATAGAATAAAATCAAAAGATGTTTTAAAAATAGAAGACAGTGGGGTAGCTAGGTGGCGCAGTGGATAGAGCACCGGCCCTGGATTCAGGAGTACCTGAGTTCAAATCCGACCTCAGACCCTTGACACTTACTAGCTGTGTGACCCTGGACAAGTCACTTGACCCCAATTGCCTCACACACACACACACACACAAAAAAAAAATAGAAGAAAGCATTTCTGATAAGACCAGAGCTAGGTAGAAACTTTTAAATATAAGCACTAGAGTCCAGAGAAAACCAGAAAGGTAAACTTATTTATTTGAGCAATTGGAAGGAAATGTCTGATGATATAGTGTTTAATATCTTCAAAGGATATTAAAAAGTGTTAAGAAAAAGAGAGGTTCTGAAATGGATTGGTTCTGTTTTGAGGGTTGGAAGAGGGAAAAGAAAAGGGAGGATAAAAGGAAGAACACACTAGTTTAGAAGAAGGAGGTGGTGGAGAGGCATAATTGTGGTGTGTGGGAAGAATATACAAACATGGAGGGAACAGTGTAGGGCATTAGTTAAAGTATAAAAGAGGGGGCAGCTAAGTAGTGCAGTGGATAAAGCAGAAGCCCTGAATTCAGGAGGATCTGAGTTCAGATCCGGCCTCAGACACTTGACACTTACTAGCTGTGTGACCCTGGGCAAGTCACTTAACCCTCATTGCCCCACTAAATAAATAAATAATACATTAAAAGTAAAAAAGAATAAAAGAGGGGGGAAAGAAAAGAATGAGGATGTGAGGGAGTACCTTAGATTGCCCCTTAGACAATTGGATAATGGTTGAACAAGTAGTGGTATATGAATGCAATGGAATATTATTACGCTACAAGAAATTACAAAATAGGAGATTTCAGAGAATCCTGGGTAGTAGGAATTGATCAGTGATGTGAATAGAACCAGGAAAATTTTCTCTCTCTCTCTCTCTCTCTCTCTCTCTCTCTCTCTCTCTCTCTCTCTCTCTCTCACTCCCTCCTCTCTCCCCCACCTCTAGATATAGATAGATATATACATACATATATGTTTGTAGTATACATCTATGTGTATATATGTATAGATACATATATATACGGGCAACAACATTGTAAAAAAAAAAAGCTTTGAAAGACAAGAACTCTGATCAAGGCAATAACCAACCATGTGTACAGAGGACCTGTGATGAAACGTTAGCCAGGGAACAGCTAGGTGGAGCAGTGGATAAAGCACTTGTTCTGGATTCAGGAGGACCTGAGTTCAAAGTAGACCTCAGACACTTGACACTTAATAACTGTGTGACCCTGGGTAAGTCACATAACCCTCGTTGCCCTGCAAAAAACAAAAACAAAAAAATATATATTACCTGTTTCCTAACAAGAGTGATGTACACAAGGTAGAGACATACATTTTTTAACATGGCCACCATGTATTTTCATTTTACTCATGTTTATTTGTTGTAATTTAAGGGGAGAATTAATATCTTGCTTTATAGTTTTATATAGGATTATATAGTGCTTTCAGGTTTGCAAAGTTATCTGTATATCAGTTGATCTTCACAACAACCTGGTGAGATAGGTGTTACTATTACCTTCATTTTACATATGAGGAAACTGAAGCTGAGAATTTAAGTGACTTGTCCAGGATCACATAGATACAGTATCTGAGGTGAGATTTGCTCTCAGGTCCCCCTAAGTCTAAGTCCCACATTCTTATTCACTTCACAACCTACGTGCTTCAAACAACAGAAATGCCAAAAAAGAAAAAAGAGGGCTATTGTAACATTTTTTAAAGGCACAGAAGATAATAGTAGGGAGTTCGGAAAGGAGCATAGAAGAGAAGCAGGACAGTTTTGAAAGTAAAATTTTTATATATTTTAAAAGAAAAAGCAAGTGTATGGAATATTCACAGTTGCATATAGTATCCTCTTTTGTGTTCCATTGTGTGTATAGAAATTTTTTTTTAAATGGGGCGAGGGTTAAGTGACTTGCCCAGGGTCACACAACTAGTAAGTGTCAAGTGTCTGAGGCTGGATTTGAACTCAGGTCCTCCTGAATCTAGGGCTGGTGCTTTATCCACTGTGCCACCTAGCTGTCCCTAGAAATGCCTTTTTAAAAAATTTAATTTCAGAATAAATTTTTAAATTTTAAATTAAAAGTGAAAAAATAAAGTACTCTAAAAAATTTGTAAGCCAATCACACTTCTTTATCTCCATCTACACCTTTTTAAATATTATCCAATATATGGTATATCTTTGTAACAATGCTATATAACATTTTCTTCTTATGGGCTTTTATGTCCCTATGGTGAGGACACTATCTACATAAGAATTGCTTAGAAAAAAGATGACAAGGTAAATAATTTCAAGGAATGAGGGATGAAGAAAGGCATTTATGTGAATTATAATTATTGATTGTATGTTACTGGTATAAGGGACATCTGGAACTAGGGAATGAAACAAATAAGAGGAAGGAGGTGCAAATAGAAATATATTCTTTCCAGAGACTCAAAGAATAAATATTAAGGCACTGTCCTGGCAGTATTATCCAATTCTATACAAGTGTGATAGATATTTTTTTCTATGATAAAGATTATAACCTCACCCAGAACCATTTTACATGTATTCAAATCCTAGTTCCTTTCATATTTGATAATCTTTATATATCAGTGGAAGTAAATTAATGGTAGGATGGCTAAGGTTTTCCTTGGAAAGGCACGTGAAGGAGCTACTGAGGTTGTTTACATCATGCATCCAAGGTAACATGAAAAGTTATTTCATTGGACACTGTCATCTAATAAAGCCACCATGAAGATAAATGAAGCCAATGCATTAATGTCTGTGGGAGAGAATGAGGAGGTAGAAAAATTCTACCAGGAACCCATCACATTACATCAACATACACATTTCATACTTGATAACAAATGTAAAGGTTGGCATAAAGGAAAATGATGAAAAATATATTGGAAAACATGACTCAGGAGTAAGAAAGTAGAAAAAGTAGGAAAAAAAGCCTTATACATTGTATAGAAGCCTCACATCTTTACAAGATAATTTCATCAAGCAGAGAGTTGAGAGGCATTAGATTAGCAAGTATTGAATAATATCACAAAGACACTAAATTGACAATATTCTAGCAATAGAAAATTATCTAGCATTGATGTGAGAGTTATTTCTTAATCAGCTGTCTGTCAGCAGTCAACCCACTGGCTTGTTAGAGCAGTAATCAAAAGCAAAACCAAATAAGAATAATGAAAACAAAAAGATCATGGTGTGTTGTAAAGGTAACCTCAAAGTTGTTGATATCCCCAAATAGGTAATGGATGAAAGTGCATCAACACAAGGTATCAGCATTCCCCAAGAAAGTTTCACTGGTGTAAATCAGTTGTTACAAGAAGAGACCAAAAGTCTAAAAAACACTTCAGCTAGCAAACATTTGATCTCCTATAAGATGGTAGACAGAACAACTATGAACAATATATATTTATTTGTTTATTTGATCTGTCCCTCTATCCTCTCCTGCCCCCAAGGAGTAACTCCTCCCCTCAAGAAACCCCTAACAACAGCAGCAGCATCAACAACAGAACAACCACCAATATAAAACCTTCAAGGGGGCATCTAGGTGGCACAGTGGATAGAGCACCGGCCCTGGAGTCAGGAGTACCTGAGTTCAAATCCGGCCTCAGACACTTAATACTTACTAGCTGTGTGACCCTGGGCAAGTCACTTAACCCCCATTGCCTCACTAAAAAAATTAAAACAAAACAAACAAAAAAAAACCCTTCAATAAATAGCTATATAGTATAGCAAAGCAAATCTCCATATCAGTCATGTTATATTTTTCACTTCCAAAGTGAAATTAGCAGAACTAGAACATCATACACAGTAACAGCAATAGTGTAATGATAAACTTTGGAACTGAAAATAATTTTTAAAAAAATTACATTCTCTTTTGGAAGGTGTGACATTCTTCATTCTTTCAGTTTTGTGGTTTCTCATTGTACTGGTCAGAGTTCCACAATCTTTCAAAGTTGTTTTTCTCTATAAGAGGTGTCAGACACAGCCACAACACTCCTCAATGTGGCTTGAACCAGATTAGAATGTTATTGGGAAATATTTAACAAAATAAACAAAAATACAACAGAACATAGATCATATTAGTATATGATTTTCTAAGTCAATATGTGGCCTGCAAGGATACTTATGTATGATTTTGTGGCCCTCATTTTTATTTATTTGACACTACTGCTCTTTAATAGTGTAATGATTGAAGAAATTGTTTTCCTAGTTCTACTTACTTTGGTCTGCATCAATTCATAGAGTTCTTCCAAGTTTCCTCTGAAAGTGCTGATTTCATCATTTCTTATGGTGCAATAATATATTAAGATATATGATATCCTTAAGTAGAGAAAATTAATATTAATACGTCACAATTTGTTTGGCTATTCCTCAGTAGGAGAGTATTTCCTCAGTGTCTGATTTGGGGCTACCAAAAAAAGAATTACCATAAATATTTTTGTACATATGGATTGTTTTCCTCTTTCTTTGAGGTCCTAGGATTATTGATTGTATAGGGTCAAAGGTATATGCATTTTAATAACTTTTGGGGTACTGTTCTAACTTTCTTTTTAAAATGGCTAAAGCAATTAATAGCTACAGCAGCAGTGCACTAGTGTATTTATTTTCCCTAAGCCCATTTAATGTATGTTGGGTGTCATTTTTTGTTATCTTTGCCAAGTTTGATGGGTATGAAGCAAAACTTCAAAGTAGCTTTGATTTGCATTTCTCCAATTATTACTGCCTTAGAGCATTATTTTCACATAGTGGTTGATCAATTGGATTTCCTTATAAAATTGTCTCTCTCTTTCCGTATATATATATATATATGGATGTGTGTATATATATATACACACACACACATACATATATACATACACACACACATATATATATATACAAATTTAAAATTTATGAGACTAAGAGCCATTCCCCAATAGATAATCAAATTATACATATAATTTGATTATATCTATATAATTTGACTATTGGGGAATGGCTCTTAGTCTCATCAATTTTAATTAATTCTTTGTCTCTCAGAGAAACTTGTTGCAAAGATTTTCTCCCAATTATCTGTTTTTCCTTCTAATTTTTACTACCTTGATCAACATCAATCTGGAATTTATGCTCATGCATAAAATCTTACAGAAAAAAATAGTGAAAGATTATAAAAATCATCATGTCACAAAAACAGTAAGAAGCACTAGAGGAGTAAGCAAGTCTACAAAAAGTTTCATGAAAGACCCAACTTAGAAAAATCATCCTTGGAGTATTTAAAATTGGACTAGATGAAGAGGGGGAAAAACTGTTGAAAAATGAAAAAGATCTGTCAAGATTTCCATAGCAGACATTTTTTGTCCATCAATGACAGCAAACTCCTAACATAAGTCTCTGAAATACAATGTGAGGAATTAGAAAAGTCATTAAGAAAAATGAAGATGTGAAGAACAAGCTGGACTATGCCAATTAGTCACAGAGGAGTTATGCTGATGACATAGGTTTGGAAGTGTTATGGGATCAATTCTCAAAAGATGTAAAAGTGGAGAGAGTACCAAATGCTTGGAAAATATCACAGACATTATTATTCCTTGAGAAAAAGGCTATCACAAAAATATCAATAATGATTACTTTCCCATTTCTTCAAAATCTTTATTAGAATAATCTATGGCTGCTAGATATGGAATGCCATAGTCTATGAAGAATTAGTTTCAGGTTCCTTAAATGGTGTTCATGAAATAGCCTGAAACATGTTAGTAATGAAGAATTGCTCAGGAAAAGCATCATAAAGGATCTCATCAGAGAGATTTATGAGCAGAAAGGGAAATAAGCTAGTCATTCAAGAATAAGGGATGTCTGATGGACAGACTATTGCTCTATTGGTATCCACATAATGCCAAAGGATTTAGAGGACTCCTGCCACTTTGGGCCCAGATGCAAGTCTTTTGCACTTTGCATTTGGGGTCAGGTAAAATAAAGAGTGTTCTGTATTTCATGTATTGTCAGCCCAAGTTTTTGTATTGGAAGTGATATTCCTCTTACCTCTTTTGTAGAGTTCTAGATACGAGCCTTGTGTGAAGGCAAAATTAGCACAAAGGAATGATTTGTGAGGTGCTCTCCAAGATGGAGACTGGTCTATGTAAACCCAGAATTTTGGTTCTGGGCCATAGGTAACACATATAAATCATCGTCGCTAATATGCTAGAGCTATTCTCACAGTTCTGAACTCAAATTGTCTTAATCCATATATTTACACTAAGGCCTGGAAGCAACAAGTTTGTATTTCCCCAGTTATTCTCACTCTGAAGCATTAAGTAATTAAAGGACTTTTCTACAGACATTGAACCAATCATGCATTAATCAATCCAAGGTCTCCCGAATCCAGTCATTCGATTTATTCATCAGGTTATGCCACCTGCCTCCCAAACATATTTGTTCTCTCAGGCCCTTTAGAAAAGAATGACTGAAAATGCATCTGTCAAAAATGGATTTGTTAAAAAAAAAAAAAAAGGATTTGTGCTTTTGTCAGGATTTGGACCTCATTGTCTGCTCCTGTGAACATGCTAGTGCGCTCTTGACTGAGAGCATAAGAGAAAAAATGATGTCTTCAGAGCAGAAGACAACAGCATACATATGCAAGTGTGCCCTATAGACTTCAGAATTCTTTTTGGACTCTCTCATTCTGAGCATAAGGGGTAACAAAATGGTTTGGCCAGGCACAATTGCCTACTTCTTATATAACTACAACCAGCCCTCTATTATCTATGCCATTTGAGTTGGAGTGGGAAGGAATAGAATCTTTGATTTGGAGGGGGACCTCAGGTTTTCCAGTCCAAAGTGAAGTCTTGAAATGGACACTGCGTTTTCCCAGGTTCTGTTCCTGGAATGGAATCCTGGGATCCTATGTGATGGAAGTTGATGTCCAATGAGGGGGCAGCTAGGTGGTGCAGTGGATAGAGCACCAGCCCTGGATTCAGGAGGACCTGAGTTCAAATCCGACCTCAGACACTTAACAATTACTAGCTATGTGACCCTGGGCGAGTCACTTAACCCCAATTGCCTCACTCAAAAAAACCAAAAAACAAAAATGTGGGATGTCCAATGAGAAAACGTTAATGTTAATGAGTCATCTATAAGTAGATTAAAGATTATATGAATCAAATTGCTTGTGACTTTTAGAATTTATGTCAGCAACAGGTATAGTAGACAAAAAATTGAAACTACTGAATGAAATAAGGTTTAGAAGTTATGTTGTAGATTTGAACTATCCATGGTTCAGATTATTGATGTTAACTGGACCAAAAATTGAGCATGTTTTCCCTTATTCGTCAAACAATGGTTTGTGATCAGGAAAACTGCATTAATAAAGGTTGTTGGGGCAGCTAGGTGGTGCAGTGGATAAAGCACTGGGCCCTGGATTCAGGAGGACCTAAGTTCAAATCCGGCCTCAACCACTTGATACTTATTAGCTGTGTGACCCCGGGCAAGTCACTTAACCCTCATTGCTCCACAAAAAAGCCAAACAAACAAAACAAAAAACGGTGGTTGTCTTAAAGTGAATGGATTAGCCAAACTTGGGAAATGATGGTATTGAAAAAAAGATCCCTGCTTGCAACAAGCCTGCCCTTTTTAAGGGGCATAAAGGAGTATGGCTAGTATTAGCCTGCTGCTAAGAAGATTCTGACTTGTTATACATGTTATATGCCACAAGTTCTCATTTCTCCACTGGTCCTGAACTCCAAAACTAAAGAATTTGTTAGAAGTTGCATCTCTATACTTCATGGTTCACCACCCCTGAGCCCCATACATGCAAACCTATGGTCTAGAAATAAGCATTATTGGGGCAGCTAGGTGGCACAGTGGATAAAGCACCAGCCCTGGATTCAGGAGTTCCTGAGTTCAAATCTGGCCTGAGACACTTAACACTTACTAGCTGTGTGACCTTGGGCAAGTCATTTAACCCCCATTGCCCCACAAAAAACAAAAAACAAATGAAATAAGCATTATTTCAATTTTGTAGATGAGGTATGGGCTCAGAGGAATTAAGTGATTTGCCCAATGTCATATAGTATCAGAATCAAGCCTTGAATCCAAGATCTTTGGATTCCAAATCAAGTCCCCTTTTCTAGGATCTATACAATTTCACAGTATTTGACCGTACATTAGTAATTTTAATCTTTTTCATCTCTGCTCAAGATTCTGATAGCAATCTCCCTTCACTCTATGGCAGATGGATACTTGGGTCGGCTGAGTACAGTTTCTGGCCATTAAACTTTGATCAGCTATTACCTACAGGTGGGACACAAAGATATAATTAGTGCAAGGGTTTTTCCTATGGATCACTGTCATCCCGTAGGTAAATGGGAATGCTTTCTTCCGGGGAAAGTGAGCTTCTTTTCCACATCTCATTTTATGAGTCTCCTCCATCTGCCCAGTCTTCCATATAGCACACTGTTCTATGCCCCCATCCCAATAATGTCAACACTGTTTTGTCCCTGACCCAGGGCCCACATCCACCATGATTTTCTTATGGGAAAGGGCCAGACTATCTAGGCGATGGATCATCCTCTCTTCTGGCACAAATTCATCTGAGGTTAAGTTTTCCTTTGTATTAGCACTTCCCCATAACTAAGTTGCCTCCAAAGACCAGGATTCCTGGTTATGGCACTGGCAAAACATGGTATTGCGGCCGTGTTCCATTATACCACCAGGGCCTGGAGGACTTTGTGACCACTACACGTGCTCTCTGCATTGAAAATACGGCTTTCAGGGGCAGCTAGGTGGCGCAGTGGATAGAGCACCAGCCCTGGAGTCAGGAGGACCTGAGTTCAAATCCTGTCTCAGACACTTGACACTTACTAGCTGTGTGACCTTGAGCAAGTCCCTTAAACCCCAATTGCCTCACAAAAAAAAGAGAGAGAAAATATGGCTTGCAAGTGGCCTAGGAAAGCAATCCCTTAAAGCCCAGATAGCATCCATGACAGAGGAAACTTTATGGCCCTGTGAGAAAGTGGAGCAAGATATCCTTCTATATCTCCACTCACTATCAGCCCTCCAGATAAATTTATTGGGCAGGCCAACGAGATCCTGGTGTTTCTCACCCAGATCTGGCATATTGTGAACCTCCACCTAGAGGAAGTATACATCTGAGTAGAAGAGCTTTCAGTTTTGGTACCTCTCTTAGGACACACCATACATAATCTAGGGTAATTCTTATTGAAGTATCAGACTTGCCTTCAGTTATTCCAGCAGAGATTTGACATTCCTCTTAGGACTAACTCCTCTTCTAATCAATATATCAGGCATCTTTGGCAGAGAAGGAAGCAAAATCATGCCAATGATATGGAAATAAAATTACATATTTAAGTTTATGTCCCTAATATATTTTTACTATTGCAATCTAAATGTTTGTTTTCTATTCATACTTTTTTGTTTTAAATTTTTAAAAACATTTTTCCATTGACATGTAACAACAATTTTTAACATTCATTTTTTAAAAATTGAATTCCAAATCCCCTCTCTCCTTTCCATTCTTCCCCCCACCTTGTGAAGGCAAGCAATTTGATATAGATTATACATGTATGATCATGTAAAACATTTCCATATTAGCCATATTGCAAAAGAAAGCATAGACAAAAAAACCCAAGAAAATAAAGTTTTTTTTTTAAAAAGCTTTGATCTTCATTCAGACTCCATCAGTTCTTTCTCTGGAAATGGATAGCATTTTCCCATAAAGACTTGTTAATCTGGTTATATATTCCCTTGAACCCAGGAATAATGGGATGCATAATATAATTTGGAGAGGGGTGCCATGGACTATGGGGTTGAAACTCCTGGATTGTGCCAGTTTTTTCTAGGTTCTCAGTCAGAACTTGACTTGGAATGAGCCACTATTGCTGGACTAGTTAAGTGAGGGACTGCCAGGCTGAGCAAGCATAGATTGTAATTACCTTGCAATCAGAAATGTAAAAGTATCTTGGCATCAGGGCATCTAGGTGGCACAGTGGATAGAGCACCAGTCCTGGATTCAGGAGGACCTGAGTTCAAATCTGGCTTCAGACACTTAACACTTACTAGCTGTGTAACCCTGGGCAAGTCACTTAACCCCAGTTGCCTCACCAAAAAAAAAAAAAAAAAGTATCTTGGCATCATCGAGTACTGCCACTACCCACTGCCTGAACTGACCCTACCCCCTTCTATATTGCACTGCCCCTCTCAGCCCCACCCTGTTTGACCAAGAAGAGCCTATGTAGTTGGGGAAAAGGCTCTTTCTCAGCTGATTCCTGCAGGACAGTCAGAGAGATTGGGAGAAAGCTTCCACTTGTACTGCAGTCAACCAGACAACTACTTGGCAAACTGTTTTTCCAAAGACAGTAAGGTTCCTTAATAATAAGACTAAGCATAAGGGCAGCTAGGTGGTGCAGTGGGTATAGTACCAGCCCTGGAGTCAGGAGGACCTCAGTTCAGGTCCGGCCTCAGACACTTGACACTTACTAGCTGTGTGACCCTGGGCAAGTCACTTAACTCCAATTGCTTCACACACAAAAGAAGAGCATCAATAAAACATTTATAAAAAAATAAAAATAATAAGACTAAGCATGAAACCACCACTTTCCATTGCCCACAGTTCAGCTGGCAAGTGACTGCTCATGTGCCACTTCCTACAGGAAGCCTTTCTTGATTCTCCAGGTTGCCAAAGCTTTCTCACTCTTAACATTACTTTGTATTACTATGTATATAGCTTATATTTACTTATTTTTATATATGTTGACCCAGCCAAATTGAAGCTCCTTGAGGGCAGGGGCTGTATCTTTTTTTTTTTTTTTGGTCTTTGCATCCTCAGTGCCTACCATAATGCTTTACACCTAGTATGTACCTAATACATTTGTTTATTGAATGGAACAGAATGGAATCTCTTCCCTCTCAGTGGACTTTGATCTTCCAGACTTCTGAATTTGGAGACAGTGTAGCTACAGTGGAAAGGATGCTGAACTTAGATCCATGGGACTTGGGTTCAAATTTGGACTTTACCACTTACTACCTTCATGACTTTGGGAAAGGCCCTCAGTTTCCTCGTCTGTAAAATAAGGGGCTTGGTCTAGAAGATATCTAAGTTCCTTTCCAGTTTGAGTTCAATGATACTATAATCCCAGGGGTGGGGAAGGTAGGTGGTGTGGTGGATAAAGCACTGGCCAGATTCAGAAGGGCCTGAGTTCAAATATGGCCTCAGATACTTGACACTTACTAGCTGTGTGACCCTGGGCAAGTCACTTAACCCTCATTTCCCTGCAAAAACCAACACACACACACACACACACACACACACACACACGCACATGCGCGCAAACCCACAATGATACTATGATTCCCAAAGTTCTGGGTCAGGACATGGGACCTTTGACACAAGCATGCCTGAGGGTACTTACTGGGAAACCTCCAGAAGGTTCTGTCAAGGATTTAGGGCTATGGATGTGACACAGAATCTTCTTTGCTCGGTCTCTTGCTATACAATTCAAACCACTGGGGTAATTGGATGCCCAGATATGTCTCATACTGCCACAAAAAAAAAAAAAGAGTTCTCTTACCTTGTTTTCTTGCTCTCCCTTCTCTCCAAACACAATTCTACCATCACAGTATGATAACCTAGCCTGTTCTTCAGCTTGGAGGCCTATGATCTCCCTATTTTTTATTCTCTTGGCTTGAAAATGAGAAAAAGGCTAGCGTATTCTGTAGGCCTACTCGCAATAGCCATAGGGCAGCTAGGTGGCACAGTGGATAGAGTTCTGGATTTGGAATCAAGGAGACTCATGAGTTCAAATCTGGCCTCAGATACTCACTAGCCGTGTGACCCTGGGTAAGTCACTTACCCCTTTTTTGCCTCAGTTCTTCATTTGTAAAATGAGCTAGAGAAGGAAATGGCAAACCATTCCAGTATCTCTACCAAGAAAACCCCAAATGGGGTCATGAAGAGTCAGATGTGACTGAAAACGATGGAACTGGCAATAGCTACTGCATTCTTGCCCCACAGATCAACTGCTTTGTCTTCTCGATTGTGGTAGCATCCTGGATAGAAGCACTAAATAACTTTGGTGCAAGAGGCAACTTTAAGGCCCTCACCCTGGGTCCAGTGGGAACAAATTACAGTGAATAACCAAGGACAGCCTTCTATACTTAGGCAAGTGGCCCTTGAGATATTTCCCTGCAGATGTGCAGCACACTCATGAACTCCTTACCCTTGATATTTCCTTGATGATTATGTATTTTATAGTTTGACTAAATATGGCAGTAAAGTCATAACAAGCACTCAGAGACATAATTCAATCTGTTCTTTTCCTCAAACTCTAAGCCTACATCTCAAACTTATAGGACTTATAAAGTAGGATGTTCTATAAGTACTTCAAATATGTCTGTGATAGGTCAGGAATTGAGGTAGGGATGTGGCAGGTTAGATTACAAACATAGAATAGTTGGCATGAGCCAATAAGGAATTTCCCCCAGGCATGGGGGGCCTAAGGTACAGGTGTCTTTGTGTATTTACTAAAGAGGCCTTCTGAGTATATAAGGGACTTACAGGACTAGCTACCCCTCCCCCACCTTCTCAAACTTGATGAATCTCTAACCCCTTGAGGGCAGCCTTGATCACAATAGGAAGACCTTAGGGACCTCTGTCCTCTTGTGTGCCTGAGGCATCAGAGGTACCACCTACCTGGAGGAAACAACTTACTTGAATATTCAGGCTGTGAGTGCTCCATGGCATCAGAACAGAATTGAAACAAGAAGTCTGAAACTAAGCTTCTCTCTCTCATCCTTCCCTTTGAGTGCATTGTTTCTATCATAGTACCACTGATATTTGGGATCTTGGACTTGACTCTCTCCTCTTTCCCTCCTTTCTATTACCCCTTTTCTATTCCTACAACCACTCTCCTACTACTTACAATCCCTTAGCTATAAGCCTAGATTACTGCAAGAGTTCCCTACTTGGTTATCTACTTACTTCTATTGATCCCATTAATCAATCAGCAAATGTTTATTAAGCATTTATTATGTTCCAGGCACTGTGCTGGGTACAAAGAATGAAATAATCTCTACTTGTAATAAGCTTATCTTTTAAAAGGGAAGCCAACCATATATTGAAATGTACACCCCATAAACATAAAGCTAACAAATACAAACATATACAAAGGTGTTAAGTACATGGTAGTTTGGGAATGAGGGAACCAGTGGCTGAGAGATAAGAAAAAGCTTCATTAGAAGATGGTAGGGGGCAGCTAGGTGGCGCAGTGGATAGAGCACCAGCCCTGGAGTCAGGAGTACCTGAGTTCAAATCTGGCCTCAGACACTTAACACTTACTAGCTGTGTGACCCTGGGCAAGTCACTTAACCCCAATTGCCTCACTAAAAAACAAAAACAACAAAAAAGAAGATGGTAAGTGTGATGCAGTAACTGGACTTCATAAATGTCTCCCCTTCTGTGAGAATTCAATGCCTGCTCTTGTATGTATTCCTCTCATGGGTGAAGACAATGTCTTAAAAGGTAAATTCCCATAATCCAAGTCGCATATGGATTTAAAATTGAAGATCATGATGATTGCAAAAAATGTGAAAAATGCTTTATATAATTTGACCAAATAATCAGTTGGAAAAAAAACCCCACAATCTTAAAAGAATGAAAATCTCTATGAAAACAAACTCATACTATTAATTTCAAACTATAGATGGCATAGAAAAGAAACCTTTATCTAACATTTGAACTCACATTATCTCTGAGTGAATTTAGGGCATTTTTGATTTTGATATCTAAAATCTCCAACTCTCATTTTAATATCTTGCTGTCTACTTCTGAATTTCTGCAAAATATGTCCCTGTCTATGGCAGTAGAAGCAGATTCTTGAAATATGATGATGATAAAGTTTCTTTTGTTTTTCTTCAACCCCTTTATTTTTTCTGTTGGTTCTTTTATAGTACCAATGCTTAATAAAGTTATTAATTAAAGGTGAAAGCAGGTAAAGATCAATCAAAATAGAAAATCCACAAAAATGAAGCATTAACATGATCTTATCTCCCATTTGTCTGATTAACCTGACTAAAGTTAGAGAAAAGCAGGTACTTAGCAGTTACTTAGGTACTTAGCAAGTAGAAGAAACCCAACTGAAAATTTAAAGTGAGAGGCACATAAAATCAATGAAAATAGAAGAAACTTACAAACATAAAATTTTTTACCCAGTGTGAAGATCAGAATGTTGAAGGATTCAGCAGTCCCTTCATGGTTGCCAAACTGTGATGTTTAAAATCTAACTTGTGTGATCACCTTAAATTAGAAGCTTTAGCACCAGTCTTTGGGCACTAAACATTTATTAAAGCATACAGGCATTCACGTAGAGTTCAGAAAGTTAAAAAAAGGCCTATCTAGCCTAGAGTTCCAGCCTGGTCTGGTTCATCCTCAAGTCCTCCACCAGGAGCCTGGTTCAATCATGAACTCCCCAGCAAACTGATTGTGGAAGCTTTTTATAGGTCCAGAGCATGGGCGGTCCTTACACACTGCTTCAAGCTGTCATCCAAATCCATTGGTCACTGGACTTGAAGGTGGTCTCAGTTAAGTTCAAAGTCTAGCTTCTGAGAACAATACCTTCTTAAGGGCTAGCCAGGTGTGATTACAATCTAGTTAAATTGAAGTAGGCTAATCAGCAGTCAATCACTCTCACTTAATTCAATCAATTTAGATTAATCTCCGTGTGGGCCTTTGAGTATCTGCTAAATCCCATTATTTTATCACATAGGGGAAGCTAGGTGATGCAGTGGATAGAGCACAGACCCTGGATTCAGGAGGACCTGAGTTCAAATCTGGCCTCAGACAGAAAGAAGGAGGAGGAGGAGGAGGAGGAGAAGAAGAAGAAGACTAAGACGAAGACGACTTAAGAAAGGAGAGAGTCCATTCTAGGTCTGGAAACAGCCAGTGCAAAGTCAAGGAGATGGAGATGGAGAGTTTTGAGAAACAGAGAGAAGGCCAGCTTGGTTGGATCACACAGTGCAAGAAGGGGTGTCATCTTGGTTGGCTGTTGTCCTTCATTCTTGAAGAGTACTAAAATGACATCACTATGTTAGAGTCAAGTTACAGTGTGTCCAACTATGGCTAATCAAACCAATATGAGCTCAGAATGCTCTACCAAAGGTTGGGCACCAATGTCCATGTGAACATTTGGAGTGGATTCTCTGAATTTGTGTATCTTGTGTTTCTTTTGAGGTACTTCAATTCTGCTTTGCTCATAGAGCACAGCACCTTCTCTGATGAGGGCAAGCCGTGCTAAGAGGTCCTGTGTCAGTGTCTCCCATGTCATACAATCAATTTCAAAGTTCTTCAGAGAATCCAAAGTGTTTTTATGATGCCTTGAAGTCTATTTATGAACCAAAGACATATGGTGCATTTCAACTACTCAGTGCTAATGTAGACACATTGATTAGTGATAAGGACATGATCCTGGAGAGATGGGCTGAACACTTCCATAGTGTTCGCAACAGACTGTCATCAATCAATGCTGAAGCCACTGACTGTTTACCTCAGGTTGAAGTCAGTGTCAGGTACAAAGAGACTGGAAAGGTAGATTCTGGTCAGATTACATTGGGCTTTAAAAGCTATACAGAGTAGTATATTGGAGAAGCAATAAGAATCCATTAGAATTGCTTGAATAAGGGAATCTCATGAGAGATCCAGGTAAAGATACCCAATAATTTAGTGGTGATATGGGTTCGGAGTTCAAGAGAGTAGGAATAGATGGATTTGGTAGTCATCTGTAGAGACAGAAACTCAGCATGGCAAATTGGCCTGAGAGACAAGAAAGACCTGTGACACATACAGGGTGTGTGGTTCAAAGGAAGCTGCTTAACTTTTCAATCTCTAGGCAAGTCTATATAAGACTATAAGTTGAAGAGAAAGTGTCAGAGCATGTTGGTAGAGGAAACTCTTTTTACAAATTTTGTATTTATTTAATTTTTAGTTTATGGGATAAAATAAGCATTTTCATAACATAGTATAATTTTAAAATTCACATGAAACAGTACATCTATTGTGTACAACTTGTTATTCAATTTAAACATGTAATAAAGTTAAAATGCATATTTCTTTTTTTCTTCCTTCCCCCTTCACAGAAATGGCTACCATTAGACACAAATATGTATGTATACATAAAATCATTCTTTACATATTTCTATTTACCAGTTCTTTCTCTTAGTGAAACCATAGGTCCAGTTCCCATCCTTCATCCCACAGAGATAACAGAATTGGTAGGAGCTGATTAGAAAGGTAGAGATTGTGGAGAAGGGAGAGGAGGTTTTAGGATTGAACCTTAGGTGACGATCACACTTTGTGTTGCCTTTCACTTTGGCAAAACATACTTTCTGTATCAATTTGTATCAACAGAAGTGGTTCTAAAGCTACAGTTTTAACAAAACAAACCATGGAGTTTTCTCTCTGTCTTCCTGGTGTCTATTTCCTAAATTCATGGAACCTTGCTGGGCTTGAATTATATTGGTGGAACTCAGAAATGCAGAACACCATCATCAAGACTCAGTCTATTACCTGGATTCCCAGGGCTAGATTTAGAAATGGCAAAAACAAGTCTCTCTTCTTTAACTTCACTCTCATTTTTTGATAGGGGCAGCTAGGTGGTACAGTGGATAGAGGGCAAGCCATGCGGCTTTTCTTTGGCATCAGGAAGTGACGTTTGCTCATGTGTACTGTCTATCAAAGTTACCAGCCAATTAGCTTGGAGCTGTGTGTGCATGTGGGGGATGTTCCCAGTTTCACAGGAGGCTTCTGGGAGGAAGGAGGAAGTGTTGGTCCTTTTTGTTCCTGACCTCGCCATGGTGGATCAGATGATGGGGTCTCTTAGAAATAGTTAGATTTTTACCTTTCTCTCTGATCCTAATGCTCTTTGATAAATACTTAAACACTTAAATACTCTTCCTAAAGCTTATAATTTATTAGTGACCACTCATTAGATTTTAGATACTATAGCTAGCATTTTAGCCCCTTACAGAAGAATGGTTCTGGGAAATTGGGGAGGAGAGAGAGAGGCTGATGACTTTGCACAGCTCTGCCCTACTTAAATCAGATTCACTTGCAAGTCAAGTCATCACCCCCCTGATGTCATTGATCCTATTCCAGATCCTATTCCAGAACGAAGGACCAACAACAATCTGGCAAATGGAATGGACAGGCAGTCTTTCTTATTCCCAGCTGTTCCTTCTCCTGTTGGGTATGGGGAGATAAGCTTCTCTTTTCAGCTGAAATGGGAAATAAAGAGCTTTCATTTTAGGGGTATGGGCTTTATTTGAGTCAATATAATTTCATACTCTGATAAACCTTGCAATGCAGGAGGACCATCATCCTACCTATGCTGTCAGACTAGGAAGCCAAGAGAAGGAATCAGCAACTAGAGATGGTTCCCTGCCTCAGGTCTTTCCCCACTCCAATCCATCCTTGATACAACTGCCAAAATGTCTTTCCTAAGTGTAGGTATGACTGTATCACTCCTAGTTAATAAGCTCCAGTGGTTCCATATGACCTCTAGGATTAAATATGAAATCTTCTATTGGGAATTTCAAGTTCTTCACAACCTGCCCCCTTCCTTTCCTTCCAGTCTTTCTTTCTTTCTTTCTTTTTTTTTTGCGGGGCAACTGGGGTTAAGTGACTTGCCCAGGGTCACACAGCTAGTAAGTGTGTAAAGGCTGGATTTGAACTCAGGTCCTCCTGAATCTGGGGCCAGTGCTCTATCCACTGTCCTAGCTGTCCCTTCCTTCCAGTCTTCTTACACAGTACTCCATTTCCTACACACTAATACTCTACAGACCAGCCATACTGGCCAAATGTGTTTATTTCTCACTCACAAAGTTCCATCTTCTATCCCTGTACCTTTGAACTGGTTATCCCTCACACCCAAAGCACTCTCTCCACATTCACTTCTTGGAATCCTTGGCTTCCTTTAAGACTCAGCTCAAGTGCCATCTTCAATAGGAAGCATTTCCCACTTCTCCCCTCTGCTGGTGCCTTTTCTCTGGGATCACCTCCTATCTCTACTCTATATACTTTATATGTATATTGTTGTTCACATATTTCTCCCCAAATTAAAATGAGATCTCCTTGAAAACAAGGAGCATGTTTTTGCTTCTGTTTGTATCCCTGGTGCTCTGTGACAGCATCAAACATAGTAAACACTAAATGCATGTGGATTGACACTGATTACAATTATTTTAAAATTTCATTTTAAAGAAAAGGGGGCATCTTGTTTGTACTTATTCATGTACATTTCATCTTTCCCATTAGCCTAGGAGCTCCTAGGGGGCGGGGACTGCTCTTGCTTTTTCTTTGTATCCCCAGCAAAATACCTGTCACACAGGAAATATTCAACATAGGCTTGTTACTGCCATGTCACTGACTTAGACAGATCTTGCAGGTAGGTCATACATTTCCCCAATCTTCCCCTATTTAAAAAGAAGAGAACACAGAAATAAGATATTAAATAAATAACCAATTTAAAATAAATAGCCAGGGGGCAGCTAGGTGGTGCAGTGGATAGAGCACCAGCCCTGGATTCAGGAGGACCTAAGTTCAAATCCAGCCTCAGACACTTGACACTTACTAGCTGTGTGACCCTGAGCAAGTCACTTAACCCCAATTGCCTCCCCCCAATAAAATAAAATGAATAGCCATTTAAAAAATACAAACTGCGTCAAGAAAATGATTCACCCTGTGCATGTTTGTGCATGCATATACCATAACACATGTATTGACTTGGTGAGCATTCTGGAGTGTGTGTGTGTGTGTGTGTGTGTGTGTGTGTGTGTGTGTGGCATGTGTAACGTGGTCCCTGCTAGTGGCTTCATGGCAGCTTTCTTTTTGGTTGGGGGTGGTGGTGTAAATTTTCATTGGCCTCTCCCAATGGAAAGAAGAGACACATTGCAGGCTGAACTTGGCTGGCTAGAGGAGTGCATATTTCTGTCTCAATTTCTCTGCTTTTTGTTTAGTCTTTGTAAATGTCTTGAGTTGGAAACATTTCTCTAAGATTTTTGCAAAAGACTGAGAGAGAAATTTTTGGTGGGTGGAAGCAGAGGGTCAACAGGGGAAAAAAAGGAGAGAACAGAGCCTTTATCTCACCATATGTCACATTCTTTTGCTGGTTTGCCTAAGACTGCATAGTAACATTGTGAGGCATATTTAGAAACAGTTGAGCTATGAAGTTTCCAATAGTGTGTTCCTCACTTAAAAAGCCATTGATATGAAAACAGGTTATTTGTTTCTTCAAGACACCCATGGGAAAAGATGCATCCTTTTGGGGAGTAAATATGCCTGAACACACTGGAGAATATGTTTTCTTTCTTTCCTTTTCTCTCTTTTTTTTCAAATTCTTTTCTTTCTTTCTCCCTTCCTCTTTCTTTTCTCCTCTTTTCCTCTCTCTCTCCCTCCCTCTTTTCCTTTCTCTGGTACTTCAAGAGCCTGGATTAAGAACCAAATACAAATACTACTACTAGGTCTGTATCCCAAAGAGATCCAAAAAAAGGGGGAAAGGACCTATTTGTACAAAAATATTTCTAGCAGCTCTTTTTTGTAGTGGCAAAGAATTGGAAATTGAAGGGATTCCCATCAATTGGGGAATGGCTGAACAAGTTGTGGGACATGATTGTAATGGAATAGCACTGTGAAAAAAGAAATGGTTAGCAGGCAGATTTCAGAAAAACCTGGAAAGATTTATGTGAACTGAATAAAAGTGGAGTGAGCAGAACCAGGAGAACATTGTACACAGTAACAGCAATATTGTAAGATGATCAATTGTGAATAACTTAGTTATTATTCTCAACAATACAATGATCCAAGGTAATTCCAAAGGATTTAGGATGAAAAATGCTATCTGCAGGGCAGCTAGGTGGCCCAGTAGATAAAGCACTGGCCCTGGATTCAGGAGGACCTTAGTTCAAATCCAGCCTCAGACACTTGACATTTACTAGCTGTGTGACCCTGGGCAAGTCGCTCAACCCTCATTGTCCCCCCCCTACACACACACACACACACACACACACACACACACACACACACACACACACACACACACACACACAGGTGAAAAATGCTACCTGCCTCCAGAGAAAGAACTGATGGAATAAGAATATAGATGGATGCATACTATTTTTTTTAACTTTCTGTATTTTTCCCCTTGTTTCCCCCCCTTTGGATCTGTGTCTTCTTTTAAAACATGACTAATATGATAGTATGTTTTGCATGATTAAAATATCCTATATGAAACTGCTTACTAACGCAGGGAGGGAGAGAAAATTTGGAACTCAAAATTTTTAAAAAATGAATGTTAAAAATTGTTTTTATATATATCTGGGGGAAAAGTAAAATCCTTATAAACAAATACACAGATGAATAAATAAATAAACAAATTAAATGAATGAATGAATGAATGAATGAATGAATAAGTAAGAAAATAAATAAATAAATGAAAGCCCAGAAGACAGATTGGCTTTAACTAGGGGGTTAGAGGGTGGGAAAGAACCAAACATAAAGATTTTAACTTTCTGGGTAAAGTGAATTACCTACCCATGCATACATGCTGATAGCCTAGCCAGGAGAGATGGAAAGAGAATTGTTTCCTCAATTCATAGGTATTGCAGGATGATTGACATTGAAATGCTCATGTGCAGCACAGGACCAATGGAAGCTATTTCCCAGGGTAAGGTGAGGAGGCTAAGATTGCAGCCAAGTAATTCTACCAGTGTGCTCCTTATTTTTGTTACCTTCCTTAGTGAGGAGAGCACTCTGCACACTAAAAGTACATATAATAGGAGCCCCTCCTTAGCCAGCAGCCACATTACTAGTGTTTGTCTATGGGTCAGATGGATATAAGAAGCTCATTCTTTCCTCTAAACCCATAAGAGTGCACAGCTAGCTCCCACCAGAGCACAAACCAGTTGGTCCCAGGAGACAAAATCATCATTGATTCATGTCCCGTGAGTACTAAATGGAATATGTGCAAGAAGCCACATGACATTCTAAGAAGCAAGATACAGTCAGTTGCTTCTCTCCAGAACTTTACAATCTATAATTGGCAATGGTTTTAACATGCAAATAATGAAATTAACAGCCACACAGTGCCTTTCTTTAGCACTTTCAACTTTTTGAAAGCACTTGATCTCATTTTTTGAAAAAAGAGTTAGATTCATTCAATCAATATCTGTCAAGTATGCACAGCTCTCTCAGATGCTTTGAATGCCGCTGTGCTGTATGGAAGGGGGGGTGTGGATTACAAGACTTTCTGGGGCCCATTCCAGGCCTCATTCTACAAAGAAATCAGAGTTTGGGCCATACATGATGAGCCAGCAACCACTGGAACTAAATGTGATCCCAGTTCCTTTTAATGCTAGTGACTTCCTCTAAGATGATGCTGTTTATGGCCTGTTTATACATGATTGCCTCTCTCATCAGGTTGTAAACTCCTTGAGGATACATTTAACCCTGCTTTGTATCCCCAGCACTTAGCATAGTACATGGCACATAATAAATGAATATTGATTTAACTTGTCATTGCCTTTCCTTTCATCACAGTTATCTGGTTCTTCCATTTATTCGATGCCTGATTCTGGGCAAGTCATAACTTCTCTCACCCTCAGTTTCCTCATCTGTAAAATGGGGGCAATAATGCTCAAAAGACCTTTCTTATATAATTATTGTGAGGAAAGAACTTTGTAAAACTTGCTATAGAAATGTGACCTTGGGGGTAGCTAGATGGCACAGTGGTTAAAGCGCTGGCCCTGGATTCAGGAAGATCTGAGTTCAAATCTGGCCTCAGACACTTGACACTTACTAGCTGTGTGACCCTGGGCAAGTCACTTAACCCTCATTGCCCTGCAGAAAAAAAGAGAGAGAGAAATGTGACCTTGGGGGTAGCTAGGTGGCGCAGTGGATAAAGCACTGACCCTGGATTCAGAAGGACCTGAGTTCAAATCTGGCCTCAGATACTTGACACTTACTAACTGTGTGACCCTGGGCAAGTCACTTAACCCCCATTGCCCTGAAAAGAAAAAAAGAGAGAGAAATGTGATCTTACTATTTCTCAATTTGGGGGAACACATTAGGAATGCTTTCCATATTTGGCAATTGTGGCATCATTAGCTATGACCTAATAATGATCTTATTAAGCTACAACTAGAGTCAAACTATCCCAAAAGGCAATTAAACATTTGTTTGGTAGCTTCTGGGCTAACCTATACTTATTGGTCTTATTCAGAGGTGCACAAGGTTTGGGTGAATGGAGTCAAACAATGGCTGGCCATCTCTGGAAACTTCACCTAGTCTAAAATTATGAGGGTTTGCTTGATGAAGGAAGGTCATATAGTCCTGGTTATCAGCCAAGCTTCCATTTGCCCGAGATTGAGTCTGTGGATGTAGATGCATCCATAGGTGGCAGGCAGAGACTAGGAAATACACAATTGTCAGCTGGTATTTCACTAAAAGAGCCAGTCTCTAAGGAAACCAACTGACCGAATCTTTTTGGTCATTTCCTACACAAACCCAGTCACCATCCAGATTTTCCAGGGCATATGCTCACATGTCATGATTTCCTCTCTTTCACCAGTCCTTGCAGTCTAATATATCCCCATTGTGTTTCAACATCATTTTCCATTAGTCTTCATTCAATTTGATTCAACAAACATTTATTAAATACCGACTGTGAACACAGCACTGCACTAGGCCCTAGGGAAGATGAAAAAATTTGATAAGACCATCCAATATGATCTCACACAGGGATATGACATTTAGATAAATAATGGTAATACAAAACAATCCCTGAAAAACATAAACAATGGATACAAAAGCAGAGCTATAAGCAAGTGGAAGAAGTATTAACAGGACTAGGAGAGGCAATGCCCTGAAGTGGACCCTACCACCTCTTTTTAAGTCCATTGAGATTGACAGACATTGATGGTGGGTTTTATTTTGTTTTGTTTTTTTCAGAGCTGTTACCTGTAATTTTTGTGCTCAGGCAAACAGCTTGAAAATAATTGCTGGGGAAGCTGTGTGAGGGAGACATGAGAGGCTGTGGGCTGGGGAAGAGTGCACCTAGGGTGGAGCAGTCAGTGGCCGTCTGGTAGCTTACTATTTCAATTAATTCTGGCTAATGTAGGTGTAAGCTTTACAGCTTAGTTGTTTTTATGTGCCCTTGGATAAAGCCCTGATTCTCTTGGCCTAATTACAGTTCTTTGTTTTATTCCCGTGTTTACATATTTAAATCATAAGGCCAAATGCAGTAGTGGGAGGAGGACTTCAAAGGGGAAAAGTTTCTATTTAGTGCTCTCACCTTTCCCTGTCTGAGCTCTTTTACAGGCATGTCTTCCTTCCCCCCTACCCAGCATTCCTTGCCTTCCCAGGTGCCCAGCATTCTCATGCTGCCCATGATGTTCCTGTACCAAGGAAATAGATTTGATAATCGAATACACACTAAGGTGTGGGGAACAATATATTACCTCCTGAGAGGTATCTGAATTTGGTTATGAGGCTCAAATCGAGATAATGTATGAAAAGTGCTTTGTAAACTTTAAAGTACTATAGAAATGTCAGCTATTATTAGTATTAATGTTAAAAGAAAAGCCTGGAGAGGGGAGTACTTTACTCAGAACAATAAATATTTAATGGCAGGATTTAAGACAGTGTGGCATCTGGTAGGAAAGAGAAGTCTGGGCAGGTGGTACTTGATCATTAAGGTCTCTCAAATCACTCACCGCAGATGTGACTTCCTACTTAACCTATTCATTTACCAGGCTTGGTTAAGATGCTTCCTTAGCCTTAGCAACAAATTAAGAAGAGCTTACAATTTAGTGGTAGGCGGGAAAGGGCATTGCTTTTAGAGTCAGATCTGGGTGAGAAGTTGTGGCTCTTTCTTGCTAGTTTTATAACCTGGGGTCTATCACTTGAGCCTCAGTTTTCTCAATTGTAAAGGGAGGATTTAATTGGAAAGGGTAATGTGTCATAGCGGAAAGAGCTCTTGCTCAACCCAAAGGATCTAGGTTTGAATGTTGGCTCTTCCATTGAAGGCCTCTCTGAACTTGGCCTTGATCTTCTCATCCCTGAGTTCTAGCATTTATACGCTTTCCTTTGCAGGGTTGTTGTGAACATAAAATGAAACAATGTATGCAAAGTACTTGATAATTGTAAAGCACTATAAAGATGTAACTATTAGCTAGTACTGGCGAGCCTTTGTTGGGAACTCTAATTTTTAGCTCATTTGAGGGTTTTTGTGAAGCAGCGCAACCCCTTAGTCTTGGCCTATTTGGCTCCTCTCCACCCCAATTCTTTTTTAAGCACAAGTCAGAAGCCAGAGATTGACAACGCCCATTCGTTCCTGGAGGGGAGGGAGATGTTTGTGAAATTGGCATAGTGCTTCATGGACTGACCAACTGCTCCCACCTGAATCTGAGATGAAGGTCTCTCTGCTCATGTGACAAAGGTAGCAGCTAAAACAGTGAAGCAGTAGCAAGAGTGCCTGAAGCCCACCTTGAAGAGGCAGTGAAGGATGCATGATGTGTTAGAACCATTTGTCTTCAGGCTAGGGGGGAATCATGAGATTCATTAGTGGGAGGACTTGAACCCAAAGAGAAAAGGGGATCTCCTGAATAGTAATAGTCTTATGGTTGCCTCTACAGCTACCTCAAAGTTTGAGAGTTCAAGGACCAAGCCTTTTAGAGAGAGAAGTCTAATTCTGGGACATTGCTAGTTTCTGGAGGAGGAGGATGATTGCACACCTAGCCCTCATATGTGAGAGAGAGAGCAAAGTAGGAAAGCCACAGCATGCACTTGCCCCCACTATTACCATGAATCTGAGTCCCTGAGGGAAAGGTGAGGCTCATTGGAAAGGGAGAATTACATTGACCATTTATAAGTTACTACGAATGCTTTACATATTTCTTGTATTTTCTGTGGCCTGAAATAGAAACTGTGCTATACTCTATAGGTGTTGTTTTGACTGCTTGCATGGTAGCTGAGTCTTTTACCTGCATCTGTAGCTATGATAACAAGCTTTTGAGACTGTCTGAGAACCAGGCCTGTGATATTTTATCTCCAGGGTACTCTAGTACCCTAAAGAGATTGAGGAGTTTCTCTCTTCTGCCATTGGCTTGAGCCCCCATCAATTGTGTCCTCCCTCTTTTTTTAGGTGCCCACCACTTAACACTAGATTGGTTTTTACAAAGGGATATTTACTTCAAAGATATAGGAAGAACAAACATAAAAAACCATTTCCCTTAACATTTATTTATTTATTTGTTTGTTTGTTTATTTATTTGTTTGTTTTGCGGGGCAATGGGGGTTAAGTGACTTGCCCAGGGTCACACAGCCAGTAAGTGTAAAGTGTCTGAAGCCAGATTTGAACTCAGGAACTCCTGAATCCAGGGCCGGTGCTTTATCCACTGCACCACCTAGCCACCCCCATTCCCTTAACATTTTAAGGCACAATCCCCACACCACACAAGCATATTATTTTGGCCTCAGGAAAGGAAATGGGAATTAGGTTTATAGTTTTGCTCCATTTTTACATGGCATTAGTCCTACCAAGTTCAAGTACAAAGTCTGATGGACTAGTAGTGTCTTTGGACGCTTGCTCCTTAGGGTTTCTCTGATGGGTTGGCTTCAGCATTTGACCTAGATTGCTACACTAGAAGATCCCTCTGTGTGTGTGTGTCTACATATACATGCACATATACATACACATACTTATACAGTACATATACATATATGTGTATGTTGTATACATGAATGTATATCACACACATATATTGATATATCACATATGTGTATATTTGTTGTTCAGTCATTTCAGTCCTGTCCAACTTTTCAAGAACCCATTTCAGGTTTTCTTGGCAAAGATACTGGAATGGTTTGCCATTTTACAAATAAGGAAACTGAGATAAACAGGGTTAAATGAATTGCCCAGGGCCACAAAACTAATAAGTGTCTGAGGCCAGATTTGAATTCAGGAAGATGAGTCTTCCAGATTCTATCCATTGTGCCACCTAGCTGCCCCACATATATGTTTATGTATCCATACACACACAGGTGTGCTGAACTCAATTGTGGGGGGAGGAAGTAGACACCAGGACTTTTACTACAAGGTGTATGAAGCAGTCCTTCACCCTTAGATAGGAATGCAGTAGAAAGCCCCTAACCATTGCTTAGGCCATTTTAAAGATTAAGACAGTTCCAGCTATACTGTTGAGTTTTTAGGGGGGTGAGGCAATTGGGGTTAAGTGACTTGCCCAGGGTCACACAGCTAGTAAGTATTAAGTGTCTGAGGTTGAATTTGAACTCAGGCCCTCCTGAATCCAAGGCCGGTGCTCTACTTCGCCACCTAGCTGGCCCTCAGCTACACTGTTAAAGGAAAAAAAGACTATTTCCAGACCCGTATCAAACCAATGCTTAATGTGCACTCATACTCCAGTCCTCTAATCTTAAAAAATCAGGACATCTATTATCTTCCATGTTGGTGACACCTGATCTTAGTTGGTCTAGGTTTGCCTCAAACCCTGATCATACTATAGTTTATTTATATTCTGTGATTTCTCAGGTGGAACTCTGGGTAGGGACAAAACAGGCGGGAAAAGTGATTGAGAGGACACTCCAAAGAAATATTATTTTGGATACCAACAGCCAAGATTGAACCCAGTTCTTGTAAACCTCAGTGATTGGGGGTGGGGGGGAGACATTGACAATGATTAGAATCAGGAAATGCTTTGATTAAGAGGTGGCCAGCCCCTGAACTGAGCCTTCAAGGTAGCTAAGAATTCCAGGCAGAGACTAGGAGGGAAAGCATTCAAGCCTTTGCAAAGACACAGAGAGGCTTGAAGTGGGATGTCATGGAAGCAGAACAGCAGGTAGTTATTGCATCGAACTCCATGTTAGCTGGAGCACAGAATGTGTGAGGGGGAGTAATGTGAGATCGTTTGGAAAGATTGGTTGGAGTTAAATTGTCAAGGTCTTAAAATGTGAAATAGAAGGGTTTGTGCTTTATCCTTGAGGCAGCAGGGAGCCACTGAAATTCCTAGAGCAGGAAATTGACATGATCAGAGCTGTGCTTTAGATTCCATTTGGATTCCATTTGGCAGCTGTTTGGAGGATGGACTGGAAGCAGAGAGACTCATTAGTAGGTTATCAGTGTTTCAGATCTCTTGGCTCTTGCTTTGTATTCCCACCCACCCTTTCCTACCCAGCTGTATTCATTTTGCATTTCTTTGACTTCTTTATGGTCGTTGTTGTTGTTGTTGTTGTTATTGTTGTTTTTACAGGGCAATGGGGTTTAAGTGACTTGCCCAGGGTCACACAGCTTGTAGGTGTCAAGTGTCTGAGGCCAGATTTGAACTCAGGTCCTCCTGAATCCAGGGCTGATGCTTTGTCCACTGTGCCACCTAGCTGCCCCCTCTTTGACTTCTGTTACACTCATTTTGTATTTCTCTGATCTCTCCACCAGGCCCTTGGTAAACTCATCATTGGAAAATATTATCTTGCAAGATTCAATCAGTGGTTTTTTTTTCTAGTATCTATAGTATCCTTTATTTATTTTTTTAAAGTAATAAACATTTTAATTTATAGGTTTTGGTTCCAATTTTTATTCCTCCTTCCCTCCCTCCCCTCTGCCCTCCCTGAGATGGTAAGCAATCAGATATGGGTTATACATGTATTATGTTAAACATTACCATATTAGTAATTTTGTATAAGAAAACCTGAATAAAAGAAAAAAATGAAAGAAAGTGAAAAATAGCATGCTTCAGTTTGTTCCATCGATATCAGTTCTTCCTTTGGAGGTAGATAGTATGTTTCATCTAAGACAGTCCTTTAGGATTGTCTTAGATCATTGTATTGTTGAGAATAGTTAGGTCTTTCACAGTTCATCAAACAATATTGCTGTCTCTGTGCACAACATTCTCTTGGTTCTGCTTACTTCACTATACATCAGTTGATACAAGTTTTTCCAGGCCTTTCTGAAATCATCCTGCTTGTCATTTCTTATAGCACAATAATATTCTATCCCCATCATATACCACAGCTTGTTTAGTGATTCCCCAATTGATGGTCATTCCTTTGTCAATCAGCTTTGATACTCATTCCTCATCAGTACTCTCTGCCTCTCTGATTGGAGGGTGGAGCCACAAGCTACAACCCCCATTAAAGGAAGAAAGACTGGAAAGACATCTCCTCATTTTCCACCTGGCTGGTGGGAAATGTACTCGTTTTTTACTCTTCCACCATGTTCCCTGCACTGGGTACTCCCTCTCCCCACTTTTCAGTTTTCTTTTGTGTGTTGTCTTTCTCTGTTAGATTGTAAGCTACTTAAAGGCAGAGACTTCCTTTCTTTTTTGCATTTGCATCCCCAGCACTTAGCATGATGCCTGGTCCCTTCCCTCAATCCCATTTTACTAAGACATTCTTTTCTTTGTAGCACCTTAATATTTTCTTAGTGAGCTTATAGTACTGATGATAAATATTTTTGAAAAAGCATAGGTAGCTTTGGCTGAGGATTGGAAAAAGAAAACTCCTAAAGCCTTTATTCACTGTTACTTCCAAAGAAAGAAAAAGAAGCACCTGGGGAAAAAAATCTGTCATTGAGAGAAACCAGGTAATAACTAGTCTGGGAAGTTACTAAAGAATAAGTCATGCAAGGCAAAGTTGATTGCTTTTTGAGAGAAATATAAGGTCTATAGATGGAGGGAAGGACCTTATCTAGATTGTAGTAGCATGCTCACTCCTTCCTTCCTTCCTTTGGTGGAGAAATGAGGGTTAAATGACTAGCCCAGGGTCACACAGCTAGTAAGTGTTAAGTGTTTGAGGCCGAATTTGAACTCAGGTCCTCCTGAATCCAGGGCTGGTGTTTTATTCACATTGCCATCTAGCTGCCCCCTATTTTATCTTTCTTTTTTTTTTAGATTAACTCTTTTTTTTTTTTTTTTAGTGAGGCAATTGGGGTTAAGTGACTTGCCCAGGGTCACACAGCTAGTAAGTGTTAAGTGTCTGAGGCCGGATTTGAACTCAGGTACTCCTGACTCCAGGGCCGGTGCTCTATCCACTGCACCACCTAGCTGCCCCTAGATTACCTCTCAAAACTTCTGAGTAGCTGAGGAACATAGTCAAAGCATTGGGTATGGGAATGCCACTAGGGCCAACTCACAAAATATACTGGGTCATAAAAAGACTGGTGTCTGGGAGGTACCAAAGAAGTAGTTTAGGGGAAATCCAGATGTGTGATGACTAGGACCTTGACAAGGGATCCATGGGAACAGAGATTAATGAATAGATTCAAGTGATGTTGCAGAAAAGCAAAGCTATATGAGTGGGCTGAGAAGTGGCAAATGAGTTGAGTTTCAATGGAAGTAAGTACAAGGTAATGAATTCAGGGAAAAATAATATGAACTGTATTTATAGGATGATGTTATATCTGAGTCATGTATAGCTAAATGCTTGTTCAGCATCCATTTTACCCCACCCCCACCCCAGATCACATGCTGATAGAAATTAGAATGTCAAACTATCTTCTCCAAGATTTATTGTACAACCCCCCCCCCCTTAGCTCCCACACTCCCACATCTCTCATCAAGGCTTTATTGGGACCACTGGTGTGCCAGGTACATAGTGGCCTGTGCTGTTGGAAAAAGAAAAAGAGGAAACAAAAGTCTTTCTATTTTGGCATTTATCAAGGACAAATGTAATTTGAGACACCTTTCTGGGGGAGTCATGCATAGCATATCCTGCATAATCCTACAGGGTCCTGGATCCAGACTATCAATTATAATCTCAGAAAAATTCACAGGGATCAGAGTGCCATAGATTTAGAGTTAAAAGTAACCCTAGGGATCATCTAATGCAACCCTCTGGTTTTACAGATGAGAAAACTGAAGCCCAGAGAATTTAAATGACTTATCCAAAGTCATACAGATAGGTAACAGAGCTGGGATTTGAGTGCAGTTCTTCTAACTCCAAACGTACTATTCTTTCTACTGTACCACAGCACCTTGTAACAATTATAGGTTGTTGAAAGTTAGTTTGATAAGGTTGCCATGTGATAACTCCTTTAAAATGAGGGCATTTTAGTAGCTAATCTTTAAGGTACCTTCTAGATTTTACATTATCTGATTCTATAAAAATACTCAAGGAGGCTATTAGAAATGAATTTGAAAACAATATTGTATCCTTATACAAAAATCACAGCTGCACCTCAAGAAAGATAGAATTGAGATGGAGACAGTCCAGAGAAGGGAAAATAAATTAAGGAAATGGGGAATGGAGGAGAAGAATGACTGATATTTGAGACCAGATTAAAAAGAACAGGATTCTTCAGGCTAGAAAGCTGAAGGCTGAAAGAAGATTTGACAGAAGTCTACAAAAACAATGAACAATACAGAAAGGATAAACATAGACTTGTTTGTTCAATCTTAGTAGGCTAGAATTAGAAGTACCTCCTTGAAGCTTGAGAGAGTTAAGTTTAGGACAAACAATAGCTTTATAATAATAATAGCTAACATTTATGTAGTACTTTAAGGCTTGCAAAACATTTTACAAATATTATCTCAGTTTATCTTCAAAACAACCCTGGGAGGTAGGTGCTATTATTATGATGCCCTTTATAGATGGCAAATAAAATGAAATACTGCTTTACACAGGGGGTAGTCAAATTATGAGACTATCTCAAAAGGTGATAAGTCAAAGAAATACAAATAATTTTTAAGGGTTTAGATAAATTAATAGATAATTATCCATACTGCATTATTAAGGAGAATCAGGTTATTTGGGTGTTTTCCAAGTCTTGTGAAGTTGGTGTCAGAGGACTACCATGCCCTCTCACAAAGTTTTCCTTGGAGCTTCTATCATGGGAAGAATTTGGGGCTGGATGGTACATAAGTCTGATTCACTATGGTAGTTCCTTGGCAGCTGACTGAATGTAAAGGACAAGAGAAGGGCATAAAATATACAGAGGTTTGGAGCAGGTGCTGTCCATGGTGATAGAGAAAATCTTTGCCACATTGAGTCAAGTAAGTTCAGGAACTTCAAAGAATTTGGAGGAGGAAGGGATTTAGAAATTACCTAATCTAACCTTGACATTTCACAGAGAAGAAAACTGTTGCTCAGAGAGGTGAAATAATTTGGCATTATAAAATCATAGTTGAGAGCTGAAAGAAACTTTTGATTTGAGATCATCTCATTTAATTCCCTCATTTTAGAAACAAACAGTTCACAGAGGAAGTAAATGGCAGAGCTGGGACCTAAACCCAGGTTTTCTGATTCCAAATCCAATTTACTTTCCATTATACCAAGGTTATCATCTCACAGGTATCACAAAATCATAGAATCTTAGTTGGAAAGTACGTAGGGGGCCCAGTGAGTCCAGATGCTTGTGAAAATATACAGAACAGTCAGATTCAACTTTTGCTTGAAAACTTTTTTTTTTTAAGAGATACACTATTTTATTTTATTTTTAAATTTTTTTTGCAGGGCAATGAGGGTTAAGTGACTTGCCCAGGGTCACACAGCTAGTAAGTGTCAAGTGTCTGAGGCCGGATTTGAACTCAGGTCCTCCTGAATCCAGGGCCAGTGCTTTATCCACTGTGCCACCTAGCTGCCCTTGAAAACTTCTTTTGAGGAGAGAACCACTGCCTTCTGAGACAGTCCATTCAATTTGTGTGTGTTTGTTAAGGAAATTTTCTTTACATCATGCCTAAATTTGCCTCTCAGAAACATTCACCCATGGCTCCTAGTTCTGTCCTTTGGCAAAGAACAAGTTTAATTCTTCTTACACTTGACAGTCTTTCAAATTCTTGAAGAGAATTTTCATATGATTCCTCCCCTATCTCTCTAGGACAAACATCTGCAGTTGCTTTAAACCACCCTCATTTAATATGCTGTATAGAGTCAAACTGGACTTCTAGTTTTTCTCTTCAAATAACCGAACATTGTATCTCTCATTCCTGTGTATTTACACAAAGGAGTTACAATTCCAAGTAGGTAGTCTCTCAGAATACTGAAGAAAGATTACTTTATTCCAGGCTCACTTTACTTCCTCCTTGAAACTTTCTCTCTAATCTCCTCAATCCTTAGTGCTCCCTCTCTCCTCAGTTTACATTATATTTACTTATTTAAGTACCTATTATGTCCTAGTAGTGTGTAAGCATTTTGAGGGAGAGAGTTGTTTCATTCTTCTCAGTATCTTTGGTTTCCACTCTTCTCCTCTACCCCCCCCCAACCAAGGGTCTAGCACATAGACAATGAATATTTTATTGAATTGAATCTATCCACATGCACAATAGCTTCAAGAACAAAAAGGCAACAATAAAACACTACATTATTCTGATCAAATACAACAGACAATGTTGGTACCATGATATCGGAGTTAAAGCAGATATCTTTATTGGTGATGAAGGGTAAACTACAAATGTGGAAAGTGACAACATGCTACTAAGTGGCTTTTCTAAACTCTGTCCCAGGAAATGTACATTGTGGGTAGGGGTGGAGTGGAGGACAGTATTGTCTCCTTTGTGAGACAATACATTCAAAAGATATTTCACCTGTAGATTTGTCATCAGTAGTCACTTATCAAGATTTTTCATATCTCATTTTTACAGAAATCCTTTAGCAATAACATTGTCTTTTTGGACTGAACCTATGATTTCATTAGTATAGGGAACTTCTGATGAATACAACTCCCAATACCAGAGTATATGAGCACCTGTTCTTATGGTCTTAAAGTAAAGTGCCTGTGTCACTGATTAGGTTAAGTGATTTGCCCAAGGTAACACAGTAAAAATGTGTCCAAAGTAAATTTTAAACTCTACGTCTTCCTGCCTCTGAGGCCAAATCTCTATCCAATCAATGAAAGAATGAATTAATGAATGGTGCTTAACAATACAATGCTTAACAAATATTTATTAAGCACTTACTTTTGCCAGGCACTATTCACTAACAACTATATTCCACCAAATGGGTGTTGCCTCAGGCAATCTGAAACCTGTGAAAGGCTTTAGCTTAAAAGGCCAAGGTCTCCCTCCCACTGCATCCTGGGTCATCTCCAGCTATCCTGATGTATATCTTACCACTGGACTCAGACAGCTCTGGAGGAAAGAATGAGGCTGATGACTTTGCACAGCCCTGCCTCACTTAAATCCAATTCACTGCAAGTCATGACATCATGTCTCCAGTGTCATAGTCCTCCTTGAGAATGACAAACAACAATATTCCACTGCTACTCAAGAACACTCATCAATTAGAAATAACCCCCCAAAACACACAATCTAGTACCTTAAATAAATGAAAATTTACCACAAAAATTGTAAATAATTCACCATAGTCTCTGAAGTAATTTGTATGTTTTGGAGGCAGATTCTATTAGTACTTAAATGACTGGTATTGTCTATTTTCATTCTCTTATTATACTCATTAAACCGTTAATGAATGTACCTTATCACTTGGCTGTTTTTTTGTTCCAAACTACCTTCTTTTTTTCCAAATAATTTCATTACTTCAAAAAAGTACTGTTACACTTTCTTTCACTTAGCCTAATCAAAATCCCAAATAATCTTCCACCAGATACAGATAGGTGTGGGTGGTGGTAGGATGTGAGTGGTGAGAGGGGGAAGGGAGGTTACAAGCACCTACCAGGCACTACACCTTGCACTAAGTGCTTTACAAAGATTATCTCATTTGATCCTCAAAGTATATTCCTGGAGTAGTAAGATGTCTGCTTTAACTCTGCTAGTACCAATATTATCTGTTGTATTTCATCAGACCTTTGTTGTCTTCTAATTGTTTACTTTATTTACATTATGGTAGCTATTGTGCATATTGCACTTTTGGATCTGCTACATTCTAGTTTTCACCTGTTTCTCTGATTTTTTTTTATGCACATCATTGCTTATGGTGCAGTAATACTCTATTACAGTCATATGTCATAATCTATTTAACCATTCCTCAGTTCTCAAGCAAGTGTTTTATTTTCCATTTTTGTTATAATCATCTCCCTCATTTTCTCAAGTCCTTTTCAAATTCTACTGAAAGCTTTCACAAGTGATGATTCCCAAATTGCCAAATATAACAGAATCTTATAGATGAGGGTGTGGTGCTCCCTCGGGAAATCTGCAAAAATAGAATTGTTAAATACCTACAAAATACTTATCTACTGTGCCAACTAGGTGCCCTTCATCCAATATTCAATACTGTAAACATTAAAAAAGGTTAATAATAATGATTATATAAACAGATAACACTATGTGATATGGTATGTTATCAACAAATTTTAGATTAGACTATTACCTTGGGCCCAGAGAACAGAACTAGGTTGAAGACAGACAGTTGATACAAATACAGACTTAGCAATTAGAATTGTCCAAAAGTAGAATAGGGAAAGTAGGTTTCCTTTCAACTGAAGAAATGATGGCTAGGAGATCACGTTAGGAATTTGAATCAGGGATTTGGGGTCAGGTACAGTTGATATTAGTGACCTTTCATATAATTTCTGACATTCCATCAGAGTCCCATGACCCGACAGAGAAAATAAAAAGGATACAAAGAAATTCAGAAACCAGAATACCGGGCAAGGTGGAATAAAATTCAACTTGGATAAATTTAAATTAATGTATTCACACACACAAAGACACTAATCCTACCTTATTCAATGGCAGACAAGAAAAAAAATGGGGAGTAAACACAAGGACAATAATAGATGGCAAAGAAAAATCCCCTCATTGGTCCCATGAACATCCATGATGTGCCTAAAGGATATCATTTAGTTCATACATTTTTAATAGGAATTGTGATTTCATTGGTATAGGAAACTTCCAATGAGGAAATGCTTTCTAACAGTAAAGATCAGCTCCTGAATACCTTTTATATGCAAGGTACTGAGCTAGGCACTGGGAATACAGAGACAAAAATCAATCAATCCCTGCTATCAAGGAGATTGTATTTTATTGGATCTGTTGGGTTTTGCTGGATTTAAATCCTATGTTCTTTTTTTCATCAATGAGAATACCATCCTGTATGACATTCTATGAAGAAAGGGAGAATTGGAAGGGGACCTCAGATAGTATTTTTTCCCCATGTAGATGGAAGATCAAACAAGGGCAAAACAAACAAGCAAACACATAAACAAGAGTGGAGGAAGGCGAAGCAATCTTGTTGACTATTAAAAGGAACATTTTTATTGTAAAGTTGATGGGCTTGGAATTCCTCTCTGGAGATTAGCAAGAGAACAGATAAGACCTGTTCTTGATCATTTATACTAGGGGTTCTGAACCTTTTTTTTTTGTGGTAGCATTGACCCTTTGGGCAGCTTATAATGTTTTTAGATGAATAAAATAAAATATATAGTATTACACAAGAAACCAATTATATTGAAATACAATTATCAAAGTATTAAAAGCAAAGTTCACAGACCCCAGTTAAGAACTTCTGATTTAGATATTTCTTAAGTTCCATTCCAGGCTGATGTTTCTAATGATTATACTGTTCTATTAAGTACAATTTATTAGATGTTTTAGTCTTTATCATGATGACATTTTTGTTTTTAAATAATGATAAATATGCTTATTTCATGAATGGAAGGCATGGAGAAGAGTCACAGAAGATGGGTGTTGATCATGATCAGTGCCCTGGGGAAAGAACTCATGTCCTAGTCACAGATACATTGGCGTCTCGGAGAATAGGAAATATTTAATGAATAAAAATATGTATTCTAACCAACTTATATTTATATACTTTTACCATTCTTGAAATTAATGTACACTATAAACCTCTCCTCCTCCCCCACCCAGTTTTGGAGGTGGCTAATGAATAGAGACATAAAATTATGATCCTAACTTTAATTTGTGCCTTCTGATCCCTTCCCTTCTCATATCAGCATTTCCTTTAAATTTCAATGCTTCTCCTCCAATCCCTACAGCAACAGTATTTAGAACTGCTAGGGTCCTTTGAAATGACTAATTATATCTTAGGTAAGACAAAACTTACTTATTATGATCTAGCAGGAGGAGGCCCTGAGCACTTTCCTATTTTAATGGTGCACTCCTTTGAGTAGTACAGTAAATATTTATTGTGCATCTATAATATGCCAGCAAAACAGAACTCTGAAAGGGCACCACAGTCTTTGCATTATTAAGATGGATAATTCCTTTTTACCTTTGACTTTATAGAATGTTGCATGCAATCTTGTTGGCAGAGCTAGTATTACCTGTGGTTGCCACTGATAGGACTAAGACAAGGTGATAAGGAGAGAAAGGAGAGGAAAATGGAGCAGGAGAAGAGGAAAGAAAAGAGAATTTTAATTCAATAAACGGTTGAGTACTCTCTGGGCAAAAGAAAGGTGCTAGCTCTTGAGTAGGAGAAATAGATACATAAAAGCCAGGGCTTGTTCTCTATGGGCTTTGTTATACTGTAAAAGGATGGAATAAGTCAGGTACCTACCTGTTGGTACTTTGACCATGTCTCATTTTCCAAATAGAGTTTATTCTCTTGGATGACAAGGAGACATTTATATACACATGTAATAAAACATAAGCAGTGTCGAAGTCTGCGAGCCCTGGATTCAAGTCCTGACCTGGACCTGACTCCTCCTCTCCTTGTGATCTCAAACAGGATATTTACCTTCACAGCGCCCCCACCTCCCCCTCCCCCGGAACTTTCTAAGGTTCTACGTGGCAGAACAGCTGCTAACCTTCATTTGATCTAATTAGTCGAAGGATTCTCCTCAAGGGCGTTCCCTCCACTAACAAAAGCACAGATTTTTTTTGGAAAAAAGTAGAGTGTGAAAATGCATGAAATATAAAGTGCCTTGAGAATTCCAAGTAGAGAAAGCTCACTTTTGGCAGGGGAAATCAGGGAAGGTAACTTGAAAAGAAAGGACTGCTTCCCCCACCCCCACCCCCACCCTCATTTTTATAGCCTCAGCGCTTGTCAAATTGGTGATGGGTGGGCTGGACGATTTCACTTGGTAGAAATGTCACCAGCACATTTCTCTTATTCTATTAGTTGAAGCAAAAAGGTTAATAGGTTGAATGTTAAAGGAGGATGTTCTTTCAACACGCAACTCATTTTGTGGTAATTAAGAAATTGGTACGTTAACCACTAACACTACACAACTTTAGCATATATACTTAAAAAAATAAAAACTTTCAAAGTTCTTTCCAAACATTGCATCAGTCAACAAGTATTTATTGTGCATCTACTAATTATATCTTACACTTTGTATACCTTCTTACGGAAGCTCTGTCCAACTTTTCATAGAACTTTTTCTCATTTATTCTCATAACGATGGAACCATTCTTTTTTGGGGGACGTAATTGACTCGCAGTTTGCCCACCTGTAAAGAGAAGAGGTAGGATTAAAGTATCCCTAAATATCTCTTCTGTCTCTGAAATTTTATAATTCTGTGGTTCTTTTGTTGTTGTTGTTGGGAACGGGAGGGGGAAAAACCTGACAATTTCAGCCTTCGCGGACCTGTCAAAGTAGCGTCACTTCTATTTACAGAAGGGGGAGCCTGAGAGAGCCGGCAAGAGTAGTCTAGGCGGAAGCTGGTTTGGAACTTGAAACTATTGCTTTACCACCCGACCCATATCTAGTATCACAAGGGCAAGAAGAAGAGGCTGCTGAACCTTCGTTTTAGGGTGCTGGAAGTCATAAACGGTAGGGGCTTTGAACTGAATTTTTTTTCTTTTTAGTCGTGAGGGCTTTTACGGGACGACCTATTTTTGCAGCTTCATGGTCAGATAGTGGGGAGAGGGAAAAAGATGAGCAAAAAGAGCGAAGTGGCAATAGTTTGACCAGAAGCACTGTCTGGACCCCGGCGGGTCCTCCACCCCTAAGTAAACTCTCGTGTGCTTGCACATCAACTCACACATTTCGGCATGTGCAGCTAGCTTTTCTTGTAAGATCCGGTAAAAACCGAATGAGAACGCTTTGCATTTTGTCACTATCGATAACAATGAGGTAACATTGGCTTATAGCTTAGGTGTAAAGGGGGAGACAGATCTTTTAACTGTTACTATATATTCACCCACCCTCCGTGCACAATAAACCTAGCTCCAGAGGTAATCCTGCTTAGGTGGGACCTGGCATCATAGACCACCCTTAGTGCTCGGTTTCTAATGTTAGCTTCTCATTCGGTCTCGGTTTATCCCTTAATCCTCCGATTTTCTTGGGTAAAAGAGCCGGAGAGGTTATCTCTTCTCCCAATCTTAGCAACATGCTCTGTGATGCCACGGGCAACCTTGATCGCTGCATTTCAGCAAACAGGGGGAGAAAACACAGCAGTAACGAAAAACCACAATCAAATGACACCGGAGCGCTACACGCTCGCGGGGAGGGTAGCGAAGGGCCAGAGCAGTCAGCAGTTTAGGAAGCCACGTGAGATCTACCCACCACTCCACCCGCTCTCCCTCCCAAGAAGGAAAAGAAGAGAGGGAGGGGAACTTCAATTCCCGACTTGCAACTGGGCGGTTGCTTCGGAAACACTACAACTCCCAGCGTGCAGCGAGACGAGTCGGAGCCACCTCCTTCTCCTCCCGCGGTTCCCCCCTCCCCCCCTTCCTGGCTGGGTCCGTGTGCGCCTGCGCAAGAGAGGCCGGAGCAGTCTTACCCTAATGTAAGATGGTGGCCCGTCTGGCTGTGGAACCCACGGAAAGCCGAGAGTCCCCCTCTCAGCCATAAAGGTCGGACTTAGAGGAGCCATCCGGCCCGGTCCCGACGAGGCCTCCCCCGGCAGCCGCTCAGCAGTCGCTTGCGAGGACGCGCCAGCCCGTGGGCTCGGGAGGAGGAGAAAGCGAGGTGCGGAAGGCGGGTGAGTGTCTGCGGGGCTGGGCTTACAGGGAGCCGGAGGCTGGCCGGCTACGAGAGCGCGGAGGCTTCGCGGGGACTGTGCAGGCCGCACCGCCCCCCCACCCCCCAACACATACCCCACCCCCTGCCTCTTCTTCACCCTCCTCCTCCTCGTCTTCCTCCTCCTCCTCCTTCTCTTCCTCCCCCTTCGGTTCAGCAGCCGCCACCAGGAAAAGGGAGCGAGGCGGCGGCGGCAGTAGCAGAGGCAGCAGCAGCAGCAGCAGCAAGAGGAGGAGGCTGGGGCGAGCTGGAGCCTCCTTCGAAAGCCTCTTCCACGGGGGAGCTTGTGTAGCTCCTCCCTCCCCCCCCTTTTCCCCTGCCTTCTTTTTGGGACAGAAGACTAGGGGCTGATACTGCATGTTTTCCCAAACTCCCTATGTCTTTGGTCTTAGCCCTTCCCCAGAGCCCTCGCGCCTCCATCCCCGCAACTAACATCATCTCCACTCTCACTCCTATTGCTTGCTGCACATTAATTTCACGGCCAGGGCTGCTACTTGTTATCTTCCCCATTGCCTTTACTCCGGACATGGACCCCCTTACCCCTTCTGCTGACGTCCTGGAGCTGCTGCTTTCAACCAACACACTGGTACACCTGCCCCGGGATAACTGCTGCTGCTGCTGCTGCCCATTTACCACCTTTCTTAGACTCCTATCCTGGCCCATCCTACCCTTTGAGCGCTAATTTAATTTTAATCTAGTTTCTTAATTGTCTTAAAGCTGCTGTTCAGTCACCTCTCCCACCTCTTTTCTCTATAACCCGGCTGCTCTTATTTCCCCCTATTTCTTTAGTCAAAGTCTTGATATCTTTAGTTCCTGAAGGGAGGATGCCCGGTGTTTGGTCATGCTTACTGGAACGTTAAGAAAGTAAAAGAATTAGGGATTTGAATGACAGTGTAAGCAAGAAATACCACTTTGGGAAATTTTAAGCAGATTGCTCAAATTTTTAATTAAGTAAAGCAATCTTGTCATTTTACTTTCAGTTATCCATGTGTGCATTAGCTGCTTTTACCAGTCTCTGACAAATCTTTTCATTTTTGACTGATGTCCTATGTGCTATGCTTCTGATTTGCCTCTCCTTCAACCACTTGGTATATGCTTAGGTTATGTAAATTATTCACAATATTACCCCCAAATGATATAGAAGAAGGTAACTTTGGCACACACAAGCATTGATTGCAAAGCTAAATATAAATGATTTTTGGATTACTACTTTGGGTTTTTTCCATGCCTCTGTTCCCTTCCATAATTGACAGCTGACTAGGTGACTCGACTGGAAATATGGTTTGATTTGTCACTTATCTAGTTCACTTAGGATTTGGATGGAAATTTTCTCTGTAGTTTAAATTTGGTTAGTAGTTGTATCTTGAGGGAATTAATAACAAGTCTTTTCTTTTTTAACTTCCAATATGGAAGTTGTCTGAACAGAATACTTTTTCTCAAAAAACAAACTTGAACAGAGATTTGTTTATTTCGTTTGTTTTTAATCTGACAATGGGACTAGGTTAAGAGAAATGATAAAACTGTATCCATGCGTGGTGCTGGTGGCACTGTCATTGAAACTGACAGTGAAAAGGACAGATTGGAGGGAGTGTAGTTAGTTCCCATGAAAGTGCTTTTAGAAAAACAGAAATGGAAAATAAAAAATAACATAAGAACTTAGCATTTTAGATAAGTTTGCTGTAATCATAGAGAATTAACAGAAAAGCAAATTAGTCTGTGATGTGATCTTTTATAGTTAAGATAATCCTTAGCAAATGGGTTGGAAGGTATGATGTCCATCAATAAGTATATCTTTTACTTTAAAAAAGTAGTTCACAAACACCCAGTAAGTTTGGTTCATATCCAAATCTCTGCCTGAGGTTGGTGTGGATTTAATTTTTAATCACAACATTCTGAGCTGTGGCTGTTGTGGCAAATATGAAGTCAAAAGTTAGACTGTCTAATTCTTTTCCTTAACCTCTTTTTTCTTTTTCACCCCTCTGGGTCTTAATTTGTCTCCACTCTATTATTAAAGTACTGATGAAAGTTAATGGAGAAACCATTATAGCCTGCAGTTTCCTTGAAATAATGATTAGTTTTGGGGTGGGGTTATGGTAATAGAATTGATCATTGGTATTGGAAGTCAGGTATATTGTTTGCACCCCATTTCTTCCTGACATTGTAATGGAAAAGCTTTCCAGTTCACAAACAAACCTTATACACAGGTTTAAAAATATTTGTCAGTCAAGCTTGACTGAAATGCAAGTAGTTTCTTCTAGAGAATACTACTTTTGCATGGCAAGAGGTGCACAGTAATTTGGCCAGTTTCTTTTTAAAGGCTTTCCCTTTTGATTCTCCATTAACTATATTCTTTCAGAATTCAGTGATAGATTATCTTCCCTCCACTTTGTTTTTCTTGCCTATAAATATACAAATTCTTAATTTTAGCGTTCTACATTTGAAGTGTTTCTTTTGGATAGCTAAGGACTGTAATATCTCATTTTGCTAGAGAATAGTAAATTAGATTTCTAAAACATTGTCATATAGTTTATTTTCAGGCATTATAGCTTCATATTTGTCATGGTTTTCTTTGAACAGTTGGGGCATGTTCTGTCAGTGCAGGAATTCTTACTAGTTCTATTCTTGAGATGGATAGATTATTTCAAAAGAAAGTTGTTCGATAAACATAAATAACGTAGGCTAGTTAAAATATTTAGGTTTACATAGTGTCTACAACTAAAACTTTTAGCTCTGGAGGTTGAGACAAATACAGTTTCATAGTGGAACGTATAGGAAAATGAAATTGCTCTTTTATAATCTTTAATTTCAGAAGTTTGTAAACCAAATTAGAATGGTTGTACTGGTGGTAACATACAAGCATTTTTGTGTAAAAGAAGTAGGTAATTGCTTAATAGTGAACTATCTAAATGGGAAAATTTTGATATGGAAAAAAGTCTTATGAGTTTTTATTGGTGGTGGTTAGCTTCTTAGTACAGGTGCAGGGAATGCAGGTAATTTAGTTTTTTTAAAGGCATTTTTCCCCATCCTCCCCTTGCCCCCCAAAATGACACTTTTAAAAGAATGAAAAGCATCATTTTGTAACGAATAGATAAATAGATAGAACATCACAGTGGAAAAGAGCCCTAATCTCAATGAGGAGGCACTGGGTTGTAACTTTTTGACACTAGTTATACAATCATGGGCAAGTCACTTAAACTTTTTCAAGTTTAGTTTCTTCATCCCTAATCTGGTGCTGATATCTCCTGCCCCACAGAGTTTTGGTGAGGCTTAGATGAAAAAATATAAATATTTCCAGACATAAAGGGATACATAAAATGCCAGCTGTTTTTAGGAGTGCAGTTTTATGTGGCTATGTTTGTTGCACTGATTTAAAGTTACTGAAATTCATTTTCACAATTTAAAAAAAGAAACCATTAGGTTAAGGTGATTTTTCACAAGCCAAGAACTTGACTTCAGATTCTGCATAAGATTCAATTAGCTTTTATCAGTAAATAGTCCCTTCTGGACTTTTTGGGAGGAAAGTGACAGGATCCAACTTCAGCAATTAAAGATCAGTGAATGTAGGGAATTGGGTTACATGGATATTTCTACTGTTCCTTAAACATCATAACTCAAATGCACTATATAATTTGTCCAAAGGATTTCTTCTAGGCAAGACTCAAATGCTTTTTACCATGCAGGAAGACCTGTACTGGAAAAAGTCTAGTTAACATTCTAAAATTGTAAAAATTATGAGAACCCAGTAATGTTTGGAAAAATTTGTGTGCAAATCCCCATTTTAATTTTTTTTTTTTTTAGCGAGGCAATTGGGGTTAAGTGACTTGCCCAGGGTCACACAGCTAGTAAGTGTTAAGTGTCTGAGGCTGGATTTGAACTCAGGTCCTCCTGACTCCAGGGCCGGTGCTCTATCCACTGCGCCACCTAGCCGGGGGCCCCCCCCCCCATATTAATTTTATAAAACTTAGGAATGGGTTTGATTCTTTTATCTTTATGTAAGATTATCATGGTGGCCCTTTATCTTCTGTTCCTTTTTTTTTTAATTTGTAAAAAAATGCAAAAAAATTGTAAAGGCTTACAAGCATGTTACTCTTAAGCATATTGATTTATACAGCAGTTTCATAGGTTTCTGAAATGAACTTTGTTCAAAAGTTTAAGGCCTTTAATTTTGTTATAATGTGCACTTTTAGGTGGTTTCTTACAAAGTGATGAACTGATGGTAGTTTTTGCACCTGTAGTAGATTGAAACAGATCTTGACAGACATTCCTTTTTCAAAGTGGCCTTTTTTTGGAGGGGGGCAGAAAAGAAGAGGTTCAAAATGGAAATCATAAAAAGAAAATATTGTTTAAACACTGGTACTTCTTGTGGGAGCTTTTTCTCTGGGGAAATCATTTATCACTGGTGAATTTTTTTGCAACCAAAAAAAGAAAAGCCCAGTTAGTTTACCTGGTTAAGAAAACTTTTTGGGGGTATGAGGAGAATATAATATCTTTTTAGCATCAGTTTAGAATTGTTTGTGTAGGCAGCTTACTTTTGAAGGTGACTTTATGGTCATTAGGTTGAGCTATTTTTCCTTTAAAAAACATTAAAAATTAATAACTTATAGAATTCATATAAGTGCATTAGATGACTAGTAGTGGTCATGGTGTTTTGTATCTTCTGTATCTTGTATTGATGAGAGTGAAGCCTTGCCTTTTTAGAGAGAGCAATAATTTGGAAGCAAGTCTTCTCTTTAGTCATGATAGCTCAAGCTCCTTGAAAGTGAGAATGGATTCATTTTTGTCTTTGTATCCTTACAGCCTAGCATAGTGCCTGGCATATATAGATATAGATATATATAGTTGGACATTATTAAATGCATTTATTTTAAAAAGCATTTATTAAAATGCTTGTTGATCTTGAGTGTTTAGTAAAAGGTGGACTGCAAAGGAAAAAAATTTTTTAAACTTGTATTAGCCCATGAATTCAGTTTTGAAATGAAAAAAAGTTCTTCTTTTCTATTAAGAAAAAGCAAAAAGTAATGAGATTTTTAAAAAATGTTACTTGAATCAGAAAATAAGTGTGCTGGGCTAATTTTTTGAAGAAAGTAGTGATCATTTCGTAAAATAACTTAACTAAAATATCAAAGGAATGGACTATTTCCTTAAACTGCAACAAGTAGACACTTTGCCTTTGTGCCAAATATCTGAAATTTCCTAAGCACTTAAAAAAAATTCTTGGAATAAAAGGAAGTGCCAATTTTGGATATTTGCTATACTAAACATTCACTCTATACTATTGAGTGAACTTAGTGGCATTACAATGTGGAATCCAGGTCACTGGCTGATTTTAGTTATCAGTTCCGCTTTTTCCTTTCTCCTTCACTTTCTACCAATTGAGTTTGGATTTCTTGTATTTTTTTATTATAACAAGAATTGTGGGGCCTGGAATAAATGAAAATGATAAAATAGTAAGCTTTTATTAAGTCCTTGCTGTGTTTCAGGTACTGTGCTAAACCCTGGGGAATCAAAGGCAAAAGATGGTCCTTGCCCTTGGGGAGCTCACTCTAATGAGGGAGACAGCAAGCAACAGATATGTACAAAGAAACTGCATACAGGATACAGACGAAAGGCATTAGGTTTTTAGCTGATACTTGAAGGAGGCTAGGGAGGCCGGGAAGAAAAGATGAGTAGGGCCAACTCTAGGTATAGAGGCAGCCAGAGAAAATGCCTGGAGCTGAGAGAGGTAGTCTCATTCAAGGAACATCAAGGAGGCCAGTGTCACTGGGTCTCAGAGTACCCGATGTGATGTGGTGGGGGCTGTAAGGTATTAAAAAGATTGGAAAAGTAGTTGCTGGGAAGCTAGTTTATGAAGGGTTTTGGACAACAAACAAAAATTTTTGTATTTGATCCTGGAAAAAAGGAGCCACTAGAGTTTGAGTTTGGGAGTGACAAGTCAGCAAGACATGGTGGAAAGGACTCTGGACTTCGAGTCTAGGGCCCTGGGTTCAAATTCCTGATCCTTTTACTATCCATGCAGCCTTGGGCAAATCATTTAGCCCCTTAAGGCTTCAATTTCCTCCTTTGGAATTTAGAGGATTTTACAACCTGATCTTTTAGATCCCTCAAACTCTATAATCCTATGAAGCTACTTTTGGTAGTACCACATTTTCTGCCACCTGCATTTTAATTTTTCTGTCTTTAACTTATTTTTTATTTTTGCTAATTTTTAGCTGAAGTAGCCTTGGACTACCATACCACCATGAACTCTGGAAAAAAATTTAGAAAACTTAAGCACAAGGGCTAAGGTATTCATTTGGAGTGGATATATTTGCAAACCGTTTTGTTTTTCTCCTTGATTGTGAAGTAAAGAAACTTCTGAGGTGTGACATTGAACTTTCATTATGGATAAATATGGACAGGGAGTGTCAAGGGACCTAGTGAGAATCTCCCAGTTGGGTGGACCCTTTGTGGAGGATTTATTGGGTGATATAGACAAGAATAGCACAGAATAAGAGAGTAAGGGGTAGTGTTTCATTTACTTCCTTAGAGGGGGTTACCTGCATTGATGGGATTATAGGTCCATTGAAGTGATATTAATAGTTGTAGTCAAGACTTTATTGTATTTTGTAAGATGTCGAGGGGGTTGCAGAAGTTTTTTGTAAAATAGACCCTTCTAGGAGGAGCTTCTGATCCATTTGAGAAGCCTTTTTAATACATAAAATAATATGTAAATACAAGTTACTCCATATTATGCATTTTAAGCATACAGAATGCTGTAGAGGATTGGAAAGAGGGAGAATAATGTTGGGCTTGAGTAGGTGGGGAAGGCTTCCTGGTGAGTGTGAAACTTGAATGGAGAGAATTTAGATAATAAGGACATCCCAAGCCTGGGGAATTCTAGCTTGAGCAAATGCATATAGGTGGGAACAAGCTTGGTGTGAGTAGATAAGAGATTTGTTTGACTAGAATGGTTGATTTGGAGGAGTTATGGAAGAATACTTTGTAAAGAAAAATCAGACTATATCATAGAGAGTTATTGCTTTCAATTAAATTCATCATTAAGTCCCCTCTGTGTGGAAGGTACTGTTTTAGGTATGGGGAGTGCAAATGCAAATATGAAGGAGCCAATTCCTGTCATCAAAGAATTGGTATTCTACTTGGCTTGGTGTGGAAAGATGCATACTTGAGATGCAGATGTCAATATAAAGTTATTTAAGAGTGAAAGGATGCTAAATTGGGCAATCAGGAAGGTTTCCTTCAGGAGGTAATATTTGAGGTGAGCTTTGAAAGAAGATAAGAAACTTTAGGCTTGGAGATGAGAAGATATGCATTCTACTTGAGGGAGGATAGCTTGTTTGAATTCATGAAGGTAAGAGATGGAATTTCCAGATTCTTGGAAGGTTTTGTAGTGCAATTGGGGTGGAATTTGGGTTCATGAAAGGAAACAATATGAAATGTTAGATTGGTACCAGATGATAAGGCCTTAAGAACTAGGCTGAGCAGTTTATTATTTTTTTATGTTTTTGTTTATTTATTTGGTAGTTTCTTCTGAGTCAACAAGGTGGCATGGTGCATGTGTTAAATGTAGAATCAGGAAGAACTGAGTTCCAGTCTTGCCTCAGACATATACTTGTTGTATGACCATGGACAAGCCAAGTAGCCTCTCTGCCTCAGTGTCTTCACCTTTAAAATGCAGATAAAATTGTACTTGCCTCACAGAATTGTACTGAAGCTCCCATGAGATAATGAGCAGTTTATTATAAAGATCATAGGAAACTATTAAAAGTTTTTGAGCAAGAGAATATGATCAGACCTGTGACTTGTGAAGATTATTTCAGCTATTTTCTGGAAGATGTATTAGAGATGAGAAACAAGAAAAGCAGTTATGGGCTGTTGCAATAGTCTAGGTGAGGGCTGATGAAGGCCTGAACTAGAGCAATGGCCATCTGAATGAAGAGGGGATAGATAAGAGAGATGTTGGGGAGGTGGAGCTGATAGCCCTTGATGGGCTCTGCAGGGGAGGAGTAGCTTCAGCAGCATCTGACATTCATATAGCACTTTAAAGTTTGAAACAATATCTCATTTGAATCTCCCACTAACCCTGACATGTAGGTGTTATTTACAGATGAGAGAAGTTAAGTGACTTATTCAGGGTTATACAGCTAGCAAGGGTTGGATGTGCAGTGTGAACCCAGGTCTCCCAGCGTTCTGTCCCGCATTCTATATAGCCTGAGAAGACAGAAGGGAAGAGTCAAGACTGACTGAAGTTATGAATCTTGATGACTAGACAGATGGTGGCAACCTTTGTAGAAATAGAGGAATTTGGAGGTGGGCAGAGTTCAATGGAAGAAGATAATACGTTTGAAATGTCAAAGGGATAGCCATATGGAAATATCCAGCGTTGCCCTTGGTGATGGAGTACTGGAGTTAAGATGGTATATTAGATTGAGAAAAATGGGAGTTAATTGCATAGAGATAGTCAACTGGAGCAGATGAGATCACCCAAGGGATAAGATTCAGAATGGGAGGAGTCTAAGGATAGAGACTTATAGAACTCCCATACTTAAATATGAGGGGCTAGATGATATACCTAAGGATATTGAGAAGGAACTATCAGATAGGCAGGAAGACCAGGAGAAAACTGTGTCATGTAAACCAGGGGAGGAGAGAATGTCTAGGAAGATATTTCTAATTAGAAAACTGAGAAGTAAAGGAGATGTGCACTGAGAAAAGGTCATTGGATTTAGTATTTAAGATCCTTTAACACCTATAGCTAGGTGGTATAGTGGTACAGTATCTTTGCCGAGAAAACCCCAAATGGGGTCATGAACAGCACCTCCTACTTCTTTCTCGGTCAAGTGACTTGCCCAGGGTCACACAGCCAGTAAGTGTCAAGAGTCTGAGGCTGGATTTGAACTCAGGTCCTCCTGAATCCAGGGCCGGTGCTTTATCCACTGAGCCACTTAGCTGTCCCTACTTCTTTCTCTTAATCCCATGACTCTACTGAAACTACTCTCAAAAGGTTATAAAGAAGTGGAGGGAGTACGAGTAGATAATACCAAGATATTGGTAGTGAAAGAGCTATTAGGATACTAAGGTAATGGCAGATTCAAGTGGAAAAAAAAAATGTTTTGTAAAGAATGAGGGACATTTAGACATGTTTATAGGATTTGTTAAGTAAAACCAGTATTTGGGGAGACATTCAACATAAGACTGGGCAGTGGGCTGATGCAGTGGATAAAGCACCAGGCCTGGAATCAGGAAGACCTGAGTTAAAATCCAGCCTCAGATACTTACTAGTTGTGTGACCCTAAGCAAGTCATTTAACCCTATTTGCCTCAGTTCCTCATCTGTAAAATGAGCTGGAGAAGGAAATGACAAACCACTTCAGCATCTTATCAAAGAAAACTCCAAATGGGTCATGAAGAGTCAAACACGACTTCGTAACAACAAATTGCAGCTGGGTGACCCATTGGATAGAGCACCAGCCCAGGAGTCAGGAAGGCTCATCTTCCTGGGTTCAAATCTGACCTCAGATACCTAACACCTTTGTAAACCTGGGCAAGTCAAGTAACCCTTTTTTACCTCAAGTTCCTCATTTCTGTAAAATGAATAGGAGAAGGAAATGGCAAACCATTATGGTATCTATGCCAAGAAAATCCTACATAGGGACATGAAGAATCAGACATGACTAACAAACAACTGAACAATAACAAGTCAACATGAGAGAAAAGGAGTGACTGAGGGGGCCAGTTCTGGGAGGAGAAAGTAGGAGTCATGATTTGATATGATAGACAATAGGGAGCCATTGCAAGTTATTGAGCAGGAAGAGTGCCGTTATAACATTAGTAAGAAAAGTAATCTGATGACCAGCATAAGTGAGGGATTTCCTTATTTGGTGAAGTTCTCAACATTCTCTCTTTTTTGTGAATGACATTTGTTGCATCAAGCTTGGGAACATTGCAGAACCTACTAAATAAGTGAGATTCATAGTGACTCAGAATTGGGCCTATTTATCTACACTGGACAAACAAGTAGATGAAGAATTCCTATTGTCCAGATTATGATAAACTATTGAGTTAGACAACCAGTAGAGGAGGTCCATCAGCATATTATCTTGTGCTACAAATGCACAACGAATTGGGCTCAGGACCAAAAGGAAAGCGGGCAAGATTGTCTTTGGGAAGTTGCAGTTCTTCAAATAATCTCAAGCTCTGAAACAAGTCCATCTTCTTAACAACAATGGCTATATGGCTACAAATCTTGGAATCAGTCTTCAAAGCCCTGAAATTTTTTCTTTCGGTGAGGCAGTTGGGGTTAAGTGACTTACCCAAGGTCACACAGCTAGTAAGTGTCAAGGGTCTGAGGTCAAATTTGAACTCAGGTCCTCCTGACTTCAGGGCTGGTGCTCTATCCACTGCGTTACCTAGCTGCCCCCAAAGCCCTGAAATTAAGATCACTCAAAGGTCAGTGGAGAGGTGCACGGTGAATCCAAACAATCTGCATCATTTGTTTTGGAGTCTTCACTTCTGATTTCCTCAGTGTAGGGAACTCCCAGCTTGTAAACTCTTTCCACTAAAGCCGACTGGCAACTTTCATATGTGCCAGAAACAGACTTTGGCCCAGTTCTTCCTGATAGGCAGTGTGGTATACTATCCCTTGGGGAATTGCTCTGGAGAAATTGAATCAAGCAAAAGTTCTCAACGTATGGTCTGGAGACCTTTGGGCCTCACCAGGATCCTTCTAGGGGGTCCTCAATGTCAAAACTATTTTAATAATACCATTAAGATGCCATTATTTCTCATAGAGTAAATGTAAATAAAACCCACATAAAAAGAAAGCTCTTTGGGGGAATCCTCAGTCATTTTCATTATAAAAGGGACCTAGAGACCAGAAGTATTTGGAACTTCTGGAGTAAAATTTGCCATCAGAGAAATTTTTTTGGAGGAAAAAATGGAGGCTGGTCTTGTAAGGACCTTAAGGAGTAATTGATTGCTTATGTGCTGCATTGGTATCCATGCAGTGTCAAAAGATCTGATTAAAGATCCCTAGCATGCTAAGTGAACCCACTTTGGTGACCTTAAGGGAGGACATGGCCAGAATTGTAGAAGATAGATGGACATGGATGGGGGCTGCAGTCAGCATGGTTGGAGAGAATGCCCACATTGATAAAATCACAAATCCATTGAAGTAATTTGATGGAAGTGTAGGGGATGGGACTAGAAGCATGATGTGATATACAAAGCACTGGACTAAGGCAGGGACAGTAATAATGGAGATAAAGGCATGAATTTGAGACACTGGGAAGAAATCCTGAGGGACTGACTCTCAGGCTGCCATAGAGTGAATGCTGGGTAGATCTAGGAAAACCTGGGTTTGAATATTGCCACATTGACTAGGTCTGTAAATCACTTCTCACACTGTTTCCTTATCTGTAAAATAGGAATATTATCAATAGTACTGTAACATAGTATTTTCTGGATTCTTATAGATCTGTAGGACCTCAGTGGTAGTTGTGAAGATCAAGTGAAATGTATATAAGACTGACTTTTAAAATACTCTGTAAAGGTCAGTTACTGTTACAGAATTTACTGGTTGGTTGGATCTAGGGAATGAAAGATAAGACAGAAGTCAAGCCTAGGGGATGGGAGAAATGTGGTAGATTCATTTGTGCTAGCAAATTGCTATTTGTTTTCTCAGAGGCAAGTTTTAAGAAAGGAGATGATACATGATTGCTCAATTTACAATCACAAAAAAATTCCAGTAGAAAATATTAATTAGTATCATAAAAATAATTTTAATTTTTTTCTTTTGGGGGTATGTGTGTGGAAATTTGAAAGTGAAAGAAGTAGCTTAAAAAAATAATAGAATACTCCATTCACAAGTTAAGATAAACTTATAGTTCACTTACTGCTTTACATATGTATAATTCAAAAGGAATTAACACCAGGAGACTTAGTATATTTAAACAGCTTATAGCCAGCTACATATTGTGATATTCTTAATATTTATATTTTAAATTGGCCCGAGTGGAGAGAAAATTCCCAGTGAAGTATAAGACTCAATCTTCCTAGCTCCACCTCATTGCTTGAGGACATAAGGTTAGGTCAGCAGGAAGATGGATGTTGGGACATGGTGAAATGACAGTTTATTCTTCCATGCACTTATGTTTTCCAAAGGTGCTTGGTTTTTTTTTTTTAAACCTTAAACACTAATGCATACTTGTTTTGGTTAGATTTTTTTTTTGAGCTCTATTTGCTTAGAAATGAAAAAAGCCTTTCCTTTTTTTTTTGTTGACCCTTAAAAAGTCAACTGTCTGCATTTATTTAGTATAGTTTCAATATAACACATTTGCTATATTACATTAGGGAGTTTGTAAATGATTTAATTTTGTACTTCTATTGACTGCTATCTTAAAGCTGGTAAAAAATGTGAATGTTGCTAAGTTATTTATTGAAAATTATATAGTGCAACTCTTTCTCTTTAACATCATGTACATGAAATAAAGCATAATTTATATTTTTCTTCTAAACATTTAGAACAAAAGTTTCATGTTTGGAGGAATTCAGAAGAGGGAGAAGTAGACGGGTATGGTTCTTAAAAGCTTTATATTAAATTCATCTTAATTTTTCTCTAACAGTTTTCTCATTTTCTTTTCTATTTTTTGAAAGTGTTATAAACAATGCTAGCTAAATAATAATGATTAAAGATGCTGCACAATATAACATTTAATGGAAAATATTTTCTCTTACTCTTGGAGTATTTGCTAAAGACCTTCTTGAGCCTTTTACCATGACATATCTTTTAGTTTTTGCTTATTTATCCAATTTAGTTATATGTTCCAGGGTTTTTTGGAGTAGGAAAAAAGCCCATTTCATTCTTCTTGCAGGATTGTTTTAAAAGTGTCAACATTCTGGCTTTGGTTACAAAGACTGGATCCACTTTTTTTGTGTGTGATAATTATTGATGGAGGTTGGCTTATTCCTAAAATAAGCTTAGGATTTCATGATGTTTCATACTGCTTCTTGCACCATTCCTTATAGAGAAAGATCTCACCAATTCTTCATTGTTGTTAGAGGTGAGAAAAAATGAATGCTCTTTAAGTATAAGAAGACCTCTATGGTTGAGGATTTTATCATCCTTTGGAATAAAGTGTGCTTCTTGTGCCAAGCCAAGCTTTTCCCCCAAGGCATGACTTTTTTATTATTTTGCTAGCACCTTTGTACCTTACTGAGGCAAAAATGGAAGTGGGGAATGATGGAATGATATTCTGCTCCCCTCTTGCCCCCAATTCTTTGTATGTCTGGATTCTTAATGATGGGCTGATTAAAAATAAATAGGCATAAAAAAAAAACAAAAATAAATAGGCATTCCACACATATTCAGAGACTTAAAGATTCACATGGGTTAATCAGCCTCTTTAAATTGGAAAATCATTTCCTCTCCTCACTCCACCCCTCCACTGGAACCAATTTCTTTCATGTCATAGTATGAATTACTTAAATCAGACAATTAGGACCTTGAGAGTTGGAAGGAACCGTGGAGGTTGTTGAGGGCAATCTTCTTATTCTGTGGATGAGGAAACTGAGCTCTCTTAGGTGACCTGACCAATGGTATACAGTTGTGTTTGGAATCTAGGCCTTTGGACTCCATCAGATCAACATGTAGGAGAAATTTGCAGCATAGGAGGAAGAAAAGAGTAATTTTTGGAGCAGGAGGGCAGGCCCAGGTGGAGTGGAGGATTGACAGAAGACAGTGTGACATTATTGTGGAGAGAGGAGTCAGGAGGTAGGAGGTGGGAGAGGGGTTCCAAAGGGAGTAGGATTGTGCCAAAGAAAAGCTTTGCATGCTTTGCAATTTTCTGAGAGCCCCTGATGGCAGCTGCTGTGTCACTGAAAATCTTTCATTCTGTCTTTGGCATATGTGCCTTAATGAGCGTTTGGTGGAAAGGACTAATTTAAAAGACTTTATGTGGTTAAACATAAAATTTTCAGTGGCTGGATTTTCATCTCAAGCCTTGTGAATTCAGGCTATATTTGTTATCACTCCTACTGAGAACATACATTTCAAGTGACCAAAGAGCATCTTCTCCCCCCTCCCCCCACTTTGGCTTAAGAAATCAGGAAAATTTGGGAAGGCTGCCAACAAGTCCTCTAAAGAAATTATTTCCGTGGTCCATCCTCTCAGTTTAGCCTATTTCCTCCCCAGTTAATATGGAGATATCTATATCTATTGAGTGCAGTAGAATGAAGTGGGAAGAGTGTTGGTTACTGAATTAAAATTATAGTTCTGCCATTTAGTCTAAGTCACTCACGTGTCAAGGCTTTAGGAGGGGGTTGGACTAGATGGCTTCTGAGGTCCTTTCTATCTATGGTCCTGTGAACCCTGGACAAGGCCACCATAACCTCCCACCTGATCTTTTCATCTATAAAATAGGGATAATTACATTTGCATTACATACCTCACATGTTGTGAGGAAAGAACTCTGCAAACCTTAAACTCAATATAGATGTGAGTTATGATGCACCTCTAACCTATTTCCTGCCTCCGTTGTTATTGATATGGTATTTAAAGATTTCTCCGAGGGGTTTTCTAGACTCTGGTCTTTCACAACTCCTAAGGCTGTGTTGTGTTTGGTCAACTTTCTTGTTCAGTTACATGGAGTGAAAATGATATGTTAATATGGAGTGGAACTCGTTAGTTTGCTTGTTGACAAATTCTTCAAGGGAGGTTTTGTTGTTCAGTCCTTTCTGACTCTTTGTGACCCCATTTGGGGTTTTCTTGGCAGAGATACTGGAGTGGTTTGCCATGTCCTTCTCTAGCTTATTTTACAGATGAAGAAACTGAGGCAAACAGGATTAAGTTACTTGCCTGGGGTCACAGAGCTAATAAATGTCTGATGTCAGATTTGATGAATTTAGGTCTTCCTGACTTGCCACTCTATCCCTTCTGCAACCTTGCTGCTCTTCAGTAGAGGTTGCCAGGTGAATATCTTTGTTTTCTGAGGAGTGGAGAGACATTTTAAGGGGTTGATTGAATTGGACAGAGGGGGGAGGAAGGCATGTAGCTAAATCAGCTACTCTATTGTAGTAAGGAGTAAGGTATAGCTGAAACGGTTGGCTTTGGAGGTAGTTGTGATTACTTGTCCTCATTTTTTTAATTGTTTAAGTTACAAAAACTGCTAATTTGTTAGAGATAATAACAATGTGAAAATAAATTCATATTTCTCCTTTTTATGTAATCAGCCTTTTCTTAACAGTTTGATCATTAGCACTGAGTCTTGGTTAGTCTTCCTAAGAACTTTCAGCATTCAGCAGATATATTAGGTGCTTACTGTGTGCTTAGTTATGTGCTAGGTTCTGGGGTCATAGGGCCATAGCTTTAGAGTTAGAAGATGTTCCCGGGCATTTTTAGTTCCGCTCCCTTGTTTTATGAGGCCTAGAAATGCTAGATGAACTGTTTAAGATCACACAGTTAATAAGTGCTACATCAGAAATTCAAACCCAGGTCTTCCAATGCTTTCTGTAAAGAAATAGACCTTGCCTTCGTGGATTCACAGTTTAACAAGAAGATAAAAGAGGCCCATGACTGTAATAGAATGGGAAGGGCACTTGATTTGGAGTCAGGATCTGGGTTCAAATTCTATCATTAAGTAATTTTACCTCTCTGGGTCTCGGTTAACTAGCTTTTAAATAAAACAAGGAGGTTGGACTAGATAGTCTCTAAGATTTCTTCCAGATCTGAGTGAAAAATGTTTGTAAAACAAAGTGCTATGAGGAAGGTTCTTTCTGACTTTGAAGAAGGGCTGGAGGAAGATATCGGGAGGCTTCTTAGAGGAGGTATCATTTTAACGTATGGGCAAGAATTCAGCAGGTGAAGAGAGTAGATCAGTCACTTGACTAGCATTTTGGATGATCTTTACTAACCAGCAGGTGAAGTTGAATTCTATTTAGGAGACAATAAGGAGCCCTTAAACACTTTTCCCCAGAAGTATCCTGATCTTAAAGCATAAGAAAGATGATTTGGGGTATCTTGGAAGTAGGGAGAGAGTTGAGGTGAGAACAAGGGGAGAGAGTGATGTTCAGAATAGGATTAAAAGGTATATAATCAAAGGATACTACTAATGATTAATGAGGAGTTGGTGGTGTAATTCATTTATTTAGTAAACCTGTTAAGCCTCAGTGGTGATACAAAGACAAAAAAAATCAGTCGTCTCAGTTCTCAAGGAGTTTACATTTAATTTGTTGGGTGCCAAGGAATAACACGAAAATTTAAATTCAAATTAATTTCTGGGGATGAGGGTGACCTAACAGGTGGGGAATCAGGATCAGCTTTGGCTAGGAAGGAGGGGGCAGTTGAGCTGAGCCTTTAAGGAAACAAGAGTGAGGAAGGTTTGCATTTTAGGCATATATGACAGCCTATATAAAGACACAGAGAAGGGAAATATGAAAGAGCAAGTGCTGCAAAATGTGTACGTGTGCAAGCACACTAGAGAGGGGGGAGAGGGACAGAGAGAAGGAAATAGAATGTGCAAAAAGCTTCAGTAGATAGGCTGGAGCAGATTGTGAAAACTTGATCTTGATCCTAAAGACATTTGGGAGACACTGGAGCCAGGGAGTGACATTATCAGACTTCTGCTTTAGGGAGATCATTTTAGCCATTAGGTGGAAGAGTCTGGAATGCAGAGGGGAGAAATGGAGTTAGAGGAGACCAATTAGGAGACTCAAAGTCTAAATGATAGGTAATAAGCACCAGAACTAGAGCGGTGATTTTGTAAGAGGAGGTAGAAGACTTGGTAACTGATTGGCTATGGGGGCTGAAGGAGTGTAAACAATCAAGCAAAGATGGATCCTGGATGATGGGGAAAGGATGGTGGTCTTCAACACATATATATGTTAGGAAGAGGGGAGAATTTAAGGGAAAGAAAATGAATTTTGTATTGGATATGTTAAGGTTGAGATGAATATTGGACATTTTAAAAACATTTTTTTATTTTTTGGTGGGGCAATGAGGGTTAAGTGACTTGCCCAGGGTCACACAGCTAGTAAGTGCCAAGTGTCTGAGGTCGGATTTGAACTCAGGTCCTCCTGAATCCAGGGACAGTGCTTTATCCACTGCGCCACCTAGCTGCCCTGAATATTGTACATTTAATTAGGAACAGACACTTGTTTATTTAGATTTGTAACTCTACAGAGACTGTATAGATTTGAGTCATCTGCCTAGAGGTAAAATGAATCCATAAGACGTGATGAGATCACAGTAAGAGTGTAGAGAGATGGAAAACAAAAAGGATGCAGGACAGAACCCTTGTATTTTACCCCACACATAGAGGGGAAGGACACAGAAAATGATCCAATAAGGGAGACACTTGAGAAGGTTTGGGAGACTGGTAAGTCATTGCTTTGAGCAGCCATGTCAGAAATCTAGTAAGATGAGAATTCAGGAGGAGAGGTCAATGATGTCAAAAGCTGCAAAGATGCCAAGAAGGTTATGGATTGTGAAAAGGTCATCAGATTTGGCAATTTAAAAAATCATTGGTACCTTTGGGTAGAATAGTTTCAGTTATGATGGTCAAAAGCCAAGACTGCAAGGGGTAAAGAGAGGAAAGAAAGTAGAGGTAAACATGTAGACAATTTTTCTAAGAGTTTAACTGTGAAAGGTAGGATGTGCTGTGCCCAAACACACACACACACACACACACACACACACACACACACACACACACACAGTATATGTAGGTGTATATATGCATGTACATATTTTTATATTTATACACTCATGTATTTATATTTGTACATATGTGTATATATAAATTCAGAATGTCAAAATCTTTTCCCTCAAACAACCTCCTTATCTCTTACCTTCCCCATTATTGTTGAGGGCAACACCATCCTCCTAGTCCCCTATGCTCAAAACCTTGGAGTTACTCTGGATTTCTCACTATTTCTCACTCCCCATATCTAAGCTGTTGACAAGACTTGTTGATTTCACCTTTGCAACATGTCTCAGATAGGCTTCTTTCTACTCCGACACTGTTACCACTGTTGTGTAGTTCCCTCATCACTTCACACGTTGATTACTGTAACAGCCTGTTGGTGAGTCAGCTCGCCTCGTCTCTCCCCACTTCAATTCATTATCCATTTAGCCACCAAAATGATTTTCCTAAAACTACCTATCTGATCATGTGACTCCCCCTTACCCAATTAATTTCACTGGCTTCCTATTGCCACCAGGGGCAAATACAAAACACTCAGACATTCAAAGTCCTTCATAACCTAGCCCCTCTTTCCAGTCTTAGATCTTACTTTCCCACACACACTTTTGATTCAGTGACATTGGTCTCCTGACTATTCCATGAACAAGACACACCATCTCTTGGCTTCAGGCATTTTATCTGTCCCTCATGCCTGGAATGCTCTCCCTTCTCTGCCCTAACTACTGATCTCCTGGGCTTTCTTTAAGTCCCAACTAAAATCTTTAACTTCTACAGGAAGCCTTCCCTAACCCCTCTTAATTCCAGTGCTTTCCCTCTTTTAATTATTTCATAATTAATCCTCTATATCTTGCTTTATGTTTATTTGTTTGCAGGTTGTCTCCTTCATTAGATCATAAACTCCTTGAGGACAGGGACTGTCTTTTGCCTCTTTTTGTATTTCCAGTGCTTAGCACAGTGCCTGACACATAGGTGCTCAATAAATCTTTAGTGAATTGAATTAGATTTTTTTTTTTTTTGGTGAGGCAGTAGGGGTTAAGTGACTTGCCCAGGCTCACACAGCTAGTAAGTGTCGAGCATCTGAGGTTAGATTTGAACTCAAGTCCTCCTGACTCCAGGGCCAGTGCTTTTATCTACTGCACCACCTAGCTGCCCCTAGTGAATTGAATTATATACATACACACATGGGATGGTAGGATCAAGAAAGATATTATTTTTCAAAGGAGGGAGAGAGCTGGGTGTGTTTGTAGATTGCTAGATAGGAGGGAGGAGAAGGATGCTTGCAGGAGCATGCCACCTGAGGAGATGAAGGGATGGAGTCAAGGGTATAAATAATGGGGTTGGTCTGGTTGAGAAAAGGAGCCTCCTTTTCCATCAGAGATTGGAGCAAACACTTAGAGGATAGGGGGTGATGAGGAATTTTGAGGTGTAGAATAGGAGTGAAGAGGGAGTTTTTGTAAGGGGCTTCTTCTCTCAAAGTATTAGCATTAAATAAACAAACAAATAAATAGGTGAATGAATAAGTAAATAAAGTATTAAATATTTTGCTTAGAAGGGAGGAGAAAGACTGTGGTGGTGGTAGATTTAAGAAGAAAAGAACAAGTTAGGAGGAACCCCTGTGATGAGTGAGATAGTCATTAGGGAAGAGTAAAAGGATTGCCTTGTTGCGTTGAGGTCCCTTTTCTTATCTTGACTAAACTGAAAAATGACTGGTGGAAGAGATACAAGTTTTCCATTCTAAAACAGGATGATTGCTTGGCAAAAGGTGGTTTGATTGCAATTAACTATAGTTTTTTTAGTTTATATACCCATAATCATGTTACTCATTCAATTAAGTATTAAGCACCTATGTGCAAAGCACTATACTAGGGTTATAGATTAAAAATAGGCAATCCCTACTCTGAAGGATCTTAAATTCTCTGAGGTTGATATGAACATATGAGCATATGCTGAATAAAGACAAAATAAATATTAGAAAGTTAAATACAAGGTAGGAAGGAAGGACACTAGCAATTAAGATTAGGAAAAAGTATCCTGTAAAAGTTGATACTTTTGAACTACTTGAAGAGGTTCACTGAGGTGGAGCTGAGGAGGAGTGCCTTCTAGGCATGAGGGGAGGCCAGAGTAGAGGCCCAGAGATCTGAGGTAAAGTACCCGGTGTGAGGAACAGAGAGAAGGCCAGTTTGGCTGTTCAATAAAGTTCTGGAAGAGGCGTAATGTTTGATGAGGCGGGAAAGATAAGTTGGTGCCAGGTTATGAGGTATTTAAAAGTCGGAGGAGTTTGATTTGGTCCTGGAAGCAAAAGGGAGCCACTAGAGTTTGAATAGATGAATGATGTAGAAAAAGGAAAATCACTTTAAGAAAAAATTTTTTAATAAGTAAGAATCCTCCTTTCCCTGCTTCCCATCAAAAATGAAATAAAAACAAAACCAACATGCATAATGAAGCAAAAGAGATTTCCGCATTTGCTGTGTCCGTAGATTTGGTGCCTTATTCTGCGCTCTCGAGTCTTCTATCTTTCTGTTAGGAGGTGTGTGGGTCCTCTGGAATCCTGTTTGATATAGTCCACTGCTTCTTAATTTTTTTCTCATGTTTTCCAGGTCAGTTTTTGCTATCTTATATTTCCTTCTATTTTAGTCACGTGTCTTTGTTTTCATATCTTACTGTTTCATGGAGTCATTGACTTTTATTTTGTTCATTCTGATTTTCAGGGAGTTTGTTGACTTGGGCAAAGTTTTGTACCTCTTGTGCTAAGGTATTACTTCCCTTTCCACTTCTTTCTTCCATATCTCTCATTTCTTTTTTCAAGTTTCTTCTAATGCTCTTATTTCATTGATTAAAACATTTAGAATGTCTTTTTTTTATCATGTCCAGGAATCGTTGAATTTGTGCCCAAGCTGTATTTTTCTTTGACACTTTGTAGGTGTTTTGGAATTATTCTCTTATGGCTTGGTTACTTGAATGTGTCTGTCTTCATAATAGTTTTTATGGTTGGATTCTTTTTTTATTTGCTCATTCTTCCAACTTGTTTTCTAACTTTGGATTTTATGTTAGGATCAGACTTTGCACACTCCTGGAGGTCAGGTCTGAGCTGGTCCTGTTGCTGTTTTATTGGGTTATTGAATGTCATGTTATTCCAGTATCTCAGGTTGGCAACTGGCAAGCTATTAGCATTCCTAAAATGGTCTGATTCTAGGCCAACTCTGATCAATACTTACCTGGTCTAAGCTTTGCAAATTCCTGACCTGCATTTGGATCTGAGCAATGCTGTTGTTGGATTCAGACACTGTCAATCATTTGGAGAACTCTGCTGGTTCAGAGTGACAGAACTGCAGGCTACCTTTTGGTCTGGGATTCCTGCTCAGGTTATTTTTCTTCAGGTTTTGTACTGGACTAGAAGTTTGAACTGAGACTCTCTACTCCTGGGGGCCAAGTCATACTGCTACTGCTTGTTTTCCTCTGTGCATAGCTCTTGGCCTGTTGCTGGTTTCTTATTTTGGTAGTCACATTTCTATTGATAAAGCTGCTGGTTGGTACCTGTTTCCGCAACCCACATGATGTTAGGATGCCCATGTGGGTCTAGGACCTCCTCTTGTTCTGGTGCACAGGCTCTGCTTCTGCTGGAGTTCTTCATGCACTGTGCTCTTGGCTAAAACCCATTCTCAGTGTCCACAGACCTCTATGACTCCTTATGCTTGTTGTGGGTTAGAAAAATGACACTGTGATTTACACTTGAATTTGCCCATTAGAATTTCATCTGGTGCATTTTTTGGATCTGTTTAGAGGAGTTTGGGAGATGGAGGGAAGCACTCTGTATGTCTTCCTGCCAATCCCACCATGTTGGCTCCATATCAGGATTTTCAGCTGTATTGGAGTGAGGGGAGAATTGTGGCCCAGAGATCAAGTGGGGAGCCATTACAATAGTCTAAGTGAAAGGTGATAAGGGCTTGAACTAAGGTAGTACTTGTTTGAGTAGAGTGAAAGATTTAGATATAGACACAGTAAGATACGACAACTGATTGAGTATGTGGAGTGAGGATGGAAAGCAAGTAATTGAATAATATTGAGATTATGAACTGCAAGACTAGAAGAATTTCAGTAGAAATGAGAAGTTTGGAAGAGGAGCAGATTATGTGGTGGGAGAGAATGTGTTTCTTTTTTGGACAGTTTGAGATTATGTTACTGAGATACTTAATTTGAAATGTCCAAAAGGCAACACCTCCAGGTGATGGGGCATAATTCAACCCAACTGGAATTTTAAGATCACTGAATGAGAGTAGACAGAGAAAAAACCAGGCCCAGGATCTAGTCTTGGGGAGCTTTCATAGTTGAGGACTGGAGTAAGGGACAGGGCATTTCTTGATCACCTGCTACGTGGTGGGCATTATATTTGTGGGGCACTGTACTAAGCACTTTACATACATTATCTTAGTTGATAAGGAAGATTAGTGAACTGAGGAGACTTAGAAATGCTTAGACAAATAGGGGAATCAGCAGGGAATGGTGTCACAAAATGGTGGTCAATAATGTTGGATGCTGGAGAAAACTCAAGAAGAACGAGGAGTGTAAAACTCATTATTTTGGATTAAAAGGTCATTGGTAATTTGGAGGGTGATGAAATTGGAAGCCAGGTTGCAAAAGGATGAGGAGCTAATGAAAGGAGGGGAAACTGAGGCAGAAAATGTAGGCAGCTTTTTTCTAGAAGTGGCTAAGAATCCAGTCCAGTTAACGTTATGTTGTTGTTTTGTGCTAGGCACTGTGTAAGCACTGGAGAAGGGAGGAACAATGTGGAATGATAGTTTGGGTTGGATGCTAGTCCTTTTTTTTTTTTTTGGCGAGGCAATGAGGGTTAAGTGACTTTCCCAGGGTCACACAGCTAGTAAGTGTCAAGTGTCTGAGGCTGGATTTGAACTCTGGTCCTCCTGAATCCAGGGCTGGTGCTTTATCCACTGCACCACCTAGCTGCCTTGATGCTAGTGCCTATTGAAGTTTTTTTTAAGGATAGTGGAAATTTAGGAATATTTGAAGGCAGTAGGTGAAGAACTAGCAGGTAGAAGGGATGATTGCAAATGGCTGGAAAAGATGGGAAAGAATGACATCAAAGACACATGTAGAAGGAGAGGCAGTGTTATGGATAGAGGAGTGTGGTTGAGGTCAAGAAGACATTAAAAACCCATTGCAGACTCTTCTTACTAGCTGTATGACTCAGGGCTAGTCACTTAGGCTTTTTCTGGCTCTATAAAATGAGGTTAAGAAGAGTTACTTCACTGATAGAGACTGGGGCAACAGATTCAGTAAGGGATATCAAGGGGTTTTGAGAACAGAAGGGAAAGAGGCAGCTTATAACAAATGCTTTCTCAGTAAAGTAAAAGGTGATAGGATGATAGGATGGGGAGAGGGGAAAGTTTGGGAAGGCTTGAGGAAAAAGAAGGCTTGGAAAATAGCTTTTGCAGGGAATGAGGTAGGGAATCAATCAGTCAGAAAGCATTTATAAAGTGTTTACTATATGCTAGTCACAGTGCTAAATGCTGGAGAGATAAAGGCAAAAGAGAGTCCCTGTTCCTGAGGTACTCACACGTAATTTAATGGGGGAGACAAGTAAACAAATACGCAGAAATGAGCTATACAAGGAGAGAAGAAGAGAGAAGACACTGGAATTAAGAGGGATTGGGAAAGGCTTCCTTTAGAAGATGGGATTTAATTTTTTTTTTTTTGCACGAGGCACTGGGGGTTAAGTGACTTGCCCAGGGTCACACAACTAGTAAGTGTCAAGTGTCTGAGGCCAGATTTGTACTCAGGTCCTCCTGAATTCAGGGCTGGTGCATTATCTACTGTGCCACCTAGCTGCCCCCTAGAAGATGGGATTTTTTTTTTTTTTTTTTTAGGCAATGGGGGTTAAGTGACCTGCCCAGAGTCACACAGCTAGTAAGTATCAAGTGTCTGAGGCTGGATTTGAACTCAGGTACTCCTGAATCCAGGGCCGGTGCTTTAACCACTGCGCCATCTAGCTGCCCCAGAAGATGGGATTTTAATTGAGAATTGGAGCAAGCTAGGGAAGGTTGGAGGTGGAAATGAGAAGTGAGAACGTTCCAGGTATATGGGACAAATTCCTGGAACCTAGAGAGGAGTGTCTTGTTCAAAGAACAGCAAGGGAGGCCAGTGTTATGTCACTGGATTTCAGAGTTAGGATTGGGGTGGGAGGCTCATCGTGACATGAAAGAGGGTAAGGTATTGAAAAGCTTTGAATGCCAAACAGGATTTTGTATTTGACTGTAGAAGTGATATGGAACCACTAGAGCTTACTGAATATGAGGTTTGAGGGTTCTATGGTCAGACTTACACTTGAGAAAAATCAATTGGGGAGGATGGACTAGAAAGAAGAGAGATTTGTGGCAGGCTATTGAACTAGTCCAAGTATGAGGTGGTGAGGGTCAGTACCAGGTAGGTTACAGTGTCAGAGGAGAGAAGAGTATGCATTTGAGAGATGTTGCAAAGCTGAAATCGACAGGTCTTGGCAACAGATTTGATATAGGGTGAGAGTGAAAAGTCAAGGATGACAACTATGTTGCAAGCCTGGGGGACTGGGAAAGAATGGCGGTACCCTCGACAGTAATAAGGAAGTTTGGCAGGAATGAGAGTTTAGTGGGAAAGATAATGTGACAAGGTGAGGCCCCATTGAACATAAGCCTGTGTAGAATACCCATTCAACAAAATAGTGTGACTTCCTTCAGCTCTTGTAAATTTATGAATAGGACTTGAGGTGGTGGGAATAATCCATGGCTGAGATTTGGCATGAGATGCCTGGCAGGATTTGAGACTAGAAGAATGGTATAGAGTTAAATTGATTAATCAAAGGTCAGCATTGGGAAGGGAGAAAAAATGAAGTAAGACTAATGGGCTTGTTGAGAAATTATTGAACTGGTAAAGAAAGTACTGAGGGCTACAGAGATTTGAAGTCCAGAAGAGAGTGAAGAATAGGTTTAGAAGGTGTGAGGCACAGGGATAAATATATTGACAGGAGGTTAGGGCCAGATGGAGGAATATTAAGATTTTTGATCAAGGAAATGTAACATTTGTGAGTAATAGTGAAATGGAGTAATGGAATTTTAGCATGTTGAGGGACTGAGAGGTTACCGTGTTTGAGAGAGCTACAGCATGAATATTGTAAAGGTGTCAAGAATTGGGGAGGAGAGGAAGTGAACCAGGTGCTTTATTCCTTTAGAAAGGAGGAAGAGTAGTCTAGGAGCTAGTTGACAGCAGCTACCAATGGGAAGAATTTCAGTGGAGTAAATCATTGGGTTTATTGGTCATGGATTGGAGTTATGTTTCTTGAAAGACCAATGGGGTTTCAGGTGAATAAAGCACAACTGTCTTTAGAGTACCCACTTAAGATCATAGATTTAGATCTGAATGGGAAACACTACCTCATTTTACTGAAACTGAGAAGTTATAACCTGTTCAAAGTCACAAAAGTAGCGGGACAGTTGTGTCTACCCTATTCAGAGGTTAGATCTATATGAGTCCTCCAATTTCAGTACTCTTTCCACTGTACCCCACATTGCTTTTTTTTTTTTTGCGGGGCAATGGGGGGTTAAGTGACTTTCCCAGGGTCACACAGCTAGTAAGTGTCAAGTGTCTGAGGCCGGATTTGAACTTAGGTACTCCTGACTCCAGGGCCGGTGCTCTATCCACTTCACTACCTAGCCGCCCCCCCACATTGCTTTTTAAGTGAAAAAAATTTAATAGTATTTTATTTTGTTTTGTTCCAATTACATGTAAATAGATTTTTCAACATTCATTTTTGTAAAATTTTGAGTTCCAAATTTTTCTCCCTCCTTCCCTTCCTTCCCCCCTCCCGAAGCCAACAAGCAAACTGATAGAGGGTTGTATGTTACAATCATGTTAAACATATTTCCACATTAGTCATGTTGTGAGAGAAGACTCGGAACAAAAGTGAAAAATATAAGAAAGAAGAAACAATAGCAACAACAACAAAAAAAGTAAAAGTAATATGCATTCAGATTCCACAGTTCTTTTTTCTGGAGGTTGATAGCATTTTCCATCATGAGTCTTTTGGAATTGTCTTGGATGATTGTATTGCTGAGAAAAGCTAAGTCTATTACATTTGCTCATTATACAATATTGCTGTTAATGTGCACAATGTTCTCTTGGTTCAGCTCATTTTCTTCAGTACCAGGTCACGTCTTTCCAGGTTTTTCTGAAATTTGCCTGCTCATCATTTCTTAAAGCACAATAGTATTCCTTTACATTCATATACCACAACTTGTTCAGCCATTCTTTAATTTTGATGGGCATCTTCTTGATTTCCAATTCTTTGCCACCACAAAGAGAGCTGCTAGAAATATTTTTGTACATATGGGTCCTTTTCCCTTTTTTATGATCTCTTTGGGATACAGACATAGTAGTGGTATTACTGGGTCAAAGGACATGCACAGTTTTACAACCTTTTGGGCATAGTTCCAAACTGCTCTCCAGAATGGTTGGATCAGTTCACAACTCTACCAACAGTTCATTAGTATTCCAGTTTTCTCCACATCTTTTTCCAACATTTATTATTTTCCTTTTTTTGTCATATTAACCAATCTGATAGTTGTGAGGTGGTTCCTGAGTAGTTTTTAAAAAATTTTTTTTTTTAGTGAGGCAATTGGGGTTAAGTGACTTGCCCAAGGTCACACAGCTAGTAAGTGTTAAGTGTCTGAGGCCGGATTTGAACTCGGGTAACTCCTGATTCCAGGGCCGGTGCTCTATCCTCTGCGCCACCTAGCTGCCCCCCTGAGTAATTTTAATTTGCATTTCTCTAATCAATAGTGATTGAGAACATTTTTCATATGGCTGTACATAGCTTTAATTTCTTTATCTGAAAACCTCCTACTCATATCCTTTGGCTATTTCTCATTTGGGGAATGACTTGGATTCATATAATTTGATTAATTTCTCTAAAGATATTAGAAAATAGGCCTTTATCAAAAACATTGGCTGTAAAAACTGTTTCCTAGCTTTCTGCTTTCCTTCTAATTTTTTTGCATTGGTTTTGCTGTGCAAAACCTTTTTTTTTTTTTGGGTGAGGCAGTTGGGGTTAAGTGACTTGCCCAGGGTCACACAGCTAGTAAGTGTTAAGTGTCTGAGGCCAAATTTGAACTCAGGTCCTCCTGACTCCAGGACCAGTGCTCTATCCACTGTGCCACCTAGCTGCCCCATAAAACCTTTTTGTTGTTTTGTTTTTTTGGTGTTTTTTTTTGCGGGGCAATGGGGGTTAAGTGACTTGCCCAGGTTCACACAGCTAGTAAGTGTCAAGTGTCTGAGGCCCAATTTGAACTCAGGTACTCCTGAATCCAGGGCCGGTGCTTTATCCACTGTGCCACCTAGCTGCCCCCTCAAAATCTTTTTAATGTAATCAGAATGATCCATTTTGCATTTCATAATGTTCTGTACCTCATCTTTGGTCATAAGTTCTACCCCCTTCATAGATCTGATAAGTAAACTATTCCTTCATGTACCCATTTTGACTTTAGTATATGGTGTAAGATGTTGGTTTATGCCAAGTTTCTGTCATACTCTTTTCCAGTTTTCCCAGCAGTTTTTGTCAAATAGTAAGTTCTTATTCCAGAAGCTAGAGTCTTTGGGTTTACTGAACAATAGATTGCTATATTCACTTACCACCATGTTCTGTGCGTTGAACCTATTCCACTGATCCACCACTCTATTTCTTAGCCAATATCAAATCGTTTTGGTGGTTGCTGCTTTATAGATCTGGTATGGCTAGGCCATCTCCCTTTGTGTTTTTTTTCCCCCCATTAATTCCCTTGATAATTTTTTTTCCTTTTTTTTTTTAAGTGAGGCAATTGGGGTTAAGTGACTTGCCCAGGGTCACACAGCTAGTAAGTGTTAAGTGTCTGAGGGCAGATTTGAACTTAGGTCCTCCTGACTCCCAGGGCCAGTGCTCTATCCACTGTGCCATCCAGCTGCCCCTCTGATACACTTTTTATGTATACTCTTTTCATGTTTTTTTTCCCAGGCAGGACAGTGAAGGTTAAGTGACTTGCCCAGGGCCACACAGCTAGTAAGTGTCAAGTGTCTAAAATTGGATTTGAACTCAGGTCCTCCTGAATCCAGGGCTGGTGCTTTATCTACTGCGCCACCTAGCTGCTCCATGATAAACTTATTGATTTAATTTTATTTGTGGAATGCAAAATTTTACCCTATTAGAGGAATTCTCTGCATTAACAAGCTGATATGGAAATGTTTTTAGGTTTTCCGAGTAAACATTTAGCATATCTATTCTTTTAGGCTAAATTGTTGCAGGATGGGCTTCTTTAATTCTAGGGACGTTCTTCCAGAGGGATTCCTAACTTTTTTGTGTTACAAACCCCTTTGACTGGCTGGTGAAATCTATGGACCCCTTCTCAGAAGGATTGCTTAAAAAAATTAGCTTGAAGAAATGCTTTCAGTGAAGAATATAATTTTTCCCCCATCCAAATTAATAAACCTTAAGTCTGTCCATGACCATGTGTAGAACCCTCACTTTATTAACACATATCTGTCTTCATGGTCCTCTCTGGATCTTCTCGCAAGAATATAGGTAAGAACTGTCATCTTACTCTCCTCTATTTAAGCCATCAGGGCTCCAAGATATATCTAGTTTAAATTGTTTTTATGTTGTGTAAGACTTTTCTTGACCCCATATCGTGTTTTCTTGGAAAAGATACTGGAGTGGTTTGCCATTTCCTTCTCCAACTCATTTTACAGATGAGGAACTAAGGCAAACAGCGTTAAGTAACTTGTGCATTGTTGCAGGGCTAGTGAGCGTCTAAGACTGGATTTGAACTCTGGTCTTCTGATTCTAAGCCTTAGCACTTTGTTCATTGAGCCACCTAGTTTCCTTTAGTTTAAATTAGCCATCATATTTGATGTTCAATTTGACATTGTGTTTGTACTGTAACCTCGTTCATTTCTGACCTTTATAAATATATCCCAGTAAACTCCTGTTATTTCTGCTTCTGGTAATGAAGTTTTTAACAGTGGGATACATTGTTCTACATATAATCACATATGTAGTTGGGAAATTTCTGTCAAGCATGAAAGAGTCTTGGGAAAAATAAGACTAATATTTGTTTGATTTTGCACTGAACCATGATGCCTCTTGAAGCGACTTTAGAGTTATAGTTCAAACATCTCACTTTGTAAATGAGGCCATTTTCTCATCATCTTCAGTCCTAAGCCTCAGTCTATGTCTGGCATTTGAACTCTGGAATTTCATTCCAACCATTTTGTCTGTTGGCCTTATCTTATTTGCAGTCTTTGCCCTTCCAAGTCTGTAATTTCCTCCCAGTCTAGTAAAGTGGTGTGTGTGTGTGTGTGTGTGTGTGTGTGTGTGTGTGTGTGTGTACACGTGCATGCATACCTTAATATTTGTTAAGTGAATATCCTGTCCTAGAATGACATGAGATCATGACTGAATTAATATAATTTAGAGTTTGAAGGAACCTTAGAGAACTAGTTGAAATTATGATTGAAGACCTAGAAAGATTTTGATTTGGTCAGGATCACACAGGTAAGTATTGTTGGGATTTGAACCTTGGGCTTTAAATTATTGCTCTTCTACTGTACTACACTGTTCAATCATATATATTGTAGGGAAGGAGGAGAATACCAACAAGTAGTTTTTAAAGCCTTTTCCTTCCCTCCTCCATGATTATTATGGAGCTAGGAAGTTTTCCCCCTTCTTTTTTAGGGGGAGAAATGAGGATCCCTTGAAGTTAGTAAAGCTACTTCATATTTAAATCTTAGAACATTTTCTTGTGTTATTTTAAAGGAATTAGTCTTATGGGTATAAATTCACATTAAAAATGCCTTCATTATGATTTAACAATTGAAGTTATAATGCTGTTTTATCCTTTAACTTTAACATGATGGGTAGTTTTTGTCATTCTCTGTCCATGGTGCTATACATCATACTCAAATATTTGTACTTCCAGCTGTTAGCATTTTGAGGAGTGATTTAGTTTGAAAAGTTCTTATGGTTTATCTTGTAGAAATCTGGGCTCTAGTTACTAATTTTAAGAATCAGTTTTTGTGATTTACTTGACTGTTGATTTTATTATCAACAAATATTTCAAAGCCTATAATATGGAATGATATTTGGCACTCGTAATATTGTTATTGAATTTAACATTAAAATTACTGTGAAAAGTTGATTATTCTTATTCATAGCTTATGGTCCAATGTATCATCTTAGACTGAAGACCAAAGATGGTCAGTGTCGAAAGTAATTGAGGGATCCAGCATATTATAATTAACATAGCTCCAGCAGTTACATTGTTAAACAATTATAACTAACTTCCACCATGCCTTCCTGAGCCCTGATGTGATGTCATGTTTCATACCTGGTCTATTTCTAAATGATCTTCTCTATTGTTGCAGCTCTGGCCTCTGCTTTACAATATCTTTTCCCCACCCCTCACTGCTTTTTTGGCTTTTGTTTCTTGACTTGTAGTAGACTAAGCATTCTCTTTGCGAGTTTTTTGCTGCTTGTTTTTTCCTTCAGGATTAACTTGATTTCATAACATTGATTTGCCTAACTTGGTTTTTGGGGAACCAAATAATGATGATCGGTAGGGTGAGGAGGGCAAGAGTATACTAATATTCAGTATTTTTTTTTCCTTTGGTGAGGCAATTGGGGTTAAGTGACTTGCCCAGGGTCACACAGCTAGTAAGTGTTAAGTGTCTGAGGCCAGAATTGAACTTAGGTCTTCCTGAATCCAGGACCAGTGCTCTATCCACTGAGCCATTTAGCTGCCTCTAATATTCAGTAATTTCTAAAATTTAGTAAAAGCCAATAGGAGTTTGTGCATACTATTAAACCATGAAGGTGATCCTCTAGAGGAAAATACCATGCCCATTCTGGGTGGATAGGAAGAAACTATTAGGTTTTTCTATTTTTTTTTAATATACTTAGGCAAATTATTCAGAAGCTTTAAAGAAAAGAGAATGGAGACACAGGGGTTTTGGAATAGTGGAAAAACCTATGAAATAATCATTCTTAGAATAAGAAAGCTATGTGGTAGGTAAAAGCCGTTGGCTCTAGAGCAGCAATTCTCTATGTGTAGCTTAGTCATAAGGGTCTGCAGAGTGAAAGTTATTTTCATAATAATACTAAAAGTTTTCTATTTCTAATAGAGTAAATATTAGTACATATAACCCACATATACAAAAGATCTTTGTGGCAGATGTTAATAATTTTTAAGAGTATAAAGGGGTCCTGAGACCAGAAAAGCAGTAAATTCAAGTTATATTGGGATAGCTTGAGAAGCCATGGGCATGAAAAGGAGAGAAAGGGAAAAGCATGGAGTAGGACCTGTGGACAGGAGAGAATTAGTCTTTCTGGAATCAAAATTCATGTTTTGGTAATAATCAGTAAGTAGCATGCCCTTGGTGGAATAAAAGAGTAGTGTCTAATAAAATTTGCTTATTGCTCTGTGGTTCTCACTTTATTCAGAGTTATCATTCTTGCTAAATTCAGTGTATTAGACACACTTTCTGTTGGCTGTGCACAGCTATTTTTGGACCTGTCTTTGAGAAGCATCCGTCAATTTTCTCTGTCCTTTACTAGAGAACTAGATTTTAAGGATTAAGCTAATTTACACTGATGTGTTCAGTGGGTACCCCTTTAACCCTAAGAGAAATGTTTCCTTGTTAACTGAATTTCTAATTGCTAGAATTTCAGCCAGTGTGAGAAGGATGTATTTGAATTGGGAGGAAGGGGGTGTTGAGAATCTCTAAAATCATAATATTCAATCTATTCCTGCAGTATAGTTGCAGGAAAAGGTGTATTTCCCCCCACAACTCTGCTACACCTAGGAATTAACTTGCTTTGTTTCTATTTTTTCTCAACAACTTCCTGTTTGGAGTCTTAGACTGTGCCTTTTTCATCCAATTTTTAAATCTTTTCATCTCTTGGTCAAAGGGGGACTTTCTTTTTTTTCTTTTTTCTGGGGCAGTGAGGGTTAAATGACTTGCCCAGGGTCACACAGCTAGTAAGTGTCAAGTGTCTGAGGCCAGATTTGAACTCAGGTCCTCCCGAATCTAGGACTCATGCTTTATCCACTGCGCCACCTAGCTGCCCCCAAAAGGGGACTTTCACCAAGTCTACATGGAAGGAAGGAATTTGTTGCCCTGCTTAAGTGAAGCTAACAGAGTCCTTGGGTTTGTGAATGTCTCCTGGGTGAAAAATCTGTTTGGGCATGGGTAAGGTGGTGAGAAAGGGGTCAACTGCCTGAGTCTCTGGATTCAGGATACAGGGATTTTCAGAAGGTCTTTATGGCAGTTTCTTGGTTTGTCCAGCTCTGTGGAAAGAGCACTGACTCTGGAGTGAGGATAATATTTGTTTACAAATGTATATCTGTATGTCTTTTCTTCCTACTAGATTGAGAAATGCTTGATTTGCCTATTAGATCATTGTAGTAGTTCATGCCCAATCCCCCTGTATTTCAGTTGTTATTGCAAAGGGAGATCTTCAAAAGGTAGAAACAACAACACCCCACAACAATTTAGATGTGTGGGATGAGTGCAAGAGGGGAGTTCAGGATGAAACTGAGGTTGGGATCCTGTAATTGGGATGATGTTGGTGCCCACAACAGTACTAGGAAAATTGGGAGTAGGGGAAGGTTTTGGGTTCTATTTTTGATATGTTGAATTTGAGATGCTTATGGTACATCCAGTTTGAGGTTGTCTAAAAGGTAGTGGGTGATGATGCAAGGCAAACTCAAAAGAGATTAGGGCTGTGTATATATACATATGTAGTATATGCATATTTATCTCTCATTGTCAAATATCTCCCCAACTCCAATTCATCCTCCATTCAGCTATCAAATTGATCTTCCTAAAGTACAGGTCAGACCCCATCACCACTTTGTTTGACTATCAAAACCCTTCATAACCTGACCCCTTCTTATCTTTTTAGCCCTCTTACATCCTTACTCCCCTCCATTTACTCTGTGATCCAGTGACACTTGCCTCCTCGTTTGCTGTTCTTACATAGGACATTTCCTCTCCTTGCTGTTTTCTTTGGTTGTCCTTTATTCCTGAAAAACTCTCCTTCCATTTTCAACTCCTAGCTTCCCTGGCTTTTTCACAGTTCACCTTGTGTCCCCCCTTCTGGAAGAAACCTTTACCAGTCCTCCATATTAGTGGCTTCCTTCTGAGACTACTCTGAGTTTATCCCATGTATATTTTGTTAATATATAGTTTGCATGTGGTCTCTTCTTTAGTCTGGAAGCTTCTTGGGAGCAGGGACTGTTTTTTGCTTTTCTTTGTATCTGCAGCAATTAACCACAGTGCCAGGCACATAGGTGCCTAAATGCTAGTTAACTCTAATAGTTTTTCCCTTAGCATGCCTCTTCTCCACTTAAAACCATTGCTCTTCATTCTTTCCTTGGGAACATGTTAGTCCTTCTAAGAGATGGGCTTTTAAATATTTGAAAACAGTTATAATTTTTCTATAAGTCTTCTTTTCCTTAGATTAAACATCTCCAGTTCTTTCAACCAATACTTTTTATGGTATGACTCCTGGAGTTGTCATTCTGGTCATTCTCCTGTGGTGCTATCCAGATTATTAATGTCCTTCTTAAAATGTGACACCCCGGACTTAACAAAACAGTACAGATGTGCTCTGACCAGGACAGACCTTATAGCCTTTTCCAATGTTCTGGGCACCATGTCTCCACTGGTGTAGAACAAGAACTTATTAACTTGTTTTTTTTTCTGTTAATCTCATTCTTTTGTCTAATTGATCTTACAGCGCACGAGATGCCTTCACCATCTTGTATTTGTGAAGGTGATTTAAAAAAAATCTAACTAACTCTATTTGGCTTATTTTCCTAGTTGATTTTTTTAGATCCCAACTGTTATTTCACACATTAACTGTATCTCCCTTATGTAAATCATATTTGATAAACATGCCATCTCTGCCTTTATCCCAGTGATTAATAAAAATGAACAGAAGAACAAGGCCAGCGACAGATCCCTTAGATACTCTGAGAGATCTCTGGTCAAGCTGACATGAGCCATTACTGACCTCTTTGGGGCTACCTAATTGCATTGTCACCTAGCCTACATACTTCTACCTTATCCACTTGGATAGAATGAGATACTGTCAGATGCTTTGCTGAAATCTAGGTAAATCATATTTATACCAGTCTAGTTAACTGTCCAAAAAAAAATTGAGGTTAGTTTAATAGTCCATTTTTGATGAAGCCATGCTGCCTGATAGGGACACTGCTTCTTCTTTCTAGATTTTCATAAGCTCCCCCACCCCCCCTTTTTTTTGTGGAGGCAATGAGGGTTAAGTGACTTGACCACGGTCACACAGCTAGTGTCAAGTGTCTGAGGTCACATTTGAATTCAGGTCCTCCTGAGTCTAGGGCTGGTGCTTTATGCACTGCTCCACCTAGCTGCCCTCAAACTTCCCTTTTAATAATACAATAAAAAATTTAGAGTTAAATAATATCAACTGTGTAATTTAAAATTCTAAATGTGGGTTCTAATCTGTCCCCCCCAGTTTTGGGGGGAAACTGGCTAAAATCACTGATAAATGAGTTTAGTTTTTTAAGAGTTTATTAAAAGATATAAGATAGTAAAGAAAGAGAAAGATTGAGAACAGATTTCTTATAGCATGGAAATCCTAGCCTTCCTAAACCTCCTACTTCTGAAGTCCTCTCCCACCACGCTGACTCGCACCAAAAAGAGCAAAAACTCTTCCACCTGTGTTCACTTCCTCCTTCTTGTTCTCCTCCTAGAAATGGGAGGTTCTTCAAGCTGATTAGCTAGCGTCATTCAAATTCATTGGTTCATTGGACCAGAAGGTGGTCTCGATGTAAAGTTCAAAGTTTTTAAGCTTCTGAGAACAATACCCTGTTAAGTACCAGCCAGAAGTGTTTACAAGCGAGTCAGCAGTCAGTCACTCTCACCCAATTCAATCAATTTAGATCATTCTCCAGGTGGGCCCTTGAGTATCTGCTAAATCCCCTCATCTACCACATTCCACTATCTTGACAAAGACCAGTTGGCAAAGAATTAGAAATTGGGGAAATCCCCACTGAGGAAAAACTGAACAAGTTATATGATGATGGGATACTATTATTCTGTAAGAAATGATGAAGGGTATGGTCTCACAAAAATCTAGTAAGACATATAAACTGTTGCAAATGAAGTAAGTACAACCAGGTGAACATTGTATACAGTAACAATAATATTGTAACAGTGATCAACTGTGAAAGACTTAGCTACTCTGATCAATACACTACAGTGATACAATGCAGTCAATACAATACAGGATAATTCTGAAGAACTCATGAGTTAAAAAACAAACAAAAAAATTGATGTCCAGAGAGTGAACTGATGAACTCTTAGTGCAGATCAAAGTATATATATTTTTTCTTGGTCCCCACCTTACTTTTACTCTTCCATTTTTTGGTATCCATTTACTTCACACTTAATTTTATGAAGATTACTGACTGTGATGTAGTAATTATAGCTACCAGTTATTTCAGTATTTTGAAATATAATTCATTTGGGCCTGATGACTTGATCTCATCTAGGTTAGATTTTCTTTTTACTATCTTCCCTACTAATTTCAGCTTGCGGTTTACCAGATTTGCTTTGCTTTTCTAGTCCAAGGATCATTTTCCTAGGCAGAGAGAACAGAAGCAAAATAAGAGTTGAGTAGTTCTGCCTTTTTTTTTTTTTAAATCCATTATCACTGACCTGTCTGTTCCTAAGCAGTATCCCTTCTTTGGACCTCCTCTTTTACCCAACATAGCCAAGAAAGCGCTTTTGTTTTTTTGTGGGTTTTTTTGTGTTTTTTTTTGTGTGTGTTTTTGTGTTGTGTTTTTTTTTAGCATTGCTTGCCAGGCTCAGTTTGACCTGAGCTGATGACTCTTGTTGTAGCCTTGCAGTGCTTTTATATTTATCCTTTATTGATTCATGTTTTCATCTTGTGTATATCTCTTGAAACACTAAGGGTTTAGTTCTTTGTTTATTTTTATGATTTTGTTTTTTTAATTAAAATTTTTGAATACCTTTTGTTTTTATGTTGCCTTTAAGCCCCAGTATATCTTCCTCCCCCATCATAGAGCCATGCCTTTAACAAAGAATAAAAAAGAGGAACAACAAAACTAACCAAAACATCAATTGTCTGAGAATATATGGAATGTTCCACACCCATAATCTCCCACCTCTGCAAAGAAGGGAGGCAAGTACATTTTCTTCTCTTCTTTTGGACTAAGCTTGGTCATTATACTTTCATAGCATTTTGTTATAGATTGTTTTGCTCTTATTTTCAGTTATATTGTTGTCATTGTGTATATTGTTTTCCTGTTTCTGCTTCACTTTTACATCAGTTCATTTAATGTTTTGACATATTTTTTCTGTATTTATATTTATCACTTCTGGCAGTACTGCAAAATTTCATTACATTCATGTACCACAATTTGTTTAGCTAGTCCTCAACTGATAGGGCTTTACTTCATTTCAAGTTTTTTTTCTATTGCAAAAAGTGCTGATATAAAAATTTTGGTGTATGTGGGAATTCTTTTCATCATTGATCTTGGTAGGATAGATGCTTAGTAGTAGAATTTCTTAGTCAAAGGCATTCTAGTAATTTTTTTTAGCATAGTTCCAAATTACTTTCCAAAATGGTTAGACCAATATGCAGTTCTCCCAACAGTTAATAGTGTACCTGTTTTCATCCAGTTCCTCCAACTTGAAGTAGTGCCATCTGGTTGCCTTTGCGTTTGTTAGGTATAAGGCAGAATCTCAGTTTTGATTTTTTTCTCTTATTAGTGATTTAGAGCAATCTTTCACATAGGGCTTTTGGTTTTATTTGTATTACTTCCCTTGATTTGTATATATTCCCTTAATCTGATGGCTTTGTTAGCAACATATTAGAGATATTTGAGCATCAGTCTTTTTAGATAGCTCCCACTTTCTCTTCACTGTAATTTTTTCTGTTCATGTCTTCAGAATTTCATTCTTAAGAAGTTTTCATCCTTCTATGGCTGATGTGCAGAACCTTAGGTCATAGGATTTTACTTATCCTTTTTGGGAACCTTTTGAAATCTGCTATCTTCACTGTTGGTCAGAATGATGAGAGGTCCATGATAGCAATTCTACTATCCTTTGAATTTTCATAATAGTATTTTATTATTTTCCAGTTACATGTAAAGATAGTTTTCCACATTTGTTTTTATAAGATTTTGAATTCCAAATTTTTCTCCTCCCTTCCTTCCCCCTCCCCACCCCAAGACAGAAAGCAATCTGATATAAGTTTTATATATATATATATATATATATATGTATATATGTGTGTGTGTGTGTGTGTGTGTGTGTGTGTGTATAGTCACATTAAACATTTCTGCATGTCATGTTCTGAAAAAAGAATCAGAACAAAAGGGGAAAACCTCAAAAAAGACAAAAAACAAACAAAAGGTAGAAATAGTGTGGTTCACTCTACATTCAGATTCCAAAGTTATTTTTCTGTATGTGGAGAACATTTTTCCATCATGAGTCCTTTGGAATTGTCTTGGATCATTGTATTGCAGAGAAGAGCTAAGTCTATCAGTTGATCATCACTCAGTGTTGCTGTTACTGTGTACAATGTGCTCTCTCTCTCTCTCTCTCTCTCTCTCTCTCTCTCTCTCTCTCTCTCTCTCTCTCTCTCTCTCACCCACCATTAGAAAAGTATCTTGCCATAAGACATTGGTTCCTAATTTCAAATTGAGATCTGTATTAGAGTCACTGAGACCTAATGAAGAATCTGGAAAGGTATTTGAAAATGGTCAGAGGGATCTGTGTACATCTGGCTAGCACCAGGAATTCTATCCATACATCTATCTCTTCCTTCTCTCTTTGGCCCCAAATTGGAGCAGGTATCATGGAAATTGAGAAGGCCAAGTGGTTTCTAGACCAGTACATTGTTGCTGTTCTCACTGATTTTACTATTCAGTATTGTGGCCACTTCTTTTAAGTGGTCAGTCCTTCAATAATAAAATAAACACCCCTACTTTAGTAGGTGTGATTCCACCAGTGTAGGTATTCTTCCATTAATACAGTTCACAACTCATTTAAAGTGTAACTCTTGTCCATGTTCTCAGAAGAAGCTCTGCTTACTGTGCTTGTTGCCTTTTGTGGGTGCCAATGCAACACCTGGGTTTATCTTTATGGTAAAATGTGAATGTGGGAAGAACTTGAGTGTACATCTTTAATATTGGGTTAAAGAAGTATAATGTTCAGAGTTCACTGGTTTCTTCAGAAGCCAAACGTGTAGAGGAAGAGTCCTCCAGTGTATTGGGGTAGGTCATGAGGAAATGGACAAAAAATGCACGGGAACAGATGAAAGGAATAAGTTGCTTCCCTTTAAAATTAAATTGCTGAGATCACAGGTGTTGAAGGTGAGTCACTGCCCCCATTCCATTTCTTAATACTGTTAACAGTTGTTTTTTTCCTTGTGATGAAAGTGGTCTCCCTGTAACTTGCCACTGAGCGGTCCCAGTTCTGCCTTCTATGACCAAGCAGAATACCTAATCCCTGTTTTTATATATGATGGCCTTTCAGATATTTGAAGATTGAAATGATTCTCCTACTAAATCATCTTTTTCTTCTCTAATTTTACTTGTTCTGTACTGTCTGAATTTTCAGAAGCATATTACAGAGAGGATTGTACATGAAATAACATCTAGTAAGTGCAGCTTACATTTCTTAAGAGAATATCATAAATGCAACATTTCAATTTGAAATTGATCTTGCTTTTCTCTCTCATTCTGAACCTTCTCTTCAGTATCTTTTAAAAATGCTCTAATGATACTTTTTTCTTTTGGGGGGGACTTCCTATTGATAGTTATCTTCTCCCTCCCAAATCCCCTAACTCTAATTAAAAAACAAATTAACCTTCTTTGTAACCAGTAGGCATAATCAAATAATACATCCACATATTGGTCATATCTGAAAAGTATTTATAAGCCTGAACCATCATGGCTCCTACCTCCTTGTCAAATAGTTGATGACATATTTTATTTGGAAAAAAAATTATTTTCAATAAGCTAATCTGCCTCCTCACCACCCCCTTCTTGTACAAACATGAATAATCAAGCAAAAACATATTTCTACATGGGGTCATGTCGTCCCCCTCCCCCCCCAAAATATCATTCTGCTCTGAGTACTTTACCTCTCCTTTGAGGTAGGTAGCATTTCTCATCACGAATCTTCTGGGACTGTGGTCATTATGCTGATAAGGGTTGCTAAATCTTTCTTATAATCATTGTGTAAATTGTTCCCCTGCTTCTGCTTACTTCACTCAGCATCAGTTCATATAAGTCTTCCCAGGGATCTCTGAGCCACCTCTTTTAACATTTCTCATATAAATTGTTCAGCTGTTCCACAATTTATGGGAACCTCTTTAGATTCACATTCTTTGCCACCACAAAAAGAACTATATATTTTTTTGTACATCCTTAGTTTGGGTTGCTTAGGACTGATCTCTTCCTTTATATATACTTCCTCTTATTCACCCTTTCCCTTCTCATTTCCCCTATTTCTCTTTTGAGTGAAAGGTAAATTTTGGTACTGAACTCTGTGTGTGTGTGTGTGTGTGTGTGTGTGTGTGTGTGTGTGTGTGTGTGTGTGTGTGTGTGTGTGTGTGTGTTCAGTTCAGGTAAGAGTGAGCTTCAAATGTCAACTGTTTTCCCCCTTTCTCCTTGTTTGTATAGACTTCCTTTCCCTTCTTGAGCCCCCCCCCCCATATTCCTCCTCTTTTTTTCTTTCCATTCCTATTTTAAGATCATCAAGACTTAATAGAACCAATTCCAGGTCTTCTGTCTAATTAGACTCCCTCTATGACCCCTGATGATGTTAGGTGTAGATGTATATGTGTCATCTTATGTTATAATGTAAACAGTTGATCCATGTTTAGTTCCTAATATAACCATTCATATTTACCTTTTTATATTTCTTTTGAATCCTTTGTTTACATTTCAGAATTTCCACTCGGCTCTTTCATTTTTTTTATCAGGAATACTTGAAAGTTCTTTTAAAATTAAAGGTCCATTTTCCTCCTTTTATGATTATACACAATTTTGCTGGGTAAGTTATTCTTGGCTGTAAGCTTATATCCTTTGCCATTTAGAATATTCTGTTCCAGAATTTCTGCTCTTTTAGTCTGGATGATTCTGACTGGATCCTTGGTACTTGAATTTCTTTCTGACTGCTTTCAGTATTTTCAGTATTTTGGTGATAACATTCTTGGGAGTTTTGATTTTGGAGTTTAGGAAGTGATCAGGGGATTCTATTTCTACTTTGCCCTCTAAGAGATCTGGACAGGTATCTTTTATGGCTTCTAGATTCTGTTTTAGTCATGGCTTTCAGATAGTCCAATGATGCTTAAATTTTTTTCTCCTCAATTTGTTTTCCAGGTCAGTTTTTTTTTTGCTGTGAAATACATTATATGTTTTTTCAAAATTTTGATTTTATATGAATATTTCTTCTTGTTTCATGGAGTCATTGACTTCTTTTTTTGTTTTCTAATTTTCAGAGAGTTTGTTGCTTGGGCAAAGTTTTGTACCTCTTGTTCCAAGCTGTTAATTCCCTTTCCAGTTCTTTTATAACTCTCATTTCTTTTCCAGTTGTTTCCTCTTAGGCTCTCATTTAATTGATTAAAAACATTTTGAGTTAAAAAAACAAAACACCCCAAACTCCTGCAGGAATTTTACTGAACTTATTCTCAAGCTTTGCTTATAGATGCTTTTGAGTTAATTCTTTTCTTGGTTTGTGACTTGAACATTCCTTTTGCCATAATAGCTTTTTATGGTTGGATTCTTTTTTGCTTGCTCATTCTTCCAGCCTACTTTCTGACTTTAGACTTTATGTTAGGGCCAGGCTCTGTACACTTCTGGAAATAAAGGTTTGAGCTGATTCTGCTGTTGCTGCTTTATTGGGTTATTGAGTATTGTATTATTCTGGTATCTCAGAGGCAACTCAGATTGGAGTCTGGCAGGCTTTCAGTTCTCTGAAAGTTCTCTGATCCAGGACAAAGTCTGATTGCTGCTCCCATGGTCTGAGCTCTGCAAATTCCTGACTTGCATTTGGTTCTGAATAACCAGCCTGTGTGGCCTAGTCCCATTTGGAGTAGTCTGCAGCTGTGATGATTCAGAATGATAGAACTGAGAGCTTTCCCTTTGGTCTAGGATTCCTGCCCTTGTTATTCCTCTGCAGGCTTCGTATTGGGCTGGAAGCTGGTACTGTGACCCTGTTCTACTCCTGAGGTCTGAACCATCCTGCTGCTGATATAAAATTTGCAGCGAGGAATTTCAAAAGACAACAAAGTTTCCAAAGTGACAAACTTTTAACTGTTGAATAGTACATACAATTCTTTACTTAGCTTATGTCCTTTATTTGGAATTCTCTGTTGTCCTGAACACACAGTCAAGGATCAGGAGGTAGAAAAATAAAAAGCCTTGAAATAGAATAGTTGCCACAAAGTCTATACATTACAGCTTGTACAATTTAGCTCATAAGCCTCTTATGTAGGACCTATTTGTTTTAACTTCCCACAATTATAAGAACTTTTATTTATTTGCTTTCCCAAGTCACAGTAGGTTAGGAAACAACAAATTAGAAATGGTTTTTAGAAATTAAGCAAAATGATTATAGTAAGAAGTGACAACTGACAATCTGAGTTTGAAGGAAGGAATAGAAAGACTATTAAAAAGCCTATACAGGGGCAGCTAAGTGACACAGTGGATAAAGCACTGGCCCTGGATTCAGAAGGACTTGAGTTCAAATCCGGCCTCAGACACTTGACACTTACTAGCTGTGTGACCTAACCCTCATTGCCCTGCAAAAAAAGCATAGATTGGAGCCATTTAGATGGCATATAGCCTATGTATTACAGTACTTGAAGGTGAGCATCAGTGTTAGTAGATAGTATGGTACAGTAAGTAATGTTCATAATGACCCTGAGTAATAAAAAAAGATATTTTACCTTATATCATTGTTATTTGTGTGCATATTTTATTTCCTGTAGGTTGTTAGTTCTGTGAGGGTAGTGACTATGTCTTATGTTTGTATTCCCTTTAGCATATGCATTTAGACACTTGGTAAATATTTGTTGAATGTTCTGTTTATTTTGCTTAAGAAAGGAGTCTTTTTTTTTTTTTTAAAGAACAAGAAAATGCTACTTGAAGGACAGAGATGGTATAGTCCACGGTAATGCTTGCTGAATTGAATGAGCCCTCTTTCATTTTTCTTTTTAAAAAATCATTATGTATTTTAAATTTTATTTTGTTAAATATTTTTCCATTTTATCTATTTATCTATTTATTTTTTTGTGTGGCAATGGGGGTTAAGTGACTTGCCCAGGGTCACACAGCTAGTAAGTGTCAAGTGTCTGAGGCTGGATTTGAACTCAGGTCCTCCTGAATCCAGGGCCAGTTCTTTATCCACTGCACCACCTTGCTGCCACCTTTCCATTATATTTAAAACATTTATAACACTAATTTTTAAAAATGTTGTTCCAAATTCTCTTTTCCCCCTGTCCCCTACCCCTTGAGAAGGCAAGCAATATATTGATTATACATGTGAAGTCATGTAAAACATATTTCCATATTGACCTTGTTAAATGAGAAGACAACCTCCCCCTCCCCCCAGTTAAAGAAAGTGAAAAAAAATGTTTGCACTTGGTGCTCATTAGTTCTCACTATAGAGGTAGATAGCATCTTTCATCATAGGTCTTTTGGAATGGTCTTGTATTGTCTTGATCACAGTAGCCAAGTCTTTCACAGTTGAGAATCGAGTCCTCTTTCAAAATAGGCTTCAGTTATCTGGAAAAGCCCCTAATTTAAAACACCTCATTGCTGACAATTTTGAACAAGTGTAACATTTTTCTGTGGCATTAGTCATAGAGTTCTTATATACTACTTTGTGTCTCTGTGTCCAGCCTCCATAGTTCAGAGATGCCTGTACTTGATTATTCACCTGCCATGGCCTCAGACTGACCCAGTCGTTTGGTTGGCATATTGAAAGCTGGGCTCTAATACCATATATGCTGCCCCCTGAGGGTTGTTATTCCCTCTCTAACATCTCAACTCAAGTAGAGGAACATTTTGTGCTTTTCAGTGTTCTGTCAGTCTCTTAAAGAGATAACTTAAAAAAAATACTTTATATACTACTAAGTAATATATTTAAATTGTTTTGTGCCGTTAATGTTAACATTTATTCAGTGGGCTTGAGTCCTTTACAAGAGAATATATTTTTTAAGGTGAGAGCAATACAATGATGGGTGCTCACAGTGCCAAAGTAACAATTTGTATCCATATATGTAAATGACTGAAGCCACTTGCAGATGATATATCTCTTGGCTCTTTCTCCTAGGTTCATTGTCATTTGCATTGCTGCTCAATAGTATAGAACAAGACTTCTTAAATTTTTTCCACTCATGACCCCTTTTCGCCCAAGAAAATTTTACTTGACCCCAGCTGTATTAGGCATATAAACTACACACACACACACACACACACACACACACACACACACTTAAAAAAGCTTTTACTGTTGTCAGATTTTTTGCAACTCTGACATTCAGTTATGTGACCTCATATGGGTTAAACTCAAAGTTTAAGAAGCTGGGATATAGACGCTCTCGGAACTCACGACATGATCGCTCCAAAACCTCCAAATAGTGTCATAGGACAATTCCTGGAGCAGCAGAAGAAGCTGGGGTATTGAGAAATCGAGACATTAATGCCCAATATGCCCCAATCCTAGATTTTTATCTTTTGTAGAGAGGGCGTAGAGGTTACAGTAAGGAGGAAGTGGTGGGAGAAAGTGCTTGTTCCTATTTCCTGACACATTCCAGTTTTTTTCATTGCTCTTCTCTTACTGGTTGGTGTTGGTCTTGTCTTAATTTGAGGGATTTTTTTTCTTTTCTTTCCTTTTGTTTCATGGGTTGTGTTAGTCTATTGGTGTTGAGTCAGAGTTGGTAGTTTGCTGGCCTTTGGGACCCCATAGCCATTTTTCATACCACACTGAGGCATTGGAGTAAGAAACAAAATACTTATCCAGCCAGAATTGGTATGATTTGACTTAATTTTTAATACAAAATAGACTTCTGGGTGTGTGTGTGTGTGTGTATGTGTGTGTGTGTGTGTAAATAGTTTTTAATCAGGGGAGTGATGTGATTAGATCTGTTAGGACCATTGTTTTAGCTGCTGTGTGGAGGATAAATGTGTGAATATTTATTTGGTGCTCACCCTGACAGATTTTCTTGGGCTCTTTCCCCTCAAAGGGATTACACATTTTAAAATTATACTTAAAAAAATTTGTTTTTTTGAGATCCATATTCTCCTGTCTCCAGACCCTCTCCCAGCCCATGAGAAAGTAATCAGATCAAAGTGTCTGTCTTACACAGTTGATCATTGTTACAATATTGCAGTTACTGTATACAGTGATCTCCTGGTTCTGCTCACTTCACTTTGCATCAATTTATATAAGTCTTCCCAGGTTTTTCTAAAACCATCCTGCTCATCATTCCTTGTAGTATTCCATCACAGTCATGTTCAGCTATTCCCCAAATCATGAGCATCCCCTCCATTTCCAATTTTTTGCCATCACTAGAAGAGCTGCTATAAATATTTTTGTACATATAGGTCCTATTCCCTTTTCTTTGACCTCTTTGGGATATAGACCTAGTAGTGATATTGCTAGGTCAGAGTACATAGTTTTATAGCCCTTTGGGTATAGTTCCAAAATTTTTCTCTACATCTCTTCAGCACTTGTCATTTTCCTTTTCTGTAACATTAGCCAGTCTGATAGGTGTGAAGTGGTATCCCAGAGTTGTTTTAATTTACATTTTTCTAGGTGATTTAGAACATTTTTTCATGTGACTATTGATAACTTTGATTTCTTCTTCTGAAAACTGCATTTTCATAGCCCATTGTAATGGAGGAAACAGTATGCACAGATGAAGTAGACATGAGACTCAAAGAGAAAAGGTAAACTGGGGAGGGAGGCAGTAAGTAGCAGCAGCTGAGTGAACTAGGAGGAAAAGCTTCATGTAGAACTTTTTGCTTGACCTGAGTCTTGAAGGGACCTAGGGAGATAATGAGGGAATGCATTCTAGGCATGGGAAGAAAGCCAGTGCAGCAACAGGGAAATGGGAGATAGAATGTTGTGTGTGAGAAACAGCAAAAAGAATTGTTTGGCTAGATTGTAGAGTACAGGGAGAGAGGAGTGAACATTATAGGGTTGGAATGATGGGAGGGTGCCAAGTTGTGAAGAGTTTTAATTGCCAGAGGACTTTATATCTGATCCTTGAAGTAGTAGGGAGACACTGGAGTTCATTAACTGGGTTAGAGGTCAGGCTTGCTCTTTAGAGAAATCACATTTGTATGGAGGATTGGAGTAGGGGCTTAAGAAAGGGAGAAGAATTATGTGATTGCAGTAGTGTATAGGGTAGAGGCTGTCTAAATGGGGAGAAGGCAAAGCACGTGAGAGACATGGACAAGAATTGGCAATTAACTGGGTATATGTGGGGTGAGGAAGGAAAATGAATCTACAATAACTCTGAGGTTGTGAACCTTGGTGGCTGGAAAGATGGTAGTGTCCTGTACAGAATGAGAGAAGTTTAAGAGAGGGATGAATTGGATAGGGGGTTGGAGCTATATGAATTTTCTTTTGAACATATTTTGAATATATTGAAATGAATTTGGACACCAAGGTAGAGATATTAGGAAGTTAATAACAGGACTCTTGGATTATCTCATGCCTAAAACACTGATCTCAGATTTCATATTTGTTTTAACTTGATGGTAGGGTACTTACCTGTTTGCTTCAGAAAAGCTTGTTAAGCTGATTTACATAAGTATGAGGATAAAGACTGAATAATATGCTTGGGCTGGTGGGGTGAATAACAACTCCGACCTAGAGTTCCAGTGTACCTTTTCTAACCTTTATTATCATCCCATTTATGGTTTCACCCAGGCCATTTTTATATGCTGTTGACAGAATAGTTTTCTTAATGCACCCTTAAGCTTGTCAGTATTTGTTCAGTAACTATTTTGCAAATAATGAGTGAATAAATTAAAAGAAATTATTAAGCAATTTACTATGTGTTAAGCACTGTGCAAATCACTTAGAATATAAATGGAAAAATTCCATCAGTCTTTGCCTTCAAGGAGGGGATATATTTATTTGTGTGCCACGAGTGTATATATGTGTGTACACATGTTGGGGGGGGGTGTCCTGGGAAGGAGATTTTGGTCTGAAAAGTCATCAGGATGATTAGTAACTCCCATATGGCATTGGTTTGGCTCGCTCCTTCCTGAAACAATGATAATATTGACTTATTTACTATGACTAGAGCAAAACATAGAGCAAAGGTTGTTGTTGGCAGGACAGAGGACTAGATGGCCTAGTGAATTTGAAGCAGAGTGCCCCTTAAATATAGTGGACTAGGTCAGTGATACCAACCTTAACCAGAAACAAGGCCACAAATCTGTATTTCTGTGGGTTGCTTATTGACTTAGTTTTAAAACACAGTATTATCTATGTTTTATTGTGTTTTTATTTGTTTTGTTAGCTGTTTCCCAATTACCTTTTTTTTCTAGGACAATGAGGGTTAAGTGGCTTGCCCAGGGTCACATAGCTAGTGTCAAGTGTCTGAGACCAGATTTGAACTCAGGTCCTCCTGAATCCAGGGCCAGTGCTTTATCTACTGTGCCACCTAGCTGCCCCCCAATTACATTTAAATTTGGTTCTGGCTGTATTTGGAAGTGTTGTGGGTCATATGTTTGACATCTCTGAACTAGATGTTTTTGTGCTTACTAATCAAGATAACTCAACACTAGGATGAGATTTCCAAATAACTAGCTGTCCTTAGCCTGACATTCAAGATTCTCCCTAATTTGGCTTTAAGCCAGTTTTCTAGACTAATAGATCATATGGTTCAATTAAACTAATATTTATTAAACACCAAGGAGCATTGTTCTGAAAGTAATAGAGGGTTCAATTCTGAGTGGGTCTCTGCCCTTGGTAAATTAGGGGCGTTTAGCAGGTGAGTATGCCTACAAAGAGTAATACTACACTTGTGCTGTGTGAGATCATATTTGTGAGAGACCCAGGAGGAGGGGTTATTTGAGTTGGGTAGGAGGTAAACAACTAGGACGGGGAATTTTAGGCATAGAGAAGTAAAGAAAGGGGAGGGTGGAATGAAGTGGTTTGGTGAAAAATGCAGTTTGTCTGGAGCTTAGATTTTGTGAAAGTGGATTGTTTGAAATAAGGTTGGCAAAAGGTTGACTGCTATCATATTGTGAAGAGGGTAAGGAAGGCCTTGGACGTCAGTCTTTAGTCAGTCACAAAACATTTATTAAACAACAACAAAATTATTGGATATATATATACAAGTTAAACTTCTACCTTCACTTTTTTTTGGTGAGGCAATTGGGGTTAAGTGACTTGCCCAAGGTCACACAGCTAGTAAGTGTCAAGTGTCTGAGGTTGGATTTGAACTCAGGTCCTCCTGACTCCAGGGCCAGTGCTCTATCCACTGCGCCACCTAGCTGCCCCCTACCTTCACTTAAAAAAAATGAAAATAAAGTTCAGTTCAAAGTCAGCAAAAGCAAAACTAACATGGTGACTTTGCTGCTACTGCCAGAGAATGCAGAAAAGCAGCTATGCAATAAGTATGTGCAAACTAGATTAAATTTTATTAGCCAAATAAGGGGTAACCAGCCACCATTATTCAGCATAGGCTAAGGACATTGATGAATTGAGCTGCTGGCTGCATTTGAATATGAAGTGTTTAAATTTGATGTTCAGCAGTCATGGTGTGGAAATTAAAAGAACAAAATATTTGTTTTTAACATTGAATTAATTTTGGTAAGGACAACTTAATAAACTGATTTTTAAGAGCCTCTGCAACTTTAAAACATTGAAGTAATTCAATAACATTTCTAGACAATTGAATTAACCCCAAAACAATTAAATAATTAATTATTTAAATGATGGTTAAAATAAAATTTTAATTGTTTTTAAAGTGTATGGTTTCCCTCATTTTGGGTAAATAACCACTGGAGCTGTTCAAACTAATTTAAGCACAAACAATAGAGACAGTTTAAATATTGGAAATACAGAAATGCAAAGCAAGAAGTGTATATCCTGAAAATATGACCCGCTATATCACTGAGATTCACAAGACTACTATTGGCCATATGCTACCTTAACTGTAGATTGCATGAAAACAAATAAATTAAAGTGACATATTGAAAGTGACAGTAGAATAATCTGGCAAGGTGAGAAATTCTGTAGAGAGAACAATATGCTTTTAAAAAGCAAAAACAAACTGTGACAACAAGAGGGTTGCTTGCGTTATATCAGGTTGCTTATAGAATTGCTAAGTGTAAAAAGCCTCATTTGAGGAGAAAAATTGCTGCTACCTGCAGCAATTGATATAGTCCAAATGATACAAGATGAATCATTTGCAAGGCAAATTCAAGTCTTTCCATTTGCAGATGATATTTTTGCAAGGAGAATTGCCCATTTGTCTGAAGACCTTTGTGATGAATTGAAAAACAAAAACCTTCCTTTTATGCATTTCAAGTGAATGAAACAACAGAAGTAGTTAAAGATGCTCAGTTTTTACATATGTATGATATATTGTTGAAACTGATGTTAGGGAACATAGGTTATTTTGCTAGCCTGTTGACAATACTTCATCCAGGGGAATTGTTAATATAATGGATAGATTTTAAAGCAAAAATATTGTTGCTTTGCAGTTGATTCTGTATTACATGAATGCGGTTTAAGTCTGGACAAAATGTAGATGTATAAAGTACTAATTGTACTCTGGTCATCTTGCCACATAAGTTCTTTGTCCAAATCCCTCTCCTCCTCTAAGAGTCTTCTGACAGGATCGGCAACCAAATCAATACAATTATTCCTGGAAATGCCAATCAGTTGCTTATGACTCCACTTAGCATTTTTGTGACTTGACAAAACAAAATATTCCTTCCTGGCCACCTCTCAGCTGTATAGGTTGTCTTTTCCTACTAGAATGTAAGCTTTTTGAGTGGAAAGACTTCGTTTTTTCCATTTATAGCCCAGTACTTAACAGAGTGCCTGAACTTAGTAAGCACTTAAATACTTTTTTCATTTCATTTACCATTTTAAAATGTGCCCTCATGTCCAATGTCTACTCTCCTAATGCTCCATAAATAATCAGTCACCTTTATTGAGAAAAATCTGTGTGGAGCTGCATGCAGTTTTTAAAAGTTGTTAGAAGAGTATTTATTTAACTTTATTTAAAAGTCTGTTGAAAAGAAGGCTCTTTGTAAAATCAAAACAATAAATGACCAGTGCTTAGATCACCTTTATATTATTGTGAAACACATTGTCTTTCTTTGAATAAAGTGTGGCTGACCCAAAAGATTGTGAGTTTTTCTTTATGGTAATAGTAAATGTGAAGCAAAATCCTCTAAAAAAAATTTCTTCGGGGCGGCTAGGTGGCGCAGTGGATAAAGCACCGGCCCTGAATTCAGGAGTACCTGAGTTCAAATCCGGCCTCAGACACTTGACACTTAACTAGCTGTGTGACCCTGGGCAAGTCACTTAACCCCCCATTGCCCCGCCAAAAAAAAAAATTTCTTCGTGAAATGTGTGTGTCTGTAAATTGAATAGTCACATGAAATCAAAGGTTCTTGAATTCATACTCAGATTGGGAAAAAGTGACTACATTTATGAAAAATTAAAGTTTTAGATAATTTATTAGAGAATAATTTTATATGTTTCTCAATGTTAAAAACACCTCCTCCAATGAAATGGAAGACCTGCTTTTTAATCAGTTGATTATTTTACAGAAGTAGTCCTGAGACTGAAAAAATAGTAAAGATCTGGTCTTGCATTATCTAGATAAGAGCTTCATAGAACAGTCTTGGGATTGTACATTTAAACAAGCATTTGGAAATCTTAAGATGTCTTGGCTACACTTGAATAAACGTCTTTGTTTTCTCAAACAAGTTGATGACAAGTTGTAATACCGTGTGAACTGGCAGTGTGTATTGTAGCTATTATACAGTATTGATCCTGGTTAGTGGTTAAAAAAGAATCATGAGTAGCAGTATTAATGATAGCACCTTTTGAAAACTACAAAAAACAAAACCAGCATTTTTATGGTTATTAGCTTATGTTAAAAATATTAACATTTAAATTGTTTTCTAGATCCATCAATCTATCATTTTTATTATTAAAATATGAATAAAGAGGATTTTGTAGATTTTAAAAAAAATGTCCAGTGAGGCATGGCAAATTTTTTTAAGTGAGGGGCATTGCTTTGTAAAGTTTGTAAACCATTGTCTTGTGTAATGCCCCCCCCCCCAACTTTGGGAAGCAGCAAAGAGGCCAGGGGAGTAAAGGGGAGTTATAGAGAATAAATTTGGGAAACTATGTGTGGAAAGGAACAAGAATGTGGAGTTCTTTAAAGGCTAGGCTAAGGAAGTTGGGGGTTTTGTTGTTTTTATTTTAGAAGCTGTAAGGAGCCACTGAAGTTTTGGAGCAAGAGAATTAATCTTAGGGATATTACTTTGGCAACTGCAGAAAGTGAATTGTAGAGTCAGAGAAACAAGGGGGACCGGCTACTTTGGATCTCACTTTTTCTAAACTAGCCATTCTATTCATTTGTTTCCCCTCATTGCTTCAGTGTTTATGAGGTGATATTGCTTATAATCTTCTTCTCTTTCTCCTCTATAAACAGTTTTATATTTTAAATTCATACTGTTATTGACTACCATCTTTCTCTAGCTGGCAGAGAGTTTGCTGCAAGAGCTGGCTTCTGGAAATTTTTGCCTTACTTGTAGTTCATTTACTTGGTTGAAACTTCTTGGGAAATGGTGATAGTCCATTAGCATTGATTCTTTTCTTTTTTTTTGGCAGGGCAATGAGGATTAAGTGACTTGCCCAGGGTCACACAGCTAGTAAGTGTCAGGTGTCTGAGGCTGGATTTGAACTCAGGTCCTCCGGAATCCAAGGCCAGTGCTTTATCCACTGTGCCATCTAGCTGCCCCCCCCCATTCTTTTATCAGATTTCCATTTTGGGGAATTATTTTCTTGTTTAAGTAGGGGAGGTAAGAGTAATTTTTATTGCACATGCTTTAAGCCTTTTCTGTATGGTACTGTTTAAGGGAGTGTGTGTGTGTGTGTGTGTGTGTGTGTGTGTGTGTGTGTGTGTGTCTTTTGAGGACCAGTCTTATCTCCTTGCTGCAATGAGGTATTGAGGTAGGACAATATCAAAAATATATGGTAGAACTTTAGAATTTCTATGACTGTATCTGGGAAGAAAGCAATTAGAAAAATTGGTGTTATAAATGAAGGACATCATAAAGCTGGAACTTCTTATTCATTTATTGAGAATTTTTATCTGTTGAAATTGGAAAAAAGAATCATTGTCATAATACCACTCAGAAATGCAAGAAAATCTGGTGGTTTAAAACAACTGTGATGAGGCTGATTTCTAGATTACACTTAGTCTGTGTCAGTCACTAAACATTTATTAAGTGCTAACTATATGCCAGACATTGTGCTAAATGCTGAGGATAAAAAAAAAAAACCAAAAAACCCTCCCTGCCCTCAAGGAGCTTACAATGAAATGGGAGTGACAGACAGCAAGCAAACAAGTTTTTCAAACAAGGAATGTACAGGATAAATAAAAAACAGTTAACAAAGGGAAGGCCCAATTAAGACAAATTGGGAAAAGCTTCCTGAGGAGGTGGGACTTAAACTAGGGTAGTCAGGAGATGGAGATGAAAAGGGAGCATTCCAGGCATGGGAAATAGCCAGAGAAAAAACTCAGACTAGAGAGATAGTGTCCTGTTTAAGGAACAACAGGGAGGCTGCTGTCACTGGGTGGAAGAGTACGTGGTAGAGCGTAAGGTTCAAAAAGGCTGGGAATGACAAATAGAAGGACTTTGAATGACAAATAGAAGATTTTTCTACTTGATCCTGGAGGTGATAGGGAGCCATTGGAGGAGAGAGAGAGAGACTGAGGGACAGAGGTTGAGAGTGACAGAGACACACAGACACAGAGAGAGACACACACACACACAGACACACACAGAGGCACAGACAGATACAGACACACACACACACACACAGACACACAGAAAGACACAGAGAGAGATAGACAGACACAGACAGACACAGACACAGAGATGACCACACCTGTGCTTTAGGAAAATCACTTTAGTGGCTGAGTGATGGATGGATTGGAATAAGGTGAGATATGAGACAAGCAAATCCACCAGTAGGATATTGTAATAGTCCAGATGTGAGATGGTGAGGACCTACACCAGTGGTGGCAGTGTCAGAGGAGACAAAGGATGTATATTGGAGCGATGTTGCAAAGGTGAAAATCCCCACTGGTGTTTGTAACAGAGTTGATATAGGGCTTAAGGGATGGTGGGGAATTGATCATGACACCTAAATTGTGAGCCTAGGATGAAAGTGATGCCCTTTATAGAAATAGAGAAATAGAGAGGTTAGAAGGTGAGGATTTAGGGGCAAAGATGAGTCCAGGTTTAGACATGCAGAGTTTAGTATGTCTCTGTGAAATACTCATTTTTAAGATTTAATAGTGGCCAGGAAAGGAGAGGAATGAAAAATGAAGATCCTTAGGAATAAAAATATGTTAGAAGTTCCATGATCTCTCTTTTCCTTTGTGGACAATAAAAAGTCAACATTGGAATTAGAAGGGTTCATCTAGAAGATTGGGGATAGGGATTAAACTGTTACTTTCCTGCTGTGGGGAACTCCATGGAGAAGAAATTCTTTCTACTAAGCAGGCCAGGAACCTCTGAGTTTTATATAGTCTTAATGAATTGCCTACAAGAGAGGTGTCAAACAGGCTGTTCACAGCACATCATTTCCCACCTGGCTGACCTCTTGGATTTCCTGATCTCCAGAAACTCATCTTCCTGCAAGATAAAATCAGCTGTGTAATTTACGGCTCCTCAGATCATTTCTCGCATACTCCCAGGACTTCATGGAGCCCTGGACTGCTCTGCTTTCTCCTTCCCCTTTTCTAACTTATTTTTATGTGTCATCTTCCCTGGTTAGATTGTAAGCTCCACGAGAGCAAGGAGTCTTATGTCTTTCTTTGTATCCCCATTGCTTTAGCATAGTGCTTGATAATGTATTTGTTGTTCAGTTGCTTCAGTTGTGTTTCCCAGAGTCACACAGCTAGCGGGTGTCTGAGGCCAGATTTGAATTCAGGAAGACCCTGACTCCCATGTCAGGTGTTCTATCCACTTCTTCATCTAGCTGCCCTTGATATATTGTAGGCACTCAATAAGTGTTTATTGACTGATTTTCAAGTGCTGCTCTGAACCAGATTAAAATGTAATTGGGAAATATTTTTAAAAAAATAAAAATACAATAAAATATAGGTAACACTGTATTTTAGAACTAAGGCAATCTATAGCCAGTAGGAATCCTTATGTATGAATTATGGCTTCTGTTTTTATACGAGTTTGATACCACAGGCCGAAAGCATTGAGATTCCAAGTGACTTGTCTAGAATCTCACAGCCCAGTCTGGGTGAGATGTAGGATGTTGTGTTGTTTAAAAATCTAAATGTGGGTTTTAATCTGTCTCCCCCAATTTTGGGGGAAAACTGGCTAAAATCACTGATAAATTCACCAAGAGTTTAGGCTTTTAAGGGTTTATTAAAAGATATAAGATAGGGGGCAGCTAGGTGGCGCAGTGGATAGAGCACCAGCCCTGGAGTCAGGAGGACCTGAGTTCAAATCTGGCCTCAGACACTTAACACTTACCAGCTGTGTGACCCTGGGCAAGTCACTTAACCCCAATTGCCTCATGAAAAAAAAAAAAAGATATAAGATAGGAAAGAGAGAGAAAGATTGAGAACAGATTCCTTATAGCATGGAAATCCTAGCTTTCCTAACTGCTCATGTGAAGCCCTGCCACCAAACCAGTGTCTCAAACTAAAAGAGGAAGAAACCATCCACCAGCGTCCACTTCCTACCTACTTTGTGTCCTCCTCCCAGAAATGGGAGGCTCTTCAAGTTGATTGGCTGAGAGCAGTCTACTAAGTCAATCAAGTCAGACCCCTGGGCGTCTACCAAACTCCTTTATTTTAACACAATGTGAAGCCTCCAGGGCTGACCCTCTATGGGATATGCCAGGTTGCCATTCTAGAAGATGAGGTCACTTTAATGCTAGCATTTTGTGGCATTAACATCTGCTTTGCTATTGTACCCTATAAGCACCATGGGACTTTTCCATCTGACTTACAGCTGAAACTTTTTATGTGTACTGTGATCCCCTTGAGAGAAGGGATTGTTTATGGTTCTATTTGTATTTCTTTGCTTAGCACATAAAATACATAAATGCTTCATTCATTCATAATGTTCAAATGAGTTAATATATGCAAAACACTTTCCTTATCCTAAAGCTCTATGTAAATGTTACTTTTTTGAGGGAGCCTGGTAAATAGTAAACTGTTAATAGTTATTACCAGTATAACAGTTTTAACTATAGTTAAAAGTGGAGAAATCATGCCATATTATTTTGAAAAGAGTAAAAACAAATAAGGATAAAATGCAACTATATGACCAAGATTACCTGCCCCCCCCCAAAAAGGGAGATTTGAGAAGGCAACTTTTAAATTTTTATTTATTATTATTATTTTTGGCAACTTTTTTCTTTTTCTGGCAACTTCTTTTTTTAAAAATTATTCTGAACTTAAGAAATAAAACACATTTCCATTAACAGTAGAATAGAAAAAAAGATGATCGTATACAAAACTGCAAATCTATTATGTACAACTTATCATTCCTTTTATTTTTGTTTTTTTTATTTTTTTGGTGAGGCAATTGGGGTTAAGCGACTTGCCTAGGGTCACACAGCTATTAAGTGTCAAGGGTCTTAGGCTGGATTTGAACTCAGGTCCTCCTGAATTCAGGACTGGTGCTCTATCCACTGAGCCACCTAACTGCCCCCATTCCTTTTAAATATATAGTATAGTTATCATATAACTTTCTTTTCCCATTTTTTCCCTCCCCCTTTCCTACCATGGCTACCATTAGACACGTGTGTGTGTGTGTGTGTATGTATGTGTGTAAAATCATTCTACACATTCTTTTATTTATCAGTTATTTTTCTAGATGTAGATAGAATCTTAGATCATTTAAAGTTAATTTGGGGATTTTTTTAATAGACAAAAATGACAAATTTGTTCAAAGCATCTCTATTACTGTTTACGATGTTATCTTGATTCTGCTCATTTCACTCTTCATTATTTTGTTTTCACAAACTTTCGTTTATCCATGTTTTTCTAAGATCATTGAATTCATCATTTCTTATAGCACAGTAATATCCCATTGCAATCATATACCACAACCCAGTTGACAGGCATCTTTGCAATTTCCAGTTCTTTGCTACCACAAAGAGAACTGCTATAAATATTTTAGAACATGTAGATTCTTTTCATTTTTCCCAATCATCATAGGAAACACCTATCAGTGGCATTGCTGGGTCAAAGGGTACAGGCAATTTAATAACTTTTGGGCAGAATTCTAGATTGTTCTCCAAAATAGTTGAATCACTTACAGTTCCACCACATCTCCCCTTCAATCATTTTAACCATTCTGATGGGTGTAAAAAGATATCTCAAGGTAGTTTTAATTTGCATTTCCCTAATCAAAAATGATTTAGCACATTTTTTCATATGATTAAAAATTGTTTTGATTTCTTCCTCAGAAAATTTCCTGTTCATATCCTTTGACCATTTATCAACTGGGAAATAAGTTGTATTCTTATAGATTTGACAAAGTTCTTTATATATTTGAGATATGAGACATTTATCAGAGAAACTGTCTATATATTATCCCTGTCCCCCAGTTTTTTGCTTTCCCTCTGATCTTGGCTATATTTATTTGTACAAACCCTTTTAAATTTAACGTAATTCAAATGATCGATTTTATACCTCACACTACTATCTCATTCATAAATTGTTTACCTATACTTAAGTCTGATAGGTAGCATGTTCCATGTTCTTAAAATTTTCTTACATCTCTTTATATTAGGTCATGTACACATTTTGACCATATCTTGATAAATGGTGTAAGGTATTGGTCTATGCCCAATTTCTGCCAAATTGCTTTCCAGCTTTTCTAACAATTTTTACCAGATAATGAATTCTTATCCTAAAAACTTAGAAATTTTTTTTTTTTTAGTGAGGCAATTGGGGTTAAGTGACTTGCCCAGGGTCACACAGCTAGTAAGTGTCAAGGGTCTGAGGCTGGATTTGAACTCAGGTCCTCCTGAATCCAGGGCTGGTGCTCTATCCACTGCACCACCTAGCTGCCCCAAAACTTAAATCTTTACACGTGTCAGACACAAGGTAACTATAGTAATTTTTCTGCTTCAGTAAATTGTATATGCACTCTTTTCCACTGATCTACCTTTGTATTTCTAAGCCAGTATCAGATAGTTTTGATAATCATTACCTTATAATATAGTTTAAGATCTGGTACTGCTAAATGTCCTTCCTTTACTTTTTTTTTTATTAGTTCCTTTGTTATTCTTGACCTTTTGTTCTTCCAAATGAATTTTTTTCCTAACAGTAAATTAATTTTTCTGGTAATTTCATTGGGATGGCATTGAATATATACATTCGTTTAAGTAAAATTGTCATTTTTATCATATTGGTTCTGAGTACTCATGAACAATTAATCTCTACAGTTATTTAAATTTGATTATATTTGTATAAAATTTTAAAAAATCTTTGTTCATATATTTCTGGGGTTTGTTTTGGCAGGTATACTTCCAGGTATTTTATACTGTCTAGAGTTATTTTAAATGGGGTATCTCTTACTCTCTCTTCTCGTAGGGTTTTGTTTGTGATTTATAGGAATACTGTTGATTTATGTGGATTTACTTTATATCAAAGGAAGGCAACTTCTTTGCAGAGCTTGGGGGAACTATGCATGTAATGTCAGTATTTCAATGTTTTGGTCGATTTTGCTAGATTAATAATTTTTATAGGGATTAGTGGGGGGTAATGTTTATGTATTGGAAGATGTAGATGATATAAATTCTGAATATAAGTAACACTATTTTAAAATTATTTATGAAACCATATATTTCATTAACCACCTCTTTTTAGATGACTATGAAACTTAATAGAAAGAGAAAAACGTATTTTCAGAACAAGAAACAGGTACTGAATAAACAATTGGTGGTTCAATTGTGAGATTTCTGTAACGTATCTGGTAGTTTATAGAAAAAGGGATTACTCGAGGTTCATTAGGTTTAACATGCTTAAAGGCTGTCATATCAGATACAAGGATCTGTTCTTGAGGATTTAGTGGAGAACATTTTAGCTCTGTGTTTGATGTACTTTTTGCTCTATTGGACATTGTTCATGACCAACCTTAATTTGTTGTCAAATCTTAAAATAATATATTCACAGAGAAAAAACCCAAAGTGACTTTTTGTCATTGGACAAAAGATTCATGATATTGTGTATTATTAGACTTAATTGTTTTTTGAGTAGAGTCAATTTCAGTATTTAGAAATGAGTTTCAGAAAAGATTTGAGAATGTGATTTGTTGAAATGTATCATGTAAAGTTTTTTTTGTTGTTGTTGATGTTTGTAAAAATTTTAATGAACTGTTTCTAAAGGAAAATTAATTTTTTCAACCAAAAAACTATCCTATTATCCCAGAATTTGAGTTGAGGGAGATCTTGGGTCCATGTAGTCCAAAAATTACCTAAAGAAGACTAAATCCCTTCTACAGCATCCCTGACTGGGATACTCATCAACTTTTGCCTAAAGTGAAGGATGAACTCACTCCTTTGAACTATATCATACCCCAAGGAAACTCATTATCAGGGAACTCATTTCTGGGAGATTTTATCTACGTTGGTATTCAAACCTCATTAGTATTCTCAGTGCTTTCTGCCCCCTCTGATTGGAGGGCAGAGCAAAGAGCTCTTCCCAAGACCTTCACTTAAAGCTTTGGCCAGCTATCTCTTCATCTCCACCTACCTGTAGTACTTTGGACTGGACTCATGCCCCCAGGCCTGGAACCCCACCACCTCCTTCAGCTTTCTTTTGTGTATTGTCTTCCTCCATTATATTCTAAGTTTCCTAGAGGGCAGGGATTCTTCCCCACACTCCATTTGTATCCCCAGTACTTGGCACTGTGCTTGATGTTTAAATCTTAATTGACTGAGTGGAGGCTGAGTCCATGTTGAACATATCTCTTTAACCTGAGAACTTTCAATTACTTGAAAATCATTCTTCTTGTCTTTCCTTACTGCATTTTCTCTTGGGTACACATTCCCAGTTGCTTCAACTCATTCCCATAAGACTTGATCCTTGACTCCTCAATATTTAATGGAACATTATTATTTTTATCAATAAAGAGACTGTACTCATCATGCCTTTATGTACAGTTTTCATTATTTCTAATAAATAACATTATATCAATTCTTATTAGTTTTAGCCTTGAGTTATTACACTCAGTGATGAACATTCTCTTACCCTTCATATCCCAGTGATTCTGAACCTCTGGAGATTCATTATACAAACCTTATTCTTATCCTCCTCAACCCTCCCATTCCCATTATTTCAACCAGATACCATCCAGCCTTTCCATTGTGCCCTGTGAAATGTTTGTTCCACAGGCAACAAACTTCCCTTCATTCTATATCTTTTCCTTTACCATTCCTTTCAAGTACAGGTTATTATTGAAAACTGCCTCCCAGCATATGACCCTCTCCCTGGCCAACCTATTCAGTACTTACTACACCTTCATTAATTTTCTTCAACTCACTGGGTGAGACAGGGGAATTGGAATATTTTTTGTCCCACATTGACACCTCTTCTCCTTTGAGGTTCATGCTATTTGTTGATAAAAGCTACCAGGATTTGGGATGGTAAATACAGAGCACCATGTTACTGCTCTTCCTTCCTCAATGAGTTTGGTACATGAATCACAATTTTCTCTCCTCCCCAACTTTCTCCTTATACTAGGAGACTTCAGTGACCATATTGGCTCTTTCTCAAATACCCTAACCATGCAGTTCCTCATTCTCCCTTAAAATGAACTCCTCTGCCCCACATGAGCCACACACATTAAGATGACTATGCCCTTGATCTTGCTTCCCCACAAATGAACCACCTCCACATTCTGAATTCTTAAGTCTATTTTTCAAACCACAGCCCATCGGCTTTTCCCCTCTTCTCTGCCTTCCCTTATAAAACCTTCCTGTTTGTCTGCACTGTGACCTCCAGTGCTTGACCCCCCAATTCTCTCCCTTGGTGAATCAATTCAACTCCACCTGTTCTCTCTAGAATCCCTGCCTGTTTCACCTGTTACCCTCTGCTAAGGCTGAGTTTTAGGTTACTTCTGCCATTTCACCACCTTTGCTCTTATACATATACTACTGGAATGAAGATGGAGAAAATGATGCAACCATTCTGACTGGGTCCACTACAAATTTATGTTCCATAACCTCCACTGTTTCTAGGCAGCACATCTATACCTCCTTTGTCATCTCATGTTCTCCTCTCCACAACAGCTTTTCAGACCTTTCCATTCCTCCTCAAACCACCAATGGCTTCCTCTCATCTATGAACGTTGCCTCATGGGATACAGAAAAAGTGAAGGCCATTCACAATGAGCTCCCTCTTTTCCCCTCTTCCTCATCTCCTTTCACTTAGAAGTGTTCACATGTATTAAGCATTATTTTGTCTCAAGAGCTGTACTTTACAGATATTTCATTTGATCTCACAACAACCCTGGCAAGTAGGTGCTATTCTTATCTCATTTTGCAATTGAGGAAACTGAAGCAAATAGAGGTTAATGTGATGCCCAGGATCACAAAGCTGGAAAGTGTCTGAGGTTGGATTTGAACTCAGGTCTTCCTAACTCCAGGCCCAGTCCTCTCTAAAAGGGCCCTTATGCATAAAAATATAGCAGCACCTTTTGTTACAGAAAAATTAAAACTGGAAACTAAGGTGATGCCTATAAATTGGAGAATGGGTTAAACAAATTATAGTATATGAAAGTATACTATATGAAAGTAAAGTATATTGTTGTATCATAAGAAATGACAGGGAAGAGATGATTTCAGAGAAACTGGGAAGACTTCTATGAACTGATGCAGAGTGAAGTGAATAAAATCTGAACAGTTTTTGCACCAGCAACCATGTTGTAAAGGTGAACAATGCTGAAACACTTAAGGATTCATCTTGCAGTAACCAGTCATGATTCTAGAGGCCTAATTATGTCATGTTACTGTTACCTGCCTCCTGATAGTCTGTGAGCTCGACATGAAGAGAAATTAATTTTTGACCATGGCCCATGTGAGAATTTGTTTTGCTTGATTATGAATATTTGTTACAAGAGTGTTGTTTTATTCTTTTGGTAGTGGATGGGTGGGAGGTTTAGGATAGAGTAGCCAAAAAAAGAAAAAGAAAAGAAAAGGAAAAATTGATTTTAAAAAAGAAAAGAAGAGAAAATGATCACAAAAAAATAGATAAAAGTAGATAAGCAAGAAAGCTCTCAAGTTGAATTTCTTATTTAAAAAAAGACGCAAGTTGTACATGATAGTTTCATGTGTATGTGAGGGCCAAAATTTGATATACGGAGTGTTATTTGGGTGATGCCTTAATATCGTGGTCCCCGAAAATATGAGGGACCTTTTATGTTTAACCCTCCCCTCTGAACTGCCCTTTTTAGATATTTCTCCAGGCCAATAAGAAAGGAGCCTCTAAGCTTTAGTTCACAAAAGGATCATATTTTATTACTTGGGAATTAATTAAACACAAAGGTGAAACTAATAAAAATCAAAGATAGGAAAATAGAAATACAGATAGGTATTCTTAACTCTAAACTTAGGCTATGCAATTCCCAGACCATTTTCTGTTAAGCTTGTTCAAAGGAATTTAGGGCTTTCCATCATTAACTCGCCAAACACCTGAACAGCCCACCAGACCGAGACCAACATGCGCCACCAGGACAGCAGTCACCACCCCAAGAGCAAACTGACTCAAGAGCTAGTGTTCTGGAAGTGCCCTCTAACCTCCCTTCAGGGAGTGTTCAATCTTTTCTCCCCCAAAAGGGGAGGTCCTTCAAAAGCTGCCTATACCACAAATATATATATTTTTTAAGTGAGGCAATTGGGGTTAAGTGACTTGCCCAGGGTCACACAGCTAGTAAGTGTTAAGTGTCTAAGGCTGGATCTGAACTCTGGTACTCCTGACTCCAGGGCCGGTGCTTATCCACTACGCCACCTAGCTGCCCCACCACAAATAATTTTTACCACATGTAGACCTTTTTTTGGTTTACTATGTGTAGGACAAACATGTTTCATTTGGTAAGTTCAGAATAAATTGAAAAAAACTATTTCAATAACCATTAATCATTGGTATTCTAAGTGTGAGATCTGTGTTCAACAACCAGCGGGTTGACATACTATTAGTGGAAATGAATCATCAGTCTTGATAATTCACTTTGTGAAGGAAACCAGAAAGACAAAAGAAAATTGCAAATAAGTGGAAATAAGTTCATAGATTCCCCAAACCCCACACCACAGGAATTGGCTGAGTTGGTTTTATCATATACCTGAAGGCACCAGCAACATCATGGTTTTATTGTTTTTGGGATTTTTTTGTGGGGCAGTGAGGGTTAAGAGTGAGTTGCCCAGGGTCACACAGCTAGTGTCAAGTGTCTCAGGTTGGATTTGAACTAAGGTTCTCCTGAATCCAGGACCCGTGCTTTATCTACCACACCACCTAACTGAATTTTAATTTGGTTGGCCTGCACTTCAGCGTTGCTGGCTGAAATGCTGCCTGCAGGCTATATGTTTGGAACCTGGTTTAGACCATGACATGCATTTGTTTGACCGGCCTGTATGGCTGTAACATTACATATATCTTGGATAGACACTGAGGATAGCCCAGACCTAGGCCCAGAATTTGCTTGAACTTGGAAGTCATTTTGGAAATTGCACAGCATTTCAATAACACCAAGTTTCTTTCTAAAATGACTCTTCTCTTTAACACCATTATTCTTCCAGTGACTTTATATGACAGCAACTCATAGACTGCCACAGTCTCTGAAAAATCAATGTTATGAGTCACCCAGAGGGCAATGAAGAATTGCACACCTAAAGTGGTGTAATTCATATTAGGAAATTGATGTCCAGCCAGAAAAAGAATAGAGGTGCTTATGTGACAGGAGTGAGAGATAATCAATGAATAACTGAGGTGAGCTCCTTTGGCACCCATTCAAAAATAAAAGGATATTAAGTAGGTGGTGCCCATTATGTCAGACATGAAGCTACTGTTCAGGTCCTGCTACCAAATAAGAAATAAATGAATAATCAGTAGGAGAAAATGTCTTGGTTAATATCAACTAATGAGTACTTAAAGCCTAAAAACTCCTAATCAGCAGGTTAGTAATGTTGGTTGGAAATACCTTATTAAAGGAATGGCACAATGAGCCCGGAGTCAGGAAAGACTTGAGTTCAGATCCAGACTCAAACACTGGCTGTGTGACTGTGGGAAAGCTACTTAATCTTAGTTTGCCTCAGTTCCCTCAACTGTAAAAATAGAGATAGACTAGTACCTACTTCCCAGAGTTGTCATGAGGATCAAATGAAATAATAATTGTAAAGTGCTTAACAGCACCTGCCATATAGTAAGTGCTATGTAAATAATGACTATTATAAGCCGTGATAGATACTCAACAAATACTTGTTGGTTTTAAAAATTATATTTTTTGTTTTCTTTGTGCTTTGACATTTTGAGGTATAGTAATCTTTTAAATAACAGTTCAAAGCTACTTCTATAATCCCCTTGAATACTGATGTTTTGTCTGTTGTGGGAGATGGAAGTATCTGGAAAGTGATCGGTGATATTATGGATATGGATATTACCTCCATTGATGTAGGTTTCAAGTTTCTTCAACTTTTGTGATTTGTTAATGTCTTTCTATAAGTTTTCTAAAGAGGATCCAGAACTAGCTGTGGAGGCCGCCTTCTTTTAGTTTTGGGCCTGCCAAATAATACTTGGGAAATCTGTCTGATATCTCTTATTCTTAGCGCACCTTCCATATATCTAAGGTTGTGTTCTACTTATGCTTGTTATATGTTTGAGTTGCCTGAAGATTTTTCTTGAGATTGTGATGTTCTATAATTTCTAATCATATAGCAATAATGGGAAAATATCTATGTTATTAAAATCATTAGTTTCCCAAATGTGATTTAGCCCAATATATGAATATTCTGGGCCTAGATTATTGTTTTCTGGCAATAATATGGATAGTATTTTCCATTTACTTGGTTTTTGCAATGTGGATAGTTATTCTGACTTCTTTTCAGAGTTAATTGAAGAAACTTTGTAGTGATTGAGGCTTTTCAGGTATTTGCTGCTAATACCATTTTACATTTAATTTTTAAATAAAGTTCTTGGGAGACTTGTAATTTATAGGTTAGTATAGTACATGTTTGGTACTTAATAAATGCTTGCTGACTTGATAGAAAAAAATGTCTTTGTTCTGTCCAGTAGAGCAAAAACGAATGGAACTAGAGGAATTATAGCAGTATGCAATTCTTAATGTTCTACAGCACAGTATTCTAATGGGTATCTTTTACTGACATGAGATGCTTGACAAAAATGAAGCAGTTCTTGGTTGTTGTTTTTTTTTCCTTTTTTTAATAAATCACCACTAGTCCATTTTCAAAGTTTTCTTTGATTTTATTTTAAAAACTAATTGGGGGCAGCTAGGTGGCACAGTGGATAAAGCACTGGCCCTGGATTCAGGAGGACCTGAGTTCAAATCTGGCCTCAGACACTTGACACTCGACACTCACTAGCTGTATGACACTTGGCAAGTCACGTAACCCTTATTGCCCACAAAAGTAAAAAAAACAAACAAAAAAACCCCCTACTTAGTTATACACATATGGCCAAGTCATCTTGAAAGTATTCCTCTTAGTAGGAACTCTTTGTTTTTAACTCTTGATGTAAGAATTTAGTATTATCACAAATATTTTACCATTGTTTTGAGTTCTTGTGGCTGTTACTGCTGTTGAAAATGAAGTTTTCTCAATTGTTAAGAGTATCATAGTAACTTTTAAAAAAGTGAGTAAATATTCTAAAAGCACCTAATTTGGGCCAGTTACTATGTGCTAAGCACTGAGGATACAAAAAATGGCAATTCTTCTATTTTCAAGGAACTCCCAGTCTAATGGGGGAGATAAACCATATACAGAGAAGCTCTATCATGAAAAATAATTAACAGAGGAAAGGGACTAGAATGAAGAGGGATTGGGAAAGGCTTCTTGTAGAGGTTTGGCTTTCTTCAAGTCCTAGTTAAAAACCAAAGAAACCAGCAGGTGAAGATGAAGAGGAGAGCATTCCAGGCATGGGGGCTAGTCAGTGAAAATGCCTGGAGTTGGGAGACAGCCAAGACGGAGACAGAGAGGGAGAGAGAGAGAGACAGAGAGGGAGAGAGAGAGAGACAGAGAGGGAGAGAGGGAGAGACAGAGAGGGAGAGAGGGAGAGAGAGAGAGACAGAGAGGGAGAGAGAGAGAGAGACAGAGAGGGAGAGAGAGAGAGAGACAGAGAGGGAGAGAGGGAGAGAGAGAGAGACAGAGAGGGAGAGAGGGAGAGAGAGAGAGACAGAGAGGGAGAGACAGAGAGACAGAGAGGGAGAGACAGAGAGACAGAGAGGGAGAGACAGAGAGACAGAGAGGGAGAGAGAGAGACAGGGAGGGAGAGAGAGAGACAGAGAGGGAGAGAGAGAGACAGGGAGGGAGAGAGAGAGAGACAGGGAGGGAGAGAGAGAGAGACAGGGAGGGAGAGAGAGAGAGACAGGGAGGGAGAGAGAGAGAGACAGGGAGGGAGAGAGAGAGAGAGACAGGGAGGGAGAGAGAGAGACAGGGAGGGAGAGAGAGAGACAGGGAGGGAGAGAGAGAGAGACAGGGAGGGAGAGAGAGAGAGACAGGGAGGGAGGGAGGAGAGAGAGAGGGAGAGAGGGAGAGGGAGAGGGAGAGGGAGAGGGAGAGGGAGAGGGAGAGAGGGAGAGGGAGAGGGGGGGGAAGTGTGTGTGTGTGTGTGTGTGTGTGTGTTCTGTCTGTCTGTGTGTGGTGTAAGAAGACAGGAAAGGGTGGAAGGGCAGGTTATGAAGGACTTTGAATGCCAGAGGATTTTATGTTTTGATCTGAGAGGAAATCTGGAGCTACTGGAGTTGGAGCATGACAGTCATGGTGACATGGTAAACCTGTGCCTTAAGAAGATCATTTTGGGGGGCGGCTAGGTGGCGCAGTGTAAAGCACCGGCCCAGGAGTCAGGAGTACCTGAGTTCAATCTGGCCTCTGACACTTAACACTTACTAGCTGTGTGACCCTGCAAGTCACTTAACCCCAATTGCCTCACTTAAAAAAAAAAAAAAGATCGTTTTGACAGCTGTTTGGAGAATGGACTGCAGTGGTGAGAGACTTGGGGTCGGCAGACCAGCCAGCAGGCCATTGCAGGAATCCAATTATGAGGCTTGTATCAGGGCAGAGCTAATATCTGGGAAAAGAAGAGGACCTATGGAAGCATTTTTGTTTTTAGGTTGTTTCACTTGTGTCTGACTTGCCATGACCTCATTTGGGGTTTTCTTGGCAAGTAAATGATGTTAGGAAGGTAGAAATTGACAGAACCTGGGAACAGACTGTATATGAGAGGTTAGAAAAAATGAAGAGTTGGGCATGACACCTAGGTTGCAAGCCTGGGTGCAAGGGAGGGTAGTGATATCCTAGACAATAATAGTGAAATTTGGAAAAGGGGGATAATTTGGGTGGGGTAATGAGGTCAGATTTGGACATTTTGAGTTAAGATGTCTGCTGGAATCCTGTTTGAGACGTCCAACAGGCAGTTAGTTGGAGATGTGAGATTGGAGATCAGCAGGGAGGTTAGGACTGGGTAAGTAGATTTGAATACCATTAGCATCGATAATTGAAACCATGGGCAACTCATGAGATCATCATGTGAAAGGGTATAGAGGGAGAAGAGAAGAGGTACCAGGCCCTATGGAGTACCCAAGATTTAATGGTCTTTCTTTTACCTGGATGAAGATTCAGCAAAGGAGACTAAAGAGGTTTAGTCAGGTAGATAAGAGAACCAGGAAGAGTAGTATTACGAACATTTTAGAAGATATTAAGTAGAATAGGGTAATCTACAGTGTCAGAAGCTGCAGAGAAGCAAAAAATGATGAATATTGATAAAAGGTTACTAGATTTGACAATTAAGACATCACCAGTAACTTTGGAGAGAGAAGTTTTGGTGTAGTGATGAGATCAGAAGCCAGACCTAGAGTTAAGAGAGTGAGAGGAGAGGAAGTATGTGCAGGCATAGTGGAGGGCCTATTTCTCAAATAATTTAGCCATTAAAAGGAGAGATTTGGGACAATAGCCAGCAGGAATGGATGGATCAAGTAAGGTGTTTTGTTTTTGGGAGAATGGGGGAGAAATAAGCATATTTGTAGGCAGTAGAGAAGCAGCCAATAGATATGTCTATATGTCTAATCTTTCTATGGAAAGATTGAAGATAATTATGTGAGAATAGGGATGATAGCAGAGTTAATCTGCTGGAGGAGACCAGATAGAAAGGCATAGCTAATTCATGTAGAAAGGTTAGACTTGGAAGAAGAGCCACCACCTCTTCATATGAGAAAAGGTGAAGGAGGGAAATACTGGCATATGGCATCTGGGGTGATAGGAGATGAGGAGTGGAGAAGGCTCTCTCAGTGAATGGTTCCAATTAATTCTGCAAAATATAGGCAAGGTCCTCAGCTGAGAGGGGAGGGGCAGGGACAATCAGGTGAAGTTTGAGGAGCACTAAAATTGTTTGGGGTGAGTTGGGACAGTGAGTTAATTAGGAAGGTATAAAAGAATTGCCTTGGGGTTCCAATTGAGATAATGTAATACATTTGTAGTGGACCCAGGCAGCATGATTTACTCAGCAGCACATGTGTAGGAATGAAGGCAGAGAACGGTGGGAGTGATCTATGGTACAGGCTTGACAGGGCAGGGTTAGCCTACCATAATAGTCAAGAGACTCAAGAAAAAAGGACAGTGTAGAGTTGAGCTGGTTCACCAAGGGGTCAAGATGTAGAAAGGAGGAGAGTATAGTTAGTGCAGGAAGATGGCCTGGGAGAAACTGAAGAGTAACACGTTCTGGGCTGCTGAACCCTCAGCAAGTCACTCCATCTTTCAGTTCCCCAGTCAACTCTCTAAGACAAAAACTCACCAAAAGGTGCCAGCCTGTACAGATAAAGGAAGTTTGCTCATCCAGGAAATTGCCTCTTCCACTGAAATCTCAGGTCCAATCACTGTCCTTGTTTTTGATATTCAGTGGATAGATCACTGAACAAAGTTTGCTATGTAGTAGCATCTGTCATATATACTGAGGATTTTAAACATATACTTAGAAGATATACCTTGAGGAGTACCTTTAAAACTGAGGCTGAATTTTTTTCAGGTTATCTTCTTTTTATTTAAAAGATACTTTATTATTATTAAATTTATTTTATTGTTTGTATTTTAAAATATATTCATTGGACAGAATAGTACTTTTACATGTCATGTCTCTGTCAGTTGTATGACTAAAATATCAGTAATAATATGTGATCTATTATGTATTCATGTTTTTAAAGAGTTGGGAAAATAAATATATGAATTGTTAGTCACCCTTTGGCAAAAGGAGTATGAGAATGAAGGATGGTGGTTTAAATAATACTAGAAAATAAAACAGTACTTTTATACTCCCCCCTCCCCCCCAATTATTTGAGAGATCTTGCAACTAAATCTGAATGCCATTAAATTTGTGTTGCATCCAGTATGGTAGATTCTTCGGGTATAGTTGTTTGTGACATATTGCAAGCAATTGACAATAGCATTTAAAAGTATTTCAGTACCAGTATAGAGGAGGTAGAATGTGACAGTTCTTTATTTTCTATATGTCTTTATTACAGTCCATTTTGTTGTTCTGAGCATTTTCAGAAGCTAATTTATAATTTGTTTAGAGTTAACCTTCCTGATGATGCTGATATGAGACTATGTTCTTAGTCACCTACTTAGCAATTTTGGATATTCCCTCTAATGATATGGATTGCAACTCATCCTTTCTTTTTTGTTTTTGCAGGACATTGAGGGTTAAGTGACTTGCCCATGGTCACACAACTAGTAAGTGTCAAGTGTCTGAGGCTGGATTTGAACTCAGGTCTGCCTGAATCCAGGGCCGGTGCTCTAGCTACTGAGCCACCGAGCTGCCCCCCAACTCATCCATGTTGCCCATTGTGTGGTGACTCTTGTCCAGGTCCTTTTGAGTCTTTTTAAAAAAAGAACATGGGTCAGCTAGATGACGCAGTGGATAGAGCACTGGCCTTGGAGTCAGGAGTACCTGAGTTCAAATCCGGCCTCAGACACTTAACACTTACTAGCTGTGTGACCTTGGGTAAGTCACTTAACCCCAATTGCCTCACTAAAAAATGTGGAATATCATTAGTAGTATATATTTTTTTTCTTTGTGCTGAAATTTGAAAAGCTATTTATCTGAGACTTTATCTCAGTCATTTAACTAATGTTTGAATATTTGACATCCAGAGAACTCAATTGTAGAATTCTAGAGCTGGAATAGCTCTTACACATTTAGGCCAGATCCTTTGTTTTTATAGATGAAGGAACTGAGATCGAGACACTTTAAATTGTCTAGTGTCATACAAAGAGCCAGTCAGTGAACTAGGGTTAATTTCTCAGATTTCCTGATACCTAGACCAGTGCTTTCTCTAATTCTCTATACAGTTATGATGAATATAGCTGAACTTCAAAATAAATTCTTTGGTGGGGCAGCTAGGTGTCGAAGTGGATAAAGCACCGGCTCTGGATTCAGGAGTATCTGAGTTCAAATCTGGCCTGAGACACTTGACACTAGCTGTGTGACTCTGGGCAAGTCACAACCCTCATTGCCCTGCAACCCCCAAAAAACAAAAAAAAATTCTTTGCAAATAAAACAAAAAACTGGATAGGTAAATATTTTGAATTTTGAGCAATAATTTGTTCTATTTGAGTCTTTCACTAGAAGGATTCCATTGCTACTTCAGATGATTTCCTGTCAGTTTCAAACCTATATGCTTCAAGAGGCCTATTTGGCCCTTTTCTTTCTTTTTTTTTGGTGAGGCAATTGGGGTTAAGTGACTTGCCAAGGGTCACACAGCTAGTAAGTGTTAAGTGGTTTGAGGTCGGATTTGAACTCAGGTCCTCCTGACTCCAGGGCCAGTGCTCTATCCACTGCCCCACCTAGCTGCCCCTGGCCCTTTTCTTTTTAAGAATCCTCATAAAAATTCTAGAAACTCCTATAAAGAGTAGAATTTAACCAATATTCATTTAATTTGGATTAAACCCAGCCTTTATTCCTGATTCTAGTCTCTAAATTTGTCTAGCACACACATTCTTTTTCTTCCTTTTTCCAAACCTTTGCAGTTTTTCTTAATTTGTTTTTTTTGATTTTGTGTAATTCTGTTTCCTTCCTGTTTTCTGTTCTAATAGATAATTAAAGGAATTATTTATTAAGTATTTTATTATAGACCAGGGACCAGGCTAATCACAGGGGATAAAAATATAAGCAAACACCCTCAAGATGCTTTCATTCTAATGGAGGAAGATAGCACAGGAGCTAGAAAGTGAGGAAGGAGTGTTTGGAAGAGGAGGAAAAGTACTAGCTGGAGAGATGATGGAAACTGAATAGTGAATTGAGCCAAGAGTGAAGTGAAAGTAGTTTGAGCTCCTTTTGAAAGAGGTTTAGGAAAAAGTCATCAATCTGCAGGGTGGGGGGGAAAAGGGGGAGGGGGAGAGAGGTTAGAGAAGATTCTTCTTGGGTCTAAAGGCAGCAGCTGAGGTGGAAAAGTCCATCGAATGAGTCAGAGCTTGGAGTGAAATCATGTGTGCCAAGCATGAGTTCTTAAGTTGCCCCTTCCCCATCCTAATTTAACAAATGTGTTACAATTAATAATCTTCACCAAAGATGTTAGTTTATTTCAACTTCCTTCACTTTTGCAATTGGCCTTACTTTAATATGAATTAAATTTAAAAATCATTTATTAACTGCTTAGTGTTTGCAAAAGAAATAAACAGAAGTAGAAAAAGCAAGACAATCTATACTCAAAGATCTTATATTAGAGTAGGGGAGATCACTCTTACAGAGAAATGTTGTCCAGGGAGGGGTGTTTCTGTCAAAGGAGTCATAGGGATAGTGAGTAGAGTCATAGACCAAATGATTGACAGTGTCTTCTTGGAATGATAGTAGTGATTTCATTTTTCCCCCTAAAGCTGGAAATGGGGAATGGGCTCCGTGACATGATGTGAAGATGGTCACAGAACAGCTCTGTTTGGGGCTTAGGTTAGGCAGGGATTGGCAAAGACTCACCATGAAGAAGTCTAGGGATCCAGAGTGGATTTGGTGGGGTGCTGGTGTCAGAAGTCAGATGGAATGTATATTTCATTCTTATTAAGAAGTTTTGTTATCTAATGCGTATTTGTACTGCTTCTTGCTTTAGCATGCTCTAGGCATCCTGGTCATTTGCATGATCCTTCAATGTTTTTTATGGTGTTGGGAGTACAATAAATTTTCTTATTTATCATTGGTTATTCTAATTTAATCTAGTGGACCATAAATAATCCTTCACTTTATTTAGTCATGTCTACTATGATTATTTCACCCCCCGAAATTGTATTTCTTAAGCACTTGGGTTTAACGTTGGGGACAAAGAGGTCTAGAAAAGATTTCTGATTTAATGGAGACTTCATAAGCTAGGAGTGTAAAGAAGCATTTAATCTAGAATGTACTCTTTAGTTTAAATGAACACTAATATCTCTTCTATAACATGCTGTTACACAAGCACAATGATGTACTTATGAATCTTTCAAGCATCCTATGCTTTGACTATGCATGCCTCAGTGAGGCTCTGTAAAGGAACTTTTAAAACTATTTGTCAAAGAGAAAAAGCACTTGGGCAGTAGTGGATATTAAAAGATCCTTACAAGATAATAGACATTTATTATAACAGAACTTTCCTTTTTTCTTTGACTTAAAGATTAATTGACATTTTATGCAGTACTTTGAGGTTTTCAAAGTATTTTATGTGCATTTCTTTGATCCTCATGACAACTCTGTAAGGTAGGTGCTGTAAGTGATTATGTTCACTTTATAGGTAGAGAAATGCAGATTTGGAGATGTTAAGTGATTAACTTGACAGTGGCATACAGCTATTTACTATTAGAGCCAAGATTTCGTCTCTCCTGACTACCAGTCCAGCACAGTTTCAATTATACCACTCTACTGTAGTAAAGATTATACTTTAAAAACTATAATTGTGATAGCTCCTCTGGGCAAAGTCCTGTGAAAACTGGCAAAGAATAAGAATTGTTCATTGTACTTGAGACAGTACATTTTGTTGGTTTGAAACTCTCTCTGCTGTTCAATAGAATATATACTCAAAGATCAAGATCTTTGCTATGATACACAGTTCAATTGTGGACTATCTGACATAAAAAGTTTATATTTTATACAAAGCCAAAGGGGCGCTCTTTTCCTGACTGCTTACCATTCTTCTGTACTCTTGCATCCTAAATATCTGCCTGTTACTTCTCTTCATTTTATGTTTTACTCTTTCTATTTCCCTCACTACAACACTGAAGCAACAATTTTGAAGGTATCTAACCCTTTTGCTAAAATATAATGGCATCATAGTTGTAGTAACAGTAGCTAGCATTTATAGGGCACCTACTACTATGCCATATGCTTTACAAATGTTATCTCAGTTAATGCTCACAACAACTCTGGAGGTTGGTGCTATTATTATCTCCATATTACAGTTAAGGAAGCTGAGGCAAACAGGTTACGTGACTTCCCTAGGATCACACTTACAGGTAAGTAAGTATCTGAGGCTGGATTTGACTTCAGGTCTTCTTGACTGAAGGCTCAGCGCTCTATCCATTGAGTCATCTCATCTTCTAATTAACTGGTGACCAGCCTTACAGGCACATGCATAAAGAGACATGTAGCTAGAGTGATTGCTGCTTGTTCTGATGTGGTGACCTAGTGGCTTCTTCTTATCCTCTTTGACTGCTCACTACCCTTTATTTTTTGTCTGTTTGAAAGTAACAACAAAAACTTTATTCCCAAACTGCAGTGGGTATGGTTGGGGGTGAGGAGAAGAGGTTAGTGGTGAAGGTGTGAATGTTCTTTCATACAGTGCTCATCTGTCCAACCTAGCAGCTCCTGTGCCTGTACGAATTCTGGGAGAGTCTTCAGCTCAATTGGGGAGCTATTACGGGGTTTTACTTTTGGCTGCTTCCTGTTCTTCCACAGTGTGAGCTCCTGCACTGGGCCACTGGATCAGGACCTTATAGTCAATGCTTCTCCAGAGTATGTTGCAAAGGCAGTGACCAGTGCCTCAGGAGAGGGTGTCAGTGTAAATGATTGGCAAGTGTAGCTGCCTGATAAGGAGCTCAGTGTGAACAAGTTAAAATAGACTCCCCAGGTAGGAAGAAAGTAGAGTTTGGTACTTATCATTAAAAAAAGATGGCCCCACTAGACTGTAGAACTTCTGGTATGATATACGGTATGTAAGATTGTGTTCATTAATCAAAATTAAAAATTCATCCAAGACTAGGAGGCTTATAGTTGGTAGGGTGAGAAAATAATGGGATTTGGCAGATACTCTAAGGCTCACCTGGAGATTAATCTAAACTGATTGAATTAAATGAGAGTGATTGACTTTGCTGATTAGCCTACTTCAAGTTAATTAGATTGTAACCACCTCTAGCTAGCCGTTAAGAAGGTATTGTTCTCTGAAGCTAAGGACTTTCAACTCAGCTCGAGACCACCTTCAAGTCCAGTGAACCAATGGATTTGGATGAGACCTGCCAATTAGCTTGAAGCAGTGTGTAAGGACTTTCTCTGCTCCAGACCTATAAAAAGCTTCCACACTCAGTTTGGGAGGAGTTTGTGATTGAAGCAGACTTGTGGAGGAGGATTGAGGAAGAACCCTACCCGGCTGGAACTCTAGGCTAGATAGGCCTTTTCTTAACTTTCTGAACTCCACGTGAATACCTGGTGTGCTTTTATAAATGCTTAATGCCAAAGACTGGTGCCAAAGCTTCTAATTTAAGGCGACCACACATTTAGATTTTAAACATCACAGTAGTGGTGAAGAAGTCAATCATGAAAGTAGACTGGAGGGGCATGATGGAGTTGTATGTGATCATGAGAATTTTCTTGTAGAGGTTGATGGACACTTTCTGCTTGAGAAAATTAAGCCACATTTTCTCAAAGACTCTTTTCCTTCAGCTAAGTAGTCTTACTCTGAGAGCCTCTGGGGCTAAAAAGCATAAAAACTTAGACATGGTCCTCAAACTTCCCCATTGGGACAAGCAGCAGTCACTGGCTGCACCTCTTTTTGTACCTGTAATGCTGGGCACCAGATCCCCTGTCCACCTGCGTGGTATGGTGGTGCACATCATCCACATGGTCCAGATTCTTATGTATCTGGGAGATCACCTTCAGGTTGAATAAGTACTTCTCCTATAGAGGAGCCCTACAGGGAACAAGGATCCCTGTTCCAAATGGAATGTTTTCTTCAGGGACTGTTTCCCTAGCAGTTGCATAGATTTCATGAGGCTAAAAAGAGCCTGTGGTTTGATGTTGAAAGAGGAATGGCCTAAGAGTTCTTGATAGTCAGTTGCAGCAGCTTTTATACTAGTGTTTTATCCAATTGGGTTAAGTGACTTGCCCAGGGCCACACAGCTAGTAAGTGTTAAGTGTCTGGGGCCGGATTTGAACTCAGGTCCTCCTGACTCCAGGGCCGGTGCTCTATCCACTGCGCCACCTAGCTGCCCTAGATGAGGAAACTTTAAGTTATTTGCCATTGTCATATAGCCAGTAAGTGTCTTGAGGCTTGGTTTGCCTTAGGAAAATGAGTCTTCCTGACTCTGGGCCTGGCACTCTACCCAGTGTGCCACTTAGCAGATCTTGCCATGGCTACTTCCTATCAGGCAGGTGTCCTATGAAGAGCTCCCTTTGTTCTTGTAGGGCTCCAGAGAGCTGGGTACAGGGTGGATAGCATTGAGGATGTCATCGTCATGCTCGGACTGCAGCACACCGCACAATGTTGAATGTGGCATTGATGCTGCTCTGGTTTCTCAGGACAGCCTACATCCAGCGGCCCCAGCTTAGGCCCATGCTCCATGTGGCTTCGTTGGTGGTGCCACTTGATACTTCTGACAAATATCCTCCCTTTGCTTTTGTAAGTGTAAATATTTTGACTTCCTAACTCTGGGTACTAGTTCTTTTAGCCCGATGCTACTTTTTCTTTTCCTTTCTTTCCTTTTCCTAATTGTAGATGTGCCCATGGAATCCTGAAACGTGAGTGTTGTGAGGGATCTTAAAGATCAGCTAGCCTTCTTTTCTGTTGTCTTTGGTTATCTTACTGTTTTCTCTAATTTCTTTCCTTTATTGGAAATAATTTCTCACCTGGGGAATGCTCTTATCTGTAAGCTGTCGAGCTATAGTTTGAGGTTTTGGCTTCTTATCTGAACTCTAGTTTCTCTTGTTCTGCAGCTCCGATTGCTTTGTATTCATGGACACCTACTGAATGCATGATCAGCTCAAATTTCAACATGTCTCAGAGGAAACTTTTTTCCTTTGCTACTTTCCCTTCCCCTCTAAAAAAAACCCGCGTCCTTCTCAGCATCCTTATTTCCATCAATGGTACCACTATTTACCTCAAATTCCTTTGACTCTTTCCTCTCTCACACTGTCTTTCCACCAATTCATGAATCACGTCACCTACTTCATTTCTTCCTGCTTCTGAGGAGGTTGGACTTTTCCCTGTAGACAGGACACCTGTTTAGAATTTTTGAGAAAGGAATGACATAATTGCTCACTTTTTGGTAACACTTTATGGTTTGAAGTACTTTACTTTCAACCTTAAGGCAGTTAGTAACAACTGTTAACTTCTCATCAGTAAAACTGAGTATGTGACTTTCTCTTAGTCCCAAAGCTAGTGAATATCACTTCAGTATTCTATGCCCCCTTTCTTTGAATCATTAGATTAAGGAGAGATTGCAGAAGAAAACAATGGTGGCAGGAGATTATAGTCTCACCTTAAGGTTTGAGAGGTTGAGTACCATAACAGAACAGGAGCTGAGAACCAAAGCTGATCAGTGAAAAGAAAAGGTGTCTGAAGTCTTAAAATGTCATGTTACTCTAAAGTTAAAGTACTTGATCTCTTGGAAAGGCTCTCATCAGATTTTTGACTCTTCATTTAAACTGTTGCAACAGAAAACAACCTAGATTTCTGATTGCTTAGATTCTAGCAAATTAGAAGGGGAAGGGCTTTGAAAGGTAGACACATCTGATGGCAGTTGACATTTGAAAATCTCATAATGAGAGAAGACAAAACTAAAACAGTTAGTGATAGAAACAATAATGATCCTGAGTCATCAAAAAAGGTTAATATAATTTTATTATAAGCTGTTTATTAAAGCATGGAATATGTTAGGTAGAATGTAATCTGAAGAGGGGGGACTATATAATTTGTGTTCATATTTCAGTGCCCAACACAATGCTTGGCATATAATAGGCGCTTAATATATTTTTTGTGGTTGATAGAAATGTAATACATCTATAAAGATGTAACCGTTTTGGATTGTCATTCTCATTCTTCTCATGTTCACTGGAATTCAGATAGCAGTTTAGCAACTTGTCCCAGGACTGTTTCTATTTATATTATTGTTTTTGTTATCTCTTCTCTTTATGGATGGAATTCAGATAGTTGCTTGTTCTCAGACCATTTCTCTCCTGCTATTCAATGTTCTGTAGACTATTATGCAGGTGGATAAGATGACTTTTGTAATGCATTCAATCAATAAGTTAATTATTAAATACCTACTACATACCAAGTACTGTGCTAGTCACTGGGGATACAGATCTATATGTATCGATGAATAAAATAATCTGTACTGGAACATGGCTTGCATAAAATTATTGACATATAAGCTCATCTTTATATTCACGAAACTCAATTGCAGATAGGACTACAAGATTCAACTAGTCAGGGCAGCTAGGTGGCACAGTGGATAAAGTACTGGCCCTGGAGTCAGGAGGACCTGAGTTCGAAACCAACCCCAGACATTTAACATTTACTAGCTGTGTGACCCTGGGCAAGTCACTTAACCCCAATTGCCTCACTTAAAAAAAACAAAAAACCAACAACAACAAAAAAGAATCGACCTAGTCAGTTAACATTTATTGAGTATCTGCTATGTTGTAGATACTGTGCTAAGTGCTGGGGATAGAAGTAAAAAGAATGAAACAATCCCTATGAGATACAGTTTGTCCTATCCCCATGTGGTTTTAATCTATACCACCAGATCTTTATATTTTAAAAACTTTTCAAGTCATGTGGTTTTGGAGATTGAATATTTGTTATGACAACATCTATTTAAAAATTTTTTTGTGTGTGGGCAACAGTTCATTTTGTAATTATGCTCTAGGTGCACTAAAATCCAGTACAATGGCCAAGTAGGTGGCCCGGTAGATAAAGTGTGGAGTCAGGAAGACTCATCTTCCTGAGTTAAAATCTGGCTTCGGGCACTGGCTCTGTGACCCTGGGCAAGTCATATAAGCCTGTTTGCCTCAGTTTCTTCATCTGTAAAATAAGCTGGAGAAGGAAATTGCAAACTATTCCAGTATTTTTGCCAAGAAAACTCCAAATGGGTTCACAAAGAGTCAGACAAAGCTGAAACAGCTGAACAACAACAAAACTAGTACAATTGATTTGCTGGATTCTTAAGACTATTTTGTGGTTGTATTTGGAATTTTACAGCGTTTTGTTGTCTGTTAGCTTTGGAAAGATTTAGTGAGCTTCAGGTGTATAATTTTAGCCACCTAAGCGTGTCTTTCTAGATGTCCAGTAGCTGCTAAAATTTTGCCACCTGAAAATGCTGTGTGATGTTCCACTTCATCACATAATCTATATTGATAAATAAGTCTGGGCTTCTTTCTGTAATTTCTGCTGGCAAGGACCTGATCCATTTGCTATAAGAAATATTTTTGTCTCTGAAAACAAATCTGCATGCCTCAAACATTTGTTTAGTACTTCTTTATCAATATGTTATTGCTTGAGTTCATGAGGATATTGTCTGTGTAGCACCTTTTGATTCTAATTATAGTCTTGGATCTTAGCCATTTTATAGACTCTTCCTAGAAATCAGCCCCTGTTGGTTATATTCAACAATACAGTGGCATTTATACCTCTTGTTAGCTTTTACTTTTGCTTTGGGAAGTGCAGTCCTTTTTGTTCCAAAAGTATTTCTGTAAATTGCTAGCCTGTTATAGAGTGCTCTGATGAGATAGATCCATTTTATGCTTCCTTTTGATGAGAAGTGTTAAATTAGTCTGTGACTCCCCTATGTTTCATTAACATTGTATGGGTATTATTTGGGTAATTTTCTAGCTGTGTTATACATTTTACCATGCCAAAAGTATACATGAAGACTGGTATTATGTAGGTTGTGTTCTTTGACTCCAAGTTGCCATTTAGTGTATTTAATAAAAGACTTTGCCTAGACTTTCTCCTAGAGATGAACAAAGTTGTTTGTCTCTAATTATTGTCTTTATGATTTGTAGAATTTGACCTTTCTGTTTCAGGTCAAAGCCTCTATTCATTGTTGGTTATCATTAAACATTTTACCTTTATTGGAAGTAGCTGCTTTTCAATGCAGCTTTATAACTTGATACCATCCCTGTACATTAGGTGATTAATAAGATGTTTGCTTTGAGTTAGTTTTTAATCTGGAAGCTGTACTCTCCTCTATTCAAGAGGCATGGTTTATTTATGGAATCACAGTAGAGTTAAAGTGTCTCCACAGAGGACGTCAGTTTCATTTAAATTTTTATTTTCATTATTGTGTTGTCTTGTTCCAAACAGAACAGTTGTGCACGTGGACATCAAATACTACAGTGTTTTCAGTATATTTAGATCCATTTATATATTTAATGTACATGAATGACTTAGCTATGAGTGGGGAACCTTGTTTAAGACTTGATAGTAAGTACTTAATAAAGGCATTATAAGTGTTATGCTGCTTTTCAGTGGTATGTTGAGTAACAACTGAATTGAAAATGAGGGTTTTTAAAAAACATCTCTGGAATTGTTTTGGTATACCCTTTTTGATCCTCAGCCAATAGATATTTTCAGGTTTATCAAAAGTTTTTTTGAGGCTATAAGGTGTGATTATTTTGCATGAAGTTTATAAGCTTATATTTGATAATATATGATGCTTTAGAATACGAACTATAGGAGCTGCTAGAGTGCTTTGTTAAATTCATGCTCTTATGTGAAGTGTAGGAGACATAATTATGCCTCTTGTCTGGATCCCCTGCTTTTCAGTTTTGCAAATAAAGCTAATATTTGTCACCTCCTTTGACATAGCCATTCTGTCTTTTAATGGTGCACAAGCTTTCTGTATCACATTAGATTCTGTTTGCTCTCTTGTTGTGTGGAATTCTTTCTAGCATATAGACTAGATGTTTTCATGTTCTTTGGGGGTTCACACTTATTTCCTAATATCTTTACTTTTCAAGCTTCTATAGTAGGGAGTTCTTGGGATCCATGAAAGTTAAAATTTTCTTTAATAATGTATTTCAGTGTAAGTGGTAGCCTTTGTTCTCCAATGTGTTTATTTTATGCATTAAAAATTATTCTGAGAAGGAATTTATAGGTTTCCCCAAATTGTCTAGGGATCCAGGACGCAAAAAGAATTAAGAACCCCTTTGTATAGTATAGGTGTGACTGATATTGTGTAATTGGTTTTAAATTTTTTAGTTCTTTGCACTTTTTTTGCAGTTTAAAAAAAAGTTAAACGTTTGCCTTTTATTTTTGATTGTTGATTAAAATATTTAAAAAATTCTGATAAACATTTGTTTCCTGATTTCATTCTGCAAATTTATTTTTTGTTGTTTTTATCAGGCATTATAACATTCAGATTTTCTACTATTCCTAGTGACTAGATGTTGATTTAATCTTCAGCTGTCTTTCATAGTTCTTAAATAATTTTCTTAAGCCACTCTGCCATGATAGCATTTGACTACTGTCTTAGTTTTCCTATATAACTTTTCTACCTGTGGTCCTTAATGTGACACCAGTTGCAACATGTACTTAATCTGTTCAGGTTCTGAAATATTTTACACTCTCAGATATTGTTAGGAGGATGTGTTCATTCATGATTGCTGTAAAAGGTAATGGCCTTTTGGGATTACTCTATTTTGGTATAGTTGGTCTATTGGATTTGTGCCATCGGACTAAAAAAAGAATTAAAAAATTACAGCCTAACGGTGCCCATCTCCTTTTCAGTCAAAACAGAGTTTGTCTTAAGTGTAGATTTTCAATGCCTTCAGAGTATTTGTTTTTCTCTTCTTTAGAGTTAAATAACTTATCAATTTCTATTTTCAAATCTCTAATAAAGTTATTTCTTTTGATTGTCTTATTTCTGCAGTATTAAATTCTACTACTTGGAGCTGAAGATATCATTACCAAAAAGCAGTATGAGAGTCAGTTAATCTGTTTATCCTCTTTGTCAGGTTATAATTACCATGATGGTTTCTCGTAAGCCAGGCAGCAATCCATTTCCACCCTGTCTGTTTCTTAGCATCACAATTGTGAAGGTGCCAACCCAGCCAGTAGTATCAGCAGAACTTATTTACCTAGCATTCTCAGGTTCTTTAAGGCTTTTACAGCTATCAGTGTTTTCCTGATACACTGGAGTATTTTAACTTGGTGGTGTTTCCTTACTTTGCCATTTGCTCATCTTCCCTACTCCTCCCTCTGTATTGGTTGTAGTTTGAAGGGGTATCATTATCATCATCATCTCCCTCTAACTGTTATTGATGAACACAGAGTGAGGATGCTATTTTTCACTTTCATTTTTTCTTTCTAGTGTTCTTATACAAATTGACTATATTAATGTTTTATGTGATGCACATGTATAACCTATATCTGATTGCTTTTATGGCCTTAGGTTGAGGGGGAGGGGAAAAGAGGGAACGAGGATAAAATTCGCAACTCAGAATTTTAAATAATTTTAAAAAATCATCACCCCCCCTTTTTGGTGGGACAATGAGGGTTAAGTGACTTGCCCAGGGTCACACTGCTAGTGTCAAGTGTCTGAGGCTGGATTTGAACTCGGGTCTTCTTGAATCCAGGGCCAATGTGCCACCTAGCTGCCCCCATTTATCTCCTTTTTGATGGATTCTGATAAATAGTCCAGGAATAAGACAATAACCCACTGGTATTTTTATATTTAAAAATGTTTTGTATTTATAATGAATAATAGTTATTATTATTTTTTTTTCCCGGGGGGGCAGTGACTTGCCCCGGGTCATACTAGCTAGTAAGTGTCAAGTATCTGAGCCGGATTTGAACTCGGGTCCTCCTGAATCCAGGACCCGTGCTTTATCCACTGCGCCACCTAGCTGCCCCAATAATAGTTATTATTATAAAGCGTTGGTAGCAACTGGTATAGTAGGAACAACCTAAGCCAGAATTTAGGACACCTGGATCTTTTTCTGACTGTTGTTTGACTTGGGTAAGTCATTTATCTTTTTTGGGTTTCACTTTCCTCATCTGTTAAATGAGGGGGTTGGACTAGATAATTTCTAAGAGCCATTCCAGGGCTAACATCCTGTTATTCTACAGGGATAATTTTGAGTTATCTTGAGAATTCAATTAACTAGAAGATCTTTCTGTGATGATTCTTTGCATATCAGTACCAAAAAGAACATAGTGCCATAATTATAAACTTCTCAAGGGACAAATTTTATCAAGCACAGTTTTGTCAATGTCTTTGAATCCTTTCAGCCTGAATACTTCAAACTGATTCCATCTTTAATAATAAAACTAGAAGTTTCCCCATTGTACCGAGTGAGGACATTTGAGAACAGGTGGAGTAACTTACAGTACAAAAATTTGGCTTGTAAAAAAGTCTCCTTTGTTTCACAATAATATAAATGGATCTTATGATCCTTTATTGTCACAGTTTGGAGAAGAGCCTTCCTTTTAATAGACTGGTTTTATGTAATGTTGACTATTCTTGTAACAACTTGTAAAGCTGTATGCACTTCCACACATTTTTTTTAATAGTAATGATTCTGTGAATCATGCAGTCTGACTGCATGAGGGGGCAACAGTGTAACTAGTGCTTATACATAGATCTTCCTTCACTTCTGACATCTATTATCTTCTTTAAGTGCATATATCATAATTTTCGTCTCAAAATCGATCAATTTACACTCTTGATGTGGAATTGACAGTGGATAGGTTTGCCAAGTAAATAATAATAATAAAAAAAACCACACCTAATTTCCTTAAGATCAGTTTATACAAAATATATGATACATGTGGTAAACAAATGAGCAGATCTCTAACTATGTGTGTTGATTCATGCACTTGTAATGCAAAACAGGAAGATAATAGTTTTCTCTGTTGATCAAAAAGGTCTTCAGATGTATATGCAGTTCTCACTATATTACCTACAAGTGAGACCAGAATGTTTCTCCTTTTGAATGAGGCATTTAACATTTAGTTCTGTAAGCAGCTTTATATATGTAAGTAGTCCCTTGATATTACAGTGTTTTCAAAAAGTTGTTCTTGTTCTTGTTTATTAAAAATTTAATTTCCTCTGGAAAAATTCCCATTTTTAGGCTAGTGTATTTTATGTACAATTTAGAATGTTTTATTTCATTAATTTTAATACTATATGGAATGTGATGCTATTTCTTAATGAAATAATTTATACAGAACAGTATTTTTAGGAAAAACTGTGATCCTAATTATAAATATTGTAGGCTGTATTTTCCGATTGGGGGGGGGACTTTGTATTTATGTAATTTCCCACCACAAAAGCTCTAAACAATTATTATTTGTTTGTTTTGTTCATTTATTTTATTTTAATTTTTTTGTGGGGCAGTGAGGGTTAAATGACTTGCCCAGGGTCACACAGCTAGTGTCAAGTGTCTGTGGTCACATTGAACTCAGGTCCTCCTGAATCCAGGGCTAGTGCTTATATCCATTGTACCACCTAGCTGCCCCCACAATTATTTAATTTAAAAAACTAGTGTTTTGGGAAATCCACTTATTTTCTACTTAAATGTAGAAATATGTAATCCACTGTTTATTTAACTTGGACTATATATATATATATATGCTTTGCATTAACATGTAGCTATCAGCATAATCGCACAATTTTTGTTATGAGCCTATGCAGACTGATGATATTGTAAGGTATCTCCTTTCACAAAGAGATAAAGATTTGACACATGGCTCCTTAAATTTGACCTCATTTACCCATGGACATTTTTAAATAGTCTACACTGCATTCATTGTTGGTTGGAGTAAGTTTGCCAGATGCATGCTTGTGCTGACTTTGACTTGCAATTTATTTTCATTGAAACAGTGCATATATTTTTGGAAGAATTGTAAATTAAATACTCTATTATTTTTATAGTTCTTTTGTAGCATTTCTTTTCTCTTAACTTAAGGATGGACACAGACACAGAAACACACACACACACACACACACACACACACACACACATCCATGCTGTGGTTGTCCTCCATAGTTTGGAAAACTCTGCCTTAGAAATCTAATGCATTCCAATCTTTGTTGGTTTTAAAAATACAATTAGAGTTTATAATTGCTTTCTTGTATTTCTTGTATTTGTCTCACTATTTCTTTATATTCCTTTATATTTTTTATGGCTAGCAATATTTCATCACATTGTAACAGATTGTTTTAGGTTGCTTAAGTTTTGCATATATAAAACAGTGATGAGGCATTGTTACTTTTAAACTACATATATATATTACCATATAGCTTTACGGAAGTTTTTTCAATTTGTGATTCCATAATAGTATAATAATGTACCCTTTCCCCTACTGGCCTAACAGCATGCTATGTCACTTCATTTTTACCAATTAGATTGGTGGAGTTACTACCTCAAAATTGTTTTAATATTGTTTCAGATTATGTAGGGAAGTTGAACAGTTTTATATTTTGCATTTCTTCCTTTGTTAATAGTTGTATATCATTCAATTTTTTGCCTCTTGAGGATTGGTTATTATCTCTTTATTTAAATTTTTAGCAGGTTCCTTGTAAATTATAGTTGTTAGTTGGACACAACAAATGTGCATGTGTGTGTGTATAATAGATGTAGATTTGTTTTTATGTTTTTTTTTTGTCTCCCCTTTTCGCCACACAGACATCTCTTATAACAAAGATTTTATTTTATTGTTTTATTTTATTTGTGAGGCAATTGGGATTAAGTGACTTGCCTAGGGTCACTATAACAAAGATTTTAAAAGAAAAAAAAAGTTTTGTAAAGCCAGATAATGTGTTAATTGCAGTAAATATCTTATTCAGCATTTTACCATTGTGTACCCAGCACTGCAACAAAAGGGGAGAGATTCATTTTCTCAACTTTTTTTGGTCACCAAGCTTGGTTAATTACAATTACACAGCATTTGGTTTTGTTTTTGGTTTTTCCTTTTTAGACTGTTCTCATCGTTATGTGTATTTTCTTCCTGGTTGTACTTAATATTGCTCTGCTTCCTTTCATATAAATCCTTATATGCTTCCAAATTTTTCATATGCATTATTTCTTATAACACAGTTATAGTCCATTACATTCATGTACCAGTGTTTACCCATTCCACAATTGATGGGTACCTACCTTTTCAGTTCTTTGCTGCTATGAAAAGTACTGCTTTCAATATTTTAATATAGCAGTTATTTCTGTATTGGATCCCTGTAGTATAGACACCTGTCCATGCGATCTCTGGGTCAAAGGACATTATAGTCATTTATTTATAGCTTAGTTCAAATTACTTTCCTGAATGATTAAACTGTTAGTGTACATAAGAACTTTCTTAGTATCAGGGCAGCAAAAGGTATAAATTTGGACATAGGGCATAGGTGGGAATTGATTACTAAGGGATGATATCTGTAAAGCATTTAATCTTTTTAAAAATTTTTTAAATTTCTTGTGGGGCAGTTGGGATTTGGGGACATGCCCAGGGTCATGTAGTTGGCAGTGTCTTGTGTCTGAGGGCCAGATTTGGCTTGGTCCATCCTGGTTCAGGGCTGTGCTTTGTCCACTGTGTCACCTAGATGCCCCATGATGAACATCTTTAAAATAAAATTAAGGGGTGAGAGGATGGCACTGGGAGAAGGGGAAAGGGAGAAGCGAATGGGCAAAATATCTCCTGTAAAAGAAGCAAGAAAAGCTTAGGGAGTGGAGGTGAAAAAGGGAGAGGATCAGGGGAGTGAATGAACCTCACTCTGATCAGAATTGACCAAAGAAGGAATAACATACCACACACCCAAGTGGGTATAATAATATAGCTTGCCCTGTGGATAAGTGGGCGAGGAAGGGGATAAGGAAGGGAGGGTAGATTGGGGTCCAGAAGCAAAACACTTTTGAGGAGGCTTAGTGTAAAAGAAGATAGAAAATAGAGTAAATATCATGAGAGCAAATAGGACAGAGGGAAACACAGTGATAGTAACTAGGGAAACATTTTGAAGCAAAGGCAAGAGCAGTGTAAGATGATGATGATGGTGGTGATGATGGTACTTTGCTGGGCTATTGTGAAGGAAATTGTCAGGTATAAGGTACTATATAAATCTTAGCTATTGTTGCAATAATCAACCTCATGGATGTTTTATAAGGAAATCTCCCTTTAAAGTACTATATAAGTGTAGTTTACTATTTAAAAAAAAAGATGAGCAGACGCTATCAGAAAAACCTGGAAAGACCTACATGAGCTGATGCAAAGCTAATATATACTGTATACAAAATAACAGCAATGTTGTAAGATGATCTGCTGCAAATACTTAGTTATTTTCAGCAGTGCTATGATCTAAGACAACTCTGAAGGACTTATGAAAAAATGCAATCCATCTACAGAGAAAGAACTGATGGTACCTGAATGCAGATGGAAGTATATTTGTTGTTGTTCTTTTTATAAAGATTTTTTTGTCTTCTATGTTTTGCACGACTGCACATGTGTAACAAATTGAATTGCTTGAGTTCTTAAGGGGGAATAGGGAGGAAGGATGAGAATTTGGAACACCAAGTATTAAAAATCAATGTTACAATATGTTTTTATATAAAAGATGGGGAAAAATTCTAAATAAATAAACAAACTATTAAAAATTAACAAGAAAAACCCACTGAATTTGCCTGTCTCTCTGCAATTCCCTCCAACATTACTGTATGCAAGGTAATTCTGAGTTGTTTTAATTTGCCTTTTTTAAAAAAGTGATTTCATATGATAGTTAAGCTTGTTTGTTTTTTTTTTTTTTGAGAATTCTTTATTCATATCATTTAACTGGTTATTTATTTGGGAATGACTCTTGCTATAAATATTTATATTAATCCTTTCCATGTTGATTATCAGACCCTATCATGGAAATTTAAAGTAATAGATCTTTTAAAAAATTGACATTGGATTTTCTGAAACATGGAGATATTGATGACTTTTACTTTTTCTTGTCTCATTGCCATTGCTAGCATTTCTAAAAACTATAATAGTATATGATTAAAGGAGAAATCCATGTTTTGCCCCTGATTTATTGGATAGTTTCTAGTGACAAGTATATCTCTCTGTCTCACTCCCTGTCCCTCTTCTCCTTGCGTTTCTCTCTCCCTTTCTCTCTTCCTCTTTGTCTCCCCTTCTGTGATTTATCCAATTAAGGGAGAATGAAAGTAGTAAAAGGAGTGGACCTGTGATTTCTGAAATTCTCTCTACCTACAAAGGTAGGATCTCATCTTTTCTACATTTTATACTCTGGAGAGTTGTCTCGAGCCTGAGAGATTAATTGAGCTGAGCATGGGTCATAAAACCAGTATTGTGTCAGAAGCAAGACTTATTTGAACACAGGTCTTCCCTGATTTCAAGCCTGACTCTCTTTACTACACTATGCCAACTTGATTTCTTCCACAGATGCTAGAAAATATTTGAAGGACCTATATAAATTGAAACAAGAGCAAAGAAAGCAGAATAGGGAGTGAAAAGTACATAGAGTATTTACAGGTAATGTAACTGAAAACATACAGATCAGCTGAACTGAGATTGATTGCATTAACTTGTTTATTTTTGTGAATAGATGGTGCAATACATTTCCTTTCTCTTGGTGGAGAGGTGGATAACTATGGGTGCAGCATGTCATGTATTACTTTGTCAGTTAGTTTTGATTAGTTTTTCTTTGTTACTAAGAAGGGTTCAGTGGGATAGAGGAATGTTTAAGAAATGACTGGTGCAAAATCCAAAAGGCTTCATTAAAACTTAAAGAAAAACCTTAATAATCTGGATGTATGTGGTCAGTTTATGGCCTCTCTTTTTCAGATTCATTAATCTGTTTTTGTTCTGGACTCTGAAAGTCTGGATTATCATTCATTATAGCTTTATATGTTTTGAAGTGGAAAGTTGATTTCTCCTTTTTTGTCCTCAGTAACTCATTGATTCTATATTCATTTAATTTCTATTTTGTACAGTCCTATAAAGTAATCTGTTAGTATTTTCATTGGTATTTATTGTACATTAATTGGAGAATTATTGATATTATTATTTTTACTTTATCTAGCCATAAGCAAGTCAATTTTCTTAAATGGTCAAATCTGTTTTAATGAATCTTGGTAAGTTAATAGGATTGGTTGCATTTCATCATGGGATCTGAGGGGGAGAGGATAAAGGTAAGAAACCTCCAGAAACAGAATAGTTTGAGTGAAAGGATGCTCATAGTGTCTTTGAGGAATAGTATAAAGTTTACTTTGACTGGGAGCAGACCTGCGAAAGAAAGTGGAAAGTTTTTTCTCATCTTATTTTTCTCAGCAATATATGATTTCCTAGAACTAAATCTGTTATTCTCTTCTTCCTGCTCAGCTCCAGTGATAGCTTCCAAAGAAATTTGGCCTTAGTTTCCAATTTCAGTTTTGTGTTTCTACACTTTTTCATGCTACTAATTGGATTTATCAAGTTGGTTGCATAATAATTGGCTTATTTTATATAGTGCTTTATCATTTACAAAGCATTTTCTTCACAGTTACTCCAAGACAGGTAATGTACATATTATCTTCATTTTGCAAATGAGAAGTTGGAAGTTGCCCATCGTCATAGAGCAAATAACTGGAGTTGCAGTTTGAACTTGTATTTTTATTCCAAGTCCATTGCTCTTAAAATCACCTATCGCTCCAATTTTGGAAATCATTTGATCACATTCATCAGACAAGTGGCTTGCTTGGCATTTCTCCATTGTAATAATTATATAAAATATGTCCTCTTGCCTGAGTTTTGAACCACTCCCTGATCTCTACTTGGTAGTTGTTCCACTACCATCCAAGTAATCACCTAAACTTGTAAAACTACATCAAGGACAACCAGAAACCCAAAGCAGTTCTGCCCATGAGATTGCTGGAAAGCTTATTCAGTTTGTCTCTTATCATCAGTTCCTCTTCTCCATCACTTATTAAATGCCTATTATTTTCAGGTCTTTGTTAAACACTGGGGATACAAAAAAAGACAAGATAGTCTCTGATCTCAGGGAGCTCACAATCGAATTGGGGGAAGTAACATGAAAACTATATAGTATATACAGCTAAGCTGTATAGAAATAAAGTTGGAAAATAAACAACAGAGGGAAGGTCCTACAATTAAGAGGGACCAGAAAGATTTCCTATAGGAGATGGATTTTATCTGGGACTTGCAGGAACCTAGGGCAGCCTAGAGATGGAGATGAGAAGAGAGCATTCCTGAATGAATGGGGCATGTTGTTGTGGAATTCCCCCTTTGCATGGAGCCCTTAGAGATTGATGATTTTCAACTTTCCCCTTACACTTGTGGCTACCAAATTTCCTGCTCTGTTTGGCATCATATTTGAACTGATGAGAATGGACATTGTTCTGTTTGCAGAAAGATACATGTGTGGGAAAGACATTTTCCTTCTCTAGTTCATTTTAACAGATGAGGAAAGTGAAGCAAATTTATCCAGGGTCACACAGCTAATAAGTGTCTGAGGGAATCTAGATTTGAACTCAGGACCTGGCACTCTAGCCACTGCATCACCTAGCTGCCCTCAGATGGGGGATAGCTACCACCTAAATAAATCTCTTTACAAAAATCTCCAAGCTTTGGTTGCATGAAGGCGATTGTAGACTGACAACCTCTTAAATAGATTAAAGGTGTATTATGTGTTTTATGTACTTGCACATGAATAACATTACTTGCCGCCTGGGGTTGGGGGGAGAGGGAGGAATAGAATTTGAACCAAACTTTAAATATAAAGATGCTTAGTTAAAGATAATAAAAAATAAAAGGTAACATCTGAAGGGTCCTTACTAGATAGAGGGAATCTTTCCATTGGACTTTTCAAGACATCCTCCTTGATCAGGGTAACACCTTTGATAGACATTTACCTCCTAGTTTCATGCTATTACTTGATAATACTCATTAAGGTATTTAGACAGAAAAATAGGATTGTATTTTTCAAGGAATAATAAAGAGTTAAACATAGATTAAAAATATGTTTTAGAGAGCCTTTGCTTTACTGTCATATTATCTTGTATCACAAACAATAACATTTTATCTTGTTAAAAAAAGAAAGGTATATTACTTCAGCCCTAAATAATATAGTTGATTTTGTCAGTTGAACTTAGATACGTTCTGTGATATAACGGTGTAGATTGTTGCTAAAAGAAAGATAAAGTTGTTTTTTGTTTTTGTTTTTGTTTTTGTTTTTTTGTGGGGCCAATGAGGGTTAAGTAACTTGCCCAGGGTCACACAGCTATTAAGTGTCAAGTGTCTGAGGCAGATTTGAACTCGGGTCCCTCCTGCATCCAGGGCCAGTGCTTTAACCACTTCACCACCTAGCTGCCTCAAGATAAGTATTTTTCAGTTCTTTGATAAAACCAGAATTTTAATTCAGATTTTCCATAAAGGTATACTACCAGTGTTTTGTTTATCTTTTTTGTTGTTGTCCAGTCATTTTAGTCATGTTTTGACTCTTCCTGATTCCATTTGAGGTTTTCTTGGCAGAGATAATAGGGTAGTTTGCCATTTCCTTCTACAACTCTTTTTATAGGTGAGGAAACTGAGGTGAACAGGGTTAAGTGACTCACCATGGTCATAGAGCTAGTAAGTGTCTGAGGTCAGATTTAAGTCAGGTGTTCTGACTCCAGGTCCAGCACTCTATCCATTGTGCTACAGCTAATAGCTTCCGAGGTTAGGTGATTTGCCCAAAGTTGCACAAGTACTAAGTGGCAGATTAGTTGTTATTGTTGTTCATTTGTTTTTCAGTCATGTCTGACCCCATTTAGAAACTTCACGGCAAAGATACTAGAGTGGTTTGCCACTTCTTTCTCCTGCTCACTTTATAGAAGAGGAAACTGAGGCAAAACATGGTTAAGTGGCTTGCCAAGGATCACACAGTTTCTGAAGCCAGATTTGAACTCAGGAAAATGAGTCTTCATGACTCCAGGCCCATCATTCTACCCACTGGACCTTCTAGCTGTTCTTGTTAACTCTTAAGCAGAAGTTAATCATACAAAAAATAGATCTTATTTTTTACATCACACTCCACTTCTTCTTCTCTATCTCTGTTGTAAATAAGTGTTTTCAAGCAAAACAAATAAACAGATTGGCCACAACTGAACTGGTATGCCTCAACTCTGTATCTCTAGTATACTAGCTCTGCCCACAGGTGGGAAACAATGTTTTACCCATAAAGTCTTCTGAGTTATGGTTAATTCAATTTTTTTAAAGGGTTTTTGAATGTGGGATCAGGTGTGTTACATTTGCTATTTTCATCTTTACCCCCATTTCTTTGATTTACAATATGACCTTTGGAGTAATTTTTTTGCGTCTCAGAAATAATGTGGTGCATCATTGGTTTCCAATGACATGTCTAAGCATTTTAGTGTATAAGTAGTTAGATTCTAAGGCATATACATTAGATACGCCTATTTTTATCAGTTTTGAATCCAATATTTAATATAGTTGCAATGATTTTTAGAAATCAACCATTTATACATAGCACATTATTATATGCTTATAGATTAATAAGTGTTAGATATATTACGTATTTGGTTTTTCACTATGATGAGAATCCTACCATAAAGTAAAAGATGATTGAGATGCCGAAGAAATAAAGCTTAAGACAGAAGATGCCTATTCATCTCCTCCCTTCCCCTGAGATATCATTTATAGTTTGGATATTCTGTAAATCTTGTATTTTCTTAGCTCTCTATTTCATGCAATAATTCCACACAGCTAATCTCTCTCCCACCTCCCTCCCTTCCTGAATCTAGTCTTTGATCTCAATTTATATGCTAGTGATGAAATACATGCTTTCAGTTCTTCCATCAAATGCAAAAATTAAGTAAACTCCTTTACTTTGTAAAACTACAACTTAGGTAGAACTTATAGTTTTTAGTGTTTTTACAGTACAATTAATTTTGTTGTATTTTACTTCTGATTTTCTCACAGTCTTCAGAGGGCTCCATTTAATTTTCAAGTGCTGACCTTCCTTCCTCCTAAAGTATTATAAACTTTTTTTGCTGCTGTGTATACACTGAAATGTCTCGCAGTCCGATGCAAAGGAAGACCCTGTGGAATGCCCCCTTTGCATGGGACCCTTTTAGAGATCGATGATATCAACTTTTTCCCTTGCACTTGTGGGCTACCAAAGTATGCCGCTTCTTTGTGCATCGTATTCGCACTGGAAGAAATGACTGTGTCCTGCTTGCAGAAAGGTACATAACCCTATCGTAACCGCTTAAGTTTTTCATGGTTGTGAATCAGCAAGTTAGTAAACTCATCTTGAACATGGGAGTAGGAGGGAATCTCTATCTTCAACTGGTTACAAGTAACAATATAATTCTAAAGCAGTCCTGGCTATACTGGAAAATAGACCTGAGAATAGACCTAGCATCTGGTTCTTGGCTTTGTATCCAACTAGCTATATGACTTTGGGCATGTCACTTTAATCTTTGAACGTCAGTTTTGTTCGATATATGAGTACTTTACCTACTTTATTTCAAGAAATATTTATTGAATGGCACACTATACCTGCCCCCGCTGCACTGTGCCCTGAATGGCTCTCTCCTCTCCTCTCTCTTTTGTCTTTCTCTCCTTTCTCTTTCCCCTCTCTCTGTATATACATACTTGATAGGTTTAGGATTAGGTGATTACTAAGGTCCTTCCTCTTATTCTTATTGATATACAAATCATGAATCATTTAATGAACAGTATATAATGACTTGTCAGCAAGAGATATTTTCCTTCTGCATTGAAAGATTTTGCTTGGAGAATGATGCAAAGAACCATCTCTTTCAGATCTGAGACAAGTTTTCTTTACTTGTATGGCTTTTGTAATGATTTTTTTCGTTCATGAGGACATCCTAAACTATACTACTTTTTTGTCTATTTGATAGTTACTAAAAATATTGTATTATTTTTGTAAAGCTCTAAATTCATGATAGGAAAGATGTTATAGATGTCTTCAAAACAACCTACTTTTGTACCGTTTAGTTCATAAGTAATGTACAATGGTATTAAGAGTGATTAAGAGATTGTGGGAGTACTCTGGAGTTTATTGTATTTCTGGATTATAAAAAATAGAGTGAGTGATATTTAACATTTTTAAAAAAAATAGGGCAGGCTTGAGGAGAATTCCATTCTCCTTAACCTGATAGATTCAATAGGTCTGTGATCTTTGACTTGGAGTATTATGAAGTGAAGACTTTGAGAAAGAACAAAGTCACTTAAGTAGTCACTAGGGAAAGCAAAATTGCTTGGGGAACACTATAACAAAAATGTTATTGAGCATTTATACTAGATAATAGAAGCAAACTAATTGATGATTGAGCCAGTCCCCTCAGGCTAGCAACCTAGTAGTCATCCTGCATTCCTCACTGTCTCTCAGCCTCCATGTCCTACTTTGCCAATGCAAGACCTTTGCAACCTCTCCCAAATACACCCTCCTCTCCTCTTATTACTGCTACCCCTTCATCATCTCATTCCTGCAATATGTAATACTCTGTTGGTGGCTCTTCCTATCTCAAAGATTGCTCCCCACTCTAATCCATCCTCTTTAACCACCAAAGTGTTCTTCTTAAAGGACAAGTCTGATCATGTCACCACCACCCTTTCTTTCCCTCCCCCCCTACTCAGTAAACTTCAGTGGCTTCCTGTTGCCTTCAGGATCAAATACAAAATCCCTCTGTTTGGCATTCAAAGCCTTTCCTAAATTAGGCCTCTCCTACTTTTCCAGTCTTCTTATACGTTACTCTCCCACACATTCTCTTTGATCCAGTGATACGGGCCTCCTAGCTGTTCTGTGAACAAGACACCCCATCTCAGCTCCAAGTGTTTTCTTTTGCTATCCCTCATGCTTGGAATGTTCTCCCTCTTCCACTCTAACGTCCCTGGCTTCCTTTGAGTCCCACTAAAATCCTAACTTTCATAAGAAGCCTTCCCCAACCCCTCTTAATTCTACTATTTTCCCTCTGTTAATTATGTCCTGTTCATCTTGTATGTAGCTTGCTTTGTATATAATTGTTTGCATGTTATTTTCCCCCATAGATTGTAACTCCTAAGGGAAGGAACTGTTTTGACCTTTTTTTTGTATCCCCAGCACTAAGTACAGTCCCGACACATACTAGATGCCTAATAATGTTTAATGATTGATTGATCTCCATAGGTGAGCCTTAATGCAAACCCCCCCCCCCCCCCATGTAGACAGTTTGCGGCTTGAGAAACTTGAGCATAGAACTTTGAATTCACTGATATAGGAAACTGCTTGTGAGAAAACTTCCTTTTTACCCATGCAGATCAACAACTCTTCTGCAAATTGTAGTCTTTAGGGCATCTGAGAGGTGAAAGGATTTATCAGCATCATACAACTAATTTGGTGGCAGAGGTGGGACTTAGATTATCTTGACACCAAGAGCTAGATTAGCTCTATTCTAACTCCTAACAAATGACTTCTTGCCTCATTCTTCACAGCATTTTGTCAGGAAAAATTAAGTGAAAAACACTCTTCTGTCATCTTTTTTTTTTTAAATCAAAGGGAAATTTGTCTTATTTGCAAATCGGCATTTCTAGGCAGCCCCCCACAGAGGGTCTTCAGCAATTTACTTGGAAAATGCTGACTTTATTTACTCAGGTCTCGGAGGTGGTTCAGTAAAAACTATAATAATTTTTAAACTTTTTTTCTCCTATGATCATGTGTTACTTGAGATATAAAGGTTATACATACCCATAGACTGACATGGTAACTGTTTTATCTGATCATAAACTCAATTCCTAGTGTTGGAAGATATGTCGAAGATAAGAATAGTCGAAGACTTCTTAAACTTTTTCTGCTCGTGACCCATTTTCTTCCAAGAAATTTTTATGTGACCCTAGCACATAGGTATATAAATAGGTATACATAACTTTTTACTGTTGTCAAATTTTTTGAGAACCCCCCCCCCTTCAGTTATGTAACCTCATATGGGGTTGTGACCCACAGTTTTAAGAAGTTAGGATCTAGTGTAATCTTACTGTATTGCTTCAAAAAAATATTGTGAAGGTGAATAGTAGACTGTTGTGCTTTTTTCCTTTATACCTCTTCCTGGATTTTGCATATTTCTAAATCTGTCGTGAAGTCACATGGTTTTGTCATCTTTCAAATTTTATTTGTGCTCTTATCAAGATGTTCATTCATTGAAATTACTTTCAAATAGTCATCAATCTACATCATTAAGCATCATCAAATCGGTTCGAATTCTCTGATGATACATTAAAATTTTAACTGATGAGTTTTGTAAACTGACATATAATGTCTTCTTTGACTTATAATTCATTCTCCAGGCACAGTACATTATTGAGGAATTTTCATCACAGTCAAGTTTAGAATTATGTTAACAGGATATTTTCCGGAGAATTTAGATGGAAACTTAACTGCTGCCTTTTCTATATTGACAGAATAGCCTTCTTCAAGAGTACCACTATGTAAACAGTTCCATCCAGATTATCTTGATTTATTTAGCATTTATCTTCTCTTTATACATAAAAAGAAGAGTTTTCCTCTTTTAAGGCCTCTACTATTTCTGATTCCTTTTTACTTTTTTTGAATACTGAATTCACCAGATATTTCATGATGCCCATTTAGTTTTAATTCAGTGGACATTTTAGGCATGGACTGTGTGCAGAGTCCCTGGGAATGCCCTGAAAAAATCTTGCATTTTATTTTTGGATTATAGTAGGAAGATAGGAAAATAAATAATGTCACATAGAACTGGGGGGAGAATGAGAAGAAGGTTCATTACTGTGAAAGGGAAGCGTGCTATAGAGCAATAGTTTGAAGTAACGTAAGGATGAGGTTGAGGTTTTTTTTTTTTTTTTTGTGAGGCAATTGGTGTTAAGTGACTTGCCCAGGGTCACGCAGGTTAGTAAGTGTCAAGTGTCTGAGGCTGGATTTGAAAGCAGGTCCTCCTGAATCCAAGGCCAGTGCTTTATCCACTGTGCCACCTAGCTGCCCCCGAGGTTGAGTTTTTAAAGAGTGGGAGATGTGGACATGTCTTATATCTTATGCGGCAGGGAAAGAATTAGTGGATAAGGAAGAGACAAAAGGAAGCTCCTAGAGAAGGAACCCGCAGGAAACCAGCCACGAACAAAAAAAGGTGATAGCTTTAGTAAGGAGAGGAGACACCTTTTGGTCAAATACTAGAAATATTTGATGGAGAAGAGTTTTAAGATGTGGCTTGGGGGAAAATGAGCTTGCAAGCTCTTTTCTCAGAGTAGTATGTGAGGGCCTCTACAGGGAAGAGAGGAGGCTTTAAATGGGGGTAGGATATGAGAAAATAGAAGAGAAATTCCCGGAATGGCTGTTAGAGAAAGATAGTCATAACAAAACTAAGGGGATTGCTGTGCAGCATGGAGGGTGTGAGAATATTATTATTACCAGAGGCCTCCCTCTGTGAGAGCATGGGTTGACCTTTCTAAGGTTCAGTGTCCCGAAGTTACCTCACATCAACATGAGACCACTCTCAACCAATCAGCTTGAAGCAGTGTGTGTGTGTGTGTGTGTGTGTGTGTGTGTGTGTGTGTGTGTGTGTGCGCGCGCGCGTGCAGGGGGCAGAGAGTTGGTTTTGGGAGTTGGTGGTGGGAACTTCATGGGGTTGGCAGCTCTGATTTCTCCCTGAGGGTAGGTTAGGTTTTCCTATCCTTTCAGAAACACTTGTTCTCTCTTGTTAACCTCTAATATATTTTAATAAATGGTTTAATACCTAAACTGTTAAACTGCTATCCTAGTTGGCTGTCCCCACAGGGGTACACGTGCTGAGTTTACCCGTCACTGTTTTGGTGAGCGGGCCAGGTGGAGATGGGATCACATCAATTTGGAATGAGCTCAGTTGGAGATGTGTCACTTTTTCCACATCCCTATGGCTAGGAATGAGCAAGGTTGATGGAGTTATCCGAGATGGAGTTTGGCAAAGTGTATCTAGCCAAGAAGAGGAATTTTAGGAAAGAGAATAGTAAGCCAACCAGCTGGTTAGTCGTGGAGTCATCGTCAGGAGAAAAGTGAGGCTAGAGCGAGGATGACATATGGAAGGAGATGGTAGAACAGAGAAGGTAGAGGAATTGGTGGTGATAGTGAAGATGAAGAATAGGAGAGGTGCAAGGATGTGAAGGTACGGTCAGAGAGAAGGGGTTTCAGAGGTGGCTTAGTTATGGATCATGATGAAATTAAAGGGATGACCATCTCTATCTGAGGTTTGGAGATATAGCCGAGGCTGATGAATTGGGACCCCTGAGTGTTTAATGGGACTTGTGTGTGTGCACTTGTGTCACACACACAGTAAGAGCCCTCATGTGGGATTGAAGAGGAAGGCTGTATGCTGGAAATGAATTCCTTGAATAGGGAAGGTTTCAGTAGCGAGTAATCTGAATGCCAGTAAACAATTAGAACCAAGACCTGTATCAGTTACTGTAGATGGATGAAGTGAACCTCAAAGAAGGGGCTGCTATTGAGTAATGGTGGCAAAGGAGTGAAAGAAAGATGCACTATGTGCCAGGCATTCTTCTTTGTACTTTAGTAATATTATCTCATTTGATCTTCAGCACAACCCTGTGAGGTAGGTGCTGTAGAAAAACTGAGGCAGAGATTAAGTAACTTGCCCAGGGTCATACATCTAGTGATTGTTGCTAGATTTGAACTCTCAAGTCTTTCTGACCCAGTGCCCCAAGCTCTAACTACTGTGTCATGTAGCTGTCTAAAGAGTTAGAAATCTGGTTGTGTTTCCTGGCCATGTGTTAGTGGGCTTGAGAGAAGCTTAGTACCCGCTCTTAGAGATAATGTCTCTGAATGCTTTCTGGAGAGATCTGGGTTTCCTTTAGTGTAAGAACATGGGAAGGATGTGAATAGAAAAATCTGAAGGCGAAGGGCAATTTTCAGATAAAGGAAGGTTTCAGTGTACTTTAGAATGGTGGCAGGAGGATGTATCAGCTCTAGCCTATGAGTAATGTAGGCCAAGGTGGCTAGGAATGAGAGAGTTTTTTGGGGAGAGTGGGTTTGGGAGGGGGTAGTATTTTCATTTCAGTAACTTTCAACTGAATCACATGATAAAGAGGAGTAGGAGCTGGCAGTTTGTCCATCACATGACATTGGATATGATTTCATGATCAGTACTCTGCACTTTTTAAATTTTTTTTGGATGAGGCAATTGGGATTAAGTGACTTGCCCAGGATCATACAGCTAGTAAGTGTCAAGTGTCAGAGGCCGGATTTGAACTCAGGTCCTCCTGACTCCAGGGCCGGTGCTCTATTCACTGCACCACCTAGCTGCCCAGTACTCTAGTCTTAAAAGATTCCTTTAGTCATGACATTAGCTTGGAATCACTGCACGACAATGGTGTCAGCTTCCCTGATTGGTTACACAGTAGGAGCCAGGACATATGTCTTGGGTTGGTGGTAGGGAGAAGGTTTTCGCCATCTTGGTTATTAGTAAATAACTGGTGATTCAGTACCCTAAAGAGGTTGAACTCACTTTAGATTTATAACCTCATCCCAAGATGCTATTAGTTGAAGCTCCCCCAAAACATATCCAAATGTCATAGCAACCCTCAGCTGTCAGTCTGAAACCCTGAAAGTACTGGTGCCCTATCATTTCATTACCTTGAGTATTCTGAGGCTCTGAATCTGATGGTACTTCTGGATTCTGGAGATCAGAAGGTCATTCTTGGTGATTTGGTCTTTGGAGAATGGGCTGAACCCACAACCAACCTGCCTGACTGGCTTCAGGCTCCTCTTATACAGCACCAAGCACTGTATAATACACAACCTCCATCTTTACTTTCCAGGCCTGATCTGTAGAATACTATTACTATGTTGCTAAAGTTGAGTTTAGCTCTGTCTTTGAACTATAAATACATGTAAGAAATGATAAAAGAAAACATATTGAAACATGTCTTGTTTACTTTCTTAGACGGATCTAGCAATTACACACCAGAATAATGACTACAAATAGATTTAAGTACTGACATACAATTTTTTTATTGTTGTTTATTGTATGAGGCATTATTGTTAAATCGTTTATAATAGTTTGGAAAAACATCTGACAAAATAAACTAGTCTATTTGGGTTAAATACATATGTTGTGAACTTCATTTCCTGCTGCATTTAGTTCTTTTTAAAAATACTTTTAAATTATGAATTTAATAATTATAGCTATTTCAAGATAAAAGGAATAGTAAGAGGATTTCGTATGAAACTGAACTTCTGCTTTTACAGTTTGTCATTAAAAAAGAGTATATAAAGTTTAAAAGATAGTAATAAAATTGCACTGTTCATTTATGGCCTTCTTTGGAATTTCTTTTTGTTTTGTTCCATGTATTTAAAAATGTATTATTGATGTCCTCTTTTTTTGAATCTCTGTTAATGCCATTAAGGATAGTCAAAACAAATCAACACATTGGCTATGTTGGAAAAGATCTCATTTTACATCTTTAGTCTCTTTCCTCTTTTTTTAAACACACCTTTATTGATTTCTTTTATTTTTTTACATCCATCCATCCATCTATCTATCTATCTATCTATCTATCTATCTATCTATCTATCTATCTATCTATCTATCTATCTATCTATCCATCCATCCATCCATCCATCCATCCATCCATCCATCCATCCACCATCCATCCATCCATCCATCCATCCATCCATCCATCCATCCATCCAATCTATCTATCTATGTCTATCTATCTATCTATGTCTATCTATCTAATTTTCATCCAGAATCCTTCTCTCAGAGAGCCATCTCAAATAACATAGTATTTTTTAAAAGATAAAAAAAGAAAAAGAGGAGCAAAAAAATCAATGTAATTGATCAATAAATGAGGAAGTCTCAAAATATTTACACTGTGCAATACTTGTGGACCTCATATCTTTGCAAAGGAGTAGGGTGAAAGTGTCTTCTCCTATCTCTTCTTTGGACTCATATTTGTTCTTTATAATTTTGCAACATTCACTTTTTTCCTGAGGCAGTCAGGGTTAAGGGTCTTGCCCAGGGTTACACAAAAACTAGAAAGTGTCAAGTGTCTGAGGCCTGATTTGAACGCACATCCTCCTGACTCAGGGCTGGTGTTCTATCCACTGTGCCACCTAGCTGCCCCACAACATCCACTCTTGATTTGTATGTGTGTGTCTATATGTATGTATGTATGTATGTTCTTGTTCTTTCCTTTTACATTATTGTAGTTGTATATATTGTTTTCTTGATTCTACTTTAACCTGTATCGATTTATGTAGATCTTCCTAGGCTTCTCTGTATTCATTATAATAATAATTTCTTATCACAGTAATATTCATTACATTTACATAATGAATTTGTTTCCAATTATTGGCTGTAACAAAAAGTGCTGCTTTAAATTTTTTGGTGTATAAGGAGACTTTGTTCTTATCAGTGGCCTTCTTGGGTATAAGTCACATAATAGGATCTCTAGATTGAAGGTTATGAACATTTTACTAAATTTATTTTCATAATTCCAAATTGCTTTCCAAAATGGTCTTATCAGTTCTTAGCTCCACCAATAAAGCACCAGTGTGCTTATCTTCTTACAGCCCCTCTTTGCCAGTTTGTGAGATGTGAGTTGAAGCCTCAGTGTTGCTTTCATTTACATTTCTCTTATTTTAGTGATTTAGAGCATAGTCCATCATTACTTTCTTGATTGTTTTATTTTGATGGGTATTGAGGAAGTTTCAGTAGAACTATTATATTCTGCATGACAAAAAGTTGACACATTACTCTGTTGAAAAGGAGAAAGTTCAATAATTTGATTTTTGTCAACATTTTAAATTTAGGTTTTTGTCAGATGCTTAGATTTCATACTCTGTTTAGCAACTCTTAAAAAGCTTTATGCCTTTTGTTTTTATATTATTAATTTATGAATAGCATTCTCTCCCCTGCAAATCACTGCAAATTCTTTTAATAATGAAAAATAGTTAAGAAGTAGAAACAACTGGTAAAGTAAGTTTTCTTTCCTAGAAATGTCTCCCTTCTACTCTTCCCACCCCATAATATTTGCCAAGAGAAGGGAGCTAATTTTCTTTTCTAGTCTCCAGGGGTGAGGGTGAGGGGGCATCATTACAGTTATTCAGAGGTTGGCTTCATTTTAGGGCTCTTTTTATTTGCATTATAATCATCTTTGGGCATATTTTGCTCTTCAACTTGACTGTATATCACTTCATACAGGGCTTCCCATGTTTCTTTAAATTTCTTATATTTGTTATTTCTTATGTCACAGTAATATTCTGTTATATTTAAATGCCACATTTTTGTTCATCATTTTCCCAGCCAGTGAATGCACATTTTCTTTCCGATTCTTTACTACCTCAGAAAGTGCAGCAATGAATGTTTTGTTACATATATAGGATATTTGGCAACTTCTATTGCACCAATAGCTCTTGCTATATAGTATCTAATTCAGACTAATATAATACAATTAATTTTGTTTTTATTGGCATAACAATGTACCCATCCCAGACTTATTTATGAATTGTATCATCTGATTTTCTGCCTTAAATTATAGAAGAATGTGCCAGGTTCTTGAATAAGGTCTAATTTTGGGCAAGGAGAAGAATAGTGTATACTTTATTGCTGATATTTAGAACTCTAGAGGTAGAAAGCCCCTTAAAAAATCACCTAGTCAAACTCCTTCATTTTTACAAATGGAAATACTGAGGGGATTAAATATCTTGTCCCAAGTTTATTTAGCCACGTATCCAGGGTCTGAATCCCAGTCAATTGCCCTATATAGTCTACCCTATAGCTCCTTATATTTAGTGCAGTTTTATGTAGCTTGTTATTCTTTTACCTGGTCTAAGTATATAGAACAGTGACAATAAGTTTCTTTCTAGTATACTGTTTTGACCTAATGTCTTTGGGAAAATAAAGGGAAATGAAGAAGGAAGCATCTAGATTGTATTTCTTTTTAAAAAAGTTGTTGTTTTTTGGTCTTTTTTGCTTCTTTAGGACCAATAAAAATTAGATTCTGCATTAAGCTTTTATATTTATATGGTCTTTGGCAAATAACTCACTTCAAAAACTGATATGGTATCTGACATTCGCATTAGGAAGTTAATGTTTGTGATTCTTGTTCTCTTTAAAAATCAAAATCTAGCATTTATAGAATGCTTCTGTTATCTCACTTGATCCTCAGAAACAACCCTGGAAGGTAAATGCTGTTATCCTCATTTTACAAATGAAGGAACTGGGCTAATAGAGGTTAAATGACTGTCCTAGGGTCACATAGTATCTGAGGTGGGATTTGAAATAAGTTCTCCTTGAGTCTATTTCCAGCACTCTTCTGCAGTATAGTTTTAAACAACTAAGTAATGATATGTATTTTATCACATCTTTCAGATATACCCATGTCTCCTGGCTTTTTGAAACAAATGTGTCCTAACTAAATTAACCATAATGTGTATATTTCTGTGAAGAGAAATATTTTTCCTTTTCCTCCCATTATCAAACCAAAGGGGGTTTTCTTTCTTTCTTTCTTTTGTTTTATTTTGCAGGGGCAGTGAGGGTTAAATGACTTGCCCAGGGTCACACAGCTAGTAAGTGTCAAGTGTCAGGCTGTATTTGAACTTAGGTTCTCCTGAATCCAGGGCCAGTGCTCTATCCACTACCCCACCTAGCTGTCCCAAACCAAAGGGGTTTTCATAGAAAATATTTAGCTGGAAAGGCTGCACTGGAACTGGGTTCAGGAGGACCTGAGTTCAAATCCAGATTCAGACACTTGACATTTACTAGCTGTGTGACCTTGGGCAAGTCACTTAACCCTAATTGCCCCACCCCCACTCCTCCCCCCAAAAAAAGAAGAAAGGAAAAAGGGAAATACTAAGCTGAAAGCTTTTGGTATAGTAATTTACAAGCTATCTCTACCTTGTCCTCTCACTCCCCACAATTGAACCCCTCCTCATAATAAAGAAAAACAGTTAAGTAGAAAATAACAAGATAAATATTTGCATCTGACAGTCTACCACATTTCATTTTGGGGTTCAGATGGTAAACAGTTTTATGCTAATGCATTGGTTTTTATAGTACATCAGAAGCACTCTTTGGGGGGGGCAGTGAGGGTTAAGTGACTTACCCAGGGTCACACAGCTAGTAAGTGTCAAGTGTCTGAGACCGGATTTGAACTCAGGTCCTCCTGAATCCAGGGCTGGTGCTTTATCCACTGTTCCACCTAGCTGCCCAGAAGCACTATTTCAGCCGGTACTTGTAGTTTCATCATAGTAATTAATTTTTTTCTTTCTAACCCTTTATATCCTTGTTAGTTAGTACTTTACTAACTCTAGAACCATCTTCCCCTTTTTTGTCCAGTGCCCCTTACACAGTAAGAACTTTTCTCCTGCATTTAAATCTCTTGGCCATACATGTAACTCTTAGGACTTTGTTAACTTCTACCTATTGATGGTATCTTTAAATCTCAGCATCCTTTGTCAGTAATTTTTAAATGCTTGTATTATATGTAGGTTGCCACTGGGACTTAATTTAGAATTTAGAATTGTTGTTGACTTAAAATGGCGTACCATTTAATGAGAACACATGTAATTGTTCACCCTGTTGTGGTAGAATCCTAACACTTGGCTTCCTTAATGCAAAGGTACCATTTGTTTTGGTTTTATTGTTGTGTTTATAATAAGTTGTAACAAGGTTTTAAAATAAAGAGATTTTGTTTCAGAATAGTAGTGCTTTTCAGAAGCAGCAAAAAACAATAAATACTACGAGCAGCTCAACTGCTGGGTGTGACCCTTTAGAATTTTGCAGAGGTTATGCCAGTTACCTAAGCAACCTGATTTACATGCCTCCCACTCTAGGGGCTGCTTTGGGCTCTTTCCAGGAGCATACTAAGGAGGACCATTGGACTAGAAAACTTAGACCAATTTAGAAAATGGGAAGAATTTATGCTTTTAAAAATAACTTTTGTTGGATTAAGAATTTTGCTGAGTTTCTGAAACAGCTCAGTTTTTGATAGACTTGAGTAGACTCTGCAAGAAAGTGAAAGTAATTCTACAAAAGAGCAGGCAAGTGGTTAAAATGGAAAAGAATGATAGGAGAAAGGGGTAAGGGAAAGACAAGTTTGATTAATATATCCCGTGGAAGAGGAGCAAAAAGAAATGTACAGGGGGCAGCTAAGTGGTGCAGTGGATAAAGCACTGGCCCTGGATTCAGGAGAACCTGAGTTCAAATCTGGACTCAGACACTTGACACTTACTAGCTCTGTGACCCTGGGCATGTCACTTGGGGCATGTCACTTGTTTGCCTCCTTCTGGATATTCTTTCCTCCTTGGGTTTTTTGTGCCCCAGCTTTGTTGTGGCTCTTTTGGACCTGACTACTAATTTTTGGCCTCCTTTATATTACCATTGTCTGTATCTGGCCCCCTGTTTTCATGGGCAAAAGCACATACTTGGTTCTGGTCCTTCTCATTTTGTCTCTTTATACTTTTTCTTGGTGATCTCAGGTCCCATGGATTCAGTTATTCTTTCTATGCTGGTAACTACCAAATCTATGTATCCACTATTCCATATCTATCTTGAGTTCTAGTCTTGCATGTGTGGTTTGCTCTTACACATCTCTCCCTGGAAGCATTTCAAACTCCAACTTCCCTGTTTCTTTTTCAAGTACTACTATTTATCTCATCACTTAGGGGTTTTTTTTGGGGGGATGGTGAGGCAATTGAGGTTAAGTGACTTGCCCAGGTCACACAGCTAGTAGGTGTTAAGTGTCTGAGGTCGGATTTGAACTCAGGTCTTCCTGACTCCAGGGCCAGTGCTCTATCCACTGTGCCACCTAGCTGCCCCATGTCACTTAGGTTCTTAATCTTGGAGTCTTGCTTGACTCTTCATTGTCAGCTAATTTATAACCGTAATCCTAAATCCTGTCAGTGCCCACCCTTCAACATTGATTGAGTCCATCACCTTCTCTCTATACCTCACCCCACTCTAGACTGTTGTCTTCTAGACTATTGCAATATCTTCCTAATTGGTCTTCTATTTCTGATCTCTACTTTCTTTAATCTGTCCTCAACACAGCTGTCAAATTGATATTGCTAAAGCATGGATCTGACCGTGTTCACCTCCTCACCCCCACTTCCCACCCCCTCAGGAAGCTCCAGTGATTCTCTGTCTAGGATAGGATACCACCATTTTTGTTGACATTTAAGGCTCTTTACAACCTGGCTTAAACCGATTGATTTTACAGGACTCCTCTCCCACATGCACTCTGTTTTCTACCTCAGGCTTCTGACCTAATCTTCATCCTTCTTGTTCTCTCTGCAGCTTTTGACACTGTCAGACACCCTCTTCTCCTTGATATTAGCTTATCTCTAGGTTTCTTATTGTTACTTTCCTGGTTCTTTTCTACCTATTTCACCAAACTTGCTCAACCTTCTTGTCTGGATCTTTATCTAGGTCACACCCACTAACCATGGGTATCCAGTAGGGTTCTGTCTTGGGACCTCTTCTTTCCTCTATCTGTATTATTTCCCTTAGTGATCTCTTTAGCTGCCATGGATTTAATTATTATCTCTATGCTGATGATTTTCATATCTCCTTATCTAGCAGAGACATTAGTCCTCTGCTGACCTTTGATTTTACATCTCCAGCTACCTGTTGGACATCTTTAACTAGATGTCTAGCAGACATTTTAAACTTGACCATATCCAAAACTGAACTGATTTGTCTTCCTCCCCCTCTCATTCTTGCCCCTTCTAAACTTCCTCTTACTGTCTAGGATAGCACCATCTTTCCCATCTACTTAGGCTTGCAACCCCATGTGTTATCCTTGACTTAGCACTCTTTCTCATCCCCTTTATTATTTTATACCTTTATTTTTGCCATCCCTCTTTAATCTGTATTCAGCACAGGGACTGCTTGTAAGGGATTAATGAATGTTTATTGACTGAATTTGTTGCCAAACTGGCCTACTTGATATTCCCTGTATAAGATTATTGCACCATCTCATATCCATGCCTTTCCATAGCGTGTTTCACCATGCCTGGAATGTCCTCCCGTTTCATCTCTTCTTCTTGGGACTTCTATCTATCGGCTTACTTCTGTCTTACCTTACATCAAGCCCAATCTGTTTTATTTTGTACATACCTTCTCTTTAATTTGAATATGTATACTCTCAGTAGAGGGACTCATTTTTGTATCCATAGCACCTAGCTGAGTGCCTTACAGGTAGTGGTACTTAGGAAATGCTTTTATTTATCTACTTTTCCATTAGAGCTGAAAGGAGCTTAACTTATCATCTAGTCCAGACGCCTCCTTTTAGAGTTGAAGGAACCAATGTCTAGACAACTTAAATGACTTGCCCAAGGTCATAAAACTAATGGCAAGCTAGCCAACCTGCTGGCCATTGCTAGCCCCACCTACCATTAGAAGTATGAATTGAAAACTTTACTTCTTTTTAATCATGCTGGTGATCAAACACATAGTATATAAATCTGTTTAAGTATTTAAATAGGGCTCCTGTAATTCTGTTCTTAATGTCCTTAAAAGCTGTTACAATGCAGTCTTGCAAATTAAAAAGATTTGGTTGCTATTTGTTTTAAACTTTTTTTGCTTTAAAGGAAATTGCCTGAGAATAACAGAGGTGGGTTTTTCTGATGGATAAGTTAAAAGTGCTGTTTGTCTAGTGAGCTTCAGAAATAGTTTTTTAAAAAAATTAAGTAAACATATTGGCTCCTTTAACTTTATTCCTGTTCCAAGTTGTATTTGTGTTAACCACCATATTTGCATCATGATTAAAGCCATATCCAGAGGACCCAGCAGTGTATAAACCACTCTCCCAGGAAGAACTGCAAAGGATAAAGAACGAGAAAAAACAGAAGCAGAATGAAAGGAAACAGAAGATATCAGAGAATCGCAAACACTTGGCCAGTGTACGTGTTGTACAAAAGAACCTCGTTTTTGTGGTAGGACTCTCCCAGCGTTTAGCAGACCCAGAGGTAAGCAATTTATAGGCCTTTCCCCACCAAAGACTCATTTCTTATTCATGGAAGTGTAACACCCAGTCCTACACAACCCAGAAATGCCCATAGTTGTTTAGATATTTATTTAGTGAACAGGTAAACCATCCTAATTCGTAGAGAAACTGATTAAATCATGAAGAATCCATGTTTCCCCATAACCACCTTTTAGAGAAAAGTATAATATAGTAACACCTTCCACCCATGCTCCTATTCTCTGCCTCATTTTTCTGTAGCCAGAATTAATATGCTAATTAACAGCAGCATTTCAGTTATGAACCTACTTATAAGTTGTAGCTTTTCAATATTGAATGGATCTCAGATCAACATTCTTTTTAATTTTATCCTCTACCTGTTCATGGTGGGGAAGATAAAAAGTAGATGAAGAAAAAAGATTCCTAGTAGAATTATCCTTGTTGTTGCTTCCTTATATTACTGATAAGGATAAAGTCCTGAGAAAGAACCTTTAGCACCCTTCCCTTCTTCCCTTGGTATAGTTTGCTTAGTTCTTTTAACCTCACCGGTGGGGCAGTGGGTATAGTGCTGGGGCCTAGAGGAAGACCTGAGTTCAGATGTGGTCTCAGACATTTACTAGCTGTGTGGTATTGGGCAAGCCCTTTAAACTCTATGTGCCTTAGTTTCCTCATCTGTAAAATGGGGATAATAAAAGTCCCTATCCCAGGGTTGTTCTGAGAATCAAATGAGATAATAATTGTAAACTGCTTAACACAGTGCCTGGCATGTAGTAAATAAATGCTAGCTGCTATTCTTACTGTTGTTAAAAAAGAAAAAAATCCTGTAGCACCTTGAAATTGGAGGACCATGAAGGTAAAAGTTAGCCTTCTGTACGCTGTCCTAGTCAAATGATTGTATTGATTTGAACACCATGTTTTAGGAAGGATATTAATAAGCTGAAGAGCATCCAGGGGAAAGTTATGGTGACGGGATTCAAACCCTTTCCAGATCAAGGATTGACTAAAGGGACTAATGTTCAGCTTGAAGTAGAGAAGATTTAAGGGACAATCATAGGGCAGAAAGATTCAATTTGTTCCGCAGAAATGGGACCATATAACTGTGTAGAGACACAGGGGATTAGGGCTTCTTATACTACAGCATGTCAGTTGATGACATTAAAAATGAGAATATTTGATCAGTTTCTATCCATTTTAGTTCCTTAATTTGATAACAAATAGTTCTTCAAATGAGTGATTATCAGTGTGGTAAATTTGCATCAATCTGGAGAGAAAAACAGAAAATTAATTTGTATACGATATAAGTTATTTTAAAAATGATTTAAGGACGTTTTCAATGTCCAGTTGAGGCCTCAGGAAGGCTAGAGATGGGTGTAGATTGCTGCAGTTCTTTAAATCCATTTCTGAATTGAGGTAGTAGTAGGGCAACTCCAAAGATAGCTCCCCACTCTTTCTTTTTTTATTAGGAAAAGTATGTAGCGATGCTCTAACCTCTTTTTGCAAATCTAGGATGGTGTTTTGGTAGTGCAAGATGTGATTGTTGCTCCTAGATTTGTGCTTTGGGATCTTTGGGTAAAGTACTTAGTTGAGGGAGATGAGAGAATGAAAGTGGAATGTCCCCCCCAGTTAGCTAACAGGAGAGTAATGTATGTTTTTATTTGGGATGCCAGAGGCTGTTAGGCCCTTTGGGCCCAGAATGACATACTACCTATGAAGTTAGTCCAAAAAGAGGGGAGATCTTTTCAGTTGCTTTTAGGTGTGAAAACAACAATGGGATACAAATGATAGGAGAATGACCTTATATTGTTCCTAAGGGAGGAATCAGACACTTTACAGAGGTACATATTTTCCTTTGGGATTTTCCATGTGAAATGGTAACTCAGATTCCATAGGTTAGAGGTAATAAACTCCCTGTATATAAAGATCCTAGCAAGGGATTAAAGAGCCTTATTATTCATATAGCTGTGTATACATTTGCAATATGCACTATATCAAACATTATTTCATTTATAGTCCTTGGAGTGTTTGATAGCACTTGGATTACCAAATTCTAAGAAAGCAAAATCATACCCATATATACATAAGATGGGTTTGGTAAGTATAAAAATAATACATTATGAAGGCATTGAAGAAGTTAAAGATTTGTTGTTCTTGCCACAGACAGATTTAGGCTCTCTAGAAGGAAAAAATTCCTAACAGAAACTATCCAAAAATAGAATGGATTGCTCTGGAGGTAGTTTGTTCTTCTTTCTGGAGAGCATTAAGCAAAGGCTGTTTAATAGAGTGTGTGGTGTGTGTGTGTTTGTGTTACAGTAAGATAGCTATTGACGAGATGCCCAAGGAATAAAATAAAGCATGAATAGAAATGTGGCTAGTCTTATGACACCACCTTCAGTATACTACATTGTTCTTTTGAGAAAGAGCAGGATATAAGGTGAATGCATTACCCTCAATAGATCAGTTTAACTTGCTGGATGCCTCTTGTCCTGAGATTTCCATTATTCTTACCAGATAGTTAGTACTTGATTTCTTTACCAATGATTCTTGGCAAAGATTAAAATAAAAAACAAAGCTCAAGTAATCTCCTTTTAAGGCCACCCTCCCTTGGCAACAGCAATTTCTCCATGTGATTTTTTATAATAATTACTTTGCATAATTGATAAACTTGTAATTTGGATTTGACAGTGTTTGGTTTAAACTTTTGTAGTGTGTTAAGTTTTACTTTTAAGTGGAGAAAATTAGATGTTTATTTTTATTTTTATTCCTTTTTTTGTAAGGATGAAATTTCTGAAGAACGGGCACTGTTATATTTTTTTCTCTTATAGGTTTTAAAACGACCAGAATATTTTGGAAAGTTTGGTAAAATACATAAAGTTGTCATCAATAATAGCACATCATATGCAGGCTCACAGGTAACTAATTTAAGGGATCTTTACATTGTTTCTTTTTCTTTTTTTTCCCCCCAAGCCTTGATTTAACATGGGCTATTAGTCATTGTATTTTCAAAAGGAGGTAGTTCATTATTAAAATTTATTTCTCTTTGATTATAGTTTGGGAATGAATGGATCTTTTGGCTAAGGGATGTTAGTTGAATAGCACTCTCTATTGGTGTACTGGAGGAAATAGGAATTGTACCTATAATGGGACCCACCCCGTAGGATTTCTTGTTCTATTGACTAACAGCCAGGATAATGAGAAAAAGATTTAGAGATGGGAATTCAGTCTTTTTATTGAAATAAATTTAGAAATACTTCCAAATGGCACACAGTCTTCAAACATTGAAAATTTAATAAAATCATTTAATAGTATTGGTATTAGGGCAGGTAACCTTAATTTTCATCTCTAAGGTAAGACTATGCCTTACCCGTTTTTATTTTATGTGGTTATATGGGAAGAGAGAAGGTTGAAAATTACAGTCAAAGTTTATGTAAAGTTGGATATGTCATAAGAGTTTTTACTATGTTGAAAATTTTATTTAAAACTCAACAATCAAGACCTGTGACCTGAATTAAAATTTTTCCAGATCAGATTCCTATATAGATCATAGTCTAGTTAAAGGTAGGCATATTACATTAAACAGAAGAGGTAATATAATGGAGAGGAAAACAGTACTAGCTTTGGAGCTGAAAGCTCTAGGTTCAGATTCTAACTTTGCTTCCCTCTGTGGCCTTAGGCTTTTTAATTTTTCAAGGCTTCAGGTTACTAATTTGTAAAATTAAACGGTTTGAACTAGATTGCTAAGAGTTAAAAGTTTCTGACCCTAAGGATTGCTTTCAAAAATTGGCTCTTAGCTTTCTTTTGGCTGAAAAATCACATTCATTATTGAATTTTTTCAGATAACATTGTTTTAAATTCTTTATCATCATTGTAATAGAAACTTTTTGTTATTGTCTTGATTTAGTTTTATGACAGTGGGATGGGATGTTTTCACTTTAGGGTCCAAGTGCCAGTGCTTACGTCACCTATATCCGGTCAGAAGATGCTCTCAGAGCCATACAGTGTGTCAACAATGTAGTAGTAGATGGCAGAACACTTAAGGTAATATAATTTCTTTTTGATGACCTATTTTTTTGGGCCAAAACATACATTATTACTGGACAGATTTTATATATCAAGTTTCAAGGCAGCATGTCTGTTGTAATTAATTAATCTTGGTGCCTGACAAGGTAAATCTACTTAGGCATTTGCCAATTTCTACAGGAATTTTCTTGTTAGAATAAATATAAACTAGAACTCTACCCCAAATTATTATTATCATCATCATTTATTTATTTATTCATTTATTTATTCATTCATCTATTTATTTATTTATTTATGTGGGTGAGGCAGTTGGGGTTAAGTGACTTGCCAAGGGTCACACAGCTAGTAAGTGTTAAGTGTTTGAGACGGATTTTGAACTCAGGTCCTCCTGAATCCAGGGGCCGGTGCTCTATCCACTGCACCACCTAGCTGCCCCCCAAATTATTTATTTTAAACATTCTTTTCTTTTTCAATTTTGAGTTTCACATTCTCTCATTCCCTGCTACCCTTTGCCCTGGTCCACTGTAAGGGCAAGCAGTATACCAGTTACACATGTGAAATCCTGAAAAACCTTTCCACATTAGCCATGTTTCAGGAAAAAAAAAAAGGAAAAACTGAGATTTATATTAATTTGCACTCAGAGTCTATCAGTTCTCTCTCAAACCAGATTTCTTACGGAGTGTTTTCTGAAATATCATATATCGGCATATGTTTCTTAAATTGTATTGTTGTCCTTCTTGAAGGCAAAGTAATATTTTTGTTATCTTCAAAATTTTTCTTCTTTTTTTCCGGCAGGCTTCTCTAGGTACAACAAAATACTGCAGTTACTTCCTAAAGAATATGCAGTGTCCAAAACCTGACTGCATGTATCTACATGAATTGGGGGATGAAGGCAGCTAGCTTCACAAAAGAGGAAATGCAGGTAGTAAAGCAGTATGAATTGCCAGCTTTGCAGAGAGAGCAACAATTAGTTTTTCTTTTTTGTTAAATGATTGCCTTCAAAAGTGGAGAGCTTATAAAAGAAAAAGTAACGTTATCAACAAATGTAATCTAAATAGGATGTCATGCACATTCCTTGGGTTTTTTCTTATCTGTGTTTTTTTACATGGTGTCCTAGAAAATATATCCCATCAAAATAGGGAAATGATGATATTTTAGAGAGTTATGCTCTCTCCTTCAAGTGTTCATTGCATTAGTATCCTATGAAAAAGTGAATTGAATGCTTAATGTCCTATGTTCTTTCACTTTCCTCCTCTCCTGTTTCCTTTCCAATTTATAGTATAAATATTCTTTAGAAGTGAAAATGTTGAAAAGACATCATATTACATGAGGATTATACCACAATATAATGCTGTACTTCCCTATTGTAGATGAGGACTTCAGATTTGTGGCTGTGGACTTTGGCAGGAATACTTCTCTTTTAGAAGGTGGGGGGCATTCCTTGCTACCTTTCATTCTTCACGTCAACCTAGAGCAAGTCTGATTAGAATGAAGAGCACATTGCTCATTTTCATTGGGAAAAGTTTGCCTTCTTTGACTTTGGAATTGCTATAGTTTAAACATTCCTGTATAAAAAAATACAGTACAATCCATGTTATATTGTCTTTAGGATCTAGAAGCAATATTAAAATGAGTTCTGGGCAAAATTTTCTTGGGTGTCATCTAAAGAAGACCTACTCAGTTAGATTTTGCATCATAAGTATACCAAATGACTTCAGCTAATTTGCTTATTTGAAGCATTTTTTGAAAACAACTTAATCTGGTCACTCCCTTGTAGTAATGAGATTTACCACGTATTATATGGGCTATCCCTGTTCAGGTCTTTTGATAACCAGTTTTCAATAACCATCTAAAGGAAATGTATGAAATAATTTTCCTTGTAAATGGGGAATTTTCAAAGCTTTTAAACTTTTTAGAGCTTGTACCTCTAGAAATGCTGAATGCTGTAGAGGCAGTCTTAGTTCATCAGAACTTTCTTTACCTGTGTTTTTCTTGTTAAAATATTTCCTTAATATACAATATGATAGTTATATGATAATTTAATATTGTATATTGTAATATTTAAGAGCCTTTTCTGTATCTGATGATAGGAAATGCAGTATTTCATTCTAAATAGAATAGTTAAGAAAATGTGAATGGAAAGTACAAATGTGTGAGTTAATGGGCCTCATAACAGAGAATGATATTGCAAAAAGTATGTAATTATACTCGAGTAAAATGGCATTACCTTTCCTTAGTTTTTGCTCAGCTATTTATTAGAAGATCCCATTATCAAGCTGAACAAATGTAAGCAGTAATCAGTTTTTTGTTTTTGTTTTTGTGGGGTAATGGGGGTTAAGTGACTTGCCCAGGGTCACACAGCTAGTAAGTGTCAAGTGTCTGAGGCCAGATTTGAACTCAGATACTCCTGAATCCAGGGCCAGTGCTTTATCCACTGCGCCACCTAGCTGCCCCCCAGTAATCATTTTTGATCAAAATATTTAAAATAATCTATATTTCTAGTCAGGCTGTGTATACAAATAGTAAAATGAGTACTATAAATGTTTACTATTTGTTTGTAATTATCTGAGTTAAATTCTCTGTATATTTCCCCTTCTCCTTGTGTTCTATACCTCCCTCTATTACTCCCAAATTTTGTTCTTTCTTGGAGAATTTAATCATGTTATCTGCAACTGAATTAAAATTATTTTTATTTGTGACTTGGTGACTGAGACAGGGCAGACGAGAGGATGAAACGCTATTTGATGAAATTTTACTTCATTTTGCACTGTCTTGATGCTAAATAATGCTCTTTAAATATCTGGGGGAAAATGTCAGAGAATACATTTTATTCTTACCTTAAAGAACTTGGATTAAGAAATGCTTAGATTTTTGTTTCCTAAGTGTTAGTTATTTTCTACATATTGAATGATTTCCAAGCAAATTAATATTTTTTTGTTCTACCTTTTTGCCATATACCATGTAAATTTAATAGAGAAATTGCTTTAATCTAGAAAGTTTGTCAGTTTATCTTTGGTTAGAAGAATGCTTTTCATTTTGTATCATTGGTATCTTTAAGCTTCCAGGGGAGAGATGGAGTATTTCATAGTGGCTAATATATGAATGCCATTGCAGTTTTATTTTCTTTTTCCACCAGGCGGGTAAACACCAAGAGTATGAACAGAAGCTACTTCAAGAATTATATAAATTAAACCCCAATTTTCTTCAGCTATCTACGGGTTCCGTTGACAAGAATAAGAACAAAGTGACACCACTGCAGAGGTATATGCCTAAGTACCTGATTTTTATTTTTTGCTTTTTAAGCCACAGCACTTTGTGACAGGCCTAACATTTGTCCTTTCCATGCAGAATTCCTTAACTGTTCAAGAAATCTTCCTGATTTGCTGATTTAGGATTGGCAGTTTCAAATGTGTGATGGTCTTACTACATCCTGCCACTACAGCCAACCCCCCCCCCCACTGGCTGTTGTGCAGTATTGCACTCTCTATTAAAAGGAAGTTTGGCAGGTGTTCAGAATATAATTAACACCTAATTGAGGCTTTATGCTTTATCTAATCACAACAATTGAAATCTCTGTGGAAAAAACTGAACTTTAAGAGAGAAAGTGGAAAACTGTGATAAATATATTTCTGGATCTATAGATAGTTTATATATATATATATATGTCACACAGTTTTCTACTTGCCATATGTGTATATCTCTGTGTATACAGATACACACATATACGTAAGTATGAAAATGGAATCTGTAGAACTTACTCCCCATAGATAAGGAGCTCTTGTATTCCAGAATCTCATTTGCCTTAGGGAAAATATTGTTTTTTATCACAGGGTTCGAGGTGGCTTTGTTTAACTTCAGTGTTCATACAGACCAGTAGAATTTACTATGAATTGGATGAAATTCATTTTATTTTGGTGCCTACCACTGTATATCAGGCTTTAGACTATCAGGAAATAGTATTAATCCATAAGACCTTTCTTTGGGTTGTTCTTTAGCCTGCAGTACCTTAAGTTTAAGTAGCCAGGTCTGTTTTCTGTTTTAGTAGGTATAGCACTTCAAAATTCTGTTAGTCTTCATTTTAAATAAGCAGAATTTCTTGTAATTCAAGGATACTGAGGTTTTTTTTTAATACATATCACCAGAGTTAAAACTGTTGACATTTCATTGTCCAACTCTGAAATAGCTTTATTGCTAAGTATATATTAGTACACGGATGCCTTTGTTCAGATATATCTTTGACCAACATATGGGTTATCAAAATACTTTTCTTGTACTTTAAAGTTAGATTATGAAATAATTGTTAAGTTATTATCTTGGATATTAAAGGTTAATGCAATAGTATCAACCTCATGTTGCTATGTATTATAGATCTCAGGGCAGAACATACATATTACATTGTAATTAAGAGAAATTTATGTTTACATCAGACATGAATAAAAATAAGTTCAAGAATAATAAGCTGGATGGATATATTTTTCTCCCTTTGACTTTTTCCTCCTTTTCACCTTCCTCTTTTCCTTCCCTACCCTATTTTAAAAATAGATCAAACATGTATTATCACTTTAAAAAAATGAATATTGCAACCTGCAGCACTTAGGACAAGGATGAAATTACTACAAAAAAGGTTCCCCTCTCCCATAGATGTTTCCTTATAACTTATATGAGCATCTCTCTTTGCATTAGATTTTTGCATAACTTTGTAATTACATTTTAATTTAAATTATATATTTGTAGCTTATAATTTGTGTACATATTTCTTACATATGGAAATATAGCTTTGTAGATTGGTAATTAACTATTGACTAGTGATAAGCTTAAAAATACTTTGAATAATAAAAAACCGGGAATCAGGTGAGTGAATGCTGTCACAATTGTCAGTAAGACTGACAAAATGGATTTTCTTCTGTAGCACTTTCTTCCTTGATGCTGCTTCTAAATGACATCTACTTCTGGCCCAACCTGTGATCATATCAGGACAGGGAAATATCACCGCAGCTTCATGATGTGCCTCTCTTCACTGCTGCCCTGATCCTGTGATCCAGCTGCTGCTGATTGTTCCTGCTATGAATTATCTAAGTTAGGAATCAGGGATATCATCTGTGTGGGAGCCCCACTGTGACAATCTGCCATTAGATTTTTAAAAAAAAAATAATTTTATTTTTTTATTCTGAATTTAAACACCCCCCAAAGAGCATTTCAGTATAGACAGCAGAACATGAAAAGAGGATTGTATATGAAACCATGAATCTCCATTTCATACAGCTTGCTTTAAAAAAAAAAATATATATATATATAATAAATTCCACACGTTACTTTCAAAACTGTCCTGCTTGTCTGTGCTTCCTTCTGAACTTCCTTCTGTTCTCTTCTGTGCAATGTATAAAATATTTATAACGACCCTTTTGGGGGAGGGCATCACTATTATTGACTACCCTTTTCCCAAAATTCCTTCCTCCAATTAAAACCCGGGTGAATGAAAGAGAAAAACCCCCTGTAATAAGTAAGCAAAATCAAGCAAAATGAATCTACACAGTGGCTGAATACAAAAATATATGCCTCTTTCTGCACCTTGTGCCTATCACCTTTCTGTCAGGAAGAGGTCTACCTGCTTCATCATAGATCCTCTGGAGATATGGTTAGTTATTGCACTGAACAAAGTTCTTAAGTCTTTTGAAGTTGTTTTTCTTACAGTGGTGTTGTCCTTGTGTAAATTGTTTTTGCTCACTTCATTCTGCCTTGGCTCATACTACCCAGGATTTGCTGACATGATCTCTCATCATTTCTTTTAACACAGTGATATTCCATAACATTCATTTAGTACAATTTGTTTAGTCATTCCTCATTTGATAGGAACTCCATTATAGTCTGCTTCTTTCTCATCCCTCCATATCTCCACACACATGCGGACCCTCCCCCGCCCCCTTCATTCAGCATCAGAAAGCTTGTTTTATTTACTACTGTTCTTTCCCAGTATTTTCCTCCTTAACCCCAACTCCTTGTCCCACATTTGTTTTGCTATTGAATTTGATATATTTTGGTACTTAATTGTGTGTGTATGTTCAACTTTTCTTTATCCATTTCAGATAAGTGAGATCCATTTGATGTCTATGCCCTCCATTTCTTCATATTTGTTTGCTTGTCTTGTTCACCTTCCTTCCCCCTTCTCTAATGTTTCTTCTTCTATACTCCTTTGTTTTTCCCTCTTCTAATCCCCAGAACAAAACCTTATCACCTCTAAGACTTCTCTTTTTCTTATTTAATACCCTCATTACCCTTTGAATATTAGGAAAATCTTACCTTTCTCTGGACTCTTGTGTTTATATTTCAAAGCCTTATTCTCAGCTCTTGTCTTTTCAGTAGAAATGCTTGTAAATCTTTGTTAAATTCCGTTTCCCCCCATAAGATTATACTCAGCTTTACAGGGTAAGTTATTCTTGGTGGCAGACCTATCCCTTTTGCCTTTTTTGGAACATTGTACTCCGAGATTTCCTCTGCTTTTTAATAGAAGCTGCTGCTGCTTGTGTGAGGCTGGTTGTTAGATTGCTTGTTTCAGAGTGCTTGCAGTATTCTTTACCTTTATATGAGAGTTCAGGATTTTGGCTGGTATTTCTGAGACTTTTCTTTTAGGATTCCTCTCACAAAATTCTATCTTTATATTCTGATTTTAGTAGATGTGGAAAGTTTCACTTCTAATCTTTAAAACTATAGTCTTCAGTAATTTTAAAAAATCATGGGTTTTTAGGGAATCCAATTTTTTAGGGGGGGGGGGGTTGGCAGGGCAGTGAGGGTTAATGACTTGCCCAGAGTAACACAGCTAGCAAGTGTCAAGTGTCTGAGGCCGGATTTAAACTCGGGTCCTCCTGAATCCAGGGCCAATGCTTTATCCACTGCACCACCTAGCTGCCCCAATCCAATGATTTTTAAAAACTATCTCTCTGGGGAGAAACCCCAAACAAACAAACAAAACCCATCTCTCCTTGATCTGTTTTCCAAGACAGTTGTTTTATATCTGACATCTTACTTTTTTTTTTTTTTTTTTGCCCCCAGTCCTAATTTTTTTCTATTTCTCGCTGTTTCCTGGAGTCATTGATTTCAGTTTGGTCTATTATAGTATTTTAGGGACACTGTTCTTAGTTAAAATTTACCTCACAACTTTTCTTTTTTAGATTTTCTTTTTTTAGATTTTTTTAATAAATATTTTTATTTAAAGTTTTGAGTTCAAAATTCTATACCTTCCTCCTTCCCTGCCTTTCCCCCTTTCTGAGGCAGTAAACAATCAGATATAGGCTATACATGTGTAATTATGTAAAAAATTGCCATATTCATCATTTTGTATAAGAAAACTCAAAGAAAGAAAAAATGAAAGAATGAAGGTGAAAAATAGCATACTTTCAGTCTTTGTTCAATCAATATCAGTTCTTTGTCCTTTGGGATTGTCTTGGATCCTTGTATTACTGAAAATAGTTAAGCCATTCACAGTTCTTCATCAGACAGTATTGCTGTCACTGTGCACAACGTTCTCTCTGATTCAGTTCATATAAGTCTTTTCAGGCCTTTCTGAAATCATCCTGCTTGTCATTTCTTTTGGCACAGTAATATTCCATTACAATCATATATCATATCTTGTATGGCCCCTCTGTAATTGATGGGTGTTCCCTTGATTTCTAATGCTTAGCTACCATAAAAAGAGCTGCTGTAAATATGTTTGTACAGGTAGGTCTTTTTCTCATTTTAGGGATATCTTTGGGATATAAACCTAGCAGTAGGCATAGTTTTGAGCATAGTTCCAAATTGCTCTCCAGAATGGTTGAATTAGTTCAAAACTTCACCAACAGTAATTAGTGTCCCAGTTTTCCCACATCCCCTCCAACATCCCACATTTTCCATTTTTGTTACATTAGCAGGGTCACACAGGTAGTGTCAAGTGTCTAAGGCTGGATTTGAACTCAGGTCCTCCTGCATCCAGGGCCGGTGCTTTAATCCACTCTGCCACCTAGCTGCCGCCCCCTCCCCACTTACTTTTCTAAGCTACTTAGTCTCCTAATTTTTTTTTCTTCAGAGCTTTTATTTCATTCTTTAAAATCATTTTATTTCTTTTGTGTATTCATATAATCCTGATGAAAAATCATTTTTTCCTTTGAGTTTCTGCTTACAGTTGTCATCCAGTTAGATTACCAACCTTTTTTTGATAGTGGTTTGTATTTTATTCACTCATCTCTGACTTTTTTTGGGGGGGGGGGGCGGCAATGGGGGTTAGGTGACTTGCCCAGGGTCACACAGCCAGTAAGTGTCAAGTGTCTGAGGCCGGATTTGAACTCAGGAACTCCTGAATCCAGGGCCGGTGCTTTATCCACTGAGCCACCTACCCGCCCCCCTCATCTCTGACTTTTATTTCTGAACTGAAATTATGTGCCAAGCTTTAGGTTCACCTCCCTTCTGTGCTCTTGTGTAGGGCAGTCATCCCTGTTTGATATTGCTTTGAATCTTTGTGCTGACCTTTTCCTCTTGGGGTTTGGATCTTTGAGATTCAAAGCTCTGGTCTTTAGAGTCCTTGTTGTCTTTGCACAAACTGTTAGGGGACCTTAGAGGTTGTGGACCTGGAGCTTAGGTGTTACACAGCCCTGAATTTGCTGCTTTCTAACTACTGTTCAGCTTTTTGAGCACCCTAATGCTTTATCGGGGAAATCCTTCACTTTTGCTGCTTCAGGGAAAGAGGTTTGTAGGTGACAACTGTCTTCTAGTCTTGGGGGTACCTTGCTTGTTTTCTGTGTAATTTTTGGGTGGGACACACCACTGTGGTTTCTCATTGGTTTTCTTAATCATTATTTTGTTTGAGAACTTCAGGATTTTTCTTGTAGATATATGGAACTGGTTGTCCTGTTTCCTCTTTAGGCAACCATCTTGGCGGAAAGGTTTTTTTTCCTTCCTTCAGGAGTTAATCCATTGTATTTTTTAAAAAATAGCTTTCTGGTTCTAATCAATCTGGGCAGTTTTCATTTATAATTTCTTGTATTACAGTATTCAGACTTGTAACAAAAAAATCTTGGTTTTTAGAAAGTCCAGTGATTTTAAAATTATTTCTCCTTGTCATTTTTTCCAGATCACTTGTTTTTGATATCAAATATCTTCCATTTTTTCCCAGTATTTTGCTTTCATTTGAGTATTTCTTTCTGTCTCACTAATATCTGCTATTCTGGTTTTCAGGGATTTCATTACTTAAATAAAATTTACCATTTAATATTTTCAGTTAATTGTCCTTTTAATCCTTTTGAGATTAAACATTTTTTTTATCTCTTGCTTAGTTAATGCCTAGAGGTATTAATGTCCTTGTCAAAGATCTGTTTTTCCTTTGAATCAACACACTTATCGCTCACATTTATAGTTACTTGCTCCTTTTTTGGAATCTCTAGCTCTACAATCATTTTTATACTGGTTAGTGTTTCCTCTGATTTATTATTTGCTCCAGTTTTTGTTCCTGAACTGGGGCTTTGTTTCATGACCAGGCTCCACTCCATGCTTTTGCTTTTGGGTGGGTTATTGGACCTTCCTTGGGTCCTTTGGGTTTCTGCACCAACCTCCACCTCGAGGGGATATCTGATTTCAGAGTACTGTGCCTCTCAGTTTCCCTATATGACATCTCAGAACACAGTACTAGAGCCCTTGAGTTCCTTGGCCATTAGAGGCTGACCCCTATCACACTCTTCCCCATGGTTTCTAAGGTTCCCTCCTTGGGACTTTCTGGCCTCTCTGCAACTCTTACTTCCCTGGGACTTTCTTCAGGGACTTTCCTCCACTTTTCTTGCCTCCCAACATAGAACCCTGCAGGCACATGTCACTAGTTATCCTGGGAGGCTGGGCTTGTATACTTTTTCTAGTGCTAGCTTTGCAGGCAATTCCCTTTTCTATTGCCAATCAGCCTCTGTCTCACTTTTTATGTAATTCTGAGATGTAAGTCACAGTAGTTTCTTATTAGATTTTTGGATCATTATTCTGTCTGCTATGAATCTTTTTTTTTTCCTTTTCCCTTTCCTTTTCCATTTACATTGTACTCATTGTGTATGTTATTTTGTTGGTTCTGCTTATTTTACTTTGCATTGATTCATATGTCTTTCTACTCTTATCTGCATCCATCATATTTGTTGCTTCTTACAGTGCATTAATTTTCTTTTATATTTAATTTTGGATATGCTGAATTCAGTTCATGTACTGCAATTTCTTTGGCCATTCCCCAATAATTGGGCATTCAATTCTTTGCTACTACAAAATATAAGGTAAACAGGGTTAAGTGACTTTCCCAGCCTCACACAGCTGGTGTAAGTGTCTGAGACCGGATTTTAAGCTCGGGAAGATGTCTTCCTGACTTCATGCCCAACACTCTATCTATTGTGTCACCTACCTGCCCAAAACTTTTAGAATCTATTGTGAGATATGGAAGACACAGGTACAGCATGATGTGTCTTTGTCAAAGCAGAATTACAGTAGCTCAGAAAGAATGTGATATGTGCAAATTTAGAGGCATTGTCATTAAAAATGTTCACATAGACTATTTGTGTCCGACCTTTGGTAGAGCCTTCTGGGGGCTTTTATTGGTCTGATCAGTCATAGTTGGATGTACTATACCTCTTAACCCTGACATAGTGATGGCATTTTTTTGGTCGTTTTTGAGCATTAAAGACTAAGCAACTAACTACAAAATATACTGCTTTAAATATTTTGATGTGTCTGGGGACTTTTTAATTTTTTTAAACAACTGCACCAATAACACATTAGTATGCCAATTTTTCCAATCCCTCTTTAGCAATGACTTCCCATCTTTTGATCTTTTTACCAATTTGTTGTACCCTTTGTTAACCCCAATATACCTAATGCTCCTGTCAGATCAGATACCTGTTCAGATCCCTCATACCCCTTCATTGCTTCATCTCATTAGACATTGTGTTGTATATCTTCTCTCCCCGCCCTCCCCCCTCTGAAATCTCACCCATTATTAAAGGTCTCCGTCAAATACCATTTCCTTTATGAAAACTTTGCCCTGAACCTCTTGTGTCAGAAATCTTTTGCCTTCCTGATACATTTCTTAATTATTTGTACTTTACTTTTGTTTTTATTTTCTCTTTTGAATTGCAATTTTGAATATTTGTGTGTGTTCTGTTTCTCCCCAGAGAGTGTGAGATTCCTAAGGACTATCTTTTTAGTATATAGTACAAATGGCAGCATTTCAATAAATCAAGGTTGAATTTATGAATGGTTGGTTCAGTCATATTTCAGTTCTCCATCCTTTAATCTTTTCTGCCATATAATTTTCTTCCCTCAGTTTCTGTCCATTTACATTTAAGCCTGTGCTCCCAGTTTTGGGAAGGATATAGAAGTTTGAAACAGTTTAGTCTGGAGCAAACGTGGTAATAAGCAGGAGCAAATGTCAACAATATAGGGCAAAATGAATGCCAAATTTCATAGATTCTGAATACAGCAATAGTTCAGAGGTGAGGGAGACCAGTGAGGACTAGAGCAGTTTGTGCAGAAGGTAGAACTTGTACTGGGTCTTGAAGATTGTTAACAGGATTTAGATAACTTAAGGGAAGAAAGGAGGGCTTACAAGGAGGGAAACAAGTGATTGGATGAATAAATCTAGAGTGCAGGTAGGAATGAGACTAGTGTATTCATAGATTAGTGAGAAGATTGGATTAGTAAGAAAAGAGTTTGTATATGCAGAAGAACTTGAGACTTGGTCACCACTGATAACTGAGTAGCACTGTTATAAGAAGATATATTTGTAGACTTGAATAAAGGAAACAGTGTCTAAAATAAAGAAGGCCAGCTAGGAGGCTATTAACAATCTAAATTACCTTATACAAATTGTTCTCCCCAATCTACTTCCCTCTACCTCAGTTTACATTATCTAGAATTCTCTCAGATAATTTCTTTTGTCTTTTTTTCCAATGTAGTATTATTATTATTTTATTTCATTAATTTATTTGTTTAAACATTTCCCAATTCAGGATCAGTAAGTTTGTTTTCATGTGACTATTCTCTTCTTAATATTATTCTCTTCCTTTAATCCCTCCTCCCTATCCCCACTTGTTTTGTTGAGTTTAAACCATATATGTGTGTTCAGTCTACTTTGTCAATTTCAGATAAGTAAGGTTCATCTGACACCCATACTGCCTACTCATTACTTCATTTTTTTATAGTTTCTCATACCTTAGTTATGAGAAACAGCAAGTTCTACCTCTTCTTCCTCCTTTCTATGCTAATATATTTTGCCTTTTTACCCTCCCTTTTCTTCCTCCTGTTCAAATCCTCAAAACAGAATTAGGCCTTCCTCAGAGCCTCTATTTGTCTTATTTAAAACCCTCTCAGTATATTTTCAAGACTGTAAGGCTCTGAAGGCAAACTTTTTTCTTCTCCTATTAGAATGTTAGCACTGCATCATCCTACAGGTCCTTCCAAATAACTTTTACTTTCTAGGTTTCTCTGGATTTGTGTTTGTATTTCAAAGTTCTTTCTCAGCTCTGGTGTTATTTTTTGCTTTGTTTTTAAATCAGAAATGCTTGAAAGTCCTCTATTACATAATGGTCCACTTTCTTTCCCCTGTAGGATTATACTTAGCTTTGCAGGATATAGTTGTAAGCCTTTTGCCTTTTGGAATATTGTATTCCAAGATCTCTCTCTCTCTCTCTCTCTCTCTCTCTCTCTCTCTCTCTTTTTTTTAAGTAGAAATTGCTGGGTCTTATATAATCCTGACCAAGTTCCTTGTACATGAACTGCTTCTTTCTGAATGCTTGCAATATTTTTTCTTTGATGTGGGAGCTCAGGACTTTCTTGGGACTTTTCCTTTTGAAGTTTGAAGTTCCTTTTCTCAGGTGATCAGTGTATTCTTTCTAGTTTTACTTTGTCTTCTGGTTTTATAGATCTGGACAGTTTCACTTACGGTGTCTTGAAATGTAATGTCCAGACTATTTTTTTCCCCAATGTTTTTTAGTGAGTAGAATTTTAAAATAAAATAAAACTAATAAACTTTAAAAAAATAATAGTCTTGATTTAAAAAAAACATTATTGGTACGGCTTTAGCTAATTTTTAAAGGTAGTGATGAAAGCCAAATTCCACCCACCTCCCCCAAACAACAACCATACCTCAGAAAATAAGAAAGGGGATCTCGTAATTTATGGAGAGGAAATTAAGATTATCATAAATGACTATGCCAATTTAAGTTAGGTGTAGTAACTGGAAAAGCATGGGATGATTCCATTCGAGAAATTATACAATTCTTTTAATGACCCCCAAGCTTCTCCATGAAAGAAAGGCCATTTTTAACAACAATATACTTTCACTGATTTTGTATAAATATAAATCATGAACTATCACGAAATCAGGAAAGTCTCTGAAGAATTAAAGTTTCAAGTCACCCAAATGATAATGGAGAGACTCATGGAGTTGTCAGGCTGCAACATGTTTTAAGGAAGAACTGCTCGGGAGAAGCGGTATTAAAGATGACATGAAAGAAATGTAGCAACAGAAAAGCAGTTGGGTCAGTCATACACCAAAGAGGAAGGGATAACAAAAGATCCTAAATTCCATTGCTATCCAAAGTCAACAGATCCAGGGGAAGATCTCTGGTACACTGGGTAGACGACACACTATAGGGGCTTTTTGGAAGGACATAGACAACAATTATAGAAGAAGGCGGCATGGCTGGATTGCATCAAGGTTGTACCATATCTATGGGATTACAAATATAATGAAATATTATACCCAGTTATATGACAATAAAACTGGGAAAAGATAAATTGCTCCCAAATATAAAATCCTAAAATGAACAAAATAGCTCTAAGGACCTTGAAAAAAGAGAAATTGAACAAGCCATATATGAACGTGTGTGTGTGTGTGTGTGTGTTTGTGTGTTTGTGTGTGTGTGTAAAACCCAACCCCAGATCCAGGAATATTTGCAAGTGAATTGTGTCAAGCATTTAAGGAACAAATAATCCTCGAAAAACAAACTTCAGAAATAGAAAATATTATTTCTTTGTGAATGATTGTCAGCAAACCCTAGAGAATCAACACTATTGATTAGCAGTTACAGGATATGAAGTAACTTTATCCAAATTACAGCACTTCTATTTGTTAACCAACAACTAGAAAGAAGAGCTAAAAAGAGAGAAACGTAACTTACACAAATGACAAAATTCATCATGCCAAATGGGAATAAATCTGCTAAGACAAGCACAGAACATTTTCACAGCAAGAAAGGTAGATCTCAATGAGAGAGTCAGTGTTCTTGATAAGTTTTTCTAATAAAAATGGGTTTACTATCCAAATTGATCTATGGATTCAAATCTATGCCAATCAGGTACAAAGGAGGACACTTTTGGATTGGGCAAAATGGTGACAAAATTCATAACTATTTATCAAATGCAAGAATGCCAAGGAAAATAATGGAGAGTGGGATTGGTGGAAATGTAGGGACAAAAAGGGGAATATTATTACTACATCTTCAACTCTTTATAAAGATGCATTTATCAAAATTAACTCATTGCATAAAAAATTTAAAATTGATCAGCAAAATATAGAAATAACAGAAGGAAATTTATACTGCAGACCAGGTTTTTCTAAATATAAGAACAGAGTCCTGGATGAGAAAACACATTCAACCAGATAGCATTTTGGTGGAAAACTAGATTTCATTTGATTCCAAAATAAATTCTAAATGGATATATTCTTTGCCCTCCCCCCTTCCCCCTTGATTTCCGTCTTTGCCAATTCATTTGGCAGGGATATTGTGAAGCAGAAAAGCTAATCAACAGCTAATAGAACTGTGATTTTTATCCAACCATTTTAGAATATAATTGGGAATATATTCATGGTAGCTTTATTTTTAAGTAAACTGTTTATTGATTGAGGAATGGCAAACTAATTGTAGTATATGAATGGAATGAACTAGTACTGTTTGTTACGTAAGGAACATTGAATGTGAAGATTTCAAAAAAATTAGGAAGATATAGAATATGGATACACAACATGAACAAAGAACTATTTGATAAAGCATCAAATAGATTCAAATTGGATATACTTCCAAATGAATTAAGCAAGGACAGTTCTACCATTAGCACATGAATATACCTGCTTTCCCCCAGACCCAAATAGACTATGACTAAGGAAGTGATAGGATTACACAAGATAAGACAAACAATTTTGATCAGTAAAAATTAGAAGAGAAACAGAAAACTGGGGGAAAATCTTTGCACTGTGTTTCTTTGATAAAGGGCTTGTGTCCAAGATACATAAGGCTAAAGAGTGAGTATTTAAGTGGTCAAAAGATAGAAGGCATTTTTTAAAGGGAAAAAAAGCCCCATAAGCTATCAACAATCATGGAAAAATATATTCTAAACCACTAATAGAGAAATGCACACCTGTCAAAAAAAGCTAAATGTTGGAAGTGGGGTCTGTGGGGAAAAAGGTATATGAGAGCTCTGGTGGTGATGTTCTTGGTTAATTCCTTGGACAGTTATTCTGGAAAGTGATTTGGAACAATGCCCAGAAAGTAACAAAACTCTGCATACCCTCTTTGACCTAGTTAACTGACCACCAGGTCTTTACCCTCTGAGAAACCAAAGAGCAAAAGACTTTATGTAGGAAAATATTTATAGCAACTCTTTTTGTGGTAGCCAAAAGTTGGAAACTAAGGGAGGGAGGTATCTTTTTGGGGAGTGCTGAACAAATTATGGTATATGAATGTAGTGGGCTATGTGTCATATGACATGATAAAATGGGCAGTTTCAGAGGAAACTAGGAAAGACCTGTATGACCTGATGCAGAATGAAGTTAGCAGAACCAGAACAGTTTATACATGGGTAACATAGAGAAAAATAACACTGAAAGATGTTAGAGCTCTGAGCAACACAGCAATTAGTGGGTCCCAAAGAACGAAGAAAGCACTCCACTCACTGTCAAAGACTTGACAACTTAAAAAGCAAGAAGGGACATATGCTTTTGCACATGATTGATGTGGAGATATATATATATATATATATATATATATATATATACACACACATATACCATACTCTGCTGCTGATATTGAAAACTTTATTTTTCAGGGTTTTTATTTTTAATTTACTTATGGGTGGGTATTGGAGCAAGAGATTGTTTCAAAAGCTTGTTAATTAAAAAAAATAAATGAAGACAACTTGAAACAATAACAAAAACATTTGACGGTGTTGGTGTTAAGTTACAAAAATATATTTCTATTCTTCCTTTTAATAAATGTAAATCTACTAAAATGTAAGGTTCCCATACTCTCAGATACTATCATTCTTAGATTTTATTGAACTCTTTTGGGTTTGTGCTTTGTGAGGGGTTCAATTTGGAATGTACTAGAGCTTTTATGTGTTAAAAGAATATATCAATCAAAAACTCTTTTTAAAAAAAGAAAAATCCAGGTAAAGTATGTTCAGGGTATTCACATGGTCTCTATTTTAGTTATCTCATCAAGAAAGGAAATGAGGTTAGTTTAGCATGACTTGTTCTTAATAAAGTCATGCTGGCTCTTAGTGATAGGCTTCCCTTTTAGTGTATTACAGAAATTTTCCAGAAATAATAAAAAAAAAAACCCAAGCTTATTTTCCACTGATTTTTAGATTCTGCCCTCTTCTCTTTTTTGGGGGGGGGAGTGGGGGGAGGAGGGTGTGTTGGAAAGTCAGAATAACATTTGCCTTTTCCAGTATTGAGTCTTTCCTGTTTTCTATTGTATTATAAAGTTTACTGATAGAAACTCAGTACTTTAATCTGCCAGCTCTTTTATACCTTGTAGTCTAGCATCTAATGAGAACACACTGACATCAGCTAAAAGCTCTCACTATTAACTTACTTATTTTGGATTTCAGCTTCCCATCAACCATTTTTTCTGTGTCATCTTGTAGTCCACAGATTACTTTCCATGATAGGGTAAATACAATCAAAATTAGGACCAGTTTTACCTTGTCTTTGTTCTTGGATTTTGGGACTTTTTTGCCTCTAACATCTTTTCTTTGGTCTTTCGCTCCAACATAACTGAAGAATTCTTTTGTTGTCCTTAGAATTCACTGCAAGCTTAAGCCATAATATGTATTTTATTTATCACAAATGCAATTGTTAACATAATTTTTTATTAATATAATTATCACTGGTAAAATTCCTCTAGTGAGTGTGGTTGAACTGTAGTTGGAGGGCCGCTGTTCATCCTGTTAGGTTTCTGCTAGTAATAAAAAAAAAAACAACCCCAATTCCCCCCCCTCAAAAAAAACCCAACCCCAATTCCCCCCCCCAAAACCAACCCCAATTCCCCCCCAAAAAAAACCCAACCCCAATTCCCCCCCAAAAAACCCAACCCCAATCCCCCCCCCAAAAAAAAAGAAAAACAACCCACAACTCCTCTAAGGTTAGGCATTTGGTCTAAAGAGGAGAGTCACAAAAAGGAAGGCCTAAAATATCCAAAGCAGCAGCACTTTTTGTGATAGCAAAGAACTAGAAAGAAAGTAAATGGGAAATGGAATATTCCTGAGCTGTAAGAAAAATGACTTTTAAAACTACTTTTCTTTTCCTTCTCTATTCTACTTCATGCTGCTTCCAGAGAATCATAGAATAAAGTGGGAAACTTTATTTTATCAAACTTGCCTTCATTTTAACCTTTTATCTTTATCCCTCCTATCTTTTGGCACCTACTGAGCCCTGACTCCCTCCTGATGACTCCTTTTCTTGCCACTTTTCCCAGGATAGATTACATATACTATTGTTCAAATGCCTGGGCTCACTGGTTATCATAGGAGCATCGGAGTACACCTTGATCCCCACTGCTACTTTTATTATCTGTTTAATGCCATCAGCTACCAACTTTTTGGTTTGTTTAATCACAATTCATCAACTAATCTACATTCTGGCTTAGGCCGGTATCTATTAACTCCACAGTTATTTTCCCTTCTTATCAGGTTTAGTGTTTGGCTCACGGTCTTCTTCATCCCAGCTCATTCTCTCTTTCTGGGGGACTTTTGATAATCCCTCAAATATCTTACTGTTGTAGTTTCTCAGTCTCTTCCATTCCATCTCACCTATTCATAGGGATAATCATTCCCCTAATTTTGCAATCACCCATGGAAATTTAACTTTTAGGTTCAAGAACTCTGAATTTCCTCCATCTGATCATAATTTTTAACCTTTATCTCTCTTCCTATGCCTCATTTCCACTGATGCCTCTCTTTATACTCACTGTTTGATTTCTTCATTCAGAAGTATGTGTCCCATGCCATTACCCCTCCTCTGGCTATACTCAGGTGCACTTCCCAATCTTAACCCTTTGACAAACCAGTTCAACTCCATGCTACATATCTTCTATTTTTGAATCCCTTACTGCTCCCTTGTTTTAGTGTTGATCATATCTTGCTGACCCCCCAATCCTGCATTACTCTTGCCATATGACTTCTTCACTCTTGGAACTGAACAAGGTTCATTATACATTTATGTGCTCTAATCTCAACTGGTGCTTCATGAAAGTACTACTATAACTCCCTAATTGATACCCTATACCATTCACCACAACAACTATTCCAAAACTTTTTTTTTCTCCTTAAGTCTCTTAAATGCTTCTCTTTCCCCACCCTCTCTACCAAGTGCCTTGGTAATACTTGGTAATAATTCACTGAAAAAAAAGGCCATTTATGGAGAGCTCCTTCTCCCCACTTCATCTCACATCCCTTTGACATCATCTTTCCACTATGTCTTTACTCAAGTGTCAGATTCTGAAGTGTCCTTTCTGCTTTCCATAGTCAATCCCCTGCATGTATCAATGATTCCATCCCCACCTGTCTTCATCATATTGCTCCACCATCGTTTTTAATCTTTTCCTAATATTTATTCTACCTATTAACGCCTTTCTTGCTGCTTACAAACCTTTCTCCTTCATCCTTTAAAAAAAAAAATCCAAAATGTTCATTAGATCCTACTATGCCTACCTACCAGTTACCTATCTCTGTCTCTTTCTCTATCCTTCTCTCTCTTCCTCTTCCCATGAGTGTACAAACTCTTTGAAACAGCTGTTTACAATCAGTCTTTCCTTCTTTCCCTCTTGATCTTTTCAAACCCTCTACAATCCATCTTTTAAAATCTTCCAGTTGAAACTGTTCTCTCCAAAGACAACTATGCTTTTTAAATTACATATTCTAATGGCTTTTTCCTTGATCTTATCTGTCTTGATGTCTTTGATACTGTTCACCTTCTCCTGAATATCATTCTCTCCTTACTGACTTTTTGGGACTTTTCTCCTTGATTCTGCTACTACTATGACTATGGGTCTGATTATTCCTACTCAGCCTCTTTTGCTTGGTCTTCAATCATGTACTGCCCATTAATTTTTGGTATACCTCAAAGCTCTCTTCTGAGCCCTCTTCTCTCTGTATACTTTCTCACTTGGTCACTAACTCACATGGATTAAAATATCATCTCTGTGAAAATGATTCCAAGATCATATCTATATATTTCTACAGCTGCCAATTGAACATTTCAAACTCAGTGTCCTATAGGCATTGCTGGATCTCCACATCCAAAACAACTCATCTTTCTCTCCTCTCTCCACCCCCAGAAGCCTCACTTATTACTCTCCTTTGATCTCCCTCTTACTGTTAGGTGAAGTTCACAGTCTCTCACAGTGCATCTGATGAGTTGCTAAATCCCCTACTTTCTTTCTTTCTTTCTTTTTTTTGTGGGGCAATGAGGGTTAAGTGACTTGCCCAGGGTCACACAGCTAGTAAGTGTCAAGTGTCTGAGGCTGGATTTGAACTCAGGTACTTTTGAATCCAGGGCCGGTGCTTTATCCACTGTGCCACCTAGCTGCTCCCCCTCCTTACTTTCTTTCTATATAACATCTCTTCAGATATGTCGTCCTCTTTACTTACAACCAACACCCTAGTTTGTGTTCCCCATCACCTCTCATCTGAACTATTGCAATAATTTTCTCATTGATCTCTCTCCCTAAAGCATCTTTCTTCTCCAGTCTCTTCCACTTAACTGCCAAAACAGTTTTCCTAAAGCCCAGGCCTGGCGATATCTGCCATTACCTCTTTCTCCACTCTTACTTCACTGACACTCCTATGGCCTTCAATGATTGACATTTAATGCTCTTCCAAACCTGGCCTCCTCCTGCCATTTCAGTCTTCTTATATTCCACCGACCTCTAGCTTTGTGATCTAGGATCTGGCTCTTTGGGCCTATTGGATGTTCCATGCCTTTGCTGTACTGGCTGTTCTCCAACTCTTAGGTTACCTTCCATCTACTTTTTATTAATTTTGTGTTTTTTTGATTGAAGTGTGTTATTTCCCCATCAGAATGTAAGCTTGAGGGAAGGGACTGGATTTGTTTTTGCTTTTCTTTTGTATCCCCAGCATTTAGCATAGTTTCTAATACATATTGGGTTTTTGTTTTGTTTGTTGTTTTTTTTTTGCAGGGCAATGGGGGTTAAGTGACTTGCCCAGGGTCATACAGCTAGTAAGTGTCAAGTGTCTGAGGCTGGATTTGAACTCAGGTACTCCTGAATCCAGGGCCGGTGCTTTATCCACTGCGCCACCTAGCCGCCCCTCTAATACATATTAAACTCTCCATAAATGCCTGCTAATGGACTGATTGAAATGTAGGCAATATAAAAATTAAAGATAGCAATAAAAATGTATTTTAAAAAAATTCCTGAGCTCAGTCTCAACCTCTCAGGACTCTTATCAGGGAAATAAACTCTTTGCAAATTGTATATATGAAAGTGAATTTTTGTCATACAGCTGTGGTAGCATCTAATAGTACTAACTGTTGTTGAAGTCTAGTATAGTTAAACACTTATGGGTTCTCCTGATTTTGAATAGCTGTCAGGAATACTGTGACTGCCCTGGTCTCATTTTGTAGCACAGGGTAGGGAATGGAAAGGAAAGTATTCAGGAAGGGTTAGTTATAGTTTTGCCTGAAGATTTATTGAGTTAAAACAGCTGGGAAGTGAGACAAGGTTTTTGATTGCAGTGATTAAGAACCCTATGCTACGAATAAGACCTTAGGGGAAATGGGTCAAAGAACATTTCTAGTATTCCCTCATAGCTTAGTAGCAGGGTTTATGGGAAGAATTAAAAGGAAGAAACAGTAGACTCCATATGAGCTAAGACACTGTGGTAAAAAAAAAAATGAAAGTTTTTAACATATTAATGAATGGAAAGTTTTTAACCATATTGATGAATAGGAAAAAAAATTCAACATATAAGCCAAAGTACAAGTTGATTTTTCATCTTTCAGTGCAGTGGCTCACTTTGTTAGGCACTTTGGACTCCCGTGACATCCTTAATTACTTTCCTTCTTGGGTGGTTGTGGGGGGAAATGAGTTTTGTAAACCTTAAAAAACTATAAATGTGAAGTGGTGATATGACTCACTTTTTTTTTCTTTTATTTAAAATCATAAAATGTAAATAATAATTTTTTTCATTTACATATTTTATCTCGTAACATGTTCTGAAGCAAAAACTGCTCCATTCCAGATTGTTTCCCTGCTTTAGATGCATTTATACCATAGAATCAAAATTCCTATTGATCTTAGCATTTTCAGTGCTTTTCAGCTACCTGAGTGGAGCTATTCTTCCTTTTTGTGTCCTAATGCCAACCCGTATCTTGGATAGAAGGATGTTCTTAATATCTCTTCTTTGCCTCTCAATAATTTTAGGTGGTCCTACAGACCTTTCTAAGGGCAGCTAAGTGATGCAGTGGATAAGAGTGCCGGGCCGGGAGTCAAGAAGACCTGAATTCAAATGTGGCCTCAGACACTTTACTAGCTGTGTGACCCTGGGCAAATCACTTAACCCTGTTTGCCTCAGTTCCTCACCTGTAAAATGAGCTAGAGAAGGAATGGCAAACCACTCCAATATCTTTGCCAAGAAAACCCAAAATGGTTTCATAGGACACAACTGAAACTACTGAACAACAACAGACCTTTCTATTTCTTTCAAAAGTGTAAATGCTTTTTTCCTACTTTAGATCAGTCTTGATTAATTTGTTATATACTATAGATAGATGATATTTTTCTCTATACTTATTTAAAGGAACAAAATTAGTTCTGTGTGATTTTATAGTTTCCCTTTGCCTTTTTCCTATTAGCAAGTGGATCTTCTGCACTACCACTTTCTGCTGCTGTTGTGGTAGTATGATCAGTAATCATTAAGCATCTTTTGTACTGAGAATTACACAAAATAAATTTCATATTTAATTCACCCCCTCAAAATACAAATACTTTTCTAAGATGTGAAAAAGGAAGTTGATGTGGAAAAGCTCTATGGTTTTCTCTTGAATTTTTAAGCTCGGTGGAACTGATCCTATTATCTGGTCTCATGAAATTAGAGCACCATGATTTCTCCAACAAACTTAGACCTGTTCTCGAATTCCTATATTTACAGACAAAACATTTTAAAGGCCATTCGTTGACATTTTGCAGTTTATGTACAAAAAGAGTCAATAATTTGTTTTTATTACTCATAATCTTCATTCATAATTCTTCTTGTTGGCCAATTATCAAAGCTTAAACTAGTTACTCCACTGAGAAAAAGTGGAACTATGTAATACTCTTTCCCATGTTTTGTAACAATCCTGATTTTCCCACAGCATGAAGCTAGTGACTTAGATATTTTATTCAGCTCTGTCAAATAAAAATTATCAAAGCATACTGCTGCTGATCAGTGATATGAGTTGTTTCTAAGAAAAGTCTCTACTCATAACAAAAGTCACACTCATTACCCTATAGATAAGTGATAGGACCAGAATTATGAGTTTTCCTAATTATATATTTACTGAATTATAGGAGTTTATAGCCAATATAGCCCCAAATTCTAGAATTTGTTTATGTTGTGATTTTAATGGATTTTATATATATTCACATAATCATAACTTGAAGCTCTTAAGTGATGACTGGTATAGAAAAGTCAACTTATGACACTGAAATTTTTTCTATATCTCTTGCCAGTATTCCTTTCCATAATTAGTGTCATGCCCCATATCATTTACATATACAAGCTTCCCAGTAAGGAAACTTACTTTTCCATTTCTATCCTGCTGTAATTCTTCTTGGGTTAGTCTTTCCATAGTGGCATTTCTACTTTTGCTTCCTTGTTCAAAAAACTTTGATTAGTACCATATACCCTAGAATTTGAAGTCCAAATTTCCTGTCCTTGTAACTTTGACAGTATGGCTTCAGTCTACTGTATTCTGCATAGTTCCTTAGCAACAGCTCTTGGTTCTAGCTCAACTCAGATACCCTTCCTGCCTCTGCCCCATTTTTTCATGCTGTTTCGTTGCACCATCTCACACCCTGCCAGGTACTGAACTACCTTGTCCCTTTGCAGTAATGTCACTCTTCCTCCCTGCCTAACTAAATCCTGTCTTTTCTTCAAGATTCATTTCTTATCCTGCCTCTTTTCTGGAGGCTTCTCTAACCGCCCCAGCTAGAAGTGATCTCCTTACCCCTTTGAACTTTAATACATTTTGTTTTTGCCATTTAGAGGAACACTTTTTTATAGCCTTTCCAACTACATTGTTTCTCTTTTTCTTTTCTTTTTTTTATTTTTGGTGAGGCAGTTGGGGTTAAGTGACTTGCCCAGGGTAATACAGCTAGTAAGTGTCTGAGGCCAGATTTGAACTCGGGTCCTCCCGAATCCAGGGCTGGTGCTCTATCCACTGTGCCACCTAGCTGCCCCTTTCCAACTACATTGTAAGACAGACTTCGTCTTACACTTTCCTTTTTGTGTTTTTTTTTGTTTTTGTTTTTGTTTTTGGTGAGGCAATTGGGATTAAGTGACTTGCCCAGGGTCACACGGCTAGTAAGTGTCAAGTGTCTGAGGCCAGATTCGAACTCAGGTCCTCCTGACTCCAGGGCCAGTGCTCTATCCACTGAGCCACCTAACTGCCCCTACACTTTCTTTTATCCTCCATGATGTCTTGCATGTAGTAGACTTGCAGTAAGTACAGGCTGATAAGAGTGGTAACGTAGGATTAGATATTCATGATTTTGGATCCTGACCATTTTTGACACTTAAAAGCATGTGTGACTATGGGTTATAATAGAAGAGACCGCCTCTATTCTCTGGTACCAGCAGGCATTATCACTATTTAGTAAACACGGTGCACCAAAAAGGATGTGGAACTTGAGGTACTGAACTTGCAGTCATCAGCCCTGAGTTTGAATTCCTTTTCTGCCATTTATTCCCTGTAAGATCTTGGGCAAATTACTTAATCATTGTGGACCTCAGTGCCTTCATCTGTAAAATGACAAGGATTAGAATAGATGAATGAATGAAAGAAAAAAACGTATTGTGTAAGTAATGTGTAATAAGTACTGGGGATATAAATACAGGAGATAGTTTCTTCCCCAAGGAGCTCACATCCTAGGAAGGGAGGCAACACATATAGGAGAATGGTGACTGGGGAAGGGTGTGTTGTTCTAAGTAAGTCCAGGGATGGCCAGTAAGTCCCAAAGTAATTGATATGCCTGTTCCAGAGGCAATGATTATGATGATTTGGTTTCTATTCCCGGAGTAAGAGGTGAAAAGGGAAAGGGGATACATGGAAGGCAGAATGATGTTCAAGTAATTAAGGCCAACTAGATATGGTGAGCTCTCATTAATCTTGGCAGCACTGCCCAAGGATGGAAACTGAAATTCTGAGAGAGACCTCTGGTTGAGATCTAGTAACTTAGATCTGAGGTGCCAAATACCCAGGTAGCTTCATCTCAACCAGAATAAAATACAGTTGTGAAGTATTTAAGAACAAAGATTATGTTAATTTTTTAAGTCAATATACAGCTATAGGGATCATTATATATTATTTAGTGGCCCCCACTTCTATTTCAGTTTGACACCATTCGTTGCCTTAAAAGATGTCTACTGCTCCTTCCAGCTCTTAAATTTATGAACTATGATCCTGTAAGTAGGCTAAAGGATAAAATGTTCACTCAGTTTGAACAGTTACTTTCATTATATTATGACAATTCTCATTTCAGGGAATAGAGTATAGCTTTTAGAAACAAGAATTCTTATTTATCCTAGTACATGATTAGTAGACCCAGTGTTGACTAATTATCAGTCATTCAGTCAGTAAACATTTATTAAGCACCTGCTTTGTGCCAGACACCATATTAATGGGTACCTTTTGTTATTCTAAGCAGAACCTCACATTCTTAGCATTGGGAGACTTTTGCAGGGATTTTGTTTTCTCCCCAATAGACTTACTTTAAAAAGAGGATTTCTGCTTGCTTTGCTGTCAAACATATTGTTCCCATATGCTCAGATTTCATCTTCTCTACTAAAGTACTGTGGGAACATACCCAAGGTAATGTTTTTAGACTCCACAGTATATACCCTGTCCCAAAAGTCTTAATTCAGTTTTAATCTTTAATAACTTTAAAGGCATGAATGATACAAATAAACAAAAAACATCATTTGAAGGTTTACTTAAATTTCCCATACTTATGTAGTGGGGTGAATTTTGAATACATTCATAATTTTAATTTTAACCAGACAGGGGATCCTGTTATTATTGTGTGTATGACATTTGCTAAGACCAGTGGATCAGTAGAGGATTACCTGGTCTCTTGATCTGTCTTCATTAGACTTTGTGATATATGTCAAACTCTTGTGTGTGCATCAGGACCTCATTATTGAAGGATCTTAAGATTAATATTACAGGGGCAGCTAGGTGGTGCAGTGGATAGAGCACTGGTCCTGGAGTCAGGAGGACCTGAGTTCAAATCCGGCCTCAGACACTTGACACTTACTAGCTGTGTGACCCAGGGCAAGTCACTTAACCCCAATTGCCTCACAAAAAACAAACAAAAAGATTAATATTACAAATGCTATCCTTAGAGTTACAGAACGGAGCTGATGAAAATGTTTTCAAAGTTCAAAAATTGACTAGAGCATTGTACATAGCAAAAAGTGGTGGCTTTAATTTGGGGGGGGGGTGAGGCAATTGGGGTTAAGTGACTTGCCCAGGGTCAAACAGCTAGTAGTGTTAAGTGTATGGGACCTGATTTGAACTTAGGCCCTCCTGAATCCAGGGCCGGTGCTCTATTTACTGCGCCACCTAGTTGCCCCTTAAATTTTTTTTTTTTAACAAACATTTTTTTTTTCCAGTTATATGTAAGGGTAGTTTTCAACATTCATTTTTATAAGATTTAGAGTTCCAAATTTTTCTCCCTTCCTCCCTCCCTTTCCTCCCCCTTTCACAAGACCGCAACCAGGTTATATATGTACAATCCACAAGTGCTCTTTTTATCACTTCTTTCTAAGGGGGTGGATAGTAAGCTTCCTCATTAGTCCCTTGGGATTGTCTTGGATCATTGCATTGCTGAGAGTAGTTAAGTCATTCACAATTGCTCATTGACAATACTGCTATCACTATGCACAATGTCCTCCCAGCTCTGCTCACTTCACTGTACATCAGTTCATGAGTCTTTCCAGGTTTTTTCTGGGATCATCCTGTTTGTCATTTCCTATAATATAGCACAAGACCATTCCACCACAGTCATATAGCACAGCTTCTTCCTCAATTGATGGGCATTCCCTTAATTCTCAATTCTTAGCCACCACAAAGAGTTGCTATAAATATTTTTTGTACAATTTTTCCCCCTTTTCTCTTTTTCATGATTACTATTGTTAACTGTTTCCCTTCCATCCTATTCCCTACCCCATGATCTTTATTCTATTATCCATCTTCTTTCATCCTCTCCAAAAAGGATTTGCTTCTGTCTGTCCCCTCCCCCAATCTTCCCTTCCTTGTTTTGCCCCTCTCTCTTTATCCCCTTCCCCTCCTTTTTTCCTGCAGTATTAGAGAAATTACTCCACCCAATTGAGTGTGTATGTTATTCCCTCTTTGAGCCAATTCTAATGAGATTGAGGTCTTTGAGCCAATTCTGCTGAGTGTTAAACTCATTTACTGCCCATATTAAATAGATTACTCCACCCAGTTGTGTGTGTGTGTGTGTGTGTGTGTGAGTCCCTCCTTGAGGCAACTCTGATGAGTTTAAGGTCTTTGAGCCTTTTCTGGCGTGTAAAATTCATTTACTGCCCTGCTCCTCCCCGATCCCTTCCCCCACTCCATAAGCCTTTTCCTGTTTTTTTCATGTAGGATTTCACCTCTGCCCTTCCCCTTCCCCTAGTGCATTCCCCTCACCCTTCACTTTAACCCTGAAGATGTCATCATGGGGCAGCTAGGTGACACAGTGGACAAAGCATCCACCCTGGACCCAGGGGAATCCCAGCTAAAACCCGTCCTCAGACACAAGACTGTCACCCACTGCATGACCCTAGGCATGTCCCACAACTCCAGTTTTTTATGGTTCTCTACGGTCTTGTGTTTGAAAGTCAAATTTGCCATTCAGTTTTGGTCTTTTCATCACGAATACCTGAAAGTCTTCTTTTTCATTAAAGTCCCATTTTTTCCTCTGAAAGATTATACGCAGTTTTGCTGGGTAGGTGATTCTTGGTTTTAATCCCAATTCCTTTGCCCTCTGGAATATCATATTCCATGCCCTCCAGTCCTTTAATGTAGAAGCTGCTAGATCTTGTCCCATCCTGACTGGGGCTCCTCAGTACTTGAATTCTTTCTTTTTGGCAGCTTGCAAGATTTTCTCCTTGACCTGAGAGCTCTGGAGTTTGGCTGTAATATTCCTAGTTTTCCTTTTAGGATCTCTTTCTGGAGGTGATAGGTGGATTCTTTCAATGTCTATTTTAGCTTCTGCTTCTAAAATTTCAGGGCAATTTTCCCTGAGAATATCTTGGAAGATGATGTCTAAGCTCTTTCCTTGATCATGGTTTTCAGATAGACCAATAATTTTCAAATGATCTCTCCTGGACCTATTTTCCAGGTCAGCAGTTTTTCCCAGAAGATATTTCACATTGCCCTCTATTTTTTTATTCATTTGGATTTGCTTTATTGTGTCTTGGTTTCTCATAAAGTCACTGGCTTCCATTTGTTCAATCCTAATTCTTAGGCAATTATTTTCATCAGAGAGCTTTTCCATTTGGCCAATTTGTCTTTTCAAGCTGTTGATTTTTTTCTCATGTCTTTCCTGCATCACCCTCATTTCTCTTTCCATTTTTTCCTCTACCTCTCTAACTTTATCTTCAAAATTCTTTTTGAGTACCTCCATGGCCTGAGACCAATTCGTATTTTTCTTGGAAGCTTTAAATATAGGGGCCCTGACATTGACGTCTTCCCCTGAGAGTGCACCTTGAGCTTCCTTGTCACTAAAGAAACTTTCTATGGTCCTCATCTCTCTCTGTCTGCTCATCTTGCCTTTCTTTTACTTGCCTTTTTGCTCCTTAAAGTAGGGCACTGTTAACAGGCTGCAGTATCCCAAGCTTCAGAAGTCCCAGGTGGTATGATTTAAGGAGGATCAGGTTCTTCACTTGCCTGGCATGTTCTCTGGTCCATAGATGACCCCAGACCAACTTGCTATTCAATCAGCTTTGTGTGTTGTGGTTGTCAGTCCCTCCCCGACCTGGGCCACTGCTACTCAAGCCTACCTCCTGGTTCCCAGCAGGGGTGAAAAACCTAAGTTCTGCCTCAGTACCAGCATAGACCTCTGTAGTTTCCCCGCTGCCCAGGGCTCAGCCCTCTCACCAGACTGTGAGCTTAGTTCCAGATGACAGTGGTGCTTCAGCTGATTGAATTTTAATAAGAAGCATCAATAGTTTAAATTTTAAATAATCTTTCAAATTTTTTACTGTTTGTAGCATTTATACTTTTCCAGTTATTAAAACTTAAAATTGTGCTAAGAATTTGGAAACACCTTTAATATGTGTTTTATTCATTTGCTCTTTGTTGTATCTGATTTCTCTAATTTCTTTTAATTAGTAGTTTACTGTGAAGTTAAACAATTAAAAAACTTACTCTCATAACTAATTAAACTTAGCTTTTCAACATTCGTATGACTTCTTACTAATTCTTAATTCCCTTCCATTTTCTGTTCCTTCATCCCAATACTTAAAATTTTTTTCTTTTGTATACTCATCACTATGATTTTTCCTTCACATTGTATTATTTTTGTAAGCTTTTCCATATTCCCTAAAACTGTACAATTTTGTTCATTCATTATACTTATTGAAAAAAGGCAAACTAATAATTATAAAACATGAATGGGCCAATGGAATGCATTCATAGATGAATTTCAAAACAGAACTCAACAATGTGCCTTTTAACAGCAAGCTAATCTTAATTCGGAAGGATCAAAATGATTAAAAATAAAAGATTTCTTTAAAATTCAGCATACTACTGCCAAATCCCCAGAATCAGGAATTGTAGTAATAGTACAAGTTGAATTCATACCAGAAATTATAAAAGCATTAAATAAGAATGCTCTGTTATCCTAAAAGATTCTAGTCAGAATGAAGGTATATCAGTCTTATATATATATGCACACATTATATCACATAATATATGTATATATCATATATAATGTGTGCCAAACAATTATGCAGTAAAATTCACAAAGGAAAATTTAATAGCCATGAAATAATTAAATTTTTAAAAAACCCAATAATAGTGGGTGGCTTTACTATCCTTTATCAGTATATAACAATGACAACTAAGAAGATAAGTTATAGAGTTAGTGTTAAACTAGACCATACATACACATATGTAACTGTGTGTATGTATGTGTATGTATGTATCAAGAGAACTCAGTGGGAAAACAAGTGTTCACGGAACTCATAAAAAATTTGAATTCTGGGCCACTTATAAGGTACTGAAAAATGTAGAAAGACATTTGTTTACACTATGTTTAATTCCATTTTGTTGTTTAGTTGTGTTTGACTCTTTGTCACCATGTGGAACAAATCATGCCAATGTTGTCAGTAGTTCTTTTTGGCAAGGATATTGGAATGGTTTGCCAATTCTTTCTCCAGTGGATTAAGGGCAAACAGGTTAAGTGATTTGCCCAGTGTCACACAGCTAGTAAGTGTCTTTTGTTAGGTCTTCCTGTCTCCAGGCTCAGTTCTCTATAGGCCACTGAGCTTAATTGCATTGCTCTTATAAAATTCTCTTCCAATTTCTTTTTGTTTTTGTTTGTTTGTTTGTTTGTTTTGCTGGGCAATGGGGGTTAAGTGACTTGCCCAGGGTCACACAGCTAGTAAGTGTCAAGTGTCTGAGGCTGGATTTGAACTCCTGAATCCAGGGCTGGTGCTTTATCCAATGCGCCACCTAGCTGCCCCCCAATTTCTTTTTAATGGAGTAGAGATTGTTACCTTTGCTTCTCAAAAATTGTATAAGTAGGACACTTAATTTATCATGTTCTCCCTGATATTTAGGAAGTATGGTATCAACAATAAACTTTGTCTATAGTTCAAGTACCACCTAAGTTAAAATCAGAAATTCATCATTGTCTTAATTAGTGAATGTTGAATTGTTTTGGCCACAACTTTTAAAGACCTTTATCCAGATATAGAGGAATTAAAAGCTCTGTCAATAAAGGAGGTAATCAAAGAAATTACCAGTCCTTGAATTGAAGACTTTGTGCTATTCTTTTGCATTACATTGCTATGCCAGTTTATTTAGTCTTTCCTCAAATGTTTGTCATTGTGTATTTTCCAGCTTTTCCAAATTATTTTAAAAAACCAAACTTTATACATTCAAAGATATTTATAGTGTTACCTGTAATATTGTTAGAATATATCCCCAGTATTGAGATTATTGGGTCAGTGAGTATGATTATTTTCATGAATATAGTATGCTGCCAGATTATTTAAAAGAAAGTTGTTATTAATTCCCAGTCCTATCAGAAATGTACGAATAGGCCTATTTCTTCATGACCAATTTGATATAAAGAAGTTTTAAATTAGAAAAAAATTTAGATAATATCTAGTTCTAATCCTCTTACTTTAAAGATGAGGATACTGATGCTCTGGGAGGCTTTAAAAAAAACTTGCCTTAGTTAAACTGTCTGCAGTGTTATTTTGTTATTTTGCTTTGTTTTTTGCTAAGTTGGTGGTTATGAGGTATATCTTAGCATAGACCTTTGGTACCACCCATCTGGATTATTGAGATAGTCTCCTAATCAGGCTTCATATTTCTCAATCTTCTTCATTCTAAATGGTCTTTCATACTATTGCCAGATTGTTTTTTCTTATGGAATGTATCCAAGATGGCAGTGTGAGAGGATCAAAAGCAGACTCTTCACACAAACCATTGTTATTCACACAAACATAATTTTAGAAGAAAATTAACACAATACATTAACCAAAATAATAAATGAACAGTACAAAGTGCCAGAATAAACATTTTTTAAAATATGAAACTGCAGAACTGAATCAGTTAAAGTGCCCAAAGCATCAGACATATGTGGGGTGTGGGTTGGGGTGTGGGGAAACTGAAGGAACTTGGAAGATATCTCAAGACCGTTCTGCAAATGGATAAGTAACACATTCAAATAAAGTTTCTTTTTTTTTTTCTTTTCTTTTTTTTTTTGGTATGAGGCAATTGGGGTTAAGTGACTTGCCTAGGGTCACACAGCTAGTAAGTGTTTAAGTAAGTGTCTGAGCCTGGATTTGAACTCAGGTCCTCCTGAATCCAGGGCTGGTGCTCTATCTACTGCGCCACCTAGCTGCCCCCTAAAGTTTAAATTTTTGACTAATAAGCAAGTCAAATGACCAAACAAGAATAATTTGAACAGTTTTTTTTTTAATCATAGGAAGAGATGAAGGTAGAATTAAAAGGTATTAAATGAGAAATAGTGAAGAAGATTAGTAACCTGGAGATAACAATAGATAACATGACATTAATTCATAGACTTGACCAGTAGCAAATTTGCTATTGTAGAAAATGGGAAATACAAGCTAACCCCTCCTCCCCCCACCTCCTCTGCCATTTTCCCAGTTACATTCAGGTTCACGTGACAGACCTGGGGTGGGTATGAGGGGATAAATCATAATATAGTTACATCGGAGTGACGGACATTTCAGAAAATTTAGAAACAAGGAAACAAGTCAAAAGAATTTGACAGCCAAAATCCAGGATATCATCAAAGATGTATTTCTAGAATTGTCAAGAACTGGTTAAGTATAAATGGAAAGGTTTCACAGGAAGAGGAGGAACCTAATAGCTAAATGTCACCAAATAGTGTAAGTTCCCATTTGAAGTATGGACTGTATTTACCAAGGAACAATCTCCAGGATCCCACTTTTCAAGCAGGACAAGGAGTGATCAGAGAAACTAAAATGTTTTAAGCTGGCTCTGAGCACAGAATTACCTCCCTAGCAAAATTCAGTGTGTTTTATGGAGGCAAGAGGTGAATTTTTGGGAAGCAGACTGAAAAGTTTAAAGAAAAAACTGTATTTTGAGGAAATCTTCAAGTATCAAATAAGCATCCTAGTCACCATAATAACGATTTTAAACATTCAGGAAAGAATTCTTCTCTCCTCCACCTTCCTCCCTCCCCCCCACCCCCACCCCAATAAGGCCCCTAAGAGCATTGTATTAGGTAAGTCACTAAAGGTTTGGGGGATTCTTCAGAGGAAAAAAAAGAAAAACAAAAAACAACCCCAAACCCCCAAAGCTTCCAAGTAGGAGAAACTGAGGTCTAGCTATTCTCCTAGGGTTGCTTTTAAAAAAAAAGGGGGGGGGCGCAGTAAAAGTTAAAGTACATCATTATTTATATATTTAAGACAAGACATATTTTGGTTAGAAAGATTTTTAGTTTGAAACACTATTAATAATAAATTATACTTATATCAAACATTTAATTTTCATAACAAAAGTGGGATTTTCTCATCTTGAAAGTCACCACTTTCTTCCATTGTTACACTGCCTCTATATTCCATTATTACCATATGATCAATCCGATTAGTTGCTCAGTACACATTTATTAAGCACCTACTTGTGTTATGGGCACTATACTAATTGTTGGGCATAAACAGTCCATATCTTTAGAAAGTTCATTTTAACGAGGGAGATTCTTTGTTTCTTCCTTTCCTTTCTTTCATTTGTCATACAAAAATCAAATACAAGCTATCTTTGAAGACAGAGGACCTTAGAAGCTAGGAGGAGGGGCAGGAAAGGCTTCTTTGTAGCCTTTGTGTTTAGTCTTGACTGAACTCAGTGATTCTAAGAGGGAGAGAACACTTCAGGTTTTCAGGAGAGCCAGCTCAAAGGGAGGAGAACATCAAGGATGCCCTTGGAATTTGTGGAGGGGAATGATGTGTAAGGAGACTGGAAAGGAAAGAAGGGGCCAGGTGGTTAAGAACTTTAAATGTTTGTATTTGTTATAAAAGTAATAGGGAGCCACTAGAGCTTGAGACGACATGAGTGACAATGGGTAACTGAAAGGATAGTAGTACCCTCATCAGTAATAGGGCATGATGTAGTTGATGAATCAGCAAAGGAAACTAAGGAATATGGTCCGACATGTAGGAGACGAACCGGGAGAAAGCAGTGTCATGAAAAGAAAGAGTACCAGAAGGAGAGGGTGGGTCAGTAGTTTCAAAATGCAGCAGATAACTGGAGGATGAGTACTGAACAAGAGCAGCTTATTTGGTAAATAAAAGACTACAGAGATTCTGTGACTGAAAGTATCATGCCCACTACCTGTGGGTGTTCCCCAAGCTTCTGTTCTGGATCTTTGATAAATTTCAGGGTGGGGGGTGCCTGTGAACGTGAAACTTGTAATATTTAGATAACAGGAATTGTATAATTACATAATTCATATAATATAAATATATATTTTGTATAATCGGTTTCCTTTTGTAATGCTACCTTTTCTTTTATGCATTAAAAAAAACACACTGAGAGGAGGTTCATAGATTTCACCAGACTTGTTAAAAGGGTTTATGACACACAAAAATTAAGAACTCTTGCTCTATACTCTTCTTGCTTTTGGTAACCTCATGAACTTCCATGGGCTTAACTGTCATATGTATGCAAATGACTCCTGAGATGTATAAATCCATCCCACCTCTCCCCAGAGTTATTCTGTTACTCCTTGCTGCTTAGATAATATGCTGGATGTTTTTGAGATACCTCTAACTTGACACACCCTAAAACCAAACTTAGTATCTTTTTACCTAAATCCTCCGGTCTTCTAACTTCCCTGTTTCTGTCAAAGGCTTCACAGCCCATTCAATGTCAGTATGAAAATGTTCTGTCTAGCTTTTAAAGGCTTACACAACCTGGTCCCAATACTCCATCATGTACACTGAGATCTACCTAAACTGGCTGTCTCTCTGTTATTCATGACATTTCATTTCCATCTCCATGCCTTTTACTTTTTTTCATACCTGGAATGTACTTCTTCCCTCTCTCTGCCTCATGGTCTCTTTTTTAACATGCAACTCAGGCACCATCTCTTGCGTGAAGCCTTTCCCAACTCAACTGCTAATGGCTTCCCTCCCAACTACCTTGTATATGGCTGCTTGGGGTGTATGTGTACACAAAATAGTGTGAATATTTATATGTATTTTTTAACTGTGTATATTTTATATGTACTTCTATCTCCCACTCTAACTCACTGGGAATGAGGCCGCTTTCATTCTTTGTACTTATATCTACAATGCTTATAACAAACAGTAGGTGCTTAATTAAAAGTTACTGATTGTGAGGATTCCAAGAGGACACAAGTACTGTACATGTGTTACCCTGGCGTCTTATGACTTGGGGCTATAAACAGCACTGGAGGAATATTGATAATAAAAGGATTAACCTTTGTTTTATGGAAAAATGTAGAGCCTTTAAAAGAAATGTGCAGTTTCCCAAAGATAACTCACTGTCCTCCCCCTATTCAATTATGAATCTAACTAATTATCTACTTGCTGTTTGTCTAAGATACATACTCTGATAGATGAGCTCCATGGGTTGTCCATTCTGTCAACTTATTAGCACAGTTTTGACGATAGACATTCCTTGTCCATTTTTTTTTCTCCCTTGTAGTAGGTTGAACATTTTGGAATGATAATGGATACCCTTTAAGAGCCTCTCCAGTGTTCTGAGGCTTGATGCAATTATCACAGTATCATCTCCAAGCAAAAAGACCTCACAGGAGGGACTTCTTCCACTTGGCCTCTCTGTTAGATCATAGTATCATAGATCTAGAGCTGAAGAGACCTTAAAGATCATCTACTCCAAATGCCACATTTTACAATGCAGACACCTTTACGTACACATCTTGTTTGCTGCTTCATTCGATGTTAATGATTATCCCTTTTATGTTTTTCAAGGAATATCCTTTAATTTTGACGTCTGCATGGGAGCTGTCTTCTAGGGAAACATTTTGCATGGCAGCTGCTTTTTTTTTTTTTTTTTGGCGGGGCAATGGGGGTTAAGTGACTTGCCCAGGGTCACATAGCTAGTAAGTGTCAAGTGTCTGAGGCCGGGGCAGCTAGGTGGTGCAGTGGATAGAGCACCAGCCCTGGAATCAGGAGTACCTGAGTTCAAATCCGGCCTCAGACACTTAACACTTACTAGCTGTGTGACCCTGGGCAAGTCACTTAACCCCAATTGCCTCACTTCAAAAAAAAAAATGTCTGAGGCCGGATTTGAACTCAGGTACTCCTGAATCTAGGGCCAGTGCTTTATCCACTGTGCCACCTAGCCACCCCTTGCATGGCAGCTTTTAAGATGGCTTCTGCTTTATCAGATCAGAGGCTTTCCCTCTAATCCACAAACATTAAGCATATTGGAATCTGATAGTCTAAATATTTCAGACAGTCTGTGATGATAAATAGATGATTTTCTATGGAATATCACAAGCAAAAACCATTCACTTCTACCATCATCAAAGATGCACTTAGCATGGGTGTAGATTAGTTTTATTAAAATTGTTATATAGGGGGCAGCTAGGTGGCACAGTGGATAAAGCACCGGCCCTGGATTCAGGAGTACCTGAGTTCAAATCTGGCCTCAGACACTTGGCACTTACTAGCTGTGTGACCCTGGGCAAGTCACTTAACCCCCACTGCCCCACAAAAAACAAACAAAAAAGAAAAAAAGAAAAAAATTTGTTATATAGGTGAGAAAGTAGGCATAATTATTGGTGTTCTCTGTCACCTTTTTTGACAGTGAAGTCTGAGGAGGCGCCCTCTCCCCCCCAACACACACACACACACACACACACACACACACACACACACACACACACACACACACACACACACACACACACCCTGGTATCTTCTTTTTCTTTAGGTACCTTGAGAATCTGTCCCTCACTCTCAGGATTTCTATTTCCAGCCCAGGCCTCTACTTTGTCACTTTGGTCTAGTAAGGCTGCTTTCTGCATTGTTGTAGTTTTCAATGCCATCGCCACATCATGAGGGTGTGGGGGTGGTCAGTGGTTTTGAAATCCAGATTTGATGGCTCTGCTGGCCTTGATTGTGAAAATATGCATACCAAGTAAGTGGAAAGTTGTTTTCGAGAGGGGACCGGGAAAGGGCTCCTTCAGAAGATATTTGAAGTAGTCAGAGGGAGCCAGGGATTGTGAAAAGGGAGAGGATTTCAGGCATGGAGGCCAGCCAGGATAGATGCATGGAGTTGGTACGTGGAACTTCTTGGGTAAGGAAGAGCAAGTTGGCCTAAGCATCCTAGCTTGATCATAGAACAGGTGTGCAGAAGTCAAGTGCAAGGAGACGTCAAAGATAAAAAGGAACCAGGTTATAAAGAGTTTTAAAGGTGACACAAAAGAGTTGATTTTGGATCCCAGAGGTAATAAGGAACCACTGGAGTGTTTGCTATGATGGTTTTTAGAAAAGATACAATTTAAATACCTTAAAGGTAGGAGTAGTTTCATTTTTGTATTCCTAGCACCTTTCACAGTACCATGCATAAAGTAAATGCTTAAGAAATGCTCATTTATTTATTCATTCATTCATTCATTCATTTATTTTTCGGGGAGCTAATATTCTTTTTTTTTTGTATTTTATTTATTTTTTTTTTCTGTTACATGTAAAGATAGTTCTCAACTTCTGTTTATACAAGCTTTCCGATTTCAGATTTTTCTCCCTCCTTCCCCCCTCCCCTAGACAGAAGGTAATCTGATATAGGTTATTTATATATGTATATAATAACATTAAACATATTTCTGCAAGAAATGCTTATTTATTGACGGATTTGGGGGTTCTTTTACTCTCCTAATGACAATTGATATTTATTGGATTATATTTGGTATGAAATTGTTGACAACCAATACAATTGGTTGTCAGTATCCTCTCCATTTTTCCTTTGTGTAATTTCTTAACACAGTCTTTTGCTGGGCCATACATGAAGCCTTTTCAGCAAGGTACAGCCTGCCACAGCTACTCTAGTCTTTGAGAACCAAGGGCAACTTACATACTATTTGATGCATTGAAGTAGAACTGCATCAATACAAAGAGAAAATGATTTTGCACAGCATAAAGTAATATATGTAGGAATAAAATAATGAAAGGGGAAAATGGTTCCAGCAAATATGGCAGATGAGGTTTTGTCACCTAGAATCTAAAAGGAACTGATCCATGAACATGAGGTGGGACTCACCAACATTTTAGAGTGCAGCATGGCAATATATTTTATTTTATTTTATTATTATTTTTTTTTTTTTAGTGAGGCAATTGGGGTTAAGTGACTTGCCCAGGGTCACACAGCTAGTAAGTGTTAAGTGTCTGAGGCCGGATTTGAACTCAGGTACTCCTGACTCCAGGGCTGGTGCTCTATCCACTGTGCCACCTAGCTGCCCTGCAATATATTTTAAATTACAGAACTAATCTTGACCTTTGCTCCTGGGATTCTGTTCCTAGAACTTGATCCTAAATATGTCATAAAAACAAAAAAACATTTCTCTTTGTAAGAGCCAAATAATTAGAAATAACCAGTATGTCCCCAAATTGGAGACTAGTTAATAAGTTATGATATGTTAATATGGATGAATATTATGATACTATGATATCAAATATGAAGTATACAGGACATTTTCAGAAGTTTTATCTAACATTATTCCTCCCTACACACTTGATGTGATGAAGGTGATATGAAGCAACATCAGCAGAACCAGTATTGTATACAGACCCTTCTTATCTTTTCTTCAGCCTTTGATACTGAGGGTCATTCACCCTCTTCTCCTGGATTTCTTTCTCCTCTCTTCTAGTTCTGGTCCCATTTGTCTGACCCACTTCTCAGTTCCTTTTGCTAGCTCTTCCTCATGTAATGCCTACTAACTGGGTTTGTCCCCCAGGAGTCTATCCTAGATCCTCTTCTTTTCTCCTTGTATACCAGAGGTTCTAAATCTGAGGTCTGGGACCCCTTATGAGTTTGTGGATAGATTCCAGGGAGTTCATGAATTTAAAAACATTTTTTTAATGACTTCCAATATAATTGACTTCTTTTATAATCCTGTGTATTTTACTTTATGCTTTTTAAAAAAATTATTTTGAAAAGAGATCCATAGGCTTCTTTAGATAAGGGATCCATGACACAAAAGAACTCTGTACTATCCTCTCTTGGTGATCTCATTACCTTCCATGCCTTAAATTATTTTTATGCAGATGATTCTCAGATCTATTTGTCCAACCTTTCTCTCTCTTTAACCTCATCTGTCATCACCAGTTGCCTTTTGGACAACCACATGTCTAAAACACAACTCATTATCTTTTTCCTCCAAACCCTCCATTCTTCTCAACTTCCCTATTCCTTTCAAAGGGTACCACCATCCTCCCAATCACCCAGGCTCACACATAGGTGCTATTTTTGACTCCTCTTTGTTACTCATTGCACATATCCAGTATGTTGCTAAGTCTTGTCTTTTCTACCTTCACAACATTTCTTATATATGTCCCTTCTCTGTAATCATACAGCCTCCACAATGGTACAAGCCCATATGCCTGGATTGTTACAGGAGTCTTTTGCTTGGGCTCCTTAGCCCAAATCTTTCCCCACTTCAGTCCATCCATTTTCCACTCATTCACCAAAGCAATCTTTATAAGACACAGGTCTGACCAATAAACTCCAGGGGCTCCCTATTAACTTCGAGGGTTAAATATAAGATTTTTTTTTTTTTGGTTTGGCTTTTAAAATCATTCACAATCTGACCTTTTCCTTCTTAGATTTTACAGTCCAGTGACATTGACAGCTCTCGTAAAAGATAATGCAGCTCTCAACCCAGCCTTTTCTCTCACTGCCTGTTCCCTATGTCTGAAATCCTTACTTTTCTCCCCTTCCATCTCCTGGCTACTCTAAAGACTCAACTCAAAATCTTGCTTTTTGTTGGAAACTCTTCCTGGTTTGCTTCTTCCCAACCCCTCGTTGCTAGTATCTTTCCTCTGAGATTACTTCCCATTTACACCATCTATATCTTATATACACCTAATTTGCTTCTGTGTTGTTTCCTTCATTAGAATATGATCTCTTCGAGGCCACAAACTCTGTTTTTGCCTTTCTTTGTGTCTCCATTGCTTTGCACAGTATTTGGCACATAGTAAATTCTTATTAATTGTTGATTAACACATAGACTAAATTTAAAATAAGAAGAAAAGAAAATGAAGCCTAGTGATGATAGAACTTCAGACCAAGGAGAGACAAAAAGCATTTTGACTTGTTTCTTTTTTATTTCTGCCATGTTAAATGCTAAGAGTTAATGATTTTTTCCTTTTTTGAATATTTGATTATTTGTTCTTGTTGATGGTTTTTACATTTACATCATCCTAATATCTTATACATCCATGTTATATCACATATTTCAAATATCTGAATTCATTCCCAAATAAAATTCAAATTCTTCTGATTGGCATTCACAGTCTTTCACATCAGATACCAACTTACTTTTCTGGCTTCATCTCATATTCTCTGTCACACATTCTTTGCTTCTGCCTGATTTCATTATTTTTTTTGCGGGCCTCTCCCCCCCCCCCCCCCCTTCCCACACAAATCCACAAAGCATTCTCCTACCTTTATGGCCATGATAAGTTTCCTTTGCTTGCAGTGCTCACCCTGCCTTTTAGACTATTAAATTCCTATCTGTCCTTTCAAACTGAACTCAAATGCCAACTGCTCTGTGAAACCTTTCTCATCCCAAGTTTAATAAGTTATTACCTACAAATCTCATGTAGCAATTGGTTTTGTAAATTTCTAATGTATTTTTATAAAACATTGTATGTTATAACTATTAGTCTTTTATTTCCCTGCTATATTTTAGGCTTTTTGATGTCTTATTTAAACTTTGTATCCTTCCATAGTAATCTGTACATAGTAGTTGTTTAAAATGTTTGTTGTATGTATCTCAGAAGTTTTACTTTAAGTTAGATTGTTAGGGAGGATGAAGATTTATTGAGCGATTATAATTTGTTTATCTTCTATTGTAAATTGTTCATATCCCTTTATAAGAAGTATGTTGCCCACAAACATTTGTATCAATCCTTGTATATTGTCTGTTTAGTTGTTATCTGTTCTACTTGTTGCAAATACTAAAACTGTTGCTTTATTCTTATCTTGGTTACTCCTTGTTGCTGTTGTATAGAAATTTTAATGTAGATGAATTTTCTTTCTTCTTTGATATTTCTTCAGTTTGACCATTAGGTAAAAACTTATCTCCCATTTATACTTGAAATCATTTGTACCGTTACCTATAGTTGACTTTTATGTCTATTATCTAGCAGAAAATTATTGTAGTTAGTATGAGGTAAGAATATAGATTATATTCTGACTTCTCAAATTTCCCCAATATTTATTAAATAATGAATCCTTTCCTCAGTTTTGATTTTCCATAGGCTTATCAAACACTAAGACTTTTGTGTGTGTTTGGTCTATTCTTGGCTTCATTCTGTTTCATTGGACTAATTTTCTTTTTCCTTTTTTTTTTGGTCAAGTATTAAATAATTCTGCTGATTGTGATTGATTTGTTTGTGAGCATATCTACTCTTGCAAGACTTTTTTCCTCAAAGCGCTCCTCAGTTTTATTTTTCACTTTCCTTTCCCTATAGATATCCTTTTATTTTATCCAATTCTGTTTTTTTATCCATACATTAATATTACTTTAAATCTCTAATTTTGAAAATATTTTTCTAAATTGTTCTGACCAAACCCTGAACACCAAAAGCCCTTTCAGTTATTTTGCTCTTCATTCATTTCTGTACATCCTGAGTTCTTGTGGTTGGAATATTAAAACCTTTTTTTGCATTTAATTTCATCAGGTGAATTTTTCAACTTATACAGTCTTTTTTTTTTTTTTTTTTTTTGGTGAGGCATTTGGGGTTAAGTGACTTGCTCAGGGTCACACAGCAGTAAGTGTCAAGTGTCTGAGGCCAGATTTGAACTCAGGTCCTCCTGACTCCAGGGCCGGTGCTCTATCCACTACGCCACTTAGCTGCCCCTAATGTAGTCCATTTTTATTAATTATCTTTAAAAACTGAGAAGTTGCTGCTTTGTGACACCATAATGCAGCATGCTTTTATCTATACAATTAAAACTCACCTGGTAGATTTTGCTTTAGATGAGCAAATCAGACTAGCATCTGCTTTAAGCAGTATAATCTTTCCTTCATAATTTAGATTTTTTAATCACAGGTTTTGAGAATTTAAAGGTACCTCGGTGGCTATCTAATGGAACTTTACACAGAAGGAATTTTCACTATAATATAGGGAGGTATGTTGAATTGTCTCCTTTGAGCAATTTGAATTTTTCTATTTAGATTGTAAGCTCTGTCAGAGCCAGCACCCTATTTTATCCTTTTTGAGTTCTTCAGAGCCTAGCACAGTGTCTTGCACATAGTAGGTGTTGAGTAAGTATTTGATTGTTATTACATAATAGGTTGTTCTCTGTGCATTTTGTTGGGGCATGAGTTTACTTGAATTTTTTGCTTTGTGTTCCCTACAGCCCCATTGACAAACCTTCAGATTCCCTCAGTATAGGGAATGGTGACAATTCCCAACAGGTAAGATTTTAGTCAAGTAGTATCTCCTTTTTCTGACAACATTGAGGAATGAGGTATAATCTACATGAATCAGTTTTCCATAGAATTGAATATTTTTACTTTAGCCCTAAAACATAACTATTTTTGAAAAAAAATTTTTTAATCTATTATATATTTACTTCTAAAAACAGAATATAGCAAATATAATTGAAGCTCTTCTTGATGAATCAATGCTGTCTTTTTAAAACATCCATTATTATACTTTGATACTGTCATTTCTTCAGGGACTGTTGAGGTACATAAGGCTCCTCGTTTTAAATGGTCTCCAGTTATTTGAGTTATGGCTTATTTATTGATTTTTTTTAGTTTTTCCTTTCTGTTAGTGCATGAACCTCTCACAAATTCTATGCCACCTATTGGCTCTTTCCTGATTGCTGTAAGTTGTGGGGGGGGGAGGGTGGGGGAAGGGAACTCAAGGCTGTCTTCTTAGAATTGTTCCCACTTTTGATTTGATTTAGCTGGGGGGGGGGGAGGGAGCGCTTCTTCACTGTGTCAAGTTCATGAGCATGGATTTTTTTTTCCTTTGCATCTTCTTTGACTACTTAGAGGCTTTTTTTGTTTTTGTTTTTTTTGTTTGTTTGTTTTTGCCAGCGTTCTAGTTATGTTTTTATGTGGCATTCTATCTGTCTGTCAGCTATCTACCTAGTACTTTATATTAGGTTAATAATTTGTAAATAATCACTCATATAAAGTGATTGACAGTGGCTATTTTTTAAGTATATGCTCACATGAAACATGATTAAAATAGGCAGCTTGGTTTGTCAGTGGGTAGGTCTCTGGACTTGGAGTCAGGAACACCTGAGTTCAAATCCAGCTCCAGTCACTTCCTATCTGTGTGACCCTGGGCAAGTCATTGAATCTGTTTGTCCCTGTTTCATCATCTTTAAAATGAGGATAATAACAGCACTTACTACCATAAGGTTATTGTGAGAATCAAGTAAGATAATATTCATCAAGTGTTTAGCACTGTATAAATTCTATTACCTATTAACCCACCCCTCCCATTTTACTTTTTTTTTTTTTGTGGGGCAATGAGGGTTAAGTGACTTGCCCAGGGTCATACAGCTAGTAAGTGTCAAGTGTTTGAGGTCGGATTTGAACTCAGATTCTCCTGAATCCAGGGCCAGTGCTTTATCCACCATACCACCTAGCTGCCCCCTCCCAATTTACTGTTATGCATGTTATATGTGAGTTAAAAGATTCACTTTTCTTCCTTATTTTTTTTCTCCTGTTTAGATATCTAACAGTGATACACCGTCACCACCTCCTGGTTTATCAAAACCTAATCCAGTCATCCCCATCAGTTCATCTAATCACAGTGCAAGGTCCCCTTTTGAAGGGGCAGTAACAGAGTCACAGTCATTATTTTCGGACAACTTCCGGCACCCTAACCCTATCCCTAGCGGGCTACCCCCTTTCCCCAGCTCCCCACAGACTTCCAATGACTGGCCAACAGCACCAGAACCACAGAGCCTCTTCACATCAGGTACAAGTGCTTGAGTCTCCCAAAATTGTAGCATCATGAAACCAATAAGTACATAGACTCGATCCCCCCCCCCTTTTTTTTTTAGCTAGAAATTTTAATTTAAGTCTTGAAAGATTTTAGAAGATTTTAAAAATAAAAGAACTGCAAATTGCAAACACCTACTTTAAAATCAAAATTCTATTTTTATAGTGTTGCTTTAGCTCTTTTTCAGTAGCACAGAGGTAAATCGTTTAGGGATGGACATTACATATGGTATTCTTGAGTTACACTGATTTTTATGTTCATTTCAGATCTTTTCTCTTGGGAAAGATTGCATAAAATAAAATGTCAATAGCATTCGTGAAAATCTATAGATAGGGCATACCATTTAAGTAAAAGTAGAGAGTAACATAAACTGACATCAGGAAAAGAAAGGGGCAATATTGATTGTTTACTATGAATTCATTTCAATAGCCCACTCTGAGTTTTGATTATAAAGGGCAGTAATTAAGATATGAATGTTTTTTCTTTACTCAGTTCTACAACAAAATTATCTGTTTGTTCCACTTTAATTATTGAATTAACTATTAAAAGCATAAAGTATCTACATGTGAGTAAAGCTCTCATATAAGCACATGATTTTAGAATATTTAGTTTTTATCTCTTGGTGTGTTATATTTGGACACCTAGATGATACAGTGAATGCTGGGCCTGGAGTCAGAAAGACATCTTTGTGAGTTCAAAAGTGGCTTTAGACACTTTTAGACACAATTACTGAATAAGTAATTTAATTCTGTTTGCCTCAGTTTCCTCATCTGTAAAATGAGCTGGAGAAGGAAATGGCAAATTATTCCAATATCTTTGCCAAGAAAATCCCAAATGGGGTCACAAAGAGTTTGGACACGACTGAACAAGGACATATTATATTTGACAAGTTTCTCACACATGCCCACATACATACCACTCCAGAGGAAATTAAGGTACGGATTTATGTAAATTATGTTATAATTATTAACTATCATTTTTTTCTTCCTGACAGAAACAATCCCAGTGTCATCCTCTACAGACTGGCAAGCAGCATTTGGCTTTGGTTCCTCTAAACAGCAAGAGGATGACTTGGGGTTTGACCCCTTTGACATCACTCGCAAAGCCTTAGCAGACCTGATTGAGAAGGAACTGTCAGTCCAAGATCAACCTTCCCTTTCGCCCACATCTCTTCAGAACCCTTCCTCACACACTACAACCGCCAAAGGGCCAGGCCCTGGATTTCTGCATCCTGCCGCACCCACAAATGCCAACTCTCTCAGTAGCACCTTTTCAGTCTTGCCACAGAGGTTCCCTCAGTTTCAGCAACACCGGGCGGTTTATAATTCATTCAGTTTTCCAGGCCAGGCAGCCCGCTATCCTTGGATGGCCTTTCCACGAAATAGCATCATGCACTTGAACCACACAGCAAACCCCACCTCAAATAGTAATTTCTTGGACTTGAATCTCCCGCCACAACACAGCACAGGTCTGGGAGGGATCCCTATAGCAGGTAGGTTCATTTGAAGCCTCAATGAATTTGCAAATGACTCATGTCTTCAGGTTCTTGGGTAAAGAGGGAGGGAATACTCAATTACTAGAGCTAGATTTCCTAAGAATTTCTGTGGAAATATTTGTTATTGAAAGTCTTTTTAATAATCTTGAAAAATTTTAATTGGATGCTTTTGCCTTGTAACATTGAGCTTTATAAGGATGGTGGAGTATTATAATCTTATTGTTTTGAACAATTCTATTGCATAGTGGGTAGTTTTTAGTTTCTGTACAGCTATCTTGCTTGGTTTGGGTTTGCTCTATATATGTAAAAAAGGAAAAGATTCTGGAATTATAGAGTTGAGCATCAAAGTACAGGTGCTGATTTTACTTTCTTAAAAACTTGTGCTAAAATGTTTAATGATGGTAATTAGTGAGAGCATGAGGGATAGAGTCACTTGTCACCAACTCTGGATAGATTGTTTGATATATACAAACATACATCAAATCTCTACTGCATATTAATAAAGTACTTCATGTTTTGTGAATGTCTGAATATTAATGTTCCACAGATACTTTATGTGCAAAAATTTCTGATCTACAAAAGAAAAATTGATCTGGTCAATATGTTTGAACATTTAGTGTTCCTAGATTTGCCTCATGGGACAATATTTTACACTCCTCTGGGTCTTGGTCCAATACTGTAGTCCTTAACAAACTCAATTATAGGGTATAGAAAATCACTTGGAACATTTTAAACTCCCTACCTTTGAGTTCTAAAGGATGTGTGTTTTTCTTAATAGTGCTCTTTATTTGGGTTCTAGAGTTGCTTTCACATGAGAACTTTCCTCCCTTGGATTTCCCAGATGATATATTACTTGTCTACATGATTTCTCTTAGGGTTTTAAAGATTTTCCACATTATAATATATGTGTTAATATAATTTATATAATATAGTATATAGTATATTAATATAATAATATGTGTTGCTGCTCACATGCCATCACTAGGATATGCACATCAATTCATTTATTTATTTTTTTTTAGAAGTAATGTATTTATGATGATCATTTCAAGTACTCTCTCACAGTTCTCATAATATCCAATAAAAGATAGGACAACTAACTGGGAGTGGAAGGTACAGTCTTGTAGCTATGTTATTTTAAAAGGTTAACTAACTGTCCCAAATGGGACTTTACCCAGCTGTGCCTTCTGTATAGTAGACATTTCTCTTTTAATTTGATTATAGTAGTAGTTGGTCCCACATAATTTTAAAAAATGATATTTCCACACATGTGGTATATAAAAGGAAAATTTTTAAAATCAAACTCCTGTATGGCCGTCATTCTGCTAAGATTTGTCGCGAATATAAAATAAAACATAAATAACATGGTGCATTCGTCTTGGAGTCAGAAAGTCTGTGACCCTGAACAAGTCACTTAACCTATGTTTTTGTTTCTTCGTGTGCTAAATGAAGATAATATTTAGCTTATCTATATCACAGGGTTGTGAGGAAAGTACTTAGAACTTAGTTATTGTTATTTATTGTAACCTCCTTTAGTGTAGAACTGGCAGTTATTTGGGGGTGGGGGGCTGAAACAAACCTGAAAAATGCAATAATCTGTATAGTATTCATGAGTGTGTAATAGGAATTTTAAAAAGGAAAAGATCATCATTGTGCATATTAACTAGAAAAGACTTACATTAAGATCTTGGCCTTGAAAGATAGGATAAGCAGATATGGAAAGAGAAGGTATCCCATATAAGAAATGAAATGACCACACTGACATTATTAATATATATGATGTATTCAAGAGATAATGAGTAGATATGTCTGCTTCCTGTTACTCCATATATACCTTCTTTTCTAGTCTTTCCTATGTAAGGTAGAACAATATTATGGAAGACTGTCAGAAGAGTTTGGACTAAATGTAATAAAGGACTTTGTGTTTTTGCTTTAACTTGCTATATAACTGCTTTTGCTCTACTAGTTTACATTAACTCCTACCACAAAAGAATAGGTTAATTAGTTCTGTGGTTGTACCTATTAAGTGATTTGGGTCTTCATTTAGTTAAGGTATAATATGAAGCATTTTGGCTCCTCCTAGAATTATTCCATGAAAAATGGTTTTGGTTTTTTTTTTTTTTTTGGTGGGGCAATGGGGGTTAAGTGACTTGCCCAGGGTCACACAGCTAGTAAGTGTCAAGTGTCTGAGGCTGGATTTGAACTCAGGTACTCATGAATCCAGGGCCGGTGCTTTATCCACTGTGCCACCTAGCTGCCCCTAAAATGGTCATTTTAATAATTAATATGTATAGGTTATTTTGTGTTAAATAGGAACCCCGTTTCCTAACTTCAGAAACCCAAAGTTAATTGACCAGTTCCTGTAGTTTTTCAGATTGATTTAAGTCATTGGTGGCTTTTTTGTTTATCTCCAGGGGAAGGAAGATGTTATTTCACTTTTTAAGTGTCTGAAACATTCAAGTTTCTTTCAACTGATTGGGCATGCTCACTTGGCATGTAGAGTATGTTTCATGCTAGGTCATAAGTAGCTCTCAAATAGTTTTACCCATTAAAAGCAGTTTTTATTAAAATTCTAAAATCTAGAATAAATTTTATAATACTAAAGTATTTGAGCTTTGTTATCAGGATTGTATAGACAAAGGACTGTTGCAACCTTATACCTTGAAATAGTGTATTTTGGTTTATCCTGTTATTCCCCTGTTGTATGTTTATCCTAACAAGCCTCTATCTAGATTTCTATTTGGGGTGATGGTATTCCCCTACCAATGAGAAGCTATGTTTTTGCATGTTTTCTTTTAAGTAGAAGAAAAAGGTTTCTGTTCTTCTTAGTTTCTGTTTATAAAATGGGTAAGCTGTCTAGGTTATCTTGAAGAACCATTCTGATTCTGTAAGAGTTTATAATTCTGTGTTGAGTTACTTTACTAGTTTGCTGGTGTTTTTTCTTAGTTTCACTTGCGCTGTAGAAGTAATATTATTAACTGGTAGAAATTGCATCTGAATAAGATTGTAAGATCCTTGTGGGTAGAAACAGTTTCCAGGATTTATCTTTAGAATTTTCTACAGGGATCAACAAAATACCTTGTACAGAAGTAGATGAATAAATAGAAAATTCCCAAGAAGTAACAAGATGTTTTAAGAAGCATTAGTATTATTAGGTACTAATTAGAATGATATAGATAGGTGTAACTGTCAGCCTGCACAGTTTACTAGATACTATATAGAATGTATATTCTTTAGAGTTGTACATGGTTCTTCCTCTCCCAAAATATTCATTTACAGTGGCCTGATGTGTCGCCCATACATATACTACCATGCCAATGTATTTATCTTTTGTTAAAGTTTAAAATGCTAAACTAAAACTAAAGCAAAAATGAGACATTTTAAAAGGACACCATGGAGTGAGTAGTTTCTGGATGCAACTTTTATACAAATTTGGTTTCTAATTCCAGCTGAAGATATTTTGAAATGTTTTATTTGTATTGTTTCCTTAATTGAAGTGATGATGATATCTCATTCAGTCAGAATTTATTAATTGCTTACTATGTGCCAGGCACTGTGCCAAGCACTAGAGAAAGGCAAAAGATAGTTTCTGCTCTCAATGAGTTCACAGTCTAAGCGGACAGGCATTATGCAAACAATTATGTACAGACAAGATAAAATGGAAATAATCAACAGAAAGAAGACACTAGAATCAAGGGATATCAGAAAAGGCTCCCCATAGAAGGTGAGATTTGAGCTGAGACTTGAAGGAAGTGAGGAGGCAGAGATGAAAGGGAGAGCATTCCAATTATGGGAGACAGCCAAGGAAAATGCCAGGAGTTGAAGTTGGTAAAATTGACAGGCTTTGGCCACAGATTGAATATTGGGAGGGTAGGGATTAAGAACAAATTGGGGGGCGGGGGGAGGGGGCAGCTAGGTGGCACAGTGGATAAAGCACCGGCCCTGGATTCAGGAGGACCTGAGTTCAAATCTGGCCTCAGACACTTGGCACTAACTAACTGTGTGACCTTGGGCAAGTCACTTAACCCTCATTGCACTGCAAAAAAAAAAAAAAAGAATAAGTCAGGGTTGATACCCAGATTGTAAGCCTAGGTGACTCAGAGGATGGCAGTCCCTTCAACAGTCCCATATTAAACACCTATTATATGTCAAACTCTGCCAATACTTTACTAATATTAACTCATTTGATCTTCAAAAAACCCGATGAAGTGAAGGTTCTATTTTTATCCCCATTTTACAGTTGAAGAAACTGAGGCAGACAGAAGTGAAGTGACTTGCCCAGGATTATACAGCTAGTAAGTGTCTGAGGCTGAATTTAAACTCTAGGCATTCCTGAGTTCAGGCTCAGTGCACTGTCCACTGCACCACCTAGCTCTCCTAGCAAAATAGTTGGCTTTAAGATGTTTGAAGGACATCAAATTGAAGGTGTCTGGTAGGTAGTGGTAGATGTGACACTAGATGTCAGCAGAGACATTAGGACTGGATAAGCAGATGTGAGAATCATCAGCATAAAGATAATAGTTGAATCCATGGAGCTAATGAGATCACTCTGTGGAATATTAAAGAGGGAGAAGGGAAGAACAGCCCAGGACAGAGCCCCATGGTAGATCCCTGGCTAGTGAGAGTGGCCTGGATGAAGATTCAGTGAAGGAGACAGGTGGGAAGAGACCCAGGAGAGTGGTGTTCTGAAAACCTAGGGAGAAGGCAGCATCTAGGAGAGGGTGACACCAATGTCAGAGCCTACAGAGAGCTCAAGAAGAGGAGGATTTCCATTCAGTGGTTAGGAGAATATGAGTGACTTTGGAGAGAGCAGTGGAAGCTGGACAGTAGGGTTAAAGTGAGACAGAAGGAATACTTTAGTAATATTTTTCTTAGGTCGTATATGTAGCTTTTTTAGTTCAGTAGGGATCTTTGATTTTTAGGAAGTGCTGAGCAAATTTTTCTAAGCTGGTTATTAGAAGGGAGTTAGATTTAGTATACCTAAGATTTTAAAAACAGCAGTGTTCTTATTCTTAGAATTGTTACTCTGCACAGATGCAAGCCCATTCAGTTTGGGGGGGGGTGTAATGAGGATTAAATGACTTGCCCAGGGTCACACAGCTAGTAAGTGGCAAGTGCCTGAGGCTGGATTTGAACTCAGGTCCTCCTGAATTCAAAGCCAGTGCTTTATTCACTGTGCCACCTAGTTGCCCCCCCCCCATTCAATTTTTAAGATAGACTTTGCTTTCCTTTGTATGTGAAGAAGACATCAAACCAAATTCCCATAAGGCATGTGCTTTAAAGTGTGTTCATAGACTTCCATTTTTCTTTCCACATGCTCATGTATTCTGATGCTAACAAGAGCATGTACTTGTGAAGCAGCTGGAGTAAATGTAGTGATACAGCCTACTGGACCTGTGTTCAAGGCCTGGTTCTGCTTATTACCTCCTTTGTGACCATGTGCAATTCATTTCACCTTCTGGCCCTCACTTTTCTCATCCATAAACTGAAGGGCTTGGCCTAAAAGGCTTCAAAGATCTTTTCCACCTTTTTATACATGATCCTATGCATTTAGGATTTAGGCTCATAGTACAGACCTAACCCTAAACCATACATGTTAGTTAGACCTTTCCTTTGGGCCTCATTTGGGTCTGGCTTTCACCAGCTATTCTAATCTAGACTTTATATAGTACAAACTCCCTACTTGTCCCTCATGGGATACAGTTTGCCCATCAGAACCCAAGACGTGAGTTGTTCTGAGAATTGAAATAATCTTTTACCTTACTGTGTTATATCATCTATAATGTACACTTATTGTGCGTGTGTGAGATGAATAAAATCTACAAAAGTTTATTTTAAATATTCTATTTTGGGCAGCTAGGTGGCGCAGTGGATAGAGCACCGGCCCTGGATTCAGGAGAACCTGAGTTCAAATCCAGGCTCAGACACTTGACACTTACTAGCTGTGTGACCCTGGGCAAGTCGCTTAACCCCAATTGCCTCAACAAAATTTAAAAAAATAAAAGTAAATATTCTCTTTTGCCAGACGTAGACACTAAATAATAGGAAGTGTGAGCTTTATTTCACAAATGATTTTCTTTGAAGTTCTTTTAAATTAAAAACTTCTAGTTGGAAGGACAATTCTCTTAGGATTTTGTTGTTGTTAGGGTAAGGTTATTTGATAATTTAATATTATGTAGATTCATCAGAATGTGTGAAATGAGGATATGACAGTAAAAAAAAGTCTTACAATTAAGAGAACTAAACATTTGCTATGTATAGATACATATAACCTAGAAGAAGTTTTCTAAATTTCAGTCAAGTTGAATCTTCTCCTTCATAGCATTTTACTGTTTTCTTGGTGTTTTAAAAGGTAAAAAAGCAATCTTGTGGTGTTATAACTTTTCTAATAGTAAATATATTTACATTATTTCATATGAATTAATTAAAAATATTTACAGTATTTCGGGATCCTCTTGACAATTGAATTTTCTTTACCCCTCCCTAAATCTCCATTCAGTTTCTTTAGCCTAAGATTTTTTGTTGTTGTTGTTTTGGGTGAGGCAATGGGGTTAAGTGACTTGCCCAGGGTCACACAGCTAGTAAGTGTTAAGTGTCTGAGATCATATTTGAACTCAGGTCTATCCAGGGCCAATGCTTAGCCACTGCACCACCTAGCTGCCCCTAACCTAAGATTTCTTAAAGGGGTTTTATATTTTCTTTTTTTTAAACATTTATAAGAATAGCATTTGTTTTCCTTTTTCTGGACATATTTAAAATGTCAAGCTTTTTTTTTTTTTGGTGGGGCAGTGAGGGTTAAGTGACTTGCCCCAGGGTCACACAGCTAGTAAGTGTCAAGTGTCTGAGGCCGGAATTTGAACTCAGGTCCTCCTGAATCCAAGGCCAGTGCTTTATCCACTGTGCTACCTAGCTGCCCCCCAAGCCTTTTAAGGATGGGATACTTTTCATAAAGCATAGTACATATTAAGATTCAAAAGTGTGTATAAAGTTATAACTACTTTCTAAATACTTTGTAAGATTTTAAAAAATCCATGGCTTATTTTACATTAAATTCTTGCTGTTAAGCATATGTAATAGGTATACTTTTGTAAATAGACTTAACAGATCTAGTCACCTCTGCCTAGACTATGACTAACTTTTCCAAGGGGGAAGAAGACATGAACCTTTCCACTATGCCACGATCAATCTCTTCCCTCTTATTATGACATAGCCTACAACCTTTGAAACTACTGTGGCCTAACAGCAGAACAGAGGATTTTAATAGGCTTTGGGGTGTTTACGTGGACCTTTGGATTTTTGCATGATTCCTTTTTATTTTTATTTTTCCTTTTTTTTCAAAACTTATTTGTATTTTTTATTGATACTTTTTGTTTTTATATTACATTACATTAATTTCTGAATATATTCTTTCCAGAAAACTGTCCCTTGGAACAAAGAATTTTAAAAGAGGGGGGAAAAAACCTAAAATTAATGTGCATCTCTACTATCATTGTATTAATGTGACCGTGCTCCTCTTTCTTCAGCAATAATTCCTTATTGATATTGCATTTAATATGTACATCTTAAGGGAATTTCTTGTCTTTTTATGTGATGAGTAAAACCTACAAAAATTTATTCTTAAAGGCCCATATATTAGCATCTCAAGAATAATTAAACACCAAAATAATCAAAGTATGAAGTTTATTTCATACTACTGTTTCCTACAACTAGCATGTCATCTTCTGTTTCTATTTGCTCAATCCTAATTTTTAGGCAGTGATTTTCTTCAGAGAGCTTTTGTACCTCCTTTTACATTGGCCAATTTGGGCTTTTCAGGCTGTTGCCTTTTTTTCCTGACTCTCCTTCCATCACTCTCATTTCTCTTTCCATTTTTTCCTCTACCTCTTTTACTTGATCTTCAAAGTCCTTTTTGAGTGCTTCTATGGCCTGAGACAGATTCATTTTTTTCTTGGAAGCTTTGGATGTAGGAACCCTGACATTCCTATCTCTTCTGAGGGTATACCTCAATCTTCCTTGTCACTAAAGAAACTTTCTGTGGTCTGCATCTTTCTCTGTCTGTTCATCTTGCTCCTCTTTACTTGGACTTTTAACTCCTTCTTAAAGTGGGGCACTAGTTCCAGTATGTACTGTCCCAAGCTTCAGGGGGTTTAAGGTGGTATTTAGGGAGGGGCAGGTTCTTTAGTCACCTGGCCTGTTCTCTGGTTTGTAGATAACCCCAAGCCAACTTGCTAATTAACCAGGCAGCAAAACTTTGTGTGCTGTGGTTGTTAGCTCTGACAAGTCTGCTCCCCTCCCCCACCTGGGCCACCACCACTCAAGCCCTACTTCCTGGTTCCCAGCAGGGTGAAACACCAGGTTCCTCCTCAGCGCCATTAGAGACCCCTGTAATCTTCCTCCAGCCAATCGCTTAGCCCTCTTGCCAGACCGTGAGCTTAGTTGCAGAGGACAGTGGTACTGCAGCTGATTCAGAGGTTCTGGGGGTCTTTTTCTCTGGCTCGGCTTGCCTGGGACTGGATCTGTGTCAGCGTGTCTGTGGGGTTGGGTTCTACTCCTGCCCTGGCACAGCAGTCCCTTCCTGCCATCGTTCTAAGCTGTCTTTGGCTAGAAAATAATCTCAGCCCTTTCTTTTGTGGGTTCTGCTGCTCCAGGAATTGTATTATGGCATTATTTTTTGGAGATTTTTTTTGGAGTGATTGTGTTGTGAGTTCCGAGAGCTTACTTACTGCCTTTCCTCCGCCATCTTCTTGTGTGTCGGTGCTGAAATATTATTCCATTATTCTTTAACTCAGCTTAGTCATAATTTTGTTTTTGCTAATGAGGGATATTATTTGACTCTGGCAAGTAAATTTGAAGTACTGTGTAGGAATAGTTTAGATAGGTTGCTTTAGTTCCTAGGAGGACACTAGGATGTGATAATTTGCCTATTTATTGATTTGAAAAAACAGAAATAGGGAATATAAAAATCTTTGAGATCCTCAGAAAGTCAAGTTCACATAAAAGTGCAAGTAAAAACTTGCACTTAGTTTTCTAAAACATGGTATTAGAATTCAATGGTTTTGGTTATATAAAGTTCATATTTTTTACATGCTGTATGCTTAGAAACCTTTTCCTGTTGACACATTTTTGAAATTTTTTTTTCAGTATTGTTAGAAGATTAGGAAAGAAACTACTTTTGGGGGGAGGGCAATGAGGGTTAAGTGACTTACCCTGGGTTCACACAGCTGATAAGTGTCCAGTATCTGAGACCCGATTTGAACTCGGGTCTTCTTGAATCCAGGGCTGGTGCTTTATCCACTGCACCACCTAGCTGTCCAGAAACTACTTTTAAGATTCAAAAATACACTTTTTAGTACTTTTTGAAAGTATACATTCTCTAATGTTAGTCCTCATGTATAAGGTAGGTATCTCTACATTGAATTTTTAATACTTATGTAATGTGGTTGTATGGCCGTAATAAAGATTATCAGACAAAAATAATGAAAGTAAGCTGAAAATGTTAAGACTGGGAAGCTTGCAATGTTTTATCAATTGAGTAGAAATTGGGAATTTCAATTAATTGCACAGAATGAAGAATGTAGATAGGTTTTTACATAAGACAAAGGACTACTTAAAGAATAAGTAGTTTTAGAACCCAAATTGAAAGTAAATTGGGGGGCGGGGAATGAAAGTAAATTAGATTTAATTCTGGTGGGCAGAAGTTGGTGTTACTATGGATGCATCACTGTATCATAGTGATACAGTAGATTTAAGTCCAAAGTAATCATACTTTTGTTCAGTTTATTAAAATGGAATTATGATTTTTAAAAGGGCACATTTCATTCTTTTGCATTGTTAAATGCATGTTGACACCAGTGAGGCCCTTAGAAACCTAGGGGATAGTTTTTAAAAGCTTTTGATGTAGAGAAAGCACTTTTACCTTCATTTTAAGTTGTAGCTTTTAAGGTCTAGCCCTATAGAAAATGAGTACCTAGATACTTTATTAAATTCAGCCTTTTACTGCTTAATCTAATTCTGGGGTTGGTTCCCCCCCCCCCCTCCTTCCCCTCTTTTTCCTCCTCCCTTTCACTCCTCTCCTTTTTTCCTTTCTTTCTTCCTCTCCCTTCTCTCCTTCACTCTTTTCTCTACTCCAAACATTCTGTTTTCTCTCACTTTACAGTGCAAGAACAATGGGCTTTATTCCCAGATTCCTTCTAGTAGTATTTGCTACTTTTCAGTGTTCTGCTGCTACTGGCAACAGTCTGAATCTTTTAATGGGCGAGCTTCTTCACACAGCTGTTAGTGTGTGTTGTCCACTCTGATTTGATAGCCTCTCTGGTTAAAGTAGTTACCGCCTCCTCTGCCAGCTGCTGTTTCCCTTTTTGGGAGGCAGTTGGGGTTCAGTGACTTGTCTCAGAGTCACACAGCTAATAAATGTGTCTGAGGCCAGGCCCCTCCTGCCTCTTGGCACCCTATTTACTGTACACCTAGCTCCCTGTCCTATATTTTATAGGAAGCCTTTTCCAACATGCCTTCTTTCTATTGTTTCCCTATTTATCTTGTATATAGCATGTTTATATTGTTGTATGTATGTATCACATGTTTATATTGTTCTATATATGTTGTATATATCTTTATATTTATTTACCTGTTTCTCCCTCGTAGATTGTAAGCTATTTTAGGTCAGGGAATGTTATTTCCTCTTTTTTGCATCCCCAGTGCTTAGCACAGCTTAGTGCCTGTCCTCATAGTACATTAATGAATGTTTATTAATTGATCTAAAGTAGCCCTTGTTGTAATGTTAATCTATTAGTGCTTCCAGTGAATACAAAGATTGTCTACTAGAGGTCAGAAGCTTACTTCGTTAGAGTGAATTTCTAAAAAAATCACATGCCCTATATCACAAGCAAAGAAACCAAACAGGAGTGGTTTGTATTTGGGGTTAATGCAGCACACTTAGCGCTGGGGAGTGAGGACGCTATTTCTATACACATTTGCAAATTTCAGATTCTCAAACTATATGAGTATGTCTCATTCTGGTTTATGGCCATTTTTGGAAGCCTTTTTGGGTTTTGGGTCATAACTAAAGGACTTTTCAATTCAACAGTTGTTCTTAGTTCTTCTGACTCATCAGATATTCTTGAACCATATTGAGACTAGACTTAACTCCTCAGAATTCCATAAGTGAACCCTGGAACATGGTTTCTTTTAACTAGACTGCCCCTAGGATTGTAGTTGACTTTCTAACTATAGTTGGACTCTTTGTTATGGTGCTAGTTACAAACCCTTAGTTGGTCAGAGATTGCCAGTCTCTGTTGTTAAATGCCATATGTAGTAGCTTTTATGCCAAAATAAAGGAAGGAATCGGTACTTAATGTTAACCCCTCTCTTTAAAGCACAAAAACCTTAGATACTATTAGTACTGAATTCTAGCCTTTAAAGTTTAGGATAGGTGGCACCTTCATCTTCTTCTTTGTACCCTCTTTGACCCACCATATACACACAGTGCCCAAAGCACAAAATCCTCTTTGGGCTTCCCCTCCTGGACAAGGTTGCCTATAGTCTTTGCCCCAGTTTTTGTATCACTTTTAAACTATCCTCAAGGCTTATTGCTATTCTTGTGTCATTCTCTTTATTAGACCATATATGTGTACATTATAACAAGAGCCTTCTGGCAACTTTTATTTAGTCTCTTTGTATTAATTTGTATAACTATAATAAGATGCATAGCTCAATTAAAATATGCATCCGATACTGTGGTTCTATTCTCATGTTATTCTACAAGGTGTTGCAACTTCTTAAAATGTTGCTGATCTAGGGGGGTAGCTAGGTGGCGCAGTGGATAAAGCACCAGCCATGGATTCTGGAATACCCGAGTTCAAATTTGGCCTCAGACACTTGACACTTATTATAGCTCTGTGATCCTGGGCAAGTCACTTAAACTCCCATTGCCTGCAAAACAAAACAAAAATGTTGTGATCTTGATGTTTGCCTTGCAAATTATATTTATCCCAATCCTTCTTATATGGCATTCCTGATTGACTCTTGTGGTTTCAGCCTTAAACAATCCTTCTTCTCCATGTTTTGTACTATGCGTTATGAATTATAGAATTCTGATAATTTTGTGTGATTACTCTATTGTTGAATTCGAGTAAGACCCACATAGCTATAGTAACCTGACTTTTAGTTATTTTTCCTGGAAAGGATTATTTGGGCATTTCTATGGCGTCTTCCTATAGACTTTAAAGTTTTGTAGACTCCTCAAGTTGAAATAATAGAATTTGAGAGCTGAAAAATTATTCTTGCAGATTATCTAGTTCACCTCTTTAGTTCGCATGAAACAACTCAGATTTGACTTAACTGAGGTTGCAAAGATAAATAGTGCAAAATAAAAAACTGAATAAGTCTAGGCTAGAATTCCTCCACGACATTATACTTTTTCATATCTAACTTGTCAAGCAGAGCAGCTCTCTACAAGGTATAAAATAGACAAGGCAGTCAAACGAGTCATGAAGTATGATAACTCATCAGAGTCATAGACTTTAGCAGTGGAAGGAAATTAAAGGTCATTTAGCCCCATTCCACTAATTTTTTTTTTGAGAGGGGAGGTGATCCATACAGGAAATTTCATCTTAGATAATAGCACAAGAGCTTGTATTCTCTCCATGGACATATAGCTAGAGTGTGTCAGAAGTGAGACATGAACCCTGGTTTCTTGGTTGGGTGGGCCCAGTGTGTATGTACCATGCTGGGTACAGATGAGGGAACTGAGGGTTAGAGAAGTTAAAAGACTTGCCTAAGTAATAGAAGTTATGAAACTCGATCTTCAGTGGATTTTAGTTCCTGATGCCAATCAGGTACTAGAACAAGTGGGGCATGTTGTTGGTAAGCTGTCCTCTCCCATTTCCCCCTTATATTTTTTTTAAGGTTTCAAAGCATTTTTATGTACATTGTTGATGTCCCACAGCAACAGTATGAAGTGGACCCTACAGATATTACTGTTTCTGTTTATAGAGACGGGAATTGAAGCTTAGCAAGGTTAAGTGGCTTAAACTGGTCACCTAGCTAGCTATCAGAGGTGGGATTCTCAACACAGGTATCCCTTACACCAAATCTAGCAATGGTATGCTTTTTCCTTGAAGAAGAAATGGAGGTAGAGAAGGCAGTTCTTTTGATGCTCTTAACTATTCCTTTATTCCCTAAGGAAAGGAAAGCTTATCTGTACCTTTTAATCAATAAGCATTTATTAAGCACCTGCTCTGGCAGGCCATATGTGCTGGAGAAATGTGAACCGCACCCCCCCCCGCCCCCGAAAAAAAAAAACAAACCCAACCCTAAAATATATCTGATCTTAAGAAGTGTACATCCTGTTGAGAGAAACAACAAATCAATACAAAATATGTACAAATCAACATTGTTGTGGAACACATTCATGTAGGAGGTGACACCTTTAGTTGAGTCTTCAAGGAAGCTAGGGATTCTGTGAAGGGAAATGAGCAGGGGGGCATTCCGGACCAGTGGGACGTTCTGGGCAAGGCAGAGACCAGTCTGGAAAGCTATGCTGGAGCCAGATTACTAAGGGCTTTCAATGATAAAGAGAGAAGTTTAATTTGATCTTAGAGGCAACAGGAAGCTCCTAGACCTTTTCAACAGTGACATTTTCGATACATAGACCATATGTTGTTTTAGGATTATCACCAGAGTGGCTGTGTGGTTCTCCATGAAAAGGAGAAACACTTGGGGCGCATTAGAGTAGTTAGTATTATAGCACTTCAACACTGTGTAAAGCACTTAGCACACTAAAGCACAGGGTATGGGCTGTATAAGTGCTGCTTCTTCCTGTGGTAATAGGTGGGAGGTGGCATGCCAAAATGGAGAGAAGGAGATGGATATGAGAATTGTTGGGAGAACTAGAAGCAAGGAGAAACTAGCTTCTGATTAGGTGTGAGAGGGTGAAGGAGATCTAAGACATAATATGACCTCCAAGGTTGTGAGGACAAATTGAGTCTTCATCAGAAACAGAAGAGTTACGGAGGAGGAGGGAAGGAAGAATTTATTAAGTGCCTACTTTGTGGAAGGAAGAAAAAAAAAAGAAACATTTAATAAGTGCCGATGTTCCAGGCACTGTGCTAAAATGCCTGACAAATATCATCTCTTTGGTCCTCACGACACTGGAAGGGACGGTACTATTATTATCACCCCCAGTCTGAGAAATTCCATCAAAAAGAGGTTAAGTTCCTTGTCTAGGGTCTTATAGCTAGGAAGTGTCTGAAGCTAGACTTGAACTCTGCAGTTCCTTAAGAAGAAAAGTAGGTGTGGGGGAAAAGATAAGTTTTCTTTTGGACATTTGAGTTTGAGATGCCTATGCATCTTCTAGTTAGAAATATGCAGTAGGCTATTGGTAATGTTGGGACTAGATATCAGAGGGTGGCCCAAGCTGGGATCTAGACAGTTTTCTACCTGCTCATCACAATGAACTCCATACAGACCTAACTGTAAAGGGGCCTGGTCCATATACTTCTTCCCTCTTCCTCCCAACTCATTTTCCAAATTCCCCTACTAGGAAATGGGGAGAGACCCCACTAGTGGCCTTTGTTTCCATGCTTCTAGCTTTACTTCTTGTTTCTGATGTAAAATTTCAGAAAACTATCTAGGACAGCTGTTAGTGTCACTGTAAACTTGAAAACCCTTTTTTGCACTGCCATCTCTATCCAGCTCCATCCATTTCAGAAAGAGAACAACTACTGGGAAACTGGGGGAGAGCTTACCAATGGTATTATTCCTTGTACTGTCAGTACCTGATTGGTATTAGTAACTAAAACTCAGAATTAAATTGAAATATACCTGAATTTAACCTGTAGGTGGAATGAGCCTTACACTAATCCTTTGCTAGAGCCACTTTATTAACCAACAATGCACAGTGATTATATGGGGAAGAAGTTTCCAGAAGCCAAAGTGGTAGAGAGGGGTGTGCCCTGTTTCCCTACAGGATCCAGGTACTTTGGTCCAGTACTCTGCCTTCCGTTGTCATCTTCCCAGGGCCTTGGAAAATACCTCTTTGTGTGTTAAGGTTGGTAGAATATTTTATACTGTTTATTATAGTAACCTTCGCTCTGTGTGTGTGTGTGTGTATACACACACACACACACACACACACCAAATATGAATGAAAGGGCTCTGAGGTTGAATCAGCAGGAAGCATTATTAACACAAATAAGCCATTATTAGCACAAATCCTCTAAGAGATAAGCCAACAGAACAACAGTGACCAAAAGATCAGAGTGACTACAGAATCAGAGTTCAAAGAGACCCCAGATCTAAATCAAACCATACAGAACCAGAATCCCCTTTCAAATCTGCTTGATGACTGCTTATAATGCCAATTGTATCACAGAAAAAAATTGCTAATATACTCAAGGTGACTCCAATCAACCCTGATTATAGGCAGGGAGGAAATCCTGTTAATGGTGGCACCAACAATTAATGCATCTTATAATTAATGTAATTTAATGTATCTTTCAACATGATGGATGAGACCCTAAAAAGCAGAAAGACAGCCCTAAAGCAGCAATATGATTTTAGGATCCACCTTTGGAGCGTTGGATATTACTTAAAACCTTGAAAAATGCAAAAGTCCTTGGATGTGATGATATGCCTGCTGAAACTTTAGAGTAAGAAGACTTAGGCCTCAAGTTTCCTCATTTACAAAATGAGCTGAGGAGGGAGGTTCACTAGGCTCCACCATACTGTTTTTGCCATACCTTCCAGTTCTAACATTGTGATTCTGGATGATTAACTTAGGTTCAGAAGGGAAACTTAGCAAGATCAGTGGTCGTGGTGAAGTAGAAATATTGTTAAACTTGGAGCCAAGAGACATTAGTTCTTTTCTTTACCTGAGCCTTGGTAGAATGGGGATGAGGAAGGGCAGGGGGGAGATGGGGGGAAAGAGGATGGAATTTTATCTTTCAGGTCCCTTTGAGCCCAGATACCATGATTTACCTGGCTTATGTTGCAAGGAAAGTGCTTTTTAAACTTAAAGCATTTTATAAATTGTGTTGTTATATTAGGTACAGGGAGATAGTGAACTAACTGCATAGCAACTGGATGTCTGGTTAGCCACGCTTTTGTGTAAGTTCCAACTCAGAATTTGTGATTGACTGAGAATGCCTGGGAAATTTTCTTTATTTAGAATTTTCCCCAAGTACATGTATAAAGAAACTTTTTCACATCAATTTAATTTTTAAATTTTTTTTTGGTAAGGCAATTGGGTTTAAGTGACTTGCCTAGGGTTACACAGCTAAGTAATTAAGTGTCCGAGGTCGGATTTGAACTCGGGTCCTCCTGAATCCAGGGCCGGTGCTCTATCACTGCGCCCACTAGCTTCCCCACATCATAATTTTTTTTTTTATGTATAAGGTATTATTTTTTTTCCCGTTACATGTAAAGATAGTTCTCAACTTTTGTTTTATACATGCCTTTACAATTTCAGATTTTTCTCCCTCCCCCCTCCCCTCGACAGCAGTAATCTGATATAGGTATATCTATATATCTCTATACATATAGATATAGATATAGATATATACACACACATATATATACACATAATAACATTAATCTATTTCTGCATTAATCCTGTTACAAGAGAAAAAATCAGAGCAGTGATGCAAAACCTCAAAATAGAAAAAAAAAACAGCACCCAAAACAAAAGAAATAATATGGTTCAATCAGCATCTATACTCCACAGTTCTTTTTCTTTTTTTTTTTTTCTTGGATTTGGAGATCTCTCTTCTATCATGAGTTCCCTGGAACTCTTCCTGTACATTGCATTGGTGAGAAGAATATAGTCCATCACAGTAGGTCAACACTCAATGTTGATGATACTGTGTACAATGTTCTTCTGGTTCTGCTCATATCACTCATCATCAGCTCATGTAAGACCCTCCAGGTTTCTCTGAAACTCTTCCTGCTCATCATTTCTTACAGCACAATAGTATTCCATTGCTATTCATATACCACAACTTGTCCAGCCATTCCCCAATTGATGGGTACCCCCTCAACTTCCAATTCCTTACTACCATGTAAAGAGCAGCTTATAACATTTTTGTACATCCCCACATCAATTTTAAAACTCTCGGTTCCAAATTCTATTCTTCCTCCCCTCCCCCCCCCTTAATAGGGGAAATTTTCTTAACCATGTGAAATAATATATATCCACAAGATTTTAAAGAAGGCACCATTATCATCATTAAGAAGGAAAACAGTAAAGCTGTGAAGCCATATCATTACTCCACTTGTGGTGATATCCATGTCAGCTGGTAACTGTGTAATTGAAATCGTGAATTGAGGCTATTACTGGATATAATGAACATAATATTTGATACTGTAACATTTACTGTCACTTAATAAGTTTGGAGTTTGTAAAGGTTATTGTGCAAGGAGTTATTTATTTGCTCCTAAGCAAATGCTTAAAATTGATAAGGCAATTGTCGAGTGAAGGACCAATGCCAAGGGTTCCCATGAGTATGGTTAACTGAATCTCAGGTTATATATAATACAGGGTGGGCCAAAAGTTATGAAGGAGTTTCAATATTTAATAACTCCCTTATTTTTGTTCTTAATCCACACACAATAACTGTCATGTACAGTATAGGAAATGAATTTACATTACATGTAAAAAATAACGAAAAAAATTTTAAGTTATTAAATAAAACATCATGACTTTTGGTCCCACCTGTACACAGTTCTCATTATCTTTCTATTTAAAAAATAGAATTGCCTTTTTGAATAATGTATAATACCTCATATCCAAATCATCACTGCTCATTAGTGTCAGGACAAATCCACCAAATACCTGTGCCTGTCTTTTCAGCTTTGTCTTACAGCCTGACCCATTGCCTCATCTCCTAAGTTTCCAAGTGTTTATATCTTGTGGGATCAAAAATATCATTTGGACAGTTATTTATTGTCTGTCATCCTTGCTCTATGACTCTGCCATCATAGCTGCATGGTGTTGACTTTCTATGGTCTTTTATTTGTAGGTGTTCCACATTTTAGACATTATTCTTTCCAATATATCTTTTTGTTTCTTTCCAATATATCTTCATGGAATAGGAACTACAGCTTTCAGTGCTATTTGAGATTATAGTCATATAGCCTTTAAAAAGATTTTATAAATCATTGTGAATATTTCCAATATTTCCGATTTTCTTGAACAGGATATGTCAGTACTTTAATGGCTAGGGAACAAAGCTTGGTTTAATGATTAGGGTGTCCAGCAGTCAAAATACCAGCATTATAAATTTTAGGGTTATGTGTAAGCTACTTACTTGAATGTGTTGATACAGTTCAAAAGAAGGTGACAATATTGAATTGGTAGAGGACACAGAAGCACCTGAATTCATAGGATTTTAGATTTGGAGTTGGAAGGGTGCTTAAAGGTCATTTTATTCTAAGCTTATCACCTGATAAGTATGGAAATTGAAGTCAGAGATGTGAAGTGACTGTGCCCCAAGATCATACTGAGTGAATATCAGAGGTCACATTGTCACACATATCCAGTCAATGCCACTAGAGATCATAATCCAGATTTTTAAGAGTAGTGATTGATTCTGTCAATGTGTTTTTTCCTTGAATATTTCCTTGAATATTTCATTGTGCTCAATGTATAAAGGTCTTGTGCTAAGTGTTGTGGATTCAAAGATTAATATAATTTTAAATCGAAAAGGAATTTCCAACTAGGAAAAAAACAAATTGATTTTTCCCCAAGTAGAAATAAACATTGAGGAATGTAAAAGAGTAGTTAGCTGCATATATCAATATGTTCTGATATATATTAGCCTAACAAAGTCTAATTTTTGTTTTTTTATAAACATTTCGTATTTATAACTAAAGTAGGCAAAATTTAAAAATCAATATGCTTCCTTACTTGAATTGTAAGTTCTTTTGTGTTAAATATGATCTTGTTTGTTGATGAAGAAATAAATTCAGAATAAATAACTTGTTTTGTTAAAATAAAAATTTAACTGCCTGGTTTTTGGTGATGGTTATTTTTCTAATAATAGAGTGTGGTTAAAATATACCCCAGATATAGATATCTATGATTAATCTCTTGGATTGAAAGTTGTTTGCCTCCAAAAGATTTTTGTAAACGTCAGTTTTTTCATTTTGGTTTTCCGAGGTAGCTACAAAATTAATTTAAAAGGTATCAGTCATTGTTTTAATGTGCAGTGTATACTTTATGAAATGAAACGTCCATCTCAGAATTGTTGTGTACATTTTTTGTAGGAGAAACACATTCATTTTAGTCTTCCATTTCTGACTGGTAATTTAATCCTAAAACTACTCCATGCTGATTATGGCCAATTTTGTCAGAATTGAACATTTTAATGAAAAGATTATGTCCCAGACCAAGTCTAATTATGTAGGATGTGGTAAGGCGCTTAGGAACTCATATATAGAATAGCTGCTCGAGCTTTGGAGAAACATCAAAAATTCTCCAGAAAATTTTTCTAGAAATTTATGCAAATGATTCTTTAAAGCATACATATAGGAAACTGCTGTAGAAACAACAAAACAGTATGGTTCAAAAGCCATTAGTGGTATAGAATGGAAAGCTTTCTTATTAGCCTGCCCCCCACAAGTTGGCCTACCAAAGAAGACTCATTTAGGACAGTTAGAATCTTTAGGAATCTCTCACTGCTGGGGTAACTACATGAACTCAAGCTCCAGACAAAATGGGAAGCTTATGTTACAAAGTGATGAAAATATCTAATTACTTCCATGTCTTCCAAGCCTCGATTTTCATCTTGCTTTTACAAGTATTTAATCATATTATCTACATGGAAGCAATGCTGTTTTGGCATTTAGTGGTGAGATTCCTTCCCTAATCATTCTCAAAGTGTTCCTGAAAGTATCTAGAAAGTAATTGGCAGGGGGCAGAGTATAGACTTGGGCAAATTGTTTAACATTTCTGCCCTCAGTTTTCTGATTTGTAAAATGAAGGGGATTAGATTAGATGCCCAAGGTCTCTTCTTACTCCTTTAATCCTGTAAACTGGCTTCTAGCTGTGGACAAAGTATACTTCACGAAACCTTGGAAGAGTGTTTTGGGCAAGAGACTTGCTGAGCTGACTACAGATGGATTAAAATTGAATTTTGAGTTAGGAGGATGGAAAAATGCCAGATAAAACTACAAAAACGGAGGCTTTAAAGCGGTGGTGTAAGACTCAAATAGAAACAGGGGCAACTAACTAATCCATACATAAGGATCCTTGTGGGCCCCATAGTAACTTTTTTTTTAATCTTTTTTTGGGGAGGCAGTTGGGGTTAAGTGACTTGCCCAGGGTCACACAGCTAGTAAGTGTTAAGTGTCTGAGGCCTGATTTGAATTCAGGTGCTCTTGACTCCAGGGCCAGTGCTCTATCCACTGCGCCACCTAGCTGCCCCCCAAGCCCCATAGTAACTTAATTTGAAAACACAGTATTTTGTAATAAATAAACATAGTATGTATTATGTAATATTGTATTTTTATGCATTTCGTTAAATATTTCTCAATTATATTTCAGTCTGGTTCAGTTTGGACTTGAGAGTTGTGGGGCAAACGATGCCACAGGACTCCTCTTTAACACCTGTGCTGTAGAGGACACTATATATGTGTCATACAAAAACAAAGCAAAGTAGAAATGATGTTCTTAGGTGAAAACAGTATGGCAGCTGTTGGGGAGGTGGGAATACTTCTGGATGAGGGTGTCTCTATCATTACAGATAGGTAACAGAACATATTGATATATGCAGTGATACAAGAAGGTAAATGCTCTTCTTCTGCCCTTCCCATGATATCTCTTCTGTTTATCAGGGTTTCTTGAATCTGGCTATTTAAAATCTACCAATAGACTTCTTCTTATATTTTTCCTATTCTGAATCTTGTTAAAAGATCGCTTTTAGATTTTTGGTGTTGGTTTAATGTGTAGGACGAGCATTATTAATTTATCTGGACATTATATGGCCATTAAAGGCCCACCATGGTGAAGCCTCAGGTGACTTTTCCAGCCTCAATAATACATATTACCCCTTCATAAACCCTGTGCTTCAGCTGAACAGAACCACTTACTGTTCCCCAAGCACACATTGTATTGCTCCTCCTTCTTTTATTCCCTCTTCTCTTTTTAATACCTTTCTTCTCCCATTCCACCTGTCCATTATTTACCTTTGAGTCCATTGAAAGCTTAAATATTATCCCCATGAAATTTTTTCCTGTTTCTGCCTAACAAAGGAATTTCTCCTTCCTGAAGTAATTACCCTGGCACTCTGTACTGATTGTATTTTCACATTATGCCTTATAGTTAGGTTGTATATCTTCTTCCCTTCTGGATGGTAAGCTCCAAGAGGTCAGACTCTGTCCCTTTGTTTTTGTTTTTTGTTTGTTTGTTTTTTAAAAAATCTCTCCCGTAGTGTTTAGGAAAGTGGGGCACTATTTTTTTTAATAGTGCTAAAGAAATTTCTCATTTGTGGGGTTGTAGGAGACAGACTTCTTAAAATTCAGATACTTATGGAATTGATGTATTAAAAATAATAAATGTAGTAATGGGTAGTTTAAAAAAAAACAAACAAAATGGTTTTCTAGGTAGAGTCTCTCTGTGAGTTATAGTGGCAGAAAGAAATTATGTGAACTTTATAGAGAAATTAAATCAGGATTCAGAATTACTGACTGAGGCTTTCTGGAATTGGTCTTTTTAGATAGGTTAGGCCAGGAATATTTCTGTGGGTGGAAAGGGCTGTGAGGAAGAAGAGAGGACTCTGGACATACAACAGAGAAGTGGGTATCAGGACTAACAAAGAACTGAGTAACCTCAAAATTTAGACTGAAAGTGTAAACTAGGAAACCTGATCTAAACCTGATCTAAAAGTCCATGAAGAGCCTTATTAATGAGTTCATCTGCTCAGTAACATAAGTAACAAGACTGCCTCTAGGTACGGTACTGGGAGTGACGGAAATGGGGCTAAAAATATAGCCCTGAGGAAAGCAAAACAGGCCCTCACAGTGGAGGTTGTAGTACTGGAAAGAGCTGAGCTGCAAAAAATGATCAGTGTCTTCATTGAACCTATTTGTAAGTGTTGTATATACAGAACCTTTAGGTGACAATTTTATGTAACCAAGAGGATCAGCTGTATTAACAGTGATAGCTCCTTGATAGGGTTTGTAGATTTGTGTTTTCTCATTGAAATGTTCCTGCTACATAATCACTTCTATATGTCGCCTGCTCAATAAAGAGCCAGGAAGCCTTCATTCTGCTGACTGTACCTTGTATTTGCTTAATGATCTTGTCCAAGCCATTTGGTGCTTTCTTGTTTTATGCTTTTATCTAAGAGGAGAATAGTACCTCACAGGCCAGTTAAAAATTAATACCTCTAACATCATTTGTGCTTTTATATGTAATTTCTAAGTCTCACTAGCTAATTTACTATCATTATTCTGGTATTACTTTGATGTGTCATGTTTTCAACTTGTGAGTTAAATCATTTGAGTCTGTTGGTAATTGCAGGCAATCCTATTTCAAAAACATAGGCTTACATACCAGCAGTACATGTGAATAGTCATTTTTCACCTTGTGCCCCTCCTACCACATGCATATTTCTCTCTGTACCATTCTTTTGGCAATAAATCACTAGTCTATGGAATCATAGATTTAAAGCTGAAAAGGGCCTCAAGTCATTAAGCCCACCCCTACTACATCCCCCATCTTAAATATGACTAAGGCCTATAGAGGGTCTGTCATGTTCTAACTTCTCCCGGCCTCACTTTTCCTTGTCTTTAAAATGAGGGGTGTGAACTAGATGGCTCTGGAAGTTCTTTCTGGCTTTAGATCTAGGATCCTATGATCCTTTGGTTTACTGCCAGAGGTAGAATTTCAAAACCAGGTTCCCAGATCCCAAATCTAGAGCTCTTTCCACTGTACCATGTTACCCTTTATATTGTATTGAAATGTAATTTAAACCTTGTATTTTAAAAAAAAAAAACATGTTTTAGCTTTTGTGTCGTTTGTTTTCTTGACTAGATTGTAAGCTCGGTAAGGGCAGAAACCTTGTCTTACATATCTTTGTATTCTCACTCCTGTAATAGCACTTAGCAGGAAAAAGACTTGCATTCAATAGGTACTCATTAAACATGCCACTTTCCCCCCTCTAAATTAGAACTATTCGCTTGTTTATGTGATACTTTAGAACTCGAAAATAGATAAGTGATAAAAGCAAATATTTTATTTCATGCCCATGAAAAGAAATTCTGAGATGCTAAAAGCTGAAAATTAAAGTTTGTTGACCTTTTTTTCTATCTTGTATCATAATACCTTTAATATGGAAAGTTCAAAATACTTTACACATTTTATTTGTCCTCACAACATCCCTGTTAGTGTAGACAGAAAGGGAGCCCAAAGTAACACTTAAGGCTCATAAATAATTGAGGAAATCCATACAATTGATCTGTAAGAGAGAGATTTGATATTCCATGTTCCTAATTGGAGACTGAAGAACCCAGGTGATTGGGTTCAAGTGAGTAAACTTCCCTTCCTTAGCATTAGCTACTAAGAAATGATTTACTATACAGTTCTTTAAAAGTGCATTCTGAGCCACTATATGACTTTATTCTTACAACATCCCATTAAGAGAAAGATAGAGGGGCGGCTAGGTGGCGCAGTGGATAAAGCACCGGCCCTGGATTCAGGAGTACCTGAGTTCAAATCCGGCCTCAGACACTTGACACTTACTAGCTGTGTGACCCTGGGCAAGTCACTTAACCCCCATTGCCCCCGCAAAAAAAAAAAAAGAGAGAGAGAGAGAGAAAGATAGAGCTCATATTACTTCAGCATTTTAATGAATATGTGAGGATTACTCCTTCTACTAGTATAGATCTTATCTCTTTCAGGTCTTTTTACATGTGATTTTTTTAAAGTCCTCCAAAAAGGATCAGCCAACATATTGGAGACCTTCCAAGGTTCTATTGGTAGTAATAAATAAAGTACCCAGACCATATGTCTATTATCCATCGTTCTTTCTACATGAGTGACCCATTTCATTCTCCAGTTTTCCTATTCCTGGATGATATCTTTTACAATTTCTTGCACATAAATCAGTACTAAAATGCTTAAGCATTTCTGTGGTCTCATCATTGACCTTAATCCCTCCAACTAACAGTATAGATTGCTACCCATCAATACCTCTTCCTGTTTAATTCTTGTCTGTGTCTTCCTTGTAAAACATTTGCAAGGGGTCCATTCCAACAAAATCCTGAGAGACTTTCCCCTGGATTTTTGACATAACATGTATGCAGGTGGAGCAAATGGGCTGTCTGTGTTTTGGCTATCCCTTTCATTACTACTGTGAGCAGACACCTTTTTTTTTCTTATTATGTTCTTAAGTATCCTTTATTTCACTACTTATACACAGTTCTTTCCTGATAGGTGTCATTGCCATTTGGGCGACCTATAACCATCTTTTTTTCAACTGATAAAGTAAAGATAAATTATAAAAACCCTAGTGAGCTCCTTTAACATTTCCCCACATATCATTTATGGTTTTTTATAACTTTCCTAGGAAGTCTTCATTGCTATGAAGTTCCTATTGTCTTATTTGAAAAAACATCTTAACTTAGTTTTAGTGAGTAAAGCTTATTTTAAAGGGAAGAATGCTACAATTACATTACTGTACATGACCAGGACCACCAGCATAATTTATAATTAAGTCTGTATTAGGATTAGGACACATTAAAAGGAGTCCTGGAAACTGGGCTGTTGCTGGTGGGAAATCCTTTTCTGGTAATTATCAAACTCATTTTGTTCTCTAGCTCAAAAACTGCCTGTTGTAACTGTGGCACCCAGCCCTCTTTGTGCTCTGTCCCTCCTGCTGGTTATCTCAGTTTCTCTGTTTCTTGCCTCCTTCCAGACCTAGACCTCACATGCTCTTGGGGTTTTATATTCCATGGTATTCTGACCCGCTAAAAATCAGTTCTCAATCTACAGAATGAAAATATAATAAAACACAGATAGTACTGACAATGGATGGATGAGTAGGTTTTTAGATTTGGGGGGGGGGTGAGGCAGTTGGGGTTAAGTGACTTGCCCAGGGTCACACAGCTAGTAAGTGTTAAGTGTCTGAGGTCGGATTTGAACTCAGGTCCTCCTGATTCCAGGGCCAGTGCTTTATCCACTGCACCACCTAGCTACCCCCGGTTTTTAGATTTTAATTGAAAATAGTTGTAGACAGGTAACAAAAATAAAACAGTAAGTTTTTTTAAAACCCAGGTTCTATAAATACTTAAATCCATATACAATCACCAATAGTGATTCATATTCAGTTTCAGAGATCCAAAGATTATTTAACCTACATTCAGTAGTATCTATGTCCTGCCTTCAAAAGAGTAGTAGTGTTGTCCATTGTATTTTAGGCAGTTTATTATTCTTATTGTTCAAAAGGCATGCATATTATAGGGCTGTGCATATTATAATTCTTACCAACTAGTTGGACTATGGGCTGATTTGGAAAACTGGTAGCTCATTCCTTTTTAGGAAATGCAGTTCCATTTCTTAGGTTCTGGAATAGAAGGTTTCATTCATGACATATAGAAAGCTTTCACATTGATAGTGAATTATCACACATTTGATGGTAAATTAAAATATGCCCAGAAGACATTGACATTCTGAGCAGATAAGAGCATTACTTTATATGATTGATAAACTCATTTGAAGAGAGTAAGCAATCTTATGCTTGATATTATTCTAAAGTTCTCTTAGCCCTGTTTCCCATCACCCTTAAAATGAAAAGCAATCCCTTTCCAGCTTCCCTCAGCAGAATGGAAGCTCCTTGAGAGCAAGAGACTTGTGGGGTTTGGGCTTTTTCTGGATTTTTGTTTTTTTGTTTTGTTTTTTCTGTTTTTCGTCTTTGTATCCCCAGTGCCTAGCACAGTGCCTTGGGCATATTGAGGGCATTACAGATGTTTGTTGAATTGAATTTTTTCAAATTCAAAAGCCCATAGCTACTTTCTCCCTCTGAAATGCATCTCCAGTTTTACAATTAGAAGAATTTGTGATTGCTTTCTTTTTCTATTAATTGACATGTTTTTTGTTCTTAGATCATTCTTGGCTTTTCATTCTAACGAGCTCAGAAATAAGCTTTTATGTTCAGCTTTGTTAGAAAAGAACGGCTCAGCAGTCTGAACACCTCACAAAGTGAACCTTCATCTTGTAAAAAAAAAAAAATGTGTTCTAGAATATCGATGACAAAAGTATAAAATTATGGAGAAGCTACACAAGGGAACTCAGTTCCTTACCCTTTAAAGGGTTATTTTCCCCCCCTTTTATTGCAGTGATTCTGAGCTCCTAATCACTTAAAATCCCAACCAGTTTTATCCTTTGAGAAGGCAACCCATAGTAAGTGCTTAATATGCCCCCCACCCCCAAAAAATCCCTGCCCACCAAAGAAGGACATATGTTTCTAACTTCAGCTTTTTATTTTTTTTTTATCTTTCATTTTTTTGTTGGTAAATCTCCCAGACAACAACAGTTCTGTAGAGAGTTTAAATATGAAGGAATGGCAGGACGGGCTAAGGGCACTTCTACCCAACATTAACATCAACTTTGGTGGACTGCCCAATACTTCTTCCCCCTCCAACGCCAACCACAGTGCACCAACGTCCAACACTGCCACCACCGACAGCCTGAATTGGGACAGCCCTGGCAGCTGGATGGACCCCGCCATCATCACAGGTAACTCTCTTGCTCCCTCAGCTCCACTGACTACCATCATGTTGGTATTTAGCACAAGTTAAATCGGCCGCTGAAAACTTGAGTCGTTATACAGTAGTTTCTTCAACGCAGTGTTCCTTTCACAAAGCTGCAAGCGCCGGGCGGCCTTGTGGAATCTATAGGTGTTGTTTGTACTTGGCTTATTAGGGCTTTCTTTGTGTACCCAATACTTTTCATAAGGCAAAGTGCCTAGTAAACTTCTATAGGTCCAAGTAGGTGTTACTTCTGACAACATGCGTGTAAATTAAAGGTCCTAAGGCACCAAATGGGCTGCTTTGTTCTATTTCAAAAGGGACATACTCCACTTGTTTATAAAGCTCTCTTTTATAAGGCTCTTCATTTACTTATCTCTCCCTATTAGAGAGGGGAAAGGACTATTGCGAAATATCTCCATAGAATTATTGGAAATCAGGTTTTGCACCTCTGTCTTCACAGAAGGGCAGGGACTAGGCCCTTGTATTTGGAGGGAAGGCATGGACCCACATGGGTAGGCTCAAAAAAGCCTTGGTGTCGGGGGAGGGGGAGGGAAAACATTGAAGGATGTTTGGGAAGGAAAATATGGTTTAATGTGATTGTGTACCTGTACAAACGAATCGCCTTTTTTGCTTGTTAGGTTAACTTCATGTTTCTGCACAAACTCAACAACTCTTCCCCTTTTTCTCTCCTTGTCAGGTATCCCAGCATCAACAGGAAATAATTTAGACTCTCTTCAAGATGACAATCCTCCACACTGGCTCAAATCCCTTCAGGCCCTCACAGAGATGGACGGCCCCAGTGCTGCTCCGTCACAAACCCACCACAGTAGCCCCTTCAGCACACAGACCCCTCTGCACAGAGCCGGCTGGAACCCTTACTCCCCCCCTTCAAATCCCACCAGCTTCCATTCCCCACCCCCAGGCTTTCAGACCGCCTTCAGACCACCCAGCAAAACCCCGACAGATTTACTACAGAGCTCGGCACTGGACCGCCATTAGGGGAGGAGGAAAAAAACCGTTAGAAATGCAGGAATTGCCCCGCCCTGTCTCCTCCCTCTCAACTTACCCACAGTACCCTTCTCATAACTTTCTTTCTGAAGAATCCAGTTCCTGATCAACTCTTTTTTCCTTTCCTCCCACCCCCAGATGCAATGCGATCACAGGGTCATGACCATCTTTTTTTATCATAAGAGTTTTTGCAGATCCAGTGTTTCTCCGACACTGTTGATTATTTCCTAAAATGCCTTTTAAGGAGGGGAGAGAGAGAGAGAGAGAGAGAGAGAGAGAGAGAGATGAGAGAGAGAGAGAGAGAGAGAGAGATTGAGATTGAGATTGAAAGAGAGAGAGAGAGATTGATTGAAAGAGAGAGAGGTTGATTGAGATTAAAGGGCAGTCCTTGATATTTAGAAATTACTGTTTGTCTTTTGCACATAATAATGACATTTTCTGCATAGCAGAAAATGACGATTACTCTATAGGAAGGTCATGTAAATGAGTAAATGCAGAATCAACTGCAGTTTCAAAACCAAATTAATTTAAATGAGCTTGCTGAATATATGGGGGGAACAGTGGTCTAGTCATCCATCTTATATTCAGCATATCACTATGCAGGGAAATGCTTCTTTTATTTTATTTTAAATTTTTTGGGGGGTAAGTTGTCAGGGGGGAACTTGATTGTGTCTTTAAGCAAGAGAGTTGACATGGAAGTTGATGGAAAGACAAATTGATCTGTAGCAGTAACTGGCCTGTTGCTCAAGAGTTCATAAAGAAGGGGGAAATGAGATTTAAAACAATTTTGGCTTTAGATTTAAAGTTTTAAAAAGTTTTTTTTTAAGTGTCAATTTAATACCTAGCATATAAACAATATAATTATAAGCAGCTGAAATGCAAGTGATATTTTTTAGTCTTTCTGCCTCCTCTATTAGTCAGTGTCTCTCTCTCTCTCTCTTCTCCCCCCCCCACCCTTTTTTTTTTTTTAAAGTTAAATCCACCTGACTAGGGCACTCTGGGATAGCACTGCATTGGGGCCATATGATCACCATCAGGAGCGAAACCTTTGACCTCCTCTGCCTGCAGCTTTTACTTAACCCTGTAGTTTCTGGACATTTGTGCAGTATTGAAAAGACAGGAAAAAAGGAAACATAAACATGGTTATAACCTGACGCTAAAACTAAAAAACAAGGAAATGTACCTCTTTCTTCAGAATTAAAACTAAAATCTTAAATAAAACACAAAACTTGATGATCTTTGGGTTTTTTTTCCATTTTTGTTTATATTTAACATGGGTTTCAAGCAGTTGTGATGATCAGTCAAGTGTTGATTTATATTTCCATTTGTTAGAATGGGAATTAAATCTTCAGCATGTAAAGGAATTTGAGATCAAGAAATTAAAGAAGACCATTTGGGCAGGGGCTCAGTTCTTGCTCTCCCCTGGAAATCAACATATCTGACCATCAAGATCTTCAGCAACTTTAAGCAGAAATCATCCATCCTTACTACTGAGGTCATGTAGAGAACCCTCAAATACCAAATCTTCCTTAACCCACTTGTATCACTGATTGTTTGGTGGGACAAATAATGTCAGACCATTGAACAAGATGATATTAGGCAGAACTCAGGTTTTCCTGATACCAGAAAGGAATCTGCTTGGCTTCTGTCTAGCCATGGATTAGCTAGAGAAATTCAAATCTTTCTCTGTTGCACTTTCAGCCTTGTGCCCCATTAAAAAGGATATTTACAGCTTGGATATCATTGTGCAGATCTTCAAAATCATAGCTCCATCCTGTGATACATTAGAGGGTGGAATTGACCACCTGACCTTGGTTTTCTTTTATATTTGTACTGTACTTTTTCTAAATGTTTGATTTTGCCCTTGAGTATTTAAGACATGGAGTTTGAATACCTTGCATATGGAAAATATTAATCCAAATTAAAATTTTGTCATTATAGATTTGCATTGGTCCAGTGGAAAAAAAGTGATACAGTTGTGAACTTGTTTACTTTGTTTTTTAAACCAACACAAAACTATATTGGAATTAGATACTTGTAAAATGTATTCATGCTGTTAAGGGGTCAACTGGGCCTTGGGTAAATCAGTGAAATTGTTGCCTCTTTCTGTAAAATGAGTTAGCCCTACCTCTCTGTGATAATAAGATTTAAGAAACTTAACACTTGAACATACAGACTGCTGAATGTGCTGCCATGTTTCCTGGGCTTCCAGAAAACAGGCTTTCAGCACCAATGTTGTTTTGACACTGGAAACTATAATGTTTTACGATGAACAAGCTTTCAGAAGTCCAATTCAGGGCATCCTGTGGTGGTTTGATACTAGTCAGATTTGTATCCTAATTCAGATGAAGTACCTTCGATTATCCAAGTGAGAGCCGAATTCATTAGTACAGACACTTATATATTGAATCACTGAAGCCATCATTGTCTGTCTACCCATAAACTTTATCCAATTCCAGTAGCCTGGGGTACTGAACATAAAAGAGCAAAGAATGTTTTCCACATGAGGCAGCCGAGAGCAATTGTCTTCAAAGAGATAAATCCTTGGAAAGTTTTGTCAATGCTTCCTAAGCAAATGGGTTTGATTTGAAGTAGCTCTTGTATGTACCTATGATTTAATCATTCATCCACTGATGCAGATGGCCAACTTGCCTGTAACTTTGTAGAAGGTTGCCTGGGACACTGAGAGAAGTAATTTGCCCAGGGTCACCCAGCTTGTTTGTATTAGAGGTAAATGGAGGACTGAAACTCAGGTCATCTTTACACCATCACTTCTTCTAGAAGGGACTCTTGAGGTGATTATTTCTGGCAATCAATAGTGACCTACATCATTTGGAATTTTATTTGTAAGAACTCCGAGGAAAATCATTGTCCTAAATACCCAGAAAAATCCTAATGATAACTAGGCCTTGACCTTTTTTTTGGATTATAGGTCCAGAGGTGGATATTTTCACATGAATCTGTATTGGTAAATGGTTTGTTAGCAGGCATATGTTTGTACTCTTTTAACCCTTTCTACCTCCTACAGCTTCCTTTACCAATAATCTATAAAGGGAAGCAGGTGCATGATGAATAGAGATTTTGTGGGCTGAATAATTTAAAAACTATTTCCAAGATTTAGCTAATAGATGCTCAAATTATAGACATTTTAAAAGAAACAACTAGCCACTTATTAATTTTGTTCAAATAAAAATCAATAACATGTTTTTAAAAATTCCTTGTATATCTGGTCCTACAGTGTGTCTTTTCTATCTTGAATCTGTACCACTAACATCTGCTTTTAATCACTGCACAATACAAGGTAGATGGAAGGAATTGGGAATGTTTGAATAGTAGAGTTCTAATTAATTGATCTTTCAACTCTATCCTTTCCCCGTAAGATTTTTAGTAAGTTATTTGTATTCCCGCTGTTCTCCCTTTTTCTGAAGTGTACCATGTTTTTTGATTTCTGGTTTTGTTTTGTGGGGTAAGATACTGGAGTGGTTGGCCTCCAGTTCTTTTTTTTTTTTGTGAGGCAATTGGGGTTAAGTGACTTGTCCAGGGTCACATAGCTAGTAAGTGTTAAGTGTCTGAGGCCAGATTTGAACTCAGGTCCTCCTGAATCCAGGGCCGGTGCTCTATCCACCGCGCCAACTAGCTTCTGATTTCTTTTTATACAGTCATCATAAGGTAAGTGTAAAACATAAACTAATCTCTTAAGCATTTCCAGCTAGAAAGTGGACTGAGAAAGGGATGATTTAAAAAAATAATTATTTATTTTTTTGTGGGGCAATGAGGTTAAGTGACTTGCCCAGGTTCACACAGCTAGTAAGTGTCAAGTGTCTGAGGCTGGATTTGAACTCAGGTCCTCCTGAATCCAGGGCCAGTGTTTTATCCACTGTGCCACTGTGCCACTGTAAGGGGCTAAAATTCTAACTAGTCTGTCTAAAATATCTAATGAGTGGTCGCCAATAAATTATAAGCTTTAGCAAGAGTTAGACTTTTAAGCATTTATTAAGGAGAATAAGAATTTGGTAAGAGAGAGGCCTAGATTCATCTATCTACTTCCTCCCACAAGCAAACGTCACTTCCTGACGCCAAAGAGCCTCATGTTTTGCCCTCAGACGCCTTCTCCTCATGGCAGAGCGTCCTGCAGAAAGTCTCCAGCAAATGGCATTATTCCAATTGTTACACCACCTAGCTGCCCCCTAGTTTTTACTATTTACTATTAGGTTTTCACATTGGCCTAGATGTCCCCAAAAGCTTGTGCCTTTTTTTCTAATTAATTATTTTTTTTCTTTTACATGACCACATCTAGACTTAACTGTAGGAAGGATTAGGTCTGAAACAGAACGATAGAGATTAGTATGGATGGGCATTGCAGATTGATTCCTGTGTTTCTTTGCTTCTACCCCCCTCCCCATATCAGTTATCATTTTGGCTTATATAATATCTGAAAACAATATGTATTTGTTAATTTCTTTTCTTGGCTAGCATTCACTGAATACATACATATATGTATTCACTGAATACATATTCTTTTCAGCAGACTAGTGGGCTTGTAGAATGTGCCAAGAGAAATAGATATGGCTTCTGCCTTCAAATTAATGATCCAATTAATAGTTTGTATTTATAAAGACTCTTTAAGGTTTTCAAAGCAGTTTGCACATATTACTTAATGATTCGAAGGGAGACAGAATACTTCTAAAGTAGCTCACACAAAGCAGAAAACAAATAGTTGTAACTAAGTGCATGAGAGGATTTTTTCAAGATTTTTCTACCTGCATGTGAAAAAATGGCTCTCTCAAAACTGTAAATATTTTCTTCATCAGTGCACACAAATGATGAGGGAGGGGGGGAAGACTGCAAGATGAATTAGAAAGATTATATGTTCATAATTAATATCACAACAGAAGGTTGTATTCGTGTAGCATTATCTACCTTTCAGCCATTTTTGTTGCCTCTAAAGATTGATTTAAGTGTGTGCTCTGAATTAGGTCTGACAGCATTAAATTTTTTTTCTTTTATTATGAATTCAATGTCAAATGAACATTTTTAATATAAAAGAAATCAAATCCTATTTAGAAAGCTGAACTATTACATACGGTTCTAAAGGGAACATTACATTTAACACGGTAATAACAAAACTGCCCCATTTTCTGTGTCCCCCCTTCTGAACTTTGATATATTTTTAAAATGTTGTATTGACTCCCTCAAAGCATCAGCATCGCTAACAATCTACATTTTCCCTCCCCTCCCCTCCTCTCCCTCCCAATAGAAGTTTTTCCTCCAGTAATATCTCCATTCTCAGACCCTGATAAAACAAAATGCCTACTGGAAGTTCTGGGCATTTTGGTACATGATAGGAATGGTGCACCTTGATTTTTAGATCACTTGGCAAAGGGAGCACTTAGGTTCTGTCCAATCATGTAAAACTGCTGACTTGGCTTTGAGAGCAATAGACACTTTTTTTTGTTTTAATCATTGGTAATATCTACTCATCATCCTTAAAGAGGAACCAAATGTTCAGTTAATGACTAAAGCAGGGATAACGTCCTGTAGAAAATGTTCACAGAGTCTGAGCAGCATCCAAACAAATAGGTTATGTCTTGGTGCTTGCCATGAAAACTGTCAAGACGTGGATATCATATTCAGAGTTTCCTTGCAATGTCTGCCAATGACTTGTGGATTGAACTATTGCTAGCCACTGACAAAATCAGTGGCCCAGTCTGCACATGGGGATTTGCCACAGTGATTATATCCAGAAGGAATCAGTGTCAGGAGGTTTTGTGAAGATGAATTTTGAGCATTTTTGTCTGTTTTTTACGTTGAAGGAGGGAATATAAAGGTGTTGATGTGGATGTGGCGCGAGGCAGCTGGAGGACCAAATTTGGCAGGACAAATGGGCTCCTTCTGGGTTCTAGGTATTAAGGCAGCCTTAGTGCTGAGGTGCATCTGGTGGAAGTGCTTGAAGCACAGGCAGTGGCATAGTCCGGGTCCAAAAAAAGATAGGTGACGTGATTAAGATCAAAACTGCTTTGTAAAAGATTGCTATTAGGGGCAGCTAGATGACGCAGTGGATAGAGCACCGGCCCTGGATTCAGGAGGACCTGAGTTCAATTCTGGCCTCAGACACTTGAGTCTTACTAGCTGTGTGACCCTGGGCAAGTCAACCCCCATTGCCCCGCCAAAAAAATAAATAAATAAATAAATAAAGATTGCTATTATGTGTAAGCAAAACATGAGTCAAGAATAGCACAGAGGTAAGTATCTTGACTTAGAGGGCTATGGGAAGAATTCTAGTGATATGTTGTATAATCTAGACTGTGCCATAGAAAGCACGGATTTAAGAGAGATTGTGGAGGAAACAAGATTTATTGATGGAGTGGAAGGAAGTTTTTTAAAAACTACCCCATGGCTTTGAAATTTTAAGACTAGTGGAAACTATTTATGAAAAGGGGTAATGGATTTCCTTAGAGAAAAGGAAAAGGGGTGTGTGTGTGTGTGTGTGTGTGTGTATTAATGTCTTATAGGACATTCGCATGAAAGGTGTTCTGTGGACAGAAGATACAGAAATGGAGGTACTGTGAGATCAGGGCTGGAGGGACAGATTGGGGAGCCTCCCTGTGTAATGGAGTGGATTGAAGCCACCTAAGTATAGAATGGGTGACTATGAGCATGGGACCCAAGACAGAGCAAGCCCTGATGAAGAGTCACAATAAAAGGAGGAAGCAAAGGAAACTACAGTCTCTATTCAGGAAGAGAAGGTTACTAATGATAAAAGAAGAGGTTAGGTCAGTAGTTAAAGATAATAGAATACAGAAAAAATGCTGAGATTTGGTCAGGGAGAAATTTGACCTTAAGGTAGTTTCAGAGCAGTATTAAAAATAGGAACTAGAGGGAAGGAAAGCAAACTAGTAGAATGTAAGATCTTTGAGGGCAAGAACCGCCCGTGTGTGTGTGTGTGTGTGTGTGTGTGTGTGTGTGTGTCTTTGTGCTCCCAGCAGGCCCTTTATAAATATTTATTTAGTCAAATTGATGGTGAGGAAATGGAGGCTACTACAGATTTGCCCATTTTAAAAAGTTGGTTCACCAAAAAAAGGTGGGTGAGTGATAATGAGATTGTAACTGGCAAAGGGGGCTAGGCTTGTGATGGCTTTGAGATCTGGATAGATTTTTAAAGGTAGGAGGAAAAAATGTTAAGGATGAATCTCTGGAAAGTAAGATATTTCAAGTGCAGTGGGCATACGAGAAAAGTTGATTATGGATTGCAAACTGTCTTTTGGAGGGGAAGAGCAGGGTTGATCATTATATTTAACAGTTGTATAGATAGATCAACTTAGAGAACCAATTGAAGCTTTCTTTCTCTTAAACAGCAACAGGAGTACCAGAACTCTAAGGATGAACTTGACTTTAGATCTTTTCTGCTGACAAATTATATTGCCACCACCAAGAAAAAATAGAAAATGTTTTTCTTTAAACTTTTCTGTTCAGTTGTGCCCATTTTTTGTCTGTTGCATCTATATGTGGGGTTTTTTTGGGAGGGGGCAATAAGTTTGGTGTTTGCAATAAGTTTTTCATATGTTTTTTCCCCTAAGTAGTGGTAGTGATGAGTTCCTTCTCATAGCCACATTCTCTTCATGGCATCTCAGCTCTCCTGTGGTTAGGTTAAAAAAAAAAAGGAATAGCAGTATCTCTTTTCCCTTAAACAATTCTTATTTCATTCTATTTTAGAATTAAGAGATAAAAAGGGCTAACTTGGGGGTTAAAGGAATCCCTTGGTTGTGATCATTTTAAGAATAACTGATTTACAGAAGGGATGGGGATGGGGCACGTATGTGTTACCCTGTTTTACCTACAAGTTGCAAGTAATGTCTAACAGCAGTTTGGCAAATGATGATTTTAGATACCTTGGAAGAGTAGTCTCAGACTAAAAACAAGTAACAAGATATATAGGTATGCTTTGATTTTTAGAAGGAATGCATTTCGAAGTGGTTATAAAAGTAAATACTATGCAGGGGGTACATGCATTTGTGTGGTGCAGCCACGGGTGTGCTGCTAAAGGTTTAACTGGTTTACTGGAAGGAAAAAAAAAACTACCCAAACCACTATACACTTTTAAATTTAATCTGCTTATAATTTTTTCTCCATGACTCTCTTAGGTCTAGAAGCCTAGACTAGGTAATCAACAAAATAATCAAGCCCTGATTTATAGCATTTGCTGATTTCTGAGCTGTGAATGCTTACACTAAAAATGTAATCAAATTGGCCACTGGTTTGGAGCTGGCTCTAGCACATCACTAAATGAATCAGATAAGTGTCGTTCAGGTACCTCAGCAGTCCCTGAAACCCTTTCAAGAGGTATGGGAAGTCAAAACTTTTCATAATAATACTAAGATAATAATTTCTAATATTGTAAATGTGGGAAGCTATAAAGCACATAAAGACTTTGTGGCCTAGGAGATTCTCATTTTGTAAGGGATCCTGGAGACCCAAAAGTTTGAGAACTCACAGTACAGTGCAGTGACAGCAGTAGTTTTGCATAAGCGAAGAAATCCATCATGGTGTAGTAGGAAAGCATTGTACTTAAAACTGAATTTGGGGCCTAGCTCTGTCACTGACAGTGTGATCTTGGGTAATTAATTCCTTTAACTTTCTTGGGCCTCCATTTCCTTGATATAGAATGAAGAAATTAAATCAGATCTCCCAAGGTCCTTCCAGCTTTATTTTATGATACTATGATCCTGAGTATTTGTGATAAAGGTGCTAAAGAGAAAGTATTTGTGATAAAGGTGGTGGGGAGCCTAATGGATCATGGGATTATAGCCTTAGAGTTAAAGGGGGGGGGCAATCAAACCCTCATTTTGCGGCCCCACAGAGGTTGTGACTTGGGTCTCACAGGCAAAGGTGAGATTTTATTCCAGAGCCTCTGACTTAAAATCCAGCATACTTTTACTATAACATGTTATCTCTCATAGTTTCACCTTAAAAGAGAGAACTGGCCTACTTTTCCCCCATTAACTGATGCACATTTCCTCCTTTTTTTCCCCTCCCTTATGCTGCCAATCCTTAATACAGCTGATTTCACCAATGCCTGCTATCTTTCAAGTACCTCACACTCTAAAATTATCCTCCTTTCATCCCAATCAGAATGTCCATTTATGGAGTTTCTTCCAAGTAAGTGTTCTGATTAAAGTAATTGACATTACAATATGAATTATTAAAAGTTAGTACTCTTTTGGGGGTACTTTCAACCCCAAATAAGAACTTATTAACTTGAATGAATCCCTAATTAATAGGCTTTGTGAGGAGAGATTTTAAAACTAGATAGGGACCTGATTACCTTGCCAAATCCCTTATAAGAGTCTATCCCCCTGACTCCATACACATATGCAGCTATACCTTAACCATTTTGCCAAAACAAAGTACATCAAATAAGCATTGTTTAGAAACATTCATTCTCACAACCAAGTCAACAGCATGCCTCATTTTTTTTTTGGCAGGGCAGTTGGGGTTAAGTGACTTGCCCAGGGTCACACGGCTAGTAAGTGATAAGTGTCTGAGGTCAGATTTGAACTCAGGTCCTCCTGAATCCAGGGCCTGTGCCACCTAGCTGCCCCCAGCATGCCTCATTTTTACAAAGGATGATACTCAAGCAGTGGTTGGATGATCGTCAGTTATATTGTAGGCAGAATTGAGACTTTGGATTAGATTTCAGCAGAAGCTCTTTCCAGCTCTGAAATTTTAGGATTGTCTTGAGTGGGATTCCAAAGTGCCAAATAGGAAGGAACCTGAAACCATCTAGTCCAGTCCCCTCCTTTTTAAAATTTTTTTAAAATTTTGTTTTTGGCGGGGCAGTGAGGGTTATGTGACTTGCCCAAAGCCACACAGCTAGTGTTAAGTGTCTGAGGCTGGATTTGAACTCGGCCCTCCTGAATCCAGGGACAGTGCTTATCGACTCTTCTACCTAGCTGCCCCCGCCCTTTGTTTTACAAGATATCAGTGAGTAACTTGCCCAACATCATATATATAGGTTTAACAGTAGGGTAAAAATTATAATACAGATTTTTTGGTCCCCAGTCTAGTGCTCTTTAATTAAAAAAATTTTTTTTTCTATTTTTCTCAAATTTCTTTAAATTGTCAATTTGACAAATACTAATTAATATGAACATTTCCATATACAAAGGCCAGAAAGCCTTGTAAATGAAATCTCATCTCTCTATTAAGTGTAGATTTCTCTCTCTTTTTTTTTTTAGATTCTCTTTTAAAAGTAATATTTAAATTAGAAAAGGAGGATTCTCCTGTAAATTTAGCTGGGATTGCTCTACTGTTGACCAAAATTTCTGGGGATGGTGCTTCCCCACATGTAATACATATAATTCACCTGATTTGCCCTTTCATTGAGTCCTTAGGAGCCATGTAGAATAAAGGTAACCACCAGTCTTACATGGTTTACAGAAAATAGGAGTAGTTTTCAGGTAAAGTTCTCAAAGAAAAGTTTGGCAGAACCCAGTTGTGTCAGTAAGGATCCTATGTAAACACCAGTAAAAGATCCATCGGGGCTGATATGAGGTATTCCTTGGTAAGTAAATCCCTATTCCTATGTCCTTTGGCTCACTATTGCTTCTGTCTCTCTTCTGTCCTAGGGCTTTTAATTCACATCAGATTATTGATTTCTACTTAAAATCTCCCTATCTAAAATTTGAACTAGTTTAAGAATAATATTTCGATATGCCTCTAGTCTATTTATACACCTGGAGTAATATGTTAGTCTATGCCATCCTTCTTTTGTCTTGAGCTGAAGTAGAATACCTCCTTCTGTCATCTGACACAAATTTTCCCCCAAACCTATACCTGTACTACTATCATTAATCACGCAATAAGGCAAAAACTCTGGGCAAGTAGATTAATGGAGTTGCTACCACTCCTGAAGCAGAAGTAAAGAGGAAGGAATTGTCCCTGGGAGGCTGCTTTGATTAGCACACCAACCTTGGTACTTCCTCATTTAACATATTAGTTCCACCTCTGTTTACCAATCATAGCATCGCACTGATTGAAAGCAGCTGCAACAGTTGTAGTTTGTTAGAGTGTCTCACAAGGGGAGAACTGGAGGATTCATGGCCCCAGGGAATCAGTGCCTACTCAACCCTTGTTTGTGCACATGAACCCAAGTCAGGGACCATCTTCTTAAGCTCTCAGCAGCCCTTCTGCCATCTTCTCCCAGAAGTCTTCATAAAACAGTGCCAGGAGTCAATATATGAAAATGTCACTAACCGGTGGTCTTTGAGTAACATCTACTTGAGTATGTCTCATCTCCATGGGCAATGCAGGGTTACAAGATATTAAATGTAATATACAGTACAACATTATCCTGCTTATTCCGTGTCCCCATCTGCACTTCCTTCTGTTTTCTTTTGTATATTTTTAAATGCTTCATGGAAAATCTTTCCTTCCTTCCTTCCTCCCTCCTTCCACATAAATATCACTTCCCATCCCAACTCCACCCCACCATAAGTAAAAGCTTTCCCTTTTTAACAACTAAGTATAGATTGAGCAAAACAGACTGACACATTGTCGTGTCTAAAAGTGTATGCGTCATTTGAGTCTACACATTGCTTCTTGCCAAGTAGCGGGAAGCACCTTTCATCCTTAGTCTTCTGTGGCCATGATTGCTTGCTGAATTGATCAGAGTTCTTAAGTTTCTCAAAGATGTTTTCTTTTACAATGTTGAAGTCATTGTATAAATTGTTCTGTTCTTCTTGCTTGACTCTTCATCAGTTATACAAGTCTTCCCAGATTTCCCTGTGTCCATCCCTCCGTCATTTCTTACGGCTCAATAATATTATATTACTCATGGTTTTCTACTACACCATGCTTCTCTCCCATCTAGACTTATTTTCTCCCTCTACCTATAAAGCAGCAAGTTAAGACTATTCAAATACTCATGTTAATGTCATTTTCCTTCAAATCACTTTTTCAGGAATAAATGATACCATATCAAAGAAGAATAAGAGAATATTCCAGTAGGGTGAGTATTTTGGGGAAAGAAAAAATGAGAGCAGATGAAGTGATTTTCTTGGGAGTCACAGGAAGTTAATGGCAGAGCTAGGATTGAAAACTTAGTTTCCAGGAAGACCTGACTAATATATTGTATGATCAACCTTCAGGAAAAACTTTTTTTTTTTTAACCAGCTGAAGGATTTGTCATGTATCTGCTTCAGGATGAATAACTAAAAAACATCAAAAACAAAGTATAGGTCAAATCACATTGCAACCTTTTGATTACAATGAAAGGTTGTAGTACCATGAGATTTTTAGGCCTAATTTTTACTTTGAGCAGTATTTGAAACAGCAAAAGATTTAGAAAGGCCATAACATTAGAATGGTGTTTGACCTATGGAATTGACCATTTCCACTTTTTTCCCTCTTTTTCTAGGACAAGAGGGTAGGGGGATACTTGCTATTCTTGTCTTTTAGGAATAAAATCAAAAGAACCAATTTTTCTCAAGTCCAGTTAAACCTTAAGTTTACCTAAATGAGTACCTAGTTCATGCTGCCTCCCAGACCCAGAGAAGAAGCTGAAAATAAGGTGCTGCTGATGTGGGCAAACCACAATAAAAAGTGTAATGTTTGAGCCAAGTATGGAGATGATGAAATCTGGCTCCCCGGCTCTCCTACTGAAGCAGGAAATTGCCAGTAATGACATTGAATAGCCATTGAGTACACAGCCACAAAAATCCATCCTAGTCCTCATATATTTTCCTTCACTCCATTTTCCTTCCTTGATTAGCCTAGTCTTGGAATTCTATTAAACAGCAGCTGTGAAAGCTAGGCCATGAGGTTGACATGTAAGGTTTAGACTAGCTCGCTCATTGTTTGCATTTTGAGTGCAAGCTGAAACATCTTTCATAGTAATTTTAAAAATAAAAATGCAATGTGTTGCAGTGTTCCCTTGTCTTCCCAGTTAAATGATTTCCCCAGGTCATTTCAGGGAAATTTCAAACTGGGATGGTTCCAGACTGATCTCTGAGAGTGAAAGATGAAGCAAAATGCCAGGGCTATTGGCCAATTCATTCTCTCAGGTGTCAGCCGAAAGTATTTATACAAACGTTCTCAAGATTACGGAACGCACTGTAGGTGTTCAGCCTTACTGAATGTGGAACTACCAGTTTCCCTACCATAGGGACCATCTGTCTGAGGGCTTTCCAAAATGTTAAATTCTGATATTAAACACTTTCTGGAGAAAAGTTAGCTCTCTGGAATCTGAATAGCATCCAACTACCAAGATGAAAACTTTAAATAATTACCCTTAAAGCACATTTTGTAAACAGCTTTTGTTCTTGACCGTGATGAGCAGCTCTGGGATTTCTCTGAAATTCCTTTTAGGAACATCTCTTTTAGAGTTAGTATCTCTTCTATAGGCATCAGGATCATAGATGTCGAGCCAAAAATGGACCTCAGAGGCCATCTCGTCTCATTTTATAGCTGAGGAAGGACACTGAAGCCTTCAGAAGTTGTGACTTGTGCAATGTGACGCAACACAGATAAGAAGGAGAATTTGAACCAGGTAGTCTCAAACCAGTGACTTTTTTCCTTTTTGTATAGTCACCTACTAGATTATAACACTTGACAGCAGGGACTGTAATGCTTTTCATCTTTGTATTTCCAATGCTTAGCATGATGACTTGTAATGGGCACTTAAATTGTTGAAGTGAAGGAAATTGAAATGACTCTGCACCTTTCTCTGTACTCCTACCATCACCTAGTTCTCATCATCTTTTTTTAATAGAATTTTATTTGCCAAAAATATATGTAAAAACAAATTTTAACATCAAATTTTAAAACTTTGTGGTTCCAACTTCTCTCCCTCTTCCATTCCCACCGTCCACCCACTAGACTCAAGCATTTCGAAATAAGTTATACATGAATAGTCATGGAAAACGTTCCCACATTAGCTAGGTTGTGAGAGAAAACAGTCAACCCCCCCCCCCTAAAACTTCAGATTGAGGAATTGTCAAAGAGGAAAAAAATAAAAAAAAATGTGTTTCCAGGGGCAGCGGATAGAGCACCGGCCCTGGAACCAGGAGCACCTGAGCCCAAATCCAGCCCCAGACACTCAACACCCACCAGCCGTGTGACCCTGGGCAAGTCACCCAACCCCAATTGCCTCACCAAAAAAAAAAAAAAAGAAAAGAAAAAAAATGTGTTTCCATCTATTTCAGATACTATCACTTCTTTCTCTGTAGAGGGGTTGCCATTTTCATAAGTCCTTCAGGGTTATATTGGATTATTGCTAATATGAAGAAAATTCTTTGTCAAGTTAAGGTACTTTACTTAGGTTATGATGAACAGGATACTATCAGAAAAACCTGAAAGACCTACATGACTGAAGCAGAGTGAAATGTACTTTATACAAAATAACAGCAATAGTGTAAGATGATCTGCTGGGAAGCATGTGGTTATTTTCAGCAAGTTCTCATCATCTTTGACCTGGACAATTGTAACTGCTTCTGAACTGGTTTCCCTGGCTCAAGCCTTTCACTACACCAATCCATTTTCCACACAGCTTCCAAAGTGACATTGCTAAACTTCAGTTGACCTCTTATGACCTCCAGGGACAAATACAACCTCCACTATTCAGCATTTAATGTCTATTACAATTTGACTCTGACTTTCCTTTCCAAACTCCATCAATGTTTCTCCCCTTCTGTACTATGTGGTCCAAACTGGGCATTCTTACTGTTCTCCCAGTATGTCCCATCTCCTTTGGCTTTTGGACATGTCTAGAAGGCACTGCCTCTTCACCTCCATTTCTTAGAATCTCTCCTTCAGAGCTCATTTCAAGCAAAAATCTGATCTGTCTCCACCACCTTCCCCCCACAAGCCCCCCAACTGATAGTGTCTCTCCTACAAGAAAACATTTTGTCTTTATTTTGTAATATAATAGTTAGCATTTATATTGCTTTTTAAGCTTTCCAAGTATGTTTTCCAATTATTGTCTCGTTTTATCCTCACAACTACTCTGGGAGGTAGGTGCTATTATTATTCCTACTTTACAAATAGGGTAAACTGAGGTGGACAGAAATTAAATGAGCTTGCTCAAGGTCATACAGGTTAGGAAGCATTTGTAGAGTGATTTCATCTCAGGTCTTCCTGACTCCAAGTAATAAACCCTCCAGGAGTATGCTTTATCCCTTATGCTATGCTGCCTCTCATCATAAATGTTTGTTGTCCAACTCTTTGTGACTGCATTTGGGGTTTCCTTGGCAAGGATACTGAAGTAGTTTGCCATTTCCTTTTTCAGTTCATCTTACAGATGAGGAACTGAGGCAACAGGGTTACACCACTAGTAAGTGACCTGAGCCTAGATTTGAACATCAGGGAAAGGCGACTTCTTTGGCGTCCAAGGACAGACAATCTGTCCACTGCCATACTATCTACCTAGGCTACCCCATCACCATAAATGTTGCTCATTCTTGAATGTTTCCAGGTGAAAACATTCTCAGTCCCTCAGTAAGAACATATAGACTATCTTTATATTTACGCATGAGATATATATTGTTTATAATTATTATTTATACTAATATTATATATATTTATATTTTCAATATTTACTTTATATTCTTTCTACTGATTTGAATTATAACCATTCTTATACAACTTCTTCTAATAGTAGAGAGGACAAAGCAATTTTCCCCCATCTTTGTTATTTTCCTACCTTCTATTAATTCTATTTTTTCTTTTACAACCACTTCTCTAGACTAAAATGTGGACTCATGCTAAAAAGTGCAAACTTATGCCAATCTAACTTTCTATAGTAGTACTCTTGAGGAAGTGGATCACATTTCACTAAAAGATCAATGTCTTTTTGATTGATAGGATGTCAACATTATTTTAATGTCTCAATGAAATTGGCATTACTTTAGAATATTACTTTGGAGTATTTGTTTTAGTAGTGGTGATAGATTTGCATTTAACTATTTCATGTTCTTATTTTCATCTCCTTGTGGTACATTTTTGCTACAAAGGTGCCTAGAAAACAGATAGAAATGAATTGGCATGAGCAGAGATTAAATCTATGAACTTGGCTTCTTAAGCAGTGCTCTCACTCATGAAACTAAACCATCCATTGATTACTTATTCTACCTTTTTTTTATTAGATCAAATTTGGTGAGGCAATTGGGGTTAAGTGACTTGCCCACGGGTCCACACAGCTAGTAAGTGTTAAGTGTCTTGAGGCTGGATTTGAACTCCTGAATCTAGGGCTGGTGCTCTATCCATTGCGCCACCTAGCTGCCCCCATTGATTACTTATAATAACAATAATGACTGCCATTTTTGTGGTGCTTTAAGGGTTAGCAAGAATGCTTTGCATGCATCTATTTTTTCCACCATCATTTTTTCTTTTATGAAGACCATTGACCTCTTTTCATGGTGGCCAAACAGAGAGTTTTGGGAGCATCAGCTAGGAAGATAGTCTGGCAGCTCTTGTGGTTTGGGCATTAGGTGGGGATTTGGAGGATGAGTGAGATAGGTCAGGGACTGTAATCATTTTCCAGTAGATAACGTGTTGTCAAAAGATAGGAACATAAAGTTTCTCAAAGGAAGAAATCCAGTATATCAACAGCTGTATGGAAAAGTGCCTCAGATCATTAATAATTGGAGAAATATAATATAGAACAAGTCTAAAGTTCTACTTCATAGTGAACAACTTGTCAAAGATGACTGAAAAATGAAATGACAGTTGTTGGAGGGACTATGGAACGGAAAAGGAAAGAAGGAACATAATAATGCTTAGTCAGGGGAATTGGGATGTTTTCTAGTCATTCTGAAAGCAACTTGGAACAATGCCCCCAAACTGGAAACTAGAATACCCTTTGACTCAGCAAGACCACTGCTATGCCTGAACCCCAAAGAATGCAAAGAGAGGAAAAAAACCACATATGCATGGAAATGTTTAAAGCAGCTAATTTTTAATTGCTGTAGTCAAGAACTGAAGGATAAGGGAGTGGGTATCTCTCAGTTGGGGAATTGTTGAACAGCTAGATCATAGTATGTGAAAGTCTAGAATATTATCGCAACCGTAAGAAATTAGGAAAGGGGCCATTTCAGAGGAAATCTTGGAAGACTTATATGAACGGATACCAAGGAAGTGAGCAGAACTAGAAGAGAATTGATACAAAACAACTCTATAGTGAAAGAGGTATACCTGAGAAGCAGAAACTACAGAACACCACCAGGTAAGGTGAGGCACTCCCTTACTCAGGATCTTGTGTGTACACATGTAGACTTATGTAATTATAGAGAAACAGAAATAACAGAGGGAGCATTCTTAGCCTACTGTAAAAAAAAAAGAAAGGAAGAGAAAAGAAAAGAAAGAAAATGAAAACAAAACCAAAAGCCCTCCTAGACAAAATAGAAGCATTACCAGCAAGTTAATTAAGAAAACTGCCTGTGATGCTGAGCTAGCTGGAACATTCTCAATTCAGATTGACACTATTCAAGATGAGCATAACTCATGTTTGTTAGGTAATATTGAGCAATGTTACAGAATTAGAGAGCATGTCTAACCATAGTAAGCATCATCAAGTGTTCAGAAAAATAAATTCCTAGCTATTGCAGATGTTCTCAACTCAGAGGTTATTTTGAGGTACTAAAGTATTCAATTCCATGATCTTGTGTCATACTTTTTTTTTTCTAAGCAAGGCAATTGGGGTTAAGTGACTTGCCCAGGGTCACACAGCTAGTAAGTGTTAAGTGTCTCTGGCTGGATTTGAACTCGGGTACTCCTGACTCCAGGGCCGGTGCTCTATCCACTGTGCCACCTAGCCGCCCTGTGTCATACTTTTTAAAAAAAAATTGTCTTCTATCCCATTTCTAGAGTGGTGGTCAGCCTTTGATTCTGGTAACAATAAACAACATGAGGTAGTGTGGAGTAGGGGAGAGAGGACTGACCTAGGAGCTGGGAAGGCTCTGGGGAATAGCAGCATTGTAAAAACAAAGAACTTTCAGACTTAAGAACTCTGATCAATACAATGACCAACCAAAAATCCTAGAGGTTGCTGCTCATCTCTTGATAGAGACCTGATGAATTGAAGCTGCAGAATGAGACAGTTTTGGACAATGTGAGAATTTGTTTTTCTTGACTAAGCATATTTGTTATTTTTTCTTCTCAATTGGAGGAGGAGGTAGAAGGGACAGACAACAAGTACTTGTTTATTAAAAATTAATAATACAAAAATTAATAATAAAAGTATTTTCTGTTGAAACTCCTATTATTTGTTTTATAATATCAACACATGTTCAATCAGCTTCATATTCATCTAGTCCTTTTTGTTATTATTATTTTAGGCAATCAAAGTTAGTCACACAGCTAGTAAGTGTCTGAGGTCAGATTTGAACTCAGGTCTTTCTGACTCCAGGGCTCTATCTGTTGCTCCACATGGCTGCCCCTCCTTGTCATTATTCTTAAGCTTTTTAGATATATTTACTTTTTAAAAAATAACTTGATGTAAGGAATATATTTTGAATTACTTTCAAAATTTTATAACTTTGAATTAACCCCCTAATTTGGTTTTATTATGGTGTTAACATATAAAAACTGTGTGACCAGTGGCAAGTCACTTAACCTTTTAGTGCCCAAGGTAACTGTCTAAGACTGTAAGTTATATGTTTGTTGCAGATAGAGGGAATTTGAACATCAGGAATTTCCCTCACATATGAGTTCACAAATGCAGACCAAATCCAAAAAATAGTAGTTATATTCTGTTATGTACCCTAAAATACATATTGAATCATCTCTGATGGGCTTGGGGAGTCTCTCCAAATGGCTACGGGTAGATGAGTAAAACTAAGAAGGGAAGAATGAAAGGAATAAGATAGGAAAGTAAACCCGGAGGAAGGATGGTGGCCTCCAAATGCCCTATCCTCACTGCTTCCACATAACCAATTCTCTTGAATTCTTTGCCTCGGGAGGCTGATGGAAGCATTAGCTGTTGCTAGCTGGGCCTTGTCTTGTTTTGTTTTTAAAACAGGAGCTGGATTTGTAATGCAGGTCAGGGCCCAGCAGATTGTCCACACTGGAAGTGTCAAACACAAGGCTATGGGCAGTACGTGGCCCATAACGCTCCTGAGTGAGGCCTGAATCAGATTAAAATGTAGTTACTGTCTGATTTTAATGTGTTAATTATGTAGTAGTAAGAAAAAAAAAAATGCATATGTATATGCACACGTGTATATACACATATATGGATATACACACACATGTATGTATATGTGTGTATATAAATGTGTGGTGTATATATACACATACATACATACATACATACATATATATATATATATAAAATGTGTGGTTTTCTAAATTCATTTGTGGCCTGCCGGGATCCTTATGTGCAGTTGAGTGGCCCCCATTTCTTTTTGAGTTTGACACCACTGGTCCAGCCATACAAAGGTTTGGACCTGGACAGAACCTTTGAGGTCATCTAAATCTAAACACCTTCTTTTTTAGATGAGGCAACCAAGCCCAGAAAGTTTGAATGAATTACCCAAAGTCACAAAAGTAGTTTGTTTTTGGTTTTTATTTTTTGCAGGGCAAATGAGGGTTAAGTGACTTGCCCAGGGTCACACAGCTAGTAAGTGTCAAGTGTCTGAGGATGGATATGAACTCAGGTCCTCCTGAATCCAGGGCTGGTGCTTTATCCACTGTGCCACCTAGCTTTCCCTGGTAGTTATTTTTCTAAAACATTACTTGTTTTCAATGCTTCCTGACCTGGTTCTGATGCTTGTGTAGGCACCGGATCTCCAGGTCTCCTCTCCATTCTCTATCCCTATTGCCAAAAATGTGTCCTATTACTGATCTTGGCCTTGGAGAAGTAAAATGTGCATGTGGGTATACCCAGGCATGGTTCTACCCTCAGCATCTCTAATAATGTTGAGGTCGCCAGGTTGCTTCTTCTCTGTCCCAGAGTCGGTTCAGGCTCCCCCTGCAGAAGGCTGTTGTAGGTGCCCCATCAACCACGTTTTCCTTGTCCCTGACGCTTGTTTGCCCTTTGGATCTGTTGGATGTGTATCAGCCCATTCCTGCCTCAGCTTTGCTCCTCCTGTGTGAGAGACTAACAAGGTCATGCGCTTCTTAGATCTGGCTGCTCTCACTAAGTGCTTTGCCAATGTGACCGTCTCTCCTGGCCACTGTTCTGTACTGTTCCTCCTGTGCTCAGCTCAAATCTCCGAGGTAGCCTTCTGCACTAGGTCCTTCCATTTCCACTCCTCTTCCTTCTAAATTCTCTGTAGTCTGTCTTCTGACTTGATCATTCAACTGAAATTCTCTCTCTAAAGTGACGGGTGGTTTATTACTTGCCAAGTCTAATGGGGGGCAGCTAGGTGGCACAATGAATAGAGCATTGGCCCTGGATTCAGGAGGACCTGAGTGCAAATCCGGCCTCAGACACTTGACACTTACTAGCTGTGTGACCCAGAGCAAGTCACTTAACCCTCATTGCCCTGCAAAACAAAACAAAAAACAACCCCCAAACAAAACAAAAACAAGTCTAATGGCTTTTTCTCAATCTTCTACCTTCTTCACCTCTTTTCAACCTTTAGCCCTGTTGATCACCCTTTTCTCCTGGGGACTGACTCTTTTTTTTTAGGTGTCTGTGACACTGCTCTCTTCTGATTCTAAATTTCCACTCACCCCGTTGCTGATCTGGTGCAGACCTTCATCACTGGACACCTGGACTATTTCAGTAGTCTTCTGATTGCTCCCCTTTCCCTGAGTCTCTGCCTGCTGTGATCCATTCTCCTCTCAGTGCGGTCTGACCATGTCACCCCTCCTCAGTGAACACCTGTAGCTCCCTCTTACCCCCAGGATCAAATCTAAGATGCTCTGTTTGGCACTCAAAGCCCTTTACAACCTGACCCCTTTCTTCCTTTCTAGTCTTCCTACACTACTTCCCTCCACATACTCTGCCATCTAGCTACAAAGGCCTCCATGTTCTTCTTCCAGCATGAGGCTCCATCTTCAACTGAGCCTTTTCATTCATATCTGGGATGCTCTTTCTTCTCTGACTTCCTTTGAGACCTAGCTCAAATCCTATCTTCTGCAAGAGGCCTTTCTCATTCCCTTCTTCCCCAATACCTCCCGTCCTCCTTCTGATATTATTTCCTGTTTACACTATATATATTTTGCATGTAAATAGTTAATCCCATATCACCTCCTCTATTTGAAGGAGTTCCTGGTAGGTTACCATGCTTTTGCCTTTGTTTCCCCAGTTCTTAGACCAGCGTCTGGCCCATAGTAAGGCACTTAATAAATGCTTGTTTGACTGACTAAGCAGCAAATGGCTCTAAAGTAAACTTAAATTTTGCAATTTTTAGTAATGTGGGATAGAAGATAAGAGTACTGGACTTGGGGTCAGGAAGACTGGTTAAAATAAAAAGTCATCTGTATGCCCCTGGGCAAGAGGTCATTTAACTTCTCTTAACTCCCAACCTTAACTTCAATCCCCCATCTCTAAAATGGGTATAATTCTGGAAATTATCTCAAAGGAATTTTGTGGGACTAAAAATGTATGCGATCATACATGTAAAACACTTTGTAGACCTCAGAACATTATACAAAACTAAGTTATTATTATTATTTAAAATTTTGGAGGCAGTTGGGTTAAGTAACTTGCCCAGGGTTGCACAGTAAGTGTCTGAGGCTAGATTTGAACTCAGGTCCTCCTGATTCCAGGCCCAGTGCTCTATCCACTGTGCCACCTAACTGCCTCATGTTATTATTTTTGGTATTATCTTGTTTTAATTTTCCCCATGAGGTTCAAATAGAAATAGTCCTGGGGCAAGCCACTATCTGGCTAGTATTCTTTTTTAAAAATAAAAAAAATTGAATGTATTTTTAATTTAATTTTAATTTTTTTCCAGTTACATGTAAAGATAATTTTCAACATTCATTTTTGTAAGATTTTGAGTTCCAATTTTTTCTCCCATTCTCCTTTCCCTTCCTCCTCTAGAAGCTGGCAAGAAATCTAATATAGGTTATACATTACAGTCATGTTAAACGTATTTCCACATTAGTCATATTGTAAGCAAAGATTCAGAACAAAAGGGAAAAAACACAAGAAAGAATAAACAACAACAACACCAACAACATAAAAGCAACAACAAAAGTGAAATAGCATGCATCTGCATTCAGACTCCATAGTTCTTTTTCTGAACATGGAGAACATTTTCCATCACGAGTCTTTTGGCATTGTCTTGGATCATGTATTGCTGAGAAGAGTTAAACCTATCACAGTTGATCATCACACAGGGTTGTTGAACTGTGTACAATGTTCTCTTGGTTCTGCTCATTTTACTCAGCATCAATTCATATAAGTCTTTCCAGGTTTTTCTGAAATCCTCTTGCTCATCATTTCTTACAGCATAATAATATTCCCTTACATTCACATACCACAACTTGTTTAGCCATTCCCCAATTGATGGGCATTCCCTCAGTTTCCAATTCTTTGCCACCACAAAAAAAGCAGCTATATATATATTTGTACATGTAGGTTCTTTTTCCTTTTTTATGATCTCTTTGGGATATAGACCTAGCAGTGGTATTGCTGGGTCAAAGGGTATCTTGCTATTATTCTTTTGGAAACAGCTAGGTGGCTTAGTGAATAGAGCCAGTGAGGTCTTCCTGGACTCAGGAGGACCTGAGTTCAAATACTGCCTCAGATACTTACTAGCTATGTGACCCTGGGGAAGTCACTTTATGTCTCAGCCTCTATTTCCTCATCTGTAAAATGAGGATCTTAACACTGACCTCCCAGTAGGGTTGCAAGGATCAAATAAGATATATGTAAAGCACTTTGCAAACCTTAAAGTGTTATGTAAATTCTAGCTATTATAATTATTACCATATTTAATATTCTATGGACTGTGGCAAAGGTGTATACAATAACTGCTTTTTGAGATGGAATAAAAATACTAAACTATAAGTTCGTCCTCTGTAGAAGCACTGAAAAGTTATCTTCAGTACTCCAGTAGCAGAGTGGGTAATGGGGGGACCTCAATTCTCTCCTCACATTTACATTTATTTTCAGTTTGGAAACAATATGTATTTGGTATGGTTATTATACACATTCTTAAGTTTTTATGGATTAAGGTTCTGTTCAGATAATTATGGTCAAAGTTTGGCAAATGATAATGGTCTGCAGGACAGTATGTGGGTTGAATCTTTTGAGGCAATTCTGACGTTTGTATTCATAGTGATTGTCAAAGTAATAAGCATTTGATGTGTTGCTTCTAGCCATCAGGTCATATCTTTTTTTTTTTTTTTTGCAGGGCAATGAGGGTTAAGTGACTTGCCCAGGGTCACACAGCTAGTTAAGTGTCAAGTGTCTGAGGCTGGATTTGAACTCAGGTCCTCTAGAATCCAAGGCCAGTGCTTTATCCACTGCGCCATCTAGCTGCCCCTCATCAGGTCATATCTTGCTATATAGTTAATAGGTGATAAAGTTATACAGCCTGCGTATAGATGTGTTCTATAATTTCCTTACATAATCTACATTTTTGACTAAATCTGGGCTCTGTAAGGATAATACAGCTACAGTTTCTATAAATGCATGGAAAATGAACTTTATTTTGACATAAACGGCTACATTATGTGTGTGGAGAAACAGCTTTTAGATGAGATTTTTGACAGTCCTGGAGAGAAAATCATCTGTAGTATAGATTTGAGGACTTGGATCTCTTTATTAATGATGTAGAATCAAGTTTCACTCATGTGGAAATAGTTTAATATTATAAAGAGGCAGAGAAATATTTTATTTATTACAAAATAGAGAAATGTGAGTAAGAACAAACACATGTGACAAAGGCACCAAAGAGACCCACTATTACATCACTGGAGACTTCAGAACTGAAGCATGATGGGTACCTCCCCTAATTTACATGTACTTGTTTTATCACTAAAGAAGGCAAATCTAAGAAAATGAGAAATCATATGAGCACTTGGAGACATAGGTATGGCTTTAAAGTGACTGCTGATTTGAAAGGAGAAATTTGGAGAGTTGTGACTATAAATGAAACATGAGTCAGTAGGAGTCAGCAGGCTCTCATACAAGCTATTTGAAGATGGCAAGAACTCAAGGAGCAGCAGCAGGGAAAGAAAAAGAATTATAGACTCAAGGGGTGTGTGTGTGTGTGTGTGTGTGTGTGTGTGTGTGTGTGTGTGTGTGTGTGTGTGTGTGTGTGTCCTGGAAAGCTGCTTCCTTGGAGCCTTGGCAGTTAGAAGCACACAGTAGGGACAGTGCTTCAGCTGAGCAATTTGTAAATGGTTGGAGAGAATTAATTTCATTGACCAAACTAACACCCTTCAGTGCCCCCTAGAGGTCAAGAAAGGGGAAGCTTTTCATAAAGACTTGTTACTTGGCTACATCTGGTTTTTGTTTGTTGGTTTGTTTTTTGGTGGAGCAATGAGGATTAAGTGACTTGCCCAGGGTCACACAGCTAGTAAGTGTCAAGTGTCTGGGGCCGAATTTGAACTCAGGTCTTCCTGCTACATTTGAGCCAGATTTCTCTGGTCTAGCTCCTTAGTGGTCCTGAGGAAAATGGCTGTCATCAGCTGCACAATATGCCTTTGTGGGTTTGGAGACTTAGGTTCTCTAGCTCCCCCACCCCCTCATTCTTCTTTTCTGCTGGTCAAACTGCTGCATTTTCAATTAGTTTCAACAAACATTTAAAAAACCCCATACTGTGTGCAAGGCATTGTAGATAAAAAAAGACTAGAACAGAATGGTCCCTGCTTTCAAGGAACCTGTGTTCTACTACACAAAACAAATTTTAAAACATGCACACTGATAAGTAAATTTAAAATATGTACAAAGTAAAATGCAAAGTGATATGGAGATGGCAGGGGGAAGAGAACACTAAAAACGGATGGAGCATGAGGAGAAGCCTTGTGAAGCATGTGGTATTGGAGCTGTATCTTAAAGGGAACTAGGGAGCTAAGGAAGTAGAGGTAAGAAGGGAGCACATTCCAGGCTTGTGACAAGAAGATCAGGTGTCAGGTGACAAGAAGATCAGGTTAGCCGGAACATAGGGTTGGGGTGGAGGGCATAGATTGGATTCAGATGATGAAGGATTTCAAAAGCCCTGTAAGAGCCAGTGGGTGATTCAAGTGCGTTCTGAGCCCGGCTGAGCTGAGGGTCCCAGAAGGGGGATGAGGACCGTCAGCACACTCTCCCTTTAGGAGGCTCCTGGCCTTTTGTCTCTTTTATCTGCCCTGTGCCTTACCAGGAAGCTTGAAAGGGAGCTCCAGGAAAAAGCAAGCTGCGTGGTCCTCTTGTCAAACCTCGAAGCATGTGTAGGGGAGTTTTAGGTCTGCTCACCCTGAGCGCTGTCCTCCATGCTGCTGCTGCTGCTGCTGCTGTTGTTTCCTCGGGTACAGGCTGGCTGAGGTTCTCTGGGTTCTCTGGGTTCTCTGGGGAGGTGAGTGTGGCAGGGTGGAAGTGGGAGCAGCAGAGGCAGGTCCCTGGGCTCTTGGAGCAGGTATATATACGTGGGAGGTGGGGACGGGGATCCCTGCTGCAAGACCACTGGGGTGAAGACTGGGACTTGAGAGCCCAAAGTCTGCACAGTGGCCCAAGGCAGGATCTCTTGACTCCTGTGCAGAACAAAAGGGACCATGAAACAAAAAGGAAGATGTACAACCATGGGCAACTGAGGCAAGTCCAGAGCTATGATAGAATGAACAGAACTATGTCTTCCGCCCTATTTCCCATCAGGCCCAAATGCTATTTCTTAGAACTAAGAGAGAATGGTGCTTATTTCTCCATCATGCTCAGTGATAGAGTTGAATGTTTATTTCAGCTTATGCTGTACTGTCTCTATGTGAGACAGAGAGAAGGAAATATACCCAACAAACAGTATATAAGTTTTTTTGGTGAGGCAATTGGAGTTAAGTGACTTGCCCAAGGTCACACAGCTATTACGTGTCAAGTGTCTGAGGCTAGATTTAAACTCAGGTCCTCCTGACTCCAGGGCAGGTGCTCTATTTACTGCGCCACCTAGCTGCCCCTACACAGTATATAATTACGTAGGAACAGGTCAAAGCATCCACTGCATGATGTAAAGGCGCTGTACTCCTCTACCCCTTTCCTACCCATTTCTGCCTCCCTACCTCCAGTATAAGCTCTTACTTTCTGTGCTCTCCTTGGATCCCCCTCCCCCCACTCACCATCCAGAGCCTGGTTCAGGGCTCTTTGCAAAACTGTGCTAAGTGACTGGAAGGAAAAAACCGTCTGCCACATGGCCACAGTTTCCCAATCTTGGTGTGCCCCTTTGTGATATTAGAGAAGGGAATGATTTTTGCTTTTTGCTAAGCAAAATCAACAAATGTTGGTCTGGGTGGAGAGGAGTGTTTGGGATCTTAGGGTGGTGGCTCTGAGCAATGGGGAAGGAGGGAGCATCACCCTCTGCTGGTACCGGGCACCAGAGCCCCAGGTTGCCTTCCTAGCATAGCCTTCTGAACAAGATTATAGGCTCATTGAACAGTAGGGGGCCTTCAAGATCATTAAAACCTAGCCCAGCTATTTTTATAGATGAGGAAACTGAGTCATAGAGAGATTAAGTGATTTCTTCAGGATCTCATATGTAGGATTGTCAGAAGCGGCTCCAATCCCAGCTCTGCTAGCTCTAAATGCTACCAGGTCACAACGTGACCCACCTCTAGGAACTCTGTGTGAAGGAGGGGATAGGGACAAGACCCGTGATTTCCTTGCTATAGGGAACTTTCAAGGAAGGAATTCAGGTTAGCACCTTCTCTGCCACTTACTGTCTTAGGATCTTGACTATGGCATTGAGAAATAAGTGACTTGCTCACGTTCATCCAGCCAGAATGATACTTAAATCTAGGGGTTTAGGGGTTCAGAGGTCAGTTCTCTATCCACTATGCCATGCTGCTTCTATGCAAGACAGAGGGAAGGAATTATACCCAAGAAGCATAGAATATGATTATGTAGGGATGGGTCAGAACATTGGTTGCATAGTGTAAAGAGGTAAGATTGTGATGAGGAACTGAGCTGTGAGATAATCTGGAAGGATGCTGGGAAGGAGCATTGGTATAAAGTTGGCCCCAGACCCTGCCTGCATTCTTATCGCAGATGATGTCACTGGTCCCATTGCTCTGCTGCCACTCCTCTCTATTTGGTTCATTTTACTGCTCAGGGGCAGCTAGGTGGTGCAGTGGATAGAGCACCGGGCCTGGAGTCAGGAGGACCTGAGTTCAAATCCATCCTCAGACACTTGACATTTACTAGCTGTGTGATCCTGGGCAAGTCACTTAACCCCAATTGCCTCAACAACAACAACAACAACAATAACAACAAAAACCAAAACATTTTATTGCTCAGCCTAAGGGTACATCTCTGCTTTCCAAGTGAAGGTATTTCTTTTGGGGGTTGTGCATGTTTAACTGGGAGAGATCCCACCTAGATGTAAAGTGTCCCATGAACCCAGGGGAGAACAATACCTCTGAAAACCCCAGTTGTCATAGATTGTAAGAGCGCCAGGATAAATGGAGCTTAGTTGAGTAGGAAGGCTCTCCTTCTGTCTCTGGTCCTTCCCATCAACCCACACATTCCTCTGTAGTGCCTTGTCAGTTGAATCAGCTCTTCTTCCTACATTAGACATCCTGCCTTGGTGATACCTGTAGGGAAAAACCAAAGCAAAACACAGCAAACCCCAATACCATCTGCCATCCCAGAAGAGGATTATATTACATTGGAAGTAGGAGGTTCTTGTCTGAATTCTACCACTGTTTGCTGGATGACTTTGGCCTTGTCATTTTACTTCCTCTGGCCTTGACTCGCTCATCTTTAAAGTGCAGGGTTTGGATTAGGTCATCTCTAAACTCCTTTCCAGCTCTAAAATGAACCTGTGAAAGGTTTTGTCATATAACTCTGGAACAAAGCAGCATGAAATCTCCCTCCCCAGTCCCCCACCGCACCTGCCTTCCTGGGAGAAGTGTCTGCCTTTGAAGTGAAGCAGGGCCTTTTGCTAAGTAATTGACTTTGGGGTGTGTGCCCCTTTCCACCAACCAGACACCACAAGGAGACCTCTCTGGAGTTCTACTTCAATTTTATCTCAGGCTTGGCAGCTGTGGGGAGGGGAATGCGGAAAACTTATGGGGGTGGGCAGGAAAGAAAGGATGATGAGGAAAAGTTGGCCTCTACATACATGATCTCATCTGAGACTTACAGATACCCAATGAGGTACTTGTGCTCTCTTTGTGTTAGGGGTTTAGATATAATAGCCATGAGAGGCTGATGCCAAACACAGAGGCACTGACTCTGTGGAAATGACCCCACAGGCTAATTATGCTTTTCCTAAAGAAAGGCAGGATTTTCTCTGGTAAGGGCTCCCTTGTTCTGTTGCATAAGCAAAAATTAACATAGCAAGCTTCTATTGCAACTGTTCTTAACTGTGGTTCATGACCACTTCACCCCTCAGAACCATACCCCAAGGGATCTATGGATTGGTTTCATGGGGTTCATGAACCTGGATGGGGAAATGACATCTTCATTTAAACATAATTGATTTTTCCTTTGTAATCCTATGTTTTTTTTTTATTTGATGCGTTCAAAAACATTATTCTGAGAAGGGATCCACAGGCTTCATCAGACTAAAAGAAGGAGATATCACACACACACACACACACACAAGGTTAAGAATGCAGTGAGTTCAAGGCTAAGGACATAAGAAGACCTTGATTCTTTCCTCATTGCAACCATTTTCCCAGGGCTGCATGGGCTAAAGTTGAAATGATTGCCTTGCCAAACAAAGAATTCTCTGCTAAATTTCCAAATAGAAGCTCCAAAGACATGTGTCTTACCCAGAGTCCCCTGGCTGGCCCTGAGGACAGCTCACCGGAGATCTGTGAAGGTTCTACCTAGATGATTTGATTTGAATAGTTACCTCCACTCTCCCAGCCTATCCTGGCAGGGGTGATTGGATCACCCCTAGAATCTGTTATCACTCTCTCCCCTATTTGTGTGGACTTAGTTGAAAGCCTCTCTGTGGTGAGGGACATGTTCCAACATATTCAGGAGTGAAGTGGGGATGATAGGGAACAAGAAGGAGGAGATGCCATTCCGAACCACCACAGCGTGGAGGGCGGGTTTTTTCCTCAGTCTTCAGGCTTTCTTCTTGCCTAAAGAGTGGAAGCTATTCACCTCATTTTGTTAATTTGTAGGGGTGAGAAAGACACCCAGCCCAAAATGGACAAGTCTTCTACCTGATTTTTCCCCTTCTCTCATACAGCATACAGGACTTTCAACTTAGGGAGAAATAAGATTGCTTGAATTTGGCTTGCCTTAATGACACATCCTAAACTGAAATAAAAAGAGCCTATTACAACTTTATAGCAAAACTCTAGCTCTGGCTTTAGAGAACCTAGGTTCAAATCCTACTTCTGATGTTTATTTCCTGTGTTAGCTTGGTCAAGTCATTCAACCTCTAGGCCTCAGTTTCCTCATTTATAAAAAAATCCCTTCCAGCTTTAGATTTTTAATTCCATGACCTAAGCAGCAAGTTGAGCCTTTGGAATTTCTGGAGTTAGGTTGGTACAACATTTCTTTCCTTTTCCTTGTCTTACTTTGTCAGGTGGGATGGAGGTATATCTGAAGTTTTTGTGAATAGAGGCTTCACATATGCAAACAGTATTAGAGACCTGGAAAAATTGAACTCCAGTTATGGATGGGTGGGAAATGTATAGCGGTGGCTGCACATCAGAAGAGCCCAGCTATCGCAACTGACGTTCCAGTTACAATCAGGTTTTCCTGACCTGTAATGTAATCCTGATGATCCTTTTCATCAGTCAGTAGTGCAGGACCATGAACAGTGCTGGGGGCTTGGACTGGGAGGAGTTTTGAGTTTGTTTTAAAATCTGAACTAAAGGTAGCTGGTCCACTCTGGTGGACCAGCATAGTAATAAGGAGGAGGAGGGGGGGGGGGGGGAGGGAAGAGGAAGAGGAAGAGGAGCGAGGAGAGGGGGAGAAGCAGTGGTCTGAATTTGTCCACTGGGTGGTGCTGCTATCCTTGGTGAGGCTTCAGTTAAGATACTACCTAGGATGAGATGTGAAATCAAAGCTTCCAGCAATCACAGTATCATAGCCCTGGAGCTATCTAGAGCTAGCTTATTTGGGCCATCTCATCCAACCTATCCACCTCCCCCCGCACCTGCCCCTTTTACAGATAAAGAAATTGAAACCCACAGAGATAAAGGGATTTATTTATTGCTGTTTAGTTATTTTTCAGTCATGTCCAGCTTTTCATGACCCCATTTAAGGGTTTCTTAGCAAAAAATACTGGAGTGTTTAGCCATTTCCTTCTCCAGTTCATTTTACAGATGAGGAAACTGAGTCAAATAGGGTAAAGCAACTTGCCAAGGATCACACAGCTAGTAAGTGTCTGAGGCCAGATTTGAACGTGTGTCTTTCTGATTGGCCTGCTCTCCATCCATTGAGCTACCTAGCTCAATGTTAAGGGATTTATTCAAGGTCATACAGCTATTAAGTAACAGAACAAGGATTTGAATCCAGGCCCTCTAACTCTAGAGGCATTGTGTGTGTACCAGAGAAGAGTACTTTGGGAATTCATATACTAGAAATATTCAGAAAGTTCAAGATCCAGTTATACTGGAGGCAGTAGAGTGGAACACTGAACATGGAGTCAGAAAATGTAGATTCAAATCCTGGTTCTGTTACTTAAATACCTGGTTAGTTTTGGGCTAGCTATTTCTCCTTTCTGGACTCAAGCTCAATGTCCTCACCTTCAAAATGAGAGAATAAGACTAGAGATTCTCAAGTGTCTTTTCTGAGTGGGAAATTCCATGAACTATGGTTGAAGGGTAGGGGGGATTAACATACTTGTTCTCAGCTAATTTCTTCCACCTTCCACTATGGTGCTTCTTTTTTTTCTTTTTGAGGCAATTGGGGTTAAGTGACTTGCCCAGGGTCACACAGCTAGTAAGTGTTAAGTGTCTGAGGCTGGATTTGAACTCAGGTCCTCCTGAATCCAGGGCAAGTGCTCTATCCACTGCACCACCTAGCTGCCCCAACTATGGTGCTTCTTATAGTCATGAAGTTCCCTGGTCTCTTTTGTGTGGGTCCCCGACACTGCTGTAGACTGTTCATCTGGTTGTAACACAGCATCACTGCTTCCTTTCCTGTGCCAAAGAATGCTAGGATCTGAGTTCTTTCAAAGCAGCTAGGTGGCCCAATGGATAGAATGCTGGGCTTGGAGTCTGGAAGACCTGAATTAAAATCCAGCCTCAGAGTCTTACTAGCTGTGTGACTCTGGGTAAGTCAATTAACCTCTGTTTGCTTCAGTTTCCTTAGCTGTAAACTGGGGATACTACCAGCACCTAAGTTGTTGGGAGGGATAAAATAATATTTCTAAATTCTGGTACATAGTTGTTGTTGAGTCATTTTTCAGTTGTGCCTGATTCTTTGTGACCCCATTTGGGGTTTTCTTGGCAAGGATACTGGAGTGATTTGCCATTTCCTTCTCCTGTTCATTTTCCAGATGGGGAAACTGAGGCAAACAGGGTGAAATGACTTGCCCAGGGTCATCACACTGGTAGTGAGTGTATGAGGCTGGATTTGAACTCATGAAGAGGAATATTTCTGACTCCAGGCCTAGTGCTCTGTCTATTCTAGTGCACCACCTAGCTGACCAATAGCAGTACATAGTAGGCACTCTAGAAATGCTAGTTATTCTCATTCTTATTCTTGTTATCATTCTAGCCCCAAAGGCTTAGACCAGTTTGCTAGAAGTCCTGGGAACTCACTTCTCCCAATGTGAGATACTCACACGGTCTGAGTGGCCGTAGAGCCGCTCCTCAGCCCTCTCTCTTGCAGGCAGCACATGACAAATGAGATGGAGATGGCGAGGATGATGGCACCACTGATGACCGAGATGGTCACTGCCCCCTGGTAACCATGACTAGGTGACGTGGGGAGAACTGGGAGGAAGACAACAGCATAGGGAAACAGTGTGAGAGGGCAGCAGCTGTCAGCATGGCCAACCCTGGCTGTGCCTGGGCCCCTTGAAACAAGCAGCTGATCCTCTGCTGCAACAGGACGTATTTCTTTCTTTTAATTTTTTTTTTCCGCTTCAATACAAGTGTCTTATTATTTTCCAGTTACATGTAAAGATAATTTTCAACATTTGGTTTTTTTTTTGTTTTTTTTTAGTGAGGCAATTGGGGTCAAGTGACTTGCCTAAGGTCACACAGCTAGTAAGTGTTAAGTGTCTGAGGCCGGATTTGAACTCAGGTACTCCTGACTCCAGGGCCAGTGCTCTATCCACTGCGCCACCTAGCTGCCCCAATATTTGTTTTTATAAGATTTTGAGTTCCAAATTTTTCTCCCTCCCTCCCTTCCCGCCTCCCCTCTGACAGAAAGCAATCTGATATAGGTTATATACATACAATCACATTAAACAGATTTCTGCATTATAGTCATGCTGTGCAAGAAGAATCAGAACAAAAGGGAAAAACATCAAAAAAAGAAAAAAACCCCACAGAGTAGAAACAGTATGGTTCAATCTGCATTCAGATTCTGCAGTTCTTTTTTCTGGATGTGGAGAACATTTTCCATCATGAATCCTTTGGCATTGTCTTGGATCATTGTATTGCTGAGAGGAGCTAAGTCTGTTACAATTGATCATCACACGATGTTGCTGTTAATGGTGTACAATGTTCTCCTGGTTCTGCTCACTTCACTCAGCATCAGTCCACTTAAGTCTTTCCAGGTTTTTCTGAAACCTGCCTGCTCGACATTTCTTATAGCACAATAGCATTCCATTACATTCATATACCACAGCTTGTTCAGCCATTCCCCAATTGATGGGCATTCCTTCAATTTCCAATTCTTTGCCACCACAAAGAGAGCTGCTAGAACATGACTAATGTGGAAATATGTTTAACATAATTGTAATGTATAACCTATATTAGATCACTTGATGACTTCAGGAGGGGGGAAGGCAGGGACGGTGGGAGAAAAATTTGGAACTCAAAAACAATCTTTACATGTAATTGGAAAAATAAGAATTATAGCTATGTCCCAAATAATGTAAATAATTAATCCTGAGAAGTGGTCACATGTATTCAAATCCCTACTATATGAAGTTATAACTGTATACAACATAGCAAATTATTCCAGCCCAGTGAAAATTTACTTTGAAATTTCAAATAATATAACTAATTCATGGGATTCATGATTTGCAATACGATGAATGTAGCAGTAAAAATTCTTACATGCTTTCTCTCTTCTATTGTTAGTTAAAAATTTCTCCCCCCCCCAAAAAAAAAGAGCTGTTAGAAATTTTTTGTACATGTGGGTCCTTTTCCCTTTTTTATGATCTTTTTGGAATACAGACCTAGTAGTGATATTACTGGATCAAAGGCTATACATGGCCCCACAGCCCTTTGCGCATAGTTCCAAATTGGGCGAAGTTCCAGCAATGGCTGGATTAGTTTACAACTCCACCAACAATGCATTAGTGTTTCAATTTTTCCACAGCTTCTCCAACATTTATTATTTTCCTTTTTTTGTCATATTAGCCAATCTGATAGGTGTGAGGTGGTACCTCAGAGTAGTTTTAATTTGCATTTCTTTAATCAATAGTGATTTAGAGCATTTTTTCATCAGATAGCTTTGGTTTCTTCATCTGAAAACTGCCTGTTCATATCCTTTGGCCATTTCTCAATTGGGAAATGACTTGCATTCTTATAAATTTGATTTAGTTCCCTATATATTTTAGAAATGAGGCCTTTATCAGAAACACTGGCTGTAAAAATCATTTCCCAGCTTTCTGCTTCCATTCTAATTCTGGTTGCTTTGCTTCTGTTTGTACAAAACCTTTTTAATTTAATGTAATCAAAATGATCCATTTTGCATTTCATAATATTCTCTATCTCTTATTTAGTCATAAATTCTTCCCCTCCTCATAGATCTGAGAGGTAAACTATTCTACCTATGGTATCACCCTTTATGTTTAAATCACGTACAATAGGACATATTTCTTACCCTGTTCACATCGGGGTTCAGGATGACTCCAAATGGTACCATTGTCCCCTAAGAGGCAAATCGTTGCTCTGCTTCCTATGAGCTGATATCCCACTTGGCAGGAGAAACCAACCACAGAGCCCAGGGAACAGCCTGAGCCTTTCTCCACACTGTAGGAGCCAAAAGGAGGAGGGAGGAGCCTGGTGCACTGGTCTTCTAGAGAGACTAAGGAGAATGAGCCAAATCAGAGACCAGCCTCCAGAGCCCGAGACTCTCCCTCCCAGCTTTTCTGGAAATATCTCGGTAGTGACCTAAGTTCTGAATGGGAAACCTCATGGGGAAAATCCCATTTTAAACAACTGTACAGAACATCTTATTCTTTCAGCCACTGAGATTTTATCACAAAAAACACAAGTTGTTAGACGTTCCTATGTCTGGTTGCCAAAGCCAGAGATAAATATAGTCTCCAGAAAAAACACGTGCTGCAGAAGGCTCACTGTTAGTTCATCAAGGGCCCTGTTGCTGAAGGCCCAGTACTACAGGATGCCAGAGCTGAAGGAAGAGACCTGGGAGATCATTTAGTCCAGTCCCCTTCATTTACAGGTGAGGAAGCTGAGACCCAGAGAAGGGGAGTGTCTCCCCCAAAGTTGTACAGATAATAAGTGGGAGAAGCAAGATTCAAACCTTCTTCTTCTGACTCCAGGTTTAGTGCCCCTTTCATGTACCATGTACCATGTACCATGAGAGCTTCATCCTGAAATTCAGGGGCAGCTAGTGGCTATGTGGAGTCAGGAGGAGCTGAGTTCAAATCCTTACTCAGACACTTACTAGCTGTATGACAGGCCAAGTCACTTAACCCTGGATTGCCTCCAAAAAAAAAAATGAAATGAATTTGAACAGTATCAGCAATAGAATGGGGTCGGTTATGACTTTCTTCTGAGCCTTACTCACACACAGTCTGAGGCCCGTGGGACAATCGCCTTTGGTGCTTTCGTACCCCCACCCCATCCAAACCACTGTTTTTGTGTTCTTTAACCCCTATCTCTTTCATGAAATGAACTATTTCCTTAACAGAATAAAACACGTACTCTCCCACTACTTGCCAACCTCCACCCTCAGCTAACATGGCTTCTTTTAAACAGGGGAAAAGGTCTGTGTTGTTAGTAGTTGTTACCTGTTATTCACTAATACAGATGGCTGGACTTGGAGTTAGAGGACCTGCATTTGCATACCAGATTCTATGATTAGCTATGTGACCTGCTGCAAGTCTTTTCTCCTTTCTGGGCCTCAGTTTCCTCCTCTGTAAAAATGAGGGGTAGGACTTGTGATCTTCTGTCTCTGAATTCTTCAAGCATGTCCCATGCATGACCCCCAGCCATCTGGGAGCTGTATCTGAGCTGCCTCAACTATTGGTTCAGTTACTGTCCTGGAACCCAAGGATGACCAGTTGGGTAAAAGCCAGTTCCTGCCTTTATTAGAAACCCATTAAACTGTTATAGCCTGTACTTTGTCACTTTGATTTTCACATCACAGCGGACATTGTTCCTCTTTTCTTTCCCCTTCTCTTCTCTCGAGAAGACCCTGAGGTTCTAAAGGGTGTCCCTCCTGTCTCCCACAAAATGGGAGCGCTCACACTAAGTGGTCTGGGGGAAGACGCTAAGGGTTAGAGAGTAAAAATCCAGCCTTACCGGAAAGATTCCCTTGAAGGCAGCTCAAGTGGCTGGAGCTGTTCAGAAGTCCTCTTTCCATGTCCCCACCTTTCTCGTCAGCAGCCTCAAGGGCTCTTCCTTCATACTATCCAAGGAGTAGGAGGAGGGGACAAGAGGCTTCTTGTATTTCTTGGTTTCAGCACAAGCCACCCTAAGGGGATTTGACCGGACCTCAGAATTAAGCATTCCCTCAGCCGGCTTAATTCAGCTTCACTGGTCCTGCCCATCTCTATGGATCGTGCTTTTTGTTGTTGTTCACTCATTCAGTCGAATCACACCAGCCTTAATTAAACTGTACCCCTTGTCCACCATCCTCTTCATTCACCCGACTTAAAGACAGACCACATTCTATTTCTTCTTGCACAAACAGATTCCCTTCTCACTCTCCTAATAATGGTGTTTTATTAAACCCAGAAAGGCATTGTGCCCTAAGCCTGGAGCCAAGGAGAGGAGAGGGTGAAGGAAGGGAAGATATTCCTGAGGTAGTGGGGAATAGTGGATAAAATACTGGGTTTGGGGTCAGGAAGACCTATGTTCAAATCTTGCCTCTGGTATTTATTAGCTATGTGGCCTTGGGCAAGTCACTTCATCTTTTTGTGCCTCAGTCACCTCATTTATAACTCATTTTCACTTCAAGCGAAGGGGTTAGACTGTCGTTGTTTAGTCGTTTTTCAGTAATGTTCGACTCTTCGTGACCCCATTTGCGGTTTTCTTGGCAAAGATACTGGAGTGGTTTGCTATTTCCTTCTCCAATTTGTTTTCCAGATGAGGAAACTGAGGCAAATAGGGTTAAGTGAATTGCCCAAGGTCACACAGCTAGTAAGTGTCTGAGGCCAGGTTTGAACTCAAGAAGATGAATCTTTCTGATTCTAGGCCCCCTGGCTGCTCTCACTGCTAATTACGGAATGAGGCTGAGAACACAGGTCTCCAGAATCCTAGGCCTCTTTGCTTTTCTTACTCTACCATATCATACTCTACCATAATTCTAAAAATTCCTTTTGGTGGGGTGGGGCTGGGCTGCTGCTTTTTCACTGAACTGTGGGACTTTCCAAGATGCCCCCCGATTCTGTTTTTATTATCTGGATCCCCAGACAAAAAGCTGAGTGGCCAGGGGAAAAAAAGTCTCGCCCACTAGTGACCTAGTCTTTCTCCATTTGCCTTTCCCCTGCAATCCCCAGCATGAGTTTTTTTTCCTTTTTCTCACATCTCAGAGGTCATTTTTCACCAAGCTACAAAGCCGATTAGGGCACAGTGGAATTCAAAGGATTTATTAAACCATGTTCTCTCAGCCCTTCTAACAGGACCCATGGGGCCCTTTCTTTTGGAGGGAGTTGCTTTCTTAGCAATTAAGAAAAGGGCCTCAGCCTGTACTCAAAGAAAAGAAGAGAAAATGCACCCCTCTCCCTTCTTGGCAGGGGTGGGTAACTGTAGGTTGACAAATAGTCTATTAGACTTAGTAGAAATGTTGGTTAGCTTTGCTGAACTTTTAAAACATTTTTTCTTCTCTCTTCTTTCTCTCTTCTGGCTTACTGGATAGGAGGGGGAAGGTATATATTTGGAAATGAGGGTGATGGTAAAAGAAAATATCTCAATAACAATTATTTTAAAGAAGTCTTCTAGCCTAATGTATGTTATAAGGAAAAGAATTGGTATTAAATTAGTTTCACGTGCACCCTTGTCAGGGCTAGAAAAAATGTACTTTTTAAAAAAAATTCTTTAATAGTATTTTATTTTTTCCCAGTTACATGTAAAGATGGTTTTCAACATTCATTTTTGTTAAGATTTCGAGTTCCAAATTTTTCTCCTGCCCTCCCTTCCTTCCCCCTTCCCAAGCCAGCAAGCAATCTGATATGGGTTATTCATGTACAATTATGTTGAACATGTGGGAATGTACTTTCTAATATTAGATTGTGGGATCCCTGGGGACAGGGTCCATGTCTAATCATTAATATGTCTCCTAAGACCCTTCTGCCACTATGCTATCCCCTTTCTGATCATGGGGATCATGGAAACATTTGTGAGCTTAGCCCCATGTGGCAGATGTTTTTTTTTTCCCCTGCTTGCTCCCTGGGCAAAAGAATGTTCCCACTTTATTAAAAAAAGGAGCCAGATTCACTTGATCCATAAACATGAGACGGTTGGTCTGTATGACTCACATGATCCTTTTGAGCTCAAATATGTCAAGAGCCAGGGAGTCTAGTGGAAAGAACCTTGAACTTAGACTGAAGATATGACTTCAAAGCCTACTTTGGTATGTGCTAGCACAGCAACCTTGGGAAAGTCCTAACCACCTTAAGCCTTAGTCTCCTCATCTGTGAAATGGGGAGAATGCTGCTGGCCTTATTATGTGGTGATGATCCCACCTACCCCAACCACATAAAGACATGCTTGAGATGTTTTTCCTGGAAGAGGGTTGAGTTGCATTGAACCATCCACACTCTTCTACCAAGTTCCCCTTGTGACTAATAAAAGTTGGCAAGCCAAGATTATGGAGAGAGTGCAAGGTTGGTTTGTTTTGTTTTTGTTTTAGCTCTGTCACCAGGACAAGAATTGGACCCATGACCTTGGCCTTCTTCATAAGGAAAGGACATTTAATATGTGTCATGCACTGTGCTAAGTGCTTTATAAATATGATCTTATTTGTTCTTCACAACAACCCTGGGAGGTAGGTGCCATTATTATTTTCATTTTAGAGTTAAGGAAACTGAAGCAAATCAGTGACTTGCCCAGAGTCACACATCTAGTGAATATCTGAGGTTAGATTTGAACTCGAGTGTTCTTAACTAACTCTTGTCCCAATGTTCTATCCATTGCATCACCTTAGTTTCTTGCTTTAACTAGCTGAACATATTGTTATAATACATTATGACTAGGTGGCACAGTGGATAGAGTGCCAAGCCTGAAGTCAGGAAGACCTGAGTTCAAATCTGGCCTCAGACACTTACTAGCTGTGTGACTCTGGGCAAGTTGCTTTATCCTGTTTGCCTCAGTTTCCTCATCTGTAAAATGAGCTGGAGAAGGTAATGATAAACCCCTAAATGGCATTGCAAAGAGTTGAATACAACTGTAGATGACTTCACAACAACAAAATAGTTATATAGAGCTTTCCCCCCTTCTATATAAGGTAAAAATAAAAATGTCTTCCCTATCCCCCCTCACCCATCTATATCATAGAGTGGTCATGAGGATCACATGAAAACAAAACAAAAACATCTTGTGCTTTTCTTCTTGGGAAAATGACTCAAATAGAATATAGGGAGTGTGAGTTGGAGAAGAGTCTCTAACATCTTTTCCACCTACAAAAGTGAGCTTGTCACTGAACAAAAGTGAGCTTGTCACTGATCTAATATCTTAGTCAGTCTAGTACCTGGGAGCTCAAACCAGATCATAGACAGAGTCAACTCACCACCAAAAGGTTGGATTAATAAACCTCTTGGATTCCACTCTGTGCAAATCAACTTTGTAGCTTAGTGACAGATGAACTCTGAGTTGTGAGAGAAAGGACATTGATTTGGGGACTCTACCTTTAGGCTGAGATTAGAAAGCCTTAGGCCCTCAGAGTCTCTCCCCCTCCTCCTCAGCTTCAGCTGAGTAAAAAAGCCCCGTGGGCTATACAAGATGCCAGGTCAGACAGCTGGGGGGGGAAAAAGCCCCCAGCTCCCTCCGACCTGAGCGGAGCTATCTGAAGGATCTCGGATGGCCTGTGCTGAGGCATGAGGCTCAAGAGCACCCCCCCCCCCACCAGCTGCAACTCTGGCTGGTGGATTAGCTTGGTCTGTGGGGGCGAAGGAAGCCCTGAGATTTGAGTGGAGAGAAGAAAAGGTATATATAGACCTGGGAGTTAGATAGAAAAAAGAAAGGAAGGAGACTAGAGGGAGACGGACTAGAAAAAGAAGGAGCGAGGACGGACTAGATAGAGAGACAAGATTAAGGAGAGAACGGTTGACTAGAGCAAGGAAGGAGACGGGGAAGGAGACAGATTAGATAAAGAAGGACAGACTAGAGGAGGGAGGCTGACTAGAGCGAGGACGGACTAGATAGAGAGAAAAGTTAAAAAAGAGGGGGCTGACTAGAAAAGGCTGACTAGAGCTAGGAAGGGGGACGGATGGAGGAGACGGACTAGAGGAAGGAGACTCGAGGAAGGACTAGGAGAGAGGCTGACTGGAGGGGAGCCCGGACAAGGACGGAGGAGAGTTCGGTTCAGAAAAGGAGAGACCCGGCTGACAAGGTTACGGGCCTTAATACAAACCAGGGAAAGTGTAACTTGCCCTGAGGCCGGAGGCGGCTAAGGCCCTTATTGTATTCAAGAAGTTCGAAGCGCAGCAGGGGCGAAAGAGATGCAGTGGAAAGAGACCGTAGGAAAGCAGTCAGGTTGTACACTTTATTTCCCTGTATTCCTAATTTGAAATAGTATCTCATAAATAAACTCTGCTTTGATTATTTAGTTAAGAGGCTTCTTAATATTTTGCTTATTAACTTGGGAATGGAGCAGTATGGTGGAACTTTATAAATGGCCCAACATTAAATTAACGAAGTTAGATAGCCAAATAGTCAACAGTCCCCAGATTAGTTCTCCAGTCAGCTTTAGCCCCCCAAATTAGGCTAGTCATTTAAAATATTCCAACATTTGAATGGTGACCGCGGCAGGACTTACGGCCCAATTATAATTTTTCTAAATTGATCATTTTTCATATAATCATAATTTTTCATAAGTACAGTTAAATATATTTTTCCAGGTTAGATATAGTTATTAATAATTAATTTTTGCACAATATTTAATGGAGAGCCAGGTAGGAGTTTCTAACCTACTAACCTGGTAAATTTAAAAAATAATAATAATAAAAAAAAATAATAAAAATTAAAGGGCCACTAGGAAATTTTTTTTCCCACCCAACTGCTTCCTATTTAATTTTTTGAAAGCCTCTAGCAGAGAAAAGCCTTAACGTTTATACTGAACCGTGATTGAATATTTGTTTTACCTGTTGCCTTTTTTTGTTGGGGTATTATGGGACAACATATTGTCTCACTTTAAAAGAATGACTAGCTCAGTATTTTCTTATGGCCTTACAGGATTTTTCCTCATCCATACTATAAAAAATTTTTGGAATGATGGGATGAGTGAGTCTATTTTCCCCACTGATCCCATGGTTAATATTACTGGAGACATTTTCACTAATTTTGACCCTTATTATGCTAATATAATAATAGCTCTAGTGATTGTAATATTTTTTCTCTCCATCACTAATATTATAGCATGGTATTTTCTTATACAACTCTGGAGAGAGAGAAAGAATTGTACCCATAGTGAGCCATGTATTGAGGGATGCCAGAGCTCCCTCTACTAAAAATGACCTGAAGTTAAAAGAAGATGTTGACCATTCTTTAAAAGCAGGTCAGCAGAAGCCTCAAGATGCTGCAAAGCATGCTCACAGAAGCATCCTAGCACCTGCACTTTCAGGTCAAACATTTAAGAGTCAATATAAAAACCCTAAAGTGTGTCAATACTGTGAGAAGCAAGGACACTTTGTTGAGAGAGTGTAGAACCAGAAAATATGAATTGAGACAGGTAATGACGGAAACCCTTAAAGACTTTTTTAGGGGAAATAGAAATAATCAGAGAAATTTTTTCCAAAGAGGAAACAACCAAGGCAATTACAGGCCTTATTACCAACAGAGTCAGAATAACTTTAGAAGACCCTATCAGGAAGGTATAGAAGGACAGAATCAGGGTAATTATAGGCCTTATTACAAGCAAAATCAAAATAAATATCTTATCAGGGAGATACAGAAAAGCAGAGTGAAAACAGGTATAGGCCTTTTCAGAAAGTTATAAAGGAGCAAACTGAGGACAGTCACAGACCCTCTCAAAAGGGTAAAGATCAGGGAAATACAGATAAATGATGGTGTACAGGGGAGGAATGGACAACAGTAAATATTGAAAATGTTATTTTTCTAGACTTTAAATACATTAATTCTTTTATTCCATTCCATTCTCCTCCCCAGAATAACAAACCTCACGTGATCCTTAAGGTTGAGGACACATATTATTATTGCTTATTAAAAGCCCAAAGAGTGGCAAAATTAACTAAGAAGCAGCTAAGGGACATTCTAGGAGCAGCTGGCTATTGCAGGCAATGGATACCCCGTTTTGGTAAAATTGCTAAGCCACCTGTGGCTCTAACAAAAAATTCTTTCCAAGTATCTTTACAGCTGGATTCCCAGTATCTTTCAGCTGTGGCAGAATTGAAGCAGGCATCCTGGCCTGCTGGTGTTCCTGTTCCTGCTTGGACCCAGTTTGGTCCTCATCATCTCATTCCACCTGCACCATTTGTAGGAGAAGGACTTTTTCACAAAGAGCATATGGCTTTAACTTTTAAAAAGGGTTATTGAACCTCTAACTTCAAAGAAGGGTTATTGAACCCTATTATTTGGTTTGTAAGACAATTAATGGACATTGATTATTGCTAATGTTTAAGTTCTTTTGATAAATTGTTTATCACTTCAAGTATGCTGATGTTTAAGGTCTTTTTTGGATAAATTGTTTATCAATTTAAGTATCTATTGTTGTCATTGTACTAAAGAGAGAATTCATGAACAAGATGATCTGGTTTATTTGCTTGATGAAGATTTTGTAATAATGTTTAATATTACATTTGTATTGTTTTAATCATTAATATGTCATTGTGACTATGTATATAGCTTTTATTATCCTTAGTGAAAAAGAGTAGTAATTTTGTTGTATTGGTCATTATACCACTTTCCCAATTGACTCTGGATATGGTATGGGATTATTGTATATATTACAAGTGTGTCTTATGCAGCATAACACATTTTTGCTATCATATTGTCTTGGGTGAAATTAATATCAGATTTAAATTATGGAAACTTACCATTTCAGAGTGTAATTACTCTTACATTGAGCTTCATGGAGATGACTCCACTCCACGATGCAGGCCTTGGAGAAAATATATGTACAAACAGGAGGAGAGACAAGTACACTTAAGATGCCCTGAGGAGGCTGAGAGAACAGCCATTCAGTGAAACCTGGAGGCAGGATTCCCTTAGTCCAGATACATTCAGTAAGTTCATAGTTTGCTGATAATAGCAGCTATATAGGGCACATCTCTCACTCCAAAAATAGTCTGGTGTCATGGAAGCACCAGCCCATGAACTTGGTTTAACTTAATTTTTTTTCTCATTCTGCCTGGTGGCATGGTTAGAATCCATCCACCCGAGGCCTAGCACAATTATTGGATGTCTGTGCACCACATGATGTGGTATGGTAACCTTTCCATAACATTTTCAAGTGTCATCACAGATACATTATTAATTTGGCCTTGATCCAGACGTATAATGGTAAAAAGTGTTATTGATGTATTGCCTCAATTTTCTATGGCTTACGGATATAGACATCCTCCAAAAGGGGGGACTCCAATATGGGGTGTGTGTGTGTGTGTGTGTGTGTGTATAGTTCAGATTTGTTTTGTACATTTTAAAGAACTTTCACTGCTTTTTGAAGAACTTTCACTATTTATTGAACAATTTTGGACAATGTTATACTAAAGACTAGTGAAAGCTCAGGCAGCAGTATCCAGAGACGGCCAGAATCCAGACCAGAGTCCAGTTCCCTAGATGACATCTCAACCTTCCTTCAAAGACAAGATTTAAAAGACTTTAAATGGACACTTTTGTTTTTTTTCCTACATACACCATCTGTAATGTGTATTTTCTGCAGAGGCCTTCCCTCTGTGGGTATTGTCAAAGTGCGAGTCCGTGAGGGATTGCCCCTCTGGACAATTTTCTTTTCCTGTGTTGTTATTGACATTGTGTCCTAGCATAGGTTATGGTATTTGGTTTTGCAGCAAAGGGGGGACTGTGGAAATTTATTTTGATTTGGGGACCCTACCTTTAGGCTGAGATTAGAAAGCCTTAGGCCCTCAGAGTGTCTCCCCCTCCTCCTCAGCTTCAGCTGAGTGAAAAAGCCCCGTGGGCTATACAAGATGCCAGGTCAGACAGCTGGGGGGAGAAAAAAAAAGCCCCCAGCTCCGACCTGAGCGGAGCTATCTGAAGGATCCCGGATGGCCTGTGCTGAGGCATAAGGCTCGAGAGCCCCCCCCCCCCCCCCCCCCGCCCAGCTGCAGCTCTGGCTGGTGGATTAGCTTGGTCTGTGGGGGCGAAGGAAGCCCTGAGATTTGAGTGGAGAGAAGAAAAGGTATATATAGACCTGGGAGTTAGAAAAGAGGGAGGAAGGAGAAAGGAGACGGACTAGAAAAAGGAGTGAGGACGGACTAGATAGACAAGATTAAGGAGGAAGGCTGACTAGGAGAGACGGACTAGATAAAGGACAGACTAGAGAAAAGGAGGGGGACGGACTAGAGAAGGACGGACTAGGAGAGAAGCTGACTAGAGGGGAGCCTGGACAAGGACGGAGGAGAGTTCGGTTCAGAAAAGGAGAGCCGGGTCTGACAAGGTTACAGGCTTTAATACAAACCAGGGAAAGTGTAACGTGCCCTGAGGCCGGAGGCGGCTAAGGCCCTTATTGTATTCAAGAAGTTGCTGCAGGGGGGAAAGAGACGCAAGAGACCACGGGAAAGCAGTCAGGTTGTACATTTTATTTCCCTGTATTCCTAATTTAAAATAGTATCTCATAAATAAACTCTGCTTTGATTATTTGGTTAAGAGGCTTCTTAATCTTTAGTCTATCAGTTTGGGAGCAGTGTGGTGGAACTTTATAAACGGCCCACATTAAATTAATGAAGTCAGATAGCCAGTTAGTCATCAGTCCCCTGATTAGTCCTCTAGTCAGCTTTAGCCCCCAAATTAGCCCTAGTCATTTAAAAATATTTCACCAACACATTCTGGGAAGCCCAGGAGAAAGGGAGATGCAATGGCATAGGAAAATTCTGTCTTCAGTGGGCAAGATGCTTGTTTCTTGGTAATTCAGTCTTTCATCCAGGAGACCCAGCTAATGGGAATCTTGGAAAGTCCCACAGGGCAGTGTAAAAAGCATCAACGCAGCTGTCCAAAAGGGAATCTTGAGAATTGTGGCATAGTGAAGAAGAGGTGTCAGGACACTTGGGTTCTAGTCCCAGCTCAGACACTAACTAGCTTTGTGGCCCAGATCAAGTTACCTCACATATCTGAGACTTATTTGCTCCATTTATGAACACGAGAGGGTTGGACTAGATAGCCCCATGATCCTTTTCAACTCAAATACATCAAGAGCCAGGGGAGTCTAGTGGAATGAGGCTGGGACTTCGACTTTGAAGACATGGTTTCAAAGCCTAGTACGGCACATGCCAGCTCAGCAACCTTGGGAAAGTCCCAGCCTCCTTAAGCCTGAATCTCCTCATCTATAAAATGGGAGGATGCTACTGGTACTACCTGACTTTTAGAACTTTGGTGAGGCTCAAATAGGATTATTTATAGGGAACTCTTTGAAAAATTTAGAACTCCAGATAAATGACATTTGTTGTTATCGCAGCATCATCATCACAAGCAAATAACTTTATTTCTCTATTCCTCAGCTTAAAATGTTTTAGCATCTTTATTACTTCTGAACGACCTTACCCCACCTCAACAGAACCCTCATTTATAGCAAACAAGAAAAACCCAAATGGGGTCACAGAGAGTCAGATATGACTGAAACAACTGAAGAATAAACAACATATGGGCCATTCCATACCATCGGTCCACCATCCTTGGGAGTTATGTTTCCCAGACAGTCCTCTGGTACCAATATTGTTTATTGCATTGAACAGAATTCTTATATCTTTCCAATATTTTTTCTTTCATGTTACTATGGTTAGTGTGTAAATAATTCTGTATTCTATTTTGTATCATTTATTGCAAATCTGGTCAATTCCATTTCCCCTGCATTCTTTATATTTTTTCAGTTCTTAGGGTACTATAATAATTTCTTGCTTTCACATGCCATGATTTGCTTGCTTACCTCAGTTTTTACACCTGCAAGACAATCTTTCTTTTCTTTCCTTTTTTTGTGGGGCAATGAGGGTTAAGTGACTTGCCCAGGGTCACACAACTAGTAAGTGTCAAGTGTCTGAGCCCATATTTGAACTCAGATCCTCCTGAATCCAGGGATGGTGCTTTATCTACTGTGCCACCTAGCTGTTTCTGACAATCTTTTTTTAATCTTAAAAGTATTTTATTATTTTCCAGTTATATATAAAGAGCATTTTCAACATTTTTTTTTTTTTTTTTAGTGAGGCAATTGGGGTTAAGTGACTTGCCCAGGGTCACACAGCTAGTGTTAAGTGTCTGAGGCCGGATTTGAACTCAGGTACTCCTGACTCCAGGGCCGGTGCTCTATCCACTGCACCATCTAGCTGCCCCAACATTTTTTTTTTTTTTTTTTTAGGCAATGGGGGTTAAGTGACTTGCCCAGGGTCACACAGCTAGTAAGTGTTAAGTGTCTGAGGCCGGATTTGAACTCAGGTACTCCTGAATCCAGGGCCTGTGCTTTAACCACTGCGCCATCTAGCTGCCCAACATTTGTTTTTAAAAGGTTTTGAGTTCCACATTTTTCTCTCTCCATCCTCCCCAAGACAGAAAGCAATCTGACATAGGTTATATATGTCCAATCATATATTTTTTTTAGGCAATTGGCATTGTGTCTTGCCCAGGGTCACACAGTTAGTAAGTGTTAAGTGTCTGAAGCCAGATTTGAACTCAGGTCCTCCTGAATCCAGGGCTGGTGCTCTATCCACTGTGCCACCTAGCTGCCCCTATATGTCCAATCATATTAAACATATTTCTGAATTAGTCATGTTGTGAAAGAAGAATCAGAACAAAAGGGAAAATTATTAAAAAAGAAAAGAAAAAAGTAGAAACAGTATGGTTCAATCTGCATTCAGATTCTGCAGTTCTTTTTTCTGGATGTGGAGAACATTTTCCATCATGAATCCTTTGGCATTGTCTTGGATCATTGTATTGCTGAGAGGAGCTAAGTCTGTTACAATTGATCATCACAGGATGTTGCTGTTAATGGTGTACAATGTTCTCCTGGTTCTTCTCTCTTCACTCAGCATCAGTCCACTTAAGTCTTTCCAGGTTTTTCTGAAATCTGCCTTCCCATCATTTCTTGCAGCACAATAGAATTCCATTACACTCTTATACCACAGCTTGTTCAGCCATTCCCCAATTGATGGACATTCCTTCAATGTTCAATTCTTTGCCACCACAAAGAGAGCTGCTAGTAATATTTTTGTACATGTGGGTCCTTTTCTCTTTTTTATGATCTCTTTGGAATACAAACCTAGTAGTGCTATTACTAAGTCAAAGGGTATGCCCTTTGAGCATAGTTCCAAATTGTTCTCGAGGATGGCTGGATCAGTTCACAACTCCACCAACAATGCATTAGTGTTCCAATTTTTCCACAGCTTCACCAACATTTATTATTTTCTGTTTTTGTCATATCAGCCAATCTGATAGGTACCTCAGAGTAGTTTTAATTTGCATTTCTCTAATCAATAGTGATTTAGAGCATTTTTTTTTCATATGGCAATAGATAGCTTTAGTTTCTTTATCTGAAAACTGCCTGTTCATATCATTTGACCATTTCTCAATTGGGGAATGACTTGCATTCTTATAAGTTTGACTTAGTTCCCTATTATTTTTGAAATGAGGCCTTTATCAGAAACATGGCTGTAAAAGTTGTTTTCCAGCTTTCTGCTTCCCTTCTAATTTTGACTGCATTTCTTTTGTTCGTACAAAACCTTTTAAATTTAATGTAATCAAAATCATCCATTTTGCATTTTATAATATTCTCTATTTCTTCTTTGATCATAAATTCTTCTCCTAGCTTTGAGAGGTAAATTATTCCTTCTCCTAATTTACCTATCGTATCACCCTTTATGTCTAAATCTTGTACCCATTTTGACTTATTTTGGCATATGGTGTAAGATGTTGGTCTATGCCTAGTTTCTGCCATACTATTTTCCAGTTTTCCCAGCAATTTTTGCCAAATAGTGAGTTCTTATCCCAGTAGTTGGAGTCTTTGGGTTTATCAGAAGTAGATTACTATAGTCATTTACTACTGTGTCTCCTGTGCCTAATCTATTCCATTGCTCTACTACTCTATTTCTTAGCCAGTACTAAATAGTTTTGATGACTGCTGCTTTATAGTATAGCTTCAGATTTGGTATGACTAGCCCATCTTTCTGTGAATTTTTTTTCATTAGTTGACTTGATATTCTTGACCTTTTATTTTTACAAATGAATTTTGTTATTTTTTTTCTAGCTCCATAAAATATTTTTAGTAGTCTGATTGGTTTGGCACTGAATAAGCAAATTAATTTAGGTAGAATTGTAATTTTTATCATATTAGTTCAGCCTATCCATGAGCAATTTCTATTTTTCCAATTATTTAGATCTGATTTTATTTGCATGAAAAGTGTTTTGCAGTTGTGTTCATAGAGTTCCTGGGTTTGTCTTGGCAGGTTATTACATTATTATTATAGAGGAGAAGCAAGGTACAGTGGATAGAGAGGGCTATTTTTGGAATAGGGAAGATGGAGGTTCGAGGCCTTCCTCCAGACCATATTGCTGTGTGACTCTGGCCAAGTCACAATCTCTTTGTGCCCCAAGCAGTGGTAGAGAGACTTTCCAAATTTGGAAGTCTCATTGTCTGAAATCACATGTTTAGGCACACACACAAACACACCCACACACACACACACACACACACACACACAGGGCCAAAAGTCAGAAAGGGGTCTGAAGTTTTAATTACTCTGAAAATTATTTTTTCTTTAGTTTTTGCCATTTGTGAGATTTGATTTTTCACACATCATGTAAATTCATTTCCTGTATATACTGCATATGATGCTATGGTATTGTAAATTAAAAACAAAAAATAAAGGAGTTATTAAATAGTCATGACTTTTGGCCCACCTTATGTATTATTATTTTGCCATTCTTTTCAGATAACTTCCCAACAGCCCCAAAGTGTTTAATCTGTGCCCCCTTGAAATCATAGCCCTTCTGCTATGCTTCTGTGGTATCCCTTCTCAATACAACACCATTCAAACAGTTGTTTAAAGCACCTACATGCTACTTTACACAAGTGCAAGAGAATCTCAGGACACAAACTATTTACATTTATTAGGAAAATATAAATATCAATGATTTGGAGTTGTTGTTTGTCCTTTGTTTTCAAAGAGGACCAGTGACATCATGGGTAATGTCTTGATTTGCATATGAGTTGAATTTAATCGAGGCAGAGTTGCACAAAGTCATCAGCCTCACTCTTCCAGAGTCATCAAAGTCCACTGGCAAGACAAAAGTCAAGATGACTGATGATACCTGGGGATACTGTGGATGACCTTGGTATCTTCAATATCTGACCAAGCTCTAATTGGTCCCCGGCACCTGCTTCAGCTGTCTTCAAGGCCATTGGAATAAATTGTTCTCATCCACCCATTCTGCTGGTAGAAATGCATTTGGGATATGATTGTGTGGGCCAACCGGCTACAATCTCCCTTGGCATGGATGGATGCCTGAAAGCCATTTCTCAGCCACATCTAGATAAATCTTTGCCTTTCAATTGGTCCAGGTAGCCATGTCCCAAAGCTCTAATATTTACCTGGTAGCAACTGCCCAAATTGTAGACACTGTGCCTAAGAAACACCATGATGATATGGGAGGGGTGGTAATAATAATAATGATCTGATGTTTCTATAGCACCTTAAGTTCCACTGACTTGGACAAACATTTGTTAAGCACCACTATCTGTCAGACACTGTGCTAGGCTCAGAGTATGCAATGGGAAAAATGAAAACAGTCCTTGTGCTTAAAGAGTTTGCATTCTTGGGTGAGGGAGGAACAACATGTCCAGATAAATACAAAATATATACAACATGTTGGTTGGGATGGGAGGGAATTTTCTTTAGCAACCGGTGAGGAGAGATAAAAAAAAGTTATTCTCTAAAAAGTAATGTGAATCCTTAATGGAAGTTGGCATTTCAAGAGGTGGAGATGAGGAGACAAAGCATTCCATTTTTTTTTTTCAGGGCAATGGGAGTTAAGTGACTTGCCTAGGGTTCACACAGTTACTAAGTGTCAAATGTCTGAGGCCGGATTTGAATTCAGGTCTTCCTGAATCCAGGGCCGGTGCTGAGACAAAGCATTCCAAAAAGCCTTTGCAGAGGCATTCAGGTGGGAGATGGAATGTTGTGAACTGAGAATCACAGATATAAGTCATCAGTTTGTAAGGGGAAGTGCTATAAAACTAATCTACAATAGTGATATCAAAGTCAAATAGAAAAGGGGGGCACTAAGCTGTATATAAGGCTCACTTTAGAGATACCTTTTTTTAATTTTTTTTTTTGGTGAGGCAATTGGGGTTCAGTGACTTGCCCAGGGTCACACAGCTAGTGTCAAGTGTCTGAGGCTGGATTTGAACTCAGGTCCTCCTGACTCCAGGGCCGGTGCTCTGTCCACTGCGCCACCTAGCTGCCCCTATAAGGCTCACTTTAGGCAACATTCTGACCTAGAAAACCACATATTTTATTGTATGTTATAGTGCATTTTAATTTATTTTGTTAAAGATTTCCCAATTACATTTTAATCTGGTTTAATTGCACTGAGTGTGTTTGACAGCTGTGATCTAGAAAATAGGTTGGAATTGCTTTAAATGACAAACATTGTTGTATTTTATCTGAGAGGCAGCAGGGAGCCAGTGAAGTTTCTTGAGCAGTGAAATGGTATATTTAGACCTGCGCTTTGGGAATATTAGTTTGTTATCTTTGTGGAACAAAGAATCCAGGTTGTTAGGAAGCTATTATTGAGTGCAAGCCAGAGGTGAAGAGAATCTGAATTAGTGTAATAGTTACTTGAGTGGAGCTAAGGGAACAAATGTATAAGACAAACTGTGGAGGTAGAATCAATAAGACTTGGCAACCAATTGTATGTGGGAAAAAATAAAGAGGAAAATGGAAACCTAAAGTGGAACCTGAAACTTGTAATTGGAAACAATGAAGCTTCTGGAAAAATTACAACTGGTCCTAACTGCTGATACTCACTGACTATTGGCTAGGCTCTTCTTTGACTCTCATGTCAGTAACAATTAGGTTGTAGCATCACTGATCACCTTCTCTTTGGTTGACAACGTAATAATAATAATAATAAATAATAGCTAGCATTTCTATAGTGCTTACTATATGCCAAGAACTGTGTTAAGTACTTTACAAATATTATCCCATTTGATGCTCTGTGAAACAGGTGCTATAATTATCCCCATTTTACAGTGGAGGAAACTAAGGCTATCAAAGGTTAAGTGACTTATCCAAGGTCACATAGTAAGTGTCTCAAGCTGGATTTGAACTCAATTTTTCCTTATTCCCGGTCCAAGCAATTGCTATGATGTTTGTGTAATTAGTATATTCAGAGAAAATCCCATCTCCCTAATGGCACTGGATAGAATAGACATCCATGGAGCATATCTGGAGCTGAGCCCCTTCCTGTGCTTCATGCCTTGGAGCTGAGTTCCTTCCAGAAACATATTCACTCTGCTCTGTTCCAGTAAACTATATATGTTAGGTCAGTGCTAGAAGACTTGGTGTTTGGGATGATGCAGCAATTCCTGGGCCCTTACTCTGTGGGTACTTTGTGCATGAATGGGGGTTGGGCAACGGGGCTCTACTCTATAAGGCTGAATCAGAGAAAAATTGGTCTCTGAGCCAGGAAGAAAGGAAGAATTGCCTAACTAGGAGATTTTTAAAAGGAGAAACTTCGCTCTCTGGAACTCTTTTCCTTCCTCTTTCTGGAAATTGTGACACTTCACTCACTCTCTCTTTTTGAGACTTCCTATGAAGGGTTAAGGGGGGCAGCTAGGTGTCATAGTAGATAGGGTGCCAGGCCTGGAGTCAGGAAGACTCATCTTCCTGAGTTCAAATCTGTCCTCAGATACTTACTAGCTGTGTGACCCTGGGCTAGCCACTTAACCTTGTTTGCCTCAGTTTCCTCATCTGTAAAATGAGCTGAAGAAGGAAATGGTAAATCACTCCAGTACCTTTGCCAAGAAAACCCCAAATGGGGTCACTAAGAGTCAGACATGACTGAACAACAGAAATGAAGGGTTAAGAAGGTACCCTCCCCTATTTTAGGAATTTTCAAACACAGGTACTGTGGAATGGACTTGAGTCAGGGTCTCTGGCTGTGTCTTTCGCTTCATGTTTCTTTCCCTAAGCATCAGAGCACAAATAGCAATCCTGAGTGATTTTCAGAAATGACTATGTTGGAAGTTTGGGAATTCTTGATTTCCTTATTCAATACCGATTGTACTTCAGGAAGAACTTCCTAAAGACTACTGCAGTGCTTTTTAGAACTGATGACTACCAACATAAGAGAAGTCCAACCTTGTCTTGGCTTACCACAAGACATCCACCCCAAGGGAGCTGTTTGGACAGTGCAGAGCAGGAGGTGAAATCAAAATGCCAATTGAGGTATATCACAAAATATCTCTTGTTTTGATGATTTAAATATCAATCTCCTGGGAGAGCACAACAGTAGTTAAAGGTTATTTTTCATGTTTAAATCTTTGTTAATGTATATTTGCAGGTCTTCAGTATTTTATGCATTTCTTTTGTGTAAAGGATCAATCGATAAGCATTTATAAAGTTCTTATTATATTTCAGATGCTATACCAAATGCTGGAATTACAAAGAAAGGCAAAAACAACCTTTGTACTCAGGAGGGGGAGAAAGCATGCAAATAAATAGGTATGAATAAGATACCCACAGAGTAGAGAGAAGGTAACCTTAGAAGAAAAAACTCTAAGAACTAGATATTAAATAGCTGTCCTATATCTGATCTACATTGTGCATTGAGTACCTTTCAACTCTTTGTTTTGGGAATATGAGCCAGCTCAAAACTTTAGGTCCTTCTCCCCCAACCTCTTGGGATGAGGGGCCTAATGAATCAGAATTTGAAGGAAAAAAATAGCTTGACTCTTTTCTTCAGAGGCTAAGCTCCCCTCAAGACTGAAGCCAGGCCAGGAACATGGATCCTGAGGGAAATTACCTCAGTCCTCTAAGTCCAGCAGCAGTTTCATGTTATTACATTTCAAATAGTAGATCTTGTTTATTCTGATAAAAGTGGGGATGGCCTGAAAGACGAGATGCAGCATGGAGCAATGGAGATGGGGAGACTGGGAGTCAGAAGATCTGAAACCTTGCCCTGGGACCAACCCTAATTTAATGTGTGACCTTGAACACATCACTTTGTCTCTCTTGGCCCCATAGTTTCCTTATCTGTGGAATGAAAGATTTTGACTAGATGGTCTTGCTTTCACTTTCACCTCTAAAATTCTGTGGTCAAGTGATATTGAACAGACCAATTTCTTTTTACACTTTTTTTTTTTCAACTTACCCATGTGCATTAAAAATTCTTCCTAGGGAATGGGAGTCATGGTCCCAACTCAACAAGGTCAAGCCTTCCTAGTTTTCAGTGATCCACACCAACCATAAACACCATTAATTATGAATTGTCTCTATCTACTCCTTATCTTTCTGTTCTATTTGGCAGATAAAACCAAAGTGAAAATCAGAACACAGATATTATTAAATGGTCATTATATGCTATAAAGTAAAGCTAAACTTTTAATAAGGGCAGATTGTTTGAACAAGTTGCCAAGAGAAAAATAATAAACTACGTCTCTAAAATAATTATCGGTGCCATTTTACAAAGTTCAAACATGCCCACCAGAGTGGTATCCGTAACCTTCCCATGCTCTTCATTTAGCCAAGCACTGTGACTAGAATGTGACTGGCACATTGATTCATCCATTTTGCAGATCTAGAGAAAGCTCCTGTGAAGAAAGTACTGTCTGTAGTGGTTTAGAAATTATTACTCTATAGAATTTTAGAGCTGGAGGTGATTGAGTGGAAAGAACTGATAAGGCAAGCCAAGGAAAAGCAACAAGCATTTATAAGGCTCAAAAGAGATTAGGTGACTTGTCCGAGGTCACAGAGGAAGCAAGTGGTAGACACAGCATCTGAACACAGAACCTCTGATTCCAAAGTCAGTGTTCTGGGGCAGCTAGGTGGCGTAGTGGATAAAGCACTGGCCCTGGATTCAGGAGGACCTGAGTTCAAATCTGGCCTTAGACACTTGACACTTACTAGGGGTGTGACCCTGGGCAAGTCACTTAAGCCCCACTGCCCCACAAAACAAAAACAAAAACTAAAGTCAGTGTTCTTTCCAGCATACCACTTACTGTTATCCATGTGATTTTATCTATACCTGGAAAGAACTGATTTCTGTCAGTCTATATACAAGTTCACTTTGGCCTCCTCAAAGAGAGAAGAAGTCTTTCTCATTCCTGTTAGAGTGAATAGTTCTCTCCCATGATTTTCTCCTGGCAATAGCCTTCCAGCAATAGTCTTTTAGTCTTGACAGGTCAATCAATTAGCTAAAACTTATTAAGTATCTACCATATGCCAGGTACCATGATAGGTGTTGGGGATAAAAAGAAAAAAAAGAAATTCCCTGTCTTCAAGAAGCTTACATTCTATCAGAGAAAACAATACATACATATATCAACAAATACAAAATACAGTCAAAGTAAATTCAATGTTATTTGAAGGTGCGAGAGGCCCTAGCAGCGTGGAGAAAGGATCAGGGAAGGCCCCATCTAGGAAGGAGGTAGGTACACTTGGGTTGAGCTTGGAAAGAAGTCAGGGATTTCAAGAGGTGGAGATGAGAATGGAGGACCTTATAGGCATGGAAGAAGCTTGGGAAAAAGTATAGAATCAGGAGGTTGTCTGTGGATGGATAACTGCAAGCCAGGTTTGTGTGGCTATGGAAGGCATGAAGTCGGAGTCATAGGTTAGAAGCCTAAAAAAGTAGGCCGGAAACAGACTATGAGCAGGTGTTGCAAGCGGGAGTCACTGAAGTTTATCAGCCAGGGGAGTGAAGCAGTCAGACCTGGGGTTTGGGAAAGCTACCTTGGCAGCTGTGGAGGCAGGAAGAGCCACAGATCCTATTTTGTGCCACCCAGGTCTATATGTTCTCTCAGTTCCTGCATCATTCAGGGATTTCCTGCACTTGGATAATTTGGAATGGATTGTGAAAAAGAAGATGTTTGCTGACAAGCGACGGTCAACTTAACTTTGATACCTGGGCAGATAACAGAGGAGATGGGCAACCAGAGGCATCACAGAACCAACAAGTACCAGCTCTTGAGAGTCATTTGTTAAATTTTCAGTTGTGAGCATTTACACTTCAAAAATCTCTTGGTAGGGGGCAGCTAGGTGGCACAGTGGATAAAGCACCGGCCCTGGATTCAGGAGGACCTGAGTTCAAATCCGGCCTTAGATACTTGACACTTACTAGCTGTGTGACCCTGGGCAAGTCACTTAACCCTCATTGTCCTGCCCCCCCCCAAATCTCTTCGTGTTGCCAATCAGGCCTCAATTGATCGTTTTGGCTTAACTGAAAAGTGTGTTGGAGAGCTGGTTGTTAAATATTTACCATCACACCACTGGAATCAATCTATAGTAGAAAAACTCTAGCTTATCAATGATCTTTCTAAAATGTGGTGGTACCCAGAGCAGAAAAAAATGTACTTTAGATTTGGTCTGACCCAGGTATAATCCAATGGGAGAAATTTGTCCTGACAATATCCTTAGTTCTGGGTACCACATTTAGAAAGACATTGATAAACTGGAGGGGGGAGGAGATGGGCAAAAAGAGTTGGCTGTACAAGTGACCCTGGGCAAGTCACTTAACCCCTATTGCCCCACAACAAAAAAGAAAAAAGAAAAATAGTCAATAAACATTTATGTTGGGGCAGCTAGGTGGCACAGTGGATAGAGCACCGGCCCTGGAGTCAGGAGTACCTGAGTTCAAATCTGGCCTCAGACACTTAACACTTACTAGCTGTGTGACCCTAGGCAAGTCACTTAACCCCAATCGCCTCACTAAAAATAAATAAATAAATAAATAAACATTTATGTTTATGTCCCAGGCACTGTGCAAAATGCTAGGGATACAAAAAGAGGCAAAAGACGGTACCTGCCCTTAGGGAGCTTACAATCTAATGGGGGACCTACATACAGGGCAAATAAGAAACAATTAACCAAGAGAAGATGGGTTGGGAAAGGGTTGCTTCAAGACACTGGGGATGCTTCACCTGGAGAAGAGAAGGCAGGGGAAACATGGCAGCTATTATCTTCAAACATTTGAAAGGCTGTCATCAGGCAGAGGGATCAGGCCTCTTTTGCATGACCTCAGAGATTAAAGTTAGGAACACTGCATGGAAAATGCAGAGAAACATATTTCAGTTCAGAGTAAGGGCATGTTTCATTTTGTGTGTTTTTAAAAAATTGTCAATAAGTGCTGTCCCAAAATGAAATGGGCCTTCTAGAGAATTCTATACTCACAGTCAATAGTCCTGTTTAGGAGTTCAGCTCTCATTTCCTTCACTTCCTAGGTTTGTGACTGTGGGTAAGTCACTTAACTTCCCTGAGACAGCTTCCTGATCTACAAAATATATTAAGTCCCTACTATCTCTCAGGGTTGTTGTAAAGACCGTTATGTCTCTAAAGGGCTTTACAAACCTTAAATCCCTATACAGGTACAAATAGCTATTTTGTTTACTATTCTTCCTCTCTGTCCTTTTTTTCTCTTACTCTTATGTCCTAGGCTTGGCCCATGGGAAACAGAAACTGAACAGTTTGTTGATATTTGTACTAGAACAAGCAATTACACAATCACTTAAATTAAAGCTTGCCGTGGGATGAAATAAGGGTTTTCTCAAAAATATTTCCCGTCAGACCTCCCAGGGCTTTTCAAATATAACCATTTCCTGTTAGTGGGTCACTTGAGGGCAACTGATAACACTAGAAAGAACGTTGGTGTAGTTAAAGTATATTTGCTTGGACTCATGCAAATCATCTGATCAAGAGGACTCTACATTGAGAAGAGAGGAGAAAGGAGAAAACTGTCCAGATATATCTTTTGAACTACAAACCACAGAGAGTAGCAAGAACTACTTAGGACAAAGAATAGCAATGGAAAAGACAAGTAATTCACAGGAAGGCGTAGCTGAGCCAAGAAGAGAACCAGTAATAAAATCTATGACCTCAAATAACCACATACAAATTCACAAAGTATGCGGAATAAAGTGAGCTAGAAAGCCTAAGCAAATGTGGCTATATAGAAATCATGGTTAGACTTGGTGGGACAAAGGATAGTTGGCTCGAATGTGATGGAAGGATATAGTTTATTTATGGGAGGAAATCTAGGAACTGGAGTGTGGGGGGATCATGGTGAGATCTATTTGGATGAAAATTAATGGAAGGAGGAACAGAAGTGATATTGTTGTGGCATACAGACCACCTGGATGGAAGGACAGAATAGACCAGACATTTAGGAAACAGATTACAAACTCAGTATGAAAGCATAATATAGTAGTGATGGGTTTGGGGAGGGGAAGGGATGGAGAAATTCCAACTATTCAGACTACTGACAAAACTCTCTCCTTGACAAAAAGTGCTTGGCATATAGTAAGCACTTAATAAATGCTTGCTGGCTGACTGATGAATAGCTGCTGATAAATTTTTGACTTGCCTTAATGATAAATTTATGCTTTAAAAAGTAGAACAGGGGAGCATCTAGGTGGCACAGTGGATAAAGCACCAGCCCTGGATTTAGGAGGACTTGAGTTCACATCTGACCTCAGACACTTGACACCTACTAGCTGTGTGACCCTGGGCAAGGCACTTAACCCTCATTGCCCTGCAAAGAAAAAAAGTAGAACAAATGATGAGGGAAAATGTTATTCTGGACCCAATAGAAAGGAACAGGTGGCTGAATAAGAAATGGGACATTTGGAAGGAAGTGACCAATCTTAAAATTTCAGATGGAAGAGAAGAAAGAAAAAAATCCTAAAGTTTGGAACAAAAGACTTCAAAGCACTCAGAAGATTCTATGGTGAAAAATCCCTCAGGAGAAATAAGCCCAAGAATGCAATCCTGAATTAAACATAAATTATTTTTAATGAGAAAGAACAGGGAGTACTAGCCAAAGAGAGCAGTGTTGTTTCATGGGGTTGGAGGTTATTTATTCATCAACAGCTTAGATTTTTTTTTTTTTTAGTGAGGCAATTGGGGTTAAGTGACTTGCCCAGGGTCACACAGCTAGTAAGTGTTAAGTGTCTGAGGCCGGATTTGAACTCAGGTACTCCTGACTCCAAGGCCGGTGCTCTATCCACTGCGCCATCTAGCTGCCCCTAGATTTTTTTTAAAGTAATAAACATTTTTATTTATAGCTTTGAGTTCCAATTTTTATTCCTCTTTCCCTCCCTGAGACGGTAAGCAATCAGATATGGGCTATACATGAACAATTATGTAAAACATTACCATATTAGTAATTTTGTACAAGAATACTTGAATAAAAGAAAAAATGAAAGAAAGTGAAAAATAGCATGTTTCAGTCTGTGTTCCAGTAATATCAATTCTTTTTTTGGAGGTGGATTAGTATGTTTCATCCACAATCCTTTGAGATTGTCTTAGATCATTGTATTGTTGAGAATAGTTAAAGTCATTCACAGTTCTTCATCAAACAATATTTCTCTCTCTGTGCACAACCTTTTCTTGGTTCTACTCACTTTCATATACATCAGTTCATATAAGTCTTTCCAGGCCTTTCTGAAATCATTTTGCTTGTCATTTCTTATAGCATAATAACATTCCATCACCATCATATACTACAGCTTGTTTAGCCATTCCCCAATTGATGGGCATTGCTTCAATTTCCAATTCTTAGCCACCACAAAAAAGCTGCCATAAATATTTTTGTACAAATAGGTCTTTTTCTTTTTTGGGGGGATGTAACAGGTTTATATTTTTAAAAGAAGTATAGAAAATAGAAATCAGGATTGTAATAGAGGATGAACAAAAAGGATTGGGAAGGTCCTGTAAGAATAGTGTCAGAAGTACTAAAAATTATAATGACTAGCAATGGATGGATGCTAAGTACAAAAAAGCTTTGTTGAAAACAATGTCAGAGAAAATAGATTCAAAGAGGAGAAAGGGAAGAGATCAAAGAATGGAAGTGGTATGGTTGGGATGGGGGTAATGAATGGATGACAGAGAGGAGACAAAACTACTCAACTCCTCCTCAAGGAATATTATCTTTGGATTGAGAAATTTAGTACAGAAATGGTTAACCAGGGAATTGAAACTCAGGATGAAGGAAGAGTGAGCATTTAACAGAAAACCTTCCCATGAATTTGAAAGTCCTTTATTTCATTAAATATTCTTTTTTTTTTCACTGAAGGATTATATTCACTTTAGCTGGATTGTAATCCTAGTTCAAGTTCTTTAACATGGAAGCTGCTAAATTTTGTGTGATACTGACTGTGGCTCCATGATATTTAAATTGTTTCTTTCTGGCTGCTTGCGATATTTTCTTCTTCACCTGGGAGCTCTTTAATTTGGCTATAATATTCCTGGGAGTTTGCATTTTAAGATCTATTTCAGGAGGTGATCAGTGGATTCTTTCAATTTCTATTTTGCCCTCTTATTCTAGGATATCCAGGTAGTTTTCCTTGATCTTTTCTTGACAGATAATATCTAGGCTCTTTTTTAATCATGGATTCCAGGTATTTCAATAATTCTTATATTATCTCTCCTTGAACTATTTTCAGGTTAGTTGTTTTTCCAATGAGATATTTCACATTTTCCTCTATTTTTTACATTCTTTTGACTTTGTTTTTTTTTCTTAATGTCTCATGAAGTCATTAGCTTCTAGTTGCCCTATTCTCATTTTTAAGGAATTATTTTCTTCAGTCAGCTTTTGTACTTCTTTTTCCATTTGGTGAATTCTGCTTTTTAAGAACTTCTTTTCTTCAGGGAATTTTTACCATTGTGCCAATTCTGTTTTGTAAGGTGATTTTTTGTGCCTCTTTTACCAAGCTGTAAATTCTCTTTTCATAATTTTCTCGCACCACCATCATTTCTTTTCCCACCTTTTTTCTCTGCCACTCTTATCTCTTTCTTTAACTCTTCTAGGAATTCTTATTGGGTTTGGGTTCAATTAGCATTTTTTTCTTTGAGGCTTTTTAAATAGCTGTTTTCACATAGTTGTCTTCTGATTTCGTGTCTTGGTCTTCTCTGCCACCACAGTACCTTTCTATGGTCAAGCTCTTTTTTGGTTGTTTCTTGATTTCTCTGGCCTATTTCTTGACTTTGGACTTTATCTTAAACTTGGTCTCTACTCACCCTCGGGTAAGAAGTCACTGTCCTAAGCTTTAGGCTTTATTGTGCTGTAGTTTTCAGAGCTAGTTCTGGAGGGGGTGGGGTCTGCAATTTTTGGTGCTTCCAAGGTAGTATGATTGGGCAGAGGTGTGGTCTCTGCTCTCCTGATCTGTACTCTGGTCTTTATCCAGAAAGGGTCCCTGGTCCCCTGCAGCTGTAAGCACCAGTACTTCTCTTGGCTCTGAACTCTGACCAGGTTCCCAGTTCTCCTGTAGTTCTAAGTGCTTCTCTGTGGTAATAGACATTAGAAGTAGAAGGATATGAAAAAGTAGGAGGGTGGAGAAGATTCTCAATTCAGTGGGATACAGAGGAATCTGGTGTTAGAGGACTTTGGTTCAAAACCCATCTCTACTACTTATAACATTTTTGTTTCTGGACAAGTCACTTAATCTCATTGGGTCTCAGTTTCCTTATCTGTAAAATGTGGGGGCTTATATACATGTTATTGAAAGTCTCTTCCAGCTCTAAATCAATGGTTCTATGAACTCTGAAGCTATTTGACAGATTTATTTGGCACATATACTTTCTCCACAGCCACCTAGACCCTGAAAATAGTTATTGTACCTGTCCCCTTGGAGGCTGTTTTTTGTTGTTTGTTTGTTTGTTTGTTTGTTTTTGTGAGGCAATTGGGGTTAAGTGACTTGCCCAGGGTTACACAGCCAGTAAGTGTTAAGTGTCTAAGGCCAGATTTGAACTCAGGTACTCCTGACTCCAGGGCTGGTGCTCTATCCACTGTGCCACCTAGCTGCCCCTGGAGGCTGTTTTTACAGAAGGCCCTCTGTTCCCACTGTTCTTTCCCAACCCCTCCTAATGACTCAAATAATCCATATCTGAATTGCCTAATATTGGTCTGAGGCATAGGTTTATGATTTATGAAATTTCTTTTACAGCTCAAATGACTCAGGCCTCCTGGAGTAGATGGCTTATTTATTCCTGCTTGGGATACTGTGGAGAAATTCATTTCAGTTGTCATCCTTTTTGAATAATAACAAGTCATCCTAATAGTGCTTATGGTTTACAAAACACTTTCCTTAACAACCAAGTGAGGTATATAATGCCAAACTATAATCCCCACTGATCTCTACCTTTGCCTTCCCATCTTTCACCAATATGACTCATGTACACAGGATTGGGAAGAGTCTGATGGAAATGAGGATTCCCACACAGCCAATGTATTTGTTTTCTTTACTTGATTATATTTATTTGAGAGAAGTAATTGATGGTGGGGGAAATGGTGGATTGCAATAATAATGCCAAAAAATAGAAGAAGAAAAAGAAAAGAGCATCAATAAAACACTTCAAAGGGGCAGCTAGGTGGCACAGTGGATAGAGCACTGGGCCCTGGATTCAGGAGTACCTGAGTTCAAATTCAGCCTCAGACACTTAACACTTACTAGCTGTGTGACCCTGGGCAAGTCACTTAACCCCAATTGCCTCACTAAAAAAAAATAATAAAATAAAATAAAACACTTAAAGATACATGAAAAAAGCAGAAGGAAAGAGACAGAGCCAAATAGGGCAATTTTGTTTGAAATTGAATATGCACTTAAGAAAAAACAAACTAATAGTTCATAGTTTTCTTCCTTCCAATATAATCCTCTTTTCTTTGTTCTTTGTATACTAAAATCTTTATTTTTGTTAAGTTTATAATAAAAAAAAGAAATTAGGAATCCAAGATTCTACTACAAATGTAAGGAAACAACTCAGATAGGAGGTAGGTTTTCATTTACTCCTGTGTGAAGGGACATTTTATTACTTAACTGAAGGATGAGCTTTCTGGGGTCAGGAGCAAAAAAAAAAAAAAATGCCCCTAGGGCCTCCTCCTCCTACTCAACCACTGCCTGAACTCTTCCGTCCAGCAGGATAGAAATGAGTTAATAAATATGGACAAGCCTCATAGAGAAAAGCACTATGCAGGTCAGAGCACTCCAGTATTCTCCTCAGTATCACATCTACTTGTTAGAAAGCCCGGATGAGTATAGTAGCTTCAATAATGAATTTTCAGTCCTGGGTTCCCTCACTCCCTCAACTTTATTAGCTGGCCTCAGTGAATACAATCCCATTTAGACCACAAATACGCAGGGCATGTATTTCCTGACTGCTGGCTCCAATTATATGGTGTCGTAATAGTTTATACTGAGACTGTTTCACTTAAATTGAAAAAAAAAAAAAAAGATCTGGTGTAGAAAGTGCTCAGTTCAGAGCTTCCCACTACCCACCCCGTCCCTAATTCTTGCCAAGTCTAGGATGCTCCACCTTCCCCAGAAATACTCCGCCCCACTTAGGCTATGGTGAAAGAGAGGAAGGCTGAGAAGGAACTAGGTTGACACTGGGAGAGTTTTAGAGGAAAGCAGCTGAAGCTTGAAGAGGTTCCTCTTCCACTTACCCAGCAGAGTGAACCCTCTCAACTCATCTCTCCAGGGTGGAACCCTTTGGCTTACTTAGGGGTGGTTCTTCTGTGTTTTTCCTTTCTCTTTCTCTATGAGCAAGTTCTCTTATATCCCCCCATTTTTTATCTTCACTTAAAAGGGAGCTGGGAAGGAGAAGATTTTGGGCTGCCATGCTCTTCACCGTCACTTGCTGTGAGAACCCCAACACAAGGGTGAGTGAGTTACTTGTGAAGTGGGTCTTAAGGGGCAAGGACAGCTAAAAGAGTGTGTGTGTGTGTGTGTGTGTGTGTGTGTGTGTGTGTGTAATGGGAGACAAATCTGGAGGAAAAAGAGTCAGGAAGGACTCCCTGAAGGGACATCTGGTGTTTTTACTCATTCTGCTTATTACTGTTACCTAGAGTTTGGGTGAGGGAAGCTTCGGGATGGTAGAATGAGATAATCACTACTCTGGATGTGATCAGTAAGGAGAATGGAAGAATGGGATTCATTGTTACCTTTCTTATGGGATTTCATTTTCCAATACTTGTCACCCGCTGTGACTAAATGAAAGGGGGAAAGAGCTAAACAATAGACCAGGTGACCAAGGATCTGCAATTCTTGAGGAGGGGAAAACAGAATCTCTAAGGACACTATGTAGTAATCAACTGACGAGGTAACAGCATTCATGTGGCACAATGGAAGGTAGGGGTACTTACTGTGTATACAACCATGGTCAACTTATAACCTCTTTAAACCTCAGTTTCTTCTCTTGTAAAATGTGAATAATGACACCTATATATCTATCTCAGAGTTATATCAAACTAAGTCATTAAAAAAATTTTTGTCAGGGGCAGCTAGGTGGTGCAGTGGATAGAGCACCAGACCTGGATTCAGGAGTACCTGAGTTCAAATCCAGCCTCCGACACTTGACACTTACTATCTGTGTGACCCTGGGCAAGTCACTTAACCCCCATTGCCCTGCAAAAAAAACCAAAACCAAACCAAACCAAACCAAACCAAAACCAAAAAAGTTTTGTCAACATACCTTTAAAATACTATAGAAAAAAAGCCATCTAATATAATATTTATTTAGCACCATGCTAAGAAACAAAAGAATAAGGAATGTTTCCTGACAATAAGAAGTTCAAAGTCTAGTTGGGGCCCCATCTGAGGTACAAACTGATATCCTGATCCCTATGAGGTAATGAGTGGCCACTCTGTGTGTTAGGGCTAGATATAAAGGCTGGTGAATCATTTGAATGACCAGTTAGGCTGGCACTTCTACTTTCTTCTGCCACATCACTTCCATGAACTTAATTGTTTTTTTATCCTGTGTTTACACTCTTTAATATAATTTTTCAGACATCTTTCTGTAGTGAAATTAGTACACAAAAGCCTCATGGTCTTGAACAGGGTCTTGATCTCAGCATGTGACTTAGAGTATTACCCCTCCCAGAAAGGTCTGCATTTTTATTGGTTTTTAAAAGCATTTTTTACTATTTATAAGGCTCCATGCTTCACACTGTGGAAGAGACCAAGCAAGAGGCTATAGTAAAAGACCTTGAAGTCAGCCAACCCTAATCCAAGTCCTAACACTATTGTTCACTATTGTTCACAAGTTTGGTGCCTCAGCTGCTCTTTTCTTATATGAAAAATGATGGGGTTCAAGCAGATTATCTGCTCTGAATTCATATTTACTTCATGGCTTAAGGTTTGCCAAGAGGTTTTTACAGACACCTTCCCATTTGAATCTCATCTCCCACCTCCATGCCTTTGTATAGATGATCTCCCGGGCCTGGAATGCATTCCCTCCTAACCTCTTTTCCTAGTTCCCCTTCCTTTAAGACATTGCCCAGACACCATATTCTGCATGAAACCTTTCTTGATTTGTCCAACTGCTAGAGTCTTCCCTCCCAAACTATGTAGCAAACTGCCCCATCTTTCTTTTCTTTTGTTGTTGTTTTTGGGTTTTTTTGGTGAGGTAATTGGGGTTAAGTGACTTGCCCAGGGTCACACAGCTAGTAAGTGTCAAGGGTCTGAGGCTGGATTTGAACCCAGGTCTTCCTGAATCCAGGGGTGTTGCTCTATCCACTGTGCCATCTAGTTGCCCACCCCCATCTTACTTTGTAGGTATTTTCTTCATATACATACCACCTTGCCCCCACTGAAGGCCAACTAGGCTATAGTGTACTCCTCTCCCATGGTTTGCCATTACCCCCTTTTTTCCAAGGCAATTAGGGTTAAATGACTTGCCCATGGTCATACAACTAGCAAGTGTCAAGTATCTGAGGCTGGATTTGAGTTCAGGTCCTCCTGACTCCAGGGCCAGTGCTCTATCCACTAACCTACCTAACTGCCCCTCTACTCCCCTTAAGGTGATTGGGAGTGTCTAAACTCTGTGGATACCTCCAACCCCCACCAATATTGTTTTTTCAGTTGTAGAGGGGTGGTCCCCTGCACTCCAGATCAATTTAGCCACTGCTGAATTAATTAGATTTGACAAAGACATATTTACTTCAAAGGTATAAAATATGCTTATAAACATCTTAGCTTGGTTCCTTCCTCTGGAGCAGAGTTCTAGTCCCAAGTCCAAATCCCTCCCCTCCCCTCCAGCCCAGACTTGGGTCCCAGGCACCCTGGCTTCTCAGGCCTCCTCTGCCAGATTGGCTGGCTACAACAACCCACTTGGAAGGCTGACCCCAACTCCTGGGGCCAGTGTGGATCACCAGTGGCACCTGAAACTAAGCAGGGCAAACAGCATAGAACAGACACGAACCCCTGCCCCGTCCCCCCAGGTCCCCTTTTCAGAGCCTATGTTAAAGAGAGGTAGCAGGGAAAGGAAAAGTTCTACCTTTTATTTTATGCATTTAAGAACAGAATGCTAAGAAATGATCCATAGGATCCACAGCACAGAAAAGGTTAAGTATCCCTGGGTTAGAGTTAAGGAGTAGAAGAGGGCTGATGATATTTGGAGGTGTGAAGTAGGGGGAGGGATGAGGGAGCCCAAGATGCCTGGTTAGATTGTCTTCTGCTGAAAGACAGTGGTCCCGGAGAGATGTAGGGGGTCTGAAGAGAGAAGAAAGGGCTTAGAAAAGTCACAGAGGGGAGCCATTACATACAGCAGAAGCAGCAGCAGCAGAGGCAGCAGCTGAAACAGATCAGACTGCTGAGGTCAAAGAGGCCTTCCAGCTGTTTGCACGGGGTATGGAAAGATCTTATACAGCCATTGTGGGGAGGTGATGCAGGCCTTGAGCCAGAATCCCACCAATGCTGAGGTGCTCAATGTCTTAGGGAATCCTAAGAGTGATGAGATGAATGTGAAGGTGTTGGACTTTGAACACTTTCTGCCAATGCTGCAGACCGTAGCAAAGAATAAGGACCAGGGCACATATGAAGACCATGTAGAGGGGCTTCAGGTGTTTGATAAGGAAGGGAACAGCACAGTCTTGGGCATGTCCTTATCACTCTGGGTGAGAAGATGACCGAGGAAGAAGTGGAAGTGTTGGTGGCAGGGCATGAGGATAGCAACGGTTGTATCAACTATGAAGAGCTAGTCTGGATGATGCCAAATGGCTGAGAACAAAAGTCCCCTTTCCACAAAGAATCCCCTAACTTTCTCAGTGTGAAAATGATTCTCTCACCCCTGAAGCAACTAACTATATTGTCAGGCTTACTAACATCCTTCCTTCCACCTCCCACCACATGTCCTCTTTGGCCTACCTGCTCTCTGCTTTCACCAAATTAAACTTGCTAACTGCTCCTAAAAAAAAAAAAGAAAAGAAAAGTCACAGAGAAGAGCTGGATAGAAACTCAATCAGGGAAGGATAGTGGAATTTCTCTACATTAATGGGAGCCCGGTAGAGATGAGAGAACCTGAATTCGTGGTGGACCCAGTCGACATGGTTACATGTCTGCCTCTAGCGGGGTTGAACAACACCCTAGTAGAGGCAGAGTTCTACTACTATCATTGGCTTCATGTCCTATTCCTGGAAGCCCTGGATATCTCAGGTTCCAAAGCCTACCTCTCCGACCTAATATCCTCATCCTACCTAGGGCCCTCTGAGTGGTGCTCAGAGTTTGTTAGGTCATGCCTTGCTTTCTTCTCTCTCCCCACCCACAAATGACTCATGGGTTCAAATCCTGCCTCAGACACTAGTGTGATGCCGAGTAAATGATTTCATCTCTTTGGGTCTGTTTCCTCATCTGTAAAATGAGGGGTGATTTATGAACCAAATGCCAAGGAATAGGCATTAGGAGTATAATTCACAGCATCTCTGGAGAATTTGTGCATACTCCTACGAGTTAGTGCTGTATGTATTCTGTATTCTCTACATTCGTTTGTGTTTTCCTCTATGTTGCTTAGTATATAATCCTTTGTCTTTTCTGGTGTCCTCCAGACCTGACTTTTCCTGAGGGAGGATATTACACCTGCTGGTTCTTTTGTATTGCCTAGGGTCTAGAACAAGGGTTTCTGGGCAGGGAGGGCACTCAATCAAAGTTTGACTTGGTTCTTACAGAATGATGTCCTGCCAAGTCCCAGCATGAAAGGCAAAAGCAAGAATCAGAATGGACAGACCCAGCATCACAACCACAGCAATGTGGCCTACGGTATAACAGATGTCCCACCCTGGTACCTCTGCATCTTCCTGGGGATTCAGGTAAGACCATCAGACCAAAAAAAAAAAAAGCCAACCCAAAACCAACCGTGGAATTCAACATTGAAAAAACCTGCCCCTCATCAAAATGATTTTTTTTTTGACTGGTTTGACCATCCTAAAAATTGAACTGGTCTGGACATCTAGACACAGCAACAAACTCAGGCTTTGTCAACACTGCTCTTTTTTTTAGGGCAATGAGGGTTAAGTGACTTGCCCAGGGTCACACAGCTAGTAAATGTCAAGTGTCTGAGGCTGGATTTGAACTCAGGTCCTCCTGAATTCAGGGCTGGTGCTTTATCCACTTCACCACCTAGCTGCCCCCACTGCTCTTAATATATTGTAGTGTTCTTGAGTAACAAGCAAAGCTATCATTTTGCTGTCACAGAAATAATATACAATTGTGGTTTGTCCTTCCCTGACCATGATAACGATGTGATTTTGAAACCTCAGGGAAAGTGATGGAAGGTGGAGATAGGCTTGTGGTTGGCAAAGCTGTTAGGGTATTGGACCTGGAGTTGGCAAGACTCAAGTTCATATCCTGTCTCAGACACTTCCCAGCTGTCCGGCCCTGGCAAGTCACCCAACCTCTAAGTCTCAAGCAATCAATAAATAAACATTTATTAAGCTCCTACTATGTGCTGGGCACTGTGCCCCAGTATCTTCATCTGTAAAATGGAAATCATAATAGCACTTGCCTCCCAGGATGATGAGATTCAAATGGGATAACATAGAAAGCACTTTGCAAACCTTAAAGTGCTAGTGGTGGTGGTGGTGGCTAAACTGATCACAAAGTAGGCTTGGCAGCAGAGAATGGAAGAAGGGGTTGCCATACCTGAGCCTGTTTTCTAGAATGGCTCAGTTTTTATGTGGTGCTTGTGAGGCTAGTATTGGAGATGGAATGCTCATATAAACCAATTAGCTTTGCTCAGGAAAAAAAAAATGATGTTGGGTGCAGAGTGCTCACTGAGTCCTGAATGAGCAGCAAGTCAGCAAATGCTAGCTGAAGATCTTCATTCCCGTGAGACGTCTCAGTTTGCCTCGTTGCCACCACTAGGAAAACAATTTCAGGAGGATATTCCTCTGATGTGGTCTTTAGAAAAAAAAATATATATATATGTATATGATTCAAGGGAGGAGACGAGTATTCATTAAGCCCTATAGTGTCAGACGCTGGGCTAATATGATCTCATTTCATCTTCATCTTCATCTTCACAATGACCCTGGGAGGCAGGTTCTATTATAATCCCCATTGTACAGTTGAGGGAATTGAGGCAAAGTGAGGGGAAGTAACTGGCCTAGGGTCATATAGCTAGCAAGTCTCTGAGGCTGGATTTGAACTCAGGTTTTCCTAACAGCAAGCCCAGCTTTTTCTCCCCATTGCTCTACCTCCCAGGTGAGGAAATCCCCCGAGGAAAAGATCCTTCATCCTGATCCTTTAGATGTCCAGCTCTCCTCATACCCTACCCCACTGTGATCTACTCACCTGTTTTTCCCCAAAGCTACATTTTCTGATGCTGGGAAATTAGGGCAGACCTCAGCAAGCAACAGGAAAGGATCCAGGCAGATGATGGTCTGCATTAGGAAATGTGGTGATGGGGAAAAAGTGGGTGGGTCTGTTAGTCTCCAGTTTCCAGCCATCCCTTACTTGATCTATCCTTATTATTATTCAGTTGTGTCTGACTCTTTGTGACTCCATGGACCATACTCATCCATGGGGTTTTCTTAGCAAAGAGACTGGAATGATTTGCCATTTCCTTATCCAGTGGATTTAGGCAAATAGAGGTTGAGTGACTTGACCAGGATCACAGAGCAATTAAGTGTCTGAGGCTGGATTTGAACTCGGGTCTTCTTGACTCCAGGCTCAGAAGTCTATCCACTGAGCCTTCTAGCTGCCCCTTGTACTATCCTACCTCCCAACTAAACCTTGGTTTTGACAGTTCCTATTATGTTCACAGGAAAGGGAGCAACACTAGATTGTTCATGCCATTCTCTTCTCTCTTCCCGCAGCATTATCTTACAGCCCTGGGAGGGATCGTGGCTGTGCCTCTCATCCTGGCCAAGGACCTGTGCCTGCAGCATGACCCCTTGACCCAGAGCTACCTCATCAGCACCATGTTCTTTGTCTCTGGCATCTGCACTCTCCTTCAGGTCCTTTTAGGGGTCAGGTAGGCTAACACTTCCTAACAAGAGCTCACCACCCTGCCTTTATCCCCAGGGACAGGCACAGGGTATGTAGGGTTGGCTCTGCCACCCAGAAAAACAGTGAAATGAATTCTTCCTACTCTAGCCCGCTTCAAGACTGTGAGGTGGGATATTGGCTCCTTGAAGTCAGGCACTGCCTCACTTTTCATATTTGCATCTTCAGTCCCTAGCACATAGTAGGGACTTTGTAAATGGTTGCTGATTGATTTAGTGCCTCTCCACACTCTCTTTCTATGTTTCTACTCTTTGGACATTTCTCTTCCCAGGGTTTCAGGGACCCAAAGCTTCCCATAGATTCCTCACAAGCCAATCCTAGAACCAGAAAAAGACAAGATGCCACTAAGGTTGGTCTTCCTCCTACACATCTCCCCACCCACCCAAGCTCTTCTTTGGGAATAGGACCCAGTAGCAAATTCAGCTGATTGAATTTAGGTAAGCAGTATTAAGCAATGGATGAATCAGCACTGATTAGTACCTACTGTTTACTAGCCACTGTGCAATGTACTGGTGATAGAAATACACAGAAAGAAACTGTCCTTAGACCCAGTCTTATCTCACAGCTATCATCACTACTTGTGCCCATCTGGGAATACAATGTCATTAAAGTAACTGAGTCATGACCCCAGACAGAAACGAATACCACTGGACACCTCCTCCCCAGCCCCTAAAACTGCTACACTGACAACTCAGAGGGAGAAGGCAAAAGGGGAAGAAGCTTATATCCTCTAGCTTCTCCCTCTTCTTAGTTGTCATTCTAACTTCTCTGACTTAGGATACTCCTCCAACTAAACCTCTAGGATAAGCCACCCTGGAAGGTGGTTGCTGCTTCTTGACTATTACTAACAGGTTCTAGTATATGGATCCCGTATGACTATAACTATCACCCACAAGCCCCCACTAGTGTGTTTACCTTTAATAGTCAGTGAACACCAAGTATAAGACATCCCCTTGTCTCCGAAACAAAAAAGGGTGTTCTCTTCTGCAAGTATAGGTAGTACCAGTGGGAAGAGCAGGCACATGTGTAGAGTATGTGAGTAATGAGGCACACACATAAGGAACAGATGTGACTTCATACAGTAGAAGTATGTACAATGTCCACTTCTCATGAGGTCCTTGCACTTCTCCTCTTTGCTGGTCTGGGCTTTCTTCTCAATGGGAAGCTGTAGTCTCCACTATCTCCAGCTTCAGACCCAGTTGCAATCCTCAGCCAGGGTACTGATATGTGCTTTTAGAAAGAGTAAGGACCCTTGCCCTGAGGTTGGCAGAAGCTTCTTAGCTCTGCTCTCTTTGGGGTCTACTACCTCCAAGGAAGAGAGAAAGGTTATCCTGACAAGCTAGTGCTCTGAAGTTTAACTTTTCTTTTAGTCATTCTTCCCAGAACAAGCCGGGGTGTTCCTTCAGCAAGAGAGCTCACTCTTACTTATGGTGACTAGCCCATACACTTCCCAAATCTTTGTCTCTGCAAGCCACAACTAGGAAATAGTCCTTTGCCTAATCACCAAGCAGCTTTGGAGTTCAGGGTTCTGCAGTTTTTTTAAATCATTAAGTTCCTCTTTTTGGTATATGCAGGTGGGTGAGGTGGAGTTGGGAAGGGAGGAGAGAAGATACAGTCTATATGCTGGGGAGGAGCAAAGGGGGAGAAACACAATAGCCTAGTACAAGGGCAAAGGCAAAACCTGGGTTCAAATCCTGGCTTTACTACTATAACCTAGCCTAAGTCACTCCCCCTCATTATGCTTCAGTTTCCTTGTTAAATGAGAGAGTTGGGTTAGATGACATCTGAGGACCCTTCCAACTCTAAGGCTACAACCCTAAATACATAGGTTAAAAAGACACACTTTTTTTTTTTGGTGAGGCAACTGGGATTAAGTGACTTGCCCAGGGTCACACAGCTAGTAAGTGTTAAGTGTCTGAGGTCGGATTTGAACTCAGATACTCCTGACTCTAGGGCTGGTGCTCCATTCACCTAGCTGCCCCCAACGCACATTATTTTAAGAAGGGAGAGAACGTCAAGTGCTTAGCTTAGTGTCTGGTACAGAGTAGGAACTTCATAAAATCTTGTTGACTTAAAAGCAGGAAGGATTGAGGGAACATTCCAGAAGCCTTGAAGAAAGATATGAATTCGGAGAGATGGAGGTGAAGAGAGAATAGATTCTAAACATCGGAGACTGCTTCCATGAAGATGTAGAAATGGCAGAGGGAAATCCTGGCGGTAGTTCAGTTTGCTTGGAATGCAGAGTGTGGAGAAGGGGCAGGATATTCAATAAGCTTATAAAAGGAGGTTGGGGTCAAACTGTGTAAGACCTTAAATGATAGACTGAAGAATTCATACTTTGCCCTAGAAATAGTTAGGAGCCACTGAAGACTTCTGAGAGGGAGGGGATCTTCTCTCAGAAGTCGGGATCTCAGAATTAGAAGGGACATCAGAGTTCATCTCAGCCCCTGAAGCCTGGTCCTGACCAAAGATTCCCTCCATAGCTCATTGCCTTTCCATTTTTGGATAGCTCTAATGGGGAAGATGCTATCCCTTACATTGCAACTAGAGTTTCCACTTCTTGCGCTCAGTTTTGCCCCTTGGAAGCCAAGGAGAACAATTCTGGTCTCTTTTCTTTTTCTTTCATTCTTCCTTTCTTTCATTCTTCCTTTCTTTCCTTTCTCTCTCTCTTTCCTTGTCTCTTTCTTTTCTTTCTCTCTCTTTTTCTCTCTCTCTTTCTCTCTCTCTTTCTTTCTCTTTCTCTCTTTCTTTCTCTTTCTTTCTTTCTTTCTTTCTTTCTTTCTTTCTTTCTTTCTTTCTTTCTCTCTCTCTCTCTCTCTCTCTCTCTCTCTCTCTCTCTCTCTCTCTCTCTCTCTCTCTCTCTTTCTTTCTTTCTTTCTTTCTTTTTCTTGGGCAATGAGGGTTAAGTGACTTGCCCAGGCTCACTCAGCTAGTAAGTGTCAAGTGGCTGAGGTCAGTGATTTACTTTTTTTGGGTGGGGCAATGAGGACTAAGTGACTTGCCTAGGGTCACACAGCTAGTAAGTTTCAAGTGTCTCAGGTCAGATTTGAACTCAGGTTCTCCTGAATCCAGGGCCAGTGCTTCATCCACTGTGCCACCTAGCTGCCCCAACAATATGTATATTTTAACACTGGCTTTCTGGAGAACAAAATCATAGAATCCCAGAACTGGAAAGGTACTTTCAAATTGTCTAGACAAGTGATATCAAACGCAAATAGAAACAAATCCCTTCAGGCTGCATGTTGACTTAGAAAAGCACAAATTAACATCACATATGTCACATTATCTTTATATTCATTTTGTTAAACATTTCCCAATTACATTTTTTCTTTCTTTCTTTTTTTTTTTTTTTGGTGGGGCAATGAGGGTTAAGTGACTTGCCCAAGGTCACACAGTTAGTAAGTGTTAAATGTCTGAGGCCAAATTTGAACTCAGGTCATCCTGAATCCAGGACCGGTCCTTTATCCACTTCGACACCTAGCTGCCCCTCCCAATTACATTTTAATCCAGGGGAGGGCAGAGCAGAGAGCCTGTTAACTATGAGTTTGACATGTCTTGAGAGTAGCACAACAGTGGGCAATAATCCCGCAGTGCCAGGGTTTCACTGTTCCTAGCACAGACACTTTGAAAAGAATAGGGATGTACTGAAAAGGTTTTGTCAAGATTCTGTGACTCACTTTGCACCATCTCTTGAGTACTGCCTAGTCCTTTGATATTCCATGTCTAAGTAAGATGTCAGGCAGTCTGCAGCATAGCTTGATATATGAGGTCTTTCTAGGAATTCATATAGCACAGACACAGAAACAGAGGAAAAGTCACCAGATTCCCCCATAGTTGTACCACTCTGACATGAAGAGGTCTCACCTTACTCTCTGGCTATTCCTCCTGCAAACACACCTTTCCCTCTTCTTATTCTTCCTGCAAATTATTCTCCTTTATTCCTCCTGCAAACACAGTGTAACAGTCAGTTTATGGACATGAACTTGAACTCTCCCTGCTTTAAAATGAATTTTGTGGAAGAGAGGTTTGTGCCCTTGCTGTGGGCTGGCTATCAGTTACTGTCTTCCTGTCCCCACAGCTCAATTGCCCTGCCTCTTCAAATGTGCTAATATTGCATCTGTTTGGATTTCCCTCACAGACCTAGATTCGGACATTCTCCTTAGTTGACTTGATGGATTATCCAAATCATAATGGAAATAGTGGCTTTTGGTATGAAGATGTGAATGTAGGAGCAGACAGATGCTGCTCTTAGGGACTTAGGTTTAAGATATTTTAAGATTAGATCTACAAAAGACAGATAAAATCGATCTGGAAAGGTAGACAACAGAAGGGAGAGGATATGGACTTTGTCTTTTGGGAAAATTTATCTTGTATCATTAAACTGAGTAACTGGTCTCAGCTTAAATTGTTTCTATGAGTCAGTATTGGGACTGTAGGTGGGGTTGAGTGCTGTGGACAGACATATGGCACAAAACATCGGGACTGGTAGTATTCCGGTCGTCAGGAATCAGGAGGGCACAGACAGCAAAATACAAAGCGATATATATGGTCAAATTTAAATCCATCCAACAAGCATTTATCTATTTATCCATTTATATATTCATCCTTGTTACAACTTTTTGTAACACCAGGCTAGAGGTGAACAGGCATATTTATTGATAACTATCTGGAGAGTTGGGGGGGGTAGATAAAAAGGGGCCATAGAAAAAGGATGCAATATAAGGTCCCCCAAAATTCCTAGTCATCCCTCAGCTTCAGATGGGGCCTATCCCATGAACCAAACCAAGCAACTTCCCTTCTTCTTCCACCCACATGCCTTAGAAAGAGAAAGTCTTCTGTCAATCTGGAGCCAAGGCACAACAACCACGATCCTGATAGAAGAAAGGTTTGGAAATGGGGGGGTGGAGGGAAATGCAGCTGGTCATCAGGACACTTCTAACTCTCCCAGACATCCAGGAGTCACAGGTACTGTCAGGAAAAAGGCCAAGAAGGATGCAGTATCATCCCTAGGATGACATGATCAGTAGCAGGTTCCCCAAAGGGGACCTAAGCAAGTATTGAGCACCAAGGTGTGTGTTTGTTGAGGGCAGAGGTATTAACCTGTTGTGTGCCAGGCCCTAGGACAGATATTGGTTTACATTCTATGGAGGGGAAAGTCAAAAGACTGAGTAGGGAGGTGATACAAATGGGGCAGAGAAAGGAAGTTGTAAGAACAGATTAGAGTTACCAACACCCAGGAGACTTTGATAATTATCTGCCAAGAATCTGTTCATTTAGGAACCACTCCCCAGGTGTGGCTGGTTGAGAACTTGCTGGCAGATTCAGGTGAGTGGTTGCATCTGACTCGAGTTCAGATATAGGCAGGGATGGTGGTAGGTCTTAATAACATGCCAGCTAAAGATAACCCTCATTGCAATCTCTATCCCTGACCTGTGCTGAGGAGAGGTTGGAATGTAGTCAGTCCAAAAATGAGCTGCAAAAATGCACACAGGTGTAAATGCTTAGCTAATTGTTTCCCAGAAGGATCAACAGAATGCTATTTTCAGCTTGTCTTAGGTGCCTGAACAAAAGAAACACATTAGAAATACTTTCTAAACTGGTTCCTCGGCAAGGTAGACAGCCACCACCCCCACTTATTTGGAGCTCCTTGTTATTAATAGAAGCTCACATTTGAATAGTGCTTGGAGGTTGTAAAGCATTCTTCTGGCCACAACCCTGACAGATAAGTCACATCTTGTGACTTGCCCATTAGTTATATAGCTAATAACTATTAAAGCTGGAATTCTAACTCATGCTTCCGATTCTAAATCTTATGCTACCCAGAGGCAGCTAGTGGTGTAGTGGGTAGAGGGATGGACCTAGTCAGGAAGACCTGGGTTAAAATCCACCCTTTCTAGCTGTGTGACCCTGGGCAAGTCACTTCACCCTGTTTGCCTCAGTTTCCTCATCTGTAAAATGAGCTGGAGAAGGATATGGCAAACCACTCCAGGATCTCTGCCAAGAAAATCCCAAATGGGGTCAGGCAGCACTGAAATAACTAAACAACAATCCTAGACAAGTCGGTCACTTACCCTCTGTTGGCCTCATTTTGCTCTATTGTAAAATGGAGATGATGATAATAATGCCTACATCACAGGGTTGTGAGGCTATTTATGAAGTGCCTGGCACATGTCAGGCACTATACTATATAAATGCTTAGTCCTTTCCTTTCCTTCCTTCCTTATGCTGCCCATTACAGTATTCTATCTGCAATGGTCGTTTAAGACTTTGGCCAGCTCTGATGGTCTCCATCCCGTCTTCTGTATTCAGGTGACTGCCTGAGAAAGAAGACTGGGCTTCTGCCAGCCCCAAATTGAGAGCTTCAAAATTAAGGGCCTTTGTTTTGGCCTCTAAAGCCTCTGGGATTTATTCATCTCTCTGACCCTCTATTCTCCAATATCTGGTTCGGATAGTCTTGTCCCCAGACTGGCAGATGATTCCTTAATCATGGGTTGTCTATGTTAAGGAAAGAGAATCCAAGGAATGTTTGAGCTGAGAAAAACCTTAATAATCATCTCATCCAACTCTCTCATTTCACATTTTATAGATGAAGAAAATGAAGCTTAGAGAGAGTAAGATGACCTATACAGGGTCATATGATTAGGTAATATCAGAGCCAGAACTAATATCCAGGGCTCCCAACTCAGCTGAGTGCCCTTTTCAAATCTGAGTGGCAAATCTGCTTTCTGCCTGTGCTTAAGGCAATTGCCCCCAAACAGACTCAGACCTTCTCCCTTCTACTTGCCTCACTTGCCCTGCCCCAGGAGGAATAGTTGGGTGGGATATTAGTTTTTCCAGTCAAATCCCCTTGAGTTCCATGATGGCTCACAGAGAAAATAATGAAGACCTAATTCCAACAAGAATATGAAGTCATCAACATGTATTGTGTACCTTTGGTAGACTATATTAGATGGTACAGGAAGTAGAAAATAAATAGAAGACACAATTTGATTTCTGCCCTTAAGGACCTTAACAATCTTTGGAAAAGTTCATGGAAAAAATCCACATGAAAATGAATGGTAAAAGAGGAGTTAATGTTACAGAAGTAACATCAACATTAATTCAACAAGAGTGTAAATTCCAGAGAGCAGGGACTGTTTGGGTTCTTGAACATAATAGGTGCTCAATAAATATTTGTTGAATTGCATTGAAAATGAAGAAAGCCTAGGAATGTGGGTTTGTTTTAGATTTTCTGGTGGCATTGTCTGAATATTTCTCTCAAGTGTTTATCTGTTTAATGCCAATACTTTCCTGGGGGTGCTATATATAAGGCTGAACATCCTGGAATACCAAAAAGCCAGAAAAATTCATATGACAGTAACCCAAGGGCAATGGAAAGACATATAATGAACTTTAGTAACCTGTAGCATATTATCAACAAGGATAATGAGTTGCATACAAGAAATGGTTTGAAAGACATTATTGAGAAGAGATAGCACAGAATAAAAGGATCTCAGAATTGGAAGGAAACTAATTTATGACCAGAAAAGAAGGAGGGCTGACTCTGTAGCAAGAATGAGTGATTACAGGTTGATTGGCTATTAGCACCTAGTTCAACCTCCTCATTTTACAACTGAGGACCAGAGAGAGGAAATGGCTTGCAGGTGGGTGGAGAAGTGAATTGAGTACTAGGACTGGAGTCAGGAAAGTCTCAGGCACTTCCTAGTTGTAAGACCCTAGGCAAGTCACTTAACCAGAGTCTGTTTTTCTCAGTTTCTTCAACTGTAAAGTAGAGAAAATAATAGCACCTACCTCACAAAGTTGTTGTAAGGATCATATGAGATAATATTTGTAAAGGGCTTAGCACAGTGCCTGGCACACTATAAGTATGTAAATGCTTGTTCCTTTCTTTTCTCCTCTCCTCCCTCTCCTCTCTTCAATTTTTCCTTCCTTCCTTCCTTCCTTCCTTCCTTCCTTCCTTCCTTCCTTCCTTCCTTCCTTCCTTCCTTCCTTCCTTCCTTCCTTCCTTCCTTCCTTCCTTCCTTCCTTCCTTCCTTCCTTCCTTCCTTCCTTCCTTCCTTCCTTCCTTCCTTCCTTCCTTCCTTCCTTCCTTCCTCCCTCCCTCCCTCCCTCCCATGGATGAATAGCACAAATGAGGCATTAATGTCCTTGAAAAGAACAAGGAGAGGGTTTCTACCATATTAGGTGTGTCCTATGGAGGATTTGTGGGAAATCATGAACAAGAACTGTGTAGGATAAGAAAGTATAGAAAAGTCGTAAATTGCATTGCTGGAGGGAGTACCCACACTGATGAAATCAAGGATCTTTCAAAGTATCAAGGTTAATGGATGACTCTAGATATCTAAAAGAGAGTAAAAACAAACTGATAACAGAGAAATAAGGAGCCTAGACTGAGTAGCAGGAGCCTGCCAAATAGAAATTATTTTACAATTTGGGTGATAAACAGTACTTAATGATCATGTTGAGATTAACCAGGAAGAAGCTGGAGTTACAAGAAGAATTTTACAAGTTTTTTTGGGGGGGGCAATCACATTTCATTAAGTCATATTACATGATTAAAAGGAAAAGATAGAAGAAGTACAAAGTTACTGATTTGTGATCAGGAAAGTTCCTAGGGATGGAATAGAAAACCACCTTCCTGTTTTGCTGGAATGTATCTACACCTACCTTCCCCCAATACTTCCTGTATCTGCTCACTGACCTTTGAAATTTCTAGGGGGGCAGCCAGGGAGGGGAAAGGACCTTTCATTTCACAATAGGGTTGGACAAACAATACAAACATTGTGAGAGAGATAATACTGGTTGATTGAGATGTATAAATGATAGTATAAACGACTAAATTTGGGTGTAGTGGTTAGGAGTTACTGTGAGGGTACTTTTGTATGCCACGCTGGATCTGGCTAAGGAAACCAGGCCCAAAATGAGGCTGCTTTGTATCTGAGAGCAGTCAGGCTTTGGAGTTCCCTAGTGTGAGATCTTTCAAAACATTATCCATGGGATTTTGTTCCTGATGGTCTATGTGGTAGCTTCATCAGTCCTTCTAGTTTCCATTCCCATCATCATCACCAGTAGCAACCATTTCTCAGCTCTCAAGGCATAGGGAGAGCCACTTTAATGTATGGGCCTCAGTTGAATTGAAACCACATCAGATGTGCACCAATCCCCACCAAATATCAGAGGGGTGACTGCAAGTTACACAGAAATGGGCACCATCACAGACTGAAGGAAGTGAGTAGTCATCCTGCTGTGCATAAATGAGTGCTAAGGATGTTTTCCTGATGCTGCTGGAACATCTGGGCAAGCTGACCCCTGAGACTCGAAGATGGAGCATATGGGGGTTGGAAAGAGAGTTAATGTTGTCATTGGAGTACTTAGCAGTATTAGTGAGATTGATTAGATGGTGGTGAAATCATGTGGGTGCTGAGAGATTATTAATGTTAGAAGTTTGTAGGTATATATAGGTGCAACACTGGGTAGGAATCCCTGCAGGTTTAGGTTTGTGGGAGTTGGGGGAGAGTTGAGGATTAAGGTAGCATGAGGGGACAGTGAGTCAACTGGTGAGTCTGATTGGTGAGATGAGCAGGTGACAGATCCCATAGAATGATTTCAGGATGTGTAGACAGAGATGATAGACCCCTAATGGCCGATGTAACTAAGTGACAGAGGTTTGTGCCCCAGAGCCAGAGGGTCAGAATGTGAATGAATCTGTGCAAACTGGGGACAATTTCCCCCACCCCCACTTTGAGTAGGAAGCCCAGTGCCCAATAAGAGGTTAGTTACCACTGTTCTAGTTTACAAGCTGGAGCAAAGAACTAGGAAACCAGCCTCTGGTCCCACTGGGGAAGAAGGGGAATGGATTTTAAACTGCTGAAACAACCCAAATATCCACTTTGTGGAGGGAACCAGGAAATAAATGGAGAAACAAAGCTCCCTTTGTGCTTAGGTAAAGTACCAAGGGCCCTGGATCTTTCATACCACAATGACCTTGTTGAACTCCAGAGTGTTAATCAATCTTATCCTGCTCACCCAGAGGCCCTACTGTATTACTTGGCTTAAACCTGATGACTTTAAGATTTAGAGTAGGAAGCAACTTTAGAGACCCTCTAGTGCAACCTCACATTTTAGAAGAGATGAAACAGGCCCAGAGCTTATGGCTAAATGGCCCACATGACCTGGTTCCTAACATTCTCTCTGTCTCTGTCTCTTTCTCTCTCTTTTCCTCTCTCCCTTTCCCCTCCCTTCCTCCCTCCTCCCTCCTCTTCCTCCTCCTCCTCCTCCTCTTCCTCCTCCTCCTCCTCTTCTTCTTCTTCTTCTTCTTCTTCTTCTCTCTCTCATTCTTAGAGATGCTTTTGGGGATATTTCTTAGTTTATATAGTAATTCATTAATAAAATCTTGAAGTCCACCAGGTCTCAAGTATTGCCCATTGGATCTTTTCTGTAACCATAAAATATGTGTATGTATATGTATATATGTGTATTCTAAACTTAACAAACATCAGATAAAGTGGGTGTTTCTAATATGCATTAGAACAGAAAAAGAAGATTATATATGAGTGCAGATCTCTTTTTTTTCTCCAGGGCAATGAGGGTTAAGTGACTTGCCCAGGGTCACACAGCTAGTAAGTGTTAAGTGTCTGAGTTCGGATTTGAACTCAGGTCCTCCTAAATCCAGGACCAGTGCTTTATCCACTGTGCCACATAGCTGCCCTCAAGAGTGCAGATCTCAATAATGTACAACTTGCTTTTAAGTATAGGATAAGTTCAATCTGAAGCTTTCAAAGATGTCCTGTTTGTCTCTGCTTTTGTCTGATCTATCTTCTTTCTGTTTTCTTCTTTGCATTAAAAAAAAAGATGCTTTTGGGGGCAGCTAGGTGGCACAGTGGATAAAGTACCGACTCTGGATTTAGGAGGACCTGAGTTCAAATCTGGACTCAGACACTTGATACTTACTAGCTGTGTGACCCTGGGCATGTCACTTAACCCTCATTACCCTGCTCCCCTCCAAAGATGCTTTCCTGATCATCTTTTCTTTCTTTTTCTTCTTTCTTTTTGCAACTTTATCCTTATCCATTCTCACCCTTTTACCACCCCACCTTGTTCCCATTGGAAAAATAAAATAAAGTCCTAAGCCTTTTCTAGGCTTCTTTAATCTTAGTGTTTCCCATCTGAGATAATTTCCAACTTATCCTGTGCCTATCTTTTTGTACATAGTTGTTTGCAAGTTTTCTCCCCCATTAGACTGAAAGCTTTTTGAAAGTAGAGACTATTTTCATTTATTTGTTTGTTTGCCTTTTCTTTGTATCCCCAGAACCTAGAACAGTGCCTGGCACATAGCAGGCTCTTAATAAATGCTTGTGGTTCACTCGACTTTTAATAGATTCTCAGTCAAGGGAAAACAAATTCCCACATTGGCCATATCTTTAAAAGTATGCCTGATTTTACATCTTGAGTCTATTACTTCTCTATCAAGAAGAAGATCAGTAGTCTGCTTCATCATTTGTCCTAGAATAATAATTGTTTGTTGCATTGATCAGTGTTCTCAAGTTGTTTTTTCTTATAATGTTACTGTTGCATAACTTTTCTTTTCTTGTTTCTGCTCACTTGACTTTGAATCAGCTCATACAAGTCTTCTCAGCTTTCTCTGAATCTGTCTCTGAAATTTCATCATTTCTTATGGTACAATGATATTCCATTATATTAATATGCCATAATTTGGTATATTATATATTATATAATTTAGCCTCTACATTCTCATTCTTTTTTCAAAAAAAAAATCTTACTTGGAGTTGCCCATTAGGTAAGAACCTCCTTAGTTTCTAATTATTTGCTACTACCAAAAAAAAAAAAACTGCTATAAAGAACTTTCAACCTCTGGGTCATCTTCTTTTTTCTTTGTTCTCTTTGTGGGTATTGGCCCCTCTATTCTCAACTTGTGGTTGGTGGATTACTAAAATTAAAGTTGCCCAGTCTTCATTAAAATTGATCATGTTGTTGTAGCATGGTGGTGACCAAGGGTTCTTGAAGGCTTTGCCAGCAAAGCACAAACTATGGCAGGTTTTGCTGGAGAAATTTTTTTGGTCCATAGAAATTCATTAAACCAATTACCAAGGGATAGAGTGGTTCTTATCTGAATTGGTGGAGGGAGTGAAATCACAGATTTTTTGAAAGGAGCAGAGTAGCCTAGAATAAACAACTCCTTCCTCCCCTATGCTCAATGGAATCTTCACTCAGACACCAACTTCAGACATGGCCCAACTTAGAGACTGGTGTAGGCCACCATTGATTCTTGGCCTTCATGTTAGGAACCATCATCCCAGACCATACCCTCACTAGAGGGCATCTTTTCCCACCCATTCTAGGCTGCCTGTTCTCCACTGTGGGGCATTTGCTTTTCTGGTCCCCTTTCCAGCCATGTGGTTCAATCTTTTTTGTGGGGGGAAGGGGGTGGGTTTGGGTTTTTGTTTTGTTTGTTTTGCGGTGCAATGGGGGTTAAGTGACTTGCCCAGGCTCACACAGCTAGTAAGTGTCAAGTGTTTGAGGCCAGATTTGAACTCAGGTCCTCCTGACTCCAGGGCCAGCGCTTTATCCACTGCACCACCTAGCTGCCCACCATGTGGTTCAATCTTAATATGGACTTTAGCAAACTAGAACAAATCTAAAAGAGGGTGACCACAGTTGTGAGGGATCTGAAAACCAACACAGATGAGGAGTAGTTGAAGGAAATGAGATATCTTAAGGGCTGTTGTGGGGAAGGGAAATTAGGCTTGTCTTGTGTAGTTCTACTGGGCAGGACTAGGACCAAGAGATGGAAGTTATACAATGTCATAACTTATAGTTACACAATGCTATAAGTTATAAATGTAAATAAAAATTTTAAAAACAGAAATAGCTGTACCGGAATGGAATGGGTTGTCTTGTGGGGTAATGAAAAAGCCACCACTGAATGTATTTTAGTAGAGGTGGAAAATAATCTGTTGGAATAGAAATTAATATTTTGGGTAGAAGAGAGAAAGAAAAAAGAAATATTTATTTTATTTATTAAGCACTATTATGTGGCAGACACTGTGCTGAACACTTTATAAATATTATCTCATTTGATCCTCACAACAACACTGTGAGGTAGGTGCTATTATTTTAAAAATATAATTTAATTATTATTTATTAATACATATTATTATTTTCCTCATTTTACAATTGAAGAAAGACAGAGGTTAAATTACTTGCCCAGGGTTACAGAGCTAGTAAGTATCTGAGGTTGAATTTGAACTCAGGTATTCTTGACTCCAGGCCCAGTTCTTTGTCCACTTCACTGCTGACAACTCTAAAAAAACGATGTTACTTCTTGGAACACCGATGCAAATATATCACTGATGCAACTATAAGCAGCATACTGTACCCAGCACATAACAGGCATTAAATAAATTGCTTGTTCCCTTCCTTTCCCCCATCTCCTTCCCTGAATTCATGTTACTAGTGCTGTATCATAGCTAAAGCGCCTCTCAGATTCATAGATCATTACTATTTGGGGGGGAGGGGCAATGGGGGTTAAGTGACTTGCCCAGGGTCACATAGCTAGTAAGTATCAAGTGTCTGAGGCTGGATTTGAACTCAGGTCCTCCTGAATCCAGGGCTGGTGCTTTATCCACTGTGCCTCTTAGCTGCCCCCAGATCATTACTATTTCATTCCACCTTCATAGCTGCTTTTGCCATGTGGATTCCACTTCCTGTTTCTCCACTGACTTGCTACTGCCATGTCCTGGAGCTATCTTTAGTTACTGAAACTTCTTCCTCAAAAGGAATATTATCATTTTCCAATATCTTTTTTATCTCTTTTGTTAGTCAGACCCATAGCCAGCTGTGACAAGTACAGAAAAAAAAATCCCTCAAGTGAAGATCTATTTTTTCCCCCAGTGACTTTCTACTGTACATCTTTCTTTAGGAATTACCCCATGGTACTTTGATATTCACAGGACGAGAAAATGTCTTTCAACTCCATCATGATCCTTAACAAGTCTTAAGGAGGCACTTAGCAACACAGTTGGTAGCTGGTAGCGTTACCAACCTTTGTCCTTTATTTTTTTTTTTTGCCAGGGCTCATTCTTATCTTATTCTTATCTATTATCTCATTTGATCCTGGCAATAACTGTGAAAGGTAGCTAATGTAAGTATAATTATCTCCAACTTACATGTAAGGAAACCAAGGCTTAGAAATGAATTTAAAGTGAAAAATAATTAAATCAATTGTCCAAGGTCATTCTGCTAATGAGTAGCAGACTCAAAACTCCGAATCTGAGATTCTGTTACCTGAATTCAAATCTGTGAGTCCAGTATCCTCCCCCCCCCCCCCACTACGTTTCGGCATCAGGATCAAAAGGACAGGCCAAGGTGTTTTGGTAAAGAGAATCACAGGGAAAGGTAAAAACTTAGCAAGGTGTCTTGCACATAGTAGGTACCTAACAATATTTTGTTTGAATTGGCTTGAATGATAATGCTAAAACCAATCCTTAAACTAATTGTTATGGGGAAATAGATAGGGGTTTGGGATAGGGGTTCTTAGGAATTCCTCTTTAAAGAATTACACCCTCTTGCATACAAATCCAATTAGAATAAAATAATAGTTTATTTAGGTGCTAGTGAAGGGAAACCAAGAGAGAAATCCTTGGATTTCTTCTCATGGGGAGAAGGCATGGTACAGAGGCGTGGCTCTGAGATACCTATCTCCTCAAGCAGGAGACAGGCAGAGACTTTTATAGAGGCCCGATGGTGGTCCAATGAGGTGATCATTCGACTGTGGAAAGTTCCCTTATTGGGGGAGGATCATCCCCCACTGGTGGTGGCTGGGGGAAGTTGGGTGAGGGGTGGCTGTGGATCTCTCAAGCCATCTCTCTCCCCCTCATGCCACAAAGGCAGCAACCACACCTAATCTTATCTCCCCAGGGGGTGGGGGAGACTGGAATGAAGGGTGGTGGTCCTGGAGCTAACTCAGTCCTGATCCAGTGCTTATCTCTTTAGTTGTGTCTGTCCTTTGGTTTAGTTTCTCAAGAAGGTTCTTTTGATTTCTCCCACCAAACTTTTGGGGTGCCCAGGGTCATTCCAATGAGATACCCAGGTCCATAACATTATCATCACACCAGCCACAGATGAGGCTCTTTCTTAGCTAAATTAGAAGATACAGTTAAAGAACCCTATTGTTATCCTTTTATTCCAGGTTGCCTATTCTTCAGGGTGGGACATTTGCCTTTTTGGCCCCATCCTTGGCCATGCTCTCTCTCCCTGCCTGGAAATGCCCTGAATGGACTCTCAATGCCACGCAGGTGAATGTCAGTTCTCCAGAATTCACTGAGGAATGGCAGAAGAGGATCCGAGAGGTAATTCTGGAGAGAAACTGCTGAGAGCTGGCCCCGGGGAATGTTGGTGCTGATGATTGTAGAGCTAAACATGAGAAGGAAGGGACTGACAGAGAGACCATCAAAAGCAAAATGCCCTACATAACACTTTGAAAACTTTTATGCTTTTTATCTGAGTGGTTCAAAAGATTGGCATGCTTTCTCTCAGGGATTCTCCCAGCCAATCCAGAGAAATCGGTAGAGACAGGTAAGCATATTAGGGCTTTATAGAGAAATATCAGCTTGAGGTTGTATGACCACATCTAGGGTTAAAGGGGGTATTATGATGCTATGGCCTATATGTAAAAACTTGGCAATGCACAGATAGGTATATCTATTTGTAAGGGTCTAGATGAGACTTGCCCCAGTGCAGGAAACTATCTGGAACTATTCAAAGCCATTTAAGGGCATTAAATATGAGCAAAAGTGAAGGACAGGAAAAGGACATTATGGGGGATGGGCAGAAGACAACCCATTTGCTCTTTACCCCTTCCTTAAAAGGAGCCAACAAATTCAATCTTCTGAAGACTTTCTCTGATGTATAACTGAGACAGTTTAATGAGCTTCCTCCAGCAATATCTAAAGGCCAGATGGTTGGCCTAAAGCTGGGACAGAGCCCATGATTGTATCCAATCTGGTATTAGTAGCTTGATTGAGATGTAAATATGGAGAACTTTTCTTTTACAATTTTATCTTCAGTGGTTTGTTTCTGCTACATTCTCTTAACACAAGAGCAGGTTGGGATTGCAGAATGGACAGTGGATCAACTTGGTTTGGGCCTAGGATTTAGGTTTGTTGGAGCATGGACCTAACTTGTAATAGAAGATGAAATAGAACAGTGGCAGGCTCTTAGTCTGATGGGATTGGGAAGAAGCAGCTTGCTTTTCTGTTTGCTTCATGACTGGCCTTCCTAATCTGCAGCCTGGATGCCTGGATTCCTACAGGTCATTAGGTCATATATTATAGGATAGAGACTATGTATAGTGGGGTACTTTAAGTCCCAGGCTCCTAAGTAAAATTTGGCAAATCTCTTTTAGTTGACTATACCAAGAATCACTAACCTTTTACCTTATGAGGCCTCAAAGTACTGCCAAGGATTTTTGGAGAGTACTTATATTTGTTTTTTTGTGGGACAATGAAGGTCAAGTGACTTGCCTATGTTCATACAGCTAGTAAGTGTCAAGTGTCTGAGGTAGGATTTGAACTCAGGTCCTCCTGAATCCAGAGCCAGTGCTTTATCCACTGTGCTGCCTAGCTGCCCCCAGAGAGTAGTTATATTTAGGCTGATGGCTCTTGTATATCTGAAACTGAGATTTTTATACATACATACATACACATAGACATATATATGGAGAGAGAGAGAAATTGGGAGGGAGGGAGGAGAGATGGAATAGTAGAAAGTTGCACTAGAAATCAGGAAGATCTGGGTTCAAGTCTTACCAATGACATATATTTACTCTGTGACTCCCTAGGTAAGTAATTGAACCTCAGAGAGCTCTAATCAATATTCTAAAACTATAAATTGCAGAGAAGGTGCCAACCTACACAGAAAAATGGAGTTTCTTTACTCGAGTTCCCTATATCAGTGAACTTACAGGTTTAGTCCCTATACATGTATCTGTTACAACAAAGCACAGTATGTGCTCTCAAGTGGTAGTTCCTGAAGACAATGATGGTGTATGGATTCTTTCCCCTTGATTTTTTTTTCCATTGGGCCAGGGAAAGGTAAAAACTTAGCACAGTGTTTTGTACATAGTAGGCTTTTAGCAATTTCTTGGTTGAGTTGGATTCAATGAATAATCCTTAAAGCTGACATTTATATATCACACTTTAAAGTTTGCAAGTGCTATACATAAAACTTATAAAACAGTCCTATGAGGTAGGTAGTAGAGGTATTATTACAACCGCATTTTATAAATGAGAAAACCGAGGTGTAGAAATATTAAGTGCTGTGGTCTAAATGTCAGAGGTGAGATTTGAACTCAGATACTGCAGCCTCCAAATCCAGCTCTTCTGTTTACTATACTAGACCGCCCCTCAGTTGAACCAAATTGAACTTTGCCATTGCTTAGTCATCACGGAGTCTCTAAGAAGTAAGACTCCTGACTGTTCAGAGATCATATCCCTAGGCTTGTTCATTCTTATAATCAATCAGACAAACCACACAATTGTCATGCACCTACCCTCCTCCAGGTCAGAAAATTCTGTCTTCTCATGTCCATCTCCTCTGTATTTGGACTCAGCAGAGTTGTTCATAGTTAATTGAATTAAGCTACACTGTCTCTTCCTGATGGTGCTCTTCCACTAGTTCTTGAAATTTTAGCCTCGTACTGCCTAAACCCTAAGATATCTTTGGTCTAAATATTATCAATTTACTGGTGGAGCTGTGAGCTGATCCAACCATTCTGGAGAGCAATTTGGAATTATGCCCAAAGGGCAATAAAGCTGTGCATACCCTTTGACCCAGCAATCCCACTTTTAGGTCTTTTGCCCAAAGAAATCATGGAAGGGGTAAAGGGACCCACATGTACAAAAATATTTATAGCTGCTCTTTACGTGGTAGCAAGGAATTGGAAGTTGAGGGGGTGCCCATCAATTGGGAAATGGCTGGACAAGTTGTGGTATATGAATACAATGGAATACTATTGTGCTGTAAGAAATGATGAGCAGGAGGAGTTCAGAGAAACCTGGAGGGTCTTACATGAGCTGATGATGAGTGAGATGAGCAGAACCAGAAGAACATTGTACACAGTATCATCAACATTGAGTGTTGACCTACTGTGATGGACTATATTCTTCTCACCAATGCAATGGTACAGAAGAGTTCCAGGGAACTCATGATAGAAGAGGATCTCCAGATCCAAGAAAAAAAAAGAAAGAAAGAACTGTGGAGTATAGATGCTGATTGAACCATATTATTTCTTTTGTTTTGGGTGCTGTTGGTTTTTTTTTTTCTTTCTATTTTGAGGTTTTGCATCACTGCTCTGATTCTTTCTCTTGTAACAGGATTAATGCAGAAATAGGATTAATGTTATTATGTGTATATATATGTGTGTGTATATATATATCTATATGTATATGTATAGAGATATATAGATATAACCTATATCAGATTACCTGCTGTCTAGGGGAGGGGGGGAGGGAGGGGTGGGAGGGAGAAAAATCTGAAATTGTAAAGCATGTATAAACAAAAGTTGAGAACTATCTTTACATGTAATGGAAAAAATAAAATACCTCATACATAAAAAAATAAAAAAATAAAAAAAAATATTATCGATTTACTATAGAGTATATAGTGGGGATTGGTAGTCTGGGGATAGACTAAAACATTCAATCCTGATGTTTATTCAAGAAATATAAAAGTATAGCTCTTCTCTTTCAGTTACAGGGTGCCATTATGGTAGCTTCCTGTGTCCAGATCTTTGTGGGATTCTCTGGCCTCATTGGCTTCCTGATGCGCTTCATTGGCCCCCTGACCATTGCCCCAACCATCTCCCTCGTGGCTTTGCCTCTCTTTGACTCTGCAGGGAATGATGCCGGGATCCACTGGGGTATCTCTGCCATGTAAGTGTTCCCTGGGGATATCCTTTTGGGATAAGCCTGGAATCTCATCATCTGAGAAAAATCACCTTGTGGTCAGTAGTCACTGGTAGTTTATTAATGCCTTGACTTAAACTAATAATTAATGGAATCACAGAATTTCAGAGGTGGAAAGGAGTTGAGTGGTCATTCTAGTCCAACTCATACTTGAAAAAGAATTGCCCCTCTGCAATATAGCTGATGAGCCTGTCTTTCTGACTTTTCCCCCTTTACTTTTAGTTCTGCCCTCAGGGGCCAAGTAGATCGTGCCTAATTCCTCTTCTCCATGGGAGCCCTTTAAAAAGCCTGGATTCTGATGTCTGCACCAAGGAGAGCAATAGCAACGTTGTCCTTCAGATACCAAGTTGATGCCACTTACCTCCAGCCAGGAAGACATATCTTATGAGTGACTTCTCCACCAGTGGAAAAGACACTGAATAGGTCATGGCCACATACTCTCACATATCTCCCTTGTCACAGGGGTCCCCACTTATAGGACATCTGGTCAGAGTTAGAGGTACAGCTTATGGCACGGAATACACATTATGGGCACCAGGCTCATTGACTCTGGCCTCATTAGCACCCTGTTATAACTAGCAGAGCTAAACACTATTAGTAACATACATCCTCCACTGTCTCCTTCACTCCAGTCTCTAATGAAGAAATGGCCCCTCTACTTGTGCCTTCATCTCCCTCTTTTCCAGCATATTGCCCCCGTCATCATCTTTATCTTCTCTAGTCTTCCATCCCTCCCTATTTACTAGTTCCTTCCCTGTTACTTACAAACAAACCCAAGTCTCCTCCATCCTTGAAAAAACTCTATCAATTGATACTACCATCCCCACTGGATATCTTTCCTATATGTCTTCTACCCTTCTCAGCTAAACTCCTTGAAAAAGCCACCTACACTTGGTGCCTTCCCTTCCTATCCTCTCATTCTTTTTTATACCTCCTGCAGTCTGGCTTCTCAGCTCCTCATGCAACAGAAACTGCTCTTCAGAGTTACCAGGGATCTCTTTGTTGACAAATCTAATAACATTTTCTCAGTCCTCATTCTCCCTGCCCTCTTTAGCATTAGATATGTTGTTTCCCCCATAAGAATGTAAGCTCCTCGAGGGCAAAAGTAGTTTTTGTCTTTTTTTTTGCATCCTCAGCACTTAGCACATGGTAAGTGTTTATATATATATATATATATATATATATAAATTTTATTGACACTTCTTTTCTTTTTTTTTCTTTTTTTGGTGAGGCAGTTGGGGTTAAGTGACTTGCCCAGGGTCACACAGCTAGTAAGTGTCAAGTGTCTGAGGCCGGATTTGAACTCAGGTCCTTCTGACTCCCAGGGCCAGTGCTCTATCCACTGCGCCACCTAGCTGCCCCTATTGGCACTTCTTTTCACAAGATCTTGGGATTAGAGCTGGGTGGGAACTTAAGGGTCATTGAGGATCTAACCTTCTTATTTTACACCAAAGGAAACTGAGTCCTAGAGAAGTAACATAGATAGTAAGTAGGAGAGTTGAAATTCTAATCCAGGTTTTCTAATTCCAAATCCACTGCTAAGAAAGCTTCATGGAGGAGACAGGCCCTGAGTTGGGCCATGAATGAAAAGAGGGATTTTAGCATGTGGAATTAGAGAGAAAAGAATGGACTCCAGCTATGAGAAACAGCATAGAAACAGGAGAGGACAGTATGAGAACCGGGGATGAAGAGCAATCACTTTGACCAGGTATAGAGGACCCAAAGTCAGGATGGGAGTAGGAGCAGTTTGGTGTGTGGGAATCCTGCATAAGGAAATTCCTTCCACCAATGCAGGTTGGCACCTTCTCCACAATTTACAGTTCCCGAGAGCAGAGAGGTTAAGTGACTTACCTAGGATCACAAAGCCTGTCAGAAGCAGGGCTTGACCTCAGGTCTTCCTAGCTCTGGGGCCAACTCTCCATAGAAAGGAAAGCATCATGAAATTGAACTGTATGAATTGGACATGAATCAGACTGTAGAGGGGCTTCACCTACCGAGGTAAGCAGTCTCTGTTTTATTTGTTAGACAATGGAGAGCCGCTGAAGGTTTTTTAGTAGAGGAATGACATGGTCAGGGCAGTGCATTAGCAGTAGTGTTAAGGATGAATTGGAAAGGACAGATATCACTTAGGAGGTTATACGAATAGTCTAGATGGGAAGAAAGAGGGATGTTGTAGTGGAAGGGAAAAGCAAACAGTTGGAAGAGTGGACATCTGAAAGAAGATCTGAAAACTGTTCATGATAAACAACCTGGGTTTGATTTCTTTTCATTCCAGGACCATTTTCCTCATTGTACTGTTTTCTCAGTACCTGAAAAACATCTCTGTGCCAGTACCAGTTTATGGGCAAGTCAAGAAATGCCATGTTTCTAAGCTTTACCTGTTCCAGATCTTCCCGGTAAGCTATATTTTTGAGGTTTGTTTGGGGTTTTTGCTGGGCAATGGAGGGGAAACCCATTACCTCTTGAGGTACTCCATTCCACTTTTAGATAGCCCTAATTATGGAGAACTTTTTTCTGACACCAGGCCCAAATTGGTCCCTGCACATTACTCCTAATTCTACCCTCTGGGGTCAAACAGAGCATGTCCCATCCCTCTTCCACATGACAGTCCTTCAAATGCTCAAACACAATCATCATGCCCTACCTAAGCCATCAAGAGGGTTGAGTGACTTGCCCAGGGTCACACAGCTAGTAAGTGTCAAGTGTCTAAGGCTGGATTTGAACTCAGGTCCTCCTGAATCCAGGGCCAGTGCTTTATCCACTGCTCCACCTAGCTACCCCTATTTTTGAGTTCTTAAAAAAAAGTTTTGTTGATGCTTTTTTGTTCTTACATCCTTATCATTTTCAAATATGCTCTATCCTCTTCCCTACACAGTGAGCCTTCCCTTAGAACAAAAAAGAAAAAAAGAACCCAGTTAATCTAAAGGGAATGTAGGCAGCACAGTAGATGGAGCACCAGGCCTGGAGTGAGGAAGACCTGAGTTCAAATCCAGCCTCAGAGGCTTACTAGCTGTGTGACCCTGGACAAATCACTTAACCCTGTTTGCCTCAATTTCCTCATCTGTAAAATGAACTGGAGAAGAAAATGGAAAAACACTACAGTATCTTTGTCAAGAAAATCTTCATAGGGGTCATGAAGAGTCAGACATGACTGACTAATGACAATACCACCAAAATCTAAACTAACACTGTAACCCTAAGCTAACATTCCATATCAATAATCCCTTACCTTCTCAAGGAGAGGAGAAAAATCCATCTCTTTATCTCATATTAGGGCCCAAGCTTGGTCATTATAATTACATAGGTCTCAGTGGTCTTTTATTGCTCTTTTTATTTACACCACTGTAGATGTTCCTATTATTTTCTTGGTTCTGCTTAATTTACTCTTAAGCTGCTGATAGTTTTAGCAACTCTTTTCTCCTCCTGAAAAAAGGCTCATGGGAGTTCACTCCCAGCCATTTCTTCTGGTTCCTCTAAATCAGAGTCACAGAACTTGAAAGTTGGAAGGGACTCTAGAGATCATTTATGTAGTCTATGGGTTTTTGACCTGAGGTCCATAAATTTGTTTTAAAACTATTTTGATACATATCAAAATTGGCATCCTTTGTGATCCTATGCATTTTATTTTATGCACCTAAAGACATCATTCTGAGATGGGGTCCACAGGGTTCACCAGGCTGCCAAAAAGGTCCATGACACAAAAAAGGCTGAAAACCTCATATCTGGGCCAATCTAGACATGAAAGTACTCTTCACTTATGACATACTTGACAAAGGGTCATCCAACCTCTGCTTGAAGACCTGCAAGGAGGGGAAACCCATTACCTCTTGAGGTACTCCATTCCACTTTTAGATAGCCCTAATTATGGAGAACTTTTTTCTGACACCAGGCCCAAATTGGTCCCTGCACATTACTCCTAATTCTACCCTCTGGGGTCAAACAGAGTATGTCCCATCCCTCTTCCACATGACAGTCCTTCAAATGCTCAAACACAATCATCATGCCCTACCTAAGCCATCTTTTCTCTAGGCTAAACAGGTTCAGATCCTTCAACTAATATAACAAAGTCAAAGGTCTGTGGAACCTTGGTGGTAGGGTCGAGCAATAAAGCTAGGGAGGAAAAAGTTCTCTCGAAAATGTGTTTTCCTTGAGCCTCATAACTTTCTGTTATGCTCTCTCCAGTGCTCCTTTCTAAGGAGTACCATGCACAGTAGGGATGAGAACTCGTTAATATACAAGTCCCCCAGTACCAAAGTGGGGCTGCTGTCTTAGACATAGAGATTTTTACTCATCTAGTCTTTAGAGCAAGGTCCTAAGGCAGAAACATCTTCTTTCATATCATAGCATCCAAATCTGGTTTTTGTTTTTGACAAAAGAAAATGGAGACGGCGTCACCTGGACTCTTTTTATTTGTTTGTTTTGGCTTAGTTGTTTTTCTTTGTTAGAAGGGACAATTAAATTTGGAAGGTATTTCTAGAAATGACTGTGATGTCAAAACAAAAGGCATCAATAAAAGTTATTTGTTGAAAAAAAAAAAAGAAGAGTCAGGGATAGGGAAAAGGGGAAAGCAATGAGTACCACTTAGGTTTTCTTCTCTTCTTCTCTATCTCTAAGCAATCCATTAGTGATAATGAAGCCTTACTTTTGGGGCTAGCCTGGCCTCCATACTGTTTTGCCATGTGTAAAGCACTTTCCCATGTCATCTCATTTAATTCTCACAGCAGCTATTGGAATCAAGCAGGACAGGTCTCACTATCCTTACCCAAGCGATGACCTAGAACTCATGGGTAGAAGTTACCAAGAGGCCAACTTCAGCCCAACATAAAAGAAAACTTCCTAATGACAAGAGCTGCCCCAAGTTAGAATGAACTGCCTTAGAGGTAGTGATTTCACCGTTTACTTTTGCGTGGTGGCTAAGGATCACTTGTTGGCGATACCAAAAAGGGTGTTCCTGCTCAGAGCTGACTTGTGTTCTCTAACTTTCTTCCAACTCTTAGATTATTTGACTCTTAAATGAGGAAACTCAGGCTCCAAACTTAAGTGAAGTGTTCAAGGTGACAGAGCTCGGAAGGTGACAAAGCCCAAGCTTAGAGCCCAAGATTTCTCACTCCCTAGTCTGCTACCCTTTCTCCTTTCTATCACTGCCTCTCCCTTCTACAAAGTTTGGCTCTGGCCAATTCATATTTCTTTACCTATTCTTTATCACCAATATTCTTCTTTGTGAAATAACAGATTCCCACTGTTCTAGAAATAACTTCTGGTTCCAGTGTAGTTGCTTGGCCCCCTCCTCCTTTCCACACCCTTTCTGGGAGGCAGGCAGCTCAGGCTAGGATGAGGGGAGTTTGCATGGAAAGACTGAGCTGCTTCTCTCTGGGCAGGTGCTATTGGGACTCTCCATTTCTTGGATCATGTGCTATGTGCTTACTGTTACCAACGTCTTCCCCTCGGCCCCTTCAGCATATGGTTATTTGGCCCGTACAGACACCAAAGGCAGCGTTCTGTCTGAGGCCCCTTGGTTCCGCATCCCTTACCCAGGTATGGTCTGTGGCTTCTGTTTCTGTCTAGTGGAAAGCCTCAGGTGGTAGGAGAGAGGGCACTGACGGACAAAGTCCTAGTGGAATAGAATTACTTGTCTTCTCAGGCTTCCCATAGAGCCAATGACTCCCTCACCCCCCACTCCCGGCAGTGTCTGGCTGGATGTCACTGTCTCCAAATGCCATTTTGATTAGAAGCATGAGACCAAATGGGACACGAAGGGGACAGGGTGGGATATGAGGGTAGGAATATACTAGAGGCAGGCTAGGGGGGTAGAGGAAGGGCTCTTCCTGAGAACTCTGAGAAGGCCCGGTATGTCCTCAAAGGCTCCAGACCAAACAAGACTCCAGGTTCCCTTTAGAGTGAATTTGACACTGGATTTCTTTGGAAACCAAGTCCTTTGAGAGAGCCATTGTCTCTTTAGACTGGGACTCAAATCATGTACCTCCCCCGTGCTCCAGGCTTACCCCACCACCAAGTCTATACTTCTCTTAGCTGGAACCAGACAAACCTTGGGGGTGTTAGGGACTAGATGGGAAAAGAAGAGGAAAGATAATCATCTATGTATCTTGCTTCCTCCCTACCCCAGGGGAGTAAAAATGGAGTAGCACTGCTTCCTCTAGTACACTTTTTATCTCAAGTGAGGCTGGTCTAGGACTAAGGATTAGTACTCTAAATACTTAAATCCAACTATTTCCGAAGAAATAAGATCAATTGTGTCAATTCTGCTGTAACCCTGGGTCCTTTTTAAGTTTGGGAAGGAAAGTTCCAAATTGCTGAGAGATCTGTCCTGGACTTTGTAGTTTATGACAGAAAGGACAGTCCCAGGTAAGAACATCTCAGATCCTGTCTCTCATCTCCTAAATACGCCAAGGCTGTCCTGAGAAGGGGCCTGACTTCTGGAGATCACTACTGATGATTGGCCAGCTGCTTTCCCTTCTAACAATCAGGAGGATTATGACAAGAATTCATATCCCTAAGGTCCTGTTGATTTGATGGGGATCATACGAGATCAGCCACTAGAGTATCTGTGGGAAGACTTTTAATTTTCTGAGAAATGCCCACGATATAGTTTTATTCTGGTGCTCCAGATATTATTATGCCTTTGTGTAGCTAGAATGTCTATTGGGCCTTGAACTCCAAGTCCAGTGTTATATCTACATTGTGGCAGTTCAATCTAGATTCACAAACCCATGCCTCCCCCAGACAATCAGACCTTCAAGAACCTGGAAGTGGAGGGAAGGTGGAGGGATGAGTGTGATGTTGGGTTAATGTCTCCTAAAATAATTTCTTATCTGTATTTCATTTCCAGGGCAATGGGGACTTCCAACCATCAGCTTGGCTGGGGTGTTTGGCATCATTGCTGGGGTGATCTCCTCCATGGTGGAATCAGTGGGGGATTATTATGCTTGTGCCCGGCTCGTAGGGGCCCCACCCCCTCCAAAACATGCCATCAGTCGGGGTATTGGTATTGAGGGGATTGGCTGTCTCCTGGCAGGAGCATGGGGGACTGGGAATGGTACCACCTCCTACAGTGAAAATGTTGGTGCACTGGGCATCACCAGGGTAAGTTTATTAGGACTGCCAAATCAGCCAGTGTTTGACCGGCTAGACCAAAGTTCTGACACAGAACCCAGTTGATTCTTTTTTTTTTTTTTTTGGTGAGGCAATTGGAGTTAAGTGACTTGCCCAGGGTCACACAGCTAGTAAGTGTTAAGTGTCTGAGTCTGGATTTGAACTCAGGTCCTCCTGAATCCAGGGCCAGTGCTCTATCCACTGTGCCACCTAGCTGCCCCTAGAACCCAGTTGATTCTTACTTAAGAATCATAGGATTGGGGCAGCTAGATGGCGCAGTGGATAGAGCACCGGCCCTGGAGTCAGGAGTACCTGAGTTCAAATCCGGCCTCAGACACTTAACACTTACTAGCTGTGTGACCCTGGGCAAGTCACTTAACCCCAATTGCCTCACCAAAAAAAAAAAAAAAAAAAGAATCATAGGATTATAGATTTTAGACATGCAAGTTAACCTTAGAAGTTACATAATCTAATCTCATTTTACAGATAAGCACACTGAGACCCAGAGAGTGGGGAAGGGGACAAGGATGTATCATGGGCTTACTATGTGCCAGTCACTATGCTATGTACTTTATAACTATTACATTTTGTTTGATCTTTACAACAACCCTGGGAGATAAATACTTTGCTATTATTATTCCTACTTAGTAGTTGAGGAAACTGAGACAGAGTGGACTTAACCAAGGTCACACAGTTAATAAGTGCCTGAGGCCAGAGTTGAATTCAGATCTTCCTGACTCCAGGCCCAGCACACTATCTGCTGCACCACCTAGCAGCCTCTGAGGTTAGGTCATTTGTCCAAGGTTGCCCAAATACTAAGTGGAAGATTTGTTATTGTTGTTGTTTAGTCATTTTTTAGTTGTGTCTGATTCTTTGTGAGTCCTTTGGGGGTTTCTTGGCAAATAAACTGGAGTGATTTGCCATTTCCTTCTTTCCTTCTTCAGCTCATTTGAGAGATGAGGAAACTAAGGCAAACAAGGTTAAGTGGCTTACCCAGGGTCACATAGCTAGTAAATGTTGGAGACTGGATTTGAACTCAGGTGTTCCTGATTCCAGGGCTGGTCTTCTATCCACTGTACCACCTAGCTGCCCCCACTAAGTAGCAGAACCAGGATTCAAACTCTGGGATTTTTAATTCAAATTGAGTGCTCTTTCCATTATATCATATTAGTTCCTGTCATATTATGGTCTTTTAAAACATGTTTGGATTTTGCTAACTATACTGATGACCCATTGTGGCTCATTTAAAGGACAAAGAAAGAGAAGATAACCAGGTGATCTTAGTGTTACCCAGAATGAATATAAGCAATTCTTAGATGCCAAATGAATAAAGAGCAGATGACTCTATCAGGGTCAGTTAATTAGCATTTTAAAGCACTTATTGTGTGCCTGCCAGAGCTAAGCTACAGGCAGGAGAAGATGAAGGAAGTTATAGAAGAATGGAAGTTGATGAAAAGGGGAAGAGAGGAGACCGAGAAAATATAAGAGCTGACTTTAGTGTGGTAGGACTAAGTGAGGGCTACCCACAACTGACTTCAGGACTCTCTGTAGCTCTCTATTGTCGTAGGTTTCTTACCCTCAAGCCAGGTCCTACAGTGCATCTAACTTTATATACACGAGCTTGCCAAGCATTTGGAAAGGTACAATGATTTTGTCAGGCCACTGGGGGCACAATCCACTAATTTGTTCATCTTCAGTAATTGCTGAAAGGTAGTCCTTTTCAGGGAGGGTAGTTAATACAACTAAGGCCATAGAGATTGAATAAGGGGTTCAATTAACTCATGTCCCATAGATTCAAAATGGACTATTATGTTACGGATGTTTGAGGCACATGTCTGATCTTTGAAGACAATGACCACCACACTCTCTTATTAGTCACTGCCCTTGGAAAATTTAGCACAACATACAAAATGAGTATACAAATGGATCCTCAGTTTCTGCTTTTTGGGAGCTTATAGTCTAATTGGAAAGACTAGACAAATAGCTGGATATATAGGAAGATATAGATATAGACATAAACATAGACGTAGATGTGGATATAGGCATACATATGGACAAAGACACAGATACAGATGTAAACATGTAGATAGATATAGATACACATATGTACATATATATCATATACATGCATACATGAAGCTAGAAAACTATTACAAACCTGTGTTTGAAGAAATGTAAGATCATGTAGTTAACAGTATGCATGCGTTCAGAGTACCTGAAGCACAGGAATAATCCTAGGGAGGTCAAATTAACCCAGGCAACCTTCTTGATGTGGCGCCAATCAATGAGCAAATACTTATTTTTCTAATTTTTAAAACATTTTTATTTAAAGTTTATACTTACTCAATTATGTAAAACATTTCCATAATAGTCATTTTATAGAAGACTCAAAAGGAAAAAAAATGAAAGAAAGTGAAAAATAGCATACTTCTTTGGAGGTGGATGGTATGCTTCATCATTAGTCCTTTGGGATTGTCTTGGATCGTTGTATTGCTGAGAATAGCTAAGTCATTCACAGATCTTCATCAAACAATATTGTTGTTACTGTGTACAATGTTCTCCTGTGAACAAGCTTTTATTAAGTAAATACTATATGTATTTATTAAGTAGATACTATATGCTAGGCACTGAAGATACAATCTCAAAGACAGAAACAATCTTTACTCATAGAACTTACATTATCAGATGACAGAGAGAAAAGATACAAATGGGGAACTGGAGCTCTGACTTCATTCCTGCATCTATTCCAGTTCTCTCCCCGGAGGCAGAGTGGGGTGGTGATTTAGGTCTCTGTCTGCCTCATCTCCTTATGGCTTTAGTAGAATTGTTCTAGACGAAGGACCCGCCCCATCAGAAGCCACATGGATGCTCTGTGTCCTCATTGGCTAGCCTATCCTAAATTCTGTTTCTCACCTTTCCCTTTGGCTACAGGTGGGGAGCAGGGTGGTGATCATTGCTGCTGGCTGTGTGCTACTCCTGATGGGCATATTTGGAAAGATTGGGGCTGCGTTTGCCACCATTCCAAGCCCTGTGATTGGGGGTATGTTCATAGTGATGTTTGGAGTCATCACAGCTGTGGGGATTTCCAATCTTCAGGTAAAGAAAAACATCTTTTCGATTCAATTCACCATTTATTAGTGCCTACTGTGTGCATGGCACTGAGCCTTGATCTTGAGACAATCTTTGTCTTTAAGGAGCTACAAAAACATTTACCTCTTGAAATAAATTCATTGGAATTTGGATTATGCAATGTCCCACCTCTCAAATGACAATGGCCAAATTGGGAATTTCCCCGTGAAAATAAAATAGCTTAGATTAAACAAAACAATAACAATGGATAAAAGAACTACTTACTTTTGACTCTCTCTACACAGTCAACTCCTAATATCCCTCTGTGGATTAACTAAACCAGCATGCTTCAAGAATCATACTGCTCAAGCAGAAACTTGATATGGCAGCATGATAAACGGTGCTCTCCACTCCTACCCCCTTTGCCCTCACCATCCTGTGGCCAGTTATTCCATTTGGCTTCTAATTGCTGAGAGGAAAGTACCTAGTTCTCCCAGGTTCTCCTCTATCCCCTCCCACATACCAAGCAATTTTCCCCAGTTTTGAGCAGGAGGCTCCCCGGGGGTGGTAAGAGTCCCTCACAGGGCTGTCTGCAGGGATTCCTTCTCCCTGCAGTATGTGGACATGAATTCTTCCAGGAACCTCTTTGTCTTTGGCTTCTCCATCTACTGTGGGCTGACCATTCCTAATTGGGTGAACAAAAATCCAGAACGAATCCAGACAGGTGAGGATCTTCTGAGTCCACAGATGACTAGGTTTACCTCTCCCTAATATTGTAACCTGGGGTGGTATGGTGAGGGTCAGGGCTCAGAGTGGGTTGGGTTGTTGGGCTCTACCTTGCAAAAGCTCTATAGTTCCTCTATCTCCTTCTTTTTTTTTTTTTTTTTTTGGTGGGGCAATGAGGGTTAAGTGACTTGCCCAGGGTCACACAGCTAGTAAGTGTCAAGTGTCTGAGGCTGGATTTGAACTCAGGTTTTCCTGAATCCAGGGCTGGTGCTTTATCCACTACGCCACCTAACTGCCCCTCCTTCTCTTGTCTCCACTGTAGGAATTCTCCAGTTGGATCAGGTCATCCAGGTTCTGCTCACCACTGGCATGTTTGTGGGTGGATTCCTGGGCTTTGTACTTGACAACACTATCCCAGGTAAGGCCAGCTCATCATCATCTCATAGAAGGTCTGAAAAACTTGTCAGACAGGTAGATACCTACAGAATCCCAATCCTGGTCTCTGTTACCCATCAGGCAGTCAGCTAATGTTGACTTAAGTTTGTATGAGGTATTGAGGGGAGAGTAGTTAGAAATGAAAAGTCACATGACAGCAGGTCTATAAAAATCATACTGCCGAGTTGAGGAGATGGCTCACATGTAGTTGAATAAAACAAGCACCCACTTACCTTCTCAGGACAAACCAAGAATGGAAATGCAGAAGGGATACCAAGATAGGAAACACATGATCCAATGGTGTCAATTGCTTTTGACTTCTTGGAAAAATCTTATTATGGGAAAAGGGAAGTTAAGTAGCATTGAGCAAGAAAGAAACTACAGGTAGGAAGAGGAAGAGTTCATACAGAAGCACAGAGTGGGGAAATATCCAGTTTGCTATACAAGTAGCACAGAATGGGTTCTGGTTCCATCCCTGCCATTAACTAGGAGGGTAACCTAGAAAAAGTCATTTCCTTTCTCTGAGTCTTAGTTTTTCCATCTGTTGAAGTGAAGGAGTAAGGCTAAATTATTTTTAAAAGTATCTTCCAGTTCTAAATGTCTGTGATTCCAAGATGCTGTAAAAGGACAGCAACTCTTAGTCCTACCTGAAGGTCATAAGATCCCAGTTCTAGAGACGGAAGGGTCCTCATCTAGTTCAACCCCCTCCTTTTAGAGATTAGGAAACTGAGGCCTACATCTTCACTACAGGGTTCTCCCAACTGGATCCACCCCAGATCATGGACTTCCCTACCCTTACCCCAAGTGCTACAGCTACACAGGGCTTGGCCCACTCTTGACTTCTTATTCCCTTTTATTAGGAAGTCAAGAAGAGAGAGGACTCATAGCATGGAACCGAATACATGAAGAGTCAGAGGAGAACTTGAATGTCTCAGATGTCTACAACTTCCCCTTTGGGATTGGCACCAAATTCTGTGCTGCTTCTTGGCTCTGGCATATCCCCTTTTGGCCCAAGCCAGCACATGGAGGGGAAGCAATGGAAAGGGAGCATCACCTCATGGAGGAGAATGGTCAGATTTCACTGGGAGCAAGAGAGAAAGTGGATACGGAAACAAGAATGTAGAGACATCATCTCTCCCCCAGTCAGAGACAGCCCAGAAGAAACAGTGGTTTGTGAGGCCTCTATTCTTGGGGTGGATAATTTCTAGCACTTTCATCTCTGATGGTGTAAAATAGATGTTAAATTGTAATGATCAGCTATGTTCAAACTACTTACTAACTCAGCCATACACAAATCACCCTTTCTCCACACACTGTTTTCCACCTGTAGTATAAATAAAATGTATACCCCAAAATATACAAGATACTAACTTTATTATTAACAAGTTTTTTTTTTACTAACAAGTTTTTAATGTTTTAAGTTTAAAGATAAAGAGTCAAAATTCCCAATGGAAACATCTTGGTTTCTCAAGTTCACTCAGTTTTACTAAATATGTCATAGTGTCAGTAAAAAGAATGGGGACAAGTCAAATGACTAGTCCTTTGGTCATTCCCAAATTCTGTTTTTCAGTGTCTTAAGATACTATTTTATTCATATTTTCATTCCTTGTTTACCGATCCTCGATGTCTCTGGGTTCACATAGACCAGGTACAAACCTGGTACCTTACTCTCTTTGATTCAATGCTCCCATTCCAGAGTTTCATTCTGGGAAAAGGTACACAATAAAATACAGATATTGCTTTTTTTTTGCGGGACAATGAGGGTTAAGTGACTTGCCCAGGGTCACACAGCTAGTATGTGTCAAGTGCCTGAGGTCAGATTTGAACTCAGGTCCTCCTGAATCCCAGGCCAGTGCTTTATCTACTATGCCACCTACCTGCCCCCCAGATACTGCTTTTAAGAAACAAGCTTTGGAGGGGCAGCTAGATGGCGCAGTGGATAAAGCACTGGCCCTGGATTTAGGAGGACCTGAGTTCAAATCTGGCCTCAGACACTTAACACTTATTAGCTGTGTGACCCTGGGCAAGTCACTTAACCCCAATTGCCTCACCACCCCCCCAAAAAAAGAAACAAGCTTTGGAATGGGGAGGGGGCTTCAGTGGGATTAAAATTATATGTGTAAATTGTCTGGTTTTCTTTATTAAAGTGAAGAGTTGTCTTCTCCCAAAGGGGCATGCTTGGGGGTGGAATCTGATTTGAGTAGAGCTCTGGACTTTTCAAACATTCTGACTAGTGTGGTTGTGAGAATCAGAGTGCTACCAACCTGCTGAGAAAGATATTACAGGGAAGCTCCACCATGAAAAGAAAGCATGTGACTTAGCATCTGGAAGTGACCTTTCTGGGGTTTTGAAGGTCAGATCAGCATCAGGAAGTGATGTCTGCCGCCTGTGGGTGCTGTCTATCAGAGTTACCAGCCAATTAGCTTGTAGCAGTGTGTGTGGATGGCCCCGTTTCCTGTTTCACAGGAGGCTTCTGGGAGAAGCTGGGGTCCTTTTGGTTTCTGGACTTCGGCTTGGTGGCAGGGGAGGCAGAATAGGGAGAACTTCACGTGGGCTGGTAGGGAAAGGCAAGTTTTTCTCTCTGGCTAGAGAACAGAGAGCCACAAGGTCAGCAGCCTGTGCACTAAGATGGGAGGACAGAGAAGCTGCCCAGATAGTATCAAAATCAGAAACTACAGCAGCCCCAGTATAACGGGTACCCGCATGCATAAAGACGAACCATCAGTATAGAAAATAAAACCAGGCTTCTCTAAGGGTGTGTCAAAAAGATCTTCACGAGGTTTCTCAGCTATGTCAACTAGGGAGGTGCAGTCATGCAGAGGCTCCCCTGAGAGTGGCAGGTCAGGGAGCAGTGTTGCTGGGTTAAGGACTGTACAACACTTTAAAGTGATTCTTTCATTTCCTAGCAGGGTTACTTCATATCTAGTGAGCCTTTGATCTGAAAAAGCCCGTGTCCTATGACGTAGTAAGAGAGCCTCAACTTCATGAGGGCATTGCACGATTAGAGATTACCTAAGACCAGATCAGAGGCTTTTTCTACCAAAAGATGGTAGAAGCAATAACTGTCATTCAAATGGGTTTTTTTTCCCCTAATAAAAGGTATAAAAACCATCCTTGTGACTTAATTGATTTAAAGGACTGTGATTCAGGCCATTGATGTAGCTTCCTGGTGGCTTAAGTACAAAAGCCAGCCCACCAGGAGGTGGGAGTTGTTCTCCCTCAGGCTTGACAGGCAGGACAACACGGCCAACACAGATGCAGGGAAGCTGCAACTGAATAAACACTGTATCCTTGCTGAGCATCCTTTCCATGCTAAGGCTAAGCAAACCTCCTTTTGTTTACTGTTAGATGGGGCACAAGTGTCTAGTTTCATTCCAGTTCCAAACCTGAAGCATAAGCCCAGCCTGAATCAGGTTCAGATGTCAGCCCCTAATCGCCCACCTTCTAGCACTGCCTCTCCTTCCCACAACAACAACTTCTCCCTCCCTAGAAGATAAAGGGAACTAGGGAGGTAGCCTGCCATTCATGAGTGGGGTGAAGGTCAGCTATCAGTAATATTCTCACTGATCTCCATATTCCATCTGACATCCTGGTACCCAAGGTTCTTGATAGCTATGTCTCAATTCAGTTGAATTCAATGGATTAATGGATTAATCACCTACTATGATCAAGACATGGTGCTCAGCGTTGGGAATACAAAGATAGAAATGACAAAGAACATGTTCTCCAAGGAACCTGTAGCCTAATGGAAGGTGGGATTGAGTAACATAAATCACCATGACAAAGAGTAAGATGTGTGGAAGGAGAGGTTTGGTCAAGGTAATATGAAAAATTTGAGGAGTGTGTGTGTTTGTGGATACACACATGTACATATATCCATATATATATATACACTCAAAATATATATATATTTATATATATTTATATATATACACTCAAAAATTTCACAGTATTTATACAGACTCCTCAAATTTGTATACATATTGTAAAAAAATATTAACTGCTAATCTGAAAAATTATAGCTGTGTTAGCATCTGAAGAATTATAACTAGCTGAAAAATTATAACTGGACTGTAAGTCCCTTTGCGGTTGTCATTCAATGTAAAAATTATTATTAACTTAACTGGGTTTTAATCTGTGGACTCCTGGCTGGCTATCTGACTGCTTTTAATTTAGTATGGGTCTTTTAAAAATCCCCCCACTGCTTTTCCTAAATTGATAGGCAAACAGCCTCTTCCAATTTAGCAGCAAAGGGTTTATTTAGATGAATAAACTTAGGGATAAAGGCAACAAAAGTAAAATAAGACCTGACTGCATTTTAAACTTTCTTTCCTGCCATTGCCGCCTATTGCCTGAGAGTATGCTGGCCGCTGCCACTGCTGCTACTGCTGCTGCTGCTGCTCTTGCTGCTGCGTGGCCTACAGCCACGCCTCACTTGGACTGGTTCGCCTTCAGTCCTCTCCAACTTTCTCAGTCCTCTCCTTTTCACTCTTTAACTTCTCTCTCTGTAGCGACCCTGCTTCACCATAGCGACCCTTCTTTCTAACTGAAAAGCCCCCCTTTCACTACCTCCTCTCCTGAATATAAACCCTTCTTTCTCACAGGACCCTCAGGCTACACCACACCCATGCAAATGCCAAGCTAATTCTCTGGCAGCTTGCAGGGAAGGTGTCCAAGGCAGGCAGGGGCACTAAGCCTTTGTGTCATGCACCTGGAGCTGGGGCTGGGCGGAGGAAGCTGGTGTTTGTGTGAGGCTTGTGTGTGTGTGTGTGTGTATCCCCACTGAGTGGGGCTTGGGCTCCTGAGCCCTCCATGCAGGGAGGTTTGGGGAGAACCGTTGCACTGGGGGAGGGGTGGCCCGTTTGGGGTGTCTGAAGCTAATTTCAGTTGCTCACAATATGTATATGTGTATATATGTATGTATAGTACAGTATAGTTATTAGATAGCCCAGGCATGTGATTGGGACACTGAAGAAGAGTTTACAGAGGTAGCAAATTCTAAGCTGACAACCTGTACCACACTTCAGGATTCTCACATTTCCTCTCCTTTGGAAGTGCCAATTGCCTACAACACTCCTGCCCCTATTCTTCCTAGACAGATCAGGAAGCCTGCCAGATGGTAAGGTCAAGTATGGAATGTGTGTGTGTGTGTGTGTGTGTGTGTGTGTGTGTGTGTGTGCGCGTGCGCGTGTGTGCGTGTGTGTGTGTGTGTGTGTGTGTGTGTGTGTGTGTTTACTGTGATTCTCAAGCCAAGGGATTCTCATAATGAAACTTTGGCTACCGGGGTTGGGTGGGTTTGGAGCAAAGACTGACGAAGGTGCGTGTGTATGTGTGCGTGCTCATCCTGAGGGGAAGGAAAGGGCAAACACAGCCCCTCAAGATTGTTGTGTGTGCATGAGCACCCATGTGAATCTCTTTACTTTGTATATAAGAACTTTTACCCTCTCCACCTAAAAGACACAGTTCGCTCACAAACCAAAACACAAGACAAATGTTCTCTTAAATATTTTATAAATAGTCAGAACCTAAGACCGTTCCAAGTGCTCTCAGGAAAGCCCACCCCAGAAACCCTTGAATGGGGATATGGGTGTGATGCCAGTTTTCAGCAATGCATTCAAGCATGGAAACTCCCCAGGCTTCCTCTATTATAAGTCTTCATCATCAAAGGTCTCAGTGCACCTCAGCATCACTGTCTCATCATCAAGTGGGATGGCTGCTTCCTGCAAAACACCAGGGTAGAAGAAATTAAGGGAAAAGTGAGAACGTTTTTCTCCTTGAGCTCTCCAGACCAGGTTATAACTTACTTTGAATGATCCTACCCATCCCATCCTCAGACCAACTCATTGTTTCACCTTTCTTTCACAAAGCTACCTGAATTTCTATTCCCAAATCTCCTTTTTCTTTGATCTTTGGTTACCAATTTCTGGCAGAAAACTAGAATTCCAAGAAGGAAGGCCTCATCCCAATTTCACCCAACCTTCTTGAAAGAACCACTTCTTCTGTGGTAGCCCTAAAATGTCTTTTGGGACTCTCTCCAATGGGACACCAGAATAGGAAAAGTTCCTGAGCTTTATCCCTCATGGTAAAACCTCAGGCTCAAGATGACCCATTGCAAAGAGTTTGAGTTTGATTGTGTCTGTAGCTCAATTGTCTCTCTGTTCTCTGACTGGAGTGTACCACTAACCCTAGTCAACCATTTCTCCAAGGTGTGCCCACTGGTTTCATGGGTGATGGGGATCACAAGACATATAGATGACTCAAGGGAAATCCCTCTTCACTACTAAGGAAACACAGAGAAAATGTCCTACTGAAAAAAAAAATAGTATTACTGGTCCTACCCCTATCGAAGGCTGAAAAACTACCTCCAACTCCCCAAGAAAGGAGATCCTATTGCAAAAAGAACTATTTATATTCATCCATATAAGAAGACAAAGAACCAGATTTCAGATGCAGGAGGCATTAGCAGAAGCTTGAAAGAAGAGGGATCTAGGGGAGGCCTAATCCATTGGGAGGGGGGAAAATCAAGAATTAAAAAAAAAAAGAAAGAAAAAACAAAAACCAACTTATAATGTATCAATTTTGAGTCTCTGAGTAAATACTGGATTTAAATTTTATTCAAAATGTCCTGTGAATGTTAAAATGCTACAGGGACCTGAGAAAACAGCTCTGGAAACTGTAAGCAGGAGTTTGTGAGCTGAAACCATAGCTCATGTCAACAGGTCCTTAGGAAAAGGCAAGTATTTGTGTAAATTAAGTCACACCGGCTCTCTTGGTTGTTAGAGAAAGCTTAATGGGCATCATAAACTCCAAATGATAAAGTAGAAAGTTTTTTCTTCTTCCGGGAAAGGGAGAACACAGAAGCAAATCGAAGCTGCTTGTTCTCTCTTTCCTCAGTTTTGGGTAGAGAAAGGGCAGGGAGCCTGAAATTCTAAAAAGGCAAGTTGAGGTTGCCCTTTTAAACTTGCTCCAACAATCCACAGAAGCTGTGGTTGGGACAAGATGTCATTTACTGTAGAGGGTCCCAAACCAGCAAAAATCTTTTTGCTACCAGCTAAGAATTCTGGGGGAAGAAATAAGGAAGTATTTATGATTCAAGAGAAAGGTACCAAATTGTGCCTTACTGGTGTTGGATTTTTTAAAAAAAATCTTGCTATATAAAACATCTTTAAAACAAGTGGGTGATGATTGCTTAGATTAGGCTATTTTAGAAAAGATTTATATTTTAAAAATAAATAAAAGGTTGGGAAATTTATGACTTTTAATAAGTCCCTAAAGGCTCAACGAGAGTGCTTTATTATCGAAATCCCAGGCAAAACACACTACTAATTTGAGACTAGTGTTTTGAACCTCTTGATAAAGGAAGCTTTTTTAAAAGGATAAGCCTTAATTCTACTTCTAACCCCCCCACCCCCCATTTGATTGCATTCTAAGATGTCAGCAAATTTCACATAAACCTTCATGAAATGTTCCTCCACCTCACCCTGACTTGGGACTGGGGATGGGGGAGAGGGCGGGAGAACAATCACAGTCAGGCTATCATAGGTCGGGTTATGCCGAGAAGGTAGAGATCTGACCCAAGCGGACGGCCCTTTTTGCTTTTGTTTTTCATACTGAAGTTTAACTGGAGCCCCAGGCTACTCACCAGAAGGTCTCTGAAGATTATGAAACTGTTCCGTCCTTGTGAGTGATAGAAACAATTTTTAAAATACTTTCTGGCTTTCGAAAGCATTCTCTCCTGTCTCTTCTCAGTTTTCTCTTAATAGTTTTCAGTTCCACGGGAGAACACATGACTTAGGTCACTTCCAAATGGAACCGGGCCCCAGAGGAATGAAATGAAAATGAATGCCTAATGGTTCCTTTTTGGTGTTACCAGGAAAAAGTTATTCAATCATTCAACATTTATGCAGTTCCTACCATGTACCAGATACTTGTCCCGAAAAATGGGACATTAAATGGGAATTTAATTCGGGGATCCTTGCATGAAAAGGCTAATGATCTACCGTCTGTCTGAGCTACCTAGAAACGCAAGCAAATGAAATACATTGAAAAAGCCCTTTCTCCCATCGAGGAAAGAAGCAAGGGGGCAGAGATCTCGCTGCTCTGCTCTCTGTCCTACCTGCTGCAACTGTGTGTTAGCACAGAAAAGGCCTTTTAAGAAACTGATGATCTGCACATAGAGATGACTGTTTTCCACTGGATTTTCTGAGCTGCAACCTGCAGACAGTGAACTGACAATAAAAATAAAAAGAACATTTAACTCCTGGGTTTTTGGTTTTTTACCTTTCGCTGGATGCAGTTGAATATTTCTACTGAGCTCCTAGTGGGATTCCCACACGCAGAGACTCCAGCTAAAGAGAGCCACAGTACGTAGCACATGCTCTGTAACCTTCTCCCAGCAAAACCCTCTTATTTCTCATTGGTTCTTCCCTTTTAATCTCCCGTGATATTAATCACAATTCCAGACTGTTTTGGAGCTGAATTTGAGTTGTTCCGTACACATCACAACCAATAAGAACAGTAATAAACTCCTGTGGGGTTGGTCTCTCAGCCTCTCAGTGCCCTAGGCAACCCTCAAAGGCTCCAAGTGACAGATGGGTTGCCAGTCTGCATAGGCAGGGTGAGTTTACCCACTAGGAGCTACCCACACCCATGAAATCACAAGTCCAGATTCAAAATTTGTGATTCTGGGTCATAGTGTCTGGACAGAAGAGAGGGACATGATATTTAGTCCCATTATCTCCTCCCCTTGTCCCACAAGGCAATATCATGGAATATTGGCATCATTCTCCAACGTTGCTTATTTTTTTTTGGTCTAATGAAGAGTGAGTGGGTTGAGACCTGGCTTTGAATCTTGGCCCTTCTACTTGCTAGCCATTAACTTTGGACAAATTGCAAACTTTCTGAACCCCAGGGTTTCTTTGCTTGAAAAAAAAATGTGCATAAAACCTTTTTTTTTTAACTTTTGTGGTTGTTCCATTGTTTTAGTAACATTCAACTCTTCATGATCCCATTTGGGGTTTTCTTAGCAAAAATACTGGAATGATTTGCCATTTTTCTTCTCCAGCTCATTTTATAGATGAGGCAAACAGGGTTTAAGCACTTGCCCAGGGACACACAGCTAGTAAGTGTCTGAGGCCGGATTTGAACTCAAGATGAGTCTAAATTTTCTCATCTGTTAAAAAAGGGGGTGGTGGTATTGGACTAGGTGACCTCTAAGGTGCCTTCTAAATCTAGTTGTAGGTTCCTGATGAGGTCACTCCATACCATTCTGGCACAGTGACCCAAGAAGAAGTCCAGCTCTATAATCATCTTTTCTCTCTGTCCTAAGGAGACAGAGGAATGTGCTGCTGGAAAAGAACCCCCTGGCCAATCTTCAGAATAAAGCAGTGGCAGTTTCTTCATCCACACAGCTGCTGAGGGTTTGATGCAATAGTATCTCTCCTGAGAAGATCTTTTAGTTTTCTTTAGTTTCATCTTGGTTCTTCAATGACCTCTCTCCCTTCCTGTCAGGAGGCCAACAACTTTGGTTTGTGTTTTTTGGTGTTTTTTTATTTATTCTTTCTTTCTTTCTTTTTTTGTTTGTTTTTGGCAGGGCCATGAGGGTTAAGTGACTTGCCCAGGGTCACACAGCTAGTAAGTGTCAATTGTCTGAGGTCGGATTTGAACTCAGGTTCTCCTGAATCCAAGGCCAGTGCTTTATCCACTATGCCACCTAGCTTCCCCCTTAATAACATTTTAATAAATGAACATCTTAATAAATGTTCCATCTATCTATCTATCTATCTATCTATCTATCTATCTATCTATCTATCTATCTATCTATCTATCTATCCATCTGCCTCTCCATTTATCATCTATCTTCTAGGAAGCACAAATCTTTTCTCTCCAAAATACATTTCTGCTTTCCAAGATCATCTGAACTTGGTGGAGAAGAAAAGGGCCAAGGGAAGGAGAAGCAAGTCAACTCTACAAAGGGTAATTCTCCTTGAAAATCACTCCTTACCCTCCTCCTACCATCATTAAACTCTAGGGAAAGTGGGGAGAGGAGGAGAGTTTCTTCCAGTGACACCTTCAGGCCGGCCTTAACGAGTGTGCAGACTTTTGTTGGCCCCTCTCTCCAAGGAGTTGGGGAAACCATAAGAAAAATGAAGCAGGTCTTCAGGCCCAAGGAGACACTGGCCTTGCTCACTCAAGGCATCATGAAGAGTAACTTTCTGGGTCTTTCTCAAGCAAGGCAAGTGGGCACAACCCAAGCAAGAACATCGAACGAGTGATGTGTGTGGCATTTTCCACAACTGACCATAGAAGCAAATTATGAAGGAAGCCTTCCATCCCATATCAGCCTCCCCTTCACTCCACTCCAGGATTTGGATAATAGTTGTTTGGGGTTTTTTATTTGAATTCTCCAAAAATCTAATACTTCTATTTGCATTTCCTAGACTTCTTTCTCCGTCACTGCCATCCTCTCCTTTTCTCTATAACACTTTCTCCTGGATGCTGCTTTAAGAGCCTTCTTGTGGCCCAGGTTACCCAGAAGGGGCTGCTGTTCCCCACCCCTTGATCCCACAGCCCTGATAGGTGACCTCTGGCTTTATTTTTCTGGTCTTTTCTCTGCTGGCTCCTCACCATATCTCATTGAGGTTGTTTTTCTTTCCTTTTCCCATACCTCTTCTGTGTGTTGTCTTCCCCAATAGAATGTTAATTCCTTGGGGACAGGGGCTGTCTTGTTTGCATTTGTAATCCTAATGCTTAGCACAGTGCCTGACATATATTAAGTACCTAATTAATAAATGTTCTATCTGTTTATCCATCTGTCATCTATTTATTTATTTCTATCCATCTATCTCTTTACTGCTTAGCACAGTACCTAGTCTATATTAATTATTTACTTAATGCTTTATCTATCAGTCCATCCATCCATCCTCTATCAATCTATCTGCTTAGCACAGTGCCCAGCACATATTAAGCATGTAACAAGGGTTCTCTCTCTGCCTCTGTCTCGGTTTCATCATCTCCATGTCCCAGTCCTTTACTCATTTCTTATACTTTGCTACAAACTAAAACATTAGTGTGACATATGCACACTAATAGGTGGCTTGACCCCAGAGGAAGGCTGGTCACTAGATGCAGAAGAATGATAGAAAAATAAAGAGGTGGGCACTAAAATGAGGCAGATTTAGGTTCAGTTTGAAGATGTTCTTCCTAACAATTGGGGCTGAAGATACCTCCTGTGGTAGTGAGTTCCCTGGCAATTGAAGTGAGATGGGATGACCACTTGTTAGGCAGATGTAGAAATGACTCACACTTCAGATAAGGCTTGAACTAGATGAGGACTTGGTATCCTTTAGTTCTGAGATTCTAGGATTTGAGTTGTGTCTCACTCTGCCCACAATGGCCAGTTTGGCTTTGACCCATTCTGTGTCTAAGCCTGGGGTAGGGGTGAGGGTGGAGTAAGATCCACAGTTGCCTCACTCAAGGGATAAAGGAATGAGTCATTTTAGCACCAGCCCAAGGGAGAACTGACATAGATGACCCTAGACATGCCACTGAATCCACGTTGATTGATCCTGGAATCAGCTCAGGTTCTCCTGGGCTCCTCACATCCTAGACTGCCCCACACCTCGGACCACTGAAAAGCAGAAGCAGTGACACAAGGTACTTTACAGTGCGTGCCTTCCCATGGCTGAAAGTTTTGTCAGCTTGTTGTGGCTCAGTTGTTTTTGGTTGCATCTGACTCCTCGTGATCCTACTCGTGATTCTCTTAGCAAAGACGTTGGGAGTGGTTTACCATTTCCTTCTCTAGATCATTTGACAGATGATGAAACTGTTGCAAACAGGGTTAATTGACTTGCTCAGGGTCACACAGCTAATAAGTGTCTGAGTTCAAATCCCGCCTTTGACATTTACTGGTTGTGTGACCCTGGCACACCACTTAACCTGCCTCAGTTCCCTCCTCTATAAAATGGGGATTGCATCTACTGGATGAGGTTGTTGTAAGGATTAAAAGAGACAATAAATGTAATGCATTTTGCAAACTTTAAAACACTATATAAATGCTAGCTATTATTATCTTACCTGGGACTGGACACGCCTGCGGCCACATCAAATGCATCTTCAAAAAGAACCTGCAAAAGGTTCACATTTTCCTATGTCAGGAGCAACTATCCATTTCTGAGCCCAATGTGCTTGGTATTTCTGTAGCATAATTCCACAGAATTAAGATTTTTCTGGCTCATGCAGCCATGCCCTGGAGACTAGTTACATTCACAAGGGGGCTATCCTATAAGGTGAGGGGGCAGAAGAGTAAGAGTGGAAACATGACTTTCCCTTTAGCTCCATAATGATCCTGCTGAGGATTTAGCCCAAAGAGGTCAAAGACAGAGAAAAAGGATCCATACGGATCCAAAATATTCACAGTAACACTTTTTGTGCTACCAAGAACATGGAAATAAGGTGTCTGTGCAGCAACTGGGGAATGAATGAATAGATTGTGTAGTGTTTGAGTGGATTGGCATGTTATTACAGAGTAAGAAACCATGAATATAGAGAAACGAAAGAAACTTAGGAAGCCTTGGATGAATAGATGCAGAATGACATATGCACAACCAAGAGAAGAATATACAAAATAACACTTAAACACACCCTCTATGTATGTATTAACTAATCTTGACTCCAAAGGTCTCATGATGAAGCATGACCCCCTCTTTTTAGTAGAAAGGTGAGGGACTACAGGTGCAGAACAGTGCATATGCCTTTTGTTGTTGTTCAGTCCTTTCAGTTGTGCATGACTCTCTGTGACCCCATTCAGGGTTTTCTTGGCAAAGATACTGGAGGGGTTTGCCATTTCCTTCTCCAGCTCATTTTACAGATGAGGAAACAGAGGTAAACAGGGTGAAGTGACTTGCCCAGGGTCACACAGCTAAGTGTCTGAGGTCAAATTTGAACTCAAATCTTCCCAACTCCAGGTCTGGTGCTCTATTCACAATCCAACTAACTGTCCTCACTGAGCCATAGCTTTCTCATCTTAATAATGGGGAGAATAATACTTTCCTTACATCTCCCCTCCAAGGTTATTGTAGCAAAGCATACTGTTAACTGTAAAGGACTCTATAAATAGGAGCTATTTGATTCACTCTTTATTTATCTATGCCTTATCCTAGGCAATGCAGTATATAGCACTGGCTCTTGAGCCAGAAGTCCTGAGTTCAAATCTACCACTTCTATCTCTGTGACTCTAGGCAGGATACTCTACCCCGTGGGCCTCAGTTTCCTTATTTTTAAAATGAGGAGGATGGACTGAGTGGCCCTTTCAGCTCCAGGCCTATGACCCTATAGGTGAATGTAGCGGCTAGAACCTAAGTGCTCTAGCTCAGGAGTCCCCAAGTGCTTCTGACACTTACTAGCTGTGTGACCTTTTTGAGACTTGGGCTACTCTCCAAGACTTATCTAGTAAATTATTTGCATTGTGGGCAGGAGTCACTGTGTTAGAATAGAAAGTATCTATTAAATCATCTCTATTAATGTGTCTTAGTTCTGAATGGCATTTGTTTTCTCTGGGTTGTTGAAAACTTTTCAATTGCTAAGACACAACAGACATCGCCTGCATGCATGGGATTCCCAGCTAGCAACTTGTCCCCTTTAACAGAAGGTTTGATCAGCAGATGGGTCCAAGTAAACAAGACATCTGAGTGAACATTGCTACACTCTAACTTTGTGCACGATGTCAAATGCCACACTTGGCGCAGGGCAGGCAATTATCAAGTGCTATTTTAAAATGAGATAATGCCACATGCCTTATCTCACTATTTCTCATGCTTGGCCTTCGAGGAATGGAGTCTAATTTCCCTTCCTGAATACAACTGTCCTGCTCTCCCAGCTAGTTAGAGACCTCACCACTCATTCTTCTTTACCCTCAAACTGTCCCCTCTGTGTCTGCCTAGGATGACAATAAATCCATATCCTGGCAAGTAGGGTACTTGGGGATATAGTGAGGATAAGGGGACAGAAGAATAAGCCCTACATTCTAGAACCATGAGTTTTCCCCTTCCTCAAATTCTATACCATCATTTAAGTACCACATTCATTCATCCATCCATCCATCCATCCAACCATCCATTCAATAACCATTTGTTCATCATCTACTATATCTCTGGCACTGTGCTAAAGACTGGACGTTGTTATTGTTGTTGTCGAGTTGTGTCCAACTCTTCATGACCCCATTTGGGGTTTTCTGGGCAAAGATACTGAAGTGGTTTGCCATTTCCTTCGTGAGCTCATTTTCCAGATGAGGAAACGGAGGCAAACAGGATTAAGTGACTTGTCCAGGGTCACACAGGTAGTAAGTGTCTGAGGCCAGATTGGAACTCAGGAAGATGAGTCTAGTGCTCTATCCACTGTACCACCTAGCTGCCCTTCTTCAGCTACCACCTGCAGGGATTGTAGAAGAGAAAAATCAGAGGAGGCTCTTGAGTCTTCAGGGAGCTGTTGGCCCAAATTGTTGGGCACCATTGGCACAACACTGGTGGAGTAGAGGGGTCAGGGGGAGGTTGTCATTGTTCAGTCATTTCAGCAGGTCTGACTCCTCATGACCCCATGGATCACACTGTCCATGGTTTTTTGGTTTTTTGTATTTTTTGGCCCAGATGGGGCCACAAAGAGTCAAACATGACTTGGAAAAAGCAGAAGTAGGAGATCATGTTATAACAAATAGAAGAGCCACTCTTAGAGCTATGGAAAAGTGGTTTCAAGTGTTGCCTTTGACCTATTCTGGCTGCGTGACCCTGCCCAGGTCTCTTAACCTCTAAGTGCTCCAGGAAGTTCCAGTCTAAGAGTATAAAAGTCTCTGTTCTGCATTGGTCGAGGGAATCACCCAGAGTATCCCATATAAATAAAATCACAGATCTAGAAAGAAAAAAATCCCTGTGTAACCAACAAGTCAGAATCGTGATCGTGCTGAGATCTCACAAATATCAGCTATGGTCCTAGTGACATTCTTGACACATTGATGTCACGCAGGACAAGTTTTCTGGCCTCTTTCTCTACAGCAAAGGATACCTATTCTGGACCCATCCCGGTCTCCCCCCATTTACCTCCTCTGGAGTGGAGACCAGGGATCCACTGGCCTCTTGGCTGCCAACTCCACTGTCTTTCACACTGCCCTCAGCAGCCCATGTGGCCTCCTGGCAAGAAGCCTCTGCATTTACAACGCCACTTTGTCTCTGAGTGCAGGCCTGGAGGATGCTTCCTCTCTTCTCTTCTGGAAGTTCTTGCCACAGGTGGGAGATGGCTGTAGAGATGATGGGAAGGTTCACCTGCTCAGGGGAGACAACTCCATTCTGTATCAGGAGGTCCACTGTCTGCTTGTAGAAATAGAGATATCTAGAAGAGAGGAAGGTCATCGAAAGATAAGGGGAGGGGTGGTCACTAGGGGGCCCTATAAGGAGCCACTTGTCCAAGGTGTTGCCCCCCACTTTCATTCTCATGCCCATGTTTCAGGGAGGTACAATTTTCACAGATTCTTAGAATGGTAAGGGACTTAAGAAAACAGGAGAAAGAATGGTCAGAATCCAGAGCCTGCATCACAGCAGGAGTCTCTTCTAATATACTCTCTAACAAATGGTCATACATTCCAAAAGACCCCAAATGCTACTACCCAACTTCTGGCAGAGATGATGAACTCACAATGCAGATTGAGATAGTTATTCTTGGACATGGCCAATAGCCGATGTGGTCAATGAAAAAATGAGGGCCAATGAGGGAATTTGTTTCCCTTAATTATGCATATTTGTTAATAGATTGATTGCTTAATTTCTATTGTTCTTCACTGGGGGTGGGGGAGAAAATAAATGCTTGTTAAAGAGAAATAATTTCAACAACACCCCTGCTTATATACTCCTTAGTCGTGGCAGGGTAGTGGATACAGGAAGTGGCAGTAGGATTAATTCTCTCTGGGAAGACTGAAGCAGAGAATAATGAAATGACTCAACCCAGATCATTAACTGAATCATGAATAGAGATGGGACTAATGCCCCAACAGTGGCTTGCCTTTTGATAGTAGACCCATCTTTGCCCTAGATCTTGGGATGTTTTAGTGATGGGGTGAGGATGAGTGAGGAGGAATGATTCTTTTTAGATCATACCATTTTGATGCCCTACTTGTTCACGGGGTCCTTTTATTTTTCTGCTCCAATCCCAGAGGCTAAAAGCAGGACATCTCTTAGACATTCAGCTAGAAACCACAGACCTGGCCTGGCTGGGAATAAGCATGGTGAGGCCTGGACCTGGTCTGGGTCTGTTTCCTGGTTTTTAAACAAGGAACTACCTGATTTGCCTGTAAGGAGCATTGTTGGGAAGTGGCTATCAGGGCAGGGAGGGCTGTTGGAGAACACCCTTGCTGACTCTCTCAATCTCGGTGATTATAAACTCCATGAGGGCAGGGACTTCATCTTACACAAGTATCCTCTGACCTCTGTCTGTAATGCCCCATAGAATAGTCACACTGATTTCAGGTACATATAAGCAATATATCAAAGAAAAGATTCTTACCAACCAAAGCTGTCCAAACAAGGCAGGGACTAAGGGAGTGAGAGATGGAGTTTCTTTATGTCTTTTATGTTATGTCAGAGGACTCAGTGCTATGTACTTCATATGCAAAATAGGACTCCTGTCTTAAAAGATGCCTCTCAGTCAGGTCCTAGCTCAGTAGAGAAGTTTTTTAGGGAATGGGCATCAAGTGCCAGATGTGCTAAGGTAATTAGGTGGTTTGGTAGAGGTAGGTGGTTGGTACAGTGGATAGAATGCTAGGCTGGGAGGCGGGGCATCCTGAATTCGAATCTAACCTCAGACACTAACTAGTCACGTGATGTTGGGCAAGTTGCTTAACCTCTATTTCCCTGACTTTCTCCAGCTGTAAAGTAAGGATGATAATAAGACCTACCTCCCAGGGTTGTTGTAGGGATCAAATGAGATTGTAAGGTGCTTAACACAGTGCCTAGCACAGAGTGGGCACCATATAAATGCTAGCTATTATCTAGTATAGTGGATAGTGTATCGGATTTGTAAGGAAGATCTAAGGCTCAAGTCTGAACTATGTAAATATTAACGCGATTATTAATCTGGGGTGAAAGGACCCCTTCATCACATTACAGATACTATCTTCATCATGAGCACCATCAACAAGTAGCTCTATGATATAGTACTTCCAAATAAAGGTCAGTTGTTTTGGACAGCCCATAGATTTAGTTTCTGAGCATGGAAAATGCCCAAAGACTGTACAAAAGCATCGTATTGGTGCCCCCTGCTGGCCATGTTCTACCCTGATGCTTTGCACATCAGGATTAACGGGGGTGACACCAAGGGCTGACTTTCTATGTTACCATGCAGGTAATAAGATCATACATCATAAGTTTAGAGCTGAGAGAATCTTAGAGGCCATGGAGTCCAAACCCCTCATTTTTTCCTCTCCATTTTATTATTTTAATTTATTATTTTAACAACCCTCCAATAAAATGGGCAATTGTATAAACACAGAAGAACAGAGGAGTATGCCCATGAAATTGCAAAGTCCCTATTATATACAGTTTGCTTTTCTATTTAAAGGATAAGATATAATTAACATATAATGGATCCCATTAGCTATCTGGGAATCCTGTGATCACTTCTCAGAATAATGTTTTTTAAAGGTATAAGTAAAATACATAGGCTTACAAAGGAAACCAATTTAGATGAAAATAAAGTTATATGTGGATAATCAGTATATATGTATGTATGTGTATATATTTGCATATGTATATAAATATATGCATACATACATATATCTTCCCCCACCCCCACCAGGTTAAAAACCTCTGCTTTTAGGGATAGTTGTGAAAACTGTGGAAAGGAACCTGGGAGACTCACTATAAGCTACTTCACCAACCAGAGAGCTAGTCCAGACCTTTTTGCTTTGTGGCTGAGCCTGGTAGTGCTACATCCTGCTCTGAGCATCTCTGGCTGCTCCCCAGAGGGCCTGACTCTTTCCTTCTCCCTCCAATAGAGCACATTCAAGCAAGGAATCCAGCCTTAGGACCCTTATTGTCTCTCTGTCTCTGTTTCTCTCTCTCTCTGTCTCTCTGTCTCTCTCTGTCTCTCCCTCTCTCCCTCCCCTCCTCCCTCCCTCCTTCCCTGTGTGTCTTTGTCTCTGTCTGCTCTCTGTGTCTCTGTCTCTGTCTCCTTTCTCTCTCTGTCTCTCTCACACAAACACCACCACCACCACCACCACCAACCCCCACTGCCACGTAGGCTGTCATTTGCATACCTTTCAAATTCCATCAGGTCAGGAGATGAAGTAACTGGGGACAAGTGTGAGAGTTCACCTCTTCTCTCCTCTTCTTTTTGCTCCACAACTTCTCTGTCAAACTCTTGAATCAGATACCAGATTGCTGAACTATTTTCATCCATGGTTTCTGACATCATGCTGGGAAAGGAAACAGAGGCACGTGTTGGATGGGCAACATCTCTAGCATCTAGCCTTCCCTCCCTCCCTTGCCTTTCTACTTTCATTTCATTCAGGCCTCATTCAGGCCCTTGGATGCCTTAGCCTAATTTAATTGTGCCTCTGGCTTGGACTACATACGAATGATTGCCCAATGTGTCTTCCCTCCCAATGTCCCTTCCCTTCCCTTCTCCTCTCACCCTGCGCCACCAGACTTATCTTCCTCATGTATACATCTGCTCATTTCACTTTTTTGATGAAAAGTAGCACTCTACTGTCAACTATTTAAAGCGCAGATTTCATGACCTGGCTACCGTACACTCTCTATCTTACATGATTTCCATCCTCCCTACCTTTCCCTGGCCTATATACTCTGCTCAAGTCAGACTGAGTGACTTGTTCTTCTTTCCTGAACAGGTTCCATACTTACCCACTCCTGTGTTCTCATTTCCATTGCTTCCCATTCCTGGAACAGTCTCCCTTATATCTCCACCTATTGAATTCCTAGCCACCTTTAAAGCTCAATTCAAAAGCCATCCAGGAAGTCTTCCCTAGTACCCTAAGTTGGTTGTTTTAGTTGTCTGACTCTTCATGGCCCCATTTGGGTTTTGGGGGGGACTTGGGGGGCAGGGCAATGAAGGTTAAGTGACTTGCCCAGGGTCACACAACTAGTAAGTGTTAAGTGTCTGAGGCCGGATTTGAACTCAGGTACTCCTGACTCCAGGGCTGGTGCTCTATCCACTGCGCCATCTAGCTTCCCCGGGAGGCTGTTTTGGTTGGGCAATAATGGTACCAAGCTTATAGGGGTCTGTAATTTCCCCTTGCTAGACTATAAGTCCCTTGAGTCAGAGATCTCAAGTTAGCGTCTCTCCCATAATCCAGCACAACGCTCGGTGTGTAGTCGGCGCTTCAGAAATGTTTGTACAATGTCCTAAAACTTTGGGAAGCCCTACAGGGCCTTACCTGTGATTATTGGAGTACATCCTGGCATACTCTTCTTTGACCTCCTCTAAAGTGGATGCATTTCCATCCTCCAGGTTGAAGGATTCTGTTGGCAGAAAGAAGGGAAGGAGTTGGAAAGAGATGTTGCTGCCCAGATGGGAAGTCTGCCAATCCATGACCCAAGCCTAAGGGGGTTCTGAGGACAGTTGCCTCTTCTAGACACGAGGGACACCAGAGGGAAGGGAGGAAGACTTGCAAAACCGGTGATGAGAATGCAAAGAATTAAGAAGTCAAGAAATGGGTAGGATCATAGAGCAAGGAACCTTAGAGCTAGAAGAGGCCCTTGGGCTCTCCCAACCCATCCCCAGCCTATCTAAAGATTCTCCTCCACCTCTTCCTCTTCCTCCTGCCACTGGCTGACAAAGAACCCCAGAGTGCTCCTTTGGCCCTTCAGCCACATCCAGCTGTCCCATCCCAGATGGCCCCGAGGAGCCCAGATCAGGCCACTCACCTTTGTTTCTCATTTAGTGAAACTCTAACCCATCTATGCAGACCCAAGCCCCAAGTGACTGAGAAGCAGAGCCAGGCTTGACTCTGGAGAGAGGGAAGGGGCACTCTGGTGCATGGTTACCTTTCATCTTCAGCAGATTATCCAACGTTTGCTCCAGTTCCTGAATGTGACTCTTCGCCTTACACAGAACCTGCCACTGAACACAAAGGCGATGCTGAAGCCCCCTGTGCCTGCTCCGAGCAGGTGCCTAGTGCCAGAGGCAGAGGGGGCTGTCCCCATGGACCCTTCTTCTCCACTTGCTCCAGTCAGTCACAATCTTTGGGCCATTTTGGTGCAAGTGATAGGAACAGGCAAGATTGCCAAGCCCAAATTCAGCCGCAAGGAATTAAGACTTTAATAGAGTTCATGTAAATGGGTTTTATGTGAAATACCAAAATACTTGGGGAAGCTGAGATCAGCAAAATGTTACTTGAGTGTTTTTAGTGTTTTGTTAAAATGCTGAGCTGAGATCAGCAAATCCGGCATTGATGCTTACACGGTGGCTACGACTCTGCCCTGCTAGATTTTTAACAGTTTCAAGCCTTTCGGTGGATCACAAGGAGATGATAGATTGAGAACTAGAAGGGACTTCAGGGGTCCAGTAGTTCTTAACCCGGGGGGCGGGGACTTTGTTTTCTTTACTACTCTACTTCAGGTTTTCTTGGTCATCCTTTATTTTGTGCATTTAAAGATAATGTTCTAAGAAGGGGGCGGGGTGGGAATCTTCCAAAGGAACCCATGGTAGAGAAAAGGTTGAGAGGTCCCCCTGCATGTAGTCCAACCGAAGCCCAGAAAGGTGAAGTGAGCCGAGAAGTGACAGCACCAGCACTAGGATCCGGGCCCTCTGACTCCAAGTCCAGTGTCCTTTGCTCCTGGGCCATGGTGCTTTGTCACAGACATTATCAGGAAGACACCTTGGGAAAGGTGGGGTTACGACATGCAAAGAAGCAAGCAAACAAACAAACAACTTTATGGTATGGTCAGTGCAGCAGGTGCTAAATCTGTTTGCTTTGAATCATGGTTTAGGTTAGGGTTTCTTAAACTTTTCCCTCTCCTGAGGCTTTTCTGCTGGAGAAATTTTTACACGACCCCAGGTATATATATATATATGTGGCTGGCAGATAACACAAGAGCCTATGACCAAATACTTAAGCCAAATTTTACAATACAGTACTGTAAACACCCCATACAAGAAAAATTAAAAAAATCAGACTTCTTCTCTGGTACGAAGGGAGGGCTAAAAAAATTTTACATGGATTTTCCAGATCGAGGGGGTGCTGTGCCCCTGAATCCCTGCGGTGTGGAAGGGATAATTGTACTTAGCACAGTGGTGTGGGCATCCTCCTTCACTGACTGGTTGTCTGGCTAAGCAATTCTGCTCACTACTTCTAGATAGATTTCCTGTAACAGGAGATGACCTAGTTTGAACATCAGTCTTCAGGATGTATAGTCTCAATGTATTTTGCAAAGGGAAGTAGCAGAACTAGATTTGGCTTTGCACAAACAATGTTTAGTTGGAGAGCAGGGACTCTAATCAGATTCATCTTTATACCCCTTTCTGCTGTGCCCAAAGATGGCATTTCATAAATGCTTGTTAAATTTTATTAGCATTGCAGTTCATCTGATAACTCATTAAAATAGCCACCACCACAACAGGCACAATTTCCAATAGCATTGTCAGCTTTTACCCCAAATTCTTGATCCCAGAAAATTTCCTCCTGGCCAGTGTAGGTTATCCTGCCCCAGGTATATAAAAGTTAGAAAAAGACAGGCATAATGTAAGCTTCTGAAAATCTTATTCCACAAAGTGAGGTGGCAAAGATGGTTTCTTTATTGCCTTCCACCCTCACTTACATATTATTGTATCTGGTTGGAGTTAAGTTTGCAATTTTAAGTGAACTCACACACTAAATGGCTGCACCACAGGTTGATACTCAGATCAAAGCAGTAGCCAAGGAACTCTGACCAACCCAAATGACAAGGGAGAAGGACCAGAGACAACAGTACAATAGAAAGCATTTCCCACTTAACACAATCTACTTTAGCATCAATAATCTACTCAAAATAAAGGCACACTTGATGTTGCTCCAAGCAATGCTATGTCCTTCCAAGGCCTGTGACTCAGTGGAAATCATGCTCGATTGAGAGTCAGAGGATATGAATTCTTGCATGACCTTGAACTAACTACTTAATACATCTGGGCCTCAGTTTCTTCATCTGCAAAAAATGAGGGGTTTGGGGGCAGTTAGGTGGCGCAGTGGATAGAGCACCAGCCCTGGATCCAGGAGGACCTGAGTTCAAACCCGGCCTCAGACACTTAACACTTACTAGCTGTGTGACCCTGGGCAAGTCACTTAACCCCCAATTGCCTCACTAAAAAAAAAAAATGAGGGGTTTGAACTAAATGGCTTCTGAAGTTCCTTTCAGCTCTCAATCTATAATCCTATATGCACCAAAGGGATCCAGTATCTCAAAAGTATAGGGAAAAGGAAGCAGAAAGGATCAAGTTCTTTTCCAAGAACTCTACTTTTTATAATGATTCATCATCCTTTATTGAATTCTAGCTTCTTAAACTGTGGGTTGTGACCTCATATGGGGTCATGTAACTGAATGTGGGGGGTTGAGAAAAATTTGGCAACAGTAAAAGGTTATGTATACCTATTTTATATACCTATAGACCCGGGGTCGTGTAAAAATTTCTTGAGCAAAAAGGGGTGGAGAGTGGAAAAAAATTTAAGAAGCTCTGCTTTAAAGGTTGTACATAAGGTCATGTAGAATCCTCTCCTTTCTGTTCTACTTCATATAGAAATCTACACTGTATTTAGTGTTTGTTAAATTCAGAGGTTTTTTTTTAATTGCAAAAGAAGGAAAAGTCAATTTTTTTTTTAAGTTTGCAGATCACTTTACCCTTTACTTCCTGATCCTCTCAACAATCCTATGAGGTATTATTGTTGTCCCAGTTTTATAGAGGGGAAGACTGAGGCTCAGGGAGGTTCAGTTAATTGCCATGGGTGACCCAACTAGTAAATGTCTGAGGCAAGACCTGAACCCAGGTCTACCTGACTCTAGCCACTGTACCACACAGCCTATCTCTGCTGTCCTAAATGACAGGTCACTACTCTATTTGGCACCTTCTCCATGTTGAAGGAAAAGTCTAAGTTATAGCTTCTTTAAACTCAGGTAAACATTCTCCCTTAAGGTCTTTTAGCCCTTTAAGTTTATGTAACAAACACTTCCTTGCTAGCATAAAGACACAGTTCAGGACTGTTCCTTTTTAGATGACCACGACTTCTGATACGTGGAGAGATGAGCTTTACTAAAGTACTATTCTGATTTAGGGGCAGCCAGGTGGCACAGTGGATAGAATGCTGGGCAGACCTGAGTTCAAACCTGGCCTCAAATACTTACTAGCTCTGTGACCCTGGTCAAGTTGCTTAACCCTCTTTGCCTCAGTTTCCTCATCTGTAAAATGAGCTAGAGTATCTAGTATCTTTCCCAAGAAAACCCCAAATGGAGTCACAAAGAGGCAGACCTGACTGAAATGACTGAACACAAACAATTCTGTTCCAATTTCCTGCTATAGAAATGATCCTGAGTCCCAGAAAGCTCTTCTTGGGAGGGACGGCCCTCTATGAAGCTCCAAGTTGGAAAGACTCTAACTGCAGACCCTGCAATGAGTGGCATATCTTTTGTCTGAGGTCCAGCTTCACTGAGTCCAAAGGGGCCAGAAACCATCCACTTTGTCATTGGTACCCTCGGAACTTTCCATTCAAGTCAGGTCAACAGGCTCTAAGTAACAGTTCACTTACATGCAAGGCAAAAGGCAGATGGATGGAGTGGAGAGGAGTTTACCTTTAGAGACAGCAAGACCTGGATCTTAGCTATAGTTGTGACACATCCTAGCTATGTGGCTGTGGGCAAGTCACTTAATCTCAGGACCCGAGACAACTCTCTAGAAATCCTAGGCGAAACTACAGTTCCCAACAGTGATGAAATTCCACGTCTGGCCCCCAGAGAAACAAAACAGAACAAAGAACTCCTTGACTCTAAGTCTCTTAGGTACAAAGACAACTGCTCTGTTTTCAGAAAGCTTTTCCTTATGCTAAGCCTAAATCTGCCCGTCTTCTGTGTCATCCCAATACTCACACATCTGTCCTCTGGGGCCAAGAAGCCCAATCCCCTTCTCCCCTTGGTTGCCCTTCAAAGACTTGCCAGACAGCTCTGGCTTGTAGACCGTCATCAGAGGGACAGGGTACAGGGGGAAGTGGGCCCTTGGCCTCCAAGACGCTACAGCTGTATTGTGAAGTAAAGCCAGAAGCAGAGCACATGGGACATTTCATGATTAATCTATGAGAGCCACAGTGAATCTCAAGAAGGAAATGGAGTCATGTCCCAGCTCCACGGATCTGTCAGCCCGGAAGCCTGAAGTTGGCACAGCCCCGTGCGGAAAAGGCTTCGTGCTCCTCCACGTGTGCCCGAAGACAGGGACGCTTTCTACATGTGTGCACGTCTATCTATGTCCCAGCTGGAGGATCAGGAGCAGCCAGTTAGCTGTGGCCGAGCCACACTCTACTTCATGCACCCCTTAGACATTTCTGACAGCAGGGGGCGTGTTCTTGTCAGAAGCAATTGAAGCATGGATGGCTTCTGTACAAACCCCGGTACCCCCAGATCCCCTGTTGTCTTTCTCATCATAGCAGGGTTCCTCTGTGATCCCTGTCCCCTATCATGCTTCTCTGCCAATCCCCTCCCACTCAGACTGCATTTTAAGGTGAGCAACAGGTGAGCTTAGAGACTCATTGGTTTAGATCTGGAAGAGAACTTAGAGGTCACTTAAAGCATTTTTTTTTAAAGATGAGGAAGGGCCAGCTTGGTGGTGCCGTGAATAAAGCACCAGGTGTGAAGTCAAGAAGACTCATTTTCCTGAGTTCAGATCTAGTCTCAGACACTTCCTAGCTGTGTGACCCTGGGCAAGTCACTTAACCCAGTTTGCCCCAGTAAAACAATCTGGAGAGGAAATGGCAAATCAGTCCAGTATCTTTGCCAAGAAACCCCAAGGAGGTCCATGAAGAGTTGGACAGGACTGAACAGTAACAAAGATGAAGAAACTGAGGACCAGAGAACTTAGGTGACTTGCCCTAGGTCACACAGGTAGCAAGCATCAGAGATGTGATTCGAACCCAAGTCCTCTGGCATGAAATCCAATGCTCTTTCTGTTGTACCAGGCTTCCTTCCTCATCCTGACAAACATCGGGACCCCTGCTCTATGTGCACTCAAGGAGACATGCATGTCAGCTTGTTATTTCCCCTCCCTCTCGAGCCACTCACACCCCTGCCTCCCCATACCTTTGAGCGGTACTATCAACTGAGAAAAAACTGTTCTCCTAAGGCAGTTGAAGAGTCTGGCCAGCGTCGCACGATGGCGGGCCTGAGACAAGCGTCTGCGCGCCACTCGGGGCTCCTAACTCCCGCAGCTGGGCTAGGAGTCTGGGAGCCACTCTGACATATGGCTGCTGTAGTCTCCAGATGTCTCCATTAATAGCTGCAATAGAATGATGAGCCTTTGGCCCTAAATAAATAAATGCACAGAGAGAGACAGAGACAGAGAGACAGAGACAGAGAGACAGAGAGACAGAGAGACAGAGAGAGACACAGAAACACAGAGAGAGACACAGAGGACAGAGACAGAGAGAGACACAGAGAACAGAAAGAGACACACAGGGAGACACAGAGAGAGAGACAGAGAGATGGAGACAGAGAGAGGGAGACAAAGAGAGACAGACAGAGACAGGGAGAGATGGAGAGATGGAGAGACTGTAGGTGGAAGGCAAAGAGGAAGAGGGAGAATGGAAGCAAGGCACCCCCACACTCACACTCATATCCGCATCAGACCCTAACAGAAGCACAGCACATGCCATGACCCAACATCTAATACCATCAGCTATCAATACTGAGTTGACAGTCCGAGTGTCCCACTAAGCCACAGCACAAGAACGCCAGGCCCCTGGTGGAGTCCGACTCCTTAAATCTGAATGTAGTTGATGTGGCAAGAGAGCCGCCTTCTGGCCCGAGCCCATCCTCAGATCCTCACTTCTAAGATATGATGCAAACTCCTCATCCTGGCATTTCAAGCCCCCACGATCCGGTTGGAAACTCTTTCCAGGGGTTTCTCCATAGCACCCCCTTGCCCACACGGTATTTCCCATCACACTGACCTGTTACTACTCTATCCCATCTCCGATGTCAGCCTGCCCCTCGTGCCTGGGGTCCATTTCCGCCTCCCTCTGCCTCGAGGATTCAAGCCTCATTTGGTATGCCATCTCCTAGTAAACAGCCCGCCCCTGTTAGCTTTCCTCCACTTGAGCTGGTGCTAGTTTAAGAACAAAGACTGCTTTTGTCTCCTGTCTCCAGCACAGCGCTTTGCACATAGGAGGGGCTTTAAGAAACGTCGAATTCTACCAAATTGATTTCTACCAAGTTCCAAACAGCTGGGACTCCTACAGGATGCCTCCCCCCCCGACTTGGGATCATAGATTTAGAGCTGGAAGGTGGGATTATAGAGGGTGTCAAGACCAACCCCTCATTTTACAGAGGAGGATGAAAGAGATTGAGTGCTTGCCCAGCATCACACAACCAGTGTCTGAGGGAGGAGTCGAACCCAAGTCTTCCTGCAAATCAGTGCTCTAGCCATCGCACCACCCTGCCATGACATCACCCAGCTACAAAATGTACAAATCCCATAGCTAGTGCTTTAAGCAGAGATTTCCAGTCTCATCTCCCTAGCAGCGATCACTGAGGATGATCCTTCTTCTATTGGAAATATCTCTTTCAGAGCTAGCGATTTCTGGGCTTGCGGGGAGGAGCCCCGTCCTACAGCAGGCAATGTTAGCAATCTCGCTATCCCTTGAGCAGAAGACCAGTGTTTCCCACTGTAGCCAGAGCAGATCTGTGCAGATTGTGGTAAACTTCTTTGTACAAGTTCCCGACGACCCACTCCTTAGAGCGACCCGGGCTGTCCTAAGGTCTGAGGGGATGTCCCAAGTGTTCCTTTCTCGAAGGGCAGGTTCACTGTTTCACAGGGGCAATGCAGTCACCATTCATTTTCCTCTGTAATTATCTACGTCCCCCATTGTTATTTTTGCGGGGCGGACGGGCAGGAGGGGGGGGAGCGGATTTCTGACAATGCACAGCAGCTGTCAACAGCTGGAGAAGGGAAGAGAGAAGGAAGCCTTGAAGGGAGAATCAACTCAAATGCATACTAAATCAAATTTTTAAATGACTTTTTTGGGGGGTGGGGTGTAATGAAAGAACACTAGATTTGGAGCCAGGGACTCTGCCTGCCACTTACTACCATGTGGCCCTGGGCAGATCAGGTCACTTCTTTGGGCTCAGTTTCCTTATCTGAAAATGGGCACCATAATACTTCCCCCACAGAGGTTGATGGTCCTGGAGGTCGGGATTATTTTTATTTTTGTCTTTGTATCCCAAGTACCCAGCACAGTCCTGATATGTAGCAGATGCTGGACAAATACAGCTTCTTGAATTGATTTTGTTGTTATTTTTGTAGAGTCCCAAAGGCAGCATTCTTTCTTCTAACACACAAATCTGCACCTGTAGCAGAAATGAGCGGCATTTCTCCACATTTTACTTCTAGGGAGCCTGAAAAGAAGGCACTTAACAACCTTTTGATCTACTTATTATGCTTTCTCACAAAGCCTTTGTCGAGTGGCCTAAGAAGAGCAGAGCGGCCACCCAAGCAAGGATAATTGACAGCTGGCCAGTCCCCCAGTCGAACAATCACCAGCAGATGAAAAGGTAAAACAGAAACAAGCCCTCTATCTTTCACAGTTTCTTCAGTCTCATCTGTAAAGGACATAGACAACCCCCAAGATGACTCATATTTCTAGGGTGCTTCACATGTCACTGGATCCTCACAACAACCCTGTGAGGTAGGTAGAGCACAAATGATCACCTGAAATTTACACAGAAGGAAACCGAGGCTCAAAAGTGCCCAAGACCACAGAACTAGAAGATAGAAGAAGCCGTGATTCCATTGTTGGGTTCTCACTACCTTCCATGACCTTACACTGTCTTCCAACACGGTGTCCTTGTTGTTGGTTTTCAAACTCTCCATCTGCCCTCTGCCCTGGCCCCCCCCCCCCGAAAAAACAACACAAACAAAAAAAAATCAAATGTGACGGCACTATAATCAAGCTCCTTGGGGCACTGGAGAGTCACATCTAATGCGAGTGAAACATTAAAACATACCTAAGGGAGAGAACTTAATCATTTTTTCTTCACATTTCTTAGCTCAGAAATTCTAATAGCAAAAGTGAACAAGATCCTGAGAAGATTGCTGTGGGAGTGTACAAAATCAAGGGAGGTATCTGAGGGTCCCTTTCTTAGTTTGTGCTGGTGTGTAACACCCAAATAAGACGTGGGGGGGCTTGTATCCGCCCTTCCACACTTTCCCTACTTCTCGCAGGCCTGAGCACATGGGTGGCCAGGAGCCCAATCTACCATTCCTCAGCATCACCGAGATTCTTCCCAAATACACCCTTTGCCTAAATTACTGGATTGGCTGTCTAGAGGGAGGGTCTCAAAATCATTAGGTACTCCCGCATTCAGTTCCTTGAACTCTATAAAAAATAGGTCTGACCGTGTCATTCCCCTGCTCAAAATCTTCTGTAGGGGGCAGCTAGGTGGCGCAGTGGATAAAGCACCGCCCTGGAGGACCTGAGTTCAAATGTGACCTCAGACACTTGACACTTACTAGCTGTGTGACCCTTTGCAAGTCTACTTAACCCCAGTTGCCTTACCAAAAAAAAATAAAATAAAGTAAAAATCTTCTGTAGTTTCGTTTGACCTAAGATAGAAATAAAATTTCCCTCCTTGCACTTAAACCTTCTTGTAATCTGCTCCAACCTATCCTTCCAGACGGATTTCACATTTACTATCCTCATGTACTCTACATTCCAACCAATCTGTCCTATTTACTGTATTTTAGCCAGAATGTTCCATTTCTCACCTCCTGTGACTTTGCATGGGCTGTTACACCTACCTGAATGCCTTTGCTGCCTCGTCTCTGCCTCTTGGAATCCTTAAGTCCCTTCATGATTTAAAAGTGCCACTTCTCTTACATGAGGTCGTTTCCTGATCGACCCTCCCCCTAGATTATTAGTGAACTCCTCACCCTGAAATTACTTTGTATTTAGTTATCTGTGTAAAAGTTGTTGCCCTTACTCCCCACCCCGGTAAAAGTAAACTCTGTAAGTGCAAGGATCATCTCATGTTTGTCTTTGTATCCCCTCACACATATCTAGACACTTATATAAAAAAGCTTGTTGAATAAAAGGGGGCCAGCTAATCACATCCTACACCACTAATCAGTAACCCTTCTGAGGTGGTCAGTGCAAAGTCTGCATTCACTCACTTCTTGAAACGAATGGAGGGACAGCCTCTTTCCATGAGTAGAAAGAACAGTAGCCACCTGCTGGGCCAGTCAGGCCGACTATCCCAAGGGAAAGGAAGGCATAGGCCCAAGGCTGAACATGAACCCAGCCAATGTCCCACCGATCCCTTTGACACATATACCACCTTGACTGACTCCTAATCAAGGTGGTCCCTGAGTCTTCTGTCTTCACAGTACTACCGCCATCACAGCAAAAAACTCATACTAGGAGAAAACTTGCTTAAGTTTACAAAGTTCTTGTAAGTATGCTTAAATTCGGGGTATGCTGGAGTACTGAACTTGGCAAAAAGCTCCAAAACTACAGCTCGACTTACTGTTTTATTTGACTGTCTAGACTTAAGAAAGTGATGAAAAAATGTTAACAATTCAGATTAAACTTAAAGTGTGTTGTGAACACATATTGTCAGAATCCCAGGTGTTAAACATTTATCAGCACATCTCAATTATCATACTTATTTTTCAAGAAGAAGGAGAAACTTAAAGAGGTGGGGGACTTACCCATAGGTAAGAAATGCTAGAATTGGACTAAAATCCAGAGCTTCTAACCCCGATCTGATTCCGTTCCATGATATCACAGTGCCCTGGTATGTTGGGCACATAGGTCAAATACTTTTACAGTGAATTATCTACAAGGGCTTGTGACGATCATTTTGTTGGAGTAGAATTTTGTTATATTGAATTTTGCCTAAAGAGAATAAGTAGGTCTGTGACCAGTACTTGGAAAGATTTTTGTTAAATTAACAGCCTACAATGTACATATGACTCACAGTCTACGAAGCTGACAATATGCCTGGAAATAGGAAGGGCCAAATAATGCTATACCCATTTTGCTGATGAGGAAACTGGTATGTCAGAGAAGTTACCTGATTTGCCCAGATCATACAACTGGTAAGGATCACAGCTGAGATTCGAATCCAGGGAGGCTGATTCTGAGCCACTAGAACCACAGCTTGTCTCCTGGCTAGACAGAGTAGTGATTGTTATAATGGTATTTGATTTGCATGGTCAGGATTCTGTCTAGACGGCAACTGTAATAGCCGTGAAGGGATTACTAGCCAAGAGAAACGAGGAAAGGACACATGAACTTGAAAGTTTATCCCCCCTTTTGCTTGGAAATAGAGATGGACTCATCTAAAAAAAATAAGAATATAGGTTTAAAAACATTTTTTTTTAGTGAGGCAATTGGGTTAAGTGACTTGCTCAGGGTCCACACAGCTAGTAAGTGTTAAGTGTCTGAGGCTGGATTTGAACTCAGGTCCTCCTGAAGGGCTGGTGCTCTATCCACTGCGCCACCTAGCTGCCCCAACATTTTTGTTTTTTAAAATGGAAGTTCTGTACGACAAGGTATTGATATTTTTCTTTAAGAAGCAGTTTTCAGCTGCATGTTAGGGAGACCTGAACCTGTCTTTCTTGATCCTTCATGATCTGTGCTGCCCCCTCTGTCCACCCCATTAATTATCTTATCTTCCAAAAGAAAATCTCTTGTCTTGTCTTGTCTTGTCTGGCCTGTTCGTTTTGCTTACAGATCCTTCCCTATGAGGACTTCCCCATCCTTCATCCAATACATCTGCCTCTCTTGGACACGAGACTCTTTTTTTTGTTGTTGTTAAAGCATTCCATCTGTAATGATATATTCTATTTAGCCTGTAACTATGGGATGTGCAAGGGACTGTTAGCTATTCAGACTAGATCCCATCTCTTGCATTGATTTCTTTTTTCTTGAAGGATTTATTGCATTTAGCACACAATTTGGCATGCAGTTAGATTTTTGTCATATCTAATCTCTTTCATGTTAGTTTTACCCCCCCCCCAAAAAAAAATCCCCAACACTTGTAAGGCCCTTGAAGGCTGAATCCTTGTCATATTTCTTGAGCATGCTTTACACTGCTAAGCATGGCACTATCAATAAATACTGCCTCCTTCTATCAAATTATTTTTCAACACTTCTTCCTTCTCTCCCTCCCTGCCCCACCCCACAATACAAGGATCACTAAAAATGCTTGCAACTCTCTATCCTCACAGTATAAATCAGGCAGGTGGGTACAAGCAGCCTAGGGAGGGACAAGGATTTGAGAAAGAAACTGCAAATGTCTGAGGCCAGGTGGGAATTCCTCTGGAGGAAGGTGAGGGTTGGGAGGGGGTGGCTAAGATTGGGCTGTTCAAAGTTGCCCCCCAAAAGCAATAAATTTCATAATAATTTTTTTATCCCTCTTCTCATTTGTAGATGATGATCTCTGAAGTTCGAGATTAATTGTAATTCTTTTGCAGTGATTGCATTTTAAAAATATTATTTTATTTATTTTTTTTAGCGATTGCATTTTTTGACTGACCCTCTCCAGCCTAGTGGCAGGCACATCAGCCCATGATATAGCTTTTGGTATCCAGGTTAGATAACCTCTAAGGCCCCTTTCAGCTCTAAATCTGTGATCTTACGTATTTTCTTTCAAAAGAATAAAAAAAAACACCCAACACATTTTGCCATGATTGTTACCCGCACCTCTCAAACACTGGCCATTTTAATTACTTCCAACCCCTGCATGTTTCTGCTAGTTCCAAGTCCAAGTTGGAAGAACCAAAAGAGAGAATTATTCTCTCTCACACAATAAAATCATTATTTTTTTTTAAAAAGGTTTCACTATCCTTTGAAATAGATGCTTTAAAATTTTTTAGACTAAATGTTGAACAATGCCACGGCCCCCCTTTCTTTCATTCCCTTGTCAGCCCTCTAATCTGCTGGTCCGATCACAGCCTTGAAGTAAGAAGTCTTTTATATCTCGCAGAGTTTGCTATCAGTTGTAGCCAGGTTTGTTACGTTTTGAATTTTGGCTTCCCCCAGGCACAAACACAAGTAAACACAGGCAACATCTGCTCACTGCCACTTAGGTGAAGTCACACCTGCGCCAACCGTGAAGTTCAAATATGCAGAACTTGCTGGACGCAACACCTGGCTGAAAGCATTCAAATACACCTAAGTAAGTACATGCATAGTACTTACATGCGCGAATGCCTTTCTAGAGACAAACGCAGATGGCGGCACCCACACATATACAGCTTGGGGTGCTCACCCAAATACTCGTTTATATTTACTTCCTGACACGAAGACGCTACCTCTCAGACACCGAAGGAGGTCCGCGCCCTCGCCTACATATGCACAGGGGGGGCCCCAGCCAATAGCCCCCTAAAGTGCAGCCCTCCCTCTCCGCGATCCCCTGCCTAGCCGCCAGGCAAGGCCACACACGAGCACACCCAGCCTGCGCAGCTGGAATCCAGCTGCTGTTCCCTACCCAGGGCAGAAAATGCAATACCCCAGTTTAGAGCCACCGACCAATCCCCGCCCGGTCCGTGGACTTCCACAGCCAATAAGAAAGAGCAACTGCCGGGCCAATGAGAGCGCGGCGGGACTAGTACAGTGCAACCAGTTTCCCAGCGGCAAAAGGAAAACGAGAGAGGGGAGAAAAAGACGCTTGACAAATTTCAGGGGAATGACCTTGCTTGACCTTGCTTGACCTTGTTACCCTGCCTGTGCCTTTCTCTTTTGCTGTCTCTGTGTATATGTGTATGGGCGAGAGCATGATAAAGATGGATAGAGAGAACAAATAGATGAATGGATGGATAGAATAGCGATAGATGATAGAGAGATTGATAGATTAGGTATAGATAGATGATAGGAAGGTAAATAAGTAGATGGTAGATAAATCGATAAAGAAATAGATGGCATGGATAGATGGGTAGAAAGATGATGGATGGATAAAGAGATGATATAAATTAATAGGTAAACGTTAGATATAGATAAGTCGGTAGGTAGATGATAGGTAAGTTGGATAGATAGATGATGACAAATAATTTATTCAAGTGTGTAGAAGAGAATAATGGGCAACTTCATCGGTTATTTATGCCAGGTTCAATATATATATAATAGAGATAGATAAAATATAGATTAAGAATACATATATAGAATATATAGATATAGAATATATATAATGTCCGGTTTCTATAGATATAAAATGAAAAGATGAAAAGCTATAAATGAAAAGATGGTGTGAGGAAAAGAAGAATGTTTGACAAGAAGGTGGGAGTGAGTTAACCTTGAGCTAAGAAAGTGAAGAATAAAGGAAAAATATATGAGAGGTGCGCTGAGAATGAAAATTTTAAATTATTTAAAGTACATGATAAAAGAGTAAGAAAGAAAATGGTAAGTGGTGAGATGTAGGAAGTGGATTGGTGGTGATCATTTAACCACATTATCCAGGAGTCTTGATTTGAAGAAAATAAAGTATAATTGTAATGACACTTTGTAAAGCTTCGTTTAAGCGACAGCCTTTCTTACACCACAAATTCTCGATTTTTGGTAGAAGCAGATACGGGTCATCACATTTTCAGGGAGTAGGAAACCTTTCTTCATGGAGAAAAATTCCCTTGACTTCTTTGGGAAGTCCTTTTTTTTTTTTTCATGGATTTCTTAGGAGTTTTTATTATACGACACCCAGATAGCGATATCTGTGTTATACTGAAAAATTGGGGACTCAAAGGGTCCACAGCAAGGTAAGAGATAAGCAAACTATGTTGTCATAGAATCATAGAATACTATAGTTTAGAGATAGATTATCCAGTCTAACCCCCCTCATTTTAACTCACTTAATAAAAATGTATATTATGTCAACACAAGTAAGGATGTGTGTGAAATGATGGTGTGTGTGGGAAAGCTGAAAGACAAAATAATTCGTATATACTGATTACAACCATGTAGAAACCTCTGTGTGTATGGTAACAAGGTTTAGAAAAGAAAATGGAGAAGGATGGAAGTAAGGTACAGTTTGGATTAGATGCTTTCTTCATACAATATATTTGTTCACAATAAAATTATATATACTAAATTATATATAATAATGTGGTATCCACAGCCTGATTTGTTTATACTACATACCTTTTTCTCTAGAGAACTTCCTTACTTTTCTTTTCGCGGGGCAATGGGGGTTAAGTGACTTGCCCAAGGTCACACTGCTAGTAAGTGTCAAGTGTCTAAGGTCGGATTTGAACTCAGGAACTCCTGAATCCAGGACCGGTGCCTTATCCACTGCACCACCTAGCCGCTCCCCCCCCCCGGCCTTACTTTTCAATCTAATCTATCCCATTCTAACATATTCATTGAACCACTTTTATCAAATCATCTCTTTTCTGCTCAAGCATTTGTAGTGATTCCTTCTTGCTTATCTTGAATAACAAATCTAAACTCCTTATCCTAGCAGTTAAGACTTGATGGCAATTCTGCCCATGTCTACATACAGCCTTGTCGCCCAAATCCAGACTTTTCAATGCTTTCTTCTTTTTTCTTTTCTTCTTCCTATTCTTTCTTCTTTCTCTTTCTGTTCATAAAGCTTACTTAAATGTCTACATCCTCCTATTGTTCAGTCATTTTTCAGTTGTGTCTGACTCTTCATGATCCCATTTGGGATTTTCTTGGCAAAGATACTGGTTTGCCATTTCCTTCTCTAACTCATTTTACAGATGAGGCAAAAAGGGTTAAATGACTTACCCAGGGTTCCAGTTAGTAAGTGTCTGAGGTCAGATCTGAACTCCTGACTGGTCCTCCACTCCACTGTGCCACCTAGCATTCCAGTTCATTCATTAGAATGATAGAACTTTGAGAGCTGGAAGGAATCTCATAGATCCTGTCCCCTGACGTATTTTATGTGACAGAAACTGAGGCCTGGGAAAAAGAAGCAAAGCAAAGTATTTTCGGTGGAGTACCCTATCAAAAGCCTTAGGGAAAAGCTGTTAGCAAAAGGTGGGAAGGGCAGAGGTCAAAAATAGGTCAGCATCTTTGATGGAGAGAAGATTGCCTAGAACTTTAAGGAGACTAATATCTTCTGCAGCCTTTAGAAAAGCAATCCTGGCAGAGGCTTTTGTCAGGAGGAAGATCAGTTTTAAATATGAAAGTGTTTGAAAAAAAGCACAAACTTACGGCAATGGAAGTTTTTGTCAGCCAGAATGGAAAATGTATTGAACTGGGAGTCACCACACCTGGGTCTTACATGATGTTGATGTGGGATGGAATTTGGGGTCAAATTGACTGTGAGTCATCCCAAAAGAATTACAAGACTCAGTGACTCAGTTTCCCAAGTTTTATTGCAATACCGTGAGTGACCACAGGGAGAGAACCAGAAAAGTGGAAAAGTATCTCTCGAATAGTGCAAGAAAAGACAGTTATATTTATAGTATGGATAAATTGATTATCAGTCTCATTACAATAATCTCCTCCTTAGGGAGGTACAGGGGAGAGCTTGTCCTTCTCATTATAATAATCTCCAACCTTTGGGAGGTCACTGGGGGGGGGGAATGGCCTATCCTAATTTTAGGACGTTCCTGGGGTCTCCTAAGTCAACCCCCGAGGCAGAGGTATCTTTCTGTGGAGGTGTGTTTGGGGTTTACATGTCATAAGGTGATATCTCGGGGGACAAATTTTGACCTTTTCTGCCGCATGTCAATTCTGATTCCCTGGCTAGTTTCAAAATATCTTCATTTATCATTATTCCTAGTTTGAGTTTCTATTGTCTCGTCAATTTTTTTCATTGTTATATGACCCTGCCCTTTATGTCCCCGTATTGGGTACTGATACTGTGGGTAGGAGAACCTAGTATCCTGACTTGTAAGTTATCCATTAACTGGGGTCTGAATCCCTTTTAGAGCTAATATCTGAGTTAAAGCTAGGCTCTTAGGTTTTTCTGTTAACCCTTTTTTGCCTCCTACATCATCCCCCCCTTTGGCATATGCCTCCGGGAAAAAGGACGAAGATCATTTCTTCTGTTACTGCTTCCTGCTGAGTGGGGGCGAAGTAGGGGCCCACAGGGGGTTTATGAATTGAAGGGGAGCTAGGAACTAGAGTTACAAATGCACGGACCACAACACAAAACACAGATGATTTACGAACAGACCAAGGGGAAACAGGGACCCTAATACAGAATAAATCTTTTTTTTTTTTTTAGTGAGGCAATTGGGGTTAAGTGACTTGCCCAGGGTCACACAGCTAGTAAGTGTTACATGTCTGAGGTCAGATTTGAACTCAGGTCCTCCTGAACACAGGGCCAGTGCTTTATCCACTACACTACCTAGCTGCCCCCGCTTTTTTTTCCAATGACATTTTAATTTGGTTGAAGACACTTGTGTTTGATACCTCTGGTCTAGAACATTGAGAGTTCAAATGACTTGTTCTGTTCCATAGTCAGACACTAGACTTAAACCTAGGTCTTCCTTTATTCACTGTACCATATACTCTCTCATTGATAAAATGTATTTTTTTTTGGTGGAGCAATGAGGGTTAAGTGACTTGTCCAGGGTCACACAGCCAGTAAGTGTCAAGTGTCTGAGGCCGGATTTGAACTCAGGTCTTTCTGAATCCAGGGCTGGTATTTTATTCACTGCACCACCTAACTGCCCCTATAAGATGTATGGTCTTTTTTGTTTGTTTGTTTTGCAGGACAATGGGGGTTAAGTGACTTGCCCAGGGTCACACAGCTAGTAAGTGTCAAGTGTCTGAGGCCGGATTTGAACTCAGGTACTCCTGAATCCAGGGCCGGTGCCCTATCCACTGTGCCACCTAGCCGCCCTTAAGATGTATGTTTAAAGGGGGCAGCTGGGTGGCGCAGTGGATAGAGCACCGGCCCTGGATTCAGGAGTACCTGAGTTCAAATCCGGCCTCAGACACTTGACACTTACTAGCTGTGTGACCCTGGGCAAGTCACTTAACCCCAATTGCCTCACTTAAAAAAAAAAAAGATGTATGCTTAAAAATAAAATAAAGAACAATGCTTTTAAAAAGTCATGCCACCAATATCTCCTATGTTGAACGCTTATTCACTTAGAAAGGCTAATTTTCCCCCCTGAAGTTGAAATGGGAAGATGCCTGTAGATTGTTTGTTTGTTTTTTTAACCAACAAAGTAGCCCAATTCCTGTTCTGGGTTTGAAGTATTTTTGGAGGTGGGGAGGTGGTTTGGGTTGGGGGGAAGAATGCAAGGGCTGTGGTTAAACACACAAACACGAGATATTAGGTTTCCTAGAGTTTTAGGATTTGGAACTGACAGCTAAAGATCATGGAGACCAGCTCTTTGATTTTAAAGATGAGAAAACTGCATGTTAGTGCAATGAAGTACCTTGCTTGAGGTTAAAATGGTAGTAAGAGCCAGGATCCAAGCCCCCAAATCAGGCCCTCAGATTCCAGAACAAACCCAACCTGGGAGGAATTCCTACAGATTCTCATGGAGCACATGCCTGGTAGATTTTAGCTAGGATCTCAAAGCATGGCAGGGAACAATCGCCTTACCTTTTAAAAGCACATCCCAAAGAAGAGTGAGCAGCAATGTGGAAGGAAGTCAGTCACCCACTGGAATCAACTGATTCTTCTCACTGCCCACACTGCTCTGCCCATGTAGCTAAAACAGACAGGGGCGAGGTGATGGTACAGGCACCCAGAGGTCAGGCTTGGAGAGTGCTCCAGGGCCAGTGCTCTGCCCTGTGAATGGACACTGTGACTTCACTTTAGAAAGGAGATTTCTTAAAAGTGATACCAAAGAGCTTAGAAACTGGGGGAAAGAACAGTTAAACTCCCAACAGAGACAAACCCACAGGTGGGGAGGGCAGAAGAAACAGGAAATGTCAGCCCAACTGGCAGTTAAAACCATTTCTTCCTCTGAAGTCTAACAGGCTGTATCAATCACTCAATTTAGCCCTTCATCCTATTGTTGGCTGGACTCATTTTGTGCATCTAACTAGACGCTGAGCTTCTTCATGTCAGGAACTATTTCTCTTGTTGCATAGCATCTAATAATAAAAGGTAATATTTACACAGTACCTACTATAAATTCTGCAACTCTGCCAAGAAAACCCCAAATGGGGTCATGAAGAGTCAGACTGAGTGAAAAGACTGAACAACAACATCAACAAATATATGCCGGGGCAGCTAGATGGCGCAGTGGTTAAAGCACCGGCCCTGGATTCAGGAGTACCTGAGTTCAAATCCGGCCTCTGACACTTGACACTTACTAGCTGTGTGACCCTGGGCAAGTCACTTAACCCCCATTGCCTGCAAAAAACCCCACAAAAAACAAAACCAAAAAACCCCAAATATACGCCGGGCACTGTCCCAAGAATTTTACAAATATTATCTCATTTGATCCTCATAACACTCCTGGGAGCAGGTGTTACTATTTCCTTGATTATAAAGGTAAGGAAATGGAAATATACAGAGAGAAAGTGACTTACCCAGGTTCATGCATCTAATGAGTTTCTCAGGCTGGATTTGAACTCAGTTCTTCCTAATTCCAGGCCCAACACTCTATCCATGGTGCCACTTAGTTTCCTCATCTATCATGAAGCTGAATGTGTTGTTATTATTGTTTAGGTTTTTTAGTTGTATCTAAATCTTTGTGATCCTATTTGGGGTTTTCTTGGAAAAGATATTGGAGTAGTTTGCCATTTCCTTCTTTACAGATGACGAAACAGAGGCAAAAAGGGTTAAGTGATTTTTCCCAAGATCCACAGCTAGTAAGTGTCTAAGGCCAGATTTGAACTCAGGAATATGAATCTCCCTAATTCCAGTGTCGGCACTCTATCCGCTGTGCCACTTAGGTTCGATGAATGTACAATGTGGGAATTGATTTGTCTTTCTCCATTCTCCCTTTCACCAGAATTTTAGCTTCCTGGACATTTGGACTATTTTCATAAGTTATAGATTGAGAACTTAAAAGCACTTTAGGAACCATCTGGTTAAATCTCTATATTTTGTAAATGAGGAAACTGAGGACCAAGTCTCAGTTTAAGTGAATCGACTAATGTCACACAGATAGTTTAGTAGCGGTCCTGGGATATGAACCCAGACCTTCTGTCTCTACATTCAATACTTTCCCCACTGTCATGGGACAGTGCTTTAAAAAGTTCTTTCTGGGGGGCGGCTAGTTAGCACAGTGGATAAAGCACCGACCCTTGATTTAGGAGTACCTGAGTTCAAATCCGGCCTCAGATACTTGACACTTACTAGCTGTGTGACCCTGGGCAAGTCACTTAACCCCCATTGCCCTGCAAATAAATGAATAAATAAATAAATAATGAGAGAACTAAAAAAAAAAAGTTCTTTCTAATGTTTTATACGATTGCACATGTGTAACCTATCTGATTGCTTACTGCCTCAGGAAGAGGGGTGGGGAGGGAGGGAAAGAGGGATAAAATTTGGAACTTAAAACTTTAAGTAAATATGTTTATTATTTTAAAAAAAATCCTTTCCATCAGACCTCTGGCTTTGTCCCTTGAGAGTGGCAGATAATGGGAAGATAAATATCAGAGCAGGGGCTGATTTCACTCCTCTACCTTCACTGCTGGGCATATCCAAAAGGTAGCGATTGAAAAGAGCTGAGTTTGTGTCTAGTTTAGTGGAAAGAACAATTAGTAGGAAGAGAGCCGTCAGAAAATTTAGAAGTAACAATGATAATAATAAGGAAGAGCAACAAGATCTTGTTGTCCTCTTCCCCCATATATGACTGCTTTCCCCAGATTTTTTGGAAATAGTTTCAGTTTCAAATGTTCCTTAATATTATCCCCACAAGCCATTGAAATGTCCCAGAAGTTCTCATTTTTTGCTAAACTGTAACTGAACGAATCAACTTGGGTTGGATTTGGAGTCTGGAGAAATGTCCCACGGTTCTAGGTCCATCCTGTGTCTGTCCCCATTATGGGCAATCATTTTTTGAATAGAAATGAGCTTAGAAGCCCAGTGATTCAGCTACAGAAACAGAATGTGATCTTAAAACCTATTTATCACCACTCACATGCTGCTAGTATGTTCTAATACTCTAATCTGTAGACAGTCCTCACATTAGATTCCAGTGCACAGCTGGGGCTCCCAATTATGCCATGGCTCATCCTCTCCATCCTCTGGTATGACTATTAAAACCACAATCATTGGGCAGCTAGGTGGCACAATGGATAGAGCACCAGCCCTGGATTCAGGAGGACCTGAGTTCAAATCCGGCCTCAGACATTTAACACTTACTAGTTGTGTGACCCTGGGCAAGTCACTTAACCCCAATTGACTCACTAAAAAAACAAAACAAAAAACAAAAAACAACACACACACCAAATCCATCTCCCAAACTGATGCCTCTCTCACTCTGTCTCCCAGCAACACACAAAGAAAACCATTCTTACAATAACCACTGGTTCTTCTATCTTCCTTTGATCACTGCCTTCAAATCAGTCTTTCACCCTCCAAGTTCATCAACACTAGCCCCAAGACTGTTTTTTGACTTCTCAATTACATGTAGCCTTGCAGTTTCCTATTTCTCCCCTTCCCTTCCTGCCTTAGCTTCCATAAGGTTCTAACTTCTGACACCCTGGGTTTGAATTTCTACTCTGTGACCCAGTAGCTATGTGACCTTCAACAAGTCACCTAACCTCTATGGGCTTCATTTTCCTATAAAATGAAGGTGTTGGACTGGATGATCTTGAAGGGTCATTCTCAGTTTTAATCCTATTATTTTAAGTCAGTAAATATGATGATAGAAAAGTCTGTCAAAAATCACCAGCCATAAAAGATGAATTTTAATTGTTCTCCTGACTCTTTTTGCTTCATATATTCTTTCCATCTTCTTGTATAATTGTTAAGGGCTAAAATTCTAGCTAAACGGTCTAAAATATCTAATGAGTGGTCGCCAATAAATTATAAGCTTTAGCAAGAGTTAGACTTTTAAGCATTTATTAAGGAGAATAAGAATTTGGTAAAGAGAGAAGAAAAGGCCTAGATTCCTATCTATTAAAGGGAGAGCACATTTCTAGCTCCCTTCTCCACCAGCGTCCTCAGGAAAAAAAAAAGCGAGACAGAGCGCCAGTCTCTTCCTTCTTCCTCCCACCAGCCAACGTCACTTCCTGACACCAAAGAAAAGTCTCCTGGTCTTGCCCTCAAAGACCTTCACTTCATGGGTGGGACTCTTTTACAGTAAGTCTCCAGCAGGTGGCATCATTCCAATTGTTACATAATAGAAACCTGGTTCTTCCCATCCATGACTACACTCTTTAGTGGAGATGAATGAAAAGACTGAGAGGCAGAGTTTCTGGGTAATTAATAATCAATTTATTAGTTAGACTAGCTAATAATCAATAAATTGATGGCTAGTGGTCTCTCTCAGTAACCAAGGACAAACCATGGAGATCCCTGAATGCTTAAATACCTTGGCCCTGATTGGTGAAGAATTAATGAGGGCCTGGACATATCAATGAGAAAATGGGCTAAAAGTCTTCAGCTCTGTCTACTGAGAGCATGGCTTGATCATCTTGACTCAGCTGCCTCCAGCAATCTGGACAAAGGAATCCATCTCTACCCAGACCACTCTGGTTGGTTTTCTCCTGGCATGGTAAACTCCAAATGGCAGGGTACATTGAGGTGGGCTTATTTCCTAAAGCCTAGAATTCACCTAGATTAGATTCTGTTTATGCTCTAAACAGAAGTAAGGTCTTCCAGTTGGGTAGGGTCCCACCCAGGATTGTAGAGCATCTACCCAGGGGATTTGGGCAATTTCATCTATCAACAATGTCTTTCAGAGACTGACTGACCAGTCTACCTCAGCTGGTCCCTGAATGAGGAAATAAAGGAAAAAACCTTAATCCTGATTAATAATTGGCTACTAACATAATAGAAAATAGTCACTTCTCTCCCAGTACTGAAGGCTCCTTTTCACTTGCCCACTGGAACAGTGGGTCAGAGTGAGGAATAATCATGCTCCTTGCTAATGACTGACATTTTCAGTCCTTGCTTGATGCCATCATCCAGCAGCCTCTCTGAGACTGACCAGAGGAGAGGGCCATGGAGGGAACAGAAGTCCATAGTTGTGGTGTTTATATGGCGGTAAGACACTTATGTAGAAATATCTGTTTGACAGGGTGCAGTGCGGAATGGGGCACTGGTGTGCTAGAGGCAGCTCATACTGACTCTTGAGAGCCAATTCAATTTCCAATGTGAGCATTGAAACCTTTTGTTGTTGTTTGGTTGTTTCAGTCATGTCTTAGTCTTCATGATCCCATTTAGTGTTTTCTTGACAAAAATCCTGGAGTGGTTTGCCATTTCTTTCTCTAGCTCATTTTTTTTCTTTTTTTTTCCTTTTTTTTGTGGGGCAATGAGGGTTAAGTGACTTGCCCAGGATCACACAGGTAGTAAGTGTCATGTGTCTGAGGCCGGATTTGAACTCAGGTCTTCCTGAATCCAGGGCAAGTGCTTTATCCACTGCATCACCTAGCTGCCGCCTCTAGTTCATTTTACAGATAAAGAACTGAGGCAAATAGAGCTAAGTGACTTGCTCAGGGTCACAAAGATACTAGTAGGCTGGATTTGAACTCAGGAAGATGAGTCCTCCTGACTCCAGACCCTGTACTATCCACTGTGCCACCTAGATGCCAAGCTGGAAATCAGCAAGTACCACAAATCAGGGCTTGATTTCTTGTTTTGCTGATTATGTAGATGTTGGAAAGTAAACTTTAATAATGCAGATTTAATGTAAAAGTTCTTAAACATTTTTTCCCCTGGAGGATTGATCATTAAACATATACCAGTGCACCACTGAATTGGGGTAAAAAGAAACAGACAAGTAGATTTGCATGCCACATGTATATAGCAGCTGAATCCATTACATGGAACAAGCCTGACTGACATTCTAATATAAAGAGAAAAGTGTAAGGAACCTAAACTGAAGCCTTGGGAAACCTAGGAGTCAGGAATGTCAGTACAAAGTAGAGCCTGTCAGGAAAATACTGGTAGAAAGACTGTCCACAAACATGGTACAGAACTGATTTGGACATCATCTTCGATCCCACAGTGAAAAAACAAAAGCTGCAAAGAGGGTAAAGGAGAAACTGATGGAGTTGTGGCCTCTAGATTTATTTGTGAGAAAATAGTCGGTGGAACCCGGGAAATGTTATCTCAGTGGAGTGAAACTTCATATTATAATGAAAAGAAAACTGGACCAGGAATCAAAAGACCTAGATTCTAGTACTGAATCTGCCATTAACTAGTTCTATGACCTCTGGCAAGCCATTTCTCCTCCCTATGTTGTCATTTCCTTCTCCATCCAATGAGGGTGTTGAATTAGGTGATATTTAAAGTCCATTCCACCGCTGACATTTTATGATCTAGGGGATAGAAGTTGAATTTATAGAGGACAAGGAGAGAGTCTGCTTTCAGTAAGTCAACAGAGGTAGTTTTCCTCACTATTCCTTGCAGGGAGCATTCATTCAACAAACCGCTGTAACTAGGAGACCTGAAAGCAAAACTTTTTCTATAATCATAGAGCCATATACTCATGCTGCTTACTGTTGAGTGTTCAACAATAGCATTAAGGAATGTGCAAATATTGACTGAGCTATTCATTGAAGGTAATGAGTAGAAACTTGAAGGGAGAGGACAGGAATGGGGGAGGAATGGGAGTAGAGATTGGTAGCAGGCTCTAATGACAACCTGAAGGTAGAGGTACAATAACCATTTCTGCCTTGGCCAATTCTCCTTTTTAATCTCCAAGCTCTATTTTGAGGGTTACCACTTTCTGGGTAGGTCACTCTGCTTCTACCCTCAAGTCCATGGTTGGCCTTGGTGCCATTTTGATTCCTGGAAGATCAGGCTTCTTTCTTGTTTGCTCCTCAGAAACACCTTTTTTTGTTTGATTGTTTGTTTCAGTTGAAATCTCTAATTTCATAGGAATATTCCCTGATTATTTCAGTCTGTTTTACACTGGGCTTCATCCTTAGTAATAGTAAGCAAGAATGTGTAAAAGGTAGATGTGGAAATTTGCTTCTGCCTTCTATTTCTTTGGATTTAGAGCTAAAAGGTAGAGCAGTGGTCCCCAACCTGCAGGCCTCAGGTCCAGAGGGTATGTATTTATGGATGTGGAGTTATTGTAAGGAATTATTAAATCCATATGCATACCAAAAATTTTTATTCTGTCATTATGCATTTTCTCAGTCAATGGACATAACGGTACACTACTGTGCATATAAATCAAAGACAAAAAAGAAAGAGGGAAATGACTCATATGTACAAAAATATTTATAGCAGCACTTTTTATAACAAAGAACTAGAAACAAAATGGGAGTTTGTAAAATGGGGAATGGCTAAAAATGAGACATATGTTTGTAATGAATATTATGTGCTGTAAGAAATGATAAATGTGAAAGATTCATAGAAATTTAGAGATATTTGTAGGAATTGACATAGAGTGACATGAGAAGTACCAATAGAACAATTCATGTGATAACCACAAAAATGCAAAGGAAAACAACTTGGAAAGACTTAAGAACATTAATAAATGCAGTGTCCAATGACAGATTCAGAAGACTAATGATAAAGCATACCTCCTGTCATAGTGATAAAAGTCTAGATATTTTGCAGAATGAGAAATGTGTTTTCAGAAATGACTCGTGTTGATTTGTTTTGTTTGGCTTCACTTATTGTTGCAGGACAGGGCACCTATTTGGAAGGGGATAAGTTGGAGAATAGAAAGGAAATAACATCAATAAAACATTTGAAAAATACACTGAAGAATACAAAAACAGTTTAGAAAGGAACACAAGCAGGACAATTTTTGTTACTACCTATTAAATGTAATACAATGGAAAAAAAACTGTACATAAAGAAGTTCATATGCATTCTTTTTTGTTCTTATATTGAATGGTTTGTGTTTGCTAGTGATTAATCTAATAAATTTAAAATAAAATATAAACAGTTTAAATAGAGAGTCTGGTTATTGTTGCTATAGAGATGATTCAGTCCAAGCAACTTATTTTATGGAAACGGAGTCCTAGAAAGGGGAAATGATTTGCTCAAAATCACACAAACAGTGAGCAGCAGAGTTCTTATTCAAATCCATGTATTTAGTGTCAAATACAGATCTCCCCCCCCCCCCCCCCCCCCCCACTAAAACAGACTGCCTCTAACTCTGGAGGATGTTGCTATGTATTAATAAGAGCAGCCTTCAAATAGGAAGATTAACAGATTTCCCAGTTTGGTTCCATGTATCTTCACTTGCAGATAATTTGGTTTACTTTTTCCCTAAAAATGATAAAAGGGGGAAGATTTTTCCCCCCATTAATGACTATCCTGGAAAAGGTTGGAACCTTTGGGCATTGAAGCCCGGCGGAATCCTTTAGAATCAGTCAAGAAATCCAATGATTAGCTGTCATGGAAGTCAGAATCTTCATAGTTAAAAACAATAATGTTTAGGGTGATAGGTAATATGATAAGTCAGATAAGTCATGTCAGGGAAGTTAAAGGTAAGTCAGTAGGGAAACCACCTTAAACAATAAGCTTCAAGCCAAGGTGAGGTCAGAACAACGGACAGCTCCGCGTGTACCTGCTGGGTTCCTGATGAGGTAATTCCTGTTTGCCCAGTTTGGCCTGTTCAACTCTGACAACAAACTGGCCTTCCTGAGCTGGTGGTCAGGCCCTATGGTGGGGGCAGGGTTATTGTGAGGGTTTTTTCCCCTACTAGGCCATGACATCTCTGGAGGCAGGGACTAGAGGCTTCACAGAAGAAAATGATAACACTTTAAAACCTTTTCTTGACAACCTTTCTTCTACTCTGCCTCATGGGAACTTGTGAGCACTGAGCAGACTGCTCATTGGAATAGTTGCTTTTACTACAGGGAAGGAATTTCTGTGCACAAGTTATATGTAATTGATGTAAATCACAAGTATAGTCTCATGGCCCCCAGGTCATTTGGCAGAAGTTCAAAGTATAAGACAATCCTCAGGTACTATCTGTAGCCACTCCCCATCTTGGTGCTTAGATCTTTTTCTTGGAGTTATCATTTTTCTGTCTAGTACACCGTATTTTCACTCTCCAGTCCAATGCTAAGCCTTTAGTAACCTTTTCTTTTCTATAGAAACATAATTCTTTCCTGTTTGGTTTGTGAGTTAACCCTTTTCTGACTTCCTTTGCTATCCGCACAGTCACCTTCCTGACTAACTTGTATCTCCCTGAGTTCTTTTTGCTCCTGGGAATCTTGTTTCCCTTCTATCTCCTCTTTTCAATACTTGCTTGATCCAAGCACATTTTAGACAGTTGTTTTCCAATCCCTTCTCTCTCTCTCTCTCTCTTTTTTTTTTTTTTTTTGGTGAGGCAATTGGGGTTAAGTGACTTGCCCAGGGTCACATAGCTAGTAAGTGTCAAGTGTCTGAGGCCGGATTTGAACTCAGGTACTCCTGACTCCAGGGCTGGTGCTCTATCCACTGCGCCACCTAGCTGCCCCCCCAATCCCTTTTCATAAGAAAAAAGTTTTATTGACGTCTTTTATCTTTATGTCACGGTCATTGCACACACACACATATTGAACTCTCATGGCTAAGAAAAACAAATAAGCAAATACCAATTCTTTACAGCATCATATCTGACAATATATAACATCCTATCTTACTGGTTCCTCACCTGTCTCCCCTGGATTGAATGTACTACCTTTTTACCTCAAAATCTTAGAATTCCTCAATTCCTTCAAGGCTTAGCTCATGTACCATATCCTATGGGAATTCTTTCCTGATGCTCCCCACCCAGGACTTTCTGATTTTCCTGTGACTCTTTCTGCCTCTGGATATAGAGCCTTGTAGGCTATATAAGTCTCTGGCCCATTACTGGTCGCTAGTCACATTGGATTTGTTTGCTTGCACTGGAGCTGGTTTTGCTGTTGCTTTCCTATTGGCCATGGGCTTCTGACTGACTGATTTTTGTGCAGTTCTGTCATGGAATAAGTAATTTATGGTAGTTTCTCATTGGGGTTCTTAATCACAATTTCTTCCTGCACAAATTTCAGGTTGTTATTGAAGTAGCAATATGGGAACTAGACAATCTGCCTCCCACAAGGCAGTAATCGTGCCATCTATCTCTAATGGGCAAAGTATTCCATCTATCACAGGATAGCCAGGGAAAATCAATTTTTCCCTAAAGAGTTTAGCATTATTTCAGGAACACATTTCTGTTCTTTAATTCTAGCCTCACCTTTTACTCTTTACTAATATCCATCAAGATTCAGAATGTTTTGTCCCTTCCCCATTAAAATTTGTAGAAATTCTGGGGAAAACAAAAGGTTACTTTGATTTCAGGGGATAAAGCGAATAAAGCAACTGTAAGAAGCAATACAGGATGACTAGAACAGAATTCAGCCAAGGTACAGTAAAGCAGACCTAATGAGCAGAGGGTATAGGAAAGGATTTGTTCTAGGTAGAGAGCCCAACTATAGAATATTCCCTACATATGGGGGTGTTGATACTGTAGACAGGCAGTTAAGGAAATGTTCCTAAATGGAGACACACCTGCCTTCTAACTCGGTAATGATTCTTTTTGTCTCTAAAATTTAAAATTATTTACACACAATATTTCATGAATCTGCCACAAATTGCTTCATTGTGCCCCCACTCAACTCTGCAGCTCATCTTATTTTCCATTACAATTCTAATTTCCTTCCCAAATTTGCATGACCCCCAAAGAAAACATACTTCAATAATAAATTAAAGTACATGCAATTGACTGCATCAAACTGAAATCAAAGGGAATATTAAAACCCCAAGTGGCTGTGCCTTGCTCAAGCAAAAGATCTGTTATCTTCATTTCCCAGAGGCAGCAGCTGTTGGGATTAAGATCTGAGTTCAATTTGATTGTTATCATAGGGACCCGAGTATGAGATTTCCAAATGCTGGTGAACCACCCATTATCTATTAGAATCTGAACTAATTTCTTCCCTGTTCCCAGTTTTTAACACCTGTATTCAGGCGAGCCTGAATTTCTTTCATTAGGGAAGTGTTTCCTGAATAATCAGTTAAAATCTCAAGGAGGAAAGGAAAGAATAGATTCACCATTTTCCACTGTAGCTCCCATGGCTTGGGATCTCACCAATTATTACTGCAAGGTCAGTGTCCAAGCTGTGTCTCAGAGTTTCCCATCAAGGAGACTGTTCTGGCCAATAGTTCCCAGGCTGATAGCACTGACTCATTGATAACTAATAGTTCAGAAGATGGAGGAAGAATGGTGTATTTCTCTATCTGATTGGCAAGGCGACCTCTACCCAGAATGCTTCACTATCCATGTGGCTTCCCTCTGGCCTGGTTGTGATAATAAACCAGTCAACTGTGGTTTTTTTTTTAATTTAAATTTTCTTTCTTTCTTTTTTTTTTTGGCGAGGGGCAATGAGGGTTAAATGACTTGCCCAGGGTCATATAGCTAATAAGTATCAAGTGTCTGAGGCTGCATTTGAACTCAGGTCCTCCTGAATCCAGGGCCAGTGCTTTATCCACTGTACCACCTAGATGCCCCCCCCCCCCCCGCCCCAAGTCAACTGTGTTTTTAAAAGTCTTGCATGCTGCAATTAGCCACAGTGTCCCAGACCATTTGCCTCCTGATTCCTTGAGTCTCTCTCTAGTCCCTGGAATGTGCAGGTCTGGTAAGTAACAAGGGAAATATGAGGCAAAAGCCTACTTGCATAAACAAGTACCTGGGGGAATAAATTGTTCTGGATAGTAAAGTTTTCCAGGTAGCTGAAGATTTACAAACTCTTCAAGGATTATATCTTTTAAGAATTATCATAATTTTTATGAAATATTTTTGCAACATATTATATTTTCCTGCCTTTAACAATTTTATTGACATATTTTGTTTTTACATCATCTTCATTTCCCAATATATCCTCTCCACACCCTACTCATACCTCATTGCAAAACAATTTTAAAGGGGGGGTGGTGGGAGCTGAGGGACTTCAACAAAACTAATCAACATATCTAAAATGCCTGATTTTATATGCAGTATTCCACACTTACAGAGAGGTTCATTTTCATGTCTCTTTTTTTGGGACCAAGCTTGGTATTATAGTTAGCAGCAGTCAGTTAAAAAAAGTTTTATTAATATATTTTATTTTTACATGATGTACATTTCTCGTCACAGCCCTCCCCTCATGCCCTCTCAGAAAGTCTTCCCTTATAATAGAGAACTAAAGAGAAAGAACAAAAAGTTCCATGAAACTAACCAAGACTATAAAAAAAAATCTGATGCCATATGCAGTGTTCCAGAGTTCTCCACCTCTGAAAAGAAGGAAATGGAGATAGCTTCTCATAACTTTTCCTGGGAGATAACTGCATCCAGTTTTGATTGTTTGTCATTCTCTTCATTTACATTGTTGTAGTTATTGTAAATATTGTTTTCTGATTTTCTTACTTCACTTTATTTTAAAATTATTTTTTATATTTTATTTTTTCCAATTACATGTAAAAACAATCATTAACATTCATTTAAATTTTTTTTGAGTTCCAAATTCTCTCCCTCCCTTCCTTCTCCTCTCCTTGAAGCAATTCAATATAGATTATACATGTGCAGTCATACAGAACATGTTTCTGTATTTGCCATGTTGTGAAAGAGAATACAGACCAAAAAAGGAAGGAAGGAAGGAAGGAAGAAAGAAAGGAAGAAAGGAAAGAAGAAAGAAAGAAAAAGAAAGAAGGAAAGAAAGAAGAAAAGAGTATGCTTTGATATGTATTCAGACTCCCATCAGTTCTTTCTCTGGAGATGGATAACATTTTTCATCATAAGTCCTTTGGAATTGTCTTGGATAATTGTATTACTGAATATAGCTAAATCATTCATGTGCAGTAAATAATTAGATATAAGTTATACATGTACAATTATGTAGAACATTACCATATTAGTAATTTTGTATAAGAAGACTTGAATAAAAGAAAAAATGAAAGAAAATGAAAAATAGCATGCTTCAGTGTGTTCCATCAATATCAGTTCTTTCTTTGGAGGTGGATAGTATACTTCATCATTAGTCCTTTGGGATTTTCTTGGATCATTGTATTACTGAGAATAGTTGTCATTCACAGTTTTTCACTGAACAATATTGTTGTCACTGTGCACAAAGTTTCCCCGATTCTGCTCACTTCACTATATATCAGTTCACATAAGTCTTTCCAGGGCTTTCTGAAATCATCCTGTTTATAATTTTTTATAGCACAATAATATTCCATTATAACCATAAACAGCAGCTTGTTTAGCCATTCCCCAATTCATGGGCATCAGTTTGATTTCTAATTCTTAACCACAACAAAAAGAGATGCTATAACTATTTTTGTACAAATAGCTCTTTTTCTCTTTTTTGGGATGTCTTTAGGATATAAACCTAGCAATGGTATTGCTTGGTCAAAGGGTATGCATAGTTTGATATCCCTTTGGACATAGTTCCAAATTGCTCACCAGAATTGTTGGATCAGTCTGCAGTTCCACCAATAGTGCATTAGTGTTCCAGTTTTTCCACGTTCCCTCCAATATTGATCATTTTCCTTTTCTGTTATATTAGCCAATCTGATATGTATGAGGTGGTACCTTAGAGTTGTTTTAACTTGCATTTTTCTAATCAATAATAATCCAGAGAATTTTTCAAATGACTATAGATTGCTTTGATTTCTCTTTCCTTTGACTGTTTGTCAATTGAGGAATGACTTATAGTCTTATAAGTTTCATTCAGCTCTCTACATATTTTGAGAAATGAGGTGTTTATCAGAGAAACTACAATTTCCCTCCAGTTTTTTGTTTTTCTTTTAATTCTGGCTGCATTGGTTTTGTTTGTGTAAAAGTTTTAAAATGTAATGTAATCAAAATTATCTATTTTACTTTCCATAATCTGTCTCTTGTTTGGTCACAAACTCTTCATTTATTCACAGATCTGAAGGTACATTTTTCCATAGTCCCCTAGTTTACTTATGGTATCACACTTCATTTCTAACTCACATACCTATTTTGACCTTATCTTGATACACAGTGTGAGACGTTGATTTATACCTAATTTTTGCCAAAGTGCTTTCCAGTTTTCCCAGCAATTTTCTCAAATGGTCAGATCTTGTCCCAAAATTTTGGATCTTTGCATTTATCAAACACTAGATTGCTATGGTCACTTACTACTGTGTATTGTGTACCTATTTTTCCCACTGACCCACCACTCTATTTCTTAGTACCAGATTGTTTTGATGATTGTTGCTTTGTAATACAGTTTGAGATCTGGTACTGGTAGGCCACCTTCCTTCTCTTTTTTTTCCATTGATTTCCTTGATATTCTTGACCTTTAGTTCTTCCAGATGAATTTTGTTATTATTTTTTCTGGCTCCATAAACTATTTTTTCTGTATCTTAATTGTTATGACACTGAATAAGCAAATTACTTTAGGTAGAATTGTTGTTTTTATTATACTGGCTCTGCCTACCCATGAGTGATAATATTTCTCTAATTATTTAGATCTGACTATTTGTGTGATTGTGTTCAGATAGTTGTTGACTTTGTCTTGGCAGGTAGACTCCCAAGTATTTTATATTGTTTACAGTTACTTTTTTTTTTTAAGGGCAATGAGGGTTAAGTGACTTTCCTAGGGTCGCACACCTAGTAAGTGTAAAGTGTCTGAGATCGGATTTGAACTCAGGTCCTCCTGACTCCAGGGCCGGTGCTTTATCCACTGCACCACCTAGCTGCCCCCAAATTACAGTTACTTTAAATAGGATTTCTCTTTCTATCTCTTTCTTTTAGTGGTTTTTTGGTAATATATGGAAATATATGATTTGTGTGGGTTTATTTTATATCCTGCAACTTAGCTGAAGTTGTTAATAATTTCTACTAGCTTTCTAGTTGACTCTTTAAGTATACAAACATATGGAATGCTTCATCCATTTGCACATTATCTAGCAGAGTATACTGTAGTGGGCTGGGTGATATCCATGCCAAGCTAGAATTTAGCTATTAGCTTCTTAAGGATAAAACTTAATCTTCCTGAGCCAGGAAGCAAAGAAATTCAATACAATACAATTAAATGAGCTTAAATGACAAAAAAATAATAAATTTGCACAGCATCCTTGTGCAGGGGTTCATGCTAATCTTCTCTGTATTGTTTCCAATTTTAGTATATGTGCTGCTAATGTGAGTACCTTACTTCACTTTATTAATTCACATGTCTTCCTGTGCTTATTTACATACCTCAATGGGTTAAAGACAATACTTGGCCATATTCATGGTTCAGAATGTCTAAGACTTGAAAATTTAGGGTTATCTCTGAGATTAATAACATCAATAATGTACTCTGCAATTTAGGCTCAAATATTTCAGAAGCAATTTATTTGATTCATCATTAATTTATGTTCAAGTCATTTCTATTTTGGAGAGAGAGAGCAGCCCAAACTGTCCCCAAATAGTTCTTCCTGTCTCTGATATCACTCTTTGCCCAGGACAATTTGAGGTAACATTTATAGGATCTTGAATAGTAAAAAAAATCATAATGTGGTGCTGTGAATAGAGTACTGAGCCTGGAGTCAGGAAGACTTGTCTTCTGAGTTCAAATCTGGCCTCAGACACTTACTAGTTGTGTAATCCGGGCAAGACACTTAACTCTGTTTGCCTCAGTTTCCTCATCTGTAAAATGAGATGGAGAACGAAATAGTAAACCATTCTACTACCTTTGCCAAAAAAACCCCAAACAAACAAAACCCAAATGGGGTTACAAGAATCAAACATGACTGAAATGATAGAATAACAACAATGTGCCAGGCACTGTGCTAAACACCAGGTATACAAATATGAAAAAGGAGGACAGTCTTGCCTTCCAGGAGCTTAGGATCCAATGGGGGAAGACAACATACAAAATGAAGCTGAAAAGTGGGGAAGGTCCTTGGCAGGAGGTGAGGTAGACGGCCTAATGGAATCCATTCCAAGGTATGCAGGCTGGTGGGAAATTAAGAGATGGCTGGTCTGGGATCCCTCTTTAAATGGAGGCTTTGGGAGGAGTTCTTTGCTCTGCCCTTCAGCCTTCAAGTCAGAAGGGCAGAGCATACTGATGAGGTATCAAAGCTGATGTAATCTTGCAGGATAATGACTTTTCTAATGGTTAAACTTCATTAGGGGCATGATAGAGTCCAGTCCAAGGAGTGAAAGCTGGTGGGGAACCCCTGCTTCATTTGTGACTTGGAATGCCAGTAGAATGGAAACTTTGGCATGTTCTGCTCTGCCTTTGAGCACAGTCTTGATACTCAGGTTGTATCTGATTTACAAGGAACAGAGTGGCTAAGAATGGAGAAGTTCATGCTTATCACCAATTGGTTGGCCATTGGGTGATGGATTCTTTGGCCATGGAAACCATTGAAACAGAGGTCCAAATCCTCTGTGGGCCTGTTCTGCTTCTGCATTGATGGTGGTACAGTGGCAGAGAGGGAGACCCAAGGTTGCTTTTTAGATTATCCATGAGTATTGATTATACGGATTCTAAATATGAAAGTCTTGTCTGATGATATGCTATTGAAAGAACTAATTTATGTCAATATTGCAGTTTTCTCTATAAAGAAAACATGGTATACATTTTTGGATGTAGTCATTATGGGGATTTCTTCTACCTGACTTTGCATATTATTTACAAGAGTTTGTTTTTCCTTTTTTTTTTAATAGGTAGGGGCAGTTGGGTAGAAGGAAAAAAGTGCTTGATGACTGAAAAAATAAAATTTAATTAAAAACAAAACACAACAAAGCAAAAATTGAATCAGCACACACTTTATACTTTGTGATTTTAGTGCAAAAGCATGGAGGAGGCTGGTGAAAAATATATTTAAATAGATGGCTCAGGATCAAGAAATGAAAGTGATCAAAGACTTATAGAGGCAAAAAAAGCCTTCACTTTTAGCATGGTAGGCACTGAGTGGTATTACAAAAATGAAGTTGACTAGATTTTAACTAATAGGAAGTAATTGGTTAATAAAGAGAGAGTCATTTCTGAATCAACTATATAAAGTCAAACATTGGCTTTTTGTAAATGCCTGTGTGGGTGTTGGGAGAGATACAAATATTAAATAATACATGGACCCTGTCCTTACTGAGTTTATAGTATAGAAGGAAGATAAGATACACAGATAATTGTTATATATATATACATATACATATGTATATATGATGTATATATGTCTTTATGTGTGTGTATGTATGCATGTATCAAAAATGCATTCAAAAGTTCACAGGACTATTGGGCATAGATTTAGAGAAAGTCATATAGTCTAACTCTCTCACTTTTAAGACCAGGAAATTGAGGCCCATGAAAATTAAATGACTTTCTCAAGGGAATATAGTTAATAAGTGGAAGAGTCAGGACTTGAATCTGGTACCTCCAAACTTAAAATCCAGTGCTCTTAACACTGTACCACACATATGTTGGGTATTAGAAGTCTGTGGGAATCCAGGTTGAGATGTCTAGAATACACTTGAAGATGTGGGACACTAGTTCTGGGGAGAGATTAGGGCTAGAAAGAGAGATCTGAGTCTCAATAATGTAGTTGATGTCACAGAAATGATTGATGATCACTCAAAGGGAGTATAAAGATGGGAGAGAAGGCCCAGAACACAGTCTGGGGTGGAAGGAAGAATATGACCTAGCAAAGAAGACTGAAGACTAATCAGAGAGGGAGAAAGAGAACTCAAAGGTGAAAGTTGTGTCTTGGAAGCTAAGAGATACTATCCACCTCCAAAGAAAGAACTGATATTGATGGAACAGATTGAAACATGCTATTTTTCACATTCTTTCATTAAGTGACAGATATGGCAATGTTTTGCATGGTCATATGTATATAATCCATGTTGGATTGTTTGCCACCTTGGGGAAGGTGGAGGGGAGAGAGGGAGGGAGGGATAGAGTTTGGAACAGAAAAATCTAAATAAAAATGTTTAATCTGGAAAAATTTTTTTTAAAAAGGTAGGGGAGGGTTCAGGAGGTATATATGTATTTATACACACACATAAATATACACATTGCACATATATGAGTTATTTAGGTCTTATTTATATAGTAATTATATTTAAACAAATTTGTCATATATTATTTATATAAATTGATATGTATATATTAATTATAAAACAGTTATTTAAGGATTTAAAATACTAAGTTATATGTATTAGAATTATATTTAGGTATATCTAAATGTAATAATGTAAAAATTTACATTATATATGTCATATATGTGTATATGTGTATATTATATCTATGTTTGATGTATGTATAAAATAAATTATATATCATAAATAAAATTTAAAAAATTAAAAAGAAGCTAAGAGAAAAAAGTGTTCAGGAGTTGGTTAGTCATAAATGATATTGAAGAAATGTCAAGAAGAAAGCCTGAGAAAAGGTCATTGGATTCCACATTTGTGGGAGATTTGTGGGACACACCCATATCTATAAGGACACTCTCTGGATTAAATCTCCCAGAAATCTATAGGGACAAAGAAAGTAAGTGTTCATTGGGAGAAAGTTCTGAACAGGATGTGCTTTCCCAGGAAAACATTCATGAGATGGGTATTGGAAAGCTCTGTATTTTTGTGCAGGAGACAGGAAGTCATTATCAAAAAAAGAAAGAAGTGGAGAGAAAAAGAAATGGTTACCATAGCAGGGTGTCCTATGAACCATATCTTATCTAGCTAGGACATTGTAATCATTGGGTCAAGTGAGATAATATATAAAAAAGCCTTTTGCAAACCTTAAAGCACTATACATGTGCTAGCTATTTATTATTGATAAATTTCCTATTCCTACTAAACCCAGACTCATTGTTTCTGATAATTGGGGTGGGGAGAAACAGTCTAGGAGAGAGCAGAGACTGTAGAACCACCATGTGGGATAGTCAAGCTTCTCATGGCCATAGTGTGAGGGCCAGTGTGTTCCAAGAATTTTATCAGTTTTCTACTACCCTCCATGAGTGGCTGTGCTATTTCCTCTCCCACAGTATTAGGAGATTATTAGAGATATTAGAGGTTAAAGAGGAGGCAACAAATCTGTCTGGATTTCCCTGGTGCACGTAAAGCTTTTAGGGGAGAGTCCAGACTCCAGTCTGAGAGGTGAAGGAAGTACTTTCGTGGTTGATAGGAAAGTGATGGTAGTGTTTCACTCTATCCATTGCTTGACGCTGCTGGATATTATAGTGCTTTCAATTTTAAGGAAATTGTGGGCTTTCTTCCCCAAGAAATGCAAAGTCAAGTGATTGAATACAACAGGAGTGGGGAGGAAAAACCTCAGGGGGTTTGGAAAGCACGTGAACATTCATTAGAGTAGATTGTGTCTGAAGCAAGTTTTGGAAGTGTGGAAGTAGATAGGATAGGGACCGGCTATACAGTTTTGAGATGACGGGTAATCTTTGAAAGAGCAGTTTCAGGTACATGTTGGGGGTCTGAAGTTGGATCGCAAAGATCTAAGGAGCGTGGTAAAGAGGTGAAGGAAGCCCTCGAATGTCGATTACTCTTTTAGGAGTTTGGTGATGGAGTTTAAAGTGCTAGGCTGGATAGTTTAAGAAGATGCAAGATCAGATTAATCCGTGAGGTGAACATTTATTAAGTGGCACTGTGCCAAGCGGCTGGGCATTTTTTCTTTCTCTCTTTCTTTAGGAAGCTGAATTCCAAAATTCCCGGGATCCTTCTCTTGGGCTAAGCGGCTGAGAGCGCAGGCAAATCTTCTAGGGGTCACATCTCCGGTAATAAGTAAGAAAGTAAGTAAACAAAGCCAGCAAGCAAATAAATCAATAGCTTTTGAACTGACAAGCCTTGGAGAAGATAGGGGCGGGGCCAGAGGCGGGAGGGGGCGTGACCAGTAAGTCGCGACCCTAAGGGGGTGTGTCTACGAGTAACTCCGGCGGTAGGGGCGGGCCCTGACCGGCGGCGTGCTGACGTCACACGACGTACCATGCCCCTCCGCCCCGGCGCGTGCCGGCTGCAGCCTCGGCTCCTCCCTCGTCGGGTCCATCCCGCTTCTGAGTCTCCGGCCTCCCTCCCGCCTCTGCAGTCCCGGCTACGGCTCCGGCTCCCTGGGGGGCGCGATGGCGGAGGCCGTGGAGCGCACGGATGAGCTCGTCCGTGAGTACCTGCTTTTTCGCGGCTTCACGCACACGCTGCGGCAGCTGGACGCGGAGATCAAGGCGGACAAGGAGAAGGGGTTCCGGGTGAGGAGGCCGCCGCGGGGCTCCGGGAACCCCCGGGGAGGCGGGGGCGGGGGCCGCCGGCGAACGCAGCCAGACGCGGGAGACGTCTCTGGGCCAGCGGCGGCCCGGCTTCCACGTGTGAGCCGAGAAGCCCTGGCACCCTGGCTTAGCAAGTTTACCTTCTGCCCCGGCGGTGCTCGGCGATTTGGGCTGCCGCCTAGAGTGGCCGCGTCTCGGTAAACAGGCTCTTCTCTCCCCGCCCCGCCGGCCTTCCGACACTTATTAAGCGCCTGCTGCGTGCCCGGGTACTGAGCTGGGAGAGGGGCCGCAGGTGGCCGATCCCTGTGAGTGTGGGCAGGGGAGTGGCAGCCTCGGGTGACACTGCAAATAGCAGAAGCATGAATGATGCCGTATGACATTCTGCAGCACCGTGCAACACGTCCTTATTAATTAAGCGCCCGCGGTATGCCGGGCATCGGGCAGGTGCCGAGCACACCGAGGCAGAACGGACACTGCTCCGCGGGAGTTATCCTCCTGCCCGCTGGCACCTTCCACAGGGGAGCCCCTCCACTTTATTCTGACTAGATCTTGTTTGTCCAAAACCCTGTATGAGTGGGGGAGGCGGGAGGCTGGAGGTGGGGGGTGGGGGTGTCGGCCAACCTTTCCAGCTCCTCCAAACCTTTGATGGCCAGTCGTTTGACTGTAGGGGCTGGGTTTTGCCCTTCTCTGTATCCTCGGCACTTGGCCCGGAGCCCGGCGCGTTGTTGACCCATGCAAATGAGAAAACAGAGGAAGCCACCACAGGTTTATGGTTAGAAAGTACCTCGGAGGTCACTGAGGCCAACCTTCTGGTTGGAGCTGGTGCAGGAGCTGAGATTTGTGAAGAAAGCTAGAGATTCTAGGGAAAGTGAAGGAGGAGATTGGTCTGGGCAGAGGCCGGCAATGGAACTCGCAATTCAGGGCACGAACAGGCCGGCTTGGCTAGAATGTGAAGGGAGTTAGAAAGGTAGGCTGCACTGAGAGACTTAGTTCCTCATATCTGAAAGAAGCACCCAGAGGACTTAGGGCAGAATTTTCCAGCTGGAAAGGACGTCAGTGATTCTTATCTTTGTTCATTCCCTTCATTTTACACATGGCTAATCAGAGTTTTCAGTGCAAGACTGACTGAAATAGAACTCAGACCCTCTGATTCACAGTTCACTGTTCACATTATACTAAAAGCTTTCTGACGATGGGGTTGAACCAAATATCTAAAGTTAATTAAATTAAAAACTTAAAGCACAGCATTTTCAAGAGTGATTGAAGCTTTTATAAGTTAACTCTTTTATGGTGAAAGACTCAGCAAGTTTCTTTTGATGGTCAGAAGGCTTCATAACAAAAAGAAGTTGAATTAATCGAAGTGTTGTTTCTGGCTCTCCCTGTCCATCTCTTTCTCTTTCCCATGCTCTTCTCAGGTGGATAAGATTGTGGATCAGCTGCAGCAGTTAATGCAAGTTTATGATCTAGCTGCGCTTCGAGATTATTGGAGCTACCTTGAGCGTCGTCTCTTCAGCCGCTTGGAGGATGTCTATCGGCCTACTGTCAACAAACTAAAGACCAGCCTGTTCCGTTTTTATCTCGTCTATACAATCCAGGTGACTAGGGTTTGGGGGCTTTGCCTGAAGCATGTGTGGTTTGTCTTCCATAAAGAGGAACTGTTCTGATCAGAAAAAACATTTTATTTGAACCACAAAAGAGGACCCCGAAAGTGGCTATGAGGCAGGCAAACTCCTCGTTCTTCCTTGGCATCAACGTAGCATCTTCTTAAACCTTAGCCTGTCTCTCTGGTTCCTCTTTCTCTTTTCCCTACCACTTAGTTGTGAAGATTTTCCTGGGCCTGAGGAATAGATCCTTTTTACATGAAAACTAAAATTGAATTATTTACATGTTTTCATTTTGCATTCATCGGGCCTCTTTCAGCCACACCTGAAAACAATAATGAGCTCAGTGTTTGTTTCCTTCATGATAACTGGAGGAATGACTTTGGGGTCTTGGAGGTAGAGCATAATTTGAATGAGTGGTGGAGGCTTCAGGCTTGCTCTTTGATGTATAGTATATACATATACTATATGTTTAGAGTATACATGTAGTACAGAAGTATCTAATTCCTTGCCTTTCTTTTCTCTCTTTTCTGTCACTGGAAGACAAACAGAAATGATAAAGCTCAGGAGTTCTTTGTGAAGCAGGCCACCGAACTCCAGAATCAAGCAGAGTGGAAGGATTGGTTCATCCTGCCCTTTCTTCCATCTCCAGACACCAACCCTACCTTTGCCACCTACTTCTCTCGGCAGTGGGCCGACACTTTCATCGTGTCCCTCCACAACTTCTTGAGTGTCTTGTTTCACTGCATGCATATCCTTCCACCTGTTTGGGAGTGGACAATGGGGAGGACTTTTTGGAATGATTATTTCTGTGGGCTCTCCCTGAGCCGCTCTGGACAGTTCCACTTGTTACTCTTACAACCAGCATTTTTATTTTCACAGGGCTTTATCATTTTAATATGTAAAATATTATAAGGAGTACATTGCATTGTGTTTGAGAGGCAGCATGCCATAACGGATAGAGGGCAGTACTTGGAATCTGGGAGACCTGGGTCCAAGTGCCACCTCTGCCTCTTGCTAGCTCTGTGAACGTGAGCAAGTCATTGGATCTCTTTGAACCTCAAGCAACTCTCAAAACTAAGTTATTTACTCTCATAGATACCTGAAGGATCACTGTTCTGCTGCTATGCTTTTTTTTTTTTTTTGCCAGGCAGTGAGGGTGAAGTGACTTGCCCCGGGTCACACAGCTAGTAAATGTCAAGTGTCTGAGGCCAGATTTGAACTTGGGTCCTCCTGAATCCAGGGTTGGTACTTAATCTACTTCACCGCCTAGCTGACCCTACTATGCTTCTTAAAACTTGTCAGGGAATGACTTGCAGCAAGGATTAGGGTGCTATTATTGAACAGTAGACTCTTATCTGGATCATATTTTTCTTCTACCAGTCATGGAAACCAAAATAACCAAATGGAGAAGAAATCTATTGCCTAGCAGAACCTGCCGCTAGCCAGGGCATTTTATGCTCTCAGGGACATCATTTCACTTACATGTGATAACCTAGAAATTTAGAACAGAACAAAAAATGAGAATTTCTTCCCCTTTGGTTAATTTTAGTTTTTACTCTAATTCTGGCAGCAAATGGAACTCTCTTACTGAGGCCCTTGGGAAGAAGACAGGAATATAAGGAAGTGGGTTTGGGTTTTTCTTTAAATTTAGATGGCCTTGTAGTTACTGTTTAATCTTTTTTTTTTAATCATCATTGAAAGTGGTTGAGATTTGTGAAGCCTATGGCTTTCATTCTCTCTTCTCTTGATTTGGAATACTAGAGAGCAAAGGGGAGGCTTTCTTTTGAATTGGGACACTTGGTGAAGTACAGATAAGTGCCTAGTTCCTAGTTAGCAAGTCCCACCTATTGGGTGCTATCTTTGCCTTTGGGAGGAACCATTTTCTTTTGACCTCTCACTTGGTTTTGCCCTTATCTTTCAGGTGTTCCTTCCCTTATTTCTTCAAGAAATCTTGGAGAAGAGGTATTAACTACTTGGGTCAGAAACAGTAATAGCATGAATATTTGCCTGTTCAGGAGAAATGCTTCAGTGTATTTGTCAGACTATTTTGGTGGTAGGGAATAGGAAGCTGATTGTTTAAAGACAGGAAGCAGTTTTAGATGAAAATGTGGTATTGAGGAAAACTTTGCTTTAAAAATGTTTGTCACTTCATAGATCTGGAGCTGGTAGTGTCCTCAGAGGCCATCTAAGCTAACCCCCTCATTTACTAGGTAAGGAAACTAAGGCCCAGGGTCATTAGGTGACTTGTCCAGAGTCACACAACTATTAAGTATTGGAGGCAGGATTTGACTCCATGTCCAGCACTTTAAACATTTTACCAAAGTTGCCTTAATGTTTTGTTGATGCTTTTAAAAAAAGCTATATTGTCACTTCCTGTTGCTTTCATTTTATCTGTCATACCCCAGTAAGACCTCTTACAACAAAGAAATATAATTAAACAAAGTAAATCAACAGGCTGGCCATGTCTGATTAGGTATGCCTTATTCCACACCTGTGATCCACCATCTGTCCACTGAAAGTATGCATTACCAGCAGTTTACTGACATTGATGAGAATTCTGCTGTCTTTAATTTTATTTGCCTCTTGTCTTTCATTGTTGTTTTCCTTTATGTTGTTGCCCTCTGTTTTGTTCTCCTGGTTCTTCCTATTTAAATTTTGGTTTTTGTATTTTAACTCAGGCTGTTAGGTGTCAGGATGACCCTTTGTCCCAAACCAAGAATGTGATATCTGGGTGATTGTACAAACCAGATGGATATACACAATTAAGATTAAGATTATATAAGCTTATATTATTGTAAATCTTGCCCTGCAAAGTAAGGCTATCCTTGTTCAGCTCAGAAAGAGGGAAGCAAATGGATGATCCTTTTCCCCCATCTGATAGATTTTCACATTTCTCAGCAGACCAATTGGCCACATGCCTGCTTAGTCACAAGACTCCAAGATCTCATCCAGTCAACTGTCTGTTGTTAGCTAGCTAAAGCCTGGCTTTGGTGTATGTAGTTACTACTTAAAAAAATAATCTTATTTGGGGCCTGAAAATTTGTTTAAAAAATGATCACTGTAAAAAAATTCAAATGGAAAAAAAATTCTGTCATTGGTAGGAATCTTAAATTTGGCTTTTAAAAAATCTGCATTTGCTGGCCAGCCAAACTTTTAAGTGCTCCTAAGCGGTGTTCTGATAGAAATTAGACCAGTCATAAAGTGCTAATATTAATATTTTTTTTTGTTAGTGAGGCAATTGGGGTTAAGTGACTTGCCCAGTGTCACACAGCTAGTAAGTGTCAAGCGTCTGAGGCCGGATTTGAACTCAGGTCCTCCTGACTCCAGGGCTGGTGCTTTATCCACTGTGCCACCTAGCTGCCCTGCTAATATTAATATTAACAGCTGAAATTTATACAGCAAGTTACAGTTTACAAATGGCTTTGGATTCATTATCTCATTTGATCTTCATCTGGTGAGTTGTAGGTAGTATAAATATCTCCATTTTGCAGATGAAGAAACTCTGTCTCAGAGAAGGGTAACTTGTTTAAGGTAACAGAGTTAGAAAGTAGAAGAGCTGGTATTCAGACCTAGGTCTTCTAGCTCCAAGTCCAATATTCTCTGTATCTCACCAGAGCTGCCATAGTCCAGAGAGTTTTATTAAACATTAAAAAATCTGCTCTGTATCAGTTACTTCATTAAACATCTGTAATGTGCTGCAAGGATATAGAATTGTTGGCCAACATTTTGCAGGCAGACTTATTCTTTAACTTGGCGCACCAGTGCCAGTAATCCTGAACTTTGAGACTGAGTGTCAGAGAACTTCTCAGGTACAAGAGGAGAACGAAGTTCTGCGTCAGAAGGTTTGTTCTACTCAGACTCACTCATTTGGGAGCACTTCCTTCCGCTTTCTGGGCATGAGATGAGGTAGCAGCAGTGGCCACGAGGAGGTGGGGGAGGGGAGGTCTCTTGGCCTGTTGCTGTAGGAACTCAGCTACATCAGTAGTTTGCAGAGTTTGAGGCCTCCACTGGTTGAGAGTCAGAGACCATTGCAGTATTTTTGGATTCTGGGTACCACAAATTTGGATTGTTTTCAGCTGTGGAAATGGCTTCTGGGTAGCTCTTTGGCTTTCAGTTTCTTTGGCTCAATCGACTATCCAGAGTTGGAGCATGTGTGTCCCGCAGCCTGAATAGTTTGAAGAGTTCCCTTTTCATGTCTGAAATGTGCAAGTTCTCTCTTAGGGAAAAGACTCATGGCAGGTTAACCCTGAGGCTTTAAAAATCTCGAGATTTTTTTTTTTGGGGAAACAGGAATTTTATTCTGATACTTTAGGTGAAGTAACTCAAAGAAACCATTTTGGTTTTCTAACTTAAAAACTTCTCCAGCAAAGTAATCTTTACCAAGTCTTCCCCATTTTCAGTGCTATGTTTTCTGTCCAAAAAAAAAAAAATACTGATGAATCGGGTAGGCCTGTTTACCGCAACAGAGAATAGATTGAAACATGGGGAAAAAGTAGGCAGTTATAGTTCCTTGGCACTCATTGTTACAGTACAGGTAAAGGTTAGTCTTCTTGTATATTGTACGTTAAAGAAATGGGAGAGGGAAAAGTGTTTTTAGGAGAGAATTGGCAAGGCTGTATCGAGGAGGAAGAAGTCTTGGTATACAAGCAATGCCCATTATGCCTATTACTGTTCCCAGGTGATATTCGTACCCCGATATAATTTCCATTTAGGCCTTAAAAACATCAGTCTATTGAGATAGAGCTGTGGACATATGAACCAAAAAAGAACTAGAACTTTAAATTTTCTGGAATACCAATATGCTAATGTTTGGGGCATAAGTGTTTTTCCCATATGAGACTTCATTATTCCACTGGTGGTCCATTGGTGAGGGTATTTTGGTCCCTCTTGCTGGTCACATACCCTCCTAAGGAGACTCTTCTCAAGCTGCTGATGAGTCTCTTTATTCTTAGCTAGGTTCCTTGGGTGAGGGGATGGTGTTTCATCAGGTTCATACTTGAAACCTGCTTCGATTGTGAGGATCCTCATGTCTGTTCTGTCGGCATAGCTTTTGAGGATCACCTCCGTGCTGATTATAACAAGAGCTGACATTTCCATAGCACTCAGTCTGCAGAGTGCTTTATATACATCATCTCCTTTTATTCTGTGAGGGGGGCGATCTTATTCTTCCTTTTCAGCTGAGGAAGCCAAAGCACAGAGAAGTGAGGTGACTTTTCTTAGGGTTGCAGAACTAGGAAGCTTCTGGGTAGATTTGAACCCAGGACTTACTGACATTCATTCTAGTACTCTATTCTACCACCCTGCCTTGATGAACTTGAATGAAGGCCTGTTCCAAATACTTAAGGTTATATTGTCAGATCGGGGATATTCATAGAATCTCTTTGATGTCTCTCAGGGTTGGCTCCCTTTTTGGTTTTCCCTCCAATGGGAATATATTTTCTACTGTCTTACCCTTCCAGTAGTAACAATTTTGGGATCTCATATTTTCTGTTTATGACCAAAGGGGGGTCCTTTTCCAAATAGTATATGGTATGATTGTTAAATATGGGAAAAGAACCCTTTAATACCATAGAGTAGTACCAAATGTGCTCCTTGGCAAGACAGTAGTTGTATCAATATGGCAGACTTATTTTTTCTGCTCTCTTTTAGAGAAGATGTTGTGGGACAGTGAGATAGGTTTATAGACTTGATAAAGCTAGAAAGCATCATAGACCTGAGGGAAGATCAGGTGAGAATACCTTCTAACTCAGCCCCATCCCTACATAGCTTTTTGCATTGCAAGCAGAAATCCATCGGATGAAGAAAGAAGAGCAGCAGCTTGAGGAGGAAGAGGCAGTGGTCCAACACAAACTCCCTCATTATGTATCCAATATGGACCGCCTGGGAGACTCAGAACTGTGAGTTTAAGTGGCATTTACTCGACTGGGGAGAATTCGGTAGTTTTCCTCTTTGTACTTTTTTTCTGCTTTTTACCCCACGGCATTATCTTAGTAATGCCTTTGTTTCATTATTCTATCTTAAACACATTGTCTTACTCTGTCGAGGGAACTATCCCAGAATTTCTTTCAACATGTACCTCCCTTTTTTCAGAGAGTTATGAGCTCAGTCTTTTGTATTCGTGCTTTCTAATGGAGGTTGCCCGCATGTGGTTGTGTGAGGTTTTAGATGAGGTGAGACAGGCACTTTAGTGATATTGAGAAATAGCCAGCCAAGGCAGACCCTTTATTTATTTATTTATTTAATTTTTGTGTGTGTGTTTTTTTTTTTTTTTGTGAGGCAATTTGGGTTAAGTGACTTGCCCAGGGTCACACAGCTAGTAAGTGTTAAGTGTCTGAGGCCGTATTTGAACTCAGGTACTCCTGACTCCAGGGCCGGTGCTCTATCCGCTGTGCCACCTAGCTGCCCCGCAGACCCTTTATTGATGAAACTTCCTTAGTTTCTTAACACTGGAGCTTTGTAAGAAGGCTAGAGAAGCTATGCTTTCATTCCAGATAAGTAGCAGATTCCATTAATAGTAAGAAATAACACCAAGAAAGCTAAGAGCTTGGAGCTTGCCAACTTATCCAAGCAGTCTGCGCCCTGACAAGGAACACCTCATGTGTCCCCAGTAGCTCTGTGGTAGCTAAGTTGTGGTTCTCTTTTTTTGCCAGCGTCATGGTATGCAACCAAAGGAGTGCCTCGCTTTCCCATTCCCCCAAGATGGGGTTCTTCTCGGCTCTGTTGCCTCAAAGTAAGAAGAGTCCCTCCAGAGTATCTCCAGCTATGGGTCTCCCTCAGGCACAGTCCTCAGTGAAAAAGGAGTTAGCTAACAATCAGGTGAGTGTCTAATTCCTTCCTTCTATGCACTGCTTCCCAAACACCTCTGACATGTGATGGTATTTCAGACGTACCTGGTCACTTTTTTATATTTATCTTCATGTTCTACATTAGAGCCTGGTTTCTTTATCTTAAGGTATCTTTCTTTTTTTCTTCTTGTGTCTTCCTTGATATTAGTGTTGCAGAATAGGAATAAGTAGAGGATCCAAGGGGATGGGGAGGGAAGGTGTCATTCCCCTCTCACCTCAAGTCTTTAATTCTGATCAGTGAAATCAGCTTTGGCATTGAATGTTGTGTGGCACTCTTCTTAAGTTTTGACTAACTCTTGAGATTCATTGCTGCCTTTTAAGTGGGTTGAGATCAGCTAAAACTGACATGATAAAAAGACATGATAGTCTTTGAAAGTTTCCTTTTACTTTCTAATACTGTGATGAGCAGCTTAGAGTGCTTGTGACTGAAGAGTGAATTTTAAAATCTGTGAAAATTTGACAGGTAAAATCAAAATTGACAGGGCAATAAATGTTTCTTCACAGAAGACCCTAGAACCAGAGTGTTCCTCTTTCAAACCAACACATATTTGCTGATTCTACAAAGGATTTTTACCTTTTTAACTCCTGGAAGCTTTCAGGATAACTGCTTCTATGTCAACTACCATATAATAATCAAAATGCCCTGCTAAGATATTTTACCCCCCAAAGGAGAATAGTACCTGCTATAGTGAAAGTTAATAGATTTTATTTAGGTAAGTGTCTCTTAAATTGTCATACCATATTGGCTGGGTGGAATTGCTCTGCATTGCTCTTAGGGGTAGGTAAGACAGGCAGCTGGTTTAATTTGTTTCCTTTTTTTCCTTTATATTCCCAATACTTCATAAATATCTATTGAGTTAAATTCTCATCACAAGCACCAGTTAAAGACAGTGGAGCATCTTGGATAGTACCATATTACTAGGGTATTTGGCTCATTGGCCCTAGGGCCAGTCGCTTTAAGTTCTTGTGGTTTCCATTTTGTTCTAGCTCATTATTGGGGTACAAAGTCGTCAGCTATTTCATCATCATCATCTTCACCATTATGACCAATGTTTATTTCATGCTTACAAAGTACCAAGCACTTTACTATTATTATTTCATTTGATCCTCACAACAACCCTGCGAGGTACATGCTATAATTCTCATTTTACAAATTAGGAAACTGAAGCAGATAGGTTAAGTGACTTGTCTAGGGTTACACTACTAATAAGTGTCTGAGGCTGAATTTGAACTCAGGTCTGACTTTAGGCCCAGGGCTCTATCTACTGCCCTACCTAGCTGTCACTACATGTTAGGGATGTGGTAAGAAATGAGTACTGGAACAATGTCCCTTAAAGATTTTGAACTAAAAATGCTATGGAAATGAGAAGTTGTAAACAGTTTAGTAAAAAAGTTGTTGTTTTCCTTCTCATTGTCTCTCTGCAGCATTTGATCCTGATATGAGCTCTTCCTCCATGGGACTGGTCCTTTGGCTTCACTGGACTGTCCATTTTCTCTTCCTTCCTCTGATAGCTTCTTTTGGTTCCTTTCTTGACTCTTAAATGTTATTTTCATTAAATTCTGTCCTTTGCCTTTTTTCTCTTTCTACAGTCTCTCCCTTGGTAAGCTTATCTCTGTCCTCAGGTCTCAACCGTCATTGCTTTATCAAAGTCCCAAGTCACACTCTGGCTTCAAACCTGACTGTGTCAGAAATTAGAGAACTAGAGAATTCAGGAGGAGAAGCTGGCTTTGGGGAGATGAATCTGGTTTTGGACATGCATAATTTGAGATTCCAGTAGAATAATTCTAGTTGAAGGCAATTAGAAATGCAGGCCTGGACTTCATATACCTTTGCCTATACCTATACTTACATACATGCACAGAGTCCGTATATATGTGTGTGTACACACATGCACAATACACCTGTACATATAGCATGCACATGTATATACACATACCTGTGTACACACATGTGCATATGTGTGTAATAAACATATACATGCATGTATGTGTGTATATTATTTTCTGTCTCTCTCCTCACCCCAGTCCCTCCCTTACCTTCTCTCTAAAACTGTTTGACTATCTCAGATGCAGAATGTGAAAACCAGACTCATCTCCCCAACACTGGTTTCTCTTCCTGACTGCTTTTCCCTTTCTTTTCTCTCATCCAGTTAGTTTTGTTGGTTATCTTTTTCTGAATGTTGTCTCTCACCTGTTATCTCTGCCACCTCTGTAGTTCAGGCCCTCATTGCTTCTCGTTGGACTATTGCAATAGTCTCTGAATTGGCATTCCAGGCTCTAGTTGTCTCTTTCTCCAGTCCATTTTACACACACCTGCTAAACTGACATTATTTCTTCACCTTACTACTAAAAGCTGTAATGGCTTTCCATTGCGTGCTGAATTAAGTATACACTGCTTAATCTGACATTCAGGGCCCTCCGTGTTCTGACCATAGCATCACTTTTCAAGCCTCTTTCATTACTTCCTTTTCTGTATCTTGCCTTACAGCCAAGGTGAACTATATGTTCTTGCCACTTTCCTGCCTTTGGGCCTTTGCTCCTTTCTGCCTGGAATGCCTTCCTGATCCTAATCTCTGCTTGTCAAAATTCTACACCCTTTTTAAAGCCCATCTCAAACACTGCTTCCTTTATGGAGCATCCGCTGCAACCCCACCCCCACCCCCTAAGGCTATGATCTTTCCCTTCTCTGAGCTCTCTTGGAACTTTGTACCTCTTATATCATTTCCATTCTATCTTACAGAATACTTATTTATGTGCTTTTGTTAAGTGCAATATATAACTATAGTTACTTATATACTTTGCCATACTACTAATTTATAAACTTCTTAAAGCAGGTACTGTGTTTTATTTGGGTCTTCTGGAAAATACCTAGTACAGCTTCTGATATAGATTAGACTCTCAATAAATATATAATTGAAATTGAAATGAAAATAGAATTATAATTTTATTACAGCTTAGGTAGGAATGTAAAGTTTTGCTATTAACAACTTTAAAAACAAGATGTTTATCATCTTATAACACTTCTTATGTGCACGTAAGAATTCAGGGTGATGTGCTTCCTATGATATGTGGGAAGTGTTTGGAAGGGAAATCCGTCCTGTCTTATCTATGTGTCCAGAGGCATGAGTTCCTTTATACTCCATTTAATAAAAGAGACATTTATTAAGTGCCGGCTGTGTTGGCTCTGGAGACACAGAGGTGAAAAAACATGAACTCTGGAAACTTGGAGTTAATAGAGGGCATTAGATGTATATCTAATATACATGTGATATAAGGTAGTATGTGATCAAAAGAGAAGATAGATTCAGACCCATTCTTGAAGGAAACTTAAGGACAAGATCATTTTCAGGTGGGAGGAGTGGAGACAAGACTTCCTAGAAGAAGTAGCACCAACCAGCCTAGAGCCTTGAAGGAATAGAGATTCTAATAGGAATGTAGATGGGGTGAATCCCAACATGGGGCATGACCTGTGGAAATGCATGGAGGCTAGAGAGGGCAGGGCAAGAATTGGGGAAAGGTGGTTATACTTAATGGCCTCTGTAGTACTAACTTTGGTACATCCTCTCCTTCTCCTTCTATAAAATGTAGTGTAAAGTATTCTTGGGCAGTTGGCAAGTTTCCTAACAAATGCATCGTCCCCATCTGTTGGCAAGAGCCTATCTTTCTGCTATCACAGACACTGGCATGGGAAAATCTTTTTTATCTGAAATATGCGGAGCCAACTGTTGACTTCCAATATCTTCTCTTTTAAAAAAATACATTTTATTGATATATTTTGTTTTTATGCCACACCAGTTTTCCTTGTATCCTTTCATTTCCCCATCCAATATAACAAAGAACTTTTTTTACTTAGTATTTTATTTTTCTTCAAATTACATGTAAAAACAATTTTTAACATACATTTTAAAAACTTTGAGTTCCAAATTCTCTCCCGTTCTTCCTCTCTCTCCCCTCTTTCAGAAAGCAAGCAATTTGATATAGGTCATACATGTGTAGTCATGCGAATCATTTCCATATTAGTAATGTTGTAAAAGAAAAAAGATCAAAAAAACCCTTCAAAAAAAAGTAAAAAAAAAAGAATTATGTTTCAATTTGTATTCAGACACCATCAGTTCTTTCTTGGGGGATGGATAGCATTTTTCATCATTTGTTCTTCAGAGTTATTTGTTCTTCAGAGTCATTCACAGCTGATCATCTTACAGTATTGCTATTACTTTGTACACAGTACATTTCACTTTGCATCAGTTCATGTAAGTCTTTCTAGGTTTTTCTGAGAGCATCCTACTCATCATTTCTTATAGCATAATAGTATTCCATCATAATCACATACCATAATTTGTTCAGCCATTCCCCAATTGATGAGCATCCCCTCAATTTCCAGTTCTTTGCCACCAGAAAAGAACTGCTATAAATATTTTTGTACCTATAGGTCCTTTTCCTTTCTGTTTTTTTAATCTTTTTGGATACAGACCTAGTAGTGGTATTGCTAGGTCAAAGGGTATGCATGGTTTTATAGCCCTTTGGGCATAATTCCAAATTGCTCTACAGAATAGTGAATCAGTTTACAACTCCACCAACAGTGCATTAATGTCTCCTTTTTCCCATATCCCCTCCAATATTTGTCATTTTCCTACAAAGAACTATTTTTTTAAAGAAAAAGACAAGAAAAAAATCAGCAAAACTGATTAATGCATTGAAAAACAATCGTGAAAATATATGCATTGTTCTACACCATGGACCTCTTCTCTCTGCAAAGGAGTAGGAAAGTTATCTTCTTATATCTCTTCTTTAAGATCATACTTGTTCTTTGTAATTTTGCAACATCTATTTTATGTTGTTTTCTAGTTGTCATTCTGTTTACATTGTTGTCATTGTGTCATTTCTTTTTTTTTTTTGCGGGGCAATGAGGGTTAAGTGACTTGCCCAGGGTCACACAGCTAGTTAAGTGTCAAGTGTCTAAGGCTGGATTTGAACTCAGGTCCTCCTGAATCCAAGGCCAGTGCTTTATCCACTGTACCACCTAGCTGCCCCATTGTGTCATTTCTTAGCTTTGCATCACTTTGCATAAGTTTGTGTTAGTCTTCCTGTGCTTCTGTTTTCATTGCACTTGTTGTTTCTTATAGCATACTAATATTCCATTACAGTCATGTACAACAATTTTAGTAATTCCCCTATTGATGGACTCCAAAAAGTGCTGGTATCAATATATTGATGTTTAGGAGGACTTTGTTTTTATCACCGATGACCTTGGAGAATATGAAAGTGTTGTGTTCATGTTCTATTTGCTTAATTCCAAATGACGTTGTGAGATGATTCACAGTTTCACCAACAATGCACTGATGTGCCTATCTTTCTGACAGCTTCTCCAACATGGATTATTCCCAACCTTTTGTCATTGTTGCTAAACCTCTGGCTTGTTTTGATTTAATTTTTCCTCATGGTTCTCATGATTCCATTAGTTTTCAATTCTTTTTTTTTTTTTTTGGCACTTTTGAACTGTTCATATCCTTTGACCCTTTAGCTATTGGAGAATGGTTTTGGGTCTTGTATATTTCTCTTGGTTGTTTATTTCAGATACCAGATACAGCTAGTAAGTGTCAAGTGTCTGAGGCTGGATTTGAACTCAGGTCCTCCTGAATCCAAGGCCAGTGCTTTATCCACTGTGTCACCTAGCTGCCCCCTCCTTTCAAATCTTAAACTAAGTCCTAGAATTTCTTTTAAGAATTCTAGATACTGTAATAATTATTTAACCTTGTCTGTTTTTTTTGTTTTTTGTTTTCAGTGAGGCAACGAAGGTTAAGTGACTTGCCCAGGGTCACACAGCTAGTAAGTGTCAAGTGTCTGAGGTCGGATTTGAACTCAGGTCCTCCTGAATCCAGGGCCAGTGCTTTATCCACTGTTTCACCTAGCTGCCCCTGTAATAATCATTTAAAATGCCACTGTTTTCACTAACGTCATCTTGCCCAGTCATATACACTTTGCTAAGACTATGGAGAGTGCTGTGACACTTTTTTATTTTACAGAGGCTTTTGTGTGGTCTGTTTAAAAAAAAAAAGTTTTTTTACCTTAGTATGTTCCAAGTATTACTAGACTATGGCCATTATTCCAAATTTGTAGATCTTGAAAACTAAGGCACAGAAGTAGTGATATACTTTTCATCATATGTAAATAGAAGTATAAATGGAAACTTGAAAATCCAGACTCCCTGATTTACTTATGGAGATGTTGAGCTTCTGCTTGGCTGAAACAGTGAAATTTTAACTTTCTGAAAAAAAATAGAAATACTAAATGAGAGCTCCCTGCCTGCTGAGGGCTAGGCATAAACTGACATTGAATTTCGATTGTTCTGATTCTTGTCTTCTAGATCCTTAAAGGAAAGGAAGTCACAACAGGAGTCAAGGATGGGAAGAACATCTTCAGTGGCTTATCAACTGGGGAGCCCGGCTTGGCACATCATCGACAGAAGCGCCTGCAGGATCATGGCAAGGAAAGAAAAGAGCTGTTATCCAAATCGGCTTTCCAGGTAGGGCCCGATGCTCCATAAGAGCCAGCAGCTACTCTGCTGTTTGTTCCCTTGTCAATTGTAGATTATCCCGGACCACTCACCAAGGGGTTTTCCTTGCAGCTCAGATTTTATTTGTTAAGCCTGTTCTGATTTCTTCGTCATGTAGAAAACTATTTGATGTGTTTTTTACTTCATTTTGTTGCTGAAGGATTGTTTTGGGTTAATTAATTCAAGCTGAATTTTGTTTGACCATTTATTAGAGGAGCATTCTTTGTGTCCTCCCTGTCCCTGCCCCTCCTTTTTTTTTTCGCCTGGGTCTTTTCCGGGCTGGCATATAATATAATGGTTATGATTGCCAGCTGTTCTATGTAATATTCTGTACAAGACCATTTGTACAGCACTTAGGAATGACTCCTGCACTGTCTCCATGCTTAGTTGGGTCAGAAGGACTCTAGGAGTTCTATTACGTGCATGGCCTGCTCTTGTCAACAGTAAAACTTTTAGATCTTTAATGTCTGTGAAAAGCATAAGGACAGAGATCTGCATGTTTGACAGATAAATGGTTGAGGAGAGAACTAAGGGCAAACGCCATTCTGTTGCACTTAATGCGACAGTGCTTGATATGCTCCAAGTAACCCATCTTCCTTAGTAAAGAATGACAGCAAGCCTGAAGAAGGTGGGGACAGCCTTAGAAGCCAAACCTGGAATTGGCTCATCTGACCTGAGGTTTCTTTAAAGACTCACCCTCGTGAGCTGTTGGGGGTGGGTTTGTTGCTAAGTGCCATCCTCCTTCCTATCTGGGGGTGTTTCTTTACACCTCATTTAGGGTAGCTCTGAAAAGAGCTTTTGAATTTCCAGGAGAGACTGGAAGTTTATCACAGCCAGTTTGACTAGACTGTAGAGTGCATGAAGCAGAGTACTGGGCATTAAGGCTGGAAAGGTAGGTAGGGGCCAGGTTGTGAAGAGCGACAAATAGAGTGCGGATCTCCTCGATATCTTCTTTGTTTCATTTGCTTGAGACAGGGTCCAGAGAAGAAAACAGAAGTCTGTGGCCCAGAGACAGAGCCTTCCCCAGAGCTCCATGTTGAACAAGCAGACCTGATTACCAGAACTTCTGGAGCTGCCCTAGAAGGGAGTGGCTTCCGCCCTGAGCAGCCTTTCATTGTATTGAGCCAGGAGGAGTATGGAGAACATCACTCTTCCATCATGCATTGCAGGTGAGTAAGTGGGCTGGGAACAGCTTAGATGTGGCAGGGATTGAAAACCAGATGGTTTCAAGATGGTCTTAACTCTCTAGCTGGTATCTTCATGACAGCTAGTGGAAGCTGTTAGCTGGCATTGCAGGGAAGGAAATGAGAACTGACAGCGAGAATGGGAAGTTGTGATATTATCCCCAAGAGTTTAGAAAGAAAAAAATCGAGGCATAGGAATCCAGAAATCTTCAGGCCCCATCCTGCGAAGAGATGGAGTTGAACTGATGATCTTCTAAGGCCCTTGCCAGTCTCATGAGTCTGATTTTAATGAGCTGCCCTACTTAATCTAATAAAGAATCATAGAAATCCAGAGTTAGAAGGAACCGTAGTTGTCATGTTCTCCCAAAGTATGAATCCCAGCTGCAGTAGGATTACAAGTGTCATCTTTCCTCTGTTTGAGACCTTCTACAGAAGGATATTTATGTACTACTGACAAAAGTAGCCCATTGCATTTTTGACAACTCTCATTGAGAGGTAACATTTCCTTATTTTGAGTCAAAACTGCTATTCTTATAACTTCTACCAGTTGGTCTAATTTCTGCTGTCTAGAGCCAAGCAGAGCAAATATAATCCCTTTTTATCTCTCCATGTTAATGGCATTATGTGACTATTCCCTCCTTCTCTTTTAGGCTAGAAGGGTCCCAGTGAAATGACTCTCCATTGCTTTCTAAAGATTGAGGTATTATTGGTAGGAAGCTGTAGAAGTTGTTTTGTAGAACAATTCTTTACTCTTTTCAGCTGTGATAAAAGGTCAGGGAGAAGCTGGGCAGAGTGATTGGTCAAAACTTTTGTTTTCTTATGTTGTATTAGGGATTTCATTAGGGTTTAGGAATTCTTAGGTTCTTAGAATTTAGGATTTTCTTGTGCTGGATTCTTAAATTTAGATAATTTAAGATACTACATTATTAATTAGATTAGGTATTTTTAAATTCAATCTTCATTATTACTCCTAGAAAACAGAAAGTAATCTAAATTTTGTCAAGGAGAATTGAAAGATCAAGGAAGGAAGGCATTGACAATTATATATATTCTTTTTCTCCTTTAGGGTGGATTGCTCTGGGAGGCGGGTTGCTAGCTTAGATGTAGATGGAGTCATCAAGGTGTGGTCATTCAATCCCATCATGCAGACCAAAGCTTCTTCCATTTCCAAGTCACCACTTCTTTCTTTAGAATGGGCCACCAAGCGGGACAGGCTGGTGAGTAACCTCATTACCTTAGTGGCCATTTTGGCAGTCTCTGAATTTCCAAAAGCCTTTGTATGGATAGAGCTCTTGAAATTCATTTCCCTCCTACCTGCTAACCACTTAACCATGCAGCTCTGAGTATACTTGCACTGTTAGGGATCTAGGCCTTGTGGCCATGATGATAAATAGCCAAGTCACAATTCTTTTACATCTCCTTCCACTAAGGGAAATTTAAGTACCACATGTCAAGAATTTCCTGACCACCATTGCATTCCTGTTGCACGTAAGTGGCAGTAAAGCTATAATACTAAGACCTATGTCACTACGACTTGTAATTGGAACATAGTGGAATTTTAAGAACAGTTCACATGGTGGCAAGCTCCTGTAACCCTTTCTCCTGGGGAGGCTAAGGCAAGCAGTGTCATTGTGGGAGTTCTGAGATATAGTAAGGCTCAAGCAGATTGGGTATCTGCACTTAGTCTGGCACCAGTAGAATGAGCTCTTAAGAGTAGGGGACTCCAGACTGCCTGTGGAGGAAGTGAGCTAACCCAGGTCCCCCCCACCCCCCAAAAAACCCCAACCCTTCCATATGATGCTTTTGGTGTCTATTGTATGAATTTTACTTGCTCTTTTTCTGTACTAGCCCTATTTATTCTTTCTTTGTTCCATCAATTCATCAGAAATTGTCCTTTTAAACAGGCCCCTTCTGATTGCTAAAACTAAAGAAAATAACTTAAGATGTGGGTGTTATATAAAATCTCCTTTCACAGTTCCTGTGATTGTCGTTGTCTATCAGATTGACATGGGTTCCCTCTTTATTTTGGAATTTGTGTTTGTGAGGTAGGATTTCCTAAACAGTGAATATGCAGTTTACCTTTTTAATTTTTTCCTTTTGATGGGGTCATACCATCTAGCCAGAAATACTCATTGAAAATACTTAAAAAGGCTAGTTTTAAATTATTGGAAATAATCTTCACTCTATAACCTGTGTTTCCTCTAAATCTCAAAACTTAGCCTACGTTGTTTTAAAAAGATATCAGAGAATAGCCCTAAGCCATCAACTTTTATGTTGTTTTGAAAACATTTTTCAGTCTTTAGTTTACAATCTAGGTTGTATTCTTCTTGAGGTGTGGGACTATGTCTTCTATCTCTTTGCTATTTCTCTTAGGATGCTGCATTAAGAGATTGTCCCAGGTTGTAGCTGTTTAGGAAAATGGTTTCTGACCTTAAGTTTTGGGGATCCTTGATCCCTTACAGGTACCAGGATGAATAGACTGTGAGACAGTGGCTTAAGGGAGTAATAGCCCAACCGTGGACAGCTAAGTGGCCCAGAGTCAGGAAGACTCATCTTCCTGAGTTCAAATGTAGCCTCAGACACTTATTGGTTGTGTGACCCTGGGCAAGTCACTTAACTTGTTTGCCTTACTCCACTACAGAAGGAGTTGACAAATCACTCTAGTATCCTTGCCAAGAGAATCTCATGGGCATTATTGGCATGATTTGGTCCATGGGGTCACAAAGAGTTGTACACAACTGAACAACCACCATTCCATATATATACACTTTGACCACATTGCCTTCGTGTCTTCTGGTCCCTTGTTAGGGTGACTTCTTATTTACATTTGAACTAGATTTTCCTTCTATATAGAAATGTTGGGCTAGTGTAGTAGCCACCTTGAAGCTTTCATTTGCCTCGGGTCCATACAAGATTTAGGAAAAGCCATAACACATTCAGCAAATGTTATTGATTTTGTTCATTTTCTTTTTCCTCTTCCACCTTCACCTCATCAGCTTTTACTGGGCAGTGGAGCAGGAACGGTGCGTCTTTATGACACCGAAGCCAAGAAGAATCTCTGTGAGATCAATATCAATGATGACATGCCTAGGTGAGCAAAGAACAGCCTCCCTATCATTCATGTGTTTAGAGGAAAATGTTCATTTATTTTGCCATCCCCCAAAATAAAAGAGATGCAGTTCGGCTGAACTAACTTGCGCATTAATGGTCTGATAGGATGTGTTGTGTTTCACACCCAGAATCTCTTAAATTTCCATCAAAGGAAGGGAAGTATAGTTTCTCATCTCTTCTTTGTGGACAAGCTTGCTATCTAATAATTACTGCCAGAGAGAAAGAGAAATAGAGAGAGAGAGAGAGAGAGAGAGAGAGAGAGAGAGGGAGAGAGAGAGAGAGAGAGTGTGTGTGTGTGTGTTTTCATTTATGCTGCATATATTGTTTTCCTGGTTCAGCTGTCTTCACTCTGCACCAGTTCATGTAAGTTTTTTCCATGTCTTCCCGTGCAATCCATTCCAGTTCTGAACAATTAGAATTGTTAAGAAGTTTTTCCTTAAGGTAATCAAAATCCCTTTCTAGTAATTTGTATCTATTAGCTTTAGTTTCATTTTCTTTGAGTAAGGAATAGTAGTCTAATCTCTCTTCCACATGACAGCTCTTCAAATATTTAAAGGTCATGCCACCTGAAATCTTACTCTGTTATACTCATGTACTGCATAAGTGATTGCTTTGTTCCTGGTTTTTTGCACCACAAAAGTGCATTTTGTGGTAGCAAAAATATTTTGGTGTATATAGTACCTGTATTCATCTTTTTTACCTTCTTTCCTCTATTGATTCTTTTTTTAAAAATTGTATTCATACCTTTTGTTTTCTTAAAATATTTTCCAGTGCATCTATCCCCTTTACAAAAATTCATCTCTTATAACAAAGAATAAAAAAAGGAACAAAACAGTTTGATAAGCCTAACCAACACATTAAAAGAGTGACATATGCAGTATTCCACCTCCCTAGTCCCATAGCTCCACAAAGAAGTGTGAGAAGTACTTTCTTATTGGGGCCAAGCTTTTTGCAAGAACCAACTTTGATTGCTCTTTCCATTTATGTTATTGTTGTCATTGTTTATGTTGTTTTCTTGGTTTTGCTTCATTCGGTTCATATAAATCTTCCCATGTTTTTCTGTATTCATATTCATTGTATTATATAGTTTTGTATTATAGTAGTCCATTACTTTTACAAATATGACACCTTGTTAGACCTTCCCCCAATAGGGGACAAATACTTTATTTCCAATTCTTTGCTATTAGTGCTTTTCTAAAAATATTTTAGTTTATGTGGAAGCTTTCTTTTTATCATTTGTTTTGATTATATTTATTACTTTAATCAGTAAAATATCTTCCTTTTCACCCTCCCTTCCCTCTCCTCTGCCACCCCCTGCGACCCCAGCTACTGAGTCCCTTTCTAGTAAAATAAAAGCAAAACCTCTGTTACAGATATGGGTTCCTAGGATCTGGCTTTCTTAGAATCATGTGAATCACAGAATCTCAAAACTGGAAAGGACCCCAAAGAGTATCAAGTTCTACCCTTTTGTCTATATAGCATCCCAATAGGTGACTACCTGGCTTCTACTTGGAAGAATCCACAGCTGGGAATTCACGAAAGCTTAAAGGCAATCCATTCCAATTCTGGACAACTCTAATTGTTAGGAAATTTTTTTCTAAAAAGTAACCAAAATCTCCTTCTAGTAATTTGTACCCATTAGTTTCTCCATAGTTCCTTTAGTTGATCTTCATGGCATGGTTTCAGGTACCTATACTGTCTTAATTATCCTTTCTTGGATATGTTCTACCTTAATATCACTTCTAAAATGTGGTGCCTGGTATTGGACTGAATGCTCCAGATGTGGTGTGCCCAGAGAACAATAGAGTGGGATTCTCAACTCTCTTGTTTGGATACTCTTGTTATTAATATAACCTAAGATGAAATAAGCTTTCTTGGTTGCCACATAGCACTACTGACTCATTTTGATCTTCTGGTCCACTAAAACCCCATGACATTTCTCATGAATTGTTTTCTAGTTGTATCTTCCCTTTGCTGTCCTGATGCAGTTGTTTATTTTATTTGTTTGTTTGTTTATTTTTTTGCGGGACAGTGAGGGTTAAGTGACTTTCCCAGGGTCACACAGCCAGTGTCAAGTGTCTGAGTCTGGATTTGAACTCGGGTCCTCCTGAATCCAAGGCCAGTGCTTTATCCGTTGCACTACCTAGCTGCCCCCTCGCAGTTGTTTATTTTAAACCCAAGCTCAGCACTTTATATTTGTCCCTATTAAATTTTAGTTTTTTAAGTTCAGCCTACTATTCTAGCCTGTCAAGATCTTTTGAATTGTTTCTGCTACCTAATTTATTAGTTTTCCTCCCAGCTTTATGTGAGTTATGCCATCTATTCTTTGATCTGAATGAAATGGAACCAAGGACTACTTCTTGGGGTCACTTCAGTAGAGACCTCTTTCCAGGGTCCAGTCAGTAAATCATTTCTGAACTTCCCCATCTAAAATGTTTAGTCAATCTCTCCATCTTATATACAAGAATACTGTGAAATATTTTTTTATAAGCTGAAATCCAGATGCAGTTGCTTCACATCATTCTTGGAATCTACTAGTCAAGTAACATTAGGAAAAAGGAAAAGATTATTTTGGAATGATTGGGTCTTAATAAACCCACTCTGGCTTAGTAATCACCACTTCTTCTTAAAAGTTTTAAAAAACTTTTATTATAAACTTAATTAACAATCACAGTCAATTAAATACATATATAAAATGGAGGGTAAAATCTTATGTAAAACCTTAGCATTTAGTTAAATATAATCAAATGAATTAACAATTAACAGACACAAAATGAATTTGCTCATGTCCCTTTACATTTCTATCTGAAATTCTGCCACTTTGGCTTCCTTTTCTTTAAAGAAAAGGTAGTTTTAGTCAGTGTATATGCAGTTCAGGTTCTTGCATTGCATCACTATGTATAAATCTTTCAGTATTTCACCATAAGTTTTATTTTTTATGTCACCATAATATTCCATTACATGGCTATGCCATTTACCCAACTGTTGCCTGTGAAAAGTACTTCCAATCGTCTTCCTTCCTTCCTTCCTTTCACAGGGCAGTGAGGGTTAAGTGACTTGCCCAGGGGTCACACAGCTAGTAAGTGTCAAGTGTCTGAGGCTAGATTTGAACTCAGGTCCTCCTGAATCCAGGGCCAGTGCTTTATCCACTGTGCCACCTAGCTGTCCCCCCCCAATTGTCTTTTATTACAAATGATCCAGTTTTTAATTTTTTATATAGTTTTCCTTTGACCTTTTTATGAATTTTTTAGGATCAAGTTTTAGCAGTTGAATTGCTGGGTCAAAAGATATAATCGTTTTGTGACTCAGATCTTTTTGTTTTTTTGTTTGTTTTTTTGCCGGGCAATGAGAGTTATGTGACTTGCCCAGGATCACACAGCTAGTAAGTGTCAAATGTCTGAGGCCGGATTTGAACTCAGGTCCTCCTGAATCCAGGGCTGGTGCTTTATCCACTGTGCCACCTAGCTGTCCTGACTCAGGTCTTTTTTAATATTACCATGTTGCTCTGCATGAACCACCTCTTTTAATAAATACAAATCAGCCCTTTAATAAGGCTTACAAAATCCCCTTTATTTTGCTTTTTGAAGATTGAGACATTTTGAGTCTCTCCAGTCCCACTGTGTCTTTCTTGTTTGCCAAAACAAATATCAAAAGCAGTGATTTAGCAATCATATTTGCAAATTCAGTATCCTGAGATTAGGTCATATTGGTCAGGTGCCTTGAACTTAGTGAGAGTGGTTAGCTACTCTCCTACTCTCTTAGAGTGCAATTCTGTGAACCATTTTTGTTCTACTTTTCCCAATCTGAACATCCTTTCCTTTGATATTGAAAAGTGAAGTAAAATAGGAATGACATTCTTCCTACATTCTTTCCAACGTTCATTATTGTCCTGGGCTCTCATCATCACTGACCTTCTTCTTGCCACTGAAAATAGCTTTTAAAAAAGCACTTTTTATTGTCTTTATCATTTATCACAAGTTTTAGCTCCTATTGGTTTTTTAGTCTTTCTGATGCTGTTTTCATCGGACATTGCAACTCTTTTTTATTTCTCAAATATCTGCCCTTGTGTATATGCCCTTTTAAAATGTATCAGTGAGCTTCTTTCTTATTCAAATTGGGCTTTTCTATAGATGCCTCTCCTTTTTCCTTATCAGTCTCATTTTTGACTCCATCACCAGAATTCATTTTTGAGTCTCCCACCTCTCACAAGTTGATTTCCCTTTTAAGATCTCTGTCCATGGCATCCTGTCAATCTCTGAGCTCTCTGAGACTAGTTCTCTTAAAGTTCAAGGTGCAAATCAAACTATGCTTGCATTCCCTTCCTTATTTCACAGTCTCCGAGGTGGCATAGTCTTTGCCATCCTGGTTCCTGCTATTTCAGTTTCCCTAAACTATATTTTTTCTTACTAATCATGGTCAGATTTAGGAGTGTCCTGAATTATCGTCTCTTCCTTTTGAAAGACCTTTTGTGGGTGAGGAGTCTGACTAAGCTTCTTGTTCTTTGTAGGATCCTGTCACTTGCCTGTAGCCCCAGTGGCACTTCCTTTGTCTGCTCAGCTGCAGCCCCTAGCCTCATATCACAGATGGACTACACAGCACTAGACAGTGGCATCAAAGGCACGAACCAGGTTCCTGGCAAGCTCTTGCTGTGGGACACTAAAACCATGAAGCAGCAGGTACATTCATGGTTCTATCCTCGGGTGTCTCAGCTGCTCATGTCAGCCTCTTGGTAATGTTTCTTGGTGTGGCAGAGCCTTATGCGGGGAATAGCAGGCTACAGTGGCACAAAGAGTGGTGGTGTCACTCCTTAGGACAATTAGCAAGTTGCCTTATTTAGGTTTGAGTTCTGGTTTTCCCAAACAGCTGGTTTCATATTGACTTAGTATTTGTTAATGTTCTTAAACTGTCAAAGAATTCTGTGGGGTGAGTACATGACTCAATATTAAAGTGTCATCTTCAGGTCAGACTTGCAGTAATTTCACTCCTTTAGAAGCCAGCCACAAACCTGGAAGTACACACAGGATACTTGATGTAGAGTTGTGTGTAAGATAAAGTGGAAGTAAGTCACAACAGCAAGAACTGAAAGGGGACTTTGCTGGAAGATAAAAGAACTCTAAGAAGCAAACAGAAGAACTATAAAATTACAGTAGTCTAGGGCCATTGAGAATAAAAGGGGACATGCATGCCTATACTTAATGGTCTCTGAAGACTTCATTGTATGACAGCCCACTACAATAACTGATATTCATAATGGTGACATCTAGAAAAGTTTAAATGAAGTTCGGTGTAATCTGTTTAAGAAAGCAGGAAAAAGGCCAGTTCATTTGAGGAAGATGTCTCCCCATAGAATTTTGGAGCTTAAAGGGGGTTAGCTTAGGGATTTGGAAAATTCACTTATTTGGTACATTCCATTTTCTTGACTTCAGTAGATAAATGAGGTCTTAATATGACTAAGCAATCTTTAGCTTTAAAGTGACTTGTTTTCCAGATGTTCATTTGTAAACCAGTTTGGAATTTTAGAAATGCTTTCTCAAAGAAACAGCTTTATTAACCAAGACCTTATAACTGAAATATGTGAGATGAAATTTGCAATGAAAAATAGTAGAAAATAATATTCTTGCAGATGGGTTTTTCAGGTACCTTTGGAACTAAATGGCTTTTGTGATTTGGTCTGGGAACTTATAACCATTTACAATGTTGTTCTTTTCAGAAAACAGGTTTTATGCTATATGGCAAGGAGGAAATATAGGTATTCTGGTAACATACTCCCTCTCTGCTCTAACAAGAATACCACAAATTTTGGGTGTTAGTATGTATGAGATATTCATGAGCTGTGAAGTGCCTGTATTGAGACATGCTATGACAAAAGGTGGCAGCTGAATTGTTGGGAATCTGGTTTTATCTTAAGTGAGTGTCTTAGCTTTGAGTGTTTTGGTTCTGACACTTAGCCAGGGTCATACAGCTGGTAAGCCAAAAAAGTGTCTCTCTCCCTTCTCCCTTTCTTTCTTCCTCCCTCCCCCCGCTGCTACTGCTTTCTCCTTTCAGATTGCCTTGTAGATGGCTTCTGTGTACCTAATTATTTACATGCTATCTCACCCATTCAAATGTAAGCTCACTGAAGGCAGGGAGGGGGCTGTTTTTGCCTTTCTTTGTATCCCCTAATGCTTACTACAGAGGAACGTGGTTACTCACAGGGAGTGCTTAAGAAATGCTGGTTACCTACCTCTGGCACTTGTTGGCTGTATGGCCATTGGTGAGTCGTTTAACTTCTTGGGGCTGTAGGAAGCCCTGGAGAACTGTCAGTTGCAAAAGAGTTGGTGACTTGCGTTGGGAATTTCTTGTACCAGGCAAATCACAATCAAAAAAATAAATTAGGTTATGTTAGTACTTGAGCACCCACCTCAGTTATTATCTGAAAAGCAGTTTGTAAGCCTTAAAGCTCAGTGTGAGTTACTGTTAATAATAAAAATGAGTCTGGAATGTTGTAAGCCTTATTTTTAGGGACATCATCATCACCAAAGCTTGAACTGGATCATTTTAGAAAGGACACAAATGTTTTGTAGTCAGAGGACCTTGGTTTGATTCCTAAATCTGCTTCTTACAGCCTGTAACATATGTTAGGCAAGTCATTTCGCCTCTGAGGGCCACAGTTTCCTCAATGGTAAAATAAGGGAGTTGGATTATATGACCTTTAAGGTCCCTTTCTACTTCCAAATCTACGATCCTGTGTATTACCTATTGTGAAGAAGCTATAACAAATGTCTGAGAGTTTCAGGAAGGGTGTAGTCAGCACGGTACAGAATCTGGTTACAGTGTAATTCATAATCGGAACTTTGTTTGGCCAGTGCAGTGATCCTTAATGCTGAGAGAGAGGACCAAGCCACATACAGTGCCTCATTCAGCAGCTTGTACATTGTACTTGGGAGAGCAGTATGTTGCTAGGGTCAAACTGACATCTACTGATAGTTCTTTCTTATAGCTCCAGTTCTCTCTGGATCCAGACCCCATTGCTATTAATTGTACTGCTTTCAACCACAATGGGAACCTGCTGGTCACAGGGGCAGCTGATGGAGCCATTCGGCTCTTTGGTGAGTAGTTCTGTTCAAGGAGATCTATATTTTGATTGTCTCAGAGCAATGACTTGGACTCTTGAGTCCATGAGGATGGAAGCGTGATCAAGACTGTAGGGCTGGAGTGAGATCTTGTGTTTTTGCACAGTAGCTTATCATGATAAGCTTTTTTATCGTTGTTAATATCCATGTGATCAGTGTCGGAAGGAGTTAAGAGGTAGTGAGGGTTATTCTTCCATTTGGGTATCTCATGGATTGCCTTGGGTGTCAGCTGATTTGTGACCCAGTGGGATACACATTCGATCCCAAAGATGAGAGTGATGCTATTCTACCCACTTGGCTTGGCGGGTTTGGGGGAGTTGGGGGATGGGGGTCACTAACTTTTTTCCTCCTTGTAAATTTGTTCTATATAGGAGAAGGCCAAATAGCAAAGTACAAGGGAAGGTGTGGGTCCACCTTTGGTGGCTCATTGTTTAATTGAATTTTTGACAGTTTTTCAGGCCGAGGAGCTAACCCTTAGCTCTCATCTGTTCATAGCTTCATAAGGCCCCCTTATGTTTGGGAGCCATCACTTTCTCCTAGGCACGTGCATTTCCCTGCTTTTCCCATTCAGGAAGGGCAATAGAATATCACTGACTAATAATAAAGTACCTGGTCTTTGAACTTGGAGTACGAAGTCTTAGGTTTGAGTCTTGGCTCTGACGTTAATGTGTCCTGCAAAATGAGGGCATTGTTGACCTCTAGAGTCTCTTCCAGTTTTAACGTTCTTTGATCAAGAAGCAGACAGTTGAGCAGAACTATTGAGTGGGGTCCTGAGGCTAGCTTCGTACTCTTTGTACTGGGAAGGAGGTTCTCTGGAATGATTGATGATCTGGTTAATTTGAACTAAAGAGTTAAAAAATATCAACAGTTAATTATAAAAGTATAGCAGCTTGGGACCATTGAATTGACCATTGGGGCAATTTTGTAACCTGTTTTCTCAGATATGCAGCAGCATGAGTGTGCCATGAGCTGGAAAGCCCACAGTGGGGAGGTCTATTCTGTGGAATTTAGCTACGATGAGAACACTGTCTACAGCATTGGAGAGGATGGGAAGGTAGGTTGGATTTCGGGGTAGGCGGGTGCTTGTCTTGAGCTGTATTGGAGGTGGTGATAGTCATGGCTCTGAATAACTGTATTTAGTGTCATGAATTTTTCCTCCTCACTGGCATCCTTGAGGTAAGTATTCACTTCTTTCCTCTTTTTGATTCTCTTCTCTCCAGTAGGAAGTGGCTCATATCACTGTAGGTGTCAGGGATGAGAGTGGATGTTCAGAATCGAGGGGCCGCAGGTTAGCTGTATAACATGATAGTTCTGTGAAGGGATTCAAGTCACTGTTTTTCTACTATTGTTTCCCTCCCTTCAGCTTCCAAAGTCCCTGAAACATTTTTTTACATGCTGTATCTTGCTACTGAGGGCTATGTTTTTAGGAAGGAGATGACTTATTGCATAGGGCTTCCATTAAGCTGGAATAACACCAGAGGCAATTCTGGTGGCTCTGATGGTACCGGATGCTCTTTATTTAAATAAATTTAATTGAAATTGTTTTTTACATTATTTATATTTCCCACTGTATCCTTCCCCTTTCCCCAGCTCCTTTCTAGAGAGCCTTACCTTCTAATAAAGAATTTTTTTAAAAAGGAAGGGAAAAAAGTCAGCAAAATTAACCAACGTAATTGAAAATATCTGGCATGTGCATTGATCCACACCCATTGTCCCCCACCTTGCTGGAGAAGTTTGGGGAGGTGTTTCCTTACATTTTCTTTGGGACCAAGCTTAGTCATTACACTTTGCCACCATTCAGCTTTGATTGTTTGTTCTTTTGCTTTCCCGGTTCTGCTTCATTTTGCGGCTAGATTAACTGGCAGCTTTTTTCTTGTGTTTTTGTAATTCCAGTTTATTCAGTGGAACATCCACAAGAGTGGCCAGAAGGTGTCTGAATACTCTCTCCCCATGGATGCCACAGGCCCCTTTGTGTTGTCTGGTTATAGTGGATACAAGCAAGTCCAGATTCCACGGGGTCGTCTCTTTGCTTTTGATTCTGAGGGAAATTACATGCTGACTTGTTCTGCTACAGGGGGCATCATCTATAAGGTAACAAGGTTGAAGTAGTCATTCCTGAGTGTTTCTCTTGAAGGCCTCAAAGTACCTTCCAGCCCTAAATCTATGGTCTTGTGGGAGGATACCCTTTATCTGGGTTTCTGCTTCATCTAGTATGTGTTTGAGCTTTGGCCCCTTGCCTCAGTACTCTGTACTTCTGGGGTTCTGCCTTGTAGAGGAGCCACCCTGCTCAAGTCCTTTGATTTGGCTGGGATTATGGGCGAGAGGCAGAGTGCACTTCTGCAAAGCTGAGATAACAATCTTGTGGTAGAGAGAGCTTTGGGCCAGTGTCCATCGCTAACTAGCCGCTGCCTGACCTTGGGCAAAAGAATGTTAATAAGGAAAAAATGAAAGTAGTTGGGGAAAGCATATTGGAAACAAAGTCCTAGACAAATGAAAGATACTATGTTACTTTCACAAATCAACCTGGTATAGGCTCATTAATAACATGGGCCCTACTGGTTATAAACACATAACAGTCTTACAAAGATGGAAATCTGGTGATTTTGCCTGAATTGTTACCAAAGCATGATACATCTCCTACTTTTGTAAGATAATACATTTAAACTATAAGCAATAATCCTTTCTGGTCCAAGGGGGACAAGTCACAGTTTCTAGCTAATCTAGAAAGCCAAACCAACGTTCTCAGGGATCCAGGCATACATATACTTGTTCAGGTGCATTTCTCTGAGTTTCTTCATTTCTGATGGCATTCCATCCCAGAGTTCTCGTTTATCTGTCTCTTTTTTCTTGTCTTTCTTTGCAGTTGAGCAGTGATGAGAAGGTCCTGGAGAGCTGCCTGAGCCTTGGGGGTCACAGAGCCCCAGTGGTCACAGTAGACTGGTGCACAGCCATGGACTGTGGGACTTGCCTTACTGCTTCCATGGATGGCAAGATCAAGCTGACAACATTGCTGGCTCAGAAATTCTGATGGGGCCCTGAGCCGGGGAAGCGTTACAGAATGTGTATGGAATCAGTATTAGCCTGAGATTGAGAACCATGGGGAGCAGGAATCCAGAAAAAACACTGGTTCTGGATACTCACAAACTCCCATTGGGCTGGGGCAAATGGCTCAAGAAGACCGATTGCTGGTGACTTTTCCTCTGACTCCTGTGGACATCGACAGTATTTTGTGTATAGATAGTTCTTGCTTTGACCTAAGTGGACCTTTCCATAGACCTCTACATAAAACAGTTTTTACATAATGTGAATTTGCCCATGGATGTGGGGCAGAGAGGGAGAAGAGCAGGAAGGGGGCTGAGCGCCTCATGGGAGAGGGAGCTGGCACGCGGTTCAAAGACACATGGAGCCGGAGACAGAAGCGCAAGCAGGAGGGAGGACATGCAACGGCGAGGGCCAGCCACATGGGGGCCTGACTGGAACTAAGAGGAAGAACTCTGGGGGGCAGACAAGTGGGGTCTGGAAATGAACACAGACGGGAGGATAGGTGACGTGGGGACTAGAGACAGATATGTGCTAATCAAGTGTGGATGGGCAGAAAACAGGCCTTCAGGGGGCATGTGGGTGGTTAAAATATGGCAAAGTCTCAAGCCAAGCATGGTGGGGGTGGTCTCTCTCTCTCTCTGTGTTCTGATTTTTGGAGGATTTTTTTTTTTTTTGTGGGGCAATGGGGGTTAAGTGACTTGCCCAGGGTCACACAGCTAGTAAGTGTTAAGTGTCTGAGGCCAGATTTGAATCCAGGGCTGGTGCTTTATCCACTGTGCTACCTAGCTGCCCCAGGATTTTTTTTAATGGGGATGGGGCGGGGGTGAGGTAGGAGACCAGAGCTTGGAACCAAGGAGCAAGAGCATAGAGAGAGAGCATAGTATTGCATGGTCAAGTTAACATTGGTGTTGTTTTTGGAATGTAGATTTCTTTCAAAATTCTTAATGTAATGTCAAATTTGCATGATGCAAATTCATGTAAAGCAAGAACTGTCTATATATTTACACATTTCTCATTCTCCTTTTCTTAAAAGAGTATTGTTTGCACTCTGGTCTTTCTGTAGAAGTGGTATACTAGAAAAGAAGCTGCTTCTGTAACTGTGGTGACACTTGGTTATAACCATTTTGGCATTATTAAAAAAGCAGAAGCATTGTCCTGGGAGCTTAACCATCTCCTTACCTCCCCAGATAGGAGAAATAAGATGAATCATGGCAGTGTGGTGTAGCGGATAGTGCTGGATTTGAAATAAGATGGTAGTTCAGTCCTGCCTCTGATGTTTACTATCTGTGTGACCCTGGGAAAGTCACTCTCAGCCTTAGGCAACTCTAAACCTTGTGTACTAGCTTATAGCCAGGTGGCAGTCTGTATTAGTGGAAGATTTCACACACTTATACAATCTCAGATTAAATACGTGTGTTACTTAGTGAGCTTTCCATAGTATCTGTCCGAGGTGTTGGTTTATTGTAGAGGTGAGGCTATTTATATAAATTCAATCTGTAATTCTTACTTGGCTTCCATTCCATATATGCACCTATCTATGTATATGTTCTCTATCCCATTGACTTCATACTGCATTCTAGATGAAAGATTTATTTTTCTGTCAGAAAGCTTTATGAGGGGATGTGGTTTCTTCTCTCGTGGAAAAGATATGTGTAGCAGATCTAAGGTGGAGCTAAGACCCTTTGCATATCTCTAGCAGACAGACCATGGTGGCTGTTTTCCCAGGACTATTTCCACCCTCTATGTTTTCCTCTTGATGGTTGTCTTATACCTTCTAACTCATAAGGATGAATTAGCTCTAGGATTTGGATCTTAATTCTAACCCCTGATCTCCTGTGTACAGACAGTCTTTACCCTTTTGCAGGAATAGAGAAAGGTGGTGAGTTGTCCAGGTTGTGAAATTTGGTGGCAGAGCTCAGACTAGAAGCCAGGTTTCTTGTTGCCCAGGTTGCTGGTACTAGCTAGTTCAACAACTAACAAGCATTAAGGAGGTCTGATACACCTTTGAATTCGGTGTTCCTTAGGCAGGCTTGTAGTCCCTTCACATGGGAGGGGTGGAAAGCAGTCCTTTTCTCCTCTTCCGTGGTCTGTGGGGAGGGGAAATAAAATAGCCCGTTGGTTCTGTTGTTATCACTATTGGAATGAGGAGTGGAGGCAAGTTTGGAAGCTGATGAAATAATAATGATGTTAGCTGGCATCTATAAAGCACTTAACATGTGTTCTCAATGCAGTCCTTACAAAGACCCTGGCAAGGTAGGTGCTTTTGTTATCCTTTTACAGATGAGGAAACAAATCAAAAGAAGTTTAAGTAGCTTGGCCTTGCGGTCAACACAGCTAGTAAATGTCTGAGGCTGGATTGGAACTCAGGGTTTCTTGACCCCAGCTCTAGAGCTCTTTCCACTCTCTGTCCACCTAGTATTGCCATTGCATTTGGCTCATTAAAGGGATAAAGTGGAAGATTACTGCTATTGAGGCTGACAAGGTATAAGCACAAGTTAATAACCATTCACCCTGTCTCTTCACTGCCAGAGGTTGGACTGGTTCTGACTCAGTTCTGGGGCTGCAGTTCTAGCCTGGGGGTATCCTCAGGTTTCATTGCCTCTTAGCAATCCATGCTCTACTGGCCTTTAGGAAGATAGAGAACAAATCTAGGGCTTTGTTCTGCTTGGGGATGAGGGAAGAGTGAAAGAACTAAAATACTGAACCTGCATTTGAGCAAGCTTGAATATGACCTGTAATGGCAGATTCTGTTTCCTGGATATAAGTGGGATATTCCATTTACTGGACTGTTGGTCATCTCCTTCTTCAGAATACACTCTCTTCTTGAGGGACATGTTCATATCACACACTTCATTGTCTTCTCTCCAGACCACATGTTCTGATCCTTCTCCCTACCCCAAGTGTGGGAAAATCGGGGGGAAATATTTTCTTTCTGTAATTTTTTCTTCTTTCCCATCCCCTCTGTTGAAGTGGTAACAATGACTCTTCTCTTTCTGTTGATGCCACTAGCACCTCAATCTAGATCAGACAGATAATCTTTATCAAAAACAAGGTTTACACCTAAGTCTTCCTGACTCCAAGGCAAATACTTTTACTCCCTAGGCCAGGTTTTTTTTAGCTACAGATGAACTAAGACCAATGTTTTTTTTGTTTTTTTTTTCCCCAAATGGGAGGAGGAATACTCAAAAGATACTGTCAAGGTGAAATGAAGAGGAATTGGCAAGGAGTTTAGATGTGGAAGGTCAGGAAGAATCAAAAGTAACACCTAGGTTTTAAGACTAGGAAGGCGGTAGTGGCATTACCCCTCAAGGTTTGGGCTACTTGTTAAACCTTACCTACCAGGTTATTGATGGGTTCTAATGTGTATTGTTGCCCTGACAAATCACGGACCCTTCACTCAGCTAGTCAGGTGGGTGTGTCATCTTGAGAAGAATAAGGTCAGGTGTTCCCATTCTACAGCCTCCCTTTAGGTCACCCCTCCTATCGCACCTGCTGTGTAAGCTTCCTGGTTCAAACTTTCATCACCTTCTGCCTCTTCTATTACCTTGTATCTGGACTTCCTACCTACAGTTTTGCCCTCTCCAGTGGACACTAACACACTGCTGGTTCATATCTTCTTAATGGGACTTACTCCTCGCCTTAACCCCTTTGTGATTTCCCATTACCTGCTTAATGTATACTTCTTAACATGCACATTCAAGGCTCTCTGTAATCTTTTCCAGGCAACTGAACTGCTCGTTTCCCATTCTTGTTCTTCACTTTCCTGTCTCCACCTTCTCTTGTAGAACCAGTCTGTTACCTGCCTCATGAAACCTTCCTTCTTGGGTTCTCTTACTACCTTCCCTCAGATATCTCATGGAACTTCTTTTTTTTTTTTTTTTTTGATGGGAGAGGGACCTCTTTTTGCACTTCACAATTTTGCCTTGTATTATAGTCATTAGTGTACCTATCTTCTCTTCCTCCCCATTCCACTCTTACTAAATTTGTAAGCTCCTTGCGAGCAAGGGCTGCTTTTCTCATTTGTATCTCAGTGCCTTGCACATAGAAAAACTTTAATAAACAAATTGAATCTGTTGAATTATGTGGCTAATACCTACCAGTGGTTTCACAGGGTACCGAAGGATGGCAGTTTCAAGGTAAGTGTATTGAAATTTTTGCCTCACCTAAGAAGCTTAATCCTGAGGGGAGTTTTTTGGTTCTGTTTCAGTGAGAAACAAAAATATTTTATTTAGCAAACACAAAGTTAGTCCCATCTATATTCTCAAATGTTAAGAATTGCCTCAGTTCTTACAGGTACTATTCTGTTTTGGAGGGGATTAGAAAGCAGCTCCCTCTTCCTCAGAGGCAGATAGGTGGTGTATTGGATAGAGCACTGGGCTTGGAGTCAGAACAACAGGAGTTCAAATTGAGTCTCAGACTTTTAATAGCTGTTTGACCCAGGGCAAATCATTTAATCTCTACCTTAGTTTCCTCAGCTGTAAAATGTGGATAGTAACAGCATCTACCTCCCAGGGTTGCTTTGAGGATAAAATGATATCATATTTGTAAAGACACTATCTACATGCTTATATCCTTCTGCCTTCCCATCCCTTCCCCTTAGTTCATACCATACTTGTTTCTGTGAAGCCTCTGGAACTGCCTCCCTGGCCAAAGTGTACTGCAACCCAGTGAAAGATCTGGAATTTGTACAGTAGTCTGCTCTGCCCTTTGAAGTTTAAAATATGGCAGCTGCAAGGAGTAAGGACATTGGCTTGCAATTCAAATGGCTCAAGCCCTGTGAAAATGCCTGGCTCCTTCCTTGACTTTTGCATATTTAAGTTAATTTACAAACCTAGAACTCGAAGAAGGGATTTGGGAATCCAAGCTGTAAATAATAATTGATTTGGGGGGAGGGCAGAGCAATGAGGGTTAAGTCACACAGCTAGTAAGTGTCAAGTGTCTGAGGCCGGATTTGAACTCAGGTCCTCCTGAATCCAAGGATGATGCCCTATCCACTGCACCACCTAGCTGCCCCCTGTAAATAAGAATTTAATGGCTTTGAAACTACCCTCCCACATGGACAACACAATACCTGACATGCCAACAATAAACAGGAAATGTCTGGTGGTTTCCTATTTGTTTAACTCTAAGGCAGAAGTAGTAGACAAGGTGTCCAGTGCTCATAATTTATCTTATCCCAAATTTGGTAAAATAAGAGTTCAAAGAAAAGACAAGGATTTGAACATTTTTTCCACCTAATTTCTCTAGCACAGAAAATAGCTAACATACCTTTAAGTTATAAGTGTGGCACAATTGGCTGAATATTTCAAAAATCTCTTTGTAGGGCATTTTATGGTTGTAGTTCTAAGTTTTCCTACGGTTTTTGCTGCTTAAAAAAAAAATCTGGATAAAGGAATAAGAAACCCCTGAATTCCAATATTTATTCAGCCAATTCTGATTGAATATCTACTATGTTCAGAGTTATTGGGTCGTGGTGGAAGGGATATAAAAATTAATAAGGTGGCAACCAACATTCCCTTAGGAAAGATTTATACAACTTGGGTGTTACTCCAGGCCCAAGATTGCCGAGCCTCAAGGGGTAATAGACAGTGTTAAAGGATTTCAGAAAAGGGAGAGATTTCTGGCTGTGATGACTAGGGATGGTTTCAAAGAGGAGGTGAAATCTGAGCTGGACGAAGACAGATGTGGGATTTTGATAGTGTTTGGGTTGGGTAGAAATTCCATGTAGTGGGAGTGGTGGGAGTGAGGCAGGAAAGCATAAAGAAAAATTTGAAAATTGACTGGAAGAAAGGCCTCAAAAATGAGAATAGTAGGAGACAAGTAGAAGATAACATTTATGAGTCCAAATCTTGGGATGTCTCGAATACCAAAATAAAGAGTGTCATGGGAGGATTATGGGCCCCGGTCACCCCAACAATTCTCTGGGGGGTTCAAGGAACCTTTTCCTTGAAACCTCAGGGGTTTTCCCTTGAAATCAAGTAGGCCTCTCCTTGAACACAATCAAGGACACACACACTCACCTAACGGAGATAAGCGGCACAGATTGAACTGAGCATGCTCCAGGACCATCACCCCACATTCCAGTCCTCCTAAGCATCTGGATGAGGTAATCCAGGAGAAGACCACCTGGAACCGCCCATCAGCAGACTGCTTAGACCCATCAGGACAAAGTTGACACCCACCACCAGATCTCTCACGAGGGATTCTTCCTACCACAGCGCAACGCGGGAAGACCACCAGCCCCTCACCCAATAAGAGACTCTTACCCACCCCCCATCGAAACCCTATAAAATGGCACCCCACAAGTCAGTTGGGGGTAAGCGTTTTGTTCTGGCAAAACCTTCCTCCCAGCCGGTTTCTCTTGTACCCCAATAAACCTGTTCTCTTATTCCTGATTAGGTCTTGTGGGAGAGTGTAATTCTTTACAGAGGAATCCTAAGGACCCACGTGCTTTCTCCTATCGCTTTCCCCATATCAAGAGTTTGGATCTATCTTTGGTAGGCAACGTTTGGCAAACCACTGAAAATTTCTGAAGTGAGTGACAGGCCAAATGAAAAGCACTTCAGAGAATCTAACCCTACCTTGCGTGCAGCAAGATCTTTGCTGCTTTTATGATCAAGGGTTATACGTTTGCAAGATGGTTGTTAAATAGTGTTAGAGCCTGTAGCCTTTGTGGCAAGAAGCCGCACTCTACAAAAATCGAACCAGTGATCCCAATGTGTGAGTGCTATGAATATGGGACACCCGCCCTCCCTTCCCCCCCACTATTTCCCCGTCGCTACCCCCTAAGCTCCTTTCTAGCAGGTCCCGCTTATATGTTTTTGCTTTTCTCTAACCCCGCCTCCCTTTTTCGGGGAGGGGAGGTGGTGGGAAGAACAGACCCAGACCACACTAACCAAGCCGGCCACTTGCTCCCTTTCTCAGCCCCTGGGAGAGACCAGGTAGCCTTCTTTACAGAGAGAGCGCCACCTCCTTAGAACAAAACTTCTTAAACTGTGGGTCTGGGTGGAGACCCCCTATGGGGTTGCGTAACTGAATGGGGGAGGGGGTCACGAAAAATTTAGCAACAGTAAAACGTTATGTATACCTATTTTATATACCTGCGGTCTTAAAAATTCCGAGTGGAAAAAGTTTAAGAAGCCCTGCCTTAGAATAACAGCAGGTGTCACTTTTCAGTTGGCAGTATGGAGTCGGGTTTTTTTTTGGGGGGGGGGGCGCTTTCCTGTCATTCTCTCGCTTCCCAGCACGTGCTTCGTGCCCAAAGCGGGTCCGGAACACCACTTCCGGGTGGGCACAGGCTCGCTCTCGCGCGCGCGCTCTCTCTCTCTTTCTCTCTCCTCTCTCCCCCCCCCCCCCCCCCCCCCCGGCCTGAAATGGAACTGGGAAAGATTTAGCGCGATAGATGAAACTAGGACAGAACCGGAGAAGGTGGTTTTCGAAGCATGCGGCCCGAGAGGATCCATAGACTTGGCCCCGCGTCACCCCGGGGAGGGGCGGGGCGAGGCGAGCTAGGAGCCTCTGACGCCGAGCACCCGGCGGCGTCGGAGCCTTGGCAGCGCTAAAGGTAAGTTTCACTCCTGAGGGGAAGGCCCGCCCCTTCACGCTCATTTTTAGAGATGAGGACGCCCAGGGAGGGGGCGGGGGGGGGGGGGAGTGGGCGTAGCTCCCAGAAGCAGCGCCTCGAGCGAGGGAGGGAGCTTGCGGAAGCCACACGACCTCGTGCCCGCCAGCAGGGGGCGCCCAGTCCTTAGCATCCGGAAGTGGCGGCCTCTCCTCGGGGCGGGTCTAGGATCTAGCTCCGGGAAGTGGAGAAGGCTCGGAGCCGGGCGGGGGGCCCCGAACCCGTGACGGTAAAGGAGAGCGCGTGCTGGGCTTGGGGCCAGGCTGGGGCTCCGACTCTGCCTTCCCCCAAAGAGGGAGGCCGCATCCCCGGGACCGGGGTGGAGAGGAAGGGGAAGCGGGGGACGGGCTCAGCTGGGGAAGGGGTGGTGCTAGGTTGAGACCATCCTGTCCTGTTGGGGTGGATGGGCTGGACTGGGCCCGCCCCGTCCTGGGGGAGGTGGGGAAGAGACCGGAAAAGGCCCTGGAAGGCCGAGTAGGTAGCTCTCTGTGCTGGCTGTCCAGGTCGAGGGCGGGGCAGGAATCCTGGCTCTTTGGGTGACTCCGGCAAGTCACTTAACACCTTCGGTGCCTCAGTGACCTCATCTGTAAGAACAGAAGACCCCCCCAAACCACGAGGCCGGTGGACTAGGTGGGCCTTTCCCGGCTCCCGTAACGCGAGATGAAGGCAGTTTGATTGGGGGAGCCGGGGCGGGAGAGCACGTACTCTTGAGTTAGAGGTCCTAGGTTCAGAGCCCACCTGTGACCCCCTACGCCCCCTGTGACCTTGGGTTACTTGTTTTACCGCCCCCGGGACCTCTTCTTTAACATTGACGCGGCTGGACTAGATGGCTTTCCAAGCCCCCTGCGGCTCTGATTTTAGGAGGGGAAGTAGATTGGGGTCTAAGGGGGCTAGAAGGGACGTAAATGAAAGGGACGTGGCGCCCTCTGCACGAATCCTCATCCCCAGGCTCAGCACCTCCTCGGGCTTGGGTGCTGTGTCGGGTCCGTAGGGCTTTCTAGGAGAATAAGGTGTTTTCAGGGAGCTTTTATCTGGTTGGGGAGGTAAGGCAGGTAGACATGTCAGGGTACAGGTCACCACATGGAAGGAATGATCCCCACGGCTAAGTCGGCTAGCATTTATTAAGCACCTACTAGGTGCCCAGCATGTGCTAAGCCCTGGGGATACAAAGAAAGGCAAAAACATCACCCCTGCCCATATTCAAATGTGAACTCAGATCTTCCCAATTCCATGACCAGCACCACCTCGATGGCCTTACATTCAAGGTGTATGGAAGGTAATCTCAGGGGGAAATTGTGGGGAAGGGGAGAGTGGCAAGGGGCCAGGGATTGGAAAGTCCAGAAGGAGGTAGGAGTTGAACTGTTGTTGTTGGTTTTTTTTTTTCCAGAATTTTCTCTTATTTTTCCCCCAATTACACGTAAAAACAATTTTCAACATACATTTTAAAAACTGTTCCATTCTCTTCCTCCCTCCTCACCCCACCCCATGAACACAAGCAATTCAATATGTTATATATATGTAGTCATGCAAGACATTTCCATATTAGGTTGTGAAAGAAAACAGACAAAAAACTTAAGAAAAAGAAACTAAAAAAGTTATTCAGTCTCTATTCAGTTCTTTCTTTGGGGATGGATAGCATTTTTCATCATTTGTTCAGTTATCTTGAATCACTACTGCTGAGAATAGCTAAGTCATTAGCTGATCATCTTACAGTGTTGCTATTACTTTGTACACAGTACATTTCACTTTGCATCAGCTTGTGTAAGTCCAGGTTTTATGAGAGCATCCTGCTCATCATTTCTTATAGCACATTAGTGTTCCATCATAATCTCATCCCACAATTTATTCAGCTATTCCCCAATTGATGGATGTCTCCTCAATTTCAAATTCTTTGCACCAGAAAAGGGCTTCCATAAATTTTTTTGTATATATAGGTCCTTTAACTTTTTGGTTTTTTATCTCTTTTTGGATACTGACCTAGTAGTGGTATTACTAGGTCAAAAGAGTATGCCTGGTTCTATAGCCCTTTGACCATAGTTCCATATTTCTTTACAGAATGTTTGAATCAGTTTACAACTCCAGCAACAGTGCATTAATGTCTCATCTCTCCCATATCCCCTATGACATTTGTCATTTTCCTCTGCCGTCCTATTATCCAATCCAATATATATGAGGTAGTTGCACAGAGTTGCTCTGACTTGCACCTTTCTAATCAATAGTGAGTCAGAGAACTTTTTTTCATATGGCTATAGACTGCTTTAATTATTTCATGTGAAAACTCTTGATATCTTTTGATCATTTATCAGTTGGGGAATGGCTCTCATCCTAATAAATTTGTCTCAGTTCTCTATGCGTTTGAAAAACGAGGCCTTTGTCAGACAAACTTGAGTTAAAATTTTTTCATATGAACTGAGTCTTGAAGGAAGCCAGGGGACCCTCTAGAAGATGAAAGTGAGGAGTGAGAACGTTCCAGGCTCTGCTGAGAGACAGTGAAAAGGGAGGGAATTGGGAGGTGGAGTATTGTTAGAATTCAACTGAGTGAACTTTTGTTGTGTGTTGAGGGCATTTTGCTAGGGCTATGGAGGGTAGGGCTTCACTACCCAGATAGGACTAGGCCTAGATTTTACAGATCTAAGAAAAGAGATTGAGGGGGCAGTTAGGTGATGCAGTGGATAAAACACTGGCCCTGGATTCAGGAGGACCTGAGTGCAAATCTGGCCTTAGACACTTGACAATTTAACTAGCTGTGTGACCCTGGGCAAGTCACTTAACCCTCATTGCCCCGCCCCCCCCCCAAAAAAAAAGAAAGAAAGAGAGAGAGAGAAGATATCGAATTCAGTGAACATTTACAATACCTGTAATAGCTGGGAGGGCAAAAACAAAGTTTAGAGAAGACATGGCCTTTGCCCTTGAGCCATTGGTACATTAGAGGGATAAACAATACAAAATAGGTCGTGATAAAGTCCTTTTTGGAATAAGGGTATGTGACAGTTAAAAATATGAGAGACATAGTATTAATAGGCTGGCAGGTTATTAATAAAAGGATGATCTATGGCCGTCTCTCTAGGACTGAAGAACCCTAATACCCTTCTAACTTGACAAGATTGGAGGAGTGTTGTATTAAAATGAAGTCTGGGGATAAGTGACTTAGGTCGCTCAAATCTTGGTTAAAAAAAGAAGACTTCAGAGAAAGAATGCAGAGCCCACCCAAGCTGATCAGGGTACAATAGCTTTCACGGGTGTGGTTTGGATGGGTCAGATCAAGATGAATCTTACTTTGCTTTTTATCTTTCTTATGATATTTATGTTACTTGGAAACATTGTTGTTAGTCAAGACAACAAGCATTTCTCCTGAGTGTCAGGCAGGCACTGTGCTAAGAATCCAGATTTGACTTCTGCTCCCCTGACAAGTGTTTGGTTTTGAAGCAGGAAGGTCATCAGTGGGCAACCCCTTCGCCTCTGGTACTTACTACGTGGGTCCTGAGCATTCTTCCAGGGAGGCTGGAGAGATGGCAGATCTACACCCTGAGAGAAAAAAGAGAGACCTGCCTCCGTGGATGACAGCCCAGGTGGCTGAGAAGAAATCAGTGCCGATGTGGAGGCCGGCCAAGAGGAGGAAAGCCGCAGTGCAGACGGCAAATTCATCATTGAGGTGACTTTTACGGATTGCTGCTGCACAGCAGCAGGGGTTTAGGGCCCTGTTAGTTGTGAATGAAATGTAACAAAAGGGTAAACCAAGGCATGTTTCTCTAAGCAAGATAACATTTTATTCTCAGGTCAGTTTCCAGCCAGAGACCCTGAGCAAAAGGACAGCTCCCCTTTTATAGGTTTTGGGGAGTGCAGAACAAAGAAGAGAACAGGGTAGATGACATCATGGAGTTGTGGGTAACATGATGGTTACATAGCTGAAGCATGGGGAACAATGTGATTAGCTAGAAATTTGTAATGAGGGGTTCCTTCCCCCCCGAAACTAAGAAGTGGCCATTGTTTGAGTCCACCTCCAGGGCCAAAGATAAGGGCCCAGACTTCTTTGGACAGCAAACCAGATATCCCAGAAGGATAGCTTAGTGGTGTAAAGATATTAGGCCTGACTTTGGCATCCCCGAAGGTTAGCAGAATTACTTGAGGCAGGAAGAGAACAGTGATTACCAAGAGAACTGGATCTCTAAACTCCACCTTTTACAGGCCAACTAAATTCTGAGCTAAATTCAGAGACAATTAACTGTAAATAGAATCAGTAAGAAAATGATACAGGATCATTTTAATCTTCCCAGAGGGGTAGTAAATAAAAGAACTGGGGGACTTTGTGGGTAAGAGGCTAGGTGCTATGGGTACTGGGGTGCTCAGAAACTAGACACTGGGATGGTCTGTCTCCCTGATCCACTGGCCCTTCCAGGGTCTTTCCTCCACCCTTTGAAACATTTATTTTTTGTTCAATTAAAAAAAATCTATTTTCCCTCTTTTCTACCACTGGGAAAAAAAAAAGAAAACCCTTGTAATGTGCATAGCAAATCAAATTCACTAACTGGCCATGTTCAGACAATATGTATTGCATTCTGTACCCTGTGTCCATCACCCCTCTGTCAAAAGGTAGGCAGCATCCTTCATCATCTCTGGAATCTCACAAACACACCCTTCAGTCTCTCTCAAATCAATTTTTCTCAGATCTCTTCTCTAGGCTTCTATCAATACTTAGCCACTTCATTCAGAACACATTTCTTTAGCATATACTACATACAAAAACTATATGTGGCCTGGTGAAGAGGTAAAGGTAAATGAGATATGGTGACTTCCTCTGAGTGCTATTTGGAGAATCAGCTATCATTGGAAAATGTAGTGAATGCTGATGACATAACAAACCAGGTATCATCCAGGGCACATAGTTAATTGTGTTATTTTCAGTTGCTTGAGGGATTTAACTTCTCCTTTGTGTGTATGTGGATCTCAAAAATTTTACCAATTGGATATATGTGAAGGGTATATTATGGGGAAAGGCAAGGGCTGAACAGTGGTTTCCAATTTAAATTCCTTCATCTGGGATCCCCTAAGCTCTCATTCTTGGCAGGGAGGGCAGGGAATACACCATTCTCAGATCCAGTTTCCCCCTTGTGTATATGTCTGGGACTCCCCTTGCATCCCATCTTTGCCTTTATTTCTTTCTCTTTCAGTCTTCCCCCTATACGGACTGTGTACTTCATGAATGAAGCCGAATTGGTGGATGTTGCTCTGGGTATCCTGGTTGAGGTAAAGACTTTTTATTTTAGTGAATCCCCAGTTTGTATCTTTGTGAACAGAAAATTCCTGAGGCTACTCTTGAGGTCTTTAATGTCTAATGCTAATAGAAATAATTATTGACATTTCTGATTGCCTCAACATGATCTAGTTGGGGTTTGGGGGAAAGAAGAAACATTTATCAAGTACCTGTTATGTGCCAGGCACTGTGTTAAGCACTTTACAAATATTTTACTTCATCTTCACAACAACTCTGGGAAGTAGGTGCTGTAATGATCGCTATTTTATAATTGGGGAAACTGTGGCAGACAAGTTAAATGACTTGTCCAAGGTCACACAGCTAATAGGTATCTGAGACTGGATTTGAGCTTAGATCTTCCTGACTCCAGGCCCAGCATTCTATCCACTGTGCCTCCCAGCATTCTATTCACTGTCTTCCCCAGCATCCTATTTACTGTGCCACCCAGTTGTGTAGTCTAATGTAGTGGTCTTCAAACTTTTTTTTGATCATGCATCCCTGTTAGTAATTTTTTTCCCTTGTGAAAGAGTAGGGTGGTGTTAGTATGTTGATTTTTTTTTTCCCCAGTGGAATCTACACAGCCTGGTGCTGTGGACACGTGGGTAGGAGTTAGGTTATAACTGCTCTGAAGCAGCCCAGAAGAGAGAGGTTTGCACAGTCCTGGGAGGGGTGAAAGGATACAGTCTCCATGAGTGACTGTTGGGGGAAGGGTGACACATCTTCCCACTCTCTGATTGGTTGATTACATACCCCCTGGGGTTAAGCCACAACCTACTTGGGGCTATGAGGTAGCCCCCACTTTGGAGAACTCTGATCTGGAGGAAGGGGAACCAGCCTTGATTAGAAGAGCTGGGTTCACGTCCTGGCTTTCACTAGTTGTTAGATTTTGGGGGAAATACTTTTCTTTCCCTCTTTTCTTTCATGCTTGAGCAATAATCCTTATAATGGTGGGAAATCCTTACACTGCATAACTTACAAAGTTGTCATGGGGGGCCATCAAGATAAAATATGTCATACACCTGGTAACTGGAAAGCACTGTGTGACAGTGAACCCGATTGTGAAGGGTTAATTACTCACCTCTTTGGCCTTCAGTTCCTCATTAACAACATGAGGAAATTGTTTTAGATCAGAGATTCTTTAGCTTTTCTGTACCCATAGAGCCCTGGTGAAGCCTATGACTTCCTCAGAAATATGTTTTTGTTTTTTGTTTTTTTTTCCCAGTAAGGCAATTGGGGTTAAGTGACTTGCCCAGGGTCACACAGCTAGTAAGTGTTAAGTGTCTGAGGCTGGATTTGAACTCAGGTCCTCCTGACTCCAGGGCTGGTGCTTTATCCACTGTGCCGCCTAGCTGCCCCAGAAATATGTTTTTAAATACATAAGATGAAACCAATTATATGTAAACATAGTTATTAAAATATTTTTAAAAACAGAACCTCTATACTAAATAACCTATAAGTCCTTTCAAGTTTTCTTACTCTTTGGCGTTTTTAATGATACCCTCAATCAGCCTTCTCTCCCCAGCTTACCACATAAAATCTTGGTGATGATGGTGGTGATGATGACAGCCAAGTCTCTTAGCACTTAAGGTTTGCAGAGGGTTCTCGTTGCATTCACTGATTTGGTCCCTGTAGCATCCCTGTGAGGTAGCAGTTCTATTATCTGTATTTCTCAGAAGACTGAAGCTCAGGCTCACAGAGGTGAGCAGCTTGTTCATAGTCAGGCTGCTACTAAGTGTCAGGTGGGATTCTGAATCAAGGCCTTCCTGTCTCTGTCTCTCTCCCTCTCCCTCCCTGCAACCTGCCATAAGACACATCTTTCTGAGTCCTCTCTCATGTTTTCTTCTGCCCACTGTTTGTGTGTCCTCATACAGACTTGGCCTCCTCAGAATATGGATGTCTGTGTGTGCATCTGCCGAGCTATTTGTTCTGTCATGGTGATGCTGTTTTTTGTTGGGAGATAGAAAGCAGGAGAAGGATTCTGCCACTGTGCATCTGTGACTTTTTAATGGGTCTAGAATGGTTGCTCACCTGCTGCTCCCTTCCCTCCTTGAGTTCCTTTGAAGTTCTCTGAAGTTCTCTGGCCCTTCTCATTCAAGGGGGGATCTGCCTCATTAAATTATTACTTCCTGTTTTCCTGTTTTTTCTTTCTTCTTTCTGGTTTGGGGCTAGAATTTGGCTTGATTTCCTGAGCAAACTCTTTTTCCCTGCCCTCTTCTGCCCCCTCTAGTACTGACCTCTCCCCACAACTAATCAGAGGTGTGTACATATGAGAAACTGGTGGGGGGAGGAGTTGGGTTTGGCGAGGAAATGTGGGTGAGTATGGAAGATAGTGACAGGGAAGGGAATGACTTATTTGGGTCATCACTCATTTGGGAATCCAGTGAAATTTTGGCTAGAAATTACCCTGGACCTGTAGGAACTTTGTGTCCTGTATAAACAAACTAGCATGTCAGTAAAAACACTGTCTTATCATTTTCCCCCTCTTCAGTGCCATAAACAGGAAAAGCCTTTGGAGCACACATTGCTGCTGGGGACTGATAAGGACCAAACCACCCAGGCTGGGTTCCCCTGGGCTTCAGAGAGCAGTGGTGATGGAGAGGAGGAGATGAATGATGCCCCTCGGACAAGGCCCTCAGGCAAGCAGGAGGAGTCAGCCTCTGGCCACAAGAAGAACTCAGAAGTTGAAGAGGATGAGGATGCATTAAAATATGTGAGGGAGATCTTTTTCAGTTGAGAAGAGAGATGAAGAATTCAGAGAACATTTTGCTTTGAGTATGTTGGGATGCTTCCTTGTCTCTAGTTGCTATGTTTAACCAACAGGGAATGCAGTGCTGCACCCTGTGTCTCCCCATGTATCCTTTAGCCTTGGGCAGTGAAATCACAGCAGTCCGAGCTGGTACAGAATTAATGGTGTAGTAGTGAGCGCTTGAGTCTGTGGCCAGGAAAGTCCTCACAGTTGTTATGGTCTATCTACTTCAGTGTTAAGCATCTTAGGTCTGTGGCTCTGGAGACTCTGTGGTCAGTTTATCCAGAGGGTAAGCACATTCTGGAAAAACTGACTCACACCAGTCAAGAGCATACAAGACTAATTAATATGTACCAGAGAAGAATTTATAATGGACAGTGAAGAAGGGGACAGTTATGTGTTGTCGTGAAAATTTCTAAGTCCAAAGAAGAAAAGAAATAGTAAAGTCTCTAAGCCGTAGAAAATAGGTTTATTGAGAGAGGGTACCTGTCTCACAATAAAGCCGGTCTTAGGTCTAAGACCCAAATACCCGGAGTACAGGGATCTCAGTGGTTTTATACTCCTACAGGCTCCTCCCATTGTACGCTCAGAGCATATCCCAAATTGTACAGAAAGAATACATTGAAACATGGTTACCAATAAGCAAATCATACACATGAGCATTCAGTGGCATGGACAGGATCACCAAATGTGACTGGCACTCAGCCAGCTTACTGATCTGGCCCAGACTATGTCACATATTGTGTCACAGAATGCTGTGGTCCTGAGTCTCAATGCTGATTGGTCCCTTCAGCTTAGAAGACTATTTCTAGTATTGTGGTTAACCACAATGCACCTTTTTAAAAAGAGACATTACAACTAAGCTGGTTTGACTTGGAAGAATTGATTTGGAGACCCTATCTTTGGCTAAAAGTAGAAAGCCTCGGGTGCGCCCCACCTGGCTCCCTTCACTCAGTGGAGGTATGCACGAAAACCCCAAGCCCCAGGTGTGCCTCACACGGAAACCCTGTGCCTCAGCTGGCCTTGGGTGTGACCCTAGGGGTGCCAATGAATTAGCTTGGGGTATGTGGTTGGTCGGTCTGAGTTTCCTGTGAGAGAAGGTTTTTTATTCTGGAGTGGGGGTAGAGAAAGGGGAGCGAACGACAGAGAGAGAGAGGGGAACGAGCAACAGAGATGGAGGGAGGAGAGGACTAGAAGAGAGAGAGAGGAGAGTTCAAGGTGGCAGGTGAGAAAGTTAAACTCGGATGCACAGCGGGATAGAGAAAATTAAAGACAAAGCAGTTGAGTCAGGTGGCAGAGGTTAAAAGTTGTATTTCCTGCTTTTCTTTGTCCTTATTTCTAAATTTGTTCCACATCAATAAACCCTGTTGTGTATACTACTTTTGTAGTTGAGGCCAAACTATAAGCTCTGAGTCTGATCCATATACCCAAAGGGGGCTTTCCTGCAGGGAAAATAATAAAATATGGACTATCCAGCACAGTTTGGGTGAGATTTTCCCCACCCGTTAGATATAAGTGATTTAACTGTGGTAAAATCCGTATTATATGAGATAAATGGTGATTATGTATTCTTTAGTCTCTTTAGTTAGTCAGTGTGGATATTATATCATTTGTTCTTTATGTGTTCTGAATATTCTTTAGTAGCTTAAGCTAATGTAGTACTTGTAAACTTGTCTCTTGACCACTGTCTCTCTCCATTGTGGTTACATGTTCTAACAAGAGTCTGGATCCCCCAGGTTCGTTAAGCCCTGTACGGGCCCCCAATCTGTAAGGGCCAAATTTAATATGGGAAGAGTTCATTGAGAGGCCAGCTGCAATACTGGGACTCAGAAAACAACAGGGGACCTCTAGGTCCCAAGCCTCCTCTCTTCCACACTGCCCCCTCTCTAACTGCTTCTCCCAGACTGATGAGAAACGAGATTAAAAAGCCTCCTTTCGACAAAAGAAAAAAAACACAACAGGGTTTATTGATGTGGAACAAATTTAGAAATAAGGACAAAGAAAAGCAGTACTGAATTTGGAGTTGGGACTGGGTTCAGATTCTGACTCTGCCACTGAGGGTAACCTGTATGACTAAGCAAGTGCCTTCTTCACCTTTGGATCTTCAGTTTTCTTATTGTAAAATGAGGGGATTTGACTAGATGGCCTCTGAGGTGTTTCCAGCTCTCCATTGCTGGCCCTTTGACTAGAAAGTTTATAAGGTTCCTTTCAGCTTAAATCTATGAAAGAGTTCAGGTGTTTTCTGTGCCCTGGGCAAAGCCCCTGCTGCCACATCCTGGTTATTTCTCTTTGTTACCCAAGTTGCTGCATTGGTTTTGAAGCAGAGCATGGCATTTTATGTTCTAAAGCCGGGCTTTCAAATGTGATGTAAATTTGTCATCTCTTTGCGGGAAGATGATTCTGAGTTGATGTACTGTTTTTGGTTTGTTTTTTAAGTTATGTCTCATCTACCCCAGATCTGTGGCATTGCCCCAGACTACCTGTCCTAGTCATCCAAAAAAATTCAAAAATTATACATGCTGGGAAATGTGCAGCAAAAAATAAGTCTCCCAAGCCTCCAGAAAAGCCAGCAGTTTATTTGGTATCATATTTTCGGGTTCAGTGCTCCCTTCCAGCCTGTGTCAGTTGTTAAAATGATGCCATTTGTAAAAATGTTCTGTTGGTGTTGAATGGAAGCTTCATTGGGGTGCTGTTCTGAATACGTGAAATGAAAGCATAAGAAAAGAGTGTGAGGTGACCATCTCTCGAAATCTATAAACATTGCTTTGCAGTGCATCAGGAAGGGATACCAAGAGTGAATTGGTGAAAAAAAAACCTTAAATTCCCTTCCTGATATTATGTATGTTTCTTAAAAATCAAAACAGGATAAAAAAGGTAATGTGAGATTAAATCGGTTAAGAAAAAGAACTGAAACATTCCCTCAGTAATTTTGGTCATTTTAAAAAAAGTGATGTTTCACTAAGACAAGGAGTTAGTTGACTTTTTAGTTGTTGATGACTTCAGGTCTTTCAGAATCACAACGTAGCAGAAAGAGCACTAGATTTGTTATCAGGGTGATCTGAATTCTAAAGTCCAGGCTCTGTTACCTGTTAGCTGTATGTGACCTTTGAACAAGAAACTTTGCTTTTTTTGATTCTTAGTTTCTAGGTCTATAAAATGGGTATGATTTGTACCACCAACCTCACAGGATTTTTTCTTGGAAAACACTGTGAATCACTAAGACCTATATCACTGTGAGTAATTGCTATTTTTACTGCAGACATCTGTTATTTTGGCTGATGCACTTGTTCCAGAAGTGCTGACCACACCTCTCAGTTTTAGTAAACAATCTTGATGAGTTGCTATAGTTGGAAAAGTCATCATCTGATGGCCAATTCCATAGGCTTTCTTTTGAAGTCTCTGGATTCAGGCTGGTCCTGGGAAAGCAGAGAGAATGCATTGAATCCATCACCAAGTCCTCTTGAAAGCCTTTCTCATGTGGTAGAATCCTAGAACTTGTCATACACTGGTTCAGTTTTCAGAAATCCATTGTTGTCCCTGCACTATGATGAGATATTGGAGTAGGACATTGGGAGAGGAAAATGGAGGATAGGGCTCCTGGAATTCATTTGCATAGAGAATACAGGTGAGGAAACTCTCTTCCAAGGCAGTTTGGCGCTTTCTCTGTACCTCAGAGACTTGCCTAAAGCCCAGAGGTCACATAGCCATTATAAGTCAGCCTGGAAAGCTGGACGTGAACTCTGGCCTCCCTAGTTCCAAAGCTCTCCCTCTCTCTCCATCTCGTTACACTGAATCCCAGTTGTTTTTCTTTTAGACTCCGTGGGCCCCGTGGGAGGGAATAATGGAGGTGCATAACTAGGTGGGGCAGTTCATCCTGAGTCAGTGCAGAGTTGAAAGGGAGGAAGATCACTTCCTCATGTTCCCTCCAGGGTTCATTGAAGGAGGAGGCTGCCTTATACTCTGCTGCTTCTGTGGCTCCGTAGTCTTAATCAATAGGAGTGATATCTCCACAGGTGCAAATAGAAGCCCAGGCATGTCTTCTCAACTGATTCCAATTCAGATAAAAGGAAGATAAACCCTCCTTTGGTTCTTTGGATATTTCACAGATACTGGGGCCACACAGAAATTTCTTAACCTTTTGTTATTCCTCATTTTTGTTACAGGACTGGCTCTTCTCTTTTTCTGGCCATACATGGCCTTGGTTATATTTTTTACATTGCTTCATGCATGGAAATCATTATTGCTGTTCTCTGTTCCCATGATCCAGAGGCCTGACTAGGTGAAAATTCTTTTGCCTCCTCCCATACTCTAATCCCCATTTATTTTAACACTCTCTCTCCTCAGTTCCTATCCTTCTCTTTCTTTTCCTTCCAGTGTGCTCTCTGGAATTCCCACTTAGAATCAATTTTTATTTATATCTTTATAAGGAGGATTTATATTTATATATTTTGCTTTTACATCACTTACATTTTACTGTGGTCTTCTCTGTACCTCCTCCCAGAGAGCCATTCCTGGTAATGAAGAAAAAACCTAAATATCAAGAAGTTGGACATTATATAAAATATTAACATCTTGTAATAATATCTCAGGAACTTTCAAAAAATAAATTTTCATATTGGTGTCTGTTGTCTTTATGTCACTCTTTTTTTCCTCAGGATCTTACCCATGTCAACCAGGTGTGGAGGTCCCCAGATATCAGGGTAAGGAATTTGTATTTTATTCTGTGGCAATAGGGAACTACTGATTGTTTTTTAAGCATGGGAATGACATGGTCAGACCTGTCAGGTGTGGGAAAATTAAGGTACTGATGCTGCAAGATATCATGTGAAATGAAGAAAAGGGAATATTTGCAAGAGAAAAACGTGGAGGTCCTTGTCATGGATGTAGAAGGGATTCGTACTTCTACAAGTAGGTGGACGCCAGGCTTTGGTTGATATTTGGATAGCAACAGTTCCCAATTAAAACTGTCCAAGCTTTCTTCATATGGAATTTGTTGTTGCAAGTAGAAGGATGAGGACATAAAAGGCAAAGTAAAGAAGACACGTTTGACGAAGTCAGAGCTGGTAGAGTGTAGATTGCTATTCCAAATACTTTGGGGAGGAATTCTGGCCTGCCTTAGACTCCCCAGTTAGTAACTTTCAGGATCTTGGACATTTTGCCAGTAGAGCATTGTGGAGGGCCAAAGTCTACCTGACACTAGATATAACTTTCCTCAAAAGAAAATATTGTTTTATATAGATTAGATTAATCTTGGAGGCTTCTCCTTCATCATACTCTGGTTTATGCTCCCACCTGTTTCCTCCTCTGAATAAGTTTGGTTCATTTTGTCCTTGCTTTGGGTTTCTGAGAGGAACATCAAACTAGGCTCATATCTAGGTTTCTGTAACACAAGAAAAAGGGCCCTCAACTCCCATGTAAGTATTTGGGCTAACAAAATATCAAATATAGAACAATCTTTAACCCATCCATAAAAAAAGATGCATACCTTTGTCCATACACACTCAAAACACTGCTTCTTCTTTGCTTATCTATCCCAGGGAACAATACAGTACTCCAGTGTTCTGGAACTACCCCAGCTAGAGCTGGAGAAAGAAATCAGGGTGGCTAGAGAGTTGGGCAACCCACTCCTCACCACAGTATCCTCATTTCCCAAGGACTTAACGTAGTCCTCCAGACTTTGTGTTAGCCTTGGTGGAGGTCCTTTCCTCCCTCAACAAGCAAAATGTACTTGGGGGTTAATAAAGAATCAGTCCCCAGTCTTCTAGGCCTTCATTATCCCCATAAACTCGATTTTCCAGGGAAAGGCAAAGTCTGGGTTTGTTATTCCATGTTGGGGCCCTCTCTCTGTTCCTTCATTTTAGCTCCTGCTTGGTTCAGCAACTCCAGTATTCTTCCTCTGCTGCTTCACTGAGTCTGGCTAAATTCCTAAGGTCCTGGCTTGTTCCAGGAACTCGTCACTGTTTTGCAATTTCCATTTTTGGGGATCTCTGGAGAGGTTGTGTGTTGATGTTCAAGGTATCCCTCTCAGGACCTGCATCTTGGTTTCAGTAGAGGCCCTCTTGCTGCTTAGCCATGTGACCTCTAGCCTCACTTTTAAAGGTTAAGCCCCAAGGCTGATGAATTACCAAGAACATCAATGGTTTGCAGTCCTAGGGACAAGGGGAGTTCTCACAGCTCACAGCTAACTTTAACAGGAATTTCATCTCTTGAGATATCTAAAGCCATGATAAAGTCCTCCACAGTGAAGACTGTAAGGATGGTAACAGTGGGAGAATAGGCTCGATCACTGCAGAAACAAGCACAGTGACCGGATGTAACTACTGCATGCAAATCCTTTAAACTTCTATAAATTGCTAACATTTTAAAATGCTATCCCCAATCTATAACATGTATACACATATTCCTATGAAGAGAATGGAATTAGATTAGAAATAAATTTCCTTTCTAGGGCCACTCTGTGCTGTAGATAAGCTCACTGAGACCACTAATTCCCAATTCCAATTCCAGTCAGACTGACTAATAATGAAAGGGAGAAGGTGGGAATTGACCTACCTGTGTGACCTTGGGCCACTCACTTATATGGACCTCATTTTTCTTACCAGTAAAAATAGGTGGTTTGATTATATCTCCCAGCCCCATTCAGCTCTAATAATTGGTTGTATTGTATGATTCTGTGAGGAGTGGCCAGCTTGCATTGGAGAGCGAGGCCAGACCAGGAGAGAGATCCTGAGCTTAGAACACGAGAGAACTTCAAAGGCATTACATTCCCTGAATTATCATCTTACTGTCATCTCTTACTTTCTGTATGATCATGGGTGAGCAGCTCTTCATTGCTGCAGTTTCCCTATCTGTAAGATGGGGGTTGTGCTCCTCAGAATTGTTAGGAGAACACTGCGTTGTAAGTTTTAAAGTGCGCTATTAATGTGAACTCTAATGAACAATGTCGTGGCCTGGCAGGGGGCTAGCTGGAGCCACTTGTTACCTGCATGACCTTGGTCAAATTACTTCTCTGGGCCTCATTTTTTGTAAACCAGTCTAAGGTGAGAAATAGGAAGGATAAAAGCAGGGAAAGATTTAAATCTGAGCTACCACATATGTAGATATAGATAATGGAATGTGGGGCCTGTGAGTTGTATCAATGCAGCTAGCAGGGAGGCATGGACAGGTTATCTCTAGAATCCAACCCACCTCTCTCCTGCCTGGAAGGGAGCAGAAAGGACACGGACTAGCTGCACCATTTTCCTGAGATGGTACAGACATTGTTTCATCACCCTTCACAGATAGTTCGTTGTTTTTTTTCTTTTTTCTTTTTTTACAAATTGAAGGTTTGTGGTAACCTTGCATTCTGCAAGTCTATTGGCATCATTTTTCCAACAGCATGTGCTTGCATCATCTCTGTCGCATTTTGATAATTCTCACAATATTTCAAACTTTTTCATTATTATTGCATCTGCAATCAGTGATCTTTGATATTACTGCTGTAATTGTTTTGGGGGCACCAGGAACTGTGCCCATATAAGACAACAAATTAAATCAGCAAATGTCTGATTGCTCTACCAACCTGGCCCTTTCCCCATCACTCCCTCTCCTCTAGCCTCCCTATTCCCTGACACACAACAATATTGAACTTAGGCTAGTTAATAACCATACAATGACCTCTAAGTGTTCAAGTGAAAGGAAGAGTCCATTAATATGATAAACTTCATTTCTGTTTTAAGAAATTGTCATATCCACCTCAACTGTTGGCAATCACCACCCTGATCAGTAGCAGCCATCAAAATCGAGGCAAGACCTCCACCAGCAAAAAACATTACAATTCACTGAAGATTAGTAGCATTTTTTTAAGCAATAAAGTATTTTAAATCAAAGTACATTTCTTAGACATAATACTATTGAGCACTTAATAGACACTACAGTGTAGTATAACTTTTATGGTAGCATAACTTCTATATGCACTAGGAAATTTAAAAAATAATCTTGGGACTTGTTTTATTGTGATGGTCTGGGAACTGAAATTGCAATAATATCTCCAAGGTATACCTGTACAAAGGGCTTAAGCTCTTTTATATTAGGTAGAAATTAATGACAGACTTAATACTTTAAAGAAAAATTTAAGACAAGTGCTCTGATTCCTGCTTTGTATGTGCCTTAGAAAATAACTGCTCTTGCAAGCATATCCTATTCCCAACTAGACTGACAAATTAATACCTCTTGATGGTAGTCCATACCTTTCCCCACATAAAGCTGGCATGTGTTTTAACATGTGCAGAGAAATAGGTTAAGTATTCTTTTTCTAATCTGAATGAACAATCAGAGCCAGTCTCCACATCTGAGAAACCAAAAAATTCATGCAATTTTCTTTATTGTGATGTTTGCTTTATTATGGTGATCTTGAACCAAACCTGCAATATCTTCAAGGTACATACACAGAATAGATATACAGAGTTATACATGACCCTCTAAATATTGGTGACCTAGGAGCACAACCTTTAGGGGTTTCAAGATGTTTTCCTGACCATTATCTCTTTTTTTTACCATTATCTCTTAAAATGGGAGAGTACCCCAAACTTAGGCCTATAGATTCTTTCCTGCCAAATGCTAATTTCACACTATCACAAATAGTGAATAACAAGCAGAAACTAAATAGAAATTGGAGAAGTTACACAGATTAGGATATACCACAAAATTCATAGAGTAATTGAACTCTTCCCCCCCTCCCCCAACCAGATATCTCAGCTCAACCAAGAGAAAGACCCCAGTCTTATTCAAGGAAAATTCCTGTGGGGGTAATCTGGAAATCAGGGTTATGTTGAAGTGCCGTCTTCTGTTGCTTCCCAAAGCCTTCTTTCTCTCCCCAAGAAAGAATAAAGAAGAAAGTACCCTCAAACCCTTCACTTATAGAAATGTGACCTTTTCTTGTATGCCTGAGGAAGAAACAATCATTTTAGGGATCTTTCTAAGTCTTCATTCTTTGGCATATCACCATCAGAACCACTGGGCATCTCTGGATGTGGTGTGTGGGCATAGGTTATGGTAGGGGAAGCACAGGATAAAATGAAAAGGAAATTTGCACGAGTGGCATAAGAGATCATTCCATATTGTTTTCCTAATGCAAAATGAGTAGCCCACTTGCCCCCAGGCTTTAAAAGCCAGGTGAATGATACTTAGTAAAGCATAGAATAGAGCACTAATGTATAGATGCTATCATGCTTCTATCCTTTCCACTGAGAGAAATAGGATTGTCTCCAATTGGAGCCGTAGGTGGATAAGTATGCCCACATTCTCAACATGTGGTCAAGGATCATGGCAAACTTCACTTTCTTCTTTCATCCCTAAATGTGATTTGCCCTTCAAATTCCTTGCCTGTCTTCTTTGTCTTATTGTAAAGGTCCAAGGTCTAAGTGCCTTCCCTGTCTTCCTGCTCCCATATTGCAACCCTTTCAGAGCAAAATTTTATAGGATCTAAGGTTTTCCTGGGGGCAGTGGATAGAGCACTGGGCCTGGAATCAGAAGACTCATCTTCCTGAGTTCAAATCCTGTCTCAGACACTTACTGGCTGTGTGACCCTGGACAAGTCACTTAACCCTGCATGCCTTAGTCTCCTCATCTGTAAAATGAGCTGGAGAAGGAAATGGCAAACCAGTATCTTTGTCAAGAAAACCCCAGATGGGGGTCACAAAGAGTCAGACGTGACTGAAAAATGATGGAACAACAAAAAGATCTTCCCACATCTATTTTTCTATGGTAAAAGGAAGAAAAGACCGAAGAGATAGATGTGGAGAAGAGTTTGTTGAGTTTTACCCACTCCAGCTTTCCTTAGGGGAAAAGGGCAAATAGACGGGGATGTCTCTCTCACATCTCCACCGATCATTGGGAAACTCTGGGTTTCTATCTATTCTGAGTGAGCTTATGGGTGTACAGCTGCTCTCTCTGTAGATGTAGGTCTTCATTCCCTGGGGCTCAGGCATGCTGCTCTCATAACCAAAGGGGTACTTGACAATGATAAAAAGCAGAAGTAGTAGCATGAATTCTGCTCCAATCAGGGATAGAAACTCAGCACCCAGCTTTGAGGGTTGGATCCATTGAGAGGTGTAGAAGAGGAAGAGCAAAAGTCCGCCAAGCAGCAGTCCTGCTGAAGCTCCCAGGAGCACCACTGTCAGATTCCACCTATCTTCGTTACCATAGCACCAGGCCAGTATGAGTGGCAGGGAGGCAAAGAGAGCAAGGACAAAGGCCCCATAGACACCAAATCTCGCCAAGGCAATTCCAGCCTGGGACACCCCCAGCTCTTGTAGCTCGGGGAATTGATGGCACAGGAGAGAATGGGAGCTCTCATTCCACAAGCAGAAGTTGTAGAAGCCAATTTTCATGGTGGGTAGATCAATGAGGTTGCCAGACTTCCAGAGCAGGGCATAGAGTAGCAGGGAAATCACTGTAGTAATGAGGGTAGCAATGCTCAGGGACAGGAAGAACCTACAGCCTTTTGATTTAAGGGTGACCATCTTGATCCCTTCTTCAGCCTTTCTGTGGAGTGACTTTGCTGAGAACCTGAAAGTAAAAACACCAATCAATGCTTGAAATCTTCTGATATGCACACACACTCTCACACTGTGATGTACACAAAGTCTGCAACTTTTCATAAACACAAAGCAAGCTGTTAGCCAGACAATCCACAGACAAGGACTATCAAGAACATCTAGGGTTAGGATTGTCATCATGCCTCAACAGACTGGGTGGCAGGTTTCACAGTGTAAGGGCCACAAGGAGGGCATTTGGCCCAAAGAAATAGGCACAACCCAGCATTCCTTCATTAGAAATTAGCAACATCTCCATTTTACAGAGAAGGGAACTGAGGCTCTGAGAGCTTAAGTAACTCATTAAGAGCCAATAATAATGAGGATTTAAACCTGGGTTTATTATGAATTCCAGTCCAATACTTTTTCCACTATATTCTCAGGACTTTTAGATAATAGACTCCTGATGGCACAGTGGATAAAGTACTGGCCCTGGATTCAGGAGTATCTGAGTTCACATCCGGCTTCAAACACTTGACACTTACTAGCTGTGTGACCTTGGGCAAGTCATTTAACCCTCATTGCCCTGACTCCCCCCCCCCCCAAAGATAATAGACTCCATAGTCATTCCATTTGGGATAATACAAACAATTGCTTCCTGGAATTATTTAAGCTTCCCGTGATGCATACCTTATAAGCCATGGGACTTCAGAGGGAAAAAGGATAATTTCACTCCTCTACTTAAAAGAGCAATTATAGATTAAAGGTGTCTTTAGTAGACAAGGGTTTAAGATGACTCTTAATTGTTAGAGCCAATGGCCTTTTCTCAAACTTCATCCCTTTTGATCTTACTTGACACTGTCAATCAACCTCTCCTTGATACTCTCTTCTCTCTCATTTTTTGGGATACTAGTTCTCCTATGTATCCAACTATTCCTCAGTCTCTTTTGCTGGCTTTTCATCCAGGCCATGTTCACTAATAGTGGGTGCCACAGGCCTCTATCTGGGGCCTTCTTCCCCCTATATTACATCACTTGATTCTACCAACTCCCATGGATTCAATTATTATCTCTATGCTGATGAGTCTCATCCAGCCCTAACAACCTCTTTGCTGACCCCCAGTTTTGAACTTCCAACTGCCTTTCAGACATCTCACCTTGGATGTCTAGTAGACAATTCCACGTGTCCAAAACTGAACTCATTATCTTTTCCCCTAAACCCTACCCCCTCCAAACTTTGCTATTACTATTGAGGGAATCATGATGCCTCATGCTCCCTTGGCTCACAACCTACTGTCATCCTCTTCCCTCTCTCTCATCCCCCCTCCCCTTCCCCCATATTCAATCTGTTGCCAAGGCCTGTCAATTTCACCTTTGCTATATCTCTTTTTTGGGGGGTGGGCAGTGAGGGTTAAGTGACTTGCCCAGGATCACGCAGCTAGTAAGTGTCAAGTGTCTGAGGCGAGATTCAAACTCAGGTCTTCCTGAATCCAGGGCCAGTGCTTTATCCACAGCGCCACCTAGCTGCCCCCTGCGCGCGTGTGCTCATGCGCGCGCGCGCGCGCGCGCACACACACACACACACACACACACTCTCTCTCTGTCTGTCTCTCTCTCTCTCTCTGTCTCTCTCTGTCTCTCTCTCTGGTGAGGCTATTGGGGTTAAGTGACTTGCCTAGAGTCACACAGCTAGTAAGTGTTAAGTGTCTGAGGCCAGATTTGAACTCAGGTCCTCCTGAATCCAAGGCTGGTGCTCTATCCACTGTGCCACCTAGCTGCCCCTGCTATATCTCTTAAATATGTCTCCCTTCTCTCCTCTAGTACTAAATAATAAATAGTTAACATTCATATAGCACTTACTATGTGACAGGTGCTTTAAAATTATTCCATTGATCCTTACAATAATCCTGGGAGGTAAGGGCTATTTCCCCAATTTTACAGATGAGAAAACAGGCAAATAGAGGCTTAGTGACTTTCCTAGGGTTACACAGTTGTCTGAGGTTGGATTTGAACTCAGGTCTTCCTGACTTCCCTCTGTCCACTGCACTTTGGTGCAGCCCTTCATCTCCTCATGCCTGGACTTATGCAGTAACCTCTTTGTGGGGCTTCTTGCCTTAAATCTCTCTCCACTCTAGTCTACCTTCCATTGAGATGCTAAAATGATTTTCCTGGGGCAGCTAGGTGGCGCAGTGGATAGAGCACCGGCCCTGGAGTCAGGAGTACCTGAGTTCAAATCCTGCCTCAGACACTTAACACTTACTAGCTGTGTGACCCTGGGCAAGTCACTCAACCCCAACTGCCTCACTAAGAATAAATAAATAAACAAACAAACAAATAAATAAAAATAAAATAAAATGATTTTCCTAAACTGTAGGGTAACACCCTGCCCCCCCCCCCTTCCCACACACACTGCTACTGCACTCCACCAGCATCAAATACAGAGTTCTTTGGTGCTGATAGCCCTTCATGACCTTCCTGCCCCACAACCTTGCCAGTCTTCCTATCCTCCAGTACATGTGGTCTGTTCTGGTGCCACTCTGTTCTAGTGACACTTTCTGTTCCATGAATAAGAAGTTCTATGTCACAGCTCTGGGCATTTTCTTTTTTTTTTTAGTGAGGCAATTGGGGTTAAGTGACTTGCCCAGGGTCACACAGCTAGTAAATGTTAAGTGTCTGAGGCCGGATTTGAACTCAGGTACTCCTGACTCCAGGGCCGGTGCTCTATCCATTGTGCCATCTAGCTGCCCCAGCTCTGGGCATTTTCTCGGGCTATCTTCTGGGCCTGGAATGCTCTCTGTCTTCCCCTCCACTGCCTAGTTTCCTTGGCATCTATGAAGTCCCAGATATGCTTCTTACTCCCTGTGGGACCCCGAACAAGTCAGATTTATTCTGTGGGCTTCAATGTTTCCATCTATAAAACAGTCTGGAGGAGAGCAACATGGCATAATACAAAGTCAGAAATCTTGCCTTTTTTTTGGTGACAGGGCAGGGGTCAGACCCTGAAGTAAACAACCATGAAGTGGAAATGAAGGGTGAGGCCATTCCTCCTTCTTTCCACTGTCTTTTTAATTTTATTTAATTTTATTTTTTGGGGGGGAGGGCAATGAGGGCTAAGCGACTTGCCCAGAGTCACATAGCTAGTAAGTGTTATCCACTGCGCCACCTAGCTGCCCCTTTCCACTGTCTTTTAATAGATTTGCCTAAAAGGCCCCACACAGTCCCATCTCCCTTATTTCTTCAACAGAAGTGATGGCACATCTTAGCATTTCTTTATCTGTGTGACTTCAGACCCTGCTTAATGTGGCTTTGTAATATTGTTTAGACTTAGCATTTTGCTTCTAACAAACAGGATCACTATCCCCAGCTTTTACTAGCTGTGTGACCTTAGGCCTTTCACTTCACTGGGCTATAGTTTCCTCCTCTAAATGAAAGGGTCAGAATAGGGGGCCTCTCTAAATCTAAGATCCTATGATCCTTCTCTGAGACAGGCTGCAACTCTGAAGCATGATGAGGCAATCGCCAGGAGTGCAGTGCCTTCCAGGTTCTGCCTTTCTCTTCTGTTTCCTGACTTTCCTAGCTGATGCTTTGGGAGAGCTTTAAATTAGAAGCTGAAAGCAAGCCAAATCAAAGTTAAAATGCTCTGGTGAGAGTTCCGGATTGTTTCTCTTGCTATGTCCTTGAATACGGATAGACCCCAGGTCCCAGAAGAACATGGAGTGCAGCCTGGATTAAGAAAGCTTCCTGTTGCCTCTTTCTGTTTGTGTAGAAAAGAAAGTCTGGGTCTTAGAATAAAAACTGTGACTCCCCAGTCACATACCTGACTCTTCAAGATTGCAAATATGCTCTTAAGGAAATAAGTTTCTACTTCCTTAATGTCTCCTCACATGATTGTAAGCAGCACTGGGCATAGAGTAAACACTTCAGGAACACTTGTTTATGCAGGGAGATAACAACGATTTTTCACTGGCCACAGCAGTGGTGGTTTTGTTATTGACAGATAAGCATTATAAAGGTAGGAAAGTAAGCTAAATGGATGGAGAACCATGACCTTTCCTGTTCTGGCTCAAATCATTGGCCTGCTTAACCAGAAATGATTTGGGGAATTTTAATCCTAAGTGAGTTACTTGTCAGGAATAGGGGGTTACAACCTGTACCAAGGTTCGGGCCCAAATAACTGCCAACAGGGAGTTCAATTGGCCTCCAGCTAGCCCTAAAGAAGCAGGGGACAAGTGAGATCCTGCACCCAGAAGCTACCATGAGACCATCCTAGATGCACAGAACAGTGCATAGCAGCTACCACAAAATCTTTATAGTACCTTTCATCTGAGGAACTCAGAGCACCACATCCAAGCAGTTTCCTTTATCTTCAATGACCCCAAGAAGGGAATAGTGGCGAACAGATTATTTTTGCATAGAGGAAGTGAAATAATTTGACATGGGCAAGCAGATATTGGGGGTAGGAGTATCTTGTAAGGTTTCCCCTTTCCATAGCATTTGTTGGGTAGGCAGTGATCAGGGATTTATATAAGTCTGTGGCAGTTGTTGAGTTTCTTTCCCATTATGGTGCTGCCTTGTACCATGGCATCAACCTGACAAAGCAACAATGTCCAACTGGTTGCTCAGATACCATTGGCTTGGCCATTGTCTACCAGAGGGAATGGGGCAAAGCTCCTCATTTCTGCTGGGCTGGCTGTCCAACGTGACCTTACATACTCACTCTACCTTTTTCTGGTCTCTGTGCTATCACTACTTCATATGTGCTACAGTAGCTCTCATACAGTTTGTATTTCAGGTAGGCATGGGGCATCACTCTTATTATTCAGTATATATCAGCAGGTGGAAATGAAGAATGGATTGTGATGGGACTGATGGAAACTGTCCTAAAAGAAAGGAATTAAACGGCAGGCTGATAACCCAACCAGGAGGGCATGTGGAGATCATTTGGGGAATATTCTTTAAAAGTTGGTACCACTGGGGCAGCTAGGTGGCGCAGTGGATAAAGCACTGGCCCTGGATTCAGGAGGACCTGAATTCAAATCCGGCCTCAGACACTTGACACTTACTAGCTGTGTGACCCTGGGCAAGTCACTTAACCCTCATTGCCCTACCCCCCCCCCCCAAAAAAAAAGTCGGTGCCATTGAAATAACTTGAAAGAACATACAGTAATTTTGGCAAGAGCAGAGACAGGCACATGGGGTGGATGAGACTGCTCTTCTTCTAGTATAACATTGTCATCAGAACAACTGCTCAGGCCATTATCCTGGATTTCTGACTATAATATTGTGTTGGGGGCAGGGGCAGTGTGGACTCGTAGGACCCAGAAATGTTATCTTTGCTGCTCTTGTGCATTCTGTATTTAAAGGATTTGGCAGAACAGAAATTTGGAAAAAAAGCTGAAGTGCTGCATTGGGCTGCCATCAGTTGCTGTTCCATGACCGTCTCTCATTCAGTGAACATGAAGACAGAATTTGGGTTCTGTCATTCCTTTCTGCCCTCACATGAGAGAGGCAATATGGCACTTGGCACTGTGAAGAGAGCATTGGACTGGAAATCAGAGGTGCTTTCTAGACCCGGCTACACCATTATAGTTATGCGACCTTGAACAAACAAGTCACCCAACTTCTCTGAAACTCAGTTTACACATCTGTAAAAAATAATATATTTCACCTCAGCCCATTTATCTTCAGCTAATGTCTCATCATGGCAAGGAGGTGGCCTTGGGTCTAGTCAAACTGGACTTCTCTAACACAGGGCACTGTCTCCCATCTCTATGCCTTTGCACCAGCCATTTCAATTGCTTGGAATACATTTATTCCTTAACTCTACTTATAAAGTCCCTTTGTTCTTTTAAGACACAGATCAAGAATAAAAATATAGCTTTTTTTGGTAAGTCAACCACAAATTAATTGAAATAACTTCAACAAAATGACAGGATATAAAATAAATTCATAGAAATCATTAGCATTTTGTATCTTATCAGTAAAACCCACCAGGAAAGTGTAACGATTGGAATAACGGTGGCATGGACATATATTCCATCCACCTATTTTAAGCCTGGCATACTGCATGGACAGTACATATTGCTCAAGTGTGGGAATGCTCATATCCCATCATTTCTCTGTTCTTTTATGGTAACCCCCATAATTATCTCAGGTGTCATGATAAATACAGTGTTGAATTTGGCCTTGACATCTGTTACCAATTATATTAGATTTTCTAATTTCTCATAATGGCATGAGGATAATTAGGCAGATGATGCAAAAAGTGATGAAACAAAGATAAAAATTATTTTTAAAAATTAATATCGCAGCAATTGTCTTCTCAATTATTCTCCATAAGGGGGGACTATAATAATAATAATAATAATATAATTTTAAAGAATGGTTCAATTTTTGTTTTATTATATGTTTCATGTGTAACAACTAAGATTCTGAATTCCCTTAGACATGTTTTTGAGAACTTTCATTGTTTGATTTGATTATTGACAAAGCTATTTTAAAGTTGTGTTAAGCTCAATTTTGTAGGAAATTTTCCTGGCTGATTACCAGCATCCACACATCAACCCCTGAAAAGACTTCCATTCCACGACTACACCTAGAGGACATCTGAGAAAAGACTTTCAGAGACTTTAAATGAACAGTTTTGATTTGTTGCTTTTGTTGTTTTTTTCTCTTTCTGTTATAATACACACCATCTGTAACATGTATTCTCTGCAGAGGCCCTCCCTTTGCAAGACTAATGTCAAAGCGTCGGTTCATGAGGACAAAAAAAAAATCGCCCCTCTGGACAAAACTTTCCTCTCTTCCTTTTCTATATTGTTGTTCACATATTATTAGTTAGCAATAGTTATTATATTCTTTTTACTGTTCTGTCAAGGAAACATTTTGTTTCTTGAGGAACAACAGGGGGGACTGTAATGATTGGAATAACGCCACCTGCTGGATACTTACTGTAGAAGAGTTCTGCCCATGAAGCAAAGGTCTTTGAGGGCAAGACCAGGAGTCTTTTCTTTGGCATCAGGAAGTGACGCGGACTAGTGGGAGGAGGAAGGAAGAGACTGGCGCGCACTCTGACGGTCTTTCCTTTGGACTCTGGTGGAGAGCGGAGCTAGAAATGTGCTCTCCCTTTAATAGATAGGAATCTAGGCCTTTCTCTCTCTTTACCAAAATTCTTATTCTCCTTAATAAATGCTTAAAACTCTAACTCTTGCTAAAGCTTATAATTTATTGGCGACCACTCATTAGATATTTTAGACAGACTAGCTAGAATTTTAGCCCTTAACAAAAGGAAAGAGAAATTCCATTCAAAATAACTACAGAATATATTAAATATGGGAGAGTCCATGACCAGCAAGATGGAGGACTAGACATTTTCTTTGATCTTCACAACCTCTTAAACTTTTACAAAATAGGAATTAGGAAGAGGAGATAAAGCAAGTTCATTTGTTTCTAGGGTCCAGGCCATCAACAACCCAAAGGATGTAACAATTCAGTAAACTAACAGAACAGAAGGCTACTTGTTACTTCCTAATGGGGGAATCACTCAGCCTCCCCTAATCATCACCCACCTGCAACAGGATTACACAAATTGATCCAGTTTTTCATTAGTGCTCCTTTACACCCCACCCCCACCTCCTCCCAGAGCTTCAGAAATCCAAATTGTAGAAACTTGCTCAAGTTGCATTACTGGGTTACAGCAAAGCAACACTGCCACAATAGAGTTCAGCCAGAGAACTGAGAAACAGAGGGAACTGGGGTGGGAAACTGGGTGTGTGGCATTCCCTAAGCCTGAGGGAAAGAGCCTAGCTGGGGCAAACTCTGAACCTTCAGAAGTCATTTGAGACAGAGAGCAAAACTGTTGAGCTGTGAATTGCCTTTTTGACCAAGATGACTTGAAGGTCCAGTACCTAGGTAAAATCACTTGACTTAAACATAAAGGGTGGGGGCAGCTAGGTGGTGCAGTGAATAAAGCACCAGCCTTGGAGTCAGGAGTACCTGAGTTCAAATCCAGCCTCAGACACTTGACCCTTATTAGCTGTGTGACCCTGGGCAAGTCACTTAACCTCAATTGCCTCACCAAAAAGAAAAAAACAAAACAAAACATAAAGGGTGACATAAATAATATAGAGGAGCAAAGAAGACAGGCAACCTTTTCCAACTATGGCTATAGTATAATGGACAATTTTGATTATATAAAATTTAAAATGTTTTGTACAAACAAAAGCAATGTATTTAAAATTAGAAGAAAACTAGTTAATTGGGGAAAATCCTTGTAATAAGTTTTTCTGATAAAGGTTTTATATTCAAGATACACCCAGAATTTATTCAAATTTTCAAAAAAAAAAAAAGATTCATTCCCCAATAGACTAATGGTCAAAGGATGTGAACAGGTAGTTTTCAAAGCAAGGAATCTAAGCTCTAAAAAGCCATTATCAAAATACTGGAAAGACAAGTTAAAACAACTCTGTACTTCCACTGCACATCCAGCACAATGACAAAAATGGAAAATGATTTTGAGGGGTTGTGGGAAAATTCAGAGAGGGTGGTGGAGGGGCTCTAAGGAAGACCAAGAGCTGGAGTTTACAGTCAGCTCAGAGAACAAGGAACATGACTCATTTGTCCTTTGGTGCCAGCAGCATGTAGTTACCCAGATTGCATTATTTGATGATTCATGATGGAGGCAGTAGGAAGAATGAACTGGAGTTAAGTAATTTGTCTGTACAGTAGAGAGGCACAAGGAGGTAGGGAAGAGAAAAGGCAAGACCATCAGAACAAAAGAAGGAAAAAGAAGCTTAAAATGGCTGGATTTTTGCTTGTCCAAGAGGAAACCATTCCTTAGATCAGTCTAAGAGTCTTGAGCTAGATTCATGTGACCACACCAATGCACACATCTGGTTGGTGCCGTGGTTTGGGAGTAGAGAAAAGGAAATGGGTTACATTTCTTCTAACACAAACACCAACCTAAGATACTTGCTGTTCATGTCCCAAAAGTTGTAGTATTATGGAAACACGTAACCCTGATTGTAGTAGATGGTGGCCTTTTGCTCCTCTCCTGAAACTGTAACAGAAATTTGAAACCTTCCCCGAACTTCACATTCACATTCACATTCACAAGATAAAATACTAGGCACATAATTAGAGACTTAGTTTTGAGTTTTAGATGATTTACTTAAGCTCAGATTCAAATTCTGTTTGCCTTTTCCCCTAGCTTTTCATTGGTCCAGTGGCTCTGTTTATTGTGTTGGAGGTAGTCAGTTAACATTGACTGGGCAAGTAACCAAGGTGATAGATTATTGTACTGGTCGCCTTAAGTAGTATGAAGGAAGGAGAAGACAGGGTCTCTGCTTCTGGAATTTAGCATTAGCTGCGTTTTGCAGAATAAATTAAAAAAATAGAGAATATCTATCTGTTCTGTATATGCCAAGTTCTGGTCACAAGCCAGTGCACAGTCAGACTGTTCTGACTGTGATGCTGATTTTATGCACTATTCCACACGGATTCTCAAAAAGACCTTTCATATGCCAAACAAGTAAGACATGTTAATGTCCCAATGTTTAGCTTGTTCCACATTGGTTGTGTTCATAGGCCATTTGTTTTCTTCTAGAAACCACATGAAGAAACAAGACGGTTGGGGGTTTTAGTGAGCTGCAAGCTCAATATGAGTCAGCAGTATGATGTGGAAATGAAAAAAAAAAAACACCACATGATGTTGGAGGCTGTGTTAATAGGAGTATTGTGTCCAGAGTGAGGAAAGGTGATAATTCTGTTTGTCTTCTGTCTTGGTCAGATCTGATCTGGAGTGTTGTGTTTTTTCTGACATCACATTTGTGATGGTGGGAGTTGGTGAAGCAGCAATATATCTAGAGGAAAGCCACCAAGGTGTTTTCAGCCTCTGAAACTGTGCCATAAACAATCAGTTTAAGTAACAGGATGTTGGGTCTAGAGACAAGGTGGGGGGTGGGGTGAATGGGACGGTGTGAGTGAAGTTTGAAAATATTTAGAGATGTCACATGGTTGAGGAATTAGACTTATTCTGCTCATCTGAGAGAAGACCTACCACCAGAGCAAATTGTGGCTCATCACAAGTCTCAGGGGGTTTAGCCAGAATACACGTTCTTTCCAATTTCTGGAATGACCCTGCTTTTTCACTAGCTTGTTAATATATAGACAACCCTGAGAGTGTGGCAAAGGTTCTACAGACTATTCAACATTCCTTCAGTTCAAAGGACATCTTGCGCTTGATAGAAAGCTTCTTATGAATGACCTAAGATATCAAGGCTAAAATGAGGTATAGTCCTTCCAACCTCACCATTACATAGGTTTTTGGGTTTTTTTGCAGGGCAATGAAGGTTAAGTGACTTGCCCAGGGCCACACAGCTAGTAAGTGTCAAGTGTCCAAGGCCAGATTTGAACTCAGGTCCTCCTGAATCCAGGGTCAGTGCTTTATCCACTGTGCCACCTAGCTGCCCCCTCTCACCATTACATATGAAAAAACTTTTTAATCATGGTCACCATCAGAAAATGGAATGGATGGCCTTAGAGAGTATTAACTTTGCATTTACTCGAGTTTTTCCAAGTGGAGATGGCAAGACCAATGATCACATATAGATGGCATTCTTGCTTTGGGTAGGAACTGGTCTACATGATCTCTGAAGTTTCTTCCAACTGTCATTCTGTTATTCTGTGACAAGATTGAGAGAGAAGAGGTAGTTCAAAGGTTATCTAAAAGGGAGTTAATTTTTTGTTGTTATTCAGTCTTTTTTTTTTAGTCATGTCCAACTCTTTGTGACCCCCTTTGGGGTTTTCTTGGCAAAGATACTGGTGTGGTTTGTCATTTTCTTCTCCAGCTGGTACTCTATCCACTGTGTCACCTAGCTGCCAAACTACAAGAAACTTTCTAGTGGCATGCAATAGGATCTGTTGATGGTTTTTTAAAATCACAACTTGGATGAAGACATATATGTAATGCTTATCAAATTTGTGGATGACACATAGCTGAGAAGAATAGCTAATTCACTAGATAACTGAATTTTGAACCAAAATAGACCTCAACAGGAAATAATGATCAGCTGAACCTAACAAGATGGAACCAACCAGAAATAAATGTAAATCACTAAATATTATTATTTTTTTAATTCAGAGGCAAAGGATTCAGGAAAAGGTAGGTTAGTAAGCAATTTTAAGTGAAAAAAATTAATGGGATTTTAATTGACTCTGTTCTTAATGTAAATCATTAGTATGATGTAGCTGTCCCAAAATGCAAATGCAATCTTAGGCTGCATCAATAATGTGTGTGTGTGTGTGTGTGTGTGTGTGTGTGTGTGTATAAATGTACACATATACATAGTTATAAAGCAGGGGAAGTGATAATTCCACTCCAGTCTGCCTTGGTCAGACTACTTTTGAAGTATAGTGTTCAGTTCTGGTTGATACGTCTTAAGAGGAACATTGATTGATAAACTGGGGTTTGTTTTTAATGAATTATGCACTTACTATGTGCTAGGCACTGTGCTAAAGCACTGAGGATACAGAAAGTGAAAGACTCTCTCATCTCAAGGAGTTTATAGTCTAATGCATCATCTAATTTCATCTCATTAAGGGTGGACAAAAATCTCACCATTAAGAGTGGGGCCTATAGGCAGACCCTGCAAAAGCTGTTCCTTATCAGGACATCCCTTTGTCAGATGCTACTTCCCAGCCCTTTCTGTTCCATCCCAGGGAAAGGAAGAATGCCTGGTGCCGAACCCTTGCTGATCATGTGGTTGAGGAAACCTGAAAAGTGATTTATTTTCACAGAAAAGTTGGAGATGCCTGTTGCCCAAGTGGTCAGAGAACATGTCAATTGGTCGGGTGTTATTCAGGAAGGCTGAAGTAAGTGACCTTTGAACTAGTTTTAAAGGATGTAAGTTATTAACAAAGAGAAGAAGGAAGGTGCTCAATATTGTTATTGTTTGTCCTTCATTCTCTCTTTTCTTTTTCTTTTTTTCTTTTTTTTTACAGGGCAATCAGGGTTAAGTGACTTGCCCAGAGTCACACAGCTAGTAAGTGTCAAGTGTCTGAGTCCAGCTAAGTATAGAGAAAGGCATCATTAACCAGAAGGCTGACCAAAAAGTGAAAATGCATATATGCCTGCATGTGAATAGGCATGCATAAACAGTATACGTACCCACATACAGACACATGTACATAACACAGTTATGTGCACACAAGCATGTTTTATAATACACCTATGTGTACGTGGGGGAGTATATACACGTAAACATTTCGATATTTTTTTCTTCCAGTGAATTCTACTTAATGAAAGAGTGAGAAAAGTTGTTGGATAAATAGCTTATATTAAATATGGATCTGATTTGCATACTAGTTGCGAGAAATGAAATAATGCTCAATAAATTAACTTCTATAAAAGCAAAAGCCTAATAAGAGCCCTGCATTCTTAGCAACAGAAATGCCAGAACTTTTCTGGATTTCTTCTGAAGCTGCTTCATCAATACTAAAACAAATCTGGATGAACTCAGATTCTTGCCTCAAAATGCATTTCTTTGGGTTAATAGCTAGCGATCTTTTCTATCTCTTATCTCTACTTGAACTGATGCAAGTTAGTGATTTCTTTTCCTCATCTCTGTTACAATCAATGCAAACAGTACTAAAGCTGTTACCGAGAAGATATTTATTAAATTCACATATTTGACTACCTTTTTTTTTTTTGCACCATACCCTCTAAATATGAAACGGGAGGCCAAAAAGAAGTGATCTTGGGAAGGATAGGGATGGTGGTGGGGGGGTTGTAGTGAGGAAAAAGGGAAGGTAGAAGGGTTCAACAAAACAGAGGAAATAAGGAATGTTCACAGATAGATTAAACTGCCAATTGCTGAATTTATCCCCAACTTCTTACCCTAACCCACCATCACAGCATGTTAAATGATCCTGGAATAAGTAAAATTGCCTTTAGAAGAAGAGCTTGATAGATATATCTGAGAAAGTTTGGTGGGTGGGTACTTACATCACAGTCATGGTGCCAAACCAGCAAGAAAATCCAGAGTGTGAACTAAAAGTCTTAAATGCTTGAGTTCCTGGTTGAGGTGAGCCAGTTTAAACTTTGCTTGCTTCTGCTGTCTTGTAATTAACTCTAATATATTCCTCCCGATATCTGATGTAAACAGCTTGATTTCACTTTCATTCTTATATAACTATCCTTTGCTTCGTAGCTGGGGATTTCTCAGAAGCAAACTTGGTAAACAACCTCTTGCACATTTTCTGAAAAGGCTCATGAGGTTTCCATGTTAACTAAATTGTGGTGATCAGGTTTAGGAAGTCTGGGCAAAGTGCTGTAATCGTTCCAAGACCGAGGTCTATTGTACTCAGCTGTTTAAGCATTAGGATGTTACATATCAAAATAAAACCGTCAGCCAGGTCTTGTGGGGGAGGGGGAACAGCTTATCATAGCACAGAGCCAAAGAATTATTTTTCTTTATGATCAGAAACTTGAACAAGGTTAGGCTTGTGAGTAGAAATTCTCTGGAAACACTGCTACATCTTTTACACCATTTTTGTTTTTCACAGAAGCAGGGATTCTTTGATTTGCTATATAAAAATAAATACTCTGCCCTCTCCCTGTGGGACTATGTAAAACTACTGACATATTACAATGACTAGAAGCAACCCTTGTAATGTCAGTGGCAAAATCTGATTTTTACTAGAGGCAAAGCAGCAAATATGGGTACCTCCTAGTGAAGCAAAAGAGAACAAAACAAAGGGGGAATCGAGTATTTCTTTTTCAGTTATTGGCCCTTATTGAGAACCAGGCCAGGGTGGTGTCAATTTAGGATTAGTTGAACTTAGTGCTACAGGAGAAAAGGCACAAAGGCATAAAAAGTCAGGAGAAATGAGTTTGAATCCTAGTTTCAATAGTTGTTAGCTTGCTTTTATGACCCTAAACAAGTCACTTTCTCTCTCTACCTCAGTTTTTCATCTGTAAAAAAGGGGGAAATGATACTTGCATTGCTTACCTCACTTGGTTATCATGAGGAGATCACTTTTTAAACTTTAAAGTACTATTAAAAGATGAACTCTTACTATTAATATTGTTGTTGATGGTATTTCTGTTGACAGTATTCTGATCTCTTCAAGCCCTAGAACAGGAAATAACACGATGATACAAAGTTGCCCAGACTATGCCTGGTGGTGGGGTGGGTGAGTCCATCAGGACGAGGGAGTTCTTGGCCAGAACTGTGTAGGAGAAGAGGCTGAATTACATTTGGGAAGTTGTAATGTATTTTCGATGGTGTTGGGTGTCATAAAAACCATTTTTTTTTTAACAAGAATCTTCTAGGAGGCAGCAGGATTGGGAGCAACTTTCATCATAGCAACAGATGACAATTCAGGTCCCACTTCTGATACATATTGGCCTTGTGTTTCTGGATTAGCCACTAACTTCCCAGTGCTCTAAGTGACTCTTTAAGATTATACATTGTGGAGCAGCTATGGGTATGCATTGGCAGAGTGGGATTTCCTCACTGGGAGTTATCATATGCCAGTAAAAATCTCAGGTACAGACTTCTGCCTAGGGCAGCATGTTAGAACCCAGAGGAATCCAGAGCCTGCACCAAACATATCAGTAAAATTCTGAAAATAAAACAGAAGGAACAATGACCAAGAAAACCAAGGAGAAATGGGTATGAACTACACTATCCAGTTGAGGACCACACAAGGAGGAAACAAGAAGGACCGCACTAGGAGGAATCCATGGAAGCTATAAACAGAGATGAGCCAGGGTCATGGGAAGGTATAGTAGGCAAGTAGCCCAGACTCACAGCAAGAGAAAGGGCCAGACTAGTGCTTGCACAGCTCAGGCCTGATCCAGTACTCAGGCAGTCTATGCCCAACTCAGAACCCAGGCAGTTCATACCTGAACAAGTCTCCAAATTGGACTCTGGAAATAGAATGGGCCAAACTGAAAGTAATGAATCCAAAAAACTAGAAATATTAAAACAAAATCAAAAGCCTTAAAAAGAAAAATAACAAAATGCAAGATACTTCCTATCAAAAACAACTGATCTAGAAAACAGTTCAGAAAAAATATCTAAGATTCACTGGGTTACCTAAGAATATTGACTAATAAAAGTATGGATTCCATCTCTCAAGAAATAACAAGGGAAGACTTCACAGATTTATTAGAAGCAGAGGACAAAGTGAAAATAAAAAGAATCCATTGCCTTTTCAGGGGGCAGATCCAAGATGGTGGAGGAGAGGCTATGACTCCCACAAGCTCCCGATAAACCTATTCACTCACTCCCAAATAATGCCATAAAAAGAATCCATAGAAATAATTCCTGTAAGAAATCCCAAAATGAAAATTCATAAGAATGTCACTGCTTAAATTCAGAGTTTCCAGACTAAAGAAAAAATACTACAAGCTTCCAGAAAGGATAGAAAGCAAAATCCAACAATATGCTCTTTCCAATAAAAATACTTGAAACATAAGATTCACACAGAGTTAAATTAAGAGATTAGAGCAAAATTTATTATGCTTCAGGCGAACAACCAACCATCCCCCCAAAAAGCCCCAGGGATAACAATAATGGGCCCTGATAATGTGACAATAAAAATAGACACAATTAAAGTAGATAAACAAAACTACGTTCTCCTAAAAGAGACCATATAAAATGAATCAATATGATATACCAGAGTATATACACTGAATAACACAGCATCCAAATTATTAAAGAAACAGGAAATCAAATTGCAAGGAGAAATAGTAAAACAATGACAGTGGGATATTTCAATGTACCTTTTCTAGCCTTAGACAAATCTAACAGAAAGATAAATAAGAAAGAAGTTACATCACCAGATCTCTGGTTAGTTCTCTACTGCGCACATGACTGTGTATTAAGGTATAAGGAAGCAGCTAGGTGGCTCCGTGGATAGAGCACTGGGCCTGGAGTCAGGAAGAACTGAGTTCAAATCCAGCCTCAGATGCCTACTAGTTGTGAGACCCTGGGCAAGTCACTTAGCCTCTGTTCAGTGGAGAAGGAAATAGCAAACCACTCTAGTATCTTTGCCAAGAAAATCCCATTGAGGTCATGAAAAATCAGATATGACTAAATGACTAAACAACAACCAGAATCATAAAGCCAGTATGAGTCAGAGAAGAACTTGAACCTAGACCTTCTTGCATCCTATGTGGGCTCTCTATCCACTTCATCATATCTACATGTTTTTTATAAGCATATCCATTACAGGTGAGCCAAACCCAAATATACACTCAGGTTTATACAATGTATCACTGATACATTATAGCTCTATTTTATGCATTTGCCAGTCAAAATATCTTCTTCTATGGAAAAAGGAAGAGTGTGGCATATAATATATGACATATATTATCCATTCCTTTTTATACTTACCTGTTATAACAATGATGTAGATTATGGTGGCAGTGAGCATTGGAAATCTGAATTATGGGTTTATTTTTGTTAAAGAAGACCCTCTTTTCAGGTGATCTGAGCCTTAAGAGGGGTGATATGAACTATGGGTTGGCACATTGACTTAAAACACATTCATTTTCCTTTATTCCAAAATGGGGATAAAATACCTTTTATATTATTTTGAATAATACTGGGAATGAGGAAAATTACTTTTATACTATTATGTTAATAACCAATTATTAATTTGTGAGCTGTCCTTTTTCCTCCTATTTTTGTCAAGACCCCAATCCTCAAAAGACCAGTCAGTTTCTGAAGGGTATGACCAAGTAATGTCCTAGCCCCCAAGGTATCTGTTCCTTAACTGCCCCACCCAAAAGAGGCCTTGGCTTTTGTACCTTATAAACAGAAGCCAAACTCAGCTGGTTGACACTATCCAACCAAAGAGATCCTGCTGGGGCCCCCAAATTGCCAGAGGGGGCTTGAAATTCATTACTAGGCTTTGTTTTCTCCCTTGTAAATGATGAAGTAATCAAGAGGGGCTGAGGACTCTTAGCCCACCCCCTTATTAAGCCCACTTTCTCATTAAATGTCTACCAATTAGGGTTGCCTTTTTCTTATCTGTAGAGGTCCCAATAAAATGCAGTGAGGAAAACAGATGTGCATTTAAGGTGCTCTAAGACTGCCTCTTTTATCTTTGGTTACCAAGAGAGACCTCTTACCATTAATTAATTTATTATTAGCCAGCCTACTTAATAAATTGATCTTTGAATACCTGGAACTTTGTCTCTTGGAATTTTATTTGTGACAAGAAGGAAGGAAAGAAAGAACGGAGGAAGGTGGAAGAAGACTTGAGGCAGGGAGACCAAGTAGAGAGCTGTTATGGTGATCCAGGGAATAAAGTTATTAAGACTTATACCAGGGTGATGACAGTGTGAGTGGAGAGAAGGGGACTGTGTGACTAGGAGGATGGTGGTGTTCTTGGCAGTTGTTGGTATTTGTCCTTTGTTCTTGAAAAGGACCATGACATTAGGAGGTGATGTAATGACTTGCAGTGAATTGGATTTAAGTGAGGGAGGGCTGTGTAAAGTCACCAACCTCACTCTCTCCTCTAGAGCCATCTGGGTCCAGTGGGCAAGATATACATCAGGACCACTGGAGATGGCCATGGATGTTTAAGGCAATTGGGGTTAAGTGACTTGCCCAAGGTCACACAGCTAGTAAGTGTCTGAGATGAGATTTGAACTCAGGTCCTCCCAACTTCAGGGCCAGTGCTCTATCTACTGTGCCACCTAGCTGCCCACTTGGCAGTAATAAGGATGTTTAGGAGAGGGAATGGTTTTGGGGGAAATGATGAGTTTTGTTTTGGACATTTTGAATTTTAAATGCATCCAATTTGAGATGTCCAAAAGGCAGCTATGTGAGATTGGAGCTTTGGAGAGAGATTAAGGTTGGATTTATAGATCTGATTCATCTGTATAGAGATAATTGAATCCATTGGAAATGATGAGATCACTAAGTGAAATAGTATAAAGGGAGAAGAGACACAGACGTTGGGGTACACCCATTGTTAATGGATGTGCTCTGAAGATCCAACAAAGAGGTCTGAGAAAGACCTCTTGAGAAGGAGTGGTCAGACAGGTAGGAAGAGAATCTGGAGAAAGCAGTATTATGGAAGCCTAGAGGAGAAAGTATCAAAAAGGAGGTGATTAATAGTGTCAAAGGCTGCAGAGAGGTTAAGAAGAATCGGGATTGAGAAAAGGCTATTAGATTTGGCAATGAAGACATTATTGGAGACTTTGGAGAGAGTACTTTCATTTGAATGATGAGGTGGAAGTCAAATTGCAGGGGGTTTACAAGAGGTGAGAGGAAAGGAGGCAGCAACTGTAGATGGATTTCTCCAAGAGGTGATCTTTCTCTTTCCCCAAATGTCCATAGAACACTTTTGTTCAGTTATTTCCCTTGTTCTGTTACATTCTCCCTTGTATAATGATTGCTTTTGTGCATGTTCTATTTCCTCAGTAAGATCTCTGAGGCCATGGGCCTGTCATTTATCATCATCATACATTCCTAGTATGAGAGGCATCATGGCATAGTGTACAGAGAAGAAGCCTTGAAGTAAGGAAGTTAGGATGAAATCTATTTTCTGATATATACCAGCAGTGTAACTACCACAAAGTCATTTAATTTCAGTACACCAGCTAACTCTAATTCTCCAATTTGGAGAACAGTTGTTGAGCTGCATCAATGAAAGGATTTTCCATACTAGCAGTTCCTGATACACATTCATTCTCTCCTCTCACCTCTCCCCCAAATCCCCAGAAACTAAAATAGTGTCTTGCATAGAATAGAAACCTAATTATTGTCTATTGCATTACATTGAATTCTTTTACTTAAAAGTGAAAACTAATCTAACATCTGGAAGAAGCATTTTGGAAAGAAGACTGGATTTGCAATCAGAACACAGTCTGAAGTAATCTATTCCACTTATTACTTGTATATACTTTTTTTTTGGTGGGGCAGTGAGGGTTAAGTGACTTGTCCAGGGTCACACAGCTAGTAAGTGTCAAGTATCTGAGGTCATATTTGAACTCAGGTCCTCCTGAATCCAGAGCCAGTGCTTTATCCACTGTGCCACCTAGCTGCCCCACTTGTATATACCTTTGGGCAAATCATTTCACCTCTCTGGGCTTGGCTTTCCTTATCTGGATGAAAGAGGCACACATAGGTGTTCCCAGTTTCAGGCCCACAGCAAAGAGGCAAGGGTGCTGTGACCTACTTTAGAAAGTGTCAGGAACTTGGATTTCCAAAGAGTCTTGTCCTTTGACTAAGAGTTTCATCAGTTGGTAAGTTGAAAAAAAAGAGAGAAGTGGAGACTGGGAAAAATGAGAACCTGTCTCAGCATCTAGGGAGTACTGGGGTGTTCCTGATCCATTGTGAGATGGAGAAGGGAGAGCTAGGGAGCAGGGGGAGGGGAGGGGATTCAGATATTTATCAAGCACCTATTATGTGCCTAGGCACTGTGCTAAGTGATTTACAAATATCTCATGTGGTCCTCACAACAACCCTGGCAGATAGGTGCTGATACCATCCAGAATTTATAGTTGTGGAAACTGAGGCAAATAGAGGTTAAGTGACTTGCCCATAGTCACACGGCTAATAAGTGTCTGAGGTCCAATATGAACTCAGGTCTTCCTGATAGGCTTAACTCGGAGTGGAGAGAAGGAAGGTGGTGAATGTAGAGCAATTGTTAGGGAGTCCTTGAATCCAGTGGTTCCAACAGTGTCCCAATCCTGCTAAAGCTGAGATAAGAGGCTTCAGCAGATTCCAATGTACCTTGGCAGGTTATCAGATCTCCATTCTGACCAATGGGAACAGACTAAAGAGAACAATGGTTGGTGGTTCCCTCTGTCTCTGGACACTGAAGGACAGTTTTCATATAGCCTTTTTTTCCCCCAGAAAATTTCTCTTCTATATACCAGATGTAGAAGATTGTGCTCACTAGTGTATGGGGGATGGAGAAGAATTCTATTGCTTGATTTCCTTTTTTCAAGCCCCCCCCCCATTATCCATTCCTTATTTCCACCCCTTTAAACCCAATACCCACAACTTCTCATTCTAAAGCTAACACCTCTTCCACTATGTTCTCTGAAAAGCCTTTTTCATTACGTAACAAACTAGATTTCATCTTAAACCCATTCCTTTCTTATTCCCTCCATCTTTTTGTGTCCATTGGGATTTGGCTCCCTCCTGATGACACAGCTTCTCTCACTCCCCTTTCATATCCCCCAACATGCTGATAGTTAGATTACACACTTCTTGCTCCTCATTGCCCCTTCCATTTTCTCCTTTTACCACCATCTCTTGGTAACCTCATTCAATCCACTCAAAATTCAAGATTATGGTAGCTGTTGTCTACAGACCTCCAGAACACTGTCCTTTCTTCTTCAACAAGTCCAGTGACTGGCTCAGGCTTCTCTCCTCCCCAACTCCTGTCCTCATACTAGGAGACATCAACATACATATCGATATGCCCTCAAACACTCTAACCTCACAATCTTCAATTTACTAATTTCCTATGACCTTCGTACCTCTATCCCACCATAGCTACACAAAGAGATGGTTATACCCTTGATCTTGCCACCACCTAGAAGTGTTCCACATCCATGTTAATGAATGCTGAAATTCCTTTATTTGATCATAATTTGTTTTCATTCCATCTCTCCCTTCCAACTCTAATCTCCATTCTTCCCAGGCCATCATTCCTATACCAGCTATACTCTTCTCTTTTCCCCATCTGGACCCCTTGGTAAAGGGCTAGACACTCACTAGCTGTGTGACCCTGGACAATGTAGCAAATAAAATAATTACAAGAGACACAATTTGGGGTAAATTATAATCAACGTATCAATCACTAGTGGTAAGAGACTGACAAAATGGCTCTTTAACCTCTCATCATTCAAAGTGGCCATGTGGATACTTCTTCAGGTTTTTATCCCTTTTGTATAAGAGGTGGTCCATTAAATAGCCATCAGACCTAACTGGTTCCTAATTGATGGTGGATTACATTAAGATGAAGGCCTGAGAATCTTTTGGATTTGGGACAATATCTATATAAGAGAATCAATTTAGAGAATGTAGATCCCACCTAGGCTGAGCCAAGCCTGCTAGCTTCCACCGGGCTGTGGTCTGGTGTAGGACAAGTGAGTCTAAATCTGCAAGTCTTACAAAGGTGTGGACTAAATTATAGCATTAATAAGAAAGGGGAGAGGGATCTGAAGTTGATTATTGATAATAATTTCTCACAACCCGCCCATTTGATTCTAATTGAGAGACAATCTCCTCAATGAATCACTAAATGATATTAATTATATACTTAAAGGGTCTTAACTATGGGGCTTATGATGGATAACTATGTTAAGGGAAAAAAAGGGAAAGATAGCAGCACTTTGACAAAATCAAAGGGGGCAGTGGGTCCCCCTTTTTCCAGGGCAATGAGGGTTAAGTGACTTGCCCATGGTCACACAGCTAGTATGTGTCAAGTGTCTGAGGGTAGATTTGAACTCAGGTCCTCCTGAATCCAGGGCTGGTGCTTTATCCACTGTGCTACCTAGTTGCCCCCCAAAGTGGATGTCTCTCCAAAACATTTGCAAAATAGACCACAAGTTATGCCGATATTCCCTTCCTTAACACAGAACTGAGACAATTGTGATATTAACTAAATAAGAGATTAATATCCTGGTTTCACAAATCTTTCCATCATTTACCCAATTATCCTCATACAATTATGAGAAATTAAAGGACCTTATCTTATACAGAAATATATAGCTAGTAATAGATATCAAGGCCAAATACTTAATTTTCAGTTTTTTGGAATATAGAAAGGATCAAAATTCCAGGCCAAATAGCTCAAATCTCATACCTGCATCTCACCATATTAACACAGATGTTATCCAGTATTAACCTAAGAGATAAAAATCCAATATTGTGGGGCAGCTAGATGGCTCAGTGGATAGAGCACCGGCCCTGGATTCAGGAGTACCTGAGTTCAAATATGGCCTCAGACACTTAACACTTACTAGCTGTGTGACCCTGGGCAAGTCACTTAACCCCAATTGCCTTACTAAAAAAAAAAATCCAATATTGTATTCATACTGATCATATGACAATTACAGAAATTTGCTGTAGAAGAAGAGGGACAAAGCAATTCCAGGTAAAAATTATATAGATAGCCAATTGCATTGAGCCAGGCCCAAAGTTAGCTAGGTGGGATATTTTTCCATTTCAAGAAATGTCATGGTGGGGAAATTGAATCAGGAGAGTCCTACCTCAGCCCTTGCCAAAAGTAATTCTCCCAGCCTTTCTTGTGACAACTCCACCTGCAGTTTTATTCATATGAAACCCCAGGGGGCTGCTGGCATCATGGAACATTGACTCATACAAATACACCTCGAGTCAGATTCAAAATGATATCAGTTAACAGTCCCATAATGGTTTTTGTTTTGTTTTGTTTTGTTTTTGTTTTTGCAGGGCAATGAGGGTTAAGTGACTTGCCCAGGGTCACACAGCTAGTTAAGTGTCAAGTGTCTGAGACTGGATTTGAACTCAGACCCTCCTGAATCTAAGGCCAGTGCTTTATCCACTGTGCCACCTAGCTACCTCCCATAATGTTTTACATATCAAATTCCCATAATCAAAGCTTCAGGTTGATTTAACTATTGAAGATAACAATGATAACAAAGAATGTGAATTAGCTTCTTGACTTAGGATATAGCTACAACATACAATCTTTCCAGATATAATTCCATAAGTACATAATTACAAATCATACATAAATTATATGCTAATTGTGAATAATCAGCAACATTATTCATTTGTGCATACTTTTCATCAGTATATTAATGATTAAATTTACATGACCTTAGAAATCAATTTAATTTGTAAATGGACCCCTTGGATCTATAAGCTAAGTCTATAAAAGCATTAACACAATCATGATCAGTAGTGCGTACCAGCAAAAATTTCTCTCTTGGCAAAAGCCTAGAACATATGCTAGCACAACAGCTACAGCACAATTTTAAATTTCATTTATTTATTTATTTTTTGCAGGGCAATGAGGGTTAAGTGACTTGCCCAGAGTCACACAGCTAGTAAGTATCAAGTGTCTGAGGCCGGATTTGAACTCAGGTCTTCCTGAGCCACCTAACTTCCCTCTGCAACACAATTTAAAATAAATAACAATCCCCAGGATAATAAGGGCCCATTTAACTAAAACTACTAAGAGACCAGACCCCTCTAACCAAGTGAACCATGAAGAGGGGTCCTACCATTATCAGTTATCCCATGTGTTTCTTTCACAGTTTGCTGAGTGTCATTCATAATTCTCTGAAGCTTATGGACATTTGTAACAATCTCCCCATACCTATTAATGTAGGCACAACAGGACTGATTAATGAAAGCATAAACTCCCCTGGAAGCAGCAGTGAGAAGGTCTAAAGCCCATTGATTCTGCAGGACTGTTTTTGCTAAAGAGTCAGTCTCTTCCTGGAGGGAGATGATAGCTTTGGATGTCTGAGCCATGGCTTGAGTTGTATCTCAAGCTGACCTCTCAATCTCAGCACAAATGTTTCTAATTGAGTCAATTACTGCCATCATTCCCAATTTTGGGGCAATGGCCCTAAAGAATCTTTGTTTGGTGTGGGAGGTGGCTACAGCATTGGGTCTGGATCTCTTTTTGTTGTACATGCCACCAGGCACCCAAATTTCTAGCACTTTTATATTTAGGCCTATATAGAGTGGTCAAGTACTTATCCAAGGGGAGCCATATGGGCAATCCCACATGTATTGTACCAACCTGGGAGAAGGGAGGAGTAAGATGATGTATTACAAATATAAAATTGTCCTGCAGTCACCAATCCCCATGGATATTCTAGGCTTAATGGTGAATGAACAGTTATGGTTGGAAAATTATGTTTTGAAAGTCTCTGCCATCAGATCTAGAGTGGTAGGCTTTAGCACATGTGAGTGTTGTCAGAGAATGGAAAGATGAGACTGCATCTTACACAATCTCTAATGTATGTAGTAGCTCCTGGGCTCTTCTCTTTCTTAACATATATGTCAAAAATAGGAAGAGGTTTAGTAAGTGGGAGTGAGGAGATCCAATACCTGTAAGTCACCTTGGATGACATTAAATTCAGCTGAAAATTGGACATTTTTGAGAGGTTTAAAAGTTACTGGGACTGGTCATGACCATTTATGTGGTTTCCAATTATTACTAGTAATTTCACAAAAGACAAAAGCAAAAGAGGCAAATGGCCTGTTTGCTCATGTGTAGTTGCTTCCTTGACTTGTAATGTTGCAATGTTTCATTTGGATGAATAGGAATAGATACTTAGGAGATAATGGAGCTCTGATGGAGCTGGTGGCAGATCCATCACCCATGAGGCCCACTGGCTCTGAATTTATGTAAAGTATATCCCATGTGACTTTGGAGTCTAATAATAGCATTATCCTTTGTCCAACTGAAAAACAGGGACCTGAAGAGAGCACCACAGGTAATAAGACTAGAATTAAAATAACACTGAGTAATTGTATCATGTACACAAGTGAGGAAGCAATTTTAAGCTTCATTGAGTGTCTATTAATTATGAGTAATGCTGAATATCTGGAGTTAAAAGACAGAAGTATTATGTGTCAGAGACTGGTACAAGCTTTATACAGGAACAATGAATCTAAGAGTCCTTTTCTCTGATCTTGATGGCAGTCAGAGTTGTCAGCAACACCCAGAACAGACCTTCCCATGTAGGATGAGCCCCTCTAGTTGACTGAAAATTTTTGATGTATACCCTGTCTCCTGGGTTTAAATCACACAGTGAGAAGACCAAAGGGCCAGCCTGCACTGCTGTTCCTGCTTTATGATTTTCGTGTAGCCTGTCCTGTAACTCCTATACATGGGAAGCAATAGAGGCATCTCCTTCTAGTAACGATATAAATACTGGGGAAAAAAGTTTTGCTTGGATAGAGGAGTCTCCCAAAAGCATTTCAAAAGGTGATATATGTAGTTCTCTTTTTGGTCTGCTGAACAAATAGGACAGTGCCAAGGGATGAACATTAGGCCATTTCAAAAGTTTCAGTGCACAATTTATCAATCATAATTTTAAGTTCCTTATTCATATATTCAACCTGGCTTGAGCTTTGTGGGTGGTAAGATGTGTGAAATTTTGGAGTCATTCCCAGACAGGAATAAACTTGAGTTAGGACATAATCAGTGAAGTGTGTGCCCTTGTCAGTCAGTGTGTACTGATGGGTCAAAACTGGTGGGCCAAAGCCAACAATAATCTCTTGCAGAAGTATTTTAGCAACAAATGCAACAGTGGCCTGAGAGCCAGGAAAAGCCTCTACCCACCAGGTCAGTTGGTCAACAATAATAAGGCAAATTTTATAATGTCACGCCTTAGGAATACAAATGAAATTAATTTGTAAGTGTTCAAAAGGTGTGTAAGCTAAAGGGTGCCCACCATAAGGTTTGGCACAGAAAGCATCCTGATTATAAGCCTGACAGGGCAAGAAGCACACACATACACACAGGAGGCTATGTTGGTGACACCTGGGACAACCCGAACCCTCCTAATTGAATCCATAATCCCTTCAGTGCCAAAGTGGCCACCCTTGAGAATAGACAAACATACCTGGTGGTAGAAGCTCCGGGGAAGGTGTGGCTTTCCCTCTGCAGTCACCCAGACCCCATTGACTTGTTTTGCCTTAAACTTTTGCTTCCATTTCTCTACTTCAGAGTTATCATAGGAAAGAGAGATGCCAATTTCATTAGAATGTGAGAAATTAACAATATGTGCAGGGACTTCCAGAGCAATAAGCTTATCAGTGACAGTATTCCCTTTTGAGACAGGATCAGGCCTTCCTGTATGGGCAGGAAGCAGTCTGCTTCAGGGCAGACAGAAGATCTTTAATAAATTCTTCATTTGCAATGGCTTTTCCAGCAGAGGTTAAAAATCCCCTCTGCGGCCATAGCATTTCTACAGCATGGCAGACACTCAATGCATATCTAGAGTTGGTGTAAATGGTGGCACTTTGTCCCCTGCCTAAGTGACAAGCCTGAATGAAAGCCACTAGCTCAGAAGCCTGGGAACTAAGGTTGGAGGGTGGAGAGTCTGCCTAGACAGTATCACAATCAGAACTACAATGGCACCTGTGTGATGGGTTCCCTCTCTTATGAAAGAGGACTCATCAGTGTAGAAGACAAAGTCAGAGTTCTCTAGTGGTGTGTCAGAAAGATCATCAAGAGTCTTATCAGACATGCAAAGGTTCTACTGAGAATGACAAATCAGGAAGCAGTGTTGCAGAATTAAGTAAGGATTGTACAACACTTTAAGGGGATATTCTCATTACCTAGCAGGGTCACCTCAAACTTGGTGAGTCTTTGATCTCAAAAGACCTGTGTCCAATGACAGAGCAAGAGAGCCTCAACTTCATGAGGACACTGTTGTTGTTGTTTGTCCTTTTTTGTCAAAGGGGACCATGACATTGGGAGGTGATGTCATGACTTGTAGTGAATTGGATTTAAGTGAGGGAGAGCTGTGCAAGATTACCAACTTCGCTCTCTCCTCCAGAGCCACTTAGGTCCAATGGCAAGATATACATGAGGATGATTGGAGATGGCCCTGGATGTTTAAGGCAATTGGGGTTAAGTGACTTGCCCAGGGTCACACAGCTAACAAGTGTCTGAGGTGAGATTTGAAATCAGGCCCTCCCGACTTCAGGGCCAGTGCTCTATCCTCTGTGCCACCTAGCTGCCCCTGAGGGCACTGTACTATTAAAGGGGAGCATAGAACAAGATGGAAAGCCTTTTCTACCAAGAGGGCAGTGGCAGCCACAGTGTGGAGGCAGGGTGGCACTCCAGTAGCTACACAGTGAAACTGAGCAGAATAATAAGCTATTGGATACTGGGTAGGCCCTAATGCTTGAGTTAGGATCCCAGAGGCCACCCCTCTCTGTCCATGTATAAAAAGAGTGAAGGGCTTGCTGTAATCTGAAAGTTCTAGTGCAGGCACTAATAAAAGGGCCCGTTTCAGCTCTGTCATAGCTGAGAGATGTTGGGAAATCCAACTCTAAAGGTTCTGGAAAAGTTTTTAGTTAAAGATATAAGAGGCTTGGTAATTTCACCAAAAGAGGGTATCCAAAGCTTGAAATATCCAGCTGCTCCTAGGGTGGCTCTCAGCTGCTTCTTAAGGAGGGAGCAAAGAGTTGTTGAATAGCCTGAATGTGCTTAGGAGAGATACAGTGAGTCCCAGCAGATAAAACAAACCCCAAATATTCCACCCGAGGTAGACATTGCTGTACCTTTGACTTATAGACCTTGTGACCTCACCAGTGAAGCTCCAGCAATAGATGTCAGCTATTTTCCTGGCAAAGCTCTGCATCTGGTGCTGCTAGAAGTTGGTTGTCTACATATTGAACTAGGGCGGTGCCTTTAAAAGTGATGGAGACTAAATCGTACTGCAAAGTCTGGGAAAATAGGGTCGGACTTTCTATTTCTATTTCTAAGGACCTTGAGGCAAGTGAGTCCATGCCCACTGTGTGCTTTTACAGGTAAAGGCAAACAAATATTGGAAATCTGGGTGTATTGGTATAAAAAAAATGCAGAACAGATCTACCGCTGCGAAGCGTGTTGCCTCACAAGCGACTGAGGAGAAGATAGTGGCAGGATTGGCTACTATTGGATGCCTAGTCAGGACAGAAGAATTGATTGCATGCAGATCTTGAAAAAAATGATAAACAGGTTTGCCATCTGACTGTGCCTTATGTTGTTTTTAACAGGGTGGATAGGTGTATTAGAAGGGGAATGATGATGGGGATAATAATGCTTTGATCTATTAGAGTACCAATTATTTTTAGATAAAGGACATTGTGAAATGGATGGTGGGGGGAGAAGTGAATGTTTCAATGTAAGTGGGCCCATAGAGACCCCATGGGTAGTTTAGAAACAAGCTGAGGTTTCCCTGAAACTCCAGCTACCCTTAAAGATCCAATAGAAGCACAATCAGAATCAGGTTTGCTCACTAAAACTGATCTTGAAGCTCCTGTAGCTAATAAACAGTCTTAATAAGTGACCCCAACCTTAAGGGTTACATGGGGTTCATTATTTTGGGGAGGTGAATGGACTGGGATAATAGGGGCTAGGACATCAGGGTCTGGGAAGGTAAACTTATTAGGTTCCACAGTCCTTTCCCCTTCCCCACACCTTCAGGCATCACTATTCCTCTTTGAGATTCTAGAATCATTTTGGTTTCTCTGGTAGCCTCTAATATCACCAATTCTCCTCTCTAAGATCTTGTTTTCTTGTTTTACAGTCTTTCAAAGTATGAACTCTCCCACTGCAATAGAAACAAATGCGTGGATCCTGATGCTGTCATAGGATTTCTGCCGCCTGTACTAGATTTCTAGACACTTCTTGTAGGGGAGCCAAAAAAGTTTTGATCTGCACTTATTAGCTGTGTGGCCCTGGGCAAGTCACTTAACCCTCATTGCCCCACAAAAAAATGGGGCAGCTAGGTGGCACAGTGGATAGAGCACCAGTCCTGGAGTCAGGAGGACCTGAGTTCAAATTTGACTTCAGACACTTAACACATACTAGCTGTGTGACCCTGGGCAAGTCACTTAACCCCAACTGCCTCATCAAAAAAAAAAAGTTTTGATCTGATTTGCTCTTTTTTTCTGCTTTTCTCTTCCTTGCTTATGCCTGTCTTGTACCTCTCTCTCCACCTCCTCTCTTTCTTGTTCCTCTCTCTTCCCTTTCATTCCCTTCAGATATACATACTGCAATTTCTTTTATCCTTTCAGCACTCATGGAATCTTGACTGGGACCCTGTTTATACTTTATATCTGGTAATGATTGACTGACAAAACTATTGCAACAGATATGTGCACCTCTAGGGTAAGCATATATTAACCCAGCATACTTCTTAGCACTCTTACCTAAATTTGGTTAGGTTTTTCTTTCTCTTCCTGAACAGCATCTAGGAACTTTTGCCAATTATCTGTTTTACTTGTGCATAGTTCTACTGCTTTGAGTAAAGTTGCCCTTTCTTGGAGTTTATTATACTCCTCAGGAGAATTGGGATTCCAGTGTGGATCTTCTGTGAGCAAAAGCTTGGCTGACTTGCCTGTTGTAATTAGTGAATTTGCTGCTTCTATAATTTATTTTCTTTCCCTTGGGGAAAGAAAAGTCTCTAAGAGGTCTGTCACATCACTCCAGTTTGGCTGAAATCCCCAAAAGATTGCCTGAAATTGGGTAATTACTGCTGTTGAATCTTTGTCAAATTTAGGAATTTTCTTTTTTCCAAGTACTCAGATCTTTGGGGCCTAATGGTTTATGCTGAGTATGACTATAGCCCATCTACGATCATGAATGATGATTTCTTGTAGAGAAAGAATACCTTTAGGTTTTGCTTTTGTCCTAGAGAAACCAAACACTCAGTTGAGACAAATTTATGGGAAAGAGGAGCAGAAACTAGGGGAGGAGATGGAGAATGAGGAGGGGAAGGAGGAATGGGAATGGGAAGAGGAATGAGAGGAGTAGGAAGAAGAGGAGTGGGAGTGTGGGGGAGGAATGAGAAGAGAAGCAGGAGGAGATGGAGGGATGTGGAGAAGATGGAGGACATAAGGGAGCTGGAGAGGAAGTGGTTAAGAAAGGTCTTCCTCTTTATTCCTTCTACTCTTCTCACATCACCCAGATGTCTTCTATCACTATCTCTTCCTTCATCCCTGTTTCATATGAAGAGGTGAAATAGCCTTTGTCTTTGCTAAGGTCAACCCTTCTGTATGCTCAAGTTATCCCATTCCATTCCTTTCCCAGCAGATTACTCCTATCATCCCTACTCTTTCATTAATGTTAATTGTTTCCTTACCATCGGCTGCTATATCCATAAGGATGTTGTCTATAAACATGCTCATGTCACCCCCATCTTCCAAAAAACATCACTTTATCCATCCATCTTCACTAACCATTGTTCAATATTCCTCCCACCTTTTATGGCTAAACTACATGAGAAGACCATCTCCAAAAGTGCCTCCAATTTTCCTCTCATTTTCCTCTGACTCACTGCAGTCTGGTCTCCTTCAAGTCTCTGTCCATCCCAATCCATCTTTCTCTTGGTTGTCAAATGGATCTTTCTAAAGCATGGTCTGGCTTTCTCACCCTTCCTCCCATACTACCACCCCTCATGCAATAAACTTCTGTGGCTCACCGTTACCTCCAGTATCAAATATAAAACCCTCCATTTGACATTCAAACCCTTCTAAATTGATGGGCTGGATTGACCTGTCCCTCTTTTGTTCCTAATTCTGACTTCTTGGGGAGGAAACTCTACCAATGCAGAGCAACAATATTCTTAGTTTCCCAGACATTGGGGGATTAAGTGATTTAACCTATGTGTCACTTACCCATTGGAGGTGAGACTTGAACTCAGGTCTCCCTGAGGCCAGGTCTCTATTCAATATTCCATATGCCTCTCAGATACGACTTATAGGTACACATATAATTACTGGTAAATATATTAATTTATAGGAAATCATGTTAATTTCATTAATAGAAATGATATTTCATCTTTTCAGGGGTGAAATGCCTATAATACTATGGTTTGTAATAGTTTTGGGAGGGTTATAGTTACTAAGGAAAGGTGATCTAGTGGATCTATAGGAAAATCTTTTGATTAGTTCCCAGTGACTTGGGCTGCCCTTGACATGATTAGTCTAAGAGTTGGGGGAGGGGGAAGACAGGGTCTCACTGGAATATTTGCTCCTCTTTCTCTGCCCCCTTCCATATTATACCCCCTCCCCCCAACCCATAATATATAAAAATGATCAGAGACACCTGCTTATTTTTCCTTAACTTCCAGATCAGAGTTCAGCAGAGTAAAGGTGGGGTGGGGAGAGAGGTGGATTCTAGGTCTCCCCTCTCATCCTGAGAACAGTAATGGCAATGTGCAGGATTAGTATAGGGTGAGCCCCGAAGGGGAGTTCATGCATTTGTAGCTCTTGGCCACCTTCTTTTGTCTTTCAATTTTTTTCTTTTTTCTTTTCTTTTCTTTTCTTTTTAGCCCAAATCGGAGACCAGAATTCCTGAGAATGTATCCTTCTAGCCTAGGGTATGGGGGAGGGAAGGGTAGTGAGGGGTGGGTGGTACTTTCTGGGTAATTCCAAGTTCTAGAGTTCCCAAGTTGAGAGGGAGAAGCATCCTCCTTAGAGAACCAAAGCAACTACCAATATAGTCCCTGCAGCTGGAGGACAGGAGCCATATCATGGGGGAGGGGGGAGGTTGGAAAAGGAGATTTGGACCTTGCTGTTCTTTTCTGCTATTGCTATGAGTTACTCAGACACTGTAGGTCCACCTAGATTGTAAATTCTTTGTGAAAATTTAAATTTTATGTGGATTTTAAATTTATTTTTAAAAATTTCTGCAAGATGTCCCACCCACCAAAGAAGATAGAATATCTATAATCTGTAGTTTAGGATGCAATGGGCCAAATTTTTTTTTTGTCACATATCTGCTGTCTTTCATCTGATTTTCAAATCAGAACATTCTCCCTAACAGTTTTTTTTAAAGCTGGATTGTCCTTTTGGAATTTCAAATAAGCATTGGTTGGCCTCTCATTCAACTTGGTAGAGATCTATGTGAGTAGAGTCTTGGTTGAATACTTTAATTAAGGAATTTGTCTTTCAAAATATCAATATCCATCTTGAGACCTGACAGGAAGCTTTCCCATTTGCTTCTGGAAGGTTTCTTCTATTTAGGTTTTGTGACCCAGACCTCAATTTTTTTTCTTGATCTTGGAACTTTTGAGAGCTGATAAGCTTTCAAATGACTTCTGTCTTCCACAGGTCCGGGACACAGACCAAGACCATTGTGCAGAATTTGTCTTTACGATATCCCATTGCACCAAAAGTAAATGTTTTCTGAATGGTGTCTATGTGATGAGCTGTTTTTCTTTATATTTGGAAAAGTGGCTGGATTTAGTCTGGGAAAGAAATGAAATATGTCAATTTTGGTCTAAATTGCACCCTTCTCTGACCTATTCATATTCCACTAGGTATTTGCTACAGTGTATATAGGTTGTAAGTATCTCATTTCTTCAATAAACTTGTCCATTTTTATAACTTCAACTATCAACTCTGACAAAAATATGAGATGGTTTCCAGTATCAAATAACAGCAACGTGTTTTTCCTCAGTAATCTGTATATCTTCTATTCAATTTGGAATTGTTGTTTGGTTAAGTTAGTTCAACCAATGAGAGAATCTAGGGGAAAAAAGATGTAGTGTTTTACAACTCGAAGATTTTCATAGTTGGAAGGGACCCAAGAGGTCATCCATTCCTATTTTTACTTGAACAGCAATGCCCTTCATCTTTATAAGAATGGCTCCTAAATCTTTAGACCTGATCTCTCAGTTGACTCCAGTCATATTTCTAATTGCCATTTGGCTATCTGCTGTCACTACAAGCTCAGAAACTGGCTATGTTGACTTGATTACTTAACTCTGCTGAGTCTCAAATTCCTAATCTATGAAATGAGCATGGGGGTGAGGGGTGGAGGGTAGACTAAATGACTTCTGGAAGTTTCCTTCCAGTTTTAATATTATATTTTATTTTATTCTATCCTATTCTATGAAATTTCTTTTATCTTCTTTAAATCTTGTTATTGACAGTTTAACATGTAATTTTTCTATAATTTTTCTCAGTGTTAATTTTATTTCCATGTTTGTATCCTAAAGTGCTTAAAGGCAGAGATCAATGGTCTTAAATTTCTTTTGTAGCCTCTTACATAGGAGGTGCTCAACCTCTTATATCATCACTCATTCGTTGTCCCTTGAATCTGATGAACTATTTAGTCTTAGATCAACTATAGAATGTCAGGGATATATGGAAATGCATTCTGCCTGTATACTATGTCCTTCTTGCTTTAGCTTATTATAATGATCAATACAAGCCAAAGACAATATTTCATTAACCACATTTTATAGCCACTCTTAGTCTTATCTACCTAGCCACCCACCTCAGTTAGAAAGCTACTTTTTATCTAGCAAGTATATTCTATTTATGTTTTGAATTGCAAAATGTTTCTTTCTCAAGAATTTCCATCATCACCAGATGGGGTAGAGGCACCAGTCAGTTCTTCAATAACTGAGCTTTTGATTGCAATTTGACCAGTATCAGAGATAGCAGTCAGGTTGCTAACATGACACTGAATGATGATATACCACAAACTCTGCTGACTTTGTTTATGTAGATAGAAAAGAATAGTCTGGATGATCAGTTGTTATTTCCAGGTACTATGTATAGCATTCTTATAACCATAGAGGCTATTACTGCATATGGTCTGGATAACTCCTGCCCTGACTCTGGATTCAAGGTGGTCCAGAATGAACCAGGAAATAGGAATTTTCCCCTTTTCTCTATTTAACCTAACTTTATTGCATTACAACCTAACAATAAATAACAATAATTATGATAAGAATTATAGCTAACATTTATGTAGCACTTCCAATGTGCCAGTCACTGTGCTAAGTGCTTTACAGTTATAATCTCATTTGATCCTCACAACAACCCTGAGAGGTAGGTGCTATGTTATTATCCTGACTTTACAGATGAGGAAACTGAGGCAAGCAGAGTTGACTTGCCCAGGGTCACTAGTAAATGTCTCAAGCTGTATTTGAACCAACCCTGACTCCAGGCCCAGTGCTCTATTGATCTACTGAACCACCTAGCTAGGCAGATAAAAAAAAATTAAGATTACTAGTCTGTCCCAGAAGCATCTATATTAAAAATAAATTAAAAAAAGACTCTTTAGTAAAGTTAAAAATTACCAAGTATAACAAATTAGTACTATGTAAGATTAGCAGACAAGAAATGCCTCATTCCACTCAGATTCCCTACTTGTTTTCACTTGTGTGCTCAGGCCTTTTCACACTAAGACTAGTGTGTGGTGAAGTATATAGAGAACTACTGGCCCTACAAGTTCTTGGCTCAGTGTCAAATGCTCTCCTTGCAGTTGTGCCCAAGCCAGTGATCCAGACACCATGTTTCTGTCTTAAATCCAAGTTCCCTGATTTCTTTGCTCTCGGATCCCAACTGTGCACTGTTCAGTTTCTTTGTCATAGTTCCTGACCCAACTTTCAATGATCATCCTAAACTTGATCTCTTGTCTGCCTGGTCCCAGAAGACCCACTTGCTGTTCTTCTGTTCATTGCCTCAGCTAATCTGTCTAGATTTGACTTCTAACCCATCTACAATATGTAGCTCCTACCGGAGCCCAACCCTGCACTTTCTCTCAACTGGTCCACTTCTGCTGTTGCCAAAACTCCAATATGACTCCAATATATCGAACAAAAATAAAATAAGGTAAACTATCGCACCCATTCCCCTTTTCTCTCGCCTATTATACTTCTGTGCAATTTTTAGTCTACTCTCAGGCCTTTGAAAAAAATGGATGGTTGGATTTTTCCCTCAAAAATTCATCCCCGCATTCCTCTCAGAGTATTTCCTTTTATTCATGCTATCATAAGGGTTTCATTCCCATCTTGGGTCTAGTTCCTTTACTAGATATATGTCCTTGAACAAGTTCCTTTATATGGTCCTCAATTTCCTCATCTATGAAGTAAAAGGTAGGGCCAGAAGTTCCTTCTATCTTTAATATTCTAAGATCTAATACTTTGGACTGGTTATTTACTGTGGAGGTTATTATTATTATTAGTATCTTTGGGGTGGCAATGAAGCTTAAGTGACTTGCTCAGGGTCACACAGCTAATAAGTGTCAAGTGTCTAAGGTCAGATTTGGAGTCAGGTCCTCCTGAATCCAGGGCCAGTGCTTTATCCACTGTGCCACTTAGCTGCCCCCCTATGGACGTTATTCTTTTTTTTCTTTATCTAATACCAAAGACTCACTTGTTTTTCCTTTCATCTTCAATCTGTTTTAATATATCCTAATTTAATTTCCTTTTCCCTTACTCTTATGGTCCTTTTATTTCCCTTAGGAGAATGCTGGTTATAATCATGTTCCTACCTTTGGCAAGTAAAACCAGGTTAACTATTTGATCCTAGTTACTTCAGTTACAGTTATATATTTCCAGTCTATATAAATGAATTATAATTTCACGTGCCATAAACATAATGTCTGCCACATGTAGTCAAAAATTAACACTGTTCCCCTGCAAGTAACCAAGAAGCAAGGCCTGGTTTTCTGTTTCACAGAGTTGCTGTTATTTTCCTTGGCTTTGAACCCTCTTCCTTTGTCAACAGGCACTAATGTTCTAGGAGACACAATTTCATAAACCTTAATTCCATATGGAAAGAGTGAATTCAGTGAATGTCAATGAACAGCAGAATTTTATTGACTTACCGGTACTGGACCTCGATGTTTGATTGTGGTTTAAATAGTTGTTTCATCTGAGGGCTTTGTGTTCTTTGAGCACTTTCCACAACAGGGAATAAGAATTGAAGCATTTCTTGTGATTGAAAATTCTTATTCTTAATAAAGATCCTTTTTGTATTTTCTGTCCAATTCATGTTAGATTTCTTCCGTAGGGAAGTTGTAGGTTCTCTATAGTTATTCTTTAGTTTGCATTGCAGATCTGGGGAATGAGAGTAAAAGAACAATTATATTGGAAGTCTCTCATTCTCAAGAGTCAAAGCAAGAATGAGGTCTCTGACATAATGATTGGATTTAGCTAGGTCTAAGAGATCAGTTAATTAGACAGACAAGTTGGGCACAGTATCTGGCATTATTGGCAGAAGAAATGAACCTTTCTATTGTTTCTGGTGAGAAATATCAATAAACTTTAGTTCAGAATTTTGTTCTCAAGAATTCTAAGGCTACAGCTTCAAGAAACCCAGATTTCAGAAAAAAAATCATTATCTTGATTCCTTAAATTCTAGGAGGCACAAACTTCTTAAGAAAACAGATACCCCTTCTTGAACTTGCTCACAGTTACAAAACTAGGCCTCCTCAGATTAAAATGGAATTAGATTCCAAAGACGACAGGACTGAATCATAGTGCTTTTCTTCTAGGTCTCCTAAAATCACAATTCTGAGGAAATAAGTTGGAGGATTTTGGCTGATAAGGAATGGCACTATCCAGATCCAGGCGGAAACTCAATGTTGTCTCAATTCAAAAGCCCTCTTCATTTATTTACCTTTTGAATTCTTTTTTGTGGTGTATAATTGCAATGATGATACCTGTCACAAAATTTGGTGTGTATGAGCTATAAAATCAGTGTAAACATATTTAATTTATACTTCAACAGTGAACAAAAATAAATTTGTTTCCTCTGTGCTTTCCATTTTCATCAATCCCTGAAATATCTTTACATGAAGAAACTGAACTTAGCATAAAAAGACGAATAATTATAATAATTGCATACCTTAGAATAACAGTATTCTCTTCAATCAGATGTAGCTGGTCCAAGTGTATGTGTAGCCTGGGTAAACACTGAGCTTTACTTAGGATCACTCTGCTGTTTCTATTCTGTTCATTCTAAAATGCCTTACCTTTAATTGTAGCTAAGCTCTTGTTCACCTTTGCTTCCTCTACTTAATTTCTTGCTTTGGTAGCCAAAGGATGAAACTTCTAATAGGAGCTGAGTTTTGACACATGCACAGATTGCTTTGTTTTCATGATTGTGATGTATGTGCTGGACATCCATCCCCAAGCTTAGTGCCTTGTGGGGCCAACTGGTTTTCCTTTCAGACTCTCTGGTTGTATTGCTAACTGCTACTAAAATGGAAGTGAAATGCTTCTTTTGAGGCTTTCAATCAGTCATAAAACCAATGATTTGCCTGTGTATTCATAAACACCTACTTACAATTTTAAAGTTGTGTGTGCATGTGTGTGTGTGTATGTGCGCGTGTGTGTGTTTAGAGGTTGGGAAGGTGGTATGGTGTCCTTTCCTAACTATTTTTTGGACGTTGCTAAGATGACCTGAAGAATTAGTGCAGTGGGCCTCAACCTTTTTTAGTATGTAGATTACCTGGAACTAGGGTGAATCATCAACCAACTAGGGTTAGGAAAACCACTTCTGGACTTTATGAAACTCTTTACTGTAACTCAATCCTAGAGGAAAAGCAGGCCTTAAGATGGCCTTGGGGAAGCTTCACTTCCTGCAGTATCTGGCGTCACAAATTGCTACTCTTTGAGGATCATCCTCATAATCCATTCTGAAGAAGGTACTGTGGATGTTTGGATACTATTGCCAACTTCATTTCAGGCTGGTGAGAGTTACAATAACTGGACAAGCTTTTGTTGTTTTGTTTTAGGTGGTATGGGGAGTGATGATGGTGGTGAACATGGAACAACCCCCCTTCTTCTGACCCCTGCCCGTTTGCTTTAAATTCAAGTTTTTCCTTTTTTCTTTTTTCCCCTACTCTTTTATTTTCTTTTTTGATAATGAACCTTTTAATTTAAAGTTTTGAGTTCCAAATTCTATCCCTCCTTCCTTCCCTCCCTTCTCCCTGGGGCAGTAAGCAATCAGATATAGGTTATACATGTACAATTAAGTAAAACATTACCATGTTAGTCATTTTGTCTAAGAAAACTTGAATAAAAGGAGAAAAAGAGCATGCTTCAATCCGTGTTCAATCAATATAATTTCTTTCTTTGGAGGTATCCTTTGGGATTGTCTTGGATCATTGTGTTGCTGAGAATAGTTAAGCCATTCACAGTTCTTCATTAAACAATATTGCTGTCATTGTGCACAACATTCTCCTGGCTTTGCTCATTTTACTATACATCAGTTCATATAAGTCTTTCCAGGCCTTTCTGAAATCATCCTGTTTGTCATTTCTTATAACATTATTAACATCTTATAACAATATTCCATCATAATCACATACTACAACTTGTTTAGCCATTCCCCAATTGATGGGCATTCCTTTCATTTCCAATTCTTAACCACCACAAAAGAGCTGCTATTAATATTTTATACAAATAGGTATTTTTTCTTTTTGGGACTGTCTTTGGAATATTAACCTAGCAATGGTATTGCTGGATCAATTGCTCTCCAGAATGGTTGGATCAGTTCACAACTCTACCCAACAGTGTATTATCATCCCATTTTCACACATCCCCTCTAACATTCAATATTTTCCTTTTTTGTTATATTTGCCACTGTGGTAGGTGGCAAAAAACAACCCCAGAGTTGTTTTAAATTGCATTTCTCTGAACAATAGTGATTCAGAGAATTCTTCATATAACTATAAATAGCTTTGATTTCTTTGTCTGCAAACTGCCTGTTCATATCCTTTAACCATTTATCAACTGACTGGGGAATGACTTGTATTCTTATAAATTTAACTCAGTTGTCTATATAGTTGAGAAATGAGGCCTTTGTCAGAGATACTTGTCAGAGATACTTGTCAGAGGCCTTTGTCAGAGATTCTTTCCCAGTTTTCTGCTTTCTTTATAATTTTGGTTACCTTGGTTTTGTTTATGCAAAAGCTTTTAAATTTTATATAATCAAAATTATTTTCCATTTTGTGATGCTCTCTATATCTTCTTTGGTACTAAATTTCCCCCGTCCATAAATCTGACAGGTAAACTATTCCATGTTCTCTTAATTTGCTTATGGTGTCACCCTTTATGTGTATATCATGTGCCCATTTTGACCTTGTTTTAGTAAATGGTGTGAAATGTTGGTCTATACCAAGTTTCTGTCATACTGTTTTCCAGTTTTCCCAGGAGTTTTTATCAAATAATGAGTTTTTGTTCCCAAACCTTGGATCTTTGGGTTTATCATATGCCAGATTACTATAGTCATTTGTTATAGTATAATCCATACCTATTCTATTCCACTGATCTAACACTCTATTTTTCAGCCAGTTACAGATTGTTTTGATAATTACCACTTTGTAATACAGTTTGAGATCTGGTACTGCTAGACCACCTTCTTTCACCCCCTTTTCAAGAGTAGGTTAAACTTAAAGTGTCAGGGAAAAACTGCCTAATGATCCTTTTCATTCACAAAAAAAAAAATGGTTCTGATATTCTTAGTTTAGAATTGGCAACCAATGATGATCACTGTTTGAAAGTCATCTCTACATTATAATGGAACCTCTAAGATTGAAATAAAATTTGGTTCTATCTTGGAACATCTTATAATTCTGTTAAAAAATTAAAGAACCTTCTTTGGATGTCACTATCTTCTCAGTCCAGCTGGAAGATTTTCCACTGGGGCACTGCTGGGATGTTGTCTTAAAGTTGTTTCCATTGGCACTAAGTTTTTTTGGCAGACACATTTTCCGAATTTTTTGCTCACCAGGTCCTACAGGTTCTGAGATATTTTTGGAGTGGTCATTATTAAGAGTTAGCCTATGTGAGCTGAAAAAGATTGGGTAGTCTGAGTTATTAACACATTTTCAATGTTAACAAACAAACTAAAAAAAACAAAACAAAGCAGGAGGATTTCCTGCTGTGTGCATTTGAGATATCTTTTTTTTCCCTCTGTAATCTGTTTAAAAAAATATAGTTGACAACAAAGTCACATGCAGAGAGGAAAATGATCTATTCATTTACTTTCACATGCGATGGTACACAGGGATCCTAAGCAGATGAGTATCTGAGGAGCAGTGATATAATGGAAAGGAGTACCAAATTTGGAATCTCCAATAAATAAATAGTTTGGAACAGTTGTGATAAAATCCTGGCTCTGTTCTCTTTGTGATTATGGGCAAATCATTTCACTCCCCTCTCTGAGCTGTAAGTTTCCTCATCTGTAAAATGGATGAGAAAACTAGGCAATCTCTAAGCCCTCTTCCAGAGCCTATTGATGCCCTACTAATTTTTTTGGATCTTTAGGGAAGGAGATTCCTTAACTCAACAACCTATTAATGTTTCATTTTTATTGGTGAAGTGAGGGAAGGATGAAGGAAAATATCAGATATTAACAACTTGTATTCCCTCTGTTATACAAATGCAGGCATATCCCTTAATGTACATGTACAGTCCAAAAATTTTTACTTTGTCCAAATAGGTTGTGACCACAGCCCCAACATTGACAGCTGACTCTACTGAAACAGAGTTATAGCTAGGGCTGGCCTCAAGCAAAATTGTGAAGTAGGAAAAGTTTGCCTTTGGCCTCACATTTTCCATTGCCCCTTAACCCTAGCACCTCCCCTAATCTGAAGGCATACCTTGAAAGGATCATAGATCCCTAGAATACTAGGGAAAATGAATCCTTTCTTTTAGCACCTTTGCCTTCTCTGGTAACTATTGTTCTCATAAGGAGGAAAGCAGTTGGATAAACTGATTCATGTTAAAGTGATGGGTACTTAACCCTCTCAGGAGTATTGTACTTCCAAAGAGGAGCCATAGAGGGGCAATGATTCACATGAAATCACTACAGGTTGAATTTAAGACTTAGAGATATTTTGGGAGCAAGGGTATAGGCTTTCCTTGAGCCCCTCAATTTGCAAAGGTGGCTGTCTCCTCAACTTCCTTTCAAAAGTGGTCTAGTCCAGGTCTGTTTGGAAGATTGCTACTATTATATATGTCATTATGAAAAAGTCATTTCCTTAGCTTCTAAGAAAGCAGAAAAGGAGTGAAGCTGTAAGAGATCAAAGTTGCAATTCTTTTCTAGGGCAACAGAAATTTGTCCTACCTGAGGTATCTTTTTAGTAGCCAAGGTGGAACTGGTCCGGGTATCTTCACTATACAAGGAGAAATTATGGTCAGTGTTATGAGGTTATAGCTCAAGATTTGCAACAATCAAAATCTTATAGTTTCTAGTCAATTAGTTTCTATATATTTTTGGAGGCAGGGATCAATGATTAAATGTGACACCATCTCATTTAGAATTGCTAAGAAATCAGATGTGAATGGCTCTAGAACCTTTAACTCAGTTTCAACAGTACTCTGATTACATTGTGGTGCAGTGGAAAGAACACTTGAAGCTGGGCAAACTAGGTTATAATCTGGGCCCTTAGCATAAGAGCTACATGACCTTGGGTGCAAATCACTTGATCTTTCTGGGACTGAATTTCCTCATTTTTAAAAAGAAGAGCTGTACTAAGTGATGTCAGAGGTTCCTTCTGGCTTTAAGTCAATGATCTTATGATGCCATTTCTCTACTAGAAAATCTCTAGTGGCTACCTGTTACCTACCAACTAAAGTATAAATTCCTCACCATGGCTTTTCGGGCCCTCCACAATCTGGTTCTGCATTTCCCATAACATACTGTATATTCGAGGGACTCTGGATCACATTCTACCCCCACCAGTTGTCTCTATTCCTCTTTCCTCATTTCTGGAATGGATTCTTCCACCTTCATCTCCATCTGTTGAAGTGCCTCCCTTCTTCAAGGCCCAACTTAGGTATGACCTCCTCCATGTCATTGGAGTAAAGATTCCTGGTGAGGACACTTGGATGGTAAGAAGTTGTGTATCCAGCAGAGATGGGCCTGATCATCTGTGCAGGGAGTCAAGATGGGAGCTATGTTGCTCCTAGCCCTGAGCTGGTTTGCAGATTCTTTGTAGACTAAATAATGAGCCTGTACTTCAGACTAGAGCAAGGAACAAATCACGAGTCAAAGGCTTGGTCCTGGGCAAGGAATATGAGCAGAAGCAAGAAGCAGCTGAGTGGCTCTGAGTAGCATCTAAGAGATGTCTCCAATTTAGTCCTCAACTCATTTTGAGGCTTGCAACTGAGCGTTCAGGGCAGGGAACTCAGACTAAGGGGAAGCCTGTAGTTCTGTTCCAAACCTGCATATCCTTCCAACTAGTTGATGAGGACTGGGGCCAGGGGCAGTCTACTTGAACTTCAATCAGTAGCAAAGGGGCAGTTAATCGTGTTACCCAGACCTAAAAATGGGATCAGGAGTTATAAAGGTCAGACCATGAAGGCAACAATGAAACTTTGCCCTACAGAGTACTTTTGGGAACACTGAAAATTTGCAGGTCTCTGGCCTCAGCAACCCTTGGTATCTTTAAAACCTTGAGCAAGAAGCAGTAGAATAGCAAAGAACACAAAACATATCCAAAAGGCCTAGACACTCTCTCCAGAGTGCACTAAGCCAGATCCTAAAACATTCCCAATTAAGGAAGTAACTAAGTGAATAAGTAAACAAAATAATGCACTGTTATGGAAACAAGGATGCCCAAAACACAAAGCCAGTAGAAGGGAATAGCTTCAAAACATTTAAAGCAAAGTCTCAAAGTAAAATACAGCCTGGACACAAAGTTAATTAGGATTTCTAGAAGAACTAAAGACTTCAGAAAGAGGGAAAATGATTTTTACAAATGAGATCTAGGGAGGAAAGACTTGGAGGAAAAATGAACAGCTTATAAAAAGAGATACAAAGCCTTACCCAAGTGACAGACTTCTCAAAATTTAATATGAACCAAACAGAAGTTAATGATACCATGAGACAACAAACATTAAAACAAAGTCAAAAGACTGAAAAAAAAAACTCAGAAGAGAATTTTAAGTATCTTACATCTTATCTGGAAAATGGATCAAATAGCTATTACTTATGAATCATTGGACAGCTTGGAAGCCATGGTCAAAAGAGAGAGAGAGCATGGGCATCCTATTTCAAGAAATCACGCAAGAAACTACCCAGATTTATTAGAACCACAAGACAAAGTGAAGAAGAGAAAGAACCCACTGGTCACCTTCTGAGAGAAATAACAAAATGAAACTTCTCAGGAATATTAAAGCCAAAATTTATATATTCCATATCAAAGAGGAAATTTTGCAGGCAGCCAGAAAAAAATATTAAAATACTGAAGAGTCACAAATTAGTATCACACGAGATTGGGCAGCTACTCCATTTATAAAGGAGCAGAGAGCACAGAATATGTTATTCCAAAAAGCAAAAGATGTAGTCTTACAACCAAGAATAACTTATCCAGAAGAACTGTGTAAAATTCTATAAGGGGGGAAATGGATCTTTAATGAAACAAAGGACTTCTATCCATTCCTGATGAAAAGAGAAAGACTGAATAGAAACTCTAAAATACAAACACAAGATTTAAGAGAAACATGAAGGTAAACAAATGTGAGCAATGGAAGAGAGTAAATTTGGAAAGACTTTTATCAACTGATGCAGAGTGAAGTGAGCAGAACCAGGCGCATAATTTAAGCAAGATATCCCATAAGTTTTTTGTGTAGTTCTAAGCTACCTAAGCTTATAAATGCACTAAGACTTTTGGGGACACTCTGTGCAACAGTAACAACATTGTAAAGGAAAACAGCTTTGAAAGAATTAAGGACTTTGATAAAAGCAATGATCAACCAAATCTCCAGAAGACCTATGATGACAGGGACATGATAAATTCAAGGTGTGGAAGACACACATTTTTTGATATGGCCAGTGTGTGGATATGTTTTCCTTTAAAAAGTTTTTTTCCTGTTTTTAGTGGGGAGGTAGTGGTAGTGAGGGTAATGTCAAAAAAAAAAAGAAAAAGAAAAAGAAAAGGAAGATTAGGAGAGCCATTGAATTATTTTTTAAAAAACCAAGCAGGCCAGGTTTGAAAGATTGCATTGACTTATGTATATAATATGTAATATTACATATTTTTATTGTGAATTATACATAAAATATGTAATGCATAATTGCAGAAAGCAATAGATTATTGGATTACATATATAATATAAATTATATATAATAACATGAATTATATATAAGATATATTATATGTAAATATGTAAATAATCTAACTATAAAACATTATAATATAAATATGTTATGAATTATATATAAGATATAAATGCATATGAAATTCAAACCAGTCTTTCCAAACTGTCAAACTTTCAAAATTATATAACTATATATATATGTATATATATAAATATGTATGTCTGTGGGCATATACATATATATATTTCTTTAAAAAGCAATCAGTATGTATTAGAGATTAATGTTTTAATATATAATCTTTATGTGTTTTACTGTATATATGAAATGCTTCTCTCCACTTTGGTGTTATTAAGTTCATAATTTTAAATTTTAAAAGAGGGTGGGGGCAGGTAGGTGGCTCAGTAGATAAAGCACTGGCCCTGGATTCAGGAGGACCTTAGTTCAAATCTTGCCTCAGATACTTGACACTAGCTGTGTGACCCTGGGCAAGTCACTTAACCCTCATTGCCCGGAAAAACAAACAAAGAAACTAACAAAAAAACAAAAGACAAAAAAAAAGAGAGAGTAGGAAGAAGGGAAGAGAGGAGGATATAGGTTGATTATAATTATATAAAAATGTGAAAAAATAACAAGGCAGGGAAAGAAAGTTATTTAGGGGAGAGGTACAGTAGATAAAGTGGGATGGACTTGGAGTCAAGAGACCTGAATTCAGATTCCACTTCTGAAACTTACTGAACTGTACAGACAAATCAATTACCTTCTGCAGGCCTGTTTTCTCATCTATAGAGCTGGGATAATGATACCTGTAATACTTGTCCACAATGTTTTTATAGGGATCATATGCAGCAATTTATATAAAACATATTGCAAACATTAAAGTATTATATAAATGTAAACTAATAGGATCTGTATTTAGTGTTTCATAAATGTATTTATAGGCAGAATAGTAATAGTAAAATAAGGAAGAATGAATTTTTGAAATTTTTGAAAAAATGAATAATTTTAGAAAATGTTTGTGTTTACCATGATTTAAAAATTGTAACTTTGATTAATCTTCTACATAAAGAAAAAAAGAGACGATGATTTGTACTGAATAGAGAGCTTGCCTTAGTCAGGAAGACCTAGAAGCAATTCCCACTTCTGAAACATACTGTTTGTGTGACCTTGGGTAAGTAATAATCTCTCAGGGCTCTAGGCCACTCTAAGACTACAAATTGCAAAGAAGTATCTGACGTGCATTGGTAGAGGGAGTGTACCTCACCCTGTACCAATGAAAGCATAGGTGCAGTCCTACTGACTATCCTGTAAGAAGGAAGAATTTGTAATCAAATGAATTAAAAACATGTTTGTTTCCTAATGAAAAATCACCTATGTACAAAGATGAATATAGTTAATGTGAGAGGATTATGTTTTAGCTATAGATAATTTAGAGTTGTGCTGATGATATCTGGCGAGGCAGAATTAATATATGCAGCCAAAGCAGTACAGAAGCAAATTTATATTCTTAAATGTTTCTATTAACATAGGAGAAAAAGAAATATAATGAATTGATTGACAGTTTATAAAATTAGAAAATAAGCAAATTAAAAATTAAAGGAAAAATAATCAAAATAAATTTATAAAGAATTTTTAGAAAGCATTAACATTAATAACCATTAGCATATTAAATGAAAAAATTTACATTATCAAAATTATAATGAGAAAGGAGAAATTATAATAACTGATGAAGGAACCAAGATATAAGGGATAAATAATAAAGAAATTAGAGAAAATGACACACAGCTGTTTGCTAACAAAGAGAGGCAGCATGACATAGTAGATAGAGTGAACTTGAGTTAGGAAGACCTAGGTTCAAATCCTAACAATGACATTTGCTGGTGGTGTTGATTATGGGCAAGTCACATGATGTCTCTAAGCCTCAGGACTCTAGGACACTAATTTATGTATATCATACAATCTATGTCAATAGGTGTTTCCACATTTATCAGATCATAGTCCTTGTCCTGTGACACATGCCAACAAAACTAAGACTAGAAAAGAAATGGATGAATATTTATATCAACATAAAAGAGACAAGTTGACCAAGTGAAAGAGATAACAGAAATAAACCAATCTCAGAAGAAGTAACTAAAAAGGCTATTAATAAACTTCCATGTCAAAAGTCACAAGGACCAGATGGATTCACAAATGAATCCTATCAAATTTACTAGAGCAGTCATTTTAAAAAGCAGAAAAAGATAGCACTCCCCTGAACTCTATGAAGTAAGTATGGTCCATAAAATATCCATTGAATATGCTAGACATTCCTCTAAGTCTTCTAATGCTACATAGGGAACAATGCACACTCCAGTTGTTCATCTCTTATCCTTCCCTCTTCTTAGACAGCAAGTCTACTTCCTTTTCTTATATGCCCTTCCTAGATGATATATTTTATGCATAAAAGTCATTCATAGTAATATGCTACACCACACATTTCTTCATTGTCCTTTGGGTCAACAAAATTTTAACCCACAGGTTACTTGGGGTGAGTTGGTAAATATTTAACAACTCTCTGGAAAAAAATGTGTGCACAATACACTTTAACTTGCATCATTAACATTTTCTCTTTTTCTTAAGTTTAGACAATCAGCCAAATAATAATAAATCAAACCCTTATTTGTAGCATTTGCCAGTTTTGAGCTGTAAGTACTCACACTGAAAAATTTAACAACTGGCTCCTGTAAACTGGTAGGAGCCAATGATAGCACCCTGCTCCTGTTTCATGATTTAAGGCCAATAGGAATATTGCTGTTTAAAGATGTTTTTGTTGCTTCTTTGAGGAAGCTGCTTGGGATTGTTGAAATCATCATGCAACTTTCCAAATGCAAAGCAGATTGGTCTCTTCCTACTATTCAATCTGGGCCCCAGCTCTTTGTCCATTTACAATGCCTGCCTAAGATATGTTTATTGCTGCACTACTTCAATGGACTAACTGTCCATCTATATGTCATTGGCTGGACAATAGGTATTCTTTATTCACTTGGTTTTTCCTCTGGCAGTCTTTAAACTGAACTCTTTTGGGTAGTTGTGGATCTCACTGAGGAGGCTCCAAAGTGTTCCTACTTAAGTGAAATCAGCACTTCATCAACACGGAGGAGCATACCATGTAGAAGGAATGTTCATTTTGACTCCTTGCTGGCTATCCTCTATATTAGAGGTAAGCAACTTTGATAAGTATTTTCTTCCCTGCTTATGTCTTATTTAATATTGACATCTGCTCCTCCTAGCCCCTTTAAGTCTTGCTTCCAGGGAGGTTTGCAAATTTGGCACAATGGAATGGAAAGGAATTGAAATTTTTTAACCCTGAGTCAGGTGGTGGAACTTGGGTTAGGGAGTGGCAGCCAAACACACAAAGGAGTTCTGAAAAATGGCAATGGCCAAGAGTCTCTCTGGCTAGCCACAACCTGAACCTGAATCATAAAGAGTTGAGACAGTTCTGGGACTATGAGCTGATGTACTTTCCCCTTTATGGTGGAAGACACTGCAAAGCTAATGACCAGCAGATGGCAGCAAAGAGCATCAGAAGCCTTTAGAGAGCTGGCTTACCTGTGGAGGCCTAGCAGATAGCAGAGAGAACAGAGAATAGCTGAAGACTACAGTCTGATAGAATAACTGAGACAACTAGGAGGCACAGTGGACGGAATACTAGATTTGGAATCAGGAAAGGCTGAGTTCAAATCCTGCCTCAGGCCTGGACAAGTCACTTAAACTCTCTCATATTTACTTTCCTCATCTGCAAAACGGCAGTAACACCTACCTCAATAGAGATATGAGAATCAGATGAAATTGTGTGTGTGTGTGTGTGTGTGTGTGTGTAGTTTTGTAAACCTCAAAGCACAATATAAATGTTAGCTACTAATTATGTCTCAGTTCAATGACATCTTGCAGCTAACATCTGACAGCGGCAGCTCTGCCGGGGAGAAGCAAGACTAGTCACAGAGGTAGAGAAGGTCTTTAGGTCTATAGATTTCATCCTAGGAGTCTGAGGGGCACATGCTACCTGTGTGCCCTCTCCCATGGTGTTCCCTAGCTATGGGCATTCCTTATGTGGGTGTTCTCTAACATGGATGTTCCATATCCATAAAAATTTCCCATACTCATTCCCTCGCCCTCCAGAGGTAGGAGAATATGTAGGAAAGTGTACTCCTGGGTAAGTAGGAACATGGAGAAATTTTCCTTGGCACTAATTTTGCAATACTCATTTAAATGTCTTTTTCTTTGAACTAGATGTCCTATGGTTGACCTGGTGAAGGAAAGATTGGTGGGAGTTCATGACCGCATCATCTCCCTGTTCAATAAACACTAGTCATTCCCTATGAACTCTAGGATCAAACAAGAATTCCTCTGTTTGACATTTAAGGCTCTTCAAAACCTGGCCCCCTCCTAGTCTTTTCACATTTTACTCCCCTACATTCGCTTTATGTTACAAAGATACCAGCCCATGGTTGTCAGGCCCATACTTGCTGCTCCTTACACACAAAGATCCATCTCTGTGCCTTGAGACGAGATGTCTCCCTTCCTACAATTTTTTCCCTCCTCACCTTCACCTCTTGACATCATTGGCTTCTTTCAAGACTATCTTCTGCAGGAAGCTTTCCTGGTCCCCCTATCCACTTGAGCCTTTTCTTCTAAGGTTACCTTATTTCTACACTGTATATATCTTGTTTGTATCTCCTTATCTATATATTCTCTCTCCCATTAGTACTTGAAGGCAGGGATTTTTTTTTTTTTTGCTTTTATTTACATAGCCAGAATTTAGTTTTGTACCTGGAATAATACATAACCACTGAATGCGGATTGATTGAGTAAATGGAAGCTAACACAAAATATGCCTCGAACCTAGTTTTTAGGAGACCAAAGTATTAGGGGAGAGGCGCTCTAGGCTACATTAGTTGTAGTAAGAAAATAAGAAAAAAGAAATTAAAGGTATAATGATAGGCAAAGAGGCTAAATATTTGGTTTCATGATTATATAATGATTTGTTTAGAAAACCAAAAAATAGAATAAAAATTAGATGAACTAATGTATACTTTCATTAAATAGAAGAATATAAAATAATTCACAAGCTTTTCTACATATTGTTAATGGACATTTGAAGAAATTCATAGAAAGAAAACTATAATAACAATAAACTATATCAAATACTTAGGCATCAACTTATGAAGAAATACATTAAGACTCATAAATGTCAAATAGAGGGTAAACTGTGGGGGGCAGCTAGGTGGCTCAGTGGATAAAGCGCCAGCCCTGGATTCAGGAGGACCTGAGTTCAAATCCAGCCTCAGACACTTGACACTTACTAGCTGTGTGATCCTGGGCAAGTCATTTAACCCTCATTGTTGCCCCGAAAAAAAGAAAGAAAGAAAGAGTAAACTGTAAAAGTTTAAAACTGGTCCAAGACTTTTGGGATACCCTACATAAAACAATTTGAATGGAAAAATTGGAAATCTATTCAATGTGCATTGATTCTGCCAACAAATACTAACCATTTACAGATATCATGCAGTACCAATCCAAATGCCAATGGGATATTCCATAGAATGACAGAATAATAGCATTTATATAGAATAACTAGTAGGGCATAACATAAATAGAAATTATGAAAAGACTTTAAAACAATAATTATTGAAACTAATAGATTAAAAATTGTTAATCATAGAAAGAGGTAGAAAGGGCCTCAATAAGGTCCCTGTAGTCTAACCATCTCATTTTTAAAAAAAGTATTCTATTATTTTCCAGTTACATGTAAGGATAGTTTTCAACATTTGTTTTCATAGGATTTTTAGTTCCAATTTTTTTCCCCACCCTCCCTTCCCTCCCTCCTCCCCAAGATAGAAAGAAATCTGATATGGTTTATATATGTACAATCACATTAAACAGATTTCTGCATTAGTCATATTGTGAAAGAAGAATCAGAGCCCAAGGGAAAAACCTCACAAAAGAAGGGGGAGAAAACGGTCCAAAAGCAGAAATAGTATGGTTCAACCTGCATTCATAATCCACAGTTCTTTTTTCTGGATGTTGAGAACTTTTCCTATCATGAGTTCTTTGAAATTGTTTTGGATCATTGCACTGCTGAGAAGAGCCAAGTCTATCACCATTATTCATCACACAATGTTGCTGTTACCATGTACAATGTTCTCCTGGTTCCACTCCTCTCAGTCAGCATCAGTTAATGTAAATCCTTCTAGCTAACCATCTCATTTTATGGAAGTAAAGTATTATAGAAGTAGGGGTCAGGAGATATCAAGTGACCTGACCAAGATAAATGAATTGCTATTCCAATTGCATATCATAGATTAGACCATATTCTTCATTCACTTTTTTTTCCCCCTGTGTGGATAATTTAGACACAATCTTTTGAGTGAATCTGGATCTTATCTAGAAGACTTTGCAAAATTCTGGTGTATCTGGAGAAACTTAACATCCAAGAGTTCATCTTTGAATTGGAGTTAGCACTAGTATTAGTGAACACTTTTACAGAGCATACATGTCTCCTTGTTTTTATGCTTCATCTGATATCACATCCTATGAGGGTTATTGTAGGGCAGCACGGTATAGAGAAAAGCATGCTGGATTTGGATTCCTCCTGACTGCAGGGCTGGTGTTCTATCCACTGTGCCACCTAGCTGCCCCCCAAAAGAACACTTTTGGAAAAAAACCATAGTAGTATTTTATAGAATCACTGAAATAAAATGTACTTTCAGGTCCTATTTTTATAATGTTTTTCCATGAATAGTGGATTCATCACCAAATGATGACTGAGCCAACTGATGATGAGATTCTTTGTATCTAGCCTGGTCCTCAGAAAGCTGGTCTTTTTTGCCAGGACCATATTTGAAGCTTTTCCAGCATGAGGGAATTTGCCAATAATTGTGGCATAGCCTTTGAGAATCTTGATTCATTATCTTATAAAATTTGTCTACAGATAAGAGAGTCAGCATGCATGTTGGCAATTACTGATGTTCTCTTAGTCACCTTTTTGTTGTATTTATTAATTCCAAGATTTCCCACCCACTATGAATTTGGTATATTTCCCTCCCTTAGATACCATGTATGTCTCAGTGCTCTCAATGCCCTCACAATTGTTTCACCTCCAGTGTGGACCTCCTTGATATACATATCCCTTTAGTATAGACTCCAATCCAGATATTTTCCCTATCTTTGTTCTCTTTAGCATCACTTCTACTTCTTCTATAGGCACAACCGGGACTGTGAAGTTGAGATGCACCTGTGGTGTTTTCATGGACTCTGATGAAGAAAAGTTTATTAAAGTAATTTGTGCAAATACTCTCCTTTTTTCTCCTATTCGCAGCCCTCCTTCCATTTTCATCCTTGAATGCCCTTGGGATCACTTTACTTAGTTGAGTATCTTGCCAAGTTTTCTTCGAATTGGTTTTACCCTCAACTGCTTCTTTCTACTTTTAGAGACAATACTACTCATAATCATCCTTAATCCTTTGTAAAACTTTATAAATGAGTTAATATTCTAACCTGGTATTGCCTTTGGCATTCTGCTTATGTTTGGCGAGTGAGTCAGGTGTTCACTGAGTACAGTGCCTTGTGCACTTATTTGGTCTTCTCATATCAATTAACTTATATTGGTTAAACTTCTGGATAAAATTATTATAGTCAGGGTTAATGTCTAGAAGGATGGTGGTGCCAATTTCTGTTATCCATTTCCCATTTTTGGTTTTCAATTACTTATTTAAATAGTTCAGTTTTACTGCATAACAGTGATAGTGGCAGAGTGGTGGGAAAGAGGGCAAAGGATGCTAGGACTCATACAACTTTTAGAACATTAATAAACTTTAATTTGGGGGCGGCTAGGTGGCACAGTGGATAAAGCACCGGCCCTGGATTCAGGAGTTCCTGAGTTCAAATCCGGCCTCAGACACTTGACACTTACTAGCTGTGTGACCCTGGGCAAGTCACGTAACCCCATTGCCCCGTAAAAAAAAAAAAAAAAAGAATAAACTTTAATTTGACTGTTGGTACCCTAAATGTGAAGTGCTTTCCTGAGAACCAATGGGTGGACATACTGCTAGAGGAAGTGAATCATATGAACCTTTACATTCTTTCTATAAACAAAACCAAAAGAAGAAGGAAGTTGTAGCTAAATGGAAGCATAACTCACAGGCAACCTTTGGAGAAGAAGAGAGAAATAGCAGAGTGGGCTTCACATAACCAAAGGCCACAGGAAACATTATTTTATGTAGTATTTGGTCATCGCACACTGCAGTACTAATGATGAACATTTACAAAAAGACCACCCTGGAAATAATTGGAGCTTATGAATCAACATGAGTTGCCAAGGATGAAGAGAAATTCTATAAATAACTTGACTCTTGTTGTTCAGTTGCTTTTGTGTCTGAATCCCTATGACATCATTTGGGGCTTTCTTGGTAGAGATACTGGAGTGTTTTGCCATTTCCTTCCCCAGCTCATTTTACAGATGAGGAAACTGAAGGAAATAGCATTAAGTGACTTGCTCAAGGTCACATAGCTAGTCAGTATATGAGGTCAGATTTGAAGTTGGGAAAATGAGTTTTCCTGACAAGATCCTATAAGCCAAATCATCATATGCTCTGATTTATGGTGCCTTTAATGCGAAAGTGAGGAAAAACTGAGAATGGGGAAAAGTATATGGAAAAACATGGTTTAGTAAGAAGGAATGTGGGGGCAGCTAGGTGGCACAGTGGATAAGGCACTGGCCCTGGATTCAGAAGGACCTAAGTTGAAATATGGTCTCAGACACTTGATACTAGCTGTGTGACCCTGGGCAAGTCACTTAACTATCATTGCCCTACAAAAAAAAAAAAAGAAGGAATGAGAGAGGCCTAAGACTTGTGTACTTAGAAGCCTCATGTCTCTATAACATGAATATTATTGAGGACTAGCTGAGCAAATATTGGTAAATGAATGTGATGGAATATTATTATTGAAAAAAAGGCAAATATTAGAAATACCAGTGGGGCCTCTAGGTAATTTAGTGGATAGAATGCTAGACTTAGAGTCATTAAGACTCATCCTCTTGAGTTCAAATCTAGTCTCAGACACCTACTATCTGTGTGACCCTGCACAAGTCACTTGACCCTATTTGCCTCAGTTTCATCATCCTGAAAATGAGCTGGAGAAGGAAATGGCAAACCACCCAGTATATTTGCCAAGAAAACCCCAAATGGCATCACAATGAGTTGGACACAACTGAATTGACTGAACAACAAAAATACTAAAAATATTGAAAAGCACAGAGTGAGAAAGCAGAAGCAAAATGACAACATACCAATTGTAACTATATAAATAATCATACTAGCAACAAAATCTTGAAAAATACACTGAAGAAAAATGTTCTTGAGGATATATAGAAATGAATAGGATGACTTTTTTTACTAGATTGTCAAATTTAATATCTCATTAAAATGAACTATTAAGTAATTGATCTTTATGGTTTAATGTAAAATTTAAAAATTCTTGTTTACATTTGTTTGAATATTTATTGATGATCACTAGCTTCATAATTACAATAATAACAAATACAATAAGCTATAGGCTAGTGAACTTGGCTTTGATTATTGAGAAATTTTTGGACAGTGAGAAATAGTTTACATTTCTCTTTCACTTTATAGTTGCATACAATAGCTGATTTGCTCTTGTATGTTAAGTACTAAAGTTATCATTATCCCCACATTGCAGAAAAAGAAACTGAGGCTCAAAGAGGTTGTGTCACTCGTTCATGTCATAGTATCAGTACTAGGATTCAAATGTAGGTCTCTACTGACCTAAAGTCCTGCATGCTTTTCACTCTACTGTCTTGCTTCTATACTTTATACTCTTATAAAATGGTACCAGTATTCTAGGAATACTTTGCAAATACTTAGGAAGGGAAACAATGAACACTATGAGGGTGAATGGTAGACGGTAGATCCAAAGAATGTTTTATTCCCAGGATGTCTGGATTTCAAGAAGTCATGTGACAATTGATCATCATACCTTTGTATAAAAGGTGAGACATAGATTGTATTACAGGACAATTAGGTAGCTCCAGAACTGGTTGGATTGAAGGGATCCACAGAATACAGATGCTAATGACCCATCCCCTGAGCAGAAGCTGCTGCTCCTGGCTTTCCCTGTATCTTTGAAGGAGGACTTTTATGGAAGACTCTAATCCAATCATATTCATGTTATAGAGACATGAATCTATGGCCATTCTTAGTCCTACTAAAGAGTAGGCCCAGAAAGAATAGTTTATTGATATTTAAGGGTGATAAATGTAAAGTCCTATACTTGAATTAAAGAGATAGATAGACAGATAGATAGAAAACATGGGAAGGCGATAGGAAGTCATATGATAAGGACTATGAAGTTCAAATGATAAGGATCTGGTAGTTTCAGTGAACTGTAAGGCCAGTATGAGGGGACAGCATGATGGGAAAGTCAAAAAAAGCAAATGTGATTTCAGTATACACTAACAGAAGCTGTATAAAAGGAGTTGATAATTCTATTACAATCAGACTTGGCCAGACCACACTGCAAGTGTTATGCAGTATATTATAAAAAGGACTGTTGATGCTTCATAAAATTGATACAGAGGAAGACCACCAGGATTTTGAGGGGAATCAAAACCACGTCCTATGGAGGTGGGTTAAAGGAAGGAATTAGAGACATTTAGTCTGAATAAGAGAAAACACAGAATGGCTATTTTGAAATATTTTAAGAGTTTTCATGTAGAAGGGACTCAATGAAGGTCTCCACTTGGTTCTGCAGAGCAGAACTAAGACCACATAGAAGGAATCTGAAGGAAAGCAGATTTCAACTTAATATCAGTGTCACAAAGCTTGACTTCTGAGAGACTTACTGTTGCTCACATATACAGAACAAAGATGGGCGTTTGGAATACAAGACTGAGGTGGTAGGCGAAATCTTGGTCTGGCTCCACCTAGGAGATTTTGCTATTGTGGTTCCCCTGCCCCTTCACTTGCAGAGATGACCCAGGGGATCATCCGGAAGGTTCAGAAAAACTATAGATGCATAAATCCAGACAGATTTTAGCCACCTGCTGAAAAGTAGTGATTTTGAAGGTGTATGGAATGGTGATGAAGAACTGATAATGTTAAAGGGAACCATTTGATACTTCCAGAAAAAGGCTTGGGACAGAAATGTTGCTTCTGGTGAGCAGGAAGAAGCAGAGGTTTAAAGACAGACTAAATATTGCTGGGCTGTACTTATAGGTTTGGTTGTTCTGTGTTTAAAAAGAGTTTGTGATCTTCTAGAAGCAAATATGCTCCTCCTGGAGAGAAAAACTAAACACACAGCTTCAAGATTCTAGGAACTAATAGATTCACCTGTCATTCATCAAAAAGCAGTTGAGTCCGGGGCAGCTAGATGGCGCAGTGGATAGAGCACTGGCCCTGGAGTCAGGAGTACCTGAGTTCAAATCCGGCCTCAGACACTTAACACTTACTAGCTGTGTGACCCTGGGCAAGTCACTTAACCCCAATTGCCTCACTAAAAAAAAAAAAAAATTAAAAAAAAAAAAAAAGCAGTTGAGTGACTTTCCTGGTCTGATGACTGGGTGTATGTTTGTTTTGGTTTTGTTTTGGTTTTTTGCAGGGCAATGAGGGTTAAGTGACTTGCCCAGGGTCACACAGCTAGTAAGTGTCAAGTATCTGAGGCCGGATTTGAACTCAGGTACTCCTGAATCCCGGGCCGGTGCTTTACCACTGCGCCATCTAGCTGCCCCAATGACTGGGTGTATGAAAGACGCAGACCTCACTTATCCTATGAAATAACACCTCATCTGAGTTCATCTTATACCCGAAGCCTAGAAGCTAATAACAGCAAGTTTTGTAAGCACATGACCAAAGAGCATCACCTTATAGCAACCATGATACCAATGGAGCACCACCCTGCAGAGTATATGACTAGCTCAGCATCAGAAGACAGCATTATCAGCCCTGCATCAATGGAATCATAAGAAGCCTTTACATAGCTCTGGTCACATGTGTTCCCTATGAGCCCTTTCACAGATATATCTTAGCCACAAATGTTCCCTATGTGGACATGCCCTCATGCATGTGTCCCCCATGTACATGGCTTAGTCACACATTTTCCTCATGTATATCCCCTAAATATGTCTGTCCACTCTTTCCAGTGATGGTATGCATATCTGTGGGAAAGTGTGCCCTGATTTTATGGGGGAAATGTTCTGTTGCTACTTTTCTTACTAAGCTATTACAGCAAATAGTCTTTGATTTAAACCAACTCTATTCTCTTGTCAGTAGCTTGGCAGACGCCATGTCTTAGGACAAGGACCAGACAATTGGGACTAAGTAGAAGGAGGATGGTTGGGGGTCTCTAACAATCACAGAAACTTCCCCTTGCTACTTACTTGGGCAGCCCTGGTAAGAACAGATCTTAATGTCCTGGCCTTCAAAATCCTTGAGAGGACTAGGATAGGGAGATGTAAGGGCTTTGGTTAGACACCCTAACCCCACGCCAGTCCTCTGCTATTATTTACCTGAAGTGTGGAGACTTTGAAAGCTCCACATTTCTTTGCAATGGCTAGATTTTGTGGGGAGGACCTTTCCTGACCCGCCCCTGCCACCCCTGCACCTTAACCCCCAAGAGAGACTGGAACAGGAGAAGAACCTACTAGTTTACAGGGTGTGTTGTCTGAATTCCGAGGCAAAGGCCTCAAGATCTTGTGGGGAGCGGGCATGAGGCATAAAGCATACTTCAAATCATTATTCAGGTCCACCACTGTATATGGACTTGGGGTGAGGACCCTCAGGCCATGTTTAGAGCAGCGAGAGAAGCATAAAGCATTCTCCTCTTGACTAGGCTTCAGTTCCACAACACGAAGGAATGAGGTTGTCTGGTCAAACATTTTCCCCACATCTTTACTATGGAAAAGGAAAGGAAAAGAATGGGGAAAATAGAGATAGAAAGGGGAGGGGTGGTATAAACAAAAATAAATTGCCATTTCAGATAAAATAGTCTAAGTAATTGCTTCATATAATCATTTAAGGAGAAAAAAATAATTTTGAAACACAAAGCTAATATCTAGGCTAGGTCTTGTTATTCACTCTTCTATTTTTATTTCTTAAAAATTAAGGGAGCATATATTTTGGGGGTTGTTATATGTTATAATACAATGATTTTGGAGTCTTGGGCAAAAGTTATAGTAATTCAAACTTCAGAGTCATTGGTAATTATCAATGAGAGTGCAGGAAGGTAGCAACTACTCCTGGCTAATATTTTTCAAGAGAGTCTAACTTTAGGTTGAAATTGTTTCTTAAGAATCTGTTTACACAAACAAACTAGTTTTTTGGGAAAAAACCTAGTTCCATTCAATTAACATTTTTTGTGCTGGGCAATGAGGGGTAAGTGACTTGCCCAGGGTCACACAGCTAGTAAGTGTCAAGTGTCTGAGGCTGGATTTGAACTCAGGTCCTCCTGAATCCAGGGCTGGTGCTTTATCCACTGCACCACCTAGCTGCCCCCTCAGTTAACATTTTTTAAAAGTGAATTTGGTTCTAAAAAAATTCTTGCTTTCAAAATAATCACCTAATTTAATTTTAAAACAAAACAAAACTGCTCTATGTGTATAGATACATCTTTACCATGCTAAGATATCCAAAGTATTATTTTTTTTAATCAAGATCTACTTTGTTAAAAAAAAATAAACAAATCAAACCCAAGTTTGTTCTTTCATTTGTATTTAGGTCAAATATCCATTATATTTGGAGGGGCAAAGCCCATGAACTAGATATTAAACGGCTCATTGGATTCAATCAGTTGTTTCCAAAATAATTGATAGGACCAAATTTAACCTATATGAATTTATTTATTTTGTTAGCCAAACATAAGGTGAAGAAATATTTTAACTTCAACACAAAGGTTAGCTTGTAGAATACTTTTAGGTGTTTATATATCATGATCACCAGTTACTGAGCAGCCACAGACAACAAAACTCTTCAGTGGATTTTTGGGACAGAGTTTTGGTAAATGTTTCATGCAATGTGCCTTTGATCCTCAAAGAACTTTTAATATAGTGGGGTGATAAGATGGGCAAACATAATTTTAAAAACACACGCACACATACACACAGAGTTCATATTTAATATGTTATAGCTCCAACACAGATATTTAGTTTTTAGCTGTGACATTCACCTAGAATTTATACACAATATATTAAATAAGCATACAAAAATGAAGGTCAGATGAGTGTCATTGTATGATGATTGGTGATTCTGGTTATAGCATTAAAAAGATTTCTAAGCTGAATGAGCGTAGAATAGTATTGGGAAGGGGCAAGACTGGATATGGCAATACAGGATATTAATAGCAATAAAATATTCTTCATATGTTGAAATATGAATTTTTGGATACCTGAAATGATAAGTAGGTCTTTAAAAACCTTTCATTTGATTTACCACTTTAATGTCAATTTCAAATGTATCTAATAATATGACAATCCTACACATTTTCTGACTCCAGCTTAATTGCTTAAAGTTACCCAACTAATTAGTAGTGGAAATGAAGTTTAGAACCTAGGTTTCCTGACTATCAGATAGTCATAGGGTAGAGGAATAAAATATTTAAAAATATTTATATTTTATAACTTCACATTTATTTTTTTTCTGATTTTTTATTGAATTTAGTGAGGGAAAACACCACTTCTAGTCTTAGGTGTAGAAGTCAGAAGACTATAAAAGGGTTATTTTTGGCAATCCTATTGAGAAATAAAAATTGATGCTATTTTCAAAAAAATCATAGCATCTTTGTCAATGCTGAGGGCTTGTCACCCATTGGGAAAATATATCCTAATCATCTGAATATGAATTTAGGTTAGATCATTGCCTACCATGTTTTATTACTCATCTCACATCCAGATTTTAAGTGACCACATAGGCCTAACTACACTGGTTTTACTCACTTATCCCTTCATCAGGGGAATTGAATTTGAAATACTCAATGTAAAATCATCTGGCACAGTACCTGGAGAATATCACATTTATACAAAGGAAAAATCTTCAATTAATTCATAGAATCATAAATTCTTAGAGTTGGAAGGGATTCTTGAGATAGCACATAATCTAAACCCCTACCCAATGCAAAAATTACCTCCACAACAGAAGACAACAAATGATAATCTAGTCTCTGCTTGAATACCTCCAGTGATATTACTATCTGGTGAGACTTACTTTCTGAGGAAGCAGCTCATCCCATTTTCAGACAGATCTAATTATTTGAAAGTTCTCCTTTATACTGAGCCAAAATCTGTCTGCTTGTAAGTTTTATCTACTGTTCATAGTTGGAGCTACATAGAACAGACTCAACTTCACCAACCTTTATATGAATTTAAAGCAGTATCCAGATGACTGGAAGTCCTACGATACTTTGTACTTGTCCACCACATCTGCAGCATTGGATTATTACAGTCGAAGGGGACATCGACACACATGAAAGCAGTTAGAGAATAATGGTGAAGTAGTACTGGGTGCTGGAAACCATCTCAGATGAGAAATGGCTAAAAATGCTTGAGGTGCTTGGCTTGGAGAGAAGAAGACTAAGACTAAGAAGACTAAGTAGGTTTGTCTTAAAACCAATGGGTTGCCATATAGTAGAAGACAGGTTCTATATAGTCACTCCAAGGCAGACATAGAATCAATGTGTAGAAATTAACAATGAGGCAGATTTCAGCCCAACATAACAAAGCTAACTGTACTACATTTACTGTGCGTTTGTGAGCTCTCTATTACTAATTACAACAGTTATTATGCTTTGGTGAGCTCCCTATCACTGATGTTATTTAATCAGGAGCTAGAATACCACCTATCATGAGGACTATAGAAGGGATTCTTATACTGGTAGGCATTTGGACTAGATAGTTGCTAAAGTCTCTTGCACCTCCCACAGTCTATGATTTTAAGCTTTTCTCCTTTTTTGGAAAAGTCAAGAGCTAGGGAGTAAAGTAGAAACTTTGTATTTTGGCCATTTTTATAAAAAGATCTTCATATTATCTATTTCTACTCATCTTTTAAATTAAATAGAAAACTAGAACTAGAGAAAATAATTTTAAATGAAGTTAGAAAATGCGTTTCTATAGTATTTTTGGTTATCAATTATGAAAATATATCCAACATACATAGGAACCTCACAAAAAGACAAGAATTATTAAATAAATAAATGGCCAAATGAATATGAAAAACATTGATTTTAGGAAAACCTACAATTAGCAACAAGTAAATGAAAGATTACTTCAAATCACTAATAAAAAGAGAAATTTAAAGTAAAAAAAGTCCAAATTTTTATTCCCCACTGAGAAAATTGGAAAAGATGATAAATGAGAGAAATGTACTCTTTGAGGGATTTCAGGAAGATAGGTACACTAAAACAACTGGTAGAGTTGTGAATTGGTGCAACCACTTTGGAAAACAATTTAGAATTATGTAAGAAAATCAGTAAACTATTGATACCCTCTGATCCAAAGATTCTACTTGATTACTTTTACTCTAAATATGGAATCCTTCACAGATGACCAATGGATGAAATGAATTATATCAATCTTGAAAATCCCATTGTAATGAAAACCAGAAAACAGAAGGAAACCATAGGTAAAAAGGATGGTGTTTCAGAGGTCTTTCTTGGAAAAATAAAGGATTTGGTGGTGGGGTTGGTTTTATCAAATATCCAGAGGCAACAAGAAATATTATGTCATGGACTATTTAATCATCTTCTACTACAGTACTCATGATAGTATTTGTAAAATAATAATGAAAGGAATTGCAACTTCTGAATCAACGTTGGTTGCTGAGCATAAATGGCTATTGAAATTCTATCAAGAAATCAATAAGCCCTTCTAAATGAAATCATTATGCACTTTGATACTTTGTGACCTCAGTGTAAAGGTGGGAATAGGTAAGGAGAGTGAAAAATATAGTAGAAAGCATGGATCCAGAAAAGAGAATGAAAAGAGACCAAAATTTGCAATGGGCTGAGCAGTGTGGATAAAGCACTGATCAATACTCAATTGTTATTTGGCCCTGACATATCATTCAACTACTGTCAGTCTCATGTTCCTCATTTGGAAAATGGGGGATAATAATAGCACCTAACTCACAGAATTGTTGTGAAGATAAAATGAGAGGGTATTTATAAGGCATTTTGCAAACTTTAAAGCACTATATAAATATTAGCTATTGATAAGGATGATGTATTGTTCTCTGTTGTAAGTTATGTGTCTAGTCTAGATTTTACTCACAGGGAAGCATGAATAGATATCTCTAGAGTTTCCTTTGCCCATGCTTCTCCAAGAGATTGATTTCTGCTAGTAAGGAATGCAGGACATTGGGGCCTGAGGCTGGCCACTTTGCTCTTCTCAGAGGAAGGGTGTTGGCTAGAATTTTATCTATCTGCCTCTATAAATATTATTAGTCTTCAGGGGAAATAATTTTTAGGTTCAAGCTGAGCTCCTGATTGCTAACCTTTAATGGGGAAGAAGTGCTTCAAGCTATATTAGAAGGATAGGAAAGTAGAAACACAATACAAATCGTCTTAAATCTAAGCTTAGTCTATATTCCTTATAAAAAAACTCACCAAAACCGAAGGCCACCTTTGGAGAGAGAGAGAGAGAGACCGTCTGTGCAGCGCAGTCAGGAGACCAGCAGAGCAGGAAAAAACTCCACTTCCGTTCTCTCCTTGTCTTTTAAGCTCGCACCCCGGAAGTCGAGTGCGTAGCAGGCAGTCTGACGTGCGCAGCAGGCGGACTGTTGGTCTCCTCCCCAAAAGGGTGGTCCTTCAAAAACTGGCGTCTTTCAGTTATCCTAACCGACTGTTAAAAAACTTCCATATTTTTTTACCACAATATCTACTCCCAACTAACTGCCAGTTCCTCAAAGAATACCCTTAGCAAAGAGCAAATAAATCCATTTATCTAAGCCAATAATAAACAGGAAACAGAGAAATCAAAGAGTCCCATTGGATATACCAGACAATACACAAAGTAAATGAGCTGTGACACAGGGAGCAAGATATCTGGAAGTCAGAAAACCAAACTTTCTCTTGTCCCTTAAGCTCTTGCCAACTCTGTTCCTTACCCAAGCTCAAGCATTGAGTAATCAATTAAAACCAATTAAAAGAATTTTATGAAAATGGGTTTTGAGCTCCAGGTTAATAATTGTTAGTGTAGAGTATATAGAAGTTGCATATCTTTACATCATGAACACTGTTTTTGAGAAAAGAATCAGTGTGCTACACCAAAAAAGTCACAAAAAGGAGAAATTGATTTAAAGGACAGGAAAAGACTTGCAGTTGATGTGGGAATAATTCATGAATCAGTTGTTTATACATAGCCACTTTTGGATTTCAATTGGGAATTTGAAATGTATCCAAATTAGTAAAAAGCTAGAAGAATGAGAAAAAAAACATGGTGTGCAATCACATCCTAGTTGGGAACTATTTAAGCAAGTGCCTGAAATTGAGGAGCATTATCAAGCAGGGGGAGTTGGTAGCCAAAACAATATTAGTATAAAAGTCATTTGCAAAATCTTACAAAGAATAATAATGGATGATTATGGGCAGTATAGCTTCATGAAGCAGTGAAGAGCCAACTAAGCAAAGCCATGGCGGGGGTATTCAAAGGTAAAGATGGGAAGAGATTGACAAACAAAAGAAAAATAAAGAAAAAAAGAGGTGTAGAGATTTTTATAACCAAATATTTTCACCATCAAGAAAACTAAAGCAACCACACTTTGGACTCTAATGTTACCATATCAGATATGTCAATAGGTAAGTTAGTAAGCAAGCATTTATTAAATCCTCACTAAGTACTGAGCAATCTGCTAAGCACTAGGGATACAGAGAAAGACAAAAACTGTCCTTGCCTTCAATGACTCCACATTCTAAAGAGGGAAACAAACATGGAAATAATTAGGTACATACCAGACACATGCTAAAGGTCACCTCAGAGAGAAAGGCACAAGCAGCTGGGGGAAGGGGGAAAGGCCTACAGAAGGTGACATCCCTCTTCACCTGGGGAAATTCTCTTCTCTACTTGGGCATAACCTTTATAAGCTATTTCATTTAACTATCTTTTTTTGGGGAGGGCAGGGCAATAAGGGTTAAGTGGCTTTCCCGGGGTTACACAGCTAGTAAGTGTCAAGTATCTGAGGCTAGATTTGAACTCAGGTCCTCCCGAATCCAGGGCCAGTTGTTTTATCCACTGCGCCACCTAACTGCCCCTAAATATCATTTTTAAGAGTGTTTGGCAGAACCAGAAGAACATTGTACACAGTATCATCAACATTGAGTGTTGACCTACTGTGACGGACTATATTCTTCTCACCAATGCAATGGTACAGAAGAGTTCCAGGGAACTCATGATAGAAGAGGATCTCCAAATCCAAGAAAAAAAAGAAAGAAAGAACTGTGGAGTATAAATGCTGATTGAACCATATTATTTCTTTTGTTTTGGGTGCTGTTGTTTTTTTTTCTATTTTGAGGTTTTGCATCACTGCTCTGATTCTTTCTCTTGTAACAGGATTAATGCAGAAATAGGATTAATGTTATTATGTGTATATATATATGTGTGTGTATATATATATATCTATATGTATATGCATAGAGATATATAGATATAACCTATATCAGATTACCTGCTGTCTAGGGGAGGGGGGGAGGGAGGGGAGGGAGGGAGAAAAATCTGAAATTGTAAAGCATGTATAAACAAAAGTTGAGAACTATCTTTACATGTAACGGAAAAAATAAAATACCTCATATATTAAAAAAAAAAAGAGTGTTTGGAAAGTATTAGGGAATAGCTAGGTGGCATGGTGGATAGAACACTGGGTCTGGAGTCTGAAAGACTCGAGTTCAAATCCAGGATCAGATATCTACTAGCTGTGTGACCCTGGGCAAGTCACTTAACCCTGTCTGCCTCAGTTTCCTTATCTGTAAAATGAGCTGGAAAAGGAAGTGGCAAATCACTCAGAACCTCAAAAGGGGTCAGGAAGAGTCAGACATAAACAAAAAGAAGAACTTAGATGGAGCAGAGTATGGAGCAATACTAGAACTGATTCAGCGCTGGGCTCCCTCAAATTGTCACCAATGTCTAGACTCATTGCTAGCCTAGAGAGGGGGCTTAAGAAGAGGGCTGCTGGGATTGGTCCTTGGCTAGTTGCTGTTTAACAGCTTCATCAGGGACTTGGATGTAAGCTAAGATGTCATGGTCATCAAATTTGCATATCCAGTCCAATTTAACAAGTATTTGTTAATTGCTGAATAAGCATTAATTAAACATTTACTACATGTTAAATGTTGTTGAAAGCATTGTGGATACAAATACAAGAGTGAAGACAATCTTGGTTCTTATTAAGCTTACATGCTAATAGGGAGAGATAACATGGATAGGGGTAGTGGTGGCCAGTGAGATGTATGGGGCTATAGGGAAGTAGGTTGATAATCCCTTGTCCTTAACAATGACAGTCTTGGTGAAAGAACTGAAAAGTAGGGAGGGAGGGGCTGCAACAAGGCTGAAAAGTGCCCCCACAGTGGAAAGAAGATGTAGAGCAGAGATAGGGCCAGCCTAGATAGGCCAATACTAGGCACTAATTCCTCAGGACAGCAGAAAGCCCCAGGCCCCAGGGAATTCCAAAGTTGAGAGGACTATGTCCTTAAGGATCTTGTCTCTGGTGAGCTAGCAAGACAGTTAGCAAGACCGACAGGGGATAAAAGCATCCGTTAAGTGCTAAACACAGTGGTAGATACTAGGGATACATAGACAAAAATGAAAACAGCCTTCAAGGACCTCACCTTCTGCTGTGGTTGGGGCAAGAAAATAAGATGTCAACAGGTAAATAAATATTGAATATAAACAATATCAATACAATATAATGAGGGTACCAACAATGCCTCTTATAGCAGTTAAATCTTGACAGGAGCAAGGGGCTCCAAGAGGTGGGGGTGAGGAGGCAAAATAGCCTGGGAAGCAGAGTGAAAGCAGAAGATAGAATGTTGTGCATATGGAACACTGAGGAGGTCAATGTGCTTGGAATGCAGAGTATGTGGAAGGGGGATGGGAGGAAGTAATGTGTAAGAGGGGCAGCTAGGTGGCACAGTGAACAGAGCACAGGGCCTTGAGTGAAGAAGACTTGAGTTCAAATATGACCCTCATACACTCACTAGCTGTGTGACCCTGGGCAAGTCACTTAACCCTGTTTGCCTCAGTTTCATCATCTGCAAAATGAGCTAAAAAAGGAAATGGCAAACTACTCTAATATCTCTACCAAGAAAACACCAAATTAGGTCACAAAGAGTTGGGCACAGCTGAACAACAACAACAACAAAAATATGTATAATAAGCATGGAAATAGAGTCTGGAACCAGATTGTGTAGAGCTTTCAATGCCAAGCAGAAGTGTTCATGTTTTAAACTAAAGGCCAATTGGGAGCCAGTGAAGCCTCTGGAGCAAGGGAGTGATATTGTCAGACCTGTGCTTTAGGAATATTACTTTGGTAGCTCTGTGGGTGATGAACTGGAGAAGGGAAGAGTGATGGATATAGGGAGACAAAAGGCTATTGTAATAGTCACTCTTGTGTGAGGGATGATAAAGGCCTGAATTTAGATGGTGACCTTGATAGTGGAGAGAAAAGTATGGATGTAGTTGCACACCTAGATGCCTGGAAGAATGGTAGTGTTCTTAACAGAAATATGACTATTACAAGGAAGGGTGTATTTAAGGGGAAAGATGATGAGTTCCATTTTGCATATGTTGAATTTTAGTTATCTCTCAAGGCCCTGATGCCCTCCCCCTCCCAGCTCTGGGAGCTTCGGTGGTGGGACCCGCCCAACTGAGAGGGAGTCAGGCAGTGGCGTCTGTGGCCCTCTCCTCCAAGAGAAGAGCGAGCAAGCCGAGCTTCTTGCGTTCCTTCAAAGGAAGGGTCAAGGGGGGAGAACTGACACTAGAAGGCGGTTTTTGGTGGGCCCCGCTGGCATGGGATTCCTTCTCTCTCCTGCCTTTTTTTTGCTGCTGCTGCTGCTCCTCTTTGGCTTCCGTCTCCTCCTCCTCCTCCTTCATTGTGGTTCCAAAGGTTTGTCATGCCGGGGTGGGAGTGGGGATAAGCTCCCACTCTCTATAAAATGCTCCAATGGAGTGCATCTCAAATAGCCTCTGACAACCGAAGCCCAACTCCTGGCCTTCTCGTGGCAGAACTGTTTCCACTAACAGGAGAAGGGGTGAAGGTGAGTCACTGGCACCTTAAAACCAGTCACTTTGGGCAGGTGGGGCTCATCAGCCTTGGCAGGCAAGCTGCCATGGGGAAGCAAACCCTGATTTTAAACCTCTGCTGCCTTGTGGCTATACCCATATATGGGAACGGCTTCGGGAGTTAACCCCGAGGAAAAATCAGGAGTTGGAGTCCCTTAAGCAGTTGGATGTTGGACATCACATCCCTCTGGCAACTCCTGCAGCGGCACTGGTGCCAAACTATATTGGCTCTGCCTCTCCTTTGTATCCACCAATGTCTCAGAGAGGGAAAACCTGTTGCATGGGCAACAGCTTGTTTTCCATATTGATCCGGCCAGGCCAGCGCCCTGGAGAGGACACTCCAGCTACTCCTCATGGGGTAGATACAACATGGGATGCGCCAGTTACCAGTTATAAGTCATTCAGGAGCTGAGGCTCCCGTATCGGACTGCACAGCCACACTGTTGCTCGTGGCTCTTCAAGGCGCTGATCCATGGTCGTCTGCGACTGGTGAAGCCTACTACTATCCAGGTGAGGATATCTAGCAGGTAGATGATATGGGATTCACAAGAGGGATGAGGGCAGAACACTTAAATCTTGGAACCATTTTCATAGAGATGATAATTCAACCATGAGACCTAATGAAATCACTAAGAATGACTAGAGAGAAGGACACAGACAGACAGAAAGGCAGAGAAAGAGACAGAGTCAGAGAAAGAACCGGGCCTAAGACATAGAGAATGAAAAAGGCTAAGAGATAGAAGTGTTAAGAAAACCTAGGGAAGAGATGGTATGTAGGAGAAGGGGGTTGACAATGGTGACAAGGGTTGCAAAGAGATCAAGAAGGATGATACCTGAGAAAAAAGTCACTGGATCTATTGACCTTTAAATCACTAGAGATCTTAGCACAGTTTTAGTCAAGTGGTGGAGTTGGAAGCCAGATTACAAAGGGATTCACAAAATGAGCCTAACACTCATCAGAATTGACTCAAAGACTTCAATCTCATCAGAATTGGCTCAAGGAGGGAATAACATACACAATTGGGTGGAGTAATCTCTCTAACCCTGCAGGAAAATAGGAGGGGAAGGGGATAAAGAGAGAGGGGCAAAAGAAGGAAAGGCAGATTGAGGGAGGGGACAGACAGAAGCAAATCCCTTTTGAAGAGGGATAGGATGAAAGAAGATGGATAATAGAATAAATATCATGGGGAAGGGAATAGAATGGAAGGGAAACAGTTAACAATAGTAATCATGAAAAAGAGAAAAGGGGGGAAATTGTACAAAAATATTTATAGGAACTCTTTGTGGTGGCTAAGAATTGAGAATCAAGGGAATGTCCATCAATTGAGGAATGATGGAAGAAGCTGTGGTATATGATTGTAGTGGAATGGTATTGTGCTATAGGAAACAACAAACAGGATGATCCCAGAAAAACCTGGAAAGACTCATGAACTAATGTATAGTGAAGTGAGCAGAACTGGGAGGACAATATGCATAGTGACAGCAGTATTCTTCAATGAGCAATTGTGAATGACTTAACTATTCTCAGCAATACAATGATCCAAGACAATCCCAAGGGACTGATGATGAAGCATACTATCCACCCCTATAGAAAGAACCGATAAAAAGAGCACTTGTGGATTGTACATATATAACCTGGTTGCTGTCTTGTGGAGGGGGAGGGAGGGGGAAAAATTTGGAATTCTAAATCTAATGAAAATGGGTGTTGAAAACTACCCTTGCATGTAACTGGAAAAATAAAATAAATGTTTGTTGCTAAAAAAAACCCCCAACCACAAAAACCCAAAAAACCAAAGGGATTCACAAGCTGTAGATGAGAAAGTGGAGGTGATGACGGGAGGAATATAGATGTTTTCTAAAAGTTAAGCTGTCAAGGTGAAGAGAACAATAGCTTAAAGAGATAGTAGGATCCAATCAAGGTTTTTTTTTTTTTTTTAAAGGATGAGAATTGGTCACATTTGTAGATAGCAAGGAGTCATTAGATAAGAAGATTGAAAATTAGGGAGAGGTTACAATGAGCTCCCACCGAAGAGAGGAGATCGGATTAAGAGCAAAATAGAGAGTTACTGTCTTGACATAGGGAAAGATCACTTCTTCCTCTGAGACTAGAGCAAAGGAGAGAGAACAGGGAATGACATGGAGGGGATTGAAGATATAGAATTGGTGACAACAAGGAGCTCACAATGGATGGCCTTAATTCCTTATGAAGTATAATTAAAGACCTCAGCTAAGAAGGAGGGGAAGAAAGTGGCGTAGAAGGCTTAAGAAAAGAAGTTTGGAGTAGACACTATGAGAAGGTGATAATCAATCAGGGAAGAATAAAAATATTAGTATGTAAATGAATACAAGTTGACATTAGATAACATAAATTTATAGTGAGCCTACTTAGTACAGTTGTGTAAAATCTTCTAGCAGGTTTCAGCAATATGGAAATAGGAGTAGGAAAGGAAATGATGGGAGTTATCTAGGGCTGTATTTTGGAAAGAGATGAGCACCATAATGTAAAAGAAAATAACTTTGTAAGGCTTCAGAATTCTGATTAATGCAATGACTCGGTGACCAATTATGACCTCAGAAGACTGATGATAAAGAATGCCTCTCATATGTAGGCAGATAGATGATGGGCTAGAGATACAGAATGAGATTTATATCTTCAGACATGGTCAATGTGCTCATTTGTTTTGCTTGACTATTCTTATTTATTAGGATATATATTGCTTCTATTGGTGGAATTAGAAGTGGTAGTAGAGAGTTATTGGGTAGTTACAGGGATGCAAAAAAGTAAGGAAGAAATGAACAAAAGAGCATCAATTAACATTTTAAAATATGCAGAATAGTTCAAAGGGGACAAATATCGGGATGATTTTGTTGCTACCTTCTTAAATTTAATAAACATTTTAAAAATTCAGAGTATATAACAAAAGTTCAGCTTCATCTACAATCATCTTTTTAGTTATTTATGTAGCAGCAGTTGGATTGAAGCACATCCCATGGAAAATGCATTGAGCTGCTCTGGCTGCTTGAAGGTTGCCATATGCAGCTCATTGCTGAAGGACTTGAATGCTTTGGGATAATATAGAGCAAAATCTGGCTGGTCCCTTGGTCCTCAAACCTTCAACACTAAAAGTAGAGAAGTCTGAGTCAGAGCATTGGCTACTTAGCTCCTAATCCAGGAAGTAGCTGCCCATTCAGTGAACTTTAAAAGAGTAACCCCACCCTCTAGATCTCTCTCTCTTCTCTTCAGATCTGCTGAGTATATCAGAATTGCTGAAACCAGCCCCTGGAGGGGTAGTGGACCTTGGTAGCATGATATCTGTGACTACATGGTAGCTAATGCAGGGACTCAGTTATATGCACTGAGTCTGGGCCCCCATCTGCCTTTTCTGCTTGCTCTGTTTCCTGAGCACAGGGGACCAAATGATGAAAATATGAGATGAATTATTTCCAGCCTTAGAAACAGCATCATGAGTTTGAGAGGGTGGAGTTCGTAGGTCCCTTGATTAGAGCTGACTTGCAGCAGAAGGAGCTTCTGTAGCAGGGAGGATGACCACCAGCTGGAAGATGAGTCCAACACCTGGCCTGGCTTGCCAAGGCAGGAACCTTGAAGGAATTATTTGGATAGTCTAGAGCCAAAATGAAGATGAAATGCCAATTCAACTATCCTGGAAAATGATTCATGCTTTATATTTTCAATATCAACCTCCTGGGACAGTATAGCAGTAATTTTAAGTTATTACTGCTGCTTGTTTAAGTTTTGTTAATGCATATGTGTGAGTTTCTTGTATAATCATATCTTTTATGTGGAGGACATAAGTAGCTGTCTTGTTTTATTGATTTATATTTTACACTGTGTACCTTTCTACCTCACCTTTTGGGGAGACCCTAGACACGAACTAAAGCAAAACCTAGCTTTAAATGATTTCTCCAGGGGTTTCAAGGTGAGGGTATAAAGAATCAAAGAGTATAAGACAAAAAGTCTGGGTCCTTTTCCCTAGAGGTCAGATTTCTCTAGAATTGAACCTGGTTCAATTGAGAAGGGTCCAGAGCTTGAGAGGGACATCTGACTAGAGAGGGAGAGGGCAGGCATCCCAGGCCCACCAGGTCTGGTGATGGTATTATTTGTATTGTTACATTTGTGTGCTGAAACATTAATATCTGTGAATGATTATGTTCACAACAACAATAAAAAAAAAAACCTGAGAAGAAAGGAATGAGTGGTGAAAGAACAAGTGAAGAAAGGAGGATAGTGAAAAGTTGAACTAATTAACTCTGAGGTCAAGATTTCAAAAGGAAACAAAGCCAGAGCAGTGGTGATGGCTTAGGAAAGCAGGCAAGTGGAATCAAGATTCAAATGTTGGCATCAATTTAAATGAAAGAGGTAAACATTAAGTCATGAATAGGTGTACAAAAATGCAAGCGCGAGTATAAGATGGGGAAGACATAGCTAGATAGGGTCATAGTTCTGAAGCTGAAAGGGACTTCTCAGAGGGCTTTTAGTCCAACTCTTATTTTCAGATGAGGAAACTGAGGCCGAAGAAAGGCAAGTGACTCACCCAAGGTCACAGTGTCAATCAATAAGCATTTATTAAGCCCCTACTATGAAACAGGTAACTACTATGAAGTGGTAAGTGCTGGGACACAAAGAAATGTAAAAAAAAGACAGATCAAGCTCTCAAGGAACTCACAATGGAATGGAGTAGAAAACATGCAGACAACTATGAACAAACAAGCTGTATACAGGATAAACAGGAAACTACCAGCAGAGGGGAGGCACTTAGAATGAAGATGGATTGGGAACACCTTCCTGTGGGTGGTGAGATTTTATCTGGGATTTGAAGGAAGCCAGGAGGTGGAGCTGAAAAGGGAGAACATTCCAGTCTTGGGAGGACAGCCAGAGAAAATGTTCTGAGCTGAGAGATGGAGTATCTTGTTCAAGGAACAGCAAGGAAGCCAGTGTCACAGAACAAAGGGAGCATGTGGGTGGTGGAGGGACGGGAAGAGGGGGTGGCATGATAAAATGTGAGAAGACAAGAAAGGGGGAGGGGGGAGAGTTAGCATATGTAGAGCTCTGAAATGAAACAGAGGATTTCATATTTAATTTTGGATGTGACAGGGAGCCACTGGAGTTTATTGCCTAGAGGGGCAACATGGTTGGACCTGGTGCTTTAGGAAAATCATTTTGGTGGCTGAATAAAGGATACACTGGAGTGGGGAGAAACCTGAGGCAGGTAGACCAACCAGCAGGCTATTTTAGTAGTCAAAAGGAGAGGAGATGAAGCCCTGCACCAGTATGATGACAGTATCAGAGGAGAAAGGGAAGCATCTTCAAGAGTTGTTGAAAAGGGGAAATTGACAGGCCTTGGCAATAGATTGGATTTTGGGAGTGAGACAGTGAGGGGTTGAGGATGACATGTAGGTTGTGACCCTGGTAGTGCCCTTGATAATACTACAGAAGTTTGGAAGTAGGGAGGGCTTAGGAGAAAAAACCAATGAGTTCAGTTTCATACATGTTGAGTTTAAGCTGTCTACTGGACATCCCGTTTGAGATACCTTTTAAAAAAATATATTTTATTCCCCCCCAATTACATGTTAAAACAATTTTTTAACATTTGGTTTTAAATTTTTTTATTAAGCATTTTAATTTAACTTTGAGTTTGAGATATCTAATAGGGAGTTGGAGATTCAAGATTGGAGATCAGCAGAAAGGCTGGATAAAAAGATGATGAGATCACCAAGTGAAATGGTGGAGAGGGAAAAGAGAAGAGGACCCAGTACATGGCCGTGTGGGATACCTGGGCCATTGGGCATGACCTATATAAAGACTAAACAAAGGAGACTGACTATTCCTCAGTCTCCTTTGCTCAATCTTTATATAGGTCATTCTAGGCCAACGGATCCAAGTGACTTGCCCAGAATAATACAACTAGTGAGTGTCTGAGGCCACATTTGAACTCAGATCTTCCTGACTCTAGGCCTGGTGTTCTATCTACTGTGCCATTTACCTGCTCCTGGAGGTTGGACTAGATGACCTCTAAAGTCCCTTCTAGTTCTGAATCTATGTTATTAAGATCCTATAGATTTATGCCAACCAACTTTCCTGGGAAAATTCTAGAACAGATTTATTAAAGAGATAGTTGGCAAACATCTAGAAGGGAAATAGTAATTAGAGAGAGCCAGCACAGCTTGACAAATTAAGTCAAACACACCCACACACATATGTGTATGTGTCTGTATGTATGTATATGTTTGGCATACACATATAAGTCAAACATATATGTGTGTATGTATGTGTGTGTGTGTCTGTGTCTGTTTGACTTGACTTGTCAAGCTGTTCTGGCTCTCTGTAATTACTATTTCCCTTCTAGATGTTTGCCAACATATGTGTATATACATATATATTATATTATATACATATGTTTTTGGACAGGATTATTCAACTAGTGGAGACAGGAAATGCTATGGATATAGTTTACCTAGATTTTAGCAGAACTTTTGGTAAAGTATCTCATAATATTCCTGTGAAGGGAGAGAGAAATGGATTCAACAAGAATACAATTAGATGGATTCAGAGCTGGCTGAATGGCTAAATTCAGAAAGTAGTTGTTAAGGATTCAATGTCAATATGGCAAGAAGATCCCATTGTAGTGCCCCTTGGGATCTGTGCTTGGCTTTGTGCTTTTAACCATTTTTTTAAGCAACAACTTGTGTAAAGACATAGATGGAATGCTCATTAAATGTGCAGATGACACAAAGCTTGAAGGGATAGCTGACACATTGGACGACAATCAAGATCCAAATGGATCATTGGGCAGAATAGAATGTCAATCAGTCAGATGAAATTCAACAGGGATAAATGTAGTCTTACCCTTGGGTAATGACTTTACAAGTATAAGTTGGGAAAGCATGGATATACAGCTATTGTGAGAAAATGATGTGGAGGGCCTTTAGTTCATTTCAAGCTCAAGATGAGCCAGCAGAGTGAGGTGGCAATCTAAAAAGTTAATGCTGCATTAAGAAGGGCACACAGCTTTCAGAGATAGGGAATTGAGAGTCCCGCTTAACTCTGCCCTGGTCAGACATCATCTGGAGCATCATGTAGGTCTCTAGGCTCCAAAGTTGAAGAAGGATATTGAAATGCTGGAGAATGTTGAGAGGATGGTGAAATGCATTGAATCCATGCCATATAAGAATAGGTTGCAAGGACTGGACATTTAGCTGGAGAAGAGAAGATCCAGCAGGAACATGAGAGATGTCTTCAAGTTTTTGAAGGGCCAAAGGATTAGCCTTGTTCTCCTGGTTCTCTAGGCAGGATAGAAATTGCAAAGAGGCCTATTTAGTTGTGGTATCAGGAAAAATCTTTTAAACAAATTGTGCTGCCCCAAAGTGGAATTGACTGTCTAGAGAGGGGATGAGTTGCCTCTCTTTGAAGGTCTCCAAGTACGACCATTTGTCTATTATGCTATAGTGGGGATTCCTTTTGTGTTGAACTAGATGGTTACTGAGGTCCCTTCGAACTCTGAAATTCTGTGACTGTAATTCTAAACTTCAGGCAAGAGAACTTTCTTCTCTGACTTCAAACTTAATGAGGATGATAACCTAGAACTACATTAGATCTAGGAGGAACCTTGGAGACCATACAATACAACCCTTTCACTTTCAGATGAAGAACCTGAGGCCCTAAACTTAAAATATTTGTCTCAAAATATAAACTATAGCACAGATGTTATCACAGCAAATGATCATCTCCATGAAGTCAGCAGATTGTGAAAAACATGTTATATGAAAAATGATTTTAAAAATATCTCCTAGGTATAGTAAAGGAAACAATCTTTGAAAATATTTTATTAGAGGATCAGAAGTGGACCAAACTCAATGAATATAAGTATATTAAAACTGACTTTGTCAATGTAACAGCTATGTATTCAGGCCCTCATAACCTATATTTCAGATTCATATCTAATTACATTTATGTTCTGATCCTCCTCTCCATTTCTATTTTCTGAATTTTCCCTCCCCAGACCAGTCAGCTGAATTAATTACATGACATCACATATTATTGGTGAAAAAGGATAATTTACTTAAAAAAGAAGAAAATCATAACAATAACAATGTATTGAACAGTAAACACCCTCAACACCCATTTGAAAGCAAACCACCTCCCCAAACATATCTACCAGGGAGAACTGGTTTCCACAAGGCACTGAAGGTTAGTGACTTAGGGCAGGGTGAAAACTTGGGAAGTGAAGAGTATTGTAAAATGTTTTGTTGTGTCCCCTCAGCACAACAACTTGGTGAATAGAACATTAAGTCCAGTTTCCGATCACCATTTCTTCCCTGTCTCTTTTTCTGGTGTTTCTGATCCTAGTTGAAACCTTCTTCCTTGGATCAGGAAACCTCAGATTTCTCAGGTGATTCCCAGCTTGAACTTTACCATCAGGAAAGGGGTGAAGCTTTACAAGACTGTTTGTCAGTGAATAATCAGAGTCCAGGCAGGGATCGAAGGGGGGGAGGGAAAAAGCCTTAACCGGTAGTGGAATGATGTGTGGCACTGGGGGAAAATCTCGGATCCAAAGATTTTCCCTCTCATTCCTCATTTTCCTTTCCTTTTCCTCCCCAGCTCTCTTTGCAAAACCTCCTGACTCATGCTGTGTGACCATGAATGAATGGCTTCCTGGGATATGATGTTCAGGCCCCTCTCCCCAATGAATGAGTCTTTGTTGTCCCAAAGCATTGTGGACATGTGGCAGTCCTCTGAAGAGAGGCTTGGTACCCCTGTTCGTTCTACCCTCAGTAAATTTTTTTTTACCTGCAAATTACAGAGGATACACTAGGGCATTTGTAACTCAAATAATAAACATTCAAAAATTAGCATATAACAAAGTCATAGGATCATGTCTTTAGAGCTGGAAGGGACCTTACCAGTTATCTAGTTCAACCCTCTTCATTTGAAAGATGAGGAAATGGATAACCTTCTCTCTCTGTTCATAGAGCTATCATCCAAGATTTTCAATTGGATTATTGAAGTAGCCTACTCATTGGTCTCCCTGCATCCAGCCCTTTTCCCTCTCCAGTCCACTCTTTACATACCTGCTAAATTTCTATTCCAAAGCACAGGCCTGACCATGTTACTTCCTTGCTCAAGAAGTAAGTCTTCCTATTGCCTCTAGGGTGCAATCCAAACTCCAGTGTTGAAAGCCTTTTATCACCTGTCTTTATCCCTCCTTCTTAGACTGATTACAAATTAGAGCCCTTCACATACTCCATAGTCTAGTCAAACTGGCCTGTTTGCTTTCTCTCACACATGCTTGTCCACCTCCTGTCAGAGTCTCTGCACAGGCTGTTCCCCTTATCTTATGTCTAGAATGTGCTCCTTCTTCACCTCCTAACTTTATTTAAAGTGCATTCAATGTTCAAGCACTCCCTCCTCCCTAGGGCTTTCCCCCCATTCTCCTAGCTCTTTGTGCCTGGCCTTTGTCCCCAAATGACCACATTTGTATCTATTTCATATCCATTTGTATGTGTGAGTGTTGTTCCTCTGATATCATGTAAACTACCTGAGGCCATTTTTGTTTTTGTTTCTCCAATGCCTTATATTGTGCCTGGTACATAGTAAGTGCTTAATAAATGCTTGTTGATTGAGTGAAGTGACATCTCTGGTCACTCAGGTAGTAAGTGGCAGAATTGGCATTCAAATTTGGGTTGACTTACTCCAGATCTATCTGACTCTCCCCTGTACCACATGACCTCAAGTCCTCCCATGTAACTATCCCAAAGATACAGCACAACAGCAGAACATGGTTTAGCAAATCCACATTAGAATTGCCTTCTGCAAGCATGAGGATAGGCAGGAGTAGGGAACATAGCACATGTTACAAAAGATGGGTACCACAGGTCAAGTAGGTATGCCCCCCATGCATACAGAACACAGTAACACATTTCAATTGCATACAGCAATCAGTTACATAGGTCACATGTAAATATGTATACCTAACAATAACATAAAGGTACATAATATAGCAAAAATGCATACGGTAACAAAATACAGAGGCCATATCATACAATATCATGTGTTATAGTTACATACAAAGCATGTACTCCATCAAAGGACATTATCGAATGCTTGCTCTTGAAACATCATAAATTAACTTGGTCACTGACTAGATAGTCTTGGTACTTCTATGATGACTGGTTGTCAGCTTTGTCTTTGTTATCTTTTTCCCTAATTCAGGCCAGTGGCTATTCTAGACTTCTTACTCCACTGACCTGCAGCCCCAACTTGATGTGATGGAGAGCCCTGGCTTGCTGTAATTTTCTCTAGCTTCCAATGACTCAGTCTCTATGGGTGACCTTTGTTCTCTTGGTATCTTTACTACTAGGGTATTAGTCATAAAGAGGAAATCTTTGTATTTAGCTCTCCCCCCCCCCCACGTTCTCCTCCTCCTTCATTTTGGGCCAGTCTCATTTGGCTTTCCTGACCTTCAAGTACTGCAACCTCTTCTAATCTGAGCCTTCTCTAAATATGCTACCATCTAGCTTTAATAGTTCACCTTGAGCTGGTGAAAAAGTCCTTCTTAAAACCCACTTAGAAAACTCCCCCTGGTTTTTGTCTTCTTGTTCACCAGGAAGTCACACCAAGTCCACTGAGGACAAGAAATGGTTGTGATGCAGGGCCCTGACCATTATGCGTTATTATTATTATGCAGGGCTCTTTTTTTTTTTTTTTTGCAGGGCAATGAGGGTTAAGTGACTTGCCCAGGGTCACACAGTTAGTTAAGTGTCAAGTGTCTGAGCCTGGATTTGAACTCAGGTCCTCCTGAAGGCCAGTGCTCTATCCACTGCGCCACCTAGATGCCCCCCCCCTTTTTTTTTTTTTTAGTGAGGCAATTGGGGTTAAGTGACTTGCCCAGGGACACACAGCTAGTAAGTGTTAAGTGTCTGAGGCCGGATTTGAACTCAGGTACTCCTGACTCCAGGGCCGGTTCTCTATCTACCGTGCCACCTAGCTGCCCCTCCTGTGACCTCTTTCTTTTTTTTTTTTTTGCGGGGCAATGGGGGTTAAGTGACTTGCCCAGGGTCACACAGCTAGTAAGTGTCAAGTGTCTGAGGCCGGATTTGAACTCAGGTCCTCCTGAATCCAGGGCCGGTGCATTATCCACTGTGCCTATCTGCCCCAGGGCTCTTTTGTAGAAGAGTAGATTGCCCAACCTTTCCACTATTCTGTCTGTGACAACTATCCACTGGTTCATTGTTTGTGTTTCCCATGGGACAGTGCATTCAATTAAAGTGCATTCAATGTTCAAGCACTCCCTCCTCCCTAGGGCAGGTCTCTAGTCCCTGGTTGTAGTTCCCAACAGCAAATTAAAGCAGGTTTTCTGGGCTGAAGCCATTGCTAGTCAGGAAGTCTCCTTCAACTATTTGGCTAAGAGATGAACTGGTTGTAAGTTTCCAAGTCTTCTCCATCTTCAAAGAATCCAAAGAATAAATTGATAGATAAAATGGCTCATGAACAATTATCAATAGGGAAGAGTCAATGGTATTGTTCTTGGTAGTATTATATTGTATGAGCTTGTAATACCCATGATGATTCAGTTGAGCTTTCTGCTCAGACCTTATGGTCACTTGCATATTCAGTAGTGTACATTTTAAACACTGAGGCTGTAGGTCTGTCTCCTTGAGGATGGCAAGATATAGTTCTAGGATTCTTCATTCTCCACAAAGCTACTACTTTGTTGGCTAGCTTGCTCTCAGTGTAGAGTTGTTTAAAATGAATCATGGCATAGAAATCATATGTAGAGAAATATTTCTCTCATAATGCATGTATTTCACTTTTGCAACTGTTGAAATTTTCTGATTCCTGCATGGGTATGCCGGGTGAAAGGATTAATCATTACTAGGATATTGCTTATATTTTCCTATATTCTTACAGAGATGAAAAATCTATGCTCACAAGATCCAAAGTCTTTCTGGTACTTATACTCTCCAGATAATAAATGAGTTGGAGCAATTTCCTTTGAATACCACAAACATACTTTTTATCTGCTGCCATGTTGGATGCATAAAATGTATTTTGTACTAGCTCTTGGGTTGTCTCTGAGTGTCCCAAACTACCCTATAGTGCTTTCATGACCAAAGAGTGGAAGGCGCTTGATGTTACCAAATGCTTTCTGGCATCTTGTTTACAGATATTTACATTTTGGCACTGTACTCCATTGCAAAGCTACAATTTCTGACATTCCTTTCTTCTAGTCCCTCTGGGCAATGACGACTGAGGCAATAATGATTGGTCCAATGGAAAAAAAAAATAAAGTCACCACTGTCATGGCAAACTTTCACTTGTATTCTCATGTGATAGTGTCCTGACTCTCTGCTTGTCACTCTTTCTATAGGTATCACCATAATTTCAGACACATGGAACTTACAGGATAGAGCATCTGAATCCATGTTAGTTTTCCCTTGCTGATAGAACAATTGACTTTATAGACGATTAATGCCTCAAATCATCTATGGCTGTAAGTATCCAATTTAGCACCAGTGAAAATATGTCAATGTATTGTTGCCTGTCCATTCCTGGAATTTGGCTCCATACAGTTATATCACTAATAACACATTTCAAAGCCAAGAACTCCAACTGCAATAATGAGTTTCACCATTAATAAGTCATTTATTGGCAAATGAAAAAGACTTCTGATGTCTAACGCTCTCTTAATATAAAGCTGCTTCCAAGCCATCTACACTGGCATAAGTATATACTGCAAAGGGCTTGTATAGATCCGTATGAACCCATACATAAGGAGACTGGCTGAGATGTTGAAGGCCTCTACATCTTTTTATCCCAGTGATTTTCAAATGGTGAAAGAAGGTTCAGGCCATAATGCCCTTTCTACTTTCTACTATGAGGACTTTCCAACCATATACTCATGAGTGAGATCATTAAGAGGCTTAGCAATAATGGCTTAGTTTGCTTTTTTTAAAACTTCTGATGGTATCCACAAAATCCTTGAAAAGTCTTTAGTTCTCAAAAATTCCTTCGGCATGGCCAGGTGAGGAACACTCTATATTTTCAGTCTCAGTACTGACTCTGCTGAGACTCGATGAAACCCACATGCTTGGCAAAGGCTTCACAGAACCTTCACTAGCCAGTAGTATGCTCCAGTTGAGCAAACCCTCTCATCAGCTTCATGTTCTTCCAATGCTTCCCCCCCAAATACGAGATAATTCAGACACACTAACACCTCCAGATGGTTCATGTCAGCACCCACATTTTCCATATGGAAAAGGGAAGATATAAGCCTATATGAGCTGTTAGCTTGAGGAACTCCTGATGTGGGAGATTCTTTTATTAATGCAGATCCAGTCACCCTATGACTTAGTAGATAAATTTTCAAGAGTTTCCTGAAGCACAGATGATAAGTGTTAGAGGTAAGAGTTCATCTTCCTGCCTGCAAACCCAGCATTGTAGGCTCTGAGATCTTCTAACTCTATACACTACACCAAACTCTTTATATTCCATACCTTTTCCATAAGCTGTTAAAAAGTTGCCGGTGACCCTGAAATTCTTTGTGGAACATGTTTAAAATAATAGAATCCTATCATGGCTGATAAAGGTTACCACATCTATCTTCATTCGCTATTGGGATCTGATAATAGCAACTGGGTAGACCCAACACTGGGAACCACTGAATATCTACCAAACAGTTCAGGGACATTTGGACTCACAGTATATAGTGTATCAATCCACCTTAGTCCTCTTGTTCAAAGTCTGATGGCACATACATGTCTTAATCTTCCCAGTCTTTTTTCCATAAAGTCACAATAAGTAAGGCATGCAAACTATGGGTCTTTGATAATGCTTTTGGCTAACAAATCTGTTAGAGAGTTTCAGAGGTCTTCCATCGCAGAGAAGACAATCTTCCAGGGCTTCCCTCAGAAAGGTGAAGGGTATTGGAGATACATTTTGTATGCTGTTCCACAAGGAGAACCACAATCCCATTCTAGCAGTGAGCATGGCTACAAATCTTATATTACACTTTTTCCTCAGACAGTCCTTCAATTCAAACTTCTCTGGATCCACCTTTGGGATAAAGGGTTCAGTAACTTTTTAATGATTGCTTTTACCACTGTCTTCTATCTTCTTGTAAGCCTCTGCATAGGAGGAATGGATGGTCAAGGTTTCCAGATACTGAGATCTAGGTCACTACTTGCAATACTTTGTTAATATTCTAAACAGGCTAAAGTTAGTCTTGATTACTTTACATTGCAGAAATTTTTGCTAGTTCTGGAAAAATCAGACTGTCTTGTTAATACACATGGCTTTTCTAGGGAACTTCAGGGTTTTCTATCTTCATATTACCCAAGCATGGATGTGTTGCAAATATCCATAAACTGATTGAAACACAAATGTCATTTGGAATCCACTATCTAGTACAGTGGGATACTCTATGTTTTCAATCCTTACTGTTGCGGCTACATAGGGTACTATGAGTCCAGAGGTAAGGGACCTAGGGAAGGTCCTGGGGCAATGGGACAGTGATTAGGTTCCTTAGAAGCTAGCTCAGTTCCTGTACATTATTCTGTTTCTGTTTTCTGATTCCCATCCTCTGGACATCAGTTTCTGCTAAATCAATTGTCCATTCAACTTTAAGTGCACATAGCATACACATGTCTATTAAGGGCACTAAATTCAGTGAATTTGTGATGATCTCATAAATGGGAGTACTCCTTCCAAAAATGCATCTATGCTTGCCTGTCCTATGTTATTTTCATCCAAGTCTTCCCATCAATCTTTAAGAGGTAGAATACCACTTGCCAGGTATTTTATGGTAGGAATTCTTTTTGTATATTGACTGGACTAGATGGTTGTTAAAGTTCCCTAAACCTTTCAGATTCTGTGATCATACATTCTAGGGGGTCTTCCTTCTGTTCTCTTGACATAGCATGGATGCTGGTGGAATATATGAGTTGTCTAATGGTTATCCCTGGCTCCTGATAAGTGGCAGGACTATTTTTTTCTGGTCATGTATCTCTAATGACATCATTTATGCCACTGCTCCTGCACAACTTTTTCACTGTAGTATGCTGCAGTCTATTTTAGGCCCACATATATCTTTGCATTGCATTTTAATTCTTCAGAGACTGGAATCTCCCATGACTTATAGCTATATAGCATCATCAGAAGAATACTATTATTAAATGGGCCTTTATTTCAGGGAAAGTCTTGGGGTAATAAAAAAAATGCACCATTTCCCAAAGCATTTAGTCTCCTATTTAACCCTAAGTTAGCTCATTGTCAAGATATAAATACTGATGAACCAAGTCTCTCTCTCTGCTTTGTCATTCCAACTGTATAATAAGTATTCTTCCATTTGATTTTTCCAAACATTTTGAATGATTATTTATCACATTTAGGGAGTTCTGCAATGTTCTGAGACTTGTGGTGAGCAAATAATCAAACTATCTGGAATACCACAACACCTGTAAAGAATCTCCCTTTTATTTGGACATTGCATTGGACATGCATCCTTGATATGGGGTGAATGACTTAGGTGAGCATATGTCCTTGTTTCATGACTCAATTATAAGATGCTCATCAAACAAAATTATCTCTGTTATTAGCTCTTTTAAAGAATGTTGTATGATTTTACCACATGCATGGGAGAAAACTTATTAGAAGAGAGCTTTAAAATGATCAACAATGATAGGCACAGCAGGATTTTATATGCTCTAAATATTTTAGTCATTCATATAATTAAAAATGTGGGTCACTATAGATTATCATTTTGGTGATGTCCGACTGTTCCCTTCTCATTCCTTCACTGAGCATTCTCTTGATCAATGTGTACATCATTTTCATAAAAATTTTTGAGGAATGAGAAAGTAGGTAGATAAAGTAGCTATTAGTGTTTTCTCAGGCACTTTTTTTTCTGAGTCTTTAGCATTTATCCTCTTTTAGATGCCTTAAGAATATTCAATACCAGCAAGATTGTGTCACCCATAACACAGACCTATGCCTATGTATATCTGGTCTGTTCCAGTTCTTGTTATTCCTAAACTTCTTTCTTTGTTCTCAAGTGCTAATTTTACTCCTTCAGACAAGACTGTAACATGTTAAGAATACATCTAGGTGTAAAGGCTCTAATAATGAAAAAAGGTCCATTATTAAAATGTTTAAAGGGTTTCTTCATTTCTAATCTGTTTGCTGTCTTTCTTGTATTTTTATAGTTAAATACCTTTAGAGTAACTGGGTTCAATTGGGATTTTTATCAAGCTTTTTTCAAACTTGCTTTTCTCTCCGTTAGTTCTTGCTGTTTTATGAAGATACGTTGCTCATAATTTTCCATTATTATCCTCAGTAGATCTTGTAAATGCTTTTATATTCTAAAATGGTGTTCCTCTTGGCTGCCATATTTCCAAATCAATCCATAGCTGTAACAAAATACAGTTCTGCCTCTCTGTCTGCAGTTTAAAACCATGGTAGCTATTTAATCAAATATTCGATAAGTACCACATCAATTCAACAATGTTAATAACATAATCTCAATGGCATTTTGCACATAATTTATAATAATGATAGAAAAACAATTGATCTGATCAGAAAGTTTCTGTTAGAAAAAAAGATCTTTTGATGGTGAATTTCAGTATAGAAAAAAAATAAAGAAAAAAACTTCAAACCATTCATCATTGCTAATGTAAATAACCTCAGTTTGAACTAAAACTCCAAAATAGCTTTGTTTAAAAAAAAATACAAAATTTAAAATAAAAAATCCCAATAATCTCCTTACAGTGTAACTACATTCAGGTTCTGATCATTTATTTCAGGTTCACATAAGCTCAGATTTACATTCTGAGTCCCCCACCCCTACCCACCCCCTACCCCTCAAACCTAGTTCCCAATCTTTGAGTATCTCCTTCCTCAGACAACTAAAATTATATTAAGCATCTAAGATGACATTTTAGTTGTGATAAAGGTCAATTTACTTAAAAAGAGATATTCAGGATAAAACCAAGAAACTGTATTAAATACTCTCAATACCCACTTTCTAAAGCAAACCGCCTCCTTATACATATGTGCCAGGGAGAACTGGTCTCGGCAAGGCACTGTAGGTTAAAGCGACTCATGGTTGGGTGTCAGCTTAGAAAGAGAAGACTATTGTAAAATGCTTTATTATGACCTCTCATGATACTAGCTTGGTAAATAAAACACTGAGGCTGGCCCCTGGCTACCATTTCTTCCCTGTCTTTTTTTCTCAACATCCTAGATTGAACTTTCTTCTTTGGTCCAGGGATCCTCAATTTACTCAGTTGACTTCCAGCTTGAACCTTCCTGGAATCGAAGGGGTTAAGTCTTGGGTCTGGCTGTCAGAGACTAGCATTCCTATGGCGCAGGAGGGGAGGAGAAAAGCCTCAGTATATGCAGTTTGTGCTGGAATGAGGTGTGTTCCAGAGGAGCCTCCAGGCTTACTGGTATTTCCATTTCTCTCTCCTTCCTTGTCTTTTCTTTTTCTTTTCCATTGCTCTCTTCAAAAACTCTTGTGTCCATGCAGGGTGTCCATGAACGAATGAATGGCCTTCTGAGATAGGATGTTCAGGACTCTCTCCATAGTGAGTGAGCCTCTTGTATCCCAAGGCATTATGGAAATGTGGCCATTCTCTGAGGAGAGTCTCTGTACCCCCTTACATTAGTATAGTAGCAGTAATAGACATGGGAGTGTATACAAGGAATACAGTGGCTGTACATGGGATATTACCCTATGCCACACCCTGCAGCAGGTTGGGGAAAGAGCTAAAATGAATGGCAGCTGACTGTACCAGCATCTCTATTAGGGCACCAAAATAAGAAAAAAAAATAGGAAGGGGGCCAATGTTTAGTATTAAGAAAGAAAGTGCCAAGAGTAGTGCAGTGAATGTGGAGGAGATGCAGACTGAGGCTTGAGCAGTGCAACTCCAGGCCCCATCCTGTTTGATACTGAGCTTCCTTCCCTTGTGTCATCATTGTGGTGAATGGAAGGAGGGTGTGGCTTATACAGCTTCAGAATCACTTCAGAGTGTGTCAGAATTAGGAGAGTAAATGATGATGGATCAGTGGTTAGATGGAATCTGGGGCTGCCTCTTTGAATTGTGCCAGCTGAGCTTACTCTCAAGTTATTTATTGTCCCTAGATTAGGGTGCCCAGTTGAGGGCACTGGATGTATGTAACAGGTTAAACTTAAGTTCTTTATTTAGCAGCAAAACTCTTCTGATTCCCTTTTATCTTTTTTTTTGATATAAACTTGCAAACATTAATGGAAATATTTGATTAGTCAAGCCAAGCAAACACTACCAGCAATGGTAATACATCATGTTTTGGGCCTCTCAGATGTATATATGTTGTAGACTGCTAATGTAACATTAGCAGTAACAAACATTCTGAATGAAATATATTCATACTGAGGACTGAATCTCTAAATATCAAGTATGTCTATGAGGCATAGACTAGTTCAGCACAACTTACTGAAGTAAATCACTGTGCACATATCTGATCATGCCACTCTTCTCTTCAAAGACTCCCAATAGCTCCCTTTTGTCTATGGAATATAAAGTTCTTAGTTTGATATTATTCAAGGCCTTCCACAATCAAATTCCTGCCTGCCTTTTCAGTCTTATTTCACAATTACTCCCCTTCACAATCCTGTATTTCAGGTAAGCTATGCCCAGTTATCTTTCTTCTCCCCTCATGTCTGGGATACATTCCTTCCACACCTCCATCCCCTGAAATCCTTCTTTTCCTTCAAAGCCTAACTCGGGTACTATTTCTTCCATGAAGGCTTCCCCATGAAGTCCCAGGGAAGGCTTTCCTTATTCCCTCTATCAAAAGTGATTTCTCTTCCTTCCTTGTGTTGGCTGGATCATCCCTTTGCCCTAACCTCATTTCATGATGTTTCCTGCTTATTTGTCTACAAATCTTATCCATTCATTAGATATTAAGCACCTTGAGGACAGGAACTCTGTAATTCTTCGTCTTTATATCTCTGCTACCTAGAACATTTTCTTTGTATGTAATAGGCAGTTAAAGGTATTTTTTGCTGAACTGAACTGAATCAATTACCTTTTGCTTTGGGGTTTGTTTCCTTATGTCTTTGTGGCACATCTCCCCTGTTGCCAACCTAAGAGAACACACAGAATCAGAAAGGAAATTCAACATTCTTTTAGTAAAAGTAACAATGTAGAATTTTTACTATTTTTTCCTCTTTGAAACTATCCCAGCTAGCTTTTTAATTGAAACACCATTATACCTTTCTCAACAGAATTCTCTTTTTTCCCCTAACAGAAGATAATGATGACAAATGACATATGTATGTACCAATTTAGGATCACTAAACCCTTCCTATACCTATATTATATGATCCTTGAAATAACCTCATAAGGTAGTTTACTACAAGAATTACCCTCATTTTACAGATGAGTAAACTGAGGCATGAAGATTAAGTGACTTGCCCAGAGTAATACAAGTGGCAATAGAGCCAAGGCTCAAACCCAGGTCCTCTGATTCTAAGTCCAGTGCTTTTTGGATTACACCATTCTATATACCAGGAATTTTCTTTTAACCAACCAATAAACAAACATTCATTTTATTTTTGCCACTGACTTCTAAAAACTGCTAAGTAGAGCTCTAAAATTACTCATTTATTTATGAAGTAAAGAGAAAATTCAAAGAAATTTGAGGGAGAAAAGAAATTATTTAATATGTTATTTATTCAAATAATTACTCAGATTAATACTTCACAATATATAAAATACTTTCCTCATAATAATGTTCTATGGAGGGTGTGCAAATACTATTATTCTAATTTTACAATTCAATTCTTTATATAATTCTCATTTATGCTATCTATTGCTTGTACATCTACTAGGTAGTGGAAGAAATAATTAAAACATAGTCCCTTGCCCTTGAGAGATTAAGTGACTTGCTCAAAGTCATGGTAAGTAGTAAGTGGCAGAGCTGAGACTAAAACTTCTAAAAAAAAACCTTGCTTTTTTCAACAGGGAAGAAAGGAGAATGTAGCTAGTGCAAGGGTAATGACCTATTGAAGAAATTAAGGGTAGAAATATTGGAAGTCATAGTGAGGACAAGAAACAGGTTTGGGACTTGTCAAGCAGACAGAAAGATGCAATGATAAAAAGATAATGATCACATAAAGGAATTTTTGAGCTCATGAACACAGAAGTGGAATACTTGTAGGAGATGGCAAGAGCAAGAGTATAACCATCTGTTTGTAGCTAAGGTGGAATGGAAGAGTAGGTGATAGAATTTGAGTAGACTGAGGAACTGGAAAATTACAGTGCTGAGAAGGTATCAGTATTTATTTTGAAGTTCCCTCATATGAGGACAGGAGTTTATAAAGACTATGAGCCAAGTAGTGAACTCAGTGAGGAAGGACAGTGTTTAGGGGTCAGTAGATTACAGCTATCAGAATCTTGTTTCGATGCTAATTTTGTATTAAATGAATGTTAAAGGAGAAGTTACAGAGTGATATTGGCAGGGAGAAGTAGCAATATAGAGAAAGGAGTATTCCCATTTCTCCATCATGACCAGTGAATCAGGGGCAAAAGTGAAAAGTTCAACTAGTATTAGACAAAATTGTCAATGATGCTGTGTCTTTGGGAATGAGCCAGATCTCAGTGAGAATCAGAAGATAGAGTAGGAAAGGAAAAGGTTTGAGATGAAAGCAAATCTGTTAGGGGCAGCTAGGTGGTGCAGTGGATAGAGCACCAGCCCTGGAGTCAGGAGTACCTGAGTTCAAATCTGGCCTAAGACACTTAACACTTACTAGCTGTGTGACCCTGGGCAAGTCACTTAACCCCAATTGCCTCACTAAAAAAAAAAAAAAAAAAAAAGAAAGCAAATCTGTTAAGTATGGAGCAGTCATTCCAGAAAGCCCAAGGTGGACACATCCAGAATGGGATATTCAGAGGAAGGGAAGGGGGGAAGAATTGAGGGGAATTCGGGTAAAGGAGTAAGAAATGGGGATGAATAACAGGGATTGCATAATTATAGACAGGATTCTAAATCTTGGGATGAGGAGAATGCAACATGGTGGGAATATGCTAATCATTGTGGAATGAGATCAAGGAGACTATCAGTGATTGAAGGAAAGTTCAGATAGGGAGGGGATGATTAGACTGCTCAAGGTCCTCCCTTTAAATCCAACCTCATAGAAGATGGAGATATTGAGTACTGAGGAACCATCTCACAGCAGGTAAAGGTCTGGGCAGTAGAGTCTAGACCAGTGGCAGGAGCTGGCAATCTGAGATCTGTCTAATCCAAGAATTGCCTAGGGTAAAGACAGAGGCCACAGAATGTCCTGGGTAGGACTGACTCAGAGCTCTCTTGGAAGCCTCTAGATTGAAGGGACCACATGGCAGGCCCTCATTAATCCCTTGTTCTTCTTGCTCCAGACTTAGTCATTTAGAACCTTTTTATGGTTTCTAGCATTTTTCTTGAGCCTAAACTCTTTCTGAATATTAGTCTTCCTCCATTTTTCTTACAGGATCACATTTTTTATTCATCCTTAATATATTTTCTTTTGCAGATGTTCCCAGGAACTAAAGAAAAGTAGTTCATGTCCCTTGTTGAAGGACTGAGGTCACATTAATTTTAGAGTCAGCTCTGAAGTAGGAAACCAAGGTACTATGTAAGTTATCCCTTGTAAAGTGTAGAGTTGGAAAAGTTAGGGAATAGAAAGGGAGTTTCCTGGTCTCCTACAAGTATTTGGCTAAATTATGGTAAAATAACAGTGTTTACCTAAATTCTAATATAGTAGCAGTTTTCTTTGTACATAAACTAGCATAAACCTCACATTTCTTAAATTTATTTGTTGCCACCTTAGACTGGTAGAATCTGTTCTGTTTTGGCTCCAGGGTTTTCTCTTAGTCCCAAAATCCAAAAATCCTAACAGTGTACTTTAAAGGCCATAAGATAATAGATTTTGAGGGCACCAAAACTGCCCTTTGGGATCTATTTTCGGATTCTAGTGTGACACATAAGTGCACTGAGGAACACCATCTTCTGCCATTTATCTCAACTCTTGGGGGGAAAAGCTTTAGAAACTGAGGGTAATTCCCACTTCTCTTGTCTTGTATCATTTTTCATATACCTTCATCTTGCAGCTTCACTTGCCACCAATAATCCATGACCAAATGCACCAGGGAGGATATCTTAGCACACTCTCCAGGGTGGGTTCCAGAGTCTTGGCTGAACTCCTCTGGCAGGATCTGCCCAGATCCATGATCATAGAACAACATCTCCATCCCTTTTATGAGTACGTACAGCATCCAGTTTAGTACTTGTCAATACATGTCAGTGGATTATTGTCTGATAAGGCTTGAAATTAAGCACCACAATGTCCACTGCCACTACTATTATATGATATAGTTCTAGAAACTCCAGCTACAGCAGTAATACAAGAAAAAGAAATTGAGGGAATAAACATAGGCAAAAAAGAAACAAAATTATTGCTTTTGGAAGATGATATCATTTACTTAGAGAACCCTAGAGATTCAACTAAAATATTAACTGAAACAAGTTATAATTTAAGCAAAGTATCAGAATATCAAGTAAACCCACACATATCATCAGCCCAACAGGAAAAGCTAGAAAGAGAAATTCCACTCAAAATAACTACAGAACGTATAAAGTATTTGGGAACATACCTAATAAGACACATACAGGAACTATATGAATAAAACTACAAAACATTTTTTACAGACATAGAGACAGACTTATTATTGGAGAGATATTAATTGCTCACAGTTCAGCCATGCCCATGTAATAAAATTACAATACTACCTAAATAAAATTACTTATTCGGTGCCATACCAATCAAACTACCAAAAGTTTATTCTATAGAACTAGAAATAATAATAACAAAATTAATCTGGAGAAACAAAGGGTCAAGGATCTCAAGAGAAATGATGAGAAAACATGAAAAAGAAGGGCACAGTGCCAGACTTCAAATTATAGTATAAAGCACTAATTAGCAAAATTGGCACTCCTTAAAAATTGGAACAATCAGGTCCAAATGGACATATGACCCGTATGTAAAAGGTCACCAAGGGCAGTTAATTGGTGTAGTGAATAGAGTGCTAGACTTGGAGTCAAGAAGAAATGAGTTTGAACACTGTCTTTGTTTCAAGTGTGTTTCTTGTAAATACAATATTGATGGATTCTGATTTTTAATCCATTTTGTTATTTGCTTCCATTTTATGGGTAAGTTCATCCTATTTATATTCTTAGTTATGATTAATAACTGTATATTTCCTTCCATCCTATTTTTCCCTATTCATCCTTTCTCTCTTTTTACCCATCACTCCTCAAAAGTCTGTTTTGCTTCTGATCACTGCCTTCCTTATTCCACCCTCCCTTCTATCTGCCCCCATTTCTATTATCCTTTTCCTCTCCTATTTCCCTGTAGAGTAAGATAGATTTCTATATGCATCTCTGTATGTATCTTATTCCTGTTTTGAGCAAATTCTAATAAGAATAAGGTTCAAGCATTGTCCTTCACCCACCCCCCATATTCTCCTCCACTGTAAAAAATACTCTTCCTTTCATACTTCTTTTATGTGAGATAATTTTTCTCATTTTTCTCTCTTCCCCTTCTCCAAAGACATCCGTATCTCTCAATCCCTTAATTTTACTTTTTAAAAAAAATCATCCCATCATGGTCTGCAGATGTCACCATGGAAACAAAACCAAATATCTCCACTGTACAAAGTGGATGTAAGTACAGAAGAAATAGGCTGTCATGTAAAACTGAAATACAACACTGCCATGCTTGTCACTAGGAAGTTTTCAAGGTCACTAGAAAATGACAGAGTATCAGTTCCCAAGTCACTCCACTGATAGATAGGGAAAGAAGAAAAAAAAAGAAAACCCCAGAATACTTCAAGAGGTAGAAATGATTATATATCATGCCAACACATTTTATCAGGCAACATGATTGGATGTCACAAACAGCAAATACTACAATAATTTAATTTTTAGTGAACACAGCAATCATCCCAGGTTTCAACAAAATGCATTGAAATAAAAGAACATTATGATAGTGCACTAGCTATTTGGTGCTAGAAACTTGGGTCAGGAGGGAAAGAAATTTTGTGGTCTTGGATGAATTAGCCTGTGATATTTTGTCACTCATAAAGCCACCAAGACTTTTTAATAATAAATTCCTTAAAGAGTAAGTATATGAAAGATGAACATCATCCTGGTCAAAGTGAGTGGGTTCTTCAGTACTTCAGCTAAAGGTAAAAATATACCATCAAGATCAAAGGATATAGGGGCAGCTAGATGGCGCAGTGGTTAAAGCACCGGCCCTGGATTCAGGAGTACCTGAGTTCAAATCCGGCCTCAGACACTTGACACTTACTAGCTGTGTGACCCTGGGCAAGTCACTTAACCCCCATTGCCTAAAAAAAAAAAAAAAAAAGATCAAAGGATATAAAAAAGATAAAGAGCCACAAAATAGATTTCCTGACACTTTAAATTTGGTTATATACCATAATTTGCATAAAATATAAATAAAATCAAAATTAGGGTTAAAATTTGGAACAAGGAAAAAGTAATAACCCCATATTCTTTTTACCTATCTATCTATCTATCTTTCATTTATTTATTTATTTATTCATTCATCTATCTATCTATCTATCTATTTGTTTGTTTGTTTGTTTGTTTATTTATTTATTTAGTGAGGCAATTGGGGTTAAGTGATTTGCCCAGGGTCACACAGCTAGTAAGTGTTAAGTGTCTGAGGCCGGATTTGAACTCAGGTACTCCTGATTCCAGGGCTGGTGCTCTATCCACTGTGCCACCTAGCTGCCCCAACCCCATATTCTTTAGGCAAGACAATACAAGTCCTTTTAAGGAGGCACTTAAATCCCAGAGCTACAGTTAAGCATATTATACAAATTATTAAAGGAAAATGAGTTACAGGAACATATAGATAATAAAATTATACTACTGGGAGTCCTCAACTTTCCTTCTCAGAACTAGATAACTCTAACCATAAAATAAACAAGAAAGAAGTTAAGAAGAGTCATAGAATTTTAGAAAAATTAGATATGATAGACCTATGGAAAAAACTGAATGGGAATAGAAAGGAGCATATCTTTTTTTCTCAGCTGTAAATGGCACCTTAACAAAAATTGGCCATGTATTAGGGCATAAAAACCTTACAATCAAATGCAGAAAAGCAGAAATATTAAGTGCATTCTTTCCAGACCATAATGCAATAAATTATAATAAATAAAGGAAAATTAAAAAGGGAAAGAGAAATTTAAAATTAATCAGAAATTAAATAATCTAATATTAAAAATGAGTGATCAAAAGAACAAATCATAGAAACAATAACTAATTTCAGTAAAGATAATGACAGCAATGAGGCAACATACCAAAATTTATGGGATGTAGCAACCAAAGCAGTACTTAGGGGAAAATTTATATCTCTAAACACTTATATCAATAAAATAGAGAAAGAACAGATAAATGAAACTGGGTATGCAACTAAAAAAAAGAACAAGAAAAAAAGAACAAATTTTAAATCCCCAATTAAACACCCACTTGGAAATCTTGAAAATTCAAAGGAGAGATTAATAAAATAAAACATATGAAAACCATTGAATTAATAAATAAAACTAGAAGCTGGTTTTTATGAAAAAAAAACCCACAATAAAATGGATAAACCATTGGTTAATTTCATTAAAAACAAGAAAGAAGAAAACCAAATTGCCAGTATCAAAAACCAAAAAATGATGTATTTACTACTAATGAAGATGAAATTAAAACAATTATTAGGAGATACTTTACATGCCAATAAATCTAATATTTTATGCAAAATGGATAAATATTTACAAAAATATAAATTGCCCAGATTAACAGAAGAGGAAATAGAATTCTTAAATAATCCTACCTAAGAAAAAAGAAATTGAACAAGCCATAAATGAATTCCCTAAGAAAAATTCCCAGGACCAGATGTATTCACAAGTGATTTCTACCAAATATTTAGAGAACAATTAATTTTAATTCCATATAAACTATTTGGAAAAACAGGTGGAGTCCTTCTATGACACAAATATGGTGCTGATACCTAACCAGGAAGAACAAAAACAGAGAAAGAAAACTATAAACCAATTTCCCTAATTAATATTGAAGCAAAACATTTAAATAAAGCACTAGAAAAGAAATTATAGCAATATGTTACAAAAATCATACACTATAACCTGGTGTGATTTATAACAGTAATGCAGGACTGGTTTAATATTAGGAAAACTAGTGGCCTAATGGACCATATCAATAACAAAAACAACAAAAATCATATGATTTTGACAAAATACAAAACTCATTCCTAGAAAAATACTAGAAAGCAACAGTTTTCCTGCTCATGGGTATTAACTCTAAGTAACTGTCCTATTGCTCATTGGTGGTACGATGCATAGGATTTGTCATTTGGGTTGGTCTGACATTGTCCACCAGCTCTACAGGCACTGTTCCTTTTATTATGCCTTCTGAAATCGCTTTTCCAACTATTACAGTCAGAAAGTTCCTGTTGGGGTATTAAGGAAATCAATACATCAGTCCTATACCATTCTATATACCAACGAAATGGTAATTTAGCATCTGTATTATTAGTCCTGTGACCTCAGTATGCTGCATTCTTTCTTTTTCTCTTTTCCTTTCTCCTTGAAAATAATTTCAATTTATTGAGGATCCAGCAGGTCTAGATTGGCTTGGAAACATTCGACAACTTCTTTAACAATTTGGTCCTTTTTGAAAGGTCCCATGAAAACTTTCTCTCCTCTACAATCCAAAACCAGCCATGGTCAAATTCAGAGGTGGTATTGACCAACTTCAGGTCAATTTTCTCCAAGGCACAGCATTTAGTGTGCACAAGCAGAAACTTTTGTATGTCAGGACATGCTTCTTGGTCCTAACAACACAGCCTCTCAGCATGATAAAGTCATTGGTCACTTCACCACAGTATATAAATCCTTCCAAAAGGTTAATGTTCTTGTCAGGAAGGCTGTAATCTGTGGCTGCACTTTTTTTTTTTTTTAACAATTTCCTATCCTTTATCTCAGGGCTTCTTTTTCCCTGAGATATTTTTATGCAAGCCTGGGTGTATAGGTATATAAAATAGTCATACATAATCTTTTACTGTTGCCAATTTTTTTACAATCCCCACATTCAGTTACACAACCCCATATGGAGTTGTGACCCACAGTTTAGGAAGTTTTGCATTATCTGGTAGATCTTGCTAATCTTGTCAATTTTTTAATGGATTTTGGTGCAATGGTGGTAGCTCTTCTGACCAGTCCAGGCCACAGAGAATGCCATATAGGCAGGATGCTAAGATTCTGTATAGGCCACCTTCCGCAGACCTTGATGGGTATTTTGGGACAGTTTCTTTGTGTGCCAATGTCAGGTGACACCTTTGTAACCCTTGCCCTTAGTCACTTCAGTGATGTTAATCATTTCTTCCTGCCTAATCACAGTGGGTACGGGTACCTGCTGTTCCAGATTCTTGTGGGTCCAGTGCAGTTTCTCAGCCATGCTGCTGCCATTGACCTGGATATCTACCAAGCAAGACTTCTTTTTCCTCAGAGGGATCAGTCACATCTAGGTATGGGTATTGACTCAGATCACCAGGCAGTATTTCTTCATGCTATTGAAGCCTTTCTCTGACTGCTTCTTGCTATCATCATCTTGCTACTTCTTACAGAACTTGGTAAAGGTCTTCTTGGATTTGTTCTAGTTTTTTTGAATCGCCTTTCATACTTATCATTGATGTGCTCAGCAAAAATGGCTTTGAAGCTCCAGAGACTTTGGGGTTCGAACATAGCCCATGATATCTATGATGATCTTGGGGGGGCATTTCCACAATAGTGACCACCATAAGCACTTCCTTCTTGTTCCCCTGTGAGCAAGGCTGTCCACTTCCCCAGTGATATATGGCATGCCTGCCTCATAGCTCAGAAAGGCTGTGAGGTGGATGAGCCTAGTGGGGCCATCTTTGGGGAGGCTCTTCACTTTTTCCTGGTGTCTGCTGTTTTGCTTTCAAGGCAGGAAACCCAGAGATCCATGCCTGAGACTGAAGAAATTCTGGTGGGACATGCTTTTGCTGCTGCTGTGCTTGCTGTTGAGGAAACCTAGGAGAGCAGAGTGCTGCATTTTCAAGGAGTATCTGAGGCCAAAATCAGGTCTACCAATGCTCTCCATTAGCATCCTATATTTCTTCACTATTGTTGTTGCTCAGTCATTCAGTTGTGTTCAACTCTTTGTGACTCCATGGATCATAGCATACCAGGCCCTTCTATCCTCCACTATTTTTGAAAGCCTGTGCAAGCTGATGTTTGTTGTTTACATGACACTCATCCTCTGCCATTCTCTTTTACTTTTGTCTTCAATATTTCCTAATATCGGGGGCAGCTAGGTGGTGCAGTGGATAGAGCACTGGCCCTGGAGTCAGGAGGACCTGAGTTCAAATCCAGCCTCAGACACTTGACACGTACTAGCTGTGTGACCCTGTGCAAGTCACGTAACCCTCATTGCCATACCAAAAAAACCCCAAAAAACAAAAAAAATATTTCCTAACATCAGGGTCTTTTCCACTGAGTCCCATCTTCTCATTATGTGGACAAAATAGTTGAGCTCCAGCTTCAGCATTTGATGCTCTGGTGAATAGCCTGAATTACTTTAAGTTTTGACTGATTTGTTCTCCTTAACTTACTATCCAAGAGACTGTCAAGTGTTTTCTCCAGCACCACAATTCCAAAGTGTAGATTCTGTGGTGCTCAGCTTTCCTTATAGTCCAACTCTCACAGCCATATATTGCTAGTGGAAAAACCATAGCTTTAACTATATGGACCTTTGCTGGCAAGGATGTTTCTGCTTTTTAGTATGTTGTCCACACTTGTCAAGCTTTCCTTTCAAGGAGCAAGCATCTGTTAATTTCATAGCTGCAGTCACTGTCTGTAGTGATCTTTGAGCCCAAGAGTATAATATCTGACACTGCTTTCATTTCTTCTCCCTCTATTTCCCCAGGAGTGATGGGATCAGTTGTGAAGATATTAGGTGGGTGTTTTTTTTTTTGATGTTAAGCTTCAAGCAAGCTTTTATACTCTCTTCTTTCACTCTCATCAAGAGGCTCCTTAATTCTTCATTCCTTATGATTTCTTTATAATACTTCTCTGCAGTGCCTATATTGCAGTGATGGCATGTCTTAGGACTAAAGTGTTCTTTTCCTAATGGGAAGGCATTCTCCCTTAAATACAACAGCTTTTCACATTGAGTCCCTTGTAACAATGTTAGTTGTTCTATGCCCAGAGGTTCTATAGAACACTGCATATCCTTTGATCCAGCAGTACAATTGTTAGGTCTATATCCCAAAAACTTCCCAAGAAAGAGTAAAGACCTATTTGTAAAATATTTATAGCAGCTCTTTTTATGATGTCTAAGAGCAGAAAATCAAAGAAATGCCCATCAATTAGGGAATGGCTAAACAAGCTGTGGTATATGATGGTAATGGAATATTACTGTGCTATAAGAAATGACAAACAGGGTGATTTCAGAAAGGCCTGGAAAGATTAGTATCAACTGATATATAGTGAAATGAGCAGAATAAAGAGAATGTTGTGCACAGAGACAGCAATATTGTTTGATGAAGAACTGTGAATGACTTAACTATTCTCAATAATGCAATGATCCAAGACAATCCCAAAGGACTAAGGACTAATCATGAAGCATACTATAAAAAAAGAACTGATATTGGTGGAACACAGTCTGAAGCATGCTATTTTTACTTTCTTTCATTTTTTCTTTTATTCAAGTTTTCTTACACAAAATGAATAATATGGGAATGTTTTGCATAATTGCACATGTATCACCCAATCAGAACAGGCTTTCAGCCAACTAATTTTTTAAAATAATAAATATTTTTATTTATAGTTTTGAGTTCCAAATTTTATCCCTTCCCACTGGGAAGGAAGGGAGGGGAGGAGAGATAAAATTTGGAACTCAATACTATAAATAAAAATGTTTATTATTAAAAAACAATATTAGTTGGCTGAAAGTCTGTTGTCCTTCCCACTCCCACTCTCCATAATTGTCTATTGAGGAAAATATGGGTAGCAGGTCCCATTAGACCTCTTAAATTGTTCTTAATTCATCCTTCTTTCAGCATGAAGTCTTTACATCCATTCATTATTTTCTGATCAGTAAGGGATATGTGTTAATATTTCCAATTATCCTTTGCATCCTTTACAAGTATCACAGGATATTGATTTTTCAACATCATCATCATCATCAATGTAAAAATATATGCCCTCAAAATCAACAGTACTCAAGAAGAGTCAAGTCTTATCACTGTATTATAATTCTTCAATAACCGAACAGCCATGGTAACCATTTATGCAGCACAAAAGTATGAAATGTACAATGACAGTTCAACAATGTCCCTTAGTGGATTCAATTATACTGTATACTTCAACAGAGTTGGACTGCATTAAAGTTACTTCAGCCAAATATAAAATATTATTTCATCAATAAACAAGCGAAAAAAGGGGCAATGACACTTAAATATGCCTGGGAAGAATCTTGCACTGAGGCGGGGCGGGGGGGAATCTGCTAATAAATTAGCCTAGAGGAAAGAAAGAAAAATCTTCAGTGTAGTCCCCAGCATAGAAACAAATAGAAACAAATTAGCCACTGTAAGATAGTGAGGTCGTTAGTCATTTAGGCTTTGAAATATCAATGTAAATTAGCCAAAATGGAAAATCTTTAATGGATCCCTGCAATACTGGAGCAAGTAGTCTTTCTTTGATCCAGATGACCATAAATAGATTTATTCAATCCATAACGATCTCAGATAAGCCCCCACAAAATATAACTGTCCTTCAAAAGACTCAGAGTTCTTGATTTGGAAGCCCCTAGATACTTAAGATTTAGTGTGGGCTATTTAAGATCATTTATTTTATAAATCATGTCCCAAGCACCGCCTCCCCCCCCCCCCCGAACAACACTATTTATAGACCATGCAAGTATCACAAATCAATAGCAAACATACTTAATTAAAGTCAAATAAATAGCAAGAGAATCATTCCCTATCTAGACCCTACCCCCACCACTTATACACATATGTAAGCCCTTTTAGCATCTAGGGGGATTATCTCCCATCCCAATTCTCATTGATTTCCTCACCATAATGGAAAATAGACATGGCAATTTTAGAATATATGGCCCAGCAGTAAAGGTTTAGGATTCAGTGTTAATTTGCCTCATAGAGTTCTGCAGTAACCTCTTGGTGTCAGATAGGATCTGCTAAGGTTTTCTACTTGGGCACAGTCATCAGGCTTCTGCTGGCATTTATGGGCATAGGGATGCCATGGTTGCCCTTCTCCATGCACTCCCCTTTTACCTATTCATTTCAACCATATGGATCTTGCTGCTTGCCTCTCCCATCCTGTTCAATCACATATCACTTTTGCCCTTCTCTTCCAACTTTGCTTTTTAAACTTCTTGTGTTTCAAAAGACTCTGCACTTATCAGAGTCTTTGTCCAGGGACATTATTACTTTGTGGCTAGCCAAATAGTACAGTTAATTTCTCCCAGTAAGTTATGTTTTCTGGACCACCAATCGTCATGGGAAAGGAAATTCAGAAGACTTTTTCTCTTGTCAGGTATATAACATAACTAAAATAAGATTGAGAATACTTTGCTTGTGCTGGAATTGAATAGTTAATGGCGTATTCTAAGTACTTTCTGCTAAAATGTAACACAGTCGAGCTTATATTAATGACATATGGTATTCAAACCTTTTGATTTTGCAGTTTCTTGAAAAATGGTCCTTCTCCAAATGGAGAAAATATAGTCATTTGTTTCCCAGTGAGCTCCAAAATGTTCATTCTGTGGTTTTTTGCCTGAGGAATAATGGATATTTATTTACAAGAATTAACACAGGCATAAGATTGTAGGAACAACATATTTGAGTGGAGAATAGGCAAGAGTAAATGAATAATCAATTAAGGAAACAGGCTTTCAAGAACAAATGCTTCTAAATGTTTCTTGAATTGAGATTACATAAAGGAAAAATCATGCGAATTCAAAGATAGGATGTGGGAGCGAGCTGTGGAGACCAAGGGTGGAAAATTCTTTTTCTATTACAGGCTTTTAAGGCTCAGTTGGTATCCACAAAAATAAAAATTAATTCTTATTTAGCATTTTCCAAGAGACAAAAAATTAAAATATCAACCACTTTAAAAATAAAGAACAGAGTATAGAAAACTTTATATGTGTAAGTGTATGTGCATTTGATATTTCCATCTACTCTGTGCTTATTTGGCATGTTCTGAGTTACATATTTGCTTACTCTGTTGGAATGTAAGATTCCTGGGACCTCTTTGATTTTTCTTTATATCCTTAGTCCCTAGCACAGCACCTGACACAAGCATAATAAATGCTTGTTGACTGACTGATAGATTTCTGTATACTACCCATTTAAGGAAAAGAACTTCGGAAGTTAAGAAAATGAAGGGGAAGATGAGGATGGTAAAGAGAAGACAAAGAGGAAGAAGAGGAGGGAGAAGAATCCAGGAGGTAGAAAAGAGAAAATGAAAAGGAGGAGGAGGAGGAGGAGGAAAGGAAAAAAGGGAAGAGAAAAGGAAGGGAGAAAAGGAGGAGGAAGGGTAAGAAGGGAAGGGAAGAAAGGGGACTGGATGGAAAGTAGACTGAAATTCTGGGAGGTAGGGAAAGAGGCAGGGAAAAGAAGTAGGAGAAAAGGAGATGGAAAGGAAAAAAGCAAAGAGAATTTTAAAAAAGCAGAAACACATAGGGACTATAATTATGTCACATAAATATTAGGAAAGGAAATTTGCCCGAGGGTGGGAAATTTAAAGGCCAAACTGACCAGGGATTCTATTCCATCTGATGTCTGCGGTGGAACCACTGCCAGGCAAAGCCCTCCAAAGGATAGTGAGGAGCCAATACAGCCTTGGGGTAGTGAGGGAGACTTGACCTTCACACAGTGAGCCAGTCCCTCAGTGTGGAAATTGTAGCGTCCTTTAGAGGCTGCATTTGAGGGAAGCCAGGAAAGTATAGTCTGGCTAGGAAGTGGTGACAACTTCTTATGGGCAAATAGGAACAGGGAGTTGCTTGGTAGGTAGGGGAGAGAGGCAGCATCCTAGGCATCTCTGCTTCCCCATTTTAGAAACCTTTTCCTCTCCCCTGAAATGTTTTTGCTCTTCCCAAACTTCTCTATCTTTCCAGAATCTGAGAGCCCAGGAGTTAGGCAGGAAGACTAGGTTGAAAATGTAAAGATGAAAAGAGGGACAGAAAAATTAAGGCTAGACTATCTAAATTCAGATTGGAAGAAAAATGAAAAGCTTTTAGGCATATTAAATCGTAACTGGTCTCCCCAAAGAAGACTGACTAGTAAGTTGGAATCTGGGGAGGCAGTGTGGTACAATAGAACGAGCTCTGGGTTTGTCAAACAAGCTCTGTTTAAAGACCTTCAGTGGCATGGTACCCATACCCTCTATAATTCTGGTCCAGTTTACCTTTCAGTGCCTTGTTAGTCTTGGCCTTCCCCCTTGTACCTACCCCTCATCCTACTTAATTTTTTTTTTTTTTTGCCAGAATCTTGGTTCAAACTCTCCCCTAATCTAGTCTGGATTGAATTCTCTGCCTTCCCCCTAACTACCATCCCACCACCAGCTCTGCTGATCCCTTCTTGCCCCATTCCTACCAGATGTCCTCTTCACCTTTTCTCTTCCTCTCTACCCCAAGTCTAAGCCAGGCTGCACTCTGCAGCAGCAAACTCCTGCCCTGGTCAGCCTCACTTTTTCCTTCATTCCTTTACTAATTTATAACCATTTTACTAAACCCAAATGTGGTTTTTATATCTTTATATTCCATGGGATTGAGATTCTCCATCCTCATACTTAGTTTTTATTTATGTCTCCTGAAGTTTCTATATTCTAGGAACAAAAATCTGCATTTATATAATATTTTAGAGTTTTGTAAACTTTTCCTGCAACAACTTTGTGAGGTTAAGTACTGAATTTTATTATCCCCATTTTATAAATGAAATTGAATTTGAGAGAAGTTGAGTGATTTGACCACAGTTACACATTAAATATCAGAGCTAGTCTTAAACTGACTTTCCCTAAATCTAGGTAATTTAGGCAAGAAACGATAAGGTTTAGAATTGGTGATGATTTTGTAACGATTTCTCTTGTTTATACAATCAGGATTTAGAGCCTGGAAGGGACTTCAGAGATCATCTTATTTCATGGAGGCAGCATGGTATTGTGAATACAGTGCTGAATCTAGAGTCAAGAAGATGTGGGTTCAAATCCAGATTCTGACACACACTTGTGGTATGCTTATAGGCTAAGCATTTGTCTGAGCTTCAGTTTCCTCTCTAAAATGGGATTATACCTAAAATGGGGTTAATAATACCAACCTTAAAGTGTTTTAAGGCTCCAATAAGATAATGTAAATGAAACACTTCATATACTTCAAGGTGCTATAAACTGTAGCGATTATTATTATTATTTTATAGTTCAATGCTCTTGACAATTTATTTGTGATGCAAACTATAATTATTGTCACAACTGGGATAATGTAAACTGTATATAAAATTATAGTATTCTATAAGTAACTATGACATTTGCCAAATACTTAGCTCAATTTGTGTGTGTGTGTGTATTAACTAAAAAGGATCTCAAAATCATAAGGCATCCCATAATTCATCACACTCTTCTGGAAAGTAAAGCTTCAATGTGTAGGAGCTTTCCATAGTCTTTTTCTTTTCATTTTTGCAACATTTTCAGACAGCTATGTCTATTGAAAAAAGGCTCACAATTTCTATAAGAGCAGTGCCTGGCTTCAGTACATTTTGGTGAAGGATTCATCAATTCTTCCTTCCCAATATCCCCTGCATCTCCCCCCCTTCTCTCCACTCTCATGACTGCTGCCTTATCCTGGCTCTCATCATCTCTTGCTTAGACTCTTAGAATATCCCCTTAATCTTCTTCCTTCCACTAGTCTTTTACCTCTCCAATCCATTCTCCACATGGTAGCCAAACTACCTGAAGTACAGCTTTGACCCTGCCATCCTTCAGCTCAAACATCTCCAGTGGCTACTTCTTTTCTTGAGGATGAGACAGAGCTCCTTTGTTTGGCCTTTTAAAACCCTGCACAATCTCCTTTAGTTTCCTAGCTCATATTGTAGCCAAAGTGACCTGCCATTACACTTTCTATGCCTTTGTATGGGCTGTCCTCATTTGAGATACTTGCTCTCCTTGTCTCCACCTTGTTTAATTCCTAGCCTCCTTCAAGGTTCAGCTCTAGTGCTGCCTCTATTTGAGACCTATCTTGATGTACTACCCTGCCTCCACCTTGCCTCCACTAGTTCTAGAGCCCCAGCTTCAGCAATTACTTTACATTTACCTATCTGCGTAGCTGTTAATTTTTCTCCCCAATGTAATCTCCTTGAGACAAAGGGTTGTTTCATTTCTGTTTTTATATCCCTCCCACCTAGCAGATTGTCTGGTATATAGTAGATGTTTAATAAATGCCGAATGGGTAAATGAATGGAAGAAAGAACAGAGGAAGACTACAGCAAGATTTGCCCTTTCTCTGAAGAGGTTATTAAGGTGGAAGAAAGGAAACAAGTATTTTTAAGCATCAGGCTTAATAAGTGTGCCAGTGCTAAGAGCTTTGTAAGTATTGTCTCATTTGATCATCACAACAACTCTGAGAGCTGGGTGCTACTGTCATCCTCATTTTACAATTCAGAAAACAGAGTCAGACAGATTAAAGGACTTGCCCAGCGTGAACCATCTAGTAAGTGTCTGAAACTGGATTTTAACTCAAATCTCTCTGATTTCAGGCCCTGCACTCTAGAGTCTATGGGGTTAACTGACACTCTATTTTAAAATATCCACTAGAGGAATTACAGGATGGAGAATTTCAACAATTCATCGACCTCCCCGCCACTCCACATCACCTATTCACCAAATGTATCCCCAGACAGGCTCTGGGTAAGCAATTTGTTTGGTGGTCTATGAGGGAATCCTAAGGTTCTGCTATGACTATCCATGAAATCATGGTGAAAATCATGAGCTACTCTGTGACCTAAAGAGTGAAGCAATGGCATCTAAAGAGCTGGTCCCACTCCACAGTCCCAGCCTCTGTTGTGCAGCAATACTGGGCTATCTTCTAACATATTAGAAATACGCCTGCTTCCCTTTGATGATTGGTATCATCACCCAGGCCATGAGGAGTGTGTGCTAAGAGACTGCTCAGTTAGTATCATCATTAACAAATGGTACCAAATAACTTTCTGTTTGGGATAGGTTTGGAGAAGGGTGGGGATAATACCCTTCTTTCACTCAGTTCCAGAAGGGACAACCGGTTTCAGGAAAGAGTGGTCCCCAATGAATCATGGGTTAAGGAGGTAGCTTTTTTATTATGAATGGAACAGGATTTCCTTGGTTCACAACTGATCTCTTATTTGGAAAGGGGGAAACTGACACTGATTTTCAAAGACAGTCTGTTGTTCCCAGCTCTCAAGAGGGCAGAGCTGAGCAAACTTGAACGTTAGCAGGAAGGAATATGACTAGGAGCATGTGACCTGACTAGAGTAGAAGTCCCCTTTAGCCAAAGAGCAGAACCTTTTGGCTCTGTGCTCGATATCTGCTCCCTTCTAGCTGAAAAGGGGGGCAGGGACTTGGTTTGCATCTTCTCTTTCTCTCTCCTTCTGTAGCATAGATCTAGATCTAGAAGGAACTTTAACTATCTTCTAGTACAACCCCAAATGTTTACAGATGAGGAAAATGGATTGCTAAAGGGTTAAGGAACAGGTCCAAATACATACAAGTAGTAAATGGCATTGCCAGAATTTGAACTCAGTTCCTATGAGTTCCAGTTCAACACTCTTCCCACCTTGCTATCCTGGTGGTCAAAGACACACTTCTTGGGTTTTCTGTCCTTCTTAGGTTACTATATGGCTGACTTTGCTGCACCTACGACAGGTATTTGAAGGGCTGGTGACTCTCTCTAACAAAGCAGAGTTGTAACCAATGGATGATTTAGTAGATTAAGGATTAGAGAATTGTTTGAGGCACCCAGAGGTTGCGACTAAATAGCAAAAGAATCAGTCACATTTTAAATTTGGGTCTTCTGAGCCAAGCTCTACACTCTACCTAGAACAAGTATTGATTGGTAATCAATTTTATCCTTCTTTCAAGAATAATTGTGCTCCTCTCCCCTTTTTGGATGATTCTATTTTCATTCTCCAGGAGACATTTTTGATATATTTGTCTATTTGTACTGAGCTAGAAATTTCCCCTGATACTCTATGTACTTGGGAGTTCTGAATTTACAATGGGTTTGCATATTTACTCTTGAGATTAAAATTTTCCTTATACTCCGTGTGACTGATAATTCCAATTAAATACCTCTTTCTCTCTCCTCTCCTCTCCTCTCCTCTCCTCTCCTCTCCTCTCCTCTCCTCTCCTCTCCTCTCCTCTCCTCTCCTCTCCTCTCCTCTCCTCTCCTCTCCTCTCCTCTCCTCTCCTCTCCTCTCCTCTCCTCTCCTCTCCTCTCCTCTCCTCTCCTCTCCTCTCCTCTCCTCTCCTCTCCTCTCCTCTCCTCTCCTCTCCTCTCCTCTCCTCTCCTCTCCTCTCCTCTCCTCTCCTCTCCTCTCCTCTCCTCTCCTCTCCTCTCTCTCTCTCTCTCTCTCTCTCTCTCTCTCTCTCTCTCTCTCTCTCTCTCTCTCTCTCTCCCTCTCTCTCTCTCTCCCTCCTTCCCTCCCTCCCTCCCTTTTAGTACAGTTCTGTCTCTAGCTAGTGATATTCAGCTTCTAAGTCCTCTATTGGCCAGTGCCCTGAAGAACCTGTGACTATGAGCCCTCAATAGATGCAAAGTGAAGCAGGCACAGGAACAGTTAGTGAAAAAGCTGAATACCTGTATGGCGGGGTACAGTTGGGATTGGGGCAAAGAAAGAGGCAGCAGTTTTTGAATACTTGACAGGAAGACAAAACCTATTTTCACAAATACTCATTATATTAGGTCTCCCAATTTACAAACATTACTTCCATCCTCTCTATACAGCTATGGATTTAAGTAAATTCAGTATACAATGGAAGTAACCTTTTTTAGATTTCCTGACAGAATATTTTGTATTACATTTAACAAAATTCAATACCAAATCAAGAGTTAAGTCCTTCTTTCCCACCAAGTATAAAATATTCTGAGTACAGACATCAGTTCATTTCTAGGTGGAAGAGGAATTCTATAACATTAAAAGACACTCACGTTTTTCCTTTCTGATTCCTGGTTTGGATGAATAATAACTTCTGATTCTCTTGCTTTATTCTAGTATGAAAATAAATGAATCAATGAATAAACAGATGCATATGTGTATACATAAATACAGTTCGATCTAGTCAATGAAAAATTAAACCAAAGAAAGGACTCTTTTTCTTTTGTAAGTACAATAATAGGCATTTCAGGCTTAGGTAACATTAACACTGTAAAGCTGGATGGTGTGTATGTCATATCATGTGGAGCTGACGGGTTATCATACTTCTCATTCAGGTAAATTTATTGGCTTTTCCTCAATACAAGTCTCCCCAGCACTTGGCACAATGCCTGGCACACAACAGGCACTTGATATTTATTGACTGACTGGCTTTCCTGCTTCTGATGTTTTACTTAACTAAACTATATTCATGAATCTGCATCTTTCTTCTTTTGTTCCCCAGTCTTACAGCGTAGAACCAGCATAGTTGGGGAATAGAGTTTTCTGGTTTAATTAATTTTGCTAGTAAATTTAAAATAAATCTATTTATGAAGTTCCACTGGCCATATAAATTTGCCCAAGACCAAGTTACTTTGCTAGCAATACATGAGTCTAAAGGAGGTTTTCTTTCTGTCTGTGTATACACACACACACATATATATGTATATGTGCATGTGTGTATGTATGTATATTTGTATGAGAAGTGGAAAGGGGGCTGAGATAATAATATTGACCATTTATTTACAATATGACATCATCCTATTCTGTTGAAATGAGATATTTTTCAATTTGATTTATAGTTACTATTTGGTTTATGGTTAAAGAGTATAAACCAGATTGGGGGCTAAAATCAAATTTACATAAGTAGAATTATGCTAAATACAATATTCCAACTGAACCTGAGATAGTTAAGAGATCCCAGAGTTGAGCAGGTTCCCAATCACAATAAAAAAATAATGGGAATCAATGCTTAATCATTCTCTTGAGAAAAATTGGTATATAAAAGGAATCACCTTGACATTTTGTATAATTACTCTTAAAATTTTCTTCTTTTTTTTTTGCAGCACAATGAGGGTTGAGTGACTTGCCCGGAGTCACACAGCTAGTAAGTGCCAAGTGTTTGAGGCTGGATTTGAACTCAAGTCCTCCTGAATCCAGCTGAAACCTAGCTGCCCCAAAAGGTGGCGCAGTGGATGGAGCACCGGCCCTGGATTCAGGAGGACCTGAGTTCAAATCCGGCCTCAGACACTTGACACTTACTAGCTGTGTGACCCTGGGCAAGTCACTTGACCCCCATTGCCCCGCAAAAAAAAAAAAAAGACAATTTCCACATACACTTTTGATCAGAAGAATTATTTGTGAAATCATGTCTCTATAGCTTGCTTTTTAAAAGAATCTGATGATAAATTCAGTATGTTAATTTCCAAGATGTCTTATTTGTCTGTATTTCATTCTGTGCTTCCTTTTGTTCTCTTTTAGGCATTTAAAAATACTTTAATTATACACTCTTGGCCTTCTTCTCCTACTTTTCTTTTTCCTCCTTTTTCTTCTCCTCCTCCTCTTCCTCCTCTTCTTTTATCATTCCCTTCTCCCCTTTAACCATGCATTAACTTTAAGAATATTAATGACCTTTAAAAATATTAGATTTACCTCTTGTTCCTCTCTAGAATTTTTCTGGAACAATCTACTAAATTTTTGTTTTGTTTTGTTTTTTTCTTATATTTTTCCTTAGTTTTTATCTAGATAATAAAGATGAGATTTAAAATAAATGGGGGCAGCTAGGTAGCACAGTGGATAGAGCACTGGCCCTAGAGCCAGGAGGACCTGAGTTCACAACCTGGCCTCAGACACTTGACACTTACTAGCTGTGTGACCCTGGGCTAGTCACTTAACCCCAATTGCCTCACACACACACACAAAAACCCAAACAAATAAAATAAATGAATATTCATTTAAAACACCAAATTTTGATTGTATGTTTCAATGAATACTATACCCAAATTCAGCACAGCACTGATACATGGGCTAATCAGTTGTGTCCATGATTGGGTTAACTGCCAATTGGTAAATTGGATGTTCCAAAGAATGCAGTTATCTGTAATTGTCTACATTCATAAACATGGTCAGCATGCCTTAATTTTTTTTTTTTTTGGTGAGGCAATTGGGGTTAAGTGACTTGCCCAGGGTCACACAGCTAGTAAGTGTGTAAAGTGTCTGAGGTCGGATTTGAACTCAGGTCCTCCTGAATCCAGGGCCAGTGCCCTATCCACTGCGCCACCTAGCTGCCCTTTTTTTTTTGCATGCTTTAATTTTTTGACATTAAGGTTTTTGTTTTGTTTTGTTTTTTGTGGGCCAATGAGGGCTAAGTGACTTGCCTAGGGTCACACAGAAGCCGAATTTGAACTCAGGTCCTCCTGAATCCAGAACAACATTAAGTTTTAACTCAAAGGTTAATACACTTGCTGTTTGAAGGCTAGATGAAGATAGAGTCTGGCCTTATGGATGTAGGCAGAATTTGGGACTTGCACATACTAGAGTGGCTTTCAGTTTAAACAAAATTATTTTTAAAATTGATTTTTATCGATACCTTTTACTTTTATATCACCTAGATTCTTCCTTGTATCTATCTATCCTCTAATTTTAAAAAAGGGAAAAAGAACAATTGGAAGAGGCAAATGAGAAAAATAGTAAAAGGAGGAAAATCAGCAAAATTTATCAATGCAATGAAAAAAGTTTAATGTCAGATGCAGTGTTCCATAACCATGGACCCACTATCCTTTGCAAAGGAACAGGAGGAGGTGTCTTCTCATCTCTTCTTTGAGACAATCTTCTTTTAAAATTTCACAACATTCATCTTTGTTTTGTAGTTGTTACTTTTATTTACGTTGATGTAGTCATTGTGTAGGCTGTCTTTCTGGCTCTGCTTACTTCACTTTGCATTAATTTTTTTATGTCTTTCCATATTTGTAGTCATCGTGTTTGGCCCTTCTTAAATCCCAGTAATACTCTATTACATTCATGTACCACAATGTGGTTTACTATTCCCCAATTGAAGGGCAACAGCTGTTTCTAATTCTTTGCTACCACAGTAGTATTATAAAGACTTGGGTAATTCACACCTTTGTTTTTGTCAATGCTTCCCTTGAGGTATATGCTGGACAGGTGTATCTCTGGGTCAAAGGGCATAGACATTTTAGCTACTTTATTTGCACAATTCCAAACTGCTTTCCACAATAGTTGAATTCACAGTTCTACCAACAATGTATTAATGTGCTGTCTTTCCATACCTCCTCCAGCATAGACTATTATCATCTTTTGTCATCTTTACCAATTTGCTGGATGAGAAGTAGAAAAAGATTGTTTTGATTTACACTTTTTAAAATTAGGTTTTATCTTAATTCTAAGCTAGAACCTTACAAAGTAGATAGTAAGCTTGATGTGTTAAAAAGTATAGTTGCTAGAATGTAAAAACTGAATTTCTAATGGAATCTTCTGGACCTCAAAAAGAGGATAATGAATATTCCTTCAGACAGCTAGTATTCTATGGTTTTTGCTAACAAGGTATCCATTTGTCTATTCATCCACAACTTTATAGATCTTACCTAACCAGCATTTCTCACCCAACCCTCATTTTCTTTCACAGATCTATTTATTTTCTCACCCACCATGTCTTATACCTGCTTACCTATCTATTCTTTGAAGGGTATTAATACAGAGGCAGCATAGCAAAATAGATGGGCATTAGAGTTAGGAAACGTAAGTTCAAATCCCATCTTGAGATACTTATTAGATATCTCGCCAGTCTTTTTTTTTTTTTTTTTTAGTGAGGCAATTGGGGTTCAGTGACTTGCCCAGGGTCACACAGCTAGTAAGTGTTAAGTGTCTGAGGCTGGATTTGAACTCAGGTACTCCTGACTCCAGGGCCGGTGCTCTATCCACTGCGCCACCTAGCTGCCCCCGCCAGTCTTTCTTAAAATTAGTTTTATCCTCTATTGCTTCTCTCTGCTTTATGACACAAGAAATGTCCATTTAGCATTGTAAGATTTTTACAAACAAGTTTATGTTCTAGCCCCATCTTGTCTTTACAGCTATTTCTATTACAGATGTTTGCTGACTAAGGTACTTTTGGGCTGTTTTGGTCTCTTTATTGTGGCAAGTAATATACATTGATTTAACCTTTGGAAAAGATTATTTGAATAAGTATTGGTGTTATTTCTTTTGTCCATTTCCCATTTTTTTACTTTTAATTATTTTTCAAATAGTTCAGGGTTAGATATCAGAATAGGACCTATAATTTCATTGGCATAGGAAATTCTCTGGTGGGAAAACTCCATCTAATATTGCATACAGGTCAGCACCTTCTCTTTAGCTCATCATCTCAGAAAGCTGCCTAGAGCACTGAGAAATTGAATCTTTGTCCAGAGTTACATAACCAGTAGGTAACAGAGACTGAAGGTTCAGATGATACTTTTCAATTGTATACTATATCTTTATCTCATTATAATTGTTTCATCTTGTTTCCTTTTCTTTCCTAATTCTTGTCTGACTCAGGGATAATACCCCCATGAACAAGTCTTTTTCTGTGGGTTAAAATATAATCGACTTTGATTTTTCTGGTGTTATTTAGTGATTCCTATGCCTATCATTTCTCTTCTTAAAGATTATGTTCATGATAAGGAAGTGTAAGGGTTTTGAGTCATCTACAAGCCCTTGGTCTTTTTCATTCCTTCATCCTGAACTATGCTTTCCCATATATTTGTCCCCATCCTTACTTTTCCAATGAAGTCACCAAGTGTCCAAGTATATGTTGATTTGATTTGGGGGGGCCTTATTATGTTCTGCATTGAATTTCTCTACAGCCTCAGCACTCACATTAGTACATAACCTGCTTCAAAACATGATGTCCAAATATATCATGAAATAATGCTGTTGTTGCCTCAACTACCTCTTTACCTCTCCCAGGAGAGTCTGTAAGCCACCTTTCAATTCATTTGCAACTTCTTTTTTTCTTCCGGTTTTGTTTATAGAAGACTATCAATATTGATATAATTGAGCTCCTTCAGCAATGTATATTTTTGTGCATGTGTGCCTGAATTCTTACCTGGATATAGATCTGTATGGGGAAGTATGTATATTTGTCCATGAATGTGTGAATATGTGTGTCTGTTCCTATGTGTGTACACTGTGAATAAAGACAAAGTATAGCCATAAAATAATGACTACTTTTTACTCAAGTAAAGCAGAACTCATTAATACAAATTAGATTTGTAATTCAAAGTAGCTTGTTGAGAGTCTGTACACTTATGATTATAATAACTTACGTTTCTATAGAGCTTTAGGATTTACAAAGTTCTTTTCTCCACAATCTTGTAGATTGTATAGCATTAGTACCTCCAATTTTACAATTGAGAAAAGTGAGGTTTAGAGAGGGTATGACAATGTTTATACTAACTAAAACAATCTCACAGTTTTATAGTAGTGTTATGACATTTTTTAAAAAAAATACAGTTAAGTTACTTAGCTTATTTACAAGATTTGCTTCCAAATGACTTGACTTTTTCCAGAAATCAAGTCTGTCAACAGATGAACGCTAACATTACTTCCACTTCTACAATTCTAGATTTAAGATTTATCTTCATTAAGAATATTTGTCTTTCTCTAGTAAGTGCTACTCTGATATCTTATTATGGCAAAGAGGTCACCCTGGTTTCTCAAAAGCTATGCCATGGCTGTATATGTTCTGGCAACTTCTGCCAAGTTGAAAAGGCTTAATGATAAACTTTATGTCTGATGACCAACAACCAGTCTACCTGAATATAGAGGAGCTAAGTACCAAGTTAACTTCAAGGAAATAACTTTTTCAGTAACTCTTGAAGGCTACCTAAATTATAAAGCAAGCAAAATAATAAAAGGTGTAGAAGGCACTCATAATGTCAAAATTATAGAATTTTGAAGGTTTGAATTAAATTAATGAAGGATAGTCTGAAAAAAAATACGCAGTAGGCTCTCTACCAGTGGTTGACTTCTCTAGCCAATTTCAGAGATGGGGATTATAGAAACAAAACTAAATGGTTCAGGAATAATCTTTAGTTTGAATGTAGAAAGGTACTCAGACTATTCCTGGGCTAATGGAAATCATGTACAGTATATAGAAAGAAAATTAATATATTCTGATGAACTCATGGCTTCACTGGTACATCATAAGAAGCAACTCCTCCATATTTTTTTATCCTATAGAATTCTTATTCACATCTTTCTATAAATCCTCCTAAGAGGATCTACCCAAGGCATATATCTTCCTCTGTTTATATATCTATATCTATATTTATATTTATATCTATATCTATATTTATATATACCAAGTCAGCATGCAAGTTGTCCATCCATTAGCTTTTATCCTCACATTGCCAGCCCATTTCCTTTTCTGATCGTGTATGTCTTCAGCAGACAGTATCTCCTATGCCACTTTGTGTGATGATCATTGATGGTGATATATCACAGTTTACTTACACTCACCATGAATCTTTTTATTCCCCTTTGGGTTACTTATCGATTTTAATGTGTAATAACTTTCTATTATATTCTTATGCCATAACCTATTCAACCATTTCCAAATCAATGGGTACCTAGTATGTTTCATGACTTGCTACACTAGTTTAATTTATAAACTAGATTATCAGTATGGGTATGACTGAGTTTCTCCACTAGTGTTTCATCTTATTGGTCATTAGGTAAACATTGCATGGTAAGAATAGCAAGTATTAAATTAATTAAATTAATGTCTGTAGACAATCCCCAAACTGTTGGATTTAAATCCTGCTTCAGATATTGGCTGTGAGATCTTGACTAAGTCATTTAACTTTTCTATATCTCAGTTTCCTCATCTGTAAAATGAGAAATTGGATTCAATGGCTTCTGAGGTTCCTTTTTGTAATAATATCAATCATAGAACCTTATATAATTTCACCAGGTACAGAGAACACTTTGTTTAAAACACTCTAAAAGAGCCTTCAAGACTGCATTTTATTCTGTGAAATTAAATTTTTTAAAAAATCAACAAATAGGACTCAGTAGGATCCTCTCATTCAAGTATATAACTGTCAGAAATCAATTGTGAAAGTGCATCTCCTTTCTTTTCATGCTTTTGTCAAGGTCACCTTTGATATCAATAATTTTAGAAACCATTTTTAAGAGGCAATCAGGGTTAAATGACTTGCTGAGGGTCACACAGCTGAGGCTGCATTTGAATTTAGGTCCTCCTGATTCCAGGGCCAGTCCTCTATTTACTGCACTACCTAGCTGCCCCAGAAGCCATTCTTTAAGAAGATTTCAGAGAGAAAAGATAGTAAACATACAGGTCAGTAGTTCTTTCTGTTTTCTGTTTTTATTTTTGGGTAGTAGTACTATTTATGATCTTTTTCATTCTTCTGTAATCTTCCTCTTTGAGAGATCTTGAAAACTGAATCCTGAGTGCCTTTAAAATAGTTTCTCTAATTCTTCTTATGTGTGTTTTCTCTAGAGATACTTTTGGAATTATCTGACTTGGGTCTTACACCAGACTCTCTGTCATGTTTTATATTCAATTGTGTTTCACTATTTTATAAGGTAATGCTGCTTAAAAACTTCCAACATTGCAATTCATTTGTCTCCTATTTTAATTAATCAGTTTTTACTTAAGTTTGATGGTTTTAAAATTTTCTCTTATAACAGTGAAAGGAATGAACAAAATGATTACAACAGATTATACATATAGCACTTTATACCCAACAATCCTCTGCTATTCTACTGAGATTAGTGGGATCTATTTCATTATCTGTTCTCTGTGAGCATGATTGGTCATTGGAATTATTATGAATTAGATTGCCTTTTAGCATAGTTTTCATTTAAATTATTGTAGCCATTGTGTGCATTGTTTTTCTGGTTCTGCTGACTTCATTTATCAGTTCATACTAGTCTTTCCCTGTTTCTTTTTGCCATATTTATCGATTTTAATGTGTAATAACTTTCTATTATATTCTTATGCCATAACCTATTCAACCATTTCCAAATCAATGGGTACCTAGTATGTTTTATGACTTTTGCTACACTAGTTTAATTTATAAACTAGATTATCAGTATGGGTATGACTGAGTTTCTCCACTAGTGTTTCATCTTATTGGTCATTAGGTAAACATTGCATGGTAAGAATAGCAAGTATTAAATTAACGTCTGTAGACAATCCCCAAACTGTTGTTCTTAGTACCATCTGCCTTCTTCTAATATCGCTAACACTATGGAAATGGAAGAGGTACATTGAGCTAAGAGTCATTTTTAATCCTTTCCCCTTTCATGGGCTGTGGTAGTCAAAAATTTTTCATCCCCTGGTAGCCAAAGTTCCAGTAATAACCCTTTCCATATTTGGTTAGGCTGGTCCTTATAGAATAAGTGTAGTTCGTTACTTGGAATATATAGGAAAAAAACCTAATTCACATACTTTTAATGTATCCCATAAACTAAATGAGGTCTGTGTATACACACACACACATATACACAAAGAATCTGTCATTCACATAGAGTAACCAGTTTATGATTTAGTAAATCCTAGGCAGTTCTCTAGTCTCATAGAAATTAAGTGACTCATTTAGGTTCATTTAACTGGCAAATGTCAGAGATAGGATTTGAACCCAGGTCTTACTGATTTGAACCCAGAACCATCACTACATCCACTATATCACACTACCTCAACATATCTATATTTTATATATTTGTCCAAGTGAAGTAAACAAATTCTTCAAGTAAACAGTTTAGCCAAATGAAGACATTTTGATTCAATGGCACAAAATATCACTCGGTGCTCTGGAAAAGGTAAAGAGGGTAAATCAAAGCACATTTGATGGACAGTTTTAGTTCTACTACTACAAGCCATTTAGCTTCATATGGCTCTATTGGAAAGAACCCTGGGCTTGGAATCAGAACTGAAATTGAGCCCCAGTTCTGTTAGTTCCTAGCAATATGATTTATAAGTCATTTAACCTTTCTCAGCTTCAGCTTATGCATTATATAAAGTAGGGCTAATACTTATACTACTGACTTCAGAACAGTATTGTGAGGAAAGTACTTCATAAACCATGAAATGCTATGTAAATGTGAGCTACTATTATCACCAATTTTAACATAAGGGACTTGGATAACATGATCTCCAAGGTTTCTCTGGGCTCTATATTCTTATCAATGGGACTAAAAAGTTATAGTATAACATAATAGGAAACAATGAATGTTCTTGGGTAATTATTATACAGATGAAAACTACTTAATGAATCTGACAGTTACAACATTGATGACTACCAGAAGATAAAGAGAGGAAAAGAGTAGCCAAATAACAAATCAATCATACCTGGGAAGTTCTTTTGAGAAAAGCTGAAGTTTCACTGGTCTCTGAAATGTCAGATTCATCACTACTAGGAAAAAGCAAAGACATTTTGCTTAGATGGCATGATCTTTCATTGAGGATTTTTCCCACATCAGCTGGGAAATGGCAACAATAATTTACATATGTAGAAAATGGTTATTTACAAAGTGGCATGATTTTCAGCAAGGCTCTTTTTTTTTTACTGATGCCTACATTTTTTATATAAAGTAACAAAACCCACTCATTTCATATATCCACGGTAGAAATAATACAATGAAAATAAAACCATTCACATTAAAGTAGATATCAGAGCTATCTAGGAAAGTGGAAAAAACCTGGAGGGAATCTCAGCAGAGATTGGGCTCCAGTACTGATCTGATTGCCTATCCTTAATCCTCATCCTCTTTGAGTTTTCTGTTACATTTGAAGTTGCTGACCAGATTTGTGATTAGGAAATCATTGGTAATTTTGGAAAGAGAATTTCAGTTGTTAATAAAGTTGTTAGCCAGATTTGTAAAGAGTTAAGAAGAAAAAGGAGAGGAAATGGGGGGGGGGAGGAAATGAATGTAAATGGCTTTTTCTAAGAGTCTGTCTCAGAAAGAGAAGAAAGTTTTAGGATGAGAGCAGGGATTATAAGATCTAGTGTTTTGTTTTGTTTTGTTTTTTAGAATGGAAGAGACTTGGGGATGTCTCTAAGGTAGCAGAGAATTAGCCAGTAAACAGAGAGAAAAGGATATGATACTGGGACCAAGGGTGCAAGAAGAGGATTGGGCCTTGATCAGGAAAAGAGTCACCTTTGTATCAGATGGGTTGTGAGATGAAGAGAAGGGGAGTTTTGTTTTTTTTTAAAAAATATGGCTGAGGTAGCTAGGTGGCGCAGTGGATAAAGCACTGGCCCTGGATTCAGGAGGACCTGAGTTCAAATCTGGCCTCAGACACTTGACACTTACTAGCTGTGTGGCCCTGGGCAAGTCACTTAACCCCAATTGCTTCACCAAAAAAAAGAAAAAAAATGAAAGCTATCATGTTATACCCTAACTCTTCCTTCCCTTCCCAGTTTGTTCAACCATTGTCCTCACATGGTATGATTTCTAAGTCTTTCACAACATCGAAATTTTGGGATATTCGTTATCAATTCCTTCTTAAATTGTAGTGCCCTAATTGAACACAATAATCTAGATAGGACTAAAACATAATAGAGTGTGACTATCATCTACCATAGTCCTGGACACTTTTTTACTGGTATAAGGAACTCCTCATGGGGAAACTCCTTCTACCAATGTTGATCAATGGATCTGTAACTCATAGTTTTCTGGGGGCAGCGAGAGGTTAAGTGACTTGATCAGAGCCGCACAGCCACTATATGTCAGAAGCAAACTTTGAACTCAATTCTGAGGCTGATGCCAAACTGCTGCTTCTGGGACAGGCTAAGTACAACCATAAAAGTCTTAATTAGGTTTGATCAAAATAGAAAGCATGTATAACTAAATATTTAACTATTAAAAATGATCTTCGGGGCAGCTAGGTAGCACAGTGGATAGAGTACCGGCCCTGGATTCAGGAGGACCTGAGTTCAAATCCAGCCTCAGACACTTAACACTTACTAGCTGTGTGACCCTGGGCTTAACCCCAATTGCCTCACAAAAACAAAAAACAAACAAAAATGATCTTCCCTGAAATTATGGTTGAGGAGTTTTGAGTTTAGCACTAAATTCATGGCAATTATTTTATGGTCAATAGTAATCTTTTCAGATGAAGGATTGTCTACCCTTTATTATACTTGTGAAGTTGATTTCCTTGAACCTAAATGTTAGACTTTATATTTATCTCCATTAAACATTGTACTATTAAATATGGCCCAACATTCTAGCATGTCAAGACCTCATCTGAGTTGTGGCAAAGTTTTGGAGAAATCACATTACTTGATTCTAGGCTTCAATCTCCTTTATAAAATGATGACATGGGATTAGATATTCTCACTAAGGTCCCTCTAGATATGACATATTCTTTTTTGACATATTCTAATATTTTATGAAGAAGGCAGCACTTGAACTGAATGTTTATGGATTGGAAGTTCAACTGGCAATTTATGCAAAATGTAAAGTGATTATTTTTATGATTAGGTACTTCCAATACCATATATGAGAGATCAATATGGGCAATTACAACCTAAAAAAGGTCTTGATTAGGTTTGGTTAAAAAAGAAAATAATGTATCATTGAAGATTTAAGTATTAAATTAATTTTCCCTGAAATTATTATCCAAAAAGTTCTGTTTGGCAATATATTAATGATGATTATCAAATAGTACATTATAATTTTGTAAAGCAAGTTACATCAGTGGTACAGGAAGTTTGTGGCTTCACTTCCCAAACCAGGCTGAAGGGGGTACTCAGGGGAAGTGTAAAGTGGTGGAGAATATCTATATATACCTGACATCTTTTTTGTAGAAGTGCATGTTCCATTAGTGATTTACTTACTATCAATAAACCCTGTTTTGTCTGTATTCCTTAAAATCTATGTATTTCCCACAATTATCTCAATAACCTCAACTTACCTAGAATCTAGATCCAATGCAGTATCTATGAATGAAGCATCTGAATCATAATGCATTTTTTCTGAGTTTATTATTCTTGAGTGCTGCATCTCCAATTCTTCTAATTCTTTCATACATTGATAATACTAGAAATAAAATTATAATCTTGGTTAATAGTAGAAGTCACTATTTCATCAGGGCTCTCACTATAGCCCACTCTTTGGTTTTAGAAAATAATAATAAGTTTGTATTGATACCTATTTTAACATCATCCTCCCTGAAAATATTACCCTTGCCCAGTCCTAATTGAGCCATCTCTTGAAATACAGGAAAAATAATTAAGAAAAAACACCCAGGAGCAGCTAAGTGGTGCAGTGGATGGAGCACTGGCCCTGGAGTCAGGAGGACCTGAGTTCAAATCTGGACTCAGACACTTATCACTTACTAGCTGTGTAATCCTGGGCAAGTCACTTAACTCCAATTGCCTCACACAAAACCAAAAAAAAAAACCAAAACCAAAACCAAAAAACGATGGCATTACTCTTTTGGGGCAGCTAGGTGGCTCAGTGAATAAAGCACTGGCCCTGGGTTCGGGAGTACCTGAGTTCAAATCCGGCCTCGGCCACTTGACACTTACTAGCTGTGTGACCCTGGGCAAGTCACTTAAACCCCCATTGCCCCGCAAAAAAAAAAAAAAAAGAGAGGAAAAAAAAGAAAAAAGAAAAAACACCCAAATATAGTGGATTATATTTAAAAATGTATACCAGATTCTAAGTAGTATCCAGCCAATCTGCCAAGAGGAGGGAGGTTTTCATTATCTGTTTTCCAGGGCTATTATTAATTTAATTATTCAGAATTTGACTACCTTTTAGTCACCTTTTCATTTACATTGTTGTAGTCACTCTGTGTACATTGTTCTTTTGGTTCTGCTTATTCCACTCTGAATCAGTTCATACAAATCTCTCCAAATTTCTCTTAATTCGTCTTACTTGTCATTTCTTAGTGCATCATAATATTTTATTGTATTAACATACACTACAGTTTTTTAGCAACTCTTCAACTAATGGATACTCACTTTGCTTCCAGTTCTTTGCTACTATAAAGAGTGCTGCTTTGAAAATGTGTATATGTACATATAGATATGTGTGCATGTGTATACACACCTCTTTTTTTTGTTTGTTTTTGGCCTCCTTTATGGTATATGCCCAGTAATTGGATCACTGAGCCAGAGGTTATAAAGAGTCTAGTAAATTTTCTTGCATAATTCTAATTGATATCTATAATAGCAATTTACAGTTCTACCAAAGCTGCATGATTCTCTTCCTACATTTCTCCCAACATTGGCTTGCTGTTTTTTAAAAAATTATATTTGCTAAACTGTAATGTATGAGGTAACACTCCAGAATTATATTAAATTGCATTTTTCTTATCATTAGTGACTTGGAACATTTTCATATGATCCTTTACAGTTTGTAATATTATCTGAAAATTGTTAATAATCTTTTATCACTTTGGAGAATGGTTCCTGATTATATATTTATGTCAAATATCCATATATATTCAACAAACATTTATTTTTTTATTTTTCATTTACATGTAAGGGTAGTTTTCAACATTCATTTTCATAAGATTTAGAGTTCTAAATTTTTCTCCCTCCCTCCTTCCCTTTCCTCCCCCCTCCACAAGATTGCTATCAGGTTATATATGTACAATCCACAAGTGTTCTTCCATATATATTCAATATCAGACTTCTTATCAGTGATAATTGATGAAAATATTTCCACTTGACAGTTTTTCTTATTCTGGCTTCATTGATTTCTTCATACAACAGCTTTTAAATTTTATGTAATAAAAATTGTTTATTTTGTCATTTATGATGACATCTATCCTGTGTTTAAGAATTCTGTGCCTAGCCATAAAAGGGTAAAAGATAATTTCTTCCTTTTCCTCTAATTTTGTATGTGAATGTCTTTATCCAGGTGGTATACACACTTGGACCTTATTGTTGTATATTGTATATACTGATGGTTTAAAACACCAATGCTCTATTAATAAAAATAATGGAAGTTATTAGATTGACATCTAGAGATATGAGAAAACTCCCACTAAGTCCTTTTAGATTGCTAAGTGAAACATACTGCCACAGACAAGGTCATTCTTTGTAATAAATAAGTTTTGTTATGATTCATGTTTCATGGACTTTTCTTACCTTTGTTTGGTCTGGATCACAATAGTCTAAAAGAGAATCGCAAAAATGATATCCCATAGACTCCAAGTCTTTTGTGTTGAAGTGGGTACCTCGTCTATTACCTAAAAAAATCAAAGAGATTATACACTCATGAGAATTAAATTTTATAAGCCTATCTAGTAGCTGAAAAGATAGTAAAAATAAATTATATTGCCTCCCAGGATCCTTTTCCTTTGATTTCTTTCCTTGGTACAAGGAATAGGTAGTCAGATTTCTTCAGTAGCTATGTAATATTATCCTGTTATTTCTCCTCAACTGACTAAATACAATGTTGGAAGGCAGCTGGGAATATATAATAGCTAGACAGAGGTATGTGCATATATAGGCGATGCATATTGACAGGGTATAGATATAAACAATAGTGTCCCTAACTCTCCCCAACCCTAATAGATATTTTTGAGCAAATACTGGGGAGAATATGCTTCTATGAGAAAAAACTGTTCATTATTGACAAACATAATTTTATATCATTGTACATTTGCAAAACACTTTATAAGCTCATTCAGATATATATGTGGATTGTATATATTTTATTTTGAACATGTATTTTCTTTTCTTTTGAGCCTCTTAGCTGAGTTGAGACTTAGTTCTTATTCCCTGAAGTCTGAATATTGGATCAGGGGATAGGGTTATGCTTTTTATGGGAGGGACAGTGAGACTTAGGCCATGGCTCAGGAGAAGGGAAAAAGAAAAGATTAACTGAGAGGACATTAGCTAGCTTATACTTGGGGCAACAGAGCTATAGATTCATAGCTGAAGCATTTCCAATCTGGTAAAATCTTTTTTTAACCTTAAACATTGATGACATGACTTGTGAGAACTCAGGATCATCTCCATATCAAGAATATGTACCAGAGTAGAACTGGAGTAGCCACTATTACATTCTTGATCATGTGAAATTTATCTTAACATGGATCAACCTATTTATGATATGCTAAATAAGATATTTCTTAACTGATACCATAGAACATAGGACAGGAGAGGTAATATGGCATTGTGAATAGAAACCTTTTCTTGAAGTCATGAAGATGTGGGTCTGAGTCCTGCTTCTGGCATTTACTGGCCATGTGACTGTAGGTAAGTCACTGAGCCAAGGTCTCAGGCACTGGTATAAAGTTCCTCAGTTGTAACCCCATACACTGATGACATGACAAGTCCAAAAAAAGCCCAAAACAACCCAAACCAGAAAAACAAACCCAGAAGCAAAGACAAACAAAAACAGCAGAACATAATTTGTATAGGTTAGAGAAACAAATTCAAATGTTGCTACTTTAGTAAAAGCCAATAAGGTCTCTCTCTTTATACTGCTATTGTCTTATAGATAGCAAGCCACAGTCTGCTGTTTCCTTGAGCTTATGAAAATATTAATCACTTTCATGAACCCAGTATGCCTATGTAAGATGAGCAATAAAAGCCATTGTTGGTAGTTCAAATCCTGCCTTAAACATTTACTAGCTATGTGACCCCGGACAAGTCCCTAAACCCTTATCCTTAGTTTCCTCTCCTGTCAAATGAGAATAAAAGTACCATGTGTCTCCCAGAGATGCTGTAAGGGTCAATTAAAAAATGTTAAGTACTTTGAAACACTAAAAAGTACTATACAAATCCCATCGACTGTTATCATTATTGGCTTATTTAAAAGACTAAAAACTTTCAAAGAGAAGAATGTGGCAAAAGGAATAACTACAAAATGGCCATTATAGCCATTACATTATAGTACATCATATTGACTAGTTATGGATACATTTTTAGAAGAAATTAATTCACTGATAAATTAACTTCCACTTTTGTTTTCATATTTTAACATTATTTTAGTTTATGACCCTTAGGAACATATGCGAGAATACCATCTTACCAATAGTAGAGCCACAGAAAGTAGCCTCCATGGTAAAGCTGTTATGGATTCCCATTTTCCACATAACTACCCTTCCTGTCCCTTCTTTGCTCTTCTGGACATCAAACTTACAAGCTGAGAATGAAAACTGGAAAAAAAAACATAACATACTAATGATTCTTAGGGATAGTGGCTTAAAAATGGAAAAGAAGTTGCATAAAGTGGTAATTCTCCTTAGAGCTTCAGGAACATTTTTTTTTTTTGGCAGGGCAGTAAGGGTTAAGTGACTTGCCCAGGGTCACATAGCTAGTAAGTGTCAAGTGTCTGAATCCAGATTTGAACTCAGGTCCTCCTGAATCCAGGGCCGGTGCTTTATCCACTGTGCCACCTACCTGACCCCAGGAACAGTTTTAAAGAAAGTTCGTGATCCCTTGAACTTTTGCAATACTCACACCATAAGTAAATACTATTTAAAACAGATTAAATGCTCATGGTCAATATAGTAAGTTAGCCCAGAGGGTAAGTAGGTGCCCAAATGCCCATGTGAGAACTGTGAGACACTATATAGTACAGATAGCCGTCCCATGTCCTTGTTTTTTGGTTAATTATATACATGTGTATACACAATATATACATATAAACACACATATATACATTTACACACACACCTATACATATACATACACAAACTTATACATATACATACACATAGATATTTATCACATGACAGCCAGTATTCGGTAGTGAATAGACAGCTGACCTTGAAGCCACAGAGATCTTGCTTCATGTCCTGCCTGACACACACTTTCTGTATGACCAAAGGCAAGTCATTCAACCTTTCAGTGCCCCAGGCAACTCTCCAAGACAGGGTTTCTTAACCTGAGGTCTGTGAACTTTTTTTTTAATTGATAATAATATTCAATATAATTGGTTTCCTTTTAGATTAAATGTACTTTACTTTATGCATTTAAAAACATTTTAAGAAGACATCCATAAGTTTCACCAGACTGGTAAAGGGGTCCATGAGACAAAAAAAAGTTAGGAACACCTGCTCTAAGACTCTAAGTTTCAGGATAGTTGCCAATCTGGACTGGTTGAGGAAGTTGGCTGAGGAACTAGGAGTTCAAAGGTCTGAACCATATACAGTCACTCAGTTCTGCTATGACACCTGCTTCAAAAATGCAAATTTGTTCCAACTTAATGTATTAGGAAAGATTTTGAGCATAATTTGATTTTTGTTCTTGCTTCTGTCAGATTTCTTCCAAGAGATAGAGCAAGGGAACTCAGAAAACCACTACTTCGCAAAAACTCATAAGGTATGATTCTTCCAATGTTCACTTCTACAAGCAAACTTCAGTTCTTTGTCAAGGTTAAGTGCCATATTTATTGTGTAACTTCTAGTGCAGTAGGGGCTATGAACAGAGAAGGGCTGGTCCTCCCTTTCCCTTAACCCCCTCTCCACTTCACTTTCTGCCAGTGATGTGGGGTCTTAAGACCAAGCCTGTGGCCTGCCCAACTTGCTCCCCAAGGATGGGAGGCAACCACTTACTGTGGCATTTAGGTATTTTAATCCACTAAACATGTATAAAACTATGCTATCATTTTATTAGGTTCCTATCTTTTTAAAAAATGTCTTACAAAGTTTTTGAGCATGTGTCCTTATTTCCATTTCCTTCCATAAGCTCTATGGTTTTTATTGTGCAATTTTGCATAGCTCAGTGCTTTTTGGCAATGTATGTGTCAAATTATAGCAGAATTGACTGTATAGATATTTATGCATCTATATGTATAGATATTTCATATGCATATTCAACAAATTAGTTTTTTCAGAATCTTCACAAGAGCTCGATTAGGATTTCCATTTTTGTGTGTGTGAAGGTTAAGTATTGGTATTCTTTAGAAATGCTTAATTTGGGGGCAGCTAGGCAGCACAGTGGATAAAGCACCAGCCCTGGACTCAGGAGGACCTGAGTTCAAATCTGTCCTCAGACACTTGACACTTACTAGCTGTATGACCCTGGGCAAGCCCCACCAAACAAAAACAAAACAAAACAAAACAAAATAGAAATGCTTAATTTAATTTTTGCACCTCAGTAAGATAGCAGGCTTTGTACACAGTTCTCTTATTTTCTCTATACTCTATTGATGATCTCATAAAATCCCAAGGATTCAATTATCTTTATGCAGATGATTCCTAGAAGAATATATTCATTCAATCCTAGTCTTTCTCCTGAATATCAATCCCAAATCACCAGATGCCCATTGGACACCTTAGTTAGATGTCCCATGGTTAACTTAAACTCAACATATTCAAGACAGAACCTTTTTGGCTCTTTTCTGCCCTTTCCCTAATTCTTTCCTCTTTTTATTTTTTCTATTGCGGGAACTACTACTATCGTGGTTCCTTCAGTCTTTACAATAGCCACATTATAACTTTACAATATTGAAAACATATTTTAATGCTTATAGTCAATTTGGTGAGCCAGAGAAGGGAATAAGAAGGTACCTACATGCTCATGTAAGAGGTGTGAAGCAATCATAGCATCAAATTTTACTTTTTCTTCTATCCTCTATCCTTCCTTCTTCTTGGCTATATCCAATATACCAGGTCTTATCAATTAAATCTCCACAACACTTCTCATATCTATCCCCCTCTTACTCATTCAGTCACTCAAACGTCAGGCCATCATCCTTCTTCAATGGGACTACTGCAATAGCTTTCAAATTGGTCTCCCTTTTTCCAGACTCTTTTCTTTCCAATCCATCCTCCATAGAGCTGCCAAATTGGAAATCTTAAAAGTATAGCCCTAGGTGTATCATTGCCCTGTTTGAGGAGTTTCAGGGACTCTCTATGGGTTTTGGATAAAATAAAAACTCTTCTGTTTTTTTAAGGGGGATTTAAATTTTAAATGCCTTTACAGTCTGTCTCCAACCTGTCTTTTTATTCTGATTCCATATTGCTTCTCCTTACATACTCTGTTCCAGTCAAACAGGCTTTCCATGATATTCCATCTCCCATCTCCCAATTCTGTGCCTTTGCACAGGCTGTCTCTCATGTTTTGAACACATTCTCTCACCTTCACATGTTAAAATCCCCAGTTTTCTTCAAGGTTCATCTCCAGTGCCACCTCCTACATGAAGCTTTTTCTGATCCTCACAGTTGTTACCTTCTTCCCACCCCCACCCCCACATTACTTCATATGCATTTTATAATGGTTGTGTATATTGTCTCCTCTGGGAGGATGTGGACTCCGTAAAGGCAGGGATTATTTCATTGTTATTGTTGTATCCTCAGAATAGGTGTTTAATAGTTAAATGTTGAATGAATAAATGGATTCAAAACTTTTTAAGTTTGGAGGAAATGATGATTGGTCTATTCTCCCATTCTCATTATTCTTAAAATGTCGGCTATATAATGGGTCTTCCTAAATCTTTTCTGAGTCCTGAATAAATATTGAGCCTTATAAAGTATTTAATATTTTTTAAAAATCATTTTATTGAATCAGGTTATCCATTCCATTGGCCAATGTGGATTACATTCAGAACAGTAAAGAAAGCCTGACATACTTACTTTGTTTGGACAATTCTTGCTCAGCATAAATGGAAATACTCGTTGCTCTAAGCACAACTCTTTATCTTCATCACTATTCTCACAGCCATACATGAAGATATTCCCTCTCCTACTGTGGCCGTGAAGATCACAATATAGGAGAATCTCCCGATCTTCCATTAATCTACAAAGAAGAAAAAGGAAATGTGGTAGCTAAAACACTGTCTCTTCAGCTTTCTTCTATGTGTTCAACCAGGGTCACTTGATTTTCAAAAAAAAAAGTCTACAAAAAGGGAACTCGGCTTTCTGGTTTCTGTGAGCTCTGACAGCTCCCTATTTCAAATATTTTCATCATGCTACTTCCTGTCTCAAAAAACCTTTAGAATGATCTAAAGCATAAAGTCCAAACTCTTCAACAGGGCATTGAAAGCCTTTTCCTTATTTTGGTTCTAATCAAAATTTCCAACTTCACTATTCCCTCACATGACCTTTCTTGCATTACTCTTGTCCACTGCTTTCTACAAACTAATTTTGCTTATTCTAATATTGGAGCCCGTGCTCATGCTGTGACCTTCATGTGGAATTCCTTCTCTTTTCTTTATCAATTTGAATATAATTCCATCCTTCAAGATTGAGTTTTCTTATTTTCTTCATACATATTTTCTGATCACTTCAGTCCAGGGATTTCTCCTCCTCTGGTCTTATAGTACTTATTAATATCTATGCCACTCATTTGATACCTGGTCACATATTACTTTGTATCCAGAAGGACTATGGGCAGACACTGTGTTGATTTCTGAGAAAATCAGGACAAACAGAGAAATATAATCTATGAATTATAGGCCAGTGAGCTTGTCTTCAATTACCAGCAAAATTTTGTAGTATATTATTAAAAAGATAGTTTGTGAGGATTTATGGATCATGTGGTTCATAGATTTAGAGGTAGAAGGAACCAGAGATCATCTAGTCCAACTCCTTTAAAGACTGAGGAAACAAAAGCCTAGAGAAGTTAAATACTTGCATGAATTTACTTGATTATAGTAAGTAGCAATACTAGAATTTACTCTGGCTCCAAATTCAGCCTGCTTTCCATTATAACAGTGATGACCAGTCATAGCATCACTAAGAATGAGTCATGACGGTCTAACTTCATTTTCTTTTTGACAGGCTTACTAGAATGGTAGATCAGAGGAATGGCACAGACACAATAGACTTGGAGTATGGCAAAGTATTTGAAAAGAAGATTTCATTCTATCCTTGTGGGAAAGATCTGTGCTAGGTGGGTTTAGAGCTGATTGAATTAATGGCTCTAAAAGTAGTCAATAAATGGTCACTATCAACCCCAGTAATGTACCCAAGGATCTTTCCTTGGTCTCAGTGTTGTTTAATATTTTTATTGGTTATTTGGATGAAGGTATAAATGATACATATATCTGACTTGCAGATATAACAAAGCTGGGAAGAATAAAGTGTGGATCCAAAAATATTTTGACAGTCTAGAATGTTGGGCCAAGTCTAATAAAATATAATTTAACAGAAATGTTCAGTCCTGCATTGGGGTTTACAAAGTTAATAATTATAAGATGGGAAAGTTGTGACTATATAGTTCACGTGAAAAGATCTATAGATTTTAGTAGACTGTGTACTCAATATGAATCTAGCAGCCAAAAAAGCCAATGCAATCCCAGGTTACAACAATAGACACACCGAAAACAAAATGAGGACTGATGGTCCCAGTGTAACTAAATGTGTTTGGACTGCATCTATGGAAGTGTTTTCAGTTCAGTTCTAGGTACCACATTTTAGGAAGGACATTGACAAAGTTGGGGTTGGTCTAGCTAGAGTAGGATAACCATGTTAGAGAAGAGGCCCAAAATCATGCCATATTAGAATTAATGTCAGGAACAGGGAAGGCTCAGTCTGAAGAAAAGAAGAGCTGTCATGGAGAAGAGGAATTAAACTTCTTTTTCTTGGCCCCAGGAGAGCAGAATTAGGAGAAGCTGGTGGGAATTGAAGAGGCGGATTTTAGCTTCCATGTAAAGGAAGAAACTTTCCTCTCAATTAGAACTGTCCAAAATTGGAATAGACTGCCTTGAGATGGAAAGGCTTCCCCATCAGTGGAGATGAGATAACTACTTGTTTAGGCATATATTTAGGCCACTTTTTAAAAAGTAACTTTTAAGGTAAAGATGAAAGAGTAAGGGAATCATGGATCTAGAACTAGAATAGGCGAGGCTATCCCAGGCCCCAACTGATGAGGATCATAGCATTAATAATTCCTTAACACTACATTTAAATCCTAAACTGGAAGCTGTCTCCTGCTATTATAGTGTTTTCATGTAGGAGATAGAAATGGAGCCAATAAGTGTTAGTTAACAGGGACAATTAATAATAGTGTTAGTTAATAGTGCTAAACTACTAGTGGTCTAAAAAGACCAAACTCCTTGGCATGAGAAATAGCTTTTGATTAGTGTGAAGTATGGTTATATGTTTTAAGATATTAATTTTATTAATACAGCCTGAATGAGTATCATATTAACTTTTAACTTGAATATTGATATAAATCTGTAAGACAAAGCTTCTAAAATCTTACTATTTTCATTTCGTATATTGTACTTAAAGATCCCTTCCTCTACTCAATTCTTATTTTCCAGAGAGGTAATGTTTCCTCTGAGGTAAAGCAGTTACTGCTGCGTTCAGTATTTCATTATAATCTTAATCACTTGGAAATAGTTTTAAAAGTTTTCTTACTTATAAAAATGCTTTTCGATTCTTCCTCCCTCAACCCCAAATACTGTATTCTCGCATATTCTCCCACCTTGCATACATTATCAATGTTTAGTCCCAATTTATATGCCTACATAAATGTTTGAAAAACAAAATTTTAATGTAAAAACTACTGAAAAATTGTCCCCACTATTTTAATGTTACGTCCCCATACCTACTCACAAAGCAAATTAAGAAATACTGAGAAAATTTAAATAGCTAGTGTAAGGTTAAGATAATTTTGCTAAGTCCTCTTTATTTATCATGTTCAAAACTGAGAATCCCTGTTTTTTAAAGAAATTCACAGATGTGTAAACTCTTTTGAAGGCAGGGGCTACAATGGGACCATGGCACCTGCTAATCACTCCTCCAAAATAAAGGTCATGGGTATCCTTTGTATAACTAAAGTATGTCCTAAACCCTTCTGAGAACTTCTGAGTTTCATCTCTGAATTCATGAAATCTCCCCAGAGATCAGAAGCCTAAATTCTTTTATCATTTCAAACTTAAAGGACTTAAAGTTCTTCTAAAACAGAAAATCACCTTTTTTTCAGTTCTATTCTTTGAATTTACAGGACTATTAAACATGAAAGTGAGATCCTTTTCACACTTGATTGACTGATAGCTCTAAAGAACCTTCCAATCATTCACTTCCCTGAAACAAGATTCTTGTAGTTTGCAGTAAGGGTTTCAGTTACAAATAGGCCCAGGTTGTGGGTGCATAGCTTCTGACTACTTAGTATTTTTTAAAATTTGGATTTCTTTTATTGATTTGGGGATGATAGAAATGGAAAGGGAGACTGTTCTTACAGCATGAAATTATTTCTCATAGATAAGGGATTTAAGTTCCTTAGAGTTAATATTGTGGAATGGGAGATTTTAGGAAATAATGTAGTCAGTGACAAGAAAGATGGTACTGATTTTTTAAAAAGCTTGACTAGTATAGAAAGCAGTCATGAATGAACTTTCTTAAGAATCTAATAATCAATTAAGTGGAATTAAAGGTAGAAATACTTGTATGAAAGGCTACCAGAATTGCTAAGTAAACTGAGGCTTATTTTACCTACGGATCATATTCCTGGTGTACCAAACAGAAGGATAAGAGTCCTTTTGGATAGATGTGTAGCAACGGTTTAGATCCTGTCCAGCTAAGGAACATCGATAATTTCCCACAATCACACCATCTGGATTCAGCATAGGTATCACTTTGAAGATAAAAGTGTCCCGGAGCAGCTGGGCATCACTTGAATCTCCTAGGATATAATCTAGGAAGCCTTTCATGATCCAAGAACTATTGGTTTCTCCTGGATGTACCCTTGCTGTCAAAATCACCACCTTACGCTTTCTTGATTCAGTATTCTTCAAAGGGGTAGTAATTGTTAAAACATATACCATGTTCCTAGCAAGTGTGTGGCACAGCACACGGATTTTACAATACTGTGACCGTATTGGGTCATTAGTGATAGCTAAAAGGTAGTCTTGCAGGTTGGCATATGTATATGGGTAGCAGTGAGCAAAGTAACATGTATCTTTGTCATATGGAAACTGGAAAGTCCATGTAAGAGAGAAAAATTGACGCCCTTCTTGCCCTATATTGTTCCTATAATACTTGATTTGGTCTCCTGTTCTTTGCCAGCCAATATTGTTCATCTTGGCCTCTTTTTCAGAGTAGAAGAGTGGGCGCATGCCACGATTGTACAGACTATCCGGCTTAGTGAAGTTGACAATGGTAAACCGATAGGGGATCCCTGCTTGAGTGTTGGTCACTTGGAAGTAATACCACTGGGTGTGTCTACTTGTGAAGAGGTCAGGGCGAACAGTCAACTGATATTCATGATCAGTACTAGTATAAGAAAGGGGAAAAAAAAACAAGTTACAACCAGCATTTGGCGTAGGCAAATAAGAGAGCATAACTTCTATCTATAAACCTCAAGATTTTTGCTGGGTGGGCCAGTGTCTTCTAATATGTACTTACAAAAGATGAGAGCTACAAAGGTCCAGGTTAATGAAATGAAATTAATGAAAACAGGTTAAAACTGGGGATTTAACCAGATATCTAATGTTTCATCTTAACCAAGTTTCCCAAGCAAGTTAAATGAGGAAACTAAAAAAGTTTTGGGACTAAAGGAAGCATCACCCTGATTGTGCCTATCGCATGAATTGTTTGCTTTAGATTTCTGTCTAGGCTTCATTAGCTTATATTTGTGGAATCTTTTAAAAAAAGCTCTTAGAAATTTTTTAAAAAATCATGATTTCATACCTTATAACTAGTAAACTCTTTGAGGAAAGGGACTGCTTTTTAAAATTCATATAGTTTTGTAGCTTCTAACTAGACAGTAAACATCTTGAGAAAAGATACACTGGCCTGGCACCTCATAGGTACCCATTTCATGTTTTTAGAGGAAGATAATTAAAACTGCTTTAAAAAATCTAGTTCATATCTTTGGTTTATTATCTTTTTTGTGGGGCAATGAGGGTTAAATGACTTGCCCATGGTCACACAGCTAGTAAGTGTCAAGTGTCTGAGGCTGAATTTGAACTCAGGTTCTCCTGAATCCAGGGCTGGTGCTTTATCTACTGCACCACCTAACTGCCCCATCTTTGGTCTTTAATCAAAAGAAATTTCTGGTATAAATTGATAAGCAAAATCAGACCCTCAGTGTGTATATGTATGTGTGTATGTACATGCATACACACATATATAAATATATACATATATGTATATGTATATATGGGTTAACTGGAACACTAGCACATATACTTACAGGAAGAGATTGCATTATAAGGGCAAAATAGAGCCATTTTGAGGAAACTTTTTCTTTTATTAATTCACAGGCAATATTACTTAGTTATATTAGTTTTCTCTTCATGGAGTAGCTTGGTATCCTGAGTATCCTGTGAGCACAAACTATTTAGTATATGGAATTTAAAAAACTTTTCCCTCAATGATTAATAAACTCTCACCCCTGGTCAAACCCTCTCTCTCCCAGCAATTCTGACCCTGAATTTGGCATCATCCAAGTCAAATTCCCCATCTTGATTCTATTTTCTAATTCACTGTCTCCTCAACCTACTTCCTGCCCCAATGTTCTGAAGTTCCCTCCACCTTCCACTGTGTTCCTTGCAATGCCTGTTCCATCGGCAATAAACTCAGATATTTTCCTTTCTCACTCCTATCTACTGGTTCTCCCTGAGATCTAGCTCCCTTCTTATGACACAGCCTCCCTCCCTCCTCTTCCCAGAAATGTTTTTACTTTTACTCATTCCCCCATACTCACTGGCTGAGGTTGGGGAGTTGGAATACTCCTTGCTTCCCACTGCCACTTCCCTCTACCACCTTCACTCAGTAACTTTTCCACCTTTAGGTTGACTCAATCCATCTCTACCACCCAACCCAAATCTGGTAGTTCTTGTCTACTGATTTCCAGGGCACTCTCCTTCTATCCTCAGTGAGTTCAGTGCCTGATCCACAGTCATTCCTTCTTCCCCCAACTCCTGCCCTCACACTAGAGGACTTCAAAATATATACTGCTAGTCCTTCAAGCATCCTAACTTCACAGTGCAACTTACTCATTTTACATGACCTACTTCTGCACCCTAGCTCAGCTATATACAGATCCTCATACCCTTGGTCTTTCCATCACCCACAAATGCTCCACTTTCATAGTCTAGAACTCTGAAATTCCCTTATTGGATGACAAGCTATTGTTTTTCTGCCTCTCTCTGCTTTGCATCCTGAACCCTGTTCATCACTGACACCATGACCTCCAACTCCTTGACACCTTAGTTCTCTACCAGATCATCACCCCTGCACTAGCTACACTTTCCTTCTTTCCCCACCTTGATCCCTTGGTAAACCAGTTCAACTCTATATAGGCCTCTTCTCTTGAGTCCTTTGCCTCCTAATAATGACAATATTTGCCCTGTCCATCTTTAGCCTGGGATAAATTACACTGCCTTTACTCCTACAGGTATGCTACTGAAAATATCCAGAGAACATCATGAAACTGTGCTAATAGAGTCTGCTACAAATTTACATTACATAATAAGCTGAACTAGATCCTCACTAAGGCAATTCTTTTATATCTCCCTAATTAAATCACAACCCCATCCACCACAAATAGCTCTTCCAAACCTTTAATTCCTCTTTGGAATGCCTCTCCCTACGCTGCCCTCTAAGGTGAGAAGTCTCATATTTTACTGGAAAAAAAATTAGATTATTTGCCCAGAGCTCTTTCTCCCCTCTTCTTCATCTTACATTACTCAGATGCCTTCTGCCACTATGTCCTCCTTCACCCCTTTCTCACATGAAAATGTGACCCTTCTCTTTGCCAAGGCAAATCCCTCTATGTGAAAAAGTGATCCCATTCAATTTGATCTCCAGAGGACTGTCCCCTCTATCTTCCCTAATCTTTCACTAATCTTTGTTCTCTCCTTTGTCTAATGGCTGCTTCTCAACTGCCTAAAAATATGCCATCTTCCCCATCATCAAAAAAACCCCCTCACTTGAACTCTCTATTCCCACCAGCTATTATCCTCTATCTCACCTCCCTTTTGTGGCTAAACTTGAAAAAGCTGTCAGTAATAGGTGCCTCCATTTTCTGTCCTCCTACTCTATTCTTTTTTTTTTTTTTTTGGTGAGGCAATTGGGGTTAAGTGACTTGCCCAGAGTCACACAGCTAGTAAGTGTTAAGTGTCTGAGGCTGGATTTGAATTCAGGTCCTCCTGACTCCAGGGCTGGTGCTCTATCCACTGCGCCACCTAGCTGCCCCTCTCCTACTCTATTCTTAACTCTACAATTTGGCTTCCATTTTCATCATTCAACAAAAATTACTGTCTCCAAAGTTACTAACGATTTAATTGTCAAATCCAATGTTTTTTTTTTCCAATCTTCATCCTTCTTGATCTCTCTATAGCTTTTGACACCACCACGAAGACTCTTTTTCTGGATACCCTCTTCTTTCTAGGTTTTCATGACACTACTTTCTCCTAGTTTTCCTACCTTCCTGATTATTCCTTCCCAGTCTAGTTTGCTGCATCTTCATCCAGATCATGCCTACTAATCATTGATGTTCCAGGGGGCTCTATCTTGGGCCCTCTTCTCTATACTATTTCACTTAGTGATCTTATTAGCTCCCATGGATTCATTATCTCTATGCTGATGACTCAAATGTATTTGTCTAGCCCTTACCTCTGTTGACTTCTAGTCTTGTGTCTTCACCTGTCCATTGGACATCTCAAAATGAGTGTCCTGTAAGTATCTTAAACTCAATATGTCCAGAACTGAATTCATCATCTTTCTCCCCAAATCCCTCTTCTTTCCTAACTTCCTTATTACTCTTGAGAACATCACTGTCTTCCCAGTCACCTGCAACTTAGTGTCATCTTCAACGCCTGATTCTTCCTCACCACCACGCCTCCCCCATCCAATTTCTTGCCAAGGCTTAACCTTTTGTAACACTGCTCATAAATGTTCCCCTCTGTCCTCTGACACTGCCACCACCCTGGTATAGTCCTTCATCTCCTCTTACCTGGATTATTGTAAAAGTTTGCTCTTTCTGCTACAAGTCTTTCCCCACTCTAGCCCACCCTCCACTTAGCTGTCAAAGTGATCTTCCTAAAGAGCAGGTCTGGGGGCAGCTAGGTGGCGCAGTGGATAGAGCACCGGCCCTGGATTCAGGAGTACCTGAGTTCACATCTGACCTCAGACACTTGATACTTACTAGCTGTGTGACCCTGGACAAGTCACTTAACCCCAATTGCCTCTCTCTCTCTCTCTCTCTCTCTCTCTCTCTCTCTCTCACACACACACACACACACACACACACACACACATGCACACAAAAGAAAAGAGAAAAAGAGCAGGTCCAACTATGTCACCATCACCACCACCCCCTTAATAAACTCCAGGAACTCCCTATCACTGCCAGGATAAAAAAAATCCTTTGTTTGGTATTCAAAGCCCTTCATAACCTTCTCCTTCTCAATTTTCCTCTCAAACTTTCCAGTTTACTTACACTTTGCACATGTACTCTGGGATCCAGTAACACTGCCATCCTTGATGTCCCTTGAACAAGACATTCCACCTCTAGACTCTGGGTATTTTCTTTTTCTTTCTTTCTTTCTTTCTTTTTTTTTTTTTTTTGCGGGGCAATGGGGATTAAGTGACTTGCCCAGGGTAAGTGTCAAGTGTCTGAGGCTGGATTTGAACTCAGGTCCTTCTGAATCCAGGGCTGGTGCTTTATGCACTGTGCTACCTGGCTGCCCCTCTGGGTATTTTCATTAGCTGAACCCCATGCCTAGAATGCTCTCCCTTCTCATCACCACCTCATGGCTTCCTTGGCTTCTTTCAAAGTCCAGCTAAAATTCCATTTTCTACAGGAAGCCTTTCCTGGTCCCTCTTAATTATGCCTTGTTTCTGTTGATCACTTCCAAATTATCCTGAATGCTGTTTATTTTTACATAGTTGTATATTGTTACCCTATTAGACTCCTTAAGAGAAGGACTGTCTTTTACCTTTTTCGGTATCTTCAGGGCTTACTCCAGTGCCTGGTACATAGTAGGTGCTTAATAAATATTTATTCACTGATTGACTCAAAATGCTCTTTGGGAAATTTGATTTTAACATGTGCAGACCATTGCAATGGTCACTGACGACCCTACTGTTCAAAGAACTGCCCAAAGCTAGCTGATGTCCTAGCTCCTCAAATCAAAGGAATTTTAAAACCTACACTTTGACCACCTTTTGCAGATTACCACTCTCAAACCTGGCTTCAAATATCAAAGTGTTGTCATAGTCCTCCACAGGTAGAATTTCTGAGTGCTTCTGAAGAGATCTGACACCCCCTATTCGAGAATACATGAAACAGCGGTCTTTGTAAGCTGGTAAGGAAAGCAGAACAAATGGATGTCAGGGTCTGTCTGTTAACGCACATGTTACTATGAATATAGTTTGAGACTTGGGGTAAAAGTTGTGTACTACTCCCACTGAAAATTTATGTAATTCACATTTTAAAAAGTGGGGTCAAAAGAATACCCAAGAATACACCATTGTAAGGATTCAACATGTCATCTTATGAAAACAGAATTTTCTCAGAATTTTCTGGCATGGGATCAACAATGATTGTTGTACCATTTCCATTAAGTAGCTGTTTATTCTCTTTTATGTTTAAGCAAATGTACGCTCAGGCTGTAAGCTAACTAACATTGTTAAAGTTAGAAAATGAAATGTGACCTTTAAAATAGTCCTTCTAAGATGATTACAGCCATTCTTCATCCTTAAGACAATTCTGCTCTAGAATCTTTGGAATCCAATGGAAAGGATACAGAGGTCAGCTAGCCCAACCTCCACCTGATGCATGAATGATTTCTATAAGGTCCCCAAGCGCCTAGTGAATCCATTGTCTAGTAAAGCATCTATGTTAAAGGAAAACTCATGAGGCAGTTCATTCCATATTTGAACCACCCTGATTGTTAAATTCTTCCTTACATTGAGCCAAAAATCTGCTTGCCTATAACTTTTACATATTGGTACTCATTTTTACCTTTTGGAACCACAAAGAGTAAAACTTATATCCAACATGACAAATATTGCAAATCCTTCAAATATCTGAAGACAGAATCACATCCCTCTCCCTTATCTTCTACAAGCTAAATATCTTCAATTCTTTCAACCATACCTCATAGACCTTTTTTGGGGGGGGGGCGGGCAATGAGGGTTAAGTGACTTGCCCAGGGTCACACAGCTAATGTCAAGTGTTTTGAGTCTGGATTTGAACTCAGGTGCTCCTAAATCCAGGGCAAGTGCTTTATCTACTGCACCACCTAGCTGCCCCCTCATATGACTTATTTTTAAATCTGATCATTGTTATTCTCCTTTGGATATACTCTTCCTTATCAATGTCTCTTTCTAAAAATGTGGCACCCAGAAATGAACACAATGTGTGTTTGGTTGGCCCACTTCAGAATAAAGTAGCAAGTCCCTAATTGTGGAAATTATATTTTTACTAATGAAACTCAAGATCAGATTAGCAATTTTATCAGCTATATCACACTGTTGACTTGGTCTAAATTAGCACTCAATTAGAGTCTTCTAAATTTTAATTCATGAAGACTGTGGCCTAGTCTAATCCTGTACCTATGCAGTTTAGTTTTAGAGTCTCAGTGCAGGAAATTTGAGATCCTGATTCCACAATCTTACATATTTTCTATCCTTCCCAGCTTTATGATATATTAAAATTGATAAGCATGTCACTAATGTCTTTTTCTTTTATCTAATTCATTGATACAAAATTAATTGTTGCTTGTCCTTCATTCTCGAAGAGGACCATGACATTGGGGTGATGTCATGATTTGCAGCAAATTGGATTTGAGTGAGGGAGGGCTGTGCAAAGTCACCAATCTTACTCTCTCCTCCAGAGTCATTTGGGTCCAGTAGCAAGATATACATCAGGATGACTGATGTAAGGCAACTAGGGTTAAGTGACTTGCCCAGGGTCTCACAGGTAGTAAGTGTCTGACGTGAGATTTGAACTCAGATCCTCTCAACGTCAGGGCCAGTGCTCTACCACTGCACCTCTTAGTTGTCCCACAAAAACTAAATAGGACAAGAACAGAATCCCATGGGTATGCTAGTAGAAGTTTCTCTATAGCAGCCACTCTCAAAATGTGGTTCAAGTACCCTGGGTGTTAAGCCCCAAGAGTGTTTCAGAGCATCCATGAGGTTAAAAACTATTTTCAAAATAATATGAAGATGCAATTTGTCTAAAATATTCTTCCTTTTTCCAACTACATATCTGTGTGTCTAGGTTATCTTAATGTACTTAAGTCAAAACAACATATTACATGGATTAAATTCAGAAGCAGGTATGAGAATAGAGCTCTCTTCTATTAAGCCAGATATTAAAGACATTTGCAAAAATATGTGACACTTGCTTTATTTGACCTCGCTACTCAGGTTAAAGCAAAGACCGGGGTTCCAGAATTTCCAGGAAGTTGGTAATCAGGAAGCTGATATAAACAAGAGCTTTATTATTATGTTATACAGCAAGCAAATAAAATCATATAAACACAGTATATAGTAATATAAACAGAGAGAGGTTTGTCCCTGTGGATGAAAGAAACGCCCAGTATGAGGGGGAGAGAGAAAACATGCTCAAAATTGGGGTTTGGGTGGCAAAATCATGTACTCTAAAAAGGGGTTTGGTTGAGAACAGGTAATTGGTGCCAAATCTAGAAGAGGGCTTTCCTAATTAGATCCAGTTTTGGTGGAGAAGTCTTTAGGGTCACTTATCACTACCAGGTTTAGGTGAGGCTCAAATAGAGGGAGTTTCTTTATTTGGACCACAAACTAAGTTAGCTATCTAAGGGAACAGAAGAATGACTCAGGACCCCTGAAGCAGGCCAAGAGGTTCATCCAATCAAAAACTGCAAGCATCATCTGTCTGCCACAGAGTTTAGATAAGAACAGTGGAAAAGTACAAATGTGTCTGACTTAGCCTATATGCTTTTATGGACTCCATATTGGAATCTTATCATTATAATTGTAACCTCAAACATCAAACAATATAAAGCTTACAATTATAACGCCACTCTTTTCCTTAAGTAGAAGTATAATTATTTTTCATTAAAATGTTATTTATGGGGCAGCTAGGTGGCGCAGTGGATAAAGCACCAGCCCTGGAGTCAGGAGGACCTGAATTCAAATCCAGCCTCAGACACTTAACACTTACTAGCTGTGTGACCCTAGGCAAGTCACTTAACCCCAATTGCCTCACAAACAAAAACAAAAACAAAAACAAACAACAACAACAAAATGTTATTTATGTCGACATGTAGTATTATGTAACATGTAATATTTTTAAATGAATTAATATTTCAAAATTTGCTTAAATTTCTAACATAGTAAATATTGATAGATAGAAACCATATAAATAAAAGCTCTTTGGGGTTCTAAATTTTTAATAGACTAAGCAGGACCTGAGATCAAAAAGTTTGAGAATCACTGTTCTACAGGTTGATAGCAATCTACTAATCAAAGCTCTTTGAGTATGCTCATACCCAAAGTTCAGCAAGTTCTACTGAAACTGCTCAAATTTATCTATTTTTTTGCATAAGATGAAACTGTTTAATTGCATGATATAGGGATGTAATGCTATGAGTGGTGGATTTGGAGGCAGAGCACTTGGGTAGAAATCTTGGCTTTAACATTTACTATGTTGGACAGGTCATTTACCCTCTACACGTTTCAGTTTCCTCATCTAGAAAAAGAGCAGTTTGTACTTGATGACCTCTGAGGTCTCCTCCACCTGTAAATTTATGATCTTGTGGTCAGTCCTAAATCCAAATTTGCCACCCTTAAAGCATTCCCATCATTTATCATTCTAGTGAGTCAGTTTGAGTTACCCCATTGTTTGAATTCTTGCTTATCTTCCAGGTTTGTGTTGGCCAGTCTGTTGGGAGAGGTGCCATGTACTGCACCTGGGAAAAGTTGAGGGGACCCTGTGTAGGCAAAAGAAGGATCCTCTTGACTCTGTTTCCCACTGTGCTATTTCCTTTCTGAACAGGAAAAATTCCCATCTGGTTAATTTAATTTAATTTTTTTTTGTTATTTTTGCAGGGCAATGAGGGTTAAGTGACTTGCCCAGGGTCACACAGCTAGTTAAGTGTCATGTGTCTGAGGCTGGATTTGAACTCCGGTACTCCTGAATCCAAGGCCAGTGCTTTATCCACTACGCCACCTAGCTGCCCCCATCTGGTTAATTTTAAACCTGGCTTTTGATACCCTGTGAATTAATGTGGAACTTTGCTACATGATTGGCCATTGAATATGACTCATATGTGGAATCATATAGAACTGAGGGAATTTTCCCCATTATGGCTCATCAGATCAATCTGTACCCTTAAAAGGACAGTTTTGATATCACCAAAACCATGTTCCTCCCTTTTCCTTTCATAATAAATTTCTATTATCCTGACAGGGGATTGTGAAGTTTTGTCATTATAATATAAAATCTATTAATTAGTATATTAATACTAAAACATCTGACTTACTATAATGGGATACAAGTATGAAAGATCTTACTATTTAATCTGAATTTGTGGTCAACCCCATATCCTGAGCATCTAAGTAAATGAGTCCTTAGGCTTGCCATCCCCTTGCTAATAGTCATGCTTCACTCTTTCAGGCTGATATGAAGATAAAATATATATATATATATATATATATATATATCCACAAAGAAAGGGATAGGGTGAAGACATAAAAGTGTTTTTAAATTTTACTGATGCAGTAGATTTTGAGAAAGCAACAAGATTAAGCTGTTAGAAATCTAAAGATGAGGATGTGTGTGTGTATGTGTGTGTGTATAAATGAACAGCTTCTAAAGTGTTTCAAAATGGGACATAATGATTTTAAGTCTTTTACAAATAAGTTCTAAAAATCAGATAATTTTACATATAGAATTCTCTATATTAATACATGTAAAGATATTTTAAGCCATTATTTCCTATTTTGAAGTCTCTGATAATATTAAGGGACAGATTTAAAAAAATTTTAAATTCCTCTTTCAGTCGGTTGATGGCATTGTCTATCAGACACAAGGTGTGGGTGAAGGTGGAAGGTACAAGTGCTATATAAAAAACTGAAATTCTCTGAAGTTTATAATATAAGTTTATAATGCTGATGCATTATAGAGACAAGCTCCACAAGTGAGTTAAGACCTGAAGATGGTTAAGGAAATGCCTCCACAGACCTGCCTCCATTTGTATGTTTGAGAGATGCACAGAAGTGTTTGCCAGATTCCTGAAGATCATGGACACTGATAAAGGACTTGATTCCCCTAAATCTTCTATATGGGGTTTCTTTATTCTCCTGTTATAACTGCTTTTTATGTTAGTTGTGTGCATGTTACGGACCTGTTGCCTATTCTGTAAGCTGCTTGTCATTTCTGTCTGGACAGATAGCATTGTAGGAACTAAGGCCCTTGTACTGCATGTTTGCTGGTTCTGGTTTGCCCATGGTGTTTATGCAGAGGCCTTCTGTGCAGCCTCCAGCTGCCTTTCTTATCAAGAGTTGAACTCCTTGCAGAGGGAAACTGTGATAAAAGTGGGGTGAAAGTGAGCACCCTACCATTTGCACACCCACGAATACCTGTAGAGTGACTATATTGAACTGCCAAGTCTATGAGCTACAGATGGTTGGGGGTACAGAAATTTTCATTGGCTAAAGCATCGATGGCTTTTCCTTGTGTGTCCTCATAGGGACTGTATGCTGTTTATGTTTACAGTGCCTCCCTTGGTGGTAAGAACTGATTCTCAAGTCAACTCCCAAGTTTACAGGCAACAGAGATTGGGATGTTGCAGTTGAAGATGGAGAATGAATATAGGTCTAATCGTGGTGCAGAACCATGAGTATGGTTAGTACAACAGGAGGGAATTATTGAAATTAGTGCTGAGTCAGTTCAAGTGACCCTATTGTTTCCGAGTCTTGCTTGTCTTCCAGGGTGTGTGTCAGCCAGTCTGTTGGGAGAGGTGGCATGTACTTTGATTCCATCTGCTTGTCTGTCGTATTACCTGCTAGTCAGCACATAGCCACATGCACTTTCATCGCCCCCCCCATCTCTAATCTCATTTCCCTATGATGCAGCATTGGGGGAGGAGCTGAGATGCAGTGGTCCATCACCTTTTGGAAATGTGTGTGCCATCAGACTTGTCTTTCCCTTATGAAATTCCTCTATTAAAACAGTGTGAGGTTTGAATTTCCTTGCCAGGCTGCATTCAATGCACTTTTGCCTTTAGTGCTGCAATAAACTCATTTTAATTCTCTACCTGAGTTTGTTTCATTATTGAGGGCAAAGGCCCAAATGAAGGTTTTCTTTTAACATGTCAAGAAAAACTCACCTTCCTCAAGAACCTATTTTAATGTATTATAAACTTCACCATCAGAAAGTTTTTACTCACGTCCAATTTAAATCCCTCTTACTGCAATTTAAGCTTTTTTCTTGTTCTATTATCATAAAAAAGAAAAATGGCTTATCAATATCTTCTAAATAACATATCTTCATATACCTACAGAATTAAGTACTACTAAAAGTTTTATCCTTCAGTCTTTATAATCATCATCCTCATATACAATTTTCCTGTGTATCGCTTCCCAATTCTTCAGATCTGTCAAGTTTGCAGAGCTTGGAAAAAAAGCAACAACTGGAGGGATCCAGTCATTTCCCTCCATTTTCTTCTCTGATATTTATCAGGCTTTATTTAAATAGCACACAGAAATTCCAAATTGGCTATTTTTGTTGTTCAGTCATTTCAGTTGTGTCCGATTTTTTGGACATGAACCCAATTTAGGGTCTTCTTGGCAAAAATACTGGAGTGGTTTTCCATTTCCTTCTCAAGCTCATTTTATAGATGAGGAACTGAGGCAAACAGGGTTAAGTGACTTGCCCAGGATCACATAGCTAGTTAGTGTCTGAAGCCAGATTTGAACTCAGAAAGATGAGTCTTCCTGACTCCAGGTCTGGCACTCTACCCACTGTGCCACCTACCTGCCCTGTTTAGCTATTAAACATATTTAAAATCAAACCAGGCATTGCTGAAGTGTTTAAATCACTAGTAATTATATCAGCGAGCAGTGCACTATAAATTTTTAAAAATAACCAACACTAAATGAAATTAGCATTTTCATATAAAGAGGAAAACAAAGAGTAGAAGAGTAAAAAGAAAATGTTACATGAAACTGTGAGTTTCTATTATGTAGAATTTGCTTTTTAAGTATAGTATATAGTCCAGTGTTGCCAAACTCATATAGAACCAGATCCTAGAGGAAGCATACTGACTTAGAAAGCCACAAATAATCATTATCTGTGTTGTATTATTTTTATTACTTTGTTAAACTTTTTCAATTACATTTTAATCAGCTTCTTTCCCAGGCAGTTTTGCCACTGGATGACAGAAGGCCAGGAATTGGACACTTCTGAGTAACTTTCCAAGCTGCCCTGATTGCCAGAGTGTTTCCTCCTGGTGTTCTTCTGAGCAGTGTACTCCAACTAGAATTGTCAAAGCTCCTTGAATTTCTGAACTTCCAGAGTAATTTTCAAGTGATGCAATTCAATTAAACTGAACAAGCACCTACTGAGTACAAAGTCCTATGCTAGGAGCTTGGAATACAAAGACAAAACCCAAAATACTCTCTGCTCTCAAGAAGCTTACCTTCTTCCATAGCCAACAACATGTAATTCTAATTGAATGACTCATTGAAAGTCTAGTTAAATATCTTTTGCTTAAATTATCTAGGATTGGGGAACTTTAAAAAGGGGAAAAGAAAGCCTTGTGCAAATGACAAATTTTTCATGGGTAAAAAAAGACTACATGACTTTTCTATTTCTTAGCCCACTCACCTCACATATCCAATCTGCTGTCAAATCTTGTAATTCCTACCTTTAGAATGTCTCTCATATCTATTCCCTTTTCTCTACTCATGCAGCTCTTACCCCAAATAAGGCCTTCACCAAGTATATTGCTTATACTACTGCAAAAGTCTTCTGGTTGGACTCCCCGCCTCAAGTCCCCTTTCAGTTTCCACTAAACTGCCAAAGCAATCTTCATAAAATGTAGGTCTGACCATGTACCACCCTTCTCAATAAACAGCAATGACTTGCTGTTATGCCCAGGAGCAAATATAAAACCCTTTCTTTAGCTTTTAGAATCTTTTATAATCTGACCCCTGCTTCCCTTTCCAGTCTCATAGTCTCCTTTCAGGATTCTATGGTCCAATTAGGTTGGCCTACTTGCTGTTCCTCTAATAGCACACGCCCTCTCCTGCTTCTCTGCATTTGCAAAGGTTGTCCCTTAGGCTTGGAGTATTCTTCCTCCTCATCCCTATGCCTAACTTCTTTAGTTTCCTTAAAGACTCAGCTCAAACCCCATCTTCTGCAGGAGACCTTTCTTGGTCCTCATCTTATCTATTGCTAGTGTTTTTCCTCTGCGATTACTTTTGATTTATACTGTATATGTCTTCTATATGAATAGTTATTTGCACAATATTACCCTTATTAGAATGTGAGCTCCTTGAGGGCAGGAGCAAAAAAGGAATTTCTATAGAGCACGGAGACTAACCAGAAACTAGCAATAAATGAATGAACAAATGAATAAACAAATAAATGAATGAAGGAATAAACAGATAAATAGATGAATGAATGAACGAACAAATGAAGAGATACTCTGGGGGACCTGGGGTTCCTGACTGTGTCTCTGACTTTCCCTTCTAATTTATCCATTAATGAGGGAGGCTAGAAACAGCCCATCTAGAAGAATCACTTTTCCTTCTAAAGTTCATGGACTAGAAGCCACAGTCCTATCAGCTTCCAGCCAGCTCTGTCCCTAGGTCTGGATAGTTCTAACTTTGAAAGGTATTAGAACCACAAGGAGGCAGCAGATTACAGCATACCAAAGGCTGCATGTCTCTGACATAAGGCTGTATGTAGCCAGAGTAGCACTTGATGGTTAGAAATTAATGCAGACATATGTATGCTTATATGTATACATGTATGCTATTATGCTTTTTTGCCCATTAAACACCTTGGACTGCTTTGTTCTGGTCTATAGAACACAGTTTGGGAAAGATTTCCTCAGATATTATAATATACTAGCCAGTAGGGGGAGGGGGAAACTGTAGAACTCATTTGGGTAATTATTCAATCTTTGACAAGCATTTTTCCCAGGCACCCCCTACAGTCCTTTTGTTGTCAGAAGGGATTAAACTATAAGGATGTAAGAGAGACCTTGACCTAGGACTGATTGCTAATAAATAAATAAGTATTTAGTGGAAATGATCATTACTGTCAGTCTTACTGAAAGGAAAAATCATAAGAAATGAAATGGAGTCATTAACTAGCTTTATTATTTTTCACTATCCCAAAACCTATTGGTCATAGTAAATACACAGGCTATGATGTCCCATTCCACTGTATAAAAGTTTACTTGTAAAATTTGGTACATTTTTCACTTGTATACATTTTATTTTCTATTTGTAAGACACATAAAAGATAGCTTCTTAACTAGAAACTAACTGATAATAGTTTTGGGTCCACTTATATTGTTTTTAAATTGTAAATTTTAAAGTTTGATTTGAGACCTTTCCAAAGTTTATAGTGTGGTTTTAATTATAGATGAGAGTGAGAGAAAGACATACAGACAGACTTATAATGCTGACCTTACCATTAATTTATTGACTGATCTTTGAATCTTTTAGTGTTTGTATCTCAAGTTTAAGATCTTCAATGTAAACGCCCATATTATAGAATCTCTATACAGGTAAGTCTTACTTATTATAACCTAATATAAGAGGTCAGAATTTAAGAATGGGATAGTTTACATCTGTGATTCTTTTTGCACAATAGGAATTTTATTCTACAGAAGACCTTCCTACCACCATTTGAGAGCTTCCCTTACCTTGTTCTTTGTTCCAACAAATTAGTCCATATTAGGTTCTATTGCTAGCCAGTGCCTCCATTATTCCCACCTTACCTATCAGTTATTCTTCACCCACTTCTCTATTCAAGTTACTCTTCTTTGAGTTTTCTGAATTTTGAATAAAATTAATTTTTACTATAACTATAAAAGATCGTCAGTTAACTACTTCTTGGAAGGTATCTATTATAAAAGTATTATAAACTGTCAAAACTCTAATTGTTAAACAATTCAGGATTTCCATATTTCCATGTTTAAGGAGTATGAGAGCCTGTGATATCTGCTGTTAAGAGTTCATGTCTCTTAAAGAATCTGAGTTCGTGATTGATAAATGTCTTCATATATCATGTTTCCATATGTAATGAAGATAAATATCTTAACATATATGAAAATGTGATTAGATATATACTACTTGGACTCAAATGTGAGAAGAATGACTAAAGGGCATAATAATAGGGAGAGAGACTTCAGCTTAGCACAAGAAAACGTTTTCTAATAATTAGTAGAGTTTAAAAAATGGAATAGATTACCTTAGATGGTTGTGAGCTCCCTTCACTGGTAAACTCTGACAAAAGGTTGAAAGACTACTTATTGGGAATGTTGTAGACAGGATTCATGCTTTGCGTAGGGGTCATGCTAGATGACCTCTAAGGTTTACTCCAACTCTAATTCTATGATTCTAGAAACACCACAGAAATTATTTATAAGTTACTGTATTAATTCTATTCAAAAGGTGGCAGGCAGCCCAAGAAAAACATGGTCATGAGAGCCAATGAAAACCAGGTGAAAAAACAGGTAGAAGGAAGAGGGGTACTAGCAGGATGGACTACAGTGGTAGCAAATTAAACTTAATTTAGCTGATCTCTGCAGGTTTATGTAGGTTTATAGAAAAATACAATTTGTTTTAGAAAATTGCCAAGTGCTATTTCTCCAAGTGCAATAAAGTTTTAACTTTATAAAGTGCTATCAAGTTATAACTCATCTTTCTAAGCCTCATTTTCCTCATTTGTAAAATGAAGGCATTGGACTAGAAAATATCCAAGGCCAGGACTAATGCTACAAGTTTATGACTCTATTAATGATTCTTGTAGAATAAGGCATTCTTCTACTATTGTAATGAGTATTCTATAAATACCTGGATGAACATATAACTGAATCCCATACTGGGGGTAAGCCTAGTAATTATTTTTTGTAATTGCTGGTATGAATAGCAAAAGAAAAGATAAGACTAACTCAGCTATCCAAATTACTGCACAATATACTTCTAAGTACATACCTACCATCATTACCAAGATAAACCACAGTGCCTTGAGTAGAGTCTAGATAATGGGGTTCCAATTCATCACCTGTTGAGACATACAATGGCTCAGGGTAGGGAGGAGCACAATCTGCAAAAGAAGATATATTTCTAGAGTTTAATTAGATGATTGGAGATTTTTAAAGTTTGGATATTGAGTTTAAAAATTAACTTTAAAATTAAAAGATATTATGCATAAATGGGGAAGACATCAAAGCAAAAGAGACCCCTTCCCCAAGCCTCTGAATCAGCTGCAGCACCAGTGTTGTCTAGAACTAAGCTCACAATCTGGTGAGAGGGCTGAGCCCTTGGCAGGGGGGAGACTACAGGGTCTTTGCTGGTGCTGAGGCAGAACTTGGGTTTGTCACCCCTGCTGGGAACCAGGAGGTAGGCTTGAGTAGCAGTGGCCCAGGTGGGGGAGGGGCACAGGCTTGTCAGAGCTGACAACCACATCACACAAAGCTGGTTGATTAGCAAATTGGCCTGGGGTCATCTATGGACCAGGGAACAGGCCAGGTGAGTGAAGAACCTGCTCCTCCTTAAATCATACCACCTGGGACCTTCTGAAGCTTGGAATACTGAAGCCTGGAAACAGCGCCCCACTTCAAGGAGCTAAAAGTCAAGTGAAAGAAAAGCAAGATGAATAGACAGAGAAAGGTGAGGACCAAAGAAAGTTTCTTTAGTGACAAGGAAGATAGAGGTGCACCCTCAGAGGAAGATGTCAACATCAGGGCCCCTATATCTAAAGCTTCCAAGAAATGTATGAATTGGTCTCCGGCCATGGAGGTACTCAAAAAGGACTTTGAAGATAAAGTTAGAGAGGTATAGGAAAAAATGGAAAGAGAAATGAGGGTGATGCAGGAAAGACATGAGAAAGAAGTCAACAGCTTGAAAAGCCGAATGGAAAAGCTCTCTGATGAAAATAACTGCCTAAGAATTAGGATTGAACAAATGCAAGCCAGTGACTTTATGAGAAACCAAGACACAATAAAGCAAATGCAAATGAATAAATTAAAAAAAATAGAGGGCAGTGTGAAATATCTTCTTGGAAAAACTGCTGGCCTGGAAAATAGAGCCAGGAGAGAGAACTTGAATATTATTGGTCTATCTGAAAACCATGATCAAGGCAAGAGCTTAGACATCATCTTCCAAGAAATTGTCAGGGAAAACTGCCCTGATATTCTAGAAGCAGAAGGTAAAATAGAAATTGAAAGAATCCACCAATTACTTCCTGAAAGAGATGCCAGAACGGGGGGCAGCCAGGTGGCACAGTGGATAAAGCATTGGCCCTGGATTCAGGAGGACCTGAGTTCAAATGGAGCCTCAGACACTTGACACTTACTAGCTGTGTGACCCTGGGCAAGTCACTTAACCCTCATTCCCCCACAAAAACAAAAACAAAAAAAACAAAAAAGAGATGCCAAAAGGAAAACTCCTAGGAATATTATAGCCAAATTCTAGAGCTCCCAGGACAAGGAGAAAATATTGCAAGCTGCCAAAAAGAAAGAATTCAAGTACTGTGGAGCCCCAGTCAGGATAGCACAAAAACTAGCAGCTTCTACATTAAAGGATCAGAGGGCATGGAATATGAGGGCAAAGGAATTGGGATTACAACCAAGAATCACGTATGCAGCAAAACTGATTATAATCTTTCAGAGGAAAAAAATGGGACTTCAATGAAAAAAGAGGACTTTCAGGTATTCGTGATGAAAAGACCTAAACTGAATGGAAAATTTGACATTCAAATACAAAACCTTAGAGAACCATGAAAAATTGGAGTTGGGGGACATATCTGGAGTCGTGCAGTGGGTTACTGTCTTGTGTCTGAGGCTGGGTTTTGGCTGGGGTCCTCCTGGGTCCAGGGTGGATGCTTTGTCTACTGTGTCACCTAGCTGCCCCATGATGACATCTTTAGGGTAAAATTGAGGGGTGAGAGGAATGCACTGGGGAAGGGGGAAGGGCAGAGGTAGCATGGGTTGAAATCCCACATGAAAGAAACAGGAAAGGGTCTATAGAGTGGGAGAAGAGATGGGGGAGGAGCAGGGCAGTAAATGAACTTTAAACTCATCAGAACAGGCTCAAAGACATTAATCTCATCAGAGTTGGCTCAAGGAGGGATTAAAACACACACCCAATTAGGTGGAGTAATCTATTTAATCTGGGCAGTAAATATGCCTAACACTCATCAGAATTGGCTCAAGGAAGGAATAACATACACACTCAACTGGGTGGAGTAATCTATCTAACCCTGCAGGAAAACAGAAAGGGGAAGGGATAAAGAGAGAGGGGCAAAAGAAGGGAGGGCAAATTGGGGGATGGGACAGACAAAAGCATATCCCTTTTGAAGAGGGATAGGGTGAAAGAAGATAGATAATAGAGTAAATATCATGGGGAAGGGAATAATATGGAGGGAAACAGTTAACAATAGTAATCAGGGAAAAAGAGAAAAGGGGCAAAATTGTACAAAAAATATTTATAGCAACTCTTTGTGGTGGCTAAGAATTGGGAATCAAGGGAATGTCCATCAATTGAGGAATGACTGAAGAAGCCGTGGTGGCATATGATTGTGGTGAAATGGTATTGTGCTATAGGAAATGACAAACAGGATGATCCCAGAAAAACCTGGAAAGACTCATATGAACTGATTATAGTGAAATGAGCAGAACTGGGAGAACACCGTGCATAGCTAAAGCAATATTGTTCTAGAAGCAATTGTGAATGACTTAACTACTCTCAGCAATACAATGATCCAAGACAACCCCAAGGGACTAATGATGAAGCATACTAACCACTCTCATAGAAAGAACTGATTTATCAGATGCAAGAGTACTTGTGTATTGAACATATATAACCTATATCAGATTGGTTGCTGTCTTGTGGAGGGGGGAAGAAAGGGAGGGAGGGAGAAAAATTTGGAACTCTAAATCTTATGAAAATGAATGTTGAAAACTACCCTAACGTGTAGCTCGAAAAAATAAAATGTCTGTTGCATGCCCCCACCCCCAAGTATTAACCTTTTTTTTTTTTTTTTTTTGTGAGGCAATTGGGGTTAAGTGATTTGCCCAGGGTCACACAGCTAGTAAGTGTTAAGTGTCTGAGGTTGGATTTGAACTCAGGTCCTCTTGAATCCAGGGCCAGTGCTCTATCCACCACACCTCCTAGCTGCACTAAAAAAGTATTACTAAAGAAGAAATCAGGGAATCTGTAACTGGGATGGATAGGTGTGGGGGAGGTTTTGTGTCTGGGTCTGTGAGTGAGACTGTATTGTTTCCAGAAAAATAATTTGTAGGGCTGATTTTGAAGGAGGTAACATAATAAGATTTGATGGAAGGGAATACAAACAACAATTATATGCTTGGTTGAAGGGAAAGGAAGAAAGTTAATGAGGAAAATCCCTATTCACAGTGAGAAGTGATATTGCTGTGCCTGAAACCTATTGGCCAGTTCTTCCTAATTGTTAGAGGTATTGAGAAGTCTAGTACAGAATATACATGGAAATCTTACAATTTTGTCTATTAACTTGGAACTTTTGATAATTTAGGTTGAATTTTACTTTTTCCATGAAAAATGGATTTACTAAACAAAATAATGGTAAAAGCAGAGTGATTTCACCATACTTTTAAAAAATAGTTTGTTCTACATTATAAAGTAATAATTATCAAAGCAATCTGATGCTGGCTAAGAAATACAGTGGTGGATCAGTGGAATAGATTAGGTACACGTTACATTATAGTGAATGACCACAGCAATCTAGTATATAATAAACCCAAAGATCCAAGCTTTTGGAACAAAAACTCATTTTTTGGCAAAAATTGCTGGGAAAACTAGAAAAAAGTATGCCAGAACCTAGGTATAGACAGACCAAGATCTCATACCATATATCAAGATAAGGTCAAAATGGGTATATTATTTACACATAAAGAGTGACGTGGAATAGTTTATTTATCAGATCTATGCATAAGGGAAGAATTTAGGGCCAAAGAAAATATATAGAGCATTACAAAATGAAAATAGATAATTTTGATTATATATGTTAAACATTTTAACACAAAGCCAATGCAACCAAAATTAAAAGGAAAACAGAAAATTGTGGGAAAATTTTTGTAATAAATATCTCTGATAAAGGCCTCATTTCTCAAATATATAGAGAACTGAGTCAAATTTATAAAAATGTAAGTCATTCCCCAATTGATAAATAGTCAAAGGATGTGAACAGCAAGTTTTCAGACAAAGAAATCAAAGCTATCTATAGTCATATAAAAAAATGCTCTAAATAACTATTGAAGAAATGTATATTAAGACAACTCTGAGGTACCACCTCTCATCTATTAGATTGGCTAATGTGACAAAAATGGAAAATGATGATAGAGGGATGATAGAGGGGATGTAGGAAAAGTGGGACACTAATGTGCTACTGGTCGAGTTGTGAACTGATCCAACCATTTAGGAGAACAATTTGGAACGAAGCCCAAAGGGCTGTAAAACTGTGCATACCCATTGATCCAGTAATACCACTTCTAGGTCTATATCCCAGAAGCATCAAAAAAGGGAAAAGGACCTATTTGTTAAAAAAATATTCATAGCAGCTCTTTTTGTGGTGGCTAAGAATTGGAAAGTGAAAGGATGCCCATCAAATGGGGAATGGCTAAACAAGCTGTGGTATATGACAGTGATGGAATATTATTATGCTATAAGAAATAACAAGCAGAATGATTTCAGAAAAACCTATAAAGACCTACATGAATTGATGTATAGTGAAGTGAATAGAACCAAGAGAACATTGTACACAGTAACAGTAATATTGTTTGATGAAGAACTGTGAATGAATGACTTAGCTCTTCTCAGCAATACAATGATCCAAGACAATCCCAAAGGTGTAATGATGAAGCATACTATCTGCCTCCAGAGAAATAGTTTGAATACAGACTGAAGCATGTTATTTTTCACTTTCTTTTGTTCCTATTCTTTTATTTGGGCCTTCTTGTACAAAATGACTAATATGGAAATGTTATACATGATTGCATAACCTATACCATCTCAGGGAGCGGGGAGAGAAGTGAGGAAGGGTGGGAAGTAAGGGAGGAAGGGATAGAATTTGGAACTCAAAACTTCTTTAACATGCAATTGGGGAAAATATATTCATTTTTTTAAAAAACTGTGGAATAAAACAAGCATTTCCATAATATAATACAATAAAAAGATGATCATACATGAAACTGCAAATCTACCATGCACAACTTGCTATTCCTTTCAAATATACAATAAAATCATCACATAAAAATAATTTGTTAAACCGAGTTTTGCATGAAGCAAGAGTACAAGATATTCAACCCACTTATGAAATATTATTTGAAAGCCCTTTAGAAGTGTCCATTTGCACAAAAGTAATTTATGTAATAAGTTCAAATGTTTTTCTTTTGGTATGAACTTACTTCATTAGTTGGGGAACCATGAGCACCAGTAAAATCAGCTGCATAAAGTGTTAGACCATATACCCAATAATACTTTATATAGCACTACCCATTATGTGTTAGCATTGGATAGATTAGCTTTTATATAAATGGTAAGAGGGGGGAAAGTTGTGATTGATTTAATTACCACCTTCCAAAGTAGCACTGACTAGGCAGGCAAGAAAAAGCATTTGTCTTGGGACGAAAACATTAAGGTCAAGAGAAGAACAAAGAAAATGGGGAAAGAATGTAAAAAGAGAAAGCCTGAAGTAGAGGGGATAATTAAGTTCTTGAGAATATTAGTTAAAGCTTTAAAAGTTATCATACCTCTGCACCTGTCTCAGAGACTAATTTCTTGGATGTTGGCTGATCTGGGTGAGTCTCTATGTGTGCAGTGGGCGGTGGGGGAAATGGAGTGGAGTATTGGTCTGACTAATGCAAAACACGGCATTGATAATTGCAAATGTGCAGGATTACCAAATTCCTTACACATTTTAAGTCCTGAATCCAGAAGTGACTGAAGCTTCCCATCCCTTTTTTTTTGGCCATGTATCTTCTTAGATTGGCAAAATAAGTTTGCTATGCTTTATGTCTTAAATGCAGCTGATAAGGACATACCAATGTGTAGGATTTTCTCTTCAACTACTTCACAGTGGCATGGCCATCGTGTTAGACTCAGTGGACCAGATGAAGAGACACCATATAGGTCTCGGGGTTCACGAAGACGTGGGACCCATCTCCCTAGCTGATATTCCAACAAAATCTGTGTAGTCCGAGGTAAAGATTGGTCACCAGTAGCATCTGTTGGAAGGCAAATGCAAGCAAAGGGCTGATTGGGGGCAAAACCCGCAAAATCACAAGTGTTCATGTTTTAAGTTTCCTTTGTTTCTTTAACATCATTTGAATTCATTAAACACATTTTTTCCTCTACCAAAGTTATGAACAGTTATTTGACATTTGCATAACACCTTTTATTTGCCAAGTATTATTTTTTTGGTAAATAAATGTATCTAATTTTAAGCAGACTTAATATAGGAAAAAATTATTTTATTATCAACTCTGAGGCATCCAAGTTGTTATGGTGTGGAATTATGGTAAAATAAATACATACATTACTAAAAATTATATTCTTAGTCTGGATGATCCAGGAGAGTCAGAAAAGTGTTATGGATACAGTGTTGGATTCAGAGTCAAGAAGATCTCAATTTAAGACCATATCATACATACCCTTACTAGCTAAAAGACCTGGGCAAGTCATGTAACCTCTGTCAGCCTGTTTCCTCATTTGTAAAATGAGGTCCAGGGCTGGGAGGGAAGGTTTGCACTTTTCTTGCAGGGTTTGTGTAAGACTAAGGAAATATGTACATAAAGTGCTTTGCAAACTTGAAAGCTTATATGAATGTAAACTATTATCACTACAAAAATGGAAATCAACTGATAACCTGCTTCTCCATAGTGAATTCACAAGTGAAAAGAAATTAGGAACATAATTCTTCCTTCTTCTTCCTCACGGTCCCCTAGATCTTTCTGTATTTTCTTTTATTTTTGTTACAACTTAAGAATTTGAATTGGTTTTGTTAGATAATTAGAATGTTTGAGTCAAGGAGAAATGGGAGGGATGTAAATGCAGTTTGATAATGGAGCATAAGTGTAAGGAGCTTAACTATGGATTGCTTTTCCTCTTCTCTAACACTACAAACTGCAAACTGCAAACTGCAAACAAGTTGTTTTATTCCTCTTGCTATATGAACAGAAACCAACTTGAATGGGATTTATGCCATGCAAAGAAAGAATTTTAGTGATCAATAAAGCATTATTTCTATACATTATCTATTTCTTTAAAAGGTCTGTTATTTCACCAGTATGAGTATTCCTTGCACCAAAGCAGATCAAAACCCCTCCACAACTTAGCAAACTGCTTGATGAGTTACTATGGCTAACAAAACTCCTCACTTAGTGACCATCATTCTGGTGATGAACCTCCCTATTAACGAATGGAAATGGCTGTTACATAGAATTGTTCTTTGTAACAGTGTAATGAAATTAGATTTCTAGATTAAAAATTCAGATTCTTAAAAAGGATAAGAAAAAGGATTTTTTTTTGTTTAAAAAAAAAAAGACCCACCATGAAATCCCTGTATATAGCAAATATCTCATTTCATTTTAAATATAATTTTAATTCTAAAATTCTAACTATATACAACTTTTTTTGGAATGTATTTTCTCCATAAAACAAGGTCCACTTTTATCATCAACCCAAACTCACCAATGAGGCAGAGAGAAGTGACATATAGCATAGTCATACTCAGAGCCAAAACCAGAACTGAGAACCTCTGAGTACTATAGTCTAATTATATTATTATATTGTATTATTTGTCTCTCTAAATAAAACTTTCTTAAGAGTCACAGATGAGATCTCACTTCCTTATCTATTTTTTTTTTTTTGTGGCACTTGTTGCTACCTCCTCAACTTGTCCAGTGGGATACACTACTTCAGATTAAAGGTACTTTTTGAGTATACAGCCGCTCAAAACCATAGTTTTCAACTTCACAGTGATTGATGTATTTACTTTTTTGAGCCAGTCAGAGGACGCAATCTGTTCAAAGCAAAGCCATTTAATGAAATAGCATGCTAAGAAAACTATAATAGAGCATTTTCCCCATAAATCTAGGGCATACTCTCATAATACATATACTAGCAATAGGAACAGCAGGCACACATGAGGAGCACTCTGGCCACAGCACACAAGTGGAAGTGCAACTTATTCCTTGGAGACTCTAGCTATCTGTGGGCGATGTGATGGCACTTCTTTTGCCAGGCATACTCCCTGCTCATCTTGTGTGACATGGTTCCCCTTGCCCCCAAATCACCTTGCCTTTTCTTTGCCTATGTTTTGCATATGTTTATAGGTGCATATTTTGTTGCCCTTCATAGAATGAACTCTTGAGGGCAGAGATCATATCATTTTGCTCTTTGTATACACAGTGCCTAGCAAGTAGTAGGTGCTTAAGAAATGCATGCTGACTGATTGATTGATAGACATCTAATCTCTACTGAATTGTAGTCTCTAGTAATAATAGTCTCTATTGACAGGCTACAGATAATTACTGTCAGGATTCTAGGGGTAACCATGAAATCATCAGTTCCCATGGATTTAATGAACTTTACACAGGTGACTCCTAAATCTTGATACACATCCCTGAGCTTCTTTTCAGCTCCAGACACCTCCAATAATTACTTCTTGGATATCCACACCTGGATGTCCCAACGAATTCTCTGTCTTAGCATGTCTAACATGGAACTGATCATCCATCCTAAATACTTACACACATATTCTAGAGGTCCCCATTTCTGTTCAGGCCATCCAGGTCTCTTTCACTGCTCATATCTAATCAGTTGCCAAATTTTGTTGCTTCTACCTCTGCAACATCTCTTGAATTTCTCCCTTCTGTTCACATAGCCACCACCCTGTTTCAGAAGCTCCCCGCCTCTTGCCTATACCATTATGATAACATAATAACATAATTGCTTAGGAAACTTTAGAATATAAAATAGTTACTACAGCAGTCACTGTCATTAATCAAAAGAGTCCAGAAATAGCCTCAGCCAGCAAAATTTAATTTTTCTGCCAAGTGGAGAGACATAACGATTGGCAAAACATTGTAGACAAAACCAGAGGATTACGAGTATTGCATCAGAAAACCTGCATAAATGTGAACTACTACTATTATGCACTTACACAAAGAGGTATGTAGCTGGTATTTTGTAAATTAAATCAAAATACCAATATATGAATAGTTTATTTTAAAAGGAAAATAATCAACCCTTACTTTATTTTTAATTTACATTTCCATATGTCAAGGTTTACTTAAAACGAGATTTATCACAGTAATAGAATCAGAGGATTTAGAGTTGGAAGGTTCCTCAGGTATCATCCATTCCATCCTCTTCATTTTACACAAGATAACTAATGCTCAGAGATATTTGACTTGCCCAAGGTCACACAGACCTAATTAAATTTTTTGGGGGGGCGGGGCAATGAGGGTTAAGTGACTTGCCCAGGGTCACACAACTAGTAAGTGTCAAGTGTCTGAGGCCAGATTTGAACTCGGGTCCTACTGAATCCAGGGCTGGTGCTTTATCCACTGTGTCACCTAGCTGCCCCTACACACAGACCTAATTCTAAAGAAATAGAGCCATTTGAACCCATATCCTTTGACTCTGAATCCAGTATTCTTTCTACCACACCACAGCAATAAAGCCTTAATGAGAAGAATCTCAGATTTCTCTTTCTCTTCCCACCCATTTTGTGTTGTATTCTCCCAACATACTCTCCTGCTCTGACTTTCCTAGATCTTCCTACTTTCCATCCAATATAGTCATCATAAAGAGAATCAAGAGTGAATTAGTGAGCTCAAACCTGTAAACAGTGCACACCGATGGAGATCTTCGCTTACAAATTTCATAAAGGTGTCATTATCCTAAAACAAGAGATTTATTTTAAAACATAAACAAACCCCAAAGTATCACCAGTCCTAGTATATTAGTTGCTAGGTGGAAATCAAAGAACTAAATGAGGTGCTAGCGACTGCAGGGCAGCTGAATTTGAATCCCCTTGAACATGGCTACCTGTTACTGTTGAGATCTTTGAATCTGATGTATTGCCAAGACTTGATGCTACCCACAAACTAAAGTTTAAAGAAGTTGGTGGAATCATGGCAAAAAATATTATGAGGTTAAAATTATGAAGAAGACTGAAAGTAAAGGAAATAAAGATTTTAATTTTTCCATATTTACTTCAGAATCACAATTTACACGATCATCTCTAATGTAATGGAGTCAAGTAAAGTCACTGAGAAATGCAAAGTAAATGCATTTCTCTTTTGAAAATAATTAGAAAGGAAAGCCATGCTTTTATTTCTTTAATTCCCCCATTGAAGTCCTTGTCCTCTGTGACCTCAAAGACATAGCAAACCTATTATGATGATATATAAGATGAAAACTTTATGTGTAAAATTAAATGAATATAAAACTACTTTGAAATATGAATCTCAATTTCATATTCCCATCTTAAGAACCAGAATTTCTTAGACAAAGTACATCAATATAATATCATTAATATAGGCCACTAGTAGATTATTGGGAAGGGGGCAGCCTGTGATGAACTTATGGGAAGATATAGTTGAATTCAAGAAGAACACAGGATAGGAAGGCATACAGTGGTTGAGATCTTCACTAGAGGGAAAATCTACATTGATGAGATCACAGATTCATATTGAATATGGTTTGGTGTTTTTTTTTTAGGTAGGGCAAATTCCATGTGGTTGGAATGTATCATTTTCAACAAATGGCATTCTTTAACAATTTAAATATTAAATTATTTTAATATTTAATATACACTGCTTCACATAAAGAATCCTAGAGTATCCATAAAAACAACTAAGTTCAGAATTTGCAGTCTACATTTGGGAGCTTTACAAACAATGAGTAGCATTAAAGAAAACATACCAACTCATCTTCATCACTGGTTGTTCGGTCTGTGAGCTGTTCATCTTTGTCTGACTCTTCTGACATTTTTTCCCAATGTGCAAGCCTGAAATTTTCCTTTTTTTGCATATAGGCAAACTGCAAAACAATTTCTAAGGAATTATTGTGTGGCTCTAGAAGTGTTTATTGTAATAAATATTAAATAATATAAATGATAAATGGGGCATTCTTATTTTGGGGCCTTTTAAATACATTTAAGTAATGAAAACTGAGTATCCACTTAATTAGAACTCAAATAACTGAAATATTCACTTAACAGCTCAAGTAACTGAAATCCTTTTCCCTTCAATTGGGGAGAATTGCATTGGAGAAAGAAGCAAATCACAACAAAACAAGCTCATATCAGGGGTTTATTGGAACAGCAACTTCCTTGGTGAAGTTTTGGTTTATTCCCAATCTCCAAAATGTAACTATACACCACTGCAACACACTGAGTCATCAAATAATAAATTATATTTATATTAAATATAGAAAATTATAAGAATACAATATATATTTTTAATTGATCAGAAAATCCATTAATCAAAACATTCTATTCTTTCCCTAAGTATATGAGTTGGTCAGTTTCACAATATTTGTCAGGATAATCAAGGAATACAATACTGAGATATAAAAATTTTCTAAAGATTCTTATGGCTATTTGGGGGGGGGGCAGGGCAATGAAGGTTAAGTGACTTGCCCAGGGTCACACAGCTAGTAAGTTTCAAGTGTCTGAGGCCGGATTTAAACTCAGGTCCTCCTAAATCCAGGGCCGGTGCTTTATCCACTGCGCCACCTAGCTGCCCCCCTTACGACTATCTAATAGCTTTATTCACATTGCTGAAATTTTAACGTTAGAAGGAAATAGACAGCGGATGGTTTCTGGCTTCTTAGATCCATCTAAGAATGTTATTCTTTGTCTGTGATTCTCCTAATACCTCAACAACCTCTCAGCATTCCAGCACTGGTAGCTCTTCCAGTCACTACTGTGCTCAGGTATCCACCGCCATCAATTGTTTACTCATTTCTGACAGCTGCATCTCATACCTATAAGCATACCATTAATTGTGAGAAAGGGTGGAAACAGAATGATCAAAGTGTCTTCGGTCTTCTGTCCCTCTCATACCTGGTTGTTATTTTTAAAAATGGAGCGATGGACATAAAGGAAAGTTTTTTGAAACATCATTCTTTACCGAAATACAAATTTGGTATTCAGTGACTTTTGCTTTCCTTTTCCGGAAATTAGCGATTGTCTTTTAGTTCTTGGTCTAGTCCAGCTCAGGAATTCCATTAAGGAGCCTAAAAAATGTGCAGTGATTGAGCTCTATTATAAATAAGAAAAGCCTACAAAACGTTAGCAATAAAGAGCTGAAAGCTTCAGTTTGGGGAGAACGACAATGAAGGAAGGAAGGAAACAAGGATTTATAAGACCTTGGCAAATATCTCATTTGATCCTCAAAATAACCGTGGGAGGTCGGTGCTATTATTCTTAATCTACAGCGGAGCAAACTGAGGCAGAAAGAGGTGAAATGACTTGCCCAGAGTCAATCAGGTAGTAAGTAGTAAGATAGGATTTGAACTCAGGTTTTCCTCACTCTGGTAACCCAAAGTCTAGAAACCCCTGGACTGCAGTGTCCGTTTGCCGATTTGTACCGTCTTGCAAAACATACAAAGAGCATAGTCTGTAGGGCTGAGGGCGTGAAAGGGGCGATGGACTTCGGTTCCCCTTATTACTGTACATGTGGCTTTTGCCAAGGCAAGTCACATCTCTGGGCCTCAGTTTCTTCATCTGTAAACGAATGGACTGGCCTCCCTGCTAGCTCCCAACACTGCGGAATTTAAATAACTAGGCATATTAAAGTCCCTACTTAATAAGCCTCACTTAAATTGGGGGAACTCCGGTCTCCAGGAGAAATAAACAAAACAGATGTGGTGGAGGGGGCGTGGGCGATGCGTGGACAATGCATGGCTGACCCATCTTCAAGGTTCTTCTTTGTGGGGGTTGTTATGATTACACTGAGCAGCCTCTCGGAGCTCCAACAACCTTCACTGGTAGAGGGAGCTTCCTCCACCGAGCGGGTAGCTGCCCCACGAGCCCCAGACCCAGCGCCCAGCACCTAAGGACAAGTTCGGTCGCAGATCCCGCCACTCCTCGCACACGCCTGCGCAGAGACCGTGGGAACTCGGCTCCGCCGCATTCCCTGCCCCCCCACAGCGGTGTCTCGAGGCAGGAAGGCGGTCTGGAAGAGGCTTCCCCGCCCCGCGTGCCCCGTTCTCTCCGCCGGCTCTCACCTATCCTCTTCCGCTGCTCTCTCACACCACGGCCGGTCTCCGGTCCCCTCCCGGGCTGCTCTGGCCTGCCGGTCCCTCACAGTTTTGGGAGCAACCCCTTGGGCCTGCCCTGGGGAGTAGCTGTTCTGCTCCCACCCCAGACCCCGGATCTGGAGCCCGAGCTATGAGGTGGCTCCGCTGGGTGCGCGCGACTACACTTCTGGTTACCCCAGCAACCGCTCCCTCTGGAATGCTGCCCTTCGCCTCTGGGCTCCAGCCCCGCCCCCTCGCCCCGCCCCGCCCGGCGGGCAGGTCCCCCACTGGGAGCATCGCGACCTCGCTGCTGGACCGGAGAGGACTGGGAGGTCCTTGACTGACGAGTAATGGATGACCACACTAGACCGCAGGGTTTAGAGCTTGTCTCGTCGTTTTACAGAGGGGGAAACTGAGGCCCAGAGAGGAGAAGTGATGTTGGAGTGAGCTGTCTAGTCCCACTGGGGCTCGGAGGAGCTGGGCTCCGAACTGCTGCTCTTCTGACTCCAAATCCAGGGCTCTTCAGGCCTCCTAGACAAGACTGGCGGAGTTTAGAGCAAACTGCCTCAGTTTACCCAAATAACTCGAGGAGACCACCAAGTCAAGCAGAGACAGATTTATTACATCCTCATGAGGACGGGCAAAACCCAATTACACACTGAAGTCTTGCAAAGATATGCCCAATCCTCTAGGTTTTTATAGTAATCTTGAAAAGGACTGTCCCCACGTACACCTAGGGTAGATGAGCTCACAATCTAACGTCCAATCCTGTCTCACCCAGGGTGCGTGTTCAGCTCGTGATCAATGTATGGAGACATGCATATGTGTTCCAGGAACAAGGGGGGAAAAGGGGAGGGGGAACAAGGTCAAACCAAAGGAAGAGGAAACAGGGGAGTGACAGTCAGATGTTTCAGATCTCACAGTTCCCACTGACTCCCCTCTCCAGGCCCCTGTGTCTAAAGATATTCAACCTGAATAACAGGAAGAGTCACTCAGGTGTTTTAGCATTGTTTTGTAGTTGTGTTAATTCTAGAAGGATGACAGGGTTAAAATTTATCTTCGGCTATGTTGGGAAGTCAAAGAAATAGAATAAAGAATAAAAGAATAACACATTGTTGGGACCCTAGGGTCAAGGGGATTCTGCTCTGAGAAAAAGAGACATGTCACTTAACATCTGGTCTCAACTCAATTGCTGCATCCTGTGCTGAGCCCCGTCCTTTCTTCTTGAGTCCTGAGTATTGAACTGGTGGGCTAACTCCCTGACCCACTGACTGGGGTTCTGACACATGATGGATTGCAGACAAAACTAATATGTAGCTGACAAGTGGAGAGACTGAGCAGAAGTAAAAATACTGTTAATTGGCAATAAAACTTAAAGGAGACAGTGAGAATTTGACAAGCAATAAACTTCTAAACTAACTATATTGGGGCAGGGCCGGGTACCTTCCAGACCCCATCCTCAGAGTTTAATCTGACTCAAATCCATAATCATATCATACAGTAGGATCGTATAGACCCCATATCCTCCAAATGGGGAAACTGACTCAGGAGGTGTCATGTTCCAAGTTACATAAGAGAGGGAGTAGCAAAGTAAGGACTTGAACCCAGATCAAGCAACCAACCAACCACCAAAGACCTAGACCTTTTCTCCCTGGGGAGACTAAGAAAGGCAAAAAGCACAGTCCCTGCCATCACGCAGCTCACATCAGAGTGGGGGAGATGCTTCCAACCCGCTTTGCGCTTTGACCCTAATCAAATTCAACAAGTTAAGGGCTACTGAGCTAGGGTTTAAGGGAATATGGACCCACAGAACATTTTGGACAGGTGTTTGCTTTTCTGGGGGCTCTTTTGAGGAGAAAGGGGTGAACCAGATGCTTCATCTTTGTATCTCCAGCACCTAGCACCACGATAATGTATACGGTGCAAATGATGACTAGATTGGGTTGAATTGAAACAGTAACTTTGAAAGGCCTGGTTTTGAATACCACCTCTGTTATTTAGTACTACTGTATTATTATTATTAACCATTGTATGTTTAGGGAGCCTGGGTACTCAGTATCGACTGACTCCCTAAATAACATTTGGAGACACTTTCTGCTCTATGATGCTATTTACATGGAGTCTATTTGGGTTTTTGTTTGTTTTTTGCAGGGCAATGAGGGTTAAGTGACTTGCCCAGGGTCACACAGCTAGTAAGTGTCAAGTGTCTGAGGCCACTTAGCTGTCAGCTAAGTGGCAAAGTGGCAAAGTGGATAAAGCACCCGCCCTGGATTCAGGAGGACCTGAGTTTAAATCGGGCCTCAGACACATACACGCACACTCACACACATTCTTGATCTCTCCAAAATTACAGAGGAAAAACTGAAGAAGAGGAGCCACCTCAGCACCGACCTTCACTTTGTGGTTTACTTTTACCAAGACACCAGTCTATTGTGTGAATTGGAACTCCAGCTAGTACACTCAGAGTGGCCTGTGGTCTTGACTTCATAGGTTTTCATTTATGGATTCTGTTAATATATTTGAAATGCTAAAGTATTGTGTGGCTAAATTAGTTTGAACTACACTAGGCAAAGAAAATAACAGATGGTTTTGTAAGGAAAGCATTTCATTAAAGAGGCCTGGTTTCTTCTGGACTACAACTCAGAAAAGGAAATAAATAGTTTAGAGCGTACGCATTGAAACAAGCTGTGTTAAAAGCAGCAATTTTGTCCAAATGCAGTTATGCCTTGCTTTGTGTAATAGAAGCATTCCTGGAAAAGTTGCCTATAAATATAATTTCATAAACAGAATTATATTTTTCCAATAATTTACATTATAATTTTCAATGGCCATTCAAAATGAAAAAAAGTGTGTGTGTGTGTGTGTGTGTGTGTGGGGGGGGTCCAAATACATAATTTTTATAAGTTTTCACAAAGGTAGCATACTTTTGAAAATAAAATGTTTAATAGAAAAACCTAATTATATACTAAATTGAGAATAACAACACTCAAAGATGTTAAATATACTAAGTATCACAGTACCAGAGTTTGCCAATATGATATGAGAGGGAGAAATGAGTTCTCTATCTCTCAACCCACCCATTTTCTTCCCATCCTCTTTTGAGATCAATGATCTTACCACAGCTGTAGGAAAACTGCAGAATGCACTTGCAAAATAATAATGATAATAATAATAATAATAATAAGATGATGATGAAAATAGATGATAGGTGATGAGTCATGCTTTCCAGGAAATCAGGGTCACACTGGTGGCTAGCATTTATTTTTCCTCCTTTACTGACTTTGCTTTTTTGATGGGCATACTACTTCTTACTTAGTCCACCTATTCAGCAAGGTAACTAATGGACCAAAGACAAGATGAAAGAAGAAAAGATAGAAAAAATGGAATAGATGACCAAAGTGAAATACCAGAAAAGACTGATTAGAGAAATAAAACATTAAACTCTAAAGTCTTCCTTTATTTTCCTGGAGTGGGAATCAAGAGACTCTGTTAAAGTCATCCTTTTTGAACCTCAGCTACCTCCTCTATAAAATGGGGACTGTAATAGGGATACACCCTTGTTTGAACTGATTGCAATCCTTCCATGATAAAATAGTGGCCTATCTTCTTTATTAGGAAGCTAGCAAGTGCTGTGGATAGAGTGCTGGAATTTAGAGACAGGAAGGCCTGAGTTCAAATTCTGTCTCAGACACTTTCTAGCTCTGGGTGACCCTGATCAAGTTACTTAACCTCTCTCAACCTCAGTTTCCTCATCTGTAAAATGGGAACACTAACACCTCCCTTATAAGGTTGTTGTGTGAATCAAATTCAGCAACATGTAAAGTGCTTCGAAAACCTTAAAGCACCCATAAAAACACTAGTTATTATTAGGAAACAGGTGTGGAGCTCAGACTGAGATACACAGATTTCAAATCTAGAAATTTTGAGTTTATTAAAGAAAAAAAAAGAAAGAAAAACAACAAAACCTCATATTTCTCTCTTAGCATCATCTCAGCAAATTCATGTAGGAGTTCATATGGCCACAATTAAATAAAGTCATGGAGAGTTTCCCGTGAGAACCGCCTGTCAAAAATCTGTGCTATGTCTAGCTGTGGAATTATAAGGACAGACTTTATAAATATTGTAGACTGCTTTAATTCTAGTCTATGGTCATGGATTTAAGGATCTCATCTCAATCAAACACTAATCTAACCTGAATCTGTCATCAAAACTCATTATTCTATTGGCAAACTTTTTAAAAATCATTTTCTCCAGGTGGCATAAGATAATTTAAAATGACCATATTCTTTCCATTTATACTGTTTTAGTTGCTGTGTACAGTTCTCCTGGTTCTGTTTACTTCACTTTACCTCAGTCTCTATAAATCCCTAAAGGTACCTTCTTCTCATCTGGGTCTAAGTCAATCTGATTCCTGAGTTTAGCCTAATTCCTGTCCCTGACTGAAGAACATATTTTTAGGGTCCCCAAACGATTTTCTTCTCTTTATTACTTGGAGCACACAGTGGCAAGCCAGAGGTCAGGGATAAGAAGAAAAAGAAAATTGGTCCAGGATACTTTGTGTGGAGTGACAATGAAGTGATAAACCTGCTATTCATAAGCCACAAAAGACAATTAGCCATTACTTGAGTCATATTAAATGAATGTCATATGATCAAGTTTTTCATTTGCCTGAAATCTTTTTAGTTTTACACTGCTACAGTTTTTCTTCTTTTCTGGTTATCTTTACCAAGTCTACATTGATATGAATCTATCCTCTTCCCTTCAGAGTTTGGTTAAGTTGTAGTTGCAAGTGGCCTGACAATGGTTTATTGGATTCTAGTAATCTTCTGGCCATGCTAGATATCCAAGAGTCATAAATCCCATATTCAAAACTCAGGCACAGCCTGAAATTTCAAACAGAATTTAACAAGGTGCCATGGAAATAGAAACATTTTCATCAAGAAACTTAACCTTTAGAGGCTCATAGTGCTAGTACTGGAAGGTCATTGAGTTCAACCCATTCATTTATCACATGAGAAAACTGAGACCCAGAAAATCACTTCCATAAGTAGCAGGAGTAGGATTCAAAACTAGGTTCTCTGAGGCCAAATCGAGCATTCTTTCACTCTTACCTCACTTCAAAAGCACCAATGCCTTGTGCCTGATAAGCATTCGCTCACTGCATTTTTGTTGAGTATGGTATTTGCATTCATTTTTCTGTTCTTAAAAAATGTCCCTTGACATTTTGAAATTGGACAGGGAGGAGGGAAGAGTTTTAAAGGCACCTCATACTTGTCCAGGGATATTATTTATTCTTCCATTGAATCTATTACCAGATTTGCTGAGCCTAGGACCCTCTACAAAAGGGTTCATTCCCTTCCTGGCTCAGTTTCTGAGTTGCCAGATGTCAATACTCCCACTCCCCACCTTTTGCCCACCCTCCCTGCTTTTCAGTTCCTTTTCATACTTATCTTTCCCTTATTACAATGAAAGCTTCTTGAGGGCAGGCACTATCTTTCTTTTTTGCTTGTATTTGTATCCTCAGTGCTTAGCATAGTTCCTGCTACATAGTAAAACACTTTAAAAATGTTTGTTGTCAGGGGCAGCTAGGTGGTGCAGTGGATAAAGCACGGCCCTGGATTCGGGAGTACCCGAGTTCAAATCTGGCCTCAGGTACTTTACACTTACTAGCTGTGTGACCCTGGGCAAGTCACTTAACCCTCATTGCCCCGTCCCCCCAAAAAATGCGTGTTGTCTTGCTATCCACTAAAGTACAATTTGTTTTTCTCTAAGTTGCCTGTAATGAAGAGTATTTTCAAAGAAAAATTATGTTAAAAGGAGAAACTGGGGCTTGTATTGAAATACAGGTACTTATCATTCTAGTCTTGTTTTTCCTTAAAAACAATCACCCAATTATTGTAGCTCTATACTTAAAAAAAACCAAGGCAAAGACATTTTGAGATATTTCATTTATTGTGGATGCGGTTTCAGAATATATTGTTTGTATTGCAGCTATCAGTTGTCAATGAAAACTCAGAAGTGTTTATAAAATGGCAGATTCACAAAAAATGCTAGGCAATTTGTAGTCTCACCTCTTAGAGTTAACAGATGCATTTGTCTTCTAACATGTAAACAACAAAACCATGTTTTTTTTTTTAAAGATTAAAACAAAATAATGAAACAAAAATCCTACCCTAAAACATATTACAACCAATTATTGGAGCATAATTCGAAATTGATATACTGTATATTTTATTCTCAACTTTATCCCTGATAGGAAAATATTATTAATTTGAAGGGAGTTTTAATTTAAATACTCAATATCAAGTTACCTCAGCATAAGTCTCTTTTTTGTATTTAATTCATTCTTTCCACTCCATTTTTAAAGAAACTGTGGAAACTCAGGTGCTACATGCAAATTCAAGCTCATTGTCTTATATCTTTCTATCTTCTTTTTAAAAATGGGATGGTTATTTTAGAGTCTTGGATGCTGCTTTTTTTTTTCCTGGTCTACTACCCTGAAATATGGAGCTGCTCTTGGCTGAAATGGAAGGAAATAGGTTCTGCGGCTGTCAGGGTCTCTATTTGTATGCATCTTGTACTTGCATCCAACCCCACCTGGGAATGGAACTGAGTCTGGCTTACTCTGTTAAGTCAACCCAGAGGTGAGTGTGTGTGTGTGTGTGTGTGTGTGTGTGTGTGTGTGTGTGTGTGTGTACCTTATCCAAAATACATTGCTATCCAATCAGGAACCATTTGCCAGAGTCCTATTTTTCTTCTATTATGAAGAATAAACATTTTCTGTTTTAAGAGAGACTTTATGGTTTAATTATAAATTGAACAAAGGTTCTTGGAGAGGTGGGGTGAAGATGGAAAAGTTTCCAAAACATAGGAAATTAATACATCTTTTTGAAATTTCAATTCACCTTCACTGGCTAAGACTGAAAAAAAATCTGGGAAAACAGGTTCATAGTTTAAACAAATGATTATTTTGTTAAGAGAAAATTATTAGGGCCCTAAATACATCTGTTAATTGTTTTAATTCAAGTTAGTCTTTATACACACACCTGAGACCAATCTGCAAGAGTCTGTAGTTTTTTAAAATCAATCTTATTATTATATAATTTTAGGGCTGGAAGGGACCTTAGAGAACATGTCCAACTTAAAATGGGAACTCCACTTGTAAAAAAGGGTAGACCTTGAACAGGATCCAGGGGGATATACTTTAGTATAATTCACACTGTACTTAGAATTATGGTAGTTTATATAAATTAACTAATGTGTTTTATATAAAACACTGAGCTATGTTGGTTTCTCTAACTTTTCTTTTTTCATTGCTTTTTCTTCCCTTTTATCAAAGGTCATCTGACATTTACAATTTTCAGATCTCCTGCCATCCTTCTAATGGCAATTGTGAAATATTAATATAGAAGTTGTGATTTTTTTTATTTTTTAAAGCAGTGATATTGTCTAGTTATGTAGGTTTATTACTAAATATAATATTCTAGCACATATTAAAGCATCCTACCATTAGTAGTGCTTGGCGCTAAATTTTGTAAGGCTATGTTTGTGTACATATGTATGTACATTCATACATACACACACACATATATATATATATATTCTAAATTGCAGTCCTTGTTACTATTCACTACTGAAGAAATCCACAAAACCACCAACCTTAAGAAATTAGTACCACTGTCAGCTAACATAATAACCCAACTTAGATATTAACTTAACTAGAATGGAAAAAGTGATACTTTAGAAGTATAAAACAAACAAAAAAAGACATTAATGCTGCAGTATCTCAAATCTGACATGGGCAACTTACAGAAAATATTACAATTGTCAACTAAAATTCTTTCTTCCATGCCTTATTCTAAAGTGCAGAAACAATGACTTCTGTATTCCAAAAGTAGCAACTGTTTATTTTTCTATGGATACTGCACACATTCCTTAGGCATTTTTCAACTTGAATGTATTTTGGTTGACTTCTGATGCAGCTAAAATCACTGTTCAGACATAGAGTTATGACTCTCAGTAGAAAAGTCTATATTTCACAGCATGGGTTTCTTTAGAAATAGGCTCCTGTGCAAAGGCAGCACTTTTACCTTGAATGTCTCTAGATTGTGATTATTAAATACAGTGCTAATATACATGGGTTTAATTGGGATAATGTAAAATAGACCAAAAAGAAAGAACCCATATTTTAGTAAATCAATATAAATATAAAACAGAACAATTGAGCACTTTTGAATTGAGCTGGTCCAGCGTCTTGAGCAGGTACCTATAGTATTCTTTCTCTAGCCGTTTCAAACCTGTTAAGAGAAGAGGCATTTAAAATGATGAACCACAGCCTTATAATTAGGTGTTTATTCTCAAAAAAATGAAATAAAATTATAGATGGAGGGTATGGGGTTTATGGTTTTAGTGCCATTGACTGGTATCTGAAATAATCATTGGGTGGGCCTTCCTTCTATGTCTGTGTCCCTCTTATTTTTTTCCATGCCTATTGCTTATCAGGGTTTTTTTTTCTGATTCCTCTTCATTTTCCCCTTCTTTTCTTCCTTTTTCCATGTCTATTGCCTTAACCAATGGCACTCAAAGCTATAACCTTTCTCTATACCTAGGATTGGCCCTATATGTGCTAATTTTGGTATAAGATGATTTTGAGTCATCCTTAAACAAAATGGTAGAGTTTGTTTTGGGTTTCCTCCAATCTCCCCCGTCAATTCCTGTCTCCTCCCTTTTGATCTAAAGCTCCACTCCTAGGGCTCTAATTACTCCACCTAAGTACCTCTACTACTCCATTTCAGCTTCCCATCATTCAGCTAATCCTGGATTGACAGTTGGGGTTTGCCATAAGCAAAGTTTAAAGAGGGACTAAGTGATGATAGATAAGACCAAAAGAAATGGTCAGATGGCATCTGAATTGGGGTTGAAACTCTGCCTGTGCATAAGGAAGCCAGACATCAGTAAGATGATTTATAGCATTATTATAGAAAGGCAGAAGCTGAAGATTGGTGGTAAAAGCCCATTCTACCAACATCCCACTCTTTCCTGACCATTTATTTGCTCCATGTCCTGGATGAGAGTTCTCCCTTGGATGTGCCCAATTATACCTTAGTAGACAGAATAGACAAGGCCCCCTCATAATAGACATTTTGAAGGAATGCCCTGTAGATTGCTGTTAATCCCTCTCCCCCAGGAAATGTGTATATTTATGGGGGGGCGGGGAATGAAGATTAAGCATATATAACTTCTGAAAAATTATTATTGAGTATTGTTTTAGAGGTTACCCTAAAAATAAAGTAAACTTTCTATGTTATTTTAGGATGCTTCTCTTTATGTTCCCCAAAGTTCATCTGTTTGCAAAAGAAGTGTGTATTTCTATATATACATATATGGCTTTTTAAACACATATAAATACATTTACATAGAGAAAGGGAGAGAAATATACATTTTCAGCATACATATTCAACAAAAATATAACTAATTATAAATTGTTAAAAAATTTCTTTGCCAGAATGCATATATACACATATATGTACATGAATATATGTTATATTTTTGCTGAATATATGTTTGAAATATTACATTTCCTATATATTATAACAGTCGCAGAGAAATGATCTTGTGGACACAAGTAGAGAAGCTAGACCCAGGAAATGCAAGAGCTAATTAACTGGTTAGTGGAGAAAAGACAGTTTGACTGATGTTTAAGCAGGTCTATCCTTTCAAAGAAACAAGGACATGAAACATAGAAGCAAGTCTCTCAAAATAGTGGATGATGGTGATCTTATAGTTGCACAAATGGATATAAAACTCGGCTTTAGCCCTAAAAGGAAGTTTGTTCAAGATTTGTTTAAAAGCTACCTCATTTATTCATTCTAGAGTTTCTGCCTATATGTGGATCAGAGGATCTCAGATTCAGTTAGAAGGAACCTTAGAGGTCATCTATTCTAACCTCCTCATTTTTCAGATAAGTAGACTGAGGCTTAGAAAGTTTCATTGACTTGCCCAAGGTCACTAAGTGGCAGATCCAGGTTTTGAAACAAAGTCTTCCGACTGCAGCTCCAGGACTTCTCCTAAAGTTTTTAATCTTACTTAACCATTGGTTCATAACTTTTTCTTTTCTATTCTCCCCTCTCCTGGAGGAAAAAGGTGCTCAATATATCCTTACTCTGCCCCCAAGGAAGCCTTTCTGTAATCTGAGACCCCCTAAAATATAGTTCAGGTTTCTCTCTGCGGGATAGGGACATTTTTTTTTTTTTGGTCAGAAGAACAACAGTGAGGAATAGACCTTCACTCTAGTCATTGGGTTCCAGGGTTCAACTTTTAGTGGCTTTAGGTGACCCCTAGTGACCCATAGTACCTATGGTATCCATATACTTTATTTTAGATTCCTTTGTTTCTAAATAAATTTATTGCTTTAGGAAAAACTTCAGAGAACCTGAGAAGCCGCTTTGCTAAGAGCAATGAATGGCTGTATAAGTCTGTTGTTGCTTCTTGCCTCTGCTGCTAATTCTTCTGTTTCTCCGCAGTCTGATGCTGGTACACTAGAAACACCTGGCCATGAAGTGTAAGCTTTCCCAAGAAATTACCTTAGCAGGTGAAGTGACCTTATCCACAGATTGCTTTTCCCAGAGATTGCGCTTGCTCGATACATCACCTGGCCTTAAATCCTGTTAAAAACAAAGAGAAGTAGATCAGATGGAAGGTCATACTTTGACCATGCCTATACCTCATCTGTAAATTTGTTGTTGTTTTTTTTTTAGTTGCTTTAGTATTTTCAGTGATATGAAATGGATATTTACCAGACAGTTTGTGCTAAAACATCAGAATAACCATTTCTAAGTGCTTTGTTTTGTTTTGTTTTTTTGGTTCTCCTCCCCCCCCCCATCATATAGAGATGGCCTTTGTCTTTTGGAAAAAGTGCTGGACTAGAAATCAGAACACCTGAGTTTTAATCCTGCCTGATCACTGATTTCTTCTGTGACTTTGGGAAGTTGCTTAAATTCTGCTTCAGTTTGTCTGAGGCAGACAGATACTATGGCGATGTAAGGAGAAATCAAATAACTCAATTAACTTTTGACAATTTGTGCTTATGGAATTAAATATGGCATAGATTACCTAAATAATTTACATGTAAATTTATTATGCATTTTCCCTCTAAAAGACTTATTTGTTTTCCTTAAACCAATATTAAAAGTAGTTTATAGTCCTTGAACCCATACTAACTGGGCAAAAAGCAAAAGTCAGAGCAAGAGAAACAGGAAGATAAGCTAAAGATATACTAGATGGTATGGAAAAGAGGGTCTAGGAACACACGTTTGTTACAGAAAATCTACAAGGCTGGATATTCCACATATGGATAACTGAGAATTTACTATAGACATAAGAACCCAATAGTCTTTATGAAGGACACCAAACTTTATAATTATAATAACTTGGTATGTATTAAATTAAGTGTGAATTTTGCTGAGAAAAATAGCACAAACTTTGTGTTGAACACAAATTTTATTTTCTTCTTAGAGCTTACCTAAATTGTAGGTAAGAAAGTACTTTAATTCTTATGGTAAGAAAGTACTTTTACAGTAAGCACAGTTACTTTGGTAAAACAGTGATGTCTATTTTGACAAGCCCTTCTTACGTAGCAATGAAAACTCTAAAAGAGCTGATTCCATTCATGGGTACCAGGTCAAATCAATATGTTATTTCAAGGATGCATGGATCATCGATTTCATTGGTGTAGATATTCCTTCCAACAATTCAGATATTGCCAGCGTAACCTTGGACAAGTGGGTTAAATTCTCTGAGTTTCAGTTTCTTCTTCTGAAAAATGACCTCTGAGGTTCCTTTTCAGCTCAAAATAACTGACACTGTGACTATGCCTTACTAGCTGGTCTTCATGAGTTGCTGGGGGTCAGTGATAAGTTTTCTCAAATTTTATTAGGCTGAATTTTGGTCATCAGACATACAGCTTATCTCTGTGTCTATACTTGAAATCATCATGGCTTAGTTAAGATCTGCCCAAGTTATAATCTTGCTGGTATAGCATTCAAGAACTGATATCACTTCTTTGCCACTATAAGGCATTAGACTAGTGAGAGGAAATAAATATTATTACCATGCAATTTTTCCTGGGCTCACTCATTGCACATCACTGTTCCAGGCAGGTTAGACCTGGCTGAGCATCTCATTGGGTATTTAGATTTTAGCAATGGCACATGTTCCTGATATCCAACAAAAAACTACAACTATTTAATTTGGCAGCATCAAACAATGAGTACAAATTGTTTCTGAAAGAGTTTCCCCAGACCCTTTGCCAATGTAACAAGGTAATTGTTGCCAAGTTGTCCTGAAGGCTTCTTTAGAGTTTTGGAAATTAGACAGTGACATGTTGATGGTAGATTTGGAAAGTGGCTTGTTTTAAGCTTGGGTGATTTATAGAAGACAAATACTTGTCTTTCATACCAATTTTTTTTGTCCTTAAATACTTTCTGTAAATCTTTCACTCACCAGAATTGTAAGTTATTTTCAGCTTACACTCTTAGTTTTAAAGTACAAGTTGCCAGTAGGTATGTTTTAAGTCTGAGGGCAATGGAAGGATATTTGGCAATGGCAACATTTTGGCAATTTGCCCACCCTGTTACCAGCTAGCATTGACTAAAAGCACAGAAAGAAGTAGTCATTTTAAATCAAAGTGGAAGTGTAAATGGATTTACCTGACCTGGCTTTACATTTTTAAAGAAAGACTCACTCCTGAAGAGTAGAAGGAGAAATGAAGGCATCAGAAGCAGGTTTTCCAGTCAAGCAGAGATCAAAGAGTGAAGAGGAAGAGTAGTCAGCTGAGAGAGTTTGTTGATTTTTTCAAACAAAAAAGAGAGAGAAGTTAGTGTTTTATTTGTTTTCTAATGAGAATTTTAGACGTAAAGGAGAGACAACCAAAGCAGATATATTTAGAAGGGAATTTCATTTGCAAAAGTCCATGCCATTTTACACATTCTATTCACAAGCAATGCTAGAAACACCCAAATGGGAAATCAGGTGGGTACTAGTTCAGATTTGGAAAAAGTTTGATTTTTTTTTTTGGATGGGGAACCAATAATGATGGATGTTGAGCAAAATATTTTAGAGAACTTTTAATTTTTACCAGATCAAAGGCTGGCATCTTAAGATATTGTATCTAGAGCGGGGTAGTTTTGTTGCACTCCTTTCAGTCTTGGAATATCTGGCTTTTTCTAACACTTAGCTAACGTATTGCCTCAATTAATCAACAAACACTTAATTAGGCCCTTACTACTGTGTCTAGGCACTGGAGATACAAATACAAAAGTGAGATAGTCCCTGCCTGCAAGGGTCTTAGAACTTCCATCAGAAGCCTGTCCTGACCCCCCCTTCTTTGCTTAGTTTCTCTCTTTCTCCCTCCCTCCTTCCCTTTCTCCCTCTCCCTCCCTCTGTAAATATATAACAATCTGTTTATATATTTTAGCTTTCCAACAGAATGTAAGCTCCTGGAGGTCAGACACAGGCTTTAAAAAATTTTTGAATTCCCAGTACCTGCCACAGTACTTTGCATATAGTGGGTGCTTAATAAATATTTGTTGAATTAGATTGTATATTTTCTTTCTTTTTTTTTTTTTGGTGAGGCAATTGAGGTTAAGTGACTTGCCTAGGGTCACACAGCCAGTAAGTGTTAAGTGTCTGAGTCCAGATTTGAAGTCAGGTCTTCCTGATTCCAGGGCTAGTGCTCTATCCACTGCGCTACCCAGCTGCCCTGGATTGGATATTTTCATGAAGGAAATTGGCTTATATTCTTATTAGACAATTTTTAGTAGTAGGCTCTTTAATCCCATTATTTATTTTTCCCTTCTTTCTAACTGGGCTGTTACTGGATGGGCATCAATTGGGGTATTATAATCTTCCTGAAAAATTAGCTTTATCCTTGCCCTTATCAGAATTCTTAGAAACACATGCCTGTCTGTCCTAGGATCAAAATTCACCTATCAGTGTCTTCTGTTTACCAGGGGTGATTCTTCTCTCTGACCTCTGAAGATGTGAGGGGAAAAAGTAGATTTTTGACAATTAAACATTAAATTTATTTGAAAAATAAAAGGGGGCAGCTAGGTAGCATAGTGGATAGAACACTGGCCCTGGATTCAGGAGGACCTGAGTTCAAATTCGGCCTCAGACACTTGACACTTACTAGCTGTGTGACCCTGGGCAAGTCACAACCCCAATTGCCTCACAAAAAAGAAAAAAAAAGAAAAAGAAAGAAATTATTATGTGTTAAGGTACAGTAACAACTCTATAGACACTGGGACACAGTTTCAAGGAAGGAAAGGTCACTCTAAGGAATAAAACAGCAGCTACATTTACCTCTCTTTGTTCAGTGTAGCCACACAATAACAGGTCCAACTCATTAATATTAAGCAGGAAGAGGAGATGATTTTTTGTTTATCAGGAAATGGATTTTAGGCAGAAACTTTATTGTTGCTTTGTAATCTGCTTTCTTCTGGCTTTTTGATTAGGAGTAGCATAGTGAACAATGTTGAACTAGGAATAAGAAAGACCTAGATTCAAATTCAGCCTCCAACACTAGCTATGTAAATGTATAATGGAAAAAAATACTTGGTTTAGCATCAGAGATCTGGATTGAAATATACCACTTATCCATGTGGGAGCTTGAACAAACCATGACTTCTCTAGATCTCTGTTTTGTCGTCTACAAAATGAGGAGGGTTTAGAGTAGATCGTCTTTTAGGTACCTTCCAGTTTTAAATTTGAGATCCTGGGGCAGCTAGGTGGCTCAGTGGATAGAGCACCAGCCCTGGAGTCAGGTGGACCTGAGTTCAAATCTGGCCTCAGACACTTAACACTTAGTAGCTGTGTGACCCTGGGCAAGTCACTTAATCCCCAATTGCCTCACTCCCCCGAAATCTGAGATCCTTTTTAACATGGGCAAGTTACTTATGGACTGAGATAAGGAAGTATGGTGAACTTGATTTCTGGAGAGAATTCTCAAACCAATGAAGTCACAAATATCAGTTACCATGGCAGCTTGGAGGGAATCTCTGTTGGGGATGTCAGTATAGTTTTACATTCTGACATGAAGTATTCTATACAAGGGAGTAATTGGTTTTGACCTATCTTCCCTCTAATTATCAAAACAGAAAATGATCAGCTTATCTATTTAATAATAAGAAGAAATACAGAAGAGTCAGAGTTTGTAATATGCTGAGGCATGATTAAATCATCCTAGCTTAAGCTTTTGAGTAAATACTGTAATACTTCGGGGACATCTAGGTGGCACAGTGGATAAAGCACTGGCCCTGGATTCAGGAGGACCTGAGTTCAAATCCAGCTTCAGACACTTGGTACTTACTAGCTGTGTGACCCTGGGCAAGTCACTTAACACTCATTGTCCCGCAAAAACAAACAAAATACTGTAATACTTCAAAGGCCTGTGATTTTTACTAAACTGAATACTCATTTCAGCAACACAAATGGCAGCCCTTCTCAGGCTTACTAGTTAGCCTTCCTGAGTGGCTGTGACTTGAAAATGTCATCACTAGTTGGTGACCAACTTTGTAGGTGACAATGAGCCTCCTCAAACATAGACCAGGCTTCAGACAGAGTGAGTTTCTTGGTCTATATTTAAAGCTTTTTTAGTTCAGTAGGACTTGCTAGAGTCAGTCTGTGCTCTGCTGGCATAGTAAGAACCCAAGGTCACCTTCATGCTTTGATGAGACAACAGAAGATTATATATGAAGAAAACTTCCTTCCCATTCCATCTGGGAAGGTGCTGAGACATTCTATCTTGGGCACAGAAGAGACCATACCATACCATACCATACTATACCATACCAGGGCCTCTCTCAGATCAGAATCTTACATCAGATAAATCATACAAGTGTATGATCTAGTATGATCCCATCTAACCACCACCAGGGACCAGTGATAGCCAACACAGGCATCTGACCATTCATCCTGACAATGCTCATTTTCTTTTACTGGAAATAACTACATGGAATTTCAGAGACCCTGCCTTTCCCACCCCTTCCCAAGGAGAGTTAATACATTTATCTTTTGGGCTAGTTCTGAGGAAGAGCTGCCTCTATTGAAGGTTGAGTTGATCCTTGCTGTAGTCCGCTATCTACCCTGTCCTAGACATATTTAATCTCACCTAGCCAGAAAACCAGGATCTATACAGGGTGAACATCTTGTCATTTCCCCAGCTGCCCATGTGTGTTCTATTCATTCTCTCTCTCCCCCCCTCCCCCCCTCCCCCGCCCCCACTCCCACTGACTCCAGTACTCTGTTTTTCTTTTACCTCTTGTTCAGGGACCAATAATCAAATCAATATTATCACTCCTGGAAAGGGTATGACGATATATTACCCTTCTCTGGCCACCACTCATCCGGCTATATTTGTGGTAGCACATATACATTGTAATGGAAATTCTGCGATCAGGGAACATCTCACTTTTGTATTTCTATGCTTAGAAGTTTGATTGGTGCTTGACCCACATTGGGTGCTTTAATAAATGTTTGTTGATGTATAGATTCTAGATAGCTATGCCTGGATTTATTATATAATTATTCTTATTCATGCCAGAGCAGGAAGGAGACTGGAGCAGCTGACAAAGGTGCCTCAATAATACTTAGAAGACATGACCTCTTGCTTTGATGCCTTTCCCTTCACGTTCCTATATCACATCCCTCTTTGTATGCTTGCTTAAGATTCTGAATAGATCCTGTAACCCAGAAAGTAAATAGGAATTTTTTTGCCCCAGGCCAAAATACACCCTCAAGACAATTTGGTGGACCTTCTTCCCTTTGTCTGGGTTAGGGCACCCACTTTCTGTCACTTTAAGCTCCCTGCAGAAGAGAGATGGACAAAGTGGGAAGAGAGGGAGCAGAGCTTGCAGGTGGCCAGTAAGGAGTCATGGGTGTAGTTGTGGGGAAGAGGAGCTAACCATTAGCCTCTTCTTTTAACTAATTATTCTTGCCAACTAGATGCTAAGCTGAACTGTTTCTAAACATCTTCTGAGGGATGATATGTGTTTTTGTTTTGTTTTTTTTAGTGAGGCAATTGGGGTTAAGTGACTTGCCCATTGTCACACAGCTAGTATGTGTTAAGTGTCTGAGGCCAAATTTGAACTCAGGCACTCCTGACTCCAGGGCCGGTGCTCTATCCACTGTGCCATTTAGCTGCCCCAACGATATGTGCTTTTAGCACCCTCCAAATTTTAGCTGTGTGACCTTAAGGAAGGCTTCTCATCTTTTGGGGCCTCAGTTTTCTTCTAAGGGAAAAGTACACTAAGGTCTTTTCTAACTCAAAATTCTAAGAATCTCATGACCAGTGTCCTTAAGCGCATAGCTAAAGAAAGCCCTTTGGTATCTGTTTATTTACTAGAAGAAAGCGGTACCACTTTGCTCCTTCTCTTATCAAATGAAATTGTCTTCTTTTCCTCCAACCTCCTGCTTGAAGGAGAAAGTATAAAGAAATCCACAGAAACTTGGAGCTGCACTTACAGAAGGCTTAGGAGCCGGAGATTTGTTCCCTTCTGGGGTTTTAGTTAGCCACTCGTTGATGCGGCTGGAAACCCCCACTTTCAAGCCAGCAGTTTCCTGCAAAAGAGAGGTAAGCATAGGAAATATAAAATACGTAAAATGGACATAACCTTGGTTACTAACTCATCCTGGAGCACTCTGCATGTGGCTGCTTAGCTGGGGGTTGATGAGAAAGTGTTGGAGAAGAGAGACATTCTTTTTTCTGGAGTCACATGTGGTTCCAGACTCTCTTCAAGACTTTCAAGACTGACTCTAGACCCACTGAGGGGGCTGGGAGGAAAGGGGGGCAGGGAAAGAGACAGAAAGAGAGAGACACACAGAGACACAGAGAGACAGAGACAGAGAGAGACAGAAAGAGAGACAGAGAGAAAGAGAGAGACAGAGAGAGCCAGAGACAAAGAGACAGAGGAAGGGGCAGAGATAAAGATGGAGAGACAGAGACACATGCTGGATGCTACAGACATGTAGGGAAGCCTTGATTTCCAGCTTGCCTTCCCAAAGACTTTGGAGAATTTCCTTTTAGGTGAGATCCGGGCATTCTCTCCATTGATCTGGAATCATGACTAAGCAGCAGCATACAAGATGCCCCAGGTTTGGCTGGAAACATGCTTTAACCTTCATTATAGCTGAATGAAAAATTGCCAAAGTGGTATCAATTTTTAAAAAGTCATCATCTGGTATAGTGGAGAGGGCACTGTGTGGGTCTTCAGGGCAATGATAACAACAACAGCAACAATCAACATTTCTGTAGCACTTTAAGGTTTGCAAAATGCTTTACACATATGATCTCACTCATTTTATCTTCACTATAATTGAGGAGATAGGTGCTATTATTTTTTGGGGGGATTTTCAGAAATCCACCATTATTTCTTTTTATTTTTTATAATAAACATTTTTATTTAAAGTTTTGAGTTCTGAATTCTATCCCTCCATCCCTCCCTCCCATCCCCTCTCCCTGAGGCAGCAAACAATCAGATATAGGTTATACATATGCAATTATGTAAAACATTACCATGTTAGTCCTTTTGTTTAAGAAAACTCAAATAAAAGAAAAAAATGAAAGTGAAAAATAACATGCTTCAGTCTGTGTTCAATCAACATCAGTTCTTTCTTTGGAGGTGGACAGTATGCTTCATCATTAGTGTTTGGATCATTGCATTGCTGGATAGATGCTATTATTCTTCTCATATTACAGATAAGGCAACTGAGGCTGAGAGGTTAGGCAACTTGCCCAGGGTCACATGACCAGTATCTGAGGCTATATTTGAACCCAGGTGTTCTTAACATCAGGTTCAATGTCCTATTCACAGTGTACCTAGCAGCTCACCAAGAGGGAGGGTTCAAATATCCTCTCTGCCACTGACTAGTGGGTATCACTTAATAGGGGGCGCAGTGGATAGTGTGCCAGGTCTGGAGTCAGGAAGACTCATTCTCCTGAGTTCAAACCTGGCTTCAGACACTCACTAGCTGTGTGACCCAGGGCAACCCTATTTGCCTCAATTTCCTCATCAGTAAAATGATCTGGAGAAGGAAATGGCAAATCACTCCAGTATTTTTGCCAACAGAACCCCAAATGAGATCACAAAGAGTTGGAAATGACTGATCAACCACCTCTCTTGGCTTCAGTGTCTTCATCTGTAAAATGTCATTGAACTAGATAACCTCAAATATTTCTTACAGCTCTCAAATCCCATGATCTTTAAGACAATCACACAATGTTTACTTTTTCATAGTTATATCACATGTAAGGTTTTGAATGCTACATGGTGTTTTATTGTACATATATTATCTCGAATTTTTTTCCTACAGAGATTGACTGCCAAACCTAGAAATGTAGTTTAGAGTGCTATAGTAAAAACACATAATATAACCTGTCATGGTAAATACATCCTCTGAGTTTGGTTATTGTGAATTTAAAAAACAACAATAACTTTTTAAAGGAATCCATTCATGAGAATTCTCTCTCTCCTGCTGGTTCTATGATCAAGTGCTATAATTAATCCTGAAAAATGAAATAAGGTACATAATTGATAAAAACTCACCTTGTTTGGTGTGCCTGCCCCAGTGGGGGAGGCAAACACATTTCCTTTCTCCCACATGCTCTTGATGTTACGGACCCCTTCAGCAGGAACGGGTAGATCTGAAGCTGCTGGTTTAGTTGGTTTTGAAGCCTTTGTTCCCTGATGAGATAGAATTCCTTGAGTTCAGTGTGAATTAATTGACTTCCTAAAATTCACAACAAGGCTATCTTCTCCCCCCAATTAATTGTTTTAAAATTCCTTCATCCTGAGAGATCATCTGATCGAGTTCATATACTGTTGGGAATTCCATTTCCTATATGGATGGGACTGGTTTAATCTGGGCAACACATTCTCTCAGAATGCAGTTTTACCACGAAAATGACTCCTTTCCCTAGTGGTGAAAAAGTATATGGGATGAATTTTAAAATTATACTCTTGACTTTATGGAATCACATTCCTAGATTCACTCTGTCAACGGTTTCCAGCTGGCAGGAACAGATTTCATGAGTGGAATTTTCCCTTCATTTTTTTTTTTTTTGCAGTAAAATGTCTACTAAAAGAGAGGTGGGAGAGAATAATTATGTAAGTATATTCAATAATTAGGACTCCACTGCTAAGTTAGATACTTCTTTGGTGGAACCAGACCTATGATTTAATTTAATTTAATTGAATTTCAGTGAACTTCCAGTGAGAAAATTCCCTCTACTGCATATTACAATTTAGTCTTAGAGAATTGCCTGGGCCATGGAAAGATTAATTTACTTAAGATCATAAAACCAATATGTGTCAGAGATAGGACTTGAATTTAGGTCTCCCTGACTGTAAGGCCTACTATCTTGATATTTTAAGGTACCCTGGGGATAAAAAAGCATCAGAAGTGATCTTTGACCATAAGAAGTTTATAATCATAGGAATTTGTGGTAATTAAAATTGGTATGGACATTAGGAATAGACCACTTTGTAACAATTGAACATTTTTGTCACTAAATACATATGAACAAAGGGGTTTTTATGCATATTAAGTATGAATATAATTGTAGGGGATTTGGTTAAACTACATAAGAAAATTACAGTATGGCATGTTCAGGAAAGAGGACTAGATCTGGGGGTCAGGAGACCTAGATTAAAATTTGGCCATGGAGAAAAATGGGCCAATTAACTTTTCTATGAGCCATAATTTGTTTATCTTTAAAATGGGGATAATTAAATTAAAATAAATAAGCTACCACAAAGGGTAGTTGTGAAGAAAATAGTTTATAACCCTAGAAATGTTAGTGAAATTTGAATCATCATTGCTAATAATAGGATGATGATGATTTAAGGATATTAACTGAGTATATATGATTAGCAAAGGAATCTCAGCCACTCATTAAAAAATAAACTGTCCAGAGAAAGAGAGGTGTTAGATCCATGTGAATGCATGATTTCTGGTCAGGCCACAGATGGAGTAATATGTTTAGTTGTGGGTAACACACTTTAAAAGGGAAACTGACAAGTGAGACTATGACTACAGGAGGGTGATCATGATGGGGAGAGACTAGTAAGCATGGCAGAGGAGGAAGAGTTGAAGGAGCTCTTCAATATATATGTATTAATAATAATGTCTATTACTATACATTTAATAGTAATAGTAATATTAATTAACATTGCTAATATATTAATATTAATTACTATTACATTATTAATAACATACTAATAACAATATTATTAATAATGTATATGACTAATGAATGAATGAATGTATGACTGCTGTCTTGAAATGTCTGAAATGTTTGCATGTAAAAGGGAATGAAACTTTTGCTCTGCAACAGAGGGCAGAACTAGAACCAATGAGTGAAAGATATAGTGGTGAACATTTATAGAAAACTATAGTCATAAGTAAGGAAAACTTTCAAAGGGGTCTCCAGATTTGGAATGAGCTCTGTCAGGGTATACAGTGTGTTTTCCAACATTGTAAGTGTTTATTAAGTCAAATCTAGAGACCATTTGTTGGGGGTGTTATAGACAGAATTCATGATTTGGATAGAGTTTGAACTAAATGCTCTCTCTCCTCCACACATAAATCCATAATTACAATTTTTTTTTGGGGGGCTAATTATGCTAATTGAAAGTCAACTCTAATGGAAAGAAATAAAATTATATTTACTAAAAAATGTTCTGTAGTTTGTACTTTTCACCACTTCAGATAGGTTGTATCTGCCATAGTCTATAGTAGAGTAAAAACCCTTTTTATGACTAAATCTGCTTCAAGTCAAATGTTCTATTGAGCCTCCCAGCAAGTGCTTTTCCATTTACTCCATTTTTTGCCTCAGTAGGATGATCACTCAATTTGCTGGATGAACCAAAAAAACAAAACAAAAAACAAACGTTACCACAATAGTTACCTCAATTGCACTGGTGTATTGCTCCAGTCTGCTGTCGATCTTGGAGACAACTGCTGTAGGGTGACTTAACTTGGCACCACTGCTTATAAAAAAAGAGAGAGAGGAGACAATCTTACAGTATCCACAAGAGATTCACTGCTCTCAGGTAAACAGTGAAATATATACACATATTTATACCTCTTCTGGACGGATTTATTCAAAAATTCTGCCCGTTCTTCTATCTAGAAGTAGAAAAAGTAAATATAATTAATATTTGTTGGCATTTCCTTCACACTTAAAAAGTATTTCTTGGGGCAGCTAGGTGTTTATATTTTTATGTATCCCATAGCTATTTCCTGGATCCCATTAGTTCAGTGTCCATGCAGAGGACTGTAGTGTATACACACACATACATGTATACATATATACAAATAAATACACACACATATATATGTATGCACATATATATTATCTCAGTAACATGATAGTTATCCTTAAATATCTGAAGGCCCATCATATAGAAGAGTAAATAGCTTTGTTTCACATGGCTCCAAAGGTCAAAGCAGGAGTAATATGTGGAAAGTGCAAAGATGAAAATTTAGCTTGATCTAAAGAAAAACTTCCTAATCGTTAGAGTAAGGATGTAATGGAAACAAGGGAGAGGTTCTAACTTCTATGGACTTATTCATCAATAAATGTTTATAGGATTAAATATTTATTTCTTCAGCTCCAATTGTGTGAAAAGTTCTCTGCTGGCGCTCAATAGCTATTAATCATAGGCTCATGGATTTAGAACAGGCAAGGTCCTTAAAGATCGTCTGGTCCCACACTCTCATTCTACAGAGGAGGCCCGGAGAAATGAAGCAATTTGCCCTGGGTTATACAGGAAGAAAACAACAGAGTCAGGGTTTGAACCCTGGCCCCTGAATTCAGGATCCCATTTCCCCTTGATGACACTGGGGTGCCTGTGTCTATGAGAATGGTTACCTGTTTCCCTGAGTGCAGTGAGTATGGGCTTCTCTTCCCACTTTCTCCACTGACCTTTCCTTCTCTCACTGACATTCTTTCTGACAACGAGACTGGCAAAGAGCAGAAAATATCACCTGTTTTCATTTTCAGGTTCTCAGAATAGGTGCTGCTCTTGTTTTCCCAGTCCTGGTGGCTATTGTGGCTTTTGCTACTAAGGAGAAGCTCTCTCTTTAGGATTGAAAAATCAGGCACTGTGTGGAATGAAGGCAGTGGTAGGACCAGTTTGATCCTGGAGGAGGATGCTTCCTCCAGATGCCATTATAACTCTCCTCCTTACCCCCGTGTTGATAGTCTTAAAATTCTACCTGTTCACCACTATATCTTTCACTCATTGGTTTCCAGTTGCCTTGCTCTCCATTCTAGCAAAGCAATGAAGAGGCAGCAAGTGTCAGAGACATGAATTTCATTTATATGTTTGTCTGCCTTATCCACTTTAAGTGACAATCCATTCTCAGTGGTTTCATCTTGAAGGACGGGGATGACATGGATCAGTAAAAACCATAGGTAATCTCCAAGACTCATTTCAGCTTAAATTTAAACTACAAATCCATAACAGATTTTAATGTCACCATTTTCTCTTCTACTATCCTTCATTTGGTAAGGACATTTACAAACTATGAAGTAGCTACAGGGTGGGTACCAAATGGAAGGAAAAGGTAACAAAGGGCTTAGATAATCCACAGACTGAAATTTAAAAAAAAACCAACCTTTCTGGTAGTAGACAAGTTGATTGAAAAAGTTACCTTAAGAGATGAGCCTTTAGGAGTGAAACACTTAAATGGTTTCTTGTCATCTGATAGTCCATCTTCTGGTATTTTCTGGCGTTTCTCAGCAGCCTCTGCCCTTCGTCTTTCAATCTCTTCCTTCAGTCTTCTCTTTTCCTCCTAGAAAGAAGAAACATATGATACATGCAGTAACTTCAAACTAAAAGGAGAAGTTGAAAACCCGGGTTCTGGTCCCAGCTCTGACCTTTACTAGCTCTGTGACCTGGGCCAATTCCCATAATTGCAAATGATGCTCAGTTGTTATTCATAATGTGGAATTGCCTTACTTACAAGGTTGTTGTAAAGATAAAATGAAATAATGTATGTGAATGTGATTTTGACATTACTATTCAAACATGACATCTTCTGTAATATTTGCCAATAGGAGACACCATGGTGTATTGGATAGAGGGTCAACCTGGGAGTCAGGAAGGCCAGGGTTCACATTTTACTTAAGACACATATTCACTGTATGGTTACAGAAATCATTTAACCTTTTAGTAGCCTGGGCACTGAAGGCTACAAGTTGCAGGCTGTTTCAGATTGGTGGAAGGAGTTTCCTCAATGGAAGCTACATCAATGAAACCACAGGGGCAGATTGTCCTTATCCCTGATGCTTCCAGAATTATAGTTTCTAAACTGTTCAAGGTTATTGATTCATCTAGCTAAAGAAGATTTTTTAGTTGACATGGTTATCATAACTAACCAGTTACATATGTAAAACCTACCATAAATTGAGAATATTAGAAATATTTAAATTCCCACTAACTATTGCCTTTCTGAATTCCTTTATGTTCTCCATTGCCTGGAATATCTTCCCTTTTCTCCTCAACCTATCCAAATTCCTCAAGGCTTAATCCAAAGAAAGATTTGTTTATTACTATTCTGCCAATTTGCTTAGTTCTGCCTTGTTAAAGGATTTGGGGGAATGTTTTACTCCTTGATTTGTATGTTATTTGATGGTTTTCAATGCCAGGAATTAAATTTGTAATCAAAAATATTTTTTAAAAAAACCTGACAGTTCAGAGCAGCTAAGTGGCACAGTGGAGAGAGCACTGACCCTCAGGAGTCAGGAGGACATTTGTTCAAATCCATCCTCAGATGCTTATTAGCTGTGTGACTCTGAGTAAGTCACTTAACCCTGGTTGTTTCTCCCCCCCACCAGAAAAAAAAAAATTTGATCCAGTTCAAGCCCCACCTCCTCCATTGTCTTTTTCTTTATCTAATCTGGGCCTAATTTATCTCCCCTTCTCTCTGGGCTTTTGTAATATTTCTACAATCAAAGAATTCTAATGATAAAAGTACCCAGAGGCCACCTAGTCTTATTTCCCACCCTTCTGCAGAGTTCCTGTTTAAATATTTTCAGCAAAGGGCATTGATTTTTCTTTTCTTTTTTTTTTTCTTTTTCTTTTTTTTTTTAGTGAGGCAATGGGGGTTAAGTGACTTGCTCAGGGTCACACAGCTAGTAAGTGTCAAATGTCTGAGACCGGATTTGAACTCAGGTATTCCTGACTCCAGGGCCGGTGCTCTATCCACTGTGCCACCTAGCTGCCCTTTTTTTTTTTTTTTTAGGGCATTGATTTTTAAAAAGATTTTCTTTATGTTGAATTAACTTCTACCTCTCTACATATTCCTAATCATAGTAATAATAAATAATATACAATTTATATTTAAAGTGCTTTAAAGTGCTTTCTGCAAAACAACTTCATGGGGCAGGTAATTTGAGAATTGGTAAACTTATTTTATGGATGAAGGCACTGAAGCCTAGAGAATTTGAATTACTTGTCCAAGGTCACACAGCTTATCACTATTTGAGTAAGAATTTTAACCCAGCTTTCCAAATCTCCACTGTGCTTTCATATTGGTCCTATTTCTGCCTTATGAAGCAATTAAGAAAAAGTTCATCTTCTCTATACATGACAATTCTTTAACTATTGGAAGATAGCTCTCACATGTCTCTACTTCTCAGAAGCAGTTAGCATTGGGAAAGAACCTTAGATATGATCTAGTCTAACCCTGGGACCATTATCATCCTGTCTTCCTTTGGAGGAATTTAGGAACATCAGCCTTGAACTATGGTGCTTATAATTGGATATAATTTACCAGATATGGTTAGGCTAGCATAAAATACCATGGGACTACTATTTCCAAGGCCTGGACACCATATTTCCACTAATGCTACCTAAGGTCACATTAGTTTTCCTGGCACCTGCATCACATTGATAACATTAGTTGTAGTAGTAGAAGTAGTAATAGTATTAGTAACTAGCATTTATATATCTCTTAAAGGCTTGATAAGTTCTATCTATGTATCTATCTATCTATCTATCAATCTACCATCTACCTATCTATGTGTATCATGTCCTTTGATTCTCACATTATCCCTGTGAGAAAATAAATGTCATTAGATTCATGGTCAAATAAAACTTTCAGAACTTTTCTCTGATTCTTCTTTCCCTTTTAAAAATACTTTCCCGGGGTGGGGGTGGGGGGGGCGGCTAGGTTGCACAGTGGATAAAGCACCAGCCCTGGATTCAGGAGTACCTGAGTTCAAATCCGGCCTCAGACACTTGACACTTACTAGCTGTGTGACCCTGGGCAAGTCACTTAACTCCCTTGCCTTGCACACACACACACACACACACACACACACACAAATTCTTTCCCCTTTCCCAATTACCATATATTAATTTATCTGTGCATATGTTGTATGATGCCAGTATAACATAAACTCATTGAGGTTTCCCTTACCCAATCCTCAAGCAATTAATTCTTTACTTTTATCATATTGCATTAAATCTCACTGCTTTTAGCTTAGTGTCCTATATTGTATAACTAAGCTCTCATTAGGTTTCTATCATTTGCTATTATTTCCTGTCTTATTCTTGTTTTCTCAATGTTCCTAGACTGTAATCTTCTTGGGTACATATATATTCTTACATTTTTCATAGGAACCAGTATGTGCTGTACACATAAGGGATGCTCACAAAATATGGATTAGTTGTTTGTTGTTGGATAAACTTTCATGTTATGATTTTCCACTTTTCCTTCTTAAAGAGTAACTGTTGGGGGCAGCTAGGTGGTGTAGTGGATAAAGCACCAGCCCTGGATTCAGGATGACCTGAGTTCAAATCTGGCCTCAGACACTTGATATTTACTAGCTGTGTGACCCTGGGCAAGTCACTTAACCTTCATTGCCCCCCCCCAACAAAACAAAACAAAACAAAACAAAAAAGATTAACTGTTGTCTTTTATATTAGTTTACTTATATTTCTTCATTGTATCTCTGTGATGTGGAAGAGGTGCATATAATTAATCTCATCTGGTGCAGAGAACTATGTTATAAAGACATTATATGTTTTGTGGTGGGTGAATGGTAAACCTGTGACCCACAGTGCCCCATTTCCTACAAGTAGCCAATCTTGGCTTAGAAAAATGGAAAACAAAATCCTGTGGCTAAGAATATTGGTTTAGTGGCTATTTTTTAGGATCCCACAAGATTTGAAAGCTGAATTGTTCTTCATGCCAGTTGGCTTTGGGGAGAGTGTGAAATGTTTTTGGTTAGGTAATTTTAAAAGGCCTGGTAAGTAGATAAAAGGGAGGCACTGGTTTGGGGCCCTTCTCACCCTGGATGACTCTGCCCTTGGTGCATGATTTATACTCTCAGGTATTAGTTGATGAGACCAGATTTACATTAGATGGGATAGGGAACATTTTTTAGTTTTGAGACCATTGAATTAGTGGAAAAAGAGTCAAACAGGACCACACAAGCAACCCCCCCCCGCCCAAATTTAAGGCTATTGGGTTTTTTTTTTAATAATAGAAATATTAGAAGTTTGAATTACTTGGTTTTAAAATTAAGGACAGGATAAATAATGGTTTAAAGCTTTCTTCAATAAATAGAACATATGCTTTAAAACATTTCAATTTCAAAATATGACTAGTTGATGGTTGGAGAGGGGGAGGAGTAATGTGGGAGCAGAAGAAGGGAGGGAGAAGGAAAAGAGAACAAAAAAGAAGGGAAGAGAAGAAAGAAGCTGAGGGGGAGCCCAAGTTAAGGAAAACTCAGCTTTATCATACTCTTCAATTCATTTGGACTATGGGTTTCAGTTACCTGTTACTTGATAAGTTATCTGTGATCATTGTTTTTTAGATGTCAAGTAGCTGGTTAATCAATTTCCAGCTGTTCAACTGCTCTTTACCTTTAAAAAATATTTAAAGCTCTTTGCAGACTGAAATAGTGAGAGAGGTTTGGGCTTGCAGGGTGTCAACAGGAGGGTGGGAACCACTCCCTGGGCTCTATAGCTGGAAGGTGGGTCGAGATTCCTTACACTCTGCTGAAAGGCAGCCTATTTCTCTCCCTCCATCATTACCTCCTCTCTGACTTTTCTCTCAGCCTCCTCTTGCTTCTTCCTCTGTTCCTCCTCCTCCAGAACCTTTCTGCGCTCTTCCCTCTTCTTCTTCAACTCTTCCAGCTCCAAGGCAGCCTCCTGCTGCTTTTGTTTTAGCTTCTCAAACTCTTCACTCTCTGTCTCTCCCCTGCGGCGGCGCAGCTCCTCCAGTCTCTTGCCAGCCTCCACTTGGGATGTCGGCTCAGCCTCCTTTGTGTCTGTGCTCCCTTTCCCAACACTTCTGCTGTAGGGGAAACCAGAAGGAAATTCTTATGTACGACAACCTCAGCTAGCTCTGCACATAGGCATATTAGGTGGCTGCCTGCTCCGTATGATTTGAGGATCATAGCCAAGTCCTATCTATTAAAAAAATGTCTCTCACCTTGCTACACTACTTCTACTTGAACTTAAATCCATAGCAGTGCCACTAAAAGCATAAATAAGAAAAACATAGGCATGACATTCCAGAAGGTCACCTGTTAAAGAAATACACACACACACACACACACACACACACACACACACACACACACACACACACACACACACACACATATTGGTGACACCTAAGAGTAGCCAGGTAGGCTACCCCTTTCCCATAAGCACAGTTCAGGATATTTTACATACATGAAACCTTATGGGGTAGACCTAAGGGGAAGGGAGCTCTTAGCTGTGTGTGTGCCCAGGGTAGGTTGGGACACTCAAATTCACATACTTTTGAATCTGGCTCCTGGCCTGTGCAGAACACAATGCTGCCTGTTTCCTGGATCATTTATCCACTGCTCATTAGTAACAGATACAGGCTCCTACTTCTCTAATAAGCTCTGGACTTGAAATCAGGAACACCCGCATTTAAATCCTACTTCAGACACTTACTAACTTTGTGACCCTGGACAATTTCCTTAATCTTTCCAATCATCCATTTTAGCTGTCTGTGAAATGGAAATAATTGTACTGCATCACAGGATCAAATGAGATAATATTTGTAAAGCACTTAGCATGGTGCCTGGTACACAGTAGGTGCCTAATAAAAGCTCATTTTCTTCCTTTGCAAAACTTAGAGTGCTATATAATTGAGCTATTATTATCACCCATTATTATGGTTATTGTTATTGAAATTCTGTCAACCTTCAGGCTCCATTTCATAGAATTTAGAGCTGGAAGAGACTTTACTTACTTATTCATTCATTCATTTATCTATCTATTTATTTGTTTGTTTATTTTTTTATTTGGGAAGAGACTTTAGAATTCTTCTCATTGAAACCCCATTATTCTTCTAAGGAGTGGTCTCCATGCCCTTCCTTCATCCCTTTCCATTAATGGTCAACACCATCACAAGCCTTATACTGCCCTGGTCCTAAAATCATAGCCTGTTAGAATGGGGAGTAACTTTCATCTTGGTATGGGGTTTCAAATGCTGTTCCCACTTGTTCTGAAGCACACTGCTCTTAGTCAAAAGCAATTTATTAGGAGAAGAGAAAGAAGGATGAGGGACTGGACATCTGACTTTGCTTGCTGTGAGTCTTACTGAGAGCACTAACCCCCATTAAAATAATCTATGAGAAAGGAGGTCTAAATGTGAAGGGTTTAGTCCTACCACAGTACCTGAGAGAAAAAGTATCCATCCAGTAAGGTAAGGATTGTCATATAAGTCTATGTGAAGACCACCGGCCTGTTGCTACCAGGCAGGAACAGATCTGAAGGACTGATAAAGACCCTAATGACATTGCTGTAGTGTTAGGAAACTATAAAAAGATGACTGAGGCCCAGAAAAAGCCAAGTGCCTTGCCCAAGGTCACACAGGTATGGGGCAGAGCTGAGATTCAAATGTGTATCCTGTGATTTTAAGTCTAGCATTCTTTCCGTCACGCCACATGTCATCTGAATAGTAAAAAGAGAAAGATATAATATAAAACAATTTACATAAAACTGCTCTAATAATTCTGTTATTGAAGCATTGCTAATTAACCTGAATAGCTGTATGATAATAGCTCACTTGGGCAGCTACATGGCAAAGTGAATAAAACACCAGGCCTGAAGTTAGCAAGACTCCTCTTTCTGAGTTTAAATCTGGTCTCAGGTGCTTACTAGCTGTGTGACCATGGGCAAGTCACTTAACTCTGTTTGCCTCAGTTTTTTCATCTGTGAAGTAAGCTGGAGAAGGAAATGGCAAACCACTCCAGTATCTCTGCCAAGAAGATGCCAAATGGGGTCATGAGACTGAATAACAATAACAACATATATATATATATATATATATATATATATGGCTTATGCCATAATGCCTCTTTTTTATATATATATATATATATATATACATATACACAAGAGGCATAGACATACAAATACACACATATACTTACATATACATGAAAAGCAACATGGTATAGAACATGTTTAGAAAGATCAAATATTTGAAAGTAATTTGTTACAATATATGTCCATGTATATATGCTTATATGTATATCTACGTATACTTTTAGATGTTGACATGGCAACAAAGGATAGCTAGCCTTGGAGTCAGGAAGTCCTGGATTCAAGTCCTACCGCACACATATACTGTCTATGTGACCCTGGGCAAGGTACTTTACCTTTAGTGTCCCAGACAACTCTCTAAGACTGTATGTTGAAGAATGGATGCATTTGTTAGAGGGAATTTCCTCCCTGGGGCTCCCTGTATCAATGATGTCCTTCCATCATTCCTGGGTAGTGAAGTCGTTTGGAACATTTTTTAATTCCCCAGGATACCTGACATCTTGCAGATACAATTTTCCATTCCTACCCCCTTTTACTTCTTTCTACCATTTTGGACTCAAGACAACTTCCTAGTTAGAAATGTGGCTATGTTTGAGTTTAATCCATTTACAGGGTTTCTATGACCATATGAAGGAAGCTTAATTTCTTACTTGATGGTTTTTGTCACCATTCCTAGGGTCTTGCTAGCTTGACCAACCATTCTGTGGGAATTGTATCATCAAGAAATGTCCCTTTCCTGGCTAAAGGGATCACATGTTGCCACTAGATGGTGCTCAGCCTTCTTTTCAGAAGTTAAATCTTTCCAGCGAGATCAGAAAACCTAGAAGGTAGGTGCCTCTCTCTTCCTTCTTCTGCCCCTGCTCCCATATGGAAGTGTATTGGAGGATCATGGCTCTGGACATGGAAGAGACCTCAGAAGACATGGAGTCCAACCCCGTCATCTTACAGATGGGGAAACAGACTCAGAGGGATTTGAACCCAGGTCTTCTGACTCTAAAACTAGGGTTGTATCTTCTATAACAAGCCCTCCTTTCCCTTTCTGGACAAAATCTTCTTCTAACTCACAAATAAGATAATGGGGGGCTTTTCTTTCCTTTTGGTCTCTGTCATTTTTCTTGCCCATTGACGAGAAGGTGCCAGAAATATGAATTCCCCTTATTCAGCCACTGACATCCTGCTGCCTCCTTTCTTAGGATGTGGGCTCTTTAATGGTTTTCTGTTTTTCCAGAAGGGGCAATCTTACCTCATTCTTCCTCTGAAGCCATTGGGCAGTTTGCTGATTATTGGCTAGACTAGCTTCCTACCAACAGAAACTTTTTCACCTGTTTCTCATAAACAAACTGTTTCTACACAGACAATTTGGACAATTAAACAATATAATTTTCTTGCTTCTGACAGCTCACATATTGGCTTCTAGTATCCAACCTACTTCCAAGGCCACCATTCACTGTCAACTTTTACCTTTTGTTCAGAGCATGATCTCTGACAATGCATTCTTTCTGCTTCTTCTCTACCTCCAAGAAATCACCCCCACTGAATATACTTGGTCCTTTTGGTCTCTAGGGCCTCCTTTACATGGACCAGATTCCTGTTTAAATTTTCCCACAGAAGTGGCATTTTAGGGGTGGCTAGGTGGTGCAGTGGATAGAACACTAGCCCTGGAGTCAGGAAGAGCTGAGTTCAAATCTGACCTCAGGAACTTGACACTTACTAGCTCTGTGACCTTGAGTAAGTCACTTATCCCCAATTGACTCACCAAAAAAAAAAAATCTCTAATAGGGGCAGCTAGGTGGCACAGTAGATAGAGCACCGGCCCTGGAGTCAGGAGTACCTGAGTTCAAACCAGGCCTCAGACACTTAACACTTACTAGCTGTGTGACCCTGGGCAAGTCACTCAACCCCAATTGCCTCACTAAAAAAATTTTTTTTTAAAGTGTCATTTTAGGGTGACTGGATTCATTTGCATCTCAGATTTGGGGAGAAGAGTTTGAAGGCTGGTTGGCCACATCTCCATCACCTCCATAGCATTAAAGGGCAATGGTATACATAAAGGAATAACTGAAACAGTATCTGGTCAGTGACTCTTCCACTTGACAACCTCTTGAGTCCAGAAGTCCATGTAAGGACGCAGCATCAGGCAGCAGAATGACCACAGAGTTTGGAGTCCAAATTAGGAGTTCAAATCCTGTCTCTTCCACTTAGTACCTATGTGACTATGGGCAAATCATTTCATTTCTGAGCCTCTGTTATTTCATCTGTAAAATGAAGTGGTTGACCTAAATGGCTTCTAAGGTCACTTCCAGTTCCATATCTATGATACTATATATATATATATATATATATATATATATATATATATATATATACACACACACACACACACACACACACACATATATATATACATATATATATATATATATTTTAGTGGGGCAATGAGGGTTAAGTGACTTGCCCAGGGTCACACAACTAGTAAGTGTCAAGTGTCTGAGGCTGGATTTGAACTCAGGTCCACCTGAATCCAGGGCCGGTACTCTATCCACTGTGCCACCTACCTGCCCCAATACTGTATTCTTAATATGAAAACTGTATTGTCCTTTATATATACACACATATTTGTATATATTCTCCTCAAATATATATGCACACATATATATCAATATACATTTCCTTCCTTCCTTCCTTCCTTCCTTCCTTCCTTCCTTCCTTCCTTCCTTCCTTCCTTCCTTCCTTCCTTCCTTCCTCCCTTCCTTCCTTTCTATCTATCCATCTATCTATCTATCTATCTATCTATCTATCTATCTATCTATCTATCTATCTATCTATCTATCTATCTATCTCATCCCTAGGACATAACCTTGGACAGGACAACATGAGTCATCTGCCCAGGAGTGAAGAACTGAATTGGTCATTCTGTGTCTTGTTTGCAAATTATATAGAGGTGCAGGTGGTTTGCATGAGGATTGAACTCATGACCATGGCTTTATTAATACTATATTCTAATTAGCTAACCTAAGAAATTAATGAATAAGTGTGTATTGAGTATTTATTATGTGCCAGACACTTTGCTAAGCACTGGGAATACAAACCCCAAAATGAAACACTTCCTTCTCTGAAAGACCTTGCCTCCCAATGAGGAAAATGAAATGATCACACATACTTATACAAATACACATATGAATATATACATATATATACATATATAAATGAATACAGGGTCATTTGGACATACATATATGTAACATATATGTAGGGCTAGATATATAGCTCTGGGAATCATTGGCATAGAGATGATAATTAAACCCATGGGACCTGACAAGGCCACCCAGAGAGTGAATATAGAGAAAATAGAGAAGCAGGCCCTGGACAGGGCCATGGGGAGACATCTGAAGTGAGTGGGTATGACCTGGATAATGAACGAATCAACAAAGGAGATTGGGAAGAAACAGGCAGGGAGTTCTCCCAAGGAGAACTGGGAGAAAGCAGCACCATGAAGAGCTAGAGAGGATAGAGTAACTGGGAGGAGAGAGTGAAAAATAGGGTTAAGTGCTTTAGAGAGATCAAGAAGAATTAAGACTGAGAAGAGGTTTATAAGATTCAGCAATTAAAAGATATTGCTAAATTTGGAGAGAGCTGAGTAATGAGGTCAGAATCTAGATTCCAGGGAGTTGATAGTAAAAAAAAAAGGGAAGAAATTGAATATAGATGGCTTTTTCCAAGGAGTTTGTTTAACTGAGGAAGGAGGAGAAAAGTAGGATAGTGGTTAGCAAGGATCTAGTGAACACTTTTTTTTAGGGTGGAGGAGATAGACATCTTTTATAGGCAGCAGAGAGGGACATAAGAAGAGTTCGAAGATTAGAGAGGAGGGATAATAGTGGAGCCAATATGCTGGAGAAGATAGGAGAGGAGGGAATCAAGAGTATATATAGGGGCAGCTAGGTGGCACAGTGGATAAAGCACCGGCCCTGGATTCAGGAGGACCTGAGTTCAAATCTGACCTCAAACACTTGACACTTACTAGCTGTGTGACCTTAGGCAAGTCACTTAACTCTCATTGCCCAACAAAAACAAAAAAGCAAAAAGACCAAAACCCAAGAGAGAGTATATGTAGTGGGGCTGACTTTAGTAAGAAGGACCACCTTCAAATCAATGAGATAATATTTGTAAAACACTTAGCACAGTGCATGGCACATAGCAGGTGCTCTGTAAATACTTATTCCTTTCCCTTTATTCTCTTTCTCTCCCCTCTTCGTTAAAGATTGGAGTAAAGAGTAGAGTTGAGAATGATATCAAGGGGTTATGAGATGAATGATTAGAGGAGGAGAGAAGAAGAGGGAAGACTTGGAGAATGGCTTTGATGTTTTTGGTGAAGTAAGTATAAGACAAGGACCTCAGTTAAGGAAGTTGGGGTAGGAGGTGCTGTGAGAGACTTTAGGGGAGAAGAGAAGGTTTGGCCAGACATCATGGAGAGTGGAATAGAGAATCAATTAGGGAGAGGTAAAAAAAAAAAATGACTGCCACAATGAGGTCCCAGTTGAAGTTATATAATGTGAATTTGTAGTGGACCCAGTCAGTATAGTCACATGACCTCCTTCAGCACCATTCAATAGTACATGAGTAGAAGTATATGAGGTAGATGGACTACCAAGAATGGATTTACCAAGATAAATACAAAGAAAATCACATGACTTCCTTTTGAGATGTGACTGTGCTGGTAGAGGTTAATGATATGTTATTTTCTCTAAACAAAGGTCTAACCATGTCTCTCTCCTACTCAATAAAGTCCAGTGGTTCCCTTTTGTCTCTGGGATAAAAATATCAACTCCTCTGTCTTTAAAAGCCATTCACAACCTGGCCTCAACTTACTTTCCTAATCTCATTATCCAGTACTTCTTTTTCTTGCCCTCTGTGGTCCAGCCAAATTGGTCTTGCTGTTCTTCACACTTAGTACTCCATTTCCTTTTGCTGTGACTTTGTACCAACCATCCCCCAAGCCTGGGATGTACTCGCTCCTCACTTCTGCCTCATAGAATCCCTTACCACCTTGTACCTCCTTCTACATGAATTCTTTCCTAATCCTTTCAACTACAAGTGCTCATCCACCCAAAACTATGTTGTATTTATATTGCATTTATTCTGCATATGCTTATATATCTATGTGTTGTCTTCTTCAACAGAATGCAATTAATCTCATTGATAGTAAAGATTGTTTCATTTTTGCGTACCTGGCACAAAAAAGTTAAGAACTCCTGCTATAAACCAGTGAGACTAGTTTCTACTTATCACAAAAGAAATTAATTTCATTTCTTTTAGAGTTATAGTTAGCAGGACCTGCTAAATGGCCTCTGCCACTTACCTGAAAGTATTCTCTGTGTGCTTAAGTTTATGAATTGTAAGTTCTCCATTCTGAGATTTGACTTCTGGAAACCCTTTCTTGCGATCCCAATTGCTTTTAATTTCCTCTTTGGGCCCCTTGTCCTTGTTGATCTTTTCTTCTTTGATCTATAAAATAACAATAGCAAAAATCTGATCAGGCTTTGGTCAAGATGACTAAACAAGGTCCTCTCACTTCAGGCAGATAGAAAACATGGAGCAGAAATAAATAAGTGAGGTGTTTATCAGCTGGGCTGACCAGCTCTAAAGACATGACTGGAAGGTGGGTTTGAGAGATACAGAAGTTAGGACTGAAGGGAAGATATTGGTTTTATCATTCCATATTGTTTTTATTTACCTCACAGTTAAGTGATATCTCTGGAAGATTTAATGAAGGTGTAAAAATTCAGATAAAATGTGCTACATTGTGTATACATTGGAGGGAGAGGATGTGCACAGAAGCTGCTCCCACCCACATCTGAATTATATGTTTTTGTGACAGGCTTTCTTCTTTAATCATTCATTTCATTTATCAATTCATTATTATTATTGTTTTCTTGGTAGCTCTCCTATTCTGGCAAAGAAACCACATGACCCTTGAAGAGGCAGATGCTTTTTTGTGCAGGGAAAGGAGATGGGGTTCCAGTTGAAGCCATCTAGTTGACTTCAGTGAGAAGGAACTCCAGAAACAGTAGGCTGGACTTTGAACTAATCTGATCCCAATCCAGAAAAGTCTGAGAATGAAAACTCAGGGGTCCCATTTTCAGTGGCACCTATGAACCAAGTACTGAGTCATCTCCATAGGTCAAAAGAGCAAGGAATTGAGAAGTATTCTTTAGCTTGGTTCTCCTGTTTTGTGGTTAGAGACATTTTTTCAGAATGCATTATCTAGTTTATTTGCCAAAATGAAGTTTAAAATAGCACTTGAAAAAATAACAAATGCTTAACGGAAGAAGAATTTCTTTTTTGTCCCTCTTTTCTCAAGTTTGGCCTTTGTTGGCATAAGGCCTGGTGAATGGGAAGCTTGTGATGTCTATGGAAAACTGTATTATTTTTATATAAATACATCAATAAAAACTGGCTAGTTTAGTTTAGTTTTATTTGAAAATCATTCCTTAAAATAAGTCAATAAATATAAAATCATACCATGGATTCTTTGAATTCTATTTTAAGCAGACTAATGAGTAAGATTCTATGGGAGAATAAGCTCAAGCCCATGTGCTTCTGAGGTCCTTTGGGAGAAATGATCATTCTTTTTAGGCTATTTTGATATGGTGAAGAAAATTATTACTCTTTTACAAGAAATGGTATCCAAATGGACCTAGAGTCACCATTGTTTACTGAGTAAAAGGCAGCTTACTCAGCTGGTAAGTTTTGGCCTCGTATAATCTGGGTAAAAATCCAAGTAGGTTTCAAATATTCTCTTCCTGTAGCTGTGGGCTGACCCATGGGTGTGGTGGGTTAATAGTTCAAATGATGCATGCCTGTACCAGCATACTTAATTTTTTTTTTTCATTTTAATGCCCACTAAGCAAATAGGAAAGGGCTGAAGTTTCAATTACTTCAGCAAATCTGTTCTCATGCTTCAATACCAGAATGGGGTCAAGTTGATTGTGGATCATGGCATTTCCAAAGTGATTTTAAAGATCATTAGTTAACTACAAAAAAACCTGAACTCCCCTTCCATGTCCAATTTCTAACTCCTAGTTATTGGAGAAAACTTAAATTAGGACTTCAGACTTAAATAAAGAGAAGCGGCTCATGAAAACCAGTATGGCTCTAGTCCAGGAAGCTATACTGGAAAATTTGATGTATGCTTAGAAACTTGAAAGAGAATAATTGGGGTGGGGAGAGGGAAACTTCTTTGAAAACAATAACAACAACAGCAAAGAAATAGAAAAACTGAGCTGGAGAGTCTGAGAGTTGGAAGGGATCTCAGAAGTCATTCAGGCAACACCGCAGTGGACCAATAAACTTTGGTACAGAACATCCTCAGTTTAGGCAGTCATCCAGCGTTAGCTTGAAAACTGGAAGTGAAGGGAAAGCTGTTACCCCTTCAGGCGGTCCCTTTTACTTTCTAATAGCTCTAATTATCAGGAATTCTTCCTAATATCTAACCTAAATTTGACCCCTTACAACTTCCACTAATTTTCCCTAATTCTGAACCACGAGGCCAAGAGGGAGCTAATCCCTTTTTGACATGATAACTCTTCAAGTATTGGAAGGCAGCTGATCCTCAGTGTTCTATTCTTCAGGTTAAAACATCCCTGAGTGACTATAATGAATGTTGATACTATCTTAGATACCAATCTGTTTGATCTCCTTTGTATCTTTTCCGTCTTACCAATGTCCTTTCTAAAATGTGACATCTAGGACTGACCCTCAGTGATTAATAAGATCTATTATCCATCTCCCATTTCCATGCATTTGCACAAGCTGTTCCCCATTCCAGGAAGGTATATTTGTACTTTAATAACATCCTAGTTTTTTTAAAATTTGAGTTACATCTGTATGTCAATCCTGTCTTGGAGGGGCTAGTATGTTGCAGAAACAGTGATACGGAAGACATTACCAATTTTATTTGGTTTCACTTGGCTACAACTCACCTTCCCAGCCCCAAGAGTTTTATGACTCAATTTTTCCTCACTCTGATAGTCATAATTTAACCTCTTTCATATACTCTGGTGGTCTCAAACATGTCTAAGTTTTAGCTAATAATGACACTGAGCCAGGCTTTCTAACTTAATACTTGTGAGTGTTTGACACTCAAGAGTACAATATTCATAGACGTAAGCCCATTGGCAACCTCATTTACTTACCATACAGTAAAACACCCTGGCACCAGCTGCTTTGTGTACCATGGAAATGCAATGCAGGACATTTTGACAAACTTTTCATTTGAAAATCCCAAACCATGATCTTCAGCTCACCAAGTTTTCTACTGGGGAGCATGGGGGACTGGTTTTCTCTTAGAAGTTGAACAATTAGTCAAAGTCAGCTAAGTTGGTTAAGGAAATTGGAAACATTTTCATGATTGGAAGGAAAGCAGGATAGTACATAGTACAATGGAGAAAGGATGGGGATGCAAATAAGGGAAGAAGGAACTAAATGTCCTGGGACTTCTGTGTCTTGAATTAGACAGAAACCTATCTTTAGCACTGTGAGCTGGTTATTTCTCAGGAATATTTACCTCTTCTCTTTTGAAGGTAGATTTGTCTTCCTGGGATTTTTCTCTTTTAACTTCCACTTTGACCCCTTTTTCTTCTCCCTTTTTCATTTTTAAGGATGTCAGGGTCATTCATTTTACAATAAACCCTGCCCCCAAAATGGTGCTCAGGCTCTGTGGCATGTGCCCGAGCAATATTTTTTTTGACTGCCTCAGTGATCACACTCTGCTTTGGTGACAACAACCATGACAAGCCCCATTCTAGTGAAGTATAGAAAGACACGTGTTTGTCTCTTTCCACCCCAAATATCTCATGTGCCAGTGTTCTCTTGGAAGAATAACATGACATGATGCTTCCTGGGGGTGCTGGTTGACCTTGTGTGGCTTGGTGAGTTTTTCTCCCACAAATCCCTTAGCTAGCACCATGCTCACACAGCCCCTGTGAAAGTCTAGGCATGAATAACCTCAGTGGTGAAGCAGTGCTTGTGACAGGAAATTCTCTATGGGGAGGTGAACATGTCTGGTATAAACTCATGCTTAGGCAACGATGATTTTAAGGTAGCCTTGCAGATTAACCCTAAGAAGTTTAATAGCCCACTGACAATTTTCACCAACCCTCCTTTCCATTAGCATAGATGATTTGTATCTAGAACCATTAATTAGGCAAAACTGAGCCTGGGGCAAATTCATTGGGGGGGGGGATGGAAGACCCAGAAGATAGTCTCACCACCTAAGAAGTCATTCCAGGACGGGAAATTCTGCCCCCAGAACACCCTGGATGGCAAACCCCAGGAGACAACACCACAGTGAAGAGACATTAGGAGTTGTAGCCAGGTGTTCTGTACGTCTGGAGGATCAGCAGGTGAGGTATGGAGAAGGTACTCATTTCTGAGAAGAAATGTATACTTTCCATCTATCCCTACCAGATATCAACAAAGCTCAGTTCATCCCAAGCTAGTTACAGCTCTGCCTGCCATTCATATGGCAAAAAAGAATAAAATCCATCCTTCCATCTACCCATCATCTATCTATCTATCTATCTATCTATCTATCTATCTATCTATCTATCTATCTATCTATCTATCAACTTACTAGACAGTTATAAGTTGTTATAGGATTTCTGCAAGGCTACTTTAAATCTTTGAGTATGGGTCTACATGATATTAAATAAATACTTTGGCATTCATTTATGGTAGGGGTTCATGGAAATGCCCCAACATCAGAATTTGATTCATCTTATTTATTTGTTAATTAATTAATCAACTGATTTGTTTCCTTTATTACCAGCTATATTTCAAACTGGTAGCTTTTGCTAGGGGGATTTTTTTTCTTTTGGTAAATCATGGTGTTGGGTTCTTGTCCTACAGGTTTTTTTTCCAGAATTTTCTCAAGCCCCAAGTATACAGGGAAGAAAATATTTGGGACCCAATATTTGAGAATCCTTGACTCATGTAGACCCATTATAAGTGTTACAGAACTTGATAATTAAAGCTATCCAGTGAGAACTGAAGAAAGTTAATTTTACAAAGAAATAGTAAAGAAGCAGAAACAGGAACTGAGTCTACATAGGTGCCACCAAATGACTTTTTTTTAGTTGATTCATTTTTTTTGGCAGTCATAAAGGCTAATTTCTAAGACAGAATTAATTCTGTCTTAGAATTCTGTCTATAGATGCTCCAGTTATTAGGATTATCAACATTCAGAGATTAATTGATAGCTTTGTGGCTATCTATTACAATGACTGGAAAAAAATGAATAGATTTTCTCAAACGATCACATTGGTGGTACTATATGGACATGGCCCAGTACTGGATTTGATGTGCATTACATTTCTCACAAGTCACAGGCAATACACACGTGGTGCAAAATGTTTACTGTACCTGAGATTTTAGGACAGCTGGCTGAAGTTTGTTATCTTGTATTTTCTTTTCATTTACCCATTTGTCTTGTATTTTCTCTTCTCCCTTCCCCCCCTTAATCTGTTTTTCTATTGCTTTATCTTTTTTTTCTTCTACCTCTTTTTTGATAATTTGCTCTTCTAGCTTAGCTTTTTCTTCAGCTGCACGTTTCTCCTCTGCTTTTGCCCGTTCCCTTTCCTCTGCTGCTTGTCTCTCTTTCTCCTTAATCCTTTCCCGTTCCTCTGCCTCCTTCCTTTCCTTTTCTTGGGCAGCCAGTCTTTCCTCTGCTTCAATTCTCATTCTCTCTTCCTCAGCTTTCCTTTCTTGCTCAGCCTTAATTCGTTCCTTTTCCTCAGCCTCTAACCTTAGCTTCTCTGCCTCTGCCTCCAACCTTAGCTTTTCTGCCTCAGTCTCCAATCTTAGCTTCTCGGCCTCATCCTGGTCTTGCTCCTCTACTTTTTCATTACCTGTAAACTTATCTGTATCTACTGTCCTCTCTTCCTCTATTTTAGGTTCCTCTGCGTTGACCTGACCATTTTCCAACTCTATTACTACCTTTTCCTCTTGGGTTTCTGTTTTCTTTTCTACCATCACCTCTACCTGATTTTCTTCAATGATTCTCTGCTTGGGCTTTTCTTCCTCCTCTTCCTTATCTTTTTCTTCTTTCTTGTCTTCTTCAGGTTCCCTCCAATCATTCTTCTGGTAGGACTTGGCGATCGTTTCAGTTTCCTCTACTTTATATCTTTCCTGGCGGATTTCGCTTTTCTCTTCCTTCTCAGAAGTCTCATTTTCTGCTGCATCATTTTGAGCTCTCCTGTTGGATAGTGACACACTTTCATCTGTTATTGTTGGATCAAACTCCTTCTGGCGCTCCAAAGCTTCCTGAAGGCGCTTTTGACGTCGTTCTTCCCGACGTGCCAATCGCTCCAAGAATGCAGCATCATCACCTCCTTCGACTTGGGTGTTCGATATGGTGGTAGTTTTAGTCTCCTCGTTACCCACACTGTACAACATGAGAAAAAATGGCATCCCCATTAATTATTTGATACTAATTATCTGATAGTCTGATTCATCAACCCTTCAAACCAACATCACCACAGATGTTATGGGTCATATGTGCCTTTCTACTATGATACTACAACTCTAGTGTGGTACCATGTTTCCCTAGAGCATCCCCATAAACCTGAAGATGTGGAGTAGTAGTTTTTAAGGGAGAGTCTATTAGGTAAGTATGGTGTTCCCACTGTCCATCAGGCTAACAGTATAAATTAATATAGACTATAAGCTCCTTGAGGTCAAGGACTGTTTTGTTTTTGTATTCATAGTACCTAGTGCAGGGCCTGGGTCAGAAGAGGTGCTTATTTAAATACTTGTCCAATTGAATTGAAATGAATGTAGCAAATGCTGGAGAATTCTGGGACTCCTAAGAGGTGTCAGAATGTTTGACCCTTATTTTAAGTAAATCAATGTTTTTGTGAGTAAAGATTTGCATACCTTAGAAATTTTTCAGTTGTCTCTATAAAACAGAAATAAAAGGGGAAATGTTCTAAGAAAACAAACTACCTCCAGAAGATCCCTTAGCTCCCTCCATCATCAAGGATCATGACATAAAGTTAAAAGGGTCACAGTTTGGGATTTTGATGAGGTGATAACTCTGACTTCAGTGCCCTGAATATGCCTCTGAGGCAGGGGTGCTGCCCTTTGAGAGCAGAAACCAAATAGCAATGTGATATCAAGAGCTAGGGCCAGAGCTGCGAAATTGTAGCTCACCAAATTCAGAAACTCCTTCAGATTTTATGATTCCAACCAAAAGTGAAGTATCTGAGGTTCAAGTTCATGTATGTCTGATTAAACAGAATTTCCCATTTGAAAACAATAATCAACAGCATAGAAAAGTTAAATTTAAAAAAATTCCCTGACCTCAGTGCTACCAAACACTATGCATGCCCATTAGAAATGCAAAGATTAAATTTCCCTGATGATACATGTAGTTTATAAATAGGATTTTCTCTTTTAAAACTGTAAGCAGCTCGACTTTAATGATGATTCATATTGTGCAATTGTATATTAAAGACATATGTTCATTGAAAAATTCAATTTTATCTTTAAAATCTATATTGTTAGAAAGAGGTAGGGAGTGTCATAGAGATTCATCAGCAGAATAAGAAGAGAGGATAAAAATTCATAGAGCACTTTGAATTTTTCAAAGTGTTTTAGTGACATTAATTTATGTCAACCTCACAATAACTCTGTAGGGGAGGTACTTTTATGATCCCCCCTTCAGACAAGAACCTGAGGCAAACAGGAGTTAAGTGATTTGCTTAAGGTCCTACAGCTAGTACTTATCAGGGGCAAGATATGAATCCAGGTCTTCCTCATTTGCAAGTATAGCTCTCTTTCCACTCTGTTTCACTGACTCCCTTCTTAAAAGCCTCAGTAGTCAGATGAGCACCAAGGTAAATATTGTATATTCTAATTTCTGTTCATAAGACATTTTGAGTTTATCTGAATTCTAAGCATTTAGAAATCATACAGAAAACCACACAATGAACAAGAAACCTGGGTTTTTGTCCCTCTCAGGTTGTTGTTTGTCTTTCATTCTTGAAGAGGACCATGATGTGATGTCATGACTTGCAGTGAATTGGATTTAAGTGAGGGAGAGCTGTGCAAAGTCACCAGCCTCTCTCTCCTCTAGAGCCATCTGGGTCTAGTGGCAAAATATATATCAGGATGACTGGAGATGGCTCCAGATGTTTTTTTTTTTTTTCTTTTAAGGCAATCCAGGGTCACACACCTAGTAAGTGTCTGAGGGAAGATTTGAATTCAGGGCCAGTGCTCTATTCACTGTGCCGCCTAGTTGTCCCCTCCCCTCTCTGGTTCTAACTAGCCTAAGTGTTAACTGCTAACTGCTAACCTTAAGCAAACCCATTTCCTTATCTGTGAGTTGAATTAAATGACTACTAGGGTCAACTCCCAACCCAATGTTCTATGACTTTTAGCTGAAATCAGTGGGTTCTGTTTTACCTTTGTTTTCCTTGGGAATCAAACAATATAGAGTATAGTTAACTATAGTTTAAAAATTGTCTATATTATGTGTCTGAATAGGTCTACCCAAGTGAGATGCTTGCTGTCACTGAAATAGGTTCAATTTGTAAGACATACTCTTTCTAGAGGCTACTTCTAGCTTCCTGAGGCTTTATGACAACAATTCTAATGGCTATAGATAATGTACAGTGATACCAGTTATGGGAGTTTAGACTTGCTTCAGTTATAGAAAACTGATGTCTCAGAGATAATATACACTTATATTTGATTATGGTTGGGTTTTTGTTTGTTTTTAACAAAAAAGAGCACTCTTTATTGAAGCAATAGTGATGGTTGGATAACTCAACTTTATAAAAGATGAATGACAACTGAATTATAATTTGGAGGAAGATTTAAAGAAATAGAACATCCAGCCACCCTGCTAACTAAATTAAAATGTTTTAAATCCAATCTTAACTAAATATTGAGTGACAAACATATTTTGACTTGCTTTTTAGAGTCCAAAGGCCATATTTAGCATATTAGTCTTTAGGCCTTGAGAACAACTATGGCATGAAAACTTTTGACTTCATACAGCCTCTTCTGGGCTTAACATTCCCCAAAGCTGCTACTTATTAGCTATGGTATAAGAATGGAGTGTCAGGTTCTGACTGCCCTGATAGGCATTCATGGCATATCTTCCTATTGTTGTTGCTGTTTAATTGCTTTCAGTCATCTCTGACTCATGACTCCTTTGGGGAGGTTTACATTATAAAGACACTGGGGTGGTTTTGCCATTTCCTTCTCCAACTTATTTTACAGATGAGGAACTGACACAAACAGGGTTAAGTGACTTGCCTAGGGGTCACACAGCTAGTAAGCATCTGGGGTTAGATTTGAACTCCTGTCTTCCTGACATGAGGCCCAGTGTTCTATACACTGTGTAATCTAGCTGTACATATCTTCCCATTAGCTCTTGGCTTTTCTTTTAGTAGATACTGACTGGCTTTTCCTCTTTATTCTTCAATCTGGCTCTTCTTCTTAATTCTTCCATTTTTAATCTTGCCCTCACCAAAGTCAAAACTGAAAAGGGGAAAAAGAACTATACTACCCTGATCCTGATTGATCAGAGAGCTCAGGACCAGCATCTTCCAATTAGGGTATGCTAAGCTGTGATACCAAGAATTTTTAGCCTAGGTAGATAATTATTTTTGCTTGGCTAACCACTCTTCTTAGTTCCCTTCACTCTCTGGAGTTAGAGATATGAATTTTTAATATATAATAAAGTTATCAGGCTGACAAGTAGTAACAAAGGTGCTTCTTTGAAAGTATATCTCAGGGGAGCTAGGTGGCACAGTGGATAAAGCACCAGCCCTGGATTCAGGAGTACCTGAGTTCAAATCCAGTCTCAGATGCTTGACACTTACTAGCTGTGTGACCCTGGGTAAGTCACTTAACCCCCTTTGCCCTGCAAAAAAAAAAAAAAACAACAAAACCCAAAAAACCCAGAAAGTATATCTCAAAAAAAGTATATCTCCCTCCCTTTCCCTTTCCCATTTTCCTCTGCCTCTACCTTAGACTTCAAACATTTAAAAAAAATTCATCTTATTCTGAACTTAATGAAACAAACATTTCCATAACATAGAATAGAAAAAGATGACTGTACATGAAATTGCAAATCTCTTATGTACAACTTGCTATTCTTCTTAAATATTTAATAATATTATCATGTAACTTTTTTTCTTTCTTATCCCCCCCTTCCCCCACAGATGGCTACTATTAGACACAAGTCTGTCTGTCTGTCTGTCTGTCTGTCAATCTATTTCTCTCTCCATTCTCTACATACTTTTATTTATCAGTTCTTTCTCTGGATGCAGATAGCATCTTCCTTCATATGTCCTCTAGTTAATTTGGTTATTTATAATAGTAAAAAAGACACTCCCTCAAAGTTGTTCTTAAAACAATATCGTTGTTTATACAATGTTCTCTTCATTCTGCTCATTTCATTTTTCATTATTTCATGCAACATTATCTATGTTTTTCTAAGATCATTGAGCTCATCATTTCTTATACCACAGTAGTATTTCATCAGAATCATTTGCCACAACTTGTTCAGTCATTCCCCCAAATGACAGTCATTCCCACAATTTCCAGTATTTGGCTACCGCAAAGAAAGCTACTATAAATATTTTAGAACATGTAGGTTCTTTTCCTTTCCCCCTAATCATGTTGGGAAACAGACCTAGTAGTGGTATTTCTGGGTCAAAAGGTATAGGCAGTTTAATAACTCATTGGGCATAATTCTAGATTGCTCTTCAAAATGGTTAGATTAGTTCACAGTTCCACCAACAGTGAATGAATATATATATGCAACATATATTCCCATTTGTTTTATAAAGATAATACTAAACAGCTCTTGGCAAACAAATTATAGCTTTTCAGGGAAGAATAATTATTTGTTAGTTTAAGACAGACACTGTGCCTTGATGAGGTCTCTGAGCTTTGTAAAAATAAAAAGGGTAGCCTCCTATTAGGAAAAAGGCATTTGCAATTCATATATCCTTGAGAAATTTGGTCATATTTTCATTCATTGATGGGCAATAATGACTATAGTAAAGTAAGAAGATCTCAAAGAGAAGGTTTAGTTGAAAATAAAAATATTCACTTAGACTCAGTGGATGAATATCCTACAGCAATTAGCTAAAGTTTATTTAATCTAATATGTCTATTTGATAAAAGTTCTAAAAGAAAAACAAAACAGTTCATTGGCAGGGGAAGGGGGAGTCTCTATGACCAAATCAGATTACATAACAAAATGGATGAGGTCAGGTGCATCAAGACTTTTTATTATATAGAAGCTAGCTTGATTGAAGAACAGTTGATTCAGTGGCTATGGGTAAAGACCATTGTATTGGAATTTAAAATGCATAAAATATTCCAATCAGATCCCACTCAATAGACACCATCAAGTTTTGTTGTTGTTGTTGTTTTTTGGGGGTGTGCCCAATGAGGCTTAAGTGACTTGCCCAGGGTCACACAGCTAGTAAGTATCAAGTGTCTGAGGCTGGATTTGAACTCAGGTCCTCCTAAATCCAGGGGTGGTGCTTCATCTACTGCGCCACCTAGCTGCCCCTCCACACCATCAAGTTGTACAAGGACTCCACACAGTGATGGAAACCTTACCTGTTCTGGGCATTAACTTCCACCTTTTCAGTCGCTTGTCCTAAAGACTCCTCCTCTTCCCTTTGACGAAGCCTCTCTTGCCGGGCTCTGCGGCGCCGTTCCCTAGCAGCCTCTTCTTCATCGTCATCATTTCTCTGATAGGCTATTCTGAAATACACCAATGATACAACCTTGAGAATAAAAATCACCATCACTAGTCATTTTCCTTCTCAATGAAAATCAAATCAGTTCAATCATCATTTATTAAACATATTAGGTGCTGGGACATAGTTTCTAGAAAACATGATCCCTGCCCTAATGAAATTTACATTTTCAGTAGGGGCTTTAGGGTTGGCTTATCTTTCCCAAAGTGATATTTTTAAGTTAGTAAGGACACTAAAGACTTCTAAGATGGTTTAATAAAATGTCATCTCCCAAAGAGTTAGCTTCAAAATGTTTTAAACCAGTCTATTCTTCCCTCCCCAATACATAAAACCACATGAAACAATAGTACGAAAAACAAAATTATCATTCTTTACTATTGGTCCTAGTAATGTAGCATTGCTTCAAGTGAGAACTTCTAATATATTTGTTCTAGTATCCTCTCCGGATTTTGTCCTGGAACAGAATCATTGGGATCACAGATTATGCCTGGCATATCAGGGATAGGAATATTATTTGGTTTTTCGTTGTTCTTAATTTGTCAGGCTTTCATTCATGGATTAAGAACTTTTTATTTCTTGAAGTGTAGTTATTGTTGCTTTTTTGCTCTGCCATTCCTTGTTTCCTGAACCATCCATAGATTTTTATTCCTTGTTCCAGTCCACAATGGTCTTATGCCCTGGAAACCAAGTGGTTGGCCAGAGCAAACTTTATCAGAAAGGCAGAAAATCCCAAAGGACATTAATACCATCAGGCTATTTTGTCCTGTCTAAAGTCTATATTCAGATTCATGCATCCTGATATGATGAACTTAATGATTTCTTCTTTTTGATCATAGCTTGAACTGGCAGTGACCCTTCTGATTTTCCCAGAAGAGGACATGGTTAACTGTCAGGGGATTCTAAGTTCAGCAATAGCTTGGGGCCAGACTGTGACATGATTTTATACTGCTCTCTGCACAGGTTAATAAATATCTTGGGCTGCAAATTAAACAGTGTAAACAGATGTCAGCAGCTGTATCATCAACTTTTTATTCACTCTTATTGCTGACTATTCAAAATGTTTGTTTCTTGAGGGCAATGTACAATACCAGATCCCCTATTAGGATATTCAATGAGTCTTTTCCATTTGTATTCACAGAAAACCTGCTGACTGGTTGTCAGTGACTCAGGTACCTATATTTTACCCTCATCTTTACCCTTTGTTGTTTTTTTTTTCCAAATCCCATTCTTCCAATTAATTTTGACCACACTTTCTAAATATACTGTATTTATCATGACCTCTTCTATGCAAGATCCTTCTGAAGCTCTCTATTCTTTTTTTTTTTTTGGTGGGGCAATGAGGGTTAAGTGGATTCAGGAGGACCTGAGTTCAAATCCAACCTCAGACACTTGACACTTATTAGCTGTGTGACCCTGGGCAAGTCACTTAACTCTCAGTGCCCCGTGAAGAAGAAGAAGAAGAAGAAGAAGAAGAAGAAGAAGAAGAAGAAGAAGAAGAAGAAGAAGAAAAAGAAGAAGAAGAAGAAGAAGAAGAAGAAGAAGGAGGAGGAGGAGGACTGGAATCAAGATTGATCTCCTTTAGGATATAATCTTTGACTAACCTCACTCCACTTTGATTATTCTCTTCCTTGCCAGTCTTCCTCCACTTTTGTATACTAATATTCTCAGAATAAAAATTGCAGCATTGGAAGGAGCCTCAGGGGTGATCTAACACAAGCTGAACGACATAACTGGCAAGTGGTCATCTTGCCTTTACTCCACCCTTAGACCACAAGATCCTTGAGAGCAGGGACCATCTTTTGCCTTTCTCTGTATTCCCAGCTCTTAGCACAGTGCCTGGCACATAGAAGGTGCTTAATAAATGCTTGTTTTACTGACTGACTGCTTGAAGACCTCCAACAAGCAATATGGCTTGTGGAGGTGGTCCATTTTACTTTCACATAGCTGCCTTAGAAGGTTCACCCTAACATCAAACCTAAATTTTATTTTTCTTTCTTTCTCAACTTCTAAAAAGTTGTAAGTCTAATCTTTCTTTTAGGTGACACTCCTTCAAAGGACTGAAGAGAACCCTCATGTCCCACTCTGCACTAAATCTTCTCTTTCTAAAAGCTAACTATCTCTAGTTCCTTCAACCAATGCTCCTAAGGCATAACCTAGAAGCTTTTTACCATCCTGTTGGCCCTCCTCTTTTCACTTTTCAGACTACCAATATCCTTGGATTGATGGCAGTGAGTGATAGTGGAAAGAATGCACCTGGGTTCAAATCTATCCATCTATAAGCATTTATTAAGCACCTATTCTGTGCCAGGCAATGAGGATACAAAGACAAAAATGAAATAGTCCCACCTCTCCAGGAGCTTGCATTCTAACAGGTATCTAAAAGGAGCATATTTGTTAGAAACCACATTAGACTCTAATGCATTTGTTAAGCCATTGTTCATTTGTTGTATAATGATTTTTATCAATACTCTAGAGATGATAAAAGTATATAATAATTATAGCCTTTTCTCCAAACTCTGTGTAATACACATAGCAAGACACCTGAGTAACCCTGAGCAGTCAATCAATAAGCATTTATTAAGTTCCTACTATGTAGCAGACACATTAAGCAGGCTATCTAAGTTTTCTTGTTCTGAATTTTGGCATCTGTAAAATAAGAAGATTGGACCAGATGACCACTAAAGTCTCTCTTTTTTTTTGGGGGGGGGTGAGGCAATTGGGGTTAAGTGACTTGCCCAGGATCACACAGCTAGTAAGTGTGTAGAGCGTCTGAGGTCGGATTTGAACTCAGGTCCTCCTGAATCCAGGGCCAGTGCTCTATCCACTGTGCCACCTAGCTGCCCCACTGAGGTCTCTTTTAGGACCAAACCTTGGAGCCATCTTAAAATGTCACATCCAGAACTGACATAGTCCATATACAGTGTCACATGTTTGATTCTATGTCACGGTGTATGTGACTTTTCTATAGTTTTCATATGTGCTTGTCACCAGTCTCCTCCTCTCCCCACTAAAGTACCGCTTTCTTGAGGGCAGACTGTCTTCTGTTGTAATTGTCTTGGTGCTTAGTACAGTGTTATGTATAGAGTGAGCACTAAATAAATGAATATGAATGAATGATTGAATGATTTGAGACCTAACATTTGGAAATACTTGTAAATGGTCATCACATTACTCAGTCTGTTGTAAAATTCCATGATGCAACTGATTTTGGGATTCCCATAGCACAGCTGAAACTGGGACTTTTCAATAGCACTCACTTCACTTTTTTAAAAAAAGGAAAAAAAGTTGTCTTTTTTTTTTTTTTTGCTTGGCACTGTACATATAACCATGCACACAGTAAAATTTTTCTCTCAGGCAGTGAGAGATACAATAGTCACTATTCCCCCCAAGAAGAAGACACCGCCTTCTCCCCAGAACAGCAGAGGGGATCTTCAGGCAATGGCTGGGAGCCAAATTGGAATCTGACCAAGGCACAGCAACGATACAGGATCCTTAACGTAAATGAGATAAACCTTTGTTTTATGCCTCATCTGAAAGATAGTTTGTGTACCTATCTGGTTCTCTCTATGTCATATCTCATATTTGACAGCCTACTTTACATCCAAAATATCATTTGAAAAAAATCAAACTAACCTTTAATTTAGTTCTTCCCTCTGTGAAACTAGTAAAAAAGTTGTCTTATCCACTATTCTATCACCTGGCACATGTTTGTATCTATAGCACAGTGATAACAGACATTCAAAATAGTGACCCTGGAGCCCAGCAAGATCCCGGGTAACTTCTGAATCATTGAAGAAAGGTGAAATGCAGCATAGCTGGGGTATTCAGTATATCTTATTATATTGTAATTCTTTGAAAATCAGTAATCCACATCTGGCATGTATGGTAGCTCACTATTAACCAAAGTACCGACTAACCAGAGTATCCCATTTCCTGGCCATGCTGGACAACAAAGAGATTACTGTATTGTCTTTCTTGGGAACTGTTCTCCCTTTGCTAACTTCTTAGCATTAAGAGAAGAGCTTGATCTTTCTCTCTGCAGGGTGGCAGTGCTCCTAACCTTAGAAATGGTCCAGGAGAGAAGGAGATGGTCTAAATCTCATTTTTTGGAGAGCTCTGGGACTCAGTGGGGGCCGAGAAGAGGAAAAGGAGATAGGCTTGGCACCTCACCCTTCCCAGAACCACAACTTTAAGATTCATATTTCCAGGAAAAACAAAGGCAGATTTCTGTGATGGTTCATCTCCCTTAGAATGCTACAGCTTTCTTACAGGAAAGATATCTCAAGACCTTGGGAATATAGAATCCTGTCTCCCTGTGTTTAAGTTATAGGATCATTCTATCAGGTTCTGTGGCTGGTGCTTGGAATGCTCAGATTCATGAAATGTTATGTGGATGGTAAGTAAGTGAGAATTTGGGGGAGTTCTGGCTTCCTCAATTGAGAAAGCCTAAGGAATCTTTTTAGACTGAGCAAGAAGAGAGAGACGGTGAGGAAGCCGCTTGAATAAGACCCTGTTATTTCTTAATTGGCATATTTGTAGGTGTATATCTCCTTATTCATCAAATTATTTTTCAAGACAAGCTCACCTCCAGTGCATGGCTCTTTGTTTGGACTTCTGTTTGTATGGTTAGGTGGGTTCCCCATAGCTTGATGATTGCTTCCCTTTACTTCTCTCTGCCTCTGTCTCTCTCTCCCTTCTTCCCTCTCCCCCCCTTCTCTCTTTCCCCCCTCTCTAGCTTTCTACTTATTCTACTGGCTTGAGACTCTGGTAATGCTAACATAAATGCAATGCAGATGTCTCAGTAACAGAAGAAGTCTCTTATTTCTCTTCTAGTCAGGAAGAAATGAGAAAGATGAGTAAAGGGAATTTCCCATGAGGAATATATTTTCTATGAATGTTTAGGAGAATTGTATTCCCAAAGGGATAGACACACAGACACAGGAAAACAAAAGCAAGAGAAATGAGAGTGAGTGAGAGTGAGAGAGAGAGACAGAGAAAGAGAGAGAGGGAGAGGGAGAGGGAGAGGGAAAGGAAAGAGAGACACAGAGAGAAGGGGAGGGAAAAGGAGGAGAGGGAGAGGAAGAAGAGGGGAGACAGAGTTCAGGCCCTTATTTCCCTTCACTTAAACTATTGTAAAATCCTTCTAACTGATCTGCCTCTATTTTCCACCTTCTTCCCCAGACCAACCTTGGTACATTTGCCAAAATAATCACATGACCATGTCACACTACTGCTTGAGATCTTTCAGTTGTTAACTATTAGTTAGAAGATGAACTATGGACCCTTAGCCTGGCATTTGATGCCCTTCACAATTTAATTCTAATCTACCTTTATAGATTATTTCACATCATTCCCTTTCATATGTACTACACATTTGTGAAACCAGACCACCAGCTAGATGTTCCCTGAGTTCTGCAGACCTTCTCCTATCTTCCTGTATCCATTCAGACTGTTCTCCATATCTAGAAAGCAATTCTTCCTCATCTCTGCCTGTTAAAAATACTCCTTCCTTCAAGACTCAGTTTAGATGTTACATCCTCTATGAAGACCCCTTGAATATCCCAGGTGAAAATGTTCTCTTCCTCCTTAAATTTTCCTAGAGTACCTTCTAAGGCTCTTTTGGGCATTCTCTCTTTTATTGTCTCATTCCCCACCCTGGGGAATGCAGACCTTTTAAGGGAAGATACTGTCATTTTATTTCCATCTTTGGGTCTCCTCCATTTGAATATAATAGGCACTTAATAACACATTTTGTTGGTTGAGTTGAACTTAAGGGAGACTTGGAAGCAAGTCGGGTGGGGGAAGCTTCTGATTTTATCTCTCCAGTCTTGTCCCAAGAAATTTGCTTTCTTGGAGTCCAACTGCCAGATTATCCTACTATTAAAACTACTCGGGAACTATGCACAATATTTATTCTTCTATCCTTAATGATTCTGTCACTCTGTCTAGTTCTAAGTCTTATGTACATGATCTAAGAGAACTTATGCAGTTAAGAAAGGTGAAATAACTCATTCAAGATCTGTTATCTATTTTGTTCTCCATATATAACACCCCTCTAGTCCCAAATGATCTATTTCATAAACAGGTTGACATTTTGAACCCCTCCAAACACCTCTCTATAAATTGCTCAGAAGGCTTCAGCACAAATTTCAGGCAATACTGTGGACATGAGGGAAAATCCTCAGCTCCTGAAACATGTAAACTTTGCCTTCAACATGTATTGATGGGATAATAGTTAAAAGGGAGTCTGCTGGACTCTTTCCAGGCTCTAAGATGCAATTTTCATAATACGGGGAGCCTGTAAAGTGTTGTAGTTTGGGTTAATGAAAAAAGAATTCCTAATTTCAGCTGTTATAATGGGGATCTTTTAAGTGTGCAGCATCAAGAAAAAAATAAAGCCTTTACAAGCCAGAAAAAAAAGAAAAAGAAAACTGGGAATCCTCTGATAGGTATTGAATCTAATGTTAATTATTAACCATAGATAGAATCATTAACTCAGAATAGACTAAAAGGAACCAGGCTTAATTTTTTTGTAGTAAGAAGCTTTGGTTTGAAACAAGGGGGCGGGCAGCTAGGTCATGCAGTGGATAAAGCACCGGCTCTGGATTCAGGAGACCTGAGTTCAAATCCAGCCTCAGACACCTGACACTTACTAGCTGTGTGACCCTGGGCAAGTCACTTAACTGTCATTGCCCTGCAAAAAAACCATAGAAACAAAGGGGGATAGGGAGAAGACTATCTGATTGTATAGATCTTTGAATACAAGAAAAAATAACATTAATTGTTGACATTTACATGACAATTTAAAGTTTATGAGATAAAATCTATTATATTATTTGAATTATCTCATTATTATATAACATTAACATATCTCATTATTATAAAATAAACCTATGAGGTAGGTATTTGAGATACATTATCTGAAGTTTAAAGTTGAGGGCATTGAGGTTTAGAGAAGATATTTGACCTGTCCAATATCTCAAAGTTTATAAATGTCAAAGGAGTGATTTGAATATGTCTTAACTCCAAGTCCAGAATTTTATGCATTAGAACTTCCTTCCAAACACAGGACAGGTGGACAGATTTCTTGGGTCTTTTAAACGAAACCTTTTCTAGAAACCTTATTTTAGGACCTAGTTTTCTTATATCATTTTGAGTCAACTATTGGTATTCTTCTAGAGCCTAGGGGTTTTTTTTTGTTTTTTGCAAGGCAATGAGGATTAATTGACTTGCCCAGGGTCACACAGCTAGTAAGTGTCAAGTGTCTGAGGCTGGATTTGAACTCAGGTCCTCCTGAATCCAGGGCCGGTGCTTTATCCACTGTGTCACCTAGCTGCCCCTGAGCCTAGCTTTTTAAACTGTGGGTCACAAGGGAATGTCCATCAATTGAGGAATGATGGAAGAAGCTGTGGTATAAGATTGTGGTGGAATGGTCTTGTGCTATAGGAAATGACCAACAGGATGATCCCAGAAAAACCTGGAAAGACTCATGAACTTATGTATAGTGAAGTGAGCAGAGCTGGGAGGACACTGTGCATAGTGACAGCAGTATTGTTCAATGAGCAATTGTGAATGACTTAACTACTCTCAGCAATGCAATGATCCAAGACAATCCCAAGGGACTAATGACAAAGCTTACTATCCACCCCCATAGAAAGAACTGATAAAAAGAGCACTTGTGGATTGTACATATATAACCTAGTTGCTGTCTTGTGGAGGGGGAGGAAAGGGAGGGAGGGAGAAAAACTTGGAACTCTAAATCTTATGAAAATGAAAGTTGAAAACTACTCTTACATGTAACTGGAAAAAATAAAATAAATATTTATTGCTAAAAATAAATAAATAAATAAACTGTGGGTCACAACCCTTTATGGGGTTGTGTAACTGAATGTGGGGGGTCACAAAAATTTGGCAATGGGACAGCTAGGTGGTGCAGTGGATAGAGCACCAGCTCTGGAGTCAGGAGGACCTGAGTTCAAATCTGACCTCAGACACTTAACACTAGCTGTGTGACCCTGGGCAAGTCACTTAATCCTAATTGCCTCACCAAAATAAATAAATAAATAAACAAATAAACAAACAAACAAACAAATAAATAAATGGATAGATAGATAGATAAATGCAAAAATTTGGCAACAGTAAAAGGTTATGTATACCTATTTTATATACCTAAATACCTGGGGTCACATAAAAATTTCTTGGGCAAAAAGGGGTTGCAAGCAGAAAAAGTTTAAGAAGCTCTGGCCTAAAGAAGCACTCAGAACAGCAAGCTTTGTATTACATCTGTATACAAAGAGAAATGTGTTATATTTATTTACAAAGAATCACTACAACATAACTGCAGTATTTAAAGCTATGGCAGAGAAAAGTTGGATATTTTGAACCCCAAATGTGTGTTTTTCCTTTCTCCCTTAGTACCAAACCAGTACTATATTCTTTTGATTCCTCTTTTGAAATGCTCCTCACATCTGTGTCCACCAATGATAATGTCAAGATAAAGATTACATCTGATCATCCCAGACAGAGGAAGCTCTCTACCTCCTTTCCCATCTTGACTTTACTCACAAATCTCACTCCATACTACCAAATTCAGTTACATTTACTTGTGGACAGACCTAGTTCTCAGTTCTCCTCCTAGATCGTGTTGTTGTTGATGATGATGATAAAGATAAAGAAAAGTCACATTTATAAAGTACTTTGTGCCTTCCAAGTACTTTTCTTACCACTGTAAGCTCTCCAAGGGCAGAAACCACCCTATACATCTTGTTATGTATGTCCCTTATAGCCCGGCATGGTACTTGCACATAGCAGGCTCTCGATAAATATGTGTTGAATGAATGGGATGCTTCAAGCATTTACCTTGCCTTCACTTTCATCTTTCAAATAGCAATTCTAAAAGAAAAGGGATTTTTCTTCATGTCATCTCTCAAACCATAGTGTGATTAAGCTCATAGTTTCCACTATTACTTTACCTCCAGCTAGTGTTTTTTCTTGTCATACAGTGGACCCAAGGGGGTAGGTAAAGAAGGGAGCCTCCTAGGGCCCAGTACATAAGATTAGGCACAATGAGAAACATCTTTTAATGTGACTTTTTATATTCTTGTATATTCTTCCTCAGTGTGGAAGGTCTCTTTCCACCAACACAGATCTCAAGCCTTCTGTGACTTTGTAGATGGACTTTAAGAATTGCTATGGATCATACGGGAGAGAGAATTGTGGGAAGACGACAGAATAAGAAAGGAAATTACCTGGCTCTCAAAAATTCCCCCACAAATAAAATTATGCCTCAAAATAAATTTTAGAGTGTCAGAAATAATTAAAAGTTGGGGTGAAGCAGTCCTTAGACCTCCGGGAGTGGTGGTCTGGCCTGACTGAAGTACAGATAGTGCCAGGCAGACCCTGGCCAATCAATGCTGTGTCTGCCACAGCCTTATCTGAGGGAGCTTTTGTCCCACAGATGGTGTGGGGTTGCATGCCTGATCTGGGGAAGATTGTAGGGAGCCTCTGTTGGTGCTAGACACAGGGCCCAGGTTCACTGACCAAATGGGGTCCCAGGCTGTGGCTGCTGGCAAGGAGGAGCAAGCAGGCACTAGTGAGTGGTAGTGGGACCCTGCTGGTAGTGATCACTGGCAAGAGAATGCAGTCCCTGGTTTCTATTCTAGAGTAGAGGTGCATCAGCCTGAGAGACAGTAGGGAGTAAGAGCATTTGCCATGGCAGCTGGGCTGGGGGCCCTGGTTGGGGTTCAGGGACAGAGAGGAGTACCTGAAGTTACTTACAGAACAAAGTGTGACCAAACCAACCTTGGATTATAGACCATTGAAAGAACCATCAGACACATATCATATTGGCTAAAATGACAGAAGGGGAAAATGACAAATGCTGAAGGGGATGTGGGAAAATTGGGACATGAATACATTGTTGGTGGAACTTCGAACTGACCCAACCATTAGGGAGAGCAATCTGGAACTATGCCCAAAGAGTTATAAAACTGTGGATACCCTTTGACTCAGCAATACCACTGTTAGATCTGTTTCCCAAGGTGATCAGGGTAAAAGGAAAAGAACCTACAAGTTCTAAAATATTTATGGCAGCTCTCTTTGTGGTGGGAAGGAACTGGAAATTGAAGGGATGCCTATCAGTTGGAGAAGGCTGAATAAGTTGTGGTGTATGACTGTGATGGAATACTACTGTGCCATAAGAAATGATGAGCAGGTTGATTTTAGGAAAGAGTTAAACAAGCAGAACCCAAAGAATGGTGTTTACAGTAATAGCAATATTATTTAAAGAGTAAATGTGAATGACTAAACTATTCTGGATTAGATGAATATTCAAATCAACCACAAAATACCTATGAATACCTATGAAGGAAGGTATTATCCTCTAGAGTAAAAAACTGGCATATGGAACTAGGTACTGTATAGTTTTACATATAAATCTGTGTCAAATGTCAGCCTTCTCCAGAGTAGGATTGAGAGGGAGGAAGGGAAAGAGCTTGAAACTCAATAATAACAAAAAAGAACCACTGTGGCTGAAAAATCAATCGTTTTTGTAGTCAACCTTATCATGACCCTCTTTGGACTTAACCAGGCTGATCTTGAACCATTCAGTTTATCACTAAGCTCCTACTGGAAGCTTTTCCATCTTAGTAAGAACTGAAATGTTTCTATTCTGGTGACACAGCTTGTCGGAACCCAGGCTCATCTTCATACTATAGTGAAGCATCAGCAGCACAGTAGAGGATGATTGGTTTTTTAAAAATCCACATACTTTTAAGGCTAGAAAAGTTTTCTGTTGCCAAATAATCAGTTTTGTTGTTTAATGGTGAGGGCTCAAAGTCTCTGAACAACAGTAAAACTTTGAGGGACATGATTTTTAAAACTTTCCTAGGACTCACAGATATATTGGTCCAGATCTGGTATCATAAATCACATAGTCTCAAGGCATTTAATATCCCTACTTTTGCAGAAAGAAAAAAAAACAACAACTGAAAATACCCTGACACTATTATATTTTTCAAGGGAGAGTTCATCAGATGTAACTGAATACCTTCCGAATCTAGATTAATTATTTTTTTCAAAAATCATTTATTAATTTGATTGTTGTTTTTAAAAGATTTTTTAAAGGAACATTTTCAAAGACTTTCAAGTCTCTTGATTACAGTTATCTCTTCCACATTGTGACTTTCCCCATTGCAGTTTTGATTTATCATGGGTTGGCATAAGAAATTAAATGGGAATTTGGAGGGGAATTTTGCAGAAGCTGCAGATGATGGAAAAAGGCCAGCAGATGACACAGAACAAGTTTAGAAACTCAGAAATGCATATGAAATACATGTATAGTATTATATAATATCAATATATTTTATCTTTTAATGCCACAATAATTCGGGTTTCTCTGGTATGAAGGGAGAGCCAAAAACATTTATGTGGATTTTCCAGATTGGGCAGGGGGTAGAGAATTGGGGGTGGGAGGTCTGTGCCCCTAACCTCTGTGATGGGGAAAGGAGAACTGTACTTGATTTGGAATTAGATGACAAAAGCCCAAGACTGGATCCACTTTTCATTAGCTATATGCTTTTGGTCCAGTCACTAAATGTGGAATCAAAATGATCAGCCCGGTAAAGGAAGATTTGAGTCTGAAACTTGACTCCGACCCTCCCAGATGTAAAATCCCAATCAAATTACTTAACTTCTCTCAGTCTTAATATACTCATTGGTAAAATGGGGAAAATAATAATGAAGATGACACCTACCTTATAGGGTTATTGTGAGGCACAAGCTAGGTAATATATGGCTTAGCAAACTTGGAAAGTATATGAGATAAATGGAAAAAGCTCTTTGTAGTGATAAGGGGTTATATAAATACAAGAAATTCCTTTATACTATATAAGTATTATTATGCTGTCAAAGGGAACATTCTGGGTATGGAAAGACTGTCCAGCCCAGAAGCTAGCTATCTGTTTTGCCAGATATTTCTGGCAAGAATTGATTTCACTTATTTATTCATTCCTTCCTTTCTTTTCATTCTTCTTTACTTTACCAAATCTCCCACCCTTCCTTCCTTCCTTCACTCTCTCTCTTTCCCTCTCAATAACAAACCAAAAATACTCTACATTCCCTCAAAGCCCAGCCTCTATTTGTCACTGTTTGGTGTTTTGTTTTGTTTTGTAATGGCTTTGGTTATCTACTGCTGTTCTGTTTTATGAAAGGAAGTATCAACTGAGAGGTGGGATTACCAATTCCTGGGACCCAGTTGGTTTAATTGGAGCATCCTACTTAACTGTTTCCTGAAGCTAACCCATTTCTCTACTGTTTAAAAAAGGACATAAAAATACCAGTAGGAACCAAAATTGATGGTTTTCTGGCAAACAGCATTGTCATATAGACATGGTCTTAATTATATTCCCATCAAAGGATCTCAACCATCAGTCCACTATTTCCTTTATAGGAGGCTCACATGAAATCAGTTTGACAACATCCTACAATCACAAGGGTTTCCATGGCAATAGACATTGACATGAAAAAACATGGGGCTGCTGGCCAAAGCAGAAAAATAAATGAGTCTGAGGAACAAAAACTCTAATTGAGCCTGATACACACAGAGAATGATTCTGAGAACGGCGAATGACTGTAACTTTCAGTTGATTCTGACTTCTAATGTTATCAGGTTCATTAGAAAGTTAGGGTGGGAAGAGTTCTAGGAAGTCTTTCTTTTTAAAAATAATAAATAATAAACATTTTTATTTAAAGTTTTGAGTTCCAAATTCTATCCCTCCTTCCCTCTCTCCCCTCCCTGAGGCAGTAAGCAATCAGATATAGGTTATATATACATGTATGATTATGTATAACATAGGAATCATTTTTCCATCATGGTGGGAAGAATTCTAGGAATGGTCTTGTCATCATGCATGTAAAACCATAGGGTACACTGGTAAATATTTAACAACTGGTTCTCTTATAAAACAAACTTTTAAGCTTAAAATGCATTATTGACATTTTCTCCATTACTTTCTCATGTGTAGACAATGAACAAAACAATAAATCAAGCTCTGATTTGTGTATTTGCTGATTTCCAAGGGTTAAGTATCCATACTGAAAATGTAATGATTCATAGGAGTCAGGTCAACCTGGTTCCAGCACACTCCCTCCCTTTAGGCTTAGAAGTAGGTCTTTTCATATTGTGGTAAAATGATCAGGATTTGAAGTTAGGTCCTCTGATTTCAAGGGTAGACATGTAGTCTCAGAAGTTTATTTCTGAGCCTATGTATACAACCATTGGATAACTGCAAATGACTAACTCATTTTATTTCAATATTTTAAAAGTCCTTTTGACCCTGTATTCACTGTTATGATTACTTGTTTTGGTAGCACTGAAAAGGTTTACAAAATTTTCCTTCCAAAATGAATTAGGTATCCGAAGCATTCTTTTTAAAGTTTCCAAAGCACTTTCCTCACATCAGCCCTACTAATTAGGTATTTCATGTATTATTCCTGTCTTACAGATGAGCAAACAGAGGTCCAGAGAAGTTTAAGTATCTTGTTTATGGTGTCTAACCCAGGATTTGAATCGTGGTCTCCTGATGCCAGGTGCCACATTATGCTAGCTGACATAAAACACTATAGAACTACAATCACAAAGAGCAGGGATGGGAACCCAGGCCATCTGATTCCTAGGCCAGTATTCTGCCACTGTGCTCCAGTGAGCCCCCATGTCTTCACTTAGTATGCTCCCACTCAACCTCATTCCAACCAGAAGTTGCATTGGTGACTCGGTGGAACAGTAACTGATATTCATTCCTCTTATTCAGAGGTGAGGTGCAAGGGACTGAGATGGTAAAGTACAAGAACACTTATATCTGTCCCTTTGCTAAACCAAAAGCTTCTGGGAGGCATCAAAGCTATCCCAGGACCCTAAATTTCACATTGACTTAGTATCATAGAACTTAGAGCTAGAAGAAAGTCACTTCGTCCAAAGTCCTCCTTTTATAGAGGGGACAACTGTGGCCCAGAGAGAAGTGACTTTCCCAAGGTCACACAAGTAGTAGATTGAAGACTCAGGTTCGAACCCAGATACCGTGCTTCATTATGTCAACAAAACCATTCCCTCCATGTGTCTGATAATTGCCCTTTGGTAAGTGAATTCTTTAGGCACAACCCTGGGCCAGTAAGAGGAATGAGCTTTCAGAAAGCTTGCTGTTTACTCCCACTCCGTGATAGGGACAAATTCATCCTGACCACTAACTATGGTAATGTTAGCATTTTTAAGTGAGGAGGGAAAAAAAGGTTCTGAAAGGGGAATGTATGGACGTGGAGGAATTAATGAGAACCTCAGATGGTCCCAGAGGAGCGACTGGATACACTATGTCCCAGGGAGCCCAGGCAGAATGGAAAAGCTCCTTGGGGGAAGTAAGGAAGATCTAAACTGCCTAAAACATTAAGTCCCTGTTGTTTAATTTATTGTCTGTAAACAAGTAAATGCTTCATCTGCACCCGTCCTCCAAATGTTCCTTTAACTATGTGAGCTATCTGCCAAAGGGCCTTTATGCAAGTTGTAGCCCTGTCACCAAACTGGAGCAAATGCTGGGACAAAGAGATGGTGGGAAAGACCTTGGGCTAGGGCCTCGAATGGGAACGTCACTTCCTCTAGCTTCGCTCTCTAAATAGATATAGCTTCAACAGCAAGATGTGAGCCTGTGGTCCTCCTTGTCCTAGCAGGGGTAGGAGAGATACAAACACCAACTGAAGATTCTAAGTGGCTTAGGGCTGGACAGAGTTTAACTCTCATATGATTACATGCACAGGTTAAAGCAAGTGGATTGGGGTTGTGGGGGGTGGGGAGAAAGAAAGGGAGGTAGTGGAAGAAGAAAGGAAAATATCTATCCTTATTCTGAGCCTCTGAACAATACTGTCCAAGCAGGGACACCAAAAAAAGGATAGGAAAAGTCTGCAGGGGAGTGAATGCACTGGTACTCAAGTAGATTTGAAACAACCTTTATGGGTTTAAAAAAGTGCCTTGTGTATGGGTAGCTAGGAAGTGGTGAGAATTTTATCTATTAGGAGTTTTATTGTTTGTACAAAGTCCAAATGATGGCTACTAGGTAAAAATCTAGTTAGGATTTTACCAGATCCCAAATCTTCTGCAAACATTTAGTCCCATTCAACAAATATTTAAGTATCTCCTAGAGAATTGAGGACAAGGTATCTGTAGTACAATGGATTGTGGGGCAGAGGGACTGTGCTCAAATTCCACCTCTGTCAATTGCTAACTATGTGACCTCCTTCTCTGGGTTTCAGTTTCTTCATCTACAAAATGAGGGAGTTAAAATAGATGACTCTAACAGTCTCTGCTTAACTTTGATCCTATGATTTGTTAACTAGGAAATGAGTTATCTTCATTAGATCATCTTCATTGTCATCACCATCATCATTGCTTGCCATTTCCTTAAATAATCTACTTAAAGTATAAAGAGATTGTGGTATATGCTGGGGTAGAGAGTACCCACATTTGTGAATTCATGGCTGCTGGAAGTGTTGGACTCTTTGTTGCTGTTGTTGTTCAGTTGTGTCTGACTCTTTGTGACCCCATAGACCACATTGTTCTTGGGGTTTTCTTGGCTAAGATACTGGAATGGTTTGCCATTTCCTTCTCCACTGAATTAAGGGAAACAGAGGTTAAGTGACTTGCCCAAGGTTATATAGTTATTGTGCCTAAGGCTGGTTTGAACCCAGGTGTTCCTGACTCCAGGCCTAGCACTCTATCCACTGAGCCACCTAGCTGTCTTGAACTCTACTAATTGTTGAACTCTATTAATTGCAAAACACTGGACTAGAGGCAGAGGGAGACCCCAGAATGCAAGGACTTCAAATGACTGACAAATCGAGTTCAGGAAACCCTTTCTTTTAGTAAAGAGGGGAGAGTGAATTACTCTTCAATCACGGATATCTTAATTTTTCTCCTAGTCATAGGTCCTGGGTCCTAACATAGGTGTTACACTCAAAAAGAAGGAAGAATCGGGGCAGCTAGGTGGCACAGTGGATAGAGCACCAGCCCTGGAGTCAGGAGGACTTGAGTTCAAATCCGGCCTCAGACACTTAACACTTACTAGCTGTGTGACCCTGGGCAAGTCACTTAACCCCAATTGCCTCACTAAAAAATAAAAAAAAAAGAAAAAAAAAAAGAAGGCAGAACCCATTACCTATCCATCATATAGCAGTTGGTTCCAGTGCCATTTTCCCCATTTAAAGGTGAGTCAAGCAAAGCTCTGAGAGCACTCACCCACATTTTCAGTTCGGAAGCCAAGTTATCTGACTTTGGAACCAGATTTTATGACATGTTACCTACTGACAGTATCAGATATGGTATTAAGGCTCCCTGAGCTTTGTGTACTCTATCACCCTGCCACACTCTCCACTCATTCTACCTGGAGCAATAAGGTACTAGGACTCAAAAAAAAGTAATTATCTCTTTATGAATTTATAAAAGTGCCTTGGGTATAGAGAGTTAGGAAGTCATGCTTGGGGGCAGCTAGGTGGCGCAATGCATAGAGCACCAGGCCTGGATTCAGGAGAACCTGAATTCAAATTCGACCTCAGACACTTGACACTTACTTAGCTGTGTGACCCTGGGCAAGTCACTTAACCCCAATTGCCTCACACACACAAAAAAGGAAGTCATACTTGATGGTATAGAAAATCAATTGTTTATTATATGTGGTGAAAAGAACACTACCACTAAGTCAGGAGAATGGCTCTAAAAATAGAGTGACTCTTATTACTGTTCAAGTGACCATGGGCAAGTCACTTCTCACTGGATCTTACTTTCCCCATCTATAAAATGAGGAGTTTGGACCAAATTGCTTCTGAGATCACACTCAACTCTAAAGCTGTAATCTTAGGATGCTGCTACTTATTTAAAGTGTGACTTAAAGCAAATCATTTGAATTATTTACACCTAAGGTTCCTCCTCTAGAAAGTGAAACAATTGGGCTAGATTATCTCTAAGGCACCTTAAATATTTTGTGATTCTAAGTGAGTGCTTGGTAAAGGTATGGATGAAGGATTGAAAATGGTGGTCTGTATGGTTTAGTATTTTAATGGAATTCAAAAAAGCCCAATGCTCATGACCCTGTAAATATAAAATTTGGCTAATGGACACTGAGCTCATCTTCACTGTGCATTTGGGAATGTGAATTCCTCTTTTGTGCCTAAGCCAGGATTTTTGCCAAACTCACAATTTCTTTTTATTGTGAAATGGTTGTAAAATTTAGGCTGTATTTGTGCTGGCAAATAAAAGGAAAGTGGGGCCAAAGAAGGCTGGTTCCAAACAGTATACTATACATACTATTTCAACCTTGCCCCTTGGAGGCCTATTCAGAGTGAAGCTTGTAGGGCAGCTAGGTGGCACAGTGGATAGAGCACCGGCCCTGGAGTCAGGAGTACCTGAGTTCAAATCCGACCTCAGACACTTAACACTTACTAGCTGTGTGACCCTGGGCAAGTCACTTAACTCCAATTGCCTCACTAAAAAAAAAAAAAAAAACAGAGTGAAGCTTGTCGCCAACTGCCTACCTATACCGAGATCCAAGAAAGCAACTTTTCACCAATTGCTAAGGACTCAAGTTCATTTGACCATCTATCTATAAACATAATCTAAAGGGCCTAAATAAGCATCTCAGGAAAACATTTGAGAATTTCTATTTCCATGTTTGATTTTTTTTTTCTGATGGTACAGAATGGAGAAAACTCTGAATTTGGAATCAGAGGACCTGGGTTCAAATTCCAGCTCTGAGGGGCAGCTAGGTGGCACAGTGGATAAAGCACGGGCCCTGGATTCAGAAGGACCTGAGTTCAAATCCAGCCTCAGACACTTGACACTTACTAGCTGTGTGACCTTGGGCAAGTCACTTAACCCTCATTGCCCCACAAAAACAAAGCAAAAACAAATTCCAGCTCTGTTACTGGACACCTGTGGGTCTTGGGACAAATCTCTTCCTCTTCCTCTGTAAAATGAAAGGGTTTGATTAGATTATTACCTACTAGCCAAGGATGTAAGAGATCATTCATAAAAAGTTGAAAGATGGGTACAAGATTGTACAGACCAAATGACATATTTGAAATGATCGAACCAAAAGGCTAGCTTTCATTCAGCCACCTCATATATCAAGATTAGGTTGCATACTCAACCCATCCCGAGTCCTAAACTTAACTTAGTATAAATCAAATCTATATAAAACTGGACCAAAAGATCAGGGATTGGGGAAAAAAATCTCTTCCGGGACTAAATCTATGATTCTATCTTTCTTCTTTGTATCCCTACCACTTAGCCCAGTGCCTGGTATAGCATATTTAATAAATGTTTTGTTGACCGACTGACTGACTGACTGATTATATATACTTTGGAAGGATCTGGCTCTTTGAATTAGCAATGGCTGGTCAAATTCAAATTGGGTCTCAGTTATTTATTATCTCTGTGACCCTTGGCAAGTCACTTAACCTCTGTTTGCCTCAGTTTCCTCATCTATAAAGTAGGGATAATATTAGCACTTACCTCCCAGGGAATTTGTGAAGAACAAATGAGATAATGGTTATAAAGTAACTTAAGTCTGACATATGGTTAAGTGCTATATAAATGTTAGCTATTGTTGTTATTATTAGAAATTTACTTTGTCTCTCAAAAGACTTTTGCTTTGGCCCTTTATGCTATGTAAGATGTACAGTGGGATTCTATGCTAACAGATTGCCCTGTATCTCAGTACAGAAAGAAAAACACTTTTTAAAATACAAAAACAAGATACACTACCAAGTCTTGAAGCAAAGGGATGAGAAACCTGCGACTAATTAAAATGTACCACCATTTGGAGGATAGTGGCATTCCAAACACGTTCCCTGAAACCGTACATGGCATGCAGAATATCGCTAACTCGAATCACATGTGTTGTGTCAGCACGGTGGCTTCTCCCCACTACCTTAAGATAGACAGCCTAATATAGAGACTGATTGCAACATGACTCATGTAATAGTGGATTTCCATAACAGGCCCATTACTCTATTTCCCTCCAGAAAACAAACAAAACAACCCATGGCATGCTGTCTAGCACTCCTCTCCCTCTGCTTTCATTTTTTTTTTCAGGGCAATGAGGGTTAAGTGACTTGCCCAGGGTCACACAGCTAGAAAGTGTCAAGTGTATGAAGCCGGATTTGAACTCAGGTCCTCCTGAATCCAGGGCTGGCACTTTATCCACTGTACTACCTAGCTGCCCCCTGGTTTCATTTTTCTAGAGTGAAAAAAAAAAAAGGTTTCGTATTCATTTCCCCTCTTCCAAAATGCACCTGGTACCATTCCATTTTGGTCAGGTTGGCACTTCTCTCCTTCTTCAGGAAGCACTAGGGCGCTCACAGAGAGGCCTTTGGGGGTATGATTTCTAGTTCCACAGGTCAGAGGGATCACTGCCAGTCTTGCACAGAACCCTATTGTTGTGCGATTACTTGCCCAACAACTCCAGCGCATTTAACACGAGATCTATCCATGCGCCTGACGCCTCACTGGCTCAACCTACCACCCTCCTTCACAGAAGCTTGTAGAGATGCAATAATAGCTGATGGCAAGAGGAAGATCTTCATGGATGGAGGCAAGAAATGGAACATAACAGGCCACATCCTGGATGCCAGGCCCTGTGAGAAGACCATTCATTCTTGAAGGGATCAGCTTGGCCAGTGAGGCCAATATCCTCACTACTAGAAAGCAAAATTAAAACACATGTTCCATGCATGGTGGGTCATCATCCTATACTAAAGAAACCTTTATTAGATTACAGTTAAAGATGGAAAATACCTTAGAAATCATCTAGTACAGTTCTCTCATTTTACAATTGAGGAAAATGACACTCCAGTCAGGGTGGAAATGGTAAAAATGACTTATTCCAGGTCACGCAGAGGTATAACTGGGAATTTTTTCATTAAAGGTAAAAAACCAAAACCAAAACCCAAACAAACCCAAATCAGTTGTAGGAACTGTGGAGATGGTTTCAGGAAAGAGTGTGCCCCTCTGAATGTCAGAACCCTGGGACAAAGCCTTGTTTACCCTACCCTAGTTCCATCATATAATAATGCTTGGAGAAGACTAGCAAGGGGGACTGAAAGCCGAATACCTTTGGTAGGAGGAGCAGAGTGTGCCAGAAGGGAGATTGATCCTCCATTGCAAACAGAGAAAAAAGATAGGGATGAAGTTTAATTTTGCCCTGATTATCCGTTACTGGTCTAGTAGGCAAGCTAGCACCCTTCTAGACTGAAGGAGTTACTGTAGTCTTGGCTGTATGTGTCTGACATTAGACTCCAAGACCTAGGAAACAGGAGGCCAGTTAAGTCCGATGTAGACATGGTCAGTAAGGGAAGCGAAGTCAGGTCAAGTCCAAGGAGAATAATGCTTCTCGGGAAGCCCTCCAAGTTAGCATACTGCTTTGAGCTTCTATTTTCATTTTGTGTTCCAGCTGCTTCTTTTTACTCCTCAGCCCTCCCAGTGTTCACATCCCATCAAAGAAATAAAACATGGAGTCCAGCTACTCACTATCAAGGGCTCCATAAATCCTTGTAACAAAAGGAGACTTAACTTTAGCAAATCCTACAAATCGTTTTAAACAGTAGGCCTGCAGAGGACCCTTCATGAATAATCCAACACAGCTTTCCATTTTTCAGAATGCAATATTTCCCCTGTCATTCTCCTCCTTCCCCTCCAGCCTTACTCCTCAGACCACTGAGCTGCCTGCAAGGTTAAGCCATCCTTTCATCCCGAGAGGTCAGATCTCTGTGGCTGAGTTCCAGTGTAGTGTCCAATTTAGAATTAGAAAAATTAAAGTCTTTTAAAGATGAAAGTTCTTTAGGGATTATCATTTTACAGGTTGAGGAAACAGAGACACAGGGAGAGGGAGAGAATTGTCCCAGGCCACAATGCTGCTGAGTAGTTAGTTGTGTGTGACTAGTAATAATAACTGGCATTTCTATAGTACTTTAAGCCGGAGGCAGCTAGGGATATTGGATAGAACAGTGTAGTGGGTAGAACATTGCAACCTGGAAGACCTGAATTCAAATGTGACCTCAGTCACTCACTAGTTTTGTGACCTTGGGCAAGTCACTTAATCCTGTTTGTCTCAGTTTCTTCATTTGGAAAATGAACTAGAGAAGGAAAGAAAAAAACACTCTCTGCCAAGGAAACCCCTTGTGGGGCCATGAAGAGTTGGGAATGACTAATCAGTCATTGAAAGTTAGCAAAGTGTTTTATATACAAGGTCTCATTTGATCTTCTCAACAACCAATTTGAGGTAGTTATCACAGATATATTATTTTACCAATGAAACAGAGTTATTTCATATATGCATTTTACCAATAGAACTGAGACTCAAGGAGATTATGGATTTTAACCTCCCAAGGTTGTCTAGCTAGTAACTGTTAGAGATGGTACGGAGATCCTGATCTTCCTAAATCCAAGCCTGGCACTCTATCTTCTAAAGGGTACTGGCCTCTGAGAACATAGGGCTCTTGACTTCCAGTCTAGTGTTCCATGTTATTTGGAGATTTCTTATTTAGTCTTCTAAGAGTGCACTATAGAATTTTTCATAATTTCAGAGGCCAGTTAGTCAAATACAAACCTCTGGAATCCTGAACAAAATAATCTTGTGTATTTAGGGTCTTGCTTAATTTCTTCCCACTATTTATTATAAAACGAATTAAATGTAACCCGGGAAAACTTTCTCAATTAAACTTTCTTTAAAGGTTCAGATCAGATTCCTCCTTCTTCATGAAATTTTCCTAGTGTAACGATTGGAATGACGGCACCTGCTGGATACTTACTGTAGAAGAGTTCTGCCCATGAAGCGAAGGTCTTTGAGGGCAAGACCAGGAGTCTTTTCTTTGGGAGGAAGTGACGCGGACTAGTGGGAGGAGGAAGGAAGAGACTGGCGCTGACTCTGGGGCTTTTTCCTGAGGACTCTGGCGGAGAAGGGAGCGAGAAATGTGCTCTCCCTTTAATAGATAGAAATCTAGGCCTTTTTCTCTCTCTTTACCAAATTCTTATTCTCCTTAATAAATGCTTAAAAGTCTAACTCTTGCTAAAGTTTATAATTTATTGGCGACCACTCATTAGATATTTTAGACAGTTTAGCTAGAATTTTAGCCCTTAACAGATGGCTGACCACGAAGAGGAAAGCTAACCCTCAGTCTTCTGATCTTCTGGTTGGGTAAGAAATTTCCCCTCCCTCTCCCTTTAACTGCTAAGTACTGGCGTACTGGCTGTGTTTTCCCTTTAAATTTTTTCAAATGGACCTTTTAAACTCCCTAATTATCCTATTTTTGATTTTAGTCTGTTTAACCAGACAAATGGGAGATAAGATCATGTTAATGCTTTGTTTTTGTGGATTTTCTATTTTTCTTTTTATTTTTGTTAAAAGAGCCAGCAACTTACTCACACAAGGAAATATCTCTCCCTCTCCCAACCATGCTTTTTCAGAGAAACCTGAAGAGATTCCTGCAGCTTTTCCCAGTTCTAACAGTAATTGTTGCTTTAATTTTGCATGCCTGGAGGCAATGACCCACCCTCTAGAAGCTTTTAATCCCCTAGCACCTGGAGGCAAAGTGGGGGAAGAGGAATCCAGGCCTGAGTTCAAAATCAAGTCGGATTCAAATTGTGCTGGTCCCTCCCCTCCTCCCCAGACCCCACCCTCTACTCCTCCCATGGCCAAGCCCATTGCTTCCCCGGCCTGGGAAGTCCAGAGAACTGATGCGCATGCTCAACTTTCTCTAACTACATTTGCAGCTTCAGGCTCAGCCCTTTCCCAGCCTGGCTGTGCTTCTGAGACAACCTTAGAAAGCCCTTTAAATTCCAGATATGCTTGTTTTGTTCATAATTTTGCTAACCTGCTTTTGTCTTTAATTAGTAATCTTATAAAGCATTTGTATGGTGAAAAGACTGACAGACAATATAGAGGGGTTAAAGAAGAAAAACTTAAGCTGAATAAGAATGACAATCATCACCATAGTTCAAGACTCTGCTTCTTTTGCCATGGAAGGGTACATATTTTACAGAAATGTAGAAGTAAGCAGCAAGGTATTGATATGAGTATTGGGGATTTTAGATATCGGAATCAAAAGTGTTCTGAATTCACTCAGAGTAATAATGTCAGTTCAGAGGTTACATAGGATTTCTATGCTATTATATATACATTTTGAAATTAATGGTATGGGTTTATTTTCATAGAGATTTTCATGCATTTGAGATTGTGTTTTATACTTAGTTTCTAAAACAAAGAGAATATTTGTAAAAGCTTTTTATAGTCATGTGGTCCAGTTTATATTTTATAATACTCTTATTGATATTAAGTTCATATTCATTTAGATTTCCCTAGTTTGAATTTCATTGTCTTTTATTGTTCCACATGTATCTTCTTCTATTCATTCATCTATCTAATTTTGAAACATGGTTTTGATTTCATAATACAATGTTAATTCTAGGAGTATTGTGCTCCCATATTCTGAGTTGTTTGTTTTTGTTATTTTTTCTCAACTGATTATTTGATCAAACTCTTTAAAGCATTTCCCTAGCAAATTGTTTGCCATGGCAAGTGTAAATTGATTCTAGAAGTATTATTTTTGATAAGCATATTCCAAAAAAAAAAAAAAAAAGAGGGGAACATTTGTAAAAGTTTTCTTTTTTCAAAAAAAAAAGTTCTTTGAGATTCTGTTGTGCTTTAACTTGTATTTAAGTATGTTCTGATTTTTCACAAAAGTAATTGTATACTAAGTAAAAAAAAAGATTATTTGAAATTGTTGCATAACTATATATTGTGTTCTGAGTCAAGATGTATTCACATTTTTTGCAATCATTTATTATCCTCAATTTTTAAATCCATATGAGACTTGGATTATGGGAACTTATCATTTAAGACATTAATTGCCTTTATTCTGAGTTATCAGATGCCAGTCCAATCACAAGAGGAATACGTGCAAGAGCAGACACTGAACTGTCACATGAGGGGAGACATGCATGAAGTCAAGGTATGGCCGAGGGAACGGCTTTTGACAAATGTTGAGGTTGGATTCTCTTGGTTTAATATTTTATTTTATTTTTCCCCACAATATTGTACAGATGGCTGGAAGTATTGATCCCACCCATCTCACTTCTACACCTGGCTTCTATGCTCCCTCCTATATGCCTGATGCCATGGACATCTCAATCCCATGCATCTGATTAAGTCTGACTCAGTTTCTTCCAATATGTTCGGTGGCTTGGACATATATTCCATCCACCTATTTTAAGCCTGGCATACTGTATGAGCAGTACATATTGCTCAAGTGTGGGAATGCTCATATCCCATCATTTCTCTGTTCTTTTATGGTAACCCCCATAATTATCTCAGGTGTCATGATAAATACAGTGTTGAATTTGGCCTTGACACCTGTTACCAATTATATTAGATTTTTTAATTTCTCATAATGGCATGAGGATAATTAGGCAGATGATGCAAAAAGTGATGAAACAAAGATAAAAAAATTATTTTTAATAATTAATATCGCAGCAATTGTCTTCTCAATTACCCTCCATAAGGGGGGGACTATAGTAATATTATAATTTTAAAGAATGGTTCAATTTTTGTTTTATTATATGTTTCATGTGTAACAACTAAGATTCTGAATTCCCTTAGACATGTTTTTGAAAACTTTCATTGTTTGATTTGATTATTGACAAAGCTATTTTAAAGTTGTGTTAAGCTCAATTTTGTAGGAAATTTCCTGGCTAATTACCAGCATCCACACATCAACCCCTGAAAAGACTTCCATTCCATGACTACACCTAGAGGACATCTGAGAAAAGACTTTCAGAGACTTTAAATGAACAGTTTTGATTTGTTGTTTTTGTTGTTTTTTTCTCTTTCTGTTATAATATACACCATCTGTAACATGTATTCTCTGCAGAGGCCCTCCCTTTGCAAGACTAATGTCAAAGCGTCGGTTCATGAGGACAAAAAAAAAAAAATCGCCCCTCTGGACAAAACTTTCCTCTCTTCCTTTTCTATATTGTTGTTCACATATTATTAGTTAGCAATAGTTATTATATTGTTTTTACTGTTCCATCAAGGAAACATTTTGTTTCTTGAGGAACAACAGGGGGGACTGTAACGATTGGAATGACGGCACCTGCTGGATACTTACTGTAGAAGAGTTCTGCCCATGAAGCGAAGGTCTTTGAGGGCAAGACCAGGAGTCTTTTCTTTGGGAGGAAGTGACGCGGACTAGTGGGAGGAGGAAGGAAGAGACTGGCGCTGACTCTGGGGCTTTTTCCTGAGGACTCTGGCGGAGAAGGGAGCGAGAAATGTGCTCTCCCTTTAATAGATAGAAATCTAGGCCTTTTTCTCTCTCTTTACCAAATTCTTATTCTCCTTAATAAATGCTTAAAAGTCTAACTCTTGCTAAAGTTTATAATTTATTGGCGACCACTCATTAGATATTTTAGACAGTTTAGCTAGAATTTTAGCCCTTAACACTAGATGACTATAGGGTACCAAACCTTTTTGTTTGTATCATGGACTCTTGGCAGTGTGGTAAAGGCTCTGCTTACAGTATTTTAAAATGCATATAATGAAATATGTATGATTACAAACAACATCAGTTATATTAAAATATGACTATCAAAAGATATTTTTTTTAAATCCACCAACCCCAAGTCAAGAACTCCTACATCCAGCACATAACAACCTCTCTTTTCACTCTAATAGGACTTATTGTCTGACAATCAATAATGTGGCATTGCTTGTTTACCTTTACGAACTGTTATTTCTCTTTTGTGTTACTATTCATTTTTTCATGTTTATGTCCTATCTCTATAATTAAATTATAAATCCACTGAGGACAAGTTAGATTCAAGATTACAGCTATCCATAGACAACCAATTCTTCTAGTATTCTAGGTTGCCCGTATCTCATCATCACCTCCTCTAAACAAACATCTCCTGTTTCTGGATTAAAAGACAGACTGCAAGTGAGTGCTAGTTTCCCTTCTTCAATTCACATTTTGTATTTTTTTTATTTATGCTTGGAAGCGTTATTGAGTTTGAGACTATTTTGCATCTAGTCAGGACTGGAATTGCATAGATTATCAAAGCATCCTTGGTCTTATAGCATTAAAAAGGTAGGTGTGTGTGTGTGTGTGTGTGTGTGTGTGTGTGTCCTCCTATCCCTGCCAGGACTCAGCTCCATCAAAATCTCCACTCTTGAGTCTTTAGATCTTGATTCCCCGAATGCTCTTTCCCTTTTGCCTACAAACATGCTCTGCTAATATGAAAACAAAACTGAAAAAATTCATTCCTTTGACCCTACTATCTCACCAAGTTAATGTGATCTCCCTGACCTTTGTTTTACCACTAAATTGCTTGAAGGATAGTTTACATTTGGTGTTTTGCTTTTGCAAACTGTAATTTTTTTGCAAACTGCTTCTTCTTTCACAACATGACTGATATGGAAATATGTTTTACACGATTGCATATTAAATTGCTTGCCATCTTAGGGAGGTTAGAGGGAGAAAATTTGGAACTCAAAGTTTGATAAATAATTGTTTTTACATGTAATTGGAAAAAAAATACTATTTTAAAAAAGGATAGTTTACGTTCACTGCCTCCATGTCTTTGCCTCTCACTCACTCTAAATCCTTGCTCTGTCCACTCATCCTTGGCTCAAAGCTCAATGTTTCTGCTCACTAGGAGAAGAAAAATTCTAAGTTGGTTAATGGAAGTACAGAAGTGAAGTGGAATTAGGGTTAGGGTCAGAAATGGAATGAGCTGCCTTGTAAGGGGCTGAAACATCCAAGCAGAACCTGGATGAGCGCTTCTCAGGAATTTTGCATTGTAGATTACTTCAGAAAATAGGCTGTTGGACTAGATAACCAATCAATCAACCAGCCAACATTTATCAAGTGCCTACTATGTGCTAGGCACCATGCAAAGAGCTAGGGATATAAAAAGAGGCAAAAGACACTCCTTGCCCACAAGGAGCTTATAATCTAATGAGTGGTCTCTAAGGACTCTTCCAAAAAGAGGTTTTCTGATCATATGAGGCAAACCATAAACAAATGCCCTGCCTTGAGTGTGTAGCCATGCTTTTCTTCCAGTGCCATAGACTTCTTATTGTGAATTGTCTGAATCAGTCCAGTAGTGAAGGGGACAGTCCAGCAAGACTGAGGAAGAGTTCTTCGTCAATACTCAGGGGTTGAAGTCAAATTAGCCAATGTTAATTAATGTTTGACTATTTCTCTGACCATTGATGTTGGCCTGAGAAATTATTTCCATGAGAATGCTTATTTACTTACTTACCCCTTTCATGAACTATGTCAATGACCTAGCAGATAAATGGTGCCTTTTCCTGCTTCTCTAAAGGAATCTTCCTCATTCTACCTTCTATGCCACCTTTGCTATCTCCCCATTTCCCACCTCTCTCACACTCCTATGAAGCTAAGGGTGGGCCCTTGGCCATCTGGGGGGGTGTATGGGAACTAAAGACATTGAAACAAGTAAAAGATACTAGGAAAAACTATTTCAGTTAGTTTATTCCATTGATTTTGAGGTTCTTCTGTCAGACTGATAATGTGGTCATTTCAGTGTATAAATGAGATGGCCAAATAAACTAATTCTAAGGTATACTAGAATGATTCGTGTGATCATCTGTTTCTTTTCCCCCATACCTATAAATCTAGCTCCAAAGTCCATTCATCCCATCAAACATTCAGTAAGATCTACTCTGTACAAGATGCTATGCGTGATGCTGGAGATATAAACATACAAATGGAATAGCTCCTGATCTTAGGGAGTTTACACTCTATCAGGAAAGCACAAAGGATATGACTAGGAAGCCGTATGATACACTGGGAGGCATCTTGGTTTGGGAGCCAAAATAACTGTTTGAATCCTAACTCTGTCCCTTCTTCCTTCGATAATCAGTTGACAAATTTTATCATTTCTTTCTCATTATCATCTCTCACATCTGTCTCCTTTCCACTTACAGGACCACCAACCCAGGTAAGGCCCTCATCACCTTTTGCTTAGACCACTTCAGTTGCTTTAACTAGCTGGTCTCCTCCCCTCAACTGCCTCTCCTCTCCAGTCCATCTACCAAAGTGATATTTCCAAAGCACAATTCTGACCATGTCAGACCCCTGATCAATAAACTCTAACAACTCCCTTTTGCTTCTAGAATTGAGTACAAATTCCTCTTTGGGCATTTAAAGCCTTTTCACAACCTGGCTCCAACCTACCTTTTTTGGTTTTATTTTGTAATTACTTCCTTTCACATACTAAGGGGCATCAGTAGCAACTAAATTGGTCTTTTTGCTGTTATGTTATATTCCATCTCTCAATTTTTACTCGTCTCCCATGTTTGTAATGAACTCTCTCCTCATGTCTGCCTTTCAGAAACCCTCCAACACTGTAGATTACACCCCCCCCCCACACACACACACTGCCTTCGTAGAAAGTGTTCCCCAGTTGCTTAATGCCCCAGTTGTAGCCCTTAGGGTAATAAGACCCTCTGGGCTGCCTCAAGTCTCTCCCCACTCCAATACATCCTCCACTCAGCTGCCAAAGTGATTTTCTTAATTTAGAGATCTGACTGTAATCCTCTGCTCAATAAAATCCAGTGGACCCTATTACCTACAAGATCCAATATAAAATCCTCTGTTTGGCGTTCAAAGCCTTTTACAATCTGGGACCCTCTTGCCTCTCCAGGCTTCTTACACTTTACTTCCCTCATGTAGATCATATTTCTACAACATTGGCCTTCTTGCTGCTGCTCTCACTCAATAGTCTCTCTCTCATCTTTGTGCCTTTTCACTGGCTGCCTCTGAGGCCCAGAGTGTTCTCCTTCCTCACCTCTACCTCCTGGCCAACCCTACCTACCTCTGTCAAGTCTCAGTTCAAATCCTACTGTTTATAAGATGCCTTCTCAAAAAAGCTTCCTAGCACTGGGAATGACTTCCTTTTGAGATTATATGTGCATATATATACATGTACATATATATGTATATGTACGTGTGAATATACACACAGGCAGCTAGGTGGAGCAATGGATAGTGTTGGGCTTGGAGTTCAAATTCAGCCTCAGACACTGACTAGCTGTGTGACCCTGGGTAAGTCACTTAACCTCCTTCAGCCTCAGTTTCCTCAACTGCAAAATGGGGACAATAACCTTAAAGCACTCTATACATACTAAGTTATTGCTAGCTATGATGTATCCCGTATGTACTTAGTTATTTACTTGTATATATTTCATGTATACATATTTATGTGCATGTCATTTTCCTATTAGAATATAAGTTCTTTGAGGGCAGGACCTGTTTCATATTTTCTTTGTATCCCCAGTATCTTGCACAGCTCCAGGTATACAATGAATACTTAATAAATAGGCCTGAACTCACGCAATAGCTCTGGAAGTGAAATCAGGACCTGAGTCCTTTGGAACAATGACCAGGGCAACCAAGATGGATAAAACAGGGGGACAGATCTCTGTTGATTGGTTATGAACCAAGGTAGGCATTTTTTCTTCTCCTTTATATTCGAAGCTCATAACACACAACACTGTCACATTTTCAGATTTGTAATAGAATTAAAGGTGTAAGAAAAAACAGAGATTGGAGTAACTCAAAAGTCATTAGGGCACATATTTAAAAAAAACCAGAAAAGCCATATGACCTCAATATTTTCAACTCTGGAATGATTGTTTTCTCTTTTTCTCCCAGCCCCAACTGCTTTGACAAAGCTTAGGGCCCTGAATCACAGAAACTTTGGTCTAAAACCATCCCCAGACACTTACTACCTACATACAAGTCATTTAATCTCCCTGAGTCTGGGTTCCCTCATCTGTAATAGTGGGGTTGAACTTTATGGGTTCTGAGGTTCCTTCCAAATACAAATCTCTGATATCATCCACTAGAAACTAAAAATTCAAACATATCTAGCAGTCGATTTCACTCAAAAGGACCATGATGCCACTGAGAATAGATCAGCCTCAATAAACCTACGAATCTGTTAAGAAACCTGGTTATGGGGCAGCTAGGTGTCGCAGTGGATAGAGCACTGGCCCTGGATTCAGGACAACCTGAGTTCAAATCCGGCCTCAGACACTTAACACTTACTAGCTGTGTGACCCTGGGCAAGTCACTTAACCCCAATTGCTTTACTAAAAAAAAAAAAGAAAAAAGAAAAAAGAAACCTGGTTTGCTTTTTCCTGTCTTCTTTTCTTTCTTGGCTTTGAAAGGTAAGAAAGTATAAAGTCTGGCCTATGGGTGAAATGAGGTAGCAAGATGGCAGGATCACTCATCTGGAGGAAGAAGCTAGAGTGAGCAGAGAATTCAGAAAGAGGATAGCTAGGGGCAGCTAGGTGGCAGTGAATAAAACACTGGCCCTGCATTCAGGAGGACCTGAGTTCAAATCTGGCCTCAGAAACTTAACACTTACTAGCTGTGTGACCCTGGGCAAGTCACTTAACTCCAATTGCCCTACAAAAAAAAAAAAAAGCAAGTGGAGAACCAGCACTTATTAACAGCTAAGTGACAAGGTACTTACTGTTTACCAGTGGAAAGGAGAAGTTACTAATACATACTTGTCTCTAAACAGATAACAATCTGATGAGCTGGATTCAGTCTGAAAGACATATCAACTCCCATGATTCCTAACTGTGTGATTCTGAGAGTGAGTTATTCTCACCGAGCCTCAGTTTCCTCATTTGTCAAATGAGGGGGTTGGACTTGATGACTTCTAAGATTCTTTCTAGCTGTAAATCAATCAATGATCCTAAGATCTTATTCCTTCTTCTCTGCCCCCCTCCCTGAAAAGAAATATGTGTGAGCATATTGAGAGATATGTTCTAGCTCTACTTCTCTTGGATGTTCAGGTCTTAAGTAAGCCTTAGTGCTTTGTGTTTACTGCTTAAAGCAGTCACTTACCTGAGGTATAGCCATTGTCCCTTGGAGAAAAAAACCCAAAAAACAAAACAGTTTCTATGGGACCTGCCTTATAATCTTAACCTTCCCTTTTTTGTGTGCATGGTAGAAACATCATGCCACAAAGAATCCTCATCTTTCCTTAGCATGTACAATCCGTGTCATGATGAAATTTTTATGGCTTAGCTAAACATCTGCAAAAAAAAAATACCAAAAAACCAGCCTGCCTGAAAGTCTGTGCTATGGGATTTGAACTGTAAAAGAGACAAGCTATGCCGGGAGTCAGCCAAACCAGTGAAATACCTGCCAAACCACACCTTATCCTTCTCAATCAGCAAAAATATTATCCACTGCCTGACTCCTCTTACCTCACCAATGAGGACTCATTTATTCCCTTATTAGGACACTGGCAGCGGAAAGATTGGCCATGCATGATGGCCCCAAGAGTGGCTTCGACAACATGTGCTGCTCATCAAGCAAAAAGAGAAGTGGCTAATGGACACAGAAGGGAGGGGACTGGAAAAATTAAAGCCTCCTCTAATGGAGGACAATCCATTTGGTATAGGCCACAATTATGGTTTTGGAAAGAAAAGAAAAAAATAAACCAAAGCACTAATATACTTTTTTTTTTCAAATGCATTTTTAGGAAGGGTGTTTTTGAAGCTTTCCTTGGAAATTCAGTTCAGAGAAGGCTTCAATTGAGAGTGGAGAGGGAATTGAATGTAGGGAGGCCAACATCCATTTGGCTTGGGTTACCAGTTTAGATGGGGATGAATTCAACTGGTCTTCTCCAATCCTGAACAACCTTGCAGAGTTTCTCCCTCCCTTGGGTCACCATATTATCAGCAAAAGAGCCAGTTCTCTTTGGACTTCTGGGTAGATGGTAAGAACCATACCCATAGCTATGGCTCCTTTCCCATATTCTTTTTACCCCAATCTTGTGACCATGGCTGACATTCATATTTCTCTCTTTCAATTCTTACCCATTAGCCAGACTGGATTTTTTATTATTTTTTAAAAAACAACAATGTTTTAGTTTTTCTTTCTTCTATCACTACTGTTCCTAAATGGACAAATCTATGCAATTCAGTAAATAAATCTATGCCATTTAAGGCAAAAAGAGTCCTTTCTGTAATCCCTTCTGGGCTGTGGCCAGGGTACTCTTTTTCCCCATCCTACTTTCACTATTCTTTGTTTCAAAAAGCTCCAGGACTGGGGTGCTTTCAGAGCTCGAGTTCAAGCCTATTCTAAGTTGAACCAGGGAATTCATTTCAGACAACACTCTTTAGAAGAGCCAAACTCTTGTATCTCCTCAAAGACCTCTCGGATCATGGTTATTCTAGATTTGATCCCTCAGGATCACTTTTTCCACCTAGGACTAGGAAGCTATTAGACAAGCTTCTAGAGGAAGGCCTCTTAACCAAGGGGTCTACAGATAAATTTTAGGAGAGGGGGGGCTGAAAATTTGAATGGGGAGAAATGACATCTTTATTTTCACCAACTCTAACTGAAACTTAGAATTTCCTTCAATTATTTAAAAATCTGATTCTGAGAAGGGGTCCTTAAAGGGATTCATCACACACACACACACACACACACACACACACACACACACACACACACACACACACACACACACAAAAGTTAAGACCTCCTGTTCCAGAGATCTATGGGAGGACTGGCAGGTAAATTGAAAGCAGGGCCTGTTCTATCCTGTTCCTGTTGGGGCTTCCAGCTTACAAATTCCCCACTTTAATGAGGTTAGAAATATAAACGTGATAGTAATTGCCAATTGAAAGTGAAATAGAATATAAAATCAGTAATGAACAGAATGTAACGGACAATATAACCCTGAGAAAAAAGGGAGAAAGGAGTAAAGAAACAGGTAATATAAAATGACGGGGACCCTTAGTGATCTCACTTTGGATGGTTAATACAAATAGAGGCATGATTTAGAAGTGGTGATCACGTGAGAGTTACACAATAATTTTAAAAATTAAGTATTGTTTTATTTTAACTTATATTAAAAAGTCACAGGACAAGAATAATAAGAAAGATAGCAGAGTTCATCTTTCCATGAGAGCCGTTTTGTTTCCCCATGGGGAAAATGAGGCATACATAGCTGTGCATGCATAATCCCTTAAAGTCGCTGAATTATCACTTAGCTACTTATTTGCCAGGTAATTTGTTAAAAAATCTCACCAAATTTTGAAGGATCAATGCATATGACTCACACCTCAGGAGTATCTTACTCATCTTTACAGTCTAATGAGATAACCTGGATGCAGCTAGATTCATTGACTCCCCAGGCACTGATAATTAGACCATTGTAAAGGGTAGTTCCAAAACCTATTCAAAGGAGACAGAACAATGGTCAGTAGTCACCCTGGTGGAAGACCTGGTCATCCCATGCCTGGATTATTGTGGTAATCTTCTGGTCGATCTTCCTGCCTCTAGTCTCTCCCTCCCTCAAATTTCTAATCCATCATCCACTCAGTTGCCAAAGAAGTTTTCCTGAATTGTTTGTATCCCCCTGCTCAATTAACTCCTTTGCCTCCTTACTACCTCCAGGGTTAAGGCATTCATGCATCCATCCATCCATCCATCCATCCATCCATCCATCCATCCATCCATCCATCCATCCATTCATTCATTCATTCATTCATTCATTCATTCATTCATTCATTCATTCATTCATTCATTTGTTTGTCTGTCCATTCATTCATTTATTTATCTATCTATTCATTCATTTATTTATTTATTCATTCATTTGTTTGTTTTGTTTTGTTTGATTAAGGCATTTTAAACTTTTCATAAACATTTCACAAACTGGGCCCTCCCTACCTTTACAGTCTTCTTATATCTTATTCTTCTCCATGTACTATATGATCCTGCAAAACTGGTCTTGCTGGGGCAGCTAGAAAGCACAGCAGAAACACACCAGCCCTGAAGTCAGGAGGATCTGAGTTCAAGTCCAGCCTCAGAGACTTACTAGTTGTGTGATCCTGGACAAGTCACTTAACTCTAATTGCCTCAAAAATAAGGGTCTTTCTGTTCTTTGTACATAGCACTCTAGCTCCCCATGGTGTGCCTTTTCACTAACTGACCCCATGCCTGGATTGTTGTCCTTTTCCCCTCTGTCTCCTAGTATCTGACTCCCTTCAAAACTCAGCTCAAATTCTATCTTCCATAGGAGGTCTTTCCCAATGTCTTGACCTGCACTACTAGCCCCTTCCCTCTGAAATTACCTCCCATTAATACTCTCTCTCTCTCTATGTGTGTGTATGTGTGTATGTATGTATAGACACAGAGAGATAGAGAGAGAGAGAGAAGAAAAAAAACCATACACTTATTTGTGTGGTGTCTACATCATTAAAATGTGAGCTCTTTGAAGGCAAGTCTTTGTTTTTGTCTTTTCTATACCCCCAATACTTAGCACAGGGCTTGGCAAAAAAAATGTTTGTTGATTGACTAAGTGGTCACCAAGAATTCCTCTCTGTCACTTTTTTTTTTGGATGGATCTTAGAGGAATGCAGGAAAGCACGGTTTTCAGTGTGTGAGTTATTGACTATATTCAAGCTGAGTGTAAATAATGAGAATCAAAGAGAGGTTCTCTAAACATCCTGTGGAATTTGGAGAGGAGGAAGGGAGAACTGGATAGAATGTTCTGTCTAACCCAAGAATCTCAAACATCTTCTCATTGATAATAATAAGACTAGATAAGGCCAGGAGGTGCCAGCACTCCAGGGCAAATTATCCCTTGACATTGTCTTCATGTTCTACTTGTCCTATAAGGTATTTAACCCCTGTCAACCTTTATTAAATATAGCTATTTATAATTAGAGAGGTCAGATCTTTCCATCACCAGGAAGGCATATTTCCTAGTTATAGGGAAGAAATAATTTCACACTAGCCCCCTCCAGTCCACTTAAGATTTTGTGTCCTTGGATGGATTTACATTCAGTCTTAGTTAAAATAGTAATAATAATAATAGCAGCTCACATTCATATGTTACCTTAAGGTTGATAAAAACACTTAAAAAATCTTATTTTATCCTCAGAACAACCCCCATTTTACTGATGGAGAAATTGAGGCAGATAGGTTAAATTACTTGTCTGAGGTCCCACAGTAAGTGCCAGTGGTGGAATTGGAATTCAGGTTTTCCTGACTCCAGGTCCAATATTCTATCCATTGTACCACCTAGCTGCCTCAAAATTAGACCAAAAAAATATGACCAAATCAGAGCCTGAGGTCCTTTGCATGGTTATTATTTATAACATTCATCTACATGTTTCTAAGATATACTAATGTTTTGGGTTACCAGGCAACTGGTTAAAGAAAGACATATTCTCATTTCCTCCCTCACATTTTCCAGCTGGCCAGAATTTTAAATATACTTGATGCTTGTTGATTTGTTAATTAGGAATAAAACTTCATGTAAAATTACTTGAAATTTTATAGTATTTGGTTTCATGATCAAATCATTCTAATTTGCTTCCGAGTGTCATTTCTGGGTGGCTTCTATCTTTTTCTGGGATGATCTTTGGACTTTTTTTCATTCCTTTAGGGGCAGCAAAGGATATGTCTAATTAATCTAACAGATAGCCCTTCAGCACCATCTGACATCATGTGCAATGGGTAAACACGTGCTGTAATATGTGCTGTTGCATATCATCACTGATGAAGTCTAATGTTTAATTAGTCGTGTCTTCCATTTTCTCTCCTTGCTGTTCACCTTGTAGTCTTCTGATGTCTGGTAGCCATATGTAGGAGGGCCCTAAGGCTTACTGCTCTGCAACCTGGAGAAAGTCTGGAGAGCAAAAGCATTCCTCTGTATGCCATGGGAAATGGCAAGAGCACAGTTCTCACTGTAGAGGGTCACTCCATCCTCTGGGTGGGAGGTGCCTTGCTGAGGTCAGCCTGCAGAAGTTTACCTAAGCTTGGTCTTCCAACCCACAGGCCCAAGAAAATCAGATTGCAGAGTGACTATGTTATATAGATTCCAAGTTACCTACAATTAGCCACTCTCAGCTAGAGTGCCTAGAATGGGGAGATATTCTCTTCTCAGGGCCAAAGCGCCAAAAAAAAAGCCTCTTTCTGATCAGAGAACCTAGACATGGGGGCTTTATATTGTTAGTAGATAGGTGCTTTTTATTGTTTTTCTCTTTTCTTCCACTCTGTAGAGAAAAAAGAAAAAGACTGGATAATTGGATTCCAGAATAGGCAGCCTGAAATCTTCCTTAGAATTCCCTTTTGCTTGAAAAAGAAAACAAACCAAAGGTTGAAAGAAGCAAGTGGGAGTCAATTTAATATAATGTTAGTCTTATACCTGGAGAATAAGACTACCTCAAGCCCTGGGAGGACTTAAACTCTGAAGTAGTATTCAGTGAGGACTGGAGAAGAACATTCTAAGTGAATTCTCAATGTAGTTTGTAATAAAATGATAAGGGAAAACTCAAGTTACCACATCCTAAGTGTTTATTTTATTAAAAATAAACAATACACTAATGATCTACTTTTCTCTTAAAGTACATAGTGTACCGAGTCTGGAATCAGGAAGACTTATCTTCCTGAGTTAAAATCTGGCCTCAGACATTTACTAGCTGTGTGATCTTGGGCAAGTCTCTTAACCCTGTTTGCCTCAGTTTCCCATCTGTAAAATGATCTGGAGAAGGAAATGGCTAAACACTTCAGTATCTTTGCAAAGAAAACCCCAAATGGGGTCATGAGGAGTCAGACATGACTGAAAAATGATTAAACAACAACAAACCTACTATGGGCCAAGAACTCTGCCATTCGCTGATGATAAAAATGCAAAAGGGAGATAATGCCTGCCCCCCAGGAACCTTATAATTTACTGAGGGGATACTATTATGTGTCCATAGAAAAATAAACACAATGTGATTGGGCATGAAGCTCCAAAGGGCTCAGGAGAGAATTAGGGAAGACCTCTTGAAGGGAATGGTGCTTGGAACCTTGAAAGGAGGGAGGGGTTTCAGAAGGTAGAAGTGGGGAAGAAGAACATTTCAGATTTGGGGGATGGCTTGGGCAAAAACATGGGGGCAGGAGATGGATGTTTGTGTACTAAGAATAGTTCCTAGGTCAGACTGGCTGGAATGTAAACTACATATGGAATGGAGTAATGAGTAATCAGTTTGGAAAGATAAGCAGGAACCAGATTGTGAAGGCTTTAAAATGTCACACAGAAGAGCTGATATTTTATCCAAGGGGCAATACTGAGTAAGGAAAGGGTCAGATCCATTGGGCAGCTCTGTGGAGGATGAATTAGAGAGGATGGATTCAAGGATACCACTTAGGAGGTTATTGCCATAGTTTGAGTCAGAGGTGACGAGGACCTGATTTGGAGTGGTGCAAGTAGAAGGGAGAAGAGAATGGGGCATGACTGATGTTATGAAAGTAGAATTAACAAAATTCAGCAACTGATTGGCTATGGGGAGAGAGTGAAGAGACAAGGGAGACTCCCAGGTGGTGAACCTGGTGACTGAATAAATGGTGATGACCTCAACAGAAATGAGAAGTTGGGAGGAGAGGTTGGTTGAAGGTGGGGAGGAGAGAAGGATAACGAATCCTATTTTGTATGTGTTGAGTTTGAAATGTCTCTGGGACATTCAAGGGGAGAGATCTAGCAGACAGTTGTAGTTACAGGATTGGAACTCAGGAGTGTTGGAGAGTCCATTTGGGAGTCATCTGTATAAGGATGAAATTTGAATTTAAGGCAGCTCATGATATCACCAAGAGAGAATGCAGACATAGAAAGAAAGAGGAGACTAGACCAGAACTCTTCAATATACCCATAGCTGTGCATATGGGGGTCAGAGTGGCAGGTGGGGAGACAACATATATGATAATCCCACAAAGTAGACTAAAAATAGGTCAGAGAGGTAGGAAGAGAACCATATCATAACAGTGTCACAAAAACCCAGAAAAGAAAAAGAATCCAGAAAGAGGTGGTGGTCAATAGTGTCAAATGATGCAGAAAAAGGCAATAAATATGAAGACTGAGAAAAGATTACTGGGTTTAATGATGAAGAGATCTTTGGTTCTCATGGACAGAGTAGTTTCAGTCAGATGGGTTGGGTGGAAGTCAGTTGAAAAAGGCTGCGATGCGAGCCCATGAAAAAATTGAGGTTAAGGGAACATCAATAGTTCCCACCTCCTGGCTCCTTGCCAGAGTTTCCCTGTGAAAGAGGAAAGAGCTCTAAGAAGATAGCTTGAAGATCAGGATAATAGGATCAAGAGGTGTTTTTTTTTCTTTTCATAAAGATGTAGGAAAATGGGTATTTATTGTTGGTAATAGTACAAAGGACACTGGATTTGGGAATCAGAAAAAAATACTTGACTTCCACTACCATTGACTACTTCTGTGACCTTGGGTAGGCCCCTTCACCATTCTAGGACTATATGTCTTTCTGTAAAATGCTAGGTTTGGACTAGATAGTTCTGTTCTCAGTGCAGGAAGTAGCATTGTGATCTTGGAAGTGTCCCTTACTCTACTTCCATATAAACTTACACACAACTTTCAAGTTGTGTAGAAATAGTCCGGATTAAAAAAAAAAAACACTAAACTATTATTAGTCTGGTGAATTCACAAAGAATACAAATTTGGTTTCAAGAACTCACATTTTAAAATACAATATGGTCTATGAAAGTGTGAAAATTATAAATCATGATTGTCTTTTTTTAAAAAAGTAGTTGGATTGATTAAATAATGGAAGTCCTTTGGCATAATCTTGACTATAGTTGTAGGCAAACTTCAGTAATATCATTAATTAAGCTTATAAGAAATGCATGGTACCATGGCTCAAATAGTTTTTCTAAAAACTTTTTTATGTTTTTCAGTTAATAAGTTATGGCTACACCACAGTTGTTCTAGTATATAGCAATGAATTAAAAAGTAATTTTAGATGTTGACTAGGCAGTGGACACCCAAAGTAATGATCACCAAAGGCCTCCTTTTTGATTTTTATGGGAGGCCTTCAGGCCCCTCACTGTCATTAGACTCTAATTAATTTTCTTACATATTAAAAGCAGTTAGATGATATAGCAGATAGAGAGCTATACTTGGAGTCTGTAAGAACTGAATTCAAAGATTGCCTCAAAATCTTACTAGCTTTGTGAACTAGGCCCTTAATCTCTCTGTCTCAGTTTCTTCATCTGTAAAATGAGAACATTAAGAGCATCTAACTCCAAGAGTTGTTGTGAGGATAAAATGATATAGTATTTGTATAGTACTTCGCAAACTTTAAAGCCAATATAAGTGCTGTATAGTACTTGACATTATTATAAAATTCTTATAAACTTGATTATCCCTTCACTGTCTTCCCTCTCTCCATAGCAAGCCATTAGGAATCAGGAGGCTATCTGAGTGTATTCTGACCATAACAAGAAATGGCAACTGTCAGAAAGTCTCATGGTGAAAAGGGAAATATCTCTATCTCTATCTACATCTCTATCTATATTATCTATATTTATATTTATATCTATATCTATCTATATCAGACAAAAACATTAAAAAACATGGTAGTTGGGAACCAGTTAGTGAAGGAACAAACAGTCCTATAAAACTCAATAGCTCCTGAGGATATCACCGATATTACTAATTCCCGTCCTCTTACCCAATGTTCACAATCAGAACAATAAGATTTTTTTTTTAATTTTTGAAGGGCAATGAGGGTTAAGTGACTTGCCCAGGGTCACACAGCTAGTTAAGTGTCAAGTGTCTGAGGCTGGATTTGAACTCAGGTACTCCTGAATCCAAGGCCAGTGCTTTATCCACTGTGCCACCTAGCTGCCCCCAATAAGTTATTTTTAAAAGGTTATGTTGAGAATGCCCTTTTAAATAGGGCACAAGAGTATGTGATACCTTTTAGAAAGTTTTCCATAAAAATGGCTATAATTAAAGAAGAGTTGAAGTAGGCTTGTTATCTGAAAACATTACTTATGAGAAATACATCTTTCCCTGCTAACGTCAGATAAGTCCTGTTCCAATTCTAAAGAACCATCTTAAAATGATTCCTCTAATATGGGCCAATGTTCTGATAGAGCAGCCAGATATATCTAATGCTACCTTACGATACAGTAAGCAGGACTAGGGAGGTTCTAGTTTTACTGTGTTTTGCCTTGGTCAGACCAGCACTGTATTCAGTTGTCGCTCCACGTTTCGAGAAAGGACATTGATTGGTTGAAGCACATCTAGAGGAGAGACAACCAGGAGCATTGAGATGATGCCAAATGGACACCAGGGGAAGTAACTAGGCACATTTAGCCCAGAGAAGAGAAGCCTTTGTAGGAGCTTCATGCCTATCTGGAAGAATTTGATAGCCTGTGGAAGAGAAATCAGAGTTATTCTGCTTGGATCTAGAAAGCAGAAATAGGCATAAAGGACAAAAATGGAAAACAGGTGAAATTAGGCTTGATCAAAGGAAAGACTTCCTAACAATGAGAGCTGCCCATAAGTAGAATGGGCTGCCTTGACAGGTATATGCCTCCTCATTGGAAATCTTCAAAGAGAAACTGGGTAAACCACTTGTCAGGTGCACTGTAGAGGTGATTCTTCCTCAGGTATGGGTTGGATTAGAATATCTGTGAAGTTCCAACTCTGACATTCATGAATAATTTTTTTTTTCTGGAAGGGTTTTGTCCTCCAGTAGGAAAATAAAGTAGATGATTATTAAGGATTCTTGGAGCCAGAGTATTAAAGATACTTTCAAAGTTTCTTTTGTTATATGAATATCGTAGAATAAACAAAAGCTTTTAAGATTTTTTCTTCAATCACCATGCCAATTAAAATCATGTTTCTTCATCAAGAATGCTGATCCTTAGCTGTGTGACCCTGGGCAAGTCATTTAACCCTCATTGCCCCTCCCCCCCAAAAAAGAATGCTGATATTTACTGCCTAAAGCAATAACTATTTAGCCTTGATCCTGAATACAGTGTATCCCAGATTTTTGACTCTGTCCTTTTCCCCATCTAGAAAAATATAGAAATCCATGTCTTTGTTGCTTATTACTAAAGAGAATTAGATAGAAGTGAAGTTATTAGCAGCTTATCACCTGGGACAAAGTACCTTTCAATGATCTTACCAGAAACTTATGGAGTCAGTCCATCAAGTCAACCAGTATTTATTAAATGCTTACTTTGTTCTAGGCACTGTGCTAACATTTCAAAATTCTAGGGCATTCAACAGTCAGTTTACACATCCCTACAATAATAACAAAGCTCTTATGTAGGTCTTGGCATTCAAGAATGCTCATATTCTCCAAACCAAATACTGCCAAACTCTTTTTATACTGCTAAAACTAAGGTAAATCTTCTTACAGAAAGGCAAGAGAACTTAGAACTCAGGTAGCTATGTGTCCATTATAGATTCCAATCCAATACTATCTCCAAGGCAAAGAGATATATCAGTGCTACCTGTGTGTACATTTACAGTGACAATTCCCCAAAGCTATGGGTAAAAGCATTAGACTTGGAGTCAGGAAGACCTGAGTGCAAATCCCTCCTCAGACCCAGTTTTCTCATCTGTAAAATGGGAGGTTTAACAAGATGGCTTCTGAGATACCTTCCAACACTGGATCTATCATCCTATGATCTGGGTTTGAACCAGACTCTGTTACCTATCACCTGTGTGACCTTGGGTAAGCCACTTAAACTCTTTTAGCTTCAATATTCCCCAAAATGAAGAAGTTAGACTAGATGACTTCTAAGAGTCTTTCCAGCTCTAAATCTATGATCCTTTGAATTCTAGAATTGGTCTTCTTGTCTCTACAGAGTTAGATATCACATGAATGTATTATTTTGTTCATGCAGTACAACAAAACTTTGGACCGGGGAATCAGAAACCTTGGGTTCTAGTCCTGACTTTTCCAGTATCCATGTGACTTTCAACAAGTCATTGAATTTCCTGGGTTCTCAGTTTGCTCTCAAATCTGCAAGGTTGTTGGACTAGCTGCCCTCTGTGGTACTACCTAGCTCAGATATTCTATGACGCCATGACTCTCCAACCTTGGGGCCTGTTATGTGAATAATTCCCTGATCAATATCATGTTCTCTTGACTCTTCCTGCCCTATTCAGATAGTTTGTGTAATGGAGGCTTTTTACTCTGCTATTTACTCTGAGGATTGGGCAATAAACGACTTAGATGAAATCTGTGTCCTGTAAAGTGATCACTCTGAACAGAGGGACTGGGTTTAAATTAATCACAGGTTTTTTCATCTTAGAATGCTGATCTATAATACATAACATTTCTCAAGAAGCATGCCCCTAAGTATGACAATGAGTCTACCTCTGATCATGTATTACAAAGCACAACAAGATGGGAACAAGGAAAAGAAGAGATGTTAGAACACATATGGCATTTAGACCCAAGTCTTGTACAATTTTACAACTTACTGTAACTTATTGACTTCTTACCCCTACCAGGTTCCTGCTATTTTTCCAAACCTCCTGTCCCCCAAACCCATGACTCAAAATTCAATGCAGAGAAGCAATAGGAGCAAAAAATGAAGACAAAGTAAGCACTCACTGAGACAGACTGGATAGGCTCCGTCTTCCCTGCGATCTGCTGAGCATGTCTACAGCTGAGGATAAGTGGTTGCTGCTGCCAGATTCAGTGAGGGACTGGACAAATCGTTAGGGTGTGGAATGGGACAGGAAGAATGTCATTTTCATTTCAGTGCTAATGGAGTTTGCAGGATGCTCGCCTCTTCACCCTATGTGTTAACATTTTGGTCTGCCCCTGTGACGAAAGTCTGAGCTTGTCCTCTGCCAAATCTACTCCTCCCAACCCTTCCCCTCCGCATATGATCATCAGAGAGCTGATTGTTATTTTTTACTGTATTCTCCCTAATAGAAGCCCTCAGGTTTTTGTACCTCAAAGGCTCCTATATTTCTTCAAGATTCCCAAGAATATCACTACCAGATAGTAGTATTACAGCAAGGGCTTGGCATGCTTCCCAATAAATAACTCCTATTTCAGAGCTAGTAACCATTTACAGGAGTTTAAAATACAGATCTATGTTCTTCACATTTTCTGAACATTGCTGATCATGGTCAACATTAAAAAATGTACATACACACACAATCTAATTGTGAAAGGATCATCGGGGATTAGCCTCCTGTAAAGTTCATCTGGGTTCGGTTCTCTAGCAGTTGCTCTGAGATCTGTTCTCAATTAGTATGGGTGTAGGTGGCCTCCAAAGTAAACAGTTCCCACTATGAAACTGAATCTAAGAAACCCCTCTTGTCCCTTTTATCCAGGAAAGGATGCATGAAATGTAAATGCAAACCAAATGCAATAAAGATGGAGACTCCCCCACCAAGTAACTGGAGGCGCTGGGTGCTCAAACCCCTGTGAACAAGGAAGGCAGGAGGAGGCCTGTGAACATGTTGAAACAGCCAGCCAACAGAGGTGATGGCATCCATGCCCCTCAGTCTGTGAGTTCACCAGCTCAGCCAGGGCAAGGTGAGCCTGGATGGAGACCAAATTTCTGCCCTCACGAAGGAGGAGGAGGAGGAGGTGGTGGTGGTGATTCTATCTGGAGATTATGCTCCACCTCTGCCTAAGCAGATGAAAACATTTCCCAACTCAAGGTGAACTGGACAAACTGATCCTGAGGCAGAGATAGAGTCAAAGTATCATAGGAGGAATTTTTACTCTGTCAAAGGGGTTGAAAAACCAAGCTTTTGGGGCAGCTAGGTGGTGGAGTGGAGAGAGCACTGGCCCTGGAGTCAGGAGGACCTGAGTTCAAATCCGGCCTCAGATACTTGACACTAGCTGTGTGACCCTGGGCAAGTCACTTAACCCCAATTTCCTCACAAAAAAAAAAAAAGAAAAAAAGAAGTTTTTTCAGTACCTCAGTTTCTCAAGAGAGATTTATTCTTTGGCCAAGAGGAGGGATTGGTAACATAGGATAGTAAAGTCATAGCTTCACGGAATTGGAAAGGACCTTAAGGAGGATCCAATAAAATGTAAGCTCCTTGAAGACAGGAGATGTTGTGGGGGGTTTTTTTTGGGGGGGATTGTTTGTCTTTGTATACCCCCCAGGGCTTTGCACATGGTAAGGCCTGAAAAATAATGCTTGTTGTATTAGATTAGGTTTAGATCCTGGCCATGTCATCCTCCTATTCAATAAACTTCAGTGACTCCCTACTACTTCTAGGATCCAATAGAGACTCCTCTGTATCCAAAGAGCATTTAAAGCCTTTTGTGAACTGGCCCTTTCCTGTCTTTCCAGTCTTGTTACACATCACTCCCTTCTATGAACTTCCACCTTTCTTCTACATTCCTTTACCAAGGCTGTCTCCCATGCTGGGATGCTAGAATTCCTCAGCTCTTTTAAGACTCAGCTCAAAGACCACTTCTTTCAGCAGGCATTTCCTGATCCCCTTAACTTGTAGGGACTTCCTCTCTGAGGCTACTTTCCATCTACCTTGTCTCCATCTTCTTTGGACCAATTTAGGTACATTTTGTCTTCCCCACTTAGGATGTATGCTCCTTGAAGGTAGGACTGGTTTCTTTTCTTTCTTTTCCTTCTTTCTTTCTTTCCTTCTTTCTTTCTTTCTTTCTTTCTTTCTTTCTTTCTTTCTTTCTTTCTTTCTCTCTCTCTTTCTTTCTTTCTTCCTCCCTCCCTTCTTTCCTCCCTCCCTTCCTTCCTTCCTTCCTTCTTTCCCTCCTTCCTTCCTTCCTTCCTTCCCCCCCCTCTTGCTTTTTATTTGTATCTTCTGTCCTTGGCACAGCGCCTGGCACATAATAAATACTTAATAAATGCTTCAGGTTTGATTGATAAAATCCAATCTCCCTCATTTTTTTTTTTAGGCAATGGGGGTTAAGTGACTTGCCCAGAGTCACACAGCTAGTAAGTGTCAAGTGTCTGAGGCCGGATTTGAACTCAGGTACTCCTGAATCCAGGGCCGGTGCTTTAACCACTGCGCCATCTAGCTGCCCCCTCATTTTATGGTTGAAAAAAAAACTGGTACAGGGTTCAGGTGATTTGCCCAAGGTCACACAAATTGTAAGAAGCAGAACCTGGATGGAAAAATCTGGATTTCCTGGCTCAGCAATCAAGTTAAGTGATTTCAGTTCTGTTGGCTTAAATTCTCTTGTTAGTTTTTGCTAACTAGGAATTGAGCTTGTTTTCATGCTCATAGGGCAGACAGCTTTGAGACAATAGTTTACAGAATGAACTAAAATTCAAATTGCATGATCCCATGTTGTTGTTTTTGCCTCTATATGAGTGGGAATTGTTTTAATTATGTTGTATTTATTAAATCACATTTCTTATGACAAAATTATATATTTAGAAAAGGAAGGGATGGAAAAGATGGAGGTCTAGTGATTTGCCTCAAATCACACAGATTAAAAAAAAAATCAGAGACTAGATTTGAACCCAGGTGAACTGTCTTTTTCTATTTTTCTCATGCTGTCTTTTGCCCCCATGTTACACCAGGCATTTAAACACATGGTTTCTGCCTCTACAGAATGTATGCTTAAGAAACAATCATTGAAAGGGCAGCTATCTGGTTCAGTGGATAAAGTGCCCGCCCTGGATTCAGGAGGACCTGAGTTCAAATCCCAGCCTCAGATACTTGACACTTAATAGCTGTGTGACTCTGGACAAGTTACTTAACCCTCATTGCCCAGCAAAAAAAAAAAAAGAAAGAAAGAAAAAAGAAAAAAAAGAAACAAACAATTGTTGAGTTAACTTGACTGTGATTTTCAAGGATGAGACAGAAATGTGTATCTATCAAGAGGCATTTTGTTCCTTCCCCATTTTGACATAATTGCTTTTACTCTCTTTCCTCACTCATTCATAGAATTAAAAATGATTACCTATGGGCCTCTTTTTTTTTCCTCAGGGTTTTGGGAATGAAGCCCATCTCTACTTCCTGACTGCTGACTCCCATCTTATCTGAGGGCGTAGGTGTGGCTTTGGCATAGGCAGAACTATTTTTTTTTTTAAGTCTCTAGTTTAAAAAAAAAAAAGCCTCACAAAGGAAGTAATTTCAAATGCAACACTGGTAGGATCAGGCCAAGAAATTTTCCCTAGATGAGTGCTTGCCGAGAGGTGGGCGAGGATGATGGAGAGAGGCTTTCCTGCACATTTGCAGACAATCCTATTTCCTCTTTCTGCTGACCCTTGCATTTCCTCTAGGAAGCTTGCCCCAGTTTGTCCCACCCAACCCTGAGCTTTCCTTTGGTTTGTAATCCTCTCCTCTTGATCATGTCCTCAGTTTACACTATATTGTCCTGTAGTTGAGGTCTTGTTACTGTGGAGTGCATTCTCACCAAAGGTCTTCATTTAGAGTAATTTCCCCTTTGCCTGTATCCCCTCTGTAAGCTGCATGGAACCTCTTTCCTGTTTTTATGCCTCCTAGTAGATTTGTGCAAGAGCCAAAAGGAAGCTCATCAGTATACACTATCCTTCCCTTTCTCTCCTGTTCCTCCTTCCTTTCCACTGAATAATTTCGACTTCTTCAGTTTCTTTCTGTCCTTCCTTTTTTCAATGTCGACATTTGTATTTGATAGCAGATATTCATCCTACCCCAGCTTGTTGTGGTGGGTCAGGGAGTCCTGACATGAGATAGAATGGGGAGAATGAACATAGTTAGAAGCTCTCTGCATATTCAAACTTAGCCAGGTCTGAGGGTCTCTGTCCTTCATATTAAATTCTGCTTGGAGCCTTTGCTACATTTCTGCCTTTTCTATCTTCTGCGCTGCTTGCCTAAAATCCTGTAATATCTCTTGAAGTCTCTCAATCTTCCTTCCATGGTATATTGCCCCTTTAACTCAAAGCCACAGAAGGAAGGTTAGGGGTTAAAGCATTGTGTAGTAGAAGAGATTTGAATGATCTTCAAGTCAGAAGACCTGGGTTCTAGTTTTAGCCTCACTTCAAAATAAGAGAGGTAACAAACCTCACTGTAAAATCTGAATAAGAGCTGGTACTTGCCCCACTTGCAACATCTTGCAGAGTTATTGTGAGGAAAGCAAACCTTATAGTACTATAAGCTAGTAACATCTATGGTAGATTGGATCAGAAATCACCCTTGAATAAATGAATAAGCATTTATAATTTGCTCATTAAGGTGCTAAGTGATGGAGAATTCAAGTACAAAGGCAAGACAATATCTGCTGTCAAGGAGTTGACTCCTAATAGGGGAATGCAACACATGGAGGGAAATTGATGGAATGAAGGATGTTTTTGTCTGAGGAGTCACTGGGATGATGAGTAGAATAATAGGGGAGCTGATTGACACATCCTTTCCAGAAGCAATGGTAGTGATGATTTATCGATTATAGTTCCCACTAATCAAACTCTCTTGCTGAAATTAAAGGCTACAAGTGGTATTGTTAGCCTTTAGTCTTGCTATTTCTGGGCAAAATGCCAGTGCCTTTCATCTTTAAGAGTTTCCATTTTCTAGTTTCTTAATTATACCTTTTGAGAAATACATTTTCAAAATGGGAGACTAAAATTGGACACAATACTCTAAAAAAAGTCTAACTGATGCCAAACATCAAAATTACAACTCTGGTGAGGTGCCCAGAGTTTTACTCCAGGGTACCCAATTTTAGAGGGTACTGACTGCTTGGTGTGATCCAGTAGATCAGAAACAACTGAGAATAGTACCTAGTTAGTAAGAATAATTAGTCTGAATAGAAAGTTCCAGGAGCTCCCCCCCTACCAAGTGACTGTTCTTCCCAATGAGCTCCTCTCCACTGCATAAAAAAACACAAGGTGCTTCCTCAGCAAGAACTCTGAGTTGTCCTAACCTTGATTGTTTTCCCTAGGGTTCAAAAATGGCTAGTTATGTCTCTGTCAAATACAGTAGGAGAAACTCCCTGCTCTTGTACACTAAAAACATGATAATGCAACCTAATATGTTTTATTTTGATGGGTTTAGACCTGACATTTAATTGGTGTATGACACTTCCCTGAGTGCTGCCTGTGATTTGGTTGGTGTAGGACTCTTCTCCCAATGTAGATTAACAACAATTCTTCAGGTGGTAGGTAGTTACCAGGGTCAAATGACTTGTCCCTGGTCATACAGCCAATATATCTCCATGGCAGGGTTCAAATCCAGGTCTTTCTGATCCCAAGACTAGTCCTCTATCCTTTATACCACATTGCCTCTTAAAATCACAGGAGCATTTTAAATAACTTTGGTACTTTGGTGAATTTTTGTTTTCTATTTTCCTCGTTCCTAGTCAGTTTTCCCTCATCGCATTCCTACAGAATTTATTTTTTATCTTTACATTTACTCTATTATAGCAATCGTACTGAATTTCACCCTGTTTTTTATTGGACCATTTCTCTGTTTATATGATCATAGAACTTAGAACTGGAAGAGACCTTAGGGATCCTCTTGTTCAACTCCCTCATTTTAGAAAGGATGAAACTGGCCTAAGGAAAGAAAATGAGTTGCCTAAAGTCAAGATTTGACTCTAGTTCCTCTAAACCCAATGATCTTTTCATGATACTATACTGCCTACCAAGTTTTCTGTTAGTTGTATTTTTGTTTTTTCTAAGTTTGCTAAAACAATTCAGGTGGGAAACAAACGTAGTGATTGCCTCTAAATAAATATATAAATGAATGAATGAATGAATCCTATAATTCACAGATTATTCGCCTGTTTGAAACTAAGTAGAAGAGCCTAGACCATTTGGATTTCCAACCAAGGTAGAATGCCAAATCAGGAAAAGATGTCAGCAAGGAGTTTTTTGGGGGGTCTTGTTTGTTTGTTTGTTTATTTTTTGCTGATACAGAAGGCTGAGTTGCTGATCCCTTGTTTTCTTCACTTGCTCTCATCCCAACCCTAATCCCTCCAAACTAGGTCACCATCAATAGCTACAGTAGTCTGTATCACAGCCTGTTAATTATTTCTATGATGAAACAGTTGTGTGTGTGTATATGTTGTGTGTGTGTGTGTGTGTGTGTGTGTGTGTGTGTGTGTGTGCTCTGTTTCACCCTGGTCTGAGTCTCATTTTATCTACAGTAAAATTTGTCATAATACCACCACTCAGAGTGAAATATGAAAAGACAAATCCTTTCTCTGGTCTTGATCATCCCAAGACTTCCAGCCATAGCCGTATCTCTCCACTCTTGGCAATCCAGGACAAATTTTGATTGTACACTCTTTTAACATGAAGCTGAGGAAAGTCCAAGGATTATTTATAGTTGAATTGCCATCCCGCGTCATGCTCAGTGTTCTTCTGCCTTTATGGCATTGCTAGTCCCAATCTCTCCTACTTGGAATCCCTTTACTCCTCCCCAGTCCAAATCCAACACATCTGGTTCATAGTGATTTGACTATTCCTTCTACACCTCAGTGGGAAATTACCAATTATATACTGTTCTTATCTCACTCTTGCATTGTTATTTAACTTTTTATGTGTTTATTTTTCCCCAGTTTCCTTGTTGTTATTTGTCGTTTTCAGTTGTGTCTTTGTGACTCCATTTGGGGTTTTCTTTGCAAAGCCATTTCCTTCTCCAGCCCATTGACGGATGAGGAAACTGGGGCAAACAGGCTTAAGGGACTTGCTCAGGGTCACATAGCTAGTGAGTGTCAAAGGCCAGATCTGAGCTCAGATGAATCTTCCTGACTCCAGGCCAGGCATGCTATCCACTGTGCTACCTAGTTGCAACAACAGCAACAGTAAACAACAACAGACTTATTCCAATCAGGAAGAGGCTGGATGTGGCTACTACATTCAGGAGTTTCCTCTCTCTGTTTTCAAGGCTCCCTGTTTATATAAAAGGCAGTACAAAAATGGTTGTAGTAGAAAAGCTACTTATAATTCATAGCTGTTGTGACAAAAGTGCTTGATCAATTGGAACAAAGTATATAAATGAAAGCTTCCATTGCAATTATTTAAATTTCTTAATGCTACTTTTAAACTAAGTCCTTTACCTTCAAATATTTTGACAATCTGTACTTTTGCTGAGAGTTTATTTCTTAAAAGGGCCACATCTTTGTCCCCGTGCTGAACAATTAAAAACATGATTTGAACACTGCACAATTTTTAAATATGCTAACATACTCACCCACTCAGCACAAAGTTACTATAAGAACATAAAGACACAAACACATATAGCACTCTAACTAATATAACTGAGATGCTAGGCTGGAGGAATAAGGATAATACCTATCTTATAATTTATTCCATATTTCACATTCATTTATCTTATTTCATCAGTGAGATTTTAAGTATCTGTTGGCAGACATTGTCATGCTCTTTAAAAAAAATAACAACCCACAGTTTTTCTATGTTTTTTTTGTCTCTATGACTTTTAGAATGACATATTGTTTGGCTTTTGTAAGCTAAGACCATAACATATATTTCTTTATAACCCAAAGAGCAAGTTAGATGATGACACAGCTAGGTGGATCTGAACCTGGTTGAAACAAAACAAAGCTAGACCCCCAAAGTCTGGTTAATGGATTATATGCCAATAGGTTCTACTGTTCAGCTCAGTTTTGGTAAATGTTGTTTAACCAGTGATTTGAATGAAGTAAAGATGGCCTACATATCAAATTTACAATTGACATAAAAATTGGATGGATACTTAATACACTAGATGACAGAATTGGTTACCCAAATGATTTATGGAATTATGTACTGAATCCTACAAGATAAAATTGAACAGGCACAGATTGATGAACTTAAGTTTAAGTTCAAAATAGCCAACTAAACAAAGATATGGGGCAGCTGGGTGGCTCAGAGGACTGAGTACCAGACCTGGAGTCAGGAAGACTTATTTTTGTCAGTTCAAATCTGGCCTCACACACTTATTAGCTGTGTGACCCTGGGCAAATCAACAACAACAAATACATGGAAAACCTATCTTGACAGAAGTTTATGTGTAAACAACAACAACAACAAAACCCAACTCCTGTACTCTTTGGCTGCCAGCAAAGTCAATATGAATCAACAATGTGTTATAGCAGCCAAAAGTTAATTTGAATTTAAGGTCCCTATGGAATTACTCCATAAAAATCAGCTAATAAGTTCCATGGAAATATGATGTGAGGTTCCAAAGGGTAATGGATTCTAAAGGAATGTTGTTATAAATGGATCATAAGATGAGATACATTACAATCAGGAGTTTTCTTGTGAAGTTTAATTATAGCATATTAGTAATGATCATAAAGCAGAGTATGCCTATGTAGTATGCAAAAAGTGAGAGATAATAGTTTCCTTGTACATTTACCTTGCGAGCCCATAGCTGGAATGCTGTGTTTGGTTCTAGGTGCCACATTTTAGGAGGGAGGTTTATAACCTAGAATGTGTTTAAAGGAGGGTGATAAGAGGGGACATTAAACCATGTCATATAGGTTGAGATGAAGGCATTGAAGGTGTTTAGCCTAGAGGAAAGAGGACAGCCATGACATGATTTCTATCTTCAAATATATGATGGATCGTCATGAGCAAAAAAGTTTGAATTCATTCTTCTTGGTTCCAAAGAGAAGAACGAGTATTAATATGTGGATATTATAGGAAGATATATTTTTAGCTCAATAAAAATTATTTTCTAACAATTAGAGTTGTCAAAAAATGGGGCTGCCTTGACAGATGAACTTTTGTCACTGGAGACAGATGAGCAGAGCAAGTCAAATTAACAAGCTCCCTTCTTCCCCCCCCCACCCTTTTCTTTTCTTTTTTTGCAATTGGGACTATGACTTGCCCAGGGTCACACAGCTATTAAGTGACTGAGGCCAGATTTGAACTCTAGTTCTCTTGACTCCAGGACCAGTGTTCTATCCACTAGCTGCCCCTGAATTAACAAGTTTTTATCAAATACTTTTTATATAACTGTGTTAAGCACAAATACAGATACAAGTGAAAAGACAGTCCCTACCTTCAAGGAGCTTACACTCTAGTGAGCAAAGATAAGATACAAGAAGAAGCCTGGGGCAGAAGGTACTAGGACAGGGCATGGTGAAGAAAAAATATGGAGTCAAAATCAGAGCCTGGAAAGGAATGAAAAAGTGAACATTATGAGCCTGGGCCCTTCTTTAAGATAGAGCTTCCAGGGGGCAGCTAGGTGGCTCAGTAGATAGAGCACTGGCCCTGGATTCAGGAGTACCTGAGTTCAAATCCGGCCTCAGACACTTGACACTTACTAGCTGTGTGATCCTGGGCAAGTCACTTAACCCTCATTGCCCCACTTAAAAAAAAAAAAGATAGAGCTTCCAGGAAGAACTGATCAGTCACTGGAATGGCCTGCACAGGAAGAGAGATCTTCTAATGTGAGAAGACTGCTGGGGCATGGTGAGATGGCAATTGTTTGAAACTGTAGAGAAGATTCATATTTCACATAGGGGGTTTAGATGGCCCCTAATTCTGATTCATAAGGCCCAGTATTTGACTCAATGTATATCAAACTACTTTATAGTGATCTTTGGAAGTGGAATTTATTGCATATAGATACAATTTACCAAACTGTGGCAGAAAGTAAGAAAATTAAAATACAGAGTCTTGTCATTCTAGTGCAAGGCAGGGGGAAGGGGGGGTCAAGTAGCCAAGAGCTTGGGACCTTGTAGGGCAGAAATGAAGGGGTGAAAAGTATGTATTGGAGACTATGAGGGGAAAATGTCTGTGATTTGGTGGGAGTATGTAGGAGCATTAGGAAGTAGCTGTAACACAGAGGCAGGTCCCTTGGAGGTTGAATGACTAACTTCCAAGTAGTGAATACTGTAGCTTGGAAGAAGGAATAGTGTGTTGGAGAGTGAGAGAGTTGTTAAAGAGTGAGTTCCATCTAAGGGTGTTTTTTTTTTTAAAGGTTAAAGGGGGCACTCCCCTTTAGCAAGTAGACATTCTAAACAGTGTATACAATGGGGAAAAGGAAAACAGGAAAATGTCCATTTAAGACTTTGGAAGTCTTTTCTCAGATGATTTTTGGGATGTCCTCTGGATGTAGTTGTGGAATGAAAGTCTTTCAGGTGTGGATGCTGATGATTAACTAACAAGCCTCAGCTGTACAGTTCCAGGTATGATTGTAAAGTCTCTCAGGTGTTTCAAATACTGGTAATCAGATGGAAAGTTTCCTACAAAATTGATCTTACAACTTTAAATAGCTTTGTCAATAACCAAATCAAACAATGAGACTTCTCAAAAACATGTCTAAGGAAATTCAGAATCTTTTAGACATTTTACAATTATTATCCAGTTGTTACACATGAAGCATATAATCAAAACAAAAATTGAAACATTCTCTAAAACTTAATATTACTACACTCCCCCCTGTGGAGAATAAATTGAGAAGACAATTGTGATAATTTAGAAAATAATTTTTATCTTTGTTTCATCACTTTTTGCATCATCTGCCTAATTATCCTCATGCCATTATGAGAAATTAAATGATCTAATATAACTGGCAGCAGATGTCAAGGCCAAATACAACATTGTATTTATCATGACACCTGAGATAATTATGGGGGTTACCATAAAAGAACAAAGAAATGGGGGCAGCTAGATAGTGCAGTGGATAAAGCACTGGCCCTGGATTCAGAAGGACCTGGGCTCAAATGTGGCCTCAGATACTTAACACTCACTAGCTGTGTGACCCTGGGCAAGTCACTTAACCCCAATTGCCTCACCAAAAAAATCCAAAACCAAAAACAACAACAACAACAAAACAATGAAAAGAACAGAGAAATAAGAGAAATGAACATTAACAAACTTCATGGCTCAATAGACAGCCAATGCAGTATGTTGAGGGGAAACTGAGTCAGGCTTAATAAGATGCATAGGATTGAGATATCCATGACATCAGGCATATAAGAAGGTGAATCCAAGTCAGGCATAGAATGAGATGGCATAGCCAGGCTGTCTGGTACTATGAGGGGGGAAAATTAAACTAAGAGAATCCAACCTCAACTCTTGCCAATAGTCATTCTCTTGGCCTTTCCTAAGGGTGTTTTTTAATGGTTGTATATGGAATTCATGAGTATAGTCTAGGACAAGTAGAAAACTTGGTAATCCTGTGGGGCTGAATAGGAAATGACTGAATAGGGAGTGTACGTTGGGGAATAGGGTAGGACTGTAAGCTGGTTGTTAGTTTCCTGCCCCCAGCCTTCCTCCTTCCCTCATCCCCAACACACACACACACACACACACACACACACACACGTGTGTGTATGTATACATATATATCAGATTATAAAAATGATGAAAAAGCTGATGATGTATCTCATTCTAGAGCAAATATCCCCGAAGAAGAAATAAAGGTCCAATAAAGACTACAATATTCATAGCATCACTCCTTGTAGTAGCAAAGCATCAAAACCAAGTGAGTGGGTGCCTATCAGTAGGGAAAAGACCCCCCCCCAAAAAAACCCAACCCAGAGCATATGAGTATACTGGAATATTAATGTGCAACAAAAATTATGTGTGACACATAATAGTGCACTCCAGTGCAGTTGGAGTCAAGAGGAATTGAGTTAAAATCCCACCTCAGACACTCCCTATGTGACCCTGGATAAGTCACTTGACCTCTGAACCTCAGTTTCCTCATCTGTTAAAATGAGGCCATTAGACTCAGAGGCATCCCAAGTCTCTTCTAGCTCTAAATCTCTGATCCTTAAAAATGAATATGAACTTATGTAGGGAGAAATATGCCAGGTCAAGAGATCTTGATTACACAATTACAACAATGTAAGCTGAAAGATTACTTAGAGGAAGTTGAACTCCGAATAGAAGAAAAAATCAGTGACGGTCCTAGAGAAGAGATATTGAAACATACCTTCTCCTCCCTCATGGCAGAGAAGTAAGAACCTAATAGGACAGAATATTATATATGCTATATAGGCACACACATAGATATACATATATACACACATATATAGTATATGTGTGTATGTGTATTCAAACAGCTGCTGTATTAGATGTTGCTTTTGCTCATCACAAGGTGGTGGTGAGTGAGAAATGAATGTGATGTGAAAGACAAAAGACATCAAATTTATCAAAGGCTATAAGATTTTATATATATATATATTACAGTATATTTTGAGGGGGGATGCAAAAAGGTAACCTAGGAGCTTGGTGGGTCATGAAAAAGTATTAGAAGGAGACATGCTGGCTCTCAAGTAATAGGATTCTAATCTATATTGTCCAGATAGCTTCATAGCCATTTGGATTGTTTAGGAGTACTTTACATGTCTGGATATCTCATTTGCATATAGAATTTGCAGCTGGAATATGAGCCAGATTTTTTTTTTCCCAGTGATTTCACATATGGTCTTTAAAAATAAAAAAGACATGCTGTCTCAGATGTAGATTTATACTCATCTCTGCAGATCTTTCACGAGATAAATAACCCTGTGCTCTGCATAGTTTAGATATCTCTATATTGCACAATTAGTACCATTTCCCACGTTATTCCATTACGGTTGTCATCATACAATTTAGTAAATTATATCAGAATGTAATAAAGCAGCACTGCATAATGCTGGAGGATTAGCTGTAAGGAACCTTTGTGTCTATTTAATCCAACCCATTCATTTTCTAGATGAGAAAATTGAAGCCCTAATGATACTACATAAAGCAAATACCTGAAATAGTCTTTGAACTCAGGTCTTCCTGACTCCATCATCTGGAATTCCGTCCACTATCCCCCTAGTTCCCTCTTATAGGAAGTGATGAGTTTGTAGTCAGGAGCACTGGGTTCAAATCCCTCTTCTGTCACTTCTTGTGTGACCTTGGGCAAGTCACTTAACATCTACATGCTTCAGGAAACTCTTTATGATTTCTCTATTAAGTCACAGATGGATTGTGATTTGTGTTGGTGGAGGGAGTTCTTTACATTGAGGAAACCTCAGATTCTTCCTGATTTTACATATGTAAAATATGTCATCAGAGAAAGGAGTAAAAAAGATGTCCTGCTTGTATGGCAAAAATGAGGTTCTAATTATTCTTTGAAATTATCAAATTGCACAATATATCAATTAGGATTAAGCCAGGAGAGGCAGGTAGGATCAATCAACAAATGTTTATTAGACACCTACTAAGAGAAGGTAATATGCTAGTCACTGGGGAAACAACAACAACAAATTGAAGTAATTCCAGCCTTCAAAGAGCTTATATTTTATTGGGAATGTAGAAGCATTTTGTTATTGTTGTTGTCATTTCCTCATTAAGCTGTAAAGGAGAATTGGAAGCAGCCTTTTCTGCTAAAACATGCAGCAATAGAAATAAATTCAAAGTCTCACATACAAAAAGATAAAGAACCACCTGGAAAGCTCTTTAATTTTATGACTTTATGAAGACAACAAAGAAGAAAATAAAATTAAAGCTCTTTTTACAGAGAAACTGTCAGTCTTTCCAATCTTGAAAGCCAATGATCTGAGATATCAATTTGACTTCCTAAAACATGTCACAGGGTGTAGAGAACTGGAGTAATCTGAGATTCTCCATGGTATTTCATGGTATTTCAGAATTCCCGGTCTTTCTAGGTGAACTTCAAATTATCTTTCCTTCTAACCCCTTTTCCAGTTCATTTAAGAATTTTCTGAAAGTTACAATTCCATTGCTAAGATTACCCAGCCTGGCTTTCAGCTCCAGTCTGCTCTGGGTGAACAAAGACACTGGCAACTTATTCTAGGCACAAATTTCAAAGTCTAAATATGATCCGATGAGGAAGGTTTTTGTAAAATATTAAAGAAGCAGTGAAAAAAAATGCCATAAGAAATGAAGACTAAAAATTGAAGTAGAAAGAGCATTGGACTAGAAATCCAGAAATCCTGGTTCTTAGCCCAGTTCTGTTACATTTAATATGTTAACTTCTTTGGCCTCAGTTTCCTCATTTTTAAAATGGGGAAACTGCCCTAGAAGATCTTAAAGGCCCTCTTTAAAAATACTAAGCTATCTGGATTGATTTACTACATCTACTTTGCATGTCAGGATATTACATTTGAATCTAGGTTTTGTAGCTGGAATATGAGTTACAGCCAGGTCCCTATTAGTGGCAAATAATGCATACCATAAAGTGGTAGCATGCATTTGAATTCACACTCTTAAAGTTATAATTATATGACATGTGATGATTGGTACCAGTGCAATGGAATTATAAAATATAAATTCAAATAAGGCAACCTACTTTATAGGATTTATTATTTGTATTAATTGGGGCCTAGCTGTATAAATTCTATACAGTTGAAAACTTTAGTGATATTAAAACTAGTTATTCTATAAGAAAGTAAAGCTATACTTAATGTAGCTCTGTGGCAAATGCCCCACTGCCCCTCTCACTGATATTAGGCCCCCAGAACATGACTACTATATTTTCTCAGGGCCCCAGGCTTAGCCCTGTAGGGTCTGTGGTGTGTTTTCTAAAGCTATAGCTCATGAGCTCCCATTAGTGTGCTTCTCTTAAGTCAGCCAGACTAAATTAGTTTTCAGAAAAAGGTATTTAAGTACAGTTGGTACAAAATATTCCCTCCAAAGACATGCTTTCCCACAAAGTCAAGTGTGGGCTCAAGTTTAGCAAAGGGATAACAACAACAACTGCTACTACTACTACTACTACAACTACTACTACTACTACAACAACTACTACTACAACTACTACTACAACTACTACAACAACTACTACTACAACTACTACTACTACTACTACTACAACAACTACTACTACAACTACTACTACTACTACTACAACTACTACTACTACTACTACTACTACTACTACTACTATTTATATAGAGTAATACTGCTCCTGGAAGTTCTTTTACTCAGGCCCTCAAGATGTTCTCCGTAGGTATGATGTCCATTTTAAAATACTAGGCTCTCTGTGGAGCCTTAATTCTGTGTCTAATCTGTCTATGGCTTCCAATGAAGGCACTACCATTAGCTGTTTCAGGGACACTGATACTATGAGTGGGAAGATGGGAGGTCCAAACTTCTCCAGCCTTTTAAAAGCTCATTAAGTTTTCCATTACCCAAAGTGGGGGAAGAGATTGAGGCACTCTCCTCCTACCTGAAGCAATTCCTTCTCAGAGGTTTAGTTGGAATGCTCTCTGTTGTCGGGATCCAAAATCTCCAGGATGCCAAACTAAGTCATTTATAAAGTCTTCAAAGGGAATGATTAAGCCTCAGCCAATGGAAACAAATTTCCTGTCCTAACTAGTGAACCATTTGGGATACAAGGAAGACTACAGGCCTGGATCACACTTAGTTTTGGGGCGGCTAGGTGGCGCAGTGAATAAAGCACCGGCCCTGGATTCAGGAGGACCTGAGTTCAAATCTGGCCTCAGACACTTGACACTCCTGTGTGACCCTGGGGAAGTCACTTAACCCCCATTGCCCCAGAAAAAAAAAAGTGTTTTTTATGTGACAAAGGTAATTAATTACTTTTTAAAAACGAGGCAGGTTAATGAGTTACTCCTACATTAAGATCACTGGGAATTTCACCTAGGTTACTTTTCTTCCCTCCATAAACTCATTACTATTATTTGTAGGTCTTCTCATTCTTTGGCCCTGAGACCTAGGCTTGACACCTTTTCTCACCAAATCAAATAACACAACACACACACACACACACACACACACACACACACGACAACCCTCATTTGAGAAGATTTTTGGATATTCTTTCTTTTCTTTAGGAGTAAGGAAGCAGTGGTAGCCTATAGCTAGTTATTGCCAACATCTTTTCCATCCTAAAGCTAGTGGTATTCGATTCTTTTCAGTAATATCTGTAGGACCAAGAGGAGGGACAGCAATTGGAGATCTAGGAATACTCTCTCAGAGCCATGCTGAAATATTGGCTTAGACTGTTCTCATCTGCCATGCTTAGATGGATAAATCAGGGTATTCGAGAAAAGCCACATCAAGATCCATGCTTTATTACTAATGAACAGGTTTACAATTTTAATTTTAGTGTTTTAAGTTATGCTAAGATAGCATGACACAGAAGGTAGAATTTTGGAGTTGGAGTCAGGAAGACCTGAATTAAAATCCTGCCTGAAATACTTATTAGTATGTGACCTTGGGCAAATCACTTGCCTTTTTTTTAAAGCTCACTTTCTTCATCTATAAAATGGGGATATATTTACACTTACCTCATAGGGCTTTTGTGAGGATCAAATGAAAGACTTTAAATAAAATTTTTTGCAAGCCTTGAAGGAGTATATGTCAGCTCTTTGTCCCTCTTTCTCTCCTTTTCATCTTCTATTTCTAGAGGACTAGTAATTCCTAAAATAATTCAAATATTGATGGGTTCCAATACATCCCACACCCTGAATAAGCCCACTCTGCCAAGGCTCAACAATTAAGAAATGGTTATTTGAGAGAGCCACTGAGGTATATATATGCTCCTAAAGATCAGAGCCACTGAGGTATATACAACTAAAGATCGGACAGTGTGGTCACTGTAGAGCTTAGACTCAAAGCTAGAGAAGGTCTGAGCCTAGAGATAGGTCAGAATTTGGGATGGGTCGAGGCAAGGCTAGGTTCCTCATTGAGTCAGAGTGGCTGGTGGATGTTGGAAATAATAGACGGATGTGTGGTCAGTGGGAGAGGTCAGGACCAGAGTCGATGGAGTGATCCTGAGTTAAATGCCCTGTTGAGGTCAGAAGAAATAGCTAGGAGCTGTCCAAGGACAATGAGTTGTGTTTCCTGAAGGAAGCAGTCTGTCCTGACTTCAACTCTAAACATACTTGGATTAAAGAAGTGAGACCTAGGCAGGTCCTTGGGGATCATTATCTAGCTAAACATGATCTAGTCTTCATTTTCTTTTTTCAAACAGATGAGAGAACCGAGGCCTAGAGAGATGACTTGCCTAGGGTCGTATAGATGCAAGTGGCAGAGTCAGGATTTAAATCCGGGGCTTTTGACTCTACATCCAAATGCTCTTTCCACTACAACACATTGTCTTCCAATGGAGGAGTCATTCTCTTCTTTGAGCCAAGAGTCCTGTAAATTGGGCTCTGAATTAAATAGACTGTGGGGGCTTAGAAGAAAGAGATCCACTTTGTTCCACTCCTTTCCATAATACTTAAATTCACATCTTAAGCCCAAGGAGTGTGTTTAGTAGATAAACTCTATAATTAAATGACTACAGCTCTAAATTAGCATAAGAGTGTTCTTTCATCAGAATTATCCAAGGTGGTTATAACAACTTAGTCTTTTAAAAAAGAACTTCTTGGGGGCGGCTAGGTGGCGAAGTGGATAAGCACCGGCCCTGGATTCAGGAGTACCTGAGTTCAAATCCGGCCTCAGACACTTGACAATTACTTAGCTGTGTGACCCTGGGCAAGTCACTTAACCCCCATTGCCCCGCCAAAAAAAAAAAAAAAAGAACTTCTTGCTTTTACAGTTTATCTAGGGCTGGATATCTATGGATCTGTTGAAGACTTAGATGATTTTTTTGATCTTACAATGCAGAGAGATCAATATAACTATACTAGACAATAGGAAAAGAACAAACAAACAAAAGATATCAGGATCACAGATTCAGAGCTAGAAGGGACCTTAGAGAACATCTTGTCCCACCCCCTCATTTTTCAGAGAGGAAACAAGCACTAAGAGGTGATTTGCCCAAGGTCAGAAAGGTAGGAAGTGTCAGAGGTGGCATATGAACACAACGCTTCCTCTAGCTCTCTGGTGGTGCTAAACTCAAAACTAGACAGATTCCTGCAGGCTGCATATAGACTCAGGAAAAACACAAATTACCGTTGTCTATTTGTTACTGTATTTTAAATTTATTTTGCTAAACATTTCCCAGTTATATTTTAATCTGGTTTGGTGGAGTTTGACACCTCCATGTTAAACCTCAATTGGGAATCAGAGGATTTGGGTGTGAATCTGACTGTGTCAATTATGTGTGACGTATTGTGTGTGTGTGTGATGTGTGTGATGTGTGTGTGTGTGTGTGTGATGTTGAACAAGGCCTCAGTTTCCTCATCTGGAAGTGACCTCTAAGGTCCCTCTAGTTCGAAATCTAGAATCCTATGAATAAAGGCATCTTTATCATATTAGTACTTTTTGCAAACCTTGAAGGAGTGTATGTCAGCTATTTGCCCCACCCCCTTCTCTCTTTCTTTCCTTTTTTAGCAAGTGTAAATACAAAAAGGTTCCCTTCCTTGAATAGACAACAAAACACCTTATATTTCTACAGGAATGGTAATTCATAAAGTAATTTAAATATTGATGAGTTCTAATATATCCCACACCCTGAATAAATCCACTTTGCCAAGGCTCAACAACTAAGAAATAGTTATTTGAGAGAGCTACTGAGGTGTATATATATATATATATATACTCCTAAAGATCAGGTAGTGTGGGGCAGCTAGGTGGCGCAGTGGATAAAACACTGGCCCTGGATTCAGGAGGACCCCGAGTTCAAATCTAGCCTCAGACACTTGACACTTACTAGCTATGCGACCTTGGGCAAATCACTTAACCCTAATTGCCCCGCAAAAAAAAGAAAAAAGAAAAAAAAAAGATCAGCTAGTGTGATCACTGCAGAACTTAGACTCAAAGCCAGAGAAGGTCTGAGCCTAGAGATAGGTCAGAATTTGGGATGGGTCCAGTCAAGGCTAAGTTCCTGATTGAGTAAGTGTGGCTGGTGAGTGTTGGAAATACTAGATGGATGTGTGGTCAGTAGGAAGCAGGCACTTAAGAACATAAATGGTTGCTAGTATATTACTATATATTTTACTAGATCATGTATGATATGTTACTTGTTGACATATATATTTCCATAGTATATATCATGATAATGAGGATATCTTTTGAGCTTACTTTTTACTTTTGGGTCAGTAAGAAAAAAATCTTCAACTTTGAAATCAGCACTGTGAAAATTCTCAGTATGGAAAGTCCTTTTCACCGATGCAGAAAGGCAACTCTTTCCCTTATCATTCTCATTGGAACTTTTAATTTTTAAAAACTTGTCCCTAGCTTAAACAGGTTTCTAGGTTGCCAGTATTGGATGAACAGAATAAAGATGTGGTTTTTGTTTTTTCTAGGGACAAGTTGAAGATTTTTTATAAAGGAGTGAGGGAAATGATAGAGAAAATCCTGAACAAAAGGCTTAGAAATATTCACAGAAATATGGAGAAGAGCTAAAGAGGAATAAACTCGGCATGTTTCAAGGTTGGAGTGGGTGTGATTTCAAAATGGAGTGGGGGTTACCAAATGTAGACATTGTCTGCTTTATGATTCTAGAGGGTTGAGGAATGAAGAATAAATGGATCCCTGAAATGAAAATCAACTGAACAAGCAGGATAGCTGGAACGGTGCTGATTAGAGAAACAGAACAAGACTAATGTTCAAGGAAGGAGTGGGAAGAGACTAAGATCAACCCTTACTGCCAATAGCATGGTGGAAAGGATGCAATGTGATTATGATGGCTCATCTTTGAAACAGTATGGTGACCATACTTGTCTCTTGGTTAGTTTCTAGCTCAGTTATTTTCCACATTAGTCTCAGGAGTGCCTCAGAAAAACCTGCCAACCAAGTGTAAGATTTTCTGTGGGGGTAGAAAATGGATTGACCGCTGTTATTCTAAGCCGAGGCGAGCGTTCCCTGAGCTCAAGAAATAAAGGCCTCATTCATTACTCAGTTTCTGGTGACAGCTCAGGGAGTTACCAGCTTTCATTTGGAGAGCCCCACGAAATCTGCAGTATTCCCACAAGGTAGTAAAAGACCAAAGTCAGCCTTAGAAAAATAAAAACAAACCTTTAGCAATCCCCTGGAACAAATCAGCTGGAGTCCTAAATCTTACAGGAAAATGGAGGGCAACAGAGATGGGGCAGATGTGTTACCCACCCTGGAAAATATGGACATCGGAAGAATTTCCTATTCTAAACATCGTGCAGTTAAAAATACTGTCCCGTGAGACTTTCTTGAACATACAGGCGCATCACCGCTATTTATAGCAGCCAATGCAAAAATTACAAAGATTTTTATTCCAACAAAGGAAATGTATATGAATGTGGGGAGCTATTAAATGGCAAGGAAACCATCATCCTTAAAAATCATCCAATAAGAACCAAAAAAAAGTTGGAATATGTACTATTTTCAAAGCTATGTGGTGTTGTAACATTTTAGTATATTAAGCAGGATAATAAAGTGAAGGGATTAGAAGATCAGCTTTAATGAAGTTAAGAATGGCTTATAATTAATAATCATTTACCTGTAAATGGGTGATTCTAATTACTCAGAAGGTAGAGTGGTGAAGTGGAATGTTAGAGTCAAAGTTCATGTCGAAGGACATGAGTTCAAATCCTTGCTCTGCCACTTATTTCCAGTGTGTTGTTGAGTCATTTCAGTTATGTCTGACCCTCTGTGACCACTTTTGGAGTTTTCTTGGCAAAGAAACTGGAGTGGTTTGCCATTTCCTTCTCCAGTATAGTCTTGGACAAGTCATTTATTCTAGCTATGCCTTAATTTCTCATTTGTAAAATGTAAGATGATTTTCCCAACTTAAATTTACGATGACAATCCTTTGAGAAAAAAAAATCTCTTAAGTGGCTTAACCAGAACCAAAACAAACTTATTTATACTATTAATTTGTCCAGTAAACCCAGTCTCACAGCATTTCAATCTACCCTGTGCCTATATTAACACACATTCCAAATGAGTGGAATGCAAATTCCATAGAGGCAATGTGGCATAGAGTATACTGAACTGGCTCTCAGAGCCCTCACCAAAAGTGTCAAGGGGAACCAGATTAAAATGTAATTGGGAAATATTTAACAAAATTAAAAAAAATAAAATAGAATATGTATAATGTTATTATGTGGTTTTCTATGTCAATATGCTCCATATAGGGATCCTGATGTCTAATTTAGTGGTCCCATTTCTATTTGTTCTTGCTCTCTACACAACTCTCCCAGACTGTAAATTAGAGAAAGTGACAGCCAGCATTGGGAGAGGGAGTTTCTTCACCTTGTACTTCCCTACACTACTAGTCACAGGTCTGGTTTCCAATTCCCCAATCTACAGTACCAGTATAGCTTTTCTTTTTTAAAACTGTTGAGAACTGATGCTTACTAGAAAGCTAAATAGCCAAATGGAAGTTTGTCACTCTTTTTGGTCAACAGCCTCCAAGGCTATTGATGGTTAATCTTTTTATGGAAATATAGGCCTCCAGTGTCTGACAAGCCAATCAAGAAGACCCAAAAGGAAGAAATACTATAGTGGAATGAACAATGAATCAAAAAATCTGGATAATATCACTTATTAGTTGAGGAGGCACATTGATGAAGTAGAGTTACAGTAAAAAACAACAATAAGAACATGAGATAATATCCCATTTGGGCCTTTTATTATCTGTGTGATCTTGGGCAAATTAATTGTCTTTCTACACCTCAGTTTCCTCATGTGTAAAATAAAAATAATGATATTTGTTCTATCTACCCAACAAGGCTATTGTGAGGACACCATAAAGAAATTAGTAACTTAAAAAATGCACTGTGAATTATTATTTGGAGAAGGAAATGGTAAACCACTCTAAGATCTTTGCCAAGAAGACCCCAAATGAGGTCATGAAGAGTCGGACCTGACTAAAACAAATAAACAATGACAGAATTATTATCATCATTATTATTCTAATACAGTAGATTATGAACTGTCTAAATAATAAACATTATGATTGACAGCTTTACTTCACTGTTTCTGAATAGTTGAATTTAAAAAATTAATTTACTTGGTCTTGCTGCAAAAATCCATTTTACATATTCAGAAGTTCATGTTCACTTTCATAGGAATTGGTCTGACTCTGCCTTCCTGAGAAACTGGATTTTGTCAATTCTAGGACATCACAACAAAACGTGACAAAAATAAATTAATCTTCTGAAGGTTTGGTTAAAGAACATGCTGCCCTTCCTCTTGGATCATAAGATATTCAATGAATGAAATATCCTTTGAATTAATTTTGAGTAATGGGTTGGGTTATGGGGATCCTAAACACACTCTCTGGTTCAGTCCCTTTTAGGAATAATGGTGGCCTTTTGTGAAACTGTTGGCTGGAATTGGATTTGCACTTTGGAATTACAGAAGAGTCTTCTCGGTGAAACTTATTATTAAATTATATGGTGATTAAACTAAGGACATAAGCCTTATTGGCTTCACGTTAAAAAACCAATCATTCTTAGAGTATAGTCCACAGACCACCCCATGGTGGTCCTTGAAGGTCTCCAGAGATCCACCAATTGATTCAAGTCACAAAATTATATCTTTTTGTTTTTTCAATTGCAAATTTGAACCTCCCCTTAAAAGCTCCCAAATATCCTGAATATTCAAAACACATAATTGTAATAAAAGTTTGTTTGACCAGTTAAATGCAAGATGGGTATATGTGTATGTGATTATGACAAGCAGAAATAGATAAGGGTCTTTGTCCCATTAAAGTAGTCTAGATACCAGCTTTCTGAATGGCCCAAATAAGGGATAGAGATTGGGTCTGTGATTTCATTGATAAACAGGAACTTCTGGAAAAGAAAACTCCTTGTACCATTGCAGATCAATGCCTTCTCTGTAATCTATAGTCTTAAGAGGGTTACCTAGAGTGGGGCTTCTTAAACTTTTTCCACTCACAACCCCTTTTCACCCGAGAAATTTTTATGTGACCCTGGATATATAGGTATGTAAAATAGGTATACATAACCTTTTACTGTTGCCAATTTTTTTGCAACCCTCACATTCAGTTATGAGACCCCATGTGGGGTCATGACCCACAGTTTAAGAAGCTGGGACCTAGAGCACTGAGAAGTTTGGTAACTTTCTTAGGGTCACACAGCCAAGTCCTGCATCTGAGGATGCAGGCTGAGGTTAGCCCTATTGACTTAGGTCATACTTCTTCCTTTCTGGCTATGAGGCTAGCCCTATTGACTATGCCATATTTCTTCTTTCCTGGTTATAAGGCTAGTCCTATTGACTATAGCATGCTTCTACCTAAAGGAAACTGTCAGTATCTCTTTTCTTGTACCCAAGTGGTAAGAAAAAGACAATTCTGTGAAGGCTGGTATAAAGAATTACCTTCTCTTCCTGAGCCCTTACTGACTTTCCTTGGACCTCCCAATCAATGAGTCCTTTACCTTCTATCATCATTTACAAAAACTAGTGCTTGGGGGCGGCTAGGTGGCACAGTGGATAAAGCACCAGCCCTGGATTCAGGAGTACCTGAGTTCAAATTCAGCCTCAGACACTTGACACTTACTAGCTGTATGACCCTGGGCAAGTCACTTAACCCCCATTGCCCCACAAAAAACAAACAAACAACAACAACAAAAAAACTAGTGCTAGTCTTCACACACATTAAAACAACACTGAGCAGGAAGAGTGTTGCAGAGAGTCTCTAGTCTATTGTCTTGATTTCAGACCAGCTCATTCCTTAGTTATCAATTAATCAACCCATAAGCATTTATTGAGCACCTACTATGTGGCAGGTAAGCATTCTTCTAGGCTCTGGGGAAAAAAAATACAAAGAATGAAATAATCATCCCTCAATCTCAAGGAGGTTATATTTTATTGGGGGTGGGGGTAGAGGGGGATGGAGATAGTAAATACATATCCAGTATAAGTATATACAGAATAAATATAAAGCAGTTAATATATGGCAGTTAGGGAGGGAGGACACTAGCAGGTGGAGAAGTAGGGAAGGAGGACACCAGTAGTTAGGAAAGATTTTATATAGACTTGTTCTGAATCTTGAAGGAAGAAAGGAATTCTAGGGGGATGACATTGCAAAGGTACATAGATGACAGATGGAACCCCTTGTGTGAAGAACTGAGAGACCAGTTTGGCTGCACTGCAAAGTTCTGGAGGGGAAGTTATACCCCATGAGGCTGAAAAGATAGTTTGAGGGCAGGTTGCAAAGGGCTTTAAAATATAAACAATTTTTCTTTTATCCTAGAGGCAATAGGGAGCCACTGGAGGTATCTTATCACCCAAAGATAGATTTCTAAGTCCTATTTGAGGAGTTAGCTATGTGACCTTGGTCAAATCCCTTAATTGCTGTTTGTCTCATTTTCCTCAACTCATCAGTACCTACCTCCCAGGGTTGTTGTGAGGATCAAATGAGATGATATTTGTCAAGTGCTTAGCATAGTGCCTGATATATAGTAGGAACTATATAAATGGGGGTAGCTAGGTGGTACAGTGGATAAAGCACTGGCCCTGGATTCAGGAGTACCTGAGTTCAAATCCGGTTTCAGACACTTGACACTTAGTAGCTGTGTGACCCTGGGCAAATCACTTAGCCCTCGTTGCCCCGCAAAAAAAACAAAAACAGAAACAGGAACTATATAAATGCTAGCTATCTGTATTATTATTACTATTATTGTTGTTATTATGATTATTTCTGTAACTGTCCTGTGTTAGGGTTTGGTTTTTTTCATAACAAATTCCTTCGGCTTCAGTTTTCAGCTCACTCATTTTCATTGGTGAGGCAGAGGAAATGGAGAACAGCAATATATAAAAGCCCTTTATTAATCTGGTAGGACATTACTAAGTTATTCATCAGTTTTCTTTTCTCTGGGCTAAATAATCCCAAATCCCTTCACCTTTGCTTGCCCTTTTTTCCTAGGAGCAGGATTCCACTCTATCCAAGCTCATTTTCAAGGGATTTTTGGAGTGTGGGTCTGTATAATATTATGGTCTATCAGAGGAAAACTACCTCATAAAATTCATTCTCTGGACACAGTGCAGTCTAAGTTTCAAATATAACTTAACTTTATATTGGGCTTAGGGGGCCACCAAACTGATGCTGATTACATCACTGTTTCCATGGTAACTGTGGTCCTTCAAAGGAGAGGGATTAAAGGGAGATTTTTAAGAAGTAGAAACAACTCACTAAATAAGAAAAATAAAAATTGCTGATTGGCCATGGAAGAACTGGTTGGGTGAAGTCTGTAATTTCCATCTCCTCAAAATTGGTCCTTTCCTGGATTCTGTTTCTCAGATTTGAGGTACAGAATAGCATGTGAAATCAGCAATAATGGCTCCTGAGACAGCAGTAATGTCAGCCTTCTGAGGTTCTAATTACTGAGTGACTGGGTGATATTTCACCAAATGTTATCACCTGGAAAATGCTTTGGCTGTTCAAAGGATGCCAAAGACTTCACTATATCAGTATTATACCAATGCACCCCACCCTGCTTTAGCCAAGAATCATAGAATGCTTGGCAATGGTTACCTTCATTTTACATATGAGGAAACTGAGGTACAGAGAAATTATATGATTTGCTTCAAGTCACAGAGTTGATTTATAGAAGGACCAGGCTGGAACCTAGGTCTGCTGATTCCCTGTCCAATGTATTTTCCCCTAAGTCATACTTAACTGAACACTCAGAAAGGGTCATTTTTATCCTTTCATGGGAATGATGCTCTTTCATTAAGACATTTAACTAGTAGCCTGTGATAGAACATTGAGAGATGTGCTCTCTTAGATCACAAATCCTCAAAGAAATAGTTTCAAAATAGTGGGAAAATTGGAACACTAATGCACTGTTGGTGGAGTTGTGAACTGATGAAATCATTCTGGAGAGTAATTTGCAACTATGCCCAAAGAGCAAGCAAACTGTGCATACCCTTTGGTCCAGAAATACCACCACTAGTTCCATATCCCAAAGAGATCATAAAAAGGGAAAAGGACCTACATGCACAAAAGTATTTATAGCAGCTCTTTTTGTGGAGGAAAAAAACCCACAAAAAATAAAGAAAGTGTGGAGGCAAAAAAAAGGAAATTGAGAGGATGCCCATCAATTGGGGAATGGCTAAACAAGCTGTGGTATATGAAGATAATGGAATACCATTGTGCTGTAAGAAAGGATGAACAGTCAGATTTCAGAAAAACCTGGTAAGACTTACATGAACTGATGAAAAGTGAGATCAACAAAACCAGGAGAACATTGTACATTGTAACAGCAACATTGCATGATGATTGACTATGAATGACTTAGCTCCTCTCAGCAATACAATGATCCAAGACAATTACAAAGGATTCATAATTGAAAATGCTATCCACATCCAGAGAAAGATCTCATGAACTCTGAATGCAGATCAAAGTGTATTATTTTCACTTTATTTTTTATGGGTTATTTTTCCTTTTGGTCTGTTTCTTCTTTCACAACTTGACTAATATGTAAATATGCTTTACATGATTACACATGAATAACATATCCAAATGCTTACCATTTTAGGAAGACAGGTGGGAAGGGAGGGAGGGAGAAAAATTTGGGACTCAAAATTTTGTAAAAATGAATGTTAAAAATTGTCTTTGCATTTAATTGAAAAATACTATTTAAAAAGAAAAGAGGGGGCAGAGCCAAGATGGCAGCGAGGAAGCAGCAAGCTGCCTGAGCTCTCCTTCTGTTCCCTCAAAATAAACATTAAATCAAGCCTCTGGACAGATTCTGAAACTACAGAACCTGCAAAGAGACAGAGAGACACAGTCCTCCAACCAGAGATAATTTAGAAGACTTCAGGAAAAGGTCGGTCTGATTCAGGCAAAAGGGAGGCCCAGCGCAGGGCAGCAACCCAGCGCCGAGGGGGTCAGGGCAAGTCAGCAAGAGCTGCGAGCCACAACCAAACAACTGAGGCCCCTGGAACCTGGTTCAAAAATCTGGCGGCCAAGAAGGACAGTGGAAAAACCTACCTGCACCGGCCGAGAGGGCCACGAACAGGTCAGGCGGAATCAGACGCCGTGCCTGGCTGGCCGAGTACAATCAGACAGGAAGTGCAGGGCGGGGGATCTCCACACACCATAAAGGCCTCAGAGTAAAAACCTGGTCACACAGCACCTACACCCCTGCACAAGAAGCCCAAAACAGGGACCCTGGTGCCCCCAGAGCAGACCTCAGCTTAAAGAATAAATAAATAAGCTGCAATAATGAGTAAGAAGCAAAAAAAGAGCCCTCTCCATTGAGAGCTTCTGTATCAATAGGGAAGAAGCCAACACAAACTCAGATGAGGACAATAGCCTCAAATTGCCTATATCTAAAGCCTCACGAGGGAAGGTGAATTGGTCTCAAGAACAAAAAGCCTTCCTGGAAGAGCTCAAAAAGGATTTTAAAAATCAATTGCAAGAGGTAGAAGAAAAAATGGGGAGAGAAATGAAAGCAAAACAAGAAAACTATGAAAAAAGAATCAGCAGCTTGGAAAAGGAAGCACATAATTTCACTGAAGAAAACAAAGCCTTAAAAAATTCACTTGGCCAAATGGAAAAAAAGGTGCATAATCTCACTGAAGAAAACAATGCCTTAAAAATTAAAGTGGGACAGTTGGAAGATAAGGAATCCATGAGACACCAGGAATCAGTCAAGCAGAATCAAAAAAATGGAAAAATAGAAGAAAATGTGAAAAAACCTCATTGGAAAGACAACTGATCTGGAAAACAGATCGACGAGAGACAATTTGAGAATCATTGGACTGCCTGAAAGCCATGACCAGAAAAAGAATCTAGACACCATATTCCAGGAAATTATTAAGGAGAACTGCCCTGATATCATAGAATCAGAGGATAAAATCATCATTGAAAGAATCCACTGATCACCTCCTGAAAGAGACCCCAAAAGGAAAACTCCAAAGAATATTGTAGCCAAATTCCAGAATTATCAGGTGAAGGAGAAAATACTCCAAGCAGCCAGAAAGAAGCAATTTAAATATCATGGAGCCACAGTCAGGATTGCTCAGGACCTGGCAGCTTCAACATTAAAGGACCGCAAGGCTTGGAATATGATATTCCGGAAGGCAAAGGAGCTTGGATTGCAGCCGAGAATCTATTACCCAGCAAAAATGTGCATTTTCTTTCAGTGGAAAAGATGGACATTTAATGACAGTGGGGACTTTCAATCTTTCCTGGTGAAAAGACCAGAACTGAATAGAAAATTCAATCTCAACATACAAGACTCAAGAGAAGTTTAAAAAGGTAAAAAGAGGGGGGAAAAAAAGGATACCCTATTAGGTTAAACTGTTTATATCCCTACACAGGAAAATAATACTCATAACTCTTAAGAACTGTAAATGTATTGGGGCAGAGAGAAGGACTTTACATAGAGGGTATAAATATAAATTGTCTTTGATGTGATGATACAAAAGAATTAAGGGGTTAAAAAGGGAGTCTATGGGGAGGAGAGGAAAGGGGAGGTGGAATGGGATGAATTATATCATATGAAGAGGTGGGAAAAAAACCCTATTACAATAGAGGGAAAGAAAGGAGGGGGGAACATTGTTTCAACCCTATTCTCATTAGATTTGACTCAAAGAGGGAATAACATATACGTTCATCGGGATAAAGAAACTTAACTCATTCTTTAGGGAAGCAAAAGGGGAAGGGAAAGGGGGGGGACTGATAGAAGGGAGGACAAAAGCAAGGGAGAAAAGGGTAAAGAAAAGAGAGGGGGGTGATAAAAAGGGAGGGCAGATTGGGGGAGGCAGGGGTAAGAAGTAAAATGTCGGTGAGGAGGAATAGGGTGAAAGAAGGGGGGAAAAGTACAAAGGGGGTAAATAGAATGGAGGGGAATAGACAGTCAGTAATAATAACTGTGAATGTGAATGGGATTAACTCTGCTATAAAACGGAAGCGAATTGCAGAGTGGATTAAAAACCAGAATCCTACAATATGCTGTTTACAAGAAACACATTTGAAGCAGAGAGATACACACAGAGTAAAGGTAAAAGGCTGGAGCAGAATATATTATGCCTCAGCTAAAGTAAAAAAGGCAGGGGTAGCAATCCTTATCTCAGACAAAGTGCAGGCAAAAATAGATCTCAAAAGAGATAAGGAAGGAAATTACATCTTACTTAAAGGTACTATAGATAATGAAGTAATATCAATATTAAATATGTATGCGCCAAGTGGTATAGCATCCAAGTTCTTAGAGGAGAAGTTAAATGAGTTATAAGAGGAATTAGACAGTAATACTATACTAGTGGGGGATCTGAATCTCCCCCTCTCAGAATTAGATAAATCTAGCCAAAAAATAAATAAGAAAGAAGTGAAAGAGGTGAATAGATTACTAGAAAAGTTAAACATGATAGATGTCTGGAGAAAATTGAATGGGGATAGAAAGGAATATACCTTTTTCTCAGCAGTACATGGCACATTTTCAAAAATTGACCATGTATTAGGGCACAAAAACATCATAGTCAAATGTAGAAAGGCAGAAATAGTAAATGCATCCTTCTCAGATCATGATGCAATAAAAATTACATGTAAGAAAGAGCCAGGGAAAAGTAGAATGAAAATCAATTGGAAACTAAATAATTTCATTCTAAAGAATGAATGGGCCAAACAAGAAATCATAGAAACAATCAATAACTTTATCCAAGAGAATGACAATAATGAGACAACATACCAAAATCTATGGGATGCAGCCAAAGCAGTGCTTAGGGGAAAATTTATAGCTCTAAATGCTTACATGAATAAGAAAGAGAAAGAGGAGATTAATGAATTGGGCATGCAACTTAAAAAGCTAGAAAAAGAACAAATTAGAAATCCCCAATTAGACACTAAATTAGAGATCCTGAAAATTAAAGGAGAAATTAATAAGATTGAAAGCAAAAAAACTATAGAATTAATCAATAAAACTAAGAGCTGGTTTTATGAAAAAACCAATAAAATAGATAAAATATTGGCTAATTTGATTAAAAAAAAGAAAGAAGAAAACCAAATTACCAGTATCAAAAATGAAAAGGGTGATGTTACCACCAATGAAGTGGAAATTAAGTCAATAATTAGGAATTATTTTGCCCAACTGTATGCCAATAAATTTAACAATCTAAATGAAATGGATGAATATTTACAAAAATACAAACTGCCCAGGTTAACGGAAGAAGAAATAAAATCCTTAAATAAACCCATATTAGAAAAAGAAATTGAACAAGCCATTAATGAACTCCCTAAGAAAAAATCCCCAGGGCCAGATGGGTTTATGGGTGAATTTTACCAAACATTTAAAGAACAATTAATTCCAATATTATACAAATTATTTGGAAAAATAGGTGAAGGAGTTCTACCAAATTCATTTTATGACACAAATATGGTGGTGATACCAAAACCAGGCAAAGCAAAAACAGAGAAAGAAAATTATAGACCAATTTCCCTAATGAATATTGATGCTAAAATCTTAAATAAGATATTAGCAAGGAGATTACAGCAAGTGATCACCAGGATAATACACTATGACCACGTGGGATTTATACCAAGAATGCAGGGCTGGTTCAACATTAGAAAAACTATTAACATAATCAACCACATCAATAAGAAAACCAACCAAAATCATATGATTATCTCAATAGATGCAGAGAAAGCTTTTGACAAAGCACAACACCCATTCCTAATAAAAACACTAGAGAGTTTAGGAATAGGTGGAGCTTTCCTTAGAATAATAAACAGTATCTACCTAAAGCCATCAGCAAGTATTATATGCAATGGAGATAAATTAGAGGCCTTCCTAATAAGAGCAGGGGTGAAACAGGGATGTCCATTATCACCCCTATTATTTAATATTGTCCTAGAAATGTTAGCTTTAACAATCAGAGAAGAGAAAGGAATTAAAGGAATTAGAATAGGCAAGGAGGAAACAAAACTATCACTCTTTGCAGATGATATGATGGTATACTTAAAGAATCCTAGAGAATCAACTCAAAAATTACTTGAAACAATTAACAACTTTAGAAAAGTAGCAGGATATAAAATAAATCCACATAAATCATCAGCATTTCTATACATGACCAACAAAGTCCAGCAGCAAGAGATGGAAAGAGAAATTCCATTTAAAGTAATGGTAGATAATATAAAATACTTAGGAGTCTACTTGCCAAGACCAACCCAGGAACTCTATGAACACAACTACCAAACACTCTTCACACAAATCAAATCAGATCTAAATAATTGGAAAGATATCAATTGCTCATGGATAGGCAGAGCTAATATAGTAAAAATGACAATACTGCCTAAATTAATTTACTTATTCAGTGCCATACCAATCAGACTACCTAAAACTTATTTTATACAGCTAGAAAAAATAATAACAAAATTCATCTGGAAAAACAAAAAATCAAGAATATCCAGGGAAATAATGAAAAAAAAACTCACAGGAAGGTGGGTTAGCGGTACCAAACCTGGAGCTTTACTATAAAGCGGCAGTCATCAAAACTATCTGGTACTGGCTAAAAAATAGAGTGGTAGATCAATGGAATAGGCTAGGCTCAGGAAATGCAGTAGTAAATGACACTAGTAATGTAGTGTTTGATAAACCCAAAGACTCCAGCTCCTGGGATAGGAACTCAGTATTTGACAAAAACTGCTGGGAAAACTGGAAGATAGTATGGCAGAAACTAGGCATAGACCAACATCTTACACCTTATACTAAAATAAGGTCAAAATGGATACATGATTTAGACATAAGAGGTGATACCATAGGTAAATTAGGAGAGAAAGGAATAGTGTATCTATCAGATCTTTGGAAAGGAAAACAGTTTTTGACCAAACAAGAGATAGAGTATATTATAAAATGCAAAATGGATGATTTTGATTATATTAAATTAAAAAAATTTTGTACAAACAGAAGCAATGCATCCAAAATTAGAAGGGAGGCAGAAAGCTGGGAAACAATTTTTCAGGCCAGTACTTCTGATAAAGGCCTCATCTCTAAAATATATAGGGAATTAAATCAAATTTATAATGATCCAAGTCATTCCCCAATTGAGAAATGGTCAAAGGATATGAATAGGCAGTTTTCTGATGAAGAAACCAAAGCTATATATTCCCATATGAAAAGATGCTCTAAATCTCTAATGATTAGAGAGATGCAAATTAAAACAGCTCTGAGGTACCACCTGACACCTATCAGATTGGCTAAAATGACAAAAAAGGAAAATAATAAATGTTGGAGAAGCTGTGGGAAAATTGGAACACTAATGCATTGTTGGTGGAGCTGTGAACTGATCCAACCATTCTGGAGAGCAATTTGGAATTATGCCCAAAGGGCAATAAAGCTGTGCATACCCTTTGACCCAGCAATTCCACTTTTAGGTCTTTTTCCCAAAGAAATCATGGAAGGGGGAAAGGGACCCACATGTACAAAAATATTTATAGCTGCTCTTTACATGGTAGCAAGGAATTGGAAGTTGAGGGGGTGCCCATCAATTGGGGAATGGCTGGACAAGTTGTGGTATATGAATACAATGGAATACTATTGTGCTGTAAGAAATGATGAGCAGGAAGAGTTCAGAGAAACCTGGAGGGTCTTACGTGAGCTGATGATGAGTGAGATGAGCAGAACCAGAAGAACATTGTACACAGTATCATCAACATTGAGTGTTGACCTACTGTGATGGACTATATTCTTCTCACCAATGCAATGGTACAGAAGAGTTCCAGGGAACTCATGATAAAAGAGGATCTCCAAATCCAAGAAAAAAAAAATGAACTGTGGAGTATAGATGCTGATTGAACCATACTATTTCTTTTGTTTTGGGTGCTGTTGGTTTTTTTTTTCTATTTTGAGGTTTTGCATCACTGCTCTGATTTTTTTCTCTTGTAACAGGATTAATGCAGAAATAGGATTAATGTTATTATGTGTATATATATATGTGTGTGTATATATATGTATATGGATATGATATATAGATATATAGATATAACCTATATCAGATTACCTGCTGTCTAGGGGAGGGGGGAGGGAGGGGAGGGAGAGAGAAAAATCTGAAATTGTAAAGCTTGTATAAACAAAAGTTGAGAACTATCTTTACATGTAACGGAAAAAATAAAATACCTTATATGTAAAAAAAAAAAAGAAAAGAAAAGAAAAGAGTTTCCAAAATGAGGGCACAGTTCAAATTACAGAATTATTCAAATTCGGAAAAAAATACTAGAAGAATGACTCAAATTTGAAGGTGTGGTTTTAGGAGAGATAGCTTTGTATATTGGGGCAGGACATTGCACATTGTTGAGCTAGATGACCTGGGTTTGAGTCCTGTCCTGGTTCTGCTACTTACCAGCCATCTGCCAATGGGCATGCCATTTCCCCCATTGATGTTTTAGTTCCCTCCTCTGTAAAATGGAGATAATTATACAGGTAGGTCCCAATTAGTGCAAATAAGGAATCATGTGAAGTGGTCACAGGTGTTTGGGTTCACACTATTCTAAGTTATTTTTATGTAAAATATGTTATTTGGTTCCAGCTTAGTGGAAATCTAGGCAGTGTGAATTGGAATAATGGGGCCACCTGTGGGATTCATTGTTCACACTCAATGGACCTGTCTATATAACTCATGGAGTTGTAAAGAAGGGATCTGGAGAACTGTAAAATGCATGCACAGAATTGGCAAATAAAAATGAAAATGATGGGCAACATTGGAAAGAATCTTTGGACTGAGGACCTCGATCTAAAACAAGGCTCAGCTACTTTGGAAGGGATCTCTATACCTGAGGGAGTTTCCCACAGTCATGAAATTGCAGGTCCAAATAAACCTTAAACAAAGCCTTATTTCCTCATCTAAAAATGATGCTTGTATCACTACTTACTTCATAGGATTATTGTGAGGAAAGCACTTTGTAAAACTGTAAATATACACACACACTCAGACTCACACACACACACTCATAAATGATTATTCTTCACATGGTCCACCTTGGCTTTGCCTTACCTAGTGCCTAGAGTTCTCCTACGGAAGACTCACATCAGTAAGGATGTAGCAGGAATGCAATCCTCTCCCTTCTAAGATCGCCTTCCATCTACTTTTCATATATCTTAGAAATCATTATTTGCATATTGTCTCCTCCATTGGAATGTGAGTTCCTTGAGGACAGTAACTGTTTTGGGCTTCCTTCTCATCCTCAGCCCTCAGCAGAATGCCTGGCATACAGTAAGTGATTAATAAATGTTTGTTGATGGATTGGTAAATTAAAGATTAAGGGGGGGTTGCTCTTTAAAAATCTGGCATCGTCTTTTATTTGCCCCTCTTGAAAAGTAACTAACTTTGGAGGGAAAGTATTCCTTGTTTAGCTTTAGTTACTAAAATGAAACCCTGACAGGCACAGAAGAACTCTGTTTCATACTTACCTCCATAATTAAGCCTTGTGTGAGGAAGCCTAGCCAAGGAGGCGTGTATGCTAAATGAGAGGCTTTAGAAGCTGGACTGAAAATGGAGTTTCCTTTGCAGATCCCACTTTTTTTTTTTTTTTTTTTGGCTTGGAGAGCAGAGCTTGGCCCCGTCTCCCAGCAATTTACTACTAATGTTTGTACTTTCTGCCTATTCACATATAAAACTTCTATTTTCTGTTCATTCTACTCACTATAGAGAAAGATGCCCTGGACTTCTTTGAAAGAAGAGTGTAAACTATTAACCTCCTCACACTAACAGAAAGAAAAAAACAACTCCCAAGACCAACGTGAACTGCACATTTATGGAATAACATAATTTCTGAACTGAGAGAGAGTTCAGGGGCCATACAGTACCTGAAAAATAATTCTGTCTACACATCCACAACTAGTGGCCTTTCAACTGTTATAGGAAGATGGGGACATGAACTATTTTCAGAGGCAGCCAATTACACTATGGGATAGCTATTTATTAGGAAATATCCCCTTCCATCAAGTTTATATCTACCTCTCTGTAACTTCCACCCTTTGCTCCTATTTCTGCCCGCTGGGGTCAAACAGATCATGACTAATCAATCCCTCTTCTATTTGACATCCCTTCAAAGACTTGAAGATGGCTACTGTGTCCCCGACCCCAAATTTGTACTTCTGGCTAAACATACTCTGCTCCTTCAACTGGGTGGCAGTACAGTGACAGAGTAGATAGAGCACTAGATTTTTGGAGTCAAGAAGACCTGAGTTCAAATCCTTCTTCTGACAAGAGCTATGTGATCCTGAGCAAGTGATTTCACCTCTCTGTCTCTTTTTCTTCTTCATTTGTAAAATGTGGGGGGAAGTACCTTCCTCACAGAGTTGTTGTGAAGATCGAATGAGATAAAATATGTTAAGTGCTATAATTAAAGGATCCTCATAAGTTTCTTCTGATCCCCCTCCATCTTTGAACTACCTTTTCTTTATTTTGTCTGTGCTTATATATGTGCAGTTAGATAGCACAGTGGATAGAGAGCACCAGGCCTGAAGTGAGGAAGACCTGAGTTCAATTCCAATTTCAGATATTTAATAGCTGCATGATCCTAGGCAAGTCCTTTAACTTCTGTCTCATTTTCCTCGGCTGTAAAATGAAGATAATATCAGCACCTACCTCACAGAGTTATTGTGAGGATCAAATGAGATAATACCTGTAAAGCGCTTACCACATTGCCTGACTCGTAATGGGTGCTTAATAAATGTTTATTCCCCCACTTCTCTCCCCCAGTAGAGCGAGCTCCTTGAGGTCAGGGATAATTTAGTTTTTGTTTTGGTATTCAACGGCACCTTTGCATAGGGATTAGTATGTAGTAGGTACTTAATAAATGTGTGTTTGTGTTCCTTGGTTGATTATTTGAAATAAACTGAAGCACCACATAATCTGGCTGACCTTCTCTGGGTACTCTCCAATGGAATCAATGTCCTTACCAAAATGTAGCACCCCAAACCAAACACCATATTTCAGATGTGATCTGACCCAGGACAAAGTTTGGTAGGACATTTAGAAATGTAAGGCACTGGAGGGTGAACCTAGGACATTTTTACAGAGAGCATCCTGAATTACCTGTTTGTGTAACTATTGTTATTTCTGTCGATTCCAGTTTAGTCAACCAACCAGTTGATTCAATTTGGCAAAGAGTTTTGGAGGAGTGGCAGCTACTGTGAGGGGTCTGAAAGAGCAGCCTCACGCTGACTATTTGACTAGCCTTGGGTAAAGTCACATTAGGGTCTCAGTTTCCTCATTTATCAAATGAAGGATTATACTAGACAAAGCTTCCAATTTTAAAATTGTGATTCTATATATGATATGGCAATCTCTGTCCTCAAGGAAATTGATTACCTAATTTTGTTAAGTCCAATTACAAAATGGTATTTTTTTTTTTTACTAAATTTACTGTTAGCAACAATTAAATCCATAATCCTGTTTGACTTAAGGGAGAAACTTGATTTCTCTCTGCCTGTTTTTCTGTCTGTGAAGAAGAGGGGGTGGTGCAAGAATAATAGGCAAGCAAATGAGATGGTGGCTATGTCTACACATGTAAAACAATCAGACTTTATTATGATAAAAGATTGAAGTAAATTGGTGTTTCTTGGGTCTACATAGAATTCTAGATTCAGAACTGGAAAGGACCTTACAGGTAATCTAATTAAATTCTTGTGTTTTGCAAATGAGGAAAACTAGACCAAGAGATGTTAAATGACTTACCCAAAGTCACATAGTGTTAAAAGAGTTGAGATCTAAAACCAGGTGTTTTGTTTTCAAATCCAGTGGGGGTTTTTTTCCCTTTGTACCATGTAGTCTCCTGGTGCCAAATAAGTGGCTTGACTAAATTTTTCAAATTTCAACTTGTTATTTTCATATACATACAAAGCAAAAGCAACTTACTGAAAGGTAGAAAATCCAATTAGTTTTATTCAGATGATGTTGGACAACTAATTTTACTTATTATTTTCCCGCTGAATTAATCAACATTTTTTCTGATGTGAATTTGAATCATGTTGGATGAAACTGAGTTTCTTCTTACAAAAAAAAGTTATTTGGTAATATTCAATAGTGAATTTAAAATAGGCTGAGAATCAACTCCAATAATAATGTGCTATCTCCTACTTGCATAATAATTTAAGGTTAACGAAATACTTTCTTCACAACAATCCCATGAGATAGGTGGTATATGTCTTATTATGTCAATTGTATTCTAATGCTCAAACATGAGAAAGATCTGTAATTTCCCTGATGCAGGGGAACTCCTAGTGTGAGAACTCTTCCACAAAGGCAAATTATTGATGGTTTAGTAGATAAATTCTAGAGATTTGCCTGAGGCACAGAGAGGGTCACAGACATAGTAAATGCCAGAACTAGGATTTGAATTCAGATCATCCTGACTCAAAGCCTAGTACTCTATCTGCTATATCTCACATAGGCTCATATCTCCATTTTACAGATGAGAAAACTGAAGCTTAGCACCCATGGCCACAAATCCCCAGATTCCAATTCCAGCACTCTGCCCTCTATACTACTCTGCCTTCCAAATCCTCCATAGTTTTTATATTCAGAAAAGAAATAGATGTGACAAAAGAAAAAGAAAAACAAACAAACAAACAAAAAACCTCTGGTTCTTCTCTCTCATTTAGATATACTTATAAGTGTTTCCTCGGCAAATGAGAATGCTTGAATCTTTAAAACCCACCCTAAATTCTGACTGAGTCAGTAAATCAGCTACCCAGTAAGCATTCATTAGTCACCTACTGTGTGCAAGGCACCTACTGTGTGCCAAGAATTGAGGATACAAAGAGAGAAGATAATCCCTGCCCTCAAGGAGCTCACAATCTAACAAGGAAGACAGCACACAAACAGCTACGTACAAACAAGCTAAAATCTAGAATAAATAGGAAATAATCAAAAGAGAATTTTAGAATCTTTCTTGAACTAAGAGTGATTGGGAAAAACTTCCCATAGAAAGTGGGATTTCAATTGGGACTTGAAGGAAACCAGAGAAGCCAGAAGGCAGAGATGAGCAGGGCCAGCACTCCAGACAGGGACAGTCAGTGAAGATGTCCAGAGGTGAGATGAGTGTCTTGTTCAAGGGATGGCAAGGAGGCCAGTGTCACTGGATCAAAGAGTATGTGGAAGGGATCTAAGATATAAGAAGACTGGAAAGATAGGAGGTGCGAGAGGGGAGTATATGAAAGGCTTTGAATGCCAAAAATTGGAAACAATTGTCTACAAAAACATAAGTAATTTTGTCTTTAGTAGAATGAAGGTAGGCAAATTCTGTTTGTTTGGTTTTTTTACAGGGCAATGAGGGTTAAGTGACTTGCCCAGGGTTACACAGCTAGTAAGTGTCAAGTGTCTGAGGCTGGATTTGAACTCAGGCCCTCCTGAATCCAAGGCCGGTGCTTTATCCACTGAACTACCTAGTTGCCCCAGATAGGTAAGTTCTGATGTGTTACAAGTGTATTTTATGAAAATGAATTGACTGTGATTTAAATCTGTAGTTATATTGACTCATATATGGGCTACAGTAAAAACAAATTATGGATGTCTTTTATTTTACTTTTTTACATTGCAGTCATTGTCCATCATATCTCTTTCCCACCTCCACTCTTTGCCGTCAAACCATCTCTTGAAACAAAGAAAAACAGTTTAAGCAAAACCAACCAACAAAATGACCATATCTCAAAGCATTTCCAACATTCTACTCTCACAGTCTCCTACCTCTCAACTGAGATTAGGGAAGGGGGCAGCTAGGTGGTGCAGTGGATAAAGCACTGGCCCTGGATTCAGGAGGACCTGAGTTCAAATCTGGCCTCAGACACTTGACACTTACTAGCTGTGTGACCCTGGGCAAGTCACTTAACCCTCATTGCCTCACCAAAAAAAAAAAAAAGAAAAAAAAAAAAAGAACTGTACAGTAGAGAATAGGGAAATATTTTTCAACATCTATTATCCTGGCCCAAGGTTGTACATGACAATCAATCTGGGTTTCATGGGAAGACTAGATTTTAAGCTGAAAATAGAATCCAGTGGGATATGAGAGGTTCTGGGAATTCAGGAATTCAACATTTTTGTCCCTAAAGTTGAGGTACAACAATGAGGTGGTGGTGACTTGAATGAATTCTGGATTCTGTAATTTATCATTATTTTAGGAAAACTGTATTGTTTCAGATAGAGAGGAGCTTGCTGGTTATTAGAGAATTGGCCTCGGTAAGCATTCTTGATCTGAATTTAAAGCAATGTGAAATGATGTCTATTTTCAGAGAAAGATATAAATATTTGCAACTCCTACATGTAGTTGACTACACATATATGGAATTAAATTACTTTGGACCTGGGAGTTTTCTCTGATTCCATCAAATTCATCCCTCTCCATCTAAGCTTGATTGACCCTAACTCATCCCAAATACAGATAGCAACCCCCCCCCCAAAAAAAAAACCCAACAACAACAACAACAGTAAAAACAATTTTATCACTGTTCTCAGACTGGCTACCTAATATTAAAATAACTTCTTTTAAATTAAATTTAAAATTCAGTTAATAAACTGGTTATTTTGTCCCTATCAAAGTAACAAAAAACTATTTTTTCTGTCACGAAGTTAGGTGTTTTGTAGCCTTTTCTAAAAAAAATCCTAATGCTGTCATTAATTAAGTTACTATCACTTGCTAAGTAAAAGTTTTAGTGACTTATGTCTGGGAGTAAACTACATATGCCCAGAGGATTTTTAAAAGTTGTTTTTGCAACATCGTGAGAATTTTGTTTCCAATTTACAATCCTCAGTCTCTGGCAGAAGTTCATAAAAATGTATGAAAGATGACAATAGTGAGGGGGTTTTCATTCCATGAATTTATGCCTGTGAGTCTCTGAATCTGATAACACAGCCCCACAATAGGTGTCTTTCTTCCGACCAGAACAGGGAGCTCACACTGGGGGTGTAGAGCATTAGCTGGGAATGTAATGAGTACACCTCTTGGAGAGGTGAGAAATGTTTGTTGTGAGAGTCAGTCCAATGCATGGCTTTAGATTTCCATATGGGGAAAAAATGCCCTCCAGCTTTCTTGGAAGATGTACATGGACTCTGGAAGTTTTTTAAGAAACCTATTTTTTTTTTAATTAAAAATTTTAAAAAAAGAAACCTATTTTTTTTTTACTTAATTCAGAGCCTCTGCTTCATTTCATTCTCTCCTAGCTCAGATACTAGAACCCTAACCCTATTCTAACCTTGCTCCCATATCTTCCCATTTATGATCTGACCCTCATTCTTGTATTTCTATAATCCTTGGGGATTTGCCTGGGCTTTTAGCAATCTCTAAGAGGCACATCCAAGTAGGATACAAATGTTGTTTAATGCTTATGCAAAAGCTCACAACTAGTTCTGAGTACTTTCTTTGTACCTCAGAAATCTAGGATAAAGAATAAGAACCCTAACTAGCACTTTTCACTGTATGTATCTATTGCTAGTGCTTGAATATATCTATTCTTGCCAAACATTTTCAGGAGTCATACAACCATTCCTGCACTCACTGGACAAGGGTAGAGATGAACCCAAGTTCCCAGGTATGAATGTCTTTCCATCAGGGAGCCTTTGAGGAGACAGAGATACACATAATCCAAACATATGCACTGCCTAGAGAAGACAGACTCATTTGGACCAGAGGAGGAAGAAGAGGCACATGCTACTTCCTATGGGGCCTTTGGCAATTACTCTTGGCCTCAATTCCTCATCTGTAAAGTGAAAAGGTTGGATTAGGTGGTTTCTAAGATCCCTTTCCAGTGCTATATTGATTAGCCTATTAATAGCTTATATTTATGGGGGCAGCTAGGTGACGCAGTGGAGAAAGCACCGGCCATGGATTCAGGAGGACCTGAGTTCAAATTCAGCCTCAGACACTTGACATTTACTAGCTGTGTGACCCAATAATAATCATTATGCTTGACATATAACAGTGTTTAAGATTTGCAAAGCACATATGCATACACGCACACACACACACACATACACATCTATATATATAATGGAAAATCTCATTTGATCCTAACAACAACCCTATCAAGACTATTATTATCCCAAGTAGCTTCCCTTTGTTAACTATTTCCTATCTCCTATTTTAGCTTGCTTTGTATATATTTGTTGCATGTTGTATTCCTTTTAGATTGTCAGCTCCTTGACTTTTTTACCCCCAGGGTTTAGCACAGTGCTTGGCACATAGTAGGTGCTTAATACATGTTTATTGATTGATTGATTGAGATGTCACACAGGAAGGTCACTTGACTTGTCTTGTATCACACAGGAACTAAGAGTCTGAGGTGGGATCCAGTTCTTCCTGCCTTTTATTCACAACAAGATGATAAAGAATGGTTAGGTGATACAGACAAATACATAGATTCATGAAGGGTTTGGATTTCTTCACGAATGGTTAATTGCCTAGTAGGATGTTAAGGAAAGCTAAGAAGTTTAGGTGGACCTTTTGAGGTTGACAACAAAGAAGGAAAAACCTTTCACAAAGTTTCCCTTGATGATATGATGGTTCCTGAGGCAGATAGTAGGGCTAAGTAGGCTATGAATATAAGTCAGTGTGGCGATCCTGATTATAAAGTCTTGGAACTTTCCTGTCCTAGAACAACAGGTCTAATTAAAGGCCTAAGAAGTCCTGGATTACTCTAAATTCATGTTATCTACTTACAACCTGGGCCCAACCACCCCAAGACAGTGTTAATATTCCTTCCACATCAGTGGTTTGAAACATATTCTCCTCCAGTCTCTCCCCTCGGTGCTCAGAATTAATGATCTTGTCTTACTTCCCTGAAAAGGCCCAGAATATCAGGTGTGATGTTTTGGGGATCACTGTAGATTCCTGGAAAGGAAATGACATCAGAGGCAAGAGGAAAGACAAGCACCAGATAGCTATAGTCATGGCTGACATCACTGTCTACTTTTCTGGAGGATGCAGTTTCCTAATCCACAGCTGGTCAGGGTTAGACATGACCTGAAGCTGCTTCAAGCAGGGCAGGGCTGGGCACAGACATGACATTGGAAGGAACTGGCCCATGTAAGGGCCTTTTTGTCTTCTGGTAACAATTCCTTCCATGAGTCTTCTGAAAGGGTGGCTAGCATTCCAACTCTTATCTTTGTGCCTTGTCCTGACTAGCTGTGGTCACTCATTTTAGCCTGTAGTGGCCTTTTGACTTGGCTTCACCCATGAGATATGGTAGTTGGTCACTGTTAGTCATTAAGAGAATAAGAGACCCTTAGAGTCCAGAGCTGCACTCTGATTCATGAATCCTGTTTCTTTATCTGGTCATAACAAATCCCCTGATTCCTGATAGATGACCCTGTCCTGATCTGGTTCACAACGCTTATGGACCCTTTAGTTTTCCCAGAAGCCAAAATTGTAGGAGAGAGAGAGAGAGAGAGAGAAAACCAACCCTTGGTTTAGATTATGACAGAGTCCTGAACAAAGAAGGGGATATAATTCTTTGATCTGGAAATATCTTTACTGGATTTTTGTGGCCCTCATATATCCCTGGTGATCTAGGCTGGTTAGGCAGGGCCCCTCCCCTGGAGAGACAGCTAGAGTGACTGATGAATATCTATGAGTGCAACCTCTGACTCCAAAGGAATTCTAACCCTTGTGTTTAGCCTTATCTGACCAACCATAGATTGGTATATCCATTAAAAGGCTCCAGCTCCTTTTGATTATCTCAATATAAAATCAAAGCCCCTAACAGCTGTGGGCTCTCCCAGGGGTTGGGATATGTCTGTCTGGATGGAGGGCTTATGTGTATAGCTCCATTTCCCTGAGCCAGACATAAATGAACACTCAGAGGATGGCAATGAGGTTAAACATGTTATCTACATGTTATCTACCTTTGTTTAATGAATGTGTCCACTGATGGTTTGTGTGTTCCAATAAACACTTAGATCAACTTAATGCAAGACCATCCCTGTGTTCCTTGAAATCCCAAATCTGACTAGCATGACATGAAATTCTTGTCTCCATTTATACCTCTTATCTTTTGTGTAACTGTAGCACTGGGTTCTCTGACTTCTCGTTTGTTTTTTTTTTCATAGGTTTTCCTTTTTCTTCCCAAGGCTCTATTCTTAACCCTCCCTTGCCCCCACCCTTTAGGAATTCACACATTTTTTTTACATGTGAAATACATTTATTTTCACCTATCTGTAATCTTTCCAATACAATCACTATGCTGAAGAGACTCCCAAACTGACATTTCAAATTCTGTCCTCTTTACGGACAAAAATTGAAATCTTCCATTGTTAAATTCCTACACTAAACTTCCATTCAGATTTATTCTGAATACCTGATATTTAACAATTAGAAAACCAAAATCATCATCCCCTTCCATTCCAGCACTTTAAGTACTGCAACCATTCCCAGCTTCCCCATTTTTTTGGTCAATGTCATTATTAATTTTCTATATTTGGACAACCTGAAGTTATCTTTTTATCTCCCATTTCATTTGCCACCCCCACCCCCAGTCCATCTAGCTACAAAGGATTACTGACTGTTCTTCTGCAGGGTCTCTTGGATCACATCTTTTTTTTTTTTCATTTTTATGTTTCTATCCTAGTACAGATCCTCATTAAGTGATGCCTATTACCAACAACCCTATAGCTGATCTATCTAAGTTGTCTTTACTCTACTTTATCCCTTCTCTAAATACGGCCAGGATTTGTCTCAAAAAAAACATTTCCTGCTCAGGAGTATAAATAAAGTATATGCTTCTCTGTTTTTCAAATAAAATCTAGACTCCCCAAAATGGTAGTCAGGGTCCTCTATCAACTGGTTCACAAAGCTACTACCCTTTGCAGTACCTCCTAGACTCTGTTAGGATGTCCCAGGTTAGTCTTTTATAATCCTTGAACCTCTTTCTTGTTTCTTTCTCTGTGCCTTTTGCTGTGGGTATTCTCCACTGGATAGGCTCTTCTCTCCTCTCCCCACCAATCCATGCCCACTATTCCCTTTGTGGCCCTCCTTCCCCAAGCAGCTTCCTCTGACTAATTTTACTACTGGATCATGACTCCCTCCCAGAACTATTTATGCCTACTCCCAAAGAGTTTACTTTCTAAGGGAAAACCAAATAGGGTGTAAATGCTTCAGGGGTGGGGTGGAGATTGCATCTTCTGTTCTCCTATTCCACACAATGCTGAGCATATACAGTGTCTCAACAAGCCTTCCTTCTCATGACTGTTAGAACTCTTTGGTTCTTATTCTATCACTACCTCATGCCCAGACCCTAAGCAACTCCTAGCCTCAGGTTTCTTTTCTATAAATGAGTTTGAATATGTATTGTCAGACTATCTCACAAGGACACTGAGAGAAATAATGATATTTAATGAATCAGATCTTTTGTTGTTATTTTTCTGAGGACCTACCCTATTCTCTGGACAGGAGAAATTATTTCAGTCCAGTCAAAACCGCTATTTATTTCCACCTGATAGCTTCACTTCTCAGACAACAATAAAAAATTAGACATAAGTATGTAAATATATGTGTATTTTCTATACATATATAAGTATGTGTATTATATATACACATATAAATGTCTGTATTTTATCCACATATATGTATATGATTTTATATATACATATATGTATGTGTATTAATATACACACATCGCTACATGTATTTATATACATATGTACACATAATATATGTTTGTATGTATACATATATAATAGAAACATATGTATGTGTGTATATATATGAATGACTATATCTATATATCTATCTATATCTATATTTATATCTATATCTATATCTATCTATCTATCTATCTATCTATCTATCTATCAGTGATGTGGTGATGACTCTGAGTCTCTTCACTATATGGGTTTCTTTGAATAAAACTCAGATGCAGAATCTTCTCATCCATACAAGAAATTTGCTACTAAGCTGGAAGATCAGAAAGGACAAAGCAGATGTGCTTTTTGAGCAAGAATAAAGAAAAAAGCTATCATGCTATCTGACCAGGGTAGATAGATCCCTGTTCATCAGCTAGACAGAAGAATTCTGTGTCATGTTTCCTAAAGGTTCTGATTTCCAGGCTTTTGCATTGTTCTGTCATTTCAACATTTAAGCTCTTTCCAGGCATTTCCACAGTTCAGTGTTCCTTTGCCACCCAAAATACCACTTTCGGTCCTTGCGTTTCATCTCTCCTCTGAATCCTTAACCTACCGAATCAATTTTAAGCGCTCACACAGAGCTCAGAGACGGCTTCTGGAAACAGTACAAAGGGATAGGATCCACAGGGTTTAGCTTGTGGGAGTGGAGGAGACCCACAAGGCCTGCTCACCCCCCAAACCCTAATGCTCCACAACCAGCAACACCATTACTGACACAATATTGATATTTTCAAAACCCCAATCCTTACCTTTCGGCTTCAAGGCGCATCTCCTCACGTTTTTGCCTCCTAAGTTCTCTGCGGCGCTCGAAATCATCCATGGTGTATATTCAGGTTTGGGGAGGCCAAATAAGGTCTGGTTCTGCAAGGGAAAAGATTCCAACATCAAATGGGACCCAGGGTAACACTAGCCTACGTAAATTTGTTTTCCTCTTCTAGTTTTATTTTATTCCATTATTTTCCTTTCCTAGCAAAAGAGGAGTGTCTGAGAGTGAGTACTGGTAGGGAACCCATCAGTTTCTGAGTTGAGTTTACTAGCAGGATTGCCTGCATGTGTTAAAGTCAGTGTCAGTTAACGGTTCACAGCAGCAGAGAAATAAAGTCCCAGGTTTAGCGATGCCCCTCCCCTCTTAAAAAAGACCCCGAAATTCAGGAGAAAGATAGCTTTGTCTACTTGAAACATTTGTGGAATCACTGGAGAACTGGAGAATGGCTTTTCTCTTTGAAGTTTGCTATTCCCACAGGAAAAAAGCTGCAAGAAGAGGTGAACAGGGACAATAGGAGGACAAGGGAGAGAAAAGTGAAAAGAGGCAAGAAAGGAAGGATGGACATATAGGAGGGGTGTGGGGGGGTAAATCAGGAAACAGAATGGAGGGAGAGGAGAGAAAGAGATAGGGAGAGCAAGGGAGAGGAGAGAAAGAGGGAAAGAAGGAGGGAGAGGACAAGGAAGAGAAGGAAAAAGGGAGAGGGAGAGAGGAGAGAGAAGAGAAATTAAATAGTCTGTTGCATATTATGAAATTACATTACGATTGGTAGTAAGGATCTCAACAAAGAAATCACAAATAAACATACTTAAGCAGCAGCACATTTGAAAATAATGAAATTAAAAACAAACTCTCCCAGGTATCAAAATCCCCCCAACCCCCCTCTTTTTTTCTCTTTACAAATAGAATCCACCCATTTTACTCTTTCCTACCTCCTCCTTGGGGGTTTTATTGCAGGCAAGATCTCCCTTTTCCAGCTCTTCACATGTGAAGCCCTCTCCCCCTGGCTTTCTGTGCCATGGAGTCAAGTATTCCAGAATTACCCTGCAGCCCCCAAACCCAAAATGACTACCAGAAAAGGGAAAGCTGGGCTCTTTTTGTCCTTGCTTTGTTTACAGAGCTGTCAGTGGTTAGTTAAACTCGGCCTGGAATCTGGCATTTAAGGCCTGCTTGGAGATTGTTTCCTGTGTGGAGCGGGAGGCCTCCACTTCCTCTGGAATCCCAGACTTCTCCGCTGCACTCCGATCACAAAAAAATATTTTCCAGCCCTTTCTGTGCACATGAGACAAGCCATTTGCCCTGCATAAAAAAAAAATGGGGAGCTGTGTAAAATCTACACTTCCTCCCTCACGGCAGCACCTCTGAAAAGAGTAAAAAAAGAAAAAAAGCGAAAATTTCACGCCAGAGTATCCACACAGGTCAGGAACTTTCTCTTGTGAAGTTACTCTTTTTTTAAAAAAATATTTTAAATTCTCTTTATCAAAAAATAAAGCACTCACATGCAAAGACAATACAAAGTTTCTATTCTGTCTCCCTTTCCCTCCTTTCAAACCCTGTAGGCTATTGTTTCTATTCTCTTTATTAATCTTTTTGAACCTCCAAATTGTTTGCTTGAAGCTCCATGTTAGGATCGTAGGCTTATAGGATTTAGTGACTACAGAGACTTTGAAGATTACCTAGAATGACTTCCTCATTTTTACCAACGAGCAAACTGAGGCCCAGAGAGGAGGATCAGTGACTTTTTCCAAGGTCCCGTAGGTAGGAATTGGCAAATCAGGGATCACAGATTTAGAACTAGAAAAGACCCTGGAGGTCTTTGTAGTTTAACCTCCTCCATTTTACATATGAGCAAACCAAAGCACAGAGAGGTTAAGTAACTTGGCCATGGTCACACAGCTAATTAGTGTCTGAGGTGGGGTTTGAACCCAGGTCTTCCTGACCCAAAGTCCAAGGCCCCCTTCACTGCACCAACTGTCTCTCAACTGGGATTCAAACCTAGATACTATGATTCCAAATGCTATACTATAGGATACTCTTCTTTTATTTAATAATTCATTCCTTTTATATTATATATATATACACATATATATGGAGAGGGACTGGATTTGTAATTTATATCTATAGATATTTATATCTATAAATATATGTGTGAAGATGTATGTGTATAAATGTATGTCTGCAAGTTTTTAATGGTTAGAGAGATGGACAGAAAGATGGCCAGTTTCCTGAGCCCTTTTTTACCCTTCATATCTACAAAGCTTTTCTGCATTCCTCAGCATGTTGCCCCTACAGTCATGAGACTAGAGTAATGAGCAGGAAGTCCAGTTAGCTTGGAGAGATAGTACCAGTCTCTTCTTAACTTCCATATCCTACTCCAGGACTCTGTTGTCTTGGGGGTGGGGGTGGGAGGAGGTTGCTCACCCCTTTCTGACTCCCCGGATGTAAGGGGGAAGGAAATGGCACTCCCCACATGGATAGCCATCTATTTGCTTTCCTTCATGAAAAGAGCATTCTAGTCTGTATGGAATTGCCAGATAGATATATCAACCACAAGCAGAAGTGGTATATAGACAGAAATCCATCTCTCCTCAACAGTGACAAATGTTGGGATTTCTGGGTAGCGTGGCTGACTGAAATCATCCAAGTCACTTTTTTGCTCTCTTCTCCATCCAACTTTAAATGAGTCATTTTGGTCACTGAACAGCAGCTGGAGTTCGAGTTTGTAATTCTGTTATTTCTTCTGCCTGCTCTCTGATGGAGGTGCTAACAAGTCACCCAGAAATGGCCAAAAGGCAGACAAAGAATGCATTTGTGCCACAGAGCCTAGTATTATCTCGTGAAGCTAATAGAGAAAGATCTTTTTTGACTCAGCCCCTGGCTCTTTTGGTACTTTGTGGCCACTGTCCCTTGCTTTCCACCCACTCAAACCTCTCCCCGATGCCCATATTCAACTCTTTGTCAGCTACCCATAGCTTCCACCATCTGCCTACCTAGCAAATTATTTTGTAACTTAACTACCATCCATTCATTGGAGTCCATGTGCTTATGTGCATTGTAGAATGTGGGAGGAAAAGATAAGATGAGGACTGGGGTGGTCGTGATAAACAGAGGCAATCAAAGAAAGAAACACACACAACAGTGAAAGACAGATAAGTGTGTATAAATGCACACAGAGATCCACATATTAATGTACACATACATACCTACACGCATGCATCTATTTATTGGGTCTCTACATTACTGTGTGTTTTTGTCAATCTGGAATGTGATTCAATTTATGTGTGTGGAATATATCGGTTGAGGAAGGAAAGTATTGAATTAATTGTGTATGGGTATGTTTTGTTTTGTGTGCACTCTCTGTGGGTGAGGGGTGTGTGTGTGTGTGTGTGTGTGTGTGTGTGTGTGTGTGTGTGTGTGTGTGTGTGTGTGTGTGTGTGTAGGACGTGAGGTTCTAAGTTGGTGAGAGCGTGACTTTCAGTAAATTGCAGACTCCTGTGTGGGGGCCACCTTAATCCCTGCTCCCTTCTTTTCCATAGCTACCCTAAAGTTCTCTGGCACGGTTCCCATATACAGGGGGCCCTGCCTGGGGAGGCTTTTAAATATTATTTCTTTCTCTCCCCCTACCCTTCTCTGTTTTGGGAGCAGCAGCTTCCGTGCCCCAACTAGTAATCCCTCATTTCCTCTCTTACCCCCAGCCAGTCTTGGCTTCTTTCCAACAAACACTGGGGAATGGGGGCAGAGGAAACAGGAGAGAATGGTATGATTGGTTAGGAAACAATCTTTGAACCAATGAAATGATGTAAAGTCAGCTCAGAGATGTTTTCTTGAATAATGCAAATGCTGAATATCACAGAAGAACACATAAGAGAAATATAATATGCATGGAAAGTATACCTTAATTTACTCAATAGGTATGTTCCTGAAAAGTTTTTGGAAATGTCTGAATGTTGAAACTGAATTATATGTACCAGGGGAGATTTGTTACTTAAAAATCATTCCCTTTGTAAAGTGAAGAACCCTTTTGTGACACTAATAAGCACACATTTGTTTATATTTATTATACTTAGGATTTTGCATGTCATATTTTCTTCAAATGAGACACATCCTTATTGCCAACATATTTTCCCCCATGATTATGTAATAAATGTGTTACCAAATTTAAAATTCTAATATTCTTCTTTTTCTACCCCTTCTTTTCTCTATCCCAACTTCTATTCCTTGACATAATGAAAAATTGCTATAGCTGATCCTGTTTCTGATCTGCTTATGGAAGGGACAGAGAATCTCTGAACTTAGAACTATATCCAGTCTCCAGCTTTATTTCATCTGTCCCTCATTGTTATATGACTTAAAACCAAGAGAATTTTCACCTGTGGGTCACTGTGATTATCACCTTCATAGTAGAGCCTCTGGAGGTTTAAGGATAAAAAGTGGTTGCTAAACTAAGAGCAGTGATCCATCAGTTAATTGTAATTTCAAAGGGCAGTGAAATGTAATTCACAGACCAAGTGAACAACAGGAATTGATAAAACTGACCAAGAACAAGGACTGTCATTTTTTTTTGGTCTTCATATCCCTAATGCTTTAGCTTCTTGGCTTCCTTAGGGTCCTCCTGTTGCAGTATCACAAACCAGAAGAGTTGGTTTAAGTTCTGAAATTGGAAACAGGCAATTGCTGATATCTGATGGGAGGTGGAGAATCATCAGTGGCTCTGATATACACTGTCCAGATTCAAGAGATAAAGAAATGGAACACAGCCTAGGTCTACAAGTTCATTTGCATGAATTCCTGACAGATTACAGACACGGGCTATTAGAATCATGGAATCTCAGAGATGTAGGGATCCTCTAGATCATTCTACACTAAGACTAAGAATATTCTCTAAAATACTCTTGATAAGCAATCATCTAGGCTTTGCTTGAAAATCTCCAGTGATGGAGAAGCCACTATCTTCCAGTTAGCTCATTATACTTCCAGTGAACTCTGATTGTTTGAAAAGACTTTCCTTATATCATGCTGAAATCTACTTTCTCTACAACTTCGACCAACTATGTTCTTAGTCATACTTTGGGGACACAGGGAAGTGGAATAAGCCTAAGCTCTCTTCCATATGGTGGTCCTTCAAACACTTGGAGGCAGATCCTTGAAGGGATTCTCAAGTCATTGCCCAGTAAAATAATTAAAATGGACACAGCCTATTTTAACAAATAAGTGGGGTCGACCATGTTGCAATTTCATTAAATTAAATACATCTGTGATGATGATCTTTTAAAAAAGCCACAACAACCAAGGAGAGCACCATATTTTAGTTGGCTTGTCAAGCCACATAAATATAGCTACAAACACTATCCTTGGACCACACAAGTCAGTGGTCATAAAGGGTTAACTGGACCCTCTGAGTCACAGAGCCGATTAAGATATAGAAAGTCGGGGGGCAGCTAGGTGGCACAGTGGATAAAGCACCAGCCCTGGAGTCAAGAGGACCTGAATTCAAATCCGGCCTCAGACACTTAACACTTACTAGCTGTATGACCCTGGACAAGTCACTTAACTCCCATTGTCCCACAAGAAAAAAAAAAAGATATAGAAAGTCACATCACTGTGTTTGATACCTCTTAAACACAGCCTTGGCTGAAGGTTTACCACACAAACATTACTTTAAGAAAGCTGCATCTATGTCTTTATCTCAGTGTTTATTCATTTTCATTATTTCATTATTTCCTTCCTCCTTGTCCTCATCCCAGTGAATTGGATCTTTACCTTTTTGGTTCTCCCTGGAACACTGCTAATTTCAGCCTCTCATCTCATTTCTTTCTGTCTTATGCTTCTAATATCTAAATCTATGCTCCTATGGCCCTATGGACTAAAAACAACCCTTACAGTGGCTGCAGTCCCTGCCTCCTGTGTTACTTCCCTCCATTAGAATAAGAGCTTCTTGGGGCAGCTAGGTGGCACAGTGGGTAGAACACTGGCCCCGGAGTCAGGAGTACCTGAGTTCAGATCCTGCCTCAGACACTTAACACTTACTAGCTGTGTGACCCTTGGCAAGTCACTTAACCCCAATTGCCTCACTAAAAAATAGAACTTCTTGAGAAAAGGGTCTGTATTCTTTATTTGCATCTTCAGTTCTTGGCACAATGCTCTACAAAGAGTGAGCACTTAATAGTTGTTTCATCATTTCTTCATCATATTCACTGCCACTTGTGTGATACCTTCTGACATTATGCCAAATAGGATGTTCTCTGTACTTCTGGTGGCAAACTCTTTTATCCTAAACCAATTTCTTTCTTCTTACTACTCAGTCTTCCTTTCCTCTTCTTCCCTCAATTGCAACCATTTCCTTGACTGAATGGAAATGCTGCTTTTCCTTAGACACTATAATCCCCATTCCTCTCTCTTGGGAAAGCTTCATCCCCCATTCCCTCAACTAGATAGGCAAAGAGAGATTGCTGGCTTGTTCCACAGTCCCTGGTGTCATCTTGAGATATTCCAAATGCCCCTGCCCTCTGATGATCATAATTTGTAGTCCTTCCTTCCCATTCATCTATGCTACCCTCTCTGAATCACCATTTTTTACTGTTCTCCCAGATCCACATCCATTTCCTTTGGTGATTTCAATGTTCTCTCTATCTTCCTCAGCAACTTCACTGCCCACATTGGGGGCCTACACTAACTCTCGCATCATGTTTTCTCTATTTCTTTGATTCCAAAGATCCATCTCCACTCTGCATTAACCATAAATCAGCAAGTGGCCACACTTAGACTGAATCAACATAGAACTGCCCCTCCAGGACCCTGAACTTTGGAGATTTCTCTTCTCACAAACTTATTACTTTCTATTTCGTTTACTTTCCCTTTTCCCCTAACCTTCCTCTTTTCTCCTCCTCCTCCTTCTTTTCCTTCTCCTCTTCTTCCTTCTCTCTCTCTCTCTCTCTCTCTCTTTCACACACACACACACACACACACACACACACACACACACACACACACACACACCCCAAAGTAGTTCTCTGCTTTCAATGTAATTTTCTCCCAATTCATACACCCCCTTCTTGGCAATGCTTAACTCTTCACAGACCACACTTCATGGTTAGCCACAAACAATAACAACAATAACTACTATTTACTTTTCTATAGTGCTTGAAAGTTTACAAAACATCTTTCCTCATCCCAACTCCATGAGATAGGTAAGGCAAATATTACAATCCCCCATTTTACAAATGGGAAAATGTCTCTCATTAATGCCTTAGTCAACCCTTTTCATTGGGAGGTTAGGGGATGAACATTCTTGCTCCCTTCTCTGTTTATTTTTTGCTGTGAAGTCTCAGAATACAGCTAAAGAAAAGTCCCCTTACTCTAAATCTAGTGCTCTTTCCATTGCATCACAGTACCTTGAGTAGAAATATCCCTGAGATTTACCCAGGGTCACACAGCTAGTGTCTGACGCCAGATTTGAACTCATGAAGATGAGTCTTCCTGATTCCAAACCCAGTGCTCTATCCACTGCACCACCTAGCTTGTCCAAGCTTATCAAATTGAATATATTGATATCTATTACAATTTTTCTATATTTTTGTTAGGTAATTATTATATTTAAGATGCAAAAATCTTATTATTATGAGTGGCTAGTTGTGTAAATATCACGCACTGTATGAGTGCATTGCCTTTTGAGGAGATGGTTGTGTAAGCTGAAAAAATATTGACTAGGGCAGCTCAAGAGCTAGGGTGGTGCATAGGGAAAGCATGGTATATGTGTGCACAAAAACATGCTTTGTGCATTTCTCCCTCTAGGCTTTTGCTCACACTACTTCACCCACTTGAAATATATCCCTTTTCTTTCCTTCTTCCCCTTCCCCAAACAATTTTGTAATCTAAATTCAAAGACCCAACTCATCTCATTTCCTTTGTAACTTGACTGTCTTTAAGGGATTTCTTCATCCTCTAAACTTATATAGCATTTCCCCTCCTGTGCAATGTCATTCGGTAATTAATTCTGACTTCTTTTGCCATATCTCTTCAGCCACTCATTTGAATTCTGATTTCCCTTTTCTCATGTTTAAGTTTTATATATCTCTCACTAGATAATAAGAGCAGGGACTGGGTCCTATATTTCTTTGTCCTGTAGCATCTTGCCTTTATTTCTTCCACTAAATATGTATATATAATATATACATAATGTGTATAATTTATATTATATAGAATACATGACTATATGAATTACATAAATATGCCTTCACTAAATATGTTCAATAAATATATGATTTTGTCTACTTGAACAGCACAATTTTCATTTTATTTTTCCATGATTCATTTTCTTTAGTCAGGGGCATGATTGTATCTGCCTTTTAGTACTTCCCAGGATTTGTGTGCCTGGTGTAGGCACTCTGCCCATAATAGGTGGGCACTATTATTGACTTATCAGTATCTCTAAAGTAATTTGAAAAGCTTGCTGACAGAATATGAACTGACCACAACATTTTCATTAAAAATGTATTTTCAGTGGGAATAGCAAATTTGGCAGGGCTTTCAATATGACTGCTGAAAATGAACTTTTGTACTCTCAAAAAATTCCATTTATCAAACAGTTTTGCTCTTTCCTAAACTCGATGGTTCATTTGGGACTCAAAACCAAATAAACATGTAAAAGCTCACATACAGTTTGGCTTGCATTTCACCTTCCCCTTTACCATCTTGTTCCAAAGAACTGTGCTTTTTTTTAAAAGGAGAAAAAAGAAAGAAAGAATAAAAAAAGAAAAACAACACAAAATTGTCCAATCACACATTTGTCAAAAATAACAATGTAATAATAAAACTTTATTGGATCAGATGGGGGGGGCATTGCCTTCTTAGGATATTTGCTTAGAAAGGCTATAAAATCTACAAACAGCACTAGGCAGGGAGGTGGGAAGCAGCTATTCCTGATTTTCCTTTCATTTGTAGTGCAACCTTCCATTAACTTTCCATGCCAGTTTCTTCATGTGCATGATAGAAGATGTGCCACAAGAATCCACATTGGCAAGGGCATTATTCAAATGCCATTCATGTTTATGACCATATGAGACCTGAGTATTTTCAAAATTTTGACTTTATAAAATTACGGTGTGTGCTTAAGAAAGTAAAAGGGATGCAGAAGACCTGAGTTTCTGTCTATTCATCTACCACTTACTCTTTGTGTTAGTGAAAGTGAGGTTGGACAAGTCACTTAATCTCTCTATGCCCCAGTTTCCTTATCTGTAAAATGAGGGAATTGGACTAGATGTCTCTAAGATCCCTTCCAGCTTTATCTCTGTAGTCATATTGCCCACAATGCCCAGAACATGGTAAATACTTGTCTAATATCTGACCCATGATTCCGATCCTTGGGGAAACTTGTGATTAGCAGAAACGATAGTTTAAGTGACTTTGGGTGGCTTCTTAAAAAAAATAATACTTTATATGTACATGTATAATATGCTTTTCTTTTTTAAAAGATTAACATTTCACCTGCATGTCCCATTATATTTCTCCCCTTGCCTCTCCCAGAGAGTTATTCTTTATATTAAAGAATAAAGAAGAGGGGGAAAAAAGAAGCCTTAGTGATGCTCTTTGCCTTTGCATAATCATCTTCTTTTCTTCAATATTGAACACTCCCTCGTGAAAAAAGAAAAAAACAACTGAGCAGAAACATTTGATAGACTGTGCCTCTGTGCACTCTATTCTTTCCTTGTAAATCCCATTCTGCCCCCTTCACCTCATTATCTCATCTCTAGTATTTTTAGTATCTCATCTCTAGGACCATCACTGGTTTTTACCATTGGGAGATTTAGACTTCCTTTTAATGATCTTTCATTAGATTATTTTTATTAGATATGCTTTGGGGGGGCAGGGCATTGAGGTTAAATGATTTGCCCAGGGTCACACAGCTAGTAAGTGTCAAGTGTTTGAGGTCCAATTTGAACTCGGGTACTCCTGATTCTAGGGCCAGCTTTATCCACTGTGCCACCTAGCTGCCCCTTAGATATGCTTTTGAAAGTTATGCTTGATATTGGGTGGGATTTTGCTAGCTGTAGAGGTTACAAATGCTCCAGAACTGCAGAAGGAGGAGCCAATGTATTCCCTTAAATTTTGAAAGCCATTTAGGATTTTTCCCAACTTCAGAGGGTAGGAAATTGGTCAGAGGTAGTCATATGGAAGGGGGAAAATCCTTATTAAACAGACAACATGGGGAAGCTACTCACACATAGTCATGATATATACATTTCCTTCCCATCTTTCTTTCCTTCCTTGCTTCCTTTCTTCCTTCTGAGATAAGTTTAATGAAATCCATAATGATGGAAAGGAGCCTCAATAATCTACAACCAGGAATGTAAATATTGCCAAATGTTATGTAACTCAAGGAATACAAGTCAAATTTCTTCTTCTTCTCCCTATCTCCTCTCCTTTTTTTTCCCTTTTCTCTCCTCCCTTCCACTTCTCCATTCTTTTCTCCTCTCCTCTTCCTCCTTCTCTCCCTTCCTTTCCCTAACCATGGAAACATCCATTCAGAAGTATCTCTTCTAAGATAGAAATGAGGGTCTAAACAGGAACCAGAGTCCTGCCATCCTCAGAGTTACCCAACAATGTAATGAGCTGCCTCATAAATTATTGCATTTCCCCACTTGGAGAAATATTCTAGCAAGGCCTGGATAACCGTCTGTCAGGATGTTGGAAAGGCTATTTCTTCACTGATCAAGAGGTTAGACTAGATAACCTCTAAGACCTCTTCAAAAGTAAGATTCTCTAATCTTATAATTGTACTGTGTTCAGAGCATTTTTCAAAGCCCTAGAGGAGATAAGAAGTACCTGCATTTTGTAGATAATTTTATCATTTGCAATGTGCTTTTACACACATTGTCTCCTTACACAGGGTCTCAATGTAATTGTCTGAGTTGGATTTTTTTATAGGGGAGTGGGAGTTGCTAACTGTAGAGATGAGATGAACTAAGGGACCTTTGAGAGAAAGAGACCTAGGCAGAGAAGGAGAAGCAGATGAGCTGGGGTATTGGGGGCGGGGGGAGGGCGGGAGAGTGTAGGATTTGAACTCAGGTCTTCCTGATACTAAGTCTAGGGTTCTATCCCTGGTATTGAATAGATTTAAAAAGAACTTGAAGCATAGAAGAAAGAACACTGGAGCAGAAATTAAATAAAAAAATAAAACAAAAACTGGGCAGGGCAGAGAGTTCTATGGCCACTTTCCTGATGAAGAATAAGTCCCAGAGAAGTTAAGTGACCTACCCAAAGCCACATTCAACTTATAACATGGGAGGGAGGATCAGAATCATATACAAATAACTACAGTCAAGCCTCTCCTGCCTAGTGCATGCAATGCTTTTCTCTAATTTTTTCAGTCAGCTGGCCTTTGTTTACTATTGATACATTCACTTGCAGAGTGGGAGGGCCAAGCCATGTCAGTAGCAGGGGGGATATTCTTACCCTTCTAGGGTGGGCTGAAGTCAGAATGGAATATTTCTCAGAGGAAGTTGAGGACAGACTGAATATGAAGCAGGATTACATCCAAGTCCCAGAAGGGACGAAGGAGCCACACTGAAGCTCTAAATCCCATAAATATGGAAATGAGTTTCCCTAGACACAAGGACTGAATTGAACCATTACTACACAGGAGGAAATCAAGGCTCAGGGGAGTTATGACCTGACTAAAGTCATACAGCTAGGGGGTGGTAGAAATAAATATTGGCCAAATCCAGGTTTTTGGGCTCTGAATCTAGCATAGCTCTTGTGTGTGGGTTTCAATTTTCAGCTGGGTTACAGAGCTTTGTGTGTCCAGTCTATATATGCCACCAGCCTACAAACTGCCCGTTACCCCATGAAGCTTGACACTGGTCACAAGAGGGGGACAAGTTAAAAAAGGCCAGATGGATCAGTACAAATGGAAAATAATTCAACTGGAAAACAACTCAGAATGCATGCCATGTTGATGATGAAGGTAGCTATTTTATTTACCTTTACTCACTTTATTTAATAATCTTTGCATGGATTATTTAGGCCCTTTCTATTATTATGGTAATTAACAACAACAGCAATAATGTAAATGATAATAGCTAACATTTATATAGCACTTACTATGTGCCAAGCACTGTGCCAAGTGCTTTACAATTACTATGCCATTTGAACCTCACAACAACCCTTGGAGATAGGTGCTATCATGATCCCCATTTTACAAATGAGGAAAATGAAGCAAACAGAGATTTTTGCATGGCTAGTAAGTGTCTGAGGTGGGATTTGAACTCAGGTTTTCCTGATTCCATGCCCAGCAATATATACTCCATCTAAAGCAAATTAAAGACATAGATATAGAAGCCAAGAATTTAAGCTTAAAATCTAAACTAGATAATCCTGAAATAGACCTACCTTGATATAACAAACCTGACATTTTACATATCTATTAAACAATGGAATGAAAATCAAATATATAAATTCAATTCAATACAACAAATTAATAAGAACTCAAACACTTAAATTCTAAGCCTAGCTGAGCCAATTCAGCAAATCGCTTAGCTATGATTCTCCAGTAAAAGATTAATAAACTTGTCTCCTTGGGACTAATCATGTACAAATCTTAGAATTTGTGGGGTTTAGGTATAGAATGCAGATTTCATCTAACTACATCTAATTTTATGTATTGATATTGGGTGCATTATGTGATATCCTTTGAAATATTCTATAAAGACTTCTGAAACTTAATGGTGTTATAATTATTTATGTGGGCAGCTAAGTGGTATAGTGGATTGAGCATCAGGCCTGGAGTCAGGATGGCCTGAGTTCAAATCCAGCCTCAGAGATTTACTTTCTTTCTTTCTTTCTTTCTTTTTTTTTTAGCGAGGCAATTGGGGTTAAGTGACTTGCCCAGGGTCACACAGCTAGTAAGTGTTAAGTGTCTGAGGCCGGATTTGAACTCAGGTATTCCTGACTCCAGGGCCGGTGCTCTATCCACTGTGCCACCTAGCTGCCCCAGACATTTACTTTCTATGTGACCCAGAGCAAGTCACTTAACCCTGTTTGCCTCAGTTTCCTCATCTGTAAAGTGATCTAGAAAAGGAAATGACAAACTACTCCAGTATCTTTGCCAAGAAAACCTCAAATGGAGTCACAAAGAATCAGAAACTAATGAACAACAAATTATTTATGTGGCTTATCTTTACTTCATGTCCACCAATAGACTATAACTATATGGCCCCGTTGTCAATTGCCTTGAGTACAGACACCCTTCTTTATACAACTTTTAGTTTCCAACAATGTCTTGCAATTACTACCAGCTCAATAAATGGTTATACAAATGAATTAATTAATCAATTAACTTTTGGAACAGATCAATGCTTTATCAACAATAGGGTCAGCTCTTCTTTGAGATATATGAGTTTCCTGAATGAAATCAGTTCTCCTCTTGTATGCTGAAAATGACTGGGGGCGGGGGGGGGGGCATGAGATTTTCTGTGTGATCTGGATAAGATCCATGCAGTTAGAAATGTCCAATAGGTTCCTGGAGATACAGAGCTGGAACTCAGGAAAGAGCCTGGGGTTGGGCATATTGCTCTGGGTATAGTCATCTGAGCATTTGATAAATGAATCCACAGAAGCTGAGGACAAAATATGTCAAATGAACAAAGTATGTCACGACAGAAGGCCCAGGACTAAGCCTTGGGAAACAGTCGTGGTTAAGTAGGATGGAGATGCCGATCAAGCAAAGGAAATTGAGGAGAAGAAGCAAGAGACAACAGGTGCTTCATGAAAGCCCAGAGAAGAGAGAGTATCCAGAAGGACAAGTATTGAACTATTGTTCAAATACTCCAAAAAGGGAAAGAAGGATTTACTACTCGTTAATGATCATCGGTACAGTGTATGGCCTTGGTTAAGTCACTTCCATCTCTCTGGACATGTTTCCCTATCTGTAACATGAGGAGATTAAGGCTGGATGACCTCCGAGGTCTGCTCCAACTCTAAATCTATGACCCTATATAACTCATGGGAAGGAAGAGTGATCCAGAAACAGTAAGAAGGCAGATGGAGAATAAGAAAAATTGAGAATCAGGGGTCCATTTGAAACAACCCAAACTCCCGTAGCCTTGGGAAGCTCCTCACCACTCCCTCATCACAATTAGCAAACACCGACAGCCTTTTGTCCTGACTTTCAGTTCTGATTTAAATGCTTCCATCAGGGTAAAGAAAGTATTGCCTGATTTTGCTCTCCAGCCAGGCTCAGTAATTAGAAACATACGGTCCCATTCTTGATGTTTCCTTGGGAACCTCCCCCTTCTCAGGAATGAAGGCTTGCTCATTGGCTGGATGACCTTTATCGGCCTCACTGTCTCCCTCCCAAGCCCCACTCCACTCCTCCCCACAGTAAACTGGCAAGGTAGCTCTGGGCAATCCGGGGAAGAACGAAATGAAAAACTTCATAGTTTAAAGCCTGATATCTCTGGGAAAACTCCCTCTATCTTGGAAATGCATTTTGATGACAGGGAACAATGAATTTGTGTGATTCCTATTTAGTCCTCGTGGAAAGTCTATTAAAATTGCTGTGATGAAGGGGGCAGCTAGGTGGCGCAGTGGATAAAGCACTGGCCCTGGATTCTGGAGGACCTGAGTTCAAATCCGACCTCAGACACTTGACACTTACTAGCTGTGTGACCCTGGGCAAGTCACTCAACCCCCATTGCCCTCAAGCCAACAAACAAACAAAATTGCTGTGTTGAAAAGAGCCCTAGTGCTAGTCAGAAGACCTGCGTTTGAATTCTGCCCTAACTACTTAACACTCATGTGACCATCTATGGACAAGTAACCTAACCCACCCCCCAGCCTCAGTTTCCTTATCTCTAAAATGAGGCAGTTGGACTGAATGGCCTCAGAGGTTCCAGTTCTACATTTCTGTTCCTACGACCTTAGGCAAGTCCCAGTTTTTGTGGATGTTTATTTCTTCATCCACAGAATGAACTGAGGTTTAGCTATAAAATCCTGACTCAAGACAAATCCTCTGACAGTGGCCTCACAGAACATTCTTCTCATTATATTCTAGGCAGCCAGTGCCTCTGAAAATGAGGGATTCCAATATATCAAAGCAGCAGTGGGATTTTTATCACTAACAAATGGAGTGGCCAAAGAATATTAAAGCATCTTTGATAAAGAAGGGATCAGCCTGGACAACCACCCAGTTTGTCACCGCCTGCTAAGTTCCTGACAAATGATACTTTCTTATTTCTTGGACTGCCTGTAAACATCATTGGATGGCCCAGTTTTTCCACACTCAAATTGTGCTGTCCACACCATCTATACAGATGACTAAACAAGTTTAGTATTGAGTAACCAAGAAGAGCCTCGGCTGATTTTAGAACAATTTAGTTGTTGTAATTCAATATAAACGGTCCTGTGAATTACATAAGCCCTCCCCAAAGTATATATTATAAAGCGTCAACCTTTTGACCAGATGGCATGTAGAGCCACAACCCATTAAGAGGGAATTGTTCCCAATTGCCTTACCAAAAAAAAAAAAAAAGAGGGAATTGTTCAGCATTTAGAATACTATTTTCCTTCTTTTCTCTTATTTTCTCTGCATCCAGTTTTGTTTCTTTGGGGATGTTTTCAAGCTTACAAGAGCAAGAGACAAATGTGGAAGATCACCACCACTTCCCTAAGGGCCCCTGAAATGTAGATTATTCCATTGTTGGAAATTTTTCTTCTCTGGATGTCCCTGGACTGCCAAGCAAAGTGGAGGAGCAAGAGAATGCAATCATTTCCATCCACACTTTGCTTCACAAACAAATGGATCAGAAATGACTGGCTACTATGAAATGAGTATCTGAATTATGGGTATCTGGGGCAAATGTATTTTCTATTACTGGACCCTATACAGGATCTGGGGAGGCAGAATTAACCAAAAAAAAAAATCTGCACTAGGGGCCACAGACTCCATTGGCTAAGAAGTTTACCTGAGTTGGTACCTTTGCATAGTCAGCCCATCATGCCTGGAATGTGCCACTCACTTCCAAGTTTTAGAATTCTTAGTTTCCTTCAAAGTTCACCAAAGATGCCACCACTACAAGAAACTTCTCTGACAGTTCTAAATTGTTAGTGTTCTATCCTTCCTGATATTATCTTTTATCTTCGACTAACTTTTTTGTTTATATGTTCTGTTCATGCCATTAGGTGGTGCAACAGGTAAGAGTCCTGGCCTCAGAGTGCAGGAAGACCTGAGTCTAAATCTTGCCTCAGACACTTATCAACCTCGGTTTTCTCATCTGTAAAATAGAGATAATAGCACCTAGCTTATAGGGCTGTTAGGACCAAATGGAAGTACTTGGCAAACCTTGAAGCTCTATGTAAATGCTAACCAGTAGCAGTAGCAGTAGCAGTAGCAGCAGCAGCAATAGTAGTAGTAGTAGTAGTAGTAGTAATAGTAGTGGTGGTGGTGGTGGTGGTGGTAGCTATGTGACCTTGGACAAGTCACTTAACCTGGTTGCCTCAGTCTCCTCATTTATAAAATGAGCTGGAGATGGAAATGGCAAACCACTCTAGCATCTTTGCCAAGAAAACCCCAAATGGGGTCATGAAGAGTCGAACATGACACAACAACAACAATGACATGAGGTAGTCACATTATTCTAATTTTCAAATTTGAATATATTTTAATATTTCATGGGATTCATTATTCACACTGATCAGGATGTAGCTGTAGTTCAATTCACTTCAACAAACATTTATTAGAGGCACTGTACTAGCCATTCAAAGACAAAGACAAAAAAAAAAAATCCCTGCCGTCAAGATACTCACAAGCTGTGTGTCCCTGGGCAATTCATTTAACCTCTGTCTGACACAGTTTCTTCAACTGTAAAATGGTGATAATGATAGCACCTACCTCCCAGGGTTGTTGTGAGGGTCAATTGAGATGATATTTGTAAAGTGCTTAGCACAGTGCCTGGCATATAGTAGGTGCTTAATAAATGCTTATTTCTTTCCCCTTTCCTTGGTCCCTTAATCTTTTTATCAAGTGGCAACAATACTTCCCCATCCTGGCTACCCAACAGATAGTTTCTCAAGTCTAAAAGATTTAAATTGATCATAAAACATCACAAGATGCAAAGAAACATCAGACATAATCCCTATTTTAACATTTGAACTTCATTAATGATGTTTTTCTCCAGCCTGCAGATGTGTGATGATTCTCAGATATTTAAATAAAATGTCTGGTAACCTCACAGAGTTCTGTATAAAAAAAAAAAAAAGAAAAAAGTTGGGGGTGGGGAGAGATAGGGAAAAGAATCCAAACCACTTAGAGAAATGTTAAAAATGTGTTGCCACTATAGTGCAGATGCACAGGATAAAGACATTCCAAAGGGATTAAAATTGGAGAATATTTTGGAAGAAGGCCATGTTCTGAGAGGGGCATAAAGTATGGCTTCCTGTTCATTTACCAGCCCCCTTACCATATAAACAAAGCCCACTTAACTCACCAAACTTTCTATCACTTGCTTTGCCTATTCCTATGTCATATAAACAAAAGCCATTTCAGATGAATTTTGTCAAGGAATCATCTAAAGAAAATGACTGCTTGTAAAGTCAAATTGACTTACATTCTGTAGTTTTTCCCACTTATATGGGGAATGAATTGGGCTGTAACAGAGGTAGTGAAACTGCTACAAAGCCTGGGGAAAAACACAGTACAAACTGCCCAGGGAAACTGTGAAAGATAATTAAAGGGACTGTGTTTTTACAATTTGCCTGAATAGACTAAATAAAAGGTAGTGGGGAGGGCAGCTAGGTGGCACAGTGGATAAAGCACCAGTCCTGGATTCAGGAAGATCTGAGTTCAAATCCGAATCAGATACTTGACCTTACTAGCTGTGTGACCCTAGGCAAGTCACTTAACCCCCATTGCCCCACCGAAAAGAAAAAAAAAAAGTTAGTGGGCCACTCCCCCAGGTCCTGCCAGTCATTAAAAAGTCAAGATTTCATCCTATTGCTTCCATGGATTTAACTCAGTTGAGTTGCTCTTTTCAGAAGGTGTTTATTGGGATCGTGCTAATGTCTGAGTTAGGTAGCCGGACAATGATGATGTGAGATTTCTGGATAGCCAAACTGCAAATGTTATACCTGACTGACTGTTCAATTCAATTCAATTCAATCCTTCAAGTATTTGCCAAGCATTTATTACTTGACAGGTGCTGTACTAGGCACTAAGAACACAATGACAAAAAGAAAAGAATGTATGCCTTCAAGGAGGTTATATTCTATCATGGGAAATGACAACAGATATACAGAGTAGTAAATATAAAATAAATTCTAAATATTAGGGGGGTTCAGAGGGTTAGGGAAGGGAGACCACAAATAATTGTAATCATCAGTAGAGATCTCTTGAAGGAAGTAGCATTTGATCCTTGGAGAGATCAAGAGTTTCCAAGAGGTGGAGGTAAGGAGGGTGTACGTTCCAGGATGGGAGAGTGTGGTGGTGGGAGCCTGGGTAATGACACTGGACAGGAAAGTCTAGTGTGATGGACAGTAAGAAGGTCTGTTTAAGGGGGGCAGTTAGGTGACACAGTGGATAAAGCAGTGGCCCTGGATTCGGGAAGACCCAAGTTCAAATCTGGATTCAGATAATTGACACTTACTAGCTGTGTGACCCTGGGCAAGTCACTTAACCTTCATTGCCCCATAAAAAAAAGAAGGTCTGTTTAACTATGCCATAAAGTTCATGAAGGCAAGAAATACATAATGAGCCTAGGAAGGTAAGCTCAGGCTTTAAATGTAAAGGGCTTTAAATGCCATACAGTAGTGTCTGTGTGCTGTTCAAGAGGCAATGAAGCCACTGGGGCTTTCTGAGTAGAAGAGTGACATGGTCCATTCAGTGCTTAAGGAATATCAATTTGATTGCAGGCTGTGCAGAGGATGGATTGGTGAGGGGAGAGGCTGGAGGTAGGATGAGCAATTAGGAAGTTGTTGTAATAGGCGTAGTAAGAGGTGATGAGAGCCTGAACTAGAGGGATGGCTGTGTAAATGGAGAGAAGGGTTCAGATTTGAGAGATGTTATGGAAGTATTGTCAACAAGACTAGTGATGTGATATGGGAAGGAGGGAGAATGGGATGATGATGCACGTCTACCCGGCTCCTTGCAAGTAGGCTTTTTTTTTCATTCATTTTATTTGTCCCCTCGATGACTAGCACAGAGTTTGCTACATAGTAGGCATTTAATAAATGCTTGCTGATTAAGTATATTAAGTGTTGAGGATGACTCCTAAATTGCTAGCCACTGTGAACAGAAAGATGGTGGTGCCTTCAACAAAAATAGGGAATTATGCACCTTGGGAGTATTGAAGACTTCCAGGAAAGGAAGACAAGCAGGGTGACAGAATATGCTTTTTGAGGGGAGGAAAGTAGGTTAGGGGATAGACAAAGTATTACACTGTGACTGTGTAGACACAAGACACTAACTTTTATTCTACTCTCAGGTTTCTATGACCTGTTTTAATCAATGGTTTCCAATCTCTGGCCCCAGTGACACAAATGGCCTGGCAGAGACGTTCTTTGTGAACCTCTTTCCCCCTGACCAGCCGAGTATCGTAGAGAGAGCACTGGATTTGGAATTGAAAGACCTGACTGGACTTGGCTTTGCCATTATGTCACCTCACTTGATCTCTCAGGCCATCAGCTTCCTGCCTTGGAAAATGAGGAAAATCAGACTAGATGACCTCTTAAGTCCCTTCTAGACCTCAGTCTATGGTCCATACCTCCCTTTCCTTCACTGTAAAACTGCGTAGGAGAGAGCAAAGGAATAGAAAAGAGAAGTCAAATAATGATAAGTAGAGTGTCAATGATGTATACTAGGTGGCAAAGTGGATAGAGAATTGGACTTAGAGCCAGAAAGACCTGAGTTTGAATCCTGCCTCAGACACTTACCAGGTGTGTGTCTCTCAGACTCCATTTCTTCCTCTATAAAATGGGGATAATAATGGCATCCACCTCACATGGTTCTAGTGAAACTCAAACAAGGTATTTATAAAGTGCTTTGCAAAGCTTAAAGTGCTACTTTAATGCTAGGCATTATTATTATTATTATTATTATTATTATTGTAAATTGCTAAAGAATATCAAGGGATTACAGCATTTAGCTATCAGCAGGTTCTTTCTCCAGTCTAATTACACTTGTCCTCTTGATGTTATGACTCAGACATTAAATTTCATTGTTATTCATTGCAGCACCTAGTAGAATGCTTGGTATATAGTAGATGCTTGATAAATGCTTATTGATTGATTACAGAACCTTTCTAGAAATATCCCTTCTAGCTATGATGCTATTTATAAGTTCCTCAGGTGTCCCACAAGCATCTAGAAGCATCTGGCCCATGGTCCTGTCTCCAAACTGGCTTTCTGCACCCTGAGAAACAAAAAGAAGCCTTCGTAGCTGAGAGTCCCCCAACCAGCCTTTCCACCCTGAATACCACAAACAGATTATTCGTTTGTTGACACAGGGCCCCTGGACATTCATGAAAACAAGATGTTCTTTTGCTGCTTTTTAAAGTTAAACAGATTTAAGTCAGGGTCTCAAATGAATTTCAAAAACAGATGTGAAGGGTTGTACTGACCCTGGCCATAATAGGGCTATTTTACTTGAACTTGACTATTCGTTGTTAGCAGCAGACTGATAAAGGATGCCTCATTCTGGAGAGGGAGGTGGCAGCAGATTTTCCATTTTCTCTCACCTACTGAGTGCACTTCAGGTATGGGAGGCTTTGGGGATGAGCAGAAAAGTGAGGGTTGGTGATTCAGAGACTCCTCTTGGCTTTGGAGATGGAGAGGAATCAGTTTCTTTTCCAATCCCTTTCTCGTTTTCTGCCTGGCGGGCCTCCAGAATTTATCTTCACTCTACTTCTCTAACCTTGTTTTCTCACCACCAACGCTGTCCCGCAAGCACATTATGCTCATTTCTGTATGTTCTCTCTTTGTGACACCACAACATGTGGGTTCCTACCTGCAATGCCCTTGTTCCTCCTGCTTAGAACTCCTTTCCCACCTCTCTTGACTTATTTAAGATCTAACCTTCCATGAGTACCTTCCTTCAAAGCCCTGCTTGACCATCATCTCCTTCTTGGTGAAGGCTTTTTCAAGTGTCCCAACCATGAGGAATCTCTGCCTCCTCAGACCTCACATAGTATCACTTGATTATCACTTAATTTATTCTTCTTTTTAACTTTTATTTATCATGTTCTCATGAGCGCAAGGTCTGGGGATCCCTTATGGGTCTTAACTTGGTGCCCTTGCACATGCAAAGAGCATCTGAGGCCTACCACAGTGACTCTGGAATTGTACAATTTTATTTCAAAATACTCCCCTTCATGTATTCTCTATATCAGCCAAATCAACTATAAGATGTTCTCTGATCTTACCCTGCTCTCTCTCACATCTCATTCCCTATGCTCAACACTCCCTCCTTTTTTCATTATTTTTGCCTTTTGAATCCTTCTCTTCCTTCAAAGTCCAGATCAAGTTATATCTCCTCTCTAAAACCTTCCTTGATTCCTTGCCTCCATCCCCAAACCATCAGTGATCTTTCCCTCCTCAAACTTTCTGATACTACTTTATCTGGATTTCTCCTTAGCCCTGATCAAATCTTTACCATGTATCTTGTACCATATTTTTTTAGGGAAGTAAAGGAATTTCTGCATGGTATTTCCCCTCTCACATTAAACTGTGAGTTCCTTGAGAGCATAGACTATAATCTTACCCCTGTATCTTTTCCAATGTATTTTACATAGCAAGTTCTTTAAATTGTTGTTGTTGTTGTTAAGGCAATAGGGGCTAAATGACTTGCCCATGGTCACACAGCTAGTAAGTGTCTGAGGTCAGATTTGAACTTGGGTTCTCCTGACTGCAGGGCCTGTGCTCTATCCACTGGGCCACCTAGCCGCCCCTTTAAAATGTTTGTTGACTTGAACTGAATACATTCTGGTTGGGGCTCAAGGGCCCAGGGTAACTGGGGCATGGAAAGAACTATAATGAACCAAATAGTAACATGATAGTTCTGAACTGTCCACATGCTCCACAGGCCCTGGTGCTGTTTCCTCTATCAGGAGGATTTGGCCCATCGTGATTTTTTAAAATAAGTTATGATTCTGTTTGTTTACTCATAAAATATTGATGCTGGGGCACTATGTTCATGCTTGTTTATGCTTTGGAAAATCTGATTTATTCTTTAAGGGGTCACTGCTACCATCATCAAGTTCCTTTTCTTTCCCACACAGCTGGTAATACCATAAAAAATAAACCAGGGCTATATGTAAGAATGCTCCTATCGTGGGACACAGAGCAAAGTAAGTCATATGGCGAGGGAAGAGACTGTCAGTGGGGGTTGGGAGGGGCCTGCATATCCCCAAATGGGGCAATGACTCCAAATGTCCCTGTATGGTTAGAGCCCCAAAATATGCATGATTAAACCCAAAGTTTGGATATATTAGAACACTCGCTCCTTTTCATTTTCACCAGTTCTATGCTTTTCTCATTTATGGGGTTCCTTTTGGACTGTTCAGTTGACCCAACTAGTTTTTTGTTGCTTTTTTTTTAATGTCATGTTTACATTCATTTCCACTGGCCCATGCTTGTGAATGAGCTGAAGTATCTGGTTTGGCAGTCCATCTAGAATAAAACCATTCTATAAGAAAAAAAACAACACCCAACACCACTGAACTTACTGTTCATCTTTCAATTGCATTCAACTTAATTCAATAAGCATTTGTGAAATACCAAATATGTGCAAAGGGCCAGTCCTAGCTGTTGGGGAATACAAACACAACACCCCTCCCAAAGTAGTCTCTACCTTCAAGGAGTTTATATTTCATATTGAAACCTGAGGTGTGCTGATCCACTTCAGGGGAAGAAGCCTTTTGAAAGTCTCAGTGTAGGAACCAATTTAATCAGGGGGTGACCCTTTGTGTCACAAAAGAATTTAAACTGAGAGTTCATTGAGCTCATATTTATGGAATACTTTCCAGTTTGCAAAGCGTTTTCCTCATGGTAGTGCTGCAACATCAGTAATCTATATACCATTGCCTCCAACATTTTAATGGACTTACACAACAGGATGGAGATTCGGTCTCAGGTTTTTTAATTCCAAGAGCCCTCTTCTGGCTAGCTGGCTGGTAGACCAGCACTCTTATCAATCCTGCTGCATGACTATTCTTTAAATGGTCAATGCCTTTGGGGGCAGCTAGGTGGCACAGTGAATAAAGCACCGGCACTGGATTCAGGAGGACCTGAGTTCAAATCAGGCCTCAGACACTTGATACTTACTAGCTGTGTGACCCTGGGCAAGTCACTTAACCCCAATTGCCTCACCCCCCAAAAAAATACCTCCTAGGTTCTTCCCCTCATTTCCCAAGGTTCTGTGTGTCTCTGCTGCCCATAAATATTTTTAAAGTGCTTATCTCAGTGCTTGGCATATAGTAAATGCTATATAAGCACTAGCTATTATTGTAGTAGTTATTATTTCACTTCTTTGAGTCTCAGGTCTCTCATGTATCAAATAAGAGGTCTGGCCTAGATGATTTCTAAGGTCCTTTCCATTCCATAGTTCTTCACCTAAAAGGCCTTTGTTCTTACCCTTTATCACCCCCACACCCATCTGACAAATATGCTAAGGCTAGCACATCCCCCAGGAGGTAAGATGTCCCTTCAGTCACATGTCCTTTATACAGTAATTAATAGCTCTGACTCAATATTAATGTAGACCTTTTGCTTCTTTCTTTAGCAATGATTTTTCAGCCAAATATGTTAAAACCATTTAGCTGTTCTTTTCTCTGTCAGGCAAAAAGCCAGCATCCTAAAATCACAGATCATTTATATCATGTTGGCGTGAATATTCAGACTCAGTTTGTCTCCAAATTCTTTAAGTCAGACATAAAATGATTGACCATTTTGCTTTGAATTAGCAAAAACAAAAAAACAAAAAACAAAACCAAAACACCCCATACAGGTAAGTAACAAAACGTTACTTTAGCTTAGAACATGTCATAGAGCATATCTTTCAAATTTGGAATCTGTCAGTTTCAAAGAGTGCGTCTCTCCTTTCTCTAGTAAAAATAGGACATCAACCCAGATTTTATTTAGCGTCAAGCAGGACCTAGGGTACTGAGAATGGTAGAAAGGAATTTGTCTAAGAATTTCCAGATTGGAGGGCTGTATTTTACTTAAGCTTTGTCACCTGGAGTAAGGCAAAAGCCCAACATTAATTTAATTCAGTGAAGTAATTTAGATCAGAGAAATTTATTTGAAATGTGGCCAACTATACACATACCTGAAGATATGCAAATTCTCACATGGACGGACTTTTAGGTGAGATTTCTGGTATTTCCTACTCAAAAATAAAGAAAAATCTTTTTTTTTTTTCCCTTTGCTATGTTCTCCCTGGGGGAAATGGGCTAGAAATTGGGATCATAGTCATTGTTTTCATTGTTTCTTCTGCCTCTTTTGGCTAGGAACTGCAATTGCTGTCATTGTCTTCATTGTTCTCCCTGACTGTTTTGGCCAGGAATTGGAACTATCATCATTGTCTTCATAGTTCTCCCTGCCTGTTTTGGCTTCTCTCCCTGCTTGGGAAAACATATCTATTTCCCCATCTGCTCTCATGGAGGTGCATTGTATGCACGCATGTAGAGAATAATTAGGAGTTGTGCTGAGATAGTTAGATCTAGTGGCGGTTTGGGTCTTTTTCCACTTGGAAAATGCAAAGGAAAATAGGAAAATAGAATTTATTTAATGTTTTATAAACCCTAACTTCTGTATACGTGGGAGCTGTTGTTGTTATTAGTTCTTCCAATTTAATTCATGTTTGTTAATGGTCCATTTGGTCCAGAGCACTGTATTAGATACTGAGGGAGATATGAATTTTAGAGAAGACAAAGTCTCTGTCTTCTTGGGATTTACAATGCAATTAGGGAATGTGGTACATTCATAAAGAACTATAATCCAAAATAAGTATTTCATACAAAATGGTACCCGAGATCCAAGAGTGCAAATATGATTACCACCTAGAGAGAATCCAAGAAGGCTCTCTAGAAGAAGTAGCCTTTGTTGTGGTTGTTCAGTCATTTCAATTCTGTCTGACTAGTTGTGACCCCATTTGGGGTTTTCTTGGCAGAGCTACTGGAGTGGTTTGTATTTCCTTCTCCAGCTCATATTATAGATGAGGAAACTGAGGCAAATGGGGTTAAGTGACTTGCCCAGGGTCACCCGGCTAGTAATTGTCTGAGGCCAGATTTGAACTCAGGAAGTTGAATCTTCCTGACCCCAGGCCTGGCATTCTATCCACTGAGCCACCTAGCTGCCCAAGGCTTTTGAGTTGGGCTTTAAAGTAAAAGTAAGAATTCAACAAGTAGGGCAGAGGGGAAGGTATCCTAAGCCTAGGGCACAGCATGAGCAAAGGCAGAGAGCTAGCAAAGTGTGGGTGATACGTATATGGAGAAGAGCACTAACAGAAGGAAGGCACTAACAGAACCCTACAAAGGATCACCTTCCTCATAAGAGAGACCCACGGTCAGGTCTCCTAATCACTTTGAGGTCACACTGGGCATGAAGTACAGCAGAGACAAGGAAGCTCCAGGAGTCTTAGTCCAACAAATCTCAAGACGGCAAAGAAGAAAAGTTTTCTTCTTTTCCTTCCCCATCTGGCTTTTTAACTTACCCCCCCCCAAAAAATGGGCCCACTGTGACTATAAAACCTTCCATTTATGGACCTCTGTCCTGATGACAGGGCCAGCTGGGTGCTTATAACTGGACTTATAAAAGCACTTCTTTTACAAATTGTTGAGAACGTAGTTCTCTCTCAAGATGACTGAAATTAGCGGAGCATAGGGTGCTTTCTCTGCCTGCCTGCTTTTGTTTAATAGAAAATGCCAACTGAGATGTCCATTGATATGAAAGCAGAACTTAGTCCTCTAGCTGCCCCCCCCATCTCTTTCCCATTTTTATCTTTTTCCCCCCAGAAAATAAACATTTTTATCTAAAGTTTTGAGTTCCGGATTTTATCCTTACCTTCCTCCCCATCCTCCTCTCTGAGATGGTAAGCAATCAGATATTCCCATTTTTATCTTGAAATACAATTGGGATTATGATTTGGGCATCCCTGTTCCTCTGCACAAGTGTGAGAAAAATTGGAATTGTCCCCAGTTATTCAAGGAGAGCTTTCTGCAGGCAGGAAGGGGAGTGGAAAATATGGAAGCCTTCAAAAGGAACTGATAGGACAGAGTTCTTACAAGAAAGGGAGGTGGGTAGAGTATGTTCATATGGCTTCACCTTACCTAGAGATCAATAGATTTGGAAGATAAAGGGAGCTTTCATAGATATTATTTAGTTCAACCTTCTCATTCTTCAGATGAAGAAGCTAAGGCTGAGAAAGCTAGATTGTCCAAAGTCACATAGGAATGAGGAGCATAGCTATGAGTCAAACCCTGTTGTCTGACCTCAAATCCAGTGACTTTCGGTCTTTTCTACAAATAAACATAATTTTGTCACTTCGGCCCATCTATGATCCAATTGACGTAAATATTCAATTAATCATTGATTAATCAAACAAAAAGTATTTATTGAGGTACTACTATGCACCAGACAAGGTAGCAACGACTAGATCTATAAAGACAAGTCTCTGCCTTTGAGGAACTTATATTTTATGGGGGTGGGGAAAAGTAGTAGAAGGGCAACATGTGCACTTTTATGTATACGAAGAATAAATGCAAGGTAGTTTAAGGAGGGAGGGTAATTGGAGGGATCACTGTTCAGTCGTGTCTGGTTTTTCATGACCCCATTTGGAATTTTCTTGGCAAAGAGACTGGAGTGGTTTGCCATTTCCTTCTCCAGCTCATTTTACAGATGGGGAAACTGAGGCAGGATTAAGTGACTTGCACAGGGTCACACAGCTAGAAAGTGTCTGAAGCCAGATTTGAACACAGGAAGATGAGTTTTCTCGACTCCAGGCCCTGGCGCTCTATCAACTGTACAACCTAGCTGCCCTTGGAGGGATCAGGAAAGGTTTTAATGTAAAGGTACCAGCTTGTACCGAGTCTTAAAGGAAGTAAAGGATTCTATGAGGTGCCCATCAAGGGAGAGAGCATCTCAGGTATTGTGAATAACAAGTACAAAGGCAAAGAGGTGGGAGGTGGGGTGCAGAGTGTGAGAAATAGCAAGATGGCATGTTTGCCTAGACTGTAGAATATAGGAAGGTGAGTAATGTATAATGAAACTTGTGGGGTAGATTCAGCCATTCACACCTCCTCAGCAGGCATGATTTTGACCATATCCTCCATCTGACAAGCACTGGGATATGCTTGGGCCTATCTCTAGGTCTCTTGACACTGGAACCAATGACAGATGGGAAACATCTATCAGTTATCCTTTGATCTTGATATGTGTCCAGCCCACCTCCTTTCCTGTTTATCCAATACCTAGATAATATATTTTATTTCACTTCTCCTATACAATTTTTCATTGGTAGATGTTGCATCTTACTTACAGTCACCATGTGTTTTTTTCATTGTCCCTTGGATGACCTGTAACTTTAATTCTTTGAAGGTTATGATATTCCATGCATTGTAGCCTACAATCACCCTAAGGATGATTAATCTGGATGTTTGATTTCATCAGGGTAGGAAATCTCAGTGAGAAAAGTCCTTTTACCAATGGAGATTGACAGCTGTTTTGCAACCTGGTCTTAGAGAGTTGCCTGGAATCACTTACTTGCCCAGGGTCATGCAAATTTATCAAAGGTAGAATTTGGGGGTGAGGACAGCTAGGTGGTGCAGTGGATAAAGAACCAGGCCTGGATTCAGGAGTACCTGAATTCAAATCCAGCCTCAGACACTTGACACTTACTAGCTGTGTGACCCTGGGCAAGTCATTTAACCCCTATTGCCCCACAAAAAAAAAAGGTATAGAAATGTAAACTATTACTACTACAGCGTGTGCTGGGGAATTTACCTCTTTACCCTGTCGCTCTTTGTCTCCCTGAAGTAATGCATGACAGAAGGTGAGGCCAACTACAGATGGAGACAGGAGAGAAGGGAAAAAATAGATTACTTGGATGAGAGATAATATCTAAGTGGGAAAAATGTTTGGAGAAACAGAAAATAAAGAGTTCAGAAGTATCTGTCATGTAAACAAGATCTGTGCTCTGACATCTTTTGTTGAGCACCTACTGTCTTCATACTCATCATGCACAATCATGTCTCTTTTTGGAATGGAACCAGAAACTCTTCTTTTATCATTTAAAAGGTAGTATAACGTAATGAAAGACTTACTATATTTGGATTGGATCTAGAAGTTTCAAATCTTTATAATTATCTAGCCATGTGACCTGTCTTACAGTTGTAGCTTAGAGTTGCTTATCTAATCTATACCAACTGAAATTCCTCCCAGTGTCCAATCCCTAGAAAAGGTATGCTCCCAGGCATAAGAGAATGGGATATCACATAATTTATACTACTCACCACTAAGCAATCAGATGCTCACTTCCAAGCTTTTAGACCAAATGCTCGATTACTGTTGGATTTGAAATGATGATTCCAGAAATCTTTAGTAATGCCTAGGTAAAAAGGAAGATTAAAATAAAGTTAATTTTGTATAAAGTAGACTTGATCTTTTGAAATGCATTCTTGGTGGTTGTTATAAGAGGGAAAGTCATTCAATGAAAATTTAGTTTATAAGGGTACTGTAATTATGATTTTTCATAGGAATGGAGTCATTAATGCAAAAGAATGAATAATACAAAGGTCTGTCAAAGATATCTCCAGGGCCATAGCTAGCAATTTTTCTGCCTGGGGCAAATAGGAGAACATAGCCTGGAAGTCTCAAATCATCATTATAATTCATGATGTAAAACAAAATACAAGAAGTAATTAAGGCCAGTTTGATTTAGCTGGAGGAAGAAATTGGTTATTATAGTGGCTTTTAGCTGTTGAAAGAGTACATGTTAAATTTTTGTGCTCTCTAAATTCTGTGGCCTGGGACAAAGCTACAGTAGTTTAGCCCTATGTATAGATCTAAGTAGACCACCTCATTTTAATAATCTGCATCTCTTCGAAGCTTCCTCCCCTCCTCTCCCAATTCAACCAAATTCAGTTCAACACCCACTGTCACTGGGCACAGAAAGACCTGAGGGTCCAAAAATCTGAGGTTGGTGATGGGAAAGGAGGTATCCAGATTCAAAATGAGCATGAAGCCAGCAGGGATTTGCCTTTAGTGTTGATAGGAGAGAAGCACTTATGCCCCAGTAGGGCACAATTCCTCTTGAAGGAGGAATTACAGAACTGAAATTACAATTGCAACTACAACTGCAGTCCTGGTACTTAATCTTGAGAGGAGGCTTAATAAACATCAATTGAATTAAATCACTTTTTTTTTGGTCTGTTTCTCTTCAAAACTTCTTACAGTTTGTGTGAACAACAGGAGTAAGGGCTGCTGCTGTAGGCAGCCTGGGGTAGCCTGCAAATCCTTCTCTAGCAAGTTTAGTATCTACTTATGTAACTTGCTTCCTTTCCCCCTGATATTTTAATTTTTAAGGGAGTGGGAAGGGGAGAATAGAGATAAAAGGAAATATTTTACTAGCATTTAGAGAAAAATAATGTAATAAATCAGATATTATAAAACTTTTCTGTATGTATTCATGCCAGCACGCTTGTGAATTTTTCAGAGGGAAGTAGAAAAGGAGAGGGGGAGACAATGCAAAGTAATATGAAAAGTGGTAATAAATTGATATTTACCCTGAAATCTTCCCCTCCCTTTCCAATCTAAGATTTAGAAATTTAGCATCTTTGGTCCAGGGGAAGAATCACGGAGAAACTGACTGAACCCTAGCTCATTGTGCCAACCTCTCTCCATGACCTTGGAAATGCACTGGCACGTCAAGCAAACGCCCACGGCCACCATCACTCATCATGCCCTTTGGCTGAGCCAGCCCAGTGGCAGTCACCAGAGTGTTCTGTCCTAACTCAGTGCTGACAGGCATGGGGATATGGGAAGGAGTCAGAGAAAAGGAAGCAGGGGGACACCGATAGTCGGGGTTAGCGCGATAAGGACCGTCTTGCTGTTCTCCATCCCTATCCCAGCCAGTGGCAAGCCGCCAGTTGCTGCTTATTGCTCCTTTGATCTAGTTCTCTGTGTACCCTGGCATGGAGAAATGTTTGATTTTATGTGAAAGTCTTCCCTATGGAAGAGCTGAGTTATAGCACAAGCAGGAGGAATTCCAATACTCTTTATCTAGATCACTTTGCCTCCAACTGTAAAACTAATGATCCTCTCAGAGCCCCCAGGAAGCCTCTGCTGGCAGCTCTCCACCAGCATCAGCAAGAGCACATGGCATCTTTCGAGATCAGAGATCAGCAGCCTTTGAAGGGAAGGAAGAAAGACATCCCACATTTTCAAATAATCTTAGAATATTACTTTTATAAGAGCTGTATTACATTTTATAAACTGATATTTCATTGGATTTGTGAGTAAGCTGGGTTCAGGGATTCCCTTCAGTGAGCCTCCTCTCTCCTCCCTCCTCTCTGACTCCTGGCTTTCTTCAAGTCTCAGCTAGAATCCTACCTTCAGCGGGCAGCTAGGTGGCAGTGGATAAAATACCGGTCCTGGATTCAGGAGGATCTGAGTTCAAATCCAACCTCAGACACTTGACACTTACTAGCTGTGTGACCTTGGGCAAGTCACTTAATCCTCATTGCCCCACAAAAAAAAAAATAGAATCCTGCCTTCAGCAAAAAAGCCTTTTCTGGCCCTCTGCAATGCTGGTTCCTTCCCTCTGAGGTTACTTCCAAGTTATTATATAGATATGGATGCATAGACATATAAAATGGACATGGTCGTTTCCATCTTGTCTCCCTTTTTAGACTGTGAGCTCCTTGATTTAGTTCTCTGCATACACTGGCATGGAAAATATTTTGCCTTTCTTTGTATCCTCAGCACTTAGCACAGTGTCTGACATATAGTAGGCACTTAATAAATGCTTGTTGGCTAACTAAGCCATCTTTCCCCTTTGATTCTGTGTAACTCTTGTCTATGTCCTAGAATCCTCCAGAGGAGGGTCCATCCAACATACTAGGGTCCCTTTTTAAAATTTATCGTTCAATGTTGTATGGATAACCACAGAGAACATGGGTAGTCCATTGGTTTTCTTTTTTAAAAATTAATTAATTAATTAATTAATTTAGAATTTCTCCCCACCTTACATGTAAAAATCCTTTCTTCAAAGAGCAGAACTTTGAAGTGATGGTTTGGGAGGATGGGCATCCAAGTGCTTGGAGGGTCAAGGATTTTATCTTCTTCTATGCAAACCTGAGATATGCTGCCCTCTGTGGGTGGATGTGAGCCCAATCTCAGGGCTATGGTTGTAGATACAGGAGAACATTTTAAAATAATAAATATAAGAATGAAATTCTGTAGGAGACAGTTCTCAGAATAAAAAAAAATGGTGAGTTAATTATGTCAAAGCTTTGCCTGACAGAAATTCATATCATCTGTGGGAGTGGAAACGAAAATAAAATACTTAAAATAGATATATGGGATTCATCAAGAATGAGTCAGTAACAATAAAACATTAGTGACTGTCTCTTGCAATGCTGCAAATGTTCTTGGTTTTAAATTTCATTGAAAAGTGGGGGAAATGCCCTGTCTTAGGAATTTTTGTTATCTAAATAAATATTAGCTAGCTGTGTGACCCCTGAGTAAGTTATTTTAAAGCTCTGAATCTCATTTCCCTCATTTGTAAAATAAGGGGGTTGGCCTAGACCATCTCTAAGGACCCTTCTCGTTCTAAAATTCTATCATTTTGGGATTCTATGTCCTTTTAAGGAAAAACCACATTGTTACCCAATATCATCAGCTGGACTTCTTACTGCTATCCTAAAAAGCCACTGTGTAAAGTCAAGTTAACAAGCATTCGTTAGGCGTTTACAATGTGCCAAGCACTGTCCTAAGCTCAGCTGGGAGGATGGGGGGTGCAGAATTAGAAAGAAAGGCAAAAAAAAATCAATCTTTGATTGCAAGAACTCGCAGTACAATGGATAATACAGAGAGGACACATTCTCCCAAGTCCCCTCTTTCAGTAATTGGTAGCACAAACTGTACTTAAAGAGACTTAAAGAGAAGAGAACCCCCCCTTTGGAGTTCGTTTTCCTCTTCTCATTCCGTCTATTTCTAGCTCTATGAAGGGAAATGCCGAGCCATTTGTGGCTGCCGACACAGACGTTTCTCTGCCACAAAAAAGTATTTCAAGGCATAGTCTTACTGAAGGATTTAATAGGACTGGGTGGACACCACATGAAGACAAACTAGAAGAGATGAAGCTTCTTATTTGAACAAAGACCAAGGTATACCCAGGCTATAAAATTATGAAGGCTATGAAGACATGGGACATCTGTGAAGAAATCCTGGGAAGGCTAGAACAAGCAGATATTCCTATAAGCTTGAAGGAGATAGTTTTAGGACAAATAAAAGGGCTGCCCTAACTTTATGTGAAGGGTAATAAACATATAGGGCAGCTAGGTGGTGCAGTGGATAGGATGCTGAGCCTGGAGTCAGGAAGGCTCATCTTCATGAATTCAAATCTGGCCTTAGACACTTACTGGCTGTGTGGCCCTAGGCAAGTCACTTAACCCTGTTTGCCTCAGTTTCCTTATCTGTAAATTAAGCTGGAAAAGGAAATGGCCAACCATCCCAGTATCTTTGCCAAGAAAACCCTAAATGGGGTCATGAAGAGTCAGACACGACTGAATAACTACAAGAACAAATAAACATACGCAAATCATTAATCTTAAAAGGTCACAATACCAATAAGTTCCAAAGTTTCAGGGGAATAATAGATGATAGGCATTAGGAGAGAAAGCACTGTGTAAGTGAACTGCAGGCCAAACTTAGAGTCAGGAAGGCCTAGGTTCCTGTCTTGCTTCTGACTATGCTCTCTTGATGCCATGGTCTTCTATCCCAGGGGAATATAAGAATAGCTAGCATTTATATAATGCTTTAAGAATTACACAGTACTTTACAAATATATTTCATTTGATATTCTCAACAACCCTGGGATGCCATTATTATACCCATTTCACACATGAGGAAACTGAGAATGATAGCAGTGAAATGACTTGCCAGGGGTCACATAGCTAGTAAGTGTCTTAGGCAGGATTTGAACTCAGGTCTTTCTGATTCCAGATCTACTGTTAATTTCTCTGCTCCCCAGACAATAGGGAAAGGTATTTGGGACCCTTATATACCCCACAGCTAATGAGATCCTAAAAGTCACATGAAGAATTGTTTGATTTCTCCATAACTTTAGGCTTTTCCTCACTCTCAGGTAAACTCCCTTTGGGCTCCTTCTTCTGGATGGTTTACATGATCTCAGCATCTAGCCCAGAGATTGGTAATGAAAATAAAATACTTGAAATAAATAAGAGTAGTAGCTCTTACAGGTTACAAAGAGGTTTTCTTCACAATAATCTTGAGAGGTAGGTAGTGTAAGTGGTTACTGTTCCTATTTTAGAGATGAGGAAACTGAGGTCCAAAGACTTGTTCTGGATCATAATATGGGGGTTTAGTAAGAATGAGTCAATAATAAGAAAACATGAAAAGGCAATTCTTATAAATTTATAATTTGGGGCTTTTAAATTTTAAATTAAAAAATTTTAAACTCCCAGTATGGGGAATAAGACAAGTTACTAGATAACCTAAAACATTCCTAGAATTCAAATCACTTAGTAAGTAACCGTTTGTTGTCTTAAAGGGAAAAATTATATCAGCAAAATTGCTAGAGCACAGCCTCTAGATATAGTAAACTTTCTGTTATTTTGCCTGATTAGAGAGTAAGAATGTACTATCTTCTTCCCTGTGGTGTATTCTTCCCTGATGGTAGAGATAGAAGGATTCTCAGAGCCACACCCTCAGACATGAGCGTCTTTGTCCTAGTCTGGGACCAGTTTCATCAGTGGCTGCTACCCCCATAGCCCGAGCCTCTCAGACTGGTTTTAGTGTTCTCAGCTGCTAACAGGGGCCCATGAGCCTTTGCAAAGAGTCTTCATTCTCTAAGACACACAGACATAACAAATCTCTCTCATGCCAGAGCCTACAACTGTGGCCCAGAGAACACGAGAACTTGCACAAAGGGGCTTCTTAAAGATGGACTCTCCGGCATTGTGGGGGCAAGACTCCTACAAGATCCTGCTATAAGTGCCTCTTGCTATAGAACAATCCAGTCTTCCCTCTTGAGTAACCTTCCTTAGAGAGCTAGAAAAACCTGGCAGATAACATCACTAGGGCCAGACTTTTGTTTAACACTAGTTAGTACATACCTAGCTTAAATGTCTCTGTGCATTAGGGTTGTCTAATAGGTAAAATATGGCCAGGTGTACTAGGTCCCAAATTGTTTTCTGTCTATCACTCTGTCTATCACTTTCTGTCTATCACTCTTGATTTCCTTAACAGTGTTTCAGTTTGAATGTGTGGGGACCCTGGCAGTGAAAATGGGTGACACATGAATGTGAGGAATATAATTTGGGTTCTCAGATTTTGTAACCTTGAAATAAAAACTTAACTTGGTTTTATTGTGGAATCAATTCTAGTTCAGGTCAGGCAACATTGTTTATATCTTGTCTTATACTTATATTGCTGATCTCCAACAAACCTTTATTGGAAAGATGTTTGTAGTGAACTGTGCAAACTCCAAACAGCTAACAATAAAAAATGGGCAAGGTACTGGTAAATAGAGAATTACCATGCATATCATACAGAGGCAGAATGATAGAATTATAAAGTCAGAAAAGAGCTTCAAGATGGTCTTATCCAATATGGTCATTTTATAGATAAAGAAACAGTGAACAATCAAGGTGAAGAGACTTGCCCAAGAGAACAAAGCATGTTAGTGGCAAGGGCAAGAATGGATCCAAGAGCTAGCATTTGGGTCAAGAGAGTGGTTAGTTGGGGGGTGGTCATAGATCACGGCTAGAGAGTTGGAAGAGACTTTCAAGGTCATCCAGTCCAATCCCCTTATTTGAAATATGAAGTTAATGCGGCTTGAGTGACTTGCCAAAGAGATTTGATGGCAGAAAACTAAGGTTCAGATCTCAACCCTACCATTCACCACCACTTGGACTTTGGACAAATTGCTTCATCACTCCGAGACTCAGTTTCCTTCTCTGTTAAATGAGGTTTGGGGAAGCTAGCCTAGACCCTGCATCCATTCTAGCTGTAAGTAAGAACAGTGACTGGCACACAGCAGACACTTAATAAGTGCTTGTTGACTTGACATTAAAAAGTCTATGACCTGGGGCAGCTAGGTGGCGCAGTGGATAGAGCACTGGCCCTGGAGTCAGGAGTACCTGAGTTCAAATCCGGCCTCAGACACATAACACACTTACTAGCTGTGTGACCCTGGGCAAGTCACTTAACCCCAATTGCCTCACTAAAAAAAAAAAAAAAAAAAAAAAAAAGTCTATGACCCTATGATCTGGTTTCTCTTGACCTCACCACACAATGTAAACTACAGCAGGAGAAAACAGTGACAAGAGGCTATTAATCAGATTTTGGGTCATATGACTTATCCGAATCAAAGGGTTTTGGCTTCTCCTAGTCTCTTTGGGGAAGAGAATGCCTGGGAGCAGGGTGGGTTGAGGTGGCCCAGGGGATCAGGGCTTAAGATGTGGGTGAGTAGGAGTAATCGGTTCATGGCAAAGGCATGTACATGAATAACTAGAGTATGTAAGATGAGTACATAAGAGAGGTCAAACAGAGTGGCATGAGGCATTTAGAAAGAGAGAGGTTCATTTCTAGCTGAAGGCATAGGAGAGGTTTTATGGAGAAGGGCAGAAGAGAACTGAGTCTTCCAAGGAAGGGAAGGATTTCACTGAATGGCTATTGGAGGGAGTCCTTTTCTGCCATAGTGTATCTAGGTTAATAGCAAAATAGGTTTAGAGCTGGAAGGGACCTTTGAGATCATCTTGTCCATCCCTCTTCCCCTTTTACATCATTGAAGCCCAGAGAGGTGAAGACTCTTAAAGTCACACGGGTAGTAAGAAACAGAACTCAAATTTGAACCCAGCCCCTTGGACTACAGATCCAGGACTTTCCTAGGTTGGAGCCAAATATTGGAGGGTTTTGAATGCTGGATTAAGTTATTTGACACTGAAATATCTGGCTCCAATCTCGGAAAGTGTTGGGTTTCCATAGTCAGGGGCATGAAAAATCCAATAATGATGGGAATAGATCCAGGAATCATCTCTAGCAGCTACATGAAGGATTGATTAGAGGGGGAGGAAAGGCCAGAGGCAGGAGGGCTCTTTACAATAGTAAACCATTCCAGTAGTCCAGGTAAAAGGGCCAGCCTGGCCCAGCCTCCCATTTACCAAGCTATGAAAAAGGCATAATAGGTCACTGCTCTTTACAATGCACAGAGAGTTCATCTCAAAAAATTAGAAAATAGATCCTCTTCAACTTACAATTAACCTGTATGTATGAATGAGTAGGAAGGGATTCTGTCTCTGGAATTCCATGAGGGTGAACGAAAGAAAGAAAGAATAGTGTAGACCTGTGATTTCATCAATTTGGGAGAATTTCTGGTGTGTAGACCTGTGATTTCATCAATTTGGGAGAACTTCTGGTGTGAAACTCTCTCTAGCAATGCAGATTAGCAACTTACCTGAAACATATTCTTGGAGAGTTACTCAGGAGCCTAAAAGGTTGTGAATTACTCCTGGCTATACAGTAAATATGGATTAGAAACAATACTTAAACATAGGTCTTCCTGATTCCAGTGTTAGTTATCTCTTTACCACATCATACTGTCTTTTTAGTGAGTCAATCAACAAGCATTTATAAAGCATTTACAGTGTCAGGCACTGTGTTAAGAGCTGGGGATACAAAAAGGGGCAAAAATGTGGTCCCTGCCCTTTGTTGTTGTTGTTCAGTCATATTTCAGTCATGTTTGACTCTTCATGACGCTATTTGTGGTTTTCTTAGCTAAGAGACTGGAGCAGTTTTCCATTTCCTTCTCCAGCTCATTGTACAGATGAGGAAACTGAGGCAAGCAGGGGTAAGTGACTTGCCCAGGGTCACACAGACAGTAAGTGTCTGAGGCCAGATTTGAACTCAGAAAGATGAGTCTTCCTGACTCCAGGCCTGGTGCTCTGTGCATTATGGCGCCACCTAGCTAATGGAGACAACATACCAATATATATATATATATAAGAAATATACAGTGTCAATGAAAGGCAAACTCAGAGGGAAAGCTAGTGGAGGTAGCTACTAGGAAAGGCCTTTATGAGGTGGATCTGAGCTGAGTCTTAGCTTTATATATCTATATCTAGTGCTCTAAAGTTTGTAAAATGCTTACTGTGTGCTGGGGATAAGATGAAAAAATGGAAGTCCCTGCCCTCAAGGAACTTTCATTCTAGCTTGAATTGCCCTTATTATTAGTGATTCTTCCTTCATATTATTTATAGTTATTTATTTGTTCAATTGTTACAGTCCACCACTCTCCCCCTAATGACAGTAAGTTCTTAAAAGCAGAAACTGGTTTTCATTTTGTCTTTGTATCCCTAGTACCTAGCACGGTGGCCTTGCATATAGCAGATGCTTCATCGATGTTTATTGAATGAATCTTGTGCATTCTATGAATAGAAAACTGAATTTATAGTTTTGTTTAATAAAATATCCGATGTTAGAGATCTTCCCATTCTCCAGAAGGACCTGGTAGCAAAAGTGAGATGAGTCTGATTCTCTGGGGAACCTCAGTCAGCCTGGAGTCATGTCCTTGTCTCTCCAGGCTGAAGAATTTGAATATTTTTACTCCATCCTGTAGTTGGAGAGATAGTATAGATTGCAAGCTCTGTAAGAACACATGTAGTTTTGGTTTTTTACCTCTTCATCATCTCTCACTTTAGTCACTTTATATCTTTTCAAGCATATAGTTTGGTGCTCTGCACACAGTAGGTATTCAATAAATGTTTGTTGGGGCAGCTAGATGGTACAGTGGATAAAGTACCGGCCCTTGATTCAGGAGGACCTGAGTTCAAATCTGGCCTCAGACACTTGACACTTACTACCCATGTGACCCTGGGCAAGTCACTTAATCCTCATTACCCCCCCCCCAAAAAAAAATGTTTGTTAAGTCCAGTAGTGTCCCCAGTGCCTAACAAAATACCATGTACCTAGTTGGAACCCAATAAATGCTTGAGGATGTTGAAATGGTGACTGCCAACACCTCTCAACTCCTCAAGATCATATAGAGCTCAGTGGGACTTTGTCACATGACTCAACCTCCTTATTGTCCTAATGAGAAAACTGAGGTCCATAGAAAAGGAGTTTCCCAAGGTGATAAAGGTCAGAGTAAGAATTTCAATCCAGGTCCTCTGCGTCCAAGTCCAATACTCTTTCAAGGGTACTAATCTTTCTTGATATCCCTGAAGTCCTTGTTACACTACCTTACTCTTGAGATGTGTCAACTAAACAATATTCCAGGTGTAGGTGTAGCATGCTTTTATAACAGGTTAAGATAATGTTTTCTGTTTTGTTTCTGAGATCAGCAGCACCAGCTCCCAATAAAGAAGGAATTTTGTGGGTTGAGAGCAGAGAGAAGCCTTTCAGACACTGACATCAGCGACTTTCCCATGAGAAGCCCAGAAATCTTACCATACCATAAATAGTTTTGCCATTTCTATTTCCTGCAGACAAGCGGGGAATTTTTCAGAGCCCAAAAACAAACATCTAAATGTTTCTCCATAGCAGATATAACTTTTGATTGATGTTTCTCTGACCAGACCTTATAGAGAGATACAGGTTTATAGATATATACATATATATGTATATATATAGATAGATAGATGTATGCATATTTGCTCACTACCAAATTTCCCTGATGCTAAGAGTTTGACTGCCTGGATCTCCACCTACTTCCTATGCCAGACTCCTTGATGCCACATTGTTTCTGTTTGCCTGTTAAGACATATATCTCTTGACTGATGCTGCTGGGAGTTTCCTTGACTGTTTCCTGGCCCCAGTGGGTCTGTCTATTCTTCAGATGTCAGATGTGTACATCTCTAGATGTACACATACATATACATGTACATGTGTATATATCTATTGCTAATCTGTATCATATCTCTATATGTACACATTGTTAAGGGCTAAAATTCTAGCTAAACTGTCTAAAATATCTAATGAGTGGTCGCCAATAAATTATAAGCTTTAGCAAGAGTTAGACTTTTAAGCATTTATTAAGGAGAATAAGAATTTGGTAAAGAGAGAGAGAAAGGCCTAGATTCCTATTTATTAAAGGGAGAGCGCATTTCTAGCTCCCCTCTCCACCAGCGTCCTCAAGAAAGAGAGCGAGACCTAGCGCCAGTCTCTTCCTTCCTCCTCCCACTAGCTCCCGTCACTTCCTGACGCCAAAGAAAAGACTCCTGGTCTTGCCCTCAAAGACCTTCGCTTCATGGGTGGAACTCTTCTACAGTAAGTCTCCAGCAGGTGGTGTCATTCCAATCGTTACAACATATATGTATATATCTACGTCCTCTAAAGATCTATACTTATATTTCAGTAGAAGGAAAGGACTTTAGTCAATCAAAATAATATTACAGACTATTTCTTTTTTTTTCTTTTCTTTTCTTTTTTTTTTTGCAGGGCGATGGGGGTTAGTGACTTGCCCAGGGTCACACAGTATGTGTCAAGTGTCTGAGGCCGGATTTGAACTCAGGTACTCCTGAATCCAGGGCCGGTGCTTTATCCACTGTGCCACCTAGCCGCCTCCAGACTATTTCTTAATAAAGTAATCTTGACATTTATTAAGAATCTAGGGAATTCATCAATAAATGGGCATTTATAAATATTACACATTATATTTATAAAAATATTACTTCATCTTTCAAAGCCTTCCTTTTCTTCCATTATGTGATATTTCTGATAATTAATAATGATCAAAAATTAATAATGATTGTCTCTTCCTCCTCTAATTTTGGTCTCTTTGAATCTCCTTTTCTAAGCTACAGTGTTAATATATTGCGGACATCTTTGGAAGATTTTACAATTTTGCTCTTTGTACCTTTGTCACTGAGGTCCTCCTGACAGTGTAGACTAAGGGGTGGAGTTATTCCATTTCCTGTGCTACAGGAACAATGAACAGACTGTGTCTACATAAGTAAATGAACTGGAAATTTGGAAATGATAATAAATTTTGTCATTACCTATCAATGCAGTCAGAATCCCTCTCTTCCATCACACTTTTTCTTTAAAAACTGATTATTTTCCTAAACTATAAGATATTGTTAAATATATTCACACAGAGAAGCACCTGCATGAATATGCATGGTTTTACACAAAATGTATGTGCATACCCAGATATGTGTTACCCCTGAGCCAGAGTAAAGGATTCTTGATTTGATGGCTGGGAGAGTGAGCAGGAAGGTAAATGAAGGAAGGAGAGAAATAATAAGAGAAGGTGATGGGAATGAAAATGAAGATGAGTAGGCAAAATCACAAATAGTCAGAAAAGTCATTCACAGGTCCAGAGCTTTTAAAATTTCATTATACCAGCTATAATTTATTTGTAAATATTTTTAGATAAAGATCGTAAATATTTGTAAATATTTTTAGGTATCTGAGGGGCAAAGATTCTAGAAATTTTTATTTCTTTATATATTTGCAAGCTTCCCAGCCAACTCCTTGAAATAGAAAAGATGAAAGCAATATTTAAAAATCTTAACTTGAAACACTCTCTTCCTAATGCTAGCTTCCAGTTATCAGACACATTGCATGCATTATTATCTCACAATAAAATTTTACAAATGAAGATGCTGGACTCTGAGAAGATAAGGGCTTTTCTTAAGGAGATTGAGACTCAAATCCATCACAGGGATCCTGTGCTTCTTTACACCTCTTAGTTTTAATCAACCCTGTCTATACCTTTTTGTTTGCTACAATTGACTAAGTGAGAGCCTAAAATACATGCCCTCTACCCTAAGCCAGTTTGAGCAATGGGGACTCATGAGAGAGAGAGAGAGAGAGAGAGAGAGAGAGAGAGAGAGAGAGAGAGAGAGAGAGAGAGAGAGAGAGAGAGAGGGAGAGAGGGAGAGAGATGAGACAGAGAGCGGAGGGAAAGAGGGACAAAGAGAGATGAGACAGAGACAGAGACAGAGACAAAGAGAGAGAGATGAGACAGACAGAGAGATGAGACAGACAGACAGACAGAGAGAGACAGACAGAGAGAAAGATGAGACAGAGAGAAAGAGAGAGGAGACAGAGAAATGAGAGAGACAGGCAGACAGGCAGAGAGAGAGACAAGACAGAGACAGAGAGAGATGAGACACAGAGAGACACACACAGAGAGAAATATGAGACAGAGAGATGAGACAGAGAGAGATGAGATGAGACAGAGAGAAAGAGAGGAGACAGAGAGAGATGAGAGAGAGAGAGAGAGAATGAGAGAGATGAAACAGAGAGATGAGACAGAGACAGACAGAGAGAGAATGAGAGAGATGAAAGATGAGACAGGGACAGAGAGAGAGAGAGAGAGAGAGAGAGAGAGAGAGAGAGAGAGAGAGAGAGATGGAGTAATTAAAAGAGGGAAAGCACTAGAATTAAGAGCAGTTAGGGCAGGCTTCCTGGTTGATATAGTATTAATATTCCTTGCTCATCAAAGCTATCTCTACATGGTGCTTTATGGTTCATAAAGTGCTTTACATTCATTATTTCATTTGATTTTTAGATCAACCTCGTCTATCAGGTAGTGTCTATTGTTATTCTCCTTTTACAGATGGGGAAGCTGAAGTAGAGATAGGGTCAGTAACTCTTCCAGTGTAATAACTGGTAAAGCTGAGGTTCTAATCCATATTTTCCGTTTCTTAATTATACCACAACTGCCTCCCCATTCAGAGGTATCTTATTCCATCATTTTAAAGGACATCAGCTTCTGCTTTGTATTATTTTGTATTCAACAGGCACAAAAGTGAGGGCTAGGATATCCAGGGAGAGTCATAATCATTTCCACCCTCTAACTTTTACTTACATTCTGCCTTATTCATCATCACCCGGATATTTGTCTGCCTTTGCCTCCTAAGATTGGACTATTAGCAAACCTTGGAATAACAATGGACTTGAGATCACTATGTTCAAAGGGTCCTGGGAAGAGCCAGTGAAATTCCTTTCACTGGTCTCCTTTTGACTTTTTCCCATAGACCTTTTTACTATACTGAAATAATCTGGAATGTTTGAGGCTAACAGGACTGACAAGGTTGGTCATTACAGGATGGCTGACTGTCATCCAGGGGTCGAGTCTGTATAGGTTTCTGGCTTTGAATCAGTGAAATTATTATTAGTAGCAATAATATCTTCAAAATATATTATTAAGTATGTTAATGATTAATATTGTGCATTATTGCTAACAAATAATGTTAATTAATAATATTATTAGTGATTATAAAGTTTATGAAGTTTCTTACAAAAATTATTTCATTTATTCCTCACAACAACCTTGGGAGGTAAATGCTATTATCATCTTTTTTACAGATGAAGAAACTGACAGAGGTTGTGACTTGCCCAAGGTCACAAAGCTAGTACAGGCATACATATGGGTTTGCTTACAGAGTACCACAATAAAGTGAGTCACATTAATTTTTTGGTTTCCCAGTGCATATGAAAGTTATGTTAATACTGTATTGTAGTCTATTAAGTGTGCAACAGTATTATGTGTGTGTGTATGTATATATATATATATATATATATATACATACACACACACACATACCTTAAATTAAGATACTTTATTGCTTAAAAACTGTCATCTGAGCTTTCAGTGAGTCATAATCTTTTTGCTGGTAGAGGGTCTTACCTAGATGTTGATGGTTGCTGACTGATCAGGGTCAGGGTTGCTGAAAGTTGGGGTGGCTGTAGAAATTTCTTAAAATAGGACAACAATGAAGTTTGCCTCATCAGTTGACTATTCTTTTCACTTGAACACTTAGAGGCCATTGTAGGGTTATCAATGAGTTTAATTTAATTATAGTATCTCAGATAATAGGGATGCCAGAGGAGAGGGAGAGAGATAGGAGAATGGCTGGTTGGTCAGAACACACACACACACACACACACACACACACACACACACACACACACACACACACACACACACACACACCATTTATCATTAAGTTCACCATCATAGATCGGTGTGGTTCATGAAGCCCCAAAACAATTACAAGAGTAATATCAAAGATCACTGATCACACATCACCATAGCAGATATAATAATAATGAAAAAAATAAATTACCAAAATGTGATACAGAGACACAATGTGAGTACGTGCCGTTGGAAAAATGGCATGAATAGACTTGCTCAGCAGGTTTGCCACAAACCTTCAATGTGTAAGAAATGTAGTATCTATGAAGTGCAATAAAACAAGGTTTGCCTATAGGTATCTAAGAAGGGATGTGAACTCAGGTCTTCCCAACTCTAAGTCCAGAACTCTTTCTATTGGGTCACCTAGCTGCTGCAAATCTCAAGTTATACCAATCTGGTCACTGAACTAACAGAACAACTTAACATCTGGCCACTTTATTAAAGGCAGCACTATTAGAAGACAGTTTGATATAGTGGAAAGAACACTGAATTAGGCATCAGAAGACTCGGATCCAATTCCTGCCTCTATCAGTTGGCCTTTGTACTCCAGGCTATGGAATGTAGACATTATTAGGGGGGCAATAGAAAGTCAGTGGAAGGTTTAAGAAGATGGGAGACATGATCAGATCTGTGTATAAGGGAGTTCAAGCTGTTTGCTGAATAAAGGATGAATTGTAGCAAAAGCTACTAGAAACTAGAACGAACTGTTATTGAGAAAGACAATGGGATCTCCTCTTTAAAAAAAAGAGAGGGAGGGTCACATTCTTATTCATCACAGATAGCTTTGGATGGTAGATGAGTTCATCTAGCCTGTCTGATCTAGCCTGGGCAGATCTAAGTGGCATTTGATGCTCAAAGAAGAATAACCCGGGGGCAGCTAGGTGGCACAGTGGGTAAAGCACCAGCCCTGGATTCAGGAGGACCTGAGTTCAAATCCAGCCTCAGACACTTAACACTCTCTAGCTGTGTGACCCTGGACAAGTCATTGCCCTGGAAAAAAAAAAGAACCTGAAGCTAGATTGATAGCCAGACAAAAGCAGAAATCACTTCTATGGGGAGACTATCCTGTTTAATCATCTTAATAACACAACTAGAGCATTACATGGTTGGTCCATTTACCACCCATCAACTTGATCTCTCTGCAAGTAACTTAACTGAATCTTGGTCATTTCTATTGCATAGACCTTTTCCCCATATACCTTGTTACTATACTGAAATGTCTGGAATGCCTGATGTGAAGAGCACTGACAAGGTCGGTAGGCTGTACCTGATTTGGACCCCTATCTATTATGAGCACCTGACTGGTGCCCTCCCCTTGGAATGGGGAATACCAGCCCCACCCAGGGTTGGTGAAAACAGATCTTGACTATGGAAACAGAGGAGGGTTGGGATGGTGGGCTTGATGGGCAGAATTAGAGATCCAGTGGGAGCGGCACATTGGTTTCTAGGGGCATAAAGGATTACTGAAAACTGTCAACCCAAATGGCCTGCAATTAGCGGTTGTCACTAAAGAACAAGCCCCAAGAGTCAATGTAACACCAGGTGTCACCATGTTAGCTCTTGGTTTGATGAGACAATTTTAAAGAGTCAGGTTCATTGGAACTCCATCCTTGGAAGTGGTACTTATGAGATGTTTGAATGGTTTGCGATTATCACCCCGGAGAGAGAAAGAAAACTCTTTTATAATAAGCCCAGGGGACTGTACCAGGAAAGGAACACCCCCCCCACACACACAATGTGACTCTTAGAGTGACCCAGCTCCCTCCTGTTGTGGACAAAGGGACATAGAGAAATTCAAAACATAGTGTCAACCATGGATATTTTTTTGAAAAATCTGATTAAATCAGGCAGATGCAGTCTTTGACAGAATAAAAGGACATGCTTCGAAATGAGTGTCACTCGCATTCATTTCAAATAAGCAGCTAGGTGGCACAGTAGATAGAGTGCTGAGCCTAGAGACAGGAAAACCTGAATTCAAATCCAGCCTCAGACACTTGCTAGCTGTGTGACCCTAGGCAAGTCCCTTAACCTGCCTGCCTCAGTTTCCCCATTTGTAAAGTGGGGATAATAATAATAGCACGTACTGAGTATTATTGTAAGGCCTTTCTGAGGCACTTTGCAAACCTTAAAGCACCATTTAAATGCTAGGTTTTGTTGTTGTTGTTGTTGTTGTTGTTGTTGTTGCTATTATTAGTTGCACCCAGCTGAAGTAAGGCAGAAGAAGAGGATAAGGACCACCAATTCCTCCCTCAGTACTCCAGGTACCTGAATGAGCATCTGTGACAGACAACACATTTTTATACCTTGCCACTTGCAAAGGCATAGGTTTGAGGAAAGGAAATGCTGTTGTTACCGCCTCTGCTGGCCCCAGGACATATCATTGATCTAATCCCCAACACTTCCCTCCTTCTTGTTCCACCCCAGTCTCAAAGCAAATAATATTTCTTTGCCTTGGGAGATGACTCCAAAACATAGAAGTATATACAGATCCAAGTCATTCTAACTCCAGGTGGAAGAGGTGTTGCATAAGAAATAATAATTAACTATTATTTTGGTGTTTGGGAGATCCACTCTCTCTTTGTACCCAGAGACAGAAAGAATAACACAATGGAATGGACTATTCCAAAAATTGTCCCTTGGCAGACTGGGACAGTCTTGAGAAGCCAAGCTTTTTTCATTTCTTAAATCCTAATGGAAACATTCCTATCTGGTCTCTTTCCTCCTGAGGCTATAACAAGAACTGATGAAATCATGACCACTGGGGCAGCCATTGTATTCTGAAGTAGCCATTGTCTGTGGTCAAAGGTCCAAATGTGGTCATTTGGTTAGTGCATGTTGCTACCAAAGCCAGGGTTACAAATTCAATCCTCACGCTTCACAAATTTTTCTTTGGTTCTATGGCCACAAACAACCCCAACCAGTGGTCTTATAAATCTGTGCCATTAGTTATAGGAAGGATGGGGGAAGGAGAGGGTAGAAAGGGAGGAAGAGAGACAGAGAGATAGAGACAGAGGGACAGACAGACAGACAGAAACCAAGAGACAGGGGAAATATTTGTAAAGCACTTTGTAAACCTTAAAGCACTTATAGAAATGCTAGCTATTATTATTGGATAAAGAGTATATACCTTGTATGTTCATAGTTGTTTGTCTATTGGCTCCCCATTAGAACAGGGACTCTTTGAGGACAGGGACCATGTTTTTGTTGGGTGTTTGTGTTTGTGTTTGTGTTTTGTATACCCAGCACCCAATAAATGCTTGTTGCTAATAATGCGAGAAAGCTGAGTCAGGGACCTGAGTCCAAGTCCTGTTTCTGATTGCCTTCTGGTTCTTCGACCCTACACAAATCATTTAACCTCATAGCAACCAAACAGTTCTCTAAGATTATTCATCGCAGAGTAGAAGTCAATCAGCACAAGGAAGAGACCTTCCTCACTAGGACTTCCCTACCTAGATGACATCATAGATTCCCCACTCCCCATATTTAGCTAATATTTGCATGTGTTATTCCTCACAACTCCTCGGACTGAATGAAAGAAAGAAAGAAAGAAAGAAAGAAAGAAAGAAAGAGAGAGAAAGAGAGAGAAAGAGAGAGAGAAAGAGAGAAAGGAGAGAAAGAAGGAGAGAAAGAGAGAAAGAAAGAAAGAAAGAAAGAAAGAAAGAAAGAAAGAAAGAAAGAAAGAAAGAAAGAAAGAAAGGAAGGAAGAAAGAAAGAAAGAAACCCCACAAGGATTAATTAAGTTGAGCAGCTGTGAGGATTTTTTCACTTTATTATTAATACGTTCCTGTCATCAAAGAGGAGCCAATTGGCCTGAAAGGTCTCCTTTTGAATTCCACCTTAGCCCTTAGTGACACGATTGCACAGCATGTCCTGTGTCCTCAGAAGTACCCCAAGGGGAAGCATTGAATGCATTTTCCAGAGAATGTTTTGTCCAAGAAAATTTGTTATATGCTACTTTGGAACATAAAAAATGTGATGGTGACAAAATATGTTCAAAGAATAAAAAATGAGTAAACAGAATACCATAAAAGAAAAAAAAATCCTTCAGTCTAAAGGATAATCTAAAAATGCCATGAGTTCTCAATCTCGTGCTTCTAAGGCATATTGGGAAATGAATGTACCACAGTATGGACAGAAAGAAAAAGAAAATTGCTAAACTCAGCCAATAGAATGTAAATCCCTGGAGGGAACTGACTCATTTTCATTTGGTCTTTACATCTCTATTATCAAGTATAGTGGGTCAGTCAGGTAGTGCAGTGGATAGAGCACTGACCCTGAAGTTGAGAGGATCTGAGTTCAGATCTCACCTCAGACACTTGCTAGGTGTCTGACCCTGGGCAAGTCACAACCCCAATTGCCTTAAACATCCATGGTCATCTCTAATCATCCTGATGTGTATCTTTATACAGATGGCTCTGGAGGAGAGAGTGAGATTGCTGACCTTGCACAGCCCTCCCTCACTTAAATCCAATTCACTTCAAGTTATGACATCACCTCCCTATGTCATGGTCCTCTTCAAGAATGAAGGACAAACAACAACAACAACCTAATATAGTGCCTAGGACCCAGGAGGCCCTTCATAACTTCTTTCTCTCTCTCTCTCTCTTTTTTTTTTTTTTTTTGCAGGCAATGGGAGTTAAGTGACTTGCCCAGGGTCACACAGCTAGTAAGTGTCAAGTGTCTGAGGCCGGATTTGAACTCAGGTACTCCTGAATCCAGGGCCAGTGCTTTATCCACTGTGCCACCTAGCTGCCCCCCTTCATAACTTCTTCTTGGTTTGGATTGTTGGATTGGAAGTTGAACTAAACAAAAATCATCTTGATGCAAGGGTTGGCTATGAATCTTTTGTTTTTTCCATCTATTCCCAATTTTTCCTGTCTTTTTTTTCCCAGTGTGACACATGATAAAGAGTGAAAACACAGAAAAATCAAAAACTATAGCTATTCTCACCTTACTGGTGGGCAGTCAGCACTCTGAGGGGGAAATGATGGCTGTCCACAGGACAGTGGCAGCAAACAGCCATAACACAGGTCTTTGCCCTGGGAGTGGTAAGAGCTAGGATCTCACTGTGGTGCCATGGCTCCCTAGCACTGTGACTTTGGCCAAGAGGTTTCACCTCACTCAGCCTCAGTTTCTTCATCTGTAAAATGAGGGGACTGGATGAGATGAGATGATTCCTCAGCTTAAGTTCTGCTGTTCCTACTCTAGGCCAACTCTAGTTCCAAGTTGGAACATTAACCGCAGTCTCAACAAAACAATTTTATTTAGGTAGGGTCTGGATATATAATGGTGTCAGTATAAGAAACCCCCTACTCTCTACTCTCCAAAAAGGTATAAAAGCTTTTGGCCCTCCAGGAAGTAGAACATTTGAAGGTATGCAGAATCATAGGAGTGTGAGCTGAAAAGGTCTTGAAATCATCTAGTCTGACCCCTTAGTTTACAAATAAGAAAACTGAAGTCTAACAAAAGTAATTGAAATTCTTTTTCTTACATTGTTGTTGTTGTTCAGTCTTCAGTTGTGTTTGACTCTCCATGACCCCATTTGGGGTTTTCTTGGCAAAGTTACTGGAGTGGTTTGCCATTTCCTTCTCCAGCCGATTTTACAAATGAAGAAACTGAGGCAAACTGGATTAAGTGACTTGCTCAGGGGTATATAGGAAGTGTCTGAGGCTGAATTTGAACTCAGGTCTTCCTGACTCCAGGTCTGGTGTTCCAGCCACTCCACCACCTAGATGCCCTGTTTTATGACATAATTTAGTACTTTTATTATAGATTACTTTGTTTCCTAATTTTTGGTGTTCGTTGTCTCTCCCTAATTCAACTGTGAGGTTCTTGACAGAAAGGGTCATCATATAATGTTACAAACTTCATGAAATGTTCCTTGATTCTTCCTGTTGGTAACACCCATGAGTGTGCTGGTAAGTATGTTCAACAACCTGCTCTCCATATAACTGACACACTTTTCAATTTAATCTTCATTATTAATACTTCCTCCATCATTTTCTTAAGTTTAGACAATCAGCAAAATAACAAATCAAACCCTGAATTTGCCATTTGCCAATTTGCCAATTTGTGAATTTGCAAGAATTTGCCATTTTCTGAGGCATGTGTTTCCATGGAAAATTTAACATGAAATAAAACAAGTACTTCCATAACACGGTATAATTTTTTAAAAAAAAGATGATTGCACATGAAACCACAAATCCACTATGGACAACTTGATATTCTTTTAAAATACAACAAAGTTGTTAAATTTCCTTCCCTCCTGTTCCCTACTCCAGAGATAGCCACCATTAGAAACAAATAAATATATGGACGCTGGGAGGAAGAGGAGTTCCTCATGTTGGTGGTGAGGGTTATTTGTTACTTTTTTAAAAGACTGAATTAAGTTTTTCAAGACCAAAGAAGCAACCCAAGTCCCACCTAAACTTTGTGAGGGAAGGGATCTTATTAAATCTCTTTTATTTTTAATTTTTATTTTTGGTCTCAACTCCAATGACTATTCTTTTATTCAGGTGCTTTCCCTCCCCTGCCCTGGAGTAAATGCTTCATCCAAAAGCTCAAATTTGAGCAGAAGAGTTCTGAAAACATACTCGTCCAAAAAGAAAACCCCCCAAACCCTGCCCTAATCTTGGTTCCTTTTCAACCTGCAGGAAAAAAGCTCCTGCCATGGTTCAGAAAATGTGTTCACACACTATCCATAATGTTGGCTGATTTCCACATAACCTAATATGGCTAAGAAAATGTTTGACTGCAGCCGAGCTAGGACTGCCAAACTTGACAGCTTTTTAGTGAGGAGAATGCCACAGGGCCCTCTGTTTAGACTCAGTGTAATTTCAGTTCAGATGCAGTGATTATCCATTCACATCAACTAAGCCATAATTGTACTTCTGTAATGAAAACCAGATACCTGCCCCTCTTGCCCACTGACAAGGAAGATGAATAAATATCAGCCACCAAAAAAGGTTCTTGGAGCTTGTCTGTCGAGAGTGTTGTCCTTCTTGGGATATAGAAGTGACTGGGATATTCCCAGCCCAGAAGCTCTGAAGAAAATGTACTGCTTTGCAAAATACTTCTCCTTCCCAGTGGAGGAAGAAGCAAAGGAAAAGCAGCCATGGCCTTCTGGACTCCGGTGCTTCTAACTCCCCATTCTCCCTACCCTCAGGGAAAAGTAAGCTTATGGATGGCAAGCAAATGCCCAATTATCCTCAGATCAGGTCTTTCCAAGCAGACCCCTAATTTTTGTCTTTCTGTCTCTAGCACCTAGCAGGGTCTACCATTATCCTTTAAAAAAAAACAAAACAAAACAATGGGTTAGAGAGAAGGTTCTGGTCTATGAATTCATCAATGTAGACAATTTATGGCATTGAAACTCCCTCTACCCAAAATAAAAAATAAATAAACGAACATATGAACGAATGAATGAATAAATAGATAAATAAATAAATAAAGAGAGAGAGAGAGAGAGAGAGAGAGAGATAAATAAATAAATAAGAGGGACAGCTAGGTGGCGCAGTAGATAAAGCACTGGCCCTAGATTTAAGAGGACCTGAGTTCAAATCTGGCCTCAGACACTTGACACTTAATAGCTGTATGACCCTGGGCAAGTTACTTGACCCTCATTGCCCTGAAAAAAAAAAAGAAAAAAAACCCTCCCTTTACCCATATGAATCAGCCAAGGCCCCTTGCAGGTTAAGGCCTATGTTCACATCACTGATAGGTGTCAGAGGCAGGACCCGCCTTCCTCCAAGGCTGGTTCTCTACTACATCACACTGCCTACCACCTTGAACGTGGGGAAGCATTTAATAAATGTTGGTTGAACCGAATCTGTTTAAATCCAAACTCATCTTCACTATCAAACCCACTCCCCTTTGTGATCCCCCTGTTTTTGATCATGGGATCCAGACTCAAATGCTTAGCCACGCGACTAAGAAGTAGATCCAGAAGGCTCCTCAAGAATATTTAATTATTGGAACATAGAGTTAGTGCTGGAAAAAAACAAAACTTTAGAGGTTATCCAGTTTGACCCTCTAATTTTACAGGTAAGAAAACTGGGCTTTTAGCTATGTCTTTGGCATCTACCATCTCTCTACATTTAGACTTTCAAAGCTACAATGTACTCCTCTCTTAACTCTGGCTCTTAAATCTCTCATTCTTTTTCTGTTTGTTTTGTTTTTTGGTGGGGCAATGGGGGTTAAGTGACTTGCCAAGGGTCACACAGCTAGTAAGTGTCAAGTGTCTGAGGTTGGATTTGAACTCAGGTCCTCCTGAATCCAGGGCTAGTGCTTTATCCACTGTACCACCTAGCTGCCCCCAAATCTCTCATTCTTTTAAAACTCACCTCACACATTACCTCCTTACATGAGGCCTTTCCTGATCTCCTCCATTGCTATTGCCTTCCCTAAGATTATCTTGTGTTCATTTATTTATTTGTTCATTCATTCATTCATTTGGAGGCACCACGGAGTGACGGACATAGAGCCATCATCAAAGCCAGGGTGGTGTTGTTCTACTCTTCATAACCCTGTGGACCATATCACGTCAACACTGTCCATGGGGTTTTCTTGGCAAAGATACTGGAGTGGTTTTCCATTTCCTTTTCCAGTGGATTAAGGCAAAGGTTAAATGACTTGCTCAGGGTCATACAGCAAGTAAGTGTCTGTGACTGGATTTGAACTCTCCAGGCCTAATTCTATCCACTGAACCCTCTAGCTGCACAGTGCCTAGCACGTCATTGCTTAAAAGGTGCTTGTCGACTTGTGCTAACTGCTGTCCTATTAGAATTCAGGTTCTAATAGATGAGTGATTCCCTTAGAGAAGTAACCAAGCATGGGCTTAATGCAACAGAAAAGTTGGCAGGGAACAAAAGGGATATTTTTGTCCTTTTTGTGATACCACAAGGTAGATTATCCTGATGGAACTAGAAAGGAAACTCAAGCATTTTGTGCTATAAGATAGTGAAAAGCCATGAAGAACAGAGCTGAATGCATGCAGATTTCAAAGATGTTAATCAAGAATAAGAGGTATAGGAGCATTTATCCCCCTAGGTTTCTTTAGATGAGAAAGCAAGGCTACATCAAACCCATCAGTATTTGGTTTGGTTTTGTATATCTACAACCATGGGCTTCAAACCTTGGCAGGTGAAATTCTTTACTTTTAATAACATATGTTGGAATCCTTTGTGTCAAGATAATGGAATGTGGTAGATAAGGGGATTTAGCAGATACTCAAAGGCCCACCTGGAGATTAATCTAAACTGATTGAATTAAGTGAGAGTGATTGACTGCTGACTAGCCTACTTCCAGTTAACTAGATTGTAAGCACATCTGGCTGGCCCTTAAGAGGGTATTGTTCTTAGAAGCTAAAAACTCTGAACTTAACTCCAGACCACCTTTGGGTCCAGTGAACCAATGAATTTGATGCCAGCCAATCAGCTTGAAGAACCTCCCATTTCTGGGAGGAAAAGATGAAGGAGGAAGTTGACGCTGGCAGGGGACTTCTTCCTCTTTTGGTTTGAGACATTGATGTGGTGGCAGGACTACAAATGGGAGGTTTAGGAAGGCTAGGATTTCCATGCTATAAGAAATCCATTCTCAATCTTTCTCTCTCTTTACTATCTTATATCTTTTAATAAACCCTTTAAAAGCCTAAACCCATTTATCAGTGATTTTATCCAGTTTCCCCCAAAAAACGGGGGGGGGGGGACAGATTAGAACCCACATTTAGAATTTTAAATTACACAGTTTGGCTGACCACGAAGAGGAAAGCTGAACCTCTGGCTTCCGATCTTCCCGTTGGGTAAGAATTCCCATTAAAATATTTAAGGTGAGGATAGCTAGGTGGTACAGTGGATAAAGCACCGGCCCTGGATTCAGGAGGACCTGAGTTCAAATCCAGCCTCAGACACTTGACACTAGCTATGTGACCCTGGGCAAGTCACTTAACCCTCATTGCCCCACCCAAAAAAATATTTAAGGAAAGCAAAGCCAGGTAGTGCAGTAGATAGAGCACAGGCCCTGGAGTCAGGAGGACCTGAGTTAAAATCCAACTGCAGATACTTATTATTAGCTGTGTGACCCTGGGCAAGTCACTTAGCCCCCAATTGTCTCCTCCCCCCCCCCAAAAAAAAGACCTTTAAGGAAGTCCATGACTAGTATTGTAGAATCAGAACCCAGGGTTCCTAACTCTCAGTCCAGTGCTATTTCCATTGAGGCACAATGACATCCTTGACAATAGCATTTTTGGAAGAATATCTAGTACTGCTATAGAAGGCAGGTTATAAGTAGGACAAATTATAAGAGAAGAGCTCAGTTAGAACATTTTGCAATGATTAATGAGGAAAAAGTCAATAAGACTGGAAAGCTGATGCCAATAGGAATGGAAAAGAAGGATAATATCTAAGAAGTATGATTTAAAAGTACCAACAGTGATACAGATTTACTGCTCTTGTCATAAAGGTAGTGGAACATAGGTGCTGAAGGGGGCATACACTTTTACACATTGCCACCAGATTGCTCAAGTGTACTTTGTTACAAGGAAGGATTTTCTGTGGTGAGGTGGAGGAAGAGGGAGAAACAATAACAGTGTAAGAATTTTTAAAGATTCAAAATTTCTCCCTTAAATAAAGTATATGAGGAACAACATGAAAACTTGGACAAATTCTCCTTATTCTCCACATAAACTTGTATAGGGTGCCTTTCCTCAGATTGATAAGTCTGCCTCTGAGAATTGGGCTAAATATTAATGATTAAACTCGTTGAGGACTAAAACTATGGACAAAGCCAATGCACCAAATAATTTTCACTGTAATTATAAAATGACATTTGGCTATTATGTCATTAGAGACATTTACATTAATTACATAATTGTGAAAATTGCTCAAACGAACAGCCAATTCCAAATAACAACACTAAAAGATAAATCCACACTTTACTTAAAGAAGGCCCAGGTAATAAAAGCCTTCACAAAATTGAAAATTAGACCCTAATAGTTTACATATCTAAAGATAATAGTACTATTATCACTCACCCTATTCTAATATTTTGATGTTTCACAGCTATTCTGCCCAAGAACTAAAACACATACATTTAAATCTCTCTTATTTTCAGGTCATCTACATTACATCTGCAAAATATTTTCTGCCTGTGACTCAAGAATTTTTATAATTACTTCTTCAGTATATGACTGGTACTTTAATTAGATTTTTAAAAACTTGAATAATGCAGTTCTGCTAGCTATTAAAATTCTTTCAGAGTGGGGACTACCAATTAGTAGGGATATAATAAATGTAGATTTCCAAAAATCATTTGATGAATTTCACTGGAAAAAAAAAAACCTACAATATGAAATGACTATGAGATTTTTGTGCCTGTGGTGTGTTCCTTTATCATGGATAATCTGCTTAAAGATCGGAAACAAAGCTTAGGGGGAAATGAATATTTTCTGGATGGAGACATTAATGTGAAGCCACTCTTATCTTTTCTCCATTCACTCTTTTCCACTAAGGAACTGATATTACCATTTTTAGCATTTGTAGAAAATGTTTTGAAAGATGGAAGGCACTATGAAATCTCCAGAAGTTCCAACAATGCCATATAATTATGTAGAAAAGCAAATTAGTGGGGCAGCTAGGTGGCGCAGTGGATAGAGCACTGGCCCTGGATTCGGGAGGACCTGAGTTCAAATCCGGACTCAGACACTTGACACTTATTAGCTGAGTGACCCTGGGCAAGTCACTTAACCCCAATTGCCTCACCAAAAAAAAAAAAAAAAGAAAAAAAAAAGAGAAAAGCAAATTAGCATTAACCTTGGCAAGCGTAAGGTAATATATTTATGAAAAAATAATTCAAGCTCCACTAAATGAATGAATGCCTGTGAGTTAGCTCATAACCTAGGAAGTCAGGATCTAGAAATCACTGAGGACTCATCTTTGAAGATATCAGTCTAATGTACTGTCATGTTCAAAATACCCAAAAGACAGCAGAATACAAGTCACCATCAAGAAAATATTAGCAATAAAACAGAAAGCATGATCTTTTTTTCTATTTTTTTTTTAATCACAGAGTAGCTACACTTAGAATCCTAAATACATTTTTGATTTTCCCAATTTGAGGACAAAAATGGAAACAGAATAAGGCTAGAGAAAGGGGAATCAAAATAATCCAGGGGTTGGAAATGTATACTTATAGATGTACATGTTATTTCCCCAGTTAGAAAATTAGCTCCTTAAGGGCAGGGACTTATTCATTTTTTTTCTTTTTGTATTCACAATGTCAGCACAATGACTGGCACATAGTAGGTGACTATTAGGTGTTTGTTGATTGATTAGATAGGCTTTTGCATGAAGACAGACAAAAAGGCTCTAGATCTATCATTCTAGAAGGTCCAAATCTGAGAGAGGATGTGATTAAAGTTTATAAAACCACAAAAAGAACTTGGTGAAGGGGACTATCATCTGGTTCACCAAAATCCTGAAATATTTAGATGATCCTTTTTTTTTTTTTTTAAACAGGACAATGAGGGTTAAGTGACTTGCCCAGGGTCACACAGCTAGTACGTTTCAAGTGTCTGAGGCCAGATTTGAACTCAGGTCCTCCTGAATCCAGGGCCAGTGCTTTATCCATTGCACCACCTAGCTGTCCCTAGATGATCCTTTTGAATCTTGAATGAGATGGTTTCAGATCAAATAAAGGAGGAATCATCTTCCATAGTGCATAGAAATATAAGACACTCATCACTTCAAGATGTGGCATTGGTTGAAAACAAAATTGATTAAGCATACAGTATATGCCAGGCACTGTGCTAAGGTGGTAGGAATAAAAATTCAAAGAAAGAAACCTTTATACTCTCAAGGATCTTATATTCTGATGGGGGCAGCTAGGTGGTGCAGTGGAGAGAGCACTGGCCCTGAAGTTGGGAGGACCCGAGTTCAAATGTCACCTCAGACACTTACTAGCTGTGTGACCCTGGGTAAGTCACTTAACCCCAATTGCCTTAAACATCCGGGATCATCTTCAGTCATCCTGATGGATATCTTGCCACTAACCCAGATGGCTCTGGAGGAGAGAGTGAGGTTGATAACCTTGCACAGCCCTCCCTCCCTTAAATCCATGACATCAACTCCTAATGGTCCTCTTTGAGAATGAAGGACAAGCAACAAGAATATTCTGATGGGAAGACAATAAGGACTTATATCCGTATATACAGAATAAATACAAATAATAGAAGGCAATTAAATATAAGGTCAGTAGAGAGGGAGGGCACTAGTGTTTGGGTTGGGGGGATAATGGAAGCCATCAACATGCCACAGACCCACCTCTGTTGAGTAGGTATGAGGGACATAGGAGTGGGAAATACAAAGAAAGGCAAAAACCAAAAAACATTCCTCGCTCACAAGAAGCTCCCTGTCTACTGGCAGAAAACAACATGTAAACAACCAAGAACATAGCACATATAGACAGGACAGATTGGAGATAATCCTAAAGGGAAGGTTCAAGGGAGATCAAGAAAGGCTTCTCTTTTTTATTTTTTTCAGGCAAGGCTTCTTGAAGAAGACTGAAGTGTCTCTGGGACCTGGGACTCTCAGAGTAAGGCATAAGGAGACTGGAAAGGCAGGAAGGTGCCAGGTTATGAAGGGATGTAAAAGTCCAATGGAGAATACTGTATTTGATCTCAGAGATGATAGGGAGCCACAAATACGAGGGGCGATATGATTAGACCTGCACTTTAGGAAGATCATTTTATTAGCTGAGGGAAAGACAGATTGCAGAGTCTTTATCATGGTGGGTGTGCACAATTAATTTTCTATTTTCTCTTAATACTTGAAAAAAAATTACTGTGGGAGTTACCTTTTTATAGTGCCAGGAAATAACTTATCCTCGGCCAAGACTTTTTGGCCACATAACCATGAAACCTCTGTCCTTACACCACAGCTTTCTGGATAAGAAAGACACTTCCCTATCTGATTTCCATAGATTTCCTTCCTTTGCCCCCCTAGTAGTTATTAGTTGCAGGGGCAGCTAGGTGGCACAGTGGTTAGGGAAATGAACTGAGAATCAGGAAGACTCATCTTCATGGGTTCAAATCTGGCCTGAGACATTTAGTAGCTGTGTGAGCTTGGGCAAGTCACTTAACTCTGTTTGCCTCAGTTTCCTCATTTGTAAAAATGATCTGGAGTCAGAAACAACAAAAGCACTTGCTTACTATTTCATCATGGTAAGTTGGATGAGGTTGATTCAAGTAATCTTTTTTGTCCTTGAGTTATTGGTTTGTTTGAATTAAATTCACTACTTGGATATAATGGCTAATTTTATGGTTTATGGTGAAGTTGGCTTGTGTACCCTGTTAACTTAGTTGGCATCAAGACCTCTCTAGAGGTCACACCTCATAAGACCCTGGAATTAAGAAATATAGGACTCTATGAACCCTCTTCCTTGAGCTCAGAGATTTCATGTTGCCTCCAACCTGGATTTTCCTCCGATCTCAACTTCTTCCTTTTCAAACTGTGCCCACTGGTGATCCTCACATGAAATTCTTCTTCTCTTTATGGCTCACTGAGAGCAGAGCTGAAAAACTGACATACCCTCAAATCAATGAATGATATGCACCTTTCCCATTCCCAGATGTTCGCTCCACCTCTATCTCTCTGTATCCTCAATGATCCATCCTTAAATATACCCTCTGAGTTCAGGGTGCTTCTAGATTCTAGGTCTCATAACAGGAAAAAATAACACTTGGTACCTATAGTAAATAATAGCACATACCTTGATCTACCAATGAGGGCAAGATATGGAGTCTTATAAACCAGTCTTAGCACCATAGATTTAGAGTTGGAAGGGACTGTGGAGGTCTCTTGAGCAAACTGAGGCCCAGAGAGGTTAAAAGTAATTTGCTCAAGGTCACAAAGGTAGTCTGAGGTAGAGCCAAGAATAGAACCCAGGTTCACTACCCCTAAATGAAATGATCTTCCTATTTCACTGTGATGCCTCCATCGTATTTATCACTCATGCTGCAATTGGCCATTAAGCTAGAAAAATAAAAAAAAGGACAAAATGAAAATTTAATTGAGATTCAATTATTTCAGTGGCCATTGCAGACCTGGACTTAATAATTGACCACCATTGAGTTTTCCAGCTGAAAGAATACAAAAGAACCCAACGGCATTAAGTGGAAAGTTGCCATCCCAAACGAATTGTAATATGTGAGCAGTAAAGATTTGAATTACGCCTCCAGGATTAAGATTTCTTGACAGTGAAAGTAAGACCTAGGAAATGGCATCGGAATTAAGAAATCGTGACTAAACTTAACTGGTCTCTAATCTTGCACTCTCACGACATCTAAACTGTTTTGTTATTGTTAATGGGCCAAATCCTCCTTCTGGTAATGTTCTGGGAATTCTATTTTTTGTGGGAATTTAAAAATCACAGAGGGTTTGCTTTATATGTTCCATTTGCATAGGGGCTAAAGTAGATTAAAACATATTTTTCCCTCTTTGGCTAATGGTTATTTGATATCATGACACTGGTGGTTCAGAGGCCCATCTCATCCTAGGAAAGAAAACCAGACTGATTCAAAAGAAGAAAAAAATTCCCTCCCCCACCTTAAAACAAACAAACAAAAAAGATTGAGTTAAGTATCTTTGAAAAAAATGAAACATTTTTCAAAGAGAGACATCAAAGGCTAGATATTTCAGAGAGTTTATTTTGAGAAGCTTCAGTCAAAACAATTTGGGTACGATGAAATGAGTCATTTTGAAAAGAAATGTGACTGTCTATTCCTGCTGCATTTTTGGTTTGGTGGGAGACATCTTTATTCCGCAGGGTTTTAAAAGCATGTTTAAGATTCCATAGGTTTACCATTACATCACTAATGGTTTCTAATGAGATCCAGGCAATGGTAAGAGAGAGGAAAGGACACTACAAAGGGGCCTACATGGCACAAAACACTCACATAAAAAGTGAAACATTCCACGTGTTTTCCCTGCACCATGCCCACCATGTGGATAAAGAGTGAAACATTTTGTTATTCAGCTGTTTGGGCACAGGGCAGACAGTATTCAGCTAGTGGGAAGTACTCAGATGATTTTTACTTTTCATCTACATATTTGGGATCTTGGGACATGGTCAAGTGAACAATTGTTGAATGATTCTTCTTAATCCAGACAGTGATTTAATCAAATCTGAGCCCTTCAAAATAAACTTTTTTCCTTAATAATGCTTTAAGGTTCCCATTTATCTGGGTTATGGACTCAGCTATTTAGTTAATATTGCTCTCATAGAAAAAAATAAGCTCTACTCTGGGGATAATGTCTGAAGGGGAGAGCCAATAAATGGGTAGACTTGGGCTTAAGGAAATTCTGCCCAAGGGAGATTTAGGGTAGGGAGAACATGAAAAGAATGTGTTTCTTCTCATTGTGATTGTCAATTAACAATAGGCAAGAAGTTCTTTCTGATACTGTTTTGGTTATACAGAATTTCATGGAATGTTGGTAAGGATAATGATTGAAACAAGGTCACATTCTGGTTCATGTTGATCAATGTATTTAAGAGTTATAGGGCCAGGGAAGTATTGAGTGCTATGAGACTTTGAAAACTGTACTCTTCGGGTTATTTAAAAATAGTCATTAATACTTTGATGTAATAGGAACATCAATTTTAAAATTACAAGGAACCTTAGAGGTCGTCTAATTCAACTCCTTCATTTTTATGGTTTAGAAAACAGACCCAGAGAGGGAAACTAACTGGATATGATGGGTGAGAGTCAGGAGCTGATAGTGTTACCCTGGTTTCAATGTCGGGTGATTGGGAGGATGGTGGTACCACAGGGGCATGGTAACATGAGAGTTAGGAAGAGGGAAGGGTTTATGGGGAAAATATTTATTATTATTATTATTTCCCATGAGATCTGGCACACATACATACATACATGATTTTGGCGGACCTAAAGGTATTCTCAGGGGCAGCTAGGTGATGCAGTGGCTAAAGCACCTGGCCTAGAGTCAGGAAGACTCATCTTCGTGGGTTCAAATCTGGCCTCAAACCTCACTAGCTGTATGACCCTGGGCAAATCACTTTTCCCTGTTTGCCTCATTTTCCTCATCTGTAATAGTGAATGGAGAAGGAAATAGCAAACTACTCCAGTATCTTTGCCAAGAAAACCCCAAATGGGGCCATGAAGAGTCGGGACGCAACTGAAATGATTCAATAACAACAACAAAAGTGTTCTGAAGAGTGAATGAGATAAGGTATATAATGTGTTTTATAAGAATTAAAATAGCATAAACATGACATTTAAAAAAATCTCCTCAAGAAATTCTAATATAAATTCACCTCATCTAAGGGGGAAATGCTATATAAATGTAAACTTTTATTAGTAGTAATATTACTAATAGCATTATTGGTATTTGAGTTTGGTCCATGTCTCTGATTTCTTTGGGGATAGGAAATTCTAGGTATGGGAAACCCTTTTACTGATAGCTTGGCAACTCATAGTCTTAGAGCATTGCCTGAAGCACTAAAAAGTTAAATGATTTATCCACAATCACATGAAGAGTCAGACATGACTAAATGGCCAAACAATATGTAACATACGATAATGTTATATATAATATATAATAAGCATACATAATTATATATATACATATAATTAAAACAGTTTAAACATAAGTAAACCTTAAATGATATGCACAGATATTTTAGAATCACTTTTTGACAGAATTCCTGATAGCTTTCCTCTCTAATTAACTAATTATTTTTTCTTTCTTAGTTCCCCCCCTCAATTTTAACTCTGTACTTAGTTATAAAGGTTTTCAGCTTTTTTTTTCATTCAGTGACTTCACTTTAAAATTTCAATTCATTTTCACAAATAATATTTTTTCATTTTAATGTAAATACCCTAACCTGGCTTCGACTTAACTTGTTACACAGCTTTAACAGCTATCTTAAGGAATAATTTCTGTCACCTCTACCCTCACTCCAACCTCTTCCACAACCTCCTTCTAGATCATTGCCTCCAGCAATTTTTGGCAATGCTTGCTGATCTGCGTCCTTCATTCTCTATTCAAAGGCAAGAAAGAGAAAAAACATATTTTCTCCATCCAAAGGTAAGAATGGGGAGGAGAGAAAAAAAGGGAGAAAATAAACATACATTAGTCTTCAAGCAGTCCTGTGTCTGTCACCAACTGGTATCTTGCGTTTGTATTTTTTCTTTGAGAAGAAGAAGCAATGGACCTTTCCCCTCTGGTGTTTGACTCAAGTGGTTACACAATACTCAGGCTTATTATCAAGCTTTCCCAGCCTGAAAGTACTTAGCAACCCGCCTCTCTTAAAAGCAGCCTCAGAAGCAGAAAGTTGAAATGACAGTGCAGTCCAGGAAATTAAACTGAAAATGTATGAGTTGCTACTCGATCCTCAGAGATCAATTAGTCCTGTGGTGTCAAAGTCAAATAGAAATGGGGGGTTGGGGGGTGTCACAAATATGTACATAAAGATTCCTGTGGGTAATATCAACTTAGTTTTGAAATGTAATATTATCTATGCTTTAGCATGTTTTTATTTATTTTGTTAAATATTTTCCAATTACATTTTGAGTGTTGTGGGCCCCATGATGCCCACAGGCCAAATATTTGACACTCATAAAGAGAAAGTAATTTGTCCAAGGTCATACAGCAAACAGCAAAACTAGGATTTAAACTCATTTTCTCTCAGTGTAAATTCAGGGCTCTTTCTGCTACAATAATATCAAGAGGCATATGAATTAGCATTTTTAATTCACATAAGGCAACAAAGCTTTGGCTGTAATGTTTTTGTAAACTCTTAGTGTTTTCTTTACATCATTACATTTGAGTTCTCAGCAGGGAAGTAAATTCTCCAGTTTCATTTTCTGCGGTTCAACAAGTATTCATTAAGATTCTATCACAGAAACAAAGAACAACTTAACTGGAGGGATATTCAGTGCTCATGTCTAGGCTGGGCCAATATATATTTTAAAAAATGATAACACGGGCAGCTAGGTGACGCAGTGGATAGAGCACTGGTCCTGGAGTCAGGAGTACCTGAGTTCAAATCTGGCCTCAGACACTTAACACTTACTAGCTGTGTGACCCTGGGCAAGTCACTTAATCCTAATTGCCTCACTAAAAAAAAAAAAAAAAGAAAAAAATGATAACACTACCAAAATTCACTTAAAGATTTAGTGCTATACCAAACTATCAAAGAAATATTTTACAAAGCTAGAAAAAATAATAATAGGTTCATCTGTAGGAACAAAAAAATCTAAACATTCAAGGGAAATAGTGAAAAAAGTAGGCATAAAAAGGAAATGGTACTTCCAAGAAATTATCAAAACTATTTTAAAATAGAAAGATGAACAGTGGAACAGATTAGACAAGAATCAGAAATAACTGAACTCAATAATACAGTGTTTGACAATGCAAACTATTAACAACCACATGAATTCTTAATAATAAGAAAAACCAAAATAATAATCAAAATTAAAATAATATTGACGTTTTACTTCATACCTAGAAAACTGACAAAGATGATTAAAACAAGGATAGTCAATGTCCAAGGGATTGTGGAAAGACAAACATACTAATATATTGTTGGCTGAGCTGTAAATTGGTTAAACCATTCTGGAAAGCAATTTGGAACCAGGTAAATAGAATTGCTAAGATGTCCATACCTTTTCACCCAGAAATTTGATTGCTAGGCATGTACCCTAATGTAGTCAGTGACAAAAATAAAGGCCCATACACACCAAAATATTTCCAGTGGCATTTTTTTTTTGGCATCAGCAAAGAACTGGAAACAAATGGGGAAATGGCTAAACAAATTATTGGATATGACTATGCTCTAATAATGAATATGATGACTATAGAGAAATACATGATGACTTCTATGAACTTATCAACAAAATGAAATAAGCAGAAACAAGAAAGTACAGACCTCAGTTATGCAAATAAACAACAGAAGCAACAAAACAGCTGAAAATGAATGCTGCAAAATTTTAATGACCAACCTTGGCCCCAAAGAACTATGAAATGAGACCTCCCCTTGATTTTTTGCACAGGCGAGGTACCATAGGTGTGGAACATTGCATGTTATATCTGGTGTTTCAATATATTGGTTAGTTTTATTGAACTTTTTCTTCTTTTTAATGTTTTATAGATAACACATATCCAATCTATAACCAGAAATGCATATGATATAACAAAAATATTTCAATAAAATATCCAATTTTTAAAAGTCTACTGTGTTCAAGTAGGGCAGCTAGATGATTCAGTGGGATAGAGCACCAGGTCTGGAATCAGGAAGATCTGAGCTTAAATCTAGCCTCAGGCTCTTACTAGCTGTATGACTCTGGGCAAGTCACTTAACTCTGACTCAGTTTTCTCATCTGTAAAATGAGCTAGAGAAGGAAATGGCAAAGCACTCCAGTATTTTTGCCAAGAAAATCCCAAATGGGGTCATAGAGAATCAAACATGACTGAAATGACTCAATAACAACAACGACTGTGTTCAAGGCACTGAGCTAGTTCATGGGAATACAAAGGCAAAAACAGTGGGGGGGATATTCCTTGCCTTTAAGGAACTTATCTTCCATAAGGTGATGACATATGTAAAACAAGATAATTTGGGGACAAAGAGATCACTAATGACTGGGAAATAGTGGAAGACTTTGCATGGGCGGGGACACCAACTGAGCTTTAAAGGAAGCTAAATATTCTAAAAGGAAAAGTTGAGAAACTCAATGTTGAACTGTTAGAATGAAAGTGAGGTTGTGTCTATGTATACCAAGATTAGTTAAGTCAATTCCTCAGTTTTTTCAGCTAAAGTTTTTCAGTAAATAGCTAAATCAGAGGTTTGTAGAACATTAGAATGAGGAGGTTAGAATTCATCTAATTCAATCTTCCCATTTTACAGGCGAGGAAATGAAGACTCTGAGAGTTATGTCTCTACTTAGAATGTGAGATCCTCGAGAAGAGGGACTACTTTATTGTTGTCTTTGTATCCCTACACGGCACAGTCCCTTGGAGACAGAAAGTACTTAATAAATGCTTGTTGACTTGAAGTGAATTGAGTTAAATAAGCAACCCAAGGTCACCCATTAGATAGATGAGTGGCTGAGCCAAGATTAAAACCTTATCTCCTAACTCAAAGGCCAACAATTTTTCCTCCCTAGAATTTCTTTAATGCAGTACAGATGTGCTTTAGCCATTTATGGCTGTTGCTACACAGTGCCATGTAACTGTTTTGACTATTTTTCTAACTAGTCTATCAGTTTTTGTGGCTTCATGTGATATAGTCTACAATTCATTCTGAGGTATTCATTTCACTGTCCAGATGCTACAAGGTTAGCCTTGTTGTAAGAACTTAAAACAAGGAAAATATTAATATATCTCTTAATAAACGACTATTTACTGCAATTTCTTCACATCTCCAAAGGGGAAAAAAATGACTGGTATCACTGGTATAACAAATAGCTTTCTTTTCTATTAAGTAATTCTTGAAATCAAATCTCTAAGGCTACCTCTCTAATTTTGCATTAAATTTCAAATGTAAAGGAACTTGCAGGCAAAATGGCATCATGCAGACCTAATAGTATATAAGTATATTTCATTAAACAAAACATTTCTCCAATTGTCTCATATTTTTACAATGTTGTCTGGTTAAGGTCAATTTTCCCCCAAACCTTTTAAAAAATACATTGTATTGCTACCTTCTGTTTTTACACCATTGTTTTTACACCTCATTAAAACTTTTCTTCAAAGAAAAAAATTTAAGCACACTAACCTTATACATTAACTTTGTTTGACAAAATATACCATATTCCACATCTGTAGTCCTCCACCTATTCTAATTCAGTCTTGCAAAGAATTTTCCATAATCCTAAAGAACCACAACATTCAATTTGTCCTGTATATGTACTCAGTCTACATCTAATTATCCCATTTAACTGTCTTCACTTTCAATGGATACCTACTCCAACTAAGGTAAAACACAAGCAATCACTTTTAATATGCAAAAGTAGTTTTCTGCCTAGGATTAGCAAGCAGCAAAATGATTTCAAGAAAGATACCAACCATAATTCTCAGGTCAAACCCATCAGCCGCGGTCTATCTTTTTGATTCATCAGAGACTCAGAAGCATCACTCACTCTAATCTCCTATTCTGTATGTAGACAGACCACCCTGAGTAGTGTAACTAAAAGTTACATTCAGAACATTTCTCAGAAGTTTCCAGTTGCCACACATAGAGACATGACTCAGGGTTTTCCTCACATGTCCAAGTTCCCAGGAGTGAAGAAAATTAAATAGGAGTGAAGAAAAGGGAGAGACAGTGTATATTAATTTTATTTTAAGACCACTGTCTGATATTCATCAGGCCTGCTATTTAATTTCCTTCTGCCTTGCCTTGATCTCCTTCATGCTCTGAATATGGAGGCCAGCACTTAATTTCATGTTTGTCTTAACCCATTCTTTGATGACATACTTTCTCTGTGAAGTCATTATGAGGATATTGCATTGCTCTTTAAGATGACTTTATAATTGCTGGTTAAACTTTCTGAAGCTTTGGAATCAGAGTTTCAATGACTTTTGGCCTGGGTTAAGGGTAGGAGGCCCAGAGACACTCACTAAACCATCTAGAAGTATCATCAGTATTGGCCATATTGATGCTATCATGTTGGCTTCAGGATTTAACATGGCGATGGAAATACCTGTCTATAAAGTATCATTCAGAAGGTAGACAGATTCCTTTTTCCCTAGGGTTGAAGTTGGAGATTCTACTCCATTTAATTCCTTTAATTCTTATTTCCTCTTTGTGCAGAGGCAGAAAGAAACTGAGGGGAAGGGAAAGAGGAAGGAAGGGGGGAAAGGAAAGGGGAAGGGAAAGGAAGGGAAGGGAAGGGAAGGGAAGGGAAGGGAAGGGAAGGGAAGGGAAGGGAAGGGAAGGGAAGGGAAGGGAAGGGAAGGGAAGGGAAGGGAAGGGAAGGAAAGGGAAGGGAAGGGAAGGGAAGGGAAGGGAAGGGAAGGGAAGGGAAGGGAAGGGAAGGGAAGGGAAGGGAAGGGAAGGGAAGGGAAGGGAAGGGAAGGGAAGGGAAGGGAAGGGAAGGGAAGGGAAGGGAAGGGAAGGGAAGGGAAGGGAAGGGAAGGGAAGGGAAGGGAAGGGAAGGGAAGGGAAGGGAAGGGAAGGGAAGGGAAGGGAAGGGAAGGGAAGGGAAGGGAAGAACAGAAGGCTGCTAAAGATTTGTTCTGGAAATTTGAGATTGGTCTTAGATGGCTTGGTTTGGATTTTCTTCAGAGTTTGAACATAACTAAATACCACTGGTGTATAGCACCCCTACCCCCTTGTCCTTCAAGTTTTCCATTACAAATAAACAAAAATGTTGGCATGTGGAGCCACTTAGTTGACTACTTGTTTTAAATTCTGGATGGGTGACATGTACACCAACTCCACATTATGTGCATTTGCTTCTTAGAGCATGGCTCTCATCTGGCCTGTTACTGTGGTGACCCACAGAAGCTACTGGCATCATGATATGTCATTGAGTTACATTTTCCAAAGTGGAATGTTAATAGTTAGATTCACTGGGCAGAGAAACACAACCCATTGGATTCAGCCTAAAAATAATTTTGGCTCTGTAATAGAAAATCTAATTAACTAGCAAAACTGGGGTTGATCTGTACAATGACACGTATGACCTTCCTTTGAAGTGGGCCATACCTACCTTTGACAGAAGTTTAGGGTCTGCTTTCAATTAGACAATTGAAATAAACCTTCCAAAATAAACACAGAGCTTTTCAAATACACCACAAACGTGTACAAACAAAAGGCAGGCATTACGTCAAACAGATACTCTTCTTCATTAACCAGCTATCAGCATGGAATTTACTTTTCTTCTTCTCAACCCAATATGGAGATTTAACAAGTTGGATGAGGTGCTAGCTGGATCTCCAGTTCAGACTTAAATCTAGAAAGCATGAGCAAGGTTGAGGTGATGGAAAGAACATTGACAACAGAGTCAAAAGACAGGTTCAGATCCTGGCTTTACCACAGAATATGACTTTAGAGAAGTCACTTCAACCTCTGAACCTATGTTTCCTCATATAAAACATAAGGATAAAACTACTTGCTTCCTGGGGTTGTTGAAACAACCAAATGAAATAATAACTAGAAAACCTTTTGTAATTTTGAAGTATGGTATAACTGTATCTCCACTAATACCTTACTCCAATACCCTATTGGAACATGGTGGTGACTCTGAGTTCTCAAAGGCAATGCCAGGAGAGTTGAAGCTCTGATATAGTTCTACCATGTTGAAAAAGGTTCAAACACAGGCCAGGTGATAGACTATTGCCTATCATCCGAGGACTGGCTTGGTTGGTCAAAAACACAGAAACGTTGTTCACTCTAAGCTGATATTTTGCACATTGATTGGACCATCACAAAGAGTTTAAACTAGTAGGTTAGTCTCAGGGCAATGAATTTTTTGGCTATAGCAACTCTCAAAGACCACATCATAGTTCAATGAAGATTCATGCAAGTGGAGGGTGAAATCACAAATCTTTGTGGCATTGAAGCATTGAAATAGACATCTAGTCTATCTTCAAGTTTGTACCATAATTATGACTGATCTTAAAGGAGAGCTGTCACATTGGCATGAGGTCTGTAAATTTGCCTTTTCCCCTATTTTCTCAACTAAATTTATAGCTGATGACACATTTATAACTTGTGAATCTTGAGTCTTTTATGCTCTCAAATATTTTGGTCTTTATGCTGTGAGAAGTTAAGATTTTGAGGTGCATTTATTGCCAGAAAGACAATTTTGTTAGGCCTCTCTACATAACTCTAAAATATGTGGCCAATGCACAAAGGCAAAATTTTATATACTCATTACAAATGAAATAATAATTAAATGGGTTTCAAGTTACTAGTGGCAAAAAGAGCTGGTCAAAATTCCAATCACATCATAGCATATCCATGATCCTAGCAACTAAGGCAGGCAAGCCTTATACAGGAAAAATAAAAGTCTTATACAGGATATATAAAAAGACCTGGGAATGTTCTCAGGAGTGGAGAACCAGAGTACTTGGACTTGGGAGTCAGGAGAACTGAGTTCAAATCTTGGCTTTTCTGATTAATCACTGAGCAACCTTGGGTAAGTTCTCTTCAGGTCTAGTTTCTTGCTTGACCTTCAAAATCAGGGGATTGCACTAAATGTTTGCTAAAGTCCCTTAAATCACTCAAGTTCTGTGATTCCAATATGTGATCTTTTCAGCTTTATAAACCCTCAGTACCAATTGGTTTCTGTCTTCCCAGATGGTTTATATTGACTTTGTGTACTTTGTAAATGGAACAATGGCTTTGTTGTGACTAAGATGTCAAGGTTTATGTATATAATCCTTTAAAGAAGTATAGTTAAGAGTTCGGCTTTCTTCTGCAAATGTTTTTCTTTTGCAAATAACAAAAGCAGGTGATTGCATTACAAAGTGGCTGTTGCATGGATAGGGACCATATAAACTTTTTTCCATGTAAAAAAAGAAAAAAACACACACACATGTCTGCATGTGTGTCTGTATGTGTACATTAATATGTATATGTGTGTACTGTATATGTATATAAATATGCATGTGTATTGTATGTGTATATGTATATATTCCTTATAACCTGATCAACAAAGCTCTGCTACTCTGGACCATATGCTGGGAGTGTAGAAATAGCTTTCTCAGGCAAAACTATTCTTAGTAACATTATTTTCTATAAGGACAGATTCCCAGAAAGCCTACCCACCCCAAACTCCCCTAGAATCTTATAGATTCCTACTCAGACCCTGCTGGAGGGAGCACATTACAAAGAGCCCAGATAAAAAGGAGGTAATCCTTACTTTCCTGCAGATGGTGTTTGCTTACCACTCTCTCTCGTTGAACTCATTACAACAAATAACCCAGTACACCAAATGCTTTGCTATATACCATCTATGTATAATAGTAACTTTTTACAAAATGAAGGGGATTCTTACAAAGACTTACACAAAGATTACAGAGTACCTGGGTCTCAAAGAGGCCCAGATTCCAGGTTCTTCCCCCGCCTTTCTTGCCCTATTGAATCCTCACCCAGAGACGCAGTGTCAGTGGTAGAAATAACTCTGGATTTGGAAGTCAGAAGACTTGGCATGCCCCCTTTCCCTAGATCTCAGTCCTTTGGGACAACATCCTATTTCCCTTATGCTAGTTTTCATTCTGAATATCATCAACAACAAAAAAGCACAGCAGTCAGAGTATTTGGTTTCAGGTGCACAAAATAAGGGTGGAGAGGTCATGGAAATGGAGACCCAGTGAGGGATTGCCACACTGCATTGCACCACTTCCTTTTTTCCATACACATAGATACTCAGACAAGTTACCTTTAGAAAGGACACAGTCTAAGTCTCATCTGTTGGCTTCTTAATAGACAATGTGCACAAAGTTTGGTAGAGCAAATGAATTGTCATATAATGTTGTTGAACCTGCTTACCCATGAAGATTTTTCATTTTTCCTAAGAAATCTGAAATATTGCTTTCCTGAATGCTTTTTCCTGAATGTGAAGCCAACACATTCACCTGTGAGGCAGATGGTCCCTGGTCAGAAGTACTGCATTACACCCCCAACAGACTCTGGTACTATAATCAACATTTATTTCCATTCAGTGTGTTGAAGGTCTACTACATGTCTACTACTAAGCATCTACTACATGTCAGATACTTTGCTAGGTCCTAGGATTGAAAAGATAAAAGTGGTATCATTCTTGATTTTGAAGAATTTTCATTATACTGATGGGGGTGGAGGTAAGAGGGTACCATGTATACCCAAATACATAAAATAAAGGGAAATTAGAGAAGGAAGAATACATGAAAATAATAATCAGAAAAAACTTGCCAGAGGAGCTAGCACCCAAACTGAGCCTTGGAAAAAACCAAGGGATTCTGAGGAAGGAGTGCACTCTAGGCATGGAGGATGGATAGCCTGTGAAAACACTTGGAGAAGAGAATTGTAATGATGAGTTTCAGGAAAAACTAATAATCTGGTTTAGGTAAAATGTAGATCCAGCCCATGAAGGGAAGTAACATGAGCCAACATTAGAAACTAGGTTGGAATCAAATTGTTGAAGTAAATGCCAAACTTAGTAATTTGAATTTTAATCTAGTAGCAATAGGGAGACACTGAATGTTTTTGAGCTGAGGAACAACGCAGTTAGAACGGTGCCTTTGGAAGATTATTTTAGCAGCTATGGGGAAAATAGAGAAGGGAAAGATTGGAACTAGGCAGATAAATTATACAAATAAGAGGTGTCAAAAGCTTGAGCTAGGGTAGTGTCCTGTGTGAGTTGAAAGGAGTGGATGGAATTGAGAGAGGGGAACTTGAACAGACAAGGCTTGGTAGCAGACTGGCTTTGCGGGGTGGAAGAAGTGGAAGAGTCAAGAATGAATTTGAAGGTATGAACTATTTTACCAGTGACTTGAATAAAGTCATAGATGATATGCTTGCCAAATTTGCAGATGACACAATGCTGAGAGGGGCATTTAATAATCTCATGATAGAGTTGGGATCCAAAAATATCTGGACAGAACAGAACCAGACTGAATAAAATTAAATTAAATATGGATAAATATAAAGCATTAATTTGGGGTTAAAAAAATCCATTTCACAAGTTCAAGTTGAAGGAGTCAACTAGACAGCAAGGCTTCTGAAAGAGATATGGGCAAATTCTGTGTGAGTCTACGGTGTGTTAGAGCAGTCAAGAAACCTAGCACAATCTTAAGCTGCCTTAAGAGACACTGTAGCTTCTAGTAATCAGAAGGCTAGAGTCCTCCTAAGGCTGTCCTCTATATTGGTCACACTGTACTTGGAGGACAGCCTTCAGTTGTGATTGATCACAGCATCTTAGGAAGGGTGCTGCTAAGCCGGCAAGCATCCAAGAGAGGGCAGCAGAGATGACCAAGGGCCTATAGTATAGGTTAAAGGAAGCCAGGGGGTGGATAGACTGGAGAAAACTAAGGGACATGATTGCTGTCTGCAAGTATTTGAAGCACTGCACTGAGGAAGACTTATTCTGCTTTGCTCCAGGAGTCAAAACCAACAGCGATGAAATGCAAAGAGCAAATTTAGGCTTTAGGATAAGAGCAACTTTCTTGCAGTTAGAGGCCTTAAAAAATAAAATGTGGGGGGCAGCTAGGTAGCTCAGTGGATAAAGCACCGACCCTAGATTCAGGTGGACCTGAGTTCAAATCCAGCCTCAGACACTTGACACTTACTAGCTATGTGGTCCTGGACAAGTCACTTAACCCCCATTGCCCCCACAAAAACCAAAAAAACTCCACAAACAAAAGTAAAATGTGCTGCCTAGGTAGGCAGGGGGCTCTCCCTCGCTGGAGGTCTCTGAACAAGGGCATTCTTATTCGTGCATGGGTTGGACTCAAATCAATCAATAAGCATTGTTTAGGGACCTACTAGGTGCCAGGCATGGTGCTAGACACTGAGGACATAAACACAAAGAATGAAACAATCCTTACTTGCAAGGAGCTTATATTCTAGTTGTTGTTATTCAGTCATTTTATTCCTGTCCCACTCTTTGTGACCCCATTTGGAATTTTCTTGGTGGATACAGGAGTGATTTGCCATTTCCTTCTCCAGCTCATTTTATAGATGAGGAAACTGAGACAAACAGGGCTAAGTGACTTGCCCAGGGTCACACAGCTAGACCAGATTGAACTCAGGAAGATGAGTCTTCCTGACTCCAGGCCTGGCACTCTTATCTACCATCGTACCTAGCTGCCCTCATATCCTAGAGGGTCTCTTAAATCGGAAGCTGAAGATGAAGCTAAAATACTTTGGCTACATAATGAGAAGACAGGGAGAGACCCTGCTGTTGGGAAAGATCAGAGACAAAAGGAAAAGGGGATGGCACAGGATGAGATGGATAGAGAGTGTCATGGAAACAGTAAACACGAACTTGGATGGACTTTGAGCGATAGTGGAAGATAGAAGGGACTGGTGTGCTGTGATCCATGGTGTCACCCAGAGAAATGTGGAGTACCATACATGTGTAGGGCAGCTAGGTGGCATAGTGGAATCAGGGCTGAGCCTGGGGTCAAGAAGCCCCGAGTTCAAATATGGCCTCAGACACTTACTAGCTGTATCACCCTGGGTAAGTCACTTAACTCTGTTTGCCTCAATTTCCTCATTCATAAAATGAGCTGGAGAAGGAAATGCAAACCACTCCAGTATCTTTGCCAAGAAAGTCCCAAATGAGGTCACAAAGAGTTGGACACAGATAAACACCTAAACAACAAAAACAATACATGTGTAAGATCTTATTTTAGCATGGGCCTCAGCCCCTAAAGATGCATATCGCAGAAATTTTAGCCACCATGACAGGACCACTGGGAGAGTGAGTTTTGAACCTCTTGGTAGGTCTTCCATCCATCACATAGGCCTATTCTTCCTATGTACATAAGCAATCTTGCCACTCATTTTTAGCTTGTTCAGGATACAGCAGAGTATTTGGTACCCCCTTGGTCCCTTCACTTGACTCTCTTACACTTTAGGCACTCTTGTTTCTGCTAAAAATGTTTCAGTAACCAAGGCCATCCATAGGCATCCCTCCTCCATCCCTTCCCATACAGAAACTTGACTAGCAGTCAAGATGCAGTTAAGGCCAAAGACAAAGAGGCAAGTCTAGAGAGGAAGGTCTCAGCAAATCAACTAGTTTGTCCCCACCCATAGGCTGTTTATTACCTACAGTGGCCCTGTCCTTTGCCATCTGAACAATGTCCATAAGATGGTCAAGGCCTATGCCCACAGTCATCCTAGATGGTCCTAGCTCCAGGGATTGAGGTAGGGGTCGGGGGGAGAGCACCAGGGTCACCAGTGAGACCTTGTTGACTCTTTTTTAGTGCCTTGCTTCTTAAAAGGCAGTAAAGGCAGGGAAGGCCTTGTCACCTCTATATTAGTAGATCTCCCAAAAAGTTCTTTCAGGAAGGAAAAGCTCTGTGGTTGAATGCAAGGAGACCGTGCCTTCTCCACGACCACTGAGCAAATACCAGAAACTCTGCCCTGTGTCATTCTTCTTAACTGTTCTGGTCTAAGGAAAATGGTTACTTGCAAATATTTGGTAGTCGCTTTAAAGTTTCCCCTGGAGCTATGAAGCCAGAGGAGTCTGGAACATTCCCAGGCCACACTAAAAACTTTTAACCTTGCGTCCTTGGAATATAGAAATATGTTACTGAGATGCTGAGTGGATATTTAAATCATGTACTTCCTGTTTCAGTGCTATCTTTCGGTTTGGGATTGGGACCAAAAATGTTCCATTCCCTTTGGCATTGCTCTTTCCATTTTAAAAGGATTTATATTTTAGGGCTTTGGATTTGAGAGAGAGAAAAAAAAAGTCACATATTTGGGATGGCAAATTCTGAATGTTCTGACCCTTTCAAATAAAAACACACTTCTCCAATCTGCAGTGAGGGGAGTGGGAGGGACGTTATGGGGTCAGAACATGTCCAGTCTGGGTTTCTACAGCAAAGAGCAAAGGAGGAACATTTGGCCTTTTCTATAACTTGTTTTTTGAAAAATGAAAAACAAACCAAAAAAATAAATTCAAACCCAACCCATCCAAGAGGCAGATTTTACTAGGCCATTTGTAAATACTTTTTAAAAAAATGTAATTTAAGCTAATCTGCTGTCATATATATCAAAGCATTTCCATTGGCCCTGCTAAACATGGGAAGAAAACACACTCAGCGATTGGATCTCAAGAGATTTTATTCAACTGAATTAAGGAAAACTGAGACAGTTGAAAGGTCATCTCAAGCAGAGAACATTTTCCCTGTCCTCTAAGACTAGCTGGTTTCTCTGTCTTCTTTCCATGTGAGTTCCTCATGGGTAGGAGCCATGTTTTTACCTTTATTTGTATCCTCAGCCCTTAAGACAGGGTCTGGTATGTAGTAAGCACTTAATAAATGCAAGGAGTCAAGTCAAAAATTGGAGTATAACATGAACCGATGTCATGTAAAAGTAACCACATGCGGGGTCGCTAGGTGGCACAGTGGATAAAGCACCGACCCTGGATTCAGGAGTACCTGAGTTCAAATCCAGCCTCAGACACTTGATATTTACTAGCTGTGTGACCCTGGTCAAGTCACTTAACCCCCATTGCCCCGCAAAAAAAAAAAAAAAAAAAAAAAAAAGTAACCACATGAACACAAGAGATAGGAGCAATGCAATTGGATGTCAGGAGGCCCTAGTACTGGTTTTGATTTCCATGCTGACCCTGTGACCCTGACTTACATCACTTAACCTATCTATGACTTGGTTATCCTTGTCTGGAAAATGGAACTAACTACTAGAAAATGGTGATATATTCCTACTTATCGGTCTGAGATAAATTTCAATCCCTGAGTGGACCAGTTACTTTCATTCTATTTGAGCTCCAAAGATGATGTATGTAGATCAGACAGACAGTGCTTCAGTCAATAGGCATTCATTTATTAAACAGTTAACTATGTGCCAGGCACTATAAGAGCTGAGGACATAGAAATAAAGGCAAAAACCATTGTCTCTGCCTTCAAGTAGCTCCCATTCTAATGGGAGAAACAACAGATGAGTGACTACATGTCTCTGGTCATGAGAGCCTGGATTAGGTTTCAACAAAGCCTGTCCCCATTACTGCGCCAGTGCTTCCAAATGCATGCTGTATTGAGGGTGGGTCTGTATTAAATCTTCACAGACATAAAACTGTCCGTACTCTAGCCTGGTACAGGAGGGGAAATAAATCCTCCTACTCTGTTCCAACAAGTTCAAGTTGTGTCACAGGTGGAAAAGGTTTGGGAAATAAAAGATTGAAGCAGCCCGTGATGAAACATGTGGGCACTTTTTTTCACCCCCAAGCATTTGATTTGTTGCATGCAGGCATAGCCTAACTGCACTAGGAAAGACTACATAGTGTATGTGTGAGAGAAGCGTGGTGCAGTGCATAGAGAATTGGCTTTGAAAACAGGAAAACCCAGTTGCTTCATAAACTTTTTATGCCTTACTGCCTTCCACGCACCCCACTAGCCAACTACACTGGCTTACTTGTATTCCCTAAACACAGTGTCTTTGTCTGGGCTGTTCCTCATGCTTAGAATGCCCTAGCCCCTCACCTCTGCCTCTTCCTTTCCGGAGGCTTCCTTCATGACTCAACTCTAAGTTGACCTTCAGCAGGAGGCCTTTCCTGGTTCACTCAGCTGTATTGTCTCACCTTTCAGATCACCTTCCAGCAACTCTGTAGATATCCTTTTATTTTGTTGTTGTTTAGTCAATTGGCCATGTCCAGCTCTTTTTGACCCCATTTGGGGTTTTCTTGGCAAAGATGCTGAGATGGTTGGCCGTTTCCTTCTCCAGCTTATTTTACAGACAAGGAACTGAGGCAAACAGGGCTAAATGACTTGCCCGGGGTCCCACAGCTAGTAAGTGTCTGACGGCAGATTTGAACTCCTGGACTCCAGGGCCAGCATTCTATCCACTACAATGTATACTTCTTCTTTTTTTTACTTTATGGCACAGATAATTCCTTAGAGAAGTGGTGTTAAACTCAAATAGAAGGGAGGGGGGCAGGAATAAATAAATAAGCATCCCTGTGGACCACTAGAAAACCACATATTAACATTATCTGTGTTCTATTGTATTTTTATTTCATTAAAGATTTCCCAAATACATTTTAATCTGGTTCTCAAACACACAAAGGAGTGTTTGACACCTCTGCCTTAGAAGACAATGTTTATGGTCACTACATCTCACAGTCTCTGTCATTATAAGTCTTTTTATAAAGATGACCAATATACAAAAAAAAAAAAAAAGGAAAAAAGAAAAAAAGATGACCAATATATCACTGTACCTACCTTAGAGGGGACTGATACGTGCTGGCAAATAGGGCAAGTACTGAGTGAGATATTAGACAAATCTATGATCCAATCAATGAAATGACCATCATGATTCTAGAGGACTCCTCATAGGGAATATAACAGTGGTTCAAACTGGGATCCAGGCAAGCATAAACTAAGTGGTCAGGTCAGAGCAATATCAAGGTTTCTTTGGTTTGCTAAGATCCAAGAGATTTGGATGGATGCAGAAAATTGGTTGTAGATAGGAAGATTTTGACTAGGAAGTCGAGACAAGATAAGTGAAATATGGGAGAGCTCACAGATTGACTCAACTGGTATCCCTCCCCCAACTTCCCCAAAGATGTAGCCTTTTCTGGAATCTACAGGAATAGTCCCTGCCCCATTTTGGGATGATTGTGTTACCATTGTTAGGGACTGAGTCTACTGGCTTTTTTTTTCTTCCTGACTTTAACCCTGCTAGTAAGGACCTAGGATTGGACAATTTTAGACTTACAAAACTCTAGCTGGGCAAAAGAACTTGCTCAAGCAAATAAATGCCTACTTTCAAAACTCAAATCTTAGCCTCCACTAGCTGGCCCCCTTCTAGGCAATGGTCCATTAGGAAAGGCTGATTTTTCTTAAGGAGATGAAGACTAAACTGTTTATTCTCTTTTATTTTAGGCAATTCCACAATATGATAGCAGATGAATAAGTTTATGTATTATTTATGTGGGAGAAGAAGAAGAAGAATGAAAATTTTGTAGGATTACTCATGGCCCATCTAATCTACAAATAAAGGGCTTCAGTAGAGTGGAGAGATGAACATTTTCCTAATAGCTCCTAACTCCCATTAATCCATTCATTATTATAATACACAAATAATTACTATGATTAATTTTAGGGGACCAGATCTACAATTTCATTGATTCAAGGCCTACTTTCTTTCTGCTGTACTACATTGCTTCTCACATTATAATTAATAGTAGCTTCAATTCCTATAGTACTTTACATCTTATAAAATATATTAATACATATATATTAATAAATCTTATATATCTATATCAAAGGACTGTACATATATTAATATCCTATTTATATGGTATCTATATCATACAGTACCTTGTAGCAATGTTACAATAACCTCATGAAAGTTAACAGAACAAGTATTATTATCTGAATTTTACACATAAGGAAATTCAAAGAAACTATAAATAGCCCAAGCTCAAATAACTAGGAATACCCAAATAGAGAGTATGACCCAAGATTTTTGACCCCTATTCCAATGAACTTTCTACTATTACTACACTAATTGACATCCCGCTTAGATCATAGAATAGTTTTTAACGTTTTTTGTTAAATTATTTTCAGTGATGAATTTATTTTTTTCTCTCTGTCCTGTCTCCCACTTTACCCCACCCCCACCCCAACTTGGTGTTGGGAAAGAAGAAAAACAAAACCATTATGACAAATAGGCATACTCAAGCAAAGCAAATTCCCACAGTGGCCATGTACAAAAATGTGTGTCTCATTTTGTATATTGAAACCATCTCCTCTGGGTCAGGAGATGGGGAACATTCTTTGTCATTGGTTCACTAGAATCATGGCAGTCATTGCATTGATTGGATCATACAATCAACACTGGAAGAGCCATTAGAGATCACCCAGTTCAACCCCATTGTTGTATATAGGTGAGGAAACTGAGGGTCAGAGAGATTCTGGGATTTGTCTAATGTCACCCCTTAGCATGTTAATGACTGAACTGGGCCTAGAACTCACAGGTTGCCTGACTCCTACCTGTATATTTTCCATTTTATCCTTCAACATAGAGAATCCTAAAATTTAAAGTTGAAGGGCACCTTAAAGGTCATCTAGTACAACTTCCCACACAGTGCAGACATCGCTGTTCAGTAATTTGGAAGGCTTTAAGAGCCTTCTCAACTGTGAGCATGGCTATCCTTGTCTCTCTAGAGTCCCTCAATCCCATGCTCCCACTTCCCTGGGCACAGTTCTAATCCATCAGGATAAATGTGCCTATAAAAATGCAATATCCACAGGGTGTTCTGATGACTTTACTATTTCTGTAAATCATCCAATATTCCTTTAAAATTTTTGAAACAATTGGTTTTATAAATATTATCAAAGGATGGAAATGAAGACCCTAAGATCAAGGGTGTTCTTGTGGAATTTGGTTCACATGTCCTAGTCCATTCTTCACAATTTAATTTTTAGCCTTGCAATGATGTGTTTTCATTGATTCTACAACAGATGATTTGGCAGACAGCTTTTTAAGATGTAAGTTGTCAATGCCTTAATTGATTAATATATTCATGTTTTGGAGGGAAGGGATCCAAGTTAACTGTTAAAAGTTTCAGCCTTGAGGGCAGCTAGGTGGCACAGTGGATAAAGCACCAGCCCTGGATTCAGGAGTACCTGAGTTCAAATCTGGCCTCAGACACTTGACACTTACTAGCTGTGTGACCCTGGGTAAGTCACTTACCCCTCATTGTCCTGCCCCCCCCCCCAAAGTTTCAGCCTTGTTTTCCCCTTTCAGGTGCTGCCATTCTAACCTCATCTTTAAATAAGGGCAATTTAAAAATGACTAACATCAATGAACCTTACAGTTCAATGAAGTCAGCTACACCCTGGCTCTATGCAAAAGGAAGAAGTAGACTGTAGAAGAAAGGACCACTGTACCAGGAAGTCAGGAGCCTTGACTAGAATTCTAGTCTTAGTTCTACTTTATAACCCTGCACAAGTAATGCGTACTCTCTGGGCCTTAGTTTCTTCATCTGTAAAGTGAAAGAGTTGGATTTTATGATGGTTAAGGTTCCCTCCTCTAAAAATCATTGATGTCACTGGTCTAAAAATGTAGTACTTTTCCATGACCCCATCCTGTCTCTGGGAAAGAGGGACTCTCTTCAAAAGGAGTACAAAGCATGGTGATCAACTGTGATAGATTTGGCTTTTCTCAGCAACGCAATGATCCAAGACAATTCCAAAGAACTCATGATAGAAAATGTTCTCCACATCCAGAAAAAAGAACTATAGGTTCTGAATACAGATTGAACCATACTGCTTCTACTTTTTTGGCTGTTTTTTTTTCTTCTTTGAGATTTTTTCCTTGTGCTCTGATTGTTCTTTCACAATATGACTAATGCAGAAATATGTTTATTGTAATTGTACATATATAACCCATATCAGATTGCTTTCTGTCTTGGGGAGGGGGGAGGGAAGGGAGGGAAGGGAGGGTGGGAGAAAAATCTGGAACTAAAAATCCTATGAAAACAAATGTCGAAAACTATCTTTACATATAACTGGAAAATAATAAAATACTTTTATGATAAAAACAACAACAAAAGGAGTACAAAGTATTGGTGTCCTAATGTTCTGTCACAAATTACACTGATTAGTAGATCTTCCATTGGTGGGAAGGGATATGTTATTTTTATTTTATTTATTTATTTATTTTTGGTGTGAGGCAATTGGGGTTAAGTGACTTGCCCAGGGTGTCTGAGGCCAGATTTGAACTCAGGTCCTCCTGAATCCAGGGCCGGTGTTCTATCTACTGTACCACCTAGCTGCCCCAGGGATATGTTATGCTAAGTTATCCATACTCTGGACTTCATCATGTCCCCATGCTGGGTACCCTCCCAACCACTTTTAAACTTATTTTTATGTGTTGTTTCCCCAATTAACCTGTGGGCTTCTTGAGGGCAGGGACTGTCTTTTGCCTTTCTTTATATCCCTATCACCTAGAACAGGGCCTGGTACATAGAAGGCACTTAATAAATGTTTGTTGACTGACTGATTTAACCTCTCTTGTGTCCCTGGCAACTCTTTAAGACTCTAAATTGCAGAACAATTGCTGGTAGAATTCCCTTATCAGAAGTCCCTACAGAGATAAAAACAAAGATTTGTGTTGTTGTTGTTTTTAAACTGTCCCTGCATTTGTACTAGAAGAGGCACAAAATAAGATGAGGTTCCTACTATTAAGAGGGGTGAGGGGGAACTGGGTGGCACATGAATAGGGTGCAGTGGGCCTGGAATCAGGAAGACTCCTCTTCATGAGTTCAAATCCAGCCTCAGATACTTACTAGTTGTGTGACCCTTAGCAAATTACTTAACCCTATTGGGCTCCATTTCCTCATCTGTAAAATGAGCTGGAGAAAGAAATAGCCAAACCACTCCAGAATCTTTGCCACGAAAACCCCAAATGGGGTCACGAAGAGTCAGACAGGACTGAAACAACTAAACAACAAAAGTGTCACTCAAAGTATTTGAAGCCAGGGCTAGCTAGAATTCCACTATATTATCCTTCTCCAGATGAAGGAAAAGATCTGACTCTATTTGGTACGCCATGATTCCTGTTTTCTTCTTAGGATGCACGATGCAGTGGAAATTGCATTGGGCAAGATCTTGGTTCTGACACTACCTGTGTGACTCTGAACAAGTTGCTCCACTCCTTTAGATCTCAGAGATCACTGATGCCAGTCTCCTTATTTTGCACATGTGGAAACCAACATCCTTTCCAGATAAAAATCCCATGAATCTCTAGCTAGCTGGAAAGCTGCCCAAAGATAAACAAATTACCTACATGTTACTCTTTAAAAAAAATATATAAGCCATCCAAAATGTGGCCCAGGACACTTTCTGAAAATGTTCCCAAGAATCATGTTGCTGAATTGCCCCAAAAAGCATGTGTCCCTTCCCTAGTCCCTCAAGTTCAAGATGGGCCTGAGAAACCTACATGAGAATGATTCATGGTCTAGGCTACCCTCTGCTGTATAAATAGCCACTACTAACTACCACTGATAGGGTAGGCAAATTTGAGAGAACTACTGAACCTGCCCAGCTGTGCTGCATTTGCTCAAATAATTACACTTAAAAAGAAAAAGAAAAAGATTACATGTGCTTCAGTTTCACTCACTGCACTCACTACCAAAGAGTCAGAGGTTTCAGCTTTGTAGATAAGACCTAGCTCAGGGTTCTAATGAAAACCAGCCTGCGGGCCTTGAAAGCTGAAAACCACATGCATTTTTTTAAAAGAATGAACTAGTACACAGAACCCGACCAAATGGATTTATCACACACTGCATGACTGATGCGGTCTCCTCTTTGGCTCAAGCTACCTATTTTCTTCTCCCATTTCTGATTACATTTAGCAAAACCTGGAGAATGAAGGAATAGTTGGTGTAAGGTCAAAAGCCCTATCTTCTTTTTTCAATGTTTGGCTATGTGTCTATCTCCCCAAGGAATTGTGAGGACAGTAAAGACCACTAATAGAAGGGTTCACGATTTGGCTCCTCCATTATCTAATGGGCTACGTTACCTTGGACAGTCATTGGACATTACCGCTTAGGACCAGTTTCTTCCAGTTGCAATATAATAGACTAGAACTAAATGATATCCGAGGATGTCTATGAAATTTCTGAGTCTAACCTCTGAAGTTGTTTTGCTCTGGTGCTTTGTTAGGTGGAATTCTGGTAGTGTTTGCTGTTAGTTTTTACCTTATCTTCTGAGAAATGCTGTTTTCCTCACAATCTGGGTTAAGTGCAGACTTTTGCATAAAGTCTGATTTCCTCAGCTGCTAGTACTTCCCAATCCTTCAATTCCTTTTAACTATTTTGTATAGAAGCAGCTGCTGTCTCTTCTGACAGAATGTAAGTTCACTGAGGGCAGGGACTGTTTCATTTTTTTTCCTTTTTTTTTTTTTGGCAGGGCAATGAGGGTTAAGTAACTTGCCCAAGGTCACACAGCTAGTTAGTGTCAAGTGTCTGAGGCCAGATTTGAACTCAGGTACTCCTGAATCCAAGGTCAGTGCTTAATCCACTGCACCACCTAGCTGACCCCTGGGACTGTTTCATTTTTGACATTAAATATCCAGCCCCTAGCACAGTGCCTGGCACATAGTAGGCACTTACAAATATTTGGTGATTGACTGGTTGATGATCAGCAAGGGGCCAAAGAGAATCGAATAAATGCAATTTGGCATCACTAATACTGTGTAATATGCTTGAATATTGCTTTAACAAGAACAATGCTTTAGAGAGTTGAAAGAAGGCTTTTCTTAGCATCTACGCTGAATCAAATGAGATACTATCTGTAAAGTAACTAGCACAGTGCCTGGCACATAGTAGGCTCTATATGCTTATTCCTTTCCTTCCTTTTCTTCCTTCTCATGCAATGGGGTAACCTTAGATATTAGGCCATGTAATGATTACAGCCAGAGCTAGGAATATGGACAGGCAAGGTAACTGATAGCCAGCCATCTATGGCATAATACTCCTATGAACAAGATGGAGAACAACAAAAGAATGGATAAAATGGGGGCTACTTAATGTTGTTGTCATGGAGCAGTGTGATCCCATCAGGAGTATTGGCAATGAGTATGAAGCATACTTTCCCCATGCTTGTTGGGAAGTTTGCTTAATGGATATAACTTGCCCTTGTTTTGAAAACTTAAAATTGCATCTGGGCCCCTGATCAAATGCACACTAGGGGTTCAATGGACACATAGAAAAATGAGGAAAGAAAGAAAGACTGAGCCTCCGGATAGCCAAGAGGATGACCTGTTGAGGTGCCCGATCACATTCTCCTAGGTGTCCCAAGGGTCATTGGTATGGGACACTCTCCTTATTAGGGCAGATGAAGGCCCTGTTCTGTGTGAGGGTCCAGCAGAGTTGGTAAGAGGTAAAAGAGCTTCAGTTCTCAGCCAGTCCGATTTTGGGACTCTTCAACTGCCAGTCTCCTTCATGACTCATCAAGCATTGAGTCGCTTTGGGTCATTCCTGGCTTCCAGCTTCTAGAGGAACGATGGAAGAAACCATCCCTATTTCAGGTTGCTGAAGGAAAAGATTCTGGAAAGACATGAGAGGAACCAGCAGTCTCCATAATTTCCTCATCCCCAGCTTGCTACACTAGAAACTTAGGTTAGTTTCCCCTTGGGTGAGGTGACAAATACTCTCTTGGTTCAGCTGAGTTACCTCACTCCCAATAGAAGAGCTCCTTCACACTGTATTGTCCGGTAGATATTCTCATATGTAGACCTTCCCTGCTCTGTTTTGCTACTGATTTGGATAAATGGGTTTCTTTGCTCTTTTCTCTATGTGTTCATTATGGCAGTATTATCTGGTAGGAAAGGGGTCAAGCCTTGGATGGAGAGCTTGGGGTCCTCCTCCTCATAAGAATGGCAAAGAAGTTAGCTCATAGCCAATCATGTCCCCCAAAATAACAATATTTAAGAGTGTGGATTAATACACTACTAGCCCAGTACCTCTCTCTGAGGAGAGCTGAGTAACCACTGTCCCCAGCCTCCTACTTCACCTCGGGGAAAGAATGAAAGACGGAAGGATGGGGGAAGAAAAGGCTAGTGATGTCTATTCTGCCTTCCTTCAAAGCCCACAAGAACAACCCTGCCACACATGGACCTCTCACTACATTATATTAGGGCTTCCATGCCTTGATAATTGCATCATTCTCTATTGATGAACTCCCACCATGTTGGCATCTGATGATGTAGACATCATTCCTTTGGGAAGATGAGTTTAACTAGAGCTTGAATGGGAGGTGGTGCTTCCAAATTTTCTGTGATCTTCACATGCCATTTTCTTCTTTTGGGTCTGAAGCTCCAGTCCTGACAACTACATTTTTGAATGGGGCTGTGCATTACAGAAACAGGCTTTATCTGTTGTTTCATTTGTCTGTCTCCATAGATGTAAATACTTCCTACTCTGGGATTTGTGATGTCATCAGTGTGGGTACTCCCTCTAAAAATTGAGGGTCTTAATGTCTCCTCAGCTTATTTGAGAGATTTTTTGTGAGGTGTTGTACTCTCTCCCCCAATTTTTCACCTGATGTCCATCCTAGTGATGAGTCTCTCCAAACGACCAGGCTGGTCTTTGGACAACAGACAGGTAGGCCATCTCTGGTCCTGTACTCACCTTGCTGTCCCACCCTGGTAGGACAAGGTTCCTGCCAGAGTTTGTGCCCCATTAGCATTGTCCTTGAGATCCCAAGGCCATTTTCATGCCATGATGAAATATCAGTCAGACTTTTACAGACAAACAGCCCCTGAATTTTCAGACAGTCTGGAAAGCTAGGATTAACAAAATCAACTATTTCTTCAATTTTTGCTCATAAAGGCTAGATAGACCTTCAGTCGCTCCCATTAGGTAAAAGGTATTTCCAAGGAAGCATCAATATTATGATAGGAATATATTTTTAATGTATGGCGGGTGTGAGGTCAGATGTTATAATTTACTGTGGAAAGGCCAAGAAGTTTGATAAGAGAGAATAGGGCCTGAGTGGACTTAGTTAAGAAGGTAATTTAATGTAGTGAAACTTAGTTCTCCTCTGAGAATGACTGAAATTGGTGGGGGATACAATAAGTTAAAACAGAATCAACACAACACAGAAGGACAAGTTGAATGGCAGGAATGTGAGGTAAAGGAAAAATTATACAGATTTCAGAGATTAAAAACCAGGTGATGCTTAAAGTAATGTGAAAAGAAAGGGAAGGGCAGCCATGGGGAGGGAAAAAAAAGGCTTTACCTGTAGACATACTAGAGAATGTGCTTAGAGACAGAAGTAAAATTTGTCAGAATCTTCAAAAAGAGAAAGTTGCTCTTCTTTTTCAAGAAGAGACAAGTTAAGATTAGGGGGGAAACATCAAAAGAAAGGTGAGAAATAAAGGGAGAAGACCAAGAGATATGCATTTTTCAAAAGCCTACGTCCATAGGATGTCATGTGGGGAAACAGTTTCCCTCGAATTTGCTGAAAGCAAAAAAGGGGGGGGGCTTTCAAATGCATTTACCAAAAAGAGAAATGAAAGGGGCGAGAAGAGCCGCCTTTGAGGTAAAAAGCATAGAAAGGTTTCAGAAGAAAGGGAACAGATGGGCTTCCCATCGAGTTCACTGTTTAGGTATGCCTTTGGCCGATCACTGAGGAATTGAGCCGGGCCCACCTGGCTCCGATTTGTTCATTAAGGCTCTAGTCACATGCATGGCAACAGAACAGTTCCAGGACTCTTCAGTCAAATCGACTTGCTGCTGTCCCTTTCTGGGATGGTGCACTTGAAACAGATGAGAGCTTAGGGGCTCCTTGGCCTTACCTCTAGGCCGAGGGCTGAATACCATCCTAGCACTAGGTGAACATAGAGTGTAGGAGACAAAGAGAAATAATCAGACTGAAGTAGGCTGACCATGGGGGAATCCAATTCCTTGATTGACTGGAACCAATATCCCAAGTGCTTGCTTTGGGACTATGTGTGAGAGACAGTGTGTCCTAGTGGAGAAAGTGTTGGTCTTGGAGTTAGGAATCCTTTAAGCTGACACTCAGGCAACTCTCTAAGCATTATTTTATATAGTCTCTTTTGTTGTTGTTCAGTCATTTTTTTTCATTCATGTTGAACTTTGTGACCCCATTTGGGGTTTTCTAGGCAAAGATACTAGAATGGTTTGCCATTTCCTTCTCCAGCTCATTTGACAGATGAAGAAACTGAGGCAAACAAGGTTAAGTGACTTGCCCAGGTTCATACAGCTAGTAAGTATCTGAGACCAGATTTGAACTCAGGAAGATGAATTTTCCTGACTCCAAGCCTAGCTTTCTATGCACTGGGCCACCATCTTAGAGATGAGATATTATCTTAAATAATACACTTATCTACTAAGTTATGGCTAGACTCCTAATACTAGCCTAGGCTACATTCTGAATGGATTTAGTTGTATCCTCCATTGTCCTATTGAAATGTGTTTATTAAAACAGAACCAGTCAAAATGAAAGTATTTTTCAAAAAAAAATGTGTTAAATGGATTTAAGGGATTTTTTAAGATACATGTATATTGCTGAATATGTATATATGCATGTATATTCCTAAACTGCTCAAGGTAAAAGATCATACGGGGGTTGAGATTATGATTAGGGGCAATGAGTAGGGTTGCTATCTCAGAGCCCAGCTCAAGAAGAGATAAATTGTCTGGAGAAATATCTCTGAAGATAAGCAGGATCAGGAACATAAGGTAACATGTATGAGCTATTTAGAGGAAAGGTCTTCAAAAGTGTGCATATGAAGGAAATTTACATCTTTCATCTGTGTATTTATAGATGTACCCCCACTTAAAACCCAACAGGAACTGAAGCTTACAAAATATATGACGGATTGGTTATTCATTACACATTGTCTATTACATGTTAGATGCCTGAGAAAAGGATCCTTAACTTTCTATGAGTATACACTCTTTAAACAACTAGCTTCTCTGATCCATTTACAGTATGTGATTTACCTATGTGTACATACATATACATATATGTGCATGTGTGTGTGTGTGTGTGTGTGTGTGTGTGTGTGTGTGTTTAGCTTATAGTCACAGGACCTCACCATTTCCAGGAACTTCAGGGGCCATTCTATATACCAGAATAAGAATCTATCACCACTTGGTGATTTATCACCAAATTTGATGAGAGGGGCTGGGGCATGAATACAAATTACCAAGGCTCTCCAGTCCAGTCCATTAGAGATCCTGGGGCCAACCACATTGCATATATATTTGTCTTCCACAGTATTATCATTGTGTCAATTGTTTTTTGATCCATCTTAGAGGGCAGAGCAGTCAGATATAGAGTGCTTCAGTTGGAGTCCCGAAGACTTGAACTAAAATCTGACCTCAGACACTTACTGCCTGTTTGACCCTGGGTGAGTCACTTTAACCTGTGCCTGCCTCAGTTTCCTCAACTGTAAAATGAGGATAATAATAACCCCTTGTTTTGTGACTCAAATAATATATTTGTAAATCACTTGGCACAGTACCTGGCACATAGTAGGCATTTAATAAATGCTGTTGCCTTCCTTCCTTGTAAAACTGGTGAATTTCAAAGAAAATTATAATATACAAAATTGTCAATTATCTGTCAATATAGATGCCCCTTGGTTGATCAACTAAGGATTACATATTAAGGACAGAATATAATTATATCTTAATATATTAAGATGAACTTAATGAGACAAATAGGGTATGTTTAATGTTCAAATACACACACCATTCTGAATACAGACTTAAAATTTGTACTGTGAACCAGGTATCTCTGATTTTATAAACATTCAATTTTGTGCTTTGACACAGTCTTTTATTATTATTATTATTATTATGGGTAGTCACTACTTTCTTGGATTTATCATTTTTTAAACGTAGCTTTTATGAATAAAGTTGCAATTTGAGAATTTTTAGTACCTATTTATTTTATGATGATAAAGTGTATGTTTTTAAATGAGTTATTTTTTAATTAGAAAAGGTTAAATTAAATGATCTGCATATACATGACAAGAAAAATACAATTTATTTTCAAGTATTTCCAAATGCATTTCCCCTCAGTTTTCAAATAAACTTGATCTCATTACCAAATCATGGAAATTTAGAAATTTAATATTCTACTGAAAAAGAAAAGGTAGTTTCATTTTTCAAGGAGGCACTTTGCAAAAAGTTGAAATTCATGAGGTTGCATTTTGAATATTTACTGCAATGTGAATTATATATATGGCATAAGGGAATATTTATTTGTTTTTCATGTTCTTTAAATTTTTATATTTAATAATATATTCTTTAAGAACATTTTCTTTTCCTATTCCATGTTCTCTTTGTATACCAAACACAGCACACTTAGGATTTTTTTTGCTTTGGTTTGGTATCAATGTAAAGCCCTCAGAAAGCTTTTTTGGGGGCAGACTATGGTAATCCTATCCCTTTCCCTCTCCTCCCTTTGTTTCCTCCTCTCCACTTCTCTGGCCTTCTGTTCCCTCCCCTCTATTTGTCTTTATTTTTTTCTGTCCTTTCTAGGGACACCGCCCCCCCAATATTTCCCCCTAGCTTGAGCCCACCCTCATTGCTCTCATCTTCAACTTATCCAACAAATAGCTCTCCAACTTTTGCTTAAAGACTTCTCTCAAGGGGGAGCCCAACATTTCCTGGCGGCCTATATCACTCTAAATAGCTGTTTGGAATTTGGTCCATACATCTGCCTCTCCGTGGTTTCCATTCATTGCTTTTAATATCGGCTGAAGTCAGGTACATGCATTCTAAGAACTGTCTGACCACCTTTGCTGATTGTTTTTATCAGGGACCTTTCAAGGATCAGCTGTAGGAGGTGGATTAATATTATCCCTATTCTGAGCTCATAAAACCTGAGGTAAAGAGAAATTGCTCCAAGTCAGGGACCTAATCAAAAACAAAGAGCTTGGGACTAGCTGAGAGTCTTACCCACTACATGTGTTCTTTCTACCTTCTAGAAACATTCATTTTAAATTATTTCCCCTTGTTTAAAAAAAAGTTCTTATTGCTTCTTTTATTCATTGTAGTAGATTTATGATGAGGCAAATCTGATACATATTAGAAGCATTATTTAGATTCATTCAGCCAATTGCTAATGAGTTTTCTTTCAAGGAAAAGCTATCCATTTTATGAGGACAGTACAATTCTCAAAGCCTAATGTCATTTTCAATTCAATTCAAAAAGTATTCATTGAATGCCTCCTCTGAGTCAGGCACTGTGTTAGGGGCTGGCATATAAAGATGAAAATCAAACAGTCCCTGCCCTCAAATAGCTTATATTCTAGAGGAGGGAAACAACCTATAGACAAGAAAATAACTATTATCTATCATCTATCTATCCATATATTCGTACATGTATGTATATATACATATATACACATAAGGGACAGAAAAGTTTTTTTCTCATAGATATTGCCATATATTAACACTTTGCTAATACGAAGACAGAAACAAAATGCTAACAAATATAAACTAATTGACGTTCAAAGAAAATGATATTTGTTTGGGAATTAAACAATATGTATACAAAATGGAACATTTTAATAGACAGAGGCATCAGGGGTGTCAAACTCAAATGAAAACAGGGGCCACTAACCTGTACATAAGGATACCTGTGGGTCATGTATTGACTTGGAAAACCACATATCAACATTATCTATGTCCTATTTTATTTTTATTTTATTAAATATTTCCTAATTACATTTTAATCTGGCTGCCTACCCTTGGGAGTTAGGCCCACAGGACAAGTACTTGACACATCTACTACATTGGGAAGTACACTGGATATAGAGTTAAAGGACATGGATTCAAATCCCAATTTAGATGCTTACTGCCCATGTCACCTTGGGCAAATCATTTAACTTCCCTGAGTTTTAGTTTCCTCATCTGTAAAATGAGATGTTTGGGCTAGGTAGTCCCTGAAAGCCCTTCATGCCTCTAGACACAACACAACAAAATACAATATAATATGATATAATACAACAAACATGCCAGGCACTGTTTTAAATACTAGGGATACAAATAAGAAAAAAAGAAAGATAGTTCCTGCCCTCAAGGAGCTTATAATCTAATAGGGGAAACAAACCACAAAAGGAAAGCTCTTTGTTCTGGTTTTGAATGTCGGTTCTGATTCTTCCTCCCTGTGTGATTGAGAGCAAATCTCTGGACCTCAGGTCCCATTTGTAAAAAGGGGATAATAAAACTATCCTTACTTCCCTGAGAGGTTATGTGTGAGGAAACTGAAATCCAAAGTTCTACATAAATGATAGTAATTATTAGAAGTGGAAACTTTATAGGTATTCTCTCAAACTCTGAAATCTTATCTCTTTCTTTTATTATCTCGGAAGCAGTGTGGGGCAGTAGAAAGCACACATTTATATTCCTGTTAATGCAAATAAAGTCATCATTGGTCATAAGCCATTACCTACTTATACCCACCATGTGCCTTTCCATTGCCCTTTGGATCATCTGTGATGGTAACTGCGATTCTCTGAAAATTTTGGCATCCCATAGTTTGCAACCATATGGCAACCTTGAGAATATTTTTGTTACAAAGATGGGTTTTAGCAGCAGAAAACAGCTTAGGGCTGTTAAAAGTGTTGCAGAATTTCCCAGATGTCATCTGGTTTACTCTAATGCTAGTCAATTCTTAGTCCTAGTTCATTGTTTATCTGCAAAAACCTGTCCAAGGTATATGTACATGTTGTATTCCCTATAAACTGTTCGTTTTGGCCATCTTCTGATCCATGGAGATCTGGTTTTGGATCCCTGTTCTGATATGTAATGTTATTAGCCATCCCTTCCAGTTTGGTGTCATTCACCAGCTTAATAAGCACACAGGCCATGACCCAATTAATTTCATTAAGCAATGAGCATGACTACCTTAAGTTAAAGTTCTTCCTAAGGTTTCACCATTTAATCAGAGCCCAGGGTGGCAATTCTACAGAATCAAGGGTTTTCTGCTTGTTCTTCTTATGCCTGTCTATCATAATGTTCTCTAACAGACACATTCAGGTGCCTCACAAAATATTTTTGTTCTTGTCATGGACTTGGTCACTTAAAATAACCTTACTGACTGAGATGTTTAGCTAGTGGCTCTGTCTAGACACAGCCACATTCAACCAAGTAGAATTTTCATTCAAAATAGAAAAAAAAATCCCAAGTTTGTGCAATGATGACTAACTTGTCAGCAGCCCTGGCTGCTTTGCATCATTTAGACATAACACCAGCCTTGTCTTCCTTAACTTAACCGATTCCAACTCCTTTCATCATTTTTCACAAGACTCATTTTTCCAGCTCTCTATTCATTTTCCTTGCAGTCCTCTGGATCTTCTCCCATCAAATGTTAAAAGCTTTCTAAATATTTATAAACTAGTCCTTGCCTTTTCTAATGAACAAAGGACAGGGATACTATTTCTACTTGTAATCACCAGCAAATCCCATTCAAGGGCAAAGATGTGCCTACCCTGACTGATCACTAACATGGTAGCTGCTACCACATCCCTTAGGAATGCTGAATAGATGCATTATTCCCCATGCTGTAGCCTGAGGGAAACAGGTCCCCTTTTTTATCTTTCTAGACCAATCCAAGTGACGCATATTTGCTTTATCAACACGTGTAAAAGTTGAGCAGTAATTTATATTGATTACATAATGAAAAACTCCATCCGTGGTGCACCCTGTTCTTTCAGCTGCAGTAAGTCACACCTGTAGAAATGCAAACTCACATCTGGATCCATAAATCTGTTCTTTCTGATCTTCGGGAGAGATACTTTTATGTACACTATAAATACAGCTCCATGTGGAACAGGCAAGACCAAAGCAGATGGCTAAACAGAATAACCATTTCCACCCCACTCCCTGGGCCCTGACTCTCTTCCTCGCCTTTGATATGTTCAATTGGAGAGTTGAATCCATCATTCCTTTTTTAAAAAGGCTCTAGGTAACAGCTCCATTTATGTTTGGACAGCTCACCCTGGTCTTTTTGATATGAGGAGTTCTTGTGGACCACATCTGTGTCAGTGAAGGAATGTTAATTTCACTCCATACTAATTAAATTAAAAAGAAAAATGCACTTTTTTCCCCCTACAAAAATCCCAAGCATGGGGCAAAATTCTCACATTCCTCGAAACGATTTGTACCTATTTTAATCTTCATTTACTTTGGTGAAAGTGGTACAGCAGTAGGCTTTCAGAAACCAATTTGAAAGAAAACCACACGAAGTCAGCCAAACAAATGTCTACTTCAAAAACAACCATTGTGTAGCCAGCTGGTTGACTGAAGTTTGCTCCCCACCACCACCACCTCCCCCAAAATGGTCTCTGTGTGTAGACACAACATTAGGGAAGTCATTTAAATAAAAGGAACAATGAGATTTATGCAGTACATTTTTCTTGGGAATCTAAATGTTTCCTCTATGTTAATGTCATCTGTCTTCACAATTGTTCTATAAAGTAGACATCATTTTTTGTTAAAGAAACTAAGGAACAAAGGGGCCCAATAACTTGTCCAAGATCACACGGTGAGTCAGAAGCAAATCTGAGAAGCCAACTCTCCTGACTTGATATCAAATGAGAAAATATTTGTAAAGCACTTAGCACAGGGCCTGGCCTATAGTGGGTGTTTAATAAATGCTTGGCACTTAACACAGTCCCTGGTCCAGAGTGGGTGATTAATAGATGCTTGTTCCCTTTCTTGCCTTGCCTGTTCAATCTATTTAATACATTCTCTGTATCTTCTTTCTGTACATGAAGTTTAGTATAACTTTTGTGAAGATATAAAACTCTGTTCAAGAGTTCAATTGTCATAGACCTCTACAGAATAGAAGAATTGGAAGAGATTTTGGAGGTCATCTGGTCTAATTTGTACCTGAGGAACAATCCCTGACAAGTGGTCACTTGGCCTTTGTTTGAATACCTCCAACGATGGGAGTTTTACTACCTCCCAAAATGAACAGCAACTTTTATACAGTACTATTTTTTTTTGGTGGGGCAATGAAGGTTAAGTGACTTGCCCAGGGTCACACAGCTAGTAAGTGTCAAGTGTCAGAGGCCGGATTTCAACTCAGGTCCTCCTGAATCCAGGGCCGGTGCTTTATCTATTGTGCCACCTAGCTGTCCCTTATACAGTTCTAATTGTTAGAAAGTGTTTTTTTTCTGTACATCATCAAAGTCTGCCTCTCTGTAACTTAAACTGATTGTCCCTGGTTCTGTCCCCTGTAATCAAGCAGAACAAGTAAAATCTCAGTGGACAGAGTGTTGGGCCTGGCGTCAGGAAGACCTGAGTTTAAATCTGATTTCAGACATGCACTAGGTGTGTGACCTTAGTCAAGTCATTTAACCTCCTCATCAGTAAAATGGGGATAATAATAGCACCTACTTCCTAGAGTTGTTGTGAAGTCCAAATAAGATAATATTTTTAAAGTACTTAGCATGGTGCCTAGCACATAACACATGCTATATAAGTGTTAACTATTGTTATTATTATTAATTTCCTACAATTCTTAATAGTGAGAGAAGAAAAAGTACATTTTCCCTTTTAGAACAAAGTCTCTCAGATTATAGGGAATAAAATCTGAATTTAGCCAAGAAAACCTCTTTCAAAATTAGCCATTCATCAGGAGGAAAGGAGAGTTTTAAAAGTTTCTTTATGGAAGGAGGACATCATAGGCATTTCAAACAAATTTGAGGAAAACTTCATTTATCTTTATTCCTTTCCTTTACTGATCTAGAAAGAAAGAATTTACTCAGGATTGTGGGAAAGGGGAAAAGACTAATACAAAGATTGACAGACAATAGCAAAACATAGTTCTCTCCCAACTGGAGAGAAGCTAGTGAAGTGTGCCGTAGCTATCAATGTAAGTCATGCCATCAAGAATCTACATCTGGACTCTTCATAGATGAAAAATCACCTCTTTTTAATAAGTGAATCAGGTAGAGGAAGATCAGATCAAAGGTTTTCAGATGCTCTGAAGCCCCTAAGGTGGCTAAACACCAGGAGTTATATAGATGCCTCAATTCCATTTAATTCAAAACATGTATTAAGCATTGACTCACTAAGAAAAGATCCAGTGCAAGTTTGCTACTTTTTTCTGAAAAAAAAAAGTTATGCAGTGATTATAAAATAATTTAAAGTTTAATTATAAAAGTACTGTACTTAGGCATTGTTCCTTTAATTTTTAAGATATCTATGAGAGGGTTTGTATGCTGTTGTTTTTAATAAAAAGTCCTATTTTTGGAGGGGAACAAAGTATAAGTAATTGAATTGTAGGCTAATTTATGCAATTATTGTTGCCTGGGGAAAGCCTAGCTGGTTGGCCCACAGTCATAAACCAGGCACCTGTTAATAACTACCTAAATTGTGGCTATATAGGGCAGGGTCGGGGAGACAGCCTCTGAAGGTCTTTTAAACATAATAATCTTGAAATAATCTTTTGTTACTTAACTGATTCACTAAAATAATATTATAATTTAGAATTTTATTCTGAAATCTTACCCCATCTCTTCCACTTCTTCCCCTCTTAACCCCATGATACAAGAAATCAATTAGCCTACTAAAATTTTTTACTGGTCCCAAGTTTCATTCCCTTCAATCACATTCTGATTCATTCAGCCTTCTGGCTCTGACATTCCTCTGTCTCTATTCTCTTACTGAGCCCATAGTCTATTAACTAATGCACTCTATAAACAAAATATTCCCTAAATCTTATCATTGGTTGCTAAAATAAAGGAGGCATTTGTTTGGGGAGGGGAGTTTCTCAGTATTTTCTGGCATTTCTGAAAGAAATGTTGCCATAAAAAAAGGGGGAAAAAAAAAAGAAATGGTGCCATTTTTGGACCCAGCTCACTCCACTCTCCAACAAAAGAAATCGAATTTTGTTTTCTAGAAAATCATACCAAAGGATAAATGAAGAGCAGTATTTATTAGTCTTTCATCAAATCATCTATCACTATCAACACCCCTCAACATCATCACCAAATAGCTGGTCTGAGGCCTCATGGAGTTTTAAACACAAGATAAAAAGTAAAGGAAATATCCCTTCCTTTTTCTCTGTATTCTTTCTCTGACAGATCCCTGTCACTCCCAACAGTCAAAAGGAAACTATGACAATAGTTCTTGATTTTATTCTTAGGGGAAAGAATACCCAATTTTGCTAAAGTTATATATAACTACATTTTGTCACAGAAGAAAAAATAAGTCATTGAAATGGCTAGCCAATTTTTATTCCCATCTTAGATAAACTTCTTTGGTCTATCAGAGCTCAGAATAATAACAATAACTCTTTCCTTTGCCTTCTCTCTGCCCAGGCTCTTTCTTTGACCTTGTTCCCCAAGTTGTAGAACTACTTTAATGAGGAGTGAGTGCTCTAGGTCTCAAAAAAAAATAGTACTGTATAAAAGTTGCTGTTCATTTTGGGAGGTAGTAAAACTCCCATCGTTGGAGGTATTCAAGGTCTCAAGGCAGGGGAAGGCAGCAACAGCTGAAGCAGTAGCCAGTAGGAAGTCACTCACTCCCAAGGACAGATGTGTCTGGCCAGAGAGAAGGGAAGGAGGCTGACTCTGGGTCAGCACTAGGAAGCCAGACCTCAGCTGAGCCCTTAACAGGTTTTCAAGATACACAGTGAATAATATTTTAAATTGAAAATCTTGAATACCGAGCTGGAAAGTTTCCAACACGGCTATTTCCAGGATAGCTATTCATGGATTGAATCTTGTATAGATCATAAAATCTAGTACCTAAAATAAGTAGGCCCTAACCTTCAATAGGTCTCTATGTTCCCTGTCGAGACAAAAAAAGAATAACGTGGGGGGCAGCTAGGTGGTGCAGTGGATAAAGCACCAGCCCTGGATTCAGGAGGACCTGAGTTCAAATGCAGCCTCAGACACTTGATACTTACTAGCTGTGTGACCTTGGGCAAGTCACTTAACCCTCATTGCCCATGGATCCCCCTTATAATACTGTTCCTTCTGAAAGCTGTCTCTTTTCACATGCTCTCATTTGTCCTAATGCCACTCCAGAGATACAAGGAATAACAAATATTTTAAAATTCAACAAACAGCATTTATTTAGCTCTATTGGATGTAATGCACTATGCTAGATAGTAGAAGGAAGATGAAAAATAGGTAAGACACCCAATAACTGAAATCAAGGAGCTTATGATCTTTTAAGATGATGAGATAAAGACTTTAATACTTTAATGTATCTATGGTCTCAGTGGTGTTGATATTCTCACTGAAGCTGGAAATTGCTTGTAACTCCTATTCACATACTCCTGTAAATCCGCTGCCATTTCCAACCTTCTGGGGCTTTTTACTCATCTTCCCATTGTGTGGGCTGTCCATAAGTCCACACCCCTGCTATGTGACCAGTCCATCTTTTCCCCATCATGCATCTCTCTGATGACATCCTTTGTACTTTCATGCTATTCTTTTGCTTATGCCCTTTTGATTACCCTCAACCTTATTTCTTCAAAGAACATATGGTACTCCATGCCTTGCAGCAATATAACATAACCATTGTATTGTTAAACAAACAAACAAACAAAAAGTAGGTCTTCATGTCAAGCAGAAAGTAGAAGGTATTAAAAGCCCAGTGTAATTACACAGTCAAACTAGTGTACTTTCTGACCCCTCTTCAGAGCTGGGCCCAGCCCACTCTTTTTCCATTTGAGTACACAAATCTGCAGCCACTATCACCAGAGTCCACCCTTCCCCAGCAGCCTTCTCCTCCCCACCCCTTTCTGAGGCCCAGGTTGCTCAGAACCATGATGACCAGAAAGTAAGGAAAACCATCGCCATAGAGATTCTCTCCTCTGATTCATTCCCCTTGCCCCATTCCAGCCCCAGGCCACCCATGGCCCATCTACCTTATTGGACAGCTCACATGGTTTGAATAAGCTACACGTCACCAACTCTGTTCCTTCCGATACCCTGCCACTGCTATAGTTCCAAGGAGTGTGAGCTCCTCAAAAGGAGGGATTGGCTTGCCTTTTCTATTTGTACCCCTAGCATTTAGCACAGTGCTCAGCACAGAGTAGTCACTTAATACATACTCATTCATTCAAATATGATATCCAGCAGAATATGATGCATATACATGAGAGAAGTACAAAGTGTTATGAACTAGATGAGGGTGATATTACCACTTACTGTAGAGATCAGAAAAAACACACTACATGGACTTTGAAGGATCGAGAAGTTAGGTAGTACATAGAATAGAGTGCCAGACCTAGACTCAGGAGGACCTGAGTTCAAATCCAGCTTCAGACACTTACAAGCTGTATGACCTTAGGCAAGTCGTTTGACCCTGTTAGCCTCACTTTTCTCATCTGTAAAATGAACTGGAGAAGGAAATGGCAAGGCACTCCAATATCTTTGCCAAGAAAACCTCAAACAGGGTCATAAAGAGTCAGACAAGACTAACCAAAAAAGGGAGGTGTGATCTTAATAGACAGAGATATTGGAGGAGGGCATTCCTGGCATAGGAAAGAATAGGAGTAAAAATGCTGAGAAAGGAAAACATAAGATATGCTATGGAAGCAGTGAATATGTATCAATTTAAGTAGGCAAAGGGCATTAGTGTGGAAAAGACAGGTCAGAACCCAGGCTTTGGAGGCCAGGATGAGGAGTCTAGACTTTAGTAGTAAATGAAGAGTCATTGAAGATGTTTGAGCTATGGAGAGATATAATTGGAGCTGCACTTTAGGAAGATGAATTATCCATAGGATAAACTGAATTGAATTGGACTGAAGGTGTGGAGCCTCTTGAGATAGTCTAGGTATGTGGTAAAGAGGGGGGTGGGAGCTGGAATGGTAAGAAGGGGACGCATGGGAGACATAGTGTGGAGGTAGAATCAGTAGGCTCCCGCCACTCAGCTCCAGTGGATGAGGGAGACAGAGGATTCAGACGACTCCAAAGGAGAGTGGTCGATCGGGAGATTGTTACTGTGATTAAAAGAGAGGGAGAAGCCAAGAAGCAAAGGAGGTTTCTGGGGAAAGATGACAGGTGCCATTTTAGACCCGTATTACCTTGAGGTGCTGGTTTGGCATTTCAGTGGGAATGTCCAGGAGACAATTGGAAATGTACCTTGAGTCCATGAAAGCTAAGCTAAGTCAGGGTTCAGAAGGAACCAGGCTCTAGACAAACTTTTTCAAGATCACACAATGTTATCAGCAGTAGATCTGATAGAATAAAGGGATTTAAGAGCAGGAAGGAACTTTAGACATTATCTAGTGCAACTCCCTCATTTTACAGATGAGGAAACAAGTTCAAAGAGAGGAAATAATGATGGTGATGGTGGTGAAAGTATTTATAGAGCACTTTTAGGTTTCAAAGCACTCATTTGATCAACAACCTTGGGAAGCAGGTGCTATGATTACCCTCATTGTACAGTTGGGGAAACTGAGGTAGATAGAGGTTAAGTGTGCCCTGGATGACACAACTAGTAAATTTCTAAGGCCAGATTTGAACTCAGATCTTTTTTACTTTGCGTCCAGCACTTTATGTACTGTACCACCTAGCTGACTTGTCAAAAGTCACACAGACAGTAACAGAGCTGGGCCTTAAAACCCAGATTATCTGGTTCCAGTTCCAGCCAGGTCTTGTGTTCTACTCATTAGACAATATCACCTAAAAACTGAATATTGCTCAGTCGTTTTTCAGTTATGTCCCACTCTTTGTGACCCCATTTGGAGTTTTCTTGGCAGAGATAACAAAGTGGTTTGCCATTTCCTTCTCCTGCTCATTTTACAGATGAGGAAACTGAGGTAAAAAGGGTTAAGCGACTTGCCCAGTAAGAGTCTGAGACTGGATTTTAAACTCAGGAACATGAGTTTTCCCTACTCCAGGCCCTGAGCTCTATCCACTAAGTCACTTAGTTATCCCCAAAACTGAATACCTTCTGTATAAAATACAAGAGCAAGGATGTTATAAACTCTTTTCAAAGCCTTAAAAGGAGCTAAACCAGCAAACCTAGAATGACCCTTCAAATGAAATAGCTGTTTTTAAACACATCCAAGAACATAGATAGTCAAATGGTGGGAGTTAAAAAAAAATGAAAAACACAAAACCCCTGCATTTCCTGTTTATTGAATCATGGGATGGTCAGTGGCTCTAGGCCAGCTGATCTCAATTACTCTGGCAGGGCTCACAACAGCTCATTGGACAGTTACTTCCATTCAGCATATTGTCACATGTCAACTATGTGTTGTTGAGGGTTTTAGATTTTGCCATTCAGCATTCTTTATCATCAACTTCTCAACAAAAAAGCCCAAAAGGCACTCAGTGAGCAAAACATTTCTTCATCCAACAGCAAGTGAATGTGTTACTGGCAGGCTGCACTTAAGAAGCATGATAAAAGCAAGAAAAGAGTAAAAATTACCTTCTATTTCCTTCCGTGGAATAACTCCTTTCACTGTTTTCTTTCCCTTTCATTAAACCTGAGGACTGAGGAGACTTTAAAGTTGAAGAAGAGAAGGAAGACTATGGCTTAAGAGAAAGAGAGGATGACAGTGATTCCCTCCAGTTAACATGATATCAGTGTGGGTCACCCATCCACAAGATAGTTTCCAAATGATATGCTGGAGCAGAGGTTCTTAACCTGGTCTCCATCGACCTGTAAAGGGGTACCAGGAAGGACTTCAGGAATTTTATCCATTTGGATAGGGGAAAAATACATCTTTATTTTTACTAATTTGTGGTTTCCTTTGTAATTCTATGTATTTTGCTTTATGCATTTAAAAGCATCTGCTAAGGATGATTCCACCCAGAGGATGACTCTATGATTGACCTGAGACCATCATGTCAGGAGAAACTCACACTCCCATTTGTTCTACCCCAACACCAACTGTCTTGCCCCAGGTGCCTTACTCCAATGCCCACCTTCCAGCTTCTGTTTATGTATTGTTTCCCTATTTAAATATTAAATTACTTGACAGTAGAGACCATCTCTGTATCCCCAGTACTTAGCACTTATTGCCTAGCACTTAAGTGATCTAAAAAACTTTTTTTCTTTTTTTTCCTTCCTTCCTTTCTTCCTTCCCTTCTTTCTTCCTTCTTTTTCCTTTCTTTCTTCCCTTTTTCTTTTCCTTCCTTCTCTTCTTCCTTTCTCCTTCCTTCCTTCTTTCCTTTCTGTCAATTTCAATAAAAATAATCATGGAACAAGCTACATTTCTATTATTATTCTTTTCTATTTAATAGTCTATAAAATATTGTACAGGTGGATAAAATGATTGCTCTTTTGTAGGTAAACAAAAATATTAGGGTATCATCTTCTTCAGCCTTAATGAAAGCATTCTTGAAATAACTCCAGTAGCAGACAGAATGGCGAGTATGATCTATTTCTCATTCTGTTCCTATATGATTTTGATTTCTTCTGCTAGGTCTCTATATTTTTTTAACAAGCTTTCTATTCCACTTAACTTGAAGGCTGAGTATTTGGCATCGTGACATCTATTTAAAAAGTTGTTCTTAAATTTTTATGGGGCAAACATGTCTGAACCGGAAAATGGGTAGGGTTCAATCCCAATTTTTTTGTTTGTTTGTTTAAGACATGAAGGAAATGAAGGGAAAATTGTACAAGGCAAAAGTATCAAAAGGAGCAGAAATAAAGTATCAAATGGGTCAGGATGGAAAGGAGGAATAAACAGGGTAGAGGGAGAGCAAAACTGGAGGTAGGATTTAAGGAGAACCAGACAGACTCTGCTAAAACAATAACTAGAGAAGAGATGAAGGGCCGTCTACATGAGAAGAGGTTTAGGGCATAAAAAGGTTTCAGGAATGTAAATTTCTTTATTTTGTGTGTGTGTGTGTGTGTGTGTGTGTGTGTGTGCACGCACGCATGCGCACACGCAGGGCAATGAGGGTTAAGTGACTTGCCCAGGGTCACACAGCTAATAAGTGTCAAGTGTCTGGGGCTGGATTTGAACTCAGGTCCTCCTGAATCCAGGTCCAGTGCTTTATCTACTGCGCCACCTACCTGCCCCCGGAATGTAAGTTTCTTAAGGGCAGTGGTTGGTTTATTTATCTGTGTATCCCCAGTGCCTAGCACAGTGTACAATACATAATAGTAGCTAATAAGTACTTGAATTGTTACATTAAGAGATCAGCAGAAGAGATATCTGATCACAAAGTCAAAAGAGCCCAGAAGGGGGGCGGCTAGGTGGCGCAGTGGCTAAAGCACTGGCCCTGGATTTCAGAAGTACCTGAGTTCAAATCTGACCTCAGACACTTGATACTTACTAGCTGTGTGACCCTGGGCAAGTCACTTAACCCCCATTGTCCCGCAAAAAAAAAAAAAGAGCCTAGAAGAAGTGCTTAAGGGACAAATGGAGACTAGGTCATGAATGCTGAGTAACAAAAAATGTATGGAAGGAGATGAAGCGGAGGTGGAAGAAGCAAGATGTGGCATAAGAACTCCTGGGTCATGGGTGTGAGATAAGAAAAGAACTTGGGAGTTAAAGAAAAATTATAGAAGAAAAAATCTTAATGATCATCTAGACCCTGAGTTTTTAACTTTTTTTGTTTCATGGACCCCTTTGGCAGTCTGGTATATGAATCTGGTATAGATATAGATCTGGTGATCTAAGAGATCTATGGATCTCTGTTCAGAATAATATTTTAAATGCATAAAATAAACTACATAATATTACAAAGGAAATCATTGCATTGAAATATAGTTATCAAAATATTGTTATTTTTTCAATAATAAACATTTTTATGTATATTTTTCAGTACCAAATTTTATCCTTCTTTCCCTTCCTTTCCCTCACCCCTCCCTGAGGCAGTAAACAATGAGATAGAGGTTATACATGTGCAATTATGTAAAACATTACCATATTAGTCATTTTATATAAGAAAACTTGAATAAAAGAAAAAAATGAAAGAGTGAAAAATAGCATTCTTCAGTCTGTGTTCAGTCGATATCAGTTCTTTCTCTGAAGGTGGATAATGTGCTTCATCATTAGCCATTTGGGATTGTCTTGGATCATTGTATTGCTGAAAATAGTTAAATCATTGACAGTTCTTCATCAAACAATATTCCTGTCACTGTGCATAACCTTCTCTTGGTTCTACTCACTTTATTATACATCAGTTTATACAAGTCTTTCCAGACCTTTCTAATATCATCCTGCTTGTCATTTCTTTTGTTTCTGGTTTTGTTGGGGTTTGTTGGGTTGTTTGTTTTTTTTTGCGGGGCTTTATAGGTTAAGTGACTTGCTCAGGGTTACACAGCTAGCAAGTGTCAAGTGTCTGAAACTGGATTTGAACTCAGGTCCTCCTGAATCCATGGCTAGTGCTTTATCCACTGAGCCACCTAGCTACCCCCCTGCTTGTCATTTCTTATAGTAAATTAATATTCCACCACTGCCATATATACCACAGCTTGTTTAGCCATTCCCCAATTGATGGGCATTCCTTTAATTTCCAGTTCTTAGTCACTACAAAAAGAGCTGCTATAAATATTTTTATACAAATAGGTCTTTTTCTCTTTGCTGGATCAAAGCGTATACACAGTTCTATAGTCCTTTGGTTATAGTTCCAAATTGCTTTCCAGAATGGCTGGAACTTTTCATTATTATTATTTTTTAAGTTCACTGATACTATGCTAAGAAGCCTGATCTTGACCAATCCATTATTGGTATAGGTAGGGAATCAGAGATCCAGTAAGAAGTGTCTTGATCAAGGTTACACTGCTAGCAAGTAGCAGAGGTGGATTGTTACTTATGTCCTCTGACGTTAAAGCCGATTTTCTTTCCACTATACCTATTACAAGAAGAAGAAGCTGTATAAATGGTGAAGGCTAAATGGAGACCAAGAAAAAGAGAAAGGATAGAAGGGGAGCCGGTCCATCTGGGGTCAAGAACAGGTTGGGCTGCAAAAGGAAGTGCTCTAAGAGTGCTGTAGTTGTGTGAGGGTAAGGGGCTGCCTGTTCCTCAGAGAGTCTGGCTTTTAACTCTGAGGGGACTGGAGGGAAAAGTGGCACTGGGAGAGGGACCCAGCGTTGGAACCATGGAGCAGGGAAGCCAGGGGCAATTGCCCTATCCAACTAGACAGGCCCATGTGTGGAGATTTAAGGACTAATTTCTTAGGAAGGAAAGGCACTCCTCCGGAGGAGAAATAGACTCCCGCAGGAAGGAAATGCACCCCCTGAATGTCAGCACCCGGGGCAAAACCCTACTCACCTTGTGCTAGTTATGTCTCTGGACATTGGCTATTTAGTCCACAGAGGGCTAGAATATTCCCTGCATATGCTGAAATAAGCATTCACTCTTAGTCAGTGTGACTGAAGAACCTTGTGTGACTAATAATCTTTTCTACCCCATGCACATTTGTGGCTTAAGGCACCACTTGCTCTTAGTTCTCTCTCTCTGATTTTTAGACTCTCTCAGTCTCCCCCAAACTTCCCGCCAGGAGGCCCCCTCCCCCATGGCCTATTGGCGCATACCAGGCCGTCTGCTGCTGTGGTTTCACAGTCCTCCACAGATACACCACATTGTTTGAAGCTGTGCTAAAGTGCGTCATTTCAGAGACCCCTTTTGACTTCTAACTGGATCAGAATTTCTTATTGCGAAAGACTGAAAATTAATGTCAAGGCCAAGTTCAAAAGGCCGAAAGAGTTCTAGCAAAGCAATGCTCCGGCCCAGAGGGGAGCTGAGATGCCCCGGGGTCCTCTGTAGCATTCCTCTCTTCAGGAAAGTTTAACCCAAAACTTGACTGGACAGGAGGAAAGCATTTAGAGCTGGAAGGGACCTTTGGGCACATTTATCCAATCTCCTCATATTACAGAAGAGGAAACTGAGGGCCAGAGAAATGAAGTGATTTCTCCAAGTCACATAATTAGGAAGGAGATCGATCCTAGCCTGAAGTGGGAAGGGAAAGGATACAAATGAAGTTCCCTGGAAGTGACTGTGGTACTTCTACCCTTTAAAGCTTTCAAGAGCTTCAGAAATATGAGCATTTTTCTGCAGACACAGAAACATCAAAACCATGATTTGGTTTTCCATAAGATGCACCAGATCCATTCTAGTCGTTAGAGATGGAAATTGGGAAGGGGTATGGGAGAGGTCTGTGATCTTGATTTTCCTAGACAAAGAAAAAAACAAAGCCAGGGGCCAAACACACTTTATGAACTCAGCCCTTTTAGTGATGGAGGCAGCTTGGTGGTGAAGTGGATGAAATCAGGAAGACTTGGGTTCAAATCCAGCCTAAGACACTTACTAGTTGTGTGTCTGTGGGCAAAGTCACTTAACCTCTGACTGCCTCCATTTCCCTGACTGTAAAATGAGCATCATAATAGCACCTAACTCCCAGGACTGTTGTGAGGATCAAAAAAGATGGTATCTGCACATGGTGGACATGGAATAAATACTGTTCCCTTCCCCACCTCCCCCCCTAATCATTTTAACCTTTGTTACTTCCTATTAGGATACTTGGAGGGGAACATGAGGTTGCAGAAAAGTGACTTGCCCAGGTCATATAAATGTCAGAGTTAGGATTTGAACCCAGGTCCATCTGGCTTCAAGACTGGCTCTCTATCCATTATTCTATGCTGCCTCTTGATAGAGGAGATGGAAATGATACTAAAGGAGAGGATGGGAAAAGCATTGGAAACAGACCAAGCACACACAGAAGCAGTCCCTTGGAAACCATCATGGGATGAATTGTCAAGATATCTGATGGCAGGGAAAATAACTAATGACAAATGGTATCACTACCTCAAAAAAGGCAATGAAGGGATAATAGCAATTGTAGACCCTTATGCCAACTTTCTTTTCGCTATTTGATTTTTATAAGAATGATATACATGTGTATTGAAGGTTTTGAGAGAAATGATTATTAAATATCCAGTTATTGAGGAGATGGGGGGGTCCGTTTTTCCTATTTCCTCATTCAAAGTCCAATCTTTCAAGATCTCTGACCTTGCCCAAAATTTTACCTAGATGATTTTATCTAGGTGGAGTTGTTGCCCCACCGAACTAGAAAACCTTACAAAGAATTTAATGTAAGGTGAATTTTGGTTCATTGTTTTCCACTCAGCACTCAGAGCCGACAGGTTGGGAGGGGGGGTGAGGCATGTGGACAGGGTAGATCTTTTGTCTAGATGAGGCTGGGGATGGTCTGGGAGCAAGACTGATCAGAGCCATTATCCCCCAGCCTCTCATTAGAATAGATCCACCTTTCATTAATTGTTAGCCAGAGATGATTACCGCCTGTTGGGAACACCCACTCTTCTAAGGGCATATAAGCATCAAGTAGCTGCCAAGATCAGACTTCGGAATTCCAGAGCGCAACTGACCCCTTTTATTGATTATCCACCAGCATAATTAGTAATCCACTAGCATAGATTAATTGCCCAGAAATTATGTCTTTCCAATTTTTTATATATCACAGTATCCTTTAGGTAACTGTGAAAAGGGAGTAGGTAGGCTTTCACAAGGAATATTTGTTGTTCTACCACAGGCAGCTTTGTCACATTAACAGTGAAAGGTAGGGGCAGCTAGGTGGAGCAGTGGGTAAAGCACTGGCCCTGGAGTCAGGAGGACCTGAGTTCAAATCCATCTTCAGACACTTGACATATACTAGCTTTGTGACCCTGGGCAAGTCACTTAACCCCAAATTGCCTCACCAAAAAACCCCCAACAAAAAACAGTGAAAGGTGAAGAGAATATAAACTCTTACTGTGCTTACTGTCTATTGATTTTTTTAATAGCAAAATGTCACCTTAAATGCTGACCTCTAAAAAAGCATTTCTCATATATAGAGATAGAGATATACACACATATATACATACATGTATATGTATATGTGTATTATATGCATTATATATGTGAAATATGGGTGTATATGTACAATAGCCATCTATATATGAAATATGTGTGTATGTTAAGTTCATTTCAGAGTCCTTGATAAGATGCAACCCCAGAAATATAGCTATGTTAATGAGCCTCTAATTATCCACGGCCATTGAGGTATAAAAGAAGGAGATACATGCTTGCTGAAGGTGTCATGTGGGATGTTCTTCACAGTCTAAGTGGAAGAGGGATTCTCTATAGACAGCGAAATCTTTGGCCCATTGCTGTTTGCAGATGACATGAGGCTCCAGAATGAGCTCAGTGAGGGTTTCCTCATCAAGATCCATCATCATTCCAGAGAGAAAAAACTACCAATCCATATGGGAAAAGCAAGAGAATGATGGATGCTTTTTTCCACACTGTGACATCCAGTTGGATGAGCAATTCATTTTCTAGCTCGACAGTACATGGGTCCTGGGCTGATACTGCAGATGGACAATGAACTGGGCCAAAGTAGAACAGAGGGAAGAGAGGGATGGGTTACATCCTAGGAAATTATATATCCCATTCATCAATCTCATGCTTCTCCCTGAAACGAGTCACTTCCTTGGTAAAATTCTAGGACCGTAACACCTACCCTCCCATCTGCACCTAAGCCAAACCTTTAATCCATATCTGCTTTTTGAGTTTGGAACTTGAATATCTAACTTTGGTTTAAACAGATGCTAAAAGACTTTTAAAATATCTGCAATGTGGGTTTGAATCCTAATATTCTATCTGCACAATATATTTCTCTGAGTTAAAGAGAAGAATCCTAAGCTCTAGTTAAAGGATGACTGCATCTTGGCAAAAGAAAAACCAAATATAACTTTGCTTCTATTTCTTTTGTTGTGATGGAACCTAACTTCTCTTTCTATTCATTTCTTTCTTTCTTTCTTTTTTATTTGGGGGGGAGGGGTGGTGGAGCAATTGGGGTTAAGTGACTTGCCCACGGTCACACAGCTAGTAAGTGTTAAGTGTCTGAGGCCAGGTTTGAACTCAGGTCCTCCTGAATCCAGGGCCGGTACTCTAGCCACTGTGCCACCTAACTGCCCCCTCTTTCTTTTCATTTCAAAACAACAAATATGTATTAAGCACTCGCTAAATTCAGGGCAGTGTCCTCAGCACTGGGGAAATACAGAGAATTATAACAAGCTTCCTGCCTTCATGAACCTCACAGTCTAGGAACTAGGTGGCTCAGTAGATAAAGGGGCCAGGCCTGGAGTCTGGAAGAACAGAATTCAAATCCAGCTTCAGGCTGTGGCCCTAGGCAAGTTTCTTAAACTTAAATGTTTGCCTCAGTTGCCTCAAGTGTAAAATAGGGATAATAGTAGGACCTATCTCACAGGGTTGTTTGTGAGATTCAAATGAGACAATATTTTAAAGTGTTTAGCACCATAGGTAGCACAAAGCTACTGGGGGGCAGCTAGGTGGCTGAGCAGATGCAAGGCAGAGGTTAAACCCAGAGCTGAGGTGTGGAGAAAGGGAGTCAGAAGCCTGTTTTGTTCCTTCCTCCCGTTATTGGGAGCTTAGTCTCTGATTCCCATTGGCCAGCCAACTACTTCCTTCCCATTTTCCCCTCCAAGAACACAAGGAGGATGGAGGCTGGGGAGAAGGAAGGAAAGAAGGACCTTATCATCTTTCTGATTGCAGTGACACTGAAGCCTTCAATCAATATAACCTGTTCCTTTAAACGCTAAAGTATGTACCCACCCTAGTTTATGCTGCAGGTAAACCATGATAATTTGCTATGCATTGGATCCAAATTTCTGAATGCAAAGGGGGAGACTAGCGTAGAAGTCAGCAGGTGGCAGAAAGTCAATAAATAGCCAATATTAAGTGCATAATGTGTCAGGCACTGTACTAAGCACCAGGGATACAAATATGGAAAGAAAAAAAAAAAAGCAAGACAGTCTCTACCTTCAAAGAACTTAAAACATAATGGGGGACTTGATACATACTAGCTGTGTGACCCTGGGCAAGTCACTTAACCCTGCAAAAAAAATAAAATAAAATAAAAAATTTGGGAAAAAAACCCCACCATAATGGGGGAAGACAACACACCAAAAGCAGCTGAAAACTACAGGGGAAGGGTAGTGTCCAATTTGGGGGCATAGTGGAAAAGTCAGTCAGAAAAGTCCCAATGCAGTGCAGCCTGATAAAAAATGAGATGTCTGAGCTGAGCTCCCTCCTTAAAGAGAGGTTGGGAGTTCAGGGCCCCACCCAGTCAGAAAGACTGAGGGCAATGATGAGGTAGAGCACCAAAAATGATGAGAAATTTGTAATGGGAGAGGAGAGTTTTTTCCTTAGCTCAGATTAGGATTGAGGGAGCTAAATGAGAGAGGAAGCTGAACATATTCAATCTACCAAAGTAAATTTCCATCTTACCTTAGATAGAAATCTTATTTATAGTTATATAAAGTATATTTTATACATATATATACACATACGTACATATATACATACACATATACCCCAAATATATGCATATATAATATATATATTACAGATACCTTCAAAAGAACATATTATATACACACATGTATATATGTATATATAAAAACCTTAAATATATATAAATCTATGTATATTATAAATCTATGTATATATACACCATATTATATGTATGAAAAACCTTAAAGGGTATATGGGTGTATAAATTCTGAGATGGGGTCCATATATGTGGTATAGATTTTATATGTAATATACATATATATGTATAACATCTACACTTTAAGGTTTTAAATATGTAAATCTTATATAAGCTTTATATAGCCTATATATTGTATAACCTTAAAGAGTATGTTATATGCTATATTAATATATTCTGTGATATAATTATATAGAATATTTTATAACAGTAATATCATTGATACATTATATAATAATGTGTCATATACTTTTTATGTTATATACAATATATTGATATTATATACCCTTTAAAGTTTTTATATCCTCTAAGGTTTTATATATAAGATTATATATGTGTATGTGTGTGTGTGTGTGTACACACACACACACACACACATACATATACGTATACTTTTTAAGGCTTTCAAAGGGAAAATCACACACATAAATTTTAGACATACATATACATACTATATATCTACATATGTATATATGTATTTCTACGCTTAAATTGGCAACACTACAAAGGATTGTAGAGCTCCTCCTTAAGCATATATATCTGTATATTTCATATATAAAATATATATGGAGGAGTATATACATATATGTCAACTATTAGTAATACTGTCAAGGCCTTTGTCATTCCTCCAATTCTGCCATTCTCCTGCTACCTCGTTCAGAGAGAAGGTTTTTCCTTCAAAGGCCTTGGAACCAAGATTGTTGCCCTTCATTTCTCCTTAGTATGCCTCCATCATAGCAGTTCATTTGTACAGCATGCCTTCACTCAAATGTTCAAGATGCAAAATTATAATGGAAGGGAATCTTTAAGCGTGTACCATATTCAGAGAAGCAATTTATGGGCGCCCAAAGTATTTCATGAATCTGGTTTGATTGGACTTCATTTAAAGCACAGACTTGTACAGTATTTTCTCAGCATTGCTTCCAGTTTAACCCTTACCTAAAGCCCTAATCAAAATTAGAACACTCCCATGTACTTCAGGCAAAGCTGAAGCAAAGCATGTGTGTGCCCCGGGCAGGGTTTGAAAATTGCATCCAATGGGTGTTTCCATTCACTAGAGACTTTGAACATTCCCTGTAACACATGTGGCTTGCCTTATCACAAAATAAATATCTATGGGCCATGGAGAGTGGAATTTTCTAGCATTAAGAATATATATGTTTATAAAAAGTACCCATCATTATAGAGACAATGTAATGGAGTAGGTGGAATACTAGATTTGGAGTCAGGGAAAACTGGGTTCGAATCCTATCTCTGATATTTATTAGCTGTGTGATATGGGCAAAATAATTACCCTGAGACTCAGGCAAACCTCAGGACATTTTGATCTAAGAATGATTTGGGGGAGGCATTTTTCATACTGACATATTGATATGATAGATCTTTGACATGCTGATTTATTCCTTATTATACCTTCTTCTCTGCCTCTCCCTCAGCCCCCAACCCTATCTCCATGTGGTTCCTGGGACACCTCCCAATTTTGCATACCACTAGTCCTAGTTGTGCATTAGAACCCTTTTCTTGGTTTCTTAATCATGAATTTAGAACTGGAAAGAACCTCAGAGGTTATCTGATCTAACCACCTTATTTAACAGATAAAAAAAAGAAGATCCAGAAAGATGAAATGGCATGCCCTATGTCATAGATCAAGGACTCATACATAGGTCCTCTCTGGATTAACCTTGAACTCAGGCTAAACTACACCCCAAATGATAGTGCTTCCTTGGTCTCTCATTCACAAAAATTACCCTCAGTCTCTTTCTTTCTTTCCTTTCTTTCTTAGATAGAAGTCTTGGTCGTCTCTTCCCCTGAACTGTTCCTGCTCACCTTCAAGACTATACAGGGGCAGTTGGGTAGCAGTTGATAGAGTGCTAGCCCTAGAGTCAGGAGAAACTGAGTTAAAATCTGTCCTTAGACACTAGCTGTGTGACCCTGGGAAAGTCACTTAACCCCTTTTGCCTTAAAAAAAAAAAAAAGGATGATATAGATGACCTGCCTCTAATCAGATAATGCACCCCTCCTACATGGTTCTTCCACTTTCCATCACATCATCCAATTTTTAGGCTTCTAGGTTATCAGAGAGTTTGGATAAAATCTTCAATGTGCTGAATTAAGCCCAGGCCAGAGGTGGGAGTAATGAGAGCAAACCCCCAGTGAAACTGGGATGAACAATATTCACACACGTATGCCTTCCACACAACAGGGAATGTGAAGAAGAGGGCAGGCCCAATGACTTCTAAGGTCCCTTCAAGCTCTAAATGTATAATCCTTTCTCCTCTAAGGTGCCTTCCTCATGGTCTGAACGTATAGCTCTAACTTATTATCCTATGAAATCCTGTGGTTATTATGAAAACTATTACTACCTATGAAAACAATTCCTTGGGTATAAGTTAAGTGTGGTCTATAAACCTGGGATTAAATCCTTTATGTCCCTACTAGGGGACAATCAAAGCAATGGCTCCTTAGGGAGGAGAATGACACTAGAAAAGAATACATTTTTCTATGTAGCAGAACAAAATGACATTGCCCTCAATTGTTCCACTTCTGCATGTTGTTGTCGTTGTTGTTGTTGTTGTTGTTGTTGTTCAGTCAGATTTATTTCAATCGTGTCTAATTCCTCGTGACCCTATTTGGGATTTTATTGGCAAAGATACTGGAGTGCTTTGCCATTCCTTTTCCAGCTCATTTTACAGATGAGGAAACTGGGTAAACCGAGTTAAATGACTTGCCCAGAGTCACAGAGCTAGTAAGTGCCTGAGGTCAGATATGAACTCATGAAGATGAGTCTTCCTGACTCTAGGCCCGGCACTGTGCCACCTAGCTGCTCCTCCACTTGGCATACCTCAGACAAAAAACATTTATGAATCCTAAACAAGGATTTTAAATTGTAACCCCCTACTCCCAGATTTGAATGTTATATTTCATATATGTTTCCTTTCATTGACTCGAGGTTTTGAGTCTTCTTTGTAACTGAGAGACTGGATTCCTCACACAAAATAAATGCTTACCACTTAATGGAGAGCTGAACTTTTGGGCATTCAAAAATAAATATACTTATAAAAAGGAAGCTTAAAATTATTGCTCCTTGTTATCTCCTCTATGTTTTGCCCCAGGTGTCAAGCTGCCTTCTCTTTGTAACCCTAACCAGAGTTCTAAATTCAGGGTCTTCAGCTGGCCACAGATACTCCTAGAAGGGCAGCCAGGGATACATCAGGCCCAGCCGATGATCTGGTCCCACCACCAGAGAGAATGTGGACTGAGTAGAGGTTTCTTTCCCCTTTACACTCAGGAACTGCACATTCCTTACCCCAGAGGGGAGCATTGAGCAGAGCAATGTCTCATGGTTTTTCTAAAGAATCCAAAGTACTTTAAAGACCTAAACTAATTGATCCCAAAAAAATAATCCAAGGAGGCAAATAATTTCTTACATTTTTTCCATACCCCGCTTTTCCCCCTCCACACTTTGTACCCTTGACCTTTCCCCTTTTCTTCTTCCTTTCCCTTTGCCAATTCACTTAGCGCTTGGGCAGGAAGTGGAAATACCATGAGAAATTTTATTCTTGCCACATTTCCAATCCCTTAGAAAAGCAAATACTGGAAATCTCATCAGAAAACTTGACCTCACAGGATTTATCGCCCATTATTACTAAAAATGCATGGGAAGCTTTGGGACTTTTTAGATAGATAAGTGCCCTTGCCTTTCTGAAGAGTACCAACCCTAAGAGTGACTATTTGGAGTAAAACTAATTTCTTTCTTTCTTTTTTTTTTTTTTAGAAACAAAGAGCAAGCCCAGAGATAGGACCTAATTATTTTCTCAGGCTCAGCCACTAGGCTAGGTAGATAAGCCACAGTGAAATAAAGTGACCACATCTTGTGTCTTGTGTGTTGTCCAGTTGTTCTCTGCCTATACTGACAAGCACACTAAACTGCCTTAGAGGCAGGAGAATAATAATGGCCAGCCATTATATAGAACTTCTAGGTTTATAAAGTATTTTATAAGAATTATTTCATTTGATCTTTACAACAAACCTGTGAGACAGATGCTACAATTAAATGACTTACCCAGGATCACACAGCCAGCAAGTCCCTGAGGCAGAATTTAAGCTCAGGTCTTTCTAAATTCAAGTCCAGTGCTCTACCCGCTGTGTCCTTCCTCAGACAATGGATCTAATGACTTCTGACCATCACTATTCCCAATAAACATAATACTCATGGTGTACTCACCGCCCCTCTTGGTCTGATGTGTCTTTGACAGTGTTTCATGCCACTCCAACAATTGGTTAAAAAAATAAAAATCTTGCCTTCCTAAAAAAAATTCTTGTCTTCCTGTTTGGGTTCTCTCCTAATACAAGAATATCCCCTCTATACAAGAATCCCTTTTGGATAACCATTCATCTTCTACTTGAATACTTCCACTGCTTTATGCGCCATTCCAATGTTTTCCTTATGTTGAGCCCCAAACTGCCTTTCTAAGCTCACCAAATCATTGCCTAACTTGTATAAAGATAAAAGTTTTTCCTCTTACTGAACTCGAAGTTCTTTGAGAGCATGTTGCTACAACTGCATCTTGTGGCATAACTTTGGACCTCTTTGACAATAACCAGATCAACAACAACAACAAAAAGTGGTTGTTTATTCATCTAGGGACATTTGCCACCAGCAAAGTATCTCTTTTAGCCAAAGCATTCCATCGTTCGTCAGAACATTTCATCAAAATGGATTCACACTCATAGGATGCCCCCTGCTGCTGTCTCCCTGCTGTAGCTTCTCTTTTGCTTTTTCCTTGTTCTCTCCTGAGCTGTCATTAGAAATTCCAGCACTGGAAGCAAATTCAGTTGAGCACTGTTGGGGTGAGATGGGTCCTAAGGCATATGCTCTTATTCATGGTTGGCATAGACTAGAAATTGATCATGGGAGTTTAGGAACTGGATGTCCAGGGGGCTCGAAGAGGATGTGGACTGGAGTGGAAAGGAAGGCTATTGACCAAGCACTGAGCTTACTGGGGAGGTGAGATAGTTACAGGCAGGTAGGGTTGCAGAGATGACTATATCAATAATCTGGAGAAGATAGTGTGTGAGAGAGTCAGTTCCTGAGTGATGGGGCAGGAGGAGGATCTGAAAATAGAAGCAGGGAGCAAGGGGTATATCAACTCTTCTTCCTGGCCCTGTGTGTCAAGGACAGCCAGAGAAGGATCAGCCAGTCTTGAGGAAGGGCAGTATATTTAGGAGAAAGCTATGCTTCAGTAAGCACCAGAATATGGATACTGAAAGAAAACAACAAAGGAAAGTTACAGAGAGCATTAGGGGAAAGGTGACTAGAGAAGGAAGGTAAAGGATGGGGGAGGACTAAGGTGGAGATTACCACTTAGGAATGACAACAGGTATGATCCTGCCTAAACTACTGATTATCCAACTGATTGTCCACCCCCATTCCCATCCCCACCTCACACTGGTCTTTCTCTGATCCTTGGCATTCCGCATGGTAGAGGAACTTAAGCCAGAGTGACATGAGGCAGTCTGGGCATAATGGCTATGGAAACCTGCAGTGTTGGTACATCAGGGACCAGTAGAGGCAGTGAGCCACCCAGGCAAGGGAACAAGCCAACTTGGACAGTGCTCTGCTGGGAAAAAGGAAGAGCCCCTCTCAAAACACTGGGCTCTTCCCTAGGTCCTTCCTGCCAAATGTTGCTAGTGGCACTTAAAATATGCTTGTTGACTGACTAAAAAAATGTAGATAGCATATAGGGAAGTCAATTTCAGTTCCCCTTCCTTTGAAGGCCAACTTACCTTTCTCTCTTACATATGGCTATGATTCATTATCATTCCTTTGCAAGACTTTTCTGGAGGGTTCCATTGGTACCTTCTATCACCAGACTAGTCTCCTCTAGTGTCCCCTCCTCCCAGACAACCAGTAATCACTCCCTAAAATGGCCTTTAATGGTCTCAATAAACAAGGGCTGGAGAATGAATGGAAGACCATACTTCATGGCTTCCATTCAGCCCCGAGGTATGTCATTAGGCCCAGGTCCACATCCCTGATCCTGACCTTCCTGCCAGTTTAGCAAAGCACTGTAACACAGGAATTGTGTCATTTTCATTTTTTCTGTTAGTATATTTTTTCAATAGAATTTCATTTCACCATTTGCCCCCTGGAGCAGAATAGGATAAATCTATAGCTTCATCTTCATGACAGTCTTCCAGATATTTGAAAACAACTGTCTTTAACCTCTCAGCATCTTCAGTTGTTGCATCAGAAGCATTCCTCGTACAACACCATAGTTTAGATCTCTCACTACCCTTGTCCCTCTTCTCTGGAAATGGTTCGGCTCGTTAGGGTCTCCCTTCAGATTTGGCACTCAGAACTGAATATCATACTCTACATGTGGTTTGACCAAGATCAAACACAATGGGACTGTTGCCCTTTTTATTTTGAACAATATTCTTCTATTAATGCAGCTTAAGATTGCATGGCTGTTTTGGCCACCACATCATGCCGGAGGCTCACATTAGGCTTGTGGCCAATCAAAAACTCAGGTCTTTTTTTTTTTTCCCACATGAATCCTGAAATAAATGAATATGGAACAAAAGACCCAAGTTTTCAGTTACCATCACCTGTAAGCCTCCAGATAAATCTTATTCAACATGTCCAGTTAATAGGAGGATAGAGGGAATAAAGGTACTCAGAAGTGGATTGGTAATCTGCTTTATTTATCAAGCTTCATTTGACTTTAAGAATACGGTTATTAACACCCAGCCTCTGACTACTTACCAACCTGCTTTCTGATCACTCTCTAACTGATGGCTTCTGTTGTTTTCCAAGCCCAGACATTTATCATGCTCCCTGTTGATGCACCTGGCAGTAAGATTTGTTTGATTCCCTGTCTCTATAGTCTTTTAACTTTTTATACTGGAGGTCACAATTCTTTCTTGGAAGTAAAATACTGGCCCAGATTTGGAACCAAATATATCTCTAGATGGGAAAATACAAGGGCCCCTTAGTCAATAGCTCAGATGTTTAGAATCCAAGAAATTTTGTTGCTGGCTCTACACTGGCTTTGAACCACAGTTTCAGTAGCTGAAGTTCTTTGTTTATTCCTCTGTGACCACGTCTAGGTCTTGTACTTCAGTCGAAATAACTGGGTTCCTGTCTTGTTTCCCTATGCCCAAATCTCTCTTCCCTGATTCTCTTCCTAGTATCCCTTTCCTGCTATGGGACTGAGAACCTACCTTGTTTCCTTCCACACAAGCCCTTTCAGAGACTGGAAACCTACTCCTGATTTCCAGGTCCTTGGCTGTGCCTTTATTATCTATTTCCAGACCTCCCAAATTTCACCAGCCTGCCTTCCTTGAACTCTGCCTATCTCCTGCTATTAGCAGGTTCCCTGACATTAGTCTCTACCCATTTTCTACAACCTATATCTGTAGCCCGTGCTTGCTTGGATATCCTCCAATGTCTGGTTTCTAGGACAGATCCTGTGAGTCCGTCTGGTCTCTGGGTATCAACCATTCCTGGTCTGGCCCATCCTTCCACTGTTGGATCCCTGATAATAACACTACCCCTGAGTTAATACTCATTCTTAATCCAACTCTGATTAATCTACTTTATTATACTTCCAAGGGATCTGATGATCTCTAATGTCTGATCGGTTCCTGCTATAGCTTCCCTGGTCCTAGAAATTTGGATGTTTTCCTGTAACATCCCAAATCAAATTGATCACCATCCCTGCCAAATCTGTTCCCACTCTTGTTTGTTTTTGTTTTTGTTTTTGTTTTTTCCCATTCCCACTCTTGACATCCCTTTTAAATTCTATGTTCCAGTCAAAATGAATGACTAGCTATTGTCCGATCTTGACATCTGCCTCTGTGTATTTTTGCAGAGACTATTCCCCCATGCCTGGAATGTATTACTTTCCATTTTTGCCTTTTAAGATTCTCAGTTCAGATATAACACTTCTTCCACAAAACCTTCCCTGATTACTGATTACTTTCCAGCTGAAAGTGTTCTCTATCTCCTCAAATTTTCCTAGAGAAGTCTGTCTGGATCTCTTGTCTAACCCTGTTACATGCTATCTTGTATCATTCCTTCAGTAACCATTTACTAAGGACTCACTTACTTAAGACATTGTGCTAGTCATTGGGGGTACAAAACCAAAAATGAAAAGCACTCCTCAAGAAAATGACATTCGATTATTGCAGGTAGGGGCAGGGAATAGAATATGCAAAAATTAAATAAACATAAGATAATTTAATGAGAAGGTACTAACAACTAGGGAGGTCAAGAGAGTTTTCACAGAGCAAGTGGTGGAGCTTTGAAGGAATCTAAATCTTCTAAGAGAGGTGAGAAGCTAGTGCATTCACAAAATGGAGACAGCCTTTTCAAAGTGACAGACATAGGAGATGGAATATCAACTCCAGGGAATTGTAAGTATGTTAGTCTGACTGAAAGGGAGTGATAGGGGGAAGCTAGGTGGCGCAGTGGATAAAGCACCGGCCTTGGATTCAGGAGGACCTGAGTTCAAATCCGGCCTCAGAAACTTAACATTTACTAGCTGTGTGACCCTGGGCAAGTCACTTAACCCTCATTGCCCTGCAAAAAAAAAAAAAGAAAGAAAGAAAGAAAAAGAAAGGGAGTGATAGAAAGTGAATGTGGAAAGGCACCCTGCAGCCACGTTAGGAAGAGCCTTAAAGACAGAGTAAAGAGTTTGTGTTTTGCTGTAGAGACAATAGGAAGCCCCTGGAAACTTGAAGTTGACTTGGTCAGACCTGTGCTTTAGCAAGACAATTTTAACATCTGTACAAAGGATCAATAAGAAATGGGAGATAACAGAATAGATTGTGAGCTCCTTGAGAGTAGAGATTCATCTTTCATCTTTCTCATCCCAGTGGATCAAATATAGTGGGTTTGTTTAATTGAATGGAGTCAATTAAAGGTTTGTTCAATTGAACTGAATGAAATCTTTATTAATAGTAGCATTATTCTTGTAAAGATTCAGGCTAGAAACCTCAGTGCCAGGACTTCCATCAGGCAGCAGCTATGCCCTGGCTTGATAAGTACTAGATGCTCCATCATTCACTTTCTTTTTTTGTTGTTTGTTTGTTTGTTTGGTTGGGTTTTTTTGGGGGGGTTGCAGGGCAATGAGGGTTAAATGACTTGCCCAGGGTTACACAGCTAGTAAGTGTCAAGTGTCTTAGGCTGCATTTGAACTCAGGTCCTCCTGAAGCCAGGGACTGTGCTTTATCTACTGTGCTACCTAGCTGCCCCCTCATCATTCACTTTCTTTTTTTTTTTTTTTTTTTAGTGTGGCAACTGGGGCTAAGTGACTTGCCCAGGGTCGCACAGCTAGTAAGTGTTAAGTGTCTGAGGCCGGATTTGAACTCAGGTACTCCCGACTCCAGGGCCGGTGCTCCATCCACTGCACCACCTAGCTGCCCCTCATCATTCACTTTCAATGTGCAATCAGAGCAGGTTCGTCATCCTCTGCTTCCACAACGTGTCTGGAGAGAAATTAGGCTGTTTTTACTCTGAATGTTCCATGTCAGGTGTGGAAGGAGATAATTAAAATGTTCTATTTAATAAGTTCCTCTCCAAGTGAAATCATTTCCTCATAGCCAAGGGCTTTTATCCTCACACTCACAGAACAATAGCGGAAACCTCAGGAAACTATTAAAGAGTGATTAATCTTCAAATTATCTAGGGCCATCATTAATGTAATGAGAAAGAGAAACCACACCCACACTTCCTCAAATACCCCTTGAGAAGCACCAGATTCATTATAGAATATAAGAACCCTTTAATATATCTCATTTTAAAACACTTAAGATTTTTCTATAATAAAACCATCCCCTCTTTATACGAGCCTTTGACTAATTAATTGGTGATTCCTTAGCAGACTTATACTATTTATTTCAAACTTTCACTACTCCCCTCAAAAGTCCAATCTTTGACACTCCATCCCGCACCCCCGGTCACACGTGGTACAGGATCTCTTTTTCTATGATCTACTTTACTGAAAATGCGGAGTCTGTCTGGTTTGACAACCTAACAGGCATGACAATTCCCTCGTTTATCCTCCTTTCTACAACAAAATCTCTCGGGATTTACCATTATTGCCCCTGCTTAAGCAGTATGAAGTGGGTAGCTAGCTGGACTTGGGAGTCAAGAAGACCAGATACTGAATCCTGCCTCAGACACTAGCTGAGCGACCCTGGGCAAGTCACTTACCCTTTCTTAGCCTCACTTCCCTCATCTGTTAAATAGAGATACCAGGGGCTAACTTGAAGGATTTTTGTGATGATGAAATGAATAAAATAAAAAGTACTTTGCAAACTTTAAGTCCTAAATCAATGCCAGCTAATCCATGCTTAGAAAAAGAATTTAGAGCTAGAAAAGACCTTAGAGATCATCTTATCCAAGACTCTTTGTTTACAGATGAGGAAACTGAGGTTCATTGAGATGAAGAAAATTGCCCAAGAAAACTCAACTAGCACATAGAGGAACCAGATGTCAAACCCAGACCAAACTGTGCCCAAATTTGCCACTAATTCCATTCTCCTTCATGCCATTTGTAGAAGGAAAGAAGGTTTCTTTGTCCTCTAAGGCTCAATCCTCCATCTTTCTTCTGGTTTACATCCCCTCAAATGGTCAATTGTGACCAATTGGTTGCTCAAGGTCCTTGATTGGTCAGTGATGGGGCCATAGTAGCCTCTGGTCACATTACCCTTCATGGGTAAGGTTTGAGGGGTCTTTTTCACAAAGGTTAAAGACACCTTTTCTATTTCACAGTGCAACTCTCTCCACTTTCTACTCTTCTCTCTAAAAATTTGCCCTTGTCTCTCCCATCTTTAAAAACAAACTGCTTGAACCTGTTGCCTCTCCATGTATTTCTTTCCTTCCTTTCACTTTTGAACTTCTATATTAAATGGTTGCTGCTCACTTCCTCCATTTCTTCCCCACCCATTCCCTCCATTATTTCTTGCCATCTGGTTCCTATTCAAACCCTTCACTATACAAAACTATACCCTCAAAGATCACCAGTGGGCTCCTAGAAAATTAATCCTCTTCTTTTAAAAAAAAAATGGGGGGGCAGCAATGAGGGTTAAGTGACTTGCCCAGGGTCACACAGCTAGTAAGTGTCAAGTGTCTGAGGCAGATTTGAACTCAGGTTCTCCTGAATCCAGGGCTAGTGTTTTATCCACTGTTCCACCTAGCTGCCCCCCAATCCTCTTCTTAATCCTCCCTCTCCAGGCCTTCTGTGTAGACTTTCTAACATTATTGACCACTCTTCCCTTGGTCTCCATGCCACTGTCTCATTCTGCTTCTCCTACCATGTTTCATTTTCCCTTTTTCCAGCTTCAATTCCTCCTCCTAGGTGACAAACAAAATGTAGGTTACCCAAGGTCCAGGCCTCAGGCTTCTACTCTTTTATGGTTTAAACTATCACTTCTAAGGGCATCACTCCAAAAAATCTACATTTATAGTCTTCTTACTCTCTGACTCTCTCTTCCTGCATTTCTAATTGCCTATAGTCTATCACTATCTGTATAATCTATTGGCACCTCAACCTATGACTAAAACAAAACTGATGAGCTTACCCTTCCTACCACCCCGAATTAGATCTCAGGTAGAGTAATTAGAACATCTGGTTTGGAGTCAGAGCAGAGGACTCAAGTCTGAATCCCAATTCAGTTGTTTGCTAGCTCTGTGATCTCTCGATTCCATCTCCCTTGCTGGGCTTCATTTTTTTATCTGTAAAAGGGGGAGCAGGGACAAGATGACCTCCAAGGTCCTTTTTTTTTTTTAAGTGAGGCAATTAGGGTTAAGTGACTTGCCCAGGGTCACACAGCTAATAAGTCCCAAGTCTGAGGGTGAATTTGAACTCAGGTCCTCCTGACTCCAGGGCCGGTGCTCTATCCACTGAGCCACCTAGCTGCCCCTCCAAGGTCCTTTTTAAGCTTTAACTCCTATGATCTTATTTCTGTCAATGGTATTATAGATTTCAAGTCTCTGAAACCCTAGTGTCCCCATGAGAAGTGTTTGCCTTTCCCTGCTCATATTCTCTCCAGATGTCCCCAAGGCCTATGTCAAAGCTCTGGGCCCGGGACGACTCTCTGCTCCTCGGTCACCAAGTTCCTTTACTGTTCCTTTATTCTCCTTAATTTGTTCCTTTGGTTCCCACAAATTTTGTTCCTGCCTGTTGCCTTAGGTTTTGGACCACCCACCTAGCTCTACCCTATAATCCTAGGGACCGTAGATTATGAGATCTAGGTCCGGTAGGAACTTCTTCTGAAGCTCTCACCCCCTCATTTTACAGATGATGAGGAATCCATGGTCATCCGCTGAACATAGGTAGGTCGTATCCCAGGAGGTTGTTCAACCCAGTTCCTCTGACCCTAGGGCCAATGGATGTTCCACTCCAACCATTATGTCTCCTTGGGTCTCTGTCCTGTTGGTTCCTGTGTGAGTTGGATGAGTGGGAAAGAGATGGGTTTCGTAGATCTGAGAATCTTAGACAGGTAAGAGATATAGACAAGGAGGCCCCAAGTATCAAATGGAGACAATTACACTTTTAAAAAAGAAAGAAAAAACACACCATGGAAGCACATTTTTAGAGGCATCCTTGGATACAAGTTTCAGAGTACATGGGGGCATGGATACTAACAGAGGGGAACAAATGGGCAGATATAAGCAAGAAGGCAGAGTTCAAAAGAAGACCTGGCAGCAGGGACCAATGACCTATGCACAGAACCTTGGGGAATGAAGGAGAGAACCTAGGAGACATTGATAGCTCAAGCGGAAGATAAATGGAACCAAGGCATCCAATGATTAGCCAGTAGGGATCGGAGGTCAGGCATACAACAATAATAATAGCTGATATTTTTATAGCATTTACAAAATGCCAGGCACTGGGCTAAGTGTTTACAATTATTATTTCATTTGATCCTCACAAAAACCCTGGTAGGTAGGGGCTATTATTATCCCCCCTTTATAGATGAGGAAACAGGTAAATAGAAGTTAGATGACTTGCCCAGAGTCACACAGCTAGTAAGTGTCTGAGGTCAGATTTGAACTCAAGTCTTTCTGATTCCAAGCCTGGCACTCTTATCTACTGCACTACCTATCTCCTTAATGCTGGGGAAATCCAGGTACAGAATAGGGCAACTACATTACTGACAGTGCCTCATTATAGGAGAAGATGCTTCCTTCTCAAAGCTAGAAATAAGGCTGCTGTATACATAGGGAAGAAACCATAGGCAGAAGCAAGGTGACCCTTAAACTGATCAGAGCGTTGTAGGGCAGGGGGGTCAGGCTGCTACCAGCTCTGTTTACCTAGTTTCTGCCTTACTGCTTGCCTCAACCTTCACTCTTCATAATGCCCTATCTCCAACTTGGCCAGTTTCTTCTGACTTTTAGTACCCAGAGTCATTCCTACTCCAGATTTCAGACTTCTCTATACTGGTCTAAAGGGGACTATTGGAGGTCTGGCTCTTGTCTGTGCCTTTAGCTTCCATTCTTCTTATCCCAGCTCTCTCTGTTCCATTTTTTGCCCTCGGCCTGTGACCCACCACCATCCACAGTTGTGGGATTGGCATTTAGAGTCAGCTCGGACTCCTTCCTTTTCCCTACACATTCCATTTTCCCTGGGACTTGGTAATTTATCCTCTGTAATATCCCTCAAAAGCAGCATGGTATAGTAGCTAAAGGGCAGACCTCAGAATCAGGAAGGGTTGGGTCCATGTATTTCCTCTCACAATACTAGCTAGCTCTGTGACCATGGCCAAGTCATTTAACCTCTTATTGTCCCGGGTTACCCTATAGTATTATAAGTTACAGATGAGTTTCTGGTCTGCATTGGCAGAGGGAATCTCCTGGAAAATCTCATTGGAAGTTTCCTACACAAATGAAATCATAGCTCTGGACCTCCTAATTCTTTCTTTCTTTCTTTCTTTCTTTCTTTCTTTCTTTCTTTCTTTCTTTCTTTCTTTCTTTCTTTCTCTCCCTTCCTTCTTTCCTTCCTTCCTTCTTTCTACTATCCCCCCTCCTCTCTTGCCCTTTAGTAGGAAATTAATAGTTCCAAAATAAAGCTTTCATCATGAGATTTCCCTCCTCAAAAAACCTTTCAATGGTTCCTTCTGCCTTCATGATAAAGCTCTAATTCCTTAGCATTGCCCTCTACAATATGGCCCTCACCTGGGTCATATTCTCTAAGCTTAATTACCACTCTCCTCTTGCACAAACCTTCTACTTAAAGAATGTCAATCTGCTGTCCATTGGATTGCCTTCATACATTCCTGGCTACTTGACTTTATTCCCACTATATCCTCCCTCCATTTCCTGGGGACACCCATCAACTGCACACTCCTATATATCTAATTTGTACCCTTTCTTCTTGCCCCACTTTCTCCAAGAAGCCCACCTTGACCATCTGACCCCCAGTAAGTTCTCTCTCTCTCTGTACTCCTATAGAACACGTCTGTACCATTCCTAAAAAATCTGTTTGTAAACTTATCTTTTTCAGTGCATGTTCCTAACTCCCCAAACTATATTCCAAGCTCTTTGAGGGTATTATCTTACCCATCTTTATGTCCACGCCATATAGCAAAATGCCTTGCCCACAGTAGGTGCTTAATAAATGTTTATTGACTAATTAAGAAGGAAACAAAAAGTATTTGGAGCTAGCTCTCTGTTGGATTTTTGCTTGACACTTTTAGGAGAGAGGTGTTTATTTCAAGTCTTCAGAAATCATTTATTCTAATGATGCTTTCTTGTTCAAATTGGAAATGCAATGGTGAGAAAAGTGAACATTCCTCCTAGACTATTTCGCATATATCCAAGGAGTTTCTTACCTAACAGGATTGAACTCCGCCTCTCCTCCCCCCCCCAAAAAAAAACCACCATGGAAACTTCTATCATTTTTTAATTTTAGCAAACTCTGTGTTCCAGTCAGAAGATTTGTTCCCTAATTTGGGTTTGCACATGGCTCGGAGTCAAATCCTACTTGCCTGGTAGCTATTTCGTTGAACTATATAACGGGCAGATTTGCACAAGAGTATTTAATTTTAGTGTCCACTCAATGACATTAGTCAGGAAGACACACTGTACTCTATAGTTAAGTTCTTTCCAGCTACATTTAGGACCCACTGCTCATAAATTAACTCTGAGCTAAACACTTTTCTATAAATTAGCCAGCTGCTCAGAAACTATGGGCAATTCTCCAATGACAAACGGGTTCATAGGAACAGAGAAAGGAATTTCAGTAAGGAAATAATGGTTCTGTTTTGCATTTTGGAGAGATTTTATCCAGAAAAAAAAAAAAAACCTTTCCAAATGATGAAAATTCTTTGGCAGCATCCTTTTAACCTCCTTTTTAGTTCTACCATTCCATTTGCATGCCAGGATCTACTTTGTCAGCATTCTGCCCCCCTCCCCACTCTGCCTTGCCCCACCCTCACCCCACCACATTTCTGAGGCATGTGATGTATTCTGGGTAGATGGAGACCTAGTTAATCCCTTTTCATGCCCATCTCTCATATCATATGGTACTGTTCACTTACCTTTTTGTTTTGCTAAAGAAATGACTATAGCCATAAACCATGCAACCACGAAAATGTCAAATGGAGACAATTACACTTTAAAAAAAGAAAAAAAGAAAAAACACCGTGGAAGCACATTTTTAGAAGCACTCTTGAATACAAGAGATTTGGGAACTTGAAAGTCTCTGAGTCCATCCTTATGCCTTTAGGGCAGAACCCACTCCTCTGCTATTGAAATATCTGCAACAGATGCTAACTGAACCTATCTTTAAAGACCTCCAAAGAAGGAGCTCCCATGATACATTTTGGCAATTTGCAAGAATATTTTATAGTCTTCACCATCAGGAAATGCTTTCTTGTATCTAATTTAAATCCCTCATGCTTTAGTATAAACCAGCTTCCTTTCCCTTGATATTTATGTGAGATGTGTACATTTATCCAAGGAAATAATTTGACCCATTATGTCTCCTACTGGCTTTAGGCCCTGGTCTTGAAAAACCAACCCTAGATTTATCTGTCATTTATGTCCCATTTCTATTCCAGACATGCAAATAAAGAAGACTCTTCCAGAAATTTTACACCATATTCTTCTTTACTGAAATGAATTTAATAAAATGCTGAAACTAGAGTTCTGTTGCATTATGATTCTCCATTAACTCTGCTTTTGGAAGTGGACGATTTTCCAGAGACCCCTGAAAGTAACTGACGACCAGGATATTTCAAAGGAGAGAACTTGATGTTTATCCAGAAGAGTACATCACAGTCATTGTCCTTCAGTGGACTATTTTATGCAACAGTGGCTATGGTCACTTAAGTCAAAGCACCCACATTCCTATTCCCCAAGGCATAAATGCTTCGATTTACAAGGTCAACCAAGAATACAGCCATGAGACTGAAAGTGTATTCACACTGAATCCTCCCCCCCCAGATTTATCATTTATTAGTTGTAATCAATATATATGTGGAAGGTAATCAGTCCCTTAAATTAGAATCCTTTGTTTCTATTACATTACTGACTTTCACAATACATGTATCACTACATATGGTAGAAATTTTAAATCATCATTTAAATGGGGTTGTATATGTGGGTATGTGTTTCATTTTCCTTTTTGTGAAGCAAGAGGGATAGAATTGGGCAGCAGAAGTTGGGTATCAAGAAATTTGGCAATCTTGGTCTCAAAATGAAACTTCTCACCCAATCCCAAAGTTCTGGCATTCCTTCCAGACTGCATTCTCTGAATGGTTTAAAGAACAGTTGAAAAGGCAATTGGTTTCAATATTTTGACTGACATGAAAATACTATGAAAATAGTTTTAACCCTGTTCTCTTCAAGGAGCAGGAAATAAACTATGGCTGCTACTTGCATCTACTCTCTCAGAGCTAGAGCCAAGGAAATAAATTTGTGAGGAATTCCATTCTTATATATCCCTTTTAGAAGGAGGGTGAGACAGCCTCAAAAAAAATTATGCTAAACTGAAAATAATGTAGAAAAAGTATTAGCTACAAACAACCTTGAACCATCAAACTTCCTTCCTATTGCATTCAAGAAATAAAATCAAGTTCACTCATTAATATGCACATATTCAATAAACCACATTTTTCAGGGGTTATAAGACTTGACATGCATTCCACATAGTACTCAATTTTCATTTATTCATCATTTGTTTATCATGTTCGTCATCATGGTTTACCCAAATGAACCAGAAGGTTTGATTTTTTTTCTCAGTTTACCATTAGCCAGGGAGTCCTAGGAATACCAAGGATTTGGGTCCTGTCCGGGTTTTGCCCATGTACTACCACAAGGCTCTAAAATCCTCCTTGTTCTTTTCACATCCTAATCAGTCCTTCCTAGGAGGAATCTCCCTGAAATACCACTATCAGCTAACAGCCATGCACAACCATTTATGACCAAACATGTCAGAATATCTTGAAATGCAAGTCAGTTTCCTTCCTTTCTGGAGTGTATTTCCAACCTCCAGCTCCTGCAATTCTCACATCAACCACTTTAACAGGAAATAAGTTTTCTTTAAGGAATACTTTGCCCAAGCAGTATGTTATATACATGGCTTCTAGAAACACACACACATACATTGGTACACCCACACCGACATGAACAATCTCCTGTCAATTAAGAGTTTCTGGGAAACAGATTCTCATCGACATCTGTCTTATAAAATATGAAGTCACTTACGTTAACCAAAACAGAAGTGCCCCCATCAGTTACAATTCCCTCCCCATCCCTGAATTTGGATTCTTGCATCTTCTTAACTAGCAGAGTAAAATGCAAAGAAATTTGCAGGAAGCCAAGAAAGGCTTTGTCTCCCCATGACACCTTAAAGCTTTTCAAACTCTATAATCATTCTTCCGAACTCTGAAAACACATGGAGCATAGAACCATTGTTTTAAGGCAATCGGTAGAAGGCTTTTAGACCGATCCATGGGCACTGGCTAAGTGTCGGACCACTGACTTCCCATACATTTCAATCCAATCACTACTCCACAACAATAGGCTAGACTATGTGCCTTGTTAACAGACTGAATGCTCATCATGCCACCGGGTAAAATTCGAAATCTCCTCCCTTGGGCTGCCTCGCTCCCTCAACATCTACCCCACAGCCCAGACAGACTCCGAGAATCTGCACAGCTTGTCGGGCTTAGCGGCCAGTGCTGTGTTTCTCGGGAGGCTGGCTGAAACCTTCAAGAGATCGCCAAATGTCTTAGGAGAGGGGGAGAGGAGAAAAAGAAGTACCCCTGTCCCTTACCTCTGTAGCTGAAAAAAAAAATCTTCTAAAGGACTAGGAAGAAAACGAACTCCCTGAGTTCTTTAAGCAGGAGCACACAGCCAGAGAGAAACTGCAGGCGGGCTAATAATGCACACAGCTCTATTCAATAAAACTTCAGACCGCCCTTCCCTAGCCCCTCCCAGAAGTCAATGCTAAGTGAATACATATCCCTTATGTTTACAGGCTGAAGTTGGTGGTATGCATTGTCCTGTAGATTTTCTAATGAGCAGCCAGTGACGACACTAAAGCCAAGGTGGTTTCAGCTTCTCTGTAGAGATGCCTGTCATTCTGGAGGCATGCTCAGCAAATCACTCATCAGGGAAAGGAGGGAAAAAGAAAAAAGAAAAAAAGAAAGAAAGAAAGAAAAAAAAAACTCGAGACCTAAAAAGCTCTGAAACTGTGCTGAGGCTGCCAAAACCATCTCGCTCCATGCCCTTTTTTGGTTATCCTTAGCAGGGCCTCTGGAAGTAGATCCACTGTCAGGAACGATCATAAGAAATGTTAATCTTGGAGAGGGAGTCTGTCTTGTAGAATACAACTGGAGCTTTTTTTTTTTAAGGGGGAACATAGTCAATGAAAGAAAAGGGAAACAGTTTATGGAGCTTATTTTCATGGGGGAGTTTCAGGCATAGCCCAGGAGGGACCCTTCAATAATGTATTTCTTAAGAAAGGAATCATCCGCATGAAATGAATTCACTTGCTTGCCATGCCATTTGCTTCTGGACTAAGCAAGAGAACAGCTCAGAAATCAATTTGATGGCCTCCAAGTCTGGTGAATATGTGAAATAATAGTTCAGAAAGTTTGCAAGAGGCGTGGTGTCTGAAACGTACTGAAATGTGTTCAGAAAACTTAACTTTTTGAACTCTGAAATTTAATAGGCAAAGAAATAATTGGCCAGAGGAAAATGAGAACAAAATATTTAGTTGTCCAGGATCTTTCTTGCTGGATTCTCTCTACCTACTATCTTTCCTTCCCCCTTCCCTACTTCTTTATTCTCTCAGCGGTTGTTTTGTTTTGTTTTGGTTTGGTTTGGTTTTTTTGGTAGGTATAGAAAGAAGAAGCTAGATATATTGGAGAGGGTTTGGAGAGATGCTGCACCCACACATGTCAGTCATTAGCATTCTATAAAATATGCTTATACATGGGCAGTTCATAGGTCACATAGGAAACCCTTTAGAGTTTACAGGAAAAAACCCACTTACCTCACAAGGTTGAGACTGTGCAAGATGAAGAAACTGAGTCTCAGAGGAACAAAGTGACACAGTTGCCCTACATGGCAGATCTGAGACTTAACGCAGCCTGATTTCAAGTGTAATACAGTAGAAAGTAGGCTGAATTTGGAGTCAGAGAACCTGACCTGGGTTCAGATTTAAGTTCTGCCATTTACAACCTGTGTCCTCTAATGAAATGTGACCATTTTACCCAAGAAAACTGAGAGGGTTGGATTATATATTCCCTGAGATCTCTTCCAGCTCTAAATCTTAGATCCTATGAAGGTTAGTTACTGTTCTCTCTGAAATTTGTGATGACTTAAACATTAAAAAGACTATGGGGTGGATAAAGCACCGGCCCTGGATTCAGGAGAACCTGAGTTCAAATCCGGCCTCAGACACTTGACATTTACTAGCTGTGTGACCCTGGGCAAGTCACTTACCCCCCATTGTCCCGCAAAAACAAAAAAAGAAAACAAAAACAAAAGACTATGGGGATGGAACTCTATCGATTATCCCACCCACTTAAAAATAATTACCTGTGTTACATAAAAGCTCTTTATTGAATCAATCAGAGCCAAGTATAAACAGAACCTATACTGAGCACTCACTCAGCACAGTGCTTGGAAAATCATAGTAGGACTTAGAAATGTTTATTGACTTACCGATTCCCTTGAACCAAAGTCATTGTGTGAGAGACATGTTCCCTCTCTAAGGTATTTGTGTTAAGGAAAGGAGCTTCTTTTTTTTTTTTTTCAGAACCAGACAGAGATTCTGAGGCTCTGGATTTGAGAGGTTGTAGCAAGCATGGTATTCCATGCACATTCTTGAGGAGGAAAGGGAGGACTGAGCTGTGGCAGAAAAGGGTTATGTGGTGGAGAGGCATCAGCTCCACAGGCAGAAGACTCAGGCTGAGGCAAGTCCCAAGAAAAGTTGTCTATTTCCACAACTTCCCCTCCCAGTGCCTATCTAGGATATAGCCGGAGATGCTATAATATAATCTTACTATTGTGTTACACATATTTTTAGTAAATAGGATTATGTCTCAAACACAAAGAGGCCATGGGTTAACTAGAGGTAGATATAAATATAAAACTAGTCAACTAGTCTACTAGTTAAGGTTAACTTAACTTAACCTCTGACTAAATTTTAGTAATTTTCCTAACTGGGGGCTCAGAGCAATTCTGACTGAAGTTATAACTCACCATGTAAAATAAATCCCCTCAGAGAAATGCAAATTAAAACAACTCTGAGATATCACCTCACACCTATCAGAGTGGCAAATATAACAAAAACAGAAAATACTGGATGTAGGAGGGGATATGGGAAAGCTGGGACACTAATCCACTGTTGGTGGAGTTGTGAAAAGAACCAACCATTCTAGAGAGCAATTTGGAACTATGTCCAAAGGGCTATAGAACTGTGCATACCCTTTGATCCAGCAATACCACTGCAAGGTTTATATCCCAAAAAAGAGGAAAAGACCTATTCGTACAAAAATATTGATAGCAGCTCTGTTTGTGGTGGCTAAGAATTGGAAATCAAAGGAATGCCCATCAATTGGGTAATGGCTAAACAAGCTGTGGTATATAGTGGTGATGAAATATTATTGTGCTATAAGAAATGACAAGCAGGATGATTTCAGAAAGGCCTGGAAAGACACGCATGAACTGATGTATAGTGAAGTGAGCAGAACCAAGAGAACATTGTGCACAGAGATAGCAATATTGTTTGATGAAGAACTGTGAATGACTTGACTATTCTCAACAATACAATGATCCCAGACAATCCCAAAGGACTATCGATGAAACATACTATCCACCTCCAAAGAAAGAACTGATATTGATGGAACAGACTGAAGCATGCTATTTTTAACTTTCTTTCATTTTATTCTTTTAATCAAGTTTTCTTGTGCAAAATGACAAATAAGGTAATGTTTTACATAATCATATATGTATAACTCATATATGGTTGCTTGTTGCCTCAGGGAGGGGAGAGGGAGGGAAAGAGGGATAAATATTGGAACCCTAAACTATAAATAAAGATATTTGTTACAGGGGTAGCTAGATGGTGCAGTGGATAGAATACTGGCCCTGGAATCAGGAGGACCTGAGTTCAAATCTGACCTCAGCAAATTGGCACTTACTAGCTGTGTGACCCTGGGCAAGTCACTTAACCCCAATTGCCTCACCAAAAAAAAAAAAAGGAGAAAGGTATTTGTTACAAAAAAAAAGCAAAAGAAGAAAGAAAGAAAAATAAAATAAGATAACTTCCCTAAAACTGAAGAGGAGAACTGCATGGAATTTAAGGACCATTATATTGCCACCTAGGCATCAAAACAGGGATTGGGGGGAGGAGAGGGGGTAGCCTAACCAAAAAAAAAAAAAAGTGACTTAAATGGGACATAATGGTTATCTTCAAATATTTGAAAGATTGTTATGTAGAACAGGGAGTAGATATTTAAAAACAAAAACAAAAAGACACCAAAACCCAAAACAAAACAAACAAACAAAAAAACACTTCATCCTGGAAGGAAGAACTAGGATCGATGAATGGTAGATAGGAGAAAAATTTCAGTTCAACATAAGGAAAATAATTAACAATTAGAACTATATATAGGGGCAGCTAGGTGGCGCAATGGATAGAGCACTGGCCCTGGAGTCAGGAGGATCTGAGTTCAAGTCCGGCCTCAGACACTTAACACTTACTAGCTGTGTGACCCTGGGCAACTCACTTAATCCCAATTGCCTCACCAAAAAAAAGAGAACTATATATAAATGGAATGGGGCTGCATTACAGAGTAGTGAGTTCCCTGTCACTGGAATTCATTAAATGAAAAGGATGACCACTTATCTAAGACTTGTAGAACAACAACAAAAATATAAATAAATAAAATACATGCTTTGTTGTTGTTTGTCCTTCATTCTTTTCTTTTCTTTTTTTTTCAGGTCAGTGAGGGTTAAGTGACTTGCCCGGGGTCACACAGCTAGTAAGTGTCAAGTGTCTGAGACCGATTTTGAACTCAGGTCCTCCTGAATCCAGGGCCAGTGCTTTATCCACTGCGCCACCTAGCTGCCCCTTGCCTTCATTCTTGAAGAGGACCATGACATCATGAGGTGATGTAATGACTTACAGTGAATTGAATTTAAGTGAAGAAAGGGCTGTTCAAGGTCACCAACCTCACCCTCTCCTCCAGAGCCAACTGGGTCCAGTGGCACGATATATACATCAGGATAACTGGAGATGGCCCCAGATGTTTAAGGCAATTAATGTTAAGTGAATTGCCCAGGGTCACACAGCTAGTAAGTGTCTGAGGTGAGATTTGAATTGAAGTCTTCCCAACTTCAGCGTCGGTTCTCTATCCATTGTGCCATGCTTCAGGTGTGTGTTGGACTAGGTGACTTTTGAAGTCTCTAATCTAAATATAAGATTTGTGATTCTGTTTCTCCAGAGGGCCAAAGGACAACCCCAGAAGTATCCAAACATTAAATTGTTAATTGTTTTGGGGGCAAATTTTCCCTATATTTTGCCCCATCCTATGGATTACCTGCTGATTTATACCCCAGCACCTCTGCTGTGTGAATTACAGGACTGGAATAGGGCTTCAGAAAATGCAAAGCTGCAGCACAGTAGAGGAAGTCCAAAGTGAAGGCTGGAGAGGAGTGAGAGGCATTATAAGGCAGCCAGGATGACTATTTCTCGGGTCCCTCCCAACAATTTCCAAGAAAGAAGTTATCCTTTGTTCCCTAATTAAGAGCCATGGGGAAATGATCAACTTAGAAATTTATCTTCTCTCAGGTAAAAATGGAGAATTATGCAGTTACTAGCACCCAGAATTATCCACCAGAGTATAATTTTTCTTTTAAAAAGAGAGAACAGTGACACATATTGGTTTTTCAGAGGGGGAAAAAAAGTCCTGTGACAAGCAGGGGAAATGTTATCAGTAGGAAGCAGGGACTTCTGCATGGTCTTTAACACAAAGATGACTAATTTTAGGCAGTGGAATGTTCTGAAAAATGTTAGTGAGTATCCCTAGACATAATGCAGATGTGTAATTTGCAGGTACCTCATGATGTTCCATTTTTTTCCCTTATTTTGATGACATAAATACTTCTCTTCTCAAATTATGTTACCTACATCGTGATTTATTCATCTGACAATGAAAACTTTTTGAAGAACTTAACATATTCAAAACTCACTTCTCTTTTATTTAGCCCTTTCTAATAATTTTACTCCATCATTCATGGTTTCTGAATCTGTTTTCCAGGTTCAAAACATTCTATAATAGAATCTCAGATAGGTAGGGGCTTGGTATCTATCTCATATTTACATAATTGTTTGCATGTTGCCTTCTCCATTAGTATGTGACTTCTTTGAGGGGAGAGACATCTTTTTCTTTTCTTTGCATCTGTTAAGGGCTAAAATTCTAGCTAAACTGTCTAAAATATCTAATGAGTGGTCACCAATAAATTATAAGCTTTAGCAAGAGTTAGACTTTTAAGCATTTATTAAGGAGAAAAAGAATTTGGTAAAGAGAGAAGAAAAGGCCTAGATTCCTATCTATTAAAGGGAGAGCACATTTCTCCACCAGAATCCAAAGGAAGAGATCAAGAGAGAGTGCCAGGCTCCCCACTTCTTCCTCCCACCAGCAAACATCACTTCCTGACGCCAAAGAAAAGATGCATGTTCTTGCCCTCAAAGACCTTCCTTTCATGGCGGAACTTTTCTACAGTAAGTCTCCAGCAGGTGGCGTCATTCCAATCGTTACATATCTCTGGCACTTAGCACAGTACCTGGCATATAGGAACTTTAAATGCTTGTTGACCAACTCATCGATGTGGATTATCTTTCCAACAATGGAAATTACGACCCATCTGTCTCTGTGTAATTCTTATCCATGCATACCACCATTAGGGAAGGGGTTGGTGTGGGGTGTCTGCTCTATGTGTAAGGAACCTTCCTCATTGGCTCTTGGTATTACAAGTCTAACAGTAGAGCAAATGGGCTGTGCATTGTTTATCCCTCATTCTCACTGTGTAACCGGTACATCTTTTTCATTCATAAATTTTTTGTAATGGCTTCCTTTAGACCTCTTCACCTTCATAATTACTTGTCTTTGATGTGTAATGGGTAGCTCTAAGTCCATTTGCATATAAGACTCTCCTCTTTGGTGAAGATAGATTAAACTTTCATGCAGGTATGGAACAGAGAATAATCAATCTCTACCAAGGAGGAGATCAATAATTTCAATTTTCCAGAGGCTGCTATGTTTTATGACTCAAGGTCATATAACAATACTGAAAAAATATTGCATAAAGAAGATGGGATTTTGTTTCAGGAAGAAGTTTGGGGTCATTAAAATAATGTCAGATTCTCAAAAGCAATCCAGCTTGACCTTCTGCTTAATTGTGGACTCAAGTTATTGTCTGTTTGATGTATCTGTCTTAGATAAATAGGCTGTTGGATGAGCTCTGTTGGTTACCCAGCCAACTGGATATCTCAGCCTGGCCAGCAAGCATTCTTCATCAACTTGGTTTTTCCCCCTGTGGCTAATAGTAACAATTACAATAATAACAGCAATAGCAACAATAACAACAATAATAGCATTTATATAGCACTTGGAAGTTTGCAAAGTGCTTTACTTATGTTATCTCATTTGGTCCTAATAATACCCCTGTAAGGTAGGTACTATTGCTGTAGCCATTTCACAGATGATGAAATCAAGATGAGAGAAGTTAAGAAACTTGCTTAGGATTCCAAAGCTAGTAAGTATCAGAGACAGGATTTGAACTCAGGTCTTCCTGACTTGAAGCCTAGCATTTATCTACACTACCGCCTAGGTGCCTAGTTTGACTAGGTGATTTGAGAGATTATGAATCTCATTTAGTCTCTGTAAAGTTCCAGGGCTTAATGCAATCAGCATAACATTTATAAAGGGAAGCATCTGGAGTACCCCACCAACTACAGGGAATCCCTCTTTGATTTGGCCTCTCCACTGGCAAACTTTCTTACTTTAAGTTTTCATATGGTCAGAAGGTCATTGAATAAACTTACCTCTATTGTCATATCTTTTAAGGATTCTTGTATAAGTCTTCACTATACATGGAACAACCCAGGTTTTTCTGGCTTTAATATTGGCTCTCTATTCACTATTCCCTCCTCTGTCCCCTTAATGTGGAATATCACTTGTGAGAGATTGCCTATTATAATACCCTCTCACTGGTGTTCTTTGTGCTGATTGGTGGTTGGCAGAGAAACCTACTACCAAAGAACAGCTTCTGGGAGGTGGCAGCTAGGTGGCACAGTGGATAAAGCACTGGCCCTGGATTCAGGAGGACCTGAGTTCAAATTCAGCCTCAGACACTTGACACTTACTAGCTGTGTGACCTTGGGCAAGTCACTTAACCCTCATTGCCCTGCCGCCCCCAAAAGAACAGCTTCAACCATGGTTTATTCCATTTTCCAGACATCACACCAGCTGCAATGTCTCATACCGACCCCCTGTCATCAGCTACCCTGCTCTCTGGTTCTTCACCTGTAATCATATGACTTCTGTCATTGATCTTGGAAAAGGTGTACCAATCTACTTCCCATCCTTGTAACTTTTCAAATCAAAATATCCCTCCTTGACCACTACTATGTTCTCTTCCCCATATTAGAATATAAATTTCTTGAGTGCAAAGATGATATTTGTATTTATATTCCCAGCACTTAGCAGTGCTTGACACATAGTAAGTAGTTAATAAATGCTTTTTTATCCATTTTTCCATTCACTCATTTATTAAAGAAGGACTTTTGAGTGATTATCCTCACACACAAAAATTATACAAGTGGAAAAGTAGGCAAATGGGTCAACAGTTATTGATCTATCATATACTGGGGAAGTAATAAGGAGTGAAATGTTTTTCTCAAGTCTTTGGTATCTTATTTTTCTTCAAATATCTTGAGAATTGATCTCTTAATAACCTTAAAAATGTATTGCTTCTAGCATAGGGATTCTCTGAATATATTACTTTGTTTTCTTCAGTACCATTTCTTCTTCCTCTGTAAGCACATTTGGAAGTATGATATTAGAGTACAAATAAGATGGCTCCGTAGTCTTGAATAGTGAAATGAGTTTATTATAAAATTTTTTGCAGATCTTTTCCATCTTTGATTTGTTTGTTGTTCTTTGTCCACTTTCATCCTTTAATAATTTCACAATGGTTTTACTTAGGTGGCTTTCTTGCCAAGGATTCTTTAAGGATTTTCCCCTCCAATACTCATTTTTTTATATGAAAATACTACTTATTATCTTCTATTATACTCTGGGAAAATCACTTAACCACTCAGTGTTCTGTGCAACTCTAAAATTTGCAGAACAGGTACTGACCTACATTGGTAGTGAGCATTTTCTTATCAGGAGTTCCCATACCAATAAAATCATAGTTCAAATTCAAAAAGCAAAACAAATTATAGTCATTGTATATATTGTTCTCATTCTGTTTGCTTCAGTTTCTATAGGTCCTATAGGTCTTCTTATGTTTCTCTCTTATTCCTTAGTCCTGAACCATACTTTCCAACATATTTTCCCACTGTTAACCTATCAGTATCTAAGCATCAAAGTCATTATTGAGTATCAAAATATATGTTGATTTAACTTGGAGGGTCCTTGTGAGTGTTTTGTATAGTTTGTACAATATGTATAAATTCTCTACCTCTATTAGTATGGTAATTCTACATATTGAATTCTGGTCTTCCTGACTCTGGAACTCTATCTGCACCATGCTGCCTCTCAATGACTATATTAAAATGCTTCAGCTTTATCCCCCTGAAACAGATTTTGGCACATAAGAATCCATTATTCTCATGGTGGTTTTTTTCCAAGTACTTATCATGAGTATTGAAATGTGAGATGACTAAATGTCCCATAATAATGAATTTGGAGCACAATAAAACCAATGCTGGTATCTCTCTTTTCCTTTCTGCTGTGCCAAGGAAAACTTAAAATCAACCTTCCATTTAGCTTCACATTTGTTGTTGTTGTTGTCCAGTCATTCAGTTGTGTCCAACTCTTTGTGACCCCGTGGATCATAGCATACCCCTACTGTATATGGGGTTTTCTTGGCAAAGATACTGGAGTGTTTTGCCATTTCCTTCTCCAGTGGATTAAGGCAAACAGAGGTTAAGTGACTTGCTAGTAAGTGTCTGAGGCCAAATTTGAATTCAGGTCTTTCTGAGTCCAGGCCCAGCACTGAGCCATCTAGCTGCCTTGTTTCACATTTATCTAAACACATTTTCTGTCTTCTAGTTGTATATTTAGCAAAAATGTCAAGATTCCTTCAGTAACATGCTCATTTGTAGGTCATTGGACAATGATCTCACATTAAGGTACCAAAAGCAAAATTCATATTTCTATTCATAGTCTAAAAACTGGGAGGCCATGTAAAATAGAAGAGAGTTGACCTCAAGAGTCAGAAAGACATAAGTTCAAGTCCCACCCCTGACAAATACTAGCTTTCTAACCCTGGGAAAGACATATAACTTCTCAGTGCCCCATGCTCCTTTTTAAGACTAAATAGCATAGACACTATCTGTATTGGTAGAGAGAGTTCCTTACACAGATGAAATTACATGACCATTAAAAAACAAATACACAAACAAAAAGATAAAAACTAGGTGATTCTCAGCACCATCTGCATCTTTCCTCACTATACTGCCATTACTACTACAGAAACAGAAAGGGACCTCAAAGGATTAAGCACCCATTTTTAATTTTTCTTCATTCTTTGGGTTGCTTTGACCATGAATTCCAAGGGGTCAGTCCCTGTCAGTGATCATTGGAAAAGCACTTATCAACAAAAAGGGTACCTGGAGGAGAGGGGAAAAGATTGGGGTGAAGAATCATTAACGACAAACTCTGCATTAGATTTACCTATAGCTGCCTATGGACCAAATCTAAGTTCACCTTGACTGAGTAAACAATATCAAGCTACACTTAACACTGTCTACCTACCTGTGAAGAAATCTACTTAACTGTTTAGATTCATTATGTAGTTGGTTTCATTTTAAATTGTTCAAAAGAAGCAAAGGTCTGTCTCTTTTTTTAAATTTATTTATTTATTTATTTTTTAGCGAGGCAATTGGGGTTAAGTGACTTTTTCAGGGTCACACAGCTAGTAAGTGTTAAGTTTCTGAGGCCAGATTTGAACTCAGGTACTCCTGACTCCAGGGCTAGTGTTCTATCCATTGCACCACCTAACTGCCCCCTGTCTCTGTATAAAAACCAAGATATATGAGAAGGGGAATTAGGCTAAAATGACAAAAAAGGAAAGTAATAAATGTTGGAGAAGCTGTGGAAAAATTGGAACAGTAATGCATTGTTGGTGGAGCTGTGAACTGATCCAACCATTCTGGAGAGCAATTTGGAATTATGCCCAAAGGGCTATAAAGCTGTGCATACCCTTTGACCCAGCAATACCACTTTGGGGTCTTTTCCCCAAAGAAATCATAAAAAAGGGAAAAGGACCCACATGTACAAAAATATTTATAGTTGCTCTTTTTTGTGGTGGCAAGGAATTGGAAATTGAGGGGATGCCCATCAATTGGGGAATGGCTGAACAAGTTGTGGTATATGAATGTAATGGAATTCTATTGTGCTGTAAGAAACAATGAGCAGGGGCAGCTAGGTGGTGCAGTGGATAGAGCACCAGCCCTGGAGTCAGGAGTACCTGAGTTCAAATGTGGCCTCAGACACTTAACACTTACTAGCTGTGTGACCCTGGGCAAGTCACTTAACCTCAATTGCCTCACTAAAAAAAAAAAAAAGAAAAAGAAACAATGAGCAGGAGGAGCTCAGAGAAACCTGGAAGGACTTGCATGAACTGATGATCAGTGAGATGAGCAGAACTAGAAGAACATTATATACAGTATCAACATTATGTGTTGATCAACTATAATAGACTGGATTCTTCTCACCAATACAATGGTACAAGAAAGTTAGAGGGGACTCATGATGGAAAAGGCTCTCCAATTCCAGGAAAAAAAAAGAACTGTGGAATATGGATGCTGATTGAACCATACTATTTCTTTTGTTTTTAGTGCTGTTGTTTTTCTATTTTGAGGTTTTTCCTTATTGCTCTGATCTTCTCTTATAGCATGACTGATGCAGAAATATGTTTAATGTTGTTATGTATATATATGTGTGTATATATGTATATATATTGTGTGTATATACATACATATGTGTGTGTGTGTGTGTGAAACCTAAATCAGATTGCATGCTCTCTAGGGGATGGGGGAGGGAGGGGAGGGAGGGAGAAAAATTTGAAATTTGAAATCTTATATAAACAAATGCTGAAAACTATCTCTACATGTAACTGGAAAAATAATAAAATACTTTTTTTAAAAAGAGAGAAATAACTGGGGCAGATACAGCAATATTACTACATTACATTTCTCTCTTTTAAAAAGGTGGAATAGAATCACTACAAAAAGAGCTGCAAATAGATGCATGGCCTGGGAAATGATATGATTCCAAGAGACTGAATAGCAATCTCTGGGCAACTACTATTTAATGTGAGTGGAAGAAAGATGCTAATAAGACATTTAACACCTGCATTCTCTATCTATTGAGTATAAAATGAATCTGGTCAGAAAGTGTAAAAATAGTTCAGGGCCACTGGTAGTTGAGAAAAAGGTTAGTAATACTTAACATCAGGTACTCAAAACTGACACTTAGAAATCTTTTTTTTTTTTGAATACCCATCAATTGGGGAATGCCTAAACAAGTTGTAGAAGATAATTGTGATGGAATACTACTGTGCTATAAGAAATGATGATCAGGATGGTTTCAGAAAAACCTGAGAAGACTTATATGAACTTATGCAAAGTGAAGTAGGCAGAACCAGGAAAACACTGTACACAGCAACAACATTGTAACAATGATCAAATGTGAAAAATTAGCTACTCTGATCAAGACAATGATCCAAGACAATTCCGAAGGACCCATGATGAAAAATGCTATCCAGAGCAAGAACTGATGAACTCTAAATACAGATTCAAGTGTGTATGTGTATATACATATATACATATACATATATTATATATATAACTTGCTTTCTTTATGTTTCTTGCTTTTTTGCAACATGGCTAATATGTAAATATATTTTGCATGACTTCACATGTATAATTGATATCATATTGATTGCCTTCTCAATAGGTATGGGAAAGATGGGAGGGAGAGAATTTGGTACACAGAATATTTTTAAATGAATGTTAAAAATAAATTTAAGGGGCAGCAAGGTGGCGCAGTGGATAGAGCACTGGCCCTGGATTCAGGAGGACCTGAGTTCAAATCTGACCTCAGACACTTAACACTTACTAGCTGTGTGACCCTGGGCAAGTCACTTAACCCCAACTGCCTCACCAAAAAACAAAACAAAACAAAACCAAAAAAACCAAAATAAATTTAAAATAAAAAGAAATATTTAATTTTTAAAACACTTGATCAATAAGGCACACTTTACAGCTTATATGTAAAGAAAAGTTAACTTGTGCTGTGATCAAAGAGTTACAGAATCTCAGGGCTGGAAGGGATCTTCAAGGCCACCCCAGGCCAATCTGTACTGACCAAGAATCCCCTCAACATTATACCTAACAAATGGTCATCTGGACTTCAGGTGAAGAACTCTACTGAGGGGAGTCAACTCCCACATATAACTTACCAATTCCACCCCTGGACAACCAACTAGCACTTAAGTACCTACTATGTGCTAGACAGCTCCATTTCTTAGGAAAACTATCCTTAGTTTGCCTCTTTGTAACTCCCACCCATTTCTTAAAGTTCTGCTCCCTGGGGCCAGGCAGAGCACCAAGTCCCCTTCTACATGACCGTTTTAAAATACTTGAATAGAGCTATTGTATCCCCTCAGTCTTCTTTCCTCCAATTTAAACATCCCTTATTCAACTGACCTTTTATAAAACCCTCCACTTTGCATCTGCTGCCCTGCCTAGTTTTGACTCCATAGAGCAAAATGACTCTCCCAGGATAAGTTCATTACTTTATTTCTGAGCTCATCACTATGCTGCTAACTCAAGCCTTGATTGAAACCACCTCCCCCAGCCTCCTCTCCTCTCTGATTGGAAGGCTGGAGGGTAGAGTATCAAATTCTTCCTAAAGTCTTCATTTATAGAGGTCAGAAACTGGACTCAATTCATTCTATTTTGTATCTACTGTACTGCCTAGTTCCTAAGTGCCCCTCCGCCCAGTCTTACCACCACTCCCACCCCTTTCTTAGTTCCTTTTGTGTTTTCTCTCCCCTTTAAGCTCCTTGTGGGCAGTGACTGTCTTTCTTTCTTTCTTTCTTTTGTTTTTGTTTTTATTTGTTTTTTGCTGGGCAATGAGGGTTAAGTGACTTGCCCAAGGTCATACAACTAGTAAGTGTCAAGTGTCTGAGACCTGATTTGAACTCAGGTCCTCCTGAATTCAGGGCTGGTGCTTTATCCACTGCTATACCTAGCTGCCCCCTGTCTTTCTTTTTCTATTAATGGTACCCCTAGCACTCAGTATAGTGCCTGGCACTTAGTAGGTGCTTAATAAATGCTTATTGGATTGGATTGGACTGGATATTACCCCATTTTAAAGACATACACAAGCCTGGCTATTCTCCTTGGGTTGCTTTCTTTCATTCCTCCCCAGGCTCCACTTCTAACTCTCTAGACTTTGTCCACTAGGCCACAGCTACCTTCTCACCCTGGAAGTTCATTTGGCTCCTGAGGCCCCTCCTCTCCTTCCAGAACCGCTATTTTAAGGAAAGTTCTCAGGTTAGCCATATCTTCATCTTTCTCTTAGCTCCACTCCTGACCCTCTGGACTTTCTCTACTAGCCCCCAACATGGTTACCTTCTTCACAGCCTCACCATCTCATTTTCAGCTTCCATAAGCTCCTTAAGCATGGGACTGCCTTTTTTCTGCTTGTATTTATATCCCCAGTGCTTAGCACATAGTCTGGCACATAATAAGCCCTTAACAAATATTGTTGACTTTTTGACTTTCCTTCCTAAAATGTGGCATTCAATTATGTTTGAAGCCATGGTTAAGAGTAGGCCACGGTACCACTGGATGAGCATCTGTCTTGATCTAGATACTATTCTTCTCTTAATGCAGTCTAAAATGACATTAAGTATACACATTTCAGGGGGCAGTTAGGTGTTGCAATGGATAAAGCACTGGCCCTGGATTCAGGAGGACCTGAGTTCAAATCCAGCCTCAGACACTTGACACTTACTAGCTGTGTGACCCTGGGCAAGTCACTTACCTCTCATTGCCCCACAAAAAAAAAATTACACATTTTGTGCATGTGTCTATGTATATATTGCATATATATTAGAGAGAGAAATATATACATATATAGTTTAATTAAAAAGTAAAGATTTATTAAATGGGGAGGTATTGGATATTCTTTTTTTTCAGTAATCCATATTTATATTTATTTTCCTAGTGCTACTTTAAAGAGATATAACTAAATATTTGGTGTTGGCTTATAGAGGAAGAGGAAGATTATTTGAAATAAATGTAAAAAGCCTTCCTAGAGCTTTCCCTGAAACTCCAATCCCTTTTTAATAATGGAAATATAACAGGGGTATTCCCTTTCCCCAAGGCCTCCACAAGAATGACAATGGATATCATCTAATCTCAACTTACATTTACAAATAGAGTCACTTGGGAGGTTTATAAGTGAACCTTACTGGGATGTTTGCAAGACAACTAACTAGCCATGTAATATTTCACCTCCCTTGGCACTGTCCAATCAAATTGCCAAGCTTGGCAGCTATGTGGCACAGTGGATAAAGCAGTGGCCCTGGATTCAGGAGGACCTGAGTTCAAATCTGGCCTCAGACACTTGACACTTACTAGCTGTGTGACCCTGGGCAAGTCACCTAACCCTCATTGCCCTGCACAAAACAAAAACAAAAACAAAAAACATTGCCAAGCTTGGTCTTTCTGGGGGAGTTTCCAATGCTAATTCTTCTCTTGGTGCCAACCTATTCCTGTGACAGTTTAGGCATTCTCACCACCACCACCACCCCACCATGGAAGAAGAAAGGGAAGGTGCTGGCTGCCATTCTAGGCCTTTCAATGCATACAAAGTTGATGATAAGAGAAGGAAACATTTAAGAAAGGTAAAGGCAGCCAAGCCCCTGGTAAAAGCCAGACTGGTTGAGTCCACACTCCCTGTGGGCAGCTATAGACCTGATGTCATTATTGGGAGTAGAAAAGGGCCATCCTTCTCTAGCCTTTATTGAAATCATGTTGTATTGTTACTTGAAGGATTGCCTCCAATAGGGCTGCCAGATGGAAGCCATTCTTTTAATAGATGTGACAACCTAAATCATCAACTCTTCCAGCTCAGCAATCAATCAGGGGACTTTCAGAGTCCTCCATGGCCAGAAGCCATTCCCTCAGAGATAGCACACGGCCCACACTGGAAGTAGATAAACAATATCTGTATATGAGGCGGGGGAGACTGAGAATGAGAAGGGCCTTGTTTATGGGGTGTTCTGGAGCCACCTCCAATCTTGTCAGAGCCCATTGTTAAATTTTTTGGAGTAAGCATTTAGACCTCAGAAATCCAAATAATGGTTTAGATTTGTTATTTTATTGATTTTCTAACTTACAAAATTGTGAATAATACATAATAAACTTGAAAGTGTGTCTAACTATTTTGGGGGGCTAGTCAGTTATCCAACATTTATCAGGAGCAGCCAAGATGGCAAAGCCAGGAAATTGCCTCAGCTCTCTCCAGTTTCCCTTGGAAATAATTTTAAATCAAGCCTCTAAATTAATTCTGGAGCCACAGAACCCACAAAAAGATGTAGTGAAACAATTTTCCCAATCAAGATAAATTAGAAGGACTTCAGAAAAAGTCTGTCTCACTTGGGGAAAAGGGGGGAAAAGCCCAGCAGAGGCGGTATTTGGGCAAGCCAGGGGGAGGCTTTTAGCCATAGAAGAAATCAGCAACTGAGGCCCTGTGGTCCTGGCTCAGCAGGCCAGTAGCATAGCAGACTAGCTGTAAGGCTTCCAGCCCCAGGCACAGCAAGCAAACTGCCAGCCCTGGAACCCCAGGCGCAATAGGCATTAGGTCAGGCCACCTTAGCACAGTGAGCAAACCACCAGCCCTGGAGGTCCCAGAGGCAGAAAGCCCTGGGCATAAAGCCAGTGACCAAGCCCCAAGCAAGAAGCTTGGGATGGTGCCCCCTGTACCACAATAGCAGAGTTCAACTTTAAAAGTCATGAAATAGGCTAGAAAATGAGCAAAAAAATTTTAAAAGCCCTGACCATAGAAAGCTACTATGGTGACAAGGAACATCAAAACACAAACTCAGAAGAGGATTACAATGTCAAAAGCCTTTACCCAGCATACCAGTAGTCCCATGACACTAACACAGTGCCAAATATACCCTGCTAAGGAGCTCAGCACATGCATAAGGAGGCATTTCACCAGGTTCAACTCTCCTCCCTCTACTTCTACCTTCAGGCCAACATGAAAATGAAGAGACATATTATTAGTGGCAGAACTCTCTCTTTTTTTTTCTTTTCTGGAAATAGAATTGTATGTAGATGGGAAAGAGTTCACATCAGGAGAGAACTAGTCCATAGACATTTTCCTATTTTTATGAAGGTAACTTTTAAGGCCTTTGGAACACCTTCTCTTTTGTATTCATGGGCTGAAATCATAGGGATAATGAACACCACGACTATCATTTTCTCTCTTTTTTTTCACAACTATCATTCTTTCAGGGCCTCTTGGTGTCCCCAGGTTCCCACAGAACTCACATTCAAGGATTTAGAATTGGAAGGAACTTCAGAAATTACTAGTTCAACCCTTTCATTTTACAAATGAGAAAACAGATGAAATGACATCCTAGATGACACTGACAGTAATCATTTAGGGAGGATCTTGAACCCAGATCCCCTGACCCCCCCCCCATTCAGTGCTCTTTTCTCCTTTCTATGCTGTCTTTCCAAGACCATAATAATGGGTAAAATGGGGGCTACTTATGTGGTGGAACTTGGGGGTGGGGTATATGGAAAAAGTAGGAAAAATCTTTCCCCCACAGACCTGTCACAATGCCTAAAATTCTCATGCTTCATTATACTTTTAAGTCAAGTATTGAAATCCACTATAAAAGTACAAGTATATTGTGAAGAGGGTTAAAACAATTAGCCAATTTCTTCTTCATCATCATCATCATAGCTAGCATTTATGTACCATGTATTATGTCAGGTGTTTTTCTAAGTGCCTTAAAAATATTATCTCATTGATCTTCACAACAACTGTTCCACTTTTCTGTCAGGTTCCATAGAATGAACCTGATAATAGTATTCTATTTATTTCACTTTTTTCCTGTAAAAGGAAACATATTCTGGATCCGTTGGTTAATCTGACACAAATCAGACTTAGCATTTCTTTTCTTTTTTTTTTTTTTAAGTGAGGCAATTGGGGTTAAGTGACTTGCCCAGGGTCACACAGCTAGTAAGTGTTAAGTGTCTGAGGCTGGATTTGAACTCAGGTACTCCTGACTCCAGGGCCAGTGCTCTATCCACTGCGCCATCTAGCTGCCCCTAGCATTTATTTTCAGAAAATGTTAGTCATATAATTACTCCAAAGTAGTGAAGAACCCTTGACACATTTATCTTTTAAGAATTTGACTTAACACATGCATGGACACATATGGAATTCCCCTGCCTGGCTTCTTATTTTTGGAAATTGTTTTTTGTTTTGAATAGGCATTCTTGACCTTTTTCCTGGGCTGTGCTGAAGATGGGCAGCTGATTCCATTCCACTGTCTCACATGGCCTTTATCATTTTACCCAGGTTTCTCAGTTGACTGTGTCATTTGGGAAACTCAATTACCTGCCCCTAAATGCTCCACTTTTTTTTTAAACCAAGCTTGAAAATAGAATAAGAACTCGCTTTAAATATTTTCCTCCTCAAACCCTGTTGAATCTTCTCCATTCATGCACCCTCATTGGATGCCACCCATTCAATTATATGGCAAAGTTATTTAGCCCATATTTCTTTCAGAAATTACAAGCTCAGGAATTGGGTTTAAATTGATCAAGTCTGGTCCAGCTGGCCCAGCTTTCTTTAACAGTGGTCTTGGAGTGTCCTTTCTATAAGGGTCCTAAACTGCATCTACAATATCGAATGAAGTCATTTCTCATTCCACTTTATCTCCTAGAGACCCCTATGGGTCTTCAACTTTATAAAACTGTTAAAGTTGGGCTAATTGACATTTCAGAAGCAAGAATATATTTTGCTTCAAGAGTCTCAACGCCCTATTGTTACACAGTAGATATTGAGATTTAGTTTAATCTCAATCTAGTTTGATGAAGAAAGATTTTCATTACCATTTACAAATGATGAAGATGTGTTTAAAAGATTAGCTCTTTGCATTGATGATCCAAAAAGATTTTGTTAGAATAGCCACAACTTATTAGGAAAAGAAGCTATTAAACAAAGACACCTACAATTACTTGGCTATGAAGTTATACAGATTCCATATCATGAATTTGAGACTCTCCAGTCAAGAAGTGAAATAGTGAAATATTTAAAGAAAAAATTATTCCCTCACAGCTATAAACTTCATTGATGACAAGATTGAAACTGACTTTGTACTTGAAGTATTAAAAAGAGTTTGCGTTCTGGTGGTGGCTGGTATGAACAACAAAAAAAGCAAAAAAAAAAAACCCAAAACAAGAACAATTTGTGAATTTTTCTGAATCAATTTATTAAAGTTCATATTTATCAACAGTTCACTTAGTTCCTAAGGATTCAGGACTTTTCTTTGTTGCCACAGTATGGTTTGATAATTTAGAATATTCTTTGCAATGTAGCATTGAGATCTTGGATGTTCATTTTTTTTATGCTATGCTGACTTGATATTTGGAATAAACTAAAGAAGCATAATGGGAAAAAAAAAAAAAGAAAAGGCATTCTCACACTGAAGTCCCATTCCTAAAGTGTCTTTGGGAAACCCAGAAAAGAATCTAAACTTTGGGATCATGGGGTCATAGTGCATTGCTTTGAAGATCTTGGGCTTCAAATGTCAAAAAATAATTAAAAAGTTCAATCCTCCAGTCCCAAGTCTCTCCTACCTCAAGATAAGTGTGGTCAGTGACTATAGAATAGGTGGGATATAATAAATATGCTAAAACACCCTAGAAGATTGTTTTATAACAGCTCTTAAGACTTTGTATGTACACATGATCACTGCTCTACACACATGTTATAGTCTATCAAGAATGCAAATACTGACTCTTATCCATAAAGTATGATGATATAGAAATAAGATTGGTTTATAAGTAAGCATACTTTTACATTCAAATAAGTGTTGCCCTTTGGAATAGATATCTTGGGTGTCTGCACCTTTACCACAATAATGGAGGCTTTACTTAAACTATTTTGGGAGTAGGAGCAGCTGGTGGTGCAGTGGATAAAGTACCAGCGCTGGATTCAGGAGGACCTGAGTTCAAATCCAGCCTCAGACACTTGACACTTACTAGCTGTGTGACCCTGGGTAAGTCACTTAACCCTCATTGCCCCACCAAAAAAAAAAAACAACAATACAAATTAAAAATATTTAGGGAGTTCCAGCTTGGGAATTGCCTCAGGACCAAGGAGACCAACCAGACAAAAATCTCATGGTTTATGCCCAAAGGGCTATAAAAATGTGCATATACTTTGATCCAGCAATACCACTGCTAGGACTGTATCCCAAAGACTTCTAAAAAAAGGAAAAGGACCTATTTGTATAAAGATATTTATAGCAGTTCTTTTCATGGTGGCTAAGAATTGGAAATAAGAGATGCCCATCAATTGGGTAATGGCTAAACAAGCTGTGGTATATGATTACAATGGAATAGTATTGTGCTATAAGAAATGATAAGCAGAATGATTTCAGAAAGTCTGGAAAAACTTACATGAACTGATGCATAGTGAAGTGAACAAAACCAGGAGAACACTGTACACAGTAACAACAATATGTTTGATGACAAACTGTGAATTACTTAGCAATTCTCAGCAATAAAATGATCCAAGATAATCCCAAAGGACTAATGATGAATCATACAATCTACCCCCAGAGAAAGAACTGATATTGAATACAGACTAAAGCATGCTATTTTTCACGCTTTCATTTTTTAAATTTGAGTGGTCTTGTACAAAATTACTAATATGGAAATATTTTGCATAATTGCATATGTATAACCTATATCTCATTGCTTGCCCTCTCAGGAAGAGAGGAGGAGGAGGAGGGAGGGATAGAATTTTTAAGTCGACATTTTAAATAAAAATGATTTTTTTTAATTTTGTTTTTGTTTTGTTGCTGGGCAATGAGGGTTAAGTGACTTGCCCAGGGTCATACAGCTAGTAAGTGTTAAGTATCTGAAGTCGGATTTGAACTCAGGTCCTCCTGAATCCAGGACCAGGACCAGTTGCTTTATCCACTGTGCCACCTAGCTGCTCCCCCCCCCTTTTAAATTTTTTTTCAGTCTCAAGGCTTTGTTTTTTTGTCTTATTTTTGATCCACAAAGATAGCATTTGGCTCCAATGACTCCATGATCACTAAACTACTCCATAAATTACTTTTGGTTAATTCCCAAACTAATCCACTCTCAAAGGAAGATTAATTACTAAAATGATTAACTAAGAAAGAAAAGAGGGACAGAGGCAGAGGCAGAGAGACAGAGACAGAGAGAATAGTCTCTGATAATTCTTGTGGATTTCCTGGTTCTTGTCTTTTATTTCACTTACAAAACTTTTCACCAGCTACCTCCCTTACTTTTTAATATTTGGTTTCTACTGATTCCATATATCTACCTGCCTGATTTCTAGCTGGTGAGAGAGCTGGCTAGAAAAGGAAATCCATGTGTCTTTTGGTCAAGACTCTTATGACAGAGAGAGCCCAGGCTGAGACAATGGACCCTGACCACACAAGCTACCCTAGGTTCAAAGTATTTCAAAGCTGAGCTGATGTGTTTATTCCTGCTGGTCACTAGTGGGGGATAAGGTGATGCCTGTATGATAAAATACAAACTCCTTAGCCTGGCATTTAATGCCCTCCTTTCCTAGCCTCATTTCATATGACTAACCTTTTACTCACTTAACATTCCCACCAACTGGACTAGTGACTGTCCTGTGATCTTATCCTGCCCTCTCCTGCTTCCATGCATTCATGCAGATCATCTCCCTTGCCTGGAATGCATTCCTTTTTCATCTCTACCTTTTACTGAAATCCTTTCCCATTTCAAGACCTAACTCAGGCACCAACTGGGCTATTAAAAGCCTCCCCTGAACTTCTTAAATGAAAGTCATCTTCTCCTCATGTTTTTTAGGAGCATATTACGTTGCTTTCTCCTCGGTCCCCATCTTATTTCACTTTGCATCCTACTTGTTTGTATAGAAAGCGTTTTGCCCCTATTAGATTGTAAACTCCTTGAGGGCAGAGGTTGTTTGTTTTTTTTTTAATATTCTTTTTGAAATTAAGAAGATGCTCCTGATTTCCCCAGTTCTTAGTTCTCTCTACCAAAATTCTTCTGAATTTACTTATGGGTATATGCCCCCCCCCATTAGAATGTAAGCTTCTTGAGGACAGAGATTATTGGCAGCTTTGTCTCTGTATTTGCTAGCACCTGACATGTGGTAGACTCTAAATAAATTGAATTTTTCTGTCTCTAGAGCCCCAAGAGCACCTTGCACATAGAAGATTATTAATGGATGTTTGTTAAATGAATGGAAATCAATATGTTTTGAAGATTTTTTTTCATCTGTCTATGAATAGTTTAAGTGAACACATTCATTCACCTCACTGTTCCTCAGAGTCTTTCTATTCTTAAATTTTTCAGGAAACAGAGCTTGATTCCAGGGACTCACTAACAATTTGGCATTTTTAGCTACATCCAGTAGCTAAATATTTTTTTTCCTCCAGGAAACTATTGTCTATTCTAAAGGAAGGGGGATAATCTCTTGGATTCTTACTCTGGAATCTGAATGGTCAATTTGGCCAAACAGAAGGGCTTGGTACAGAGTTGCAATTAAGAAGCTAACTAAAATTTCTGATGAGGTCAGAAGAATTGTTCACTTTCTCATCTCCTAAATTACCTGTCAGAGATATACGCTTACCATCCCTGTCGAGCAAATCTACCTTGCATGAATGCATTGAGATTGCTCCATGGCAGCCATGACATATGGGATAAGATGGGGAGGCAAAAGGAATAGCCTTTATTTACTTCTTGTTTTGCTCTGCCAACAACCACCTCTTCTCCCTCCCTGTTCACTGCAATCCAGGCCCTGTAGGCTCAAGGGTGCAGGGAATCTTTCCTGCAGGGCAAAGGAATTTCATGGTACAGTAAATGTATATTGCAGGTATGGTCTCATGTTTCCTGGTGAGCCTGGCTCAGATTTAATGCACCTTCCAGGTGCTTCCTGTCAGCACTGTCAAGGTCTGCCAGGTGTGGCAAGTTTGTGCACAAAAGCAGCTTGAGCCTATATCCTGGAGAGTCATGGTTGAAGTAAGAAGGGTCCAAGAAAAAGGCTTCCTACCTTTGAAGGTGGGCATGGTGTCAGTTTTGTGGTTATCTTGGCTGACAAGCTGTGCCTGTGGCTACTCTCATAACTGTTTTCTCAAAAACAAAACAAAACAAAACTCAAACGTCTCCCTATTGCCCCTAAGAACAAATAAAAATCCCTCTATTTGGCATTTCACAACATAACTCCAACCTACTTCTCCAACCGTATAAATCACTCCCTTCTTTGGTCCGGCCATACTGGAAGGATTCCTCACACACTCCCTCCTCATCTATTCCTCTTAGTGTCTCCAGTTTCCTTCAAAATTCAGCTCAAATGCTACCTATATGAGGCCTTTCCTAACTTCCCCAGCAATTAGAGTCTTCCTAAAAGAAAAGTATATATATATATGTGTGTGTGTGTGTGTGTGTGTATAGTTATATATTTGTGTTATATATAGTTATATATGTGTGTATATATGCATATATACATATGCATGTATATGTATATCTATTATATACATATATCTATGGAGAGAGTGTCTCTTCCTAAAGAATGAAAGCTGCCTGAAGGCAGGGATGGTTCCATTTTTTGGTTTTGTATCCTTAGAACCTAGAACAGTGATTAGAACATAGTAGGCATTTAATGCTTGCTTATTTTGATTTATTGCCTGGCTTTGACCTACTGCCCTACCTTGCCCCCTGATTTCTGAAAAATCTTTGGCTCCTGTTTCTTCCTTAGTTTGGATCTTTGGCTCTGTCTTGGACCATTGGTTTCTATACCCTGCCTGATTCTAGACTGTCTGTTAACCTTGAGAATGCTCTTTTTTTCAACCTATTCTATGGCTCCTTTCCTATCTTGTCCTCCATCCATATACCCTCCATTAATCACCCATTAAGGCTCAGCCCAACAGTCACTTTCTCCTTCTAGTCTTTAGGTGTCTTTCTCTATTTCCAACTCCTCCTCCTCCTCCTCCTCCTCCTTTGCCAGGCACAGCTAGTAAGTGCCAAGTGTCCGAGGCTGGATTTGAACTCAGGTCCTCTTGAATCCAGGGCCAGCGCTTTAGCCACTGCACCACCTAGCTGCCCCCCCCAAAATCATTCTTCTTAAAATTGATCTTTCTGTTTAGCTTCGTATTTAGAAGCAGCTATATATTAAACCCTCACAGAACCTCAAAGAAGCGGGATCTCTTCCACTCTGGAATTTAGGTTTTCCTCTATTCAGCTTTAGCTACAATTACAATTACAATTCTCCAACTAAAATGAAACTGCTTTCTCCAAAGTCACCCGGATGTTTTAACTGACACATCCTATGGCTTTTTCTCAATCCGTTTTCTTCTTGGCTTCTTCTAGTTTTGACAATGTGGACCTCTACTCCATGTTGTTAGGGAGCTACTTTCTCCAGGTCCAAACTGTTCAGGTCCAGGGGAAGGAGATCTCCTTTTAATTTGTGATGTATTAACTTTCTGGGCCAAGTATCATAAACTATTTGAGTACTTTAAATTTCGGTTTAGGTCTTATTAATTTTTCTGGGGGTGGGAGGTAAAAATAAGGCTATCCCATACCTTATATGCTTTTCATATATTAAGGGTCCATGTCATAATAAGCATAACAAAATGGTAATAATATTTAGCATTCATATTGCACTCCAAAGTTTGCAAAGTAAATATCTCATTTTATCCTCACAACAACCCTGGGAAGTATATGCTATTATTACCCCCATTTTACAGATTAAAAAAAAAAAACAACTGAGAGATTTAAGTGACTTTCCCAGGATTACACAGCTACTAAGTGTCACATCAGAGTTGGTTACTCTCTTATTCACATTTGGAGAAACCTAGACATAAACTGTCCCTAAACTTAATTTTGGAGACCTCACCAAGGTTGGGGAAATAAGCGAATGAATGAATGAATGAGTGTTTATTACGTACTTACTATGTGCAAGGAACTGTGCTAAGTTCTTTTTTTTTAATTGTGCTAAGTTCTAAGGATACAAAACCAAAATTAAGACAGAACCTTCCCCCAAAGACCCTACATTTCAAGGCAACAGATATAGGAGAGTGGTAGGCAGGGAGAGGTGTTTTGTCCTGAATAGTTGCAGGGATGGGGAGTGGATTTTTAGGATGCCACTGATCGACTTGTCCTTTCCTAGAATTGTATGGTTGATCTACTGATTTCCCAGAGCTAGAAATGGAAAGCTGAGTGGTTGTGAGGGTGGGCAGGAAGAACGGACGTGTGTTCTGCCTGGAGTGTATAGACTATGGCATGGGATAAAGATGGTCTAGGAGCAATATGGTGGTCTGGGTCTGTGCTAGATAGAGAGAGTTCTCACCAATCCAGAACTCAGAGCCCTACAGCAGGAACTGGAGTGCCAGATGGGACTTTTTTGGAGTCTAAACTCCTTGGGGGACTTTAGGGCAATGCCCCCGCCATTATTTATATTTGTATATATTTTATATTTATTTATCTGGGCAATTAGGTGGCACAGTGGATAAAGTGCTAGACCCTGGAATCAGGAAGGCCTGAGTTCAAATCCTGCCTTGCACATTTACAAGCTATGTGACCATGAGCAAGCCAATTAACGTCTGCCTACTACAGTTTCCTCATCTGTAAAATTATGTAAATGAATTGTTGTGAGGATAAAGTGAAATAATCCCTATAAATTATTTGCAAACTTTAAAGTACCATATATCACTTAAAATTTTGTATTTACTTTTACATTTTTCAGATAGATAGATAGATAAGCAAAATCCCTGTTACAAACATGTATGTTCGGACCCTGGGCAAGTCACTGAACCCTCATTGCCCCACAAAAAAACAACAACCAACCAACCAACCAACCAACAAAAACAAATGTATGTTCAAGTAAAACAAATTCCCACACTGGCCATACTTGGGGGGGGGGGGGAGAAATGTCATAATCTATATCCTGAGTCATAACCTCTCTTTCAGGAAGTGGATAGTATGCTTCACCATGAGTCCTCTGGAATTGTGGTTGATTCATAAGAATTCCCAGGTTTCTGTGAAACTTCCCTTTCATCATTTCTTCCTACACAACAGTAATCCATTACATCCATATACCATGATTTGTTCAGCTATTCCTTATTTGATTCCAGTTCTTTTATATATTATTTTTCCCAAGTAGAATGTAAGCTCCTTGAAAGAAGGGACTGTTTAATTTTTGTCCTTGTGTCCCTAGAGCCTAGCACATAGGCACTTAATGCTTTTCAAATGAAATCAGTCTTAAAATTGCCTTCCTTCCTTACCTAGGCTGAAATCTCCATGGATTATGACCACGGAAAGACCTGCACTGATTTCTTTCATGGTTATAGGCACTCAGTCTCCATCCTGGGTTTCTAATCTCTTTCTATGTCTTCCTTTCCTAGATAATAATGGCTTTTCTGGAAAGTTATTTCATGTAGCCTCAATCACCCCATCTGTAAAATGGAAGAGTTGGGCTTGATGGCTTCTAAGATCACTTCCAATTCTAAATCTATCATCTCATGAACTTATCTAGCTATTATCATCCAATGTTCTCCCCCACTTCAGTCTTCCCACATATTTCTTTAAAAAATACACAAAACAAAAGACAAACCCATCTTTTTCACTGTTGTTGAGTTGTATCTGACTCTTCATTATCCTATATGGGGTTTCCTTGGCAAAAATACTAGAGTGGTTTATCATTTCCTTCTCCAGCTCATATTACAGATGAGGAAACTGAGGCAAACAGGGTCAAGTGACTTGCCCAGGGTCACATAACTAGTTAGAGTCTGAAAGCCAGATTTGAACTCAGGAAGATAAATAAGTCTTCCTGACTCCGGGCCCAGCACTTCCATCTTTTCACTTCCCCATCTCCCATCATTTATCTATCTAGACTAAGTCCTTATTCTCTTCTCCATTCCTGATCCCCTTACACCCTTCACTGGGCTGTATGTTAAGAAAGGCTGAAGGGGGGAAGCTAGGTGGTGCAATGGATAGAGCACCAGCCCTGGATTCAGGAGGACCTAAGTTCAAATCCAGCCTCAGACACTTAACACTTACTAGCTGTGTGACCCTGGGCAAGTCATTTAACCCCAATTGCCTCACAGAAAGAAAGAAAGAAAGAAAGAAAGAAAGAAAGAAAGAAAGAAAGAAAGAAAGAAAGAAAGAAAGAAAGAAAGAAAGAAAGAAAGAAAGAAAGAAAGAAAGAAAGAAAAAGAAAGGCTGAAGGGAAGAAAGGGATGTAAAGGATGAAATTAACCATCCATAGATGGCACAGCCATGTGATCTTGTTCTTGCAACTGCTCTCCTTGTTACCCTTCCCATTGAGGAATATCTGAAAGAAGGGAGGCAGGCCATCACTAACTATATAGGTTTAGGTTGCCATAATCAGACCTTATAGAGACTACCTGCTTCTGACTTATATGGTATTAAACAACTGGTGTGATTGATGTTTTCATAGACTTATTGACTCAGAAGTTAAATTAAATTGACCAGTAGCCTAGGGATCATATAGAAAAGGGTTTCTCTTCCCAGAGCAGTGATTTCCTTTGCCTGGGGGAGTGAGTCAGTTCTCCCAAATATATGTTGGTATCAAACAGATACATGTCCTATATTTGTTAACCACTGGGACTTAACTCAGTAGAGTGATCACAGAAGAGCTATCTCAACAAAAAGTGAGCAGGAAGTGGCGCCAAAGTCATTATGGAGGAGATGGGAGAAGTATAAGCTTAAGAAACCTTTATAATTCTGCTGGTACCAAGCTGACATTTTTGGGGGTGGGGCAATGAGGGTTAAGTGACTTGCCCAGGGTCACACAGCTAATAAGGGTCAAGTGTCTGAGGCCGGATTTGAACTCAGGTCCTCCTGAATCCAGGGCCAGTGCTTTATACCCTGCTGTCCCCCAAGATGACATTTTTCTACTCCACACCACTTTTGTCTCATTAACAAACTAGTGACTTAGTTGCAATATACAAAGGATACTTCCATTTAGAAACAAGACTAGAAAATCACTGTTACCTAACATCAAAGAAGAGAAATGAAACATTTAGGGAGATCTGGAAAAAGAAATTGAAATTCTGTTTTCCCCTCCTGGATTCATTAAAGATCTTCATGGAGCTGAATAGCTTCAAAGCAAAAAGAAAAGAAAAAAAAAGGAAAGGAAAAAGAAAAAAAAATCTGCAGCCCCACTTTGGAAATATGAACCATTTGGTTCAGCTAATTTGGCCAAATATTTATGTTTTGGTGCATAGTTGAGCAGCTTATCAGGCTTTCAGGAATTCTTTGTTTTTCATTCTTCCACTTATATTTCCCTTCCCATCTCCTCCTCTCTGGGGTACAAACAAAACCGCAGTCTATGGCAGTGAGCCTCCAAGATGCTTCTGTGGAGAGGGGATAAGGCAGGACCAAAGGTTGCTGACCCCTTGGCTCTTGCCAACTTCCCTCACAACAGTAATTTTGTTCTTCTGGCTTTCTGGGAAAGAGTTAGGAAATGAATATGCCCCTAAAGCCTCAGAGCAACCCAACTTGAAATCTTTCTCCTGACAACAGAATTGAGCATTCTCCTTAAAAGCTGGTTAGACTAAAAACCCTGAAGGATGAAAAGGACTGGGTTTTACTGTTTCACAAACTAGGGTTCACTTAACCCAGGTGGGTTCATAGGATTATAGATCTAGCCTTAGAAAGGCCCTCAGAGACAATCCAGTCCAACTTCATTTTACAGATGAGGAAACTCAGGCAGTCAATCAACATTTACTACGTACCTACTGTGTGCTAAGTGTTGGGAATACAAAGAAAGGCAAATGGTAGTCCTTGTCCTCAGGGAGCTCCTAGACTAATGAGGAGAGCAGCTAGGTGGATAGAGCACTGGCCCTGGAATCAGGAGGACCTGAGTTTGAATCTGGCCTCAGGTACTGGACACAATCCTGGGCAAATCACTTAACCCCAATTGCCTCAAAACACTGGAAGCCATCTTCGGTCATACTGTTGTATATCTTGCCACTGAACCCAGTTGGCTCTGGAGGAGTGAGGTTGGTGACTTTGGACAGTCCTCCCTCACTTAAATCCAATTCGCTGTAAGTTATGACATCACCTTTCAGTGTATTCTTTTTATTTTTTTTTTGGTGGGGCAATGGGGGTTAAGTGACTTGCCCAGGGTTACACAGCTAGCAAGTGTCAAGTGTCTGAGGTCGGATTTGAACTCAGGTACTCCTGAATCCAGGGCTGGTGCTTTATCCACTGCGCCATCTAGCTGCCCCTCAGTGTATTCTTCAAGAACAAAGGACAAACAACAACAGTCTAATGAAGAAGACAGCATGTCCAAATAAGATACACAGACACACACACACACACACACACACACACTCATATACATATATATGTAGGATAAATTGGAGATAATCACCTGAGAGAAAGCACTAGAATTAAGGGCTTCCTATAGAAGGTGGGATTTTTGATGGGACTTGAAAGAAGCCAATGAAACCAGGAAGTAGAAATAAGGAGGAAAAGCATGCCATGCAGCCAGGAAAAATGGCCAGAGTCAGGAGATGGAATTACCCAAAAAGCAACAAGGAGGCCAGGAAAGTAAAATGACTTACCCAAGGTTACAGAGGTTACAGTAGAGGGGCAATTTGAACCTGGGTCTTCTGATTTCAGAGCTTCTACCACTATATGCCATGCTGCCTCCAAAATGGGGGCGGGGGGATAGAGGATACAAAATACCCAGTCACAAGGACTAAACTACTTCTTCCTTTCTTCCCACCCACCAACACTCAATACTGCCTTCCTCCTTCCCCACAGGCTGTACCAAATGAAGAAGTATCTCTTGGCCTTGGTTTTTATCTACTTTTCGTTACTCTTTATTCTTTCTATTCTATAAAAAGTCACACATTGTATCCCTTTCGGTCTTCTTTTTTCTCCCCCGCCCTTCCCCCACTGTGACCTCACAATCCAACTCATACCCTGACTAGAATTCTCTCTGCAGTGTCTTGGGGAGAGTTCCTGGTCGGATGCTCCTCATTTGTCCTCTGCTTCTTGTTATTATTATTATTATTTTTTTGCTTTATTGTTGGCTTTATTTCATCTGTCATTGTTTTCCTTGGATGTTTTTCCTTTGTAAATACTAATTGTTTTCATTATGGCTAGTTTCTCAATTAAATCCAGGAAATATTAATTAAACCCTTACCACACGCAAAAGACTTTTCATTATTTACAACATATCTTATTCTTCCTCTCTGATCCATCAGCACATGCAACACTCCATCTCCCGTTTCTGTGCCTTTGCTCAAGCTGTAACCCATGCCTAGAACGCACTCCCCTCCTCACTTCTGCCTCTTGGAATCTGTGGTTTTCAAGTCTCAGCTCAAATATCACCTTCTACTTGAAGCCTTTTCTGACCCTTGCAACTACTAGTATACTCTCTACCAAAATTATCTTGAATTCAGCTATGTATATGTATATGTATATGTATATCTATCTGTCTGTCTATCTGTCTATCTATCTATCTATCTATCTATCTATCTATCTATCTATCTATCTATCTATCTGAGAGAGAGATTGAGAGAGAGACTTGAGAAGAAACATAGCTCAATCCATAAAGAGATGGTCTCAGATTTAGGAAGACCTGAGTTTAAATCCCTCATCTGATACCTACTGGCTGTATGATCCTGGATTTGTCACTAAACTTCTCAGTGCCCCCACGAAAATTTAAGACTATAAATTGCAGAGGTGGTGACCCACATTGGAAGAGGGAGTTTTCTCACCCTATATGAATGCTTGTCAAGGTGTGGTTCGGGGCCCTGAACTCTCTCAAGGGGTGTGAAAGGTCAAAACTATTTTCATAATAATACTAATATGTTATAATTTCTAACGTGGTAAATATTGATAGATGTAACCTACCTAACCAAAAACTCTGGCATCAGTTTCTGATGCTTTAGTAATTTTTAAAATTTATGGGCTCCTGAGACCAACAAGTTTGAGAAGCGCTGCCTGAAGAAAACACAATTCCAACCCCTATTTTTATCCAGTTCTCGTGTGTATGCATATTGTCTCTCCATTGGAATATAAACTCCTTAAGGGAAAGTTTCGATTTTGTCTTCGTTTAGAACCTATAGTAAGGGCTTAATTCGTGTTTGCTTAATTAGTGTATTGTTTGGTCAGGAATCAGCCCTTAGGCTGTATTCAGGTGTCTAACTGGATGATTTTAGTTGTCCCCACTATTACCTATCAAGATCTCCTTTCAACTGCTTACTACACTTTCCCTTTCTTGTCCTGTGTATTCATCGTTTTGTTTTCACTTATAGAGTCTGAGCTGCCCAGACTTTAACCCAGAGTCCACAGATGAAAACAAATAAATCTGAGTCTCCCATAATTTGGACCTTTGGTAAAGGTTGTCTACAAAATACTCCCTGCTCTGTTGCTACCCCTTGCCTGATGATCCCTAGTAGGATAGAAAGAAGACAGAGGATCTGGATTTGAATCCTCATTCTTCTATTTTCTAGCTATGTGATTGTGGGAAAGTAATTCTCTGGTCCTCAGTTTCTTTATCTGTAAAATGAGAGCTTGGAGTAGATGAATGTATGAATAAAGTATTAATTATGTGCTATGTGCAAACCACTGTGCTAAACATCTGGGGATGCAAATGGAAAAGTAAGGCAAGGAACTACAGGTTAATGGGAGAGATAACATGCATAGAAGATTTCAGATCCAAGTCACTTGGAATGGTCCCATGATCCTTAGGATACAGAGGCAAAGCAGAGACTAATGCCTCTTCAAAATTATTTACACTTATAAAATCATATCAGTTTCTGATGCTGAAACATTTGACAATGCCAAAGACTTTTGCAACAAGAACATTGTTTTCTAAGTGTCCAGTGGCTGTGGCTGTAGCATCTGTAGGAGCAGTTGCCAGAATGCATCTCTTCAGGTCTTGCTTCCCAGGAGGATGGCTGTGGGCACTGCGCTGGAAACGTCACTATTTTCAAGGCTCTTGGGTTTAGAAAGTGTCCACACATGCCAGGCAAGTCAAACTACTGCCACCATCTTGAACACCATCTCCCCTCACACCTTGATGGAGATAGCCAACAAGATCTTGAATCTGAGAGCCATGGGCATGGCAGTGCCCCTGTCTCACAACCAAGAGACCTACTCCCAGCCCAAAGTCTGTCAATCAATATACATTTATTAAGCTACTACTATGTGTCAGACATGATCCTCTCTACTACCTGAGATCCTGGCACAATAACAACAATTTCTCATTAGGTGAGGTCCCCTGGCCTAGCCTCATCAGAGATCTTTGCTCTGATTTGCCATCTGTCCTTACCTAATTGGACTCTACTTCTCAATAAAGAAAAAAAAATTGTGGCTTACGTCTAATACTTTAAGGTTTGCAAAATACTTTCTTTACACGCGTTATTATTTAACCCCGTAGGTAAATACCAGAAGTATTATTGTCCCCATTTTGCAGATGAGGAAAGTGAGATTTGGAAAGGTTAAATAATTTATGTTCCCATGGCAACGAGTATTGGAGTCGGTTTGAATCAACATTTCTTCTAATTGCCAATCCAGCACTCTTTCCACTGTTCCTTGTTTCTTTTCTTTTCTTTTCTTTCTTTTTTTTTTTTTTGGTGAGGCAATTGGGGTTAAGTGACTTGCCCAGAGTCACATAGCTAGTAAGTGTCAAATGTCTGAGGCCAGATTTGAACTCAGGTCCTCCTGCATCCAAGGCCGGTGCTTTATCCACTGCGTCACCTAGCTACCCCTCCACTGTTCCTTGTTAACTGGAGAAATGTTTTCTGCTCCAGTTGCCACATACTTAAAGAAATTATTTTTTAAATGTAGGAACATATTTTTATGTCTATAAAGGCATTTGTTCAACAGCCCTCTGTATAAACATATCAAGCAAGGCTTAAAATAAGGAGGAGGGCAGCTAGGTGGCAGAGTAGAAAGAAAAACAGACCTGGAGTCAGGAAGATGAGATTTCCTGAGTTCAAATCTGGCCTGAGACATTTGCTAGCTGTGTGACCTGGGCTAGTCCCTTAACCCTGTTTGCCTCAGTTTCCTCATCTATAAAATGAGCTGGAGAAGGAAATGCAAACCACTCCAATATCTCTGCCAAGAAAACTCCAAATGGGGTCATGAAGAGTCAGCCATGACTGAAAATGACTGAACAACAATTACATAGTCACCAAAGGTGTTTGCCATTGTCATAGAGAATGTCTAAAAAATTCCAAATCAAAGAAGCATTACCTGTAGCCTAGGAACTGGTGAGGTTCTCCAGATGTTCCTATTTACAGACGCTGTTGTGCAAACTGAATCCAAAAAAAAGATTTGTTTGCTTTTTAGAATTTTGTAACTGTCAGTGATTTCCTTCCTCTAGAGAATAGAAATGATTTGATATTGCTTGCCTGAGAATCTAGCTAACTACATAAATACATATGTACATATGCCTGCATAAGCATATAGACATATTCCCTGTAAATATGACAATATTAATAATCAGGGTCTTTCTCCCCTTTTTAGGGTCTTTGTGCATGGGGAGTTCATTCTTCCCTTCTCTGTAGAATCTCAGGTAGCATTCATATTCACATGGGGGAAAGCTATAAGCCCCTCCATCAGAGAGAATTTTCATCTTCATTTGAGACAACCCAAGAAAGTCCTTCGGACATTGACCAGGTGATTTGGAGGCTGAACTCCCTTGGAAGACCCAAGCCCATCATCATTCATTGGCTGCTATTTAGCATGCCTTTGTTGTTTTAATTGCTACTCACTTCCTTTTACTTTTACCCTTTAAAAAATCATCAATATCTCTCCCTGTTTCTCCAAGTAAAACTTCATAGATAAAAGACCACCTGGGCCCCTAGATAAGAACCTTCACATCCCATGAATGTTGAGTAAGGTGGGAAATATCTCAAATCCAGATTCTTATTCTCTTCAACTAATTACTATTCTCAAAGATACCAAAACCTAGATGTAGGTAGAACTGTAAGTAATATAAAATCAGTTCCAAAATCAGAAGAGATAAGTACAATTCCCACCTCTGGCACCTACAACCTGCATGGCTTTGGGGCAAATCCCTTACATGGACTCCTTGGGCCTCAGTTTATTCATCTACAAAATGAGAGGATTGGAGTAATTGGCCTCTGAGGTCCCCTTTAGCCCCTAGAGCTATGATTCTATGGTCAAGCCCTGCAAAGCAAAGAGCATCAGGAATAGGACATTTCCTATACAAAAAGGGGAAGCTAAGGAAATTATCTCTGGAGATGTATCAATCCCAATTTGAATGAAAATTTAGAGGTTCACAATATCCCACTCCTGGCACCAGACAGCTTCCAAGTACATAATTTTTCTTCTTTTCCTTTCCCTGGTGTAGAGACTTGCTGAGTTATCACAAAAATCACTCATTTGGAGAAGCCTTTCCCACCAAATAAAGGAAGAGAGATGGGTAGGAAGCCTGATCAAGTCTCCTCATTTTAAAATTTCTCAAATTGTCAGAGTCCTCATTCTGATTGCTTCAATGATTGACTCCAATTTGGTCTCTGAACCAATCTTTCTCAACTATAAAATGGGGATAACATTTTCCCTGTCCCCCTGACTGCACTGTTGTCACATACAAATGTATACATATAACGTATGTGAGATGTTGTTTTTGTTCAGTTGTTTTCAGTTGTATCATACTCTGTCACCTTATTTGGGGTTTTCTTGGCTGAGATGCTGGAGTAGTTGACCATTTCCTTCTCCAGCTCATTTTACAAATGAGGAAACTGAGGCAAACAGGGTTAAGTGACTTGTCCAGGGTCACATAGCTAGTGTCTGGGGCCAGATCTGAACTAAGGAAGATGATTCTTCCTGACTCCAGGCCCAGTGTTCTATCCACTGCACCACCCAGCTGCCCCTTATGTGAGATGATGTAAGCCAAATTGCTTTGTAATCCACTTGGAAGCTGTTATAATAGAACTTGTGTTGTGCTCCTATATCCTCCTTGTGTTAACAGTTTCTTCCTAACAAGATGTGCCTGGATGCTCTTTGGGGACTTTTCAGGCTCATTCACTCCTGTATAGTTAATCTGGAAGCTTTAGCATCTGACACCCTTTCCCCACTCCCCTACACACCAGAGTGTAGGCACCAACTCTCCTTATAAGTATCCAAGCTTGGGAGGTTTAATAAATGAACAATTTTGTTATGTCAAGGAAAGCAAATAGCCTGGTACCAAAGCTCCAAGAAAATAACCACCATAGCCAATGAGCAATCCTCTAACTAATGGTCAGTCTTTGGAACTTATAGCCCACAATTGATAAGAATTCCTCTTCCCCCCGCCCCCCCCCACATACCTCTCCATATCAGTGCTAGTGTGGGCTCTCTTCTACTTATCAATTTCATTCCAAAACTCAGCCCGCAGTCCTCCCCAGCTCCAGGCAGTTGGCACCCGATACCCTAGCATGCTTGCTCAGCCTGGTGTCAATGCCTGCTGTCTTCTGCTTTCTGCTACAGTGTGCAGTACAGTGTATGATAACACCTAAAGGAGATGTTTCCCTCAGGGGCAGGGAGGGTAATACTACCAGAGCTCCTTTATGTGGGTGAGACAGGGATTTTCTCACCCTTATACCTCTCCTCTAATATTTGCAACCTGCTCAGCAATGGTGCCTACAAGATCGGCAATGCCATTCAAGATGACTTTGTGGAGCATATGTGCCTGGCCATCAGGAGCAGGATCCCCTGCACCCATGCCACCCTCTTAATGAATTCACTCCCTTTCGCATCCCCAAACCCCAGACCCTCTTCATCCCTAGAACTGGGTATTGGAAGGAAAAGTCAGTCTACCTTCCCAGGTACTCTCCAGCCAGAGTAGGGGAGGATGGGTAGAGAAAGCCAAGCACTCTTCTCTGCCCCCTTTCTAATTTGAGGAAACTTTGTAGTCCCTGCTGCATCAATAATGTACACAAGTATGGGCAGCTAGGTGGCACAGTGGATAGAGCACTGGCCCTAGATTCAGGAAGACCTGAGTTCAAATCCGGCCTCAGACAATTGACACTTACTAGCTCTGTGACCCTGGGCAAGTCACTTAATCCCAATTGCCTCACCAAAAAAAAAAAATTAAAAATAAAATAATGTACACAAGTATGATAAAGTCTGTTTTTAAAATTCTATTTTCTGGGGGCAGCTAGGTGGCACAGTAGATAAAAGCACCAGCCCTGGATTCAGGAGTACCTGAGCTCAAATCCGGCCTCTGACACTTGACACTTACTAGATGTGTGACCCTGGGCAAATCACTTAACCCTCAATGCCCCCCCCCAAAACACAAACACACACACACACACACACACATTCTATTTTCCCCTTTACGGTGGTTCTAAACAGCATCTCAGGAGGAACAAATGTATTCAACTTTTTCTATTTCCCTCTATCAATAATTATCAGTTTTCAATCAGTTCCCTTCTGTATGGATCCATCTGGATGGGGGTGGGGTGGGGAGGGATGGTGGTATTTTGCCCCTTTCAAGGACAAAGAAACAAAATCAGTCCTTTAGAACACTGGATGCCTTAAGGTCACAGACACACACACACATCATTTCTAGGAAAAATCGGTTTTCTTTCCTTGGCATGCTTGTACTGCTCCAAACCTTTACCATCTTCTGATGTTATCATACTCTTCAAAGGTAAATGAATAGCTCATTTATGCAAGTATCTGGATTTTCTTTTCAAAAGCTGATTCTTGAAGGATGGAAGGCTCATGGATGGACACAGTATGTGGTGTGGTGCCTCAAGGCCTATCCCATCTAATAGAAGTTACTGGAGCCAAAGTATAAAGGGGGAGATGCCCACAATATACTCAGGGAGTAGGACTGGAGTAGAGGGTTCCTACAGAGGATTAATAGGAGATTAAGTTTAGGGTTGGATTGTAGAAAGTGTTGCACGCCAGGCTAAAGAGTTATGGTTGGGGCAGCAAAGTGACAAAGTGGATAGAAACCAGCCTTGGAGTCAGGACCTGAGTTCAAAGTGGCCTCAGATGCTTACTAGTTGTGTGATCTTGGGCAAGTCACTTAACCCCAAATTGCCTCCAAAAAAGAGGAGGGGAAAGAGTAAAGGTTCTATTCTATAGAAAATGTGGAACTATAAATGGTTTTAAGCAAGGGTGATATATAAGGTGATAAAAATAGCTTATTAGAAGAATAATCTTTTAACAAAAGGCAGTATAGATTAACGTGATCAGAGGATATGCAGGGTAGTAAAATCATTTAGGAAGTTACTGCAGCATTATCGAAGTAATAAGAAAAAAGCTTAATTGAAAGCCAAAGGATATAGTTTCAAATCACTGCTCTGGTACAAGATGGGCAAGTCAACCTTTCTGGTTTTTCCTAATCTATCAAATAAGAGGGGTGGACTGGATGATTCTATGTTCCCATTCTCTTATGGTAGTTACATTAGGATTGGAAAGGAAGGGGATAGACAAGAAGTACATCAGGGAGAATTAACTGGGCATGTTGATGGTGCCTTCATGGTGACACCCCACAGACTACCAAATGAAATTCAAGCTTTTTTGTTGTTGTTTTTGTTGAGGCAATTGGGGTTAAATGGCTTTCCCAGGGTCACACAGTGTCAAGTGTCTGAGGCTGGATTTGAACTCAGGTCCTCCTCATTCCAGGGCTGATGCACTGCAACACCTTAGCTGTCCCTCTAGTATCTATCTTACACCAACCTCTCTCACCAGCCTTATCTCAAGCCTATTCCCCTTCACAAAATCTACTTCAGCCAAACTGCATTCTATCTCCCCTGTTCTAGTTCTGTTCTCAGCTGTTTCCACGCCTTTTCACACACTGTCCCACGTTTGTTTACACTGTCTCTTATGCCAGGAACAGATTCCCCCCTAACTTTCCCTCATTCCCACTTGTTGAAACCCCTCTCTTCCTTTAAGACTCAGTTTACTAGATGTCACTTGAATAACTGAATGAATGAATAATGAATAATAATAATACCTGAACGAATAAGCATTTATTAAACTATGCTGTTGTTGTTATTCAGTCATTTCAGTCATGTCTGACTCTTCATGACCCCATATGGGATTTTCTTGGCAAAGGTACTGGAGCGGTTTGTCATTTCCTTCTCCAGCTCATTTTACAAATGGGTTAAGTGACTTGGCCAGGGTCACAGAGCTAGTAAGCATCTGAGGCCAGATTTGGACTCAGGAAGAGAAGTCTTCCTGATTTCAGGTCTAGCACGCTATTCGCTGTACTACCTAGCTGCCCCATTCACTAAGTACAACGTACTATTCTAAAAATTAGAAATACAAATAGAAAAGTAAGAAAGTCTTTACTCTTAAAGAGTTTCTTTTTCTTTTCTCCCATGTCAAGTTTATTTTAGCACTTTGCCCCCCATATCTCTTTTCGTCTATCACCCTCCCCCATGTATTATAGTCAACATGCATATTACATATAGAGTATTGTTATATTATTCATAATTAATATTAATTGTATATTATATATTATATACATAGTATACATATCTCCTCTCATACCCATAGTAGCATCTATGTCATATTTATCTTTAAATCCCTGGGACCTAGTACACAGCCTGGGGAAAGGAAATGGACTTGTGATTTAATTGACACAGAGGACTGCCAGATGAGGAAACCCCATCTACTGATGTAGGTCAGCATCTTCCCTGGAGTTTGGAATGTTAGAGGGCTGTCTAGAGCAGCACTGTCAAACATGTGGCCCTTGTATGTGATCCACAACACTGCTGAGTATGACCTGGACCAGAATAAAATATATTTGCTAAATATTTAACAAACAAATAAAAATGCAATAAAATGGATATGTTGATAGTATTAATGTTAATATGATTATCTTCTAAATAATATCCTATTCTTAGTATTAATATAATTATATGCTAGATGATATTTTATTGTTAATATTCTATAACACATCATTATATTAATATAATTATATAACATCATCAACTTACTATAATTATGTAATATTAATATACAAATAGGGGCAGCTAAGTGGCAAAGTGGAAGGCCTGGAGTCAGGAAGATCCAAATTTCAACCCAGCCTCAGACACTTACTAGCTGTGTCTATGTGAACCTGGACAAGTCATTTAACCTGTTTGCCTCAGTTTCCTTAACTTTGAAATGGGGATGATAATAGCACCCATCTCCCAGCGTTGTTTGTGAGGATCAAATGAAATAATTTAAAGTGTACAGTAGATTGCCTGGAATATAGCACTATACAAATGTTAGCTGTTATCATTATGAGGTTTTATTTTTCTGTGTATGGCTCACTGACCCCCATTTCTATGAGTTTGATGGCCCTAGAGCACCGAAATGTCAAGTGACTTTTACCCAGGGTCACACAGCAGATATGTGTCAGCAGTGAGACTGGAATCAAGGTCCTCCTGGCTCCGAGGCAAGTTCTCTACTATATCATTCTACACTTCGTGGTATACGGCATGAATTTGAGTGACGTATTTTGAATTAAATTGAATAGAATGTCAAGCGCTCAATAAATAGTTGTGGAAAGAAAGAAAGAAAGAAAGAAAGAAAGAAAGAAAGAAAGAAAGAAAGAAAGAAAGAAAGAAAGAAAGAAAGAAAGAAAGAAAGAAAGAAAGAAAGAAAGAAAGAAAGACAGCTTCTTACTTGGTTTCCCTGCTCCAGTCTCTCCCCTCCCCCCCCCCCCCAATCCATCCTCCCTCGGCTCACCTACCAACCTAAAATTCCTGAAGCGTACGTAGGTCTGACCACGTCGCTCCTCAGTCCAAGGGCTTTTTAGAAGTTCCTGTTACCTCGAGGATAAACGGAAAATGGCTCTGCTTGGCATCTAAAATCGTCCCCAATCTGGCTCCAGCTTTTCTTTCTTCACTGATTTCTTCACATCACTCCCCCTCCCACGTCCTCTGTTCCCAGCCAGACCATCCTGCTTTTCGTTCCTCAGACGTGACATTCTATCTCCTGCCTCTGGCCTTTGAACAGTCTGTCCTGCTTGCCTGGAATGTTCTCTCCTTCCCTCCACCTTCTCAGAATCCCTACCTCCCTTCAAGGTACAAATAAGATGCCATTTGATATAGGAGACTTTTTCCCTGATGCTTCAAGTTGTTAGTTTGTAATTGACTTAGAAATGGAGGAAAATCGTTTCTTAAGTACTCCCTACGAGCCAGGCACTGCGCTAAGCACTGCGCATACAAGAACAAGAAGGCTGGACAGCAGCCCCTGCCCGGACAGAGCTTATATTCTAATGGGGAAAGATCTCGCATAGAGGAGAGCTAGAAAGGGAAGGAGGGACTGGTTGGAAATGGCTGGGAAATGGTTCCAAGCAACAGAAGACAAAACTCACGATCAGACTCCGTGGTGGTTCTGGGGAAAGAGTCCGAGGCTCGGCTGGAAAGAGCATAAGGAGAATAGGGGTGGTGGCAGGAGCTTAGAAATGGATCAGAAGTACTTATCTGGGTACCCGTTTCTTCCCATAGAGTGGAGGCTTCTGAAGGGCAGGGAGGGACCTTTTCGCTTTTATCTTTGTATTCACAATGCCTCACACAAAGTAGCCTCACAACATTTTAGTGGCTTGGGGACCGCTAGGTGGCGCAGTGGATAAAGCACCGGCCCTGGATTCAGGAGGGTCTGAGTTCAAATCCAGCCTCAGACACTTGACACTTAACTAGCTGTGTGACTCTGGGCAAGTCACTTAACCCTCATTATCCCGCAAGGAAAAAAAATAATTAAATTAAATTTTAAAAACAATTTAATGGCTTGAACGAAATTAAGTTGAAATCAATTGAATTAAATGGAGCCTTAACGATGACTGAGATTTCCAATTTGGGAGACAACAAAACCAGAACCAGTCTCTTGGAAGTCCTGCATAGGTATGGTTATTACAAGGCAGTCCCAAGGGATGTATTCCTGAACCCCAATCTCTATCAGTATCCTTTTATCACTTAGGATGTGAAATTTAGAAGAAGCAAGAAGTCCGGCTGGTGGAGAAAGGATGTCCTAACCCCTCTGAAGCAGGGAAATGCCACCCAAGTGCCCTGAAGCTGGATTCCAAGGAAGAAGGAGTCTATAGACCAGTGAAGATGGCAAATGACAAGCAGGGTGAGGCATTCAGTCCAGAACTGAGGCCACTGACAGCACTACAGGAGGTAGAGACAAAGGAAATTAGCACCTAGTTAGCAGCAAGAATTGAAATAGGAAGGGACCAAATGGTAGCTTTCCTCTCCGTTTCCCTCCCCCTCCCCCTCTCCTTTCGTCTCTCACTTCTTCTCCCTTTGCCCTTCCTTCTCCTCTACCTTCTCCCTCCCTTTTGTCCTCCTTTCTCAGCAAGACCTCCTCCAGGTTCCTCACTAGCCGGGCTCTTGGCCACATCTCTTCCTTGCCCCTTGATGTCAAGGCAATTGCTCTTATTGCTTACCCTGGGGCGTGTGCCCTGAATTGCACCAGAATTGCAAGTCCCAGCCCGTAAAGATGACAATTTCTTTTGGGGAGATAGGAGGAGAAAGAGAAAGAGACATCAGACAAGGACTGAATGATGCATTCTTTGTTTGAGGGCCTGAGCACTATGGGGCAGATTGTACACTTAGCCATTTCCTGGGGTCTGTCCTGGCTATGGTGCCCCTCAGTTGTCTCAGTACTGTAACTTGGTGTCTGATAACCACAGGGCAGAACGGCTAGGACATGGCTTTTGGAATCAAGAAAAAAATGTTGTCGTTCAGTCATTTTCAGTCTGTGTCCAACTCTTCATGTCTCCATTGGGGTTTTCTTGGCAAAGATACTGGAGTGGTTTGCTATTTCCTTCTCCAGCTCATTTTTACAGATGAGGAAACTGAGGCAAACAAGGTTAAGTGACTTGACCAGGCTCACACAGCTAGTAATCATCTGAAGCCAGATTTGTACTCATGAAGATGTCTTCTTGACTTTAGTTCTGGCACTCTCTCCCGGGTGCCAGCTACTGTCCTGGAGTCAAGCAAGACCTGGGTTCAAATCCTCCCTCAAACACTTACTAGCTGTGTGACTCTGGGAAAATCACCTCAGTTTCCTCATTTGTAGAATGAAGCAGTTGGACTCAATGCCCTCTTTGGTCCCTTCAGTCTCTAAATCCATGGTCCTAAGACCAACTGGTGACTTCTGAGAACTTCAACCAACATAATATTTGATGATTCAATAAGAAACCATGTCTCCACATACTTTTCCAGCAAGGAGACATAAGTTATGTGTTTGAAGCTGCAGTTGCCCAAAAGACAAAGGAGAGAAATGGTCACTGATATATTCAGTTTTGATGGGAATAACCCAGTGCTGCACATGTCTTTTAGCAAGGGACTCTGAGTATGGGGCCCAGTTGAAGGAGGCAGCGTGCAGGAATGGCTCCTGCAGATCAGGGTCCTCTTACTACCCCATTAAACTAACAATATATAAAGCATGTATTTGGATTATAATCCAAGCACTCCCAAAGAAGTATGAAGGTTCACTCTATGTATATATATGCATGTGTATATAGCTGCATTCTCACATTCACATAACACATCCACATATGTGTATATATCCATATATGCATATATGGATATGTGTGTGTGTGTGTATAAACACACACACACAGAGTGCCAGAGCTATACCCCCTTCCCTCTCTCCACTTCTCTGGTGGACAATATTTGTCTGATTTTTAGGAAGGTGCACAGCTTTCTCTGTCTACTGCCTCCATCACAAGGTGAGTCAGATAACAGTGAAGGTTAATTTGAATAATCCTACCCAGTTGTCCCATCAAAATTCATTGGAACCTGGGTATGGGGAGAATAGGGAAACTAGGATGCTTTGCCAATTTCTCAATTACTGGAAAGTGCTCACAGGCACGGGAGGCTCATCACTCTGAGGTCTGAGTATGAAATGAATTGGAAGCTTGTTGATCTCTTATCAGAACCTTGCATCAGGAATTGGAACTTTCCTGAAGATGGAGAGGGGCAATGTAGCTGATCCTTGAGCAAACCTTTATTTGACCAACTTCTCCCCCCCTTATTTGCACTTGCACTGTGGATGGAAGAAGGGAATAGGGGGGAGGAAAGAACTATGGAGACACCCAGCCAGAGAAGTCTTGCTTGGCCCAACCTTTTCTCTGGCTGCCTCATCCCACCCCCACTACTCCTGCCACTTTGGGTATTAGAAGTCAATAGTCAAAAAAAATTTTTAAATAAATTTTTAAAAAAGAAGTCAATAGTCAACAGTCAACAAGCATTTCTTAAGTGCTTACTATGTTCCACGCACCATGCTAAACTCTAGGAATATAAATACAAGCAGAAAGACAGTCTCTGTCCTCAGAAAGCTTACATTCTAATAGGGGAAAACAATACATAAATGGAAGCTGAAAAGAAGGGGGATGAAGGGCAGTAGAGAAGACCTAGAGTACAGCCAGAAGAAGAGGGGCCATCCAGTGGGAGGCCGTCAGAAGGAAAGGCCTCAGGAATGAAGGGTCTTTGCAGTGTGTGAATTCCAGAATGAAGAGCTGGTGGCATGGTAGAGGAAGTTTAGAGTACAGATTAGGTAATTTGTGTGTGTGTGTGTGTGTGTGTGTGTGTGTGTGTGTGTGAGGCAAATTGGGGTTAAGTGACTTGCCCAGGATCACACAGTGTTAAGTGTCTGAGGCCAGATTTGAACTCAGGTCCTTCTGACTCCAGGGCCAGTGCTCTATCCACTGCGCCACCTAGCTGCCCCCAGATTAGGTAAATTTGATAGCTAGATAAGTCCACAAATTACTACAGGAAATTTAGCTGCAGTTATCTGTATCTGTCTGCCGCTAATGTGATTCTCTGAGAGTTCACTCAGATTTATATCTATAATTTCCAGTGTCTTTGATCTACCAATTGCTCTTCTAGTGTGCTGGTCAACCTGCTCATTTTTCTGCTCCCTGGGATAGCATAACCAATGGCTACCAGCTTCCTATGCCACTAAAACAATGGTTCTCAAAGTATGTTCCTCAATGTCAAAACTATTTTCATAATTATACCAAGACATTTTATTTTGAGTACAATAAATATTGATAGATATAACCCATATAAATAAAAGTTATTTGGAAGGGGTTTTCAAGAATTTTTAAGCATATAAAGGGTTCCTGAACCCAAAAAGTTTGAGAACCACTGCTTTGGAGGAACCATAAATTTAACTTGAGAAACATTTATTAAGCATTTAGTAGTTCTATGCTAAGTCCTGGGAGTGATATCAAGCTCAGATAAAACATGGTCCCTGTCCTCATGAAGTTTACAATCTAGGAGAGGGATTTGGCACATGCATAAATAATTAGAGATGCAAAAGAGAGGTACCTGCTGTGTCATTTGAAATTATATGGGGGTGCTTATCTCTGTCCCAAGTTTTAGGGAACTTAGCTGGGGTTTCTAATATATTGCTACTTATAAATTAGAGGCTATAGCACCAGTTTGGGGCATTAAGCATTTATTAAAGTATATTAAATATTAGTAAGGAGAGAACATGTGGCTCCAAAAGTTCAGAAGCCCTACATATGTAGGATTGAAGAGAACCATACTATATCTTTTGGTTTTGGTGCTGTTGTTTTTCTATTTTGAGGTTTTTCCTCATTGATCTGATTCTTCTCCTATAACATGACTAATGCAGAAATATGTTTAATGTTATTATATATATATATATATATATATAACCTATTTCAGATTACCTGGTGTCTAGGGGACGGGGGAGGGAGGGGAGGGAGGGAGGGAGAAAAATCTGAAATTGGAAAGCTTGTATAAACAAATGCTGAGAACTATCTTTACACGTAACTGGAAAAAACAATAAAATACTTTTTATCAGAAAAAAAAAAGAAATATGGATCTTACAGTTAGTAAGTACCTGTGTAATAATTAGTTTAACAGCTCTTTAACCTCTCTGAGCCTCAGTTCATTTGTCCATAAAATGGATTCACTACCTTTTTTTTTTTTTTAGTGAGGCAAATGGGGTTAAGTGACTTGCCCAGGGTCACACAGCTAGTAAGTGTTAAGTGTCTGAGGCTGGATTTGAACTCAGGTACTCCTGACTCCAGGGCCGGTGCTCTATCCACTGTGCCACCTAGCTGTCCCCACTACCTTTTTATTAGGGTCATTGTGAAGAAACTACCTGGGAAATCTTAAAGGGACAGGAAACAGGGTTGAATCTGTTTTCAGTGATATAGAGAATTTCCATATGATCCAAGTTCCTCTACCAATGCTGGTCAGCACCTTCTTTGAAACATAGCTTTTTAGGGAAATTGTTCAAAGGCTTTTAGGTTTGCCTAGAGAAGTAAGTCTACATAATATCAAATTATCATAATATCATGATATCAAATGGCAAATTCCTGGCTCTCCTTGGACCTCTTTCTGTAGAGCAGAAGAAACCAGAGGCAAGTCCACTCAGATTCCCTTATCTCAAGGTAAGTTCTTTAACTAGCCAGACTTTTCTAAAGAAGGTAAACTCTTGCCAGAGAGGGCTATTTCCAGATGTTCTAGTGCGGAACACTGCCTTTTGGTAGTGTCTCAATTCAGCAGTTACTTTGGCAGTAACTCCAGATTTTTGTCACTTGGTCTCCAGTAATCCTAGCAACTCTAAGTCTATGACTTTCTGGTGAGTTGCTCATCTGCATGGCTAGAGGTAGTTTATATACTGGGAATTCTCGACACCAACTGAATCACAGGTCCAACCTCCCCCTCCTACCCCCCTACCTCTCATTCCCCACAAAAGTTGGGGGTATAGGAAAAGGCACATATGTACACTGAATTTCAAGAACAATTTGTCTTATAGTTTCCAAAGGTTAATCTGCAAACTATACTTGAATAGCAGCCCCAGGTTACACACACATATAAAGAAACACATATGTGCTTCTTTATATGTGCTTCTAACCTGGGGCTGTTATTTGAATTCGTACACACACACACACACACACACACACACACACACACAAACATTTGACAGTCATCCAAATCTGTATTCTGTAAACATGTTTGCGTTCGTACCCAAAGCAGAGAGCTCGTACAAAGCAATCAACAGAGAAGGGAGTGCCAGACTACTATAGGCATATAAAGGAATTCCCCTGAACCCATATTTTTGGAGCAAATTATATGCCTATCCAAATTACAATGCCCAGCAATCATCTGGAGGATAGAATGCCAAGGCAGACGGTAAGGCCTGGTGATGCTTCATCTTCCTGGAAAGATTATAGTTGGTGACTCCGTGCTTACCCAAGCTGTATGACCAAAGTGGGTGTGGGGATAGGGGAGAAGGGGAGTATGGAGGAGTCTGGTTCTTGACTTATCCCTATTAGAAAGGGGAGAGAGGACCTAAGGATTGGAGTCTAGTGGGGACTCTAGGTTTCCTCCTGTTGGGGAGGGTGTCAGGGTCTGCCCCAAAGGGGGAAAGGTTCAATGGGGAAGAGCTTCCTGAGGTGCTGCCTCCTATAGGGCCTGCTAGAAGCCATCTCAGCAAGGCTGGGTGAGGGCTAGGGTGGCAGAGGGACACAGTCACTATGACACTCCCTCCTGCATGACCTCTCTCAGCTTTAATACCTTTAAATACCTTTCTCCCCATGTATATTGAACATGAGACACCTCATCATATAGTGGAAAGAGGCCTTGGGGCTCTAATCAGGAATCAGGTGATCTCTCCGATCCCTTTCACATCAATGTATATTATGAACTATGAGTTAGTGTGGGATTGGTCACTTAGACTCGTGAGTGCAATGCAAAGAGGAGAGGGGCCTTCACACTCCTCCCTCCCCTCCCCTCCCTAGAAGCCTACCTTGTGAGGTCTGGGACTATAGGAGCCATGCTTTGGTACAGAATCCAGAGATCTCAGGTATTAGTACTGGCTCAGCAGATAATTTTATCTCTCTGGGCCTCAGTTTCATTCATCTGAAAAAGGGAAGAAAGGTCTGGATTAGGTGAACTCTAAGTTCCATTTCGGATTTAAGATGTTACAGCAATTACCGCCCCCACCACCCCACCCCCACCACCAAAAAAATTTTTTTTTAAATCACATTTAAAAAAGAAGTGATTCTGAGACAAACCAAGGCAGTATGTTGAAGGAAGGGCAATTGCTAAGGACCATTTTTTACAGGCTGCCTTATTAGGGCAGGAGGCCTGTTCCTTCACAGCAGCTTCTTTACTCTCACCTCCCTGAAGGGTTGTAAACATTATGCCTGAGACAAAGTGGTGAAACTTCAGAATTGGCCTTAGTCTTCCTTCCACAGTGCTATCCAACGGATTAGCTCACAAGGGAAATCCTTGGAGGGAATCCCTCTGGACAAGCAGGGACATCCCTTTTATGGATGTGTTCGACTGCTGCTGCATAGCAGCGTTTTTTTTTTTCCCTTTGGCACACACACAACCATAGATCTTTGCTGCCCAAAAGGCAAACTCCAGCCTCACTGACTTCTCAATAGAGGGATTAATCTCAAAAGCTGTGCAAATGCTATTAACATTGCTTCTCCAAGCAGTTTTTTTTTCTCATAGGATCACATATCTATCTAAAGCCAGAAGGGACCTGGGGGGCGGTGTCAAAAGTCCAACCCCCCTATTTTATAGACAAAGAAGTTGAGGCTAAAGAAGGCTAACGATTTGACCAAGATCACACAGGGAGTAGACTTCAGAGACAGAGTTTGAACCCCACGGCCTCTTTCTGCTATAGGAGGATAACATTTTAGGTTCAATATACAGCAGGGGGAAAAGGTAGTACGGTGCTTAGAGAACTGAACTCGGGGTCAGAAAGACCCGAACTCACATCCTGCCTCTAACACTTACTACCTGTGTGATCTTGGGGAAAGTCTCAGTTTCTTCATCTGTAAAATGAGGATAATAATAACCTCATAGGGTTGTTGTACAGACCAAATGAGATAACACATCTTAAGTCCTTTGCAAACCTGAGATATTATTATCATTATTATGGGGCAGAGATGTGAGTGTGGTATGAAGTGTGAGCCAGAGATTGTTTGGGGAGGCAGCTAGGTCTCTCTTCCATGTTACTGGCAGAGAGGTCCAAAACCTTCACATAGTTGGTGCTGGGTCAGGAGTTGGATAGTATAACGATTCGAATGACGCCACCTGCTGGAGAGCTGCTGTAGGAAAGCTCTACCATGAGGAGAAGGCGTCTAAGGGCAAGCCATGTGGTTTTCCTTTTTTTTGACATTTGCTGGTGGGTACTGTCTATAAAAGAGGTGAGGCTTGCTCTTTTGCTCTCTTTTCTGGAGGACCTCGGGGAGGAGAGGAGCTGGAGACATTGGCTCCCTGAGATAGACAGCTGAATCTAGGCCTTTCTCTCTTCACCAAATTCTTATTCTCCTTAATAAATGCTTAAAAGTCTAAACTATTTCTAAAGCTTATAATTTATTGGTGACCACTCGTTAGATATTTTAGACAGACTAGCTAGAATTTTAGCCCGTTACACTAGGGGGTACCATTGGTGTTGCCATTTTTGGAGATGGATTACTTTGGATAACTGGATCCATTCCCTTTGCGGCTCCCACTGCCACATCTCACATCAGGTGGACAAATTTCACGTAACATAACTGTATTGGCCAGTGTTGAACAAAGTGCAACTACTTTTCATTTTAAAGGTTTTTTTAAAAAAAAATCATTCACTTTATATGTCTTTTCATTTAGCCCTGACCTAGCTTCTTTCAAGATATAGAACTGAAGGCTCCTGTTAAGATACATGGCGCTCCAAATCATCCAATTGGGGAAGTGTGGTCTATTCTCTTCTAAAATATCACAAGGGCAAGATATTCCATGACCTTTCAGAGTCACCTGTTTCAATGTTTAACAGCTCTGAACCTCAGAAATTGCTAACTGATGAATAATCCAAATCTCTCTTGCTGGCATCCAAACCCATTTTTTCCCTTCTGTCAACATACTATCAAGCCAGGAAGAAAAAAGAACTCTAAACAATATCCTAGCAATGGTCTCAAGGGGGGAGAAAGGGTATACCAGGGCTTTGGAATATTATCAGGAATTTTGAAATTTTGGATTTTGTGATCACTAGGGCCAGTTGGGTGGAATTATGAAGAGTAGTTAAGCACTTAAGTCTATGAAAGATCACTCTCTGAAGGATGTTTAACATCTTGTCTCTATATCCACTGAGTATAGAGCAAGAAGAACTGGAAGAACAGTTCTCAAGTAAAAGACATTATCCCAACGAAACCATCTGCCAGAATAAAGCTGCTTTGAAAACTAAGGTGGAGACCCAGTAACTGTTCAGAATCACAGAGTATATAAGCTTTCCTGGATGGGAAACAAGTCAAAGGCAAGAGGAGGAGACAAGACACATGATGGAGCAAGTATAAGATGAACTTTTTGGGGTAACAAAGAACTGAGAGCAAAGTAGATGCCTATAGACCGGAGAAGAGCCAAACAAACTGTGATCCATGAATGTAATGAAATAGCACTGCATTAAAACAACAAAAACAAAAAAACAAAACCCAGAAAATATGATGAATATAGGGAAGCATGGGAAATCTTACATGAACTAGTGCAAAGTGAAGTAGGCAGAGCCAAGAAAACAATATATACAAGGGCCACAGAAAATATAAATGGGAAGAACAACCACAAAACAATTTTAAAAAATCAATATTGTTAAATCTCTTAAAAAGCTTAGCTCCAAAAAAGAAATAGAAGATATCACCCTTACTACTTACAGAGAGGGGAGGGGTGATCCAGGAGTGTGGCACATTACTTATATTGTCAGATTTTTTTTTTAATGTATTGATCTATGTTGCTGATTTTTTCCCCCTCTTGTTCCTCTTTTTCTTTATTTAAAAAAGTTATTTGTTAATTGGATGGTTCCCCAGAAGTAGGAAGAGGCAGGGGAAATTTAGGCCATGTGAAAAGATATAAATAAAATTAATTTGTTTGAAAAAAGAAAGCACAAGCTAAAGCTCAGGCCATGGTACAGTGTGTAGCTAAGTCGTGGAATTCTTCCTCCAATCTTCACATTCCTTTGCTTTACCTTAGGGGTTTTGGTTAATAGTTTGCCAAAGGAAGCCTGCTGCTTCCCCAAGCCACTATTGGGATGTTCTATCAAAAATATAAAGAGAACTTGTTTTGTAGAAGAGATTTCAGTTGAGGTATGATTTGGCCTAGATAATCTTTGTGGTCTCTTCCAACCCTGACATGCTGTGAATCTTTGATTCACTGGAACTTAAGCCTGTCACCTAAGATTAGGGTTAGATTTTTAATTACTGTTAGTGTGAGCATTAAGGAGGAGACGATTAGGTTAGCATTAAAAAGAGCTATCATTAAAGCTAAGTTTAAAGTTATTGATAAAGTTAATGATTGTTAAGAGTTGGAGGTAAACTGACAGTTACAGTTGTCTTTCTTGGATCAAGCAACCAACCAACAAGCAATATGCATTTACTAAGGAAGTACCATGTTCAAATGACCTCTAGGTGGTGCAGTGGATAGAATGCTGGGTCTGGAGTCAGGAAGACATGAGTTCAAATCCAGCATCAGACATTTACTAGCTGTCTGACCCTGGGCAAGTCAGTTTCCTCATCTGTAAGATGAGCTAGAGAAAGAAATGGCCAACCACTTCAGTATCTTTGTCAAGAAAATTCCAAACAGGGTCGCAAAGAGTTGGACATGACTAAAGCAAGTGAGTAATAACCATGTGTCAAGCACTATGTTAGATGCAGTGTTGTGCTAGGGGCAGCTCTAACCTGCTTAGGAGACTTATTGTTAAATTTTCAGTGTTAGCATTTATACCTCAAGCTATAAATAAAAGCTTGATTTATTGTTTTGTTCATTGTCTAGACTTGAGTGATAAAGAAAATTGTTAATACAAATGAATATAATAATAATACATATCAAACTTAAAAGCTCATCCAGTGTTTTTTTTGTTTTGTTTTGTTTTTTTTTAGAAAACCAATTGTAAAACATTCACCAGAACACCCCTATGCACTACTATCCACCTATAAAGAATAAGGAAGGGGGCAGCCAGGTGGCACAGTGGATAGAGTACCAGTCCTGGATTCAGGAGGACCTGAGTTCAAATCTGGCCTCAGACACTTAACACTTACTAGCTGTGTGACCCTGGGTAAGTCACTTAACCCCAGTTGCCTCACACCAAAAAAATAAAATAAAATAAGGAAGGATGTATAAGGAGAGATCAAAATAAAAAGAATTAAAGGATGCAAGCAAAATAAGGAATAACAAGGGAAGAAGCTGAATACTTTAAAATACATTATAATGGATAAGTAAGCAGAAAAGGTAATGATCAGAAGAGAAGGGAGAAAAAAGAAAACAAACAAACACGGCTATGTGGCATGGAGACAGGAAGATGCTTGCATCAGGTAGGAAGCTGATCTGGATTCTCTCCAAGGCCCCATCCAACATTGAAATTTCATGACTTTCTGACAGGAGAGAGAAAGGAAAAAAGAAATAGAGGAAGGAGAAAGAAGTGTATACTGGGCCTCCTGTGAATCCACACTGCTGGCCTAACCCCTCATATTTTTTTTTTGTGATCACCATTCTGACTATGTAGACAATGCTGTAAGATGCTACAAAACCCCTATCTGAAAACTGTACATTCTGTCCATATCTCTCCTTATTTGGAATACTGGGTCCTTTTGTAGTTTGTAATAGTTTGTGATACTGCCTAACTACCCTTGATTTTGCTTCTTTACTTTATGCTGTGAAGAATAGATGGAATTGCTTGTAATCTGAGCTCTTTGGCCGGCAGGAGGAACCTCTGTCAGACATTGGCTCTCCCTCTGATTGCTTATAATAACAAGAAAAGTGTCTCTGACAGGCTTTAAACATAAAGCAGAGGGAAGCTTACTTCTTCACAAAGGCTGATCATGAGAGAAAACAAGCTGATATCAGTAATTGACAGCATTACCATAACAAAGTCCATCGAATCGGATGAGGGGAGAAGACTGGATTGCATTTGGAAAAAATATGCCATACATTGAATGATCTTGAGGTTCTCTCTCAAACAAAGGCTCATCTTTTTAATGCCAATGTTCTGCCAGTGATGCTATATTGCAATGAGGCAAGCTATGTTATCTTCTCTGAAGAATTAAAGGTGATGGAAATGTCTCACCCCATGGCAGGAGTGTGTAGGCTATAGCATATTACCAACAAAAAATGGGCAGAAGAAGTCATATGAAATATATTCCCAAGGAGATGTATAACTGGAAAAGGAAGTCAACCAGTCATAAGGTGATATGAGGATGAACAAATCATATGCTCTATTGGTATCAATGTGATATCACCTTAAATTTAAGAGGAAGTCCCCCAGAATTCTCCATGGAGGATTCCCAGGAGGCTATTGACAAGAATTGGAGTCTGGACCACTAGATGAAGCACCCCCTCTTTTATGAGACCGCAGATCCATCAAATCTACAGATTCTGTGATAGGTCTTCAGTTTCATTGCAAATCCTAAAAGAATGTAAGGTCTTCAAGGGAAGGTACTTTTTCTTTTAATCTTATATCAAAGCCCAGTGCTTTGAACATAGTAAATATTTAACAAATGTTTGTTGAATTGAATTCAACTTCTGCAAACACACCTATAGCATTATATACAGACATGTCCATAAAAATGTATCTAATTTCTATAAACCATACATCAAAATTAAAATAAAATTCTACAAAAATGTAGAAGTGGATGAAAATATTTTAGGAAAATTCACAACAAGAGTTGAAAGAAAAGTAGTTTTAATTTTTATCCTTTAGTTAACCAGAAAATTCAGTGAATGAGAATGTGATATTCTTAGGCATCATTGATTGAAATTTTGCCATAGTTGGGTACACCTTTTCTCTGGGTTAGAAACATAGGGAAAAGAGGAAGACAAGAAGAAAACTAGGAGAAAAAAGAAGATGAGAGATATAAATATGATTTTTCCAACACCAGTAGAAGCTGCAGCAATCAATGGACCATAGATTTAGAAATGTTGCCGGGGTGGGAGTGGGGGGTGGATGGGGGCAGCTAGGTGGTGCAGTGGAAAAAGCACCAGCCCCGGATTCAGGAGGACCTGAGTTCAAATCTGGCTTCAGACACTTGACACTAGCTATGTGACCCTGAGCAAGTCACTTAACCCTCATTGCCCCACAAAAAAAAAAAAGAAAAGGAAAAAAGAAAAAAGAAAGAAATGTTCGGGACCTTATAGGTCATCTAGTCCAACTCATTTTACAGTTGAGAAAATTGAGGAACAAAGATGTTAAGTGACTTGCCGAGGGTCACAGAGGCAGGAATTGACAGAGCCAGGATAGAAATTTAGAACCTCTTCAAATCTAGCTTACTTTCTATTGTGAGACAGCTTGGGAGGACCTGAGTTCAAATCTCACCTCAAATACTCACTAGCTGTGTGCCCCTGGGCAAGTCACTTAATCTTCATCTGTCTCAGTTTCCTCATTTATAAAATGAGGCTAATAATAACACCTACCTCCCAGGATTGTTATGAGGATAAAATGATTTAATATCTCTAAGGCACTTTGCAAACCTTAAAACACTACTTAAAATGTTTTACATAATTGTACATGTATAACCTATATCTGATTGCTTGCCACTTCAGGGAGGGGGGGAAGGAGGAATAAAAATGGGAACCAGGAACTATAAATAAAAATGTTTATTACTTTAAAAAAAATAAAATTTAAAACACTACATAAAAGCTAGTTAATATTACTATTGATGTTATTACTTAGGTTGCCTCTAAGGACTGGGAAATGAACACTGTATGATAATATGAAAGGGTATTGGTCTAGGAGTAACAAGACCTGTAACATAGTCTCAGCTCTGTTACTTACTACCTATGGGATCTTGGACAAATCATATCTCCTCTGAGGATCTCAGTTATCTATAAAATGAAGGGGTTCGACTGGATACTAGTTGACGTCTCCTTCTGTTTAGTCTGTGGTCCTATGAGTAAATACATTGAGAAGCAGGTCCCAAGATCCCAGGCCTCCTTGGGGAGTTTAGGACTGAGTGCTCCCTTCTGATGTAACATTCCTCAGAATCTGATGAAGCCCAAACCAAACCTGCAGACCCTTGCTCTTGACTTGGCTCTCTTGCAGTTTCTTTTAATACAGTGTCACTTAAGAAGCTCATAATTCAAAACACATTTGTATCAAATGTCAGATCTGCACTCTACCAGACCAGGCAATGGTTCCTTCAGGACTGAAGTTGAAAACAGATGACACAGTCCAAAGATTCAGTCTTGATTTTGCTCCTTCATCTTTCCTCTTTGCCAGTTTGCTACTGTTTTCCTCTTCATTGACCATTCAGTTTTCCATTGGTTCCATCACTGGAAAAAGAGTCCAAGTCATGGACTTATTTCCTTTTGGGACAGACAGTCCCTGCTGTGCCTTTCCTGATTTTAGACTTAAAAAAAAGTTATTTACTCTATGTTGCCATAGAGATGGGGATCACAGATGGTAAGAGTTAGAATCCAATGCCACAGGAGACATTTATCATTGTACTTTGTATAATGTGGGCTCTTGTTCTCAGGATTTCTGCAGGACCCAGTGTTTATTTTATGAAGAAGTTACTAATGAGGGCTCATGCCTAATAAATAATATGAACCTCTCTTTCACCTCCACAACAAGTGATCTTATTAACTGAGGAAGTCAGTGATGGTAAAAACCAAAATGATTAGCAGCTGTCACTTCCCTCATGGGAAATGGGACGTGGTCTGGATGCCTCAGTGAAAGGGACCCATTCATCATTCTTTCTCAGCCTCCCTCTCAGCGAGATTCTTCCCCAGATGATCTCAGGATCATGGTGTGAAAAATAATAAGAAAGATTGGTAGCTAGCGGGGGGAGATGTCAGCATCAATGAATCACCATAGACTAGTGAAAAGAGTTCTGGGCAGAAAGGGAGAAAAATGTATGTTCTGCTCCCAGTTCTGCCACTAATTAATTGGACGACTGCCCTTGGACAAATAATTTCACCCATTGGACCTCTGTTTCTTGATTAGTAAAATGAAATGATAGGGACCAGACCTGTGTAGTTTCACTGTAGGGTTAGGAAATTCTTGCTACTGATTCAAGTTGGCACCCTTTATTCCACTCAGCCTTAAAGTTGCTTAGAACACTTAGAGGCAAAAGGACTTGCCTAGGGTTGAACAGCCAGTATGTGTGAAGTACGGGACATGAGTTCAGGTTTTCCAGGCTCTACTACTATCCTAGATCCATCCACTCCTCCATTTTGACCCTATAAAATAAAAGGCTTAGATGAGATCACCCCTAAGGGTCCTTCCAGCTCTAACTGATTCTGTAAATATTTGGAGCACTGACAAGATGCGAGGTTTTTACAACACAATAGAAAATATAGTTGGTTCTGTTTAGAGAGAGGGGCCCACAGGCTTTTAAAAACAGGCAGTTGAACTGAATTTAACTAGTTATGTGATCTCCAAGTATCTAGCCCTGAACTCCCTCTTGAATTCCAGCCTAACATTCCCAGCTGTCTGCTGGACATCTCCACCTGGATGTCCTGTATGCAGATCAAATTCCAGATAGCCAAAACAAAACCCATTGTATTTCCAAACTTTTGTATTTCAACCATCCTTTGTGCCTTTGCTCAAGTGGTTCTGGAATGTCTAGAATGAACAAACAAGTTTTAAAAAGCCCTTATTAGTTACTTGCTATGTGCTAAGCACTGTGCCTTGGTAAATCGTATAACCTGGATTTACAAACACAAAGGCAAAAATAATCCCTGCCCTCAAGGCACTTCCATTCCAATGGGAAAAACAACACAGAAAAAGGAGTGGAGGTCAGGGAGAGGCATTTTGGTCCAGAAATTTAGAGGGACAGTTCATGGGGTCACAGGTATAGATTGACACACCATATCCCAGAGTATTGATAGAGCTGATTTGATCATAGTTCATAATGGTTTCAGAATTAGGGGAAGTAGGAGGGGCAGAGGAAAGGGCACTATCAGCAGGGCAAGGTGGTTACAAGGAGCTGGCTTGAAATTGAAGTGAAACATGGCTAGGATATTCCTAAAAGCGGTCCGGGAGAGGCAGACTCCAGTAAGTAATGGACCTCCTAGAAGTGTTAACTTCCTTTACAATACACTTTAGGTGCCACCATCTACATGATCCTTTCCAGGTTCCCCTAATTTATGAGGCTCCCTCGTTCTTCAAATCTTTATTCCTTTGTATAAACTTTGTATTTGCTGGTATATACATCTTATATCTCCCAGTAGAATGTACGCTTCTTGAATACAGGGACTATTTCATTTCCATCTTCTTATTCTTAGCTCTGAACAGAGTATCTTCCACATGGAGTGCCATCTCTGGGCCACTTACCCAACTGGCATTATACTAGTAGGTTAGGTTTCTCAGAGAGCAATAACTCTCGCTTTCTTCAGGGCTTTAGGGATAATCTTGAGGGTCAGGGGATTCTATTACTGTCACACATGACTCTACTATATTCTGTGCTCTGTGCTCTCTCTTTCCTCTACTTGGACCCACCAGTGGGCCAGTGGGGGGATAAAAGTAGGTATTGCCATTCATCTCAACCTATGTCTTGCCATTTGACTCCCATGACTCTGGAGGAAAAAGTGAGGCAGGTGACTTTGCACAGCTCTGCTTCACTTAAATCTAATTCACTTGCAAGTTAGGACATCACCCTCCTGATGTCACTGGTCCTCTTTGAGAAGGAAGGACAAACAACACCTACCAGTGCCACCTATGGTCACTCAATACAGGATTTGAACCTGTATCCATTGATTCCAAAATCAATACTTTTTTTTTTTTTTTTTGCAGAGCAATGGGGGTTAAGTGACTTGCCCAGGGTCACACAGCTAGTAAGTGTCAAGTGTCTGAGGCTGGATTTGAACTCAGGTACTCCTGAATCCAGGACCGGTGCTCTCTTCACTGCACCACCTAGCTGCCCCCCCAAATCAATACCTTTTTTCCCTACACCACTTGAGACCAGCTTAGCCCTGATGGTGGTTTACAAAGATGAGGCAGTTCCTGAAACTTGCTTGGTTTGGCTCTTCATATTTCAATACTTTGCTCCAGGAACTAGATTCCAAAGGCAAAGTTCAGCCTACTGCTGACAAGTGCTCCGCATCTCAGTGCTTCCAACCCATCACAGGATATGTGGTGAATATTGGCCAGCTTATTCTCCCTACCTGCTTTGTAAGTGCTCTTAAAAAAAAAAAGAACAAGAATTTTTCCATCTGTTGTAAATAGAATCTGAGCTTTAATTCCTCAGGGGGTATTAAGACTTGGCTACAAAGTAAAAGTGTTTTCTTGAGCCCACCCAGGACTCAGCCACCACCCCACAAATATCTCTGGTACTTGGTGTCCTCACCATTCTTAAACATTCTTTCTTTCCTGCTGGTTGCCCTTTCTCCTCCTCTGTCCCCATAAATATAATTCACTGTGTACTAGACCTACCCCGGAGCTGGGGGTATTTCAAAGCAAATTCAATCCAGCAACTAAAGTCTAGAATAAATACATAATTTTAATACCATCAATCAGTCCTAGGAGCAGGCTCCTTCCCTATCCTGCTCCCCTTCTTCATGCTCACCCTAAACCTTGGGGTAACACGAGCCAACTCTTGCTTGGATAAGTACAAAGAAAGTGGAAACCCCACCTTTTAAATGCTGAAAGCACATGGAGAGAGAGAGAGAGAGAGAGAGAGAGAGAGAGAGAGAGAGAGAGAGAGAGAGAGAGAGAGAGAGAGCAATGCCATATTGGCTGAAACAAGACCCAGCTTTTCTTTCAAATGTAGTTTGTACAAAACCCGAGTGGGGCCCATAACCAAATTCTCTGTACCCTTAGGTAGAGAAGTTGTGGTTTAAGCTAAGATCTCAGGAACCATGATAAAGCTTAGCATTCTTTGTTTTTGTAGAGGGATTACCACCCTTTCTTGACAAGTGGTGCTGGGTTTCCTGATGAATTATTTATTGTGAACTCTATCCAGAGGCTGTTCATATTTTTTAGATTGCTTTTAAAAAAAAAAAGCAACAATGAAGATTGAAAGCTGGATTAAGAAAACGGTTCTGAAGTGAATTTTAAAATAGAAATTGGGAAGAAATGTGATGTAGTGGGAAGAATACTAGAGTTAGAGAAAGAGGACATTATTCAGATCTCTCCTCTGTTATTATTTGTGTAATCTTGGACAAGCCACTTAGAATTCTAGGGTCATAGATATAGAGGGGAGTGTTAAAGTTAGGAGGGTGGACTATATCAGCAATTCATCAGAATAATAAAACACTTGAATTTCTAAATGGTAATTATCAATAAATATAGTGGGGCAGCAAGGTGGTGAAGCGGATGGAGTGTTGGGTCTAAAGTCAGAAAGACTCATCTTACTGAGTTCAAATCTGTCCTCAAACACTTACTGGTTGTGTATCACTGAGCAAGTCACTTAACCCTGTTTGCTTTAGTTTCCTCATCTGTAAAATGAGCTGGAGAAGGAGATGGCAAATCACTCTAGTATCTCTGCCAAGAAAACCCCAAATGGGGTCACAGAGAGTAGGACATGACTGAAAAAAATGACTAAACAACAACAAACAAATAAATATAGCCCACGTAAACAAAAGCTCTTTGGGGGAAGGAGTCCTCAATAATTTTTTTTTTTTGCAGGACAATTGGGGTTAAGTGACTTGCCCAGGGTCACACACTTAGTAAGTGTTAAGTGTCTGAGGGCAGATTTGAACTCAGGTCCTCCTGAATCCAGGGCCAGTGCTCTATCCACTGCGCCACCTAGCTGCCCCAGTCCGCAATAATTTTTAAGAGTGTAAATTAATCCTGAGACCAAAAAGTTAGAGAACTGGTGATCTCTAAAATCCCTTCCACATCTAAATTAAATTCAACAAGCCTTTATGAAGCATCTACTATGTACCAGGAGACACAAAGACAAAAACAAGACAGCCCCTACTCTCAAGGATCTTACATTCTAATGAGAAAATAATATGTATGCATTTTCCAGAGTAGTGGAAGATCATCTTAGTGAAAAGACATAAAGCCTACCCCTTCATAACTTGGTTGTGAGCCTGTTGGTAACATCAATCCTAGATTCCAGTTCCCACAAGCCCCCTTGTCCACAACCCTTAACCCTGCTTTTCTCCCTTCTCTCCTAATCTCCTCACTGTGGTGAGAGCACAATGTTTTGAGAAATCCAAATCTTGTCTTCTTGTCTTCAAGCACAATTTGTGGACCTGGTATTCCAGAAGAAATGCCATTTCTGATGAGGAGAGCATGGGTTTGTTGCACAATGTACTAGGAAATAAAGACACCCTCCCCTTTACCTGAACCCTGTCACTCAAAAAAAAGGAAGTATCATTTTTCATTGATGTGGATACTGTTTGTAAATACACAGATCTCAATAATCCCTAGTCCAAACCAGATTAAAAGTATATGGGAGGGGCAGCTAGGTGGTGCAGTTGATAGAGCACCAACACTGGAGTCAGGAGGACCTGAGTTAAAATCCAGCCTCAGACACTTAATACTTACTAGCTGTGTGACCCTGGGCAAGTCACTTAACCCCAATTGAGTCACTAAAAAAAAAAAAGTATGTGGGAAAGGGGCAGCTAGGTGGCACAGTGGATAAAGCACCAGCCCTGGATTCAGAAGTTCCTGAGTTCAAATCCGGCCTCAGACACTTGACACTTACTAGCTGTGTGACCCTGGGCAAGTCACTTAACCCCAATTGCCTCACTAAAAAAAAAAAGGTATATGAGTAGCATCTGAAACTCAGGAAGATGGTGAAATCACTGCGCTATCTTGTTTTGAACTCATATATTAGATGACATAATATATAATGTTCACCTATATTTATGATATACATCATAGTAATTTATCTAAGTATTTTTGAGTGTCTATTCATATCCTACTCTCATCTCCCATAATATTTCATTGTGGCATAAAGGTGACCATTGATTCTCAAAAGTGAAAAGGTCAGGCAGGTCAAAGTTTTGAGTACAGAGCTAGCAATGGACTGTATGCCAGGCTCCCCAAATTTAGAGAGGCTTATCACCAGAGTTTGGCCACCAGGTGACAATTTATTTTTTCATCCACAGTAACTTGTGATATCATAGAAAGCATATACACTGATAAAATTACAGGGAGCAAGGGTGGGAGGAAAGAAAGGAATAATTAGCCTCCTTTTTTTCTGCATTAACCTGCAATTAAGGCTGCGTTTTCTTCTATCTTAATCATTCAGCCACATAAAGTGAAGACTTTGGTTCCCACACCCTTGAAGGTAAAATCAGTTCCTGGACTTCTGCTGTTTCTGCTACTCTTGGTGGCCATGAAATCTAGGGCAGCAGGATGGATCGTCTACCCTGAGCAGAAGCCCTAGCCTTAGAGATCATTCCCAAAAGACCAGAGCCCCCCAAAATCAGGACCCAAATGTACTGGTAGAAGAGTCAGAACTAGATCCCATGAAGGAATGAACCAGCAAAGAATCAAGGCTCATAAAAAAGGACCGAGGAAGAGAAATAGAAGAAGGGGTGGAAACATGTAGAGGATTCCAACCAGTGCCCACCAGGAAGGGTGATCAGATCTTGCAGGACAAAGTCTTTGCTGCCCAGTAACAGTCTGGTTCCTGTCCTGGAGCCCTGGACTCCCAAGAGGTGAGAATTCTCCATGTGCAGCCCAACCCAGATAACTGCTCTCAGGTCATATTTATGCCATGAAGCCAAAGGAAAGTCATTCCTTTCCCCATCCTCTGCAGGTTTCTAACTCTAGCTCTGGATACAGTCATTGAATCAATACCACCATGCCTAGAAAGGATGGATCAGCAACTGCTCTAGAGCCCTCTCTGTGACTTCTCAGACTAAGACAATCCTCCATGACCACCAGGGGCAGCTAGGTCACACAGTGGCCCTGAAATTGGGAGGACCTGAGTTCAAATCTCATCTCAGACACTTGCTAGCTGTGTGACCCTGTACAAATCACTTAACTCCCACTCCCTTAAACATCCAGGGCCATCTCCAGTCATCCTGATATATATCTCACCACTGGACCCAGGTGGCTCTGGAAGAAAGAATGAGGTTGGTGACCTTGCATAGCTCTTCCTCACTTAAATCCAATTCACTGCAAGTCATGACATCAACCCAATGTCATGGTCCTCTTTGAGAATGAAGGACGAACAACAACAACCATGACCACTACTCCCCCGAATGTTTTATCTTCCTCTATTGAGCTCATTTAGTGCAGTGACCATTGTATTTGTACCTGCCCCCAACAACAACATAGTGCCTGACACATATTCAGCATTTAACAAATGCTTTTTCTTTCATTCATTTTCATTTAAATAAAAAGTTAACCCACATTCTTTTTTCTTCTTTCAACAAGATCGTGCTTTAGGGATATGGCCACATTTCAAGTGGTGGCTTGTATTTTTACCAATATGGTACTTTCCATCCATTCCTCCACCTCCTTCCACTGTAGGAAAACACATTCTTCTAGAAACTTAATGTACTAAAGGAGGATGAAGGGAATTATATTTATAGAATTTGTCTAGAAACAATTTTCGTGTTTTGTTTGTTTTAGCTGAAGCCCAAACATGCCGAATGGGTTACCGCTTACTGACTGTTGGAACAAATCCAAAATATGAGTCCCTAGAATTATTATACTTTCCTGGCCACTCATTCCTTAGCACCTGTTAATCCTTTAACACTCCAAAAATCCATCTTATAGATAAATTAAAACAGACATCTTAAAACCAGCCGAAAATTTCCCCCAATCGGCTAAATACGCAGTAACTTGAGTAATATTTATCTATAGTCCTCCATCCCTCACAATTTTATAGAATATTAGGCCTGTAAGAGACATTAGAAATAATTTAATAGAATTCCCTGAGTCTCATAAAGGTGAAGTGATTTACCCAAGATTATAGAAGTCCAGGCAGAAACTAGATTTTGAGTGATCATAGGATCCCTGTCCACCATGTTGCCTTCTGTTGTTGTTCAGTCATATCAACTCTTTGTGACCCCATATGTGGTTTTCTTGGCAAAGATACTGGAGTGGTTTGTCATTTCCTTCTCCAGCTCATTTTACAGATGAGGAAACTGAGGCAAACAGGTTTAAGCAACTTGCCCAGGGTCATATAGCTAGTGTCTGAGGTCAGATTTGAACTCAGGTCCTCCTGATTCCACTATGCCACCCAGCTGGTATAAAAGAATAATCAGAAAAAGAATGGAAAGGAACCAAGGAGTCATGAAAATGCAACCACCCTCAGGCCTCCATCCTCTTTTTCACACTCATACACTCCACATACATATACTTGTACATGGAAAAACAATATCAAAAGCACCAACAAAAGTAGAAGGAAGGGAAGGCGACCTGAAGGAAATGATATGAAACGACCTGGGAGAAGCCCAGCTATGAAATGAGAAGCAGCAGAAGAAAAGAAGGTGGGGGCCAAATGTATCTTAATTGAAAGCAGCATGGTACAGTGGAAAGGCTTGTGGCCAGTGACAGTGGGATTTTTGCTATGACTACAATAGGTGGTGACAATCAACCAACCAAAGGTTTTTTAAATCCCCAGAGAGGGTAATCCACAGTCTGTTGAGGCAGTTGGGAAAAAGCTTTGCCTTTTTCTCTTTTCTTGACTACAACAATGTTACCACATCCCAATAGAAGAGGGGGAAGTGGCACTAAACCATACATAAGGATCCCTGCAGGACACATATTGACTTAGAAAACCCCATGTTAACATTACCTATGTTCTATTGTATTTCTCTTTATTTTGCTAATTAACAAAAGAAATGGTCTGGGTATATCTGAGAGTGTTGAAGGCTGGCCAGAAGGTGGTATGATTGACCCCTCAAGACTACAGGATGGTGAAAGTCATAGGAAAAGAGACATAAACAGAACCGTAAAAGGCAAGAGGCATATGGATGGCAAGAAATGGACTGGAGGGGATAGCTAGGTATTGAAGTGGATTCAGGAGGACCTAAGTTCAAATCCAGCCTCAGACACTTGACACTTACTAGCTGTGTGACCCTGGGCAAGTCACTTAACCCTCATTGCTCAGCCCCCCCCCCCAAAAAAAAAGAAAGAAAGAAAGAAAGAGGTCAGGTTTGTCTTTAAAAAAAAAAAGAAATGGACTGGAACCCATGGCTATTCAGTTATAATGAGTGGCATTCTTCTAGATTTAGAGGAGGAGATCCTGTTCACAAAAACTGCATCTGAACAGCTTCCAAGTAGATTCCACTTTGCTGAAGGTTAATCCCAGCCCAATTACCATCCTCATCATTGAGAGACCACTGACAATATCAATAAATAGGACTGTTTCCCTGAGGTTTCTTATTAGAATATGAGCTGTCATTCTAGGAAGAGTCTGGGAAATCAAGTTACAGTTTACTTGGTTGAATATTCTTGGAAGAAACACTTTTTTCTATTCAAAGGAAGGGGGTGGGAGGGAGCTTGAAAAGAAAATTAAATTTTATTTATTCAAAATTGGATTGCATTTGTGATAAAATTAAACATCTGGCATCATAAAAAGCAAATATGTTAAGTGCTTAGAAGAGAAGAACTAAAAGGAGAGTAATGAAATTGATTTTCTTATTCATTTAGCTGTCTGCTTTGCTGTTCTGGGACTTCTTTAATAATGAACTCTAGTGGGGCAGCTCAGTGATGCAGTGTACAGAGCACCAGGCCTGGAGTCAGGAAGACACAGCTGCCTGAGTTCAAATCTGGCCTTAGACACTTACTATCTGTGTGGCCTTGGGCAAGTGACTTAACCCCTTTTGCCTCAGTTTCCTCATCTACAAAATGAGCTGGAGAAGGAAATGGCAAAGCACTCCAGTATCTCTGCCAAGAAAATCCTAAAGGAGTCATGAAGACTTAGATATGGCTGGAAAATTACTGAAATATATAATTGATGATATTCTTTAAAGTGATGCCCAAGCAGGATGATTTCAGAAAGGCCTGGAAAGACTTGTATGAACTGATGTATAATGAAGTGAGCAGAACCAAGAGAATGTTGTACATAAGACAGCAATATTGTTTGATGAAGAACTGTGAATGACTTAACTATTCTCAGCAATACAATGATCCAAGACAACCCTAAAGGACTATCTGCCTCCAGAGAAAGAACTGATGTTGATGGAACACAGACTGAAGCATGTTATTTTTCACTTTTATTTTTTTCTTTTATTATTATTTTTCTTTTATTCAAGTTTTCTTGTACTAAATGACTAATATGGTGATGTTTTACAGAATTGCACATGTATAACCCATATATTATTGCTTAATTCCCTCAGATAGTAGGGAAGGGAGGGAGAGAAGGAGGAATAAAATTTGGAACTCAAAATTATAAATAAAAATGTTAATTATTTTTTTAAGTGCTGCTCTTGGGGACAGCTAAGTGGCACAGTGGATTAAGCACTGGCCCTGGATTCAGGAGGACCTGAGTTCAAATCCAAACTCAGACACTTGACACTTACTAGCTGTGTGACCCTGGGCAAGTCACTTAACACTCATTGCCCCGCAAAAATGAAGAAAAAGAAAAGAAAAGTGCTGCTCTTCCCAGAGGTATTTGCCAGAGATTAAGTCCAATGTTAAAACACTAAAGAGGCATTTCAGGTATCACCCAGCCAATGGGGGAAGATTACTTTGAATTATCAGTTTCCCTGATGTCTTAAAAGCATACTATATATATATATATATATATATATATATATATATATATATATATATATATATATTCATAGAATTATTTAGACCAGTAAGAGACCTTGAGAGGCAGCTCAGGATAGGAAGGGGGTATTGGAAGGAAGGAGCTAGGTATGACTGACAAAGCAGAAGCTCAGACATCATAGGACCTAGGTTCAAATTCTGCCTTTGGTGCTGATTATCTATGTAACTTTGGGCAAGACATTTAATAATAATAATAACTAATATTTTAGTTATTATTATTTAGTTAGTTATACATGACTATTGTTCAGTCACGTATGACTTCATGATACCAGAATGGGTTTTCTCTGCAAAGATAATGGAGTGGTTTGCCATTTCCTTCTCCAGTTCATTTTACTGATGGGGAAAACTAAGGCAAACATAGTAAAGAGACTTGCCCAGGATCCCACAGCTACTAAGTATCTTAGGCCAGATTTTTTTTAAGTGAGGCAATTGGGGTTAAGTGACTTGCCCAGGGTCACACAGCTAGTAAGTGTTAACTGTCTGAGGCCGGATTTGAACTCAGGTCTTCCTGACTTCAGGTCTAGCATTGTATCCACTGTGCCAGATTACTATCATTTAATCTCCTTGGGTCTCAGTTTCTTCATCTGTAAAATTAAGAGGTTGGATTAAAAGGCCTCCCAGGCCCCCAGCTCAAAGATCTGGAAGCCTGGGATTCAAGTTGTCCCTGACAAATACTGGATCCATGACCATGGACAAGTTCCTTATCCACTCAAAGCCCCCAGGCTATTCTCCGAGACTGTAAGTCACACACCAGCGTTCCTTAGACAGATGAAATCATGTCTGGATCCTAAAGAAGAAAGAAGCCATAGAGATACTCTAGTGAAGGCCAGCACCTTCCTTTTACAGTCAAGACCACTGAGCCCCAGAGATGACTGGCCCACCAGAGCTCATACAGGTGGCCAAGAGGGGAGCAGAACCCCGTTTTCTGACTCCCCATCCACTCCTCTTTCCACTCTATCCCAGCACACCCTGAGTACAAGGTAGAGCAGCCGCAAGAACTTGCGATCCATTACATTCTTTCAATTTCAGTTTTCATTCCGAAAGATTCCCAGGTTCTTTTCCCATAGAGGAGGCTTCTCCTCTTTTCCACTGAGCCCGAGGCGATGCCCATTCTCCCCTCCCCAGCAGGAATGTGGCTGCCAGGTTGGTGACCACACAGTATCAGGCAGAAAGTAAAGAAGAATGTGTCTATTTGAAACCAAGAGTAGGAAGGGGGGAAGAGAAGGAGGAAAGTGTGGTGGGAGGGATTCTGGTGGTCAGAATGCAATTACCCAGGACTCCAGGCATTCATCTTCCAGTTTGCATCTCCTCAACCAATCTGTAATCAAAACAGAGCATGATAACTGTGCCAAGACAGATTCCAGACTAAATACTTTAATTTAAAAAGGAGGCATTGTTGGCTAGACCTTTCTGTGAGGTGTCTAACAAAAGGATTTTGGGGGAGGGAGAAGTCTATGTCTTGATCTGGACAAAGTCAACATAATTTTGAGGGGATAGAAATAGAATGCTAAAATAATAACATATTAACAAGTTCCAACCCCTTTAGGGAATCTCCTTTCTCTCTTCATTTCTCCTGTCTGGGTTCACAGATTATTACATGTTATTAGACATGGATCATCTAGTCCGCCCCAATTTTTAGAAACAAGGCCAAAGAGGTCCAATAACCTGGTGTCACACAGGTAGTGTTCCTGCTCTAGAACTGATCCCAGGCCCTCTAACTCCTAATCTAGGGTTCTTTGCAGTGATACTGTGCTGCTTCCTGACACATTCCTTGTGTTCTTCATAATGGCTCTTTAATAGAACCCTCTGTTCAATCATCTTGTGATAATTGTCTTCATAGACCCACAGCCCCACTCCAACAACCCTCTCTTGCCAACTTTTCTTGACAGGAGGCAAAGGGCATTTATTCATTTCATTCACTCACTCTCTCAAGAGTCATTTTGCCTTAAAGTTTTTAAATATAGTTTTATTTATTTCATTAAATATTTACCAATTACATGTTTAAAAATTTTTAACAATCATTTTTTTTTAAATTTTGAGTTCCAGGCCTCAGACACTTGACACTTAGTAGCTGTGTGACCCTGGGCAAGTCACTTAACCCCAATTGCCTCACCACTAAATTTTGAGTTCCAAATTCTCTCTCTCTTCCTCCTACCCCTCCCCTCCTTGAGAAGGCAAGCAATTTGATATTGATTATACATGGTCAGTCGTGCCAGACATATTTCCATATTAGCCATATTGCAAAAGAAAACACAGACCAAAAAGAACCCAAGAAAAAGAAAATAAAAACAAATTTCTGAATTGATCATGTCCAAAAAATATAATTCTCATTCTGTATCTCATAGTTAGCCTTTCCGTTGGCCAGAGTTCTTTAAAGCTTTATCAGAGTCTTTCAAAGTTGTTTGTTATTACACTGGTAATAGACACTTTGTTTTCTTACTTCTGCTCATCATCTCATTCCACATTAGTTCATGCAAGTCTTCTCAGGTTTCTCTGAAACCATCCCTTTCATGGACTATAATTTGTTTAGCCCTACTCATCAAGTAGAGCCAGCTAGAGAGCTGGGTGGTTAGAGTACTGTCCTGGAGTCAGGAAATCCTGGGTTCAAACCTAGATTCAGACACTTATTAGCTGTGTACCTTAATCCACTAGCAAAGGAAATGTCAAACCACTCCAGTATCTTTGCTAAGAAAACCAAAAATATCCATGGCTATGTCTATAACCTCTCTGACAGGAGAAGGTAATTTTTGTTGACTAATTGAAGTAAATAGAAGGTATTTCTATTTACTTTTCTATCTCCCTGAAATGGATAGAGCACTGGGTCTGGAGTCAGGAAGACACTTGCTTTGCCATTGAGGGCATGCCACTTAACCTCTTTGCCACAATTTCCTCAGCTATAAAATGGGGATAATGATAACACCTACCTCCAAGGTTGTTGTAAGGATGAAATGAGATAATACTTGTAAAGCATTTAGCACAGTACCAGGCATATAGTAGTCAATAAATATTTCCTTTCTCCCTCCCTCTTTTCTTCCTTCCTTCCTTCCTTCCCTTTTCCTACCTTATTCCCAATGCTACTTCCTTCATGAAGTCTTCTCTGATCTCCCCACTTGAATCACCTGATACATCCCATAGCACTTTTTAAAAGTACCTCTCCAATGTAGTTATTGTGGATCATTTTGCATTATAATCATGATCCTTATTTCCTTATAAGACTAAAAACTCCATGAAGTCAGGGACTGTTTCTTATCTAAACTTTGAGTCTCTTCCTATATCTGGTCTACCATTCTGTAAGAAGTAGGTGCTTAAAATTTAAAAAAGTAAATGCTCAATAACTTTTTTGTTGTTGTTTAATAAAATTGAATTGAATTGAGTTTAGCTTCCTAGTCCATCTGCATTCTTTTAAATCTCCCCTGGGCCCAAGTATGAGCCCTTTGGAGATTAGCAATTATATCTGGGATGTCAGGCCCTCAGGTGATAAGATGCCAAGCAAAGAAATAATCTTCAACTACTCCACGAAGAATCTAATGCAACAAAGGTGTTTGGCTCTCTGACAAAAATTTTACTTGCAAAAGTATTTTCCACTCTTTAATCAGAGTCTAATCCAAAGGGCATTGCAGATGCCTGTCATACTCCTTTCCATTTTTAACCCTCATTTCTTTCTCAATGCAGATTCTTAATAGCATTCCTGTGCTTCCCAGATGGAACAAAACTGCTGGGAATTTTAAATGTCTACATTGAAGTGTTATGCATTTAATTAATCCTTCAAATTATAATAGTACCTCCAGGGTGTGACTTTAAAGCCATTTTTTCACAAACTGCAAAACTTACCCATCCAAACGATTGTCTCCCCTCATCCCCTCTATGTTATACACAGTTAATAACTCACATTTCTATATTTCATTATGATTCCAAAATAAAGCCCTTCACTTACAACCCTACGCAACAAGAAAGGCATGTCTTCTTATCCCCATTTTACAGACAGAAAACTGAGTCTTCTGAATGAAAATGAAGCTATGGAATGACTCCTGACAGTAACATAGTCAAAAAATGGTAAAACTTGGGTCCAAAGCCAAGAGTTCTAATTCTAAGTTCACTGGTCTCTCCATTAAAAAAACATTACTTGTATCTCCCTAGTTTTTAATACCTTTACCTTCAGATCTCATTTACCAATATGTTTTGTAACTCTCAAATGCATTTATCAAATAATATTGAGTATTATAGGTAGCAGCTAGATAGCGCCATAGGGCACAGAGCGCTGGGCCTGGAATCAGAAGACTCATCTTCCTGAGTTCAAATGTGGCCTCAGACACTTACTAGCTGAGTGACCCTGGGCAAGCCACTTTCCCTGTTTGCCTCAATTTCCTCATCTGTAAAATGAGCTGGAGAAAGAAATGGCCAACCACTTCTGTATCCTTGCCAAGAAAATCCCAATGGGGTCATAAAAAATCAGACAGGACTGTAATGGCCAAATAACACATCTTTGGTAGACAGTTTCCTCAAAGGGAATTCCTTATATCAATTAAGTCATATACCACCCAAACAAAGCCCCTCAAACTAACCCTTATCTACTCGCAGAATCTCAGAGGCCTTCTAGCCCAACCTCTACCTGAAAAAGAATTCCCTCTCCATCACTCTTGACAAGACTTTGCCCAAAGACCTCCATCAACGGAGAACCAACTAACTACCTTCCAAAGCAACTTATTCTACTTTTGGAGCATTTTAAGTAGTTAGGAAGTTTTTCCTGACATCAACTTGGTTCCCTGGGGGCTAAGCAGAATAGTATTCAGAAGTCAGGTAAAAGCACCAAGCATTTATGAATTGCCTACTAGATAGCAGAAATGGGGAGATAGTACAAGGAGCTCACAGTCTAATGGGGGAGACAATATACAAACAAGTATTTACAAGTAAGATATATGTGAGAGAGGAGAGTTAGACGCCACAGTGTATAGAGCACCAGCCCTGAAGTCAGGAGGACCTGAGTTCAAATCCAGCCTCAGACACTTCACACATACTAGCTGTGTGACCCTGGGCAAGTCACTTAACCCCAATTGCCTCACAAAAAAAAAAAGAAAAAAAAAGAGATATATGAGGTACCTTGGAGATCCTCTCAGAGCGGGATTAGGAAAGATTTCTTGCAGCAAAGCATGGAAGACAGCCAGGAGTGTGGGGTGGACCATTGTATGCACAGAACAGTAGGGAAGCCAGTTATCATTGGATTGCTGAGTTTGCAGAGGGGAGTAAGGGGTTTTTAGTTGGTTTTTTGGTTGGTTTGTTGGTTTGTTTTGCAGGGCAATGAGGGTGAAATGACTTGCCCAGGGTCACACAGCTAGTGTCAAGTGTCTGAGGTCAAATCTGAACTCAGGTCCTCCTGAATTCAGGGCTGGTGCTTTATCCACTGTGCCACCTAGCTGCCCCTCCTTTCTAGTCTTCTTAAACCTTACTCCCGGGGGCAGCTAGGTGGCACAGTGGATAAAGCACCAGCCCTGGATTCAGGAGGACCTGAGTTCAGATTTGACCTCAGACACTTGACACTTACTAGCTGTGTGACCCTGGGCAAGTCACTTAACCCTCACTGCCCTGCAAAGAAGAAGAAGAAGAAGAAGAAGAAGAAGAAGAAGAAGAAGAAGAAGAAGAAGAAGAAGAAGAAGAAGAAGAAGAAGACTGGAAAGGTAGGAGGGGACCAGGTTATCAGGGGCTTTACAAGCCAAATAGAGCATTTTATATTTGATCCTGGGGGTAAATAGGAGACACTGTATTTTACTGAGGGAGGAGAATGAGATGGTCAGACCTTCACTTGAAGATCACTTTAATAACTGAGTGGATGATAGATTCATAACACTTTTCTTTTTACTCAGACAAGTCACATTTTGCTCTATGTGCTGCCAGGCACACCCCTGATCTTATTGCCTCTCTGCTCCTGATACCATATTAAAGAGCAGAGGGTAGGCAGCAATTTTTAAGGACCACTATTTCCCCCTTTTTTTCTAGATCACCAGGAATGTCACATCTTCCCTAGGAGCCTTCTGTTAGAAAGCAACACATTTCCCCTGAAGGTTTGCCAAGATGACCAGATGATTCAGTCTTCATTCTGAATCAAGGTTTCTCCTTCTGGTTCAACTTTCAGTTTCTGAAACCCCGCTTAAAATTCGATGTTGTAGTACAGGAGAAAGATTCATGCCATGGAATTCCTCTCTCTCTCTCTGTCTCTGTCCTTCTGTGTGTCCCTATCTCTCTCTCTCTGTCTCTCTTCCCCTATTCCTTAAATAGCTGTCCAACTGATATGCCTGTCACTCTTTTACTCATTCCTATTGCTTCTGTCTCTCTGTCTTTCTGTGTGTCTCTGCCTCTTTCTGTGTGTCTCTCTCTTCAACCCAACCCCCAAATAGCTAACAAAATGATATTCCTAGAACACAAATCTGGCTGTATCCCTCTTCTACTCCTATTTCTTCAAGGATCAAATACAAAATCCTCTGCTTAGTGTTAAAACCCTTCACAATCTGGATCCTTCCTGTCCTCTCAGTCTTCTTCTTCTTCTTCTTCTTCTTATTATTATTATTATTATTATTCACCCTTGCATCCATTCCACTCAAGGGAAGCTGTTCCAGTAACTACTTCACACTCACAACCATCTATCTCCCACTAGAGGGAGCAGTGAATAGAGTGCTTTGCCTTGGAGAAAGGAAAACCTGAATTCAAATCAGACCTCAGATACTTCCTAGCTGTGTGACCCTGGAGAAGTCATTTAACCTCTGTCTACCTCAATTTTCTCAACTATTGAATGGGGATGAAAATAATAGCACCTACCTCTTAGGGTTGTTGTGAGGATCAAATGAGATCATATTTGGAAAGTGCTTAGCACAGTGCCTGGCACATAGCAGGCAATTAATACATACTTCCTTTGCACAGGCTGTACCTGATGTCCGAAAGGCATTCCCTCTTCTCCTCTGCCCCATGGAGCCCCTATTGTTAGTCATTCCAACTCTACTCTCTCTTCTGCTGTCTAATCCCTTGCCCCCTTGTCCTAGCATAGCTCATCTTTTGCCAGATCTCAGCCCGGGATTACTCCCATCATCAATCAGCCTGCTGCTGCATTCCTGTCTCAGATGCTTTCAGAAGCTGGAAGAACTCACTCAACTGTGTTAACTGGATACACCTTAAATTGACATTATCCCACTTCATTCAACTGGGCCCTCAGTGCAGCAACTGATACCAATGTTTGCAAAGTGTTTCTGTGATTGCTCATCCTAAACCAGAAACTTCTCTGGGACCAGTCCAAGCTTGGGGGAAAAAAAAAGAAGACTTTGAACAACCTACAGTGACCACAGAGGTTGTGCTTCCAGGTCAAATAGAGTCCTGTACTGGCAAGGGGATGGATTTGGGAAGCGGGTTCAAAAGTTCTCTGTGGGTTCCAAGACACTCTAGGAAGATTCAAGGGAATTCATATTTTCTCTCAGAGTGATTGACCTCCCTAGAGAAGAAAAACACCATCTCCTCAATCCCCTTGGAGTTTTCTCTGTTTTTAGGACTGGGATGGTCCTCTTAGGCCCACTAAAATCAAACTTTGTGTGGCAAAGCAAGACTGGGGTCCCCCAGAGTAATTTTGGGATGTACAAACACAGTCTGGTATATTCTAGATTCATCCAGAATTCTATTTTGTCTGCAACTCAGGCATTTTGGCTGGAGGAAGGAACCATCTTTAACTCATAATTAGCATGGCAAGAACACTGGACCCTCCTGGCTGGAACCCAATGGTTATAATATCATGTATGGAAAAGAAGCTACTGCCGGGCCAGTAAAGTCTGGTCAGTTATTTCTAGGAAAGGTGCTGAATGGATGTGCTGAAGTGGCTCTTTGAAGTCAGAAATCATATGTTTGGACAGGCCCTTGGGAAAGTTTTACTCCTATAGGTCCTGGATTGTAAATATTTAAAGAAGCATGCTTGGGCAGTGCCAAATTTGTCTATCAATTGGGCAACTGAAGCAATTTATCTTGGGTTTTTTTTTTCCATTTAGTACCTTCCATCTCCTAATTTATACATGCCCCCAAATCAAGTGTTTCTTCTTCCTTATAGAGAAGGTTTGGTGCCTCCTTGGAGCCAGTCTGACCTAGAATGAGTCAGCTGCAAAGAAGACTGATTTTTTTTCACAGTTTATTCTAAGTCCCAGCCCTTTGAAAATCTGCTTTTATGAGAAGCTGAAACTCTGCCTGGGTGGTGAGGGTATAGGAATCCATGTCTAGTCAGACTAGGGTGGGACCTGGCATGATGTGTTGGAAAGACTTCTACACCAGAAGTCTGAGTTCAAATCCCAGCCAATTCTACTACTTCCTAGCTATGTGACATGGACAAGTCACTACCCACCTCTATGGGACTCTAACTGTACCTCTAAGGGTGGGAAGGGAATAAGCATCTACTATGTGCTGTGCAGATAATCCTAAATCATTATCACATTTGATCCTTTTAACAAATTCCCATTTTATAGATGAGAAAAGAAACTGAGGCAGACATAGGTTAAGTGACTTGTGCAGAGTCATAAGTACCTGAGGTCACATTGAATCAGGTTTTTCTGATTTCATGACTGACTCTATCCACTATGCTACATGTTGTTTTGTCAAATAGGTGTATCCGACTCTTCATGACTTGGGGTTTTCTTGGTAAGGATACCAGAGTAGTTTGCCATTTCCTTCTCTAGTTCATTTTATAGATGAGGAAACTGAGGCAAAGAAGGTTAAGTGACTTGCCCAGGGTCACCCAGCTAGTAAGTATCTGAGGCCAGATTTGAACTCAGTTTCTCCCCACTCCAGGGCTGACACTTTATCCACTGCACCACCTCACTGCCCCAACTATATTACCCAGCTGCCATATATGGGGAGGGAAGCATGTCTAGATAGAGATTCATCTGGAAAAGATCTGAGATACTTGTGGAGAGCATGATAAACAACAGTCAGCAGTGGGAATGACAGCTGAGAGCTAATGAAATCTGGGAGCACTTGTGCCTTGATCAGAACATATCTAGAGTATCGTGGTTAGTTCTCAGGGTCTTCTTTTAGAAAGGAGAGTATCTCGAGGAAGGCAACCAAGATGGGGAACAGCCTCAAGATCATGCCCTATAGAGACAGTTGAAGGAGATAGTGAAGCTTTTATTGAAGCCTCAAAGAAAAAAAGACCTATTTGTACAAAAATATTTCTAGCAGCTCTTTCTGTGGTGGCTAAGAATTGGAAATCAAAGGAATACCCATCAACTGGGGAATGACTAAACAAGCTGTGGTATATGATGGTGATGGGAAATTATTGTGCTATAAGAAATGACCAGCAGGATGATTTCAGAAAGACCTGGAAAGACTTGTATGAACTGATGTACAGTGAAGTGAGCAGAACCAGTAGAACACTGTGCACAGTGAAAGCAACATTGTTCCATAAAGAACTGTGAATGACTGAACTATTATCAGCAATACAATGATCCAAGACCATCCCAAAGGACTAATGATGAAGCATACTATCCACCTCCAAAGAAAGAACTGATATTGATTGAACACAGATTGAAGCATGCTATATTTCACTTTATCTTTTTCTTTTATTCAAATCTTCTTATACAAAATGACTAGTACAGTAATGTTTTACATAATTATACATGTATAACCTATATCTGATTGCTTACTGCCTGGGGAGGGCAGAGGGGAGAGAATTTTGGAACTAAAACTTTAAATAAAAATGTTTATTATTTTTAAAAAATTAAAATAAAATACAAAGTAACATTATACTTTTTAAAAAGAGAGAATATGTGGGGGAGGTGGGGAGGGAGCAGCATAACTACTTATTATATGGAAAGGACATTAAACACATTCTTCTTGACCCTGATGTCAAAACTAGTAGCAACGGGAGGGAGTTGTAAAGAGGTAAATTTAACCCTGATTTAAAGATCACAGATCTGGAGCTAAGAGGGACCTATAGGGACTTCAATGCCCCCATTTCAAAGATGAAAAAACTGTTGCCTCAAAATGTTGAATGAGTTGCTCAGAATTACACAACGAATAAATATCTGAGGAGGAATTTGAACTCAGGTCTTCCTGGCTCATGACCAGTACCTTAGTCACTATTCTATGATGTCTCTTATAAAGATTTCTTCTATATCAGAGACATCCACAGATGGGGTGGCCTGCCTTGGTAGGCTTTCACTGGAGGTCTTAGGGCAAAGATGGAATGGCTACTGGACAGGTATGTTGTTAGGAGAATTCTATTTGAGGCATGAATTGGACATGATGTCACTGAGTCCCTCCTAACTCTGAAATTCTCTATGATTCCATGACCCAGCCCCAAAATCTCAATTAAAATGTGGATCCTGAATTTCCTTGGCTTGACTATACATGTTTGGCATGTTTGTTTCTCTTGCTTTCTCCATGCAGGGCTAGGGAAAAAATGGGAGGGAGAGAATGCAAGACTTGAAAATAAAATCAGATTTTATTTTTTATATGGATATTGGTTTCTCTGCGAAGCCTTCCCTACTCACCCTAATTGAAAATGACCTCTCCCTCTTTGGATGTTCCTAAAGAATGTTGTCTAGTTTGCCTTCACTAGAGTTTTTCAAGTGAAGGCTGGTGTGTTTTGGGGTATGCTGTAGAAGGGGTACTTGTTCAGGCTACAGGTTGGACCAGGAGACCTAGGAGGGCTCTTCCAACTGGGGGAGTCTGTGAATTGCAGAGACTAGAGTAATGGGAAGCACTTCCCTCTCACCTACTCCAACCTTCTAGCTAATTCAGGGACTCCAAGTCCCCTCCCATTGGGAAAAGGTTAGAGGCTCAGTGTTCAGCCGGAAGGGATAGAGGACCTTACCTTTTGTTACACCACTATGTCCTCCAGACTCGCAATCATTGCCATCTGACAGGTTGAAGTCCCTTAAGGACCCGTAGGTCTTGCCATCCACCCCACATCTGCACCCTCAGACCCACCAGTCCCTGCCTTTTTCCCTTCGGCTGAACCCTCCTGTATGTGTTGTCTCCCTCATTCAGAATGTGAGCTCATTCAAAGCAGGGATGCTCTCCCTTTTTCTGTCTACACCCACAATACTCATCATAGTGCTTGCCACATAGTAAGTGCCCAATAAATCCTTTTTCATTCATCCATTCACTCTTTTTTTTTTTTTTTTAGTGAGGCAATTGGGGTTAAGTGACTTGCCCAGGGTCACACAGCTAGTAAGTGTTAAGTGTCTGAGGCCGGATTTGAACTCAGGTACTCCTGAATCCAGGGCCGGTGCTCTATCCACTGCGCCACCTAGCTGCCCCTATCCATTCACTCTTGAATGCGCAGCTGTTCGATTCTCTTTGTAATTCCAGGTGCTGACCTGGTACAATGTCCATTACATACTAGACGGTGTCTCAGTAAATACTGCTCAGTGATTGCTAGAGTGAGAAAGGGAAGTCTGAGATTCTCAGATTGCCCCTGTTTGTCCTTTCCCTTATCACGGAAGTCATTCCAGGTGTCGTATGGGCGGAGAGCCGGCAGATAGCTTGTTAACCTTGTAACTGGAGAGCCTATCTTAGGGTGACGAAAGCAAGAAGATGGCATGTCTGCCTTATTGTGCTGGAAATCCTGAACCACAAGCATCCAACAGACAGCAGAACGAAGGCATGTATCACAGACTCTGCTTGCTGTTTCAGCCTGTGGGGATTTTGTCACAAAATAAAAAGTGCCAGGGCCTCCTTCTTATTCATTTTCTAAGGCTACAAAGCCCCATTCCCCTTATCCACAGATAACATTTATAGCATAGTGGATACAGGGCTGGATTGGACTCAGGAAGACCTGAGTTCAAATCCTGCCTCAGATACTTACTAGTTGTGTGACCCTGGGAAAGTTACTTAACTTCTCTCAGCCTCAGTTCTCTTATCTATAAAATGGGGATAACAATAGTACCCACCTCCCAAGGTGGTTGTAATGATTATTGATTAATTAATTAATAATTATTACCTCAAATGAGGTCATAATTGTAAAGTGCTTGGCACATAGTAAGTGCTGTATAAATATCAGCCATTATTAGTTACTCAATTTCCCACCGTTCCCCTCTCCAGAAAAAAAGGGGGATGAGAGATCTGTTTTGCTTCCCTTGCTGAAGAATAGTAGTAACCAGCTATTTGTAATAACAGTAAGGAAAATGGCAATATGTTACTATAACAAAGATTTTCATAGGATCATAAACTCTTGAAGTTGAAAGTGACCGTGGGGGGGGGGCAGCTAGGTGGTGCAGTGGATAGAGTACCAACCCTGGATTCAGGAGGACCTGAGTTCAAATTCAGCCTCAGACACTTGACACTTACTAGCTGGGTGACTGACCTTGGGCAAGTCACTTAAACCACATTGCACTTCAAAAAAGAAAAAGAAAGTGACCTTGGAGATCATCCAGTCAAACCCTTTCCAAAGCATGAAAACTCCTACTAAGTTGTCACTTAGGCTCTGCTGAAGACTATCTATTGACAGAAAACTCACTACCTTTCAGGATGGGTGTATCTTCCATTTTTGGACAGATATTATTATTAGATTTTACCATGTAGTGGTGACATCCTGAAATGGATGATCAGATAATCCTTTATCCAATCCTTCAACTTGCATTTATTAAGTACCTACTATGTGCAAGGCACCACAGTAGGAAATTTATCTGGGAAGGTTATAGAATGGTAATCTGGAAGTCCAAAAATGGACAAAATAACGTTCAGAACTCCTTCCTGGTCTTTCAGTGGTTGGCTTAGTTGGTCAGAGCAGGTTGTTGGTGGGGAAAAGGTTATTATTTGATGGCTGCAGGGGAAGCTGAAAATCTGTGAGCTGTGGATCTCAAGGGGAGCAAATAAGAGAGTACAGATGACTTGGCCTAGCCTGTCCACAGCACCTGGAGGTTTAGAAAGCTCTTTTCACACAACAACACAGGCCAAATATAATTATCCCTGGTTTGCTGAGGCTGAGGAGTTATACAATTTGCCACACATGCAGTAAGTGGCGGAACCAGCCAGTCAGTCCACCAACAAGAATTTATTAAGTGGTTAGCATGTGCCAGGCAGTGAGTTACATACTGGAGATAGAAAGACAAAAACATGGTTCCTTAACAAGCTCCCATTCTAATCATGGGAGAGAAAACATGCAAATAACCATGTACATGGAAGATATACAAAGAGGAGATGAAAAGTGATCACAGAGGAGAAGACACTAGAGGGAGCAGGAAGGTGGGATTTGAGTTGGGTCTAGAGGGAAACCAAGGAAGTCAGTAGGGGGAGGGAAGAAGGGAGAATATTCCAGGCATGGGGGACAGGCAGTGAAGAGTCTCAGAGCTGAGAGAAGGGGTACAGAGTACAAGGAGCCAGTAAGAAGACCAGTATTGATAGAAGATAGAGTGAAAAGAAGAGCAGAGTATAAGAAGATGGGAAAGATAAGAAGGGGTAAGGTTGGGAAGGGTTTTGTTGTAATTTTTTTTTGAGAGGCAATGGGGGTTAAGTGACTTGCTCAGGGTCACACAGCTAATAAGTGTTAAATGTCTGAGGCCAGCTTTGAACTCAAGTCCTCCTGAATCCAGGGCTGGTGCTTTATCCACTGTGCCACCTAGCTGCCCCGGGAAGGGTTTTAAAAAACAAACATATATGCAAAGATTTATGTTCTCTTCTTGGGGAGGGGGGGCTGCTAAGTGGTGTAATTCATAGGCCTGGAATCAGGAAGACTCACCTTCATGAGTTCAAATCCACCCTCAGATACTTCCTAGCTGTGTGACCCTGGGAAAGTCACTAAACCTTGTCTGCCTCAGTTTCCTTATCTATAAAATGAGCTGGAGAAGGACATGGCAAATCATTCCAATGTCTTTGCCAAGGAAACCCAAAACGGGGTCATGGAGAGTTGAATGCCACTGAAACAATTCAACAATAAATGTTCTCTTCTAGATGTTCATCCATATCTTCAGACTCTAAGACCTATGCTTTTTCTACCACATTAGTGTTTCCCAAACTAATTTGAGCACAGAATATTTGGGGGCTAGAAATATATTAATGGAATCCATTTCCTTTTTCCCCTCACTCACAAGGCTACACCCTTAATTCAGCCCCTCATCATCTCTCTTAGGCAGGAAGGTAGTATAATGAATAGAGCACTGGGCCACAAGTCAGGAAGATCTGAGCTCTAGCCTCAGATACTTATTAGCTGTGTGACCCTAGGTCAGTCACTGAATCTGTTTGCCTCAGTTTCTTCAAGTAGAAAACAGGGATAATAATAGCATCTATCTCCTGGGATTGTTGTAAGGACCAAAGGAGATAATATTTGTAAAAAGCTTAGCACAGCGCCTGGTATATAGTGAGCTATCATAATAGGCTCCTATGCAATCTCTCCCCTCTCTAAATCATTCTCCAAACAAATGCTGAAGCGCAAGTCTGATCATGCCATCTCCCTGCTCAGGAAGCTCCAATTGCTTTCTATTATTTCCAAGATTAAAAAAAAAAAACATAAAAAACCAAAAACAACTCCTCTGTCCTTTAAAGCTCGCTCAGTCTGGTCCAACACACCTTTTCAGGTTTGTAACATTTCACTCCCCTTTTTGCATATGATTCAGTCAAACAGACTTGCTTGTTTTTCCTCTCTCTCTCTCTCTCTCTCTCTCTCTCTCTCTCTCTCTCTCTCTCTCTCTCTCTCATTCTCTCTGTGTGTCTCTCTTTCTCTGTCTCTCATTCTCTCTGTGTGTCTCTCTTTCTCTGTCTCTCATTCTCTTTCTGTCTCTCTTTGTATGTCTCTGTGTGTCTCTCTCTCTCTCATTCTCTCTGTGTGTCTCTCTTTCTCTCTCTCTCATTCTCTCTGTGTGTCTCTCTTTCTCTGTCTCTCATTCTCTTTCTGTCTCTCTTTGTATGTCTCTGTGTGTATCTCTCTCTCTCTCTCTCTCTCTCTCTCTCTCTCTCTCTCTCTCTCACACACACACACACACACACACACACCATTCTATCTCCCACCTACACACCTTTGCTTTGCTTCATGCCTGGAATGCCTTACCTACTTACTTCCAATCTTTAGAACCCATAGCTTCCTTCCAGGCTCAGTTCAAGTACTATCTCCTACATGAGGCCCATCATGATTCTCCCCACCCCAGATGGTAGCACCTTCTACCCCTACCAAGAAAGTCCTTTTTCCATATCACATACATATTGTATCTTTGCTTATCTGTGTGTATTTTGCTCCCCTTATTAGAATTCCAACTCCTTGAGGGCAGGGACTATTTTGGCTTGGTCTTGTGTCTCTGGTGCCAGGGCATGACTCATAGTAGCCATTTCATAAATGGCTTGTTGACTGTGAATTGCAAGACACCAAGGTCAAGGCTAAAGCTCATCTGTGTATATGAAAGAAAGCCACGAGGCCTCGGGGTTCAGCTTCCTTGTCTGTAAGATGAAGAGGTTGAATTGGATGATACCCGTGATCCTTTCTAGCTCTCTTCTATCTAGGTCCCCTCATTTGTTAATGGCTCGTCACAGAACATGAAGGCAAGGCTGGAACACCCCTTGCTTCAGCTCCTCTCTTACACTGGAAGAGTAAGGAGGTAGGAAGGAAGGGAGGTGGGAACTTCCGGGTCTGTCTGGTGGATGTGTGGATGTGGGCAGCGTAGGAGGTGGGTGGGTAGGCAATGGTTGGCGTGACTCCCACAGGGGGAGACTTTATATATTTCACATGGGGGCCCTTGTCTCAGGCTACACCCCTCCCCCCGACTGCGGACCTCATTACTGATGGGCTCCGGGAAGGACTTCGAGCCAGGGCTGAGGATCAGAGAGAGGCCCAGAGCCTGGAATAGCTTAACTCAGGTCAGAGGGCTTCTCCACTAAGCTGGGAGGAGGGGAAGTCCCTGCTGGGTGTCTCACTAGCATCCAAATGTTCTCACAGAACACAGTTTGGGAAACGCAGTCACAGCAAGTACCCAGGGAGCTGCAAACGAGAGGCTCCCTAGCAGCAGCCAAGGAGAAACAGCAGGGTCAGAAGACACTCAGACACTCCAGAATCAGTGATGACCAAAACGGAACCTGTTATTTTTTGAAGGCAGCTAACAGAGTAGATAGAGGTCTGGGCCTGGAGTCAGGAAGGCCTGAATACAAATCTGCCCTCAGACACTTACTACCTGTGTGATCCTGGGCAAGTCACTTAACCTTGTCTGCCTTAAAACGGGCTAGAGAAGAAAATGGCCAACCACTCCAGTACCCTTGCCAAGAGAACCCCCAAAAAGGTCATGAAGAGTTGGACACAATCTTAAATTAGGAAGAAAGGTTAGTGAATGCGGATGGTGTTCTTGATAAAGATGGTCATGCAACATATGTTCTTTCTTATGCCTCCACTTAGGTAAGTAAATAGGGTGTTCTCAGCCAGTGACTTTAGGTTATTTGACTGGATTTGGGCCCATATAGTCTCTCAAGCTAGTATTGCCCACATAAGTCCTTGTGAGCAGTTTCCTTGTGTTGCTAAATAGGAACTGTTCTCTCAGCAACCACTCCCCTACCTGTTGTGGAAAGACAATTATAGATGCAATATGCATATATAAATATATTGGATAGGTTAGAATGTAGCAGTTTATTCTAATAAAGAAAATGAAAATCTTTTTTTAAAAGTCAGAAATGACTGAAACAATTCAATAACTAAATAAAGTTTTTTTACAATTATTTATCCCTGATGGCACCATTAAAGAATTTTTACAATGAACCCCTTGGAAGATCATTATGGACCATGGAATGGGAACCACTGACTTATTAGCTCAATAACTTGAACAGAGTTGGAACTTAATAAGTGTTTGTTGAATTGACCCAAACTGAATTGAATTGAATTGAATTGAATTACCACAGGTAGGTACTTTCCGAACATCCTGAAGTCCTCCTGTCTTGGACCTCCCACCCCTGACTTCCAATAATCTTGGGTCCTTTATTTCAGAATCACAAAGTGTTAGAGGTAGTCCAATCTTCTCATTTTTCAGATGAGGAGACAAAACCCAGAAAGGTTAAGTGATTTGCCAGAGGTCCCCCTGCTGATAAATGACAGATCCAACATTTGAACTGAGTTCTTCTGTTTCCAAATACAACACTCTTTCCACTCCATCATCAACTTCCCAGACACTGGTTTCTCTCACATCTACACTGGGGAAAATATCTAAGTGGGAATAGCTAGTCATCATTGCAGAAGACCCTGCTGCCTGCTGCCACTGGAGTCTGGGTGGCTCTTGATTTGCAGCAGGCCCATGGACTAGAAAAGTCAACTATGGTAACAAAATAATTTTTTAAAAATCATAGTATTTAGAACTGGAAGGAAGCTCAGAGATCAATTAGTCCAAGCCCTTGTGTTACAGATGAGTAAAGGGCCCTCCCTGATTTCCTTTTCATGTAATATTCAAAACCAATGGTCCTACATGGGTGAGTAGTAGAATTTCTCTCCTACCACATTCACTCATGAGCCTTTGAGAGGCAGCAAGATATGGTTGAAAGGGCACTCTCCTTGGCCATCAGAACGACCCGGGCTCAAATCTTGACTCAGATATTTACCAGCTGTTTTCCTCTAGACAAGTCACTTAATCTCTTTGCCTCAGTTTCCTCATCTGTACAAAGAAACAGTGGTTGGACTTGCTAGCTTCGAAGGCCCTTTCCAGCTCTCAGGCTATGATCCTATGTGCTATAGTCATCTTTCTTCTTTTTCATCACTCATCAGAGTACAGTCAGCAACCTTTACTTTTTTTAATTATAAAAGTATTTTATTATTTTCCAACTATATGTAGAGATAGTTTTCAACATTTGTTTTTTAACAGGTAATTTATTTTTTTTGTTTTGTTTTGTTTTGTTTTTGCAGGGCAATGAGGGTTAAGTCTCTTGCCCAGGGTCACACAGCTAGTTAAGTGTCAAGTGTCTGAGACTGGATTTGAACTCAGGTCCTCCTGAATCCAAGGCCAGTGTTTTATCCACTGTGCCACCTAGCTGCCCCCTCGACATTTGTTTTTATTAGATTTCTAGTTTCAAATTTTTCTCCCTCCCTTTCCTTCCTCTCTCCCTCCCCAAGACAGCAAGTAATCTGATATAGGTTTTATATATATATATATATGTATATATGTACAACAACATTAAACATATTTCTGCATTAGTCATGTTATAAGAGAAGAATCAGAGCAAAAAGGAAAAACCTCAAAAAAGAAAAACAGCACCAAAAACAAAGAAATAGTATGGTTCAATCTGCATCCATATTCCACAGTTCTTTTGTTTCTGGATTTGGAGAGCATTTTCCATGAGTCCTTTGGAACTATCTTGGACCATTGTATTGGTGAGAAAAATCAAGTCTATCACAGTTGATCAACACATAATTTTTTTTTTCTGTTTTGTTTTTTGTTTTGTTTTGTTTTTTGCGGGGTAGTGGGGGTTAAGTGACTTGCCCAGGGTCACACAGCTAGTAAGTGTCAAGTGTCTGAGGCTGGATTTGAACTCAGGTACTCCTGAATGCAGGGCCGGTGCTTTATCCACTGCGCCACCTAGCCACCCGATGAACACATAATTTTGATGATACTGTGTACAAAGTTCTCCTGGTTTTGCTCATCTCAGTCATCATCAGTTCATGCAAGTCCTTCCAGGTTTCTCTGACCTCCTCCTGCTCATCGTTTCTTACAGCACAATAGAATTCCATTACATTCATATACCATGACTTGTTCAGCCATTCCCCAATTGATGGGCAGCCCCTCAATTTCCAATTCCTTGCCACAACAAAAAGAGCAGCTATAAATATTTTTGTACATGTGGGTCCTTTTCCCTTTTTTATGATCTCTTTGGGGAAAAGACCCAATAATGGTATTGGTCAGCAATCTTTAAAAAAAAATGGCAGTGGTCAGAGGAATAATTAGAGCAGGAGCTGGTCTGTGTGAGCAGAAACTGCTCACTTAGTTAACACAAACTGGAAACTGGTTCCCTACTTCCATGCCTCTTCCTGGATGTCAGATGGAAATTATTTTTAGCATTCCCAGTATGGACAAAAATTGATCCCAAGCACAAGATCTGAAAAAAAAAAAAGAAAAGAAATGTCACATCACTTAAAATCTATGCACCCTGGAAATCAAACCCCTAACTCCCAAGTTCATAAGGAGTAACATGTCCTATCCCCTAATCCTTTCCAAAAACGCATTCCATAAATCTTTAGCATCCTTGCCAACAGTTCCGTTCTCTTAGTAAACTCACATACCAGCTTTTAAGTAGATTTCTTTAAAATCGATGCACCAATCCTTTGGCTTAAGTTTATATTGCTTCCAGACCCCTATAGCTGCTGGCTCCTTTGTAAAGTTACAAATGATAGCATTTCTTTACAACCACTGCTAGGGTTTTGTTCCCCCTTAACATTGCTCAATTGATGGGCTGAGTGGAAAACAGACCATAGCAAGTGGGCAGATGCAAAGCCAAGTGCTGGAGATCTAAGCCATTAATCAACTCCACTGAGTGAATCAGCTCACTCTGAAATACCGCCACCTGCTGTTTGAAGTGTGCGTTTACACACCAGCCTTATCCCAAAGGGTGTGGTATACTAGAAAGAGCACTGGGGAGTCAGAAAACCCAGGATCTAGGGCCAGCTTCCACTCTAGAAACTGCAAGACCTTGGATAAACCACTATGTTTTTCTGATCCTCATTTTTCTCATCTGTAAAATGAAGTTATTAGAATCAAGATTTAGAGTTATAATGAACCTTGTTGTTGTTCAGTTGTTTTTCAGTCATGTCCAACTTTTTGTGACTCCATTTGAGTTGGGTTGGTTTTTGTGGTTTTGGTTTTGGTTTGGTTTGGTTTTGGGTTTTGTTTTGTTTTTTGTTTTTGGCAAAGATACTGGAGTTGGTTTGTCATTTCCTTGTCCAGCTCATTTTACAGATGAAGAAACTGAGGCCAACCAAGTTAAGTGACTTGCCCAGGGTCACACAGCTAGTAAGTATCAGAGGTTCGATTTGAACTCAAGAAGATGAGTCTTCCTGACTCGGGGCCAAGTGCTCTATCAACTGTGCCACCTAGCTGCCCACAATGAACCTTAAAAATCATCTAATGCAAGATTTCCTAATTCCCTGGCAATTTTCCAATAGATTTCAAGGGGTCCAAAGCCTTGGATGGGGGAAGGGGGAAAGAGAGAAGACATCTTTATTCTCTAACTGAAATTTAGCATTTCCTTCATTGTGTCTGTGTGTGTGTGTGTGTGTGTGTGTGTGTGTGTGTGTGTGTGTGTGTGTGTGTGTGAAGCAATTGGGGTTAAGTGACTTGCCCAGGGTCACACAGCTAGTAAGTGTTAAGTGTCTGAGGCCGGGTTTGAACTCAGGTCCTCCTGACTCCAGGGCTGGTGCTCTAACGACTATGCCACCTAGCTGCCCCTCCTTCAATTTTTTAAGAGTTTGATGCTGAGAAGGAGTCCGTGACACCCCTGAACTAATCCAATACCCTCATTTTACAGTGATTGCAACCTTGGATCTGCTTCTCATTAAACCTGCATGACATCAAGGCAGTCACTAAACCTCTCTCAGTTTCAAATGAGGGCACTGCCCAAGCTGGTCTCTGAGGTCCCTTCCAGCTCTAATTCTATGAAAATGAAGGCCATAAAGGTGAAACTCGCCCCAAAGTCATACAGAGAATGAAAGGCAGAGCAAGAATGGTAACCTAGACCCCAGCTCCAAATCCAGTCCTCTTTGCACAATACCATGGTACTAAGTTCTGCCCTTCCAGCCTCTGTGTCATCGTAAGGATCTGAAGAGCAAAGTATGTGTGAGTGGTTGTCAAGAACCAGATTATAAATCCTTTGCAGATTTTAAATCCTTCTACAAATGGAAGATGTTATGGATGAGGCCACTAGGGGGCATAATGAATTGAAGCACCTAGATAATGTAGAATTGTTTGAGTTCTTGGGGTGGGGGTCGGAAGGGAGGGAGGAAGAGAAGTTGGAACACAAAGTTTTCTTTAAAAATTGATGTCAAAATTTGCTTTTACATGTAATTTGGAAAATCAAAGTCTAAAAACAAACAAAAAAAAATTAAAGCACTAGACCTGGTGTCACAAAGACCTCAGTTCAAATATAGAAGTTTCCTCATCTGTAAAATGGGGTAATAATGACACCTACATGCTTTAGAACCAACTCAATAGAGTGTTTGTTACATCTTCAATATGAGCATTTACACTTTGTGAATCAGAAAAAGCTAGAAATCAGGATTTGATTTATGGTTTTCTCAACTGTCTAGACTTTAAAAAGTGATGGATAAAATCTTAATAATGCAAATTAAACTTAAGTGTGTTGTACATTCATTTCTCTCACCAGAGAACCAGTTGTTAAACATTTACCTGTTTAAACATTTACCTGTTAAACCTTTAGCACAAACCTGCCTAACTTCTAGGGTTGTTGTGAAGATGAAATGGGATAATATTTGTAAAGCACTTTGCATACTTTAAGTCACTATATAAATGTTAGCTACGATTATTATGATGTAACCTGATTTCTTTATTTGTGTTGAATGGTAACCATTTCCAGGACAAAGTGAGTAGGGATGGGGAGGGAAGGAAAAAAGGAAAAAAGAGAAATTTACATGATAACTTTATTATCTATTTAAAAGGAATAGTAAATTATTTTAGATTTGTAGTTTCATGTACAATCATCTTTTAAAAATTATACTGGGGCAGCTAGGTGTCACAGTGGATAAAGCACCAGCCCTGGATTCAGGAGGACCTCAGTTCAAATCCAGCCTCAGATATTTGACACTTACTAGCTACGTGAGCCTGGGCAAGTCACTTAACCCTCATTGCCCTGCAAAAAAAATACTGTTATGAAAATGCTTGTTTTATTCCATAAATTTAAAATGAATTTAAAAACTTTAAAGAGCATTAATCATGTATTTTTTTCCTTGTCTTTGTCACTTCCCAATGAGAGGGACATATGGATATGACCCTCCACTGAGATGGAAAGTGCCCCCCCCCCTTCGGCCTAGTGATCTGATCTCAAAGTCTTAAAGCCCCTTAAAGCCCCCTATTTCTCTCTCTCTCTCTGTTTTTTCTCTAGAGAGAGGCAATAACGGGAAGCTACTATCCCCCTTTCTAAATATAGGCATACCAACTTAAAAATTGCTTCATAGGGTCTGCACCGAGACATTATGTAGATATGATAAATTGTTGCTGAAACATGAAATTTTGCAAAATAACCTATGGCTGAACCCCTGAGGTTGGGGCACTCTGACCCAGGAGAGAGAGACTTATCGCAGAACATCCCAGGAGAAAGATTTATTGCTGAACCCAATTACCGCATTTTGCTCAAATTAGATGTCTGTAAAAAGTATAAAAACTGCTTGATTTCTAATCCCGGTGTGTCACACCTCCTGGTTGTCCCAGTGAGTGTGGTACACCTTTCTTTCGAAAGAAATAAAATCAATGCTTCGGCCTCCTTTCTCTTCGAGTCTCTATTACAGGGGTCAGTGGGTGTACTTCCCATCCCACTCACCAATAACAAAGAGAAACAATTAAGCAAAGTAATCTGACAGAAGAATCATATCCGGCAACATATAGGAAATTCTATATTGGGGGCCCATTTCCTCTCTATTAAGAAGAAAGAAATGGATTTCATCATCAGTCTTCTCTAATAAACATTAATCTTTCACCAACCTGAATTCTGATTCATTTAATGTTTAATTTTGCAAATTGTGACCCTTCTGTTTTCTTCTTGACACATCAGATGACATGATCCCACATTTCTCTGAATTCCTCGTATCCACTGTTTCTTATGATGCAATAATTTTCCATTATACCCATACACAGCAATTTGCTTTGACATTCCTCCTGATTTATTTCTTTAAAAAAAAAATCCAAAGGAGTAGATATGGAAGCAAATTCCTCTTCTTCCTTCCTTCCTTTCTTTCTTTTTCTTTCTTCCTTCCTTCCTTCCTTCCTTCCTTCCTTTCTTTCTTCCTTTCTTTCTTTCTTCCTTTCTTCCTTTCTTTCTTTCTTCCTTTCTTTCTTTCTTTCTTTCTTTCTTTCTTTCTTTCTTTCTTTCTTTCTTTCTTTCTTTCTTTCTTTCTTTCTTTCTTTCTTTCTTTCTTTCTTTCTTTCTTTCTTTCTTTCTTTCCTTCCTTCCTTCTTTCTTTCTTTTTTAAAAGATTTACTCATATAACCACTCTAGACCTCAGTTTCTGAATCTGAAAATTAAATCTGAATCTGAATCTGTAAAATGAAGGGGTTGGGGGGCAGCTAGGTGGCGCAGTGGATAGAGCACCGGCCCTGAAGTCAGGAGTACCTGAGTTCAAATCCAGCCTCAGACACTTAACACTTACTAGCTGTGTGACCCTGGGCAAGTCACTTAACCCCAATTGCCTCACTAAAAAAAAAAAAAGATGAAGGGGTTGGCCTGTAAGGTTCCTTCCAGTTCAAACATTCTGTGAGTCTGTGATCCTACTATTTCTTCCTTGTCTATTGTTTCTTAAAACCATCTAATCTCTTTCTCATACAATGAGATAATATTTGTAAAGCCCTTAGCAAACTTTAAAGCACAATATAAATGTTTATTGTTGTTTAATCATTTCATACTCTGTGTGACTCCATTAGGGTTTTCTTGGCAAAGATACTGGAGTGGGGGCAGCTAGGTGGCACAGTGGATAAAGCACCAGCCCTGGATTCAGGAGGATCTGAGTTCAAATCTGGCCCCAAACACTTGACATTTAGTAGCTGTGTGACCCTGGGCAAGTCACTTAACCCTCATTGCCCCACCCAAAAAACAGAAAACAACAAAACAAAAAGATACTGGAGTGGTTTGCCATTTCCCGATGAGGAAACTGAGACCAACAGGCTGCAGTACCTTGCCCAGGGTTTGGATTTGAACTCAGATCCTCCTGACTCTAGGCCCTGTGCTTTATCTATTGTGCCAACTAGCTACCCTCATATGAGTGTTAGTTAATATTATTATGTAACCTGACTTCTTTAAAAGAAAAGTTTAGTTTACGTGTTTTTGTTTGGAAAACAAATTTCCATTTTCATCCTATTGACCCTTGTTATCTACTGCTAAAGTACTGGTGGTCTCTCTGCCACCACATTCTCCCTGCTTACATCCAACATTGCCCCAATGATTCAGAGTTAGAAGGTATCTTAGAAGTCATTGATTCCAATGTCTACATTTTATAAATGAGAAAACTAAGGCCAAAGAGGTTAAGGGACCTGCCCAAAGTCCCACAAACAATAAATAGCAGAGTCAGAATTTGAACCCAGGTCCTTTGATTCCAGATACAGTACTTTCTCTACTGAGGCACTCTATCTTCCAAACCAGCATCATCCCCCTCAAAAAGTTTTTAATTAGGGGCAGCTAGGTGGTACAGTGGATAGAGTACCGGCCCTGGATTCGGGAGGACCTGAGTTCAAATTTGGCCTCAAACAAGTAACACTTGCTAGCTGTGTGACCCTGGGTAAGTCACTTAACTCCAATTGCCTCACCAAAAAAAAAAGTTTTTAATTATATCCCTCTATACTCAAGATTCTATAATGGCTCATTAACATTTTAATGATTGTAATTAGATGGATTTTCCACATTTTTTAAAAAATTTGAGCTCATAACTCTTCAGGCTGGCCTACAAGGTCTTCCTTCATTTGATTCCCCATGCCTATACCATTCCACTGACTATGTGGGTGACCCCAAATAAGCTGTATATTTACTCTAGATCTCTGTCTCTTCACCTGTAAAATTGGGGGAAGATAATGGAAAATGTGGAGGATTTGAAATCAGGTCCTAGATCCTAGGTTCAAGTCTTGACTTTTACACAAAACAGCAAATTACTCAACAACAGCAAATTAAAGAGAGGAGTAAGATTTACACGTGATCTTCGCCACATAGTTATTTCACCTCCCTAGGCCTCAGTTTCCTCAACTAAAATGAAGAGTTTTGGGGTTTTTTTAATATATTTTTTTTTTGCGGGGCAATGGGGGTTAAGTGACTTGCCCAGGGTCACACAGCTAGTAAGTGTCAAGTGTTTGAACTCAGGAACTCCTGAATCCAGGGCTGCTGCTCTATCCACTGCGCCACCTAGCCGCCCCTAAAATGAAGAATTTTAACTTCATGGCCTCTGAAGTCCCTTCCCTCCTCTCTATGCATTTATGCATCTCCCAGGCAACCTCACTTCAGGATTCACCAAGATGGCCCCTCTGCTCCAACCAAGCCAATAATGCTTGCTGGGCCCCGTATTTCATTTGCTCATTCTGGTGTCCTTGCCCTTTCTCCCGTCTAATTTCTCTACTTGAAGTGCCCTTCTCTCAGCCATGAGGTTTGAGTCCTTTTAACAAAGTTTCAATTGAATATTACTGTGTCACTCCAACCCTTTGGCTACAAGTGATTGTGTTTCTCTTTCTTCTTGTTGTTCCCCTGAAAAATTTACTTTCTAGACAGATCCTTTTTTGCCGTGGGGATTTCTTGCTTTTGCCAAAACTTTTCTTTCTACATTACAGATGAAAAAAAGATTTGGATTAACCCTATGCATGTTTACCTTTCTGAAAAATGGGACTGACTGCATTTCAAATTCAATATGGATAGATAGAGTGAGAAAGAGAAAGAAATTATAGATGATAGGTATATAGGAGACATATGATAAAAAGATGATAGACCAATAAAGATGATAGAAATAGATGAAAAAATAAAAACAGAATGCTGTTATCTCAACTAGAGACAAAATGCTGTTGTCTCAGCCAGAGACAAAAGGATGGTAATCGCAACCAGAAGCAGACACAGGGAGGATTTCTTACAAGAAAAGGACGTCAAGACAAGAAGGGCATCTTGCAGGAAGCTAGAAGTCGATTACAGAAGGGGCCCTCAAGGCCACTAGTCTGGTTGTTTTGGGGTGCCAAAGGTTGAAACTATTTTGTGCTGTGTTTGCTTAATTAGTTTGCACATATTGGCTGACAGAACCCATGGAGGGGAGAGGGCTCATTTTAATGCACATGTGAGGTATGTAACTGAAGGAGAGATATGTTAGGGGGAAGAATGTGCATCTCTTCATCCTCAACCAACGAGATGAAGAGGGGAGGGACTTTGCATTAGATTTAGAGATAAAAAGAGAAGTTTTCTGTAGCAAAGCGAGCCACTCTTTTATAATGTGTGCCTATTCTTGCAAGAATCTAATAAAGCTTTCATATATTCACCGAAAGGGCAAGTCCCATATTTTTATTTCTCACATAGATGATAGATAGATAGCTGGCAAATAGAGAGCTCATTTATTAAGCACTTCCTGTGTGTGCCAGGCCCTAAGCTAAATTCTGGTAATACAAATATAAGCAAAAAAAAAAAAAAAAAAGATAGTCCCTGACTTAAGGAGCTCCCATTCTAATAGAGGCACTGTGGAAAAGTCGGGAACATTGGTGAGAAGGACTCACCAATCAGAGGAGAGGCCACAGGGGCAAAGACATCTTCAGGGTGAGAAGGCTATTGGTGTGGAGGTGGAAGAAGCAGGAGAATCAGGTTTACCTTTTAAAGCCAAAGTTCTTTTGGTGGTCAGTTCTTTAGACAGGTTCTTTTTTTTTTTTTTTTTTTTTTTGGTGGGGCAATGAGGGTTATGTGACTTGCCCAGGGTCACACAGCTAGTGAGTGTCAAGTGTCTGTGGCTGGATTTGAACTCAGGTTCTCCTGAATCCAGGGCCAGTGCTTTATCCACTGCACCACCTAGCTGCCCCCTATTTTTATTTATTTTTTTAAAATTTGTTTTAGATAGACTCAAACACACAGACACACATGCTTGCATGTCACTTAATGAACAAATTTGCTTTAAATAATAAGTGACATTTCAATATCCCTTTTAAGTTTGCAAAGCACTTTACAAATACAATTTCATTTGAGCTTCACAAAATCTTGTGAGGTAGGTACTATAGGTATTATTCTTTTCATTTTACAGAAGAGGTTCAGTGAAGCTGTTTCTTGCCCAATGTCTGAATCCAAGTCCATCATTCTGTTTCTCTGGCACCCCCAGTGCCTTGATAAAGGCTTGTTAAGTGTTGCCTGATCACCATGCTGCCGCTATGTGACACACTGTTTAATAATAACAAAAACAAAAACAACAATAATAAACAACTCACATTTATATAGTCCTTCCTATATGCCAGACACTGTGCTAAGTGCTTTCCTATTATTATTATTATTATTATATATTTATTTATTGTTATTATTGCAGGGCAATGAGGGTTAAGTGACTTGCCCAGGGTCACAAAGCTAGTAAATGTCATGTGTCTGAGGTAAAATTTGAACTCAGGTCTCCGTGAATCCAGGGCCCATGCTTTATCCACTGCGCCACCTAGCTGCACCTGGTGTTTTCCAATTATTATCTCATGTGATCCTGACAACAGCCCTGGGAGGTAGGTACTATCATTATCCCTATTTTACATTTGAGAAAACTGAGGTGAATTGACTTAGCTAAGGTCACACAACTATTGAGTATCTGAAGTCAGCTTTGAACCCATGTCTATCCTGTCTATAGGCCCAGAATTCTATGTACTGGGCCACCCAGCTGCCTCACTATTTGCACTTGGCCAGCTAAAGGTAAGTAAAGTAAGTTGGCCCTGACCTAATTATTATGAAATCTTCCAAGTTTGCTCTGGCCCTCTCTTGCATTCAAACTTCTCCTTCTACTTCAGGAACCCAATGTCCTCCTATTCTCCAACCCCCTCCCCCTCTATCAAATCAGAGTAGGACTTCCTAGCAGTCGCTTATGGTCACTGATGAACTGACCAATGGGTCACTACTAGTATGAGAGTTTTCATTGGTTACACCAATCAGGCTTTTGCATTTTCATCCTTTTTGTTAATCTTTTTTTTTTTTTGGAAGGCAATGGGGGTTAAGTGACTTGCCCAGGGTCACACAGCCAGTAAGTGTCAAGTGTCTGAGGCTGGCTTTGAACTCAGGTACTCCTGAATCCAGGGCCAGTGCTTTATCCACTGTGCCACCTAGCTGCCCCCTCTATTAATCTTTTAAAAATGAAATTTGCTGGAAAGTTTTAGCCTCAGCCCTGTCACTGACTACCTAATATGACTCAGTAAGTCATGTAACTCTTCAAGGCCTCAGCTTCCTCTTCTGTAAAACAAGATAGTTAGACCAGGTTCTTATCCTGAAGTCCACAAGCCAACCCCCTTGAAATTCATGGATAGATTTCAGGGGGGAGTGTGTGTGTGGGGGGGGAGTTCCAATAACTTGGATGGGAAAAGCAATCCCATCTTTATTTTCATTAACTTCTAACTGAAATTTAACATTTCCTTCCATTATTTAAATGGATGAGGTCCATAGGCCTCACCAGACTGCCAAAGGGCTGCATAACATGAAAAGGTTAAGAGTCCCTAGAATGGATGATCTCCCCAGGTCCCCACTAGCTTCAACATCCTATGAGTCTATCATCTAGAAAATCCTCTGCTCCCCTGAGGGAAAAAGCTGGATGGGACCTTTAGTAATCACGTAGCCCGACTCCTTTAACTCAAACCCTACCCTTCTGCCCCTTTGCCCCCAAATCTCCCAGGCCTTGTTTCATACTCCCCAGCATAGTGTATGTACTTTCAGTTAGTGTTTAATAATATCTTTGGACCACCCACTTTATCAGATGTTCCGGAACACTCTGTGCCTCCCATGTAACTTTCACTTCTACTCAGGATGTTTCAAACTAAGATGTCTCCCACTGGAACACATCCTCTTCAATGAAGGAGTTATTGCAACAACAACAAAAAGTTATTGCTATGCTACTTAATCATTAAACATGGCTTAATTGACTACCCAAGGACAGTGTCCATTCCCTTCCCCATCCCACAAACCCACCACTGATCTACAGTTATTATCTTATCCAGAAACTGGAAGACTTGGAGAGAAAGCTAGATGGTTCCGTTAACTTGGGGGGGGGGAGCGGGGGGGGGCAATTGGGGTTAAGTGACTTGCCCAGGGTCACACAGCTAGTAAGTGTTAAGTGTCTGAGGCCGGATTTGAACTCAGGTCCTCCTGAATCCAGGGCTGGTGCTCTATCCACTGCACCACCTAGCTGCCCTCCAGCCAACAAGTGCAAAGTGCGGGCTCACAGGCCCTTTTTAAATTCCTAGTCCCTAGGAAATGGACCCTCCTCTTGTTCATCACTGGCCGATTACTTAAGGGTTACAATCTATTTGAGAAAGCTAGCTAACCAGAACGCAGTATTCTTGACCCTAATTTCCATAATTATTCTTTGGGTTCTCAGTCAATGGGGGAGGTGACACAGAGATATTTCTTCAATTCTTCCTTATATGGACACAGCCCAGAAGAGGACCTCATTGAGACCAGCTCAGGGCTACTTGAACCATGTGATCTGTTTACTGGAGGGGAGGGAAGGGGAACTGAGACCTTTGTCCCCAAACAGGTTGGGAGGAGTGTAATTTGAATGGTGGCAGTTATATTCTACTGGGAGGAGACCACTACCCATTTCCTCAGGCTGGGTTCAAATCCAGCCTCAGATACACATTAGTTGTGTGACCCTAAGCAAGTCACTTGACCCTGTTGGCCTCAGTTTCCTCATCTGTAAAATGATCTGGAGAAGGAGATGGCAAACCATTCTAGTATCTTTGCCAAGAAAACCCCAAATGGGGTCACAGAGAGTCAGACATGACTGAAAAACAACTTGACAAAAAACAAACAATGGACTAGACACCGTGCTAAGTACTGGAGATACATTTTTTTTTTTGCAGGCAATGGGGGTTAAGTGATTTGCCCAGGGTCACACAGCTAGTAAATTTCAAGTGTCTGAGGCCGGATTTGAACTCAGGTCCTCCTGAATCCAGGGCTAGTGCTTTATTCACTGTACCACCTAGCTGCCCCACAATTAATTTTTGTTTTTTGGCTGGGCAATGAGGGCTAAGTGACTTGCCCAGGGTCACACAGCTAGTAAGTGTCAAGTGTCTGAGGCCGCATTTGAACTCAGGTACTCCTGAATCCAGGGCCAGTGCTTTATCCATTGTGCCCCCTAGCTCCCCCCCCCAATTAATTTTTGATATGTAAAATTGGTTTTTAATTGCTAAGTAAAATTTTTAAAAAATAAAAATGCTATGTGAAATGTGTTAGGTGGCAACATGGCTAGTATACTGAACAGGATGTCTTAAGTCCAAGTGTGATCACCTCACTTATTAGCTGTTGTCACCTTGGGCAAATCCAAAATAATTAATTTTTTTTAATCACCTTGAAGCTGTTTTGGACTTGCTTATCAATGTACATGACATTTCTTTCCAAGAGAATTCAAACTCCTTTAAGGTAGGGAATATTTTGTTTCTGTCTTTGTAGTCATGATGTACTTAATATTTGTTGAATTAAATTCTTGCCATCATCATTATTATTAACTGGCCTGATTACTTCTCCCTCCACAGGATATTTCATCTACATTTCTTCTTTTTGCCCAGGCTGTGCCCTCCCCTGTTCTTTTCCATCCTCCCTCTCCCCCTGAATATTTTCCCTTTGCCTCTTGGGATTACTAACTCTCCTAAAGGTACAATTCAAATTCTATCTCCTACCCAAGGCCTTTCCTAATCACTCTAGGTGTTAGTGATTCCCCAACCTTTGTATTCACTTTGCTAAGTCATTTGGGGGGGAAGGGGGGACAATGAGGGTTAGGTGACTTGCTCAGAATCACATAGCTAGTGAGTGTCTAGTGTCTAAGGCTGAATTTGAACTCAGGTCCTCCTGAATCCAGGGCTGGTGCTTTATCCACTGAACCACCTAGCTGTCCCCCTGTATTCACTTCTCTATGCATATGTTGTTCCCCATCAAAGAAATGTAAAGTCTTTGAGAGCAGAGACTGCTTTGGTTTTGTTTCTGCATCTTCAGAGTCTGGTCAATGGTGGGCATTTAAATTCTTATTGAACTGTCCTCTAACAAGGACCAGTTAACCAGATTCTACATTTTTTTTTTGGTGGGGCTATGGAGGATTAAGTGACTTGCCCATGGTCACACAGCCAGTAAGTGTCAAGTGTCTGAGGCTGGATTTGAACTCAGGTACTCCTGAATCCAGGGCCGGTGCTTTATCCACTGCGCCACCTAGCTGCCCCGCAAGCCACTTCTTAACCTCTCAGTTTCCTCAGCAACAAAATGGGCATAATAGTACAAAATAGAAATTCAGTTTCACATGCAATTGTTTTTTCTGTTCTATCATGTATATGGAAATGTTTATTTCAGATTGTGTCAAGATAATGGAATGTGATAGATGAGATTTAGCAGATACTCAGGGGCCCACCTGGAGATTACTAGATTGTAAGCACATCTGGCTGGTACTTAAGGGTACTTAAGAAGGCATTGTTCTCAGAAGCTAAAAACTTTGAACTTTACATTGAGACCACCTTCAGGTCCAGTGAACCAATGAATTTGAATGACACTAGCCAATCAGCTTAAAGAACCTCCCATTTCTGGGAGGGGAACATGAAGGAGGAAGTGGACGCTGGCAAGAGGCTTCTTCCTCTTTTGGCGTGAGACTTTGGAGTGGTGGCAGAAGACTTCAGAAGTGAGAGGTTTAGGAAGGCAAGGATTTCCAGGCTATAATAAATCTGTTCTCAATCTTTCTCCTTCTTTTACTATCTTTCAATAAACCCTTAAAAAACCTAAACTCGGGGCAGCTAGATGGCACAGTGGTTAAGCACCGGCCCTGGATTCAGGAGTACCTGAGTTCAAATCCGGCCTTAGACACTTGACACTTACTAGCTGTGTGACCCTGGGCAAGTCACTTAACCCCCATTGCCTGCAAAAAACAAAACAAACAAAAAAAAAACCTAAACTCGTTTATCAGTGATTTTAGTCAGTTTCCCCCCAAAACTGGGAGGACAGATTAGAACCCACATTTAGAATTTTAAATTACACAAGATGGTGTTTGTTAATGCCAGAAGTCTAAATATATAGATGTGTGTATGTATATATTTGAATTTATTATTTAACTGTTATATTTATTTAATTATATAGATTGTATTTAGTTATATTTCCTATAATTTATATTACATATATATGTTAAAAACTAGTAAAAGTACAAAAATTAAAATGGGAACAATAATATATCAACTGATTATATATGTGTGTGTGAGTTTGTGTGTAGATAGATAGATAGATAGATAGATAGATAGATAGATAGATAGATAGATAGATAGATAGATGTAAATGATGTTGCTGCCTTCAAGTGCTATAGAAATGCAAGCTCTTAGTCACAAAACTAAGACTAGAACCCAAGTGTCTTGGCTCCCAAGCCAGTGGTCTTTGCCTTATACCAAACCACTTGGCACAAATGTGCCCAAAGCCTCACTGCCAGTTTGTTTTTTTCATCCTGGTCCATCTCTGTCATCAGAGAACCATAGATAGATGGCTTTAAATAAAGCCAGATGAAATGTCAACTGTAGGCCAAAGGATCATAAAACCCACCTGTTTCTTTGTGGATGTGGGTGTGGGTGTGGGTGTGTGCATTGCATGCCCCGGAGTTCTTTCTCCTTTCCCTCCCTCCCCCTAGCTTATGATCCAATTACTGTATTTGGATTTTAATTGAAGTCAGGTTTAGCCAGCTGGTTCTGGACTCCCCCCAAATGAGCCCTGATAGAAGGTAGGACAGGACAGAAAGAGAAACAAATTATGTTTCTCCCTTCTGGAAGGGGAAACATGGCTATGAGAAAGAGGAAAAAAAAAAAGACAGCTCTCTGGCTCCTCTTGTTGTTTGATCTCCTGCTGCTCAAAATGACTACGGCTATTACTACTACTATATTGTTCAGTTGTTTTTCAGTTGTGTCCAACTCTTTCTGACCCCATTTAGGGTTTCCTTGGCAAAGATACTGGAATGGTTAGTCGTTTCCTTCCCTAGCTCATTTTACAGATGAGGAAACTGAGGCAAATAGGGTTAAGTGACTTATGAAGGGTCACGCAACTAGGGTATAAGGCCAGTTTTGAATTCAGGAAAAGGAGTCTTCCTGACTCTAGGCTGGGCTTTCTATTCACTGCACCACTTAGCTGCCCCATTACTGCTAATAACTGGCATTTTTATGTCACTTTATATGTATAAAGCTCTGTGCAAACCTTAATCTCAACTGATCCTCACCACTGTTACAACTCATCAGCAGATACCACAGTTATTCAATCTTAGGTGAACAGATTGCTTTTCTTTAAAAAAAAAAAACAGGCTTATGTCAAGCATCTCTTTGGAAAGAAGCAAAATGATCATGATGACGGTGGTGACGACAGCGATGGCAATGATGACGATGATGACAATAACAATAATAACCTGCCACACTACTTCGAAACTTAGAGGTTCAGGGAGCAGCAGCATTTTAAGGCAACTTTGGGGGGGTTTGGTAATGGTGGGAACAGCCACAGGAATAGTACTCATACAATGGCAGCAAATGCCATCTCCAATGATGCATTAGGAGGATCCACAAAATCACCAAGTCTCTGAGCTCAGAGGCCCAGGGATTCAACCAATAAATGAGGTTAATGTTAGAGGGCTGGACTTAGAGTTGAGAAGCTCTAGATTCGAATCCTGCTTTAGATGTGAACTGTATGACTCTGAGTGAGTCACTTAAGACCTGGGGACCTCCTATTTCTCATGTATAAAAGGAGAGGCTCAGAATGGTGGCCTCTAGGGTGCCTTTTAGCTTTAAATCAATGATCCTCAGATTCCCCCCACCCCCTTCAACAAACCTGACAAGGGATCAGTAATTTTTTCTTTAAAGACCTCCAAGTGAGGCAGAACCCACCACCTTTCCAAACAGGCAATTTCTCCTTTGGACAGCTCTAATTGTTGTTTTTTGCCTTATATCGAGTCAAAATTCACTTCTTTGCAATTTGATCCATTGCTTCTCATCCATCCAAGAGCCTTAGCCAGGGCTGGACTGAAGAACATGAAAAACACTGAGAAGTCCCAAAAATCCTCATAATCCTCATCTCACTCTGCCCCCCCCCCCAAAGGCTACTTATCTTTTCACCATATTTGGGGATCATGTGTTGGAAGTCAGACTGCTTGGTGGAGAGAGTGTTGGACTTGGAATTGGGAAGATATGGGTTCAAATCCCTACTCTGACACTACTTGTGTGGGCATGGGCAAGTCATTTTTTAAGCCTGGTGTTTCTCATCTATAGAAAGGGAGGGCTAGATGAGATGGCCTTTAGAGCCCCCTGTAACTCTAAATCAATGATCCTTTAATCATCATTTTAATATTTTTCTCCAAGAGTAAGAATTCTTAATCTGGGGTCTGTGAATTTGGTGGGGTTTTTTTTAATGTAATAATTGTATTTCAACATCATTGCTTTCCTTTGTTATCATAAGTATTTTATGCATTTAAAAACATTATTCTAGGGGGCGGCTAGGTGGCGCAGGATAAAGCACCAGCCCTGGATTCAGGAGGACCTGAGTTCAAATCTGGCCTCATACACTTGACACTTACTAGCTATGTGACTCTGGGCAAGTCACTTAACCCCCATTGTCCCCACACACACACACACACACACACACACACAAAACATTATTCTAAAAAAATTTTGAATTAATTCTGAGAAGAGACTTCACGCCAAACTAAGAAAGGGATCTGAAGCACAAAGTTCTCTCGCCCTGAAGAAATACTCAAAGGGGCCCAATATTTTTCTTGTAAGAAATTTCTCTAGATCAGAAAACAAATGTGGAAGGATTTTTTATGCGACCAGAAAGCTAATACTAGTTAACATTTATTTGGCATAACATTTGTTTGGGCAAAGAAAGGAAGCCCTTTACAGTTGGTGCCTCCTTCCTTGGTGGGAGGGTGGTGGTGGTAGTGGTATCAGGAGATAGCAACATTGGCTCCTGTTGACTGCCTTCCACCTCTGAGAACTACACAATCACAACAAAGCACCTATGAAACCCAGATTCATGTGGTTACTACCAGGCTCCTTAGTAATCCGTCTTCTCTCTTCAGGTTATTCATAAATTATGAGCCATAGCCTTCAGCATAGGAAGCAGGAGACAAAGGCCAAGATGTACTTTCAGCATTCTAAAGCAATATTCTTTGATAATACCATCACTAAATTCTTAAGCGGGATCAACTTTTCCCTGAATATGAGAAGGTATTTCTGACTGAACACTGACCTCCAGTGTCTGTCTACAGAAACAGTTGCTTCAGATCACATAATAATTAGCCTGAGGAATTGCTGGATATTCACATGCTACGTTTTTTTCTATGTAATTCAATTCTATATTTTGGTTGTTTAAGATGCCTGGACTTCAGCTCTCCTGGTCTTTCTCAGCAGATCACTGAATTGGGCATTTGTTTCTCAAAAATAACCATCATTTGAGTGCTTCCAGAGGAGTTTTCTGTCTTTCCTTTTTAAGCACTCACTTTTTTCTACCTTATAATGAAAGGCAAAGGGAAAAAGATATTTGTGAATGTGTCATAGTATGCCCTTGAATAGAAGAGACATCTAGAACATGGATCTCCAGCTAATTTTCTTTCTATGGCGGCTTCTTTCCACCTCCCCCAAGTCTGGAGATCACCATGGATGGATAGATACTACCTGTGTTCCAATTCCTCCTGATAAGTCTGGAGGTAATGGTGACATAACTAGATTATATGGAAGTTGGTATCAGTGCTTAGAATATTTTTTAAACTATACATTCTCATTTGATCCTCACAACCGGTCAACCAGTCACAACCAGGAGGCAATGCCAATATTACCAGTCTATAAATGTTGTCACCATGGGTCAAAAATCTTCCATGTGGACAATTTGCTCTAAGAGTCTATTCCTCTGCTTCCCAACACAGCTGTACCTCATTCATTCCCAAATATATTCCTAACTTCAATAACTCCAAGTACTTAGCCATTGAACCAATTTAGTTTTGTTTAGCTAATTTGGAAGGTAGGAGCTACTTTTGTAAATCAGAAAGGGGGAGCAGAGAGAAGATGGCACCATTCCCCTCAATCACCATCAAGGGAAAGAAGACCTCTCACGATAGTGGTTCCCTACTCACATGTAGGTCTTTTCCAGCCTGCCATTTCAATGATTCCTTTTAAAGAAGCTTTGACCACAGCTCTCCTAACAAGACAGAGAAGGACCACAGCTGCTCATGGGAGGATGTTAGCCTATGTTTGTTTACAAGCAGACAGTTTCCATCTCACTGAAGGTGCATGAAAAAAGCTTGGATGCCATTTTCTAAGTTGCCATCAAGCTGAATGGGCTTGTGCATAATATTATAAAGAATCGGATTAATTGTAAAGCACTAAGTTTCTCTATCCCTCCAATATTCCTGAAAACAGGAAACAATATGAACTTTGCTTTTGGGACACTGTAAGCTTAGGTTTTAATTGTTTAAATGACTGACCATGAATGGGCAAATGGTATATCAAAATTTGGGGAAAACATTTTTTTCCTTTATAGGGAAACCCTAAAGCACAGCAAATTATCAACCTCTGTGTGGTAATTCTCTAGGGAGAAACCTTGGTCTTAGAGATCTGGCAGACACGAAGAGAGGTTAAATGGTTTGCCCAGGGTCACATGAGTTTGTGTCAGAGATGAGATTTGAACCTGGGTCCTTCTGACCCTTAAGTCCACTACATTACAATACTCAGCAATTTCAGGTACCATTAAGTGAACCCAAGTGTTGAACCCTATTTGGAGAATCCAAAAGTACAGTAGGGTGATACAAGGGAGAAGTGACTATATTGCATGAACATACTAATGTGACTAAGGGTAACTGCTTGAGTCTCACATCTCATTCTGATGTTTCTATGTTTCAGTTCCCTGGTTTATAAAAGAAACTATAACGCTAGTGATAGATATATTCACGAAACAAAATGTAAATGCTTTTAAGAACATTGTTTCTTATCCAACTGTCAGCATTTTGTCACATGCATAGCACAGTCAAGATTTCAAACAAGTCCTGAAGCAGACCACAGCTAAAAGGTTCTCATCATACTGATACATACTGCGTAACTAGCACCCTACCCCAGGCTATGGATTTTCTTTAGACCACATGGCAAGTTGTTAAATTGCCATAAAAGATTTATATTTTTTAAAACTATTTTCCTTACATTTTTGGTCAAGGCTTTCCACCTCATATCAAGTATGTGAATGCTTTCTTTACCATTTTCTCAGAGCATTTGGCTTGCATCTATTATACTAAAGTGTTTTCTCACAATCCCTGGGTCTGAGTCGATGGGAATTGGGATAATGCAGCTCATCATTTGTATTCCAAGATTAAGCCTGATTCAGAGACAAAGTTATCATGGTTGTTTATTCAGTATTCTTATTTAGCATAAATTGCTGTTGTATTGTTTTGAATACCTTAAAATTATTTCTTTACCCATAACCTCTTTTCAGCACCTAGCCCATAATCTTTCAGGAAAAAAGGGGGTTTTCCTCAGTTTGCATGAACATATGTTGTGTCCTTTTCTTGGCTACTTGGAGATCATGACTTCATAAGAAAGCTTTACCATACAAAGTCAAACCACTCAAAGGAAGATGTGAATTCATCCCACACAACTGTGAGCATTGCAGAGAAGATGTTTCCAATGAAAGAGAAAGGTCCCAGTGATTACTCATGTCTGTGGGCCACTCCCTTCTCCTAGTACAGAGGAAACCCACAGCAAGCTTTCCTGGAGTATTAAAGACTTTAAAAGGTGAGGGAAAGATGACTAGATTAGCCATCAGTAAACAGTCCTTTACCAAGTGTGGAGAAAAAGATTATTTTGATTCTTCAATTTTGCCGAACAACTCCGTCATCAGAAGAGGAGACTGGATGACCAAATAGTATTCTTGTTTCTCGTGTTTGATGTCCTTCTTGGAATGTTGTGGTTTAAATTCCCCTCATAGCATAGCGAGAGTCACTTTTGTGCCTACATATCATGGTTGGCAGGCGGGGTGGGGGGGCAACCACAGTGATTTGAGATTAGAGGAATGGCCCAAGGGACAATTGTGTATCAAATGAGTCAAAAGGAACTTGGTGACAGCCAAATCACACACAACTTTAAGACAATAGGGGAAAATGAATTTGCTTTTTAATGATAGGCAAAAATAACATTATCAAACATAACACTGAACATAACTATTCCCCAATGCCATATCTCACAGGAAGGTACTTTATCAACTACTCTACTCTAGAGTAAACTGAGGAAGTTTCTGGAATACAGGGGGAGCTAAGGGGAGAAAACAGAAGGGGGAAAAATGATCATTCCACATCGATCCACTAAAGTCTTTCATTTCTCAGCCATGTGTTTTTAAAGAATGGTTAGAATAAATCCTTATAAGCATAGCAAGGTAGGTAGGTGAGTCTACTACATGTCAAGACTCTTCCATATCCTCCCCTCCTCTTCCCCCTCCTCTTCCCCCCCCCTGAACCCCACCCCAAGCAGTCAACTAACTCATTTCTTTGGCACCTCCCTCTGTCAAACTGTCAAAAAACATTAAAGAGGGTAGAGAGACACAACTAGAGAAGTTAGAGAGACAAGGAAAAATTAATTCTTGATTTCTTAAAGCCTCAGTTTAGCAATGGGACCTAAATAAAGGCCCTTTCTTTCTAATTTGGCCGATTCCTATACAGTTGTATGAGCTTTTTTCTTTTTTTTTTTTTTTTAATAATTAGCTCACATTGCCCAATAAGTAAAACTTTTTGTATGTTGATTTCCCCAAAATTGGCATGACCCTCTGGTGAGGCAAAACAGAGTAGAGGCTGAAAAACTATTCCTTGGAAAATGGGACAAATTCTTCATTCTACAAATGTTTATCTTCCCTCAAAAGGGTAAAGAAAAAAAAAGGCTTTCATTTTTTTAAAGGGGGGGGATTCATTTGGGCTCCCCTACCATTTCATATTCACATGGTTCATGTTTCAGTTAGGAAGCCACTACTTGGGTAAGTTAAAGGCTCAAAGAAGAATGTGGAAGGTAAAACACGGGGGGGGGGGGGGGAATTTCCCCTAGTATTCTGACTGAACTCCTTGAAAAAAGTGGGCAGACCTAATAATGAAAATTGATTGGTATAGATTTTGTGCATGCATGCGCGCACGCACGCGTGCACACACACACACATGTTGAGGAGTGTGAGCTCATTCACCTATAGGAAATTCCCCTCACCTATAGGAAATGTCCCCTAAAAGCAAAGGAATAGGTACAGATCCTGCTGAGGACCCTTGGCAAAATTAATGTTTATATAAAACACCAGCCTCAAACAAGAGAGAATCTCTTCTTCAGTTAAAATCCAGGTCTCCAAAGATACAAAAAGCACACATTCCTAGTTTGTCAATATGCTCAACCTTATGCCTATAGAAAAATCACTCTAAAAAATGCCACCACCACAAAGTTATCTAAGTAAATACATAGATTTCTGTCAAGGCTGTTGTAACTTCTTCTTTTTTTTTTTTTTTTGGAAGCAATTGGGGTCAAGTGACTTGTCTAGGGTCATACAGCTAGTAAGTGTCTAAGTTTACATTTGAACTCTGATCCTCCTGACTCCAGGACCGGTGCTCTATCCATTTTGCCACCTAGCTGCCCCTATGACCAATTAAATCTTCACCAAATTTATGCATAGTTTCATGTAATAGAATACTGCCTCTTTGAGAGTTTATGAAGTGATTTTAACTAGTAGACTTCCAAATTATCTACAGTTGTAACCTAGCCCTAAGATAATGCTTATCTTCAAAAGTCTTTTATAAAAGGTTCACATCTATATAGCGGCTCTCACCTCTCCTCATTGAGCAAATTACCTATCCTGGAAATTACTTAACTACTGTTATGTCCTTATATTTCAAAGGTCAACTTTATAGGGTCAGTGGTGAACTCACTATTAAAAAATAACTTACAAAATGTATCCAGTAATTAAATCCCTGCCTTAGTAGATAAAATTCAGAAAACTGGCTGAGTAACATTATGTCTGAGGCCCTACAAGAACAAATAAGGAGGAAAAAAAAAATAGAAAAAGGAAAGGAAACTCCCACCCCCACCCCCTTGCACTGGGCTGTGTGCTGTAATAGTTCTCTTAGCTTATGCTGGTGTTATATAACTGAGGCAGCTTATATTTTTCTCTTGATTGCAAACATATTCACCACCTTGCCTTCAGTCTTTAACATTTAATTTGCTAAATAGCAAAACCAGTAGTGTCCAGACACTGAAATAAGCCTAATTCTCTTCCTGTGTTACAGGAAGGGTGGTAAGCCTAATGGAGTAGATCACAAAAAGGCACAAACAACTGCTTTTAGTTGAATGTTACACTTGGTGTTAGCCTAGAGCTGGGGAAAGCCCATATACCATGTGATTTTTCAACCTAAGCTATTCAGATGACAACATTTTTTATCCCAATCTTCTAGATGCCGAGAATCCAGGGGAGGGAAAAATAATCAGAGCATGAAATATTCTAGTTATTTATGCTCTGAAGACTCCAGTGGCCAAAGGGAATTTTACCAAATACCAAACAAAGAAAACTTTTTGACTGCACTAAAACTAGAGGGCATAGTTTTATGAGAGGGGGAAAAAAGATTTTTTTCCTTGTCAATGAGCCATTGATCTTAAATAAATCAGAGTACCCATTCCTTTATGGAGAAGGGGAATAGAATCCAATAATAAATAATGCATTATCTAATACCCCACAGTGCAATCCCATTCAGAGCTTAGTGCCTGGGAAAGTGAATTATACCACAATTGAATGGAAAGAGGTTGAATGTCATTATGCCACAACTGAAACAAAGTTTCCATGATATACTGGATCAGAACCTCTTAACCTCATTTAGAAATCGAGTCCACCCCTACCCTATCACAAGTCTTTGTTAATGCTCAAAGCCCCACCCATTAGCCACCCTGCATTAGTATCATCAAATGGGATCTAATGGGGAGACCAAATCCATACTATTGGGTCTAAAACCAGATGTGAACATACGGAGTTAGAATAACCCATGTACACTGTACCCCACAGCCTGCCTGCTCAATGCTAAGTTTTGGTTTCATTCAATTTCATACACACACAAAAAGACTAGATTATTATCCACAACACACTATGCAACATTGCCATAACACCTATGCAGTCAGTAGACAGCCCAGAGCAAGAATTTTATTTTCCTGCTTTCTTCACTTTTCCTTGATCTTCCACCTTCTTGATAGCTGCTTGGATGGCTTCTTGATCACCCAGGAACTGATGAGGGCCAATAGCATGGAGGTTCTCATCTAGTTCCAGGAGTATGGGGACACCAGTAGGGAGAGTGATGTTGATAATGTCATCATCCGAGATGCCTGCAGAACAGGGAGATGGGAGCAAGGAAGAAGTAGTTTAAAAAATAGGCAAATGGGTCTTTTAAAAAATAAGAAAGTAACAATAACTATATTTAATGAATACCTTATTCTATACCTGGTACACATTCATAGTCTAGGGATTATGGGGGCACAAACAAAACATAAATCTGGCCCTGCCCTCAAACTCTTTGACGGAGTTGAAAACTAAGCACATGAGAGAAAACAAAATCATGCATACTCTTAGGTTCTGAGTTTTATGAGGGTAAACAACATTGTTAATCTCGTTCCTGCTCAGAACACTTTGGAAAGAGCATGGGGGAGAGAGACAAGCAGGACATCTTTCAAAGTTACACACTGGCTTTATTCTAGATTTTTAAAGGAAAAGCAAGCTATATGCAAAAGAGATTCAGTTTCATGTACAGTCCTCTTTACTTTATGGAAATGCTCATTTGTATAATAGGTTTCGTTATTAAGTTCAGGAAAAAATTTTTAAAAATTTAAAGAAAGAACTCAAGATTTGGAAATGAGGACCTGAGTTCTAATCCTACTTCTGTCTTTTATGACCTTGGGTTAGGTTACTTCATTCTTCAGACAACAAGGTGCTTCTGTAAAATAAAGGGTCTGGATTCTCTTTCAACTCTAGATTTAGACTCTTGGCCTTTCTACAAGTATATGTGTCGACTGTTTTCTTCAAAAGCCTTCATCCTCCTCCTCAGAAATCTGAAGGCCAAGGGCCTCTTCTCTCACTTCCTTTTTCTTCTATATATAGTAGTGCATTTTTAAAAAACTATCACAGCCAAACATTGCCCTAGTTCTCTGGGGGTATTACTAAAATTAGATTTCTTCCTCTGTTTGCTCATGTGGTAGGAATGTGGCTGGTATTTCCAACACCAAGCAGGCCTGGAACACCCTGGACCAGATCCTGCCAAGCATATGCTTTCCTCCCTGGGTATGTGCCAGCCACTGAGGGCGAGTCACCTTTACATCAGGGCACTAGGATACCCCCATGTACATTAGAACAAAAAAGGAGAAGGATGGAAGAAAGTTTACAAGTAGAAAGCAACATAAACATTCAATTTGCCTGTTTTAACATAGAAAAAACATATTATATTTAATAAAGGAATTCAAAAGTCAACAAGCACTTAAGTGCTCACCAGGTGCCCAGAACTGAAATAAAAATACAAAAGCAAAACTGTCCCTGCCTTCGAGGAGTTTATAGTCTAAGAAAGGAGACATAATTCACACCTATAACTGAATACAGGAAACATATAAGGTAACTTGGTAGAAAGGAGACACCTCATGCAGAAGGTACCATATTGGATAAAGTGCTGCGCTTGGAGTCCAGAAAGCCCAAGTTCCACTTTTGCCTCAGAAACTTACTAGCTGCATAACCTGGGTTAAGTCATAACCTCTCTTAGATGAGGAAACTGAGCCTATCAGACAGGAATAATAATAGTATGTTATCTCAGCATTATTGGGGGGGAGGGGGCATTGAGGGTTAAGTAACTTGCCCAGGATCACACAGCTAAGCTCAGCATTTTTTTTTTTTTTGCTCAACATTATTTTTAGGGATCGAATGAGATAATATGTGCATAGTACTTTCCAAACCTTAAAATGCTATGTAAATATTAGCTATTGTTATATGATCATTGATGTAGGAAGCAAAGAAGGGGTTAACATACAAACTTAAGGCCCAAGATCTAATTTAGATCTGAGCTCCAAGAGGGGCTATAACTTACAGACCCCAGCTCCTAAAGGGATTAATGGATAATGTAAGACTTGTACCTTCATTAATACAAGTCAGGGCCTAGGCTCTTGTTACCCACATTAATCACCACTCATAACAAGAACATAAAGAGGTAGGTCATAGAGACCTTAACTATAAGAAAGACATAGAGGCAGGCTATAGAAATCCTAATTGATTAATGAAAATATTCTGAAGCTAGGCCGGGGAATGAAACATTCTGACCTTGGCAAGTTGAGGTAACATGAGCAGAAAAGGCCAAATTTGTCCCCAGACTCACCTTATGATACATAAACCCTAAAAATACACCTCCACAGAAAAAGGTATCCACCTCAGGGTTAGCTTAAGCCCCCAGGAACTCTAAATCGGGATAAATCCTCCCCTATACCTTCCTAAAGTGGAGATTATTAGAATGAGGCTGATAATCACTTTATCCATACTATAAATATAACTGTCTTTTCTTTCCCTATCTGAGAGACACCTCCATGATGCTCTCCCTGTGGTCACTCCCAGTATTGCAACAAAACTTGGGAAACTGAGTCACTGAGTCTTGTAATTCTTTTGGAACGACTCACGATCATTTTGATCACCCTAATTCCATCCCACATCATGACCAGTTAATGAAAAAAAAATGGCAAAACCTGAGTTGGAAGGGACCTAGGTAGCAATCTAGTCCAAATAAGACCTTAAAAGGTGGGTCACAGCACCCCCCTTCTCCCCAAATTCTTCAATTTACAATGCACATGGTTGGAGAAAATGGGCACTGAACACTGACTCCTAAATTGAAATAAAGATAAGAATAAGCTGTCTCCAAGAGTAATCCTTCACAAATGCCTCAGAGATCTCAGAAGACAAACCAGAACATATGCATTGAATGGTCAGACCAAAGGAGCTCAAACATCTTGTCATAAATTCTCTCTCTTGGGGGCAGCTAGGTGGCACAGTGGATAAAGCACTGGCCCTGGATTCAGGAGGACCCAAGTTCAAATCCAGCCTCAGACACTTGACACTATCTGTGTGACCCTGGGCAAGTCACCTAACCCTCATTGCCCCCCCCCCAAAGAAAATGAAAACCCAAGGACTCAACTATTCATCCAATCCCAAGTATTCACGGAATTCTAACTAAGTGAATTACATTGTGAGATATAAAAAGAAAACCCCACTACTAGCAAGCTATGTGTCCCTGAGGGTTGGGGCGGGATGGGTAGGGGTAATAGTAGTAACGATAATAGCACAGTGCCTGGCACTATATAAATGTTGTTAAGTGCTCTACAATTATAATCTCATTTCATCCTCACAACAGCCCTAGGAGGTAGATGCTATTATTAGTATACAGATTAGGAAACTGAGGCAAACAAAGGTGACTTGCTCAGTGTCTTAGGCTGGATTAGAACTCATGTCTTGCTGACTCCAAGCCTGGTGCTCTCTCTACTGTGACATAACATAGCTTGGGCTATAATTTCCTTTTCTCCAAAATAAATGCTTTTTGATTGTAATATATAACATATCAGATTGCTTGCTGACTTTGGGAGTGGGGAGGGAAGGGAGGCAGGGAGAAAATTTGTAACTCAAAATCTTACAAAAATGAATGTTGAAAACAACCTTTACATGCAACTGGAAAAAATAATACCATCAACTTATCTACCAAAAAAAAAAATAAACGCTTTTGCCTTTATTCTCTCTGAGGGTCTATCCTTCATCCAGCCAACAAGTGATTTGTTAACCTTAAGAGGTGGTCCTTATGCCAAAGAAGCTCAGAGTCTAGTATTTAATTTTATTTCCCAGAGTAAAAAAAAAAATAGTTTCAAAAAACACAAGGTTAAGTTCAGAGATGGGAAGAGATGACATGACTGAAGTCAGACCCAGTAGGTCCCAATTCTAACTCACAACTATTTTTCAGGTTGGGTGAGATCTGGGATGGGGGGGGGGGTGGTTTCCTCTCCTGCAAGGCAGCTCAGAACTCTCTGGGAGCCATGGAATAAGCCTCCCCTTTGAGGATTAGCCCCTGAGCAGAACATCTGACAGTTTCCAGGAGCTCCAGGGCTATTCTAGGTCTACGTTGATGTCCCCTAACAAAAGGTGCAATCAAGACAAAACAAAAACACCAACACCAAATGGAAAGGATGCCAAGTCTGGCCCAGAAAAGACCAGAGTTGCTAAGTATCTGACATGCTCTTGTTTATGCTCCATTAGCAGGTCCTTTCCTGTTGAAGCTTGCCAGGAACTACCAACAAGCATTTCTATTTCTTGTTGAAATATCTTGTATTTAACATGCCAATGACTATGACTGACGACTGATGCTGGCCTCTTCTGTTTGCAATCCTTGCCCTTCCCAGAAAGCAGCTATAGCTGAAAATAATAACTTATAGTCCAACATGTTCTGCTAGACCCATACCCACTCCTAGAGTTGCTATGCTAAATATGTAAAATATTTGTATGTGAGTGTATGAGTGTGAGACACGGACACAGAGAGAGAGAGGGAAAGGGAGAGGGAAGGAGAGAGAGGAAGAGAGAGAGGGGAACGGGGATAGGCAGGAACGGGCGGACACACCACTCTCTATGAGCTCAACTCCTAGGAGGCAAACTTTCTTAGAGAAAAAGATTGATGTCCAAATGAGTTTCTTCAATCACCTGAAGCTCTGGTGTTATTTTAAGTCATCTGATCTTTTCCTACTGGTCAATTTCATCCATTTTCAAGAAATCTTTGGTGGATCCAACTCAACCAAGCCTCTGGTCTCTCCCCATTTCATTATACAATGTACACCACTGAAAAACTAAACCTTCCAAAGGTTCTTATCCTGTCACCCTTTTATTCAAAAAGATCTTTAGTGTCTTCCCATTACCAATTAACTGAAGATCACAGAAATACCTTCTCCAAGAAGGCATTCATGGTCCTCTATGATTTGGCCCCACCCCACATTTCCAGATTCCTCCCATTAAGTAATAGAGACACACAACACACACACACACACACACACACACACACACACACACACACACCCCTTTCTATTATCTAATTAAACTGAACTAATTGCTGTTTCTTGGAAACATCCTGCACACTTGTCCATCTCTGCCTTTGCTCATGCAGTCCCATCTACCTCACCTTTTTCAGCCCTACTTATCGAACTCTAGAATTCTAGAATTCCCATCCTTCAAGGTCCAGCTGAAATGCTATCTCCATGAAGCCTTTACTGATATCTCCTGGCCAGAAGTAATCCCCTCTTTTTTCTGCTTTGTCTCTCCATGTATTTGTACCTTCTACCTTGTATCATGGTGGTTAGTGTACTTTTCTAATATTCTGATGACTAAACTTGACAGGGACCGACCAGCCCCCCACACTGGCTGACACATAACAGGTGCCCCAAACTATTTGTTAATTTTAAAGTACTTCATCCCACTACAGTAGCTGTCTTCAGAGAGACAGGCTTTGCGTGCTACTTGCAAGAGGCAGGACAGAAGTGTAATGGCATGGAGAAAACAGGGTGTGTACTAAAGATGCAAAGCTGGTGTGACAAAAGTCATTTAAAGACATGTTTGGATTTATAGAGAGGTTCTCCACTTACATTGTTTTCAAATGAATTAATATAGAAGCTTCATCCCTATAACATAGTTGTAGACCAAAACTTAAGTGATGACATGTCTGTCAACAATGCTTCTGCTAATGCCTGGTTGTTTAGGAGATAAGGCTCCACTGGTGCAATCCCCTGGTGGCAGAGTACCTTAACTGTGAGCCCAGGTCTTTGTAATTGCAAGTCTGGCACTCTAAACAGTATGCCACATTGCCTTTCTAGATGAGCGGGATGGAAGAGGATCCATGAACATTTACCTTTTTCACAAGCTCCAAATATCAGGAGAGAAGCAGAGAGCCAAATCACCCTTAAATCTATTAATGTCTCTTGATTCAATTCATTGGATCTTGTTTTAATCAGCAAAAGATTAAAAGCATAATTTTCACTCTCAATCTAAAGTGTTAACACACTATATATTTAAATATCAAATCTGCTGCAGTCTAACCAAAGCAATTTTCCTTTTAAAAAAAATATGTACACAGCAATGTAATAATACGACCTTAAATTTCCAATGATATCCTTCACACGCAAGCACTGAAAAGAACTTAGTTTAGTTTAACAACCACACCAAAACATTTCCAATGAACACCAGACTTTCCATTCCACTTAAGTGACTCAAGACACACATGGAGCAACAAATTAATTGCTTATAAATATTTAAGACACGCAAAGTGGTTAATGAGTCAAATGGATGCTGCGTGCCCAAGATTCAAAAGAGGAAAATTCAGAAGAGTTACAGTCCAATAGCTGCTCATGTTTATACACCTTAGGTCAATAATTTCAATACAGTGTTAATTTATGACCCTAAGAAGGTCAGGGGACAGAATTTAGAAAGCTGGAGTAACCCAGTCAAGAACCTGATTTGACCAATTTGCATCAACATTATTATGTTGGTAAATGCCCATTACAAAAATTCACTTTATGGGGCTTCCAAGTAATTTTATTGTAATAGAAGGCGTCAAAGCAAGAGCAGGGGTCAAATCTCATCACAGTCATTTGCCTTGTGGCCCCAGGCAAGTCCTTTAAAATCTCCAATTTTCAGTTTACTCATTTATAAGATGGGCATGATTCTTACAGTACCTACTTCACAGGGTGACTGTGAGAATCAAAGAAACATACATATAAACAGTACTTTATAGACTTTAACCAGACAAAACAGTCATTTTATGTAGTCTTTCCTGCCTTTGAGGGGTCTGGAGAAGAAAGTGAAAGGGGAAGGTTTCAGACTGATGGAAGGAAAATCTTAAGTTAAGTGGCTCCTGGAGCAGACCAACCCAGAGGCTAGCAAGTTCTTGGAAGATGGCTAAAGGGGGCAGCTAGGTGGCACAGTGGATGGAGCACCAACCCTGGATTCAGGAGGGCCTGAGTTCAAATCTGGCCTCAGATACTTGACATTTACTAGCTGTGTGACCCTGAGAAAATCACTTAACCCTCCTTGGCCTTTAAAAAAAAAAAAAAGGAAGATGGTTAAACCGAAGGTAGGTGGCCATTTATCAGTCAGTGTTAGAGAAGAGACTCACATTTTCCATTGAGGTAGAAGCAGACAGCCTCTGATGTCCTTTCCAGTGTTGTAATTTTATAAGAGTTGAACTTCAACTGCCCAGAATGAGGAAGGAAGTGTCATTCAAAAATTAAAACTACCACCAAGTCCTTTAACCTTCCTCCTCCTGTTTCTTGGATCTATGTTAGTGAAAGGATCTATGTTGGTGAAAGGAGTTCAAGAATTAGGGAGTGTCAGGCTTTGTGTGGAAGAAGAGGTATTTTAAAGTGATGGGTTCTTAATGTCGAGGAGGCAATGCACGTGTGTGTGTGTGTGTGTGTGTGTGTGAGTGAGTGTGAGTGAGTGATTGTGAGAGAGTGTGAGAGAGAGTGTGAGAGAGAGTGTGAGAGAGAGTGTGAGAGTGTGAGAGTGTGTACACACACTTCCCTTTCCTGCCTACAGTGCAAATACCATGCAATTTGATTTATGGGGTTTATTTTCTATTTCTTAAATATGTTTCCCCAAGTCCATCTCTGCCACCATGACTATATATATATATATATATATATATATATATATATATATATATGCCAAAGAAGCAAATGTTTGCTATACATGCTGTCCTTTGTAAAGGATCCATAATTAGCCAGAACAAAAGCAAAGTCAACAAAAAACCATTTGCCAAAACCCCATCAGCTTTACTCCCCAGAATTCTCATTTGCACTGTCTACCTAACTCAGTGTAGGATTCTATTACTCACATCTTCCCAGAGATGGGGGTCTCCCATAGGAAGTCCTTTAAGTCCAAGTTAGATTCTAGCTGCTTCTTCAGTGAACTGTTCTAGAGTCATAATATTCTTGGTGACAAGAGCATCCTTAAATCTATACCAAGTCTCTGAAATGCAAACTCCATTTCTTGTGCTCTTCCAAAGAAATCTTCCTAAATTAAGCTGGGCAATCAGCTAAGCATCCACCTAAGATAAAGCACGATAGAAGAAGAGAGCTTTTCTCCCCACCTGGTAGTGGAACAGGAGGTCTTTGAACAATGGAGAACATTTTTTAAATGGAAGTCCTGTTTTCATAAATATGGCCACTGTCCCAGGAGAGATGCACCTGGTAGACATTGAGGTTGAAGTGATTAAAAAAAAGTTTCAAAGTGGGTTTTCAAAGAGACTGGAGAGCAGCAGAGGGAAACAGTGAATGGAATTCTATTTGCCTTCTCTGATGTCTTGCCTCAAGAGATTGTTGTGGCAGTGGTTTGGGGGCCCAAGAACCTGGGTTCAAATCCTGGCTTTGCTACCTATTTGTGCAAGGGATTTAATTTCTAAGCCTCAGTTTCCTCCTCTGTAAAATGAGGAGGTCGGACTAGATGTCAAAAGTCTAATCCGGCTTTAACATTTTATGGTTCTATTACTATTGGTACCAAAACCCTGCCAAGAGAGGCTATTTGCTGAGTATCATTTGTGAAATATCATATCATGTACCATAGGAAGAAAAAGTAAAACGGGGGGAGGTCTCTGACTAAGGCATTTTCAATTTAATGGGGGGGGAGGAGCAAGATCAGGTTTCATGTTGTAAAATAAAAGTAACAATGTTTGAAATATTTAAGGAGGAAAAAGGGAAATATTCAAGGAAAAGCAGCAGAATTTTCCTCCAGAGAAAACTTAATAGAAGTGAATTTTGGGGATAGGAAATGGGCTGTTTTTGTTTCTTCCTCTACACACAGACCCACAATTTTATTACCTTCCTGTTGGGATCTACTTTTAGTGTGAACTTTTGTCAGCTGTCTAGACCATATTTCCCTTTTGAGTCTAGTAGGCAAGTGTGCCGTGCAATTATAATTTTTAGGCCCTGAATTAGTTAGAAACTACCAAATAGGCACATATTTTGAAATATACATACATACACACCTGGGTGACAATCTAATCTGCTAAGAAACTATGATGAAAGATTAGAGAAATTGCATTTTTTTAACTACTCATGGGAGAGGGAAGAGAATGAGAAAGCAAAAAGAGTCAAAATTAGCCAATGAAGTAATAAAGAAAGCTTTTAGGCTTTGTCAAAAAGTAGTTATTTAGGGGCAACTAGGTGGCGCAGTGGATAAAGCACTGAAGGACCCGAATTCAAATCTGACCTCAGACACTTGACATTTACTAGCTGTGTAACCCTGGGCAAGTCACTTAACCTTAATTGCCTCACCAAAAAACAACAACAACAACAACAAAAAAAACAAACAAACAAACCCAGAAACAAAAGAAATTAAAAAAAAAAAGTAGTGGGACAGCTAGGTGGCGCAGTGAATAGAGCACCAGCCCTGGATTCAGGAGGACCTGAGTTCAAATCTGACCTCAGACACTTGACATTTACTAGCTGTGTGACCCTGGGCAAGTCACTTAACCCCAATTGCCTCACACACACACACAAAAGTAGTTATTTAAATCACTCCTGGATTTCTGCCTTTGTGCTTTTGTCCTGACCATTGGCACTGGGAATTTCCTTCTACCAATCAAAGCATATGCAACTCTTTTGTAGTCTTAGGAGATTGTTTAAAATTTTATGGACGTCGGGGCAGCTAGATGGCGCAGTGGATAGAGCACTGGCCTTGGAATCAGGAGTACCTGAGTTCAAATCCGGCCTCAGACACTTAACACTTATTAGCTATGTGACCCTGGGCAAGTCACTTAACCCCAATTGCCTCACTAAAAAAAAAAAAAAAAAATTATGGACGTCAGTAAGCAATCAAATCAGGTTGGAAAAAGATATGCTCAATTTCTCCCAACTTGGGTGCCATGGGGCTAGAAGGAGAAAGACTGAGAAAAGACTGGTTGTTGAGCAATAGAAACCCAAACATTGTGCATACTATCACCTTATCCCTTAGGATCAGAGAAAACAGAGGAATCATTTCCCATCATGTTTAAATCAGAATTTATATTTTTTAGTCATCCTTCCCTAAACAGTCATGGTCTATACTATCAATTCCAAATTAATATAGTATAAATTAAAGGTTGAGAATCATTTATTCCACAGGATTATAAAATCTCAGATCTATAGCTGGAAGGAAGCTCAGAAGCCATCTCATTCAACCCCATCATTTTACAGATATGGAAACTGAGGCCCAAAGAGGTAAAGGGTCTTTTCCAAGGTCACACAGGTAGTAAGTATCAGAGTCAGAATCTGAACCCAAGTCCTTGGATTCCATAGCCTATATCCATTCCACCTTACCACAATGAATGTGCCCTAAGGAACAGAGTTAAACATAAAAATACTGAAGTAAACCTTAAAAAGTTCTGTCCAAATGGCCTATTTTAAATTATATTTCGCCTAACTTGGAGAACACTATGTTCTAAGTATCCAGTTTTCGCCTTTTGAAAATAGGGGAATAGTCTGGCAGAGGTTAACCAATCAGGCTGGCTTGGAAATGAACGAAAAATCCTTGTTATGAGCCTTGATCGTGTAATAAAGATGGGGTGGGTATGGGAGGGTTGAGGGAGGAAATCCTTTGTATATGGTATACCATTTTAACTGTCAAATAAAACTGCTGAGCTAAAGGTTCGCAGAGCTTCTATTTCAATTCCCATACAGAAATACTTACTCAAACTTGGTCACACCATTAGGTAGGTGTTGTTTTTACTTAGAAGAGGTGATGCTTGACTGCTTAGGAAAATCTATTCCACTAAAATGTCAAAAGGCAGCTATTCGGGTCTCGTCCCCACCCTGACTCCTCATTGCTGCAACCAGACCTGGCTGCCCTTTTGCCTATTTCTAATTTCATCCCAGTCACTCTCCTGTACACAGTCCTCCAGGGTTTGGATCCATATGCTCTGGTGTGGCACACTCAGCCTGGCTCCCAACTTGAGAAGTCTCCGTATTCTGAGGCTTGGTTGTAGAGACTAAATAAATGACTTCCCCTGGCAGGAAGGATCCAGATGAGAACCAATGTTAGATTTGAAGGAACTTTTTACCTCATCGAGGGCTGGCAGAAAAAATAAAAGCCAGGAGTGACCATGCCAGCCAGAGACAAGGAAACGAAAACTTCCTGCCTGGGAAACTGCCACATGAGATTCCATTAAATTATTTAGGTGCACATTGAGAGCATCCATGAAAATGCTTTGTAAAAGGAGGGTCTGAAAAGACATTTGGGGAATAGATCACAGCCTAGCATGGAGGTAAAATAACAGCTAATACTTCTGTAGCTAGTACTAGATTTGCAAAGCACTTTACAGAGATGATTTCATTTAGCTCTCACAACGACCCTGGTGGTAGGGTGAGTAGGTACTATTATTAGCTCCATTTCATAGAAGAGGAAGGCAAGGCAGTTGTTGTTTAGTCATTTTACAGGTGTGTCTGACTCTTCATTACCCCATTTGGGGTTTTCTTGGCAAAGATACTGAAGTGAAAAAAAAAAAAAAGAAAAAAAAAGATACTGAAGTGACAAAAAAAAAGAAAAAAAAAGATACCGAAGTGGTTTCCCTTTTCCTTCTCCGCCTCATTTTATAGATGAGGAAGCTGAGGCAAACAAGGTTGAGTGACTTGCCCAGGATCACAGAGCTAGTAAGTGAGGCTGGATTTGTACTCAAGTTGATGTGTCTTCCTGGCTCCAGGCCCAGTGTTCTATCCACTGCACCATACCTAACTGCCCAGACAGGCAGAGAGAGGTTTAAGAGAAAATAAACTTGCCTGGGATCACAAAGCTAATTAAGTGTCTAAGAAAAGGGGGCAGTTAGGTGGCACAGTGGATAAAGCACTGGCCCTGGATTCAGGAGGACCTGAGTTCAAATCCAGACTCAGACACTTGACACTTACTAGCTGTGTGACCCTGGGCAAGTCACTTAACCCTCATTGCCCTGAAAAAAAGAAAAGAAAAGAAAAAGGATTTTCTAAGTGTCTAAGAAAGGATTTGAACTCAAGTCTTCCTGTCTGGTACTTTATCCACTATTCCACTTATGAGATTTCAGTTATCCAGATATCTGTTGGACCTCTTTCCCTGTCAAAAACTTGACTAGATAAACATTTCTTGACTTACTTTATCGATCATTTCATCTTGGTGGAGGAACCAACAAGGAGACACACCAATTCTGGATCTGTCTCTCACCAAAAAGGAAGATATGTGCTGGAGGGGAAAAAATGGTACAAACCTTGGGGAAATGACAACCAACTCTAAATCTGTGATAGAAGAGTACAAGAAATCCGGGCATAGTCTGACAAGCACCCTATATATGGGCAAAGATTTCAAAAAGGCAGAGAAAAGTAAAGAGGTGAGAGCCCAATGGCCTAAAATTCTACAAGACAAGTCAGCACATGAAGGTGAGAATCCCTCAAAAAAGAAATTCTGAGAAAACAGAATACAATTCCAAGAGGGAGCAGCAGAAGGAGTTATCAAAAGATGTGGGTAAAAGACATCCCCCCAAAGAGAAAAAGACCTATTTGTACAAAAATATTTATAGCAACTCTTTTTGTGGTGGCTAAGAATTGGAAATCAAAGGGATTCCCATCAAGTGGGGAAATGGCTAAACAAGTTGTAGTATATGATGGTGATGGAATATTATTGTGCTATAAAAAATGACAAGCAAGATGATTTCAGAAAAAAACTAGAAATACTTGTATAAACTGATGTATAGTGAAGTGAGCAGAACCAAGAGAACATTGTGCACAGAGAAAGAAATATTGTTTGATGAAGAACTGTGAATGACTTGACTATTCTTGAAAATACAATGATGCGAGACAATCCCAAAGGACTATTGATGAAACATACCATCCACATCCAAAGAAAAAACTGATATTGATGGAACAGACTGAAGCATGCCATTTTTCCACCTTCATTTTTTCCTTTTATTCAAGTTTTCTTGTACAAAATGACTAATATGGTAATGTTTTACCTAATTATGCATGTATAACCCATATCTGATTGCTTACCACCTCAGAGAAAGGGGAGGGGAAGGAGGGATAAAAATTGGAACTCAAAGCCATAAATAGAAATGCTTATTACTTTTTTTAAAAAAAAGAAGAAAGATGTGGGTATACAGCAAAGTAACTGAGTTGTTTGTTTTTTTTAAAGATACATACTGGGGCAGCTAAGTGATGCAGTGGAGCTGGAGTCAGAAAGACTGATCTTCGAGTTCAAATCTGGCCTCAGACATTTACTAGCTGTGCAACCCTGGGCAAATCACTTAACCCTATTTGCCTTAGTTTCCTCATCTGTAAAATGAGCTGGAGAAGGAAATGGCCAACCACTCCAGTATCTGCAAGAAAACTCCAAATGGGATCAGGAAGAGTCGGACATGACTGAAATGGCTCAACAACAACAACAGCAGAGGACAGAAGCAAGGGCAGAGAATGGAAGAGAAATACAAAGGCCTATTATAGTCTTAAAAAAATATTTTCAAGAATCTTCAAGGTCTAAAGGAGCCAAGTCTGATAATGAAAACTATGGATAACAAAAAGATCTAGGGGGTTTGCTGGTGTGTGTGTGTGTGTGTGTGTGCGCATGCGCGCGCGCACACACGAGCTAAAGCACATATACAAAAGTCAAGCTGGGGTAAGGAAGAGAAATCAAAGAACAAAACAGGACCATTGGCTTAGGATAGATAGGATGAAACCTGACAGAGAAGTCCAATCTGGTCAACCCATAGTTAGCATTCATTCTACAATGCCAAGGAGAACACTGTTTAAACCAGAGAGACCAGAACAAAGCAGCTGAACAGAGTTAAGGTTATCTTATTATGCCCTTAAAGATAAGCTACCAAACCCAGACAGTGACTAAAAGAAAGATAATTGCTGAGCCACTGTCAAAAATACAAGATCAAGGTGATGTGGGGTAACGCAGCTTATCTGAAACATGTCTACAAAGCCCAAATGAGTCAACAATGAAATATATCAGCCAAGAAGAAGCCAATTCCATGCTGAGTTTCATTTGGAGAGGGTTACTTTTCAAGATCTCTTCAAGTTCTAAAGCTTACAAATCGATGAGCATGATGGTCCTTTGACCTGAGGAGACCATACATGAAATATTCTATTCAGCTTTGGGGAATTGCATTTTAACAAAGACATTGATAAGTTTGAGGCTATACAGAACGAGGATGCTGAGAAGCCTTGAGATCATGCCATGTGGTAATTAGTTGAAAGCACTAAGTATTTAAGTTAAAGAGAAGATTGAAGATGGGGAAAGGGAGGTGGACATGATATCTATATTCAAGTATTTGAAGGGTTGTCATGAGGAAAAATTTCAGAAGCATCTAAAAGTCAACCTGGCCCAAATCCACTTTTTCCTAACTCCTTTATTGCTGTAGAGGATACCACCACCCTTCCAAGTCACCCAGCTTCACAATCTTGGAATATTCCCCAACTCTTCACTCCTCCTCACTCTTATTAAATCAATTACCGAAACTTGTTAATTCTACCCTACACAGCAACATCTTTTGCATCTAGCCTACCTCAGAAGGTTGTTTGGAGGATCAAATGAGATAATCTTTGTAAAGCACTTAGCACAGTACCTGGAAAATAGCAGGTACTATATAAATGCTTATTCCCTTCTCCTCCCCCTTCCCTTTCTCATATCACAACAACCCTAATATGGGTTCTCATCACCCCTCACCTGAACTACTCCAACAGCCCCACACCCTCTAATTATTTCCCTTGTATCTAGCTTCTCCAGTTCATCCTCCACACAGATGATAAAGCATGGTTCTGACCATGTCACTCCCTTCCTCAGGAAGATCCAGTAATTTCCTTCTACCTCTGGGATAAGACAAAATATGAAGCACTCATTCTTCACAATCTGGCTCCATCACATCTTTCAGGTTTATCACCCACAATTCCCCGCCATATGTGCTACATGCCAGTGCAACTAGCCTCTTCCTGGGGCTCAACATACCCAATATTCCATCTCCCATTGCCATGTCTTTGCGTAGGCTTGGAATGCATTCCCTCCTCATATGTTCCTCTTGGAACCATCAGCCAGAGCCCAAGGGCCAGCTCCTTTGCAGATTCCTCCGGTTGTTAATGCTCCTTACTAAATTATTATGTATTTGATGTATGGATAAACATTGACTAATCTGGATACAAATTGTTTCACTCCAGTAGAATGTTGCCTTTGTGTCCCCATCACCTAGCCCAGTAATTGGCATACAGCAAGATATTAATAAATTGGATAGGCCCAATAGGTTTAATTCTGCATGTCTCCAGAGGGTTGAATGATGAACAATGAAGTTTCAAAAAAGGAAAAAACAGTGTTGATGCACAATTCAGGGGTGGTGAGTGGGGAAAAAAGCTCTCATTGTTTGACTTTTTAAAAAACTATCTAAAAGTGAGTCGACTTGCCTCAAAGGCAGTGCATCCCCTCACACTGGAGACCTTCACAGCAAAGGCAGTATGATATAAAGGGATTTTTATTTAGGTATGGAATAGACTGCTAGGTGGTGCAGTGCATAAGGGGCTGGCCCTAAATATAACAAAAAAGGGAAATGTTGGATGTTGGAAATACTGGGACATTAATCCACTGCTGGTGGAGTTGTGAACTGATCCAACCATTCTGAAGAGCAATTTGGAACTGTGCCCAAAGGGCTATAAAACTGTGCATAACCTTTGATCTAGCAATACCACTACTAGGTCTATATCCCAAAGACATCTCCTCAAAGAGGAAAAAACCCTATTTGCACAAAAATATTTCTAGCAGCTCTTTTTGCAGTGGCTAATAATTGGAAATCAAAGGAATGACCATCAATTGGGGAATGGCTGAACAAGCTGTGGTATAGGATTGTAATGGAATATTATTGTGCTATAAGAAATAACCAGCAGGATGATTTCAGAAAGGCCTGGAAAGACTTGCATGAACTGATGCATAGTGAAGTGAGCAGAACCAGAACACTGTGCACAGTGAAAGTAATATTGTTCCATGAAGAACGGTGAATGACTGAACTATTCTCAGCAATACAATGATCCAAGACAATCCCAAAGGACTAATGATGAAGCATGCTATCCACCTCCAGAGAAAGAATTGATATTGATGGAACACAGACTAAAGCATGCTGTCTTTTTCTCTCTCTTTTTTTCTTTTAAGTATTCTTGTATAAAATGACTAATATGGTAATGGTTTACATAACTGCACTTGTATAACCTATAACTTTTTGCTTACCACCTCAGGGAGGGGAGAGAAGGAAGGAGGGATAGAATTTAGAACTCAAAATTTTAAATAAAAATGTTTATTAAAAAAATTTTAAATCAAAGCAACACCCCTCCCCAAATAAAGGGCTGGTCCTGGAGTCAGGATGACCCAAGTTCAAATCTGGCCTCAGATACTAACTGGACAACCTCAGGCAGGTCACTTAACCCTGTTTGACTCAATTTCTTCATCTGTAAAATGAACTGGAGAAGGAAATGGCAACCCACTCCAGTATCTTTGCCAAGAAAAGCCCAAAAGGGGTCAGGAAGAGTCAGATATGACTGAAACACCACCACCACCACCACCACCACCTATCTTTGGAGGTCTCTTCCAAATGAGATTCTGGGATATTGTGAATCTTCTCTAACATATGGCAACATTATAGGATGGGCCCTTTTGAAATGGAAATTTAACAGCTTAGGAGTTACTAACATGCAAAAGATACTCAAGTAGCAAATATTTCATAAGTCTACTTTTTAAAGTATCTTTTAAATATTTACGAGCCACTGCCAAGTTGGCAAATCAAATGAAGATAATTTTGAGTAGCTTTAAGTCTGGGAAGAGACAACTTGTTCCTTTAAAGTTGCAGTTCCTTATTTGAGTAGAGATAAATCCATATAGAAAAGTAAAGCCATTCTGAGGCCTTAGTTATTTTTATCATCCAGCATGATTCAATAATCAGAGGCTTAGCAAAAAGGCAATAAGAGACTGTGGAGGCAACTTAAGTACTTAGTCTTCCAGTTTCTTAATTTCCTAAGATTTCTAGGGCATATTACCTCCAAATTTATATGAATTTCTCATGATAACCAAACCCAAAACAGTACTAATAAAACCAGCATAATTCCTTAAAGCAAGTTCTGCCTTCAAGACAATATTCTAAATGAGTTAAAGGAATCTTAGGACCAGCCTCCCCTCTTTCCCATCCGTCATTTCTCAGATAGACTTTCCAACTTCAGAGGCTGCATTAAAATATCAAAGAAATGAGACATATTGAAAAGAACACTGGATTTGAATCAGGGGACCTGACTCTAGGTCTGGTACTTACTAACTCTTCAACCTCTTCTTCACTCTAATGTATCTGGAAGCTGGATACTTCCAGTATCCCCTGATATTTTTACTCCCAACAGCAATGGTGTATCTGACCAGCATAATCTGTTCTTGCTCCTTGGCACCATTAGTGTGGTTGGGGTATTTTTTTTCTCCCATCTAGCAGTAGACCTGATGCTAAGGCCCCAAGCTGGTGGTATAGATGAAGCTAAGAATGCAATCCTGAATTGCCGATTGCCTGCCAGGCACCTCAACACAGATTTCCAACCTGCCTATTCTAAATCAAACTTTTTTATCTCAAACCTGCATATTTACAAACGTGCTCCCTTCTGTTGAGGACACTGCCATGTTCATAGTCACCGAGGTTTATTAACCTTGGAAAAATCTCTTCCTCTTCCTGTCCTTTAATTCTTTGTCTTCAATCAGCTGCCACGACTTATGGCTTTTATCTCCATCACATCTGTTACCTATCCCCTTATTTATATTCCCACAATCACTACCCTACTCTGAGTCCTCATTGCCTCTGATCTTGACTATGATAAAAAGGCTTATTAAATGGTCTCCCTGCTTCTAGTCTCTTCCCTTTCCAATCCATCCTCTACATATCTGCCAAAATATCTTTCTAAGGCACAAATCTGACTGCATCAATTGTGTTAGAATAAAATAGTCGGTGGCTCCCTAATGCTGCACGGATCAAATGCAAACAACTCAGCCAATATTTAAAGCCACTGAAAATATGACTTGAAAATTCCTTTCCAACATTACTTCATATTACCCTTATTTACTCACTGTTTCAGGGACAACAAATTTCTATCCATTCCCAAACCCTGCATCCCATTTTTCACTTCAGTGCATTTTGCAGACACCATCCCCTGTTCTTCGTGCCTAGAGTGGATGCCTTCCTCAATTCCACCTTAGCCTTTAAGGATTAACTCAGGTATGTTCTCAATGAACCTTTCCCTGAAATTGCCAGTTGTCAGTGCTTTCTCCTTCCACAAATTACCTTGACTAAACTTATCTGTGTATATGTTGAATGACCCATTAGAATGTCAATTTGAGAGTAGATGCTATGTATTTGTCTTTGTATCCCTAGCATATGGCATTTCATAGAGTAGGTGCTTAATACATGTTTGTGGAATTGAAGGAGACAAGATAGTCTTGACCATGAAAAAACAACAACAACAACCAGGAAGACCATGACAATGAGGTGCCACAAGCAGTGTCTGAAACAAGGCCAGCTGGGACCCATCCAGGAGTACAACTTTGCCTATTCCTTTTCTATTGAAGCTGTGAGTTACAGAGGAGGCTACTCTGGGGAAAAAGAGGACTGAAACTGCCCTTATTTGAGAATGTGGCTGAGCGTGTTTGCTATTGCTTTATCATTCCTTTTTATCCCAATTAAAAGGCTTACTGTTTATTCTTTGCCTGGGTCTGTTAGCTGTAAAAAGTTAACCACAAACATCTCTACAAGGCAATCTCCTTTGACTAGCCTTCTCACTAACATTCAATGGATTGATGTAATCTTTCATATTTTCAAAACAAAAATCACATTTAAATAAGGAAAAACTTATTAAGCACCCACCATGTGCCAGGCAGCTAGGTAGTTCAGTGGATAAAGCACTGAGCTTGGAATTAGGAAGACTCATTTTCGTGAGTTCAAATCTGGCCTCAGATACTTCCTAGCTATGTTATTCTGGGAAAGTCACTTAACCCTGTTTCCTCATCTGTAAAACGAACTGAAGAAAGAAATGGCAAACCATTCCAGCATCTTTGCCTAGAAAACCCCCAAATGGGGTCATGGAGAGTCAAATACAACTGAAGCCAGGCACTGTGCTAAGCACTTTACAAATAAGATCTCATTTGATCCTTACAATGACCCTGAGAGGTAGGTGTTACCTACATTTTACAGATGAAGAAACCAAGGGAAGCAAAGGTTAAGTGACCTGTCTAGGGTCACACAACTGATGCCTGAAGCTGGATTTAAACTCAGATCTTCCTGACTCCAGGCCCAGAGCTCCATGCACCGCACCATCTAGGAAATCTGGTACATAGGAACTTGGGCAAAGTGGGTTCGTCATGTTTTTAATTGTTATCCATGATAATGTTCGAATTAACTAGGTTCTCCTTTAATTAGCATTCCAACAAAACATTACTTATCTGTTTACTACTTCACAAGAATGTAGGGGAAGGGAATATACATTAAGGATACCCAAATACTAACTGATATTTAAGAGGACATGTAGTCCCCTGCCCTGGTGGAATATTTGGTCACAAATAATAGCTTTTGAAGCTGGAAGGAACCTTAGAGATTCCAACCAATTTCTTCCAAAGTCCCCATAGTCATAAAATAGGAGACCCAAAATTTCAACCCCATCCTTTGACTCAGCACCCTTTCCATTACACCATACAAAGATACAAGACACATGAGTCAGAAAGGCATTAATGAAATCCTTTTAGATTTCAAAATTGGCTAGTTTCCTAACCAGACTTATAATCAGAACCAATTAGAGCCCTAACTAGGGCAGAGTAACCAGGATTTTGAAATGGAGAGGGTGCTGAAAGCATTTGCAGTCCGTCAGCAGATTAAAAGCAACTGAGAACAGTGAACCAGATGACATGTCTGTTAGTGGCTGCATCCCAAGTGAGTTCTTTCCCACTGTGTGCGTGCCTCTTCCCCCTCCTGCCCCCACCCCTCCACCTAACAGCCTTCCCTGAAGTATGGAGGGGATCTTTTGTACTACTTGTCCCCAAAGTATATTCAGTCAATATGCATTTATTAAATGCCTGTGTGCCAGGTACTGGGATCCAAAAAAGTCTTTAAGACCATCCCCACCCTTAAGGAGCTCACAATCAAATCATGCTGCTTGGGATAAAAGCATTTTGTGCTATTTAACCCACACCCAAAGATGATTAATTAGAGCTCTAAAACCAGTTGGTGGTAGGCAATAATAGTTGTTGGGATCCAGTGATTCTGCTGTCATAAGAATAAAGTAATGTGTATATGTGTGTATGTATGTGTGTACATACATGCATATACATGCATGTATATATTTTTAAAATTAGGGTTGTATTCTTAGTTCCCAGAGTTGACAGAAAAAAGTACATTTTCTTGCCTAGCTAATGAATGTAGGCACTTTTATTCTTTTTTATTTATTTTTATTTTTTTTTAGTGAGGCCATTGGGGTTAAGTGACTTGCCCAGGGTCACACAGCTAGTAAGTGTCTAGTGTCTGAGGCCGGATTTGAACTCAGGTACTCCTGACTCCAGGGCTGGTGCTCTATCCACTGAGCCACCTAGCTGCCCCCACTTTTATTCTTAATGTTACTTTTCAGATATGGTTGTTTCTCAGCAGAAAGATAGTGACCAGGCTCCGAGGAATGCTAATTTTCAAAACTAAGAAAGATCCAATTTGGACATAGAGGAGGGGGTAGAACAACAAAAAAAAAAGGTGGGGTGTCTGAAATTTCCCTCCAGATCATTCATAGGAATGAATACTTAAGGATAAAGATACGGGAGTACTCAGATAATCACTCGGGCTTCCATTCCTAGACTTTTAAGCTTTGTGTTAAGGAGATTAAAGTAATTTCTATCTCTCAGGAAATTCTGAGCTAGCTTACTAGCTCACTTCTAGGATTTGCTTTCAGTGCTTAACATTACGGCATAAATCACTGGCTTTTGATAGATTAAGTGATCAAAGGCCCTGAAAAGGCAATTTTCAAAAGAAATGAAGCTTAACAACCCTATGAAAGGTCACAAATGAGTAGTAATGAGGAAACTACACATTAAAACAGTTTTCTCCTGACAGCTAGAGTGGCAAAGACAACCAAAAAAGGAAAACTACATTTTAGAGGGACTGTGAGAACACAGGCGTACTAATGCACTGTCAAGAAGAGCGTGTGAGGTAGTCTAACCATTCTGGAAAATCATTTGGAATTATGCTAGAAAAGCCAGGCACCTAAGATCTGCAATGCAAGAGGGAGGTCCTCACATGGAGTGCTCCATACCAATGGAATGATAGGACAAGTTTCTCCCCACCACCCACCAAAAGACAAAAAATCCAAACCTCCAAAAGTCACAAAACTATACATTTTCCCTGAGCCAGCAATACCACTATAAGGCACATATCCCCAAAGATGCCAAAAAGAAAAAGATACCATATGTACTAAAAAAACAAAACAAAAACCAATTAATTAATTAAATCTAGCACTTTGTAGTAGAAAAAAAAATTGCAAGGGAAGTAAGTACCTGTTGATTGAGGAAGTATTGAGCAAATTGTGGTATGTGAAGTAATAGATTATGATGACAAGAAATGATGGATATGAAGGTTTTAAAGAATTTGGGAGGACCTTATGAAATGATGCAGAAGGAAGTAAGCAGAACCACAAGAATTGACATGATGACCACAACAATAAAATGGAAAACACAAGGCTTTAGAACCTTCATCAGAACAATGACTTAATGATTTCAGAGAATTCACTTCATGAATGTCTCTACATCTCAGAAGATAGGTGGTGTGCTACATGGACATGTTCCCTTTTTTTTTACTTAACTACTCTTGTTACCAAGGAGGGTTCCTTGAGGGCAGCTAGGTGGTGGAGTGGATAAAGCACCAGCCCTGGATTCAGGAGTACCTGAGTTCAAATTCGACCTCAGACACTTGACACTTACCAGCTGTGTGACCCTGGGCAAGTCACTTAACCCTCATTGCCCCACAAAACAAAAAAACAAAACAAAGGAGGGTTCCTTGGGGAGGAGGTTAGGGAAAGCATTAATACATCAATTTGGGGGTGGGGTGGGGTGAGAATTGGAGTTAAGTGACTTGCCCAGGGTCACACAGCTAGTAAGTGTCTAGTGTCTGAGGCCAGATTTGAACTCAGGTCCTCCTGAATCCAGGACTGGTGGTTTATTCACACTGTGCCACCTAGCTGCCCCTAATACATCAATTTTTTAAAGTCATCAACCTTTCTCTTCTAGAAGAAAAAATAAATCCACTCTTTCCCATAATGTAAGAAGCATTTATTTTTTCAGGATTTGAGAAAATTCAGAAACTAAACAAAATTCTTAAAATTTCAACTAAAGAATTTATTGTAAGGGGTTCACAGATTAGCACTAGATTTGACTTTAGGAGTCACCTAACCCAACCCTCTTATGTTATAGATAAGGACACAGAGGCTCAGAGAGATGAAGCAACTCTTTGTGTGGCTGAAAGCTAGTTGGGAGATTCAAGTTCAACTTCCCCCTTGCCACCAGCTCTTAGTGTACTCCTCTTTCCATTAGACCATTTCTGTGCCAGATTCCATCTCATACATCTTGTCTGAACTAATACACCACCAGTGGGTGCTATGAACTGAGGAATACAAACCCAGGAATCCCTAGTGGTTGGGCCATAAAGATGGTAGGATTTAGAAGCAGAGGGGTTCTTAGGGATATTTAATCCAATTCACTCACTTGATTAAGGGAAGTGACTCATTCAAGGTCACTTTGGTAGGAAGTAGAAAGCCAAGACACAAAACTAAATATTTCTCACTTAAAGCCAGTGTTATTTCTATTACCATATAAAACCTTACCTTTTCTACACTGTCCTAATCCTCACATACCTCCTACCTTTTTTTTTCCTTACACCCTCTTATTACTATCAAAAATAAAGAGGGGCAGCTAGGTGGCGCAGTGGATAAAGCACCTAGCTGTGTGACCCTGGGCAAGTCACTTAGCCCCCATTGCACCGTAAAAATAATAATAATAGTAATAATAATAAAAAATTTTAAAAATAAAGGATATGGGGCAGCTAGGTGGCACAGTGGATAGAGCACCGACCCTGGAGTCGGGAGGACCTGAGCTCAAATCCGGCCTCAGACACATAACACTTACTAGCTGTGTGACCCTAGGCAAGTCACTTAACCCCAATTGCCTCACCAAAAAAACAAAAAAACAAAAATAAGGGATTAATCCTATTCCTTCCCTGCATTATGGCATCCAGACTCACAACTCAATTCAACTGCTCTTTGCAAAATTACCACTTATATCCTCATTGCCAAATCTAACAGCCATTTCTCAATCTTCATCCTTCTTGACCTCCAGGAATGTCAGTGTTGATCATGCACTCTAGGTTTTTTAATGCTGCCTTCTCCTGCTACTTCTCCTACCTCTCTATTACTTCTCAGTCTTCTCTGATGAATCACAAACTCCCCACTATTCTGGCCTGGGTTCTTTTTTCCTCCCACAATTAGGGAGCTCATCAGGTTCCATGGGTTTAATCAGCATCTCTATGCAGTTGACTCCCAAAGCCTTTTTTCCCCCAAGCTCCAATCCAACATCACTAACTGCCTATTAGATATAAGCCATGGCATCTCAAACTCGGGCTGTTCAAAATAGAACTCATTCTCTTCCCCCAAACATCTATCCCTCTATTAAATTTGCCTGTTTCTGCTTGAGAGCACCATCATCCTTTCAGCCACTCAAGTCCTAATCCTCCATCTCTTCTTCAACTCCTCATTCTCACTCATCCCACATATCCAGTCATTTGTCATCACTTCTTTCTCTACAACAGTGCTCACACATGTTCACTCTCCTCCACGCATACAACTACCACCTCATTTCAATCCCTCATCATCTCTCTGAGACTGTTGTAACAGTCTCCTCAAAACACTTTATATTGTTCCATGTACATTCTTTTCTTATACCAAACCTAAATCCCTAAAGCTTTTTCTGTTAAAAAATGGTCAGTCCTGCTCTATCTATTCATGTACTTTGTCTTTTAAAGGACCTACAGAATACAACTTTTTTTTTAAATTTTTTTTTTTGGCGGGGCAATGGGGGTTAAGTGACTTGCCCAAGGTCACACAGCTAGTAAGTGTCAAGTGTCTGAGGCCAGATCTGAACTCAGGTACTCCTGAATCCAGGGCCAGTGCTTTATCCACTGCGCCACCCAGCCGCCCCTACAGAATACAACTTAACTGGAGGGCAATTAAATAAGCTGGCCTAAGACCAGGACCTTCAATTACATACATAATAGAAGGAAGTTGGTGGCATGAGGAGTAGCTAGGAGGTGCAATTGCAACTGTAGACTCTTGTACCCATACATGGACAACAGTAACCTCTGAGGAAAAAAGAACAAGAAGAAGTGTTACTGAGCCATACAAGGAGTGGTTAGACATAAGGACATCCTAACAAAGAAATTTTTTTTAAAAAGTCTCTGGGAGAAGTTACAGACTTTATTCTTTAGGGAAGGAAGTCTGAGTAGACTTAGAGCAGTCCCATCTGAAGTCCTGGGATAGCAGGGTAGTCTAGATACCTTTTTTCCCCCTAATCCCTACCAAAGGACATCAGAGATTAAAATATGCTCTTCCTTCCTCACTCTTCCTCAGTCTTATTTGGAGTACATGATGCTAAGAGGTACTCAATATCTTCTTTCAAAATGATTTTTATTGAGCGCACATTATGTGCAAAGACTGATCTGAGCAAGAAAAATAGGCTTTTTTGGTTTGGGGGTGGAGCATTGAGGAGGGGAAAAAATCAGGGATGCAGTCTGAAAGTCTCTTTTTGCAAAGTCTTGTTAGAAGGATATTTTTTCCTTGAAATTAGGACATTTCCTGGAGATCTGGAATATGTGATCACTATAGGTATAAGATAGGATGGATCGCCAGAAAGCTTTCAATCTGGATGAAAAGCTATTTTAGAAACAAGAAATCTAATCCATAGCAGCCTTTATCTAGGCAGTCTGAGAGTCATAAAAACTGAGACTGAAAAACACCTGGGAAAAGCTAACTTTATGCAGCAAACTCTTTTCACTGTAAAAGTAAAGGAGGGGGGCAGCTAGGTGGTGCAGTGGATAAAGCACCAGCCCTGGATTCAAGAGGACTTGAGTTTAAATCCGGCCTCAGATACTTGACACTGACTAGCTCCGTGACCCTGGGCAAGTCACTTAACCCCAATTGCTCTACACACACACACACACACACACACACACACACACACACAAGCAAAGGAGGGCTTTTTCAGCAGCCAGAGATCAATGTCTACATCTTCACACTAAATCTCTCTTCTTTACTCACGGCAATATTCTTCAGTACCTACTCTGCACAGTCAAACAAAGTTTCTGATCTCTCAGCTGACAAGAGTTGTAAAAGTTACACATTTTAAAGGGGAGTGAGAGAATTAGAAGGGCAGCCAGGTGGAATCAAAAAGACTGATCTTCCCGACTTCAAATCCAGCCTCAGATACTTACTAGCAGTGTGACCCTGGGCAAGTCACCTAACCCGGTTGGCCTCAGTTTCCTCATCTGTAAAATGAGCTGGAGAAGGAAACGGCAAACCACTCCAGTATCTCTGCCAAGAAAACCCCACATGGGGTCAGAAAGAGTCAGACAACTGACAAATGATTGGATACCAACAACCAAAAGGAACAGAAGCCTGGAGGCATGTGATGCAGTCACAACTGATGAAAGAATAACCCAGAGAATACTCATAAAAAGCAGACACCACAAGAGCTCAAAGCACAGTGGTCTGGAGTGAATTGGTGTGTGAAGGAAACAAACTCATTCATGCTGGTGGCCTTAGAAGCTTGCACTGCATAGCCATAATACAAATAAGATCATTATTTAAGCTTCTATCTGATCCAGCTTGAATCTATTACAAACAACAAGGCAGGGGAGAATATAAGGACAAAGTTGTTCCTGTCCTCGATGAATTACATTCTATTGGTGGGTAAGTCTTCACAGAGAAGTAGAAACACGGGATTACTTCAGGATGAAGAGAGCCCTTATCACCACAAATTGAGGATTAAATAGTAACTAAGGGATTCCCCCAAAGGAGTCTACAGGCCTTGAAGGGAGCTAGGGATCCTAAAAACTTTGGACTCTTCTATAAACTATGGTTCAGGGTTATAATTCTGTTATACTGCTTAAGAATGAAGAGAAGCTGGGTAGCAAGGTGGTGCAGTGGAAGCACTGGCCCTGGATTCAGGAGGCCCCAAGTTCAAATTTGGCCTCAGACACTTGACACTAGCTGTGTAACCCCAGACAAGTCACTTAACCTTCATTGCCCCACCAAAAAAGGAATAAAGGCAAGCATATAAGGCATAGGAAGAAATAGTGGAAATAAAATTTTTAGTCCTTAAACTTCAGGAGTCTGAAAAAGTAAATCTGGAGAGATTTGTCCTTTTTCTTTACCAGACATGGGAAAGTTGGTTGAGCTAGTCTGGGAAAACAAGAAGGTGGGGCCTGAGGATTAGTCACTGAAAACAACTTTGAATAAAGTAAAACATTTAAGGTGGGCAGAAGCTAATCAGAACAAAGAATGCTAGAATATGAGTCACAATCTGACTCTGGCCTAGCCAGATCCTACCCATGCTTCCTGTCCTCTGTACAGAGTATTCTAGCTCCCACTTCCATCCATACCTTTGTGGAGGCCAGTCCCCATGGCTGGAACACTGTAATTCTTCACCTCTACATGTCGAAATCCTTAGATCAGTTTAACCCTCAACTTAAAATCCACCCCCTTCCAGACAGCTTTTCCTATTCCCCATATTATCTCCTTCCCCCTAAGAGCTAGGTGGCACAATGTATAGGACACTGGGCCTACAGTCAAAAAGACCAGAATTCAAATCAGGTCTCAGACACTTACTAGCTTTGTGACCCTGGGCAAGTCAAGTTATTTAACTTCTCCATGTCTCAGTTGCCTCAAGTGTAAAATGGAAATAACTACTACCTCATAGAGCTGTTGTGAGGAATAAGATGTTTGTAAAGCACTTAGCACAGTATTAACACAACAGGTGCTATGGAAATACTTATTTCCTTCCCCATCAAATCACTGTATAATTATTTTGTACACATGTGTGTACTTCTTTGTGACCCTGTTTATCCCCTAGTACAGAGATTTTTAACCTGAAGTCCATGGACTCCCAAGGGATCTATGGATAAATTTGAGGAGGGGTCCTTGAACATGGATAGGAAATAATAAATTTAATCTTTATTTTCATTAATCTTTAGTTTTCACTGCCATGTATCTTATGCATTTATGTCTGAGGCTGGATTTTAACTCGGGTCTTCCTGCCCTGAAGTCAGGAGGACCTGACACTTGACACTCCTAGCTGTGTAAACCTGAGTAAATCATTTAACCCTAATTGACTTAAACATTTGGGACCACCTCCAGTTATCCTGATATATATCTTGCCACTGGACCCAGATGGCTCTGGAGGAGAGAGTGAGGTTGGTTGCTTTGTCCAGCCCTGCCTCACTTAAATCCAATTCACTACAAATCATGACATTACCTCCCAATGTCATGGTCCTCTTCCAGAATGAAGGAAAAACAACAATATTTTATGCATTATTCTGAGGTGTCCATTGACCTTACCAGACTGACAAAGAGGTACAGGGTATAAAATAAGGTTGAGAAAACCTTTGCTAATCAAATGAACGCTCTTTGAAAGCTCGTGCTGTCTCATTTTTGTATCTGTATCATCAGCACCTAAAAACAGTGCTTAGTATGTGTTGTTGTTCAGTCTTTTTTCAGTCTTGTCCCACTATTCCTGATCCCATTTGGGGTTCTTTGCAGAGATACTGGAGTAGTTTGCCATTTCCTTCTCCAGCTGATTGTACAGATGAAGAAACTGAGACAAACAGGGTTAAGTGACTTGCCCAGGGTCATACAGCTAGTAAATATCTGAGGCCAGATCTGAACTCATGAAGATGAGTCTTCCTGACCCTACCCTGCCCATTATATATTACACATTTAAAAAATGTATATTGAGAATGAATGGCTCAGTGACTTTATTTAAAATATTACACTCTCTCCTAGCCCTGTCTTTCACCCCTGTATTCATTATTTGTAAAGGATAGATGCCTAAGAAAAAACACTCCCAACAACACACATTTGATTTACAAGAGTAGGATGGTTCTCAGACCTGAAATTACAAAGAGGCTGAGAAAATAAAGGTATTCAAATATGTCTAGCTAACATATTAATAATCACATCCTTCCTAAACCAGGAATAGCATATGAGCACGTCATGTAAATCTAGTGAGTAAGCATTAAGTTTCGTACCTTCCAGATGTTTCAGGAGTGCTCTACTGCTGTTACCATGAGCCGAGATGAGAACAGTTTTGCCACTTCTCAGTTCCGGGGCAATCCTCTCAGTCCAATAGGGAAGAAGTCTGTCCAGCACTTCCTTTAGGCTTTCTGAGCGAGGCAGCTGATCCACAGGCACGTCACAAACTTTATATCTCCGGTCATTGTAGATTTCATGATAATAAGGATGAGATTCATCAATAGGGGGTGGAGTTACATTATAGCTTCTTCTCCAAATTCTCACCTGTTCTTCACCGTGATTCAGGGCCATTTTCTCCCTATTAAGGCCAATGAGAGCCCCATAGTGCCTTTCATTTAATCGCCAGGAGCTCTCCAACGGGACCCATTCCTGACCCAGTTCTTCCAGTATCAGCCAAGCCGTATGGATAGACCGATTGAGGACTGAGGTAAAGACAAGATCAAACTCAAAGTGGAGGGCTTTGAGTTGCTTGCCACAGTTTCGGGCTTCCTCTTCTCCATCACTGTTAAGCTTCTGATCCACCCAGCTGCAAAAGCGATTCTCCTTATTCCAAGATCCTTCTCCGTGCCTTAGCAAGACAAGTTTATACTTGGCCATCTTGATGGTGAGCTTCCTTAAAGTTCCAGAATGAACCCACGTTTAAAGATGGCAAAGCATCTAGAAAGAGGAGAGGAAAAAGGCAGAATGAGTCACGTTCCTCCTTCAATGCTCTCACAGGGAATAAGGCTGCAAAGACAATATGTATTTTTTTTAAACAATGGACAACTTCCAAAGTAAATTAGCATTCCTTTGAACACCTTTCCACATCATACCTATCTAGTCACTCATAGGCTAAAACACACTCTCCCACTATACCTCACAGATAATTAATTACAGGGAACCCAGTTGACTTAGGTGTTTTCATAGCAAGATATTCTGTGTTAATTATAGGGTATCAATTAACAGAACACCTACTACATCCAAAAGGTATGTGGTGTTTCCACCAGATCCACAGGCAATGTATATTCATTCTGAGGAGAGAGGATTTAGTAGAATGAATTGTGTCAGGGAATGACTGGTAGATGGGAACACATCTAACTTCTAGCAGATAGTGCCTCAGGCTTGGAAGAAGTCCCACCCACCTTTAAGGGCCTCACTTTCTCTTCCAAGGGAGGAAGGAGGTAGAGAAAAGGAATTATTCCAGGATTTGGAAAAGCTTAAATTCCCTTTCTTCCCCAAAGTCTATTAAAAATGGTCACCCCAGAAAAAGAATATGAGCATATCCTTGTTGTGTATAGAAGTCATTCTGACGTATGGTAGCCATCATGATCACGATCCATATTTATATCAACAATCACCAAGTATTTATTAAACACATAGCATGTGCCAGACATTGTGTTAGATGCTGAAGATGCAAGAAAAAAAAGGGGGGGAAGTTGGGGGGGAGGAAGTCTTTTCCCCCAAGGGACTTATATTCTTTTTGGGGAGACAATAAATATTATAGCTTTGGGAAGGAAGAAAACTTCATTACTTAATTATTTGCAAAGTACTTTCTTTACAACAACCCTGGTTCAGGTAGGTAGTTCAACCTACCTTTTACAGATGAAGAAACCAAGGCTCTGAAGAGAAGTGACCTCTCCAGAGTTACAGAGCTAATAAATCAGAAGCCACATTTAAATGTATCTCCCCAGACTTCAAGTCCATCACTGTTACACCATGCTGCCCATCATCATCATCAGCCAAAACAAAAAACCAAATGCCACCGATATCCCAATTAGACATTCCTCCCCAAGCAGGGTCCTGTGGGGCTCGATGTACAACTGACAGTCACAAAAAATACATGAAAGATGAACTCAAGATGATGGACTCACCTGAACAGCCAGAGGCATTTAACTAGCAGCAGGTCTCAGTCCTGCTATAAAGGGAAGCCTCTAGCAGCAGAAAACGTGGGCACACAAACAAGTTATCTGGTGCAGCTGGGCAAAGCTGCCTGGAGGAGGAGATAAAAAACCAAGCAGGGTCTGAACAAGGTCAAAGACGAAGGCCACAGATAACAGGACCTTCACACTTTCACACTAGCCACACCCTTCAAAGTAAGGGCATCTAGTCCAATGACATGACAGAATTGAACCAAGTCTTGCCACCAGTCACAAGCAGGAAATGTCAAGCCAAATGACTGCTTAACTGGATGCCACCTAAAAGGGACAGAACCCCCCTTCTCCCCAAAAAGGAGTCATCCATCTCTAATTCTCAGTTCTTTTATATGTAAAATGAGGAGGTTCCTCTAAGTTATCTCAGGGCAGTTCTTAACTTGTTTGTGTCATGGACATCTTTGGCAGTCTGCTGAAGCCTATCATTGCCTCAGAAGGAGGTTTTTAAAAGCAAAAAATAAAAACAGAGGATTTACAAAGGAAACCTATATCAAAATATAGTTATCGGGGACAGCTAGGTGGCGGAGTGGATAAAGCACTGACCCTGGATTCAGGAGGACCTGAGTTCAAATCCAGCCTCAGACACTTGACACTTACTAGTTGTGTGACCCTGGGCAAGTCACTTAACTCTCATTGCCCCGTCAAAAAACAAACACATATATATATATATAGATATATAGATATAGATATAGATATATAGATATAGATATAGATATATATAGATGGATGGATGGATGGATGGATGGATGGATGGATGGATGGATGGATGGATGGATGGATGGATGGATATATAGTTATCAAAGTATTAGGTGGCAGAGTGGAAAGAGCACCAGGCTTAGAGTCAGGAAGATTCATTCTCCTGAATTAAAATCTGGCCTCAGACACTAACTGTGTGACTCTGGGCAAACCACTTAACCTGGCTTAACTCAGTTTCCTCATCTGTCAAATGAGCTGGAGGAGGAAATGGCAAGCTACTCCAGTATCTCTGATAACAAATAATAATAATAACAAAAGGGCAGCTAGGTGGCACAGTGGATAAAGCACCAGCCCTGGATTCAGGAGAACCTGAGTTCAAATCCAGCCTCAGACACTTGACACTTACTAGTTGTGTGACCCTGGGCAAGTCACTTAACCCTCATTGCCCTGCCCTGCCCTCCCCCCAAAAAAACTTAAAAAAAAAATAACAATAACTCCAAAAATGGTCAGGGAGAGTCCCTGAATAATAACAAAAATCAAATTATTATTTTAAAAATCAAGTGAAAGGGCCCTACATTAAGAAGTCTTGTTTGAGGGTTCCTTCTAGCTCTAAATGCTCTGTGTGTGATGTTTTGCTGTATATACTATTCATCTCAACTTCCTTCCACAAGGCACCAAACCTTAGCCAGATGGCTGTTGGACAGTCATTTGACTACTATTACCACCTATTAAAAGGATGTGTGTGTAGAACAGCTCAGTGCTTAGGTATTTGGAATAGTCAAAAAGATCATTAAGATGTAGTCCCAGCAGTGGTTAAATCATATCTATCCTGCAAGTAAGTCATGTATTTACATGTATTAGCCCCCCAACCTCTGATATTTACAATGTGGAGAGTGAAGATTATGGGAACTACTGGGTCTTGGGCCTCCTCTGCAATTCTTAACAACTCATTAATCTTTGAGATTCTTTCCCTGTTTACTAAAAGACCTTGATTCACCCAGAAATACATTGTCATCAGTAGCAAGGTTAAGACTCCAGACTCAACATTTCTATCTCTTTAGAAGCGTCTAGAGGCACTGGAAAATACCTTTTAAAATGGAGCCTGAGGGTTTGGGGAGAAAAAGGAGGGAGAAGATCTGGAAGCCATTAGGAGGAGGTAGCATTTACATTTAAGATTTCTCTTTCCAGGAGAATTTGGGGCTTAAGCATTTCTTTGTTTGGATCTGTGATGCAGAGACTTAGGTCTGTTTACACAGCTAGAAAATCCCTGGGGGGGGGGGGGAGGAAAGGAAAGAATTCTGTGCCCCTGGCCTTGGAGGCTAGGAAGATGGCAGAGATGAGAGAGATGGAGTTTAAAGGCAGTCAGGTAATAAATGATTAGTCCTGGTGATGTAGGAGGCAAAAAAGGGGTTAACAGAAAAACCTAAGACCCAAGCTCCAATTCAGATATGAGCTCTAAAAGGGATTCAGACTCCAGTTAATGGATAACTTAAGACTTGAGTCTTCATTAATACAAGTCAGGGCCTAGGTTCTCTTACCCACGTAATTCAGCACCCATAACAAGAACATAAAGAGGCAGGTCATAGAGACCTTAAACATAACAATGATACACAATGATACACTGACAGGGTATAGAAATTCTACTGATAAATGAAAATATTTTGAAACTTGACATGGGAATCAAAAAGTGACATGCGCAGAAAAGGCCACATTTGTCCCCAGATTCACCTTATGGTGTGTAAAGCCCAAAACCACACCTCCACAGAAAAAGGTACCCACTTCGGGGGTTGGAACTTCAAATTCGGTTAAACCCTCCCCTGTACCTCCTTAAGGTAGAGATTATTATAATGAGACTGGTAAATCGATTTATCCATACTATTTTCTTTCCCTATTCGAGAGATGCCTTTCCACTTTACTGGTTCTCTCCCTGTGGTTCCTCACAGTATTGCAATAAAACTTGGAAAACTGAGTCACCGAGTCTTGTAATTCTTTTGGGACAACTCACGACCCTAATTCCATCCCACATCATTTGACACCCAACGTGGGGCTTCAAGTTCCAGACTCAAACTCTTTTTTCCTTTTTTTTTTTTGGTGGAAAGCAGTGGGGTGAGATCTTGCTGAGCTAAGTTTTGCTCTTTTGGGAGATCAGTCAGCTCACCAAATGGAGAGGGGGCAGGGTGGTATTTTCTCATTGGTACCAGATCAAGAGATTTGCCCCAAGGGATTTCCCTTTGATCAAGCAACTGGTTAAGGAATCTCCCAGCAAAACTCAAAAATCTGGGGGACACCATGGATAGCAGTTTTTGCTGTTAATTGACACCCACGGGATTGCAGGGGCAGTATTGGTAATCTCCAGGAGGTTACAAATGGGTCAGAAAGTTAGAGTAATTTGGGGTACATTTTGACAAGTTGGGAAAAGGGAAAAAGGAGAAAAATTGGATGTAGCTAAAAAGAAACAAATGACTTCAAGAGAAAAGAGAATTAAGGTACAAATTTTGACAAGTCTGATTGCACTGACTTTAAAAAGAAAATGGGTGGTGTGTTTTGGGGGGTTACACATCATAAGATGAATCTGGGGACAAATTTGGCCTTTTCTGCGTATGTCTCTTTTTGATTCCCATGCTTAGTTTCAAAACATCTTCATTTATTATTTATTTCCAGTTTGAATTTCTATACCTTGTCAGTGTATCATTGTTATTGTTAAAGTCGCTATGACCTGCTTCTTTATGTTCTTGTTATGGGTACTGATTAATGTGGGTACACGAAAATTTAGGCCTTGACTTATATTAATGAAGACTCAAGTCTTAAGTTATTCATTAACTGGGGTCTGAATCCCTTTTAGAGCTCGTATCTGAATTAGAGCTTGGGTCTTAGGTTTTTCTGTTAACCCCTCTTTTGCCTCCTACATCATCGGCTCTCCCTTCGAAAGTAATTCATGCTGAGATGCAACTCTTTTATCAGGGGGCTCTGTAAGCTGTAGCTGCTATATTTAAAGTAGAATTTCACAAGTATGTATACACATACACACACATATATACACGTAAACACAATACATACGTCTATCTGTATTGTGTACATTTATACCTACATGTGTGCATAATGTATGTTTCTACACATGCATGTGTGTATACGTGCATGTATGCTTATGTATGTGTGTACATTTGTATGTGCATATGTGTGTGGGAGGAAATGCTGAAATCCTTCCCTCTACCCCCAAACATACACACACATACGAAAGACGTACAGAGGAAGGGTTGAGGGGATAATTATACAAGAATAAATGGTAAATACACAAATACTAGAAAAAACACCGACTCCCGAGTCACAGGGCCTAGATTCACATTCTGGCTCCATTTATTACTACCTATGTGACCCTGGGCAAGTCACAGCTTAATTAGGCCTAAGTTTCCTCCACTATGAAAGGAAAGGGTTAGACTAGGTTTTTGTGGACTTTAAAACCTATTATCTTCATATAACTACATATAAATATGCTGATTTACATTCCACTGATGCCTCATCAGGAGGTGACATTAGAGTCTCAGAGGTGATGGCAACAGATCTGTCAGGTTCCACTCAGCTGAAAAAGCAGAGTATGGCACCAGTGATAAGTATCCGTTGTTGGATATTATGACCAAGTGGCCCCAGACTGATTTTTGGAGGGGCTTGGGTGGGGTGGTGAGACAGCAATTCTGAGACCACCTAAGTTGCAGTAGGTTTACAATGTTTGTCAGTGAAGGGAAGTATATCAATTAAATTACAGATCGATGACACATGTATAAAATTACACACACACACACACACACACACACACACACACACACACACACACACACTAGCCAACAAAGCACCAAAACTGGAGTTTAGCTTTTCTCCCCTCTGAGATCTTTACTTAAAAAGGTTCCATTTCCTTTTCAGTTCTGGATCTCCCCCCCTCCCGATTCTCACCCTAGTTTTTAGCATGGTGCCCTAAAATAATCAGTTTCTGTCCCAGTTCTCAGTCTTAACCAGACCACATCTAGAACAAGTGATTCTGAAACCTCTTTTGTAATGACACTAACAAGCTAGAACGGATCTAGATGAAGTGTACCAGGTTAAATGGACTCCAATAGATTAATCTAGTAATTAGATTAGAGTAGGGGCAGTCCACCTTCCCCCAGTCCTGGTTTTAAGCCCTCCTTAACCCTCTCTCCTAAACTAATGCTGCCATAACCTCCTAATGGGATTCTTGGCTTCTAATTCCTGTTCTCTTCCATCCAACGTCTCTCTCTACAGGTATCAACATAATCTTCTCAACAACGTAATGTTTAAACATAGCCAATGTGGGCATTTGTTTTGCTCGACTATGCATAATTTTTTTTTTTAAAATAGGCTTTGCTTCATCTTTTTCTATTTTTCTATAGGGAAAGGGATGGTGTGGAAGGGAAAGAGTAGATATTTTTATTATTCAAAAATAATCTTCTTAAAGAATAAATCTCATCTTGTGACTTCCTAGCTCCAGAACTTCAGGTGGGCCCCTATTGTCACGAAATAAAACACAAACTCCTCTCTCTTTTTGGTATTTAAAAGCACTTCATGGACTTATGATGAAAAATCCTACTGACCTCAGAAAGAAATGATGGAGGGGCAGCTAGGTGGCACAGTGGATAAAGCACTGGTCCTGGATTCAGGAGGACCTGAGTTCAAATCCTACCTCAGACACAACCGTTACTAGCTGTGTGACCCTGGGCAAGTCACTTAACCCTCATTGCCCCACAAAAAAAAAAAGAACTGATGGAGTCTGAATGCAGATAGATGAATATTTTTCTTACATTCTTTATTGTTTGGGGGTTTGTTTGGTTGGGTTTGTTTTTTATTTGGTTTTGGGGTTTCTTGGTGTATGTTTTCTTTTATAACATCGGTAATATGGAAATGTTTTACATAATTGTACATGTATAATCTATATAAAAATTGTTTCCCTTCTCAAGGGGGGATGAGAGAAAAGAATCTGAAACTCAATTTTTAAACGCAAATGTTTAAAAAAATCTGTTTACATGTAATTAAGAAAAAAAATTTAAAGTCTTTCACAACAAAGGACTACCTTTTCCAGACTTTTCCTATGACTAGTTTCATATGCTCTTTGTTACAAGAGAAATTGGTTTCCTAACTCTTCCCTAAAGTCCTCCCAACTCCCCAGTCATTAGTGAGCTCTCCCTCTTCAATCATGTACATACATGTTTATCCCAAGCAGACTAGAAGTTCCTTGAGCTGTTCTCCCCTCCCAGTTTTGTTGAGGTATTTCTAGGCCTAACACAAAGTAGATGCTTAATAAATGTTTATTGCATTGGTTCTACTGAAGGACCCAAGCTCCATTACCCTAGAAGAAAGACTATTGAAAGTGAAAGGTTGGGCATGGCCTAGGACTTTTGAGAGCCTTGTTATAGAGAGGCAGAATTAATGGTATTCAGCTGGTACACAGAGGGCACAAAGAGGAGTAGGGGGTGGGTGGAGTGTAGATTTTGTCTTAATGTGAGAAAGACTAATTAGTCCATTCTATTTTGGGACTTTGCTAGCTCTTGGATTAGTGAGTTTTTTGGTCACTGAAGGTATTCAAACAAAAGCTGGAAATTCACTTGCTTTGGATGCTACAAGACTTTTTGTTTTAGGTTGAGACTTAAGTCCTACAAAAGGGAGAAGGAGGGGGAAGAGAGGAGGAAGGGGCCCCTACCTTCCCTTTTGGTTAAAGAAGTTCAAGCCTAGCCTTATCTTGAAAAAACAAAGCAAACATAAACAAATAAGTAAACACACCTTCTCTCCCCTTTCCCCCACTTCTAGCTATTCTCTAGTGCCCCTCCTACTTTTCCTTACAAAAACTGTTTGTTTTATCTTTATAACTCTTGGGGCCTATTGTAGTAGGTGTTGTGAAATACACTCATGCTGTTTAATGTAGAAATGCATCAAAACTCAAAGGGAAACAAGCAGGAATATAAGGAACAATAGGGGGCCAGGTTAAGAGGGAGAATCTCAATAATTCTTGGAAAAGAATAGTTGCAAGAAAAATAAACTTCCAAATCAGGAAAAGAAAACTAAAAGCAAAAACCTAAAATCTATTATTAAATCAGCCATCAGTTTGGGAACGGCTGAACAAATTGTGTTATATATGAAGGTAATGGAACAGTATTTCACCCCAAGAAATGATGCAAGAAAATCCCCTACAGCATGAACTGAGCATAACCAGGAGAATTTACATAGGGACCATAACATTGTAAAGAAAAACAACTTTGCATTCTGATCAGTGCAATGACAACACGTTACCCACCGCGGGACAGAGAAGTTGAAGGGGCTTCAGACGGTTTTTTTGGACTTCACAACTTTGTGGATGTTTGCTTTTCAAGGGATTTTGTTTTTCTTGGGATTTGGATGGGGGTGGGGTTGTTAACACTAGAGGTGCCCCCAAACAAAAGGGTCTTTGAATAAAAAATTAATGCACAAAAGGGAACAGAAGGAAGTGCCAGACAATTAGGAGAGTTTTGAAATTAACTTGTAGAATTATATACGATTAAAAAAAAAGGAAGTGGTGTGAAACTGATACATTGTTTCATATGTAATCTTTTTATCTTATGCTGAGTACATGAAAATGTTCTTTTTGGGGTGTTTAAGTTCAGAATACAACAAAAACTGAATTGAACTGGATGGGTATGTATGTATGTATGTACACATCTCTATTTTCTTCTACTCATTCCATTTTTAATCTCTTGCAAATTAGCCTCATCCACTAATATGCTACAGTAGTGGGACAAAGGTGCCCAATATGCTACAGTCAGGGGACAGAGGTACCCAAGATTCTTCTAAGGGGTCTGTGAGGTCAAAACTGTTTTCATAATACTAAAATGTTTTAATTGGTAGGGTAGCTAGGTGGCACAGTGGATAGAGTGCTGGGACTGGAGTCAGGAAGACCCGAGTTCATCTGGAGAAGGACAGCAAACCACTCCAGTATCTTTGCCAAGAAAATCCCAAAAGGGGTCATGAAGAGTTGGACATGGCTGAAAATGACTAAATGTCAACAACACGGTAAATATTAAAAGATAGCTCACAAATACTTTTTGAAGGGTCCTCAATTTTTAAAGGTGTAAAGGGTTCTAAAACCCAAAGTTCTAGAACCAATGTGCTACAGAAACTACTCTTTGAGATGTCACAAAATGTCTCCTACTTGCTAAATATAATAGCACTCCCCCTGACAAGCATTTCAACACTCAAGATAGTAAAAGTACTTGCTATGCACAAAATCTTCCACTGAAGTCCTATTATGATGCTTCACCATAACATGGAGTAGATTTTCCCTTGCTCTACAATTTCTCTTATTTTTCAATATTCTCATATTTTCAATGTATCCTCTTCTCTACACTCTATCATCCTACTTCATCACTCTCCTGGACTCTCTGATAGCCTCCTAACTGGTGTCTTAGTCTCAAGTCTTCCTACTCTAATACTTCATCACAGCTAAAAGTGATTTGCCATGGGGCAGCTAGGTGGCACAGTGGATAGAGCACCGGCCCTGGAGTCAGGAGTACCTGAGTTCAAATCCAGCCTCAGACACTTAACACTTACTAGCTGTGTGACCCTGGGCAAGTCACTTAACCCCAACTGTCTTAAAAAAAAAGTGATTTGCCTAAAGCCCTTGTCACTCCCTAGCTCAAGAAGCTTCAGTGGCTCCATATTACCTCCAGGAAGGAAAAAACAAACAAACAAACAAAACAAACAAACAAAAGAATCACAACCTCCTCTGGCACTTAAAATCTTTCATAATCTAGTCCCAAACTCCCTTTCCAGTCTTATTACACATCACTCTCCTTTTTGTTCACACTACAGTCTTTGCTGTCCCTCACAAATAACACGACATCTCCTGCACCTTTACCTTTAGCTTGAACCTTTACCTTGGCTGATCTTCATGCCTGGCATTTGCTCCTTCCTTCTCTCTGCCTCCTAGAATTCCTAAATCTCTAGTTTCCTTCAATGATCACCTCAGTTATCTTCGACATGAAGCCTTTGCCCATCACTCCTCCAAGCCAAATCACTTCAACTTTTGTATACACGTATATATGCACATTACTTCTCCAGCCAGAAGTAAATTTCCCAAGCACAGGGAGGGACGGTTTCACTTTTGTCTTTGTAACCCCATCCTTCAGCACTTGGCACATTGACTCACATCTGGTAGGCACTTAATGCCTTTTGATGAATTGGTCTCTGAAGACTATGCTAGCAGAGCCCAAGTCCTTGATCTGTCAGACCAAGCCAAAGAGGCTTTGAGTGTGGTCTTAATGATAAATTATGTGACAATCTAGTTAAGTTCAGTGAGCATCATCATTAGAAAGCCCAGCACTAGATGTTTCAGTGGATCGAGTGTTGAGCCTGTAGTCAGGAAGATTCTAATTCAAATCTAGCCTCAGACTCTTATTAGAGTTCCTTTACACCGGACAAGTCACTTAACCTCTTCCTGCCTCAGTTCCTACAACTGTAAAATGGGAACATAGGACCTACCTCACAGGACTGTTGGCAGCATCAAATTAGGTAATATTTATAAAACACAGCACATAGTAGGTGCTATATAAATACTCAGGTATTACAATTTGCATTGGTACTCACTGAAAAAAATCAGGGATTTTTTTTCTTCCTATTGCTATCATAGTTCCTTCCAATGCCTCTCCTACCCCTTAACCCTCCTCTTACTAGTATTTCTAGATTCTTGAGGGTTCTTGTTCTGTTGTCATAACACTTGCTTCCTCCAACATCTCACCTCATAGCTTTAGACTCTCCCTTCTAAGTGAGTAACCTCCAAATTGGCATCTCTGTCCGTCTTGACAGGTAAATATCACCACTCCTCTAGCAATGCCTCCTTTTTGCCACAAGGAGGATCAAGAGGGGCAGAGATTTGCCTTCTAAAGTTATGGCCAAAAATATAAAATAAAATAAAGTAAAGTTATGGCCCTGGGTTATGATCCCTTCCCTTCTTAACACTATCTTTTCCTTCCCCCTTCCCTCCCCTCCACCACCGTTAGTCATGCTTGGTACAAAGCTATTTGTTAAAATTCAAAGGAAATTCGGCAGGATGATTTCAGAAAAACCTGGAAAGACCTACATGAACTGATACAGAGTGAAGTGAATGGAACCAGAACACTGTACACAGTGACAGCAGTATTGCACAATGGGTCAACTGTGAATGACTTAGCTATTCTGAGCAATACAATGATCCAAGACAATTCCGAAGGTCTTATGATGAAACATGCTACCTGCCTCCAAAGAAAGAAATGATGACATCTGAATATAGACTGAAGCATACTGTTACACTCACTTTTTTTAGTTCAAGTTTTCTTCTACAAAATTACTAATATGGAAATGTTTTCTAAGATTGCATATGTATAATCTATATCCGATTGCTTACCTTCTCAGTGAGGAGGGAAGAAGGGGAAGGGAAGGATAAAATTTGGAACTTAAAACTTAAAATGTAACAACAAATGTTTCAAATTGTTTTTATTTGCAATTGGGGAAAAATAAAACATTATTTTTAAAAAGGAAGCTCAGGTGCAAACCACTTGTGGTGTGGGTGAGTGATAGATTTCTTTTACTCAGCTTAGAGTTAACATGGATTCCTAACTTGGGGTCTGTGGATGTGTTGTTGGTGCTTTAAAATATTTTGATAACTATTTCAATATAATTGGCTTCCTCTGTAATGAATTTTATGCATTTAAAAATATTACTCTGAGCAACAGCCCACAGGCTTCAACAGACTGCCCAAAGTATCCATGGGCACTCAAAAAGGTTAAGAACCCATTATTTTAAAAGCATTATGCTATCTCTTCTAGACTCTCCAGATGAATGTCTCCTCTAGATCTGGACTATTGAAGTCACTGTCTTTCTTACTAGCTCATTCAATTCCCACCACAGGCCTGGGTTGACTTTTCTGTCTCCCAGATCACTAGACAAAAGCAGAGAGTGCTTTTCAGCATCAGGCTTTTGTTGTGTGATTTGTGTGTGTGTGTGGGGGGGGGGGGAATGAGGATTAAAGTGACTTGCCCAGGGTCACACAGCTAGTGAATGTCAAGTGTCTGGGGCTGGATTTGAACTCAGGTCCTCCTGAATCCAGGGCCGGTGCTTTGCCCTCTTCTCTTTTTCAACTCCTACTTCAAAAAAAAAAAAAAAGCTGATCAAGCATTTATTAGTATTATGATATGCACTGGGGATACAGAGGCAAAAGTGAAAACTTCTGTCCTCAAGGAGGTTACATTCTAGCCAAGAAAGACAACATATATACAAAGAAAATAGATAAAATGTAACATAAGGGAAGGTTTTAGCAGGTGGGTTTTACTAGGGGTGGGGTGGGAAATCTGAAAAGACTTCATGTAGAAATTAGTACTTAAATCAAGCCTTTAAGAAAATCAGAGATTCCAAGATATTGAGGTGAGGAAGGGGTATGTTTCAGGCTTGGGGAGGGGGGGGGAAGTGGAGGGGTGTGCACAGTACAGTCAGCACCAAGAATGTAAATGAAAATGGAGAGTCCCCTATGAGGAAGAATAAAATCTCTGCCTTTCAATGTTACAAGCTCACCTGAATTACAAATGGAGAGCAACCAGAAACACCAATATTGATTAAGCCTTCATTCACCTACACATGTAACTGGGATATCATAGCATCCCCCCAATTTAAACGTTGTTCTATCCATCAGAACAGTCTGAGGTCCTTCAATTCCCAGATTTGGGGATTAGACATATTTGTTATGCCTTTTACCATTTGTATAAAGAATAGTTCAGGGGACTGCTAGGTGACACAGTGGATAAAGCACTGGTCCTGGATTCAGGAGTACCCAAATTCAAACCCGGCCTTAGGCACTTACCTTGACACTTACTAGCTGTGTGACCCTGGGCAAGTCAGTTAACCTTCATTGTCCCACAAAAAAAAAACAAAAACAAAAACAAAAAAGAATCTCAACCTTGTAAGAAATTAATTGTGACTTGGGGGTTCCATCACCCCATCTTTGCTCAGATATCTCATACAAAACTATTCTCCAAACTTCCAAGGGAGAAAAAAAAATGACACCTCTGCAACTATTCTACTCCTACTAGAGATATCTCCATTCTCCTAGACTAGAAACCTAGTGATCATTTAAAAACAAAAAACAAACAAAAACCCCTTTTCTTCTTCATCCCCCAAGAGTCAATCTGTTGCCATATTTCATCACATACTCCCTCAAAAGTCTCTGGCATTTGACTATTATAGCTTTCGCTTCACTCTGCTAAACCCTAATCCAGGATTATGACCTCTGGATTACTAAAGCAGCCTTTTTACTGATTTCCCTGCTTCTCGTCTCTCCCCGCCAGCCCAGCTGTAGATCTCTTCCAGATTATGCTTTATCACATGGCTACCCAGTTCAGAAAAATCTCCTGTGGCATCAAGTCCAAGCTTTTAGTCTGTCTTGCAAAGGCCTCTAGAATTTGGCTCTAACAATATTTGTTTTTCGGCTATGTCTCAGACAACTTCCTGTCCAGGCAGGCTGGTCTCTTTACAGTCTCTTCCTCCCCTTAATGCCCAAGATCACTCCTGTGCTATTGCTGGGGCAGTTGTCCCTGCCTGGAATGCCCCACTCTATTTCTACCTGTCCAAATGCCACCCTTCCTTTGAAGCCCCACTTACATCCTGTCTTTTCCACAATGTCAGCCCCAAGAAACCCTACCCTTCTCCAACTACTACTGTACTTACAATCAGTACCAAATACCTTAACACATCATCATTTCATTCATCAGTCTCTGTCTCCCAGTGGAATTAAAGGCCCTCAAGGTCAGGAAAGAAGTATTTCTATATACCTTTTGTTTCTCCATCAGTATGGTGCAGAATGGTCTTGGAGTCAAAAAGATGAGTTTTAATTCCTGCTTGGGTGATCCCGGGGAAGTCCCATACCCTCTCAATGACTCCAGAAAACTAAGTTGCAGGTAGGGGCATCACAGATCTTCATCAGTGGAGGGACTTACCATAACTTAGGTTCCCCCAAGGAAGTCTGGAATCCACCCCAAACAACATTTTTCCATCACCTTACTGAACACTTAGTGTCTAACTGGTCTCTTTTCTGGGGAGTTTCTTTGGAGTGACTGCTTATGAAAGATGAAACATTTTATCTTTTTAAGTTGTTACATACATATCCTCCCCTTCCACCACCATCTATTGTCATTGCATTATGAGAATGTTACACGTCTGTGGGATACCCTCACTTAATAGAACCTTTGCTGAGCCTCACTTATTCAGGGAGTACTTGTGTGCTCAGAAGCAGTTTCTCTGTAGTCATCTTTTCAGAAAAAGAAGAAAAGGGGGGAAAAAAGATGTGCTTTGAGGAAGCAATGTACTCTACAAACATATACCAAAAATCACCCAAACAGGCAAGGCTCCAGTATTTCTTGCTTTATAGAACATGTATTTGCTGTTTAAGAAAACCTTATTTTCTCATTGGTACAGTTTTCTAATCTTATGGTGGCCCTACAAATGAACATACTTTTGGCAAAGGACAATTCAAGATCAAATGCAATCCTTTCACAGGTATAATCTCTATTGGTCTTCATGATCTGTCCTGTAATTCCAAGTACAGTTGTCACTACAGAAGAGGAACCTGAGGCTCTAGGACAGAGGTTAGGTGACTTCCCAAGGTCACACAGCTAATACATGCTTGGGCTAAGACTCAAATCCAAACCTTCCTGGGACTTTCCTCCCAAATCTAGGCTTCCCCTTTTGCCACTAAGTCCACCTCACATTTCAACAATCCATAGGAAACATTCCCACCCTTGAGGGCAGCTAAACATTAATGCACCTCCCACAGGTGAGTTTTCCTCTCTCTAAATAAACATGGGTTATTGGACAGCTGGAAGCAGTCTTAGGTCTAATCCCCTCATTTAACAGATAAGAAAACTGAGAACCAGAGAGGTTAAGGATCATAGGATAATAGAGCTGGAACTGAAAAGAGACTTCAGAGACCAGCTAGGGCAACCTCTCCATTTTGCCGATGAGAACAACAACAAAAAAATCAATATTTACTCAGTGAGACTATTGTCTCCCTGACCATTATACTTTTCAAAAGAGATACTCAGTAGATGACATTACTCTTCCCATTTGAACCCCTCCCCCCAAATTTGCACTCCTCTCCCCTTAGTCAATTGAATGCCGGCTCAGCAAACAAATAGTGGTTGTTAAATATGGGCACACTAGGATCAGCTGAAGGCTGGCCTTAACAATGATTGTTTCTTTTGTTTTGGTTTTGTGGGGCAATGAGGGTTAAGTGACTTGCCCAGGGTCACACAGCTAGTAAGTGTCAAGTGACTGAGGCTGGATTAGAACTCAGGTCCTCCTAAATCCAGGGCCAGTGCTTTATCCACTGTGCCACCTAGCTGCCCCACAATGATTGTTTCTTGACCAAGGCAACACCCCCAGCCAAACTGGTTTCCCCTAAATAACACATGTTTCCTGTCCAATAGCACATTAGCATCTCCTTCCCCCATATTTAGGACCCTGCCTAGGATCACAGGCACATAGAGGTGGTTAAAGAAAGGACAGCAGTTCTGATGAACACTTAGCAGATGGGAAACCAGGTGCAACAGTCAGGCAGGAATTAAGAGTGACTAGCTCTTAACCCCACACCAGTTACAGTCCTTTTGCTTGGCCTACAACGTTGAATGGAAGGTGTGGCAGAGAAGTGAAGCAAGTAAGTAGAGAGGGCAGGTGAAGTAGGGAGCTACCCAGTGTACAGTAGAACAAGCTTGAAGGGAGAACAGATGTTCAATTTTCAGTGTGAGCATCTGCACCTTGGAAACTGGCAAAGGCTACAAATTAGGGCTTCATTTATGTATATAGTTTGGACTTAAGAAAGTGATGAGGGTAATGTAATGCAGATTAAATTTTAATTTTAATTTTAAATTCAGTACATATTCTCTTCTGGAGAGGCAGTGGTTAAACATTCAGCAGCACACCATTAGACTCAACACAAGGTATGGTGGAAAACAGGAGAAGAGGATAACAGAGTTGGAAGCAGGTAGAGTTTAAAATTTTGCTATAAGCACATAGAAATATTAGGCCCACCCTAACACAAATGTATTAGAGTTCTGGTTACCATTTAATGTTTGTTTTCCAAAAGTATTACTATGCCAGGTTGGTAACCAAATTTCAGTGAAATTGAACCTACTGTAAAGTTGCTAAAATTCTAACTAGTCTGTCTAAAATATCTAATGAATGGTCGCCAATAAATTTGAAGCTTTAGCAACAGTTTAGACTTTTAAGCATTTATTAAAGAGCATTAGGATCTAATGATCAGAGAGAAAGGTAAAAAAAAATCTAACTACTTCTAAGAGATTCATCATCCGACCTGCCATGGCGAGGTCAGGAACAAAAAAGACCCAATGCTGCTTCCTTCTTCTTCCCAGAAGCCTCCTGTGAAAACTGGGAACATCACTCACACACACACACACACACACACACACACACACACCTCCAAGATAATTGGCTGTTAGCTTTGATAGACAGTACCCATGAGCAAAGGTCACTTCCTGATGCCAAGGAACTGACCACATGACTTGCCCTCAGATGCCTTCTCCTCATGGCAGAGCTTTCCTACAGTAACTCTCCAGCAGGTGGCATCACTCCAATCATTACACTACCATTACTATTCTACTCTTTCTCCCTACATCCAGGTTAAGGATCTCTCAGAACTCTGAAGGTCCATCCAAACGCATTGGACACATTAGAGATAATTTGTACCAAGTACTACTCAGAAAGACTTTGAACATCCAGGGCTTGGAAACATTTTTATAACAGATTTTGACATTCTAATAGTAACTGTATATCCGTTGTGTCTTTAGCAGTATACAAACAAGGGCTAAGGTCCACCACATGGAAGAATTATTTACAAATCACAGTTTAAAAATTCTAGTTAATTTTTTGGATTATAGAACCTTAGCGCCAGAACAGAACTTTGAACATCACTGAGGTGCATCCTCTTGCCTTACAGATGAGGGAATTTAGCCCCTTTGTGGTCATAAATGATTTGTCCAAGCACACAAGACTTGTTGACTACAATGGAACCAGCAATAAGGCCTCAACTCGTCAAATGCTCTTCTGTCTGCCTTATTGTTTCAGTGACTAATAGTGAATGATTACATTGCCAAGGAAAAACGCAGGTTGTCAATAATTTCACACTCAATTAACAGTCATAAGCTTTCCAAGACCAATAAACAAATAAATAATATCTTTACCCTCAAGAGGCTTAGATTCTGTCAGGGGAAACAATATGTGTACAAAGCAAATGTACATGTTAACATTGTAGAGTGTTCAAAACAGAGCTACGAATAGAAACTTTATCCATGGGGTTTAGTAATTGTTCTTCCCTGCTGGATAAAGGAACAGAATCTCAGAGTTGCAAGGAACCTCAGAAGCCAGTAAGTTCAACCTATACCTTAACAGGAATCCTTTCTACAACATTCCTTAGAAGTGGTCCTCCAGTCTTTGCTTGCAAACCAGTCTCTAGTAAAGGGTAATTCCTTCTCTCCTAAGGTCATTTCACTTTTGAATACTTCATATTTTTAAGAAATATTTTCCTTAGGGGCAGCTAGGTGGTTCACTGGGCCTGGAATTAGGACTTCCTGAGTTCAAACCTAACCTCAGACAGTTACTACCAGCTGTGTAACCTTGGGCAAGTCACTTAACTTCTGTCTGCCTCAGTTTCCTCAACTGTAAAATGGGGATAATAATAGCATCTATTTCCCAGGGTTGTTGTGAAGCTTAAGATAATATTTGTAAAGCACTTAGTACAGTGATTGGAACGCAGCAGTCATTTGGTAAGTTTTTATTTCTTTCCTTCCTTCCATCAACTCTCTCTCTAACTTCTACTGTTGTTTCTAGTTTTATCTCCTAAAACCAAGCAAAACAAATTTAATCCTTCTTTCACAAGACAGTGCTTGAAAAACTTCAAGACATCTATCCTGCACCCGCCCATATCTATCCCCTCAATACCACTCCCAAGTCATCTCTTCAGGTTAAACAACCCTAGTTCCTCTAATTAGCTCTTATATGACACAATTATGAATCCCTTATTTTTCCTGATCACTCTCCAGGTTATTAATGAACTTCCTAAAATGTGGACCAAAAATGAAACTCCAGAATTGATCTTACCAGAGCAGAATGCTGCTAGACTATTAGGATTTCAAGAACAAACCAAAAAAATCAGTCTTTGTCCTCAAGGAACTTAGATTTTATCCGAGGACACAACACATACTCATATCTCAAACACACACACACACACACACACACACACACACACACACACACATGCGCCAACACTTGAAAACATTCAAAACAGAAGTACAAATAGAAGTTTAATCCAAACTCTTGGTTCATATTGAGCTTTCAGTTAACTAAAACCACAAGGTCTTTTTCAAATTGTCTAGCCATCTTTCACTCATCTTGTGCTTAGGAAATTTGTTTTGTGAACCCCAAATATGACTTTACATTTTTCCTGTGTTTTGTCTTATTAGATTGAGCCCAGTGTTCTAGTCTATCAGGATCTTTTTGAGTCCTGATTTTGTCTCCCATTTTCATGTCACCTATAAATGTGATAAGTTTGCCATTTATACCTTTCATCCAAGTCAGTGATAAAAATGTTAATCAGCACAGGACCAAACTCAGATCCCTGGGGTCCTCCACTAGAGACCAAATTGATATGGAATCCTTATGACTCTACTTTGGAACTAGCCATTCAGTTCTGAATCCTATATCTTTCCTATATCTTAGCCTATATCTTTCCATTTGACTACAAAAAAATAGGATAAGGCACTTTTGACAAGTCCTTTGCAAAAATCTGGGTGAGCTCTTTCTATAGAACTACCCTGACTTACCAATCTACTAAGTCTATAAATTATTATTGCTGTTGTTATTGTTGTTGTTGTTGTTATTATTATTATTATTATATAATCTGGCATAACCAATAGAATTAAAAGGTAAAAGATCTTTGCATCCTCAATGCCTGACACATAGTGGGTATTTTGCTAGTGGATTGACCTGTTCTTGATAACACCACATAGGCTCTTTTTAACAATTCATTCAGAGTGCTATAGTTTTATGGAGAGATCTCAGAGGCCATCTAGGGCAGCTTCTTCACTTTACAGATGAAGAGGTCCAGATAGCTTAAGGGACTTATCCAAGGTTATAGAGGTAGCATGAGATATGAATGAGATTTGAACCCAGACCCCGATTCTAGAGCTCTTTCCACTGTCAACCCAGAAGTGACAGTATTGATTATAGTATCCTGTTTTGAGGTCTTTCAAAAATAAAACAAAATCCCATGGGTCAGGCTATGACATTTTAAAATAGGTATTTTAAAAATATTTAATAAGTATCATTTAAACATCCTACTTATAGCTACTAAAACAGCCATCTTCTCCAGGTAATTCTCTTTTTCCTGTGGACTTTTGATCTAGTCTTTCAAATTCGACTTCAGGCCAGGTCCAATTCTGGGCTAAACATCAAGTATAGCAGGTACCTACCATTCCAAAAAAAGGTTCACATCAAGCGGCCTTCAACACCCCCAGTCTCAGCTACATCCCTAAGTACAAGTGAAGCCCATCCACTGCTTATGTTAACCCCTACTTACTCTGACTACCAGGGCACCACTATATATCACGTGGGGTCCCTATCTAGGGCTGCAGGAATAGCAGCTTCCAGAGAGGCTCAGAGAGAGGAGAGACAGCTGGGAGGGGGTGGGAGGAAGGAGAGGGAATTCCCAAGGGGTTAGCAATTGGGGGCTGCATGAGGTGGACTCATACAAATACAAGCTGCACTAGGGCAATTAAAAAAAAATGACCTTGCTCTCATCCCCTCCCAAAGCACCTAATTTCCTGGGCGAACACATATAACTGTGGCATACAATAATGAAGAACTCCTTCCCACTGACCTATCCCCAGCAGAAAGCACTTGCCTGACCAAAGACCAGTAAGCTCTGCCTCTCCTCCGAGTAGCCAGCAACAGCTTCGACTCCTCATAGCTCCATCAGGCTCAAACGAGCTCAGATGGAAGTAGCCAGGGGCGGGAGGGGAAGTTATTTGGACCTGCCCATTGGCAGGCTGAGCTGTCACTCCAGCACCCCAGCTGGCTCTCCGAGACAACAGCCCCAGCCCTGATGAGTGGGCCAGGCTCCAAGACGCTGGTCAAAGGCCTTTCGTGTTTCCAAGCCTCCCGGATAGGAAGTGCCATTTTCATTGGCCCTCTGCAGAGACAGGCACTTGCAAGAGCCAGTAGGCTGTGTGATTTCCCACCTGGTGTGTTTCCCAGCCCCCCACAAACTGAGAAGCTGAAAAGCTTAGCAGGGCCCACCAGGGAAACAAATTAAGCCCTTGGGCCTGGTAATTAATCAAGGATGCTCGGTCTGTAACTCCAAACCTTGGAAGAAGGATGTGAGTAATAAGGAAATGATCTTGTTGCAGTAGGAGGAGCTAGCATTAACACGGGAATGAGATAGGCTGTTAAAAACAATCTTGCTAGGAAGACTTCTGGCATAGACATCTGTGATTTAAGTGTCTTAAATGGACATCTGAGATTATGAGACACAATGGTTTTCTGAGTGGGCTTTCCCCACTTTTACTAGTCACCCAGTCTCCGGTGGAGCCAAGGCCCTGGACAACCCCCTCCCTTCTCCTCCAGACCTGTTTAAATCAGAAAACCTAGAATTCTTTCCACACAGTATGTGTGTGGGGGGGGGGGGGCAGGGGAGGACTTCCTATGTATCACAAATTAAGTGCTTAATATAGCAAGCCCCCCTGGTTATAGCCCTATTCAATGTCTTTCCTGGCACGGTTCAACTTTTCCATTGGCATCAACCAAGTTCAACTTCTCTCCAACAATAATGAGTGTATGCAATTATCTTCCCCTGAAACATCTAGAGGGCAGAAGAGAAAGTTGCCCCATCAGGGCAGAACCTGAAAGTTGAATAAAGTTGGGGGAGGGGTATAAAAAACCAGGAGTCTGTGCCCAGAATCCCACATTCCTGCTTTTAGTAACAGTTCACATTTATACAGCATGTGATGCACTTCATATTCAATCCTCTCAATAAAAACTAGGAAAGATAGTTAATATAAGGATCATGATTTTATATAAATGAAGAGACTGAGTCTCAGAAAAATTAAATAATTTGCCCAATGTTATGAAGCTAGTAAATAGCAGTAAGGGTCAGAACCCAGATCTGAACCCACCTTCGAGTCTCTTTTTAATAATATTATTATAATAATAGTTAATATTTAAATAGAACCTATTATGTACCAGGAAGGGCAGCTAGGTGGCGCCATATTGAATAGAGCACCAGGCCTGGAGTCAAGATGACTCATCTTCAGTGTTTAAATTTGGCCTCAAACAGTAGCTGTGTGACTTTGGGCAAGTCACTTAACCCTGTTAGTCTCAGTTCCTCATCTGACAAATAAACTGGAGAAGGAAATGGCAAATTTCTCCAGTATATTTGTCAAGAAAACTCCAAATGGGATTTTCAGTCGGACACTACTGAAAAACAACCAAATAACAAAAAAAAATTTTTTTAAGTCACAAACCAGGAACTAATATTATCTCGTGTGATTCTCACAACAACCCTAGGAGGCAGGTGATATTATTCTTCCCCATTTTACAAATGAAGAGAGTGAGGCAAAAAAAAAAAAGTTTAAATGACCTACTCAGGGTCACAAAGCTAGTAAGTATCTGAGTCTAGATTTGAACTCAGGTTTTCTTGATTCCAGGTCCATTGCTCTATGTACAATGCTATGTAGCCTCCTCCGATGACTCCCTTAATTCTCAACTTCATCCCATTCCCCCCACCAAATATTCCTCCTACTAGAAATAAGTCAGGAAACTAATTCACCCTCCTCTCAGAGGGGAAAAGCTATAAACCCTAACCCAGGAAAACAATTGGCAGCCTTTCTGGTTTGGTGGCTCTTACAACAATTAACAACTCAACTTAGATGAGCTTAGAGTTTAGGCTGCTTAAGGGAGAATCTCCCTACTGTCCTTCACCATTTTGTTCATTGCCTTGAGTCAAGTTTCCACAGTAAAATAACAAGGACTTTGAGGTAGAAATGATTTGATGGATTTGTTGATCTCTTGACCTTCTCTTTATCAGTTTATAGAAAGGAGAGGGGATCAGAGCCAAGGTTAGCCAAAGAGGGGAATTAGAATTTTACATCAGTATAATGTCATACTTCCCCACTTTGTGCAATCTTCTTTTCCCTACTCCTACCAAAGGGTTTAGAACAAGAAAAGATCTTGGAACTTATCTAATCCATTTTACAAATGAGGAAAATCAAGGATCAAGAGGGGAGAGATGACTTGTCCAAGATCCAGTGGCAGCAGATGTCAGAGCTTCAGGATTCAAACCCATTGATTTGAATCTCATTTTGATTGCTATTCCAGTAATTCTTATACTACTCTACATTTTGGGTAGGAGTATATTGTCACACAGGCAGAGAGTATAGCAAGCCCTGGGGGGCTCATGCGTATTAGTTCATTTGGGCCTACACAGCCCAATTTCCATTGCAGCAGAAATGGCTACCAAATTGCCGTGAATGCCCTTGGAATCTGTCATACAGAGCCCTGATGATATCAAACCTTACCTTTCCCTTCAATATTATTGAACAGAACATTTTTTATGTTTGATGATAGGCAAAAAGAGTTCATAGAAGGCCAAAAGAACTTTCTCAATGAATAGGAAGCAATGTGGCATAGTAGCAAGAGTACTAGATTAGAGTCAGAAGACCTGGTTTCTAATACCAGCTGCTACCTCAACTTACTCATTTGTAAAATGAAGAGGTTGCCTGGGTAACCTCTAAGGCCCGAGTTAGTTCTGAATCTATGACCTGACTATGAACAGGAAGTACAAGACTAATCTTGTCAAGAGCTAAATGAAATGTGTTTAAGCCCAGTGTCCTATGACTAGATCATAAACATACATTAAAGTTGCTACAGGTAGGAACTCACTATTACCCTATAGCAAAGCTCTATTCCAAAGGTAGCTGAGATTACAAGAATACTTGAACCCTGAGTTCAGGTCTGATAAAAGAACAATAATTTCTATTATAAATTCTCACATAAATAAGTCTTAGTCTACAGAGACAATAGGGAGGCCAGGAACTTTTTCTCTTTCTTGGAACTACAGAGTTACCCTGTTGGTAAGAATAGTTAGGGCAGGACTTCAGCTGTTTAAGAATGTTAAGGCTAAAATTCTAGCTAGTCTGTCTAAAATATCTAATGAGTGGTCGCCAATAAATTATAAGCTTTAGCAAGAGTTAGACTTTTAAGCATTTATTAAGGAGAATAAGAATTTGGTAAAGAGAGAGAAAAAGGCCTAGATTCCTATCTATTAAAGGGAGAGCACATTTCTAGCTCCCTTCTCCGCCAGAGTCCAAAAGGAAGAGCCCCCGTCTCCTCCTTCCTCCTCCCACTAGTCCGCGTCACTTCCTGATACCAAAGACTCCTGGTCTTGCCCTCAAAGACCTTCGCTTCATGGGCAGAACTCTTCTACAGTTAGTATCCAGCAGGTGGCGTTATTCCAATCGTTACAAGAAGCTAACTTCATCCTTCTTACTTAGTGGGTGCAATGGTGATATTAGTTTCCTGAATGACATCTCTGACGCTCCCCACTACCAGCTGAAACCTTTTCCTGACTCTCCCCAAGGATTTCTTCTACTCCATTAGTTTCCTAAATTGGCTTGTTCTTTACCAAGAAAATTCATTTATATCCTTTGATGGATGACTTGAAACAATATTTTCTCTCTAGACTTATTTATTTTCCCCCACGAGTGGCCTATGCCCAGTTCTTATAGCCTTCTCAGGAAGGTCAAATTCATTTTTTAAAGCAGTGTTTATAAATCCTGCATCAATCTTTAAATTGGACCTTTTGAAAATGACACATACACATTACTTTTCTTGGCTTTGGAGTCTTTTGAGGTGTGGCTATAAAGTACTGTGACTGGTTTTTCTCATGAGCTACATAAAATAGCTGTCAAGGGAAATCTAAAATTTCACAGGATCATGGAATCTCAGACTTGACTGGGACATCAGAGGCTATCTTGCCCAACATACCTGACAAGTAGTCACCTGGCCTTGAGGACACAAGGCTACTATGCTAGTCCTGACATGTTTGATTAAAAGCCAAGCTCCCGGGGCAGCTAGATGGCGCAGTGGATAAAGCACCAGCCCTGGATTCAGGAGGACCTGAGTTCAAATCCGGCCTCAGACACTTAACACTTACTAGCTGTGTGACCCTGGGCAAGTCACTTAACCCCAATTGCCTTACTAAAAAAAAAATAAAATAAAATAAAAATAAAAATAAAAAGCCAAGCTCCCTGGGAGCAGCTAGGTAGCACAGTAGATAAAGCACCAGCCCTGGATTCAGGAGGACCTGAGTTCAAATTCGGCCTTAGACACTTAACACTTACTAGCTCTGTGACCTTGGACAAGTCACTTAACACTGGAAAAACAAAACAAAACAAAAAAACCACCCTTTCTTAAGAAAAAAAAAAAGCATAGCTCCTTAATTTTTAGTGATGTCATGTGATTTTTTTTTTTGTAAATCCTTCAGATCCAGACTAATATCTGGTATGTTTTTATGCTGAATGAGAGTACAAGTTAGAGTATTAATTCCCATCTCCTCTCCCACCTCACCCCTCTACCCCAAAGCACCAAATGTGTGCTTATGTTTCTTGGCGGAGGGGGGTTGTTAGGAAGAAAAGGAACCTGCCTTATTGAATTTCTCCTATTTTTCTCCTCGACAAAAACAAAGAAAACAAACTAAAAGCATTCACCAAGCCCTAAAAAGCTGGAGCCAAAAGATAAGGTCCCAGAGGCTCTTCTTGAAGAGTGTGCTGATTACCCAGCCTACAAGTCTCATAACAGAGATGCTGTTGGGTTGGAAAAACACCAACTAAGCAGAGACCAGGAAAAAGAAAGGGGGAAAATCCAGAAAATCTAGTAATGAAATCATTGCAGGGGACAAAACAAGTCAATTTGCTCCTAGACCAGACTCTTTCTATGCTTACTACAGTTGCCTGTCACATAGTAAACGCTTATTAAATGCCCATTGATTGATTGCTTCACTGTCAAGGCTTTCTGGAGATGTATTACCTAAAGTCCCAGAAAGTACCGCATGCTAACAAGAAGATACACTATAATTTGTCATCTAAGCCCAGGGAGTAGTTAACTTGCTTATAGGATCTGGACAAAAAGACAAAAACAAGAAAACCTTTAAGAACTGAAAACCTTCATGGTAATAATAACTGACATTTAGATGGTATTATACATACATTATTTCATCTGATCCTTAGGACCATGAAATAACTACTACAGCTATTATCTGCATCATATAGGTGAGGAAACAGAGGGGAAATGACTTGTCCATGTTCACACAGCTAGTAAGTAGCAAGGGGGCACTTGATTCTGACTTCAACTCACTTCTTACTTACACTCTCTCGCCTATTCTATATGCTTATGAACCCCACAAGGTAATCGAATCATAAACTTTTAGGGAACTTCAACAAATATTTATTAAGCATCTACTCTATGCAGAGTACTTTTTTTAGGCTATGGGGAGATAAACAGAACAAATAAGATATAGCTGGTGCCCTCACAGAGCTCACAATACAGGAGAGAAATAAGTACAAGACATGTTCAAATAACTATGACACAAAATCACAAATAACTGTCATAGAAAAGGGATCTTAAACATGGTCAAAGGATATGAACATGCAGTTTTCAGACAAAGAAATCAAAGCTATCTATAGTCACATAAAAAAAATGCCCTAAATCACTATTGATCAGAGAAATGCAAATTAAAACAACTCTGAGGTTTCAGAGTGGTAAATATAATGAAAAAGGAAAATATTGGATGTTGGAGGGGATGTAGGAAAACTGGGATACTAATGCACTGTTGGCGGAGTTGTGATCCAACTGATCCAACCATTCTGGAGAGCAATTTGGAACTATGATGCCCAGAGGCCTATAAAATTATACATACCCTTTGATCCAGCAATAGCATTATTAGGCTTATGTCCCAAAGACATTCCCCAAAAGAGAAAAAAAAACCTATTTGTACAAAGATATTTCTAGCAGCTCTTCTTGTAGTGGTTAAGAATTGGAAACCAAAAGAATGTCCATCAATTGGGGAATGGTTAAACAAGCTGTGAAATATGATTATGATGGAATATTATTGTGCTACAACAAATGACAAACAGGACAACTTCAGAAAGACCTGGAAAGACTTATATGAACCAATGTATAGTGAAGTGAGCAGAACTAGGAGAAGGTTATGCCCAGTGACAGCAATATTGTTGGATGAAGAACTATGAAGGACTTAACTATTCTCAGCGTTACAATGATCCAAGACAATCCCAAAGGATTAATGTTGAAGCATGCTATTCACCTCTAAAGAAAGAACTGATATTGACTGAAACAAAATGACTGATATGGTATTGTTTTATATAATTGCACATGAATAACCTATATCTGATTGCTTACTGCCTCAGAGAAGGGGAAGGAGAGAAAGGGAAGGAGGGATAGAATTTGGAACTCAAAACTTAAAATAAAAATGTTTATTTATCATTTAAAAAAGAAAAGGGATATTAATTGTCATTTACATAAATCCCTTCATTTTACTTTATTTTAAAATTCATTTCTTGTGAAGAAATCAAAGCTATTTATTCCCATATGAAAAAATGCTCTAAATCACTATTGATTAGAGAGATGCAAATTAAAACAACTCTGAGGTACCATCTGACACCTATCAGATTGGCTAGTATGACAAAAAAGGAAAATAATAAATGTTGGAGAAGCTGGGGGAAAATTGGAACACTAATGTATTGTTGGTGGAGCTGTGAACTGATCCAACCATTCTAGGTTTTTTGGTTTTTTTGGTTTTTTTAGTGAGGCAATTGGGGTTAAGTGACTTACCCAGGGTCACACAGCTAGTAAGTGTCAAGTGTCCGAGGCCGGATTTGAACTGAGGTCCTCCTGACTCCAAGGCCAGTGCTTTATCCACTGCACCACCTAGCTGCCCTGATCCAACCATTCTGGAGAACAATTTGGAAATATGCCCAAAGGGCTATAAAGCTGTGCATACCCTTTGACCCAGCAATACAACTTTGGGGTCTTTTTCCCAAAGAGATCATAAAAAAGGGAAAAGGACCCACATGTACAAAAATATTTATAGCTGCTCTTTTTGTGGTGGCAAGGAATTGGAAATTGAGGGAATGTCCATCAATTGGGGAATGGCTGAACAAGTTGTGGTATATGAATGTAATGGAATTCTATTGTGCTGTAAGAAACAATGAGCCGGGGGCAGCTAGGTGGTGCAGTGGATAAAGCACCGGCCCTGATTCAGGAGTACCTGAGTTCAAATCTGACCTCAGACACTTGACACTTACTAGCTGTGTGACCCTGGGCAAGTCACTTAACCCCCATTGCCCTGCAAAAAAACAAACAAACAAACAAAAAAAACCCCAAAAAACAAGAAACAATGAGCCAGAGGAATTCAGAGAAACCTGGAAGGACTTGCATGAACTGATGATGAGTGAGATGAGCAGAACCAGAAGAATATTATACACAGTATCATCAACATTATGTGTTGATCAACTATGATAGACTAGATTCTTCTCATCAATACAGCAGTACAAGAAAGTTCCAAAGGACTCGTGATGGAAAAGGCTCTCCAAATCCAGAAAAGAGAAAAAAAAAAAGAACTGTGGAATATGGATACTGATTGAAGCATACTATTTCTTTTGGTTTTGGTGTTGTTGTTTTTCTTTTTTGAGGTTTTTCCTTTTTGCTCTGATTCTTCTCTTATAACATGACTAATGCAGAAATATGTTTAATGTTAATATATACATATACATATATATTTATATGTATATATGTATAGCCTATATCAGATTACCTGCTGTCTAGGGAAGCGGGGGAGGGAGGGGAGGGAGGGAGAAAAATTTGAAATTGGAAATCTTATATAAACAAATTTTGAAAACTATTTTTACATGTAACTGGAAAATAATAAAATACTTTTATTTTTAAAAATTCCTATCTTGTTCGTGTCCCCTCCACCCAAACCCCTCATTTTACAACTGTAGAAACTGAGGCCCAAAGAATCAAAACCAACGGCTCTGAGACAGGTAATGACAGAGCTGGGACGAAAGTTCAGATCTCTTAATCCAGTGCTCTTTCCACAGCCCCTACACTAGGGAACAGATGTGGTGGTTATGTGTATCCATTTATTTAAAAAATTTCCCCAGAAAGGGCTCAAAAAGAGTGACTTGTTAACTGATTCCCCAATGATCAGTGTTGGGGCTGGAGGGTTCTAATCACCCTCCTCACTTCTTGAGTTAGTAATTGTAAAAAAATTAATTATTCATAACTATAACTAACCTGGGAAAATTATAATAACTGGACTTATGAAAAATTATGATTATATGAAAAATGATAAATTTAGAAAAATTATAATTGGGCCATAAGTCCCATCTGGGTCACCATTCATATGTTAAATATTTTGACTGACTAGCCTAATTTGGGGGGGGGGGCGGCTAAAGCTGACTGGACGACTAATCTAGGGACTTTTGACTATTTGGCTATCTGACTTCATTAATTTAATGTGGGCCATTTATAAAGTTCCACCACACTGCTCCCAAACTGATAGACTAAAGATTAAGAAGCCTCTTAACCAAATAATCCAAGCAGAGTTTATTTATGAGATACTATTTAAAATTAAGAATACAGGAAAATAAAATGTACAACCTGACTGCTTTCCTGTGGTCTCTTTCCACTGCATGTCTTTCCCACCTGCTGCGCCTAGAACTTCTTGAATAGAATAAGGGCCTTAGCCGCCTCTGGCCTCAGGGCCTGTTACACTTTCCCTGGTTTGTATTAAGGCCTGTAACCTTGTCGGCCAGTCTCTCCTTTTCTGAACCGAACTCTCCTCTGTCCTTGTCCGCTCCCCTCTAGTTAGCCTATCTAGTCCGTCCTCCTCTAGTCAGCCCCTCTCCTTAATCTTGTCTCTCTATCTAGTCTGTCCTCGCTCCTTCTTTTTTTTTTTCTTTTTTTTCCTGTCTAACTCCCAAGTCTATATATACCTTTTTTTCTCTCCACTCAAATCTTGGGGCTTCCTTCTCCCCCACAGACCAAGCTAATCCGCCACCCAGAGCTGCAGCTGGTGGTGGGGGGGGGTGCTCTCAAGCCTCATGCCTCAGCACAGGCCATCCGGGATCCTTCAGATAGCTCCGCTCAGGTCGGAGGGAGCTGGGGGCTTTTTTCCCCCCAGCTGTCACAGGGCTTTTTCGCTCATCTTAAACTGAGGAGGAGGGGGAGAGACCCTGAGGGCCTAAGGCTTTCTAATCTCAGCCTAAAGGTAGGGTCCCCAAATCAAAATAAATTTCCAGATAATGCTGAAGAATATTGACAGGGCTGTCTGTGGGCAGCTATTCAGATGTAGCACTGTTAGTAAAGAAAAAGTAACATGCTGTGCTTTCCCATAAAACCAGCTTGAACACCGTGTACACATTATGATCCAATAGTTGAATAATATCAAAGGGTCTTTCTAGAGAGGGGAAGACTTTCTCCTGAGATGTAATGTAGATTGTAGTGATTAGTGACTACTTTGTAATAAACTGAGACAGAACAACAGACGTTGTGGAGTTCAAAGTCTTCACCACAAAAACCTCAGGCCATTAAAGGAGACCTAAGCAAATATCTTGTGGGCATCTCCCACAATGCCCTCCCATAAAAAGCTCCTTTAAAATAATCTGGAAAGGAGCCTGCTTCCTAATCCCCAAACCCATCTGCATCTGCAAGGACATTAACAGAAGGATGCGAGCAATAACAAAGTATCGTGCAGCTCATCTCTTTTCATCCAGCTCTGTATTTCCCTAACTAAGGTCTTGGGGGAATGGAAGGCTTTGCCTTGAATTCAGCTAGTTCTTCTCACCCCAGAAGGAATTCTTTATTCATTTTTATTCATCCAATAAACATTTATTAACCACCATACTATAGGTATTATGCTATCCTAAGGGATCTCCAAGCATGGACATGCCATGTTCTTTGCCTCAAAACATTTGAAGATTTACAATTTGGTAGGGACCATTAAACAAATAATTGGATAGCTACAAAATAGATAAACTCAAATGAAGAACGTGAGTTTTGTTGCCACTGCAGATAAAAGGGAATCCTTAAAGTATGCCAAAGAGGGAGATATGATTGCCCAGCCTCCTGAGTTGGTCTGATGCAATGGAACCTGGAACTCCTTGCTATCTGGTGTTCACTGTGGGATAAGTGTGTGTGTGTGTGTGTGTGTGTGTGTGTGTGTGTGTGTGTGTGTAAGTAATTATCATTATGCAAAAATGGTTCAAGCCCCCAGTTCATCCTTCATTCACAGACCAGCAAGAACAAGAAATCAAATAGTGAAATATTTAATTAGGACAAAATACCCAAGTAAATAGCAAAGGAAAGCCAAGTAGTAGAATCATTCTTTGCCCTCCCATATATGGAGTACAACCTTCTACAGACTCCCAAATCGATGGAGTGAGAACACTTACCAGGAGAATGTAACTAGATGAGAAAAGGTGCTAGAACATCTCTGACCTAGCAGCAAGACTGCACCTTGATGTTTTTCCACCACAATTCACACAACTCTCTCAAAATGATCTCAGAGTTTCCCTGACCCTTGAACTCAGCCTCCACAACCACCTTTTCTCTGCCTCCCCCCCTTGACATTTGCTGCTTCTCTCCTATGCTGCTGCTACCATCTACTGGAGCTATCAACTGAGGACATGGCTTTTTCCTTCTGGGTGTGGAGGTGTTGGGGAATGATGCCTCTGACCCTCAGGAAAGAAATAGAAGGGTAAAAGTCTTAAGCTACAGTTGTGTATGTGTTTTTCAAAGCACAGGAAATGTGCTTATTTGAAGATGGAAGAGAGGAGCCAATAGAGGAGGAGAGATTGAAGAAAGGAGGCACAGAGGGATAGTTGAAAGAACAATGCAAGAAGAGATGGAAAAGAATGAGAGCAGTGACACAGGTTTATTCTTGGCAGAGGGAAGCAGTCCTCCAGGACATTCTAGACATAGAGCCACAGAATTTGGCCAGCAAGGCTGACTTGTGGCATCCAGCTATCTATAGTACTTTTGTATTGTGTGAAGTGCTCAGTAGAAAAGAAGGGCCAAAAACTAGGTCCATAATGATGTGATCTATAGTGAGATCCTACAGGAATGGTGGTTACCAAAAAGAGGAACCACATCATCCTAGGGAGGAAGAGCTTCCTCCATCAGTGCCCTTGGGCAAAATATGATTCCCTTATTGTAACTAATGTCGCTCCCGCATCACCCCAAAATTTGAGTCTAATAACCACCATAGAGGGAGGAAGGGAGGGAATGTCAATAGTTAACAAAAGTGAAGGAAGCATAAGATCATTTGGAAATCAGGGAGAGGAATAAGGCATTGTGGTATAGTGGAAAGTACCAATTAAGGCCATTTAATAGCCATGTGGTTTAGGGCAAGTCCTGGAACCCCTATAACTTTCAGTTTTCCCATCTAGCCAAGCCCCAGTGTTGGCTGAACCATTTAGTGGTCTTGTGATTTAGGGCAACTTCCTGGAATTGACCAATGTTAGTCCCTCATTTTCTATTCTACTGTCTCTGCCATGGTAAAAATCAGGGTGAATGATTTTTTAAATGGCTTGATGCCTGAGAGTAGGGACCCCTGCCAAAATAGATATACATTGCTCAGTCATATTTAGCTCTTTATTACCTCATGGTCCTTACTCTCCATGGGGTTTTCTTTACAAGGATACTAGAGTGATTTGTCATTTTCTTCTTCAGTGGATTAAGGCAAAGAGAGGTTAAATGACTTGCCTAGGGTCATATAGCTAGTATCTGAGACCAGATATAAACTCAGGTCTTCCTAACTCCAAGCCCAGCATTCTATTCACTGCCCTCCAGCTGCCCCTTCACACACACATACACACACACACACACACACACTTGGCTTTATTTAATATTTTTTTCTAAAGGCCACTTAATTGGTTGAGTTGAATGTCAAATGGAACTAAACAGTGATCTCAACAGAGTTCTAAATATAGCTGATATTCTTCCTTTGTTGGGGAACCAGTTCTATCTTAAAAGGAATGACACAGGGGCAGCTAGGTGGCACAGTGGATAAAGCAGTGGCCCTGGATTCAGGAGGACCTGAGTTCAAATTCGGCCTCAGACACTTAACACTAGCTGTATGACCCTGGGCAAGTCACTTAACACTCATTGCCTGGCGAAAGAAAGAAAGAAAGAAAGAAAGAAAGAAAGAAAGAAAGAAAGAAAGAAAGAAAGAAAGAAAGAAAGAAAGAAAGAAAGAAAGAAAGAAAGAAAGAAAGAAAGAAAGAAAGAAAGAAGGAAAGAAAGAAAGAAAGAAAGAAAGAACAGAATCTTTAATTTTTAAGTTTGATTCATAGAATTTTTGAGTGAAGATTCATGTCTGAGAACCATAAAATGAGCACTTCAATTTGTCTCTTGGCTATTTAATAGCTTTAGGGGCCATTAGATGTGATTTTGTATAATGCCCTATTTTACATATGGGGAAACTGAGGCCCAGAGAGGTAAAGAAAATTTCCCAAGATTATGCTTCCCAAGTAGCAAGTGACAGGACTAAAATTCAAACTTAGATCCTCTGACTTTATCTAAAGCTAATGTCTTCACTTTTTGTGGTAGTAAAAAAATGCTAGAAACCAAGTGGCTATTCACTGATAGGAAGATGGCAGAACAAACTGGTACACAAATGCAGTGGAATACAACTGGGCCCTAAGAAAGACGAAACGAGAAATCTAGAGAAGCATGGGAACATCTGTATGAGCTTATGCAGAGTGAATTAAGCAAAACCAGGAGATCAATATACCCAATGTCTACAGAAATGTAAATGAAAAGACTCTAAAAAGAAACTGAACTCTTGTCAATTACAATTGCCAGTCTTGCTTCCAGAAAACAGATGATCAAACAAAAACCTTTTTTTTTCTGGTTAATCTTTTTATTAAAAAAAAAATAGGGGCAGCTAGGTGGCACAGTGCCCTGGAGTCAGGAGGACCTGAGTTCAAATCCAGCCTCAGACACTTGACACTTACTAGCTATGTGACCTGGGGCAAGTCACTGAACCCCAAATGCCTCACTAAAACAAAAACAAACAAACAAAAATAAATAAATAATAAACATTTTTATTTAAAACTTTGAGTTCCAAATATTATGCCTCCTTCCCTCATTCCCCTTCTCCCTCCCTGAGGTAGTAAGCAATCAGATACAGGTTATACATGTGCAATTATGTAAAACATTACCATATTAGTTATTTTGTATTAGAAAACTTGAATAAAGAAAAAAATGAAAGAAAGTGAAAAATAGCATGTTCAGTCAATATCAGTTCTTTCTTTGGAGGTAGATAGTATGCTTCACCATTAGTCCTTTGGGATTGTCTTGGGTCATTGTATTGCTGAGAATAGTTAAGTTCTTCACAGTTCTTCATCAAACAATATTGCTGTCCCTGTGCATAACCTTCTCCTGGTTCTGCTCACTTCACTATACATGAGTTCATATAAGTCTTTCCAGGCCTTTCTGAAATCATCCTGTTTGTCATTTGTTATAGTACAATAATATTCCATCACCATCATATACCATAGCTTGTTTAGCCATTCTCCAAATCAATGGGCATTCCCTTGATTTAAAAACCCTCTTCTTGATAGAGAGATGAGGAAAACATGGGTGTGGAATGCTGTTGTTGATGTCATTTTTGCACAACTATTTTTCTTTCTTCCAAAGGAAGGGTGAGTTTTATATGAGTATATATCAGGAAATGACTAGGCTGTGAAAACAAAAGGCATAAATATTTTTTAAAAAATAATTCAGTCAAATAAAATCATTTCCATCATACTAAGCTACCTCTCAAATGGCTATTAAGAAGTTATAGCTTTCCCCAGTGGCATCTCATCCTCAGAAAGTATGTCCTCTGTTTATCTGGCCCATAATAAGCTCTTGATAAATGCTTATTAATAATAAAATTATTAACAGCTGGCATTTATATAGCACAGTAAGGCACTATGCTGAGTGCTTTACAAATATTATCTCATTAGATTCTCATAACAACCTTGCAAGGTAGGTGCTATCATTATCCCCATTGTATACTTGGAAAAAAAGAGGCAAATAGAGGTTAAATGACTTTCCCCAGAGTCACAAAGCTAAGTATCTGAGGATGAATTTGAATTAATGTCCAGTGCTCTATCCACCATGCCATCTAGCTGCCTAAATGCTTGTTGACTGACTAATTGGTGTACTTTGCATCTTGTTCCAATCAATCAACATGACCATTTTAATATAAACTCCTTTTTTGTGTGTGTACTTGATTGTTTTCAAAATACTCTTAATTCATGCAATCTCTTTTGATGCCCACAACAACCTCTTTGAAATTGATGAGACAGGTATTATCTCCACTGAACAATTTCAAAGAATTTCATAATAGAAAATGTTCTCAACATGCAGAAAAAAGAACTGTGGTTTATGAATGCAGATTGAACCATACTGTTTCTACTTTGGGGCTGATTTTTCCTTCTTTTTTAAGGTTTTTCCCTTGTGCTCTGACTCTTCTTTCACAATATGATTAATGCAGAAATATGTGTAATGTGATTGCACATATATAACCTATATTAGATTGCTTTCTGTTTTGGGGAGGAGGAAGGGAAGGGAGAGTGGGAGAAAAATTTGGAACTAAAAGTCCTATGAAAACAAATGTTGAAAACTATCCTTATATGTAACTGGAAAATAATAAAACACTGAAGAATAAAAATAAAGCAAAACACTCTCATTCATGCTATCTCTTTTGATGCCCACAACAACTTCTTTGAAACTGATGAGACAGGTATTATCTCCACTGAAGCTCAGAGATGAGGAAGGATTTACTCAAGATTGCAGAACTCTCTGTGTCATAGAGGCTACAACTAAGATTTTCTGACCTATAATTAGTGATTTACTCATGACACTGCCTCTGCTACTCTCAGAGTTAATGTAGTTCAGAGCAGTCAATTGGGAGCAGAGTTATTAGGCAACAAAGAGGAATTTTTCACTCTTTTCTCCAAACTATGTGCTAAGAAAATGGATTCTAGTCACATTGACCTTCACACACTTTTACCTACATGCTGTCTCTTTCCCTGGTACAATACTTTAATACCTAACTTTAAAATGCTCCCAATATGTACTCTGTCTTACCAAAGTCAATAAATTACCTTATTCCCATAGGGTGTTTGCTTTTTCTGCCTCTGTTCATAATAAGAGAGGACAAATTTTCTGTGCATTTTCCCAACTTTCTCATTTGTGATGGCTACCCATTCAGAAAACGTGATGTGATTCAAGTTATTGCTTCACATGAGTAGTTTGTGTCTCCTCATAGACCTCTGGGGCATTATCTCTATATCTCAATATGTAATTTATCTACTTCATTCATTTATTCAAGAAGCATTGATTCCAACCATTCTGGAGAGCAATTCGGAACTATGCCCCAAAAGCTATAGAACTGTGCTTATCCTTTGATCCAGCAATACCACTGCTAGCTTTATATCCCAAAGACATCCCCAAAAAGAAAAAAAGACTTATTTTTATAAAAATATTTATAGCAGCTCTTTTTGTGGTGACTAAGAATTGGAAATCAAAGGAATGTCCATCAATTGGGAAATGGCTAAACAAGCATTTATTCTACTTTCTATCTTCTTTTACTCTATCCCTCCTCAAAAGTGTTTTTCTTCTAACCGCCCCCTCCCCCAATCTGCCCTCCCTTCTATCACCCCCCATCCCCTTCCCCTCCTACTTTCCTACAGGTTAAAAAAGATTACTATACCCAATTGAATGTGTATGTTATTTCCTCTTTGGGCCAATTCTGATGAGAGTAAGGTTCACTCACTCCCCAGCACCTCCCCCATGTTCCCCTCCACTGTATAAGCTTTTTCTTATTTCTTTTATGTGAGATACTTTACTTCCTACCCCTTTTTAATACAGATGAAGAAACTGAGGAACAAAGAGGTGACATGACTTACCCAGCATCAAACAGGTAATATAGGGCAGAAGGAATGTTTGAACCTGAGTACTCTGACTTCAGAACCACAGCTCTTTCCATAGTACCACACTGCCCTCCTGCAGTAGACATACTATATATTATAATATAGATAGTATATATTATCTTGATTTCTCTTCTCCAGGTACTGATGCCCTTTTCCTCACATGAAATATATACACCCTACTTTACACACACACACACACACATACATATGCAGGGGATGTACCCCATTGATGGGCTCTTCTTCTCACTTGAACATTGATAGACCATTGTAGGGTTATTAATTGGCCTAATATCAATGGCTCAGGGAATAGGGAGGCTGGAGAAGAGGAAGAGAGAGGGGAAAACATTGATTAAATCTTATATGCATGAGGTTCAAGGTGCCCTAAAACAATTACAATATTAACTTCAAAAATCACTGATTGAAGGTCACCATAACAGATATAATAATGATGAAAAAGTTTTAGATATTGTGAGAATTACCAAAAGGTGACAGAGACAAGATGTGAGCACATGTTGTAAAAATGGTACCAATAGACTTGTTTGAGAGAGGGTTGCCACAAACCTTAAATTTGTAACAACAACAAAAAAACCAACAACAATAACAAACAACAAACAAAAAAACCCAAACTCCACAATATCTACAATGCACAATAAAGTGAAGCACAATAAATAAGGTATGACTGTAGTACTATATGATATATAATATAGGATAATATATACTACAGTCTATATATAGTACATGTCATACATAACATATTAAAGAATATAATTTCATTATACTATATTCCTAGAGCCTCATGTTGTACTATAGTATTATTATATTATATTGTATTGTATTATATGTTATGTTATGTTATATTCCTAGAGTTTCACACAGTGCCTGGTACATATATTAGACAATATATTTTTTCAGTGCCACTCATCCACCTTGGTGTCCAACACTTACCCAACTCTCACCTGTGGCTCCAAGAAGCTGTAGCATAAACAGCAGCCACACACTGGTAAAACTGTCTAGGCAGATGGGCTAAACCAGGTTAAGGGTAACCAGCAACCTCAAACCCATTGGTGAAATAGAGGGATGTCTACCCCCAAGGATATGAAGACTTTTCTCAGTGGAATGGACAGATGTGAACAACTTGTTTCAGTGCCCATGAAGGTGGCTGAATGAAGCATGTGCTGTGGAGTGCTTAAGGCTTGGTTAGATGTTGAAGACACCAAGGTCATTCACTACATCCCAGGCCATGGTCAGTCATCTTGACTTTTGTCCTGCCATTGGATTTTGATAACTCTGGAAAAGAGATCATGGTTGATGATGTTGCACAATCCTATCTCATTTAAATCCAATTCATGTGCAAGTGAAGACATTACTCTGTGATGTCATTGATCTTCTTTGAAAATTAAGGACAAACAACATATATACATACATATACATGCACACATACACATATGTATGTACAAAGTGGTTTTCAGGGTGGGGGAAGGACATTGATACCTGGGGGCAGAGAGAATCAAAATAGAATTCCTCTAAGAAATGATACTTGGTATTCTATGATGCAGAAGTGAGAAAGGGAGTACATTTCAGGTATGGGGACAGCATGGGCCAGGACACAGTGACAGGATATGGAACATCATATCTCATGAGCAGGTTGTTAGCATAATGAAATAATAGATTAATAATAATAATTAATAGATTAGAAAAAATTAGCGGTTTCAATGGGAAGTATTGCTGTTTTTAATCTGCCCCTGAATTTGCTGCTTTGCCAGAAATTAACTCCAGATTTGTACGTGTTTTTCAGAGTTTTTCATTAAAATACACTTCTCTTTCTCCCTCTTCAATTACCTTATGAACAGAAATGGTGGAAAGGAAGATGGAGTTCCTATACCACTTGTGCATGTCAATTTCATTTTTTGACAATCTTTCATTAAATATTTACTGTGTATGGGCACTATGCTAGATGGAAATACAAAGATTGGATAGGACATAAACTATTAGCTTACCACTTAATAATGAGGGGGTAAAATGTACAAAAATAATGATACAAATAAGAGTCTGATCAGTGAAAAAGGAAAGGTCTAGGTCACTTACTATGAGAAGTCATAGCATGATAGATTAAGGGCTACAAGAGAACTTGGATTTCATCTCAAAGGAAGTCAATTTACTCTGGGAAAAATTCACAGAGTGATCCCTCTACTGGTCTCCCTTAAAATACCCAGGCTCAAACACATATGCCTATGATAAAGAACATTAGATTGAACAACCTTTGCGTACTCATCTGTGAAATAAAGTACTTGTCTGCTCTCTGGTGGTCAAAGATAAAAACACGTCTCAAACAATTTATTAACCTGGCTTCAATTTGAAGACAAAAAGAAAGCTAAAATTTCTGAAGAAAGTGTCCTAAGACCTTACCAGATCAGAACTGATAGGGACCTTAGAGATCATGAATTCTCTTATTGTAACAGATGAAAAAAACACACAAACAAACCTGAGATCCATGAACTTTCTGAAGCTCACAGAGGGAATGAGTAATAATCTGGATCTTAGCTCAATACCTCTTTACACCAATTCCAACTCAGCATATTTGTCTCTTCCTCAGTTGCCTTCTAGAATGATACTGCTTTCATTCAGCAACTTTGGTGCTGATGAAATTGAAAAGATTATTTGTAAATACAATGTTGGTATTCTAAAAAGATAAATTCATTCTTTCCTAAAAATTCTATGGAGTATTTGGATTCTATGAAGATTAGCAAAAGAGAGGGTATGTTTATCTATTAGGTAATAGAAGGTGTTATCAGGTAAAGGATGAGAAATATCACTAGACTATTCATGGGTTCATAGTTCTAGCCCGACTTTTATAGGTAATCTAAATGAAGTCTTCATTCTTGAACCCCTCCATACTATGTCCAAGACTTGTTCTTATGGTATTCAGCTCCTAAGAGAAATACAGAAGTCTGACAGAGTTTATGAAAAAGACATATGCTAGTCTTCTCTGCAACCACCTGAGTTTTGGCCTTGGGTCTTGATTGTAGAAGACAGGTGAACAAAGAGAGACTTAGGTTAAGTGACTTGCCTAAGATCATGCAGATACTTATTGGCAGACCACTGGATCAGAACCCATATCTCTTGACTTTTAAACCAGTGCTCTTTCTACTATATAATTACCTGTTTATTCTGGGTACTTCCAGAAACAAGAGGTATAATCTGAATCTCCATGACCTATCTAATTTTTAGTTGTTAGTGGGTACCAACTGTTATGGAGATTTGGGCCTGGCAATACTTTCTCATGAGAAAGTCAGGTTAGATCATTAGCTCACATTGAAGGAGAGTCCACAGCCTGTCAGCTGTTGTCTAACAGCTGCTGACAAATAACATATGTCCTTTATATTCTCCATTTTAAAATAGAATAGTTGATTTAACAGCCTGAGTAGAGCTACAGGTAGGAAGAGCCTTCATGAATATACCCCATTACCAGAAACAGCCAATGTTTTCTATTTTTTCTACCCAATGAGATGAAGAAATTATTGTATGTAACCAGAGGTGGACAGCACAAACAAGTTACTACTATAAAAGTAAATTTATGCTTATATTTATAAGACAAATCAAATTACATGAGCTAATTTCCTATAGTAATATAAGCAGGGTAAATGTCCTCTCATATCATTATCCCAGAGACTGAAAATTAGTATTAGGATAACCATAGAGAAAAAGGAAGATGTATTCTTCCTTTCAAAAGGTGACTTTCCATGAGGACAGAGCCAACATGGCAGAGGAAAGGCAGTGACTTGCCTGAACTCTCCCCAAGACCCCTCCAAATACCTTCAAATAATGCAATAAGGCAATTCCTGGAGTAGCAAAACCCCAAAAAGGAGAGGATGAAATAATTTCCCAGCCAAAGATAACTTAGAGGGTGAGAGAAGGGAGCAATCCAGCACAGGTCACGCCAGCACAGACCCAACCCCAGCAGACTGGGAGCAAGCCTCTGGAGACTCTGAATCATCACCATTGCCATCATCATCAGAAGCAGCAGCACCAGCAACAACAACTGCTTCTGGAACTCTTAGCCCACAAATGGTATGGGGTTCAAACAACTGGCCAGAAGGAGATTACAGGGATCTCTTTGCTAGCACTGAGACAAGACTCTGTTGTTTTGCCCATACTTAGATCCAGGTCACAGTCTTGGGTGGCAGTCCCAGGTCAGGGAGGAGCACAAGCACACCAGAGCTTGCAGCTACAGTGAAGCAGGACTCTGTTCATAGTTCCAGGGCAGAAAACCAGGCTTGTGGTTGCTTGCAGACCAGAGCACAGGCCAGGAGAGTAGTAAACATACCTCTCCTTAAATCATACAACCTTGGAAAAACTTACAAATTTCTAGAAGTATCTCTGAGAACAGATGCACAAACCCCCTAAAGCTTGCGACAGTGTGCCCTCCACCCTGGAAGCAGTGCCCCACTTTAATAAAGAGTTAAAAGTCAAGAGATAGGCTGGAAAAAAAAAACAGAAAAAAATGCCAACCTGGGAATGTTTCTATGGTGACAAGGAAGATAAAAATACACCCTCAGAAGAAGGCAACAAAGTCAAAGCTCCTGCATCCAAAGCTTCCAAGAAAAATATGAATTTGTCTTAGGCCATAGAGGTACTCAAAAAGGACTTTGAAAATAAAATGTGAGAGGTAGAGGAAAAAATTGAAAGAGAAATGAGAGTGATGCAAGAAAATTATGAAAAAAAGGCAACAGCTTGGTAAAAGAGATACAAAAAATACCAAAGAAAATAACACCTTAAAAAACAGACTAGGCCAAATAGTAAAAGAGCTACAAAAAGCCAATGAGGAAAAGAATGCCTTACAAAACTGAATTGACCAAATGGAAAAGGAGGTACAAAAGCTCCCTGAAGAAAATAACTCCTTAAAAATTAGGATTGAGCAAGTGGGAGCTAATGACTTTATGAGAAATCAAGAAACAATAAAGCAAAACCAAAATAATGAAAAAATAGAAAGCAATATGAAATATCTCATTGGAAAAACAACAGACGTGGAAAATAGATCCAGGAGAGATAATTTGAAAATTATTGAACTACCTGAATACCATGATAAAAAAAAGAGCCTAGACATCATCTTCAAAGAAATTGTCAGGAAAAAATGCCCTGATATTCTAGAACCAAAAGGTAAAATAGAAATTGAAAGAATCCACCAATCACCTCCTAAAAGAGATTCCAAAATGAAAACTCCTAGGAATATTATAGCCAAATCCCAGAGCTCCCAGGTCAAGGAGAAAATATTGCAAATAGTCAAAATGTGACTTTTGCTTTAGAAGTCACATCTTCTCATTTTCTGAGAATGGTGCATTCCTGGGAAGAACACTTGGTTGTGAGTAAAAATAAACACACAAACATATACAAAATTGTGTAAGTTGTTGTGCTGGCTCTGTCACTAATTATGTGACCTTGGAAAAGTCTCTCTTGACTTCTTTGGTTCTCAGATTCAAGGGACTTGGATTAGATGGCCAAAAGAACATCTCCCATCTTTAATGTCCTATCACATAGATCACAGTCTATCACATAGGAACCACTTTATCAGACTTTTTTACCTATTAACTCCCTGACCCCCTCAACCCCACCTTCAAACATGTTCAGATATTCTCTAAATTAGAAAGCATTTGTGTGACCCTATTTGTTGGAGAACCCAGGGGGCTCTCTGTCGTTCCTCTGACTGAGTTCTCCCTCCCCAGGTTTGGGCCGTGGTTACTGAGGCAGCAAGTCTCCTAGGAGACTTTGTGGTCAAGGCCTGAATTCCAGAGACAATGCTTGGCTGGCCTCCCAGGGTCCAAAGACTCAGCTGTACAAACTTTGCTCTGTATAGGCCTAGAACAAGTTCTGCCATGTCAAGGGTGAAAGGTTGAAAAATTACTCTTATTCTCTAGAATTATTCTTGCAGAGACTTTATTTGATTTCTTTGTGGTTTTTTGCTTTAAATACTGAGTTGTCCCAATAATAAAGCGCACACAGTTATTCACACATAATGTGATGCTGATGTGTCAATGATTAACCATCTCCGATCCTCAACCTCTGTCAAGGGAATTGAACCCTCGACCCCAACACCTATTGACATTCTAGACACCATATAATTTATCTTCTTTCATTTCCAAATTCCTTAAACCAATGGCCTGAAAAAGCAGTTTTTCAGGATACTTCATAGAGAGACTCCTTATACTCATGAACCATATCTCCCAACACAATGCTTTTTCCAAGTAGGTCCCTCTCCTCACCTTGTCATGAACATACTATATGGTCATGCCCACCCTTTGATTTATGATGCTCCCATTACCTGGGAAATGAGTTTAATGGAATGTTTATTATACCATAAGAAACAAAGCATTTTCAGAGAAATTGGGTAGACTTATATGGATTGATACCAAATCAAATAAGTAAGACCAGAAGAAAACTCTCTCTCCCTCCCTCTCTCTCTCCATATGTATGTATGTATGTATGTATGTATATATATATATGTTTATGTTTATGTGTGTATATTTATATTTACATATAATATAAATAATAATAATATGAAAGGAATCTGAGCTCTGAAGAACTGTAATGATCAATTTTGGTCCTAAGAAATAAAAAAGACCTACCTCCTTATATTCAAGATGAACATGAAAGGAATTTATATTTTATGCTTGTTTTTTTGGTTTTTGCTTTTACAGGGCAATGAAGGTTAAGTGACTTGCCCAGAGTCACACAGCTAGTTAAGTGTCAAATGTTTGAGGCTGAATTTGAACTTAGGTCCTCCTGAATCCAGGGCCAGTGCTTTATCCACTGTGCCACCTAGCTACCCCCTTTTATGTTTGTTTTTTTGGGTTTTGTTTTTATTTTATGCTAACAGTAATGGGGAGGGGCAGCTAGGTGGCACAGTGTAAAGCACTGGCCCTGGATTCAAGAGGACCTGAGTTTAAATCCAACCTCAGACACTTGAAACTTAACTAGCTGTGTGACCCTGGGCAAGTCACTTAACCCTCATTGCCCTGCAAAAAAACCAAAAACCAAACCAAAAACAAACAAAACCCAAAAAAAAGTAATGGAGAACCACTGAAGCTCCATAAGAAAAGAAGTGACATCAAACTTCAAGTATTTATTAAGCTTTTACTATATATCAGGTACTATGATAAACTGGGGAAACAAAGACAGAAGCAAAAACCATTGCTAACTTCAAAGGTGACTGAGAAGTGAAATAAACAAATCTTTATTAAGGATCTACTATATGACAGGCACAAAGTACTTGAAAGAAGGAAGACCTAGGTTCAAATCCTACTTGAGTAAATAATAGCCACCAGTATTTGGATTGAATAATAAATCTGAATAGAGTATGCCTCAAAGGAGAAGAAGTTGCTCAGTGATGGTGGTACAGGGAGTCTGGAAGTCGTGATGGGGAGGCAAAAAGTATTCCAACTCTACCTACAGGACCAGTCAGTCAGGGCAAATAGAACCAGTCCTGGAAAATAAGACCTGAGATGGAATATTACCAGGGAGGAGTCAAGTCTCATTGAGAGTCCAAAGATGGAAGGACCATAAGAAGAAGAGGTATAAAACAAAGTGAAATGTGTTAATTATAGAGGACACAGTGGAAGGCAGAGTAGATGAGTGGGACATTGTAGAGGAAAGAGTAATGTTGAGGTAGATGAGTAAAAGAGATTGGAGAGCAGAGGCTGAAGGGAGGAATTGATCTTCAGTAGGCTAGGATTTATCACAGGAATGAGGAGAATAAGAGGGAGTGAGAGACAGCTAATCATTTGGGAATTAATTGAAGCAGATTATGAGTAGAAGGGAGGAGCTCTGCAGATGAACCCAGGTGAGTTGAATGTACTCTTCTGACCCAGAGGAAGACCAGTGGAGTGTAAGCTTTGTCAGGTCCCACCAAACAGGAAAGGTTTCTTGTACAAGCTTGGTGACACACTTTGTGCCTACCCATTGGAGGACCAACCTGGCTATGTGTGTAGAGGCTTACCGCCAACTGGTGTTGCATTATTTTGGCCCTAGTAATCCAGGGAACTGTCTACTAAGGTGTATGGAGGAGTAGGAGGGGGCTGGGAGATGAGGAGGGGAACTGGTATTGTGTCTGCTTTAATTAAAGGCAACACTCATAGTGATGACATCAATTTTAGTTTGGTTTCAACCCTATAGGAAGAAGTGGAAAGAGAAATCTCATTCAAAATAACTGTAGACAATATAAAATACTTGGGAGTCTACCTGCCAAGACAAACCCAAAGATTATATGAACACAATTACAAAACACTTTTCACACAAATAAAGACAGATCTAAACAACTGGAGAAATACTAATTGCTCTTGGTAAGCTGAGCCAATATAATAAAAATTCTACCTAACTTAATGTACTTATTCAATGGCTTACCAATCAAACAACCAAAGAATTCTTTTTTTTTTTTTTTTGGTGAGGCAATTGGGGTTAAGTGACTTGCCTAGGGTCACACAGCTAGTTAAGTGTTAAGTGTCTGAGGCCGGATTTGAACTCAGGTCCTCCTGACTCCAGGGCCGGTGCTCTATCCACTGCGCCACCTAGCTGCTCCAAAAGAATTCTTTTATAGAGTTAGAAAAAATTATAACATTCATCTGAAAGAACAAAAGGTGAAGAATATCAAGGGAATCAATAAAAAGTGTTAAGGGCTTATGTGTACAAAAATATTTATAATAGCTCTTTTTGTGGTGGAAAAGAATTGGAAATTGAGGGGATGCCCATCAATTGGGAAATGGCTGAACAAGTTGTGGGATATGATTGTGATGGAATATTATTGTACTACAAGAAATGAGGAGCAGGGTGGTTGGTTTCAGAAAGACCTGAGAAGACTTATATAAATTCATGCTAAGTAAAGTGAACAGAACCAGGAAAAAATTGTACACAATAACAGAAATGTTGTAATGATAATCAACCATGAAAAACTTATCTACTCTGATCAAGACAATGATCCAAGACAATTCCAAAAATATGATGAAAAATGCTATCCACCTCCAGAGAGACAACTGATGAACTTTGAATGTAGATTGAAGCATACTTCCTTTCACTATCTTTATTTTTGTTTTATTTTGTTTGTGTTTTCTTTTGCAACATTGGTAATATGGAAATGTTTTGCATTTCTACACATGTATAATCGAAATCAAATTGCCTTCTAAAGGAGTGTAGAAGGGCAGGAGGGGGGAAAAGAATTTGGAACTCAAAATTTTTAAAAATTACTGTTAAAAATATTTTCACATGTAATTGGGAAATATCTAGTGAAATAAATACAATATTAAAAAAGTTTTTGTTTTGATGTTTTGAAGTCTGGAAATAAGTATAGACATAATTTACTCAAAGCCAGCTATTCAGGATTATTGGGCCAGATTGACTAGTGATCAACAAAATGGCTTGGGGGGTGGGGTTGCCGGGGGAGACAGAGAGACAGAGAGAGATGCAACAAACCTTTAATTTTGCACCACTGGAGATCCTAAGAGACCAAAATAGCTCAGGTGGTATACCTTTTCCCCAGGGGCAGTTACAAGAAAAAGAGAGCTAAGTGTTTCCCCATGATTTCCACCTTCCAAAAGCATGGAGGGGTAGAACCCTGGACATCTAATACAGCTTCCTCATAAAGGATGAGTGGCCATTAAAATAAATAATCTCAACCCAGACATACCTTACAGTATTTGCTTGGTGCCTTACCCAGAATATGTGAGGCTAGCTCTGCAGTTGTTAACTGAATAGTTGGGCGGTGAGATATTGTTTATCTTTAGCTCTTTGTTAAAGTAGTATAGGAACATATTAGGTTCCTCTGGTAAGCATAACCTCACTCAATGCTTCACAGTTTTTATAGGAAACAGAAACAATGAGAGATATCACATAGAATGTGGACTAGAGCTAAAAAAAAGATGGAACAAAATCATTGTTAATTACCTAGGAAAAGCAGGGCTATTTCATACCAACTCTAAGTTCTTGAAAATATAGTTCCTATTATTAATTGAACCAAGGATTGGCGATAAATTGTGAAGAACTGAACTATTTACAGGATCACAAAATCATAGTTGCAGGGTTAGAAAAACATCGAATATGGTTTAGCTTTTTAAGTGTTGTTATTATTTCTATTAATATACTTATTACAAATTTTTTTTTTTTAGTGAGGCAATTGGGGTTAAGTGACTTGCCCAGGGTCACACAGCTGGTAAGTGTCTAGGGTCTGAGGTTGGATCTGAACTCAGGTCCTCCTGACTCCAGGGCCGGTGCTCTATCCACTGTACCACCGAGCTGCCCCAAAAAGGCATTTTTTTTTTGATGAGGCAATTGGGGTTAAGTGACTTGCCTAGGGTCACACAGCTGGTAAGTGTTAAGTGTCTGAGGCTGGATTTAAACTCGGGACCTCCTGACTCCAGGGCCAGTGCTCTATCCACTGCTCCATCTAGCTGCTAAAAATTGTTTTATTATTTACAACTACAATTACTACTTCTGTTGAGAGGATCAAAGAAAATTATACAAAGTGTCCCAAAAAGTCTTAGTGCAGTTTTAAGCTTTTAATAATAGAACTGGAAGCACCAAAAATTCTTTGCTGGTGTTTTCTGGGTCAGCCCATTCTGTCCTGGCAGAACTTATTGAGTGAGCTCAGCTAACTATCACATGTTTAGCTTGTTGGCTCAATCTGGGGTACAGTTCAGCCTTCTTTTTCTCCTGCTTTTCCATATGCACTGTGATTGGTCTCTGGAGTAGCACAAGCACACAGTCATAGACCCACACAGACACCAAGAGAACACACACATACCACACATCTTGAATCATTTCTCCCATATGGTTGGCCCCCAGCATTAACAATAAAAACCAAGAGAAAATCCTAAAATATTTGATCCAAGCTGCCACTACCAGGACCATTCCTCCTAAGCACCTGCATTTTGATACTAAACTTTACTAAGCCACCAAACCCTATATACTAACAATGTTATTATTGTTGTTCATCCTTCATTCCAGAAGAGGACCATGACATCAGGGTGATGTCATGATTTGCACCTAATTGAATTTAAGTGAGAGAGGGCTGTAAAAGGTCAGCAACCCCACTCTCTCCCCCAGAGCCATCTTGGTCCAGTAGCAAGATGCGCATTGCATTGCATTGCATTGCATTGCATTGCATTACACACACACACACACACACACACACACACACACACACACACACACACACACACCCACACACCCTGGAGATGGCCCCAAATGTTTAAGGCAATTAGGGTTAAGTGACTTGCCCAGGGTCACACAGCTAGTAAGTGTCTGGGGTGAGATTTAAACTCAGATCCTCCCAACATTAGGGCTAGTGCTCTATCCACTGCCATACCCCTTATGTTATTGCTCTGCCTATGTCCCTTACCTGATCCTACTCCAAAATGCTTTGTAAGAAACATCTGTCATTCCAGCCAGGAACTCACTCCAAAGTTCTAACTCTCTGCTATGTATTAGTCCTTGCTATAACCTCAAATAAGACCTTTTTAAAGCAGGAATCTCTAGCTCCTCTTCTCCTCACCACCAACATTTTTTGACTCAATATTCACGGTACCAGCATTTTCTCTGTTCCTCAGATTTGAAACACTGGAGTCTCCCTTTAATACCTTCCTTTTCACTCACTCCTGGTCACTGATTCTTGTCAATATTTCCAAGATGTTTTTTTTGTTTTTTAATGGGGCAATGGGGTTAAGTGACTTGCCCAGGGTCACACAGCTAGTAAGTGTCAAGTATCTGAGGCCAGATTTGAACTCAGTAACTCCTGAATCCAGGGCCGGTGCTTTATCCACTGCACCACCTAGCTGCCCCTCCAAGATGTTTCTTGAAGGATTCCAGCTCTGCTACTTATTATCTGAATGACCATGGGCAAGTAATTTCATCTATTTAAGCCTCATTTTCTCATTTGTAAAGTGAGGAGACTAGACTAAATCAAACATTCTTTAAAAAAAAAAAAAAGAAACATTTTTCTTTATAGTTTTGAGTTTCAAATTTTATCCCTCCTTCCCTCCCTCACCTCCCCCCTCCCTGAGGTGGTGAGTGTAAAAAAATAACAATCTAGTCTAAAAATTATATAATTTTAGACTTATGAAAAATTATGATTATATGAAAAATTATAAGTTTAGAAAAATTATAATTGGGCCATAAGTCCTGCCACGGTCACCATTCAAATGTAAGAATATTTTTAAATGACTAGTGCTAATTTTGGGGCTAATCTGATTGGGGTGACTAATTCTGGGACTGTTGACTAGCTGGCTGACTGCTATTAATTTAATGTGGGCCATTTATAAAGTTCCACCACACTGCTCCCAAATTGATAAGCAAAATATTAAGAAGCCTCTTAACCAAATAATCAAAGCAGAGTTTATTTATGAGATACTATTGAAAATTAAGAACACAGGGAAATAAAATAGACAACCTGACGGCTTTCCTGCGGTCTCTTTCCACTTCCCACCTGCTGTGCCTTGAACTTTTTTAATACAATAAGGGTCTTAGCTGCCTTTCGCCTCAGGGTACTCAGTCCCTTTATTCTAACTTCAAGCCCCTTTCACTTTGTAAATCCCCCTGCTTCTAACTTTCCTCTCCTTACTGCCATGCTGAACCCCTGTGTTTCTCTCTCACCAACTTCTGTCTGTCTGCTCCATCAGTCTGCCCTTCGGCCTCTCCTTTCTCTGCTCCTAGTCCTTCTCCTCTTCTCCTGCATCCTTGTAGCCCCCTGTCTGTCTTCTCCAACCTTTGCTGTCTCATCTGCCGTCCCTTGACCTCTTCTCCCTCCTTCTCTAGTCAGAATCCCCTTCTCAGCCTGCGTTACTGTTCGTCTCATCCCCCTGCTCCGCTCCCCTCTAATCTAACTCCCAGGGCTATATATACACCTTTTCTTTTCTCCACTCAAATCTCGGGGCTTCCTGCACCCCCCCCCCACAGACCAAGCTAATCTGCCAGTCAGGGCTGCGGCTGGGGAGCTCAAGCCTCACGTGCCTCAGCACAGGCTACACCAGAGCCCAGCTTCTCTGAGATACCTCCGCTCAGGGCAGAGGGAACTGGGGGCTTATTTCCCCCAGCTGTCTGACCCGGTGTCTTGCACAGCCCACAGGGCTTTCTGGCTCAGCTGACCCTGAGGGCCTAAGGCTTTCCAATCTCAGCCCAAAGGTAGGGTCCCCAAATCAAAATAAATTTCCACATTAGCAAATATGTGTTATATATGTGCAATTATGTAAAACATTACCACATTAGCCATTTTGTACAAGAAAACTTGAATGAAAGAAAAAAAAGAGAGTGAAAAATAGCATGCTTCTATTCTACATCTTCTTGGTAGGATAAAGGGAAGGGAGCGAACTCCTGAATCTATTCAAAGTTCAATGAATTTCCTTTTGTGATAGGGGAAAAGAGAGATTTTAAAGGAGACATTCAGTATCTGTTAATGAGGCATCAAGCATGGAGGCAAAGAAATATAACGACAGCAAATATAGGCTAAAATGGAGTCATGTTATGGTCTCTCCAAAATCTACTTTCTACATAATAACATCTCTAAGATCACCATGCATAAGGAATGCAGAGAAACATAGGAAGAACTTTGTGAAGTAATACAAAACAAAACAAAACAAAACTAGAATAAACAAACCCAAAATAATAGTGTATATACTAATCGTGATCACATGAGGAAAAACAAATACAAATGAATAGACAATCGCTTCTCAGACTTTAGGGCTAAGGCAATCATAGTGCCATTAGATGGAACTCTGATCTTTGCAAAGAATAAAAACCCATAATGGGTCTTAGAAGGAGGGACTGAAAAATTATTATACTTCATACATTGAAATTGATTAATTTAAATGTAAATAGATTCTAAGCAAGCATGATGTTATCTATATTGGTGTTTAATGCCAAGTTTCTAATAAAACCTCTACATTTTTTAAAGTGCCCAGGTTTGACTGTGGATTTGTGTCCTCTTCCTGCTCCTGGGGAGATTCCTGTACAGCATTCAGAAGGGCAATGCCACTCCTTTTCTTCACTTGGCTTCTCCCGCCTTTCCTCTGCACAGCTGTCTGCTCAGCTGTCTGTTTTGTTTGAAATCTGAGTGAGGCGCAGGTGCAGAGGATTAGCAGAGAAGCTGCTGATTATGAATCAGGGCAGCCTGCAGGTCAGAATCCTGGGATGGGGATACGGACTAACATGATTTCTAGAAGGAACTGCTGAATGGAGATAGTCCCTTTCCAATACAGACTGCACCTTGTTACTAAGATCAGAGGTATCTAATAGGCTGCCCACAGGGCACTTGTGGTCACAACACTGGAGTACAGTATGAACAGCATTCAAATGCAATTGAGAAATGGTCAAAGGAGAGAAGTGGTGGTTCTTAGGTATTCTTCAATAAAGAATTATATACACAGTCCGATCAGAATTCAAGTGGCCTTTTTTTTTGGTGCTAGAGAAAGTGACAGAGTGGGAAGTCAAAGACTTCATCCCTCAAGGAGGAGGGCTTAGAAACATTCTCCTCCTCCTAGAACAGAAGGAAGGCAAAAGCTTTTATGAAGGATAGATGGGGTATCCACTTGAAAACTGGAAAGTTCCCTTTTAGGGTGGAGTGGGGAAATCTTGGATGCTTGTCATATGAGAGTCAAGAGGGATTTTTTTTTTAAATGATGATCCTGACCTTTGGGATTATCTCTGTCTCCTGGCTCCAGCCAGGTTTGTAGACACACCCAGCCAACATTCCTACTATAAACCTTTATCTCCCCTTACTTCCTCAGCATGTCTGCCCTGCTATCTGGTCTTCTTTGAGTCTGCTTCTCATAGAAGAAGCCCCCTCTAATTGATTCCAAGCCCATGTCATTCTAAGCCTATGTCAAGGAAGACCTGAGTTCAAATCAGAGCTCAGATTCTCCTAACTGTGTGACTGGGGCAAATCATTTACCCATTTTCTGTCTCAGTTTCCTCAACTGTAAAATGGGGGATAATAATGGCAGCTACCTCCCAAGGTTGTGAAGATCAAGTGAGATAATATTTATAAAACACTTCTCATTGCCTAGCACCTGGAAGCTACTCAATATATATATATATATATATATATATATATATATATATATATATATATATATATATATATATATTTCCTTCCACATCTGAAAAACCCTACTATGGCTGTACTTTCTTGGGGAGGATGATATATTGGGTCAATTTCAACTTCCAGCATGAAACCTCCCAGGTCAAAGCTGCCAGAGGTTCTTTAACCTATCCCTTCAATATTCTATTAGGTGGCTAAAATGACAAAAAAGGAAAATAATAAATGTTGGAGAAGCTGTGAACTGATCCAGCTGTGAACTAATTCATTGTTGGTGGAGCTGTGAACTGATCCAACCATTCTGGAGAGCAATTTGGAATTATGCCCAAAGGGCGATAAAGCTGTGCATACCCTTTGACCCAACAATACCACTTTTGGGTCTTTTTCCCAAAGAAATCATGGAAGGGGGAAAGGGACCCACATGTACAAAAATATTTATAGCTACTCTTTACATGGTAGCAAGGAATTGGAAGTTGAGGGGGTGCCCATCGATTGGGGAATGGCTGGACAAGTTGTGGTATATGAATACAATGGAATACTATTGTGCTGTAAGAAATGATGAGCAGGAGTTCAGAGAAACCTGGAGGGTCTTTCATGAGCTGATGATTGAGATGAGCAGAACCAGAAGAACATTGTACACAGTATCATCAACATTGAGTGTTGATCTACTGTGATGAACTATATTCTTCTCACCAATGCAATGGTACAGAAGAGTTACAGGGAACTCATGATGGAAGAGGATCTCCAAATCCAAGGAAAAAAAAAAGAACTGTTGAGTATAGATGCTGAATGAACCATACTATTTCTTTTGGTTTTGGTGCTGTTGTTTTTTTCTATTTTGAGGTTTTTCATCAGTGCTCTGATTTTTTCTCTTATAACATGACTAATGCAGAAATAGGATTAATGTTATTATGTGTATATATGTATATATGTGTATATGTTTGTATATGTATATATATGTGTGTGTGTGTGTGTATGTATGTATATATGTATATATATATATAACCTATATCAGATTACCTGCTGTCTAGGGGAGGGGGGAGAGAGGGGAGGGAGGGAGAAAAATCTGAAATTGTAAAGCTTGTATAAACAAAAGATGAGAACTATCATTACATGTAATGGAAAAAAATAAAATACTTTATTAATTAAAAAAAAAAGATTCTATTAGGGCAGCTAGGTGCCACAGTAGATAGAGCACAGGCCCTGAAGTTGGGAGGATCTGAGTTCAAATCTCACCTCAGACACTTAATAGCTGTGTGACCCAGGGCAAGTCACTTAACCCCAATTGCCTTAAACATCCAGGGCCATCTCCAGTCATCCTGATGTGTATCCTGCTACTGGACCCAGATGGCTCTGGAAGAGAGAGTAAGGTTGGTGACCTTGCACAGCCCTCCCTCACTTAAATCCAATTCAGTACAAGTCATGACATCACCCTGATGTCATGGTCCTCTTTGAGAAGGAAGGACAAACAACAAGGTTCTATTTCTCTGCTACATACCCTGCTCCCCGCCCCTGCACAAGTAAACATCTTAGTTAATTGGCTTTAGGCCACTGTTTCAGGACAGAGGTTCTTAACTTGAGGGGCCATAAATCAATTTTTAATCATAAAATATTTTGACAGCTATTTTAATATAATTAACTTCCTTTGTAATCCTATGTGTTTTATGCCTTTAAAAACAGGATTCTGAGAAAGGGTCCATAGGCTTCACCAGTCTGCCAAAGAGGTCCATGACCCAAAAAAAGGTGAAGAACCCCTGCGTTAGGAGGAAATGGACTATTATTATTTATGTATAGCTAATTAATTTAGGAAATGAAATTGCAAAATGGACAAAGAGGAAACAGGAAGCTCTGAGACAATTCTGTTGTTTGTCCAATTAGACATTGTTAGAAATTCTGCACTTGATCAAAGACTATTCTTCACATTAATCAGTCCTTCAAAAGCATTGTCAAACACACTCTGAGGGGGACCTCAGGAAAAATACAAAGCTAGAACACAAAACTAAGTAGAATAAATCTAGAAGTAAAAATATTTTCCCAAAACTTCATGCAGGTAGAAAGTTTTAAGAATCTAAGAGGAATGACAAGTTTTTGAAAATGATTAAAATTTAAGTCTCCTTTGATAGAGTTAAAAGATATGGCTTTTCATTGTAGCCATCTCTAATACAGTTGAAACTTCAGGCAAGGCTTTTGACCTCTCTGTGCCCCAGGCAACTTTCTTACTCTACAAATTCAGGAACAGGTGCTGATCAGCGTTTGTACAAGGTATTTCCTCAATGGTAGTTCCTCATACAAATGAAAATTCAAGTCTAGACCAAAAAATGTATTCTAAACTCTATCTATCATCTATCTATCTATCTATCTATCTATCTATCTATCTATCTATCTATCTATCTATCTATCTATCCCATCTATCCATCCATCCATCCACCCATCCATCCATCTATTTATCCATCCATTTTATTTCTATCATCTTTCTATGTCTCTATGCATCCCTTTCATTTCTATAATCTATCTTTCTATGTATCTATCCACTATCATCTCTATTTTTCTCTCTATCTGTCTCTAGCTCAAGGGTTCTATAACCTTTGACACAGGCAGAAAAGCCTGTTCCCTAAGAAGGTAGGTGAGGACTCAAAGTATCTAAAATATAACTGGCATGGACCCTATGAAGCTGAATCATGATGGTTTCAGCACTTTGGTATGACTTGTCCAATCCTTTAGGCCATTTACAACACATTCAATACCCAAGACTTTCCAAAGGACACTCAGATGATCAGAATACAAGAATAGACACACAAGGAAAGACACTCAGGTAAACAAACTGTCAAGAACCACACGTTCTGCCAGAGGTCTTACCTATCTCTTTTGGCAGCCTGTCTTCTAACACAATGAGGTAAAGGTCAAGTTTGAGAAACATCATTCATTTACTTAATCAAACAATAATGATACATTTATCCCTTTCACAGTGCAGGGGTTCTATGATCTGGAAAATCTGCAAAAATAAAAATTTGGGCCCTCCTATAACAGAGAAGTCTGAATTTTTTTTTGGGGGGGGGGAGGCAGGGTAATGAAAGTTAAGTGACTTGCCCAGGGTCATACAGCTAGTAAGTGTCAAGTGTCTGATGCCGGATTTGAACTCAGGTCCTCCTGAATTCAGGGCTGGTGCTTTATCCACTATACCACCTAGCTGCCCCAGAAGTCTGAATTTTTAATTTTTCTTTTATGGGGTGTTTACAGTATCTTATTTTAAAATTTGGGTTAAGTATTTGGTCATAAGCTCTGTGTTGTCTGCTGGCCTTCATGTGTAGCCTATGACTTCCACAAAATTACCCCAGATTCCCATTTAATTTCTTATGCCTACCTAATATACATCAGATGGGGAAAGTCATGATGTGGAAGGGATAACTGTATTACTAACTTGCATTTATATAGCACTTTTGTTTTTGTTTTTGTTTTTGTGGGGCAATGAGGGTTAAGTGACTTGCCCAGGGTCACACAGCTAGTAAGTGTAAAGTGTCTGAGGCCGGATTTGAACTCAGGTACTCCTGAATCCAGGGCCGGTGCTTTATCCACTGCGCCATCTAGCTGCCCCTATATAGCACTTTTAAGGTTTTTATTTACAAATATCGTATTTGATCCTCACAACAACCCTAGATGAGAGGTATTATTATTATTATCTTAATTTTATAGATGAGGAAACTGAGGCAGATGCAAATTAATTTACCCAGGATCATACAGCTATTTAGTATTTGAGGTCAAATTTGAATTCAGGATTTCCTGATTCCAGGTCTTATGCTCTATCCACTGTGTCACCTAGTGGTCTCCTTTAGTATTTATGTTCTTGGACTTGGGCATTACTGACATCCTTTATTACTTGTGTTCTATATGCAGAACTCTGTGATAGGTGCTAGAAGAGAAACAAAGATAAATCAAGATAGGATCCTTGTGTTCCTGAAGCTATCAGCCTTTCCCTAGTGTCTTCTCCTTTCTCCCCAAGCAAGAAATATTATCTCACTCTTCCTCTAATAGAATTTTTTCTATGCATTGAATTAAAAAAAAAAAACAACAACCAAAGAATCTCTGGTTTGGAAGGGTTCATAGATTCTATCTAGTCTAATCCACAATTAAATAAGGACCTCCCACTTGTCATTGTTGTTCAGTCATTTCCAACCCTTTGTGACCCCATTTGGGTTTTTATTTGGCAAGGATAATGCAGAGGAAAATGACAAATGTTGGAGGGAATATGGGGGAAATGAGACATTAATACACTCTTGGTAAAGTTATAAACTGATTCAAACATTCTGTAGAGCAATTTGGAACTGTGGCCAAAGGGTTATAGGACCTAGTAATTGACCTAGTAATACCACTACTAGGTTGGCATCCCAAAACAAAAAGTTGAATTCGAAATTGAGGAGATACCCATCAATTGGGGAATGTCTGAACAAATTGTGGGATGAGATTATGATGGAACATTATTGTGCTATAAGAAATGATGAGCAGGTTGCTATCAGAAAAACTTGGAAAGACTTACATGAGCTGATGCAAAGTGAAATATAATGTATACAAAGTAATAGCAACATTGTAAGATGATCAACTGTGAATGACTTAGCTATTTTCAGCAATACAATGATCCAAGACAACTCTGAAGGACTTATGAAAAATGCAGTCTATCTCCAGAGAAAGAACTGATGGTGTCTGAATACAGAGTGAAGCATATTTTTCAAATTTCTTTTTTCTTAGGTTTTTTTTTGTTTGTTTTCTTTCACAACCTGATTAATGTGGAAAAGTTTTCCAATCAAATTAGATCTAAATAATTGGAAAGATATCAATTGCTCATGGATATGCAGAGCTAATAGAGTATAAATGACAATTCTACCTAAATTAATTTACTTATTCAGTGCCATACCAATCAGACTACCTGAAAATTATTTTATAGAGCTAGAAAAAATAATAACAAAAATCATCTGGAAAAGTTTTCCATGACTACACATGTCTAACTTATATTGACTTTCTTGCATTCTTAAGGGGGTGGGGTGGGAAGAGAGAGAGGAAGAGAATTTGGAACACAAAATTTTAAAAATTGACATTAAAATTGTTTTTACATGTAATTTGGGAAAAATAAAATTCTAAATGCATGGGGGAAAATAACAACAACAACAAAAACAAATGATGATGGAATGGTTTGCCATTTCCTTCTCCAGCTCATTTTGCAGATGAGAAAACTGAGGCAAATAGGAAGTTTTGCTTTATACTCTTTTGGGATCTGTGTCTTCAATTTCTACCCATTGCTCCAAGTTTAGAGCTTGTAAGACAAGGCTCATCTCTCCTCTATGTGACCTCCATTCATCCACTTGAAGAAGACTGTCCTGTTCTTTCACTAAGCATTATTTCCTCCCCTTTAAACACCACTAAAGCATTTATGAAGCCTTATCTATGGTCCTGAATCAGATCAGAGTCTGTAGCTCACAGCTAAATTCTGGAGGGGTCTTCAGAAGAACTGGCTCATATCTAATTCACATCAACACCATCACCCTTAGGCTAACAAATGAGCAGAGCAAGTCAACCAGAATATCCACTGGTTCCTATCATCTTATACCTCCTATCTACAACAGGATTATGTTTTTCCTGACCATAACAGAATAGGATTAATGCAGTTCATTCCACATTTACTATACTGTCCTTTGTATTATAGTGTGTATTCCTTTCATGCGTGGTTTTGTAGATAGCTTCTGAGATCCCTCCCTTACCTGCATGACCTTGGACAAGTCTTGTTCATAGTATCCTCAACTGTAAGATGATAGATAGATTGGGCTGGATGGATTTGGGGGTCCCTTCTAGATTTACTCTTCTATGATTGTCTATTAGAACATAAAGTCCTAATCATGGGACCATAGGGTTTAGAGCTGGAAAGGATCCCAGATTGGACTAGATTCTGGTGCATTCCCCTTATTTTATAAATGAGGAAATAAGCCCAGAAAGAGTAGTTCAATAATTTCACAAGAAGATGTCAGCATCCTTGTACCATCAGAGGTATGAATTGCCCTTCAGTTCAAGTTTTATTGTTGTTCTTTAGTTGTTTCAGTTGTGTCTGAGTCTTCATGACCTCATCGAGGGCAGAGACTTTCATCCTTGTCTTTGTATTACTAGTGCCTTGTATAGTTCTTTGAGCATTGTTGTTGTTCAATCATTTGGTCATATCTGATTCTTCATGACCCTGCAGATCATACTGTCCATGGAGTTTTCTCGGCAAAGATACTAGAGTGATTTGTGCCATTTCCTTCCCCAGTGGATTAAGATAAACAGAGGCTAAGTGACTTACCCAGGGTCACACAGCTAGTAAGTATCTGAGACCAGATTTGAACTCAGGTCTTCCTGACTCCAGGACCAGTGCTCTATCCACTGAGCCATCTAGCTGCCTCTTTGTGCACAGCTAGTATTTAATAAATTCTTGTTGATAAATTCTTGCATCAAAGGTGAGGTTTCAACTCAGGTCTCTACTGACACCAAATCCAGCACTCTTTTCACCAAGCTGCACTCTATCATTGCTTACTGCCCAGTCCCTCCCCTCTCATGGCTCCAACTGCTTATTTCTTAGTGTAGTACAAGTCTATCCCTAAGCCTCCAGCAATGATCTTTCCTCAAAATTCTAATGGCTACATTTTATTTATTTATTTGTTTGTTTGTTTATTTAGGTGAGGCAATTGGGGTTAAGAGACATGCCCAGGGTCACACAGCTAGTAAGTGTTAAGTGTCTGAGACCAGATTTGAACTCAGGCCCTCCTGAATCCAGGACTGGTGCTCTATCTACTGTGCCACCTAGATGCCCCTACATTTTTTTAAAAAACCCCAACAACTATAAATTCATCTCCTCTATGAAAGAATTACAGATTTTTATGGCTGAAAAGAGCCCTAGCAATGCTCTCATATTACAGGTGAGGAAACTGGGCCAGAGTCAATTGAAGGCAGAACCAGGTCTCCTGACCCTCTGTTCAATAATCTCCCTACCACACCATGTTGCTTTCTGCTTCAGAAAAATAAAAGGATGTAGAGTTGATTTCTATTATTCCATGATTACATGATTTTAATATTAAGCTTTAAAATAATTTCTGACATTCATCTGATTTTAAGCTCTCAGGTTTCTATAGGATGTGACACCATCACCTTGGATTCAATATATCCAGCTTCCATACCAAACCACTTCCTCTTCCCAACTTTATAATTTCTTCTGACAACACTAATTTCCCAATAACCCTTGGATATAGGACAGAAAAGAAACAAAGGAGCTAATTAGTAGTAAACAAGTTTTTCAAAATCTCTTTCAGGTTTTTCTTCTGCTACTGGAAGACTTCCAATCCAAGATCATTATCTCCAACCTGGAAGTCAACTGTATTTGACCTAAGTTTCTAGGAAAGGAGCCCTTTCTCAAACTCTACTCTGGTAGTGAATTCTCATCACAGACCATGATGTTGGGCTATTTGGCTTCACTAATAAAACAGAAGCACCTCCTCCCCTTCCCCTCCCCCCCAAAAACCAACAACAACATATACCCTGCTGTCAGAATGAGCACTACAGCACACACAGACCTATGAAGTTCTACAATAGAACCACACTTCCGTGACCAACTCAACAAATATTACCTTTCCAGAGTCAATGACTGAATTCCCTGACCATAGGCAAAGTGCATACAGCTCCCACACAAAGGAGATGAGGGCAAGATCAACAACTGCTAAGGAAAGGATCAGTCTTGCCACCACACAACTATGCTGAAACAGTCCAGATTCTACTTTGGAAGAACTGCAAGAGGAGCATGACTTCTTTCCTGCTCCATTGTTACCCAGAAAAACCTCTGTTCTAGGGCTCTCCTCTCCTCATTGATGACTCCTTTCCAGGACTACCATTTTATTTTATTATTTAACTTAATAAAGTATTTTATTTTTCCCAATTATATGTAAATATAGTTTTCAACATTAATTTTTATAAGATTTTTGAGTTCCAAATTTTTCTCCCTCACTCCCTCCCTCCCATCACTCCTCCCTAAGACAGCAAGCAATCCAATATAGGTTATACATTACAATCATGTTAAACAAATTTCCACATGAGTCATGTTGTGAAAGAAGAATCAGAACAAAAGGGGAAAGCCACAAGAAAGAAGAAAACAAAAAACAACAAAAAAGTGAAAATAGCATGCTTCAATCTGCATTCAGACTTCATAGTTCTTTCTCTGGATGTGGAGAGCATTTTCCATTATGAGCAGGACCATCATTTTAGAAAAGACTTCATCCATGCTTCCCTTCACTCCCACCTTATCACTCTGCAGAATAGAATCCTTCTCCTTCTTCTTGCCAACCACAATGCTCTCTCCCTTTCCCCCCACCCACTTTCCAGCTCCCCTTTATTTGTTGTCTTTTTTCATTGGAATGTAAGCTCCTTGAGTACTTTATTTGTATATCTATGAGCACATGGAAAGAGGGTTGGCCTTGGAGTACAAAAACCCTCAGTTCAAATTCTTACTCTAACACATACTGGATGTATGACTGAGAGCAAACCATTGTCCTCTCCCTGCCCCAGACAACTCTGGAAGACTTTACGTTACAGAGGAGTTACTCACCAGGAGAGGAAGTTTCTGCACAGAGAGTCCTTTATACTGATGAAACCATGGCTCCAGACCAAAATAATACCAAGTATGGAATATCCCTGTATTCCAAACCCAAACATGACAGTAATTATAGTAAGTGACATTTACATCATGCTTTAAAAAGCTTTACAAAGCTTATCTTAATGGATAGGTTAGTGGCATTCAGCATCAGGTAAGGCCTATTAGTGCAGCAGTGGTACCCAATACTACCATGATCTGGTGTTGCTGCTGATACAACCAACTGATGGGCAGACACCCCAAAGACAGATGTAAATCCACTGCTTCTTCTTCTTCTTCTTCTTCTTCTTCTTCTTCTTCTTCTTCTTCTTCTTCTTCTCTCTTTTTTTTTGAGACAACTAGGCATAAATGACTTCTCCAGGGTCACACAGCTAGTCTGAGACTGGATTTGAACTCAGGTCCTTCTGACTCCAGGGCCAGTGCTTTATCCATAGTGCCATGTAGTTGCCCTAAGCCCACTGCTTCTCGAGCAGGCCCATCAGTGGGGTTCTTGTTGCATTGGTGTTCAAAGAATAGATACTGGATTCCTCTAATTGCCTCTGAACTGGCCTCTCTGCCTCTAGTCTCAAGTATGGCAGAAGTATACAGAGTGGACTGGGGGAATTGAGGATGGGCAAGAGGGGACTAAAAACAAGGGGGCATTTTGATTTTCTTAAAGAATTAGTTTTTTCTTATCACTTTCTAGTTCAAGAATTTCTAATACTCCACAGTGTTCTGGGGAAAGGGTTCTGGATTTGGGGTCAGAAGAACTGTTTCTGTATCCCAACCCTATCACCTGCTTACCAACTGCATGACCTGGAGCAAAACAGTTCACTTCTCTGGGCCTCAATTTCCTTACTTATAAACTGAGGGGTTTGTTCTATATTTTCTGTTTAAGTTCCTATACCTTCCAAATGATTCCCAGAACTTCCCTGTTCTATTGTTCACTACACTAGATTTAGGGAACAGGCTAGAAGATTCCTCAGGTCCTTTTTGTGAGAAGGAACAATTATTTTCCTGAACTCCTGAATTTACCATAGGAGGGTAGGCCGATAAGAAGGGATGAAATGTTCTTAAATTAACTAAGCTTGGTTCCATCAACTTTGTTTTTGTACATATTGTTTGGATATCAAAATAAGATATTTTTCACTTGCATGTGATAAAATTCACCTGCCACTTTTTTGCTCACCCAAATATCTTTTTAAGTTTTTTTTAAAAAATACATTCCCTCTTCTTTTTCCTTCCCTTTTTTACCCTTTCCTTCCTTCTCTTCCTTCTCTTTCTCTTTCTCTTTCTTTTTCCCTTCCCTTCCCTTCTCCTCTCTTTCCTTTCCTCGACCTGGACTTTAGTTTGATTAGCATAGGCAATGGTGTAAAACTCAGACAGAAAGGGATACCTGCTTCTGGCTTATTGACTTAGAAAACCATATTATTAACATTATGTTGTATTATATTTTTTATTTATTTTGTTAAACATTTCTCACTTAATTTTTATTTGTTTCTCCCATGCTTGAGAGTTTTACACGTCCACAAAGGAGCAAGTTTAACATCTCTGGTGTAGGGAACTCTTGGTGGAGAAACTCTCTCTACTGATGGGGCACCTGCTCTTCAATTTATCATCTTAGAGAGTTGACTGGGGCACTGAGAGGTTAAATGACCTTAACAGAGACAGTATGTGTCAAAAGTAGGCCTGAAAAAAAAAAGTAGGCCTGGAACTCAATTCTTTCTGATTCAGAGGCTGTCTTTCTATCAGCCATACTGTGACAAAGAAGATAATCTCAAATAATTTCACTACCCAGAGTTTAATATCATCTGAAAACTTGGAGAAGGGGTTCTTAACCTGGGGTCCCTGTCTTTTCTTAGAGGGTCTATGAACTTAGATGGGGGGAAAATTACGTCTTTATTTTCATAAACTTATAACTGAAATTTAACATTTCTTTCAGTTATAAATGTATGCAACAAACCCCAGTCAGATTAAAAGTACCAGGGACTTTGTCACCAATAGAAATAACCCATACAAATCATTTACAAAAATGACAAATTTAAGTTTTAATCCCTGTGATACCTTGATGATAGCCACTGAATTTTTTCAGTGACTCACAGTACTTTCCTAGCTGGAAGTGGCTCTCCCTGATTTCCTGTTTACCTCCTGGAAGAGGCAGGAATCTCTGACTCATGAAGATTCAAATTCTTCTCCTTGTCCCAGGAAACCTGGCATTTGAATCCCCAAGCAATTGGGTCTTCAGGCTTATTCCACTCTTTGTTCATTATGTGTCATGGAAAATTTAGAAATCTATAGGTATGCAATGAAAATGTTGGGGAAAAATACTGCTAGGGTCAATCTAACATTGTAGGCGTGACAACTACTAGTCTAGGCCATGCCATTCTAACTTAGCATAGGGTTATGTGAGGGCAGAATTAGAGCCACACAGGGAGAATCCTTTAGTGTGAAGTTCTTGCAGAGAAAGGAAGAAACTACAGGATACCCTGGTACCATAGAAAAATAGGTGCCTTCACATTGTCACCAAAAAATATATTTTTAAAAATTTTATTTTTTCAAAGAACAAAAATATATTTTCTCTCCTTCTCATATCCCTCCTTCTCCAGAAAAAAAGGAAAAACCTTTTTTAATAAATATGAGTAGTCAAGCAAAACAAATTCCCACATTGGCCATGTAAAAAAAAAAATATGCCTCAATCTATACCCTGAATCCATTACCTCTCTTTGTCAGGAAGTGGGAAACATGTTTAATTGTGGGTCTTCTGGAACCATAGTTGATGATTGTGTTAATAAGAACTGTTTCAATCACTATACTATCTTTTGTTGTTGTTGTTTTGTTTTGGTTTGGTTTTTGCAGGGCAATGAGGGTTAAGTGACTTGCCCAGGGTCACACAATTAGTAAGTGTCAAGTGTCTGAGGCCGGATTTGAATTCAGGTCGTCCTGAATCCAGGGCCAGTGCTCTATCCACCGCATCACCTAGCTAGTTGCCCCCCACTATACTATCTTATTCCATGAGCAAGTGCAGGTCTTATCTTTTTAGGTTTCAAGCTTCCTCAACTTATTTCCTATTTACCAGGTTCTCAAAATAGCAAGAGGAAAAAAAACATGGGAGATTCATTATCTTCCTCTCTCAGAGCACCTTCTACCAACTCTGCATAAATATTATCTATCTAATGAATTGTTTACATGTGGTTTCTCCAATTAGAATAAACTCCTCGAGGGCAGGAACTGTCTGTTTTTTTGCCTTTCTTTGTATCCCAGAATTTTCTTCATCCAACAAACATTGATCAGGCACCCATGTGTAGACAACTGTACTAGGAACTCATGGAAATACAAAGTTTAGAAAAGACCCAACCCCCATCTTGATGAAGTTTACCTCCTTATAGTGGGATAAGACAATAATATAGATCATGTACCATGTTACACAAGAAAGAATGGAAAAAGAGGGGGCAGCTAGGTGGTGCAGTGGATAAATCACTGGCCCTGGATTCAGGAGAACTTGAATTCAAATCTGGCCTCAGACACTTGACACTTATTAGCTGTGTGACCCTGGGCAAGTCACTTAACCCTCATTGCCCCCCCCCCACAAAAAAAAATGGAAAAAGAAACAGCTACATCATTATCAACAACAACAATGCCATCAATAACCACAAGCATTTATTAAGCACTTACTATGTGCCAAGCACTATACATGATGTCTAAGGATAAAGACAACTTAGGAAATCAAAGAAGACTTAGTGAAGGAAGCAGCATTTGTGCTGGGCTTTAAAAGATGAGTAGCAATTCCACAACCAAATAGAGGGAGGGAAGATCGTTTGAGCTTGAGAAATAGTATAAGAAAAACAATGGTTATAACTGACTGCAGACACAGTTTGGGAGTCAGAGAGCAGTTCAATTGGCCTGGACCATATCATTCAGGGGAGGGGATAATATAAGAAAAGACTGAAAAGGAACAATGGCACTATATGATGGGGGAACCTTGAAATCCAGGCAAAGGAACATGAACTTTACTTGGGAGGAGAGAGAGGCCCTGAAGACTTCTGAGCAACACTGGCCCTGGATTTAGGAGGACCTGAGTTCAAATCCAGCCTCAGACACTTGACACTTACTAGCTGTGTTACCCTGGGCAAGTTACTTAACCCTCATTGCCCCTCGCAAAAAAAAAAAAAAAAAAAAAAAAAAAAAAAAAAAGACTTCTGCACAGCATGGTGACATGACCAGATTTATACTTTAGAAAGGAAGACTGGATGGGGTTGAGAAAGGAGGCATGAAAAGTCACTCTCCAATTGAGAAATGGTCAAAGGATATGAATAGGCAGTTTTCAGATGAAGAAATCAAAGCAATCTATTGCCATATGAAAGAATGCTCTAAATCGCCATTGATTAGAGAAATGCAAATTAAAACAACTCTGAGGTACTACCTCATACCTATCAGATTGGCTAATCTGACAAAAAAAGGAAAATAATAAATGTTGGAGAAGCTGTGGAGAAATTGAAACACCAATGCATTGTTGGTGGAGTCGTGAACTTATCCAACCATTCTGGAGAGTAATTTGGAAATATGTCCAAAGGGCTATGGGACCCAGTAATACCACTACTAGGTCTGTCTCCCAAAGAGATCATAAAAAAGGGAAAAGGACTCACATGTACAAAAATATTTATAGTAGCTCTCTTTGTGGTGGCAAAGCATTGGAAATTGAGGGAATGCCCATCGATTGGGGAATAGCTGAACAAGTTGTAGTATATGAATGTAATGGAATACTATTGTGCTGTAAGAAATGATGAGCAGGCAGAGTTCAGAAAAATGTGGAAACACTTAAGTAGACTGATGCTGAGTGAAATGAGCAGAATCAGGAGAACATTGTAAACAGTAACAGCAATGTTGTGTAAAGATCAACTGTGATAGACTTAGCTCTTAGCTATTAGTAGGATGTATGTATTACATATGTACATATGTGTATATGTAATAGAAACAGGTATTAAACCCTGGCCTTTCTATTCTAAAATCAATGCTCTTTCCACCCCAATGTGATGTTCCATCACTGCAGATGCTAAAGAATGTGGCCATTCATATCACAGGTAGATTTCTCTTGAATGCAACAGTTCTTATGGTACCTTAGAGAGCTGCTTCTAGACACTTTTGTGGACACAACCAGCAATCTCTGCTTATTAATCCCTGTGGGGAAAAAGAGACACAAACACACCCCTGGATATACAATCCAACTGGCTAAACCATTCATGGGGGAACAGAAAATACTCACACAGGGACGGGTATCCCCAGACTTCCCCAGTCATATAGCTTCTTCCACATGTTAGAGGGATCCAGTTCCCTTGCCTACCATATTTTTAATATAATTTTTTTATCAAAATGAACAAACATGGACAAACATGCACACTTAAATACACAAAGAAAATAAAAATGGATTGTATATGAAACTGTAAAGTCTGTTATATATAGTACTGTGTTGTTTAAAAATCTAAATGTGGGTTCTAATCTGTTCCCCCAGTTTTGGGGAAAACTGGCTAAAATCACTGATAAATTCACCAAGAGTTTAGGCTTTTAAGGATTTATTAAATGATACAAGATAGTTAAGAGAGAGAAAGATTGAGAACAGATTTCTTACAGCGTGGAAATCCTAGCCCTCCTAATCTCCCACGTGAAGTCCTGACAACAAGCCAATGTCTCGAACCCAAAAGAGGAAGATGCCCTCTGCCAGCATCCACTTCCTACTTTGTGTTCTCCTCCCAGAAATGGGAGGTTCCCCAAGGTGATGGGCTGGTAGTTTTGATACCAAGGAACTGACCACATGGCTTGCCCTCAAACACCTTCTCATGGCAGAGCTTTCCTATAGTAACTCTTCAGCAGGTGGCGTCACTCCAAGAGTTACAGTACAATTTGTGTATAGGGTGTCCCAAAAGTCTTAGTGCCATTTGGAGCAGCTTAAAACAGCACTAAAACTTTTAGGACAGCCTGCATAAAATTTAGACCGCTAATAATAACACTTCCCTGTTTGTCTCTGTACTCTTCTGAATTTCCTTCTGCTCTCTTTTGAAAATTAAAAAAAAAATCACTGATGTTATTTCCTCTCTTTTCTTTTTTGCTATTACTAACTCCATCTACCTACTAATCCAGTTCCCATACGTGCCCTCTCATGACTGTAGCCGGCAGAATTCTGTCACTGAGAGTTTCATCCTTCAGTCAAGAACAATGTTCTGCTTGCTACATACCCACACGTGGTTTGGCAGCAAACCAAATACTGTGCACACTCAAAAGAGGGAGCTCCAATGACCAATCTCCCTAACCTCCCTCCCAATTACATAATAAAAGAGTATAGCCTTGCTAAACAAATCTCTACATTTAGACTGAAAATAGATGTCATATATTTCTCCTTCTGTGTGTCTGATCCATTATCTCTTTGCTAAGAAACAGAAAGCACCATTTCATCAATTTTTTAGACATACATTGATCATAGTTTTAAAGTCTTTCCAAGTTACTTATCTTTATATTATTGTGTAAACTATCCTCCTAATTCTATTCACTTGATTCTGAATCAGTTCATAAAAGTCTTCCTAGAAATCACTGAATCAATCCCTTTTGTTATTTCTTATGGTACAATAAGGTTCCATTACATTCATATACTATAAATTTGTTCAGTCATTCCACAATTGTTGGTCAACTACTTTGCTTCCAGTTCTCTACTACAACAAAAAAGTGCTGCTGTAAATATTTTTGTACATATTGGTCCTTTCCTATGTCTCTGACCTCTTTGGGATATATACCTAGGAGGTATCACTGGGTCAAAGAGAAGGCATAGTTTCATAACTTTTAAATATAGTTCCAAATTGTTTTCTACAATGGTTGGACCAACTCACAGTTCCACCAACAGTACATTAATGTGTCTGTCTTCCCACAGCCCCTTCAACAATTGTCTTTTTCTTTTTCTGTCACCTCTGCCAATGTGCTGGGTGTGGGGTAGAATTCAAGCGGCTTTAATTTGCATTTCTTATTAGTTGTAATGCAAAGTATTTTTTCATACTTGTTGATGGTGTCCAATCTCTCCTTCCTCAGTCTCTGGAGAGGTTCATAGTTCCTAGGACGCAGGGCATCCCCACTGTGCTGGCAGCAACTCCCTACCTCTAAGGCCACCATGGCATGAGCTTTTTGATTCAGGTACTCCACTGCCAACACCTAGAACCAAAAAAGGAAAAACAAATTGTCGAAAATCCCAAGACTGACTTTTGGGCCACAGGGTCTAATGGGGGAGGGAGTAAGGGGGATGTAGTCCTTCTCTCCTCACCCCCCAGCTTAGTTCAGGGTATAGGTAAACAGGATCTTCATTCTCTGGATGCAACTAGAAAGAGAGATAGCAACTGTGCCTCAGTTTGGTAGATTTAAGGATGTAGCCTATTCCAACCATGCAGCCAATGGAAAGAGGCTGCTTCCCTACCTCTGTGGTAGGAAACATAGAATGTCTTTTCCTAGAAGTAGGTTCCTGCCATCTCTCACATGGGTGCCCATATTTTAGGTGATCTGAGTGTGTAGAGTAAAATGCCTCATTATATATGTTAGTACCAATGTAACCCATTATTTTTTATAATCTGTTTTGTCACCATTTAAAGTTAATATCCATTATAAAAAAGTGGTAGCCATTAAGTATGTTGGTTTCTGACTGCTTTCTTCCCTTTGCATCACTTCATACAAGTCTTCCATATTGCTTTGAATTCTTTATTTTTATCTTCCCTAGGTGTGTATTAATATTCCTCCAGCTTGGGGCAGATAGGTGACACAGTGGATAAAGCACCAGCCCTGGATTTGGGAGGACCTGAGTTCAAATCCAGCCTCAGACACTTGACACTTACTAGCAGTATGACCTTGGGCAAGTCACTTAACCCTTATTGCCCTGCAATGAGCTAGATAGAGGCAGTTGTGTGTACAGTGTTGTACTTAGACTCAGGAAGAACTGAACTCAAATGCTTCTTCAGACACTTAACTTCTCTCAGTAAATGGGGATAACAATACCACCTACCTCACAGCATTATTGTTAGGGTTAAATGAAATATTTGTGAGGCAGCTAGGTGGCACAGTGGATAGAGCACTGGCCCTGAAGTTGTGAGGACCTGAGTTCAAATCTCACCTCAGACACTTAGTATCTGTGTTACCCTACACGAGTCACTTAACCCCAATTTCCTTAAACATCCGGAGCCATCTCCAGTCATCCTGATGTATATCTTGCCACTGGACCCAGATGGCTCTGAGGTAAGAGTGAGGTTGGTGACCTTGCACAGCCCTCCTTCACTTAAATCCAATTCATTGCAAATCATGACATTCCCCCAATGTCATGGTCCTCTTTGAGAATAAAGGACAAACAACAACAACAAATGAAATATTTGTAAAATGCTTTGCAGATGTTAAAGTGCTAGCACTAGCTGTTACATTAATATACCACAATTGTTCAGACATTCCCCAGTCATTGGGTAAACAGTTTGTTTTCCAACTTTTTTTCTATCATAAGCAGTGTTACAATGAATATTTTCATACAGATAGGACTTTTTTGTTATCAACAATCTCCTTGGCTGGGTAAAAGAATGTGAACAATTTTGTAATTTTTATTGTATAATCCCAAACTGTTTTCTAAAATGGTTGGACCAATTTATAGTTTTGCTAACAGTGTTCTTGTGTTCTTGAAAGCCTACTAACATTGCATTTTTCCTATATTTTACCATCTTCGCTGACTTGATGGGAATAAAGGAAATACAAATTCTGATCAAAGAAGAGGGGAGACTGTATTCCAGGCATGGGTGATGGCCTATGTGAATCATGAAGGTGGGAAATGGAATCTTGAGCTTAGAGAACAGACAGCAAGCATACCAGTTTGGTTAAAACACAGAGTATGTATTAGAGATTCATATGAAATAAGTCTTGAAAAGTAGATAGAAGCCTGATTATAGAAAGTTTTAGTAACAAGTTGAGGAGTTTGTACTTTATCCTAAAGGCATTAGGGAGCTACTGAAGGTCCTTGAGAAGGAGAGTAACACAGTGAGAGCCCTATTGTAGGAAGTTATTTTGGTAGCTATGTAGAGCTTGGATTAAAGAAGGGAGAGTTTGGAAACAGGGAGAACAATTAGAAAGTCATTACAATAGTCCAGGTGAAGCCTGATGAGGCCCTAAGCCAAGGTGGACGTGGTGTGGATTTCTGACAAATGGGATGTTGATTTTGGTATAGCAGGTCTGAAATGTCAATGAGACATCTAATTGAATAAGTCCAGAAGACTGTTGAAAAAGTAGAACTGGGTTCAGAAGAGAGATTTGAGCAGGTTATATAGATCTGAGAATTTTCAGCATTAGAATGATACATAAACCCTTCAGAGCTGATGAGATCATAAAAATTAAAAAAAAAAGAAGAAGAAGAAAAGAGAAGACTCAGGACAGAGTCTTGGGGTGCACTATCCTGAAGAGGCAGGAATTGAATGATATTCCAGTGAAGAAAACCGAGGAAAAGCAGTCAAAAATATTGGGGGAGAATCTGGAGAAAGGTATGTCACAGAATTCAGAAAAAATAAGACTATCTAAAAGAAGAGATGGTCAGTACAGTTATCTCTTCTATATCATGGGGGTAAGGGGTACAGCACCACCATAATCTGGAAAATTCATGTATAATTTTTAGGTCCTCCCTTCATACCAGAGAAGAAGTCTGAATTATTATGTCATTAAAAGATAAAATATGTTGATGTTATGCAATACTATACACAAAGTTTATACATTTGTGAGTTTCTAAATTTTTTCTGTGTCATCTGCTGGCCTTCGTATGTCAGCTGCAGCTTCTGCAAAACTCCCCCAAATTTCCATTTAATTTCTTATGCCAACCCGAGATCTATCAATACCCACAAAGAGAAAAGTAGTGATGTGAAAGAAATAACTGCAGCATCAAAAGTTTCAGAAGTCAAGTAGCATGAGGAGAAGAAGGTCCCAAGGTGGGACACACGAATTCATTGTTAGTGAAGCTGTGAATTGGGACAATCATTCTGGAAAACAGCTTGGAATTTTGCATAGAGAGTAGCTAAAATGCTTGTTTTTTGACCCAGGGACTGATTCCACTTCTAGGCATATACCCCAAGGAAGCTAACAACCAAAAAGACTCTTTTTGTATACTAAAAGATTTATAGCAATGTTGTTTTTTTTTTTTTGTTGGTTTGTTTTAGCAAAGAACTAGAAACAATATAGATGTTCATTAATAGGGGAATGACTAAACAAATCACAGTATATTAATGGAATGGAATATTACTATACTGTAAGAAAAGATGAACACAAATCCAGGAAAGCATGAAAACAGGGTTCACAGTTTACCATCAACCATAAAAAATATTTATAACTCACAGTTCGTGTGAACTGATACCAAAAAAATAAGCAAAACTAGGAAAACAATATATACAATGACTAATATTATATATAATATGTATAGCATATAATAAGAATATATAATAATATGTATAACATACAGTACATTAAGATTTACAGAGCACTTTACATATATTATCCCATTTAATCCTCACAACAAATCCATGAGGTAGGTGCTGCTGCCATTCCCATTTTACAGAGGAGAAAATTGAGGCAGAGAGAGGTTAAGCAACTTCACCATGGTCATTCAGCTAAGTATCTAAGGCAGGATTTGAACTCAGGTCTTCCTGATTCTGTATTCAGTGCTCTATTCAAATGGAAAGAAAGACAATGGCATAATAACCGAAACTGAATGCTGTGAAATTATACCAACCAACTTGAGCCCAAAGGAGAGACAAAGGAAGACACTTCTCCCCTGCTCTTTAGAAGTGGGGGGGATGATAGGTGTGGAATACTACATATAACATCACACTTTTTTTGATATACTGATTATGGAGCTTTTTTCTTTCTTCCTCTTTTTTTTCTTCTTCATTATTAGGGTTGACTTTCTGACAAGAGAGAGTAAGGTAGAGATGCAGTGGGAAATGGAGGTGATCAAAATAAGATGCCAGTAAAAGTTTAGGCAGCTAGTGGGCTCAGTGAATGGAGTTCCAGGCCTGGAGTCAGGAAGACCTGAGCTCAAATGTGACATTTAATAGCAGTGTGACTCCAGGCAAGTCACTTTACTCTGTTTGCCTCAGTTTCCTCATCGGTAAAATGAGTTGGAAAAGGAAATGGCAAATCATTCCAGCATCTTTGCCAAGAATGTCCCTTCCCCTTGTGATGGTTAAGAAAAAGAAAGCCTACCTAGTCTAGAGTTCCAGCCTGGTCTGGTTCCTCCTCAAGTCCTCCGCCACCAGCCTGCTTTGATACAATCAGTTTAGATTAATCTCCAGGTGGGTCTTTGAGTATCTGCTAAATCCCATTAATTTATCACATTTCCCCCCCTTTGTTTCTTCTAGGAATAGGTGTTCCTTGATGAAACAGTAAAAAAAATAAATAATTAAGTCTTTGGAAGTCTTTTCTCAGTAGACTAATCAGCAGTCAATCACTCTCATTCTTTTGTCTTTTTGGAGTGGTAAGATGTCATCAGGAGGAAGCTAAAGCCTAAGTATTCTACCTGGGGCAAATACCATTATACCTTTGACTTGGAGACCTTGTGGCCTCTCTTGTGTAGCTCCAATAATAAGTGATGGCTATCTTCCTGACAGGTTTTAGCATCTGGTGAGGCTAAAAGTAAGTCATCAAAATATTGTACTAATGTTGAGCCTTTAAAGGTAATGGAGGCCAGATCCTGGTAGCTCCCAAAATGGCTCTTAACTGTTTCTTAGTAGTGGGGGCAGAAAGTTGTTGAATGGCCTGGACTTGTAATCAAAAGTGGCAATAAATGTACAGTATCCTCTGGCATTAAGGTCCCTTCATGGTCGCCAAACTGTGATGGTTAAGAAAAAGATTAATCTCCAGGTGGGTCTTTGAATATCTCCTAAATCCCATTATTTAATCACACCCTAAAAGGGGTCATGAAGTGTTGGATGTGCCTGAATATGACAAAACAACAAAAACAAATTTAGTTTTTAAAAGAGCAGTAGTGACAAGACAGCAATTTATCCAGCGGTGGGGTCATAAGCCATCACATCACCTCATGTGTTTGTTTGTGTTCCTCCATGCTGTGTGTTTCCCTGGAACGAGAATGATGCTATACTGTAAATAGGCAAAGAGCTTAAGGCAGAACACGCACCAAACGACTCCAGTATAGGATCATAATGTCCTTGCTAATGACATCCTTGGAAACACCTTCTGAGCTCTCCCACAGTTTCTTGCTGTACTTGTGCCAAAGGTTATGGGACCCTAGCAGTAAGAGGTCACAAGACCTGGAGGTTAATGAAAAAAGAAAATGTGTGACTAGGGCCTGGAGCAGTGAAAGAGGAATCTGGAAGATCTGGGTTTGAAATCTGCTTCAGATCAACTGTGTTAAGACCAGACAAATTTCTTAACCTCTCTTAGTTTCACTCTTTTTATTAATAAAAATGGGGATTATAACTAAGCCTGTGGTGCTTACTTTTCAGGGTTGTTGAAGGATCAAATGAAATAATGCATGCAAAGCTTTTTATAAATATTTAAGTCCTATATAAGTAACAATTATTATTATTCAACCCATAGTTCTATATCTATTTGAAATTTACCTTTGTTGAATCTGATTTTTTTAACACTTTCATCCAAGCAGTGCAGGGTATAGGGTACTGGGCTTAGAGACAGGAACACCTAAAGTCAAATCCTGACCCAGACATTTATTAACTTTGTGGCCCTAGGGCAAATTACTTAGCCTCCATTTCCACATCTATATAATGAAGGAGTTGGACTCGGTGGTTTATATAAGCTATGATCCTATAGTAAATTAGTAAATTCTCCTAACTACATAATGTTTATATATATATATATATATATATATATATATATATTACTGTTTATTGAATACATGTATATCCTTTTTCTCTCTGTCTTTTATGGTCTGGACCTGCATTTCTCCATCAGTGAGTAAGACTAGGGAGAAAATGGAAGGCATGGCTAAAAGATGCATGACAGACTATACTACCAGGTGAGTAAGAAGAACCTCTGTCCTTCCTAAAAACCAGAGGCAGTCCAAGTATTCTTTACATTTCAAAAAGACACACCAAGGAAGGTAAATCTGGTTAATTTGCTGTTTTTAATAGTTAGGGAATTCTTTAGGGCTTCCATTTATCTATCTATTCATTTATTCATTCATTCATTCATTCATTTATTTGTTTATTCATTTACTCATCCTTTCATTTATTTGTTAATTTGTTCATTCATTCATTTGTTTATTCATTCATACATTCATCTATTTATTTATTCTGTTATTTGTTTGTTTAGTAATTCATTAATTTATTAATTCCTCTACTTATTTATCTATCTATCTGTTTATTTGCTTTACTCAGGACTCTAGAATTTAACTCTTCATTGCCCCCAACAGCATAAGGTAGAAACTGGGGTACACTTGGTGACTTTTTTGAAATAACAAATGTAGATTAAGGAACCAGAGTGAGATAAGATAAAAGGTTTAAATAAATTAACTAGAAAGATTCAGAATGTGAAGATTTTAAACACAAAAGATTGGCTCATCAAAAACCAAACATACATAGATTACTCAAAACAACAGTATTCAGTGATTGTGACTGGGTGTGTGCTGTAAGCACATTACTTACTGTTTGGAGTACATACCTTTGTACACTCCAGTAATGGTCTGCCTTGGTTTTTCTCTTAGAACCCAATCTTCCGGACAGCTAGGTGTCACAGTGGATAAAAGCACTGGCCCTGGATTCAGGAGGACCTGAGTTCAAATATGACCCCAGACACTTGACACTTGACACTTACTAGCTGTGTAACCCTGAGCAAGTCACTTAACCCTCATTGCCCTGCAAAACAAAACAAACAAAAAAGAGACCGTTAGAACCCAATCTTCTCTATCAATAGCTAACCCCTTTAACTTCCTAGAGAAAGGTTGTTTCCTCAAGACTTAAAGTTCTGAATATTATGTCCATTGAGTTCACATATAGAAAGGGAATGGTTGTTGTTGTGGTTGTTGTCCTTAATTCTCAAAGAGGACCATGATATCGGGGTGATGTCATGACTTGCACTGAATTGGATTTAAGTGATGGAAGGCTGTGCAAAGTCACCAGCCTCACTACTCCAGAACCTTCTGGGCCCAGTGGTGAGATATACATCAGGACGACTGGAGATGGGCTCCAAAAGGGAATGGTACATAGAAGGGAAAACCTATTATAGTACCAGGTCATAAAAGATATCTTGGTTAAAAACATTTTGAAATAATTGGTGGATAATGCAAGAATAGATCAAAATGTGGAAAGTGACACAAAGAAATGTAAAGTCTAGTTGCAGATGAAGGGGCAGCTGGGTGCCATAGTGGTTAGGGAGCTGGGCCTGGAGTCAGGAAAACTCATCTTCCTGAATTTAAATCTGACCTCAGATACTTACTAACAGTGTCACCCTGGGCAAGTCACTTAACCCTGTTTGCCTCTTTTTCCTCATTTGTTAAGTGAGATGGAAAAGGAAGTGGCAAATTCTAATATCTCTGCTGAGAAAAGCCCAAATGAGGTCACAGAGAGTAGGATATGACTAAAAATAAATTTAAAAGTTGCAGATGGAACAATGTCTTAATAAATGTCTTTTCTCTTTATTTCTTTTTTGTGTGAGGCAATTGCAGTTAAGTGACTTGCCCAGGGTCACACAGCTAGTAAGTGTTAAGTGTCTGAGGCTGGATTTGAACTCAGGTCCTCCTGAATCCAGGGTTGGTGCTCTATCCACTGTGCCACCTAGCTGCCCCAATGTCTTTTCTCTATCCCCCAAAAGAGAAAAGGACCTATTTGTACAAAAATATTTTTAGCAACTCTTTTTGTGGTGGTTAAGAACTGAAAATCAAAGGAATGTCGATCCATTGGGGAATGGCTAAACAAACTGTGGTATATGATGGTGATGGAATATTATTGTGCTATAAGAAATGACAAGCAGGATGATTTCAGAAAGGCCTGGAAAGACTTGTATGAACTGATGTATAGTGAAGTGAGCAGAACCAAGAGAACATTGTACACAGAGACAGCAATATTGTTTGGTGAAGAAATGAATGACTTGACTATTCTCAACAATACAATGATCCAAGACAATCCCAAAGGACTACTGATGAAATATATTGTCTACCTACAAAGAAATAACTGATATTGATGGAACAGACTGAAGCATGCTATTTTTTACTCTTTCATTTTTTTCTTTTAATCAAGTTTTCTTGTACAAAATTACAAATATGGTAATGTTTTACATAATTGTAAAAAAAAAAAAACTCAAAGGTCACTTGGAAGAAGACAGACCATAGAAGTGACCCATTCTAGACAGAGTGACCATTTTAATTTCTCTCCAAACTGCACACATGCTTTCAGGCTGCAAACCTGAAAACAAATGAGAGAAAAATAAATTATTAAACCAAAAAAAAAAGTCTTTTCTCATAAAGAATGAAGAGAAGGGGGCAGCTAGGTGGCACAATGGATAAAGCACTGGCCCTGGATTCAAGAGGACCTGAGTTCAAATCCAGCCTCAGACACTTGACACTTACTAGCTGTGTGACCCTGGGCAAGTCTCTTAACCCCCATTGCCCCGCAAAAACAAACAAACAAACAAACAAAAAAAAAAAAGACATTCCTGAACATGCAGAATCTTTGGGCTAATGCTTTCCCCCCCTTGGATTTGTTTGAGAATTCTTTAAGAACTATCTTGAGAAATCTGCTTTGTTCATGCTAATTATGGGGTTTTTTATACAAAGGTTTTGAAGAGAATTTAACTGTTTCAGGTATAACTAATAACAACAACAATAATATCTGTGGAAATGCCCAATGTATCTATGGTTTCTTAAATGTTAATATCACTGATTACATGTAATGAATACACTTGTCAAGGTAATAAGAATTTATTTGTTTTCTATATGGTAGGTACTGAGCTAAGTGCTAGGGATACACATACACACACACACACACACACACCCCAACACTTGTTCTGGAGGAACATTCTATTGGTGGAGACATGTAAAAACTAGCTACATAGAAGGTATATATATATATATATATATATATGTGTGTGTGTGTGTGTGTGTGTGTGTATGTATGTATATATGTGTGTGTGTATGTGTGTATATATATATATATATATATATATACACATATATATACATATATATATAGGTTCTTAGGCAAGTGTCTAGGCTTGAGCCCCAAGTTACACTATTATTTTAGGGATTTCATTTATTGGGTAAGTTTTACCTCTCTCTCTTCTATGTTATTTATTCTCTTTCTTTGAGAGCTTTTAATTTGTAAAATATCTCCTGTTTCATTTCTTCTGAATATTCTGGAGACACAGTAAATAGAGCACTGGACCTGAAGTCAGAAGACCTGAGTTCAAATCCAGTTTCAGATTCTTAATAGCTGTGTGACCCTGGCTAAGCCATGTAACCTCCCTCTGCCTCAGTTTCCTCATTGTAAGATGAGGTTATGGTAAGGATAAAATGAGATCATATTTGAAAAGTGCTTTACAAACCTTAAAATGCTGCATAAATTGCTAGTTAATATTCATAGAGTCTTGTGGAAAATACATTTCCTTCTTTGAGTTTCTCCCTCTAGGTTAGATTTTTGGGTATCTATAGATCTAAAACAGTTCTGTATAGTAGGTAGATTCTTATTTGGTTTACTAAAGATCTAGCTTTAATTGTTGAATTTGGGCTTTGTGTCAAGGCTAATCTCTACCCTTTGCTGTGCTGCTTGGGGTGGGGTGGTCAGCCCTGCTGGTTCTTGACCTGGGTCACCTAAGTTCCTGTGCTGACTTCCACCTCCAACTCTTAGCTTGGGGTCCATGAACTTGGTTTTGTAAAAATATTTTGATAACTATATTTCTATATGATTGGTTTCCTTTATAATCCTATGTATTTTTTTTTACTTAAAAACATTATTCTCAGAAGCAGAGACCTAGAGGATGGGGAGATGGGCACTGGGCATAGGCTCAGGACTAAGGAAAATCCCAGGAAGAAAAACTGCAAGTAAAAGGTCAACTGAAGGACACATCCATGAACTGACAGAAAAATCCATCTGTAAACATCAGTTGGGAATGGAAAAACTCCTCTGGAACCTTTCAGTCTAGCCTTGCTTCTCTTGGCAGCCAGAGATTTCAATAAAGTAGCACAGTTGTTGTCCTTTGGCTATGGTTTCTCAAGTCATGAGTAACAAAAGATATATTTTCCTAGAAGAAATATATTATTCTTTTGTCAAGCCACCTGAATACACTGTAAAAATCTTTTGGTTACTGATTAATCCCAATTTCTAACATTTTCTGCCCACTCATGGAGATGTGAAAGCCCTAAGGGGAAAAAGGAAAATTTCCACGTAAAAATGGTGTTTTTCCACTTCCCATTGAGTCCATTATAGCAACATTTAGCCTAAAACAATAAATTAACTATATAACAAGGAAGCTCATTAAAAAAAAAATCTAAAAATGCAAGGAAATCAATGGATACAAGAATGAATGGAGAGATTACACAAAAATAAAAAAGATTTATACAACAAAAAGCAATATCATTAAAATTAAAACAAAACAAGCAGATTGTGAAAATGTTCTTGCTCACAAATAAAGACATAAACAAAATCTATAAGGAAATTATACTCATGTGTGTATATGTGTGTGTATAATGTTTTATATATCACACTTAGAACCATGTCTGATATATAGTAAGCATTGAATAAATGTTTTTGACTGTATATACACACACATGTATTATATATTATATGTGTCATGTATATTATATATTATATATCTTTAACTAGGTGGTGGAGTGGATAGGGTATAAGATTTGGAGTCAGGAAGCCTCCTCTCCTAGAATTCAAATCTGACCTTGGACTAGCTGTGTGGCCCTGGACAAGTCACTTAACCCATATTTGCCTCAGTTTCCTCATCTGTAAAAATGAGCTGTAGAAGGAAAGGGCAAACCACTTTATTATCTTCGCCAAGAAAACCCCAAATGGGATCATCATGGGTTGGGCACAACTGAAACAAATAAACAACAAACAGCAATACATTATCTATCTATCTATCTATCTATCTATCTCTATATCTATAGCTATATATATATATATATTCAGATGTGTGTATGTACTAATAATAATACACAGTACCCAGGGGAATAATGGTCAAAGGACACAAACATTTATGGAAGAAGAAATACAACTTTTTAATGGTCAAATGAAAGGAAGTTTAGATTCCCTAAAAATCAGAGAAATACATTTGAGCTAATCTTAAGAGAATAACTCATATCCATTAAAATGTCAAAAATAGCAAATACAAGTATATATACATATATGTACATATACACATATATACAACAAATGTTGGTGTGATTGGGGAGACATGAGCTCTACTTCATTCTTGCTGTTACTATAGACTTTTGTAGACATTTTGAAGAGCAAAAACTTGCAAAGACTTTAACTCAAAACCATTCTACAAAGGGAGGAAAAAAGGGACACATATGTACAAAATCACTGATAACTGTTCTATTGGTAATAGCAAAAAATTGTAAATAACATACATATCCAATAATTGTGGGATATTTGTGCAATGGAATTTTATGGTGCTGTGAAAAAATGTCAAATATTGCAGTATACAAGGAAATATGTATATGAAGTGATGCAAAGCAAAACCAGCAGTTCTGGAACTGTTTATACACTAAGTAGAACTAAAGAAGACCATAAGAAGGAAGGATGGCAGAGAATGAGGGATGAACAGAGGACAGGCATCCCTGGAATGGGACACAGAACAAAAGCATTTTCTTTGCTTATTCACTGTTTTTCAATTAATTGATTTCTATCAACTTCTGGCCAACATGACTGATTATTTGGGGATAAGACCCCAACTCCAATATACTCCTCTAGCAAAAAACCCACAGACATGCCAGAGTGTCTAATGATCAGGAAATCCAATGAAGAACTATGCTAAGTGACTTCTTCCACCCCAGAAATGCACAAAAACAAAGAAAGAAAGTTATAAGTCAATTTCTCTAATGAATATTGATGGAAAATTTTAAAATAAAATACTAGCAAGGAGATTATAGTAATATATCACAAAGATCATATACTATGAGCAAATAGGAGTTATATGAGGAATGCAGATGGTTCAATATTAGGAAAATTATACATACAATTGACCATATCAATAACAAAAACAAAAATCATATTATTATATCAATAGATGAAGAAAAAACTTTTGACAAAATACAACACTCATTCCTATTTAAAACAGTAGAAAGCAAAAAAAAAAGTAGAAAGCACAGGAATAAATGGAGCCTTTCTTAAAATGATAAGTAGTATCTATCTAAAACCATCATTAAACATTTATAGGGGATAAACTAGAAGCCTTCCCAATAAGATCAGGGTAAAATAAGGATTTCATTATCACCACTATTATTCATTGTAGTACTAGAAATGTTAGCTATAGCAGTAAGGCAAGAAAAAGAAATAAAAACTGTCAATGAAAAAATAAAACTATCATTCTTTGCAGATGATTTGATGTCATACTTAGAAAACCTTAGAGAATCAACTTAAAAACAATTAAAAACTTTAGCAAAGTTGCAGGATATAAAATAGAACCACAAAAATAATTAGCATTTCTATATACTACCTACAAAACTGAACAAGAAGAGAAAGAAAGAGAAATTCCATTTAAAAAAACTGCAGACAATATAAAATACTTGGGAGTCTACCTGCCAAGACAAACCCAAGGACTATATAAATATAATTACAAAACACTTTTCACACAAATAAAGATCTAAACAATTGGAGAAATTTTAATTGCTTGCATATAGGCCAAACAAATATAATAAAAAAGACAATTCTACCTAAATTAATTTATGTATTCAGTGCTATCCAAATTACCAATTAATTATTTTCTAGAAGTACAAGAAATAAGAATTCTAAGTGCAGATTGGAGCATATTTTTTCACTTTCTTTATGTTTCTTGCTTTTTATTGTTGGCTTGTTTGTGGGTTTGATTGGGTTGGTTTTTTTTTTGCAATATGGCTAATATAGAAATATGTTTTGTGTGACTTCACATGTGTAACTGATATATTGCTTGTCTTCTCAATGGGTTGAAGAGGTGTGGGAGAGAGAAAATTTGAAACTCAAAATTTTAAGAAATGAATATCATAAACAAACAAACAAAAGATAAAGAGAATGAGATCAACAATGTCAAGGCTAAAGAGAGGTCAAGAAAAAGGAGGATAGATAAAAGGCCATTGGATTTGGCAAGTAAATAATACAGTGATATTCTCTTCTTTTCCTCCAAAATAATGTTTATAAATGAGTCTGGGAATGCTAGCTATAGGGGAACACTGTGAGCTTAAGACTGCAGGGGCACACAGCTGGTCTTAGCAGCCATTTAATTCCCACATTTAATTTTTAAAGTGTTGCCATATACCCTTGATGCTACTGTTAGGGGCATGGTGTGAAAAACTAGGTCATAGGTGTGTAGTAGGAAATTTAGAATGTGGATAGCTGATAAACAACAATTCTGATATTCAGTACCAAGTCATAATGTGTTAATAAGAGGAAAAGAATGAGCAAAATGGGGAATGGTAGTAGTGAGTCCTGTGCATGAGAGAGAAACAGGAGTTAGTTGAGATATTATTGGTGTGTATAAAGGAATGAGGTGAGATCCTAACAATGTGTATGAGGAAATGTAGGGAGTTTCAAGAGGGGTAGAATATGAAGAAATCTGAGCAAGAATGAGTGGATGTGACTAAATTCAGATAGCCTGAATGACCGTTAAAGAATGACAAAATAATCATACATGTATAACCCAACTCTAATTGTTTGCCACCTCAGGGTGGGAGTGGGGAGGGAGGGAAAGAAGGATAAAAACTGGAACCCCAAACTATAAATAAAATGTTTATTATTTTTAAAAAAAGAATGACAAATCCACCCCAAAAGATAAAGAACAAAACCAAAAAATATAAGGAAAAGGACAGGGTCTTTCACACACACACACACACACACACACACACACAATCTCAAAAGAAAACTGACAGGGGCAGCTAGGTGGCGCAGTGGATAGAGAACCGGCCCTGGAGTCAGGAGTACCTGAGTTCAAATCCGGCCTCAGACACTTAACACTTACTAGCTGTGTGACCCTGGGCAAGTCACTTAACCCCAGTTGCCTCACTAAAAAAAGAAAAAAGAAAACTGACAAAAACCTTAAAAAGAGTAAGCAAAAAAAAAAAGAAATGAGGTCCCAATATAATAAGGATATCATAAGCTTTAAAAAAAATTATCCAGAAAGAAAAAATGTACCACAATAGTTCTAGAAGAGAAAATGGGCATACCTCAAAAAATTCCAGAGTAATTCAGAATTATAATAACAGATATAAGAAAGAACTGACTTCTATGAGATTGGAAATAAGGTAATTGATGATAGAATTTAAGAAAATTAATTGACAACATAAAAAGGTGGTAGAACATCTGAATGAACCCATAGAACCTCCAAGGAGTGTGGTGACTAGAATGAAAAATGCAAGTATGGAGTTTAAAAAACAGAACAAGGGGGCAGCTAGGTAGCGTAGTGGATAAAGCACTGGCTTTGGATTCAGGAGTACCCAAGTTCAAATCCAGCCTCAGACACTTGACACTTAACTAGCTGTGTGACCCTGGGCAAGTCACTTAACCCTCATTGCCCTGCAAAAATTAAAAAACAAACAAACAAACAAAAAAACCAGAACAAAATAGAAAAACTAAAAGACCTGGTTTATCTATAAATGAAAACAACAGAAATAGAGGACAGAGTTTGGTGAGGAAAATTGACATTTAATGACATCCCAGAAGAATATGAACAAAATCTAAATATCATAATCCTGTCAGTTTTCTTTTGAGATTGTGTGTGTATGTGTTAAGGACCCTGTCCTTTTCCTTATTTTTTTTTGTTTTTGTTCTTTATTTTTTTTTTTTTTAGTTAGAACAAGGTGATAGTTTATTTAGGAGCAAGGGAAGGGAAGGGTGGGGGGGAGGGAAACCATGAAAGAAATCCTTGGACTTCTCATGGGGAGATAGGCACAAAGCACATGGCTCAGAGGTACCAAATCTCCTCGAACAGGAGACCGGAAGGTACTTTTATAGAGGACTGATGGGGGTGGACCATCTGCCCGTGAAAAGTTCCTTTAGTGAGAGAGGACCATCCCCCACTGGTGATAGCTGGGGGAATTGGGTGAGCAGTGGAGGACCATCCCCCACTGGTAGTGACTAAAGGAATTGGGTGAGGGGTGGCTACAGATCCCTCTTCAGAACACAAAGGCCGAAGCCACACCCAAACTTATCTCCCCAGGATAAGGGAGACCAGAATGAAGGGTAGGAATCCCAAACTAGCTCAGTCCGATTTGGTTCCTCTAGGCGTTATCTGTCCTCTGGTTTAGTTTCTCAAGGAGAAGATTCCTCGGTGTGCCCCAGAGAAATTCTGGGGTGCTCTGCGCCCCATGATATTCCCCACTTCTCTATATATAAGGAAAGGGGATGAAGATTCTTCTGAAACTGCTTCATGCTGACCGGGGTCGAAGAATCACGGCGCAAGGGAGGGGGAGGGGAGAGAAGTGGAGAAGGCCTGGAATGCTCGGAGTTGCGAGGGGCCCAGAGAGTCCAGAGGCAACACGTAGGCACAGTGTCATGAATCCTTGAGCCTAGATGGAACAGACTTAAACAAAAAAAATTAAAACTGACCAGATCGAAAGGGAAAAGGGGCTTTATCAGATCAGGAGTCAAGTGGGACCTTTTTGCAGGACAGGGTGTGGCCTGCTTTACAGGAGGGAGTTCAAGCCTAATTCTGTGATAGGCAGTGTCTGTCTACATTAAGGGTCCTTTTATCCCATCCCCACTTTGTGCCTTGATTGCATGCTAGGACCTGAACCAGAGAGTAAGACAGAGGTCGCCCCAAAACCATTCCTAGGCTTGCCTCCTATGTCCAGCTTGGCCATAGGCCTGACACGATGCTGGTCAGGAGAGCAAGCTGCAGAGCCGATCTCTTGGGTGCTGCCCTGGGGACAAAGAGGTAGGAGAGCTGACCTCACCTTCGTGCGGCGTCCCCCACTTCTGTGTCCCAGTTTACTGCAGCTGCCAGAATCTCGGCCACCCAGAGTTTTGCTGGTAGCAGATGTGGTGATGGCTGCTGCTATTATAGAAGCTTGGTCTATGGAGCGGGCATGAGCCATCTTTTCTCTCTCTTTGGCTACTGCAAGGTCCCTGTTATTAAAAATCTTAAAAGCAATGTCAAGGAGTTGTGAGGATGGGATCTGGGGACCCCAGTCTAACTTCTGGAGCTCTCTCCTAATGTCAGGAGCAGACTGGCTGATAAAATGAATATTGAGGACAGTAATTCCTACATCTATCTCTTTGGGGGTCTAGGTTAGTATATTTCTTCAGAGAGTCTGCTAAGCGGCTCATGAAGACAACAGGATTTTCATCAGACCCCTGTGTTATCTCCCTCACCTTTCCATAATTGACTTGTTTCTTAACCCCCCTTCTCATTCCCTCAACTAGGCAGGTGATCATGTGATTTCTACGAGCCCTCTCTTCCCTGTTATCATAGTTCCATCTCGGTTCTATGACCGGGACAGCTGTAAAACCAGGGACCCCAACCCAATTTCCAACCTGCGAGTGTTCATCCCCAACTTGTACCGCCAGGTCCCAAATCTGTTTTTTCTCATCAGGGGTACAACAGCTGGCAAGAATAATTTGCAAATTGGTCCAGGAAAGGTGAAACTCCAGTGTCACAGACTTAAAGCCATCTATGAACTTTGTGGGGTTCTCTGAGTAGCTCGCCAATTTCTCTTTAATCTGAGATAACCTGCTTATAGAAAAAGGGGCATGCCTTACTGTTGTGCCCTTCCCAATGGGAAATTCCCTTAATGGAAGCAGGGAAGTAGTGGGAGACGCTGGTAAGGACCTGGGTTGGGGAGATAGCTCAGGTGGAGACAGAGGATTGGGCGCAGGGCCCAGTGGCGGAGGGGTGACAGCCTTTGGCTGTGGAGTAGGTGGGGGAGGGGAAACAGTCTTTGGCTGCAGCATGGGTGGAGATGGGGAAAGGGAGATAGCCGTAGGTGACTGCAGATTAGGTAAAGCAGATGGGGTCGGCTGAATGGAAAAAACAGGAGAAATGGGAACATATTGGAGATCCCCCCGATTGTAAATGGGGTAGAGCAGGATAGAGGGAGACTGATATCCACTCCCCGTGTGGCACAGGGAATTGGTTCTGAGATCAGCCGGTGGGCAAGGAGAGGTCTCAGTCATAGAGTGATATGACTGTGGTTGACCCATAGGTACGGAAGCAGGCGGAGAAGGAGTGGAACGAGGAACAGGTAGGGAATGAGTTTGAGGAGGAGGGGAGGCTGAGGTCTCAGAGCAGGTGCCCAAAGAGTTAGCGAATTGCTTGGGCTTGTGGTGATTCTCAACCCGCAAGGGGACCTCATCCTTTCCCTTTGACTTCTGGCTCAAACTCATAAAAGCCGATATGTATGGAATCTCTGTCCATCTCCCTTCACGCTTGCAAAACTTGTCCAATTGTAAGATGGTATTATAATTAAGGGTGCCATGTACAGGCCAATTTCCTTCACTTCTTAGAGGATAATGTGGCCATAAATTGTTACAAAAATGTATCATACATCTCTTTCTTAGGTTTTTAAGTTCCAGTCTAGTCCAATCTCTTAGAATGCAACCCAGAGGTGAATTTTTCGGAACACTCCCTTTCTGTCCCATAACTACTGTCTAAGGAGAATAGTCTGAACCAAGAGCAGAGAGCTGGTAAGGGATAGACACATAAGCATAAATGTTCTTACCCAGAAACGTGTAGTCTGAGAGTCCGAGCGTGGTTCGGACATCTAGGAGTCCCAGGCTGCTCTCCGCTATCCTGCAGACGCCGACCGTCTCTACCTCTCTGTGACTCAAACGGGAGGTTGAGTCCGGTGGGAGAGGGAGAAGAGAAACCCAGAAGGGAGGTTCCCACCCCCCAGTTTTGTGTGTTAAGAGGAAAGAGGAAAATCCCACGTCCCTACAACGTTCGGGCGCCAGATGATATGGTGGGAAAATGGGGTACGGGTTGGGGTTGGGGTTCTTAGGAATTCCTCTTTAAAGAATTACACCCTCTTGCACACAAAACTTAGTTAGAACAAGGTGATAGTTTATTTAGGAGCAAGGGAAGGGAAGGGTGGGGGGAGGGAAACCATGAAAGAAATCCTTGGACTTTTCATGGGGAGATTTGGCATAAAGCACATGGCTCAGAGGTACCAAATCTCCTGTTTTTGTTCTTTATTTAAGAAATGTACTCATAAATTTTGGAGATTGAAACAATGGTGGGAAACTCAAATTTTTATTCACCTAGAAATATAGTTATCAAGTACCAAGAAACTTCATTGTCAAAAGAGAAAATCTTGCAAGTTACTAGGAGGAGGATCTAACAGTCAACAAATAACAATTTGCATAGTATAAATATACTCCACAATAGCAAGAAATTAAAGAAAACACTCTAATACAATATAACAAAAAGTGAAGAAAACTACTTGGCAACACAAAAGAACACATCCTATAGAACTGAGCATGCTTCGTCACAAGAAAAAATTGTTCTATGATATCAGAAGACTTTTTTTCTTGGTGAGAAATTCTAAACTGGGCAAGGTCTCTGACATGCAAGTTAATATAGTAACAAACCTTAAAACAGATCATCTAGAAACAAATGCAAATAAAAAATGAAATGATGGATGATGTTACCATACTATAAAGAGATTATGTCTATTGTAGCTTTTAAGTCACGCCTAATATAAGAATGGTGGAAAACCAATGGCTAGGAATATAAAAGAAAATGTAAAAATATAAAAAGAAATCTTTGAAAAGTGAGCTTATAGGGGCAGCTAGGTGGCGCAGTGGATAAAGCACTGGCCCTGGATTCAGGAGGACCTGAGTTCAAATCCAGCTTCAGACACTTGACACTTAATAGCTGTGTGACCCTGGGCAAGTCACTTAACCCTCATTGCCCCCCAAAAAACAAAACAACAACAACAAAATGAAAAGGGAGCTGATAGGAAGAGATCATCTAGATGAATGAAGGGAAGAGAAAGGCTGAGAAGTGAAATCATATTTCTTAAAATCAGGAGCAACAAGAACAGAGACTAGATAACCTCTTTCAGTTCTGCATCTATGATCTTCTCCATCATGTTAAGGTTAGAAAACACCAATTTTAGGGGCAGCTAGGTGGCGCAGTGGATAGAGCACCGGCCCTGGAGTCAGGAGTACCTGAGTTCAAATCTGGTCTCAGACACTTAACACTTACTAGCTGTGTGACCCTGGGCAAGTCACTTAACCCCAATTGCCTCACTAAAAAAAAAAAAAAGAAGAAAAAAAAAAAGAAAATACCAATTTTAGTCACACTCTTACTCGGTGTTTGTGAAGAGTAGAGGGGGACACAATGACAGGGTCACAGTCAGACATAGTCAAAAATGTGTCTGCTGCTACTGTGATGACAGAAGCTGGTTTTGCCTCTAATGTATAGTTCACCACTAGTCAATAATCCAAGCTGTGGATGAGAATCAGGAGGAAACAGCTCACTTAGTGGATCTTAAAGGTTCCTCTACTTAAGGAAATTGTGGGAGATTTTAGGGAGGTGTATATAGGACTTTTTCTTAGTTGGCAGTAGTTCCTATGCTAGACACTGCCTGTCCTTTTTAAAGAGAATTTGTACTTCTTTTTATGGGCACAGTCTATATATTTAAGCACAATATTGCAGCCACAAAGCTTGGACATCCCTAGCTATGTGATTTTTAACTAGTACAACATGTCCAAAAACTGATTTCATCATTCCATGGGAGAACAGAGTACATTATGTATGAAGACACTTTTTTTACCTCCACTAAGTTTTACGTCTTGATGTTTTTCCATGGATTACTAAAATTTTTCTTCTGTAAACTTCAAAGAAAGATGGAAAGATCCATTAGTTAGAACAGTTATTTAGAAAGAAGGGCAGAATCCTGGCTGGAGATTGACCCTCGGTGTTTAAGGCAATTGGGGTTAAGTGTATAAGGAATTAATTGTGATTTGGGATTTCTATGACCCCTATCTTTGGCTAAAATTAGAAACCCTGGCATGTGCCAATGCGCGCTAACCTCACACCGGACACCTGCATGCCTACATGAACCTGGCCAAATTATAATAAGAACAAGTCAGGTGACTTTAGCATCCGGAAGCTGGTCGGCTTGGGGCTGTGCGTGTGTGGTGGGCCCTGTTTTTCTGGTTGCACAGGGGTTTTGGGGAGAAAGCCAGGCTAATTGGCTGGCAACTTTGATTGACAAAACTAACAGGCCACTCTACAGCTTCAAGCTGACCAGCCTCTGGACACCAAAGTCACCTGACTTGTCCTTATTATAATTTGGCCAGGCCCGTGTAGGCATACGTGTGTCCGGAGTGAGGTTAGCACACATGGGCACACACCAGGGTTTTTTATTTTAGCCAAAGATAGGGTCATAGAAACCCCAAATCACAATTCATTCCTTACAAGTCACTTGCCCAGAGTCACACAGCTAGTAAGTGTCTGAGGTGAGATTTGAACTCAGGTCTGCTTGACCCCAGGGACAATGTGCCACCTAGCTGCCCCTCTTGCTGATACAGGGGAAGTTTGGAGGTGGGGGTGAATCATAGGATCTGTAGCTTATTGTTAATCTTTACTAGTTGGAGAACTTGTTTCTTTTTAAAATTTTGAAATTTCAAAAAGAATGACTATATTTCCCAACTTGTCCCTCCTAACTCTCATCCCCAAAAGCAATTCCTTATAACACAGGATAAAATAGAGAAAGAAAAAAAATCCCAATCTTAACCATGTCATATAAGTCCAATCTTTTGTTTTTGTTTTTTGTTTTTTGTGGGGCAATGGGGGTTAAGTGACTTGACCAAGGTCACACAGCTAGTAAGTGTCAAGTGTCTGAGGCCAGATTTGAACTCAGGAACTCCTCAATCCAGGGCTGGTGCATATAAGTCCAATCTTATAAGCAATGTTCTACATCCATTGTCTCCCACCTTGCTAAGAAGGGAGGAAGGTGCATCCTCATTCATATCTTTTCTTTGGAACCAAACTTAGCCATTATTGTTTTAGAGCTTTATAGCAACTTCAGTCATTTTGTTGTTGTTGTTTCCATTTGTTATTGTTGTGGATTTTTGTGTTCATTGTTTTCCTGGTTCTTCTGATTCCATTTTTCATCAGTTCACATAAATCTTCCCATACTTCTCTGCATCTCTTTTTAGTTGGTCAGTCAATAAGCAGTAATTAAATGCCCCTTATTTACCAGACACTGTGCTAAGTACAACATTTCTTTCAGAACAATAGTATTACATTCATTATATTCATTTACTACAATTTGTCCATCCATATCCCAAGTGATGGGCACATACTTTGTTTCTAATTCGGGGGAGGGGGGTTGTAAATAGTATTTTATTTTCCCAATTACATGTAAAGATAGTCTTCAACATTAATTTTTCATAAGATATTGAGTTTCAAATTTTTCTCCCTCCCTCCCAAAGCCCTTCCCCAAGACATCAAGCAATCTGATATAGCTTATACATATGCAATCATGTAAAACATATTTCCACATCTAATTCTATTTTTAACACAAAAAAGTGGGACAGCTAGGTGGTGCAGTGGATAGAGCACCGGTCCTGGATTCAGGAGGACCTGAGTTCAAATCTGGCCTCAGACACTTGACCCTTACTAGCTGTGTGACCCTGGGCAAGTCACTTAACCCCAATTGCCTCACTTAAAAAAACAAAAAAACACAAGACAAAAAAGTGCCACTACAAATATTTTGGTGTATATAGGACTTTTCTTTTCTGCCACTGGCTTCCTTGAGGTATATGTCTAAGAATAGAATCTCTGGGTTAAGAGTTGCAACTTTTCAATACAAGAAAGCACATGAGCCTTCCCACACACACACACCTAAATTTATTTTATCTGTGAGTAAATTACTTTCTCCTTGAGTATAAATTTTTTTCCTTAATAGTATTCTTTTTCCAGTTACATGTAAGGATAATTTTCAACATTTATTTTTATAAGATTTCAAGTTGCAAATGTTTCTCCTTCCCTCCCTTCCTTACCCCCTCCCCAAGACAACAAGCAATCTGATAGACATTATATATGTATAATCACATTAAATATATTTCCACATTAGTCATTTTATGAAAGAAGAATCAGAACAAAAGGGAAAACCTCCCTGAGTATAAATTTATACCCTAGGAGATGCAATAGTTTACTCAACAAGATGGCTTCTTTTAGCATGGGTGGAGGTAAGCAAGCCTCATTCATTAACTGGGCCCTTAGGCATTGACATCTCCAGGAAAGCCTCACCCACCCAGGAAAGAACTTCATTTACCACCAAGGACTAGTCCAGGAAAATGCCTTTAGGAAAGTTGTCTTGTTTTATCTCCCTCTATTTATTATTTAGAGCTTAGGCTGAATCCAACTACCATGTACTTGGTGGCACCTACCTCTTAGAATCAGGTCAATTCAAGCTATCTACCCATCATGTGAAGCACTGGTTTTACAGTTGGATCAAATGTTCTAATTCCAATGAGGCTAATATCAGAAGAGAATGTAGCCAAGATTAGAAGGGAAGCAGAAAACTGGGAAAGAATTTTTAAAACAAGTACCTCTGAGAAAGGCTTCATTTCTCAAATATACAGAGAACTGAGTCAAATTTATAAAAAAAAATACAAGTCATTCCCCAATTGACACATGGTCAAAGGATATGAACAGGCAGTTTTCAAACAAAGAAATCAAAAATAATCATATGAAAAAATGCTCTAGATCACTATTGATCAGAGAAATGCAAATTAAAATAACTCTGAGGTATCACCTCACACCTATCAGTAGCAAATATAACAACAAAGGAAAATATTAGATGTCGGAGGGGATGTGGAAAATCTAGGACACTAATCTACTGTGGGTGAAGTTGTCCAACCATTCTGGAGAGCAATTTGGAATTATGCCCAAGGGGTTATAGAACTGTGCATACCCTTTGATCCAGCAATACCACTGCTAGATTTATATCCCAAAGACATCCCTCAAAAGAAAGAAAGACCTATTGGTGCAAAAATATTTATAGCAGCTCTTTTTGTGGTGGCTAAGAATTGGAATCAAAGGAATGCCCATCAATTGGGGAATGACTAAACAAACTGTGGTATATGATGGTGATGGAATATTACCATGCTTTTAGCAATTGTACTTTTCTATTGTTCTCTATCCCACACACACCCATTCTAAGGGGTAAGAAAACAATGACAAAGTTCAATATTACCAAACAGGATGATTTCAGAAAGGCCTGGAAAGACTTGTATGAACTGATGTATAATGAAGTGAGCAGAACCAAGAGAACATTGTATACAGTGACAACAATGTGCCAGATACTAGGGTTATGAAGACTAAAATAAAAATCTTTTCCCTCAAACTTGAACAATTTTATTTGCAATTTAATAGAAGCAGAGGGACTTACACCATACATAGCTCTCCTATTCTCCTGGCAGGTGATATTAGTCTTCTCCCTGAGGCTGCAGCTCAATTATTAGTGATGCCTGCAGTTGAGCTCTTCTCCAATAGATGGTGCCTGTCATTTATGTGCTCAACTGCTCACTGGTCTCCAAAGTTTGGCATCCTTGTATCAGCTCACATTCATCCCTTTCCCCTGGGGAGCAGTTCATTAACCCACCATAGAGTCACAAAGACTTGAGTTCAAATTCCTTTTCAGATGATTAAATCTCTCCTCCCCCATACAAAGATCTATCCCTTATAACAAAGAATGAAAAAGAGAAAGGAATAAAAAGTAATTTAGCAAAATTGGCCTGTATATTAATCAACTTTAACATTACATGCTGTATTCTACCACCATAGTGCCACCCTCCAAAATCTGCTACCACTACAAAGATGAGAGAGAGGTAAATTCTTATATCTCTTAAATCTATGAGATCAAGTTTGGTCATTATGATTACATAGCATTCATTTTCCATTTTCATTGCTGATTTTCTTTTCTCTGTTTACATTGAGACATATTTATCAGCAGTGTCAAATACAAATAGGCGGCACTAAATTATACATATGGATCACTGTGGGCACATGTTGACCAGTGTCCTATCCACTGCACTACCTAGCTGCCCCAAAGAAAACTGTAAAGAAGACTTAGGGGGCACATAAAAGTATGTAATGGGGCAGCTAGGTGGTGCAGTGGATAGAGCACCAGCCCTGGAGTCAGGAGGACCTGAGTTCAAATCCGGCCTCAGACACTTAACACTTACTAGCTGTGTGACCCTGGGCAAGTCACTTAACCCCAACTGCCTCACTAAAAAAAAAAATAACAAAAAATAATAAAAGCATGTAAAGAAGACTTGGGGGGCACATAAAAGCCAACTTTAAATAATAATAGCTAATAGCTAACATATATAAAAATATGTATGAGTGTATATATATATATATATACACATATATACATATATTTCTAAGTATCTATTTATAATACTTATAACAGACATATTTATAATTATATGTTTCTAAGTGCATATGTGTGTATAAACTATGTGCCAAGAAATTTGCTAAGAACTTGACAATTCTTATCTCATTTGATCCTCACAACAACCCTGGGAGGTTGCTATTATCGTCCTGTTTTACAGAAGAGGAAACCTAGTCAAACAAAGGTTAAGCAACCTGCCCAGAGTCCCACAGTGTCTGAAGTCTGATCTGAGCTCATATCTTCCTGACTCCAGGTCAGAGACTCAGTTGAGTCAAGCCAACAAGCTTGTACCTGCTATGTGCCTGGTGCTGCACTAGTGATACAAAGAAAGGCAAAAACAATCCTGGGTCTCAAGGAGCTCACAGTCTAATGGGAGGGACTACATATAGACAACTATGTACAAACAAGATATATGTGAGATAAATTAGAGATGATCTCAGATAAGGCACTAACATTAAGAAGGGTCAGGAAATACTCCTGGGAGAAGGTAAGATTTTGGCTGAGACCTGAAGAAAGCCAGAACATGGAAATATGGAAGGATAGAATCCTTGCTAGCGGAGAAAACCAGTAAAAATGTACAGGGTGGGCAGCTAGGTGGCGCAGCAGATAAAGCACCGGCCCTGGATTCAGGAGGACCTGAGTTCAAATCCGGCCTCAAACACTTGACACTTACTAGCTGTGTGGCCCTGGGCAAGTCACTTAACCCCCATTGCCCCACAAAAAGAAAGAAAGAAAGAAAGAAAGAAAGAAAGAAAGAAAGAAAGAAAGAAAGAAAGAAAGAAGAAAGGAAGGAAGGAAGGAAGGAAGGAAGGAAGGAAGGAAGGAAGGAAGGAAGGAAGGAAGGAAGGAAGGAAGGAAGGAAGGAAGAAGAAAGAAAGAAAGAAAGAAAGAAAGAAAGAAAGAAAGAAAGAAAGAAAGAAGAAAGAAAGAAAGAAAGAAAGAAAGAAAGAAAGAAAGAAAGAAAGAAAAAGAAAATGTACAGGGCAGTTAGATGGAGTGTTGTGTGCAAGGAACAACAAGGAAGCCAACCTCTGAGGATCATAAGTTATGTGGAGGAGAGCAGAGTATAAAAAGATTGGAAAGGTAGGAAGGGGCCAGGTTATTTGGCTTTAATAGCCAGATAGAGGATTGTATAACAGATCCTGGAAGCAATAGGGAGCCATTGGAGTTTATTGAATGTAGCTGTGGTAGGCAATGGAGGTGACACTAATAGACTTGCATTTTAGGAAGATGATTTTAATAGTTGAGCAGAGGATCAATTGGAGTGGGAAGAGACTCGAGTCAGAGAGACCAAACAAGTTACAACACTAGTCTAGGCATGAAGGAATGAGGGCATTCATCAGAGGGGTGGCAAGGTCAGAGGAGAAGGGGGTATATTATGAGAGATGTTATGAAAGTAGAATTGACAGGACTTAGTCTGGATTACTCAAGAGAATAGGATCAATGGATAGAATGTATAAGAAGGCAGATTTTGGCTCAATACAAGGACTTTATTGCAGTCCAATGGTAGAATGGGGCCATCTTTTAAAATATGGTCCCTATTACTTGAAACGTTTAAGAATAAGGAAAATGACCATCTTTTAGAGACTTTATATAATGAATTCAAAGGATCATAGATCTAGAAGGGACCTCAGAGAGCATCCAGTCCAATCTCCTTATTTTTCCTACACATAAGGAAACTGAGACCCAGAGAGCTTAGGAGACTTATCTGAAATCAGTCAGATAATAAGCCTCAGAGGCGGAATTCAAACCTATACCCTCTGACTCCAGAATTCTTTCCCCAATACCACTCTGCTTTACCTGGGTAGAAAAGTGGTAAGTTGGGCTCAGTGAACTATACACTCCTCTCTAACTTAAATTCTATGATTATATCAAACTGATTGACCAAACATCTATGTTACCAATATGAGTCATGTTGAATTCTACTAATCATTTGAAGGGGGAGAGGCACTTCGAGTCAAGTGAGTAACATGATGGAGAACTAGTCATTTTCTCTGATCCTCATAACTTATCAAACTTCTCCAAAATAAAATAGAACAGCAGAAAATTCTCATCCCCATGCTCTTACTTAGCACCCCTTTCCCCCACCATTTACCACTCTCAGTAAGAGCTGCATAAGCCTGCACACATGGAAAACCAAAAGGCCGAAGCTCTGTCTGGGAATGCAGCATGACAGTGCTCTTTGCAACAGTACTTGACCAGAGAACTGAGGATGGCAACCTAATGAGGCAGGCAAAGGACCTTGTGGAATCTCAAAAGTACATGAAGTTACCTTAGACTATACCAAAATGGTTTAAGAGAGAAATAAGAATTGTAAAAGCAGAATTCTGACCCGAACAGTAGCAATAATTAACAGAATAGATAAACTTGAATCCACGGGGGCACATTCAATGGTCAGTAAACATTAATTATCTATGTGCCTGGTACTGTGTTAAATGTTGGGGATACAAGTAAGAAAAAGACAGTTCCTGCCTTCAAGGAGCTTACAACCTAATGGGGAAGGGGGAGTAGTAAAGACAATACACAAAAGAAAGTTGGAAGTGGGGGGAGCACCCTAGGGTAAAAAGCACAAGACGTTCATGGATGTGAAATCAAGCAGAGGAACTTGTGGGAAATGAAGAGTTGGCTGGAAATCCTGAACCCTCCATAAAGAGATAAATGAAAGAGAAAATAACTCATTGGTAATGCTAATAAACAGAAATTTTAAAAAAAGAAAGGAGAACAAGAGGCAAAAAATAGCATCAAAAGAAAATATGATTACAATGGAAGCAAAATATATATATTTTTTTGCAGGGCAATGGAGGTTAAGTGACTTGCCCAGGGTCACACAGCTAGTAAGTGTCAAGTGTCCGAGGCCAGATTTGAACTCAGGTACTCCTGTATCCTGGGCCAGTGCTTTATCCTCTGAGCCACCTAGCTGTCCTGTTTGTCCTTCATTCTCAAAGAGGACCCTGACATGTGATGTCATGACTTGTACTGAATTGGATTTTGGTGAGCAAGGACTGGGCAAGGTCACCAACCTCACTCTCTCCTCCAAAGCCATCTGAGTCCAGTGACAAGATATATATCAGGATGACTAGAAAGTGTTCCTGCAGGAATAGGTATTTTTAAAAGTGAGGCAGGAGCAGCTAGGTAGCACAGTAGATAGAGCACTGGCCCTGGAGTCAGGAGGACCTTAGTTCAAATGTAGCCTTAGAAACTTAAGAGCTGTGAGACCCTGATCAAGTCATTTAACCCCAATTGCTTTAAAAAAGAAAGGAAGGAAGGAAGGAAGGAAGGAAGGAAGGAAGGAAGGAAGGAAGGAAGGAAGGAAGGAAGGAAGGAAGGAAGGAAGGAAGGAAGGAAAGAGTGAAGCACAACAGAAAAAGAGGGACAGGGGACAAGATCTACAAGAAAACATTTAGAAGAGGGAACTCAAAATAGGTACCTTAGAAGCTTTAATTTAATGAGGAATACAGAAGGAATAAATAAGTTACAAGGACCATGAATCAAATAATTAAAGTCTAGCCAGAAAGGAAAAAAGAAATAATGACAAAAATAAGGGAAAGAAAGCCTTTTTAAATTTTTCTTTTTAGAAAAAGTCATAGAAAATGAAATTTAAAAACAAAAATTGAAAAAGAATTATATTTTGCTGAGAGGAAGAAGTATTCGACTAGATAAAAAGAAAAAAGAAAAAGTAATTAGTAAAGTAAAACTCCAAAAGTTCAGGAAGGGGTGATGAGAGGAAGAAGACTGGGATTTGAGGGCAAGGGGAAGAGAACCAGTATGCATAGGGTTGCCTTAAAGTATATTGAAAATAACTGAGAGGGGCAGCTAGATGGCACAGTGGATAGAGCACTGGCCCTGGAGTCAGGAGTACCTGAGTTCAAATCCGGCCTCAGACATTTAACACTTGCTAGCTGTGTGACCCTGGGCAAGTCATTTAACCCCAATTGCCCCACTAAAAAAATAAATAAATAAATAAAATAACTGAGGAGACAGATTACTGTCTCTACAGAGGAAAGAGAAACCAAAAAAAAATTTTAGAAGTATTTGTTTTATATAGAGATTTCCAATTTTGAAAGCTAGGTATTCATCTACAAATATTACTCTGCTGTTTGTGCACATCATGTCATTCATCAAATGTTAATTAATAAAATCTCAGCACTTGATAGCATCACATCTTAATTTAGTTATAAATTTGAACAGTTAATTGCAAAGAAGCTGGACTGGCAATATTTTTGTCAAGTCATAATTGCCTTGGAAGACTGAGGATTTTAACTTCTGGAACAATTCCTTAATTCATAAGCAAGAAGAAAAACAAATTGTCAGTTTAGAAATAGTTCTCATTCTTTGTCCAGTTTTACACAAGCCTTTTCACAGTTCTGCAGGAAGCACATTTGAATGGGTGTGGAGGTGAAGCACAAGCAGTCAAAAACTGGGCAGAATATGAACTGATATACATGAAGTGAGCAGAACCAGGAGAACATTGTGCTCAATGTCTGCAATGTTGTTTGATGAAGAATTATGAATGACTTAACTATTCTCAGCAATACAATGACCCAAGACAAACCCAAAGGACTCATGATGAAGCATATTATCTACCTCCAAAGAAAGAACTGGTATTGACTGAACACAGACTGAAGCATGCTATTTTTCACTTTCATTCTTTCTTTTATTCAAGTTTTCTTATACAAAATGACTACTATGGTAATGTGGGATTTTTTTGTTGTTGTTTTTTGTTTTTGTTTTTTGGCAGGGCAATGAGGGTTAAGTGACTTGCCGAGGGTCACACAGCTAGTAAGTGTCAAGTGTCTGAGGCCAGATTTGAACTCAGCTCCTCCTGAATCCAGGGCCGGTGCTTTATCCAGTGTGCCACCTAGCTGCCCCTATGGTAATGTTTTACACAATTGCAAATGTATAACTTATATCTGATTGCTTACCCCTCAGGGAGGGAGGGAAAGAGGGATAGAATTCGAAACTCAAAACTTCAAATAAAAATGTTTATTAACAAAAAAAACTGGGCATAGTGCCCCAGACAGAGTCTGGCCTTGATGGAGGCCAGCCATTGATCTGGATGTGTGATACTTGTATTAATGCAACCTCAACTAGTATGAACTTTTTAAGTAACTGGCTCCCACTAAGGCTTACTAAACCAACCAAGCAGGTCTTTTTCATAGGAATCACTGTTAAGCTAATTCTCTCTTATGATGGATTTGTCCATTTTAAAATCTAAAATAATATATTTTTGTTTCCCCCATAATTCTCCAAAACTAGATGTGAAGATGGAATTTGGGAGAAGATACTTGATTACTTGAAACCAGTATTCTGGTTTGAAAAGTATTGGTCTGACCAACAAATGTGGAGAAAAGACATTTTTAATGTTATTTATTTAAGTACATGTCTAGGAATTAAATAGTGAATATATTGGAAGTTACTTGAGCCAAAAGATTAGCCTGATTTCTAAACAATAAGTTTATTATCATGGAAGTTGTTACAGTTCTCCAAGTCAAATATTTGCTTCTGGGGGCAGCTAGGTGGAGCAGTGCATAAAGCACCAGCCCTGGATTCAGGACAACCTGAGTTCAAATCCAGCCTCAGACACTTGACGCTTAATAGCTGTGTGACCCTGGGCAAGTCACTTAACCCTCATTGCCCTGCCAAAAAACCCAAAACCGAAAACCAAAATCAAATATTTGCTTCTATGATACTTTTAAAAAAATTCCTTACTAAATCAATTTTGTGCTTCTAAATCCCACCATACTATTTATATTATCCTTCAGAAAAACTGGTTTTATGAACTAGTCCACAACCTGTTTTTTTTTTAACTAGAAATTTTTTTTTCTATTTTTCATTATGTCACGTTTATTTCTGAACACATCATCTTTCCACCCTTTCACAAGGAGCTATTGTTGGTAAAGTTTGTTTTGTTTGTTTTTTTAAGGATGAGAACAACAACAAAAAAGCCATTCAGGAAAACCAATAACTATCTTACAGTATATGCAATATCCTACACCTAGAGTCCTCTAACTCAGCAGGGAAGGGAAGGTGCTTTTGTTTTTTCAGTTCTTCTCCTGGGCCAAGCGTGGTCATTATTTTTGCCCAGGATTTGGTTTTCTGTTGTTTTTCTTCCTCTTTACATGGCTGTAGGCATCCACAATCTTTCCTTAGCATATTCGAGGTATTCCTACTTGTCCTAGCCAAGGGTGATCATGAAAATTGTCTCTAGGCATTTTTCCAGGATAGTCTAACTTTTCTCCTTTCTCTTTTCCGCTTTCCCATCTGTTGATTTGGGCTATACGTTTTTGTATTTTTCCTTGGCACCTGTTTTCTTTCCAGACAGATTGTGTTTGGCACTTCTGATCTCAATTCATAATCTAGTCCTCATTCTTATCTTTTCATTTCTCCTTAAATGTCAAGTTTTCCTCCTTCTATTCATTTTTATACATAAATTCCAAGTTTTCCTCTTTGTACTGTCAAAGGGCCACGATCACCTATTTAGTATAAGGTCATTGTACTAAAGCATAATTTGCATTAACCCAAAATATATCATTGACCTGTTTAGTAAAAGGTCAATAGCTGTTTCTGTGGATTACTACTCTTCAAAGATATGATACATGACATTACTTTAAAGTGTTTCTAAGTATTGTAACCTGCCTTTAAAGAAGAAATACTTGGGCAAGGGATTGAAGAACATGGAAACCAAGAGGGCAAAAAGAAGGAAGAAGGAAAGGAGAACACCAAAATGGAAAAGGGAGGAAGCCACTGCAAGCAAAGATCACCTGGGAGCTGTGATCAGAAGATCCTGGAGCTGGAAGGTAAGAACTGACCACCCTTTAACTCCACCCTCATCTTCTAGCAAAATTACTTCTCCCTTTTCTGGTTAATCAGGTGTGTCTCTTGTTTGCTGTCACTTTCAGATGAGATTTTATTATGTTTACCTATCATAAAATATTAGTCAGTAGGAATGCAAAGTTGTATGTGTACATATTTAATGCTCATAAATTGACAATAAGAGAGTGTTCCTTATTTTAGAGAGACAAAACGTTTGGTTCAGACTGAACCTGGGACTTTGGAGCTAATTTGGAACCTCTGGGCAAAGTCGGGGTAAAGAATTTGGTACTAAATTATTATAAGCCTTGCAATGAATTCAGAATCCAAATATATTCCCTAGAAATTGAAATTGTAAGCTGTAAAGTGAGACTAAAGAAAGTTATGCTCCCACAAAGGGTAGGGGAGTGGTTTACTTAGAAAGGCTATGCCCTTAAAGGGTAGAGAGCTATTTACACTCTTGTTTCCTTTCTGTTAAACATTTTAGTGGCTTAATCGAGGATGCGCCAGCTGTAAACTAAACTAACTAAATTCATAAGAGACTCAAGGGGGCAGTGTGAGAAGTGGGTTGGGTAGGGTGTCCTAAACTGAGGTAGCAGCAGGGTAGAGATGTGCAGTCCAGAAGGGTAGGCAGGTGGGGCCATCCCAGGCTAGGGAGAAAATAACCTTAATAATTTAATTGACTACAACAAACATGTATTAAACATCATTCGTTTTTGTTTTGCTAGAGATCAAACATAAAAATCAGTTAGAAGTTTCCCTGAGATAGGTGAATGGAAGTCATCAAATGAGAGAGGCAGAAAAAAGTGAAGATGTACAACCCAAAGTCATTCCAGTGGGTACAGATAAGATTTAGCAAAGAGGCCACGATAACTTGGAAAGATTTCTCTAGTGGAGTACCCCCATGATCCATGCTTGTATGCACTATTTAATAAAATTTTTTTTAAATGTACAACTTAGATGAATGGATAGATAGCATACTTCTCAAATGAGCAGATGCCATGCAGCTGGGAGAGAAAGCAAACATAGATGATGGAATCAAGATCAGAAAAGATCTTGAAAAACAACATTGAGGACAAATCTAAGAAGATGAAATTTGATGGGAACAGATATAAAGTCTTATAATTGGGTCAAAAAAAATCAAAATAAAGGAAGTATGGCTTGGCCATAGCCTGTGGGAGTTTTAGTAGGCATAAGGCCCAAAATGATGTAACAATGTGAAAGGACAATCAGTACAATACCTAGTTAAGAATCACATGCTATCTAGGACTAGGGGTGGGAGGAGGAAGGAAGGGACTGCTGGTTCCTTTGTGCTACATCTAGAGTATTGTATTCCGTTCTGGATGCTACATTTTTAAAAGGAACGTAAGTGGAAGGCAGCCAAAGAAAGGCAAGCAACAATGCTAGTGAAGGACTGAGAGATAACACCAAATGAAAAGTCAAGCAAGGAAACTGGGCTTGTTGAGCCTAGAGGAGAAAAAGACTTTTTTTGAAAAAGAATTTGAAAAAAAAAAGAAAGAAAAAGAATCTGGAAGACTGTTGCCTACAAAGCAAACGATTCTTGTTCTGCATGTTCTCGGAGGGTGGTGGAAGACATAAAGAGATACATTTAAGCTCAATTTAACCATTAGAAGAATCCAAAAACGGGACAGGCTTTCTCAGGAGATAGTGGGTTCCCACTTCACTTGGAGGTCCTTAAGTAAAGGCTAAATGATAACTTTTGGGGGATAAATAGTGAAAGGAATTTTAGGTCAAGTTGGGTTTGGCCACATTGGCCTTTGAGGGGAAGGGGAGGGTCTCTTCCAACCCTGAAATTCTGCATTTCTGGTATCCATCAGAGCCAAGGTCAACCAGGAAGGTAGCAGGGGTATAGTGATGGGTGACAGGTCTGAAAAAGAGGCACAGTCCAGATTATTTACACTCTAATTAATTCAGCAGCTACTATGGGAACTGTCTTTTTCTCTTGGAGGAAAATTTAACTGATGATGGGGAATATGGTCTGAGAATTGAGGTTGGTGGTCTGTACCTAATACCCTTTTCCGGCTGGGTAAACTAACTCAGAAAGATATTTTGATGCATGAATAAACCTATGATCTCATCGGTATGAGTATTCTTTCACAAGGCCAGACAATAGCTATCTATGCTGCCTTTTCACTTTGTCTGAGTCTTGTTATCAGGGGTGGGCCTGACTTAGGCTGGTACCTTTGTCATTTCAGGTTCAGCATCAGAACAAAATGAAGCAATGGTAGGTCACTGAGCAGTTAACAGATCTACTTAGCCATAGCATAGAAAGGGTATTCCACAAGTATACTCCAGCACTTATATTGAGTAGACTGGAGGCTCCCCTCATCTCTATATAGATATGCATCTGGTCAGCAGGACTCTTAAGGTCTTGGGACATCTGTCAAGTTTGAAGGGCCCTGACTCCATATAGATGGATTTTTTTTTTTTAATGTGACCAGAAAGCCACCAATATGACCAGAGGTTACCAGGAAGTTTCAACAACTTGAGCCTTGGGCCATGGTCTGATCAAGTCCCAGGGTTAGCTTTGTTACCTTTCAGAAAACAAATAAAAACTAACAATCTATGTTATGTAAGGAAACTATGGAATATAGTGGTCTTACCATACTTTTCCATATCGTTCTTTAGATGTCCCTATAGATAAGTTACCTGATGTACTGGAGACTTGCTCTGCTTCTCTTAATATTTTATGGATACCTGTATAGCCCTTGCACTGTCTATCTGTTATCTGCAATCTCCCTGAATGATCAACCCACCTCTCTTTCTGAACATGCACTTTTTTTTAAATACCACTTCTGATATGCCAGTCATTTGTCAGTCTCCTTACCACTAACCTCCATCTGTTCATGGAACCTTGGGTCATCTTCAATATCCCTAAAGAAATATCCCTTGAGAAAACCCAACTCCATTTATTTTGCAAGCACATACTAAGAGTAGTTTTCCCATCTATGATTTGATTTCCTAGCAGTTACTGCCTCCTAAGTTGCCCTTTTACAATCCATAGTGTGTAATTTTGTATTAAGTCTATCCAAATGTCTAAACTCTCTTAGTTAATTGATGGATGGCAATGGAAAAACACTGAACAATTTTTGTTCTCTGATTTTGCTTTCCATATTCCTTTTTACTTACTAGAGACCTTTGCCATTAATACACTAACTCTATTTGAGGGGGAGTATGGGGTGGTGGATAAAGAGCTAACCCTGAAGCCTGGGAGACTTGGGTTCAAGCCCTGCCTCTTACACATATAGACTATGTCACCTTGGGCAAGTCATTGTTGTATTGTCACCAAGAAAACCAACCCCCTCATTGAAACAGTGTATGAGACTTTCATGGACAGAACTAAAGCTCTTTCAGTTTTATGCTGATTAAATCAGTGCTGTAGTGTTTGATTAACCAAGCTTCTTTAGACTTTGTGATTCCAGGACTATTTTGATGGAAGAAATACTTCTTAATTTACGTATATTCTTTCCTCAGTGATATCTTTTTTTTTTTTAAGTGAGGCGATTGGGGTTAAGTGACTTGCCCAGGGTCACACAGCTAGTAAGTGTTAAGTGTCTGAGGTCAAATTTGAACTCAGGTCCTCCTGACTCCAGAGCTGGTATTCTATCCACTGCGCCACCTAGCTGCCCCTCCTTAGTGATATCTTATTGGTGCTCTAAGCAAAAGCTTCTTAAAATGTGTGTTCTAGGTTTTATATATATAAAGCCTACAACAGATATATATATATATATATAACCTATATCAGATTACCTGCTGTCTAGGGGAGAGGGGAGGGAGAGGAGGGAGGGAGAAAAATCTGAAATTGGAAAGCTTGTATAAACAAAAGTTGAGAACTATCTTTACATGTAACTGGAAAATAATAAAATACTTTTATAATTTAAAAAAAAAATGTGTGTTGTAACCCCAAACAGGGTGGAGTAACTGAATGTGGGGAGTTGAGGAAAATTTGGCAACAATAAAAGTTTTCTGAATGCGCAATGACCAAAAAATTACATACCTATATACCCAGGGTCGCATAAAAATTTCTCTGTCAGAAAGGATCTCCAGTGGAAAAAGTTTGAGAAGCCCTGCTCTGGCCACCAAAGGCAATCAATATCTTGTAAAGAAAGTGCTGATCTGTATTAATAGAAGGAATTTCCTCACTGGGAGTGCATTATCCCTTATGCAGGCCCAGTCACTATCCCTGTATGACATTCTAATTTCCTTGTTATTTTTCACTGATACATTATTCCTCCAGTCCTATCCAAGCTTTATCATGGCTTGGAGATTCTCAAAGGCAGTGAGTGACAAGCTTCTGCAAATCCTGCCAAGCCTGAAAGACTTTGCATATGGATCCAGCAACAGCCCTCAGGTAGGTCTGTCATCTAAAAACCAGCCAAGCTAAATGTCTAGAGGTCACAAACCCGGATGGCCACCCAGTGAGGAATTAACCACAAATGGTGAAAGTGATCCTCTAAGTCTCAAGGGTGCCAAGCTACATCAGTGAGTGAAGTATTCACCTCTCCCAGAAATCTACTTTGTGTAATGCATGGAAACCTGGCAAACTGATGTGTTATTGACACTGCCTTATTTTAGTGCCTGAAATTTGAGGTACTGATCTGCATCTGTGGAAGGCATTTCCACTTTGAAAGTTCCTCACCACGATAAAATCAGAGGACTCTTACCCCATATTCCCAAACTATTTTTTATTTATACCTTTTATGCAAGACCACATCTTTCCTATGTGTGGCTGAGACCTGAAATTTGAATCAAAATACAAAGATGTAGGTAAGTAAACACAAGGGAGTCCTCATCTACAAAATGGAAATAATATTAATACCTTCTTCTCAGGGTTGTTGTGAGGATCAAATGAGAAAACATGTTTTGTTTTGCAAACCCTGAAATGTACATTAATGCTAGCTATTGTAAGTAGTCATAATGCTCAATTATTTGGGGCAAAGGGGGTAAAATGTACCTAGAGGCGAAACATATGATTATGAAATCAATAGATGACTTCCCCCAGACAGCTGCTTACTACCTTTAAGAGTCCTCTTCTCATAAAGTGGAAAATCACTAGAATGACGTCTGGAGACGGATACTTCCTGAAAGGTTAGTGGCAGATCAAGTCCCTGAATTTTTCAAAATTAGGGGACTGAGTGGAAGGTGATAGAGAAGATCAAGTTAGGGGGTGAGGAGGTCTCAGAAGAGAACTCTGGGATTTTCTGTAAGGTTCAGTTCTGATACTGACTCGCCTGGGGCTCTTGGGGAAATAATTTATCCTCCCTGTGTCAAACCTTCCCCACTCACCAATTAGGACTAATAATATTTTCACTTATCTGCCTCATGGGAATCTGCTGGAAAACTCACATTATTATTTGGCATACTGTGAAGTTGAGGAAGTCACTTCAGTTTTCTGGGGACTCCGTTACTTCATTTGTAAAACCAAGGGATAAGTTGGAACTTTTTGAAGGCCTCTTCTAACTGGAAATGAGAAAGGAAGGGAAGGAAAGAAGGAAGAAAGGAAAGAGAGAGGGGAGAAACAAAAGAAAGGAAGGAGGAAAGGAAAGGAAAGAGAGATGAGGAAAGGAAAAAAGGAAAGGGAAAGGAGGGGAGGAAAAGGAAGGAAAGTGAGAAGGAAGGAAAGGAAAGAGGAAGAGGGAGAGATGGAAAGAGGAGGGAGGGAGGAAAGAAGGGAAAAGAGAGTTAAGGGAAAGGGAGAGAAGGAGGGGGCGAAGGAAAGGGAAGAGGGAAGGAAGGAAGGAAAAGGGAAGGAGGAAGGGGAGAGAGGAAAAGAAAGGAAGGGACAGAAGGAAAAAGAAGGGAGGGAAGCAGGAAAGAACAGAAGGAAGAAGGAAAGAAGAGGGTTAGGCTTTTTTTTCCTCTTAGAGCTGAAGAAAACGTGGTATTTAATGCCTCAGAGTAGTAAAGGGCCTTCCTTATTGGTCGGATACCTTAAGGATAATTTTTGTGATAGAAATCTCCTGATGCCCTGATAAATGAGAGAATCCTCTAATTTGAGATGGAATGTAGATCAAAGGCCATGTATACTCAACCTGTGCTTAAACAGGAACCTCAACAGAATCTTTGCAAATTCATCAATCAGTACCTTTGTGCTGACATGACCCAAGGGCATAGTTGTTAGCAGTGTGATTGTGGACAAGTCACAAGCTCTGAGTATCAGCTTCCTAATCTGTAAAATTGAGGTGATGCTATGTGTCTGTGCCAACCCAACAGGGTTGTGGTATGAATTATCTAACTATAAAAGCACTGTCCCTGGATTCAGTAGGACTTGAGTTCAAATCCGACCTCAGACACTTGACACTAACTGTGTGATCCTGGGCAAGTCACTTAACCCTCATTTCCCACCCCCCCAAAAAAATTATAAATAAAAAAAAGAATTATATGATGAGACTGTATACAGGGTGATCCCCAAAGTCTTGGTGCCGGTTTAAACTTTGATGACCTAAACCTGCTCTAAGCCTTTGGAGACACTCTTTATATAGAAAGCACTTTTAAACCTCATTTTGCAGATGAAAAACCTGAGGCCCAGAACCTTCTGCCCCAGGTTACACAGGGGGTGTGTAAGTGGCCCGAGTCAGAATTTGAACAACCCCCTAGGCCCATGCTCGCTTGCCCCAGCACCAGCTGTCTCAGTGAAGGGATCGGCCAATTCCACTTCATCCCATTCCCGTTTTGCGTCCCGTACCAATTTAAAAAGAAAGCCTTGCCGCTTAGGGTCTACGTGCTCAGCAGAGGGACGCCCCAGGGCGAGCACGAGTTCAGTTACTTTCAGCAGAACCCGGGAGCCAGAGCCCGGAGCCGAGCCAGGGAGGAGGAGGAGCAGCAACAGCTGCGGCGGCATGCAGACAGACTCTCCATCCCGGCCAATCAGAAGCCGGCCCATGCTCTCCCTCCAGCAGCTAACCAATCGGCAGCGACCCCAGCGCTCTCGGCTCGTCCTATTTAAGGTACGCCTGGGTGGGGGGGGGCGCACGGCGGCGTTGTCGGGTCTTGTTTGTAAGGGAGGCCGTCTTCTACGAGGCCGGAGCGTCATGGCTACCTTCGTGGTGCTGAGGAACAAGGCGAAGATGCCCATCCTGGGCCTGGGCACTTGGAAGGTAAATGCATGCTTGCGCTGGCAGGAACTGCCCCTTCGGCTAGTTGGGGGCGGTGGATGGATCTGCCGCCGGCGGCCGTCGACCCTCGGGCCCTGCGCCCCTTGGGGTGACTTGGAGGACTGGGATCACCTCATCCTTTCCGGGGTGGGGGGTGGAGCGCGTGCTTGTTTCCGACCCTGCCGGAGGAACTGGGTGCCGCTGGAGCTTGCATTAGGCTCTTGTAAGTTGTGCATCACTCTGGAAGAGGCTCTGGGAGCTTGGGGAACCCGGGAAAGGGGGACCAAGAAGAAGGGATAAAGGAACAAGCATTTAAGTTTATTAAGCCCTTTTTATGTGCCAGGCACTGTGTGGAAAATCGCTTTGCAAAAATTATCCCATTTGATCGTCTTAACCCTTGAGAGCTAGGTGCTGCGTTGCCCCCCTATTAAGGAAACTAAGAGTGAAATGACTTGCCCAGGGTCGCAACAGCTACAAATCTGGGTTTTCAGGAACAGTAGCTAGGAAAAGGCTTGCCTTCTATGTAGCACAGGCTTCGGGGGCGGGGGGGATTAAAAAATGTAAAAGTCGAAAAAAGGGCGCTGGAGATAGCCCCGCCGCGGGCTGGGTTTCTGCCACCACGGTGGCCGCTAAATACTGAACCAAGTGTATTGATTTTTTCCACTTTCAAACCGGGCCGTCCGCCCAGAAGGCGTATCTAGGACGCTGCCCCTTTTAAACTTTCCCAGCTCTTCTACGGCCTCTCCATCATCCCTGCTCTTCCCGGGCTTGGGACAGCTTTGGGCTGAGCTACGCTGCAGGCTCCCCTCAAATGATTTGCCTTGGACCAAAAGTTTTTCCTCTTCTCGGAATTGCATTCTGGTCTGTGGCCTCCCACCTATGGGAACCGTCTTCCCCCTCCTCTCCCCCGTCAGTGCCCCGTTCTGGTAGATTTGTAGCAATTTAAAGTCATCCTGTTGTCTCTCCCCCAAGATATATCATCAAAATTTGCCTTATTGAGCTTGGCCGATTTAATGTTGCCAAGAGCGGTGATCTGCACGTCCTCCTGTTTTATGTATGTCCTCTCTTTTATGTAGAAGCCCTGAACCCTGAGAGCTTTTCTCTTCAGCTTGGGGGTGGGGGGGTAGGGTACAAATAACATTTATAAAAAGCGATTTAAGGTTTGCAAAATACTGTACAAGTAAGTTCTTTCATTTCATCCTCATATCAACCTGTGAGGTAGGTGAATAATTATCACATATACAGATCAGGTATTACATGAGCGAACTGAAGCTGAGAGATTTGAGTGACTTGCCCAAATTCTCACAGCTAGTCATTTATCTATCTATCTATCTTATTTTATTTATTTATTTTTGAGTTGGACTTCCTGACTCCTAAGTCCATTTCTTAATGCCAATCCTTTCTTGTTCAGCTGCATTTGGAGTTTTCTTGACAGATACTGGAGTAGTTTGCTTTTTTCATCTCCAGCTCATCTGAGGCAAACAGGGTTAAGTGACTTGCCCAGGGTCACCCAGGTAGGAAATGTCTGACGGCAGATTTGAACTTGGGAAGATGAGTGTTCCTCACTAAAAGACTCAGCACTCTATCCACTGCCCACCTAGCTGTTTCTATATTTAGCATGGAGTACTTAATATCATTTGATTACTACTTAAAATTGCTTGTACAGGATGGGCCAGAAATCACAGAGAGGTTTCAATATTTAATAATTTCTTTATTTTTTGTTTTTAATTTGTAATACAATAGCATCATATACATATATATATAGGAAATAAAAAATAATTTTCAAAAAGTTATTAAAACATCAACCCCCGTCATGACTTTTGACCCACCCTGTAATTAGCATAGAACCCCTCCCCCCAAAAAACAAAACAAAAAGGGAACAGCTAGTGGATAGAGCATTGGCCCTGGATTTAGGAGGACCTGAGTTCAAATTTGGCATTGACAGTTACTAGCTGTGTGACCCTGGGCAAGTCACTTAAACCTCATTGCCCTCACCAAAACAAAACAACCCAAAAACCAAAAAAACTTGGTCCACCAAATTAATGAAAGGGCTGTCACATCCTTATGAGGTCTTTAGGGGGCCCTAGTAGATAAAGCACTGGCCCTAGAGTCAGTAGGACCTGAGTTCAAATCTCACCTCAGATACTTACTGGCTTTGTGAGCCTGGACAAGTCACTTAATCCCAATTGCCTTAAATGTCCAGGGCTGTCTCCAGTTGTTTTGATATATTTCTTGCCACTGGATCCAGATGGCTCTGGAGGAGAGAGTGAGGTTGGTGACCTTGCACAGCCCTGCCTCAACTGAGTCCAATTCAGTGCAAGCCGTGACCATGATTTCCCAATGTCATGGTCCTCTTTGAGAACCAAGGACAAACTACAACAATAATGAGGTCGTTAAGGAGAGGAACCCCATTTTTATTCGGTGGTAGAGGGGATTTAAAACATGATTAACAAGTAAATCAATTTGTAAGCTAGATTAAGCCCCTTTAAAATGATTCTCAGTTAATGTTCCCTGTCCTTAAGGGACTTAGAGTCTGTTGGATGGGATACTACAGGTAAACAGGGTATACCTGATAACTTGAGGGGGAGGGGAGAGAAAGAATTTACTCGTTTACTAGTTAGTAGTGGAATCAGAAAATGTCCTCTCTTATAGACTGCACAAGAACTGAGCCTTGAACAAGGAAGAGACTGAGATCCCTGAGGAAGTGCCTTGAAGTCATCTGATTGGGACCCCCTCTTCTTTCTCTTATTCCTATCTTGTAGGAGCTGGAAGAGAAGTACAAAGTTGATTTCTGGGGAGCAGCAAGGTGGCGCAAGTGGATAAAGTACCAGCCCTGGATTCAGGAGGACCTGAGTTCAAATTTGACCTCAGACACTTGAAACTTACTGTGTGACCCTGGGCAAATCACTTAACCCTCATTGCTCAACAAAACAAAACAAACAAAGCAAACAAACAAAAACAAAGTCGATTTCTGCAAACCTTAGACACCGGTTGTATGCAGAATACTGCTAGTTGTGGGGGTGAAGTTAGGGTATTGCCTGGGGTGTATGACTAGTGACTGCTGGATAATTCATGATAAATTCATAAGAGAGATGTAAACAGTGTGTTATGTAAATTAGGGTTAGGGTGCAGCATAGTTAGGGTGGCAGATAGACCCCAGAGCTTGGAAAACCCAGGTTCAGATCCCACCTTAGATGCATACTGGCTGTGACAGGGGGCCTCTCACTGCCCTGGGCAACTTCAAAACTAAAAATTGCTAAGGGAGTAATTGACCTGCCTTGGTAGTGGATATTTCCTCTTCAGTGATTTCCCCATAACCATAAAATGACTGCTCCAGTTGCAATTCCTATTAATTTGATGCATCATTGCATGGAGTAGTCTGGTTCTGAGGCAGAGCATCCTTCTACAATGTCATTGACTCTACCTTTCTCCCACTTATATGTGCTCCTGGCTCACTGTTGATTTTTACTCATAAATAAATGAATGTCTCTAGTTAACATAGAGTTCTTCTCTAGGAGAGCCTCATCCAATACTGTTTGTAAGCAAATAATCCAGGTCGGTTAGATTAATCAAGTTAGAATCGAATTTCTCTCTCTGAGCTGTAAGAATTCTGGAAGGTTTGTTTTATTTTTTTGTTTGCTGAACTGAATTGATTAAAGACAGCAAGGCCTGAAGGTCATATATAGCCTTGGGATAGAGAGAAACTGATAAAATATAAGCACATTTCATCTTCATTTTATTTAACTCCTGCCCAAATTTTTGTCCTACAGACAATGGGGTCCCCTGAGGACTGTCCCACTGTCAGAGCTGGGACTAGGTGGTAGAAGTTAATAAGAACCTTACCTCCCACAATCCCCCAGTGCTGTGTTTTTTCCTAGTCTGACCTCCTCAGAAAAAACCCCAGCAATATCGGACAAAGGAGGGAGCAGGTAGGTGGCTCAGTAGATAAAGCACTGGCCCTAGATTCAAGAGGACCTGAATTCAAATGCTGCCTCAAACACTTGACATTTACTAACTGGGTGACCCAATTACATGTGAAGACAATTTTTAACATTCATTTTATTTATTTGTTTGTTTATTTATTTTTATTATTTTATTTTTTTGTGAGGCAATGAGTGACTTGCCCAGGGCCACACAGCTAGTCAGTGTCAATTATCTGAGGTTGGATTTTAACTCGGGTACTCCTGAATCCAGGGCTGGTGCTCTATCCACTGTGCCACCTAGCTCCCCCCATTCATTTTTTTGAAAGATTTGGAGTTCCAAATTTTTCTCCCTCCCCTTTCGCCAAGACGGCAAACTATCTGATGTAGGTTATACATGTGCAATCATCTAAAACATATTTCCACGTTAGTCATGATGTGAAAGAAGAAACAGAACAAAAGGAAAAAGCCATGAAAAAAACCCCAAAAGTGAAAATAGTATCCTTCCATCTGCATTCAGAGTCCATTAGTTCTTTCTCTGGATGTAGAGAACATTTTCCAGCATGTCTTTTGGAATTGTCTTGAATCATTTTGTGTGTTGCTGAGAAGAGTTAAGCCTATCATAGTTGATCCAGTATAGCTTTTGAACAGTGTCAGCCTCTGAGCTTCTAGGTTTCTTCATTTGCAAAATAGAGATAATAATATTGTTATGAAGCCCAAATGAAACTGTGTGGATAGTGCTTTGCAAACCTCAGCACATTAAATATATAATTATATAACATATATACAGTTATAAATAATATAATTCTATAATTCTATATAATTTAATTATATCTATAAGTGCCTATCATTATTTCCAAATAAACCTGGGCAGTATTATACATGTAACAGATATGGGTGCCACCAAAGACATTTCCATCACAAGTTCTACAGGTTGACTAGTGTGAGCCAGAGGGTATATTTCATACCTTCTATGCTGTCTCTAGAGTATCCTAGACTTGGGGCAGAAATATTTTATTACTTCTTTTTTTAAAAACTATTCTCTTTTGTTAAATATTTTTATAGCAGCAAACAAACTCATGAGTCATGGTTTTGAATGGATTCAATCCACAGTGTACCTCAGACATGGGGCAGATTTTGGAGCACACAACATCTAAAAAGTATTATGTATATGTACAAGATTCTATTTATTCAGTCTGCAGAAGGCATGTGTATTAGCTTATTTAGTATGTTGTTAGTCATTTCAGTAGTGTCCAACTTTTCATGACCCCATCTGGGGTTTTCTAGGCAGAGATACGGGACTGGTTTGCCATTTCCTTTTCCAGTGGATCAGGCAAACACAGGTAAAGTGACTTGCCCAAGGTCGCACAACTATAGCATCAGAGGCAAGATTTGAACTCGGGTCTTCCTGACTTCCTGTGACTTTGAGTGGGGTCACTTAAAGCTTCCCTTGGCTTCAGTTTCCTTATTTGTCAAATGAGGGGGTTGTTGGACTTGACTTCTAGGATCCCTGTAACTTGACATCTGTGATTGTGGTTTGGATTCCTTTAAGTTACCAGTCATGGAAGGGGGAGACGAGAATAAACATTTACACAGGCACTGTACTAATCACTTTTTACAAATACTATTTCATTGGATCATCACAGCCACCCCGCAGGATGGGTGCTATTATTATCATTCCCATCTTATGGATGAGGAAACTGAAGCTTAGAGCTTGTGATCCTTAACTCCCTATACAATAACTACAGTGGTGCTTTTTAAGGATGAATGACTTATTTCACTCTGGCATGAGCCAAAGGACAATACCTTTACTGAATTTACTCTAGGAGTAAAAATATCCCTTTGTGTTTAGGACCCCATAGAAAAAAGCCTTTCATCTTTCTTGGAACAAAGCTAATTGAACATTGAGTGTGAGTTAAGGTGTAAATTCAGTTTTGGAGTTAGATGTTTGTTTGCATGCCAAATACTCAGACACTGTCATGTGCCACTTCCCCCACACTGACACCCCCCCCCCCAATAAGCCTAAGCTAATACTCCCAGCTCTTTATGCAACCTTTTGAGTTATTCGATGATGTCAGAGATGTCCTGATTGAATTTGAAAAACATTTATTTTGCTCCTGCTCTGAGAAGAACACTTCAGTAAACATTGGGGTTGGAAGGAAAGTTTATCAGATTTGCAAACAACACAAAGTTTGGAAGTATAAGTAACTTGTTGAATGACAGGTTGCCCAAAAGCTAGAATATTACTCCAGATCTAAAAAGATGAAACCGAATAAGAAAGTCAAGTTTTAAACTTGAACCCCCAAGAAATCAACTTCACAGGTGTAATAAGGGGACAGGGGATCTAGATAGCAGTTCAGCTGAGGATTTGGGTACACTAGAAAAGCTCAATAGCAGTCTCCCACATGGGATTAGCAGCCCAAGGGAGACAGTAATCAGGATTATTGAGGTGGTAGGACTGTTGTACCTGGAAAGGCAGAGAGCATCAAAGTCTGAAGTTATTTAAAAATTGGTTAAGGGATTTGTAGATATTCGTACCTTCAAAAAGAGATTTGAAGACACCATGGCTATCTTTGGGTATTTGAAAGTATCTCATGTTAAAGAGAGGATAGATGTGTTCTGATTCGCCCCAGAGTGCAAAACTCTAGTTGATGGAAGGAGGAATTTCCGACAAATGAATGGGCTATCTTGAGAGGTAATGGGTTACCCATCCCTGCGGGTCTTCAGTCAAAGGCTGGATGACTCTCAAGTCAGTAGAATGGATCATCATTCAGATAATGATTATTAGACTAAATGGCCTCTGAGATTCTCTAGGCCCTTATTCTTATGACTTTGAAGCCCTCATTCTCAAGGAGGGGACCAGGGAAAAGCTTGCTGGGATTGCTTTGGGGTTTTCACGGAGAATTTAATAAATAGATAAGAGCAAATGGAGTTCTGTTATATTCACAGAAGTTCCAACAACAGCGCTTGGGTAGGTGTGTGTCATGTGCTCCTGCCTCGAGCCACTCATCTGCGATCAATAATCCCATAGATATTATGTACCCAGCAAAGCACAGTAGGAAAAACACTGGACTTGGAGTTAAAGGACTTGGTTTGGACCCCATTTCTGCTCAAACCATATGATTTCAGACAAATCATTAAATCTCCTGTCCTCAGTTCCATATCTATAAAATAGAGTTTGGGGTAGGTGGCCTTCCAGAGAAAAGTAGTTGTGATCCCTTTTTTCTCTAGTTGGCCCTTACACACGGAACAAGTAGGGACCATCAAATCTTATCTAATCAAGAATGGATTATGTGACATAGGCAAAATTGACAGGAGAGATCAGGATACGAGCAATTACAAGAGTACTCATAGAAGAGGTGGGACTAGGATGTTCTGTTTAAGGACATAAGGTCTTAATTTTATTTATTTGGGGGGAGGGGGCAATCAGGGTTAAATGACTTGCCCAGGGTCATACTGCTAGTAAGTGTCTGAAGCTGGATTTGAATTTGTCCTCCTGACTCCAGGGCCAGCACCCTATAAGGTCATAGTTTTGGAGTTAGAAGGTGACATTTATTTTCTACCTCTTCTTTTTTTACAAATGAAGAAATTAAGACCTAGGGAGGATTCAGTGACTTACTCAAGGCTATATAGGTAGTGTCAACCCAGATTCCAACTTTGGTCTACAGACTTTTAAAATCTAACTCTTTCCACTGCATTAAGTGACATCCTAATGCTGCCTGCTCTTTGTAAAGTTCTTCTTTTGATTTGGCCTCTGGGATAGAAAGAATTGTCACTCCTTGGGATAGGTTTTTAGCTCATATTTTATATTAATTTCCCTTTCAGTCCCCTCCAGGCAAAGTGGCCAATGCAGTGAAGGCTGCAATCGATGTTGGATACCGCCACATTGACTGTGCCCACATCTACCAGAATGAGAATGAAGTGGGTGAGGCCCTCCAAGAGAAGATGAAGGCAAATGTTGTCAAACGGGAAGACCTCTTCATTGTCAGCAAGGTATAGAGTTTGACTTCTGGCCAGGCTAAGGGGGTTGGAATTCATGTCCTTTTCTGTAGTCTTTATTCCAAGTAAAACAAAATTCTAACCCTGATAGTGGCATTCATTTTAGATAACAGTTGACAGTTGGTGGGAGGACCCATCAAGAGTAGTGTGCCATGTTTGATTTGTTAAACATCTGCAGTGGGCAAAGCACTGTGCTTCAGTGTTGGGGATGTGTAGTTGCTTGGGAGTGTGTGTGTGTGTGTGTGTGTGTGTGTGTGTGTGTGTAAAATGATTTGAAGAACTTAACCTTGGAGAAAAGCCAGAGATTCTGAGAAGTAGAGATAAAAATGGAATAAGTACATTCCAGGCCCATGAGTGACAGCCTGTGCTAAAAAACGACTTGTACAAGCTCCTTTTGCGGTGTTCAGGGAGGACTGGCACCTCTGGTGTGAGGGCTTGCTGAGCCCTTTTAAGGGCTGCTTATCCACCGGTGGTATCTACCTGGCACTCAATTTTCACCTGTGGTTCCAAGAAGGTTTATTTAGCATGGGTAGCAGCCACAACTCTGGTAAAACTGTCTTTGCAGACAGACTAAACCAGATTGAAGGTAACTAATGGGACTCAGATCTATTGGTGAGTTGCAGAGGTGGGGGTGTCTACCACAAGCATGTGAAGACTTCCCAGCAGAATGGACAGATGAAAACAATTTGTTCGAATGGTGGTGAAGGTGGCTGAAGCAGACTCTTTGGAGTGCTAAAAGTTTGGTCAGACATGGAAGACACCATAGTCCTTCGCTGCATTCTGGGCCATCGCCAGTCTACCTGTCTTTTTTCCTGACTCTGGACTTTGATAACTCTTGATGAAAAAATGAGGCTGAAGACTTTGTGCAAGTCTGCCTCACTTAAATCCAATTCCCTCATGAGTCAAGACATCACCCTGTGATATCACTGGTTCTCTTCAAGGATCAGCAAAAGCTAATTTGAGATGAGATCTATAGTCTTCAAAATAAATCCATTGATGGTAATGGGGAAGGGGGGGTGTTAGTCCATTTTAGATTATTTGAGAGGCCGGTCAACAGTTTCTTTGTCTTAGGGCCCATGAGAAGCCCTTCCTTCTGTAATTAGGTAAAATGACTGACAGCAGTTGGTGCCTTTTGTTTTCTCCTTTGTAGCTTTGGTGCACATACCATGAGAAGAACTTGGTTAAGTCAGCCTGCCAAAAAACTCTGAGCGACCTGAAGCTGGATTACTTGGATCTCTACCTTATTCATTGGCCTGTGGGACTTAAGGTACGGCTGATTGAAGCGAACATTGCAGTTTCTGAAGGGGAGCATAAGGAGAGATTCTAGAGCATCAGGTGGAGGGAAATTGTCTTTAACCTTCATTTTTAGAGCTAGAAGAAATTGAGTTTTTGAAAGTCAGTGACTTGCCCGTGAGTGACCACCCAGGGAGAAATTGTCAAAGTTCTGAGTCATTTGGCTTTCTTCATATGTACCCTGGTCCTTTGGGGACCTCTAATTTCTTTACATTAATATCTTCCTCTAGAATGTGTACGTGGGTGAGCTTTCTGAGAAGATCCCACCTCTGACTATTGGGTTTTCTCACACTGAATTGGCTGTTGGGGGTGACTCGGGGTGTCTTTCACCCCAGGCCTATCACAGCCTTCTGAGCTACCTTGATCCTTAAACCTTCACTCAAGGCACCAGGAAGCTTTATCTTTCTCAGCAACTTAGTCTTCTGAAGTTTAATAGTTTTATGGATTTCATAGACTGAAATAATAATAACTAATATTTATGTAGTGCTTATTATGTGCTAAGTGTTTTACAGTTATTATCTCATTTCGTCTTCACAACAACCCGGGAGGTAGGTGCTATTGTTATCCCCATTTTGCAACTGAGGCAAACAGGTGAAGGTACTTACCCAGGGCGCCACAAAGCTAGTAAGTGTTGGAGGCTGGATTTGAACTAAGTGTGGGTCTCTGTCTGAGGAAAGGGACCTGAGGTCATTTAGCACAGTCCCCTCATTTTACACATGAAGAAAAGTGAAACCAGAAGAGTTATAGTTAGTGTAGCTTCCCCCCCCCCCCCTTTTCTTTTTTTTTTTTTAAATTCAATAGAGGAGTTAAGTGACCTGCCTTAAGTCATACACTTAGACCTTGGAAAATCCAGGACTCAAACCCAAGGTCTCTGGATCCAGATTCAGAGCTCTCTTGTGCGTAAGTGTGTATATGCATGCACGCGCATGCACGCACGCGCACACACACCCCCCCCAATATTCAGTCAAACTATATATACTTCTCTCCTGTTTCTGCACTGTCACTCAACCCCGTATGTGGTTCATAAAAGGCAATCCTTTTCCTTAGACCTCTACAGATACAGAACAGTAACTTATGACATTCTAGAAATGAACTGGCCACCCCCCACTCAATGTATCCTTGTTTCCACATTCTGTGGATGCTTAAGAAGTACTTGTTGATAGGCTGCTGTCCATAGAAGGAAAGTTTTATTCCAAACCTATGGAATCTTGACACCTTTTGTTTCCTCTCTGTTTGAGGGTGGAAGCCCCCTGACTCCCAACCCTGCATTCCTGCCACAATCTTGACACCATTCTCTCTAATGAGCCAGTATTCATTGAAAGGCCTTTGCTGATCTCTACTAAACTGTCAAGGTTTTTCAGTCCCATTTGTCCAAAAGAAGTATTACATCTAGCTGGGAAGGTTAGGGATTCGCCATTTTCTTTGGCATAAGGTTGTACATATATATACGTGCATGCATACGTACATACATATACGCATTTTAAAAAGGAGATGGCTACTTAGGTTTGGCATAGTTTTCTAAGGTTCTTTTCAGAAAAAGGAAAGCCTTCTAAAGAAAAAAAGCATATTATTTAAAATTTATGTTGGTGTGCCTTGTCTGTGAATTTCAATTTATGTGGGTGTGTCTTGTTTATGACAGGCTGGAAAGGACCTTTTCCCAGTGGATGAGAAAGGCAATTTGCTTAGCAGTAACACAAACCTTTTGGATACATGGACGGTAAGGCCAGTCACTGTTTAAGCTGGACTCTCTAGGGTGTGACTAAAGAATCATTTCAGCTCTTTTCTGGTCCCATTATCTCACTGAATCTTTCAGCCATGTGTTTGTGCTTTGTATGAACCCCTGTGAACCCCTGTTCAATTTTTTGGATTAATTTCCTATTTTCTTGGCAGAATCTGGCTTGGCTTTTATTCATTCAGTAAACATTAAGCCCCCAAATGCAGAGCATTGTGCTAAGTGACGGGAGCTAACACATCTTAGGTGACACGGTCCATGTCTTCATGTGACTTTCAAGTTTTGCAGGGGGAATAAAACAAAACATTCTATGAGACGACTTCCAGGAGTCAGAAATAGAAGGAGGATGCTCTTGTCAAATGGACAGACAAAGCTTCAAGGAAGAGGTAGCATTTGAGTTGGACTTTAAGGGATAGGAGAGTCTGAACAGATGGAAGGAAGGCACATTCCAAGACTAGGAAATAGCAAAAGGCAAAGTAAAGATGAGTAAAGGCAAAAAAGGTGAGAGAGCAATAAAGATTCTAAAGAATTTTGAGCAGAAAAGCAGCATGGTCAGTAGAATGGTTAATGATTCTGGCCAGTGGACTAGGTAGTAGTAACCTGGAATGAGAGGGGAGGGGGGGTGGGGATGGGGGAAGAGAGAGAGAGAGAGAGTGTGTGTGTGTGTGTGTGTGTGTGCGCGTGCGTGCGTGCGCGCACGCACATGCACAGACCTGTTAGGAAGTTCTCTTCTTGTTCCAGTAGATAGTAAAGAAGACTGGGATGGTGAAACAACACAGTCAGTTAGTAAATATTATTAAGGACCTACTGTGTGCTAGGCATTGTGCTAAGTTGTGGGGATACACAGAAAACCAAAAGGCAATCCCTTATTTCAAGGAACTCATAGTCTTAATGGAGTGGACAACATGAAAACAACTATGTACAAACAAGATCATTAGCAGAAGGAAGGCACGAGCATTAAGGGCCCTTAGGAAAGGCTTCCTGTAGAAGGTAGGATTGAAGAGTATGTGGGGAACATAATATTAGGAAGGTGGGGGCAGGTTATGAAGAACTTAGACTGACAGGATTTTATGTGTGATTCTGGAGACACTAGTTGCTTCTGGAGTTAATTGAGTTGGCAGGGAAGTAAGTGGCTTGGGGAGAGGAGATGGTCCCACCTTTGCTTCAGGGACATCCATTTGAGAACTGGTGGAAGATGGAACGAAGTGAGGGGAGATTTGAGTCTGGCTGACCCCCCCAGCAGACTGTCACGATAATCCAAGGGTGAAGTGCTCAGGGCCTCCATCAAAGAGGGAAGGGGGCATATTCGAGAGACGTTACAAAGGTGAAGTATATAGATCCTTGGCAACAGATTGGATATAGGGAGATGAGAGAGGGTGAGGGTCGAGGAATGACAGGTAGATTGTGAGCCTGGGTGCTTGAAAAGATGGTGGTAACTTCAACAGTAATAGAGGAGTTAGGAAGAGGTGAGAGGGTTTGAGGGAAAAGATAATGATGGCTTCAGTTTCAGACATACTGAGTTTAAGATATCTACAGGAAATCCCGTTCTAAATGTCCAGTAGAGATTGTTGGAGATGCAATTCTGGAGGTCAGCAAAGAAATTAGGGCTGCATGCCACAGAGAAATGATTGGTAAGACTTGGTCCCTGTGATTTATTCTTCCCTCTCCCTCAATTAAATCCAAAGTATTCGGCATGGGAAACTGGGTAAATGGTGATATTGGAAAGGAAGAATGGGATTAGGAGGAAAGATCCCAAGTTCAATGTTTGGCATATTGAATTTGAGGTCATAATGGGTAGATCAAATGTTCTGTAGTCAGTGATCAGCAGTAGAATGTTCTGTTGAGAGCCAGAAGGGCCGTTAAAGGACATCTGGTAGACTTCAACTCTCATTTTACCCACCACCACCGTCATTGTCATTGTCATAGCTGGTATTTATATAGTGTTAACAGTTTTCAAAGCACTTAACAAATATCTCATTTGATTCTCACAACAACCCTGGGAGTAGGTGCAATTTTATTATCCTAATTTTACAGATAAGGAAACTGAGGCAGTCAGGTCAAGTCACTCAGCCAAGAAGTGTCTGAGGCCAGATTTGACCTAGTCCAACCCCTTTCTCAGAAGGGAATCTGGAGATTAGAGAGACAAATTTGTTTTTGTTTTGTTTTGTTTTTTAAATCATAGAAGTATTTTGTTATTTTTCAGTTACATGTAGAGATAGCTTTCAACATTTGTTTTTATATTTCTAGTTCCAAATTTGTTTCTCTCCCTCCCTTCCCTCCCTCCTCCCCAATAGAAGACAAATTTAGAAGTCATTTTCTTAGGAATAGATGCTGAACACTGGAGAATGAATTGGATTGCTGAGGGGAAAAGTAGGTAGTCGGAGAGATACCTTTGGGCGGCACCAACATTGACTCTGGGAAGATGACTAGTTGTCAGTGAAAGAGATAGGAAAAGCAATCAATGAGGTAGGTGGAAAATGGAGGGAATACTGGTCATCTAAGGTCACGAGCAAAAGGAGCATCCAGCAAAAATGTAAGCAGCAAGAGGGGTTAAGAAGAAGACACTAAAAGTTGACTTTTATTTTTATTATTAATTTTTTTTCAAAATTGCTTTTAGCATTTGGCAATGAGATGGTTACTAAGGAACTTTGAGAGTAGTTTCAGTAGGTACTGTTCAGTAGAACAGTAGGGAGAGAAACCACATTAACACACGCTGAGGAGAAAGAGGTGTCATTTATATACAACTTTAATGAATTATGGCATAGCCTGAAGACAGAAGGGAAGGCTTTTTAGGATTGGGTAGACCTGAGCTCCTTCATAGGAAATTAGGAATGAGTGATGATGTGTGGGGGATGGAAGAATAATTAAGTATCAGAATAAGGTCTTGGGAACAAGCAAGAGGAAAATGAAATCTGTTCACTAACCCATTCTCCCTAGCAGCTATTCCCCAAACTTTCTCATCTCTCATCAAGCTGCCCACTGCATCTCCTCCCCAACCCTTAGTCAAAGACCTTGCTTCATATATTACCAGAAAAAAAAAAATGGAACCAAGAGTTCCTCCCGTCACATCACTCAGATATTTTTCCTACTTTTTCCTCCTTCATTCTTTTTTTTTTTTTTTTTGTGGGGCAATGGGGATTAAGTGACTTGCCCAGGGTCACACAGCTACTAAATGTCAAGTGTCTGAGGTTGGATTTGAACTCAGGTCCTCCTGAATCCAAGTCTGGTGCTTTATCCACTGCACCACCTAGCTGCCCCCCCTCCTTCACTCTCTTCAAGAAGTGTTTCAGTCTTTCACAGACTCTCCTCTTTTCAGGCCATGGAAGAGTTGGTGGATGCAGGACTGGCGAAAGCCATTGGACTCTCCAACTTCAACCACCAGCAGATTGAGAATATCTTGACCAAGCCAGGGCTGAAGTACCAGCCGGCAGTTAACCAGGTGAACCAAAAAGAGAAGATAGTGCTCTTGACCTGTGTTTTTGGACACTTTTGCAGATGTTTAATAGCCAGGAAATTAGTTTCATGGTATCTGCTGACTTCTGTCTTAGAACCCCAGTGCTGGTTGGAGAAGGAAACTGGGAGATTAGTGCTGTTGGACTCTAAAGAACAAATCCATTTTGGCAAACCTTGGAAATTTAGAGAATCTTTTTTTGGGGTGGAGGGCAGGGCAGTGAGGGTTAAGTGACTTACCCAAGGTAAGTAAGTTAGTAAGTGTCAAGTGTCTGAGGTCAGATTTGAACTCAGGTCCTCCTGAATCCAGGGCTTATGCTTTATCCACTGTACCACCTAGCTGCCCCTAAGAATTGTGGGGTTTTTTGTTGTTGTAACGGTCTTTTGACCCTGTGGCAGTGGTATCTGAATTTATGATCCCTGCTGTAGCAAGTTCTCCTCAGGAAAGCTTTCATAAACTTCAGCGTGAGTCATCAGTAGGAAGAAAGAGATTTGGGACCAGTGGTTGAGGGTGAAATCAGGGTCTGTCCTGGAGCAAGCCATTCACTTGTTACAACATTTGTTCATTGACAGATCGAGTGCCATCCGTATCTCACCCAGGTGAAGTTGATCGAATATTGCCAGTCCAAAGGCATTGTAGTGACGGCCTACAGCCCTCTTGGTTCTCCAGATCGGCCATGGTGAGGAATCTAAGGAGCCATAATATCCCATCTTCTCACAAGGGAGGGAAGCAAACAGGAAAAATGTTGATCTTAAGGGAAATGCTTCTGGGGTCTCCACAAAGACCCATCCAATTGGAGCCCGTTGTTGGTTTCTATTGAGGGGTGCAAGGGTGGGTTGTGGATTTAACCACCAATCGTCTTCATAGAATGGCATTGTGTAGTAGCAGATAGAGGACCCACCTCTGAGGCAGGAAAGCTTGGGTTCTTGTCTAGACACTGCCCCGGGCAGCTCTGAGACTACAAGTCTTAGACAGGTTGTCAATCTCTGTTGCCAAGAGATTTTTTCCGTGAGGAATTCTTTATACTAATGAAATAACAGCTCATCTTCCCCCCCCCCTCCACCTCCCACAAAGAAAAGAAAAAAAAGAAATGGGACCTCCTCCAGGTGGCCATTTTTACAAATTAGGAAACAGGCCTGGAAAAGTTATAAGCAATTTCCCGAAGGTCATACAGTTAGTAGGTAGCAGACCATGGTTTTTAATTTGGGCCTTCTGCCTCCCGTACCAGCTTTATTTCCTATATACTAGACAACTACCAGCAAGATTTCTTGCTCTTCTAGGAAAGTTTTATTTAGTTCAGTGGCCGGCCATTGAGCAAATTGGTGGAAAGGCCCAAGGGTTTCAAATCCCAGTTGAACTCACTAAGTGTGCCTTGGGGAGTGGGGAGGAGGCTGGGGCGGGAAATCCTTTGCTTTCCCTAGCTCCAGATGGAGAAAATAATAGTCACTTGGTTTATAGGGTTTCTGAGAGGAATCAGAGTTATTTATCCAAAATGTATTAGAAAGTAAAATTTTAAATTAATTAAAAATTTTTAAAATCATGCCTCTTCATACTTAATATCTTCTCATTCCCAGGGCCAAGCCAGAGGACCCTTCTCTTTTGGATGACCCCAGGATCCAGGCCATTGCAACAAAGCACCAAAAAACCGCAGCACAGGTACCAGGGGGTTTGCTGCCGCTTCCAGGCCTTCATGCTTCTGACCTTGGTGCCACTTTTGCCAACACTAAGTGAAGGTTCTGCTTGAGGCTTCTGTTCTACTTCTCTCCCACCCTCTTACCACCTTCCCCCTAAATATTGCAATCACGTTGGGGGGGGGGGGGCGGAGCAATGAGGCTAAGTGACTTGGCCAGGGTCACACAGCTAGTGTCAAGTGTCTGAGATCGGATTTGAACTCAGGTCCTCCTGAGCTCAGTTCTACTCCACACTTCTTAATGTAAATAGCAGAAGAGAGTGCTTTTAATTTATGGAATGATTAAGGTGACCTGACTCCTAAAGTTCCTGGTGGCTCCAGATAGGCAAGGGGAAAACAGTGTCTCTCTTTCTGTCTGCAGGTTCTGATCAGGTTCCACATCCAGAGAAAAGTGGTTGTGATTCCCAAATCGGTCACCCCATCACGGATTGCTGAGAACTTTAAGGTAGGGCCTTGTCTTCCCTCAGGGAACAGAAAACATGCCAGCCAGTTCCCCTACCCAAACTATCCTTTATAATAAGATGGGGGAAAAAAAGGTTGGGAAACAATTCAGCAAAAATAATCAACACATCAATTGAGAATGACAATGAATGCAGCATTCCACATCCTCCTTGTTGTATTTTCTATGGGAGGCCTGGGGCAGGGAGTGGGGGTCAGGTCATTCATTACCAATCCAGAAAGGCTTCCTAGAGGAGGTGGCAATTCAGCTGGGTTTTAAAGGATGAGTAGGCAAAGAGTGGGAAGGAAGAGCATTCCAGGCATAGAAAAGAGTACAAGCGGCATATTGAGTGGTCAGGGGACAGAGGAATCCAGTTTGTCTGGAGGTGCCCAGTGCATGGTGGGGATAATATGAGGAAATAGCAACTCTTTTAGACAATGCTCTACGATGAAGAAAGTACTTTGTTCACCATAATCCCGAGATGTAGCTTAATGGAAAATACTAGTCATGCTCACCATCCAGAGTTATCCAGGGAAACAGTCCCCATCGTTCCTATGCTTTTTACATTGGGAGCCTCAGAAGGTGACAGTTCTCTGCTCCTAGAGGTCTTCGGGCAGAGCAAAAGGGTCCCTTGTCAGCAGTGCTGTAGAGAGGGGTCTTAATGTTTCAGTTATGAAATATGACCTCACGTTCTATGATTTTCTTTTAGTCGTTCTTTCTTCAGGACTTCAAAGGCTCAGAGACTTGCTTGGTTTGGGTTTTTTCCCTTCAGTGATATAGATTGTAACCTCCCTGTGGTTTGTTGATTGGTCCTTGAAAGATGCTCTGTGTGCCCTGTGAAAGATGCTCTTGCTCTTGCTCTGACAGCCTGTAACTGACCCATCTTCAGCATAGTCTTTGAACTCCATAAATACATGAGGGTCCTGTCTTAACCCAAAGCCAGTCTTCATCAAAGCTCACCCAGAATTTGGTTTTCCACAGCACTACCTCAGGGCTCAGATGTCTCGTGTGTCTGGCTGGTTTCTGAAAACATCTCCCCTTTAGTAGGCATTCTGAACTGGGTCTGTTCTCAGAGTAGTACTAAACAGAGGGGCTTCTCCTAGAAGATGTTTATCTGTCGAGATTCTTAGATGTTCCCAATAAAATCTTTAACAAACAAGCTCTCAATACACTTCAGTACAACCACTTAATTTTTACTTTTCCAGTAACTTGTTCATGTGGTGAAAACCAACTCAAACTTTATGGTCCTGATCCTATTTACAACAGATCTATAAGAAAAGAACATTTTTAGGAACCCAGAGTTCATTTGAAACTTAAGAGAAGTTAAGTCTTTACATACCCCTTGCTGTTTCCATGTTTGCCTAAACTCTTCTGCATTTGATATAGACAGTGCCAACAACAGGCTGAAGGAAGATTCTTACCTTTGAGGATCTGACCTGTAAAATGGTCCCTTCTGGTTAAAGATTTGATATTTACCAAAGTAGACATGTAAACTAAGGTTGAGTGCTTTTTAAAATTGGCACTGATTCTATTATTTAACTTTTAAAAACTGATACTCAAATATTTCATTCTTGATTTCATATTTTAAGTCCCATAAAGGGAAAAACTTCAGCTTTACTACTTATAACTGCCTTGTGATGTCAGAAAATTGTTTTTGATATATTTAAGAATTGTTATGTTGATATATTTGAGAAATTCAAATAACAACTAAGAAATCAAAAACTAAACATTTTAAAGTAGCACAGAAGGCTGAGATATCTGAAGACTTTCTTTAAATTAAGCATTTAAAAAAATCCAACCTGGGTGAACAATACAATTTTATATATGAAGTCCTGAACCCAATTTTTTTAATCCAGTTTTTAGAACTTATTATTAGAACATGCTCAAAGCCTATATATCCCATTAGAATCATTTACATTTGATATTATAATTGTCTGATCTTGTTGGATCTTGTTGCTTTCTCAGAGTTTTCCACTCTAATTTCCCATGTCACCACCACCACCCCATAAGACCCTTTTTAAGGGTCAAAACTAAACTTGAATCCATAGCTGTCAGCACTCATTGTAAGTAGCTGATTTTCATTCCTAAGTTCATGGGCTAAACAAATGGACTTGCTTAAAAGATGCTTGTGGAAGACCAGCTAGAACATACCACATAAGACTTGGGGTGGGAAATTTGTAAATGTACTAAGTACTTAATCTCAGATTGTATCCAGACAACAGATGAGGGTCTTCACACTAACCTGTTTGCACTTCAGGCCACATTCTATACACAGGCGTTAATCCCAAATTAAATAATAAACCTAAATTAAGTTGGCTTTCCCTTGATAGTCCATAACTTACTGTCCTTGAAAATAACTGATCGCACTGAAATTCTTTTCCATAGAACAAAAAAAATTTCTGATTTTTCCCCTTACTAATTGATGCCTGTCTGTCCCACAAACTTCTTCATCTTCATCTTGTAACTACTCCCATACCATTCTGAGATATTCTGAGGACCTCATTTTATAAGTGAATACATAAGTATTAGAAAGGGGATGACAAGCTCAGGAATTAGTTTACCTAGAAATTCAGATTGAAAACAGTAAGAACTGATATGTTTGTGTGATGTTTAAAATCTAGCCTAGAGTTCCAGCCTGGTTGGGTTCTTCCTGAAGTCCTCCTCCACGAGCCTGCTTTAATCAGGAACTCCCCAGCAAGCTGATTGTGGAAGCTTTTTATAGGTCTGGAACAGAGACGGTCCTTACACACTGCTTCAGCCTGATTGGTTGGTGTCATCCAAATCCATTGGTTTTGAATGTGTTCTCAAGTTGAGTTCACAGTCTAGCTTCTGAGAACAATACCTTCTTAAGGGATAGCCAGGTGTGATTACAATCCAATTAAATTGAAGTAGGCTTAATCAGCAGTCAATCACTCTCACTTGATTAAATCAGTATAGATTAATCTCCAAGTGGGTCTTTGAGTATCTGCTAAATCCTATTATTTCATCACATTTGCTTCCCATAGCAATACAGAAGTGCTAAAGTATATGAGATTCATTTTATATATATATATATATAAAAATAAAATTTTTTAAGTCATGGCTTTACTGGTTAAAATAGAGCTTTTCTGTGAAAGTAAGAAGCCGGGACGTGGTTATCAAAAGTGGCCCTCCAGACTTAAGCCCAAAGGTACAGAATGACTCAGCACATGTATAATAGGCTAAGGCATCCGTAGTTCTGTTTGATTTGGGTTAAGAATTGTATTTACTGTTGGGAAAGGCCAGTCATGCAGCAGTTATACACCATTCACACAGCAGACATTTACTGGCAAAATCCCCTTTGTCCTTCACTGGAGATTTATGAGGGTTAAGTCCTTCCTGGCTGGTTACACTGTTTTATAACTCCATTGTGGTGCAGCATGTAGCTGGAAGTCACAAAAGCACACACTCCCTAACACGGGGCTGACAGCAAGTGGGTTTCTCAATTCTCAGCAGACTTCCCCAGAGACCACAATATAGACACACAGAGAAACACACATGGAACTCCTCTTGAAGGAATTCTCCAAAGTTTAAGCACCTTCTTACCCTTTTCCAGAGGAAATAAGTCTTCTAAGGTTTAAAAACACCCTCCTGATAAAAAACAAACAAAGAAACAAAAACCTGCCAGGACTCCCCTGAGAGAAGTAAATTTCCTGAGGTCTAAGATTTCCTAAAGAAGGGTATCGATCCCTCTTGGCATAAGAAGCTGAGATACCCCCTTGAAGAAGGAAACATTTCTTCAGGGGTTAAGTCCCTTCTTCCAACTGAGAACCTATTTTGAGAAAAGGAATTCTTCAAGGTTTTTCAATGCCCCTAAGGAGCTTATATAAAAGTGCTTTCTATTGTCATTTATTTCCAAAGGATTACACTGAACACGAAATGGCACTCCAAGTCCCTCCCAGGGCTGTGTGTTGGGTATTTAAAAATCCCTTACAGTAAATAGTACCACTTCATACCTGCCATGTGTTACCTCCTTATCTCTTCAAAATTAAGCTCAGGTACCTCCTCCTTTGTGATTTTTTCCCCAGCTTATGTAGCTTTGTGTTCTTAAAATTTTGTTGTTTTTATATCATTTAGTCCTTGAGGGTGGGGATTATTTAATTGTTTTTTGTCTTTGAATCCTCAGCGCCTTGCAGACGTACCTGGCATGGGATAGGCCAGGTACTAGTGTTTGATTTCAGTCAGCATTTTGTGTCCAGGACTCACTGGAAGCACCCTCTTCTCTTTTCAGGTGTTTGATTTTGAGTTGACTGACGAGGAGATGTCGACTATCCTCAGCTTCAACCGAGACTGGAGAGTTTGTCCCTTGGCTGAGTAGGTTTCTATCTATATCAGTTACCAGTAGAATAAAAGAGTAGCCCCTGGAGGGTCATGACCTCTAAGCTGTCGCCCATAGAATGTCTGAAATGAGCCCCAAGGTTCTGCAAGAGACAGACATTCTAAGGAAAGGGCATGTCTTGTAGCCTCCCGTGAACTACCTTCCCACTCCTCCATGTAGCTAGGATTGTGCTTCAGGCTGTGGCCAGTTCTACATTTTAAACTGCTTAGCCTAGAGATATCAGAGGCGGGATTTGAACCCAAATGCTCTGATTCTAGAACTATTGCTCTTTCTGTCATAACCTTGCTGTCTTTTATTAAGTGTAAATGTCCCATTGTGATCTAATTTCAGAACCTTGTGGGAGATATGAAACATGGATCCCAGATGGTCCTTCATTCTCTTTTGAAGGAAAAGCAGCTGGTGACTCCATAGATAATCTGGAGTCAGGAAGCCTGGGTTCAGTTTGTCCTTAGACGTTCACTAGCTGTGTGACCCTGGGCAAACCACTTAATCTCTGTTTGCCTTAGTTTCCTCAACTGTGAAATAGGGATAATAATAGCACCTACCTTATAGGGGTGTTGTGAAGATTAAATGAAATGATATTTCTAAAAAGCACTTGTTATAATAGCCTGGTTTATGTCCCTTTTAAGTTTTTGTTCTTTTGGTTTTTTTAGGAAGACTCAAGTTTTCCCAGCTTCTTTTTCCACTTTTTTTGGTTTTTGGCAGTGGGGGGGGGGGGGTTGTTTTTCCCACCATGAAATGTTTGCTCACACCTAAATAAGGTCCCTTGCTCCTCCCCTACAACACATCCTGGGCTTTCCCAGCATTCCCTGAACGACTTGTATTTAATAAGAGCGCCCATTTATTTAGCACGTTAAGCTCTTCAGAATGCTTTCTTTGCAACAGCCCCAAGAGAGGAGGAGTAGCACCTTTATCCACATTTTACAGATAAAGAAACTGGTTAAGTGACTCCCCCTCATGCTCCCCACCCCACTCCTGCCAAGGTCCCACAAGCAGCAGAGTGAAGATGGGAACCCAGGGAGCCTGAATCTCAATCCAGTGACTTTTGCCATGGATCCTTCCCAATCCCTGTGACCCCTTCCAGGTCCAGCTCAAACCTCATTTTTATAGATCTGTCCTGTATATCACCTGCGGTGAGCTGATTCTGCTCCGAGCTCCCATAACATTTGCCAGTATAGTTGTGATGGATGTTGTGACATTCATTGCTGGTGTTTACCTCATCAGGTGGTGTTTTTTTTGGGGGGGGGGTGAGGCAATTGGGGTTAAGTGACTTGCCCAGGGTCACACAGCTAGTATCAAGTGTCTGAGGCTGGATTTGAATTCAGTTCCTCCTGAATCCAGAGCCAGTGCTTTATCCACTGCGCCACCTAGATGCCCCTAGGTGTTTGTTTTAATCTCCCCAAGAAGATGAAAAAAAGCTCTCTGAGGACAAGGCCTTGTATCCTATGCTACTTAGTATCCTCATAGTGCAAAGTACAGCTTTTTGGCACCTATTAGGTCCCCAGTGACTGTTGACTGGTTTGGCAGAGTGCAACATGAGACTAAACCATTGCCTCCCAGGGACCAGCCTTTATACCTCCTGTCCTGGACCATCTTTTCCTATCTTTTTGTCCATTATAATGTTAAAAAGTATACATTCACAAAACAAAAACAAAAACAAGGGGGCGGCTAGGTGGCGCAGTGGATAAAGCACCGGCCCTGGATTCAGGAGTACCTGAGTTCAAATCTGGCCTCAAACACTTGACACTTACTAGCTGTGTGACCCTGGGCAAGTCACTTAACCCCCATTGCCCAACAAACAAAACAAAACAAAAACAAAAGTATACATTCGGCCAGCTTTCTGTCTTCCTTATGGTCCAAGTCCCTATGTTGAAAGCCAATTCATCACTTTCCTCTTTCCCTTGCAGAGCTTCTTCTCACAAAGATTACCCCTTCCACGTCCCATTTTGAAATTCTCGGGAGCTGCTGCCCAGTATCCGGGGGATGGTCTCCTGATGCTTCTAGCTGTGCCGACTTGTCCTGATAAGAGTGTATCGTTCTTCCATGTTGTATTGCCTCTGTTCCCAAGAGCTGGATCAATCACCACATATCACTGTCAGATCTCAGCTTGATCGAGTAACTCCTGGTATTTCCGAACCTTCCTTCCTGCCCAGCTAGGAGGAGTCCAGAATGACTACCCCTTCCCCAGATGGGTCCTGCAAACAAGAATTATTCTACCAGCAAATGTTTTTTTCTTTTAGTATCAACTAGATTTCATCTGCTTGAAGTTATAAAGCCTAACTTCTTGCTTTAAATAAATTTTAAAAAAATCTTTCGTGCTACATACTTAGTGTAGTTGTTTCTCTGGTGAGCTGCTCAGCCTTCTGGAGCTCTGGGCTCCTATCCAGCTGGAACACATAGAGGAAATAAATCAATGTTTACAAAGCGACACACCAACTAAAATACAACCAAAAACCATCCATGCTCTGTTCCTAAATTCTGAGGGAGTGTCAGCTAAGAGGCAGCCCCAAAGCATCTTGTGACTCTAGCACAAGGAGATGTGGAAATTGGCTACCATAGCCTGTCCCCCCCACAAGGTCATCCCCCACAGCCTACTTCCAGGTCTGAACCAGTCTGGGTGTTTATCTTGGCCTCTTTTATACTTTGAAGTCTTTGTGCTGTGAGGGCCAAAATTTGATATACTGAGCGTTATTTGGGTGACACCTTAATATTGGGGTCCCGGAAATACAAGGGACCTTTAAGGTTTAAACCTCCCCTCTGAACAGCCCTTTTTTTAGATATTTCTCCCAGGCCAATAAGAAAAGAGCCTCTAAGTTTTAGTTCACAAAAGGATCAGATTTTATTACTTGGGAATTAACTAAACAACAAAGGTGAAATTAATAAAAATCAAAGATAAGGAAATAAGAAAATAGAAATACAGAAATACAGATAGATATTCTTAACTCTAAGCTTAACCCAGACCCTTTCCAATTTAGCTAGTTCAAAGGAATTTAGGGTTTTCCGTAAGTAACTCACCTAACTTGAAAGTTTACAGTTGCTGACAAGAGACAGCAATCGCCTGCAACAGAGCAGAAACACGAGTGGTGTGCCACCACCACACAGGGCCAAGCAGAAAGAAAAAGTGAGCTCAAGTACCGGAAGTAGCCCGCCTTCCTTCTGGGAGCATTCAATCTCCCCTCCCCCAAAAGGGGAGGTCCTTCAAAAAGCTGCCTTTGTAACCTCAGGTGAGCCAGGTGTGGCCCCTCCCAAGTGAGTTAGCTAAAAACAGGAATATTAATCTTTACCCCAAATAATTTTTACCACATTCACCCCCTTTATTTCTTTGGAAAACCCATATGGGTTTGTTCAATGAAACAGCCCAAAATACCAGAATATAATACCCTATGCTAGCAAACAATATAGAAAAGGGAGAGAGAAAAGTTTTGTCCAGAGGGGTAGTCCCTCATGAACTGAAGCTTTGACATTAGTCTTGCAGAAGGAGGGCCTCTGCAGAGAGAACATGTTACAGATGGTGTATATAATAACAGAAGGAAAAAGCAACAAAACAGAACTGTTCATTTAAAGTCTCTGAGCTCTTGTCTTCTTGAAGTGGTAAGATGTCACCAGGAGAAAACTGGACCCTGGTCTGGTCTCTGGTCCGGAAAGCTGGACTCTGGTCTGGACTCTGGTACTGAATCCCCCTCCTGTGTTGGGGAAGGGATTGTTATATGGGAAAATTTAAGTCCCTGCCCCTCCCCTCAGATTTGTTTGCTATTAAGTATAGTATGATCTTGAGCCTTCCATAGAAGATCAGGTGACCAGAAGCACCTGGCATTTGGGGCCTCTAACTGACTCTCTGGGTTTGCCTTGATATATCCTAAACATTTAAAAACTTTCTGAGAAAAGGTCCATGGGCTTGTTTCACCAGACTGTCACCAAAAAAAAAAAAAAATGCTAAGAACCCCTGTTCTAGAGAGAAGCTTCTGCTTTCTGCATTAATAGTACTAAGAAGGGGGGCAGCTAGGTGGCACAGAGGATAAAGCACCGGCACTGGATTCAGGAATTCCTGAGTTCAAATCTGGCCTCAGACACTTGATACTTACTGGCTGTGTGACCCTGGGCAAGTCACTTAACCCCCATTGCCCCGCCCCCCCAAAAAAATAGTATTAGGAAAGTCACACTGTGGGCAGCCATTTCACTGGATTACTGCTCATCCACCCCTTAGGAGTCAACAATCAATTATTAAATACCAACTGTATGCCAGTCACTGCTGAGCACCAGAGCTCATGAAAACAGGCCCCAGATAAGTTGATAACCAGTCAATCAGTAAACATTTACTAATCACCTAATGTGTATCAGACAAAAGACGCTGGGGCTATAGTGAGAGAATATTAACTCGAGAAATTTAGGTTTTATTGGTGGAGGCAACATGCACAAAGGAGGGAGGGAGGGAGGATCAGGAAAGGCTCTATGAAGCAGTAGTCCATGAAAGAAGTCCCTCAGTGGTGGTGAGCTCAGAATGTAATCCTGGCTAGCAGCCTTTAAGGATCCACTCTCCCTCTAAGCCATGTGAGGCCATGGAATTAATTGGTCTATATTTGAGATGATTTTTGCAGTCTTCTTTTTGGTCATGCCCAATTTTTTACAACCCTATTTGGAGTTTTCTTGCAGAGATACTAGAGTGATTTGCCATTTCCTTCTCCATTTGACTGACTGTTGACTGATGCCAACAGGGTTAAGTGACTTGTCCAGGGTCACACAGCTAGGAAGTATCCAAGGCCAGATTAGAAGTCTTCCTGACTTCTGGCCTAGCACTCTATCCACTGAGCCACCTAGCTGCTAATATACTCTCTGGGCCTCACTTTCCTTATTTGTAAAATTAGGAATTAGCCTGGATGTCTAAGGGTCCCCTTCTGCTTTAAGAATGTGTAAATTCCACCCAGTGTTCCTACCTTGTGGGGCTGGCACCAATATCTTTCGGCTGATCTGTGAAATGAGGCTACAGCAGGGTTTTCCCACTGGGCCACGCCATTTTCTCCACCCAAAAGTTGTCTACTGTGCTTCCTGAAACGTACCGCTAGTAGGTGGGGGACAGAAAATGTAGCAAGGTACTAAGAGGGAGAGAAGAGGGAACATAATCAAGGGATGCAAATTAGGTTGGCAGCTCCCTATGATCATTTGAGGGGCCTATGGTATCTGACAAACACTGAAAAAAACTGCAGGTGAAATTTATATATTCTCTTAGTTATCAAATCACTGTCAGTCAACGAGGATGCCCTGGAATGAGGAGAGATGTAAGGCAGGAAGACTAACCAAAAGACTGTTTCAGCAGTCCAGGCATAAGGTAATGAAGGATGCAACAGAGTGGTGGTAGTGTCAGAGGAGAGAAGGGGACATACATGAAAGATGTTACAGAGGTCAAATCTACAGGCCTTGGCAACACTGAAGATGGGGGAGAAGAAAGAGTGAAAAGTCCAGGTTGATACTTAATTTACAAGCCTGGGGGACTGGGAAGATGGTGGTACCTTGCTGTTACTGTGTACAATGTTCTCCTGGTTCTGCACACTTCACTTTGCATCAGGTCATGTAAATCTTTCCAGGTTTTTCTAAAATCCTGATACCTTCAATGGTAATAGGGAAGTTAGGAAGAAGGGAGGGTTTGGGATAAGAAAGATAATGAGTTCAGTTTTGTGTGTGTTGAGACATCCAGTTGTAGATGCAGATGTGAAACTAGTGGTTCAGACAAAGGTAGAGTTAGATAAGTAGATATGTGAATCATTAGCACAGAGATGATAATTGAATCCTTGAGAGCTGATGAAATCAAGTGAAATAATATAGAGGGAGAATAGGTTCCAGAACAGAACCCTGTGGGAGACCCCCCCATTATTGGGTGCACCTAAATAAGGATCAAACAAAGCAAACTGAGAAGGAATAATCAGACAAGTAGAAGGAGAACCAGGAGAGAAAGATTGTCCAGGAGAAAAGGGTGATCAACAATGTCAGGAGCTATAAAGAGGTCAAGAAGAATGAGGTCTGACAAAAGGCCATTAGCCTTGGCAGTTAAGAAAGCATTGGTAACTTGGAGAGAGCAGTTTCAGTTGAACAATAGGAATGGAAGCCAGAGTTCAGAGGGTTAAGAAGATAGAGGAAAGGAAATGTAGGAACTCATATAGACGGCCTTCTCCAAGAGCTTAGCCACCAAAGGGAAAAGAGGAATGAGACAAAAGCTAGTGGGGTAGATGAACCAGGTAAAGGTTTTGTGAGGATGGGAAGACACAGGCATGTTTAGAGGAAGTAAGGAGCAGCTACTAGACAGCCAGCGATCAAAGGTTAAAAGAAAGTAGGGATGATGGGGGGAACAACATGGGATGGAATGGTGCACTTGTGTGTGTCCAAGTTGGTCACTTCTTCGTGAGACAGAAGAGAAGACAGGGTTAGTGAAAAGGTTTCTGAATGATGTGAGATGAGAAATGGAGAAAAGGGGGCTCTCGGAAAACAGCCTCATACTTTTTCTTTTTTTGTTGTTGGTTGGGGGGGGGCAGCAATTGCCTAGGGTCACACAGCTAATAAGTGTCAAGTGTCTGAGGCCGAATTTGAACTCGGGCCCTCCTGAATCCAGGGCCCATACTCTATCTACTGTGCCACCTAGCTGCCCCAGCCTCAAACTTTTTCAATTAAATAGACAAAGCAGGAGGTAAGTTGGGGAGAGGAGGAGCTATGGAAGGTTTGAGGAGGGATGACATTTCATTTTCACTATCTCAAAATCTAGTATTCTGTGAGATCAGTTTATAACTTTTCCCAACAGTTCACATTCTTTCTTCTGTATTCAGGCCAACTGGCCTCCTTACTGTTCCCCCTTATGCAACATCCAGGGGTGGCTCCTATGTCCATGCCCAGAATTTATTTCCTCCTCCATTTCATGGAATGCCTGACTTTCGTCATGACTCAGCTCTTGTGCTACCTCCTAACAGAAAACTCACTTGAAATCCACTCCTCCCTCCTGAAATGACCGGACCCCATTTGAGATTTTCTTGGAAAAGAATGGTTTGTCATTTCCTCCCCCAGCTCATTTGACAGATGAGGAAACTGAGGCAAAGAGGATTAAGTGACTTGCCCAGGGTCACACGGCTAGTAAGTGTCCAAGGCCAGATTTGAACTCCAAGACCGGTACTCCATCCACTGCACCATCTAGCTGCTGTTCATGTATGGGGTATTCCAAAAAGTCTTAGTTAAGGTTTAATAGCTTAAAATTAAAATTGACAGCAGTGTCAGAGGAGAGAAGGGGGCAAATATGAAAGAGTTTATTGGTGTCAAAAACAGAAACCTGTCCTCCACAGAAAACAGAAACAGAGTGAAGTACAGTTATCTAGATTCTAGCTTCTTAACCTGTGCATCAGGACCCCATATGGGGTTGAGTAACTGAATGTGGAGTGACATGGGGTTGGAACATATCGAGGAATTAAGGGGCTGTTAAAGTTTAAACTGTCCAACTAGCTCTCAGGACAGACACATCTAAGAAGTAAGGGGAGATTAAATTCTATAGCAGGAAAGTCAGTTAGATGTGGCTACTACCTGAGCTAGGAGACAGAGATAACTCCACAGGTCAGGACTATCATTCCAAAAGAAAATTCTCCCTGAATCTCATGAATCTTTCCCCTACCCCACCCCCAAAGGGGACTTTCCATAATCAGGTGATCACCCCATCTGTCCCCCCCACCATCCATACTCTGTAAAGGCTTTGGCCTCTCTTCTTGTCAGGAGAAAAGTGTCTCAGAGAATCATGTTGTCTCTAAGCCATTTTCTCCCCTTAAGGCAAAGTCTTTGACTTCCCTCTTCCTCACCTACTTTAGCACACAAATAAAAGACCATTTTATTCTAATTGGTGAAATTCTTTAAAGAGGAATACCTAAGCACCCCCCCTACCTATTTCCTGTGACATGGGAGGTCATGAAAAATTTGGCAACAGTAAAAGGTTATATATACCTATTTTATGTACCTATATACCCTGTCATGTAAAAATTTCTTGGGTGAAAAGGGGTCACGGGTGGAAACAGTTTAAGAAGCTCTGGTCTAGAAAAGCACCCATATTATTTCTGTTTAGCAAGATGGACATGCATGTGTGGGGAATCTTGAGAGAGACTCCAGCATTAACTCAGGGAAAGGGATATTTAAACAGATGGATCATAATTATAGGGAATGGCCTCATTTTTTTCCCTGGTGTTATGAGAGGATTATGGGCCCCGGTTACCCCAAAAGTTGTCTGGGAAGGTCAAGGAACTTTTTCCTTGAAAGCTCAGGAGTTTTCCCTTAAAATCAAGTAGGCCTCTCCTTGAGCTCAATCAAAGACAGACACACCCAAAAGAGATAAGGCACCAGATCAAACTGAGCATGCTCCAGGACCACCACCCCACATTCCAGTCCTCCTGAGCACCTGGATGAGGTAATCCTGTCGGGAGAGACTACACCAGGAGAAGACCCCCTGGAACTGCCCACCAGCAGACTGCTCAGACCTATCAGGACAAAGTTAACGCCCATCACCAGATTGCTCACAACCTATCTCTCCTACCCCAGCCCAACTCCAGAGAACCCCCAGCCCCTCACACAATAAGGGACATTCTTACCCACACCATCTGAACCCTATAAAAGGGCACTGCCTGAGCTAGTCGGGGAGGAAAGCATTTTGTTTCTCCAAAACCTTCCTCCCGGCCAGTTTCTCTTGTACCCCAATAAACCTGTTCTTTTATTCCTAATTAGGACTTGCACGAGAGTGTAATTCTTTACAGAGGAATCCTAAGGACCCATGTGCTTCTTCCCCATATCACTGGTAAATGGAGATGTTTGTACAATCATGAATCTGCCACTGGTGCTGATAACTACAAACACTTGGGTTCCTCATTCAATTGACAATTTGACATTTCACGCTTTGAGCATAAACAGTAAGACAAAGTCTGGTGAGAATCTCTGTAAATAAGCTGATATGAGCTTCTAGGTTCAAATCCTCAAACAGTCCTCTGGTTATCTGAATAACTGTGGGGCTGAAGCAGTTTAGGGTATCCCTTTTGTTTCTACATTGGTAACATCTCTTAAGTAGTTTTACATTGTTAAAGATTAAAATTCCACTAAGCTTTTTTGAGACACCCTGTATGTTTATATTGTCTCCACTGCTTATATGTTGTAAGGGGCTAAAATTCTAGCTAGTCTGTCTAAAATATCTAATGAGTGGTCGCCAATAAATTATAAGCTTTAGTAAGAGTTAGACTTTTAAGCATTTATTAAGGAGAATAAGAATCTGGTGAAGAGAGAGAGAGAAAGGCCTAGATTCATCTATCTATCAAAGGGAAAGCATATTTTTAGCTCCACTCTCCACCAGAGTCCTGACCAAAGAGAGTGAGAGAGTCAGCTTTGCTCCTTCTTCCTCCCACAAGCAAACTTTGGCGTCACTTCCTGATGCCAAAGAAAAACCACATGTCTTGCCCTCAGGCGTTTTCTCCTCATGGTGGAGCTTTCCTACAGTAAGTCTCAGCAGGTGGCGTCACTCCAATCATTACAATGTGTATGTTTTACCACCTAGGAAAATGCAAAGGACCTGCAGAGTGAGACACCAGGATGGGTAAGCTTTTCATGATAAGCAAAAAAGAGGCATAGAATTTCAAAGGCAGTCAATCAATCAATAGCCTAATATGGTCCTGTGTTGAGGGCTGACAATACAAAGAAAATGCAAATTACCCTGCCTTCAAGGAACTTCTTATATTCTAATGGAATGTCTCATTGAGGCCAGACCTCTATGGGCAAAGCCTGAGAGCCCCAAACTGCAGGTAGGTAGCTGGGTATTTGAATGGGAGAAGAGGGAACAAAGAGAAGGGTGTTAGAAAACAAATACCCACGCCTCTATTTTGCCCTCCAGCAGCATCAGCTTCCTCTCAAAGCCTCTTAAGAGGACAGACTTCCCACTCAACCAGAGCCTGCAGAGTCAGAGAATGTTTAGAGTTAAAGGGGACTTTAGGTCATTTGGTCCAATCTATTTACTCTACAGATGTGGGACCTAAAGCATGGAGAGTTTAGGTAACCAGCCCCAAATCACATAGTGAGGTAGATAATGGCCAAGTCAGGTTGAGGATCCAGAATGTCCCAGTTTCCCACGTGGTTGCTCTTAATGCCAGATCTGTTTTCTCCTGAATCTTTCAATGGAATTTTCTGGAGACCCAAATCTAAATTCACCAGTGGGTGTGGCCTAGTTATTCAGGGGGTGCCAAATTGCACATTTGGTGCTTCTGATTTCCACCCCCCCAAACTTAAATTCTGTAAGCTTTTATTAAGCATTTCCTTCCCAGTGGGGGACACAGAAGGACAACAATCCTCCTCTAGCAAAACACAATCTGGTTGTTTGGAGCTTAGAAGGCATTTCCTCCAAGGGAAAAAAAAAAGTTATAAATGGTGGTTATGTTCTCATTGTGGTCCATAAAAGCCCATTTTGCTCATCACATTCCTGAGAGATTATATTAATAGTATGATTGCAACTATGTGCAACTAGGTGGTTCAGAGGATAGAGTGCTAGGCTTGGAGTCAGTAATACTCATCTTTCTAAATTCAAATCCAACCTCAGATTCTTCCTAGCTGTGTGACCCTGGCCAAGTCACTTAATCCCCTCTGAGGAAAAAGCCCCCACAATGATTCCTGGGACTGCAAGTCCAAGAGTAATGAGCAAAACAAGCTTTATTTAGCATCCTGCAGAGTGAGCAGACACCTCAAGAGAAGTAGTGAGCCAATGCCTGTCCCAGCAGACTTTTATCCCCTAATCCCTATTGCAAAGGTCCTCCCCCTTGTTCCTCATTGGTGGAATACAAGAGAGTCACAATCTTTGTGTCCATCCTATTTTGTGAATCCACCCTCCACATACAATACTCCCACTTCATACATCACATGTCTCATTATAATGTTAAATCTCCATGCAGGGGTGTGTTGGTTAATATGCAATATCTCATTAAGCAAGTACAGTTTAGGCTAGGGGTCTACTCCAGGTCAATTCTGGCCCAGTTCTGGCTGGTCTGGCTAACTTCCCTATTCTGTGCTCTGCAGTTCTGTCTCTGTTCTATACTGGATGGCTGAAGAACAAGTTTTCCCGATCCTTCCTGTTGCTACACAGCAGGGGAAGGGGGTTTCCACAGGTCTTGTGGCCTGAGGAGACAACACTCTACAATCTTTTTCCTCACCTCTTTGCCTCAGTTTCCTCATCTGTCAAATAAGCTGGAGAAAGAAGTAGTAAAACACTCCAATATCTTTGCTGAGAAAATCTCAAATGGGGTCCCAAAGAACCAGACACTACTGAACAAAAACAGCAACAACAAAAATTATTGCAACTCTACCTAACCATTCCATTCTGTGATATAGTGGATAGACGGCAAGACAAGGTCATTGGTTTAAATCCTGCCTCTGACACTTAATGTCTACATAAAAATAGATTCATCTCACTGAATCTCAGTTTCTTCATCTGTAAAATGGGGATCATAATACTTGGAGTAGAGGCAGTATTGTACAATGAAAAGAGTGCTGAATGTTTTCATGACATTCAAAGGACCTGGGCTCAGATCCTGAGTGTGACTTACTACCTTAGGCTTACTAATACTGGACAAATCATTTCACTTTTCTAGGCTTCAATTTCCTCACTTGTAAAATGAAGGAATTGGACTATATTATCTCTCAGATCCTTTCCAAATCTAATCTTTCCTAGTATTTTCTTAAAAAAGGCCTTTCCTAGCTACTTTCCTAGTTCTCTCCCTGCTTTAAGTGGAACAGCTAGGTACACAGTGGATAGAGGACTGCCCCTGATGTTGGGAGGACCTGAGTTTAAATCTCACCTCAGGCACTTACTAGCTGTGTGACTCTGGACAAGTCACTTAACCTCAATTGCCTTAAACATCCAAGGCCATCTCCAGTCATCCTGATGTGTACCTTGCTTCTGGACCCAGATGGCTCTGGAGAAGAGAGTGAGGTTGATGACTTTGCACAGACCTCCCTCTCTTAAATCCAATTCACTGCAAGTCATGACATCTGTCATGGTCCTCTTTGAGAATGAAGGACAAACAACAATTTACTTTAAACATTAAATTTCTTTTAAAAATGCCCTATGATATTTGCCCTTCCATCCCCATACTCCTTAAAGTCTTTGATCTGGTGTCTGCCCCCACTGAAGTTGTGCTGACTTTTTCAGAGCCCTCTTTGATTGCTGAAGAATTCAATCCTGATGACTGAGATCTCATCCTTGAGACTTTTTTCTTCTCTCAGTTTCTGTAACAATGTACTGTCCTGCCTATCCACTATCTCTGACTTTTCCATCTTTTTCCAGACGACACTGTTGCTTCAGCTGATTCAGAGGCTCTGGGGGGTCTCCTTCTCTGGTGAGGCCTTCCTGGGACTGGATCTGTGTCAGGGTGACTGTGGGGTTGGGCTCTACTTCTGTTTCAGCACATCAGCTCCCTCCTTCTGACTTTCAAAGCCATTCATGGTTAGAAGATGATTTCAGCACATTCTTCTGTGGGTTTTACTGCTCCAGGCATTGTCCTATGGCATTATTTGGATGTTTTTTGGAGCGATCATGTCATGAGTTCGAGAGCTCACTGCCTTTCCTCCGCCATCTTGGCTCCGCCCTTCTCATCTTTTTCACCGGCTTTACTCCCTCCTGATACCTCCTACATAAGGCATATTTCAACCCTCAAGCCTTCTTTTGTCCTACTCCCTGAAGATGTTACCTACTGTCACCACTTCACTTCTCATATTTATTTTTTGTTGTTGTTCAGTCATTTCAGTTATGTCTGACTTTTTGTGACCCCATTTGGGATATTCTTGGCAAAGATACCAGAGTGGTTTGCCATTTCCTTCTCCAGATCATTTGATAGATGAAGAAACTGAGGCAAACAGGGTTAAATGACTTGCCCAGGATCACCCAGCTAGGAAGTGTCTGAGGCCAGATTTGAACTCAGGAAGATGAGTCTTCCAGACTCCAGGCCCTGTGCTCTATCCACTGCACCACCTAGCTGCCCAATTTCCTTTTAGTCAATCCTATATATTGCCGCTTGAGTGACCTTCCCTACCACTCCATTGCTCAAAACCCATCTGGGATGCCTCACTGTCCATAATGGCAATTGCTAAGAAGCAGGGCGAGGGCTGTGAAAGCACAATTTAGTTTTGGGTAAGGGTTTGGAAGGTGGGGAAAGAGCCACTTGTCCTACTTCTCTCCCAGTTGGGGTTTCTGAAGATCCGGTAGTAACAAGAATAATGACAACAATAAGGACAAACAGGGTTTTTATGTTTACAAATTGTTTCACATCTATTTCCCCCCTTTGTCCTCACTATGGTCCTGTGAGATAGATACTCATTATTATTCAATCATGATTGGCCAATGTGAAGTAGTCATTATCTTCCACCTACGTTCTCAAATTTATTTTTGACTACTCTACTCGCTGAATTCCTGATTTCAGTCAAACCAGTCTGCCTGTAAGAAGCAAAACAGCACTACAAAATGAATTCTGGGCCTGAAGTCAGGGGCCCTGGGTTGAAATCCCATTTCTAACACTTACTACCTTAAGGGTTATAGTCTCACTAGGCCTCAGTTTCTTCATCTCTAAATTCATGGTAATGATACCCATGATTTCTACCTGAGAGGAATAGTGTGACCCCCTCAGTAGGCAGGATACATTATTCAAGTCCTGGGGGTTTCTTTCCCCTGCCCCCATCTCCACCATTCCTTCCTTTTTCTTGCTGAGTTAACAGTTAACCAGTAGAGAATGTTCCTCTCAGATAAGAACAAACTACCTAATTCAAGCCCTAGATGGCTTATCCCCACTCCCCAAAAATTTCCTTCCTTTCCCTGCTGAGCCGACAGAGGTTTTCTGAAGTTAGAGAACAAAGAATCGTAAAAATATCAGGGTCTGGTTGTCCCACAGGGTGGGTGCAGCAGTGGCATCACATCTGGGGGCAGGGTGCTCTACATGTTTAGAAGTGTTGTGAAGAATGTGAACCCAGATTGGGGCGTGGGGGCGGGGCGGGGGGGGGGGCCAGGGCCGGACCTTGCGTTAGATCTAGGATAAAAAGGGGAACTTCACTGTGGCAAGGTGCACCACTCCTCTGGAGTGCCTACCCTTTCTTACAAGATCGTAATAAGATGGCCTTCCTTCTTTGCACCAGACTGGGAGTTGTGCTTCAGTTTACCTGTTTCTTACATACCTCATAGTATTGGTGTGAGGAACTGATGAGATTATGTATGTAAAGGTCTTTACAAATCTAAAGCATATTGGAAATGTCAGCTATTATTAGTATTGGTGAAGAATTTATGGTTTGACATGGAAAAGAATCACTTAAGCTGAGAAAGCCTTCCCCAGAGCCTGTGATTACAGTCACTGCCTCTGCCTTTCATCTCCTGTCTATTGTCTAATCCCTCATTTAGCACATTTACAGAGATGGGTTACTGATTCACTGAGCTGCCAAAAAAAATGAGGGAAAAAACTTTGAAGGGGAGGTTACTACATTGAACCAAAGAGTCGAGATCCCAAAAGATTTCAACAGACTGTAATAACGAACCAAAGCTAATAAGATGGAATTTAGTAGGGCTAAATATAAAGTCTTATACCTGGGCCTACAAACTCACCCCCACAAATACAAGGTAGGGGATGAGCCTGGTGTTTCAGGAGTCTTCATATGATTCAGCAGTGGGAAAAGGAAACCAAAAAAGCTATTGTGATCTTAGGCATCATTAATAGCATTTATATAGGACTTTAAGGTTTTGTCTTCACAACAACCCTGGGAGGTAAGTGCTATCATTATCCCCATTTTATAGATGAAAAAGCTGAGTCTGGAAGAGATGAAGTAACTCGTCCAGGGTCACACAGCTATCGAATCCAGACCTTTCTGAACATTGTGCTACCTACCTGCGGATAATGTCAAAAATGACAATATAATGTCTTTTGCCTTGGTCCGACTACAAGCTGGGGTGTTGTATTTAGTTCTGGAGACCACATTTCTCAAAGGCACTTTGGCAAACGGGGGAGAAGAGTCAGAGGAGGGCAATCAGCAAAGCAAGAGACCAGAAAATCACATCACCCTGAGGGAGACCCAAAGGCACGGAGGCTTTCAGAGCTTTTGTTTGTTAAGAAAAAAAATAAACAGGATGGTATTGATCGGGAGAAAAGATGGAAAGTTTGTTGTTTGAACAAACCATTAGACTTTTTTCTGCTTAGTTATTAGTAGGACTAAATAAAAGCCCCTAGTGCTTCCACTTATTGGAGAGGGGAGAAGGGGGGAATTCTAATGGTTTGAGACAGCCCCAGATGAAATGGGCTGTCTGGGGAGGTGGTAGGCTGGAGGACTACTTTTCAGGGATGCTATAGGACAGGTACCACTTCAAGTGCAGATTACACTAGACTTCCTTCGGGGTCCCTTTTGACACTGAAGAGATTCTCTCATTCTGTTAATGGTACTCCCCAGCTAGGACTTCTGGTAGGAAAATAGCCCGGGGGAGCAGGCTTCTCTAAAGCCAAAATAATCTGAGACTAGACTCTATTTTGTCTAGAAAAACAATAGATTCTGTTTGTAGAGTTCTTTGTGTTTATAAAAGCTTGTCACATAGATGATCTCATTTGATTCTTATGTAGTTCCCAGGGTCCCCAAATACATGCCCCCTCCCCAAAGCTGCCTCAGGTTCGAAGGACTTTGTGAGTGTGGGTCAACATTCAGCAAAATAATAGCTTGTGAAGCAACACGGAAGAGTTTGCTTTTGTTCTTTTGTTACTGTTCAGTCGTTTCAGTTTAACTCTTCTTAACCCCATCTGGGGTTTTCTGGACAATGATACTGGAGTTCTCTAGCTCATTTTACAGATGTGGAAATAGAGGCAAACAGGGTTAAGTGAGTTGCCCAGGGTAACACAGATAGGAAGTGTCTGAGGCCAGATTTGAACTCAAGGAATTTTCCTGACTTCCAGCCAGGTGCTCTAGCCACTGTGCCACCTTACTGGCTTGCTTTTACTAAGCCAACCAGAAAAGACATATTCGTTTAAAGCATAATGTTATGGAGAAATGGGGTAGGGGGTTGGGGTAGGGGTTAGGGGTCCTTAGAAATTCCTCTTTAAAGAATTACACCCTCTTGCACACAAAAGCAGTTAGAATAAGATAGTAGTTTATTTTGAGGCTGAGGAAGGGAAGGGAAGGGAAGGGAAGGGAAGGGAAGAGAAACCAAGAGAAATCCTTGGATTTCTCATGGGGAGAGAGGCATGGCACAAAGCACGTGGCTCTGAGATACCAATCTCCTCAATCAGGAGACTGGCAGGTACTTTCATAGAGGAGTGACAGGGGTGACCATCTGCCTGTGGAAAGTTCCTTTAGTGTGGGAGGAAAATCTAAAACTGCTTCATACTGAGCGGGGGTTGAAGAAATCACGACGCAAAGGAGGGGGAGGGGAGAAAAGTGGAGAAGGCCTGGTCCCGAGTGTGAGGAGCTGTAACGTCCTGAGGGTGAGCGGAGACAACATAGGTACAGTGGGTATCTGCCATGAATCCTTGAGCCTAGATGGAACAGACTTAAACAAAAAATTAAAACTGACCAGAGCAAAAATGAAAAGGGACTTTATCAAATCAGGAGTAAAAGTGTGACCACTTTTTTCCCAGTGGAAGCTGGAAAGGCTGAATGCAATACAGGGCATGGCCTGCTTTATAAGAGTTAAGTAATCAGATCAAAGCCTAGTTCTATGAGAGGCAGTATCTGTCTGCATTTTAGGGTCTTTTCCCTGATCCCCAAGACTTTGTGCCTTGATTGAATGCTAGGACCTGAACAAGAGAGTAAGACAGAGGTTGCCCCTGAATCATCCCTAGACTTGCCTCCTATGCCCAGCTTGGCCATCAGCTTGGCCCTGGAGATGTCAGTGACAAGGGACTGGCCAGGAGACCAAACAGCAGAGGGCTGGGTTTTCGCTAGGCTAACCTCTTGGGTGCTGCCCTGGGGACAAAGAGGTAGGAGAGCTGGCCTCACCTTTGTGCAGCATCCCCCACTCCTCTGTCCCAGTTTACTGCAGCTGCCAGAATCTCGGCCACCCAGAGTTCTGCTGGTAGCAGACGTGGTGATGGCTGCTGCTATTAAAGAGGCTTGGTCTATGGAGTGGGCACGAGCCATCTTTTCTCTCTCATTGGCTACTGCAAGGTCCCTGTTATTAAAAATCTTAAAAGAAATATCAAGGAGTTGTGAGGATGGGATCTGGGGACCCCAGTCTAACTTCTGGAGTTCTCTCCTAATGTCAGGAGCAGACTGGCTGATAAAATGAATATTGAGGACAGTTGTTCCTACATCCCTTTTTGGATCTAGGTTGGTATATTTCTTCAGAGAGTCCATGAGGCGACTCATGAAAAGAGCTGGGTTTTCCTCAGCCCCCTGTGTGATCTCCTTCACCTTCTCATAATTGACTTGTTTCTTAACCCCCACTTCTCATTCCCTCAACCAGGCAGGTGACCATATGATTTCTACGAGACCTGTCTTCCCTGTTATCATAGTTCCATCTCGGTTCTACTACTGGAATAGCTATAAATCTAGGGACCCCAACCCAATTTCCAACCTGTGAGTATTCATCCCCAACTTGTACCACCAGGTCCCAAATCTGTTTTTTCTCATTGAGAGTACAACAGCTGGCAAGAATAATTTGCAAATAGGTCCAGGAAAGGTCAAACTGCAGTGTCACAGACTTAAAACCATCTACGAACTTTGTGGGGTTCTCTGAGTAACTCCCCAATTTCTCTTTAATCTGAGATAAACAGCTCATGGAAAAAGGAACATGCATTAGTGTTGTTCCCTTCCCAGTGGGAAATTCCCTTAATGAAAGCAGGGAAGCAGTGGGAGATGCTGGTATGGACCTGGGTGAAGCCAGTTGGGAAGATAGTTGGGGAGATAGCTCAGGTGGAGGCGGAGCCAAAGGATTGGGCAGACGGCCCAGGTTAGTCTGTGAGGTGGGTGGGGGAGGGGTAACAGTCTTTGGCTGTGGAGTAGGTGGGGGAGGGGTAGCAGTCTTTGGCTGCAATGTGGGTGGAGATGGGGAAAAGGAGACTGTAGGAATGGGCGTAGGTGACTGCAGATTAGGTAAAGCAGATGGGAGCAGCTGCTGAATGGAAAAAAACAGGAGAATAGAGAACATATTGGAGCTCCCCCAGATTGTGACAGGGTTACAGCAGGCTAGGTTGTAGAGACCACTGTTGGGTAGGGCAAATAGAAGGATACTGACATCCACTCCCAGTGTGGCCAGAACTCGGCTGTGGAGGGCACAGGGAATTGGTTCTGAGATCAGCCAGTGGGCAAAGAGAGGTCTCAGTCATAGAGTGATATGACAGTGGTTGACCCATAGGTACGGAAACAGGTGGGGAAGAAGGGGGTGAAGCGAGAAACAGGTAGGGAATGAGTCTGGGGAGCAGGAGGGGATGGGGTCTCAGAGGAGGTGCCTGAAGGGTTAGCTAATTACTTGGACTTGCGGTGATTTTCTAACAGCAAGGGGACCTCATCCTTTTCTTTTGACTTCTGCCTTAAAGCCATAAAGCCCAAAATGTATGGGATTTCTGCCCATCTCCCTTCACACTTGCAAAACTAGTCCAATTGCAAAATGGTGTTATAGTCCAAAGTCCCGTGTACGGGCCAGTTTCCTTGAGATCCTAGGGGATACTGTGGCCAGACAGTGTTACAATAATGGATCATGCATCTCTTTCTCAAGTTTGTACGTTCTAGTTTATTCCACTCTTTTAGGATGCACACCAGCGGTGAGCCTTTCGGGTATACTCCCTTTCTGTCCAATGACTGTACCCAGATATTGTCCTATCTAAGGAGAATGGTCTGAACGTGGTTCAGATGTCAGGTTTAGCTTTCTCAAGGGAGAGAGGCACCGGCTGCCTGTCTCATGCAAGAGCAGAGCACTAGCAAGAGATAGACACACAAGCACAAAAGTTCTTACCCAGAAACGTGGAGTCCGAGGGTCCAAGTGTGGTTCGGATGTCTAGCTGAGCTTTTGGCGAGGGAGGGAGTCCCAGGCTGCCTGTCCGCTGTCATGTGCAAAAGCTGACCCTCTCTACCTCTCTGTGATTCAAACGGGAGGTTGAGTCAGGTGTGAGAGGGAGAAAGGAAACCCAGAAGGGAGGTTCCCACCCCCAGGTTTTGTGTGCCAAGAGGAAGAGAGAATTTCCTGTGTCCCTGTAAGGGCCACCAAATGTCATGGGAGAATGGGGTAGGGGGTTTGGGAAGGGGCTTGGGGTAGGGGTTATGGGGTTTGGGGTTGGGGTTGGGGTCCTTAGGAATTCCTCTTTAAAGAATTACACCCTCTTGCATGCAAAAACAGTTAGAATAAGATAGTAGTTTATTTTGAAGCTGAGGAAGGGAAGGGAAGGGAAGGGAATGGAAACCAAGAGAAATCCTTGGACTTCTCATGGGGAGAGAGGCATGGTACAAAGCATGTGGCTCTGAGATACCAATCTCCTCGATCAGGAGAATGGCAGGTACTTTTATAGAGGACTGATGGGGGTGACCATCTGCCTGTGGAAAGTTCCTTTAGTGTGGGAGTACCATCCCCCACTGGATAGTAGTTGGGTGAGGGGTGGCTGCAGATCTCCCAAGCCATCTCCTCAGGACACAAAGGAAGCAGCCACACCTAACATTATCACCCCAGGGTTGAGGGAGACTAGAATGAAGGGTGGGGGTCAAGGAGCTAGCTCAGTCCAAACTGGTTCTGCTTATCTCTGTCCTCAAGGAGAGGTTCTTTGATGTGCCCCAGAGAACTTCTGGGGTACTCTGGGCCCATAACAATAAGATATTGAACCAAACTGCATAGCAAAACAAGGGGGGATAATCCACATTTCCTCATACTCACATCTGAGGCTTCAATCACTTTGCCCCAGTAGTCTCCATTCAAGGAGCAGCAGCCACGGATTCTGCACAGCCACATGAAAGAAAGGAGAAGAGCAGAAGGAAGAAGCAGCTGCTAGTGTAGGAAGCTGCGTCATGCCCGAGGGAGAAGGAATGAAACACCTGTGGGGCCAGTCTTGTCCCTCCTGAGGTGACTCAGGGAAGAGAATACAGGCTAGGCAACTTCAGTTTTCCCAACCAAAATAGGGTGAGATGACCTTATAGTCCAGGCTCCAGGGGCTGTTCATCAGCAAGAGGAGAAAGCCCATGAAGGGAGTGATTTTTGAATGAGAAAAAGTCTAAAATACCAAAGATCTAAAAAAAAAAAAATCCTTAGTAAATAAGATAACTAAGTCTGCTTTTCTCCCCTGTTTCTCTTGGCACTCCCTAGGCCTGCTTGAAGGTCCTCCAACCAACTGTTTTTTCTCCTGGTGCAAGGAAACCGAATAGGGGTGTTTGGCAGCTTTCCCTTTTTTGTCTCTTTTTAAAAATTTCATCTGCTTTGGGGCTTTACCTTGATGACAGAAACAGGATAGGGAAGAATAACTAACTTGGTTGCAATAAAGTTAAGAAAAATCAATACTGCTGTTTATAACAGGTTTTAACTTCAGGAGAGCACCCCTTCCACGGAAGGAAGAATAGGTAAAACCTGAAAAAGAATACAGAGTTCTCTTAGCAAATATTATAATATGAGGAACAATGAACCAATAATACCCAATAAAAATAGAATCCTGTGTACTTTCTAAAGATGAGGGAACAGCAAGAAGATACTAGAGAATGCTTTAAAGTAGAAATAAAACTCATAGGAAGGAATATTGGTCAGGCATGAGAGCTCTCAATGAAGAATTTAAAAACACTAGCTGAATAGGAAATATGAATCCATGATGGAGAATCTCTCTAAATAAATAAAAGAGAGATGAACACATCAACAAAAAATAGTGAAGTGGAAGAAAACTTGGCAGAACAGAAACAAAAGAAAACAACGTTAAAAAAAAACAAAAACAACCCATAAGAATTCTATATAAGCCAAAACAACAGACCTCGAAAATAAGATGCATCATAGGTCTTTCAGAACGTGACAAATCAACAAATCTGAATATTCTAATTAAGGAAAGATGTAAGAAAATTGCCCAGAACTCCTGAATACAGACCAAAAAAAATCATCAATCAAGTGAATATATTTATTATGGTGGGGGTGGGGGTGGGGAGGACAATTCCACAGTCAGTATCCAAGAAATGTAGTAGTTAAATATAATTGATCCTCAACTATATGTAGTGGTTAAATATAGTTGATCCTCAACTTTCAAGGGTTCAAAACTAGAAAAATGGTATGAAAGTATAAAGTGTGAATGTTAACTTCCTATAGAAAATGGGGGGGGGGGGAGGCAATTAGGTGGCACAGTGGATAAAACACCAGCCCTGGATTCAGGAGGACCTGAGTTCAAATCTGGACTCAGACACTTGACACTTACTAGCTGTGTGACCCTGGGCAAGTCACTTAACCCTCATTGCCCCATGAAGGAAGGAAGGAAGGAAGGAAGGAAGGAAGAAAGAAAGAAAGAAAGAAAGAAAGAAAGAAAGAAAGAAAGAAAGAAAGAAAGAAAGAAAGAAAGAAAGAAAATAGGGGGTTAGGTTCCCATGACCAACAAAAATTGTAATCATTCATTAGGGATTGCTGAAAATACCCTTTTCTGCGTGTTATACTTTATAACAAAACATTAATTCTGATAATATGCACTTTTCCTAACACAGTAACCATGAAATAACCCAAGACATGCAGTACATAAAATAAAAGTGGCAAAATATTTTTTCTCACTGGTAATTCCTTAGAATTCTGTGACTTTTTGTACTAATATCTCAATAAAATTTTTTTATTTAGACAATATTTACTTTTTTTTAAGTGGGGCAATGAGGGTTAAGTGACTTGCCCAGTGTCACACAGCTAGTAAGTGTTAAGTGTCTGAGGCCACACTTGAACTCAGGTCCTCCTGAATCCAGGGCCGGTGCTTTATCCACTGCTCCACCTAGCTGCCCCCCTAATATTTACTTTTTATTACATGTGAAACTCAAATTATTATAAATACTGTACAGCAAATAGATTTCTTAAAAGTAAAACTTTTTTTTAAACATGAATCTTACTTTCCACTGTGTCAGACAGTGGTGTGAAGGCATTGTATACTGTATATTCTACTGCTGTAAACCTCTGGGACTTTAGTTGCTACCATTGGAAGATTCTGAGACAGGCATATAAAGTCTGAAACAGACTTTATTTTCTCACTAAACCATTTTGCATGCTTGGAATTAGAGCCTGGAGGACTTGCACCAGGCTTTGGGGGTATAATTACAACACAAAACTTGAGTTTTAAAGGCAAACAATTAAAATATACAATGAATGCATGGGAGCTCTTTACAATGGACCAGTGAAGTGCCCAGTAGGACACCAGGCACTCCACTAACTTGTGTACACTGTGCCTCTCCTTTGTTTCCCTACTGTGCATAGCTGAAAATGTGCACAGTTGCCAACACAGAAGTGAAAATGAGGTTACTAATAAAATCACCTGAGTGAAATGTTGAAGATTGACTGTATAACAATTTCAATAACACACAACAAATTTTACAAATTACCAGGAGGAAGACCTTCCATTGTGAAGGAAAAGATATCCAAATAACATAGGATTGGGGGCAGCTAGGTGGCACAGGGGATAAAGCACCGGCCCTGGATTCAGGAGGACCTGAGTTCAAATCAGGCTTCAGACACTTGACATTTATTAGCTGTGTGACCCTGGGCAAGTCACTTAACCCTCATTGCCCTGCAACCCGCCCCCCCCCCAAAAAACACAAAGAAACAACAAAACCCAAATAACATAGGATTAGTCCACAGTCATGGGGAATGACAGTCGTCCATCAATAAACATTTATTGAGTGCCTACTATGTAGCAGACACTGTGCTAAGTGCTGGGAATACAAAAAGAGAAAAGGAGCTTATCATTTAATGGAGGCAATGTGCAAATGAATATATACAAAGCAAGCTACATAGAGAATAAACAGGAAATAATTAACAGAGGGAAAGGCACTAGAATTAAGAGGGGTTGGGGAAAGCTTTCCTATAGAAGGTAGGATTTTTGTTGGCCCTTAAAGAAAGCCAGGGAGGTCAGTGATTGGAGTGGAAGAGGGAGAGCTTTCTAGGCATTTGTGACAGAGAGAATGGATGGAGGGAAGAGATGGAGTGTTTTCATGGTAGAACATCCAGAAAGCCAATTTCACAGGATTGAAGAGTATGTGTTGGGGAGCAGGGTGCAAGAAGACTGGAAAGGAAGGAGGGAGCTAGGTTATAAGGGGCTTTATTTTTGTTTTTGTTTTTCAGGGCAATGGGGGTTAAGTGACTTGCCCAGGGTCACATAGCTAGTGTCAAGTGTCTGAGGCTGCATTTGAACTCAGGTCCTCCTGAATCCAGGGCCAGTGCTTTATCCACTGTGCCACCTAGCTGCCCCTATGAAGGACGTTGAATGTCAAGCAGAATAATTTTTATTTGCTCCTAGAGATAATAGGAAGCCACTGGAGTTTACTGAGTAGGGGGATTACATGTTCGGACCTGAGCTATGGGAAAATCACATTAGTGGCTGGATAGAGAATAGATTGGAGTGGGGAGAGAAATGAGGCAGGCAGATCCACCAGTGGGCTATGCAATAATCAAGGCATGAAGTTATGAGGGCCTGCACTCGAGGGGTGGCAGTGTCAGAGGAGAGAAGGGGGTATATTCAAGAGATAGTCCTCAGTAATAGATTGGATAGGGAGGTGAAAGATAATGAGGAATTCAGGATGTTGTGAGCCTAAAGGACTGGGAGGATGGTGTTGCCCTTAAAAGTAATAAGCACAAAACAAAACAAACAAACAAAAAAATTAATAAGGAAGGTTGAAGGCAGGGATTTAGGAAGAAAGATAATGACTTCTGTTCTGGACATATTGAGTTTAATATGTCTAAAGGACATGCAGTTCAAGATGTCTGCAAGGCAGTTGGAGCTATGAGATTAAAGGCCAGCAGAGGGATTAGATTGGGTCAGGATAGATAGAGGTGAAAATCATCAACATAGAGATGGTTAATTAAATCTATGGGAGCTGATGAGATCATCAAGTAAAGTAGTACAGAGGGAATTGTTTCTTACAACCCTGAAGGGCACCTGTGGTTAGGAGGGGTGATCTGAAAGAGGATCCAGCAAAAAAAGAAAGAGAAGAGGTAGTCAGATAGGTAGGAAGAAAACTAGAATGAAGTGGTATCCCAAAAAAACTAATGAGAAGAGATTATCAAGGAGGAGGGAGTGATCAACAGTGCTAAAGGTTGCAGAACTGTCAAGGAGAATGAGGAATGAGAAGAGTCCATTGGATTTGGTAACCAAGAGATCATTAATAACTTGGAGAAAAACAGTTTCAGTGGAATAATATTGGAAGCTGTATTGTAAAGGACTGAGAAGACAGAGGAGAGAAAATAGACACCTATTGTGAAGGGGCTTTTTAGCTGTTTTTTTGTTTGTTTTGTTGGGCCCAAGGTCACACAGCTAGTGTCAAGTATCTGAGGCCAGACTTGAACTCAGGTCCTCCTGAATCCAGGGCTGGTGCTTTATCCTCTGCGCCACCTAGCTGCCCCCTGTAGAGGGACTTTTTGAGGAGCTTAGCTACAAAAGACAGAAGAGATGCAGGACAATAGTGGGGATGCAAGGATCAAGGAGGGCTTTTTTCAGAATGGGGGAGACACGGGATGTTTACAGGTAGTAGGAAATGAGCCAGTAGAGAGGGAGAGATTTAAAATAAGTAAAGGAGCAGGGATGACAGAAGGGAAAATCTGTTGGAGGGAATGGAGTAGGAATGCTTGAACAAGTAGAGGGGTTAGCCTTGGTCAGTAGTAATTCCACTTCATTGTGTGAGGGGTGAAGGAAGAGAAAGTAGTAGAAGGCATCTGACTGATAGGAGATGAGGAAGAAGGAGAAGAGGAAGCTCATCTCAAAAGGACTCAATTATTTCTGTAAAATATGGGGCAAGGTTCTCAACTGAGAGAAGGGGGATGGGTTAGGAGCCATGAGAGGTCTGAAGAGGGATGAAAAAGTTGGAAAACTCTCTGTGCAGAGTAGCATACTGAGTTGATAAGGGAGGTGCAGAGGCATTGCCTGGCAGTAGTGAGGACCCACTTTAGGTTATATAACATAAATTTGTAGTATACTCCATTAGAAAATTTTCATGATTTTCTCCACCTTCATTTAATAACATGTATAGGAATGAAGGTGATGAATGATGAATGGTTCTAGCCTGAGGCTTGGCTAGGCATAATCAATGATATGATTGGGGCAGGGCGTGTGGTTAGGGATTCAAGAAAGGAGGACATGGGGCAGCTAGGTGGCACAGTGGATAAAGCACCAGCCCTGGATTCAGGAGGACCTGAGTTCAAATCTGGCCTCAGACACCTGACACTTACTAGCTGTGTGATCCTGGACAAGTCACTTAACCTTCAATGTCCCACAAAAAAACAAATTTTAAAAAAAGAGAGAGGAGGACAGTGTTACATTGAATGGTTCACCAAGGAGTCAAGAAGAGAAGTGACTAGGACAGAGGAAATGGCCTAGAAGATAATTGAGAGGTCAAGGGATTGGAGGTCATGGGGTAGATAAAAAGCAAAGTAAAGAAGGGCAGAGGGAGAGATGAAAGGCCAGTGGATTGTAGTCAGATGAGAGGATTTCAGAATTCTTGAATATAGAGGAGGTTCACTTATGGATAATGGCAAGATCAAGGGCATGACCATCTTTGTGTGCAGCTGAAATTAGGTGGAAGAGTAGCTCATGGAAAGTAAGTAGGTTGATGTGAGGGGAAAAAAATCCTCTTCTCAATAATTCTCAGGAACTCAGCAGCAATGTGACAAAGGCTTTTTTATTTCCTTCTCATGAGAAGAAGGCACCCTAGTGTGCAGCTAGTGGGTCCCAAGAAAGGGGGCTCGCAGGCCCTGTTTTATACCCTAGTCCCTAATGCGAATGGACCCTCCACTTCTCCACCATTGGTCTGATTACTCAAGGGTTACAATCTACACATAAAAACTAGCTAATCAGAAGGCGGTATTCCCACCCCTCTTACTTATATGGGTATAACTCAGGAGTGGACCTTATTCTTCCTTATATGGACACAACTTCAGAGCAGACCTTATTGAGACCAGGAATCTTTGAACCATGTGATTTTGTTAGCCAGAGGGGAAGGAGGGGATCTGAGACCTTTGTCCTACAAACAGGTCAGGAGGAGTATGATTGACTGTTATATCCTCACTGAGAAGAGACAACTACCCATTTTCTCATGATCCCTCCTCTTTATTTTAATTTTTTTGTTTTTGTTTGTTTTTTGCAGGGCAATGAGGGTTAAGTGACTTTCCCAGGGTCACACAGCTAGTAAGTGTCAAGTGTCTGGGACCGGATTTGAACTCAGGTCCTCCTGAATTCAGGGCCAGTGCTTTATCCACTGTGCCACCTAGCTGCCCCCTCCTCCTCTTTATTTTTGACTATTGGGCTCCTCTCATTCCATTTATTGAATATCTCCTCTGCCTCTTAGTCTAAATCTGTGAATATTAGAATTTGAGTGTTTGCCTTTACTTTCCCAAATGGAGTCTACATTTTTAGTTATGGTTACCCACTGTAGGAGAGATTCTGGCACACCCCGTGTGACTCCTATGCTATCTAGGCAGATTGGAGTGTCAGATGACCCTTTTTGCCTCTCTGGGCTGTGTTTCTTTCTTGATTTAGACTCAAATTTGGAGAAATGCTCAGATGCCATGGTAAAGGGGGTGGCCAGCCACACCAACCCACATGTCCCAGCCCAGTTAGGGGGTAAGGTTGGTCTTCTACTACAATACCACCATAGGTCAACTCGGGGGAAGATCAGGGATGAAAAATCTACCAAGTTGTTCTTGGTTGCTTCCCATGTTTGGACACAGCTCATATTACTCAAGATCAGAGATACAGGCAGGTGGGTTTCCTGAGACTCCAACAAAGGTGGGCATGATCTTTTCTGCTGTCCTTTTTATTACAGGGAAGAGTAGCTCCAAATCCCTGCAACTCTCACCCTTTGCCAACCCGTTCTGGTATAATCGAAGGAGACACAGGAATCCCTCCAGGCTAAAATCTGGACTTAGAGTATGGGCAGCTGGTCTTCCCAAAGTGCTGACCCATTCCATCCAAGCATTTGAATCTCCAAACCCAGTCTCTGTCTCCACTGCCTGTCTCACATCCTTAACTTCAATGGCCTGTAACTCAGGAGTTTCAGGGTTTCCTAATTTCCCCTCTGGACTCGGAGGGGTTATTTCCAGAGTCTTAAAAGGATAGGGGGATGTAGGATCCATGGGATTTTCGAAGGATATTCCTATTCTTCATACAGGATCAGTTCTTCCTTCAGATGCCCATATACCAAATCCATATGTTACAAAGGTCAGTCTATTGTTCTTTTTGATACTCATCTCTCTGGATACTTCCCTTAGTGTTATAAATTGGTTCTGGGCACATGTATCTCTCATAATCTCTAATTCTCTGCTGTACCCCAAGATCATGCTTACACAGGGCAATCTTACAAGTATCAGATTCTACTGTTTGGACTGACACACTCATTTTTGTTGTGATGTGGTGCACTGGAATGGATTCGAGGGCATAACAGTACCCATTCACCATTCTGGTCCCCATAGTTAGTATAAAAAGGAGTATATGTGTCCTCCAGCAGGCCAGGGATGAGTCCTCATTCCTTCTTCTTCCCTGCCCCCCATAATACCCATCCTTTTTGTTTGTCTGAGCAGCTCCCACCACCCTTCCCCCTTTTTGTACCGGGTTTGGTATATTGTACATTAAAGTCTTTTTAAACTTCACCCTTGGTCCATCAGAATCCTTATTCACAGTTCACTACTCATGCTTTGGCTCTGGTTTTTCTTCTGGAAAAGGTGCCCCTTTTACTTGAGAGTAGTGAGTCGAGTTTCACTCCTCAGTCCTCACTGCAGTGTTGGTGAAAAGTAACACCAGGAACGGCCCTTCCCGATAAGGTTCCAGCTTGTTGCTCCTCCAGGCTTAAATTGGTGAGCTGGAAACTCAAGAGGAGGAGTCTATTTCAATTTCCCCATTGGTGGCATTTCTGTAAAATCTGCCTGCATGCTCTGGAATGGTCTCAGTCCTGGGGCCCGACCCCCAAGAATTCGTAGACTTTTTACTTTCTTATTTATTTTTCGGCAAACTATATAGCCCTTACTAATCTGCTTTGCAATAGTATAGATCCCAGTGCATACATACCTTCTTAATAGTCTGTGCTCCAAAATGGTTCCCCTGATGCAGAGTGCCCATGAGTTCTCTCATGATGGCTCTATTAACCATTTCCTTTCCATCAGGAAGTACCCATTGCCCTCTATCCATGCATTGAGCCCCCACCTCCCTGACTTTTCCAAACACATGTACTATTCCAAAGACATACTTTGAATTGGTATATATAGTTCCCAAGTCATTGGCCAAGCATTTTAATGCTTGATTCAAAGAATATAGTTCACAAGTTTGTGCTGACCAGTCATTTGGTAGCTTTCCACTCTCTATGACCATAGCATGGTTCCCATCAATTATAGCATAACCATTATGTCTCCTTCTCTCCACCACCCTGGAGGACCCATCTATGAATAAGTGTTTCCCTTGAGTAGGTGGAGATTCTTGTAAGTCCCCCAGAACTTTCGTTTGATAATCTATAAGGTTCAGATAATCATGCTCCAATGGATCACTGTTATCACTAATACCATGCCTTAGAAAAGATACGGGGTTCCACAGTGAGTACCAAGTCATCCTTTTCTAATAAAATTGCTTCATATTTCAAAGTTCTAGAACCTGTCAGCCATCTCCCTGCTTTCTGGTTGAGGATTGTTCTAACTTGATGAGGAGTGCCCACCACTAGGGCTTCTCCAACTGTCAGTTTCCTCTCTTTTACTAATAGGGTGGTTGTAGCTACTACATGGATGCATTCAGGCCACCCCCTTGATACTGGATCTTATAATTCTGACAGGAAGGCTGCTGGTCTTTTTTTTTCCTCCCCGGACTCATACCAGAACACCTAAAGCTGCTCAGGCCTATCGGCATCTAAAATCTGACCAAACAAGTTTGGGGACTCAGTATAACCTTGCAGGAGTACAGTCCACCTGAGTGGCTGCTTTCTCCCCGTCTGGGGATCTTCCCTCCTTACAAACACCTTTTGTGCTACCCTCAATAATTTCTCCAATGGCTTCTCACTCTACCCCTCAACTTTTTGTAATTTTTTGTAATTTTTTTTGTAATTTTTTATTAATATCTGGCCAGGACTTGGTTACAGAGTTTAATTTAAGCATTCCTTATGCTAGCTGACTTTCAGGGTCCATACTTCCATACCGTCTTATCTGATCTTTCAGTCTCTCTAAAAGCACAGAAGGGGACTCATCCCTCCCTTGCTGTATTTCAAAGGCTTTATTGACATTCTGACTCTTAGGGACTAACTCTTTTATTCCCTGTATTCCCTTAAGTCCTGCATGTGATTCCAGTGATTCTCATTATTATTATCCCACCCTGGAGCTACATTTGGGAATTTCTGATCAGCTGGGACTACCCCCAGGTGCCTTTCTTGATTTCCATGGCCTTAGAACTCAAAGCCCCTTCTCCCTCTTGTATTCCAGATGCTCCCACAACTGGGGGTGAGGGAGCATAGCGAGGAGGGGGCAAGTACTCTAATGGATCCCACTTTGAACTACTCTCCATGTCCTTAGTTTCTTTATTCCCTAGGGGAAACAGGATAGTGTCAGACAGTCATAATTTAGCATATTCCCCTTCGTCTTGATTTTGGGTTTTTTTTTTTTTACTATTCACATATATATTTAAGGCTTGACATACCCAATTTTCATTAGACCCAAATTTAGGCCAAAGGACTGAACCTCCCTTTAGGGGAACCCCAGCCCATATTAGGCAACAATATTTTATCATTCTCTTTTTGCATTTTCCTCTATACCTCTCAAGTTTATCCCAGCTTTCTAATTTGTCTCCCAAAGGGCTGTCTTTGGGAATTTGGGGAGATATACTTTCTTCTTTTTCTGTATCACTAGAGGTGGCATTTCCCATCTTACTTAGTTCCTTCAGCACAGTCTTTAATTAACCCTTTGAATTCTTGGGAACCACCCCTGCCTGGCACACTGCTTGGCACACTGCTTGGCACACCTAGTGCCTACAGACTCTAACCACCTGGCACACTGCTTGGCACACCTGCCTACAGACTCTAACTGCCTGGCACAGTGTTTGGCACACCTGGTGCCTACAGACTCAACCACCTGGCACACTGCTTGGCACACCTGCCTATGGACCCAAACCACCTGGCACACTACTTGGCATGCCCAGTGTCTTTTTCCCCTGGGTACTAGGAGTACTCAACAGCTCTTTCCTCCCCTGTTCTGATAAATTCTTACCCCCTTGGTGAGCATGCTCCACCCTACATTTGCGATGTCTCTGCTGAGATCCTCAGGTTCAGGAGTCGGGGGTGGCCCCCTCAGGGCTCTGACAATGACTCAACCTCTGATCCTGTCAAAGAGTGCTGGAACATAGAGAGTCCCCTGCAGCTCCTTAAATCTCGGTGGGACCTCCAATTGTGAGGGGAAAAAAATCCTCTTCTCAATAATTCTCAGGAACTCAGCAGCAATGTGACAAAGGCTCTTTTATTTTCTTCTCATGAGAAGGAGGCACCCTAGTGTGTAGCTAGTAGGTGCCAAGAAATGGGACTCGCAGGCCCTGTTTTATACCCTAGTCCCTAATGCAAGTGGACCCTCCCCTTTTTCACCATTGGTCTGATTATTCAACGGTTACAATCTACGAGCAAAAACTAGCTAATCAGAAGGCAGTATTCCCACCCCTCTTCCTTATATGGGTATAACTCTGGAGTGGATCATATTCTTCCTTATATGGACACAACTCCAGAGTGGACCTTATTGAGACCAGTGCTCCTTGAACCATGTGATTTTGTTAGTCAGAGGGGGAGGAGGGGATCTGAGACCTTTGTCCTACAAACAGGTCAGGAGGAGTATGATTGACTGTTATATCCTCATTGAAAGGAGACAACTCCCCATTTTCTCACAGTTGAGAAATTAAGTAGTTAGGGTATTTGAGGGACAATCAATATGTATGTTGAAGTCCCCTAGTATGAAGGGGAGGAGTTGAGGAGGAGAGAAAAATTATAAGCCAATTAATTTAATTCATTGAGGAAGGAAAGGGAGTGAATGATCTGGGGCAGTTGGGGTTGGGGGGGGGGAGTTAGAGGGGTCTATAGACAATGGCTGCCAGGAAAGGAAATGGAATAATATATTCTGAGAGGGAAAGGTGGTGGTGTTGGGGAGTTCAAGCTCAAACATAAAACAAGCTTTTCTTCAAGCCTGTCTAATTACTCACTGCTTTTTTTAATGGACATTAAACAAAAAAGAAAAGTCAGACAAATATTCAACTTGCAACTATTTCATTGTACCATGGATATCAATCCCTTCCTACATAGACCATTACCATGGGAAGCGTGAAGCTGGAATATCATGAATTTTCAAATCTATTCACATAGAGCACCAGTACATAGAAAGAATGAGTCAAGCATCTCCACTCCAGGCATCACCAGTTTAAATTTCTCCCCATCCCAACATCTCTAAATGCAGGCTAAAAATCTCCATGTAGAATAATTAGCATCTTGAAAAGATGGATTTCTTGTTGATTCTCTTTGTCCTCATGATCCTCCCTAGGACTTGGTATTCTGCCGCTACAGCGTTAGGTGAGAGAAACAAATGTGCTGGTGTTGGAAGCTTCATTGAACTTAAACATGGAATAGACTGCCAAAACCAAGGTACCACTGGATGCAACCTTAATTAATATTCCAGGCCATAAATGAGCCCTGCTCAGAGATTTACAAAGAAACCATGTGTGAAACTAATAGGGGCTGATGTGGGTAGTTGATATTCTCAGTTAACAGGCTTTCCATTTGTCTGAATTATTTATCAATGACAACTGGTACATAAGTTCATTCCTATGTCTGGGTTAAAGATCCTATTTTGTTAGTCAATTCTTCTTTTTATATTTGTTTGCTTACTTTTTCTTTTATAAAGTCTTCCTCTGCTTCCACTTTCTTCATTTCACCTGATTTCATATGTCTTTCTACATTTCTTTATATATGTAATTGGTATATAATAATTTATTCGGTCATTCTCTAGTTGTTGGACCCATAAGGTTTTTGAAATTGCAAATATTACTGCTATGAATATCTTTGAACAAATAGCTCTTTTTTTTTCTTTTTGATAATGCTCTCCAGGATTGTTTCCAGTAATAGGCTGATTGGGTCAAAGGGCATGATTGTTTTCTTGAATCTTGCATTTTACTGCTAGATCACACTCTGAGGATTTCACTCATTTGCCATTTCACTAGGAAAGTGTAAAGGCTCCCATTTCTGTACAAGCCTCTCAGTATTATTTTGTCACTTTTAATTATTTTTCCTATTTTGTAATTGTGAAGCATACATTTCAGGAACTACGGGAAGACTTGTTTTAATTTGCATTTCTTGGATTATTAAAGTAGAACACTTTCCAACTGATTATTCACAATGTTTCCCTTTTTATTTTTTATACATTTTTCATGCTTTTTTTTTTTTTTACTATTTATCCACTGGAGATGAGGTGTCACCTTGGAATATTTGTAGTAATTCCTTAAAATTTTAGTTACCAAGTTCTTTGTTAAATGTATCATGTTTCCCTCAATCTGTTATTTTTCTCCTGATTTCATTCTTTTTAGTTGTAGATATTTTATTTCTATGTCACTTAATCCATCTACCTTGTCCCAGATTTCCTCGATTTTTCTAATAGTTAGAAATTTATCTTTCTTCTATAATCAAGATTATATATCTACTACTAAAACTAACTAATGAGCCAAATTACATTTTTGTCTTTTGAAGGAGGTAGCTTGGTATAGTGGAAAGAGCAATGGATTTGGATTCATAGCACCTGGATTCCAATCCCTGCCCCCTAATACCTGTGTGACCTTGGCTAAATCATCTAAACTCCCAGGATTGCAGTTTCTTCACCTATAACATGAGGGTGTTGAACTAGATGACCTACCTCTAAGGTCATTTCTAGCTCTGAGTATCTGATCCTATACATAACCAATTATTGGTCTTTCCCTGAAGTTTGTCTACCTTTCTGTTGGAGATAAGTCTTGATTTGGTGATTACCAGCTCCTTTCCTTTTCCCTCCTTTTTTTCTTCTTTCTTTTTGGAAACATTAACTCTTTTTTCCTTTTTCATTAATCATAACATGAACTTTAATTCAAATCTTAACATTGGTTGTTTCCATTAAAGTCCTAAAATGTATGCACCTTATTTTTAAAATTCTTAACTATAGTTAGTAACAGGTTGAAATGTATTATTAATTTGTTAGGGATGTATTCAACTAATCTAGAACTTTTCACCTATAATTTATAGGGATCTTTTCCATTGTAGAGTTTTGTTGCTGGTTGTTGTGATGAGTAGAAAGAAGCCTGTGCCATGGAGGAGGAAGAGGAGGAGGAGGAGGAGGAGGAGGAGGAGGAGGAGGAGGAGGAGGAGGAGGAGGAGGAGGAGGAGGAAGAGGAAGAGAAGACAGTTTCCACTGTGTTGAATGGAGAACTGAGAAGAGTGGCTCACTCTTTTGTTTGTTTGTTTCATTTCATTTCATTTCATTTATCAAGGATTAATTTTCTCTTCCTGCCACTTTCCCTTTCCCCAAACTGAAATAAAAACAAAAAGCCTTTGTAACAAATATGTATAGCCAAGCAAAACAAACTCCCACATTGGTCTTGACTAAAAATACATGTCTCATTCTGGAGTTCTGGAGTCCCTCACCTCTCTCCAGAAGGAGAATACTTCATTATGTGCTCTGGAATCATGGGTGATCATTGCGTGGAGCAGAGTTCCTCAGTCTTCAAAGTTGTTTGTCTTTATACTGTTGCTATTGTAGTATAAATCATACCCTTGGTTCTGTTCACTTCACTCTATATCAGTTCATACAAATCTTCCCAGGTGTCTCTGAAAACATTCCTTTAGACATTTCTTATAGCCCAATCCTATCGTAATGCATTGATATTTTATACTTTGTCCAGCTTTTCCCCAAATAATGGTATACATTTTTTTTGTACATATGGGTCCTTTCACCTTGTCCTTGATCTCTTTGAGGAATAGGCCTAGTAGCCTGGAGGAATAGCCTAGTTTTGATAAATGGTTGCTTGCCAAGGTTATAATTTTAGGAAGGAAGCTGGAAGCTTCCTGGGTGGTTGGGGAACAGTGAAACATTTTGGCTGGACTTTGGCATTGGGGAGATGGCCTCTCTCAGACTGGGTTGCAGAGGTGAGGGGGTAGAATGGTTAGAGCTTGAGCCAGGGAGATCAGGCAGAGGCCCTGGGCTGGAAGCAGCCAGCAGTAATAGGTTCAATAGCAGTTGAATAGGTTCTGCAGAGATAGGATCACAGAGTCACAGAATTTCACAGTTGAAAGGGACTTGAGTAGTCATCTGGTCCAACCTACACTGAACAAAACTTTCCAATATCACATCCCTAATGAGTGGTCATGTGGTCTTTGCATGAATATTTCTAATAAAGGAGAATGTTCCCATTACCTCCTTTTAGGTTGCCCTAATTTTTAGGAAGTTTTTCCTTTTACTAAGTCTGTTTTCCTCTTTTCAATCTATTGCTCCTATGAAGCCAGATGGAAGAAGCTTAATATCTCTTTTACATAACCACCCTTCAATGAGCTCTCATGTTACCTCTGGGCCTCTCCTAGTCCATGTTAAATATCCCTAGCTCCTTCACTTCATCCTCATATAGTATGGACTTCCCCTCTGTATTCTCTCTAATTTTGTTTGTTTATTTTTGCAGGGCAATGAGGGTTAAGTGACTTGCCCAGGGTCACACAGCTAGTAAGTGTCAAGTGTCTGGGACCAGATTTGAACTCAGGTCCTCCTGAATCCAGGGCCGGTGCTCTATCCACTGCACCACCTAGCTGCCCCCAGCCTCTTTTAATATAGTCCAATATGGCATTACTTATCTCCTCCATCCCTCTTCTCTTGCTATAGATTTTATATTTTTTCTTCTTTAAGGGTGAATTTTTATGTTGTCGAGGAAATCTAAGCAGAGTCCATTCTTTTTTTTTTTTTTGCCATCTTTCAGGTTTCAGAGGCAGCTAGGTGATACAGCAGAGAGAGCACTGGCCCTAGAGTCAGAAAGATCCAGGTTCAAATCTCACCTCAGATACTTAATAGCTGTATGACCCCAGGCAAGACACTTAACCTCAGTCTGCTTCAGTTTCCTCAACTGTAAAATGATAGTAACAGCACCTCCCTCCCAGGGTTGTTGTGAGAATCAAATGAGATCATATTTGGAAAGTGCTTAGTACAATGCCTGGCACATAGTAGGCACTTAATAAACGATTATTCCCTTCTCTTCCCCTTGATGTGATTTACCCATGATATACATGTGACCCATAGGAATTTCAGTGTATTCTAAATGCTTCACTGACTTCCTATCACCTACAAATGAAATCCCCCTGTCTTAGTCTGACATTTAATGGCCTACATAAGCTGGTTCTTCCTTACATTTCTAACGATATCTCACTTGATTCCTTTTTACGCATTCTACCATTAGCACAGTCAAAAGGTGGAAGAGCTGAACCACAGAGACATGAAGAAGGCATGACTGCTGTGCTGGGGCTGGGTTCTGGAGTTTCAACCACTGAGGCTACAAGCATCCTATGTATTTAAGTGAGGGGAGAGAAACCGAAATTGATGTTGTTAGTGTCACATTATTAGAGCCTATAATCTTAAATCTTTTTTTTTTCCCTTTGGTGAGGCAATTGGGGCCAAGTGACTTGCCCAGGGTCACACAGCTAGTAATTGTCAAGTGTTTGAGGCCAGATTTGAATTCAGGTCTTCTTGACTCCAGGGCCGGTGCTCTATCCACTGTGCCACCTAGCTGCCCCCTAAAGCCTATAATCTTGCTTGAAAAGAAGGCATCTCAAGTCATCCTCTCAGTTTTTACCGCCCTTGTGGCAGATTCATCACAACCAATCTCTTTTGGGTGTTTGTTCCCCAATCCCAGTTCAGAATTGCTCAATCACTGGAGAAATGGACACACACGATTTGATGGAAGGGGAAATATGAAGGATATATCTCCCTCCTTCTTGAGCCTTCCCTTAAGACTTTGTTTTTGTTTTTGTTTCATGGACCCCCTTTGTCAGTTTACTGAAGCCTCTGGACCCCTTCTACAGAATAACATTTTTAAATGATTAAAATAAAATACATACAGGGGGCAGCTAGATGGCGCAGTGGTTAAAGCACCGGCCCTGGATTCAGGAGTACCCGAGTTCAAATCCGGCCTCAGATACTTGACACTTACTAGCTGTGTGACCCTGGGCAAGTCACTTAACCCCCATTGCCTAAAAAAAAAATAATAAAATAAAATACATACAAAGGAAATAAATTATATAAAAATAGAGTTGTAAAATATTTTTTTTAAATCTCAGGAACCCCAGTTTAAGAGCCCCTGACCTTAGGAGTCATCTCTAGACATGGCACAATATGGATACCAATCAAGGTTCAAAGTCTAATTCTGCTGCTTATAAACCTCTGTAACTTTGGGCAAAACAGTCAACCCCTCTGGGCCTGTTTCCTTATACAAAAATAAGGAGGTTAAATTAGATGCTCTTTTAAGATACTTCTCAGTTTGAAATTCAGTGAAATTATAAATCTATGGAGTTCCTATACTTTCACATTCTTTTTCAAAGGAATGCTTTTTGTGGTGTTTTTTGGTGGGGCAATGGGGGTTAAGTGATTTGCCCAGGGTCACAGAGCTAGTAAGTGTCAAGTGTCTGAGGCCATATTTGAACTCAGGTCTTCCTGAATTCAGGGCCAGTGCTTTATCCACTGTGCCACCTAGCTGCCCCTACTTTCACATTCTTAGCATATGGGTGTCCTACCCAAATCCTTGTCTCACACCCAAAGCAGTAGCTCACTTGCACAATGCAGAATTGTTCAATGTTAGCATCAAGATTAAGGGATATGGATTAACTCCAATGCAGTGACATCACAGTGCCATACTGCTCTGGAAATTCCTCAGGCACTTTCCCTTTTGTGTCTATAGTGTATGATCAGTCATAGCAAGTCATTTTACTTTGCTGACCCTAAGTTTCTGCTTCTTTGGAATGGGGACAATATGCTTATGTTAAGTGTAAATACATTTCCCCTTAGCATTTTTGTGTGGACAGTACATGTAATTAGAACAACTTTAATCCAATCTATTTCAACAAGTTATTAATTATGAAAAATAGAATATGAACAAAAGAAGTATCATAGACCTTGATTATAATAATTACATATAGATGTTTATCCAATGTAAACCATTGTCATAATAAAGAGACCAAGAGAACCTAAAAAGTGCCCTAGACAATGATTTGCCAGGCAGAAAGGAAGGGTGGCCAAGAGCATTGGCAGTTTAGAATAGGAACTCATTTGTAACATCTTACAAAGAAATATGGTAGGAGATTATGAGTAGAAAGCCTCAAAACAGATGCAATGGGAAGTAAAATTTTAAAAATTGTGATATACACAACTATATGTAGTCATCCTGAGAGTATTTGAGGATGCAGGTTGGGGGAAGATGACAAAAAGACAAAAGATAGAGGAACAACAAAGAGATGGCTAGATATAGTGAATTAGTTGAGTTTGTATTCCTTCACTAATCAAGACAGTTTAACACAAGGGCAGACTTCCAAAGCTGAGTAGATTAATTTAAGGAAGGAGGAATGGTGTCAGGAAAGTACTGAACAAGGTGGAAAGGGGATGGGGCAGGAACAGTGAAGATCATAAGACGTCCAGAATGGAGATATGTTCAGGTATGGGTTGGTTTAGATAGATTCTGAGGCACTGCCTGCCAACTTTGAGAATTTGGGATTTTCTGAACAATGTTTTGTTTTGTTTTTTGCAGGACAATGGGGGTTACGTGACTTGCCCAGAGTCACACAACTAGTAAATGTCAAGTGTCTGAGGCCAAATTTGAACTCAGGTCCTCCTGAATCCAGGGCCGGTGCTTTATCTACTGCGCCACCTAGCTGCCCCCTGAACAATGATTTTTTAAAAAAAGAAAATAATGAAATTTTGATGACACAAACCATTTCTTCAAGGAAGAAGGAAAAGTGGAACTATATAAATACACACACACACACACACATATATATTTATTTAAAGACCAATAAGCATATACAAGGAGTTTATTGACTAATTTAGATTTTTTCTAAAAAGACTTATAGAAGGGGCAGCTAGGTGGCGCAGTGGATAAAGCACCGGCCCTGGAGTCAGGAGTACCTGAGTTCAAATCCGGCCTCAGACACTTAACACTTACCAGCTGTGTGACCCTGGGCAAGTCACTTAACCCCAATTGCCTCACTAAAAAAAAAAAAAAAAAAAAAAAAGACATATAGAGAAGATGGAAGCAAAAGCTGACAACAGAATGAATTCAATATATAAGGAGAACGAAAACTCAGAAAAAGCTCAGAAAACACAAAGTAATAGAAAGAATTTTAAAAGTATGTGGGGGTCAAAAGGGAGATTTTAAAAAAAGAGGATTATTTTTTTGATGTGGAGAACAATAGAGAGAAGACAAAACTACTCAACTCTTATTTTACTTCTGTTTTCTCTCCAAAGGAAAGTGATTTTCTGGATGAGATAAGGGAAGGAAATAAGCATTTATTAATCACCTCCTATGTGTCAGCCACTATGTTAAGTACTTTACAAATATCTCATTTGATCCCAAAATGGTTGACAGGGAAGCTAAACCTATGATTGGTTAAAGAAGAAGAAGAAGAAGAAGAAGAAGAAGAAGAAGAAGAAGAAGAAGAAGAAGAAGAAGGACGACGACGACAAGAGTTCAATGAATTTAGTCAGTTCAAGTCAATGTGCCCACCCAAATTAAATCTCATAATAGCAAATAAAATAGCACATGTGATTATTGACTTTTTGAACTTTTTTAATTGTGGAGAATGGTACCACAAAACAGGAGATTTGAGGGTTGTTCATATTTTCCCCAAAACGGCAGCTAGTGGAGCCAACAAACTATAAGCCAATGTACTTAACTTTCTATGGTACATCAATCAGATGATTAATGACCACATGGAATGTTCACCAACTGCTCCCTGAGCATCCCTACCTAGATGTCCCATACACATCTCAAACTCAACATGACAAAATAGTAATAATTATCTTATGCACCAAGACCATTCATCCTAACTTCTTGATTTCTGTTAAGTGCCACCATCTTTCCAGTTATCCAACTTTGCAACCTCAGCATTATCCTTGATTCTTCACTGTCCTTTACCTCCTATATTCAATCAGTTGCCAAGTCTTTTCAATTCTACCCCCACAATATCTCTTCCATCTGTTCCTTTCTCTCCACTCACACAGCCACCATGCTAGTAGAAACCCTCATCACCTCTCATTTGGACAACTGAAAGCCTCTGAATTGTTCTTGCTGCCTCCAACCACTCTCTTTCTCTAATCCACCCTCCTTCCAACTGACACATTGATATTAGTAAAGCCCAATTCTGCTGATTGACCATGTCACTCTCTTGCTGAATAAACTTCAATGGCTTCTCTTTGCCTCTAGGAAAAAATACAAATTTCTCTGTTTGACGTTTATAGAGTTTCACAACCTGGGTCCAACCTATCTTTCCAGGCTAATTATACAGTACTTCTTTTGATGTCTTGTACATTCCCAGACCTACTTGCTGTTACCTGTCTACAACATTCCATCTCTCATACCATACTCTTTCATAGGTTCTCCCCCATTTCTTTAGTGCTCTTCCTTTTTATTTCTTCCTCTTAGAACCTCTAGCTCCCCTCAGGATTCAGGTAAAGGGACATATCCTTTAAGAGACTTTTCCTCATTTTTCCAGTTACTAGGTCTCCTTGCCCCTCAAAACTATTTTGTATTTATTTTGCAAACATTTTCTTTTTTTTACTTATCTGTATAGCTGTTGCTTTCCTCAGTAGGACATAGGCTCCTTGAGACAGGGATTTTTCATTTTTTTATCTTTTCATTCTTTGGTACCTAGTAAATGTTTATTTTTTTAATTTTTATTTTTTTAGTGAGGCAATTGGGGTTAAGTGACTTGCCCAGGGTCACACAGCTAGTAAGTGTTAAGTGTCTGAGGCCGGATTTGAACTCAGGTACTCCTGACTCCAGGGCCGGTGCTCTATCCACTGCGCCACCTAGCTGCCCCTAGTAAATGTTTATTAAAAAAAAAAAACGAACAAATAAATGAGTGAGTGAAAAACTGTAATTATTAAGAACCAGCACATCTTCATTAACAAAAGGTCATACAAGACTTAGCTCATTTATTCTTTTGACATATTAAGGGCTAAAATTCTAGCTAGTCTGTCTAAAATATCTAATGAGTGGTCGCCAATAAATTATAAGCTTTAGCAAGAGTTAGACTTTTAAGCATTTATTAAGGAGAATAAGAATTTGGTAAAGAGGGAAGGAAAGGCCTAGATTTATCTATCTATTAAAGGGAAAACACATTTCTAGCTGCCTTCTCCACCAGAGTCCACAGGAAAGAGAGCATGAGAGCGCCCGGCTCCCCCTTCTTCCTCCCACAAGCAAATGTCACTTCCTGACACCAAAGAAAAGATGCATAGTCTTGCCTTCAAAGACTTCATGGCAGAGCTTTTCTACAGTAAGTCTCCAGCAGGTGGCATCATTCCAATCGTTACAGACATTTCCTTTTTGAATAGGAAATACAATGTCTTTCACAAAGTATGCAATTAATAAGGATAGGGATAAGGAAAGGGACTGGACTTGTGATTTCATTGATATAGGGAATTCCCAGATGAGGAAACTCCCTCCACTGATGTAGGATGGTACCTTTCCTGTAACTAAAATCTTAGAGTTGCTGCTCAATCCTTCAAGAGATTAATTGGCTTGCCAGGGTTCGCACAGTATGTGTCAGGGCATTTCAGGATTGGACTTGAATTCAGGTTTTCCTAGACCTAATTAAGATCGCTATCAGCTATACTATGCTGTCACATAGTAAATGCACTTAACAAAAGTTCTTAAGCTTGCTAAAGTGAATGTTATTTTTGAACTAAATAAGTTCAGTTTACAAATATTATCTCATTTTTATCCTCAAAACAACCATGGGAGATATGGTGGCAGGTTCTATTTGGACTAATTTGACGAAAACAGGGGTTGACCAAAGTCTTACAAAATTGATCCATCAAGTCAACTTGTTCCTGGCCAGGCATTGATAGAGTAGCTTGAATAAGCTGACATTATTTAATACAGATACTTATCATCAGATGCAGCTCTCCATGGGGGGCCACCAGGTCTAACAGTTGGCAGCCTCATTTTAGGGCTTAAAGACATTGGTGGCTGGGAACGGGGTAAAAGATGTTTGTGAGGGCAAGCTGAGATATCTTGTAATACTCAAAAGACCCAGGAAATGTGGGTACTGGTCCTAGGTCAGTCCTTAACTAGCTATGTGACCTTGGACAAGTAACTTAACTTCCCTTGAATCTTGGTTTCTTCAGCTACAAAATGAAGGATTTGGATAAGATACAGAGCCAAAACTATCCGTTTATGCTCCAGAGTAAGTGTTTATATCACTATTTTGTATATAGGAAGGTGTTTGGGAATGGTGGTATTTGGGGTCAGCAGTTACAGATATGATGTGATAGGAAGTAGACTTCCTAGAAGGATCATAGTTTTCTTATGCTCTCTCATGATTCAGGTGAAGTATTGCATTGTGGATATCCCAGGACAATGTGAGGCTCCTTTTGGGTGGGTGTGGGGAGCAGGGGGAAAGGGGAGATTTGGGAAGGCACTCACATGGAGTTTTGTCTTCAGAGGAGGTGAAGGGAACTCAGTATTCTTGCTAACTAGTTGTTAAACTTAGTTGTTTCTTTTCTTTACCCTGCTAAAGGATTTCCAATGCTGAGAAGCTTCAAATTCCAATGCCCTAGGACAAAGTCCTCCTTGCTTCATCCTGGTTATAGCTCTGACTAGATGATTTTTAAGATTGCTTGAAAAAAAAAAAAAAAAGATTGCTTGAATTCCGGGAGCAGCTAGATGGCACAGTGGTAAAGCACCAGCCCTGAATTCAGGAGTACCTGAGTTCAAATCCGGCCTCAGACACTTAACACTTACTAGCTGTGTGACCCTGGGCAAGTCACTTAACCCTCATTGCCCTGCCAAAAAAAAAAAAAAAGATTGCTTGAATTCTGACCATTTATGACTCAAAAAATGGATCAGTGTTGGATTTATATTTTGGGTTAGTGCTGGTTTTAGAGCATTCATGGGCATGGGGCAGAATCAAAGCCCAGACTAAGGAGGGCATGAATCTCCTTGGGGGCAGTTGTCAGAAGCCAGCTGAAACTCTCCCAAGAAACCTTTTAATTGTTTTCGGTTCACTGAAGCTCTTTTCCTACAGTGGATGCCACAGTAGTGGGCAAAGAAAAAAAGATGTGTAAGGGAACACCTACTTAGACAACAAAAATGATAAATAACTTTCACCTTTAAGAGAGGCAGTGCACTGGATTTCCTGTTCAGCTGTCGTCTGTATTTAACTAGAATCCAAGCAGCTTTTTTTCCTCTTCAAACCAAAAAAAAAAAAAATCCATGCATTCAATGTCTCATGATCTTGTCCAGTTCCCTTTGTGATCCCATGCTGCTGCAGGGATGATTGCTAGACTGTAGAGTGTCCCTTTAATACTACTGCTAGGAAACTGCCAAAGTTCCCTGTCTTCATCAGCGTGGGGATTCACTCCCTGTACCCGGAGAAGATTGTAGCTTCCCTATGTCTCAGAATGAGGTTTTAGACATGGCTGTGTGGAAGGCCTATGAAATCTAAAAGGCCACAGAAAAAAGATTGTCATTTTTCTGAAACTGAAAAAGAAATATCTGTCTCTGTCCTTCTCTTTGTCCTCCTTTTCCTTCTTCTTCTCCTTTCCTCCTCCTTTTCCTCCTCCTTCTTCTCCTTCTTCTCTTTCTCCTTCTCTTCCTCCTCCTCCTCCTGTTTCCCCCCTTCTCTATCTGTCTCAGTCTCCCTTTTTCTTTGTCTCTCTGTCTTTCTGTTTCTGTTGTTCTCTGCCCATCTCTATTTCTATCTCTGTCTTTGTCTCTGTATCTGTCTTTCTCTCCCTCCCCTTTCCTTTTCTCTCCTCTCTTTCTCTCTATCTCTGTCTCTGTCTCTCCCCTACTCAATCTGAAACCTAGATCTCCAAGCAAAGCTTTCCAGAATCCATACCCCCTGTACCTGATGATTATCTTTAAAGGGAGCTCTCTTTGGGTTCAACCCAGTATGCAAATCAGCCCCCTTAATTTAAGCCAAATAATTGAACAATATTAGTCTTTTCACATTAGCACAGTGCCAGGTCCACAGTAAACACTTCATAAATTCTTTTTCATTTATTCTCTCTATACTAATGATTGGCACAGCGACTACACAAAGAGGAAGAGCTCTGTCAATGGTATCTTTTTTACTCTATAAAATAAAAGAAATTAATGTTGGGAATTAAAAAAATTTAAAATTCCACAATCAGATACACTTATAAAAATGTATCTATCACAATGTCAATGAGGCAAAAGTACCCAGGGTGGACCCTATAAGGACCTGAATTCCAGAATCAAAAAATCATACACAATGGCTGACCTTCTGGGGATGAGCTTCCCTGGATTTAGCTAGACTGGTCCTCAGATGGCAGTTATCAGTGGGCCTACACTTGAACCCTTTCCCACATGATAGACCTCTTTGGCATAGCTGTGGAGAGCTCTGGGTTACCTCTATGGCATGCTGAGGCACTAGAGAAGCCAGAATTTTAGTCTTTGTAAAGCTAACTGGTCTCTAGGGGACTTGAACCTACGATCTGGGCCTCAATAACACTGAACTATGGCTAGATAGAGCATGAATCCAGTGGGAGAGCACTAAATATTTGCTTTTGATGAGGACAGATGAAAAAAAAAACCAACTTGGTATTTTTAATCGTCAAAACGCTCAAACCTCAAGGCTGTGATTCACAATTTGACCACTTGGTGGAGCTATTATTCCATTTACAATTTGCGATCAAGGTTTTTGATTCTTTTCTCCTCTCTCTCTCTCTTCTTTCTTCCTTCCTTCCTTCCTTCCTTCCTTCCTTCCTTCCTTCCTTCCTTCCTTCCTTCCTTCCTTCCTTCCTTCCTTCCTTCCTTCCTTCCTTCCTCCCTTCCTCCCTCCCTTCCATCTTCCCTTCCCTTCCTTTCCTTTCCTTTCCTTTTTTTTCCATTATGTTTTTTGGGGGGTGGGAGGAGTAGGGAGATGGGGGATACCTTTCTTGGACAAGGGAAGAAAATATTTGGTTCTGGTTCTCTGTTGTAATACCTGAGTAAAGGAAAAGGTAATATGGTAGGGAATAGACAACTTAGATGGGCATATCCTATTCAAATGGGAAGAGGCCCAAAATGGGGATCAGGGGACCTAAGGTGTAGTCCTAGCTTTGCTTTATCTAGCTGTGCACCCTACAGAAAGTCATCTTACCTTTTCTGGATCCCTTTTTCTCCATTTGTAAAATGATCAGATTTGACCAGACAATCTCTAATTTTTCTTCTTGATCTAAAATCTAATGAGCCTATAAATCAAAGAGGGAGCAAACCACAAGGCAGGGCCAGCTGGGGAGATTTCATAGTTAGGCGAAATATCTGCTGATCTTTTCTAATCAGATTTCTCAAGGGTTTTTCCTATGGGATGAACCAATGGGTCCCTATTTGGTGATCAAACAGCTCCCCCAAAAAGCTTCTTAGCACAGTTCCTGGCACATAAGTGTCTAATAAATGCTTGTTGATTGACTGACTGACTCTGCTCAGAGATAAATGCCTGAGCTATAGCCTTACATATACTACTTCAGAGATGTGCTGAATGGGAAAAAGAAGTAGGTAGCAAGAAAAGGCCCTAGAGACAGCTGATGAGGCCACAGTTAGGGAGGACATAAGGCAGGCATAGAAACAACAGATGCCTCTCTGGTGTCAGTTATCTCCTCTGACTTCTAGGCTTTCAGTAAGTGGAGAAGGAGGCTGAAATTCCACATCAGTGTGAAGAGGAAGACTGAGGAAAACACAAGTATACAGTTATTACTTTCATATCATGAGGGATAGGGGACAGCGCCCCTGCGATCTGAAAAATCCACCTAAAATTTTTTGACCTTCCCTTTGTACCAGAAAAGAAGTTTGAATTATTATGGGATTAAAAGATAAAATATGTTGATGTTATATAATACTATACATATATTTAATGCATTTCTGAATTTCCAAACTTTTCTGTGTTATCTGCTGGCCTTCGCATGTTGTCTGCAGCTTCTGCAAAACTACCCCAAAATTCCCACTTAAATTCTTATACTGATTTGCAATATATCAAAACCACAATGGGGAAAGTCATTCCTAACAGACTTTCAGTAGATGAATATTGTTGCAATTAAAAATCTTAAAGTGCAGAGGGATCTCAGAGACCGTGGAGTCTAACTCACCCCTGCACCGGAATCTGCTCTCCAATTTAGCCAGTTTTACTACAGCTTCTGCTTGAAGACCTCCAGTGGTAGGGCTTGTAGACTGGGAGTGGGTGGGAACACCATATTCCAAGACATTCTTCTTCTTGATGGCTCCAAAACCTCAGGACATTTTTTCCTGGTGCTAAGCCTAAATTTTTCTTTTTGCAACTTTCTGCCCTCTGCTCCTGGTTGTCCCTCTCTGCAGCAAAACAGAACAAATCTAATCCTTTTTCCATATGACCAAATCTTCAAATATCTGGAAGTAGGTCTCATGTCATCTTTCCCTCCTCCATGATTTTCCTACTCTCCAAGCTAAACACATCCAAAGCCTTCACCCCATCCTCATAGGACATACATTCAAGGTCCCATCCCCTTCTGATTGACCTCCTTTGGCTACTTTCCAACTTGTCATGCTTCTTCCTAGAATATGCCTCTCAGAAAATTCCAGATTTCATCTGATCAGGGAGAGTATAGAGGGACCATGACCTTTTATAATTTTTTTTATTACTTTAAAAAAAATTTCAGTTCCAAATTCTCTCCTTCCTTCTAGTCCCTCCCCCACTCATTGAGAAAGCAAGAAATATGATACTCATTATACACATGAAGCCTTGCAAAACTTATCTTGGAATCAGCCATGTTCCAGCAAGAAAAACAAGAGGGAAAAAATAGCTTCTTTCTGTACTCTGAGTCTATTAGTTCTCTCTCTGGAGATAGATATCATTTTACATCATGAGTCCTTTAGAGTTGCAGTAGGTCCCTGTATTGATCAGTTACTAAATCTTTCATGGTTGATAATCTTTATAATATTGCTGTCACTGTGTAGATTGTTCTCTTAGTTCTGCTTGATTCACTTTTTATAAGTTCTTATAAGTCTTCCTACATTTTTCTGAAACCACCCCCATCATCATTTCTTTTTTTGTAAATGGTATTTTTTAAATTTTCCATATAAATATTTTATTATTTTCCAGTTACATTTAGAGATAGTTTTCAACATTTGTTTTTATAAGATTTCTAGTTTCAAATTTTTCTCCCTCCCCCCTCCCCAAGAAGTAGTTAATCTGATATAGGTTATATATGTACAATCACACTAAACACGTAAATATTATTTTCAATTACATATAACAATAGTTTTCAACATTGATTTTTTATAAGATTTTGAATTCCAAAATTTTTCCTTCCTTCCTTCCCCTTCCCCCTTCCTAAGAGAGCAAGCAATCTGATATAAGTTATACATGTACAATCATTTTAAACATATTTCCACATTAGTCGTGTTGTGAAAGAAGAAACAGAACAAAAGGGAAAAAATTTAACAAAAAAACAAAGAAAGTGAAAATAGTATGCTTTGATCTGCATTCAGACTCCATCAGTTCTTTCTCTGGATGTGGATTTCCATCTTTTGTAATCCTTTCATCATTTCTTACAACACAATAGTTTTCTATCACATCCATACATCATAACTTGTTCAGCCATTCCCCAATTGATGGGTATCCCCTCAGTTTCCAATTCTTTGGTGACACAAAAAGAGCAGCTACATGGGGCAGCTAGGTGGCACAGTGGATAGAGCACTGGCCCTGGAGTCAGGAGGACCTGAGTTCAAATCCAGCCTCAGACACTTAACACTTACTAGCTGTGTGACCCTGGGCAAATCACTTAACCCCAACTGCCTCACTAAAAAAAAAAAAAAAAAAAAAGAGCAGCTACTAATATTTTTGTAAATATGGGTCCTTTTCCTTTTCCTTTGATCTCTTTGGGGTATAAACCTAGTAGTGGCATTGGCTGGCCAAAGAGTTTACACAGTTTTATAGCCTTTGGGGCATAGTTTCAAATTGCTTTCCAGAGTGATTGAACTAATTCAAAATGCCATCAACAGTGCATTAGTGCACCTATTTTCCCACATCCCCTCCTGAATTTGTCATTTTCCTTTTTTTGTTATGTTAGTCAATCTGATGTGTGTAAGATGGTACCTCAGAGTGGTTTTAATTCGCATTCCTAATTATTAGTAATTTAGAACCATGACCTTTGTATTACTGAAAGTTATATACGATAGAATCTTAGATAAGGTAGATATGGCTATCCAGAGAAAATTAAATGGGAATAGAAAGGAAAATACCTTTTCCTGAGCAGTATATAGTACCTCTACAAAAAATTGACCATATAATAGTGCCTAAAAATTTTATAGTTAAATGCAGAAATATTCAATGCAATGCATTCTTTTCAGATCACAAATTATATTCAACAAGGAACCATGGAAACACAGATTAAAAACTAGTTAGAGACTAAACAACCTAATCTTAAAGAATGAGTGGGTTAAAGAAAAAATCAAAGAAATAATCAATAATTTCATTAAAGAGAATGACAATAATGAAATAACATATCAAAACCTATGGAATGTAGCAAAAGCAATAATCAGAGCAAAATTTATATCTCTAAATGCTTACATCAATAAAATAGAGAAAGAGGAGACCAATGAACTGGGAATACAAATTTTAAAAACTAGAAGAACAAATTAAAAATTCCCAATATAATGCTAAATTGGAATTTGAAAAAAGTAAAGGTGAGATTAATAAAACTAAGAGAAGAAAATTATTGAATGAATATATAAAATTAAGAATGGGTTTTATGCAAAAACCCAATAAATAGATAAACCGTTGGTTAATATGATTTTTTAAAAGATAGAAGAAAACCAAATCACTAGCATTAGAAATTAAAAGGGTGATTGTACCACTAATGAAGATGAAATTAAAGCAATTATAATTATATTTTGCCCAATCATATGCCAATAAATTTAACAATTTAAGTGAAATGGAATTATTATGATGGAATACTACTACACTATAAGAAATGATGAGTTGGTTGATTTTAGAAAACCATGGAAAGACTGGCATGAAATAATAAAGAGCAAAATAAGTAGAACCAAGAGAATGTTGTACACAATAAAAGCAATATTATTATAAGAACAACTTTGAACAACTAAGTCATTTTGAGTATTATAAATACTCAAATCAACTACAAAGGACCTATGAGGGTTGTTATTCACATCCAGAAAAAGAACTGGTAATAGAAATATGCATAGTATGATTTTACATACATAAACATATTTGTATCTAATGGTAACTTTTTCTAGGGTGTGTGGGGAGGGAGGGAGAAAAAAGTGCACAGCAGAGAAATAAAGAAAACTTAGAAGAAAGCACAGAAAAGCAAGAAAGCTTTGAAAACAACATACAATATTTGTTACATAGTTTTTTTAAAAAAGCAAATAGTGTGAAATGGAAACTCATGGTTTTATACTGAATCCTCTTTTTATGTTCTGCTGTGCACATGTAAATGTTCTCTTTTTGTACTTAAATTCAAGATGAATTTTAAAAAATTAAAGGAGAGAAAAAAACTCATGTAAAAAAAGTTATAAATGCCTCCTGTAAAGTAGCCCAAGAGCACATCAGCTTTTTTTGTCTGACATATTACACTGTTGACTCATATTTCAGACAAACTGATATACCTAGCCCACTTTGTACTTATAAAATGAATGTTTTGAGTCCAAGTGATAGTTGGTCAACTAGCATTTATTAAGTGTTTACTATATGTCTAGCATTGTGCTATGTGCTGGGGAGTCAAAGAAAGGCAAAACCAAAAACAAGTTCCTGCTTCAAGGAGTTCACATTCTAACTTCATCATAAATAGCTAGACACATACAAGATATATACAGTGTAGGGGGCAGCTAGGTGGCGCTGTGGATAAAGCACTGGCCCTGGATTCAGGAGGACCTGAGTTCAAATCTGACCTCAGACACTTGACACTGACTAGCTGTGTGACCCTGGGCAAGTCACTTAACCCCAATTGCCTCACCTAAAAAATAAAGATATATACAGTGTAGGTTGAATGTAATGTGAAAGGAAAAGACAGTGGTAGCTGGAGGGACTGGGGAAGATACTATGCAGAGGGTGAGATTTGAACTGAGTCTTGAGGGGGCAACTAGGTGGCACAGTGGATAAAGCACCAGCCCTGTATCCAGGAGGACCTGAGTTCAAATCCGGCCTCAGACACTTGACACTTACTAGCTATGTGACCCTGGGCAAGTCACTTAACCCCCATTGCCCTGCAAAAGAGAGAGAGAGAGAGAGAGAGAGAGAGAGAGAGAGAGAGAGAGAGAGAGAGAGAGAGAGAGAGAATGTTGAACTGAGTCTTGAAAGAAACTAGGAAACTAAGTGGTTGGGGTGAGCAACGCTTTTGAGGCACAGAGAAATGTTGATGCAAAGACAAAAGAGATGAGAAACGGAGTGTTGTATTTAAGGAACTGCAAGCAGAGGAGAGTGACTAGATCTGAAAGTTCACTGAGGAGAGTAAAGTGTAAAAAGACTGGAATAGTAGGAAGGGACCAAGTTATGAAGAGCTTTAGATGTCAATTAGGATTGTATATATGACCCAGGCAGTAATGGGGAGTCACTGGATCTCACTGAAAATGGGGCTAACATGTTTAGAAAAACACCTTGGCAGCTGAGTGGAAGATGAATTGGAATAGGGAAAGACCTGGGGTGGGGCAGTTAGTTGGCAGTGGATAGGGCACTGGGCTTGGAATCAAGAAGAGTCATCCAGCCTTGGACACTTACTAGCTATGTGACCCTAGGCAAGTCACTTAATCCTGTTTGCCTCAGTTCCTTATCTGTAAAAATGAGCTAGAGAAGGAAATGGCAAACCACTCCAGTATCTTTGCCAAGAAAACCCCCCAAAATAAGGTCACAAAAATTTGGACATGAATGAACAACAACACCAAAAGAGACTTGGGGCAGGGAGACCAAAGATGGCTTTTGCAATAGTCCAGGTGATAGGTGAAAAGGGCCTGAGTTAGGGTGATGGCTGTGTGACTAGAGATACTGGGAAGGTAGTAATAATAAGCTTTGACAATGGCCTGTTGCAAATTAGGGCTTGATTTATTGTTCTGTTGATTTCCTATACCGAATAAAGTGGTAGACAAATGTTAAAAATGCAGATTAAAAGTAAAAGTATGGGATGAATATGTTTTCTCAGAGAGCCAATTGCTAAATATTTACCACTGCCTATGAAGAACACATAAAGCACTTACGCCTCTTTCCCCTGACTTGACAACAACCCCAACCCTCAGTAAAACAAAAGCTAATAGGGAAAAAAAGCTAAAGAATGAAAAAATCAGTCATTCAGGTAGTTGTTTCTCCCCCACCCCCACCCCCACCCCCATACACGATGCTAAACAACCAGCTGGACTCTCTTTCCTGCCTTCATTGAATTGACTCTTTTGACATCATTTACAAACAACCTGGAAGGATTTTGCTGTTCAAGTTGTCCATGGCTACACAACGCCAAATATGCAGATGTTCCCAAACATCTGGATGTTTCTAAATACCCAGATGTTTTAGAGTCATGTGGACTCAATTTAGATGACATGGGAATGGATTGGTCACCTACAACCATATAAATCTTCCTTTGTCTAGACTGACTCAATTTTATTTTTCTCATAGTAAGAGGAGAGAGGAATAGACACTAAATTCAGCTCAATTTAATTCAATAAACATTTCCTGAGCATCTAGTGAGTGCAAGACACTATGGTAGGACTCTTAGGAGCAAGCATGGATATAATACAGTTCTTCCCATCTAGGAATTTACAAACAGGGAATGTACATACATGACAGAAAGGGATAAGTACTAGAGAAGAGATATAAAGTGCTTTGAGAAAAGGAGAGAGACAGAGAGACAGGGAGAGATAGAGACAGAAACAGACACAGAGACAGAGAGACACAGAGAAACTACTTTTGGTTTTGAGTATAGGGGAGAGACTGTTGCAATAGTTTAGGCAATGAAGTATTTGGTGAAGGTCCCATGGAGGAGGAAATCTTTGATCTGGACTTTGAAGGATAAGTGGACTTTTGACAAGTAGATATGGAAGAAAGGTTATTCTAGATAAAGTAAACACCAAGTAAGAAAGTCAAGAGAGCACAAGAGCTGGTCAGGGAATGAGAGGTACAATTGATTGCAGCTTAGGTTACAAAACGGGGAATAGTGAGAGATAATGTTCTAAAGGAAGGATGGCCTTTTTCTTGTCCTGTCTGGGGCCAGAGGTAGGAGACCGGTGAGGACCTATTGATAGGAGAGGGGAATATGCCTGGTTTAAGACACGTCAGGAGAAGAGTGACAGTTTGCTTTTGATATTATAATGGCAGCCATGGGCAACTAGCATGGAAATGGAGGGAGAAATAAACATTTATATGGTACCTACTATGTGCCAGGTACTGTACTAAGCACTTAAAAATACTATCTGCAAGGTAGGTGCTATTATTATCCACATTTTACAGTTGAAGAAACTGAGGCAATCAGAGGTTAAGTAATTTGCTCAGGGTCACATAGCTAGGAAGCATCTGAGGCCAGATTTGAATTCAACTCTTCCTGACTCAAGCCACCAGCTGCCTCTGATTCCCTAAAACCAAATTCTGAGTTGATGGGAGGAGGTTGTACTTAAAGAATCTGCTTTAAAAAAAAGAAGGAGAATCTGCTAAAAAAAATTGCTACCCAATCCTATAGGCAAAAGGAAGCCATGGATGATTTTAGAACAATGATGTGAAATGATCAGAACTATGTGGAAAAGAGGTTAATTTGGCAATGTTGTATAGGGTGAATTGGAAGAAGGAAATATTGGAAACTGGGATACCAATTTAGGAGTCTATTGCAAGTGTCTAGATGATGAGGTAAAGAGACAATGATGGCCCAAATTAGTGCAACAGTAATAGGACTAGAAAGAAAAGGATAGATGTACAAAACATACAGCATTGCTAATGGTTTCCCATGGAAGAAAGACATCTTTATCTTTATTGTATAAGATAGAAAGCATTGACAATGAACCAGTTATCACTATTAGGCAGCAGAATTTGTTGAGGTAGAGCAGCAAGTCTCTGAACAACGAATAAGAAAAGATGTATGTGATGAAGCATGACAAAAGAGATGGTCACCCACCTCTATCCCTGTCATGCACATCACCCAGGTCCCTAAATGGGGCAGTATAGTATGACTAGCAACAATTCAATCAATGTCAAAAAGCATCAGCCAAAAGACGTTACTACACATGGAGACCACTGCTATGCAGTCTGGAACAGAGGAAATCACAAACTATGGGTACATAAGGCTACCCTCTCTCTTTTTAAAACAATCCAGATATAGTATGCCACCACTCTTTCCTTCACTCAGCATTGAATTTTCCCATTTAACAAAATGGAGACCTGTATGCCCCTATTATGAAGAAAAACAGCTAAGCAAAACAACTGATAATGGTAATTATGTCTGACAGGTGTATACAATAATGTGCCCCAAAGTCCCCAACTCTATCTAGGGGAGAAAGAGATATTTAATTATCTGATCTCAGGGACCAGTAGTGGTATTACCATTTTTCTATATTGACTCTTGGATCTTTCAGGTCAAAACATTAAATTATTTCCATTAATTACTGTCCCTATACTAAATTGCTTGGTCTATCACTTTACTTCTTAACTACTTCTTCCCATTATAGAGTTTAAACTCCACATTCTGCCTGCTCATTCATTAGATTGGCATATAGGGGCAGCTTATAGAAGACATGAAACAAGAGATCAGAGGAAAGAATAAGCCCTATGGATAGAGCAACAGATGACATGAACTATTCTTGACCTTGCTAGCTAAGTGAACCCATCCCTATGATTAAAGTCCACTTTAAACTGAAGGGTATCTATTGACTGATTTTTCAGGGCTTTGTTCCACTTCTAGAAGTTTAATAAGAGCAAGAGGGAAAGAAAGGAATGGACAGAGGGAACTGAAGAGGGAGAATGGGAAAGTAGGAAAGGGGAAGGGTGTGATTTTACAATTAAGAGATACTTCCCTGAAGACTGAACCACCAAAGAAAAGTGATAAAATTATTTATACCCTTTGACCCAGGAATACTATTATTGAACATATACCTAACATAGGTAAAAACCAGAAGAAATAATCTTATTATAGTATACTGAAATATATGTAGCAGTACTTTTTGTTTTAGGGAAAAAAACTGGCAATAAATTAGGTGCCCATTGATTGAGAAAATGACTAAGTAAATTAGTATAGAAATGTAATGGAAAAATGTTATATCATTAGAAGCAATGCATATGAGGAATTGATAGAGACTTAGGAAGATTTGTTGGAACTAATGCAGGGTAAGCAGAACCAAGAGAAAGTATGTACAATGAACAACCACAATAATAGAAAGCAACCCACACTCAAATGCAAATGGATCAGAAATTTCTTCAATTTGTATGTTCCTTCCAACAATGCAAAATGTGGTGGCCCATTCATACTTCCCCATTTTATGCAATTCTTGTTCACGTGTCCCCATAAGTTTGACACAGGGGACCCATCCAATGTTCTAGGGTCCTTCACTTTCTCCTAATGTTATGAAAATACCAGAGGAGTATCACGCTGTTAAGCACATAGTAGGTGCTTAGTAAATGTTTACTAGCTGACTGAATGTCATCCCTCACCCTTCTTGTGTGACCAGGCCCATCTTCTTTGTGTCATCATATGCCTATGTCAACAACTTTACTTATATGTTTCCTCAAAGTTCCTCATTTGTTATGTTAGCAAGTTGTATTTGTGGTTTCATATGCATTTTTATTATACTATGTTATGGAAATGCTTCTTTTATTCTATAAATTAAAAAGAAAATAAAGAAAAGGAAAAAAATGAGAAAAAATATCTGGTAGCTTACTCCTGACCATAATGCACCTCTCCATTGCCCATTGTGTAATATCAATTTTTCCGCTTCTTTGAGGGCTATTACATCCTATGTCTCATGGTCACATCAGCATAAAGGAAAACGACAATAAAATGCCTTCAGAATTAAAATCAATGCAATAGTTAATCTCTCCCCGGAGGACTGATAATAAGCCATAGCTATCTCCTCTCTCAGTAACTGTGGCTCTACAGGTACAGAGTGAAGCACATGCTGTGAGGTGTGGTCATTGCATGGGCTTATTTTGTTTGAGGTATTTCTTTGTTACCCAGGAGAGATCTATTATGGAGTTGTGGGGGAGTGGAAGGGAGTATTGGGAAGTGATTGCAATATAAAAATGAATCCATAAGACATTTTAAAAGAGGCTCAACAGCAAAACATCTGTTATCCTTCCCTCTCTTCTCTCCTTTGTTTGTGGAAAGGGGAAGTAGTGGGGGGGGGGGGTGGAGAAGCAATACCTTCTGCTGAATCTCTTGGCCTTCTGGCATCTCCATCTATGTACTGATGCCCAGATCAACTTGGAGGAGAAGAAAGTCTCCTAAAATGTCTTCACAGCCTGTCAGTTTTAATGCATCCAATAAAAGGTGGTTGTCTGCCTATCAAGATCAGTCGCTGTATGCTAGAAATATAACAAAGGAACTCCTCAAGCTGTCACTCTCCCTTTCACAAGCCTTGTGCTATTAAAGTGCCAGTTTGCTTTTATTTACACTCCCTGAATATAAAATTTTAGTTAGTTAATTAAATGGAGGGGAGCCTTCTCCCAAGTCCCGTCGCAACAGGAGAGGGTGGAAAACCAGAAGGAAAAAAAAAGCAAGGGAGAGGAAGACTACAGTGGAGAGGGGAAGGGGGGAAGGATTAAGAAGCAAGGGGAAATGAGGGTCCAAGACTAATCTCTTACTGGATTCCAGAACAGGCTGAGTGATCTTGGGCACTCTCAAGGAGGAGCGAGGTAGGCAAGTGGATTGCCATTCAAGACCACAAATTATTATTTTTAATTGGCAGGATACAAAATGCTCTGTTAATGACCCAGATTTTCCCACTAGTGGGGGAACCCTGAATGAATGAAAAAGAAAAATTAAGTTCTTACTGTGTGCAAAGGACTGTGCTAAGTATTGGGAGTAAGGCAGTCCCTTGCTCCTGCAGAGCTTACATTCTAACGGGTGGGACAAGACAAACACAAGGTTTCATCTGCAAGTTAAATGGAAATGAGGACCCTTGGTCCTCAGGGTACAGTAAAGCAGATGGTCATGCCTCTTTAATTCATTTCTGCTAATGAAATCATATCAGTTTCTGATGTTGAGCCATTTGACTGTGCCAAGGACTTTGCTGATGAGAACTTTGTTTCCCAGGCTTCAGGAGCCAGGCTAAAGCACCCACAGTCACAGTTGCCAGGCTGCATCTCCACAAGAGTAGCTTCCCATGATGTCTGAGGGTACTGGGCTGGATGCTCTGCCATTCCCAGGACTCTTGGGTTCAAGGCCCTGGTCTTCCCCAATCAGGGACTAAAGGGGAAATGATGAATGTGATAAAATAATGGAATGTGATAAAATAATGGGATTTGGCAGCCTGCCCAGGAGCCCCATCTGAAGATTGATTTGGAATTGATTGAATTGGGTGAGACTGAGAGACTGACTGAGAACCTACTTAAGGTTGATTAAATCGAGACCACACCTGGATGGCCCTGAGTGGGGTGTTGTTCTCAGAGGCTGTGGACTATGGCATCAACAGGAGACCACTCTCAGCCAATCAGCTTGAAGGACCTCCACTTTTGGGGAGAGAGATAGGAAGTAGAAAGGTAAGGCTTGTTTGCTGAATCTTCCTCTTTTCATTTGGGAACCAGCTGGTGGTGGCAGAACTTCACGTGTTAGGTAAAGGTGAGGTTTTCTCTCTGTCTATCACACATAGATCTAAGTTAGGGTTTTCCATTCTATAAGAGATTTGTTCTCACCCTCTTTCTCTTCACTAACTTCTAATACACTTTAATAAATACTTAAAAGCCTAAACTGTTGCCAAATTTATCAGTAAATCTTAGTTAGTTTCCCCCCAAAACTGGGGGGGGCAGGTAAGGACCCACATTAGATTTTAAACATCACACGGACAAGGCAGTGGTTCCACTTGGCTATCAGATGCTGACTCCCAAGTTTCCCTAAGGGTGCCCCATGGCTTCAGCTAAGTTGGTTTGCCTGCCCTTTGGTTGGCCTTTGGTAAGGGTGCTGGCCCCTTCTCTCTCCAGATGATGGCCAGGAGGGCTTAGATGGAAGCAAGAACATTGTCAGGGGTGTGTGTTGGCAAGGGTGGGGGTACATTACCAGGGGTCTTGCACTTGGTCAGCAATTGCTGCTTGTAGTGATGAGAAAATTGCCCCTTGTCCACAATGATTTCTCCCTTCAGGCAGTGCTGGAAGAAAGTCTGGGGTCTAGAGGGGGAAAGAGAAGAACTATGATTCCAACATCCTGGGCTGTCTGAGGAGAGATGTCGGTAGAGGTGGTAGTGATGGTTTGACTTGGTAAACATATGCTGCCTCCTATCTCCTCCTTAGCCTGTCTTTCTGCTTCAAGCCCTTGGCTACAACAATTTCACTGGAGAGCACCAGTGGAGAGAAATGTGATATCTCCAGAAGGACACTCCTGTACTTCACATCCTAGGCACATCTGGCACAAAAGTTATAGATGTATTCTATAGGGTGGAGCATATCAAAGAGATGAAGGGGAGAAAATAAGATGATTGATAGATAAATGGATAGGGGAGAGAGAGAGAGAGAGAGAGAGAGAGAGAGAGAGAGAGAGAGAGAGAGAGAGAGAGAGAGAGAGAGAGAAGCTTGTAAGTGTTTACTCCATACCAGGCACTGAGGATAAAAATAAAGCCAGCAAAATAGTTCCTAGCCTCAAGAAGCTTATTTTCTATTAGTAGAAGACTACACATGAGGGAAAGCAGGGTGGATTGGCACTGATGACATGTCTGGAGGTATCCTGGAAAGGCAGGGGAAGGACTGGAACTGAGCAGGATAAGGTCAAAGCTAGCCTATCAAAACCCAGGAGGCTCTGGGGTCAGAGTAGAAAGGGAGTGGAGATAATGAATGGTCCAATTGGAATCCAGTGCATGGGTTCCTGGAAATGCTAACAAGATACTCCGTCCCCTTACCTAAACAGAAAATTGAAGCTTGTCCTTTAGGTCTCATTGTGTGCTGCTAGACACCTTATAACAATGCTTCCTTATTCCCAAAGAAAGTATTTCTCAATTATCTCTCCATCCTCAGAAGCCAAGACAATGAATTTGCAGGCCCTAGGCAAGGCTGGAAAATTATATCCCCTGGGTGTTTTGTCCACCAGAGGCACTGAGCTCTCCAGGTAAAACTTAAGGGGCTCGACATTACAAAATAAATACTTACATGCCACGGAGAGCAGAATTTCCTCATTAAAAGTCTGAACGGTTATAAAAAATGAAAGAACAAGTTGTGCCTCGTTACACATTCCTAGTCTGTTATGCCTTAGGCAGCTGTCTGCCTTGCCTCCCCCTAGTCCCAGCTCTTCAGTTCCCATTCTTTAACCCTGACCTGATGTGATTCACGTGTGATGTGGGGCAAATAAAGTAACCTCCCATGCCTGTGCTGTTCTTAACGGTGTCTAAGAAGGCAAAAAGCATAACCTCCTCAGGTTATAGTGTCCTTCGGTGGCTATAATACGGATAATGCTCTAAAATCCACATGCCTTCCTTGCCGTCATCTTATCCGTTTTATTTTTATTTTCTTGTTGAGATGGGGACACCAAAACTAGGGGGCCACTAACAACTATTTTTAAAATATTGATATGGGAAAATACTTTTGTGAGTTATTCTGAAAATGCAGAAGCCATTTCCTTATTTTCCCAATAAATGAGATATTATTATAAACAGAATAACAAACCTTTTCATGGTACTTTAAAGTTTGAAAAAGGGCTTTTGCATACATTATCTCAGTTGAGCCTCAAAATAACCCTAGGAGATGGGTATGTCAGGTATTATTATCTCTTTTTTACAAATGAGAAAACTAAGGCTGGGAGAGATTCATTAGCTTGCCCATGGTTGCATAGCTAGTAAGTATCTGAGAAAAGATTTGAATCTGGCCTTCCTGCCTCCAAATCCAGATGTCCATCTGCCTTGTTGTAAGGCCTCTGTTCCTCCCATTTTTTTTAATTAATTAATTTTTTTTTTTTAAGTTAGGCAATTGGGGTTAAGTGACTTGCGCAGGGTCACACAGCTAGTAAGTGTTAAGTGTCTGAGGCCGGATTTGAACTCAGGAACTCCTGACTCCAGGGCTGGTGCTCTATCCACTGCGCCACCTAGCCGCCCCTATGTCCCTCCCATTTATAATATTATTAGCACCTAGATTGGAACTAAGAGAACATATTGTTTGACCCCTGCATTTTACAGATGAAGAAACTGAATTGCAGACAAGTAAAGTGACTTGTCCAAAGTCACTCCAATCCATCCTTCACACAGCTGCCAAATTGAGATTCCTAAAACATGATTTGGGTAGCTAGGTGGTGCAATGATAGAGCAACAAGCCAAGAGAAATTATTATTATACTATTATATTAATAACTAATTATTCAATTGAGATCCAGGCTTTTCTCTTGATGATTTCTTCACTAAAGCCCTGCTCTTGTTAAAGTCAGTCTTTGAAGGACCTGACTGATTGTTAAGATTAATCCTAGCCCTCAAAGAACAGGCTCTTCAGTCTTGGGTGGCACCCCACCCAACTAGGAGACCTAACTTCTGTTTAGAGCATTAACAGAATTCAATCTGGGCAAATCCTTATCCTGGGGAAAGGAGCCCCTGTCTTTGTACCCCTTCCTTAGAGTTTAAGGTGAACCAGCTTGTGAAGGAAAAAAAAAACAGTCAGAAAGGTCTGGATAGAGATGGATTGATCCCCTGTCCATATTGCTGGAGGTAGCTAAGACTCATGATCAAGCCATGTTCTCAGCAGGAGGGGCTACAGACTTCTAGGCCACCTCTTCATTCAACGTCCACTAATAGGGGTGGATTTTCACTTGTTGGGGGGGGTCTTTAATTACTGAGAGATGCCACTAACCATTAATTGATTATTAGCTAGCTTAAGTAATAAATTGATTACTAATTACCCAGAAACTGTCTCTTGGGGGTTTTCATTTGTCACAGAGCCTGGAGTTGGGAAGACTCATTTTTCTGAGTTCAAATCTGGCCTCAGACACTTACTAACTATATGACCTTGGTTAAGTCACTTCACCCTATTTGCCTCAGTTTCCTCATCTGAAGGAAATGGCAAACCACTCTAGTATCTCTGCCAAGAAAACCCTAGATAGGGTCATGAAGAATCAGATACAACTGAAATGTCTGAACAACAACAACAAAGCATGTATTTGGCCGTATCATCCGTCTCCAAAAGAAACTTTAATAGCTCTACATTTCCTGTAGGAAAAAGAACAAGCTTCTCTATTTGGCATTTAAAGTTCATCAAAACTTGAGTCCATCTTAACTGCTTAGACCTATTGCATTTTATTCATCTCATGTAATTAGCCAAGCTCATCTCTTTGCTGTTCCCCAACATGACATTCCATCTCCAGTTTCTCTTTCTTTGCTCAGGTGGTAACTCATGCTTAGGGGGAAAAAAAAAGTGGTAACCCTTATCCAAGAAATAGAATCTCTGAAAATTAGAATAGACCAAACAGAAATCAATAAGTCTGGGAGTGTAATGATTGGAATGATGCCACCTACTGGAGACTTGCTGTGGGAAAGCTCTGTCATGAGGAAAATGCCTCAGAGGCATTGTGGCTTTTCCTTGGTGTCAGGAAATGACGTTTACTCATGGGTGCTGTCTATCAAGGCTACCAGCCAATCAGCTTGAGGAGCCTCCTATTTTCTGGGAGGAGACAGGAAGGAGGAGAGGGAGCCTGTGAGGAGAGCTCTTGGGCTTTTGGGGTGGTGGTGGCGGCAGAGGACTTCACAGGAAATTTGAGGAAAGTTAGGAATGCCAGGCTGTTGGAATTCTGTTCTCAATCTTTTTCTTTCTATTTTTCAATAAACCCTTAAAAACCTAAACTTGTTTTATCAGTGATTTTAGTCAGTTTCCCCCAAAACTGGGGGAACAGATTAGAATCCACATTTAGAATCTTAAATTACACAGTTGAAAGCAAGAGTATTAGAACAAAATCAAAAGTTTGAGTAAACAAAAACATCTGATATCAAAAGCAACTGAGGGGGCAGCTAGGTGGCGCAGTGGATAAAGCAGTGGCCTTGGATTCAGGAGGACCTGAGTTCACATCCAGCCTCAGACACTTGACACTTACTAGCTGTGTGACCCTGGGCAAGTCACTTAACCCTCATTGCCCTGAAAAAAAAAAAAGCAACTGACCTGAAAAACAGGTCAAGGAGAAAGAATTTAAGAATTATAGGACTTCCTGAAAACCATGATTTTTTAAATAAGCATAAGTACTATATTTTAAGAAATCACAAATGAAAACTGCGTAGATCTATTACTCTGCTAGAGGGCAAAGAAATTTCAGGAAATGATCCTCCAAAAGGAAAATCCCAGGAATATCATAGCCAAAATTCAGAGCTCATGACTCAAAGAAGAAATATGAAAAGCATTCAGAAACAGTTCAAGAACCAAGGAACTACAGTCAAGATCACAGATGACTTGGTAGTTCTTATTAAAAGCAAGAGATATCAAAATACACTATTACAAAAGATATATAGGTTTGCAGTAAAGAATCCCTTACCCTGAAAAGCTGAATATGACCCTACAGGGTAAAAGAAAAAGAAAAAGGAATTTAATGGAAGAAAGGACTTTCAATTATTTCTGATAAAGAGACCGGAGTTGAGTAGGAACTTTGAAATACAAACAAGAATTCAGAGAAACCTAGAAAGGTAAATTTATTTGAGCAATTAAAAAGAACTCTATAAAATAGTGCTGACTTTCTAATAGGAGAAGAATGTTTTTTTCCTTCAGTGTCCCTTCAGAATCTTAATGTCTTCAAAGGTTAATGAGGAAGTTAAATAAGAAAAACAGAGATCTCAGGGGCATGGGGTATAGATTGGTTCTATTCTGGGGATTGGAAGAGGGGGTAAAGAAGGAAGGGGAAAAGGATCAGTATGCTAGTGTAGAAAGGAGGAAGAAAGGGGTAAAACTTGCTATTTCTCATAATTGGTGTGTGTGAGAATAAACAAACATGGAGGAACAGGTGTTGGGAGTGGGTATCAGATAGATGTACCTCATTCTTATCTAAAACAAGGGAGAGTTGAACACACATGCACAGTTTGGTATAGAAATACAACAAATTAGAAGGGGAAAAAAATTCATGAGAGAGAAGGGATGGCATTTTGGAGGGAGGTTAATACCAGGGAGAGAAGAGTCAAAAGCAAAACAAACTTCTTGAACTGAAGGGGGAACCAAAAGGTGGGAAAAAGGAAAAGAACTAGACCTTAAGGGAGTGTCCAAGATTGTCTCTTAAACAATAGGGGAATAACTGAATGAATTGTGGATTATGAATGTAATAAAATGTTATTATATCATAAGAAATGACCAAAAAAGATAATTTTGGTGAATCCTGGGTAGAAAAAAACAACTTTGAAAGACTTAAGAGGGGGCAGCTAGGTGGTGCAGTGGATAAAGCATGGCCTTGGATTCAGGAGGACCTGAATTCAAATCTAGCCTCAGTCACTTGACACTTACTAGCTGTGTGACCCTGGGCAAGTCACTTAACCCTCATTGCCCTGCCCCCCCCAAAAAAAAGAAAAAGAAAAGAAAAGAAAGACTTAAGAACTCTAAACAAAGCAATAACTATCCATGTTTCCCAAGACTCATGATAAATTATATTACCTAGCTCCTCACAGATTCAGTGATGGATACAGGGTACAGAAAAATACATTTTTAGACATGACCACTTTGTGTCCTTGGTTTGCTTAACAATAAAACAAAAGGGTGGGGTTTTTTATCCTTTTTTTCTTGGCTAATTGAGGGAGGGTAATAAGTAAGGGAATGGTTAACAATATTAATGGCAAAAAAGAGGGCCATTGAAACTTTTTTTTCCTTTTCTTTTTTTTTTTTTTTAGTGAGGCAATTGGGGTTAAGTGACTTGCTCAGGGTCACACAGTTAGTAAGTGTTAAGTGTATGAGGCCAGATTTGAACTCAGGTACTCCTGACTCCAGGGCTGGTGCTCTATCCACTGCGCCACCTAGCCGCCCTGAAACATTTTTTTAATGCACAAAAGAAAAGTTTAAAAGGAAGCACAAACAGGACAGTTTTGAAAGTAACATAAAAGGCAGCTAGGTGACACAGTGGATAGAGCACCGGCCCTGGATTCAGGAGGACCTGAGTTCAAATCCAGCCTCAGACACTTGACACTTACTAGCTGTGTGACCCTGGGCAAGTGACTTAACCCTCAATGCCCCACAAAAAAAAAAAGAAAGAAAAAAGAAAGTAACATAGAATTTATTTTATATATAATATAAATAAAATAAATAGATATAAAATTAAAAGTAACAGATTTTATTATATATAATAAATTCTGTCACTATATATACATACATATATAGGCAAACAATATGCAATAGAGATTCATAATTTCCTATAGATTCCTTTTTTGTGTTTTGCTGTGTGCTTGGTGCTCTCCTTTTGACAGTTAAGTTTAGAATAACAGAAAAATAAAAAATTTTTTAAATAGTTCAGTGAGAGCTTCAAAGGAAACTATACTCCTTACATGCTCAAAACAACAACAACAAAAAAAAAAATGACCACACAGCAAAACAAAACAAAACAAAACAGCAAAAAGTACATAAAAGAAGAGAGATCGGTTGTTCTAAGAAATAAGAAAGTAAAAACTAACCAAAATAGCAAATAAGCAAAGTGAAGAAGGTTGCTGAAAGAATTTAAAATCTATGGTAGATCAACTGAATCAGCTAGATCAATCAATCCAAGTACTTATTAAAAACCTACTATGTGCCAGGCTCTATTCTAAGTGACGAGAATATAAATATAACCAATGAAACAATTCTTCTTGCAAAGAACTTACTTTCTAATGAGGAGGAGGAAAGAGAAAGGTCCCATACGAGTACATACACAATAAGTCCCATAAGCAACATAAAAGGAAAAAGCAACCAGGTGTAATGTCTTGAGAGACAACCTCAAGTGGTTAAATGACATTCTACAACATCAAGCAAGAATTGACATCAATTCAATTCAGTGAGCATTTATGAAGTATTTACGGTGTACAAGGCACAAAATAGACATGATCCTCTGTAGATACAACATGTGCATCACAAAGCCAAAAAGAAGAAATGAAAAAAGCAAAGAAAGGGGGAAAATGGCATGAAATCAAACTAGAAGGAAAAGATACTTAATTTGGAAGAAAAATGAAGAAACGATCAATTTAGAAAATACATGGATGAATTAACATAATGAATCAATAACAGGTTTATTATAGCAAACAAAACAAACAACCCAGAATTACAGCTAATGCAGATCAGTTGGAGGACATATATAGGCATAGAAAAATCACTGAATTATGCAAAGAATTGGGAAAAAACCCAGATAGAATCAAGTGACAGACCTTGAGGATGGAAAAGACCAAGGTGCTTTAAGGATATATTACAAAACTGAAATTTCAGGACTATTGACATCTCAGGAAATTTGGAAGAGTCAAAGAATTTGAGATGTCCAAAGAGACTACCAAAAAAAAAAAAGCTGTGATATATACATAAGTCCCTAAGGACTAAATCAATGTTTAATACTTTCAGGCATGTTATAGTTAAATCCTTCCCTTATAAAAGAAAAATGCTACAGCATAAACTTCCAGAAGAAGATATTGCACACTAAAGAACATTTACCGGGTTCACAGCAGACTTCTCAAAGGGCATAAGAAACAAATGGACAAGTTAGAATACAATATATGTACAATTAAACAGCAAGGTCTGGTTCATGAAGCCAGAATGACTGATTCAGTAAAACTCGGTATTCTCTATCAAGATAAGAGTTGTCTACAATAGGGTATCACGGTGCAAGTGGAAAGGACATGGGTTTTGGAATCCTACTTGGAGATACCACTCATTGTGGCCTTGGGAAAGACACTTTGTCACTCTCAGTCTCAGTTTTTTCATCTTTAAAGTCATTAGCCTAGAAGGGTGATCTCCAAAGTCCTTTGCAGCTCTAAATCTTATGATTTGAAAAGCAATTAGATTTTGAAAAGTTTGCAATACAGACATATCTAATTCAAGGAAGTCTTCTAACAGCAGTCAAGTCTCCCAGACAACCCAGACATTCCAAATCAAGATAAACCAGTTGCAAACAATGTGAGGATCCTTAGAATATCTTGATGACCACATTACTGAAAATTTCAGTAGAGGGCTTCAGATATACTAAGGGAAAAAAGGTGTTAAGAAATTCAAGAGGGAAAAAGGGAGTAAGGTGATAGCAAAGGGAAACCCTTACTTTGAATGATGGGAAAGAAAGAAAACTTCGCAGTTATTAAAAAATAGAAGAACCTTGTTTAGAGTGGTTTGATTACAATCAGAATAATAATAGAAATAACAAGAATAAGAAAGTGTGCATTCTTTCCCCTACAGTATGACTGAAAAAAAGATAAAGCTAACAATTGTAAATAGACCAAATTTTTCAATACAAATCTATAAGAATAAAAAATAACAATATATTTGTTCCAATTATGAAGCAAAGGAAGATTTTTATCTATCAAACAAATGGAAGAAATTACTACAGACAAAATTGATGGTTTTGATTATACATAGATGGAAGGATTTTGCACAAAAAAAAACCACCCTTTGAAATTGAAGGAAAAGAAAAAGACGGGAAAATATGGGCAGTAAATAGATAAAGGTCTGATGTCTGAAATCTCTGAGACCATAACTACAAGCCAAATACAACATGAATATATTGGAGCAATAGTCACAGGTTTGTCCATAGGATCACCATCAGATAATAGATTGAGAGCTGGAAAAGACCTCCGGGGCCATCTAATCCACACACCTCCTCTTTTTATTGTTGATTTATTGAATAATAACAGTCAAAATGCATTAAAAAAAACAAAATAAAGACAAAGATAGAATCATCTCTGGAGAACATGGAAACCAAGAAAATGCCTTTCTTGTTTGTTTTCTGTTAATTTGTTTGAGTCTCCTGTTAATTACTAAAGATTTTCCTCCCCTACCTGCCACATACAAATTCAGGTATTGATGCAGTAGAGAAAACTGTGGGCTGTGAGTCAATTTCCGTTTTAGTCCTGGGTCAGCTATTAACTAGCTATATAGCCTGGGGCAAGTCATTTTAACTCTTTGGGTCTCAGTTTCTTTACCTGTAAAATGAAGCGAGATAGTTGGGTGGTAATTAGATACTTTCTGGAATCCCCCCTAGCTCTAATATTCTGTGATCTAGATTTCAATTATCAGTGATTGTAGCCAGCTTCCCCCCAAGACTGGGGTGGGGACAGATTAGAAACCACATTTAGATTTTAAACAACACATTCCCCTTCACTCAAGGTAAGGGTTTCCCTTTGCATCACCTTGCTCCCTTACTCCCTCCTGAATTTTTCCCATTTTTTTTCTGGTTTATCTGAAACCCCCTACTGGAACTTTGAGTAATTTGGTCTATAAAAATGTCTTTTAGAGCTGGATGGGATCTTAGCATCATCTAATCATGTCCCTTCTTTTTATATGTGAAGGAAAAATAGTCAAATTTGCAAGTATAAGAACTATGCTGTAAGGATCAAAGTAGAAGAGCAGAAGGCATTGGTTAGATGGCAATCTGTCTGAAAAAGATCTGGAGGTCTTAATCAAATAAGCTCAATTTGAGTCAGCATTGCAATGTGGGAACCAAAAAGCTAATGTGAACTTGGGCTTCATGAAGAAAGGCATAGAGAATGATACAGTTGTTCTAGGACTAGATAGTTGATAATCCCATGTATTCTGCCTGAGATAAAACACATACAGAGTAGGTTCTCAAGGAAGGAAGGGAAGAAGGGAGAAAGAGAGGAAGGGAGGAAGGAAGGAAGGAAGGAAGGAAGGAAGGAAGGAAGGAAGGAAGGAAGGAAGGAAGGAAGGAAGGAAGGAAGGAAGGAAGGAAGGAAGGAAGGAAGGAAGGAAGGGAGGGAGGAAGGGAGGAAGGGAGGAAGGGAGGAAGGGAGGAAGGGAGGAAGGGAGAAAGGAAGGAAGGAAGGAAGGAAGGAAGGAAGGAAGGAAGGAAGGAAGGAAGGAAGGAAGGAAGGAAGGAAGGAAGGAAGGAAGGAAGGAAGGAAAGAGGTTCTTTCTAATGCTCAGAGTCTTTGATTCTGAAAGTGAAACCCAGAAAGATTGTGTGGTTTATCCGAGGTCACCTGGGCAGTAAGTAGAAGAGCAAGAAATTGAACCCAGGTCCTTTGATTTCAAGTGCAGTGCTCATTCTACTACACCCAGAAATTAATCACAAGAGCACAAGAGGCAGATCCTTCCAATGGGGTGGGGATGGGATGGAGTGGTGGAGAGTTAGAAAATGAGAGACAGAGACAGACAGAGACAGACAGAAACAGAGACAAAAAGATGGAAAAAGATAGAAGCAAGCAGAGAGGAAAAAGGAAAGAAAGGGAGGAGGGGAGAGAGAAAAGGAGGAAGGGAATGTGGGAGGATGGGGAGAGAGATAGAGACAGACAAAAAGAGGGAGGAAAGGAGGGAGACAGAGAGAGAGAGAGAGAGAGAGAGAGAGAGAGAGAGAGAGGGAGAGAGAGAGAGAGAGAGAGAAAGTTCAGTGACTAATATTATTTCCATAAAACACAATGGACCTGAAAAGAAACTATATTTAAAATACAACAGCCAAGAGGCTAGGTGGCACAGTGGATAAAGCTCTGGCCCTGGATTCAGGAGGACCTGAGTTCAAATCTGGCCTTGGACACTTGACACTTACTAGCTGTGTGACCCTGGGCAAGTCACTTAACCCTCATTGCCTCACCAAAAAAAAAAAAATACAACAGGCAAGCAGGTGTTTAGCCATGGTTATCAAACTGAAACTGATGGTCTATAAGTGTTGCTAGAAATTTGTTGCCAATCCTTCTTCTTGCATTTCCTATTTCCCCACCTCTTGGAGAAGTTCATCTCAAACAACTCTGGAGAAAATACAAAATGCAACTTGAACTCAGGTTATTACTATTGTTATTGTTGTCACTTTATACAGGACCTATGATTTCAGTGGCATACAGAACTTCCAGTATGGAAGCTCCTTTTATCAAGGGAGATTAGCAATGGTTCTACAACTGAACCTCTTAGAGAGTAGATTGGGTATGGAAAAGTTAATAGTAACCCAGGGCCACATCGCCAGTATCTATCAGAGGCAGGCCTTGAATCTGCGTCTTCCTGATTTTTAATTTATCAAAAGTAATAATAATTTATGTTTATAGAGTGTTAAAGTTCACCAGAAGCTTTTCCTCAAAACAACCCTGTGATACAGGCAATGAAAGTCTTATTCTCCTCATTTCACAGATAAAGTTAATGGGAAATTTAGTTTGTGGTAGTGAAGTGGTGTGTGGGAGAGGGTAGGGAGAGAGAATATAAGTGTATGTGCAAGAAGATCAGATATGGTGGTAGGGGTGAGGGAGAGAACTTTCCCCATTGGAGCCCTATTTTTCCCTCACCATCCCTTCATATAGTTTTTTTCTTTCTTTTTGGAGGCAATTGGGGTTAAGTGACTTGCCCAGGGTAACACAGCTAGTAAGTGTCTAATACCAGATTTGAACTCAGGTGCTCCTGATTCCAGGGCCAGTGCTCTATCTACTGATCCATCTGGCTGCCCTACCTCATACAGTTTCACAATAAATCACTCCCCCCACCCCTGCCACAAACAGTATCCTTTTCCATACATTCATCCAACACACATCCTACCCTCTGACCGCAACACATTAAAGTAGCACACATAGATATTTTGTTTCCCGTCTGCTCAAAACATACCCTGCCCTCCCTATATACAATACAGCTTTCACACAGAAACACACCGTAGCCTCCTCACTACCCACCTCCAATATACCATCTGTCCCTCTTCCTCACCATCCCTCTCTTGTATTATGAATTTTCTATTTTTCTCCTACTCACATGTTGTCTTGATATAATTCAATTCTGCTCAGAAGCAGTCCAGAGGATTCCCTTTTAGGGTGGCAACCTAGCACAGTGAAAAGAGCCCTGAGGTCAGAGAACCTGCATTTAAATCTCACTTCTGATGCTGACTACCCGTGTGACCTTGGACAAGTCACCCAATCTTTCTAAACCTCCTTTTCCTCATCTGTAAATCGAAGGGTTGAATTAGATGGTCTCTGAGGTCCCTTTCAGCTCCAGGTCTATGATCCAAAATATGAATTGATGATGATGATGATGGATGGATGCTAGAAAGAAAAGTCTGACTTGGATAGGGTCAATTCTATGACAGTCACCTTGCTCAGATTCTTCCTTTTTCCAAAGATGCTGCCTAAACTACAACAGGATACATAAGGCAGGGGTTCTTAGCCTGGGATCCATGTCCTTGCTCTTTGTTAATATCATGATATTGATGCATTTCAATACAATCGGTTTCCTTTGCAATACTCTATGTTTTATTTTATGTATTTAAAATATTCTAAGCATTCAGGGCCAGTTGGGAGGAAAATACTATTATTTTTCCTTCAGGCCCTCACTGCAGTTTTTTTTACAGACCTGGGAGACAGTCTATACAAAGGCATGGAAGTGGGAAGTGAAGGGAAAATGCATTCAAGGTTTAATGGTTCACTATGATTTTCCCCTCTCCTCTTGAAAGAGCCATCACAGGTTTTCAGAAGGAAAGCCCAAGGAGGCAGGCAATGCATGGCTTCCAAGCCTCAGCTTAGATAGAAAGGGAAAATTCTATTTCCTGGATCAGATAGTAGGGCTCTGGGCAGCTTGGTGGCTCAGTAGATAGAGTGCTGGGCCTGGAGTCAGGGACACTCATGTTAATGAGTTCAAATCCAGACTCAGACACTTACTAGCTGTGTGACCCTGAGCAAGTCACTTAACCCTGTTGGCCTCATTTTCCTCATCTGTAACATTAACTGGAGAAGGAAATGACAAATCACTCCAGTATCTTTGCCAAGAAAAACCCAAATGGAGTCATGAAGGGTTGGTTATGACTGAAGAATGAGTGAAACTGAAAATAGGGCTCTGGCCTGGGTGCCAACAAGGTTATCATTCAGGTTCACTTCAGTGCCCCCACATCACCTCATCTCCTGTGTCAGCAGCATGGACGCTAAGTGGTCAGACATCCCCAACCACTCAGAGGCAGAATTTGCATTCATGAAATCCTCTCTTTCTGGCAGCACAAACAAGTTGGACATTAAAAGATGACATCATGTTACTTAACTTCTCCCCCAGCAGGGATTAAATTGTATTCTTGGGAAATCTATATTTTAGGAGTAACATTATTTACAGCCTTTATTTATTAATCCTATTAGAAATCTTCCCTCCAGGAGAAGAAGAGAGGGCGGGGGGCAGGGAGGGAGACAAATAGGCAACTCTGCAGAAGAACTACCCATTCTGGGTCCTGCTGCTTCCCCCCGGGCCTCTTGGCTTATAGAGCATTTGTGTAAATAGAACATCTGACTTGGTGCTGCTATTAGAACATCTGCTCCACAGAAGAGCCTGCTAAATACACTAAAGGCCCTATGAGCTCCTGGGGTGTGAATCTATCTCAGAGAAAGACTGCAGAGTGATAAAAGATGCAGCAATGGCCACAGCAAAACAGCCTAGGAATGGGATATGGCCCAGAGACGTTGCTAAAAGGCAATGAGAGACCAATCCCAAAAAAACATAATTAAAACCCAAGCAGGTGAAGCCGTCAGGCTGAGTGGCATCGCCTAGACCAGCATTTACTAGCCTGTGTGACCTTGGGAAAGGTATCTGCCTTTTGAGGTCTCAGTTTCCTCATTTGTAAAATGAGAGACTTTGGACTGTCAGGAACTCTTGTTTGTTGTTTTGTTGTTGTTGTTGTTGGGTTTTTTTTTTGGTGAGTCAATGAGGGTTAAGTGACTTGCCCAGGGTCACACAGCTAGTAAGTGTCAAGTGTCTGAGGGCAGATTTGAACTCAGGTCCTCCTGAATCCAGAGCCGGTGCTTTATCCACTGCACCACCTAGCTGCCCCTGTGTCAGGGACTCTTAACGGTTTTTGTGCCAAGGTCCCTTTGGCCAGTCTTGTGAAGCCTGTGGACCCTTTCTCAGCATGATTTTAAATTGATAAGATTACAAAGGAAACCAATTATATTGAAATACAGTTGGGGGCAGCTAGGTGGCGCAGTGGATAGAGCACCAGCCCTGGAGTCAGGAGTACCTGAGTTCAAATCCGGCCTCAGACACTTAACACTTACTAGCTGTGTGACCCTGGGCAAGTCACTTAACCCCAATTGCCTCACTTAAAAAAAAAGAAAAGAAAAGAAATACAGTTATCAAAAAAATGGGTTTTTTAAGTTCATGAACCCTGGGTTAAGATTCCCCCAGTCATTAGGCAATCTCTAAGGTCCCTTCCCGCTCTGTCATTCTGTCTTCCTACTGAGTGCCTCCAATCAGTTGGGTTTGGACTTGAATTAATAAACCACTTGATAAATGCCTTCTGTCCACTTCCATCTGTCAGAATGCTATTTGTCCTTCCAGGATGGACTCCGGTGACACTGCCACCATGAAACTTGCTCTGATCACTCCAACCAGCTCCTTGTTGGTGTTCTTTTGCAGATAAAATGTTTAGCCAGGGAACAGCTAGGTGGTTCAGTGGATAAAGCACCGGCCCTGAATTCAGGAGGACCTGAGTTCAAATCTGACCTTAGACACTTGACACTTACTAGCGGTGTGACCCTGGGCAAGTCACTTAACCCTCATTTCCCTGCCCCCCCAAAAAAAGTTTAGCCCTGATTCAGTTGATAATTTAACAGAAGGATAAGACAAAAAACCAAATACAGGTAAAAGATGAAAGCCTACAGAGCTTTCCCTCAACCTAGCCCACGCATCATAGATAATGTCTACAACCCTGCCCCATAACTGTTTCTAGTTATTAGAAGGACAGGATGGAATGTGTTCACTCCATTAAGTGAAGGGAGTCTGAACCTGGGGAGAATTATGCAAATGTGTGTATCACTAGCATATTTTAAGCTAGATGGATGGCAAGATTTCTAAGCAGCTGTTATATGGTAAGATGAAGTGGGGCCATATACGGAAGGCAAGCAGAGGAGTATTAGCTTAGATGTTATGTTAAAATATGGCAGGAAGCCATATCAATTAACCAATGACCAAGGACAATAATCAGCTTAGCAAATTAAAGAAACAAAACAATAGGGAGAAGGCTTATTTTGAGCAAGAGTCCTCACTCTAATAGAGAAAGGGAAAGGTCTGCAAATCTACTAATTGAAGTCAGAGAGGACAGGGTCCCTCAGGGTGGGAAAACTTCAGGCTCTACATTTGTCTTTTCAAGGAACACACCTACTCAATGGCAAACACTGTGCTATAAATATCACTAGGCTGAAGCATAAATGGTGACTCAGTGAATAAAGTGCTGGACCTACAGTCAGGAAGACCTCGGACATTTACTAGCTATGTGACCCTGGGCAAGTCACTTAGCTTCTATTTGCCTTAATCTACTAGAGAAGGAAATGGCAAACCACTCCAATGTCTTTGCCAAGAAAACCCCATGGACTGTATTGGCATGATATGGTCATAGAGTTGTACACGACTGAATGACCGACCGAACAGCTGGTTACAAGGCATAAAGTTGCTATACAATACCAACACCAATGGTCAGTATTGTGTGATGAAACTGCTCGTTATGTATCCCAAGCCACATTCAAGAAGCTGTGGTATATGGTTGTGATGAATATTATTGTGCTATAAGAAATGACAAGCAGGATGACTTCAGAAAAAGCTAGAAAGAACTACATGAACTGATGCAAAGTGAAGTGAACAGAACCAGGAGAATGTTGTACACAGTAACAGCAATGTTGTATGATAAAGAAATGTGAATGACTTGACTATTCTCAGCAATACAATGATCCAAGACAATCCCAAAGGACTAATGATGAAGCATGCTGTCCACCTCCAAAGAAAGAACTGATAGTGTTTGAATACAAACTGAAGCCTGCTGGTTTTCACTTTCTTTCTTTCATTATTTTTCTTTTATTCAAGTCTTCTTATATTTAAAGACTAATGTTTTACATGATTGCACATGTATAACCCATATTTTATTCCTTACCATCTCAGGAAAGAGGATGGGGAGGGAGTGAGGGATAGAATTTGGAACTGAAAACTTTAAAAAAATGTTTCAAAAATTGTTTTTAATGTGAACTATATTAAAATTTGAAAAATCACTTCTCATGTACCCCTCTTTTACTGGACCTCTGACCAGTCAGAATTAATCATGTGGCATCATAGTCATATTAAAAGACATTTACTTAGAATGGAAAGTTAATAATAAGACATTAAAATAGGTAGCAATTACTCTATCACTTCTTTCTCAAGGCTACCTTTTCCCAGACTTTCAAGGACAAAAAGTGTATAAATCCATTTGTAACCTCTCCCTCCCTGCCCCCCACCCCCATATTCCACAAAACAAGAGAGACACAGGGTATAATTTCACTGCCTCTCAATTAATCTTTCTTTATACCATTTTGGCATAGGTCCTAGAAAATGGATATGTATGAAAAGGGATTTCAAAGAGATGCTGAACCATGTTCCTAGTATTGAGGGGCTTCCAAGCACACATTACAGATGACCATGAATACTCTGGCTATTTCCCATGACTGCTCCTCCAGTCTGGTTCTGGCTCCAGGACCCCCAAGCCTCTGCCAGCACTGCTTCGTGCGCGCCCATTGGTCTTTCTGCCTCCTTCACCCAGTCGCTGCTCTGGGATCGAGCCCTCAGGATTAATGTGTCCTGCTCTGCATCCTCTGACCTCTACCTTCACCCCTGTTAAGACTCTGATAATTGGAAGTTCTGTGTGTCTGGGAGAGGTCAAGTCTCGCTTAACTTTGGCAGAGCTGTCCTTTGCACTGAAAAGACAACACAGTCTTCCACCTCAGAGAAGACTTGGAAGAAAGGAAATGAAAATACTGTTTTAATAAATCTGAACTCTTTTGGGTCTCTCAGTCCCTTTATGGCTAGAGGAGACCTCTGGTGTTGTTTGAGTAATTCTGAGACACCTGTTGAGAGTGGGCACAGAAAAGCTCTGCCAATTCAAATCATCCCTCCCAATTAAGAGCTTGCTGCCTGCTTTCTAACTTAGACCAGCTTCGTGCCTTACCCCTCTTTGATTCTCTGACTCTGACCTAGCTTGCCAACTATGCCTTGATTTCCCAGTTTCCACTTTGCTGCTGCTTTGGTCTTATCCTCACCCAGAACTTGACTTGTCTTCATCCTGCTTTGACCTAGAAACCCTCTGGCATTAAACACCATCTCACTGGATGGATCATCTGCAATATTTGTCTTTCTGAACTTCTTCATGATCGTGGATACCAACCACTGGCCTGTCCTAGTTGTCCCATCTCTCACTGAGCAAGATAGAGAGTTTACCTCAGTTGAACTCAATTTGGCTAATCTTAGATGTCAAAAAAGACAGCTGTGAGGGCTCCTCTTGATATCATGATGTCCTTCTTCCTTCAATATATAAAATCCTTCTAGACTCCCCAGTCAGATTTTCACCTAGGATTTGCCTCATGGCCCAGGTGATCTAGGACCAGTGGTGTGTTGAAGTCAGCTTGAGAGTCAAATGTTAACTTTTCAGTGTGAACATTTAGACCTTAGAAAATTGGCCTACCTACAAAACAGGGCGTGATTTGTTGTTTTGTTGGTTATCTATACTTAAGAAAGTGAGAGAGAAAATGTTAATAATGCAGATTAATTTTAAAAGTGTATGGGGGGCGGGGGGCGGGGGGCAGCTAGGTTTCACAGTGGATAAAGCACTGGCCCTGGATTCAGGAGGACCCGAATTCAAATCCGGCCTCAGACATTTGACACTTACTAGCTGTGTGACCCTGGGCAAGTCACTTAATCCTGACTCCCTGGGGGGAAAAAGTATTTCTTGCATTTTCAGAGAGCCTATTGTTAAACATTTACCAATACATCCCTACCTAGGACCATAGTATTCAGAGCTGGAAAGATGCTTAGTGATTATCTTCTAGTCTCATTTTAACAAATAAGGCCACTGATGACTAGCTAGGCTGTGATTTACCCAAGGACACACAATAAGCAGTAGAATCAGGATTGGAGCAATGTATTAGGAATGTATTAGGAATTATGTAAAGTATAAAGTGGGGGCAGCTAGGTGGCACAGTGGATAGAGCACTGGCCCTGGATTCAGGAGGACCTGAGTTCAAATCTAGCCTCAGACACTTGACACTTAATAGCTGTGTGACCCTGGGCAAGTCACTTAACCCTCATTGCCCTGCCCCCCCAAAAAAAAAAACCAAAATCAAAAACAAAGTATAAAGTGCATCAATATGCATTCAAGTCTCTAATTAGAAGGGATTCTCAGTCAGTTCTGGGTTGGAATACATGACCTTGGAGGACCCTTCTCACTCTGATTCTGTGAATCTTCAATCTACAAAAATGGAAGAGACCAGTAGCAGGGACAATCTGATCTAAGCAGTTAGATGCCAAAAGGCATTTATATCTGACTTTGGAATACATTATAGGATTTTCTTATAGCAGATCTGCCTTTCTAATTATGTTTTGCTTAGGATAACATTAACATGAAGTTGCATTCCCTGAACATTCACCAGCTGGGCTATGGAGGTAGACAGTCTGGGACTGGGTGTGGTGACAAAGAGAAGCTGGCCTGTGATTAAAAATTCATAGCTAATCCACATGTGAATAATCAAAAAGCTAGACTATCTCCTATAGGCATGATAATTCCTTTCTTTTTACTTTGTTTTATCTTCTAATGTCAGGGCATCATGAATAAACCCTAAACAAGCAGCTAAAATATCAATAGTCTGTCTACAAAAGGCAATCCTGAGTATACTTTGATGTGTTGGAAGATTCATGATTTCATCAGCTTGAGTACTTACTCACCTCTCACCTTTACTCTCAAGAGTAACTCTTATTCATAGGCCCAGTACAATGAATAAAATGTCCCTTTAAAAATATCATAGAGTTCCCAGTGTACCACTTGGGGATTTCCATCGATTGTCTCTTATTCCCAGGCTGCCCCCTTTCCTGGAGTTCACTCTCTCCTCAGCTCTGCCTCTCAGAATCCCTAGATCCTTGGAATTCCTTTTAGGCCACCTTCTAAGTGGCCTTTTCCAGATGCCTCCATCATCAATTTGTTGTTTAGTCATTTTTAAGTTACATCTGAGTCTTAGTGAGCCCCTTTGGGGTTTTCTTGACAAAGATACTAGAGCAGTTTGCCATTTCCTTCTCCAGCACATTTTACAGATGAGGAAACTGAGAAAAACAAGGTTAAGTGACTTGCCCAGAGTCACACAGCTAGGAAGTGTGTGGAGGCTAGATTTGAATTCAGGAAGATGAATCTTCCTGATTCCAGGCCTGGCGCTCCATGTACTGCATCACCTAGATGAACCCATCCTCAATTACCTTGTATATAATACCTTTATTTTGTTGAAATATTTTAGATATATGTGTAGATGCATATATATATATATGTGTGTGTGTATGTATGCATACCACAATGTATATATGTGCATATATACATAAGCATATATGTGTACACACATGCATGTGCATATACATATATAGTACAATGCACATGCACACATGCATGTGCATATATACACACATGAGTGCATTCCCCCCAATAGAATGGAAGCTAATTGAGTATTTATTCATTTCTGTCTCTGTATCCTTAGTGCCTAACATAGAAAGACACAATAAATGTTTGTTGACAGATTGATTCTCAATGTGAACACAATTGAGAGCATCTTCTATGAAACACAAGAGAGGAGGGTAACTTTCACAAGTAGTTTGCTATAGCCGACTGACCACATTTTTATGGTCGGTTAGTTTTGAGTCTATCAGAATTATACTCAAATCAAAATATGACCCTTCCTGTGTTCAGGATTTGTTTTTTTTTTTTCTTTAATTCTCTGAGTTGGATTTTCCTCTCCCATAAGAAGGGATTTAGTAGGTGAGGATAAAAAATAGGGTCGAGGCAGATGCTCTGCCCCACATTTACATGCCTATTTATCAGGCTGTCGGCTCAGCTTGGCACAGACATTTTCACATTTGAAATGTGTTGGCAGAGTTGGGAAGGGGCCTAGAACATGGCATTATGGGGTGTTACCCAGCTGGTGTCATGATACAGAGTCACTCTAATTTAGGATTTGGCAAGTTCCAAATCACCATCGTCCAATCACAATCTTCAATCTAGACTGGAATCGAGTTTGAAACAATTTGTGGTATTCATGTCTCATAGCAAGGGTGGGGATGGTAAGGTGGTGGTGGAGTATTATAATGGAGATGATCCTTTTCTGATCTTACTTCTGTTCCTCCTTTGATCAATGAAGCCACAGAGGGATACACAAGGAAGGGAAGGACTGTTTTATTTTATTTTATTTTATTTTTCTCTGAGTCCAATAGATTTCTTCTAAGCTTGTCTAAATCCAGATCAATATGTGAGCCTTGACACAATGGCTTCAATGCAAAGGTGGGTACAGAGGAGGATGGCAAAACAGATATTAGAAATTGTGGTTCAGGATTAAGAAATGAAAAGACAAAAAAACCCGATATCATTGATTATTCCTAAATCTCTTGTTCAAATGCCATAAATACAGTCATCAAAAAGTGAGTTGGAAGTTACTCGATATAGTAAACACTGAACAATATAGCTTTCCCCCCTCCAAATAGCTACATTTTTTCTGCTTTAAAAAATAATATTTATTTCTTCCCACAGTTACATATAAAGATAATTTTAAACATTCATTTTAAAATAATTTTGATGTGTATTTTGGGGGAAGGGGCAGGGCAATGAAGGTTAAGTGACTTGACCAGGGTCACACAGCTAATAAGTGTCAAGTGTCTGAGGTCGCATTTGAACTCAGGTCCTCCTGAATCCAGGGCCAGTGCTTTATTTACTGTGTCACCTAGCTGCCCTCAGAAATTGCTTTTTACTTTTATTTTTATTTTTACTTTTTATTTATTTTTTTGCAGGACAATGAGGGTTAAGTGACTTGCTCAGGTCACACAGCTAGTAAGTGTCAAGTGTCTGAGGCCAGATTTGAACTCAGGTCCTCCTAAATCCAAAGCCAGTGCTTTACCCACTATGCTACCTAGCTGCCCCTCAAAGTAATTTTGAGATCCAAATTCTCTTCCTCTTCCTCACAAGCCCCCTTGAGATAGTGAGCAATTTGATATATGTTATACAAATTCAATCATGCAAAACATAATCATATCAGTCATGTTGTGAAAGAAGACACAGACCCAAAGGGGGGGGGGGGAATATGAAAAAAAAATACAGAAAGTAAAAAATGGTATGCTTTGATCTGCATTCAGGCTCCATCAGTTCTTTTTCCGGAGGTGGATAGAATTTTTCATCGTGAGTCCTTTGGGATTGTCTTAGACCATTGTATTGCTGAGAAGAGATAAGTCTATCACAGTTGATCATCATATGGTATTGCTGTTACTGTGTATAGTATTCACCTGGTTCTGCTCCCTTCACTTTGCATCTCTTCATATAAGTCTTTCCAGGTTTTTCTAAAATCATCCTGCTTATCATTTCTTGTAGCACAGTAATATTCCATCACAATCATATATTACAACCTATTCAGGAGTTCCCCAATTGATCGAAACAATATCACTTTTTAAAAATGAAATTAACCTATTTTAACAGACAGAAAATGACTACTTTTCTAGGCCATGTGGGACTCATTTCCAAAGCAGCTACTGGGTGAAGTTAGGTGATCAATAAGGATTCATTTAGAATAAAGGTTAGAATCAATGCCAAATTAGGAGAAAGAGAAAAGTTGAGAAGATACTTCAGCCCATTAAAACAACTCCAAAGGAAACTATTTAAGGGGGGGGGGGGTTAAGGGACTAACACATAGTTAAAATTCAAGATAGTAACTCTGATTTTCATTATTCCTTGGGTAAGTTTACTGAAGTAGGAGTCACCACAAAGAGGAGGTCAACAAAACCCAGAAATTTGTCTCGACCACCTCAGCAACTTGGAGAGTTATGACAACCTAGCACCTTTAGCTTAGATTACAAATTCATCACAAAACATCTTGGAGGCAAACAGCAGAAGAGTATGAGCAATATCATCTCACAAAAAGGCAAGAAACTATGGGTAGAACAATAAGCCTACAGGAAACTTCACGTGGGACCTGACTAAACCAGGTCATCCCAAGAGTATTCAGAGATTAAACTGGAGGGACAATGAATACTTTAACGATCCATTATCCCTTCAATGCTAGTATGTGTTTTCCACTCAGGGTCCCAAACTAAGCCATACCTTCTAATCCCATGAGATTCTTGTCCATATCTCTCCATAAATCCTCCATAAAGGAGCTACCTAATACACTGAAGGCTTTTCTTTGGGTGGATGCCGGTGCAATACTCCGATTGCCCATATATTAACCTCCATTCTCACTGCATCGCTAGTCCACCTCTTTTTCTTATGATATATATTATGAATGGTGTCCTCTGCAAAGGAGAATATTTACTATCTTAATAAGGAAAAAAGTTTTGAATAACAACAACAACAATAATAATTAGCTTTCATATAGTACTTTAAGATTGGAAAAGCACTTTGCATATTATCTCATTGGACCCTCACAAAAATTCTATGAGGTAGGTATTATTATTATTCCCCATTTTACAGATGGGGAAACTGAGGCTAAGAAAAGTTCAGTGATTTGGCCATTGTTACTAAATGTAACAATGAGGTAGTATTTGAACTCGGGTCCTCCTGACTCCGGTTCCAGCACTCTATCTACTGTGCTGCCTAGATGCTTTATAATAACTGCTTTGCAAATCGCTTTATTTTTATTTACAAATCCAGTGTCAATCAATCAACAAACATTTTTTGTAAGTGCCTACTATGTGTAAGGCACTGTGGTAGGTTCTGAGGATGTAAGTAAGAAGAACAAAACAATCATTGCTCTTGTATATGAATCATAGATTTTTTGGGTTGGGAGAGGATATAGAGATTGTTTACTAAATGATGATGAAGTAGAGAAAGTACTAGACTTAGGACTGGAAGACCCGGGCCTTTGATATGACTTTATGACCTCAGACAAGCCCATTAGTTTCCTCTCTTCTCATCTGTAAAATGGGTATAATAGGGGGCAGCTAGGTGGCGCAATGGATAAAGCACCAGCCTTGGATTCAGAAGGACCTGAGTTCAAATCAGACCTCAGACACTTGACACTAGCTGCATGACCCTGGGCAAGTCACTTAACCCTCATTTTCCCACCCCCCCCCACCAAAATGGGTATAATGCTTGTACTACATATTTCATAAGATTGTTGTAACAGTCAAATGAGATAGCTTGTATAAAGGAATTTTGTAAACTGCAAAGTGATATATATGTATCATGTGTATAATATGTATCTATATGTAATAAATATAAATAAATTAAAATAGTATCAACATGATATAAATATATGTATTTATGGTATATGATAAAATATTTATATTATGTATTTTATATACGGTTAAAATATACATAGTTTCAACAATTTTAATTATGACAATACAATCCTCTCATTTTATAGAAGAAAAAACTGCTCTCCAGAGAGATTAAATGATTTGTTCAAAGTAACATGGCTAATTAGTAGCAGAGCCCGAACTAGCACCCAAGACTCCCAACTCCTGGCCCTTTCCACCAAAATACATTGTTTCCTTTAAATACCATTAATCCATATGATGTTCTTCTCTCTTTCTCTTCAGTAGCAACAGGCTGCCATTTTAATGAAACTGGTCTATAATCTAGGATTCTCTATGTTTCTTCAGTCTCATTAAAGTGGAATTTGAACTTTGCATATCTGTGGGGTATACATAGCTATAGGAATAAAATCAAAGACCAGAATCCCAAAACCTGCTTTTAGCTAATGGAGATTGGTTTTCAGGATCTGAGCTCAGCTGTGATATTAATAAACAACTCTTACCCCCCACATGCTTCTCCCTCCCCCAGCCCTGCCTCCTACTCCTTCTCTTTCCTTCTCTTCATAATTAAATCCTGTGCAGCAGTCTTTATGGTACAGCTGTGTAGTTAGAGGCTGTCAGCATTTCTCTCACAGGAAGGTAGATCTTGGTGGGTTAACCACCACGGAGCCATGAACATTATAATTGCCAAAACCATTGTCAGCTGTGGCCACAGGAGAGAAGGGAAGAGGTGGCAAACTTTGGCCTTCTTTTTATTAAGCCACTATCCTTTGAAATAAAGATCATGAACTTTAGCCCTTTTAGTTGGTCATTTGTCTGACATAGAGACAATGTTTTCCCACCTACTCAATAGTGGCAGGAAATGAATTGAGCTGAGTCAGAGAGCATGTTGGAAACCAGGCATGTGGGGCATGTGGGAAGATTCAGCTAAGACTTGAACATAAGACACAACCTGACTTTTTACCCTGAGCAGAGACAGCAGGAGCAAGGAGCAGCCTAAAACCCTTGAGATCAAAGGAGTCTGTAGAATAGTAATAATTAATAACTATTACTATTGTATTTACTATTATCTATGTTGCTCTAAGGTTTGTAAAGTGTTTTTCTAACAACAGGCCTGTAGTAATTATGATAATATGGGAGGAGAACCCAAGCAGTGAAATCCAAGATTATTCAATGAAAATTATATTAATTATAATAACTTATATTTGTACAACATCTTACAGTTGCAAAGTTTTTCCAGATATATTATTTTACTTGATTCTCACAAAAATCCCATGAAGCACAAAGGGCAAATACTATCTCTACTTCACAGATCAAGAAAACAAGAAGAAGAGCTTTATTTATATAGAGTTTTAAGAATTACAAAGTACTTGGAACTATGCCCAAAGGACTATAAAACTGTGCATACCCTTTGACCCAGTAATACCACTATTATATCTGTATCCCAAAGAGATCATAAAAGAGGGAAAGGGACCCACATGTACAAAAATATTTATAACAGCTCTCTTCATGGTAGCAAAGAATTGGAAATCAAGGGTGATGCCCATCAACTGGGGAATGGCTGAACAAGTTGTGGTATATGAATGTGATGGAAGACTACTGTATCATAAGAAATGATAAGCAGGAAGATTTCAGAAAAAACTGGAAAGACTTAAGTGGACTGATGCTGAGTGAAGTGAGCAGAACCAGGAGAACATTGCACACAGTAAAGGCAATATTGTGGGATGATCAACTGTGATAAATTTAGCTCTTCTCAGCAATACAATGATCCAAGACAATTCCAAAGGACCCATGATGGAAAATGTTCTCCACATACAGAAAAAAGAACTGTGGAATCTGAATGCAGATTGAACCATACTGTTTCTACTTTGTTTTTTTTTTCCTTTTTTGAAATTTTTCCCTTTTGTTCTGATTCTTCTTTTACAACATGACTAATGTAGAAATATGTTTAATGTGATTGTACATATATAACCTATAAAAGATTGCTTTCTGTCTTGGGGAGGAGGGAGGGAAGAAAGAAAAATTTGGTACTAAAAATCCTATGAAAACAAATGTTGGGGGCAGCTAGGTGGCGCAGTAGATAGAACACTGGCCCTGGATTCAGGAGGACCTGAGTTCAAATATGGCCTCAGACAATTGACACTTATTAGCTGTTGTGACCCTGGGCAAGTCACTTAACCCCAATTGCCTCAACAAAAAAAAGAAAAAGAAAAAGAAAAAGAAAACAAATGTTGAAAACTATCTTTACATGTAACTGGAAAATAATAAAATACTTTTATGATTTAATTTTTAAAAAAAGAATAACAGAATGAGCTTAGACATCAGCCCAATCATCTTCTTTTATATGGTTAGCACTTTTCTGGGACCATTTCCCCCAAATTTCACTCTTATTCACAGGTTGAGGACTTCAAAGGATCATTTGACTACTACTCAGGGGTAATCCTAGGGGCTTAGGTTTCTAGTACAGTTGCTTACAAGTCCCCACCAATCTGTTTTCCATTGACAGCAGAAAGCCAGACATCAATTACTTTTTAGAAAAGGGTATTTACTAAGGTAAGAACATTTAGTACAAAACACCTCCTCAAAGTCTGGCATACACTCTCCTAGAAATACGTACAGACTCCAGGGTAAGGATAGTTTTAAACATAGGGTACAATGATTGTAAATTTGATCTGTAGAGAACAAAGTGGCCAAAGAATAAAATCACAACTACTTACTGGAAGTTCTTTCTTGAGTCCATAGCTAGCATTCCCCTCTGGTGCAACGAGTTACACTTCTTGAAGCTACTTCACTAGGCTGGTTCACCACTTTTCTGAACAACTGTGGAAAATTCTCCCACCATTTTAAGTCCACAGAGTTTGGTTAGCTTATTTAGCTAGTCAATCATGCTATTCCATTCTTCACCTAATTGAAGAGGAGTAGAACTTGACATAGGGATCACAGAATGTAGAAAATATAGTTTATTCTTTTTGTTGTGGGGCAATGAGGGTTAAGTGACTTGCCCAAGGTCACACAGCTAGTAAGTGTCAAGTGTCTGAATCCGGATTTGAACTCAGGTCCTCCTGAATCCAGGGCTAGTGCTTTATCCACTGTGCCGCCTAGCTGCCCCCTTATTCTTTTTTTTTTTTTTTTTTTTTTTTTTTTAGTAAGGCAATTGGGGTTAAGTGACTTGCCCAGGGTCACACAGCCAGTAAGTGTCAAGTGTCTGAGGCCGGATCTGAACTCAGGTACTCCTGAATCCAGGGCCGTTGCTCTATCCACTGTGCCATCTAGCTGCCCCCCCCTTATTCTTTTTTTAAAATCTAAGCACATCGGCTTGTTGATTGACTGTTTGATTTAGGTAGGGGTGTTGAATTCCCTCCCTTATATGGATACAAAATTGACATCATAAAAAAAGAAGAGATTTGCTCAAGGCCACACAGCTAGTAAGTGGCAGTTAAGATTCCAGTTTTCTTTCTATCACCCAGAATGATCCCAACCAAGGTCACGCAGCCAAATCACTGTCAGAGCCCATAACAGAACTCAGGGATTTGGCTCCTCCCTGTCCCAATTCAATGCTCTATACCCTCAGTCACATTCTCCTATTAGGGAAGATTGGTTCTGGCATTCCTTCTATGGCATGTAAATATGGTGGCAGGAGGTGGTCTGGAAGGGAGAGTTTACAAAAACACTGGGGGTAAATATATTCATGAAACATGAAGGGGTTCATCTCTGAGAATCATGAAATGGTTCCAGAAGGGAGGAAGTGAGGAAGACTTGGGTAGGAAGAGGCTCCCCGAGGGAGCTGGACGCGGATGAACTGAGGGTGGGGAAGACCTATTAAAGAGATGGATAACCCTCTGCTGTCAGCTTGGTATGGCCAGGTTGACCCTATGGGTCTTTTTCTGTCAGACTCCAATGATGAATGAGAAAGAATCCATAAAGCAAATCATGGGTTTTCAATTTCCCTTCACTATGGTACAAAAATATAGCTTGTCTTTTCAAGGTTATTTAAGTAAAACTTTGAAATGTTGGAGAAGGAGAGAGATTGAACTTGTATTGCATTCTGTCTTCACTTCTCTGCAAACCCCCCCCCCAGAGTTACAAAGGTCCTTTTTGATATATGTATGGATAAATGAATGCAAAAGTGACATCTTATTATATAGCTAGAAGAATGTCAAGCACCTTCCCTAGAATCCTGTTCATCCTCCCCAGTGACATCCCTCAAACCATCCAAGCAACCTCATCTGTACAAACAGTTTGACACTTTGGTGCCTGTTGATCATGCATGATATTGAAGTATAAAGCTACTAACAGGAGGTTAAAGTCTTGTTCCTATCCAAAGCTCAGAACCACACTCCAGCACAGCCATGTACCTACATATTCCACCAAAAAAGGCCAGGCAGATGAACCCATAAAGTTCCCATGAGTTCTGGGTAGAACTCATTCCTAGTCAGGTGAGCAATGAGAACTACTTGTCTTATGCACAGTCTGCTCCTGTCTGGATTCCTTAATGTAGACTCTATACCCTGTCACTCCACAAACAAACTGCTGTTTTCCCCCACTTGCTTGATCCCTTAGGACTTTGGACTATCTTCTTGGCATTGTACCATGGGAATCTCTATTATATACCCTGCATCTCAGAGAAAAATTGTCCTGTCCCCGTCCCTGGTTAAAGCAATGTCTGCCATCCCCTTGGCTATACCTCTCAGGTGACTCTTTGAGAAGAACTGTTGGTTCACAACCGTCTTGCTTGCCTACACCTCCCAGCCACAGTGGTTAAGACATGGATGGATTTATAGCTAAATATTTTTTACATAATATTTGAAATAGGTCAATTTGTGCTTTCTTCCCTATGCTCTATTCATGCTGCCTTGTAATCAATGTTTTCCATAACTCTTTTAAGTTGTGAGAAAATGACCATGCTACAGGCGTAAACCCTGGGGAAGGCAGAGAGTACATAAGTAGCATTTGACACTGTAAGTTTTATGTGATTACAAGACTAATTAGATTCATTTTATGATATGCATAAGCATTACTGTGCTACCTGGTGTTTATATGTAAATGATAAGTTCATGTAAGTGAACATAATCATGGTTTTACAAATTTTCTTTTCTCAATTTGTTTATTCTCTGAGATATATATATATATATATATATATATATATATATATATATATATATATATATATATATATATATATATATATATATATCCACCACCATTTTCTGAAGGGAACTTCATTCTTGCCCATAATAACAGGATATCAAAGGTCTTGGATCCAGCTACCTAACATTCAAGGTTTCTGTCACTTCTATCCTGTCTCCTTTCCCTGTTTTCTCCAGAATGGCTCAGGACAAAAGTTGCGATTAGGAATTTTTGTGCCAGAGTTAAGTACTCCAAATTCCCTCTGGAGCAAAGAGTATGAATCATGGTGTGAGCTGAGGGGGAGGGGCAGGAAATTGATGTTTCTTTTTCTTTCTTTTTCTTTTCTTTCTTTCTTTCTTTTTTTGCAGGGCTATGGGGGTTAAGTGACTTGCCCAGGGTCACACAGCTAGTACAAGTGTCAAGTGTGTAAGACTGGATTTGAACTCAGGTACTCCTGAATCCAGGGCCAGTGCTTTATCCACTGCGCCACCTAGCCACCCCACCTTGTATCCTTGTATCTATTTTGTATACACATAGGTGCAGATTCCCATGCATATATATATATATATATATATATATATATATATATATATATATGTACATACAAAGCAGGAACTATATTTCTTTGTGCTTTCAGCACCTTGGACAGCCCCCTCCCCATTGTGTGCACTAAATGTTTGTTGCTTGATAGACCATTGCCAGTCCTCTAGCCTCTGCCTGAAAACCTCCAGGAAGGGAAACTCACAATTTCCCAGGTCAGAACCTTGCATTTTTTTAAATAGCTCTAATTGTTAGAGAATTGTTCTCAACATCAAGCCTAAGACAACTTTTCTGCAAATTCTATCCTTTGTTACTAGTTCTGTCCTATGGGCCAAGAAAAACAAATTTTTACCCTCTTCTATGTGACAGCACTTCAAATACCCAAAGATACTGATCATGTCTCTTTTAAGTCCTCTCCTCTTAAAGTTAGCACCTTCTAGTAGAACATTAGTAATGTTTGTATGGCGTATTCCTAGCCCACTCTTGCATGGCATATTTCTAGGTCCCACACCATCCTTGTTGCCTTCTTCTATATCCATTCCAGTTTGTCAATGTTATTCTTAAAATGAGTCACCTAAGACTGAACACAATACTTCAGGTGCCCTCTGATCAGATCTGTGTATAGCAAGACTATAACTTTCCTTACTCTGGACATCAGGCTTCTAATAATGCAGCCTCAGACTGTATTGGCTGCTATGTCACACTGTTGAATTGAGAATGCAGTGCACTCTACTTATGTAGTTGACTTTTTGCATGCAAATGTAGAACTTTGCCATTTTCCCTGTCAAATTACATCTTATTTTATTCAGCCCTTTGTTCTAGTCTACTGAGATCATTTTGGACCTAAAGTCTGTCATCCAACATGGCAGGTATTCCTTCTAGCATTGTGTTTGTTGCCTGCCAATTTTATATGAGCATGCCTTCTAGGCCTTCATCCAAGTCATAGATAAAGTGTTGAAGAGAACAGGGTTAAGGACAGAGCCTTGTAGTGCTCCAATTCTCATACATGTACACATACATATTTTACAATTCTCATACATATATATTTTTAAATTTCATACATACGTTTTATACATACATATACTTGTGTGTTTGTGTGTATGTATTTTATCAGACTGTCCTTAGCCCTGTTGGGAATCTGTTGTACAAGTGATTTTTTTAAAGCGGTGACTTTTGATTGGTGTTGAAACCAATCAAAAGTCACCACTTTTTAAAGTTCATTTGTTCAACTGATTCCCAATCTACTTATCTGTACTATCATCTTACCCAACTTTTTCCCATCTTGTTCCCAAAAATATCATGGAAAACTTTGTCAAATGTCTTGCTGGAAAAATGGCCTATGACCATAGAATTCCTTTTATCCAATGATCTAGTGACTGTTAAAACAAGAGAATTGACAGCCAGGTGGCAGAGTGGATAAAGCACTGACCCTGAATTCAGGAGGACCTGAGATCAAGTCAGACCTCAGACACTTGACACTTACTAGCTGTGTGACCCTGGGCAAGTCACTTAATGCTCATTGCTCCACAAAAAATCCTCCAAACCCCCCAAAACAAAACAAAAAAACAAGGGAATTGAGGTCAGTCTGGCATGCCTCTTCTTTATGATGCCATGTTTGCTCTTAGTGGTCACTACTTCCTTTTCTAAATGCTTAAAAGCTATTCTTTCAATGACGTATTGTTGCCAAAAATTAAAGCTAGCAATTTGGAGGGAGGGGTATAAAATAGTGCATTTAATTTCCCTCCAAAATTTCCTCAATGTACTTAAATAATGTTGAAGACTTACCCCTGAGGAATATACCCCTCAGTTCACCTTATACTTGCATATATGTAGGGTCTACCAGTCTATTTTATGTCTGAAAAGATTGTGCAGCAAAATTAATTTAAGAAGCACCAGTCAAAAGGATAAAATAAACCTCAGCTTTAAATTGCACCAATAGCTATTTTTGAAACTGCCTATAAAGGGCAGTCTTACTCCATGAAAAAAGGCTTTCTCAGCTAAAAATTAAGCATGACCTTTTCTAATTTCCAGACCTAGACTTAAGAGTTTTGAAGGGTTGAAAATAATGAACAGGTTGACTTTAAACAAACAAGCAAAAAAAATTATCTGTGTACTCCAACTTCCCTTTGTATGAAAATATATAAAAAAAGTTTTCATCTAAAGGACTGCCTTCCTTCAAAGGAGGACAATATTAGTCAGTTTGAGCTCTTCACACTTCCCTAGTCTCTTGGCTCCTAGGAGTGTGTGGGGGGCGGAGGGGGGGGCCATCCCAATAAGAGTCAGAACACTTTGTATATCTTTGTCTTCTGCTCCTTTGTCAAAGGCATCATCACTTCCACTCTCCCCACCTACTTACATGCCATTGAAAGATGCCACTCAGCTTTACTGACATTAGAAATTTAAGTAATTTATTCTCAGCAGCTGAGCCTTCAATATTTTAAGGGAAGCTTTTTTGTTTGTTTGTCTTTTAGTCATTTTCAGTCGTGTCCAACTCTTCCTGATCCCATTTGGGGTTTTCTTGGCAAAGATAATGGAATGGTTTGCCATTTCCTTCTCCAGCTCATTTTATAGATGAGGAAAGTGAGGCAAATAGGATTAAGTGACTTGCCTAGGATCACACAACTAATAAGTATCTGAGACCAGATTGAACTCATGAGGGTGAAGCTTCCTGATTCCAAGCCCAGTGCTCTATCCATTGAGCTATCTAGCTGCAAGGGAAGTTTTTTATTTCTTCCTAATCGATTCTCTGTTATACTCTCCACAAAGAACAGGGAGGTTCTTCACAATATCCCTCCCTTAGCTTCTCAGCAAAGGACCTTGATTCCAACTTTACTGAGAAAATAAAATACAATCAAATGATGACACCATAACTCTCAAGCTATGGTCCTATATTTCTCTTCCCTTTCAAATTCCTTGAAAAAGTTATCTGCTCACTTCTCACTCACTTTCCAACCTACAGCAATTCAGGTTCCAAATGCATGATTCAACTGATGCTACTTTCTTTAAAGTTGCTAATGATCTCTCTCTCTCTCTCTCTCTCTCTCTCTCTCTCTCTCTCTCTCTCTCTTTTTTAGTGAGGCAATTGGGGTTAAGTGACTTGCCCAGGGTCACACAGCTAGTAAGTGTTAAGTGTCTGAGGCCGGATTTGAACTCAGGTCCTCCTGACTCCAGGGCCGGTGCTCTATCCACTGTGCCACCTAGCCGCCCCACTATTAATCTCTTAATTGTCAAATCTGATTGCCTTTTCCCAGTCCTCAGACTTCTTCACTTCTCTGCAGTCTTTGACACTGTTGACCATGTCTTCTGTCTGGATACTTTTTCCTCTATTGGTTTTTATGACTCTGCTCTCTCTTGTTTCTCCTACCTGTCTAACAATTTCTACCCAGTCTCCTTTACTGGATCTTCCATGTTAAGTTCCATGTGGCTGTCTCTCAAGATCTGTCTAGGACTCTTTTATCTATCTATCTATCTATCTATCTATCTATCTATCTATCTATCTATCTATCTATCTATCTATCTATCTATCTACTCTTTCAGTGATCTTATTAACTCCAATGGGATTCAATTAGATTGTAACCTTGTTGTGGGAAGGGACTTTTACCTCTTTTTTGTATTCCAGTTTAGCACAGTTCCTGGCACATAGTAGGTGCCTAATAAATGATTACTGATTGATTCAATGATCATATCTATACAGATGACTCCCACATTGCCAATTGCCTTTTTTAAAGTATTTTTTGGGGGTGAGGCAATTGGGATTAAGTTACTTGCCCAGGGTCACACAGCTAGTAAGTGTAAAGTGTCTGAGGCCAGATTTGGACTCAGGTCCTCCTGACTCCAGAGCCAGTGCTCTATCCACTGTGCCACCTAGCTGTCTCACCAATTGCCTTTTTTTTTTTAAATAGAATTTTATTTTCCGAAATATATGTAAAAACAAATTTTAACATCAATTTTTTTTTAAAAATTGTTCCAACTTCTCTTCCTCCTCCATTCCCACCCCCCACCCACTAGAACTCAAGCATTTCAAAATAAGTTATACATGAGTAGTCATGGAAAACATTCCCACATTAGCTAGGTTGTGAGAGAAAACAGTCAAAAAACTCCCAAAACTTCAGACTGAGGAATTGTCAAAGAAAAAAATTTTTTTTAAAAATGTGTTTCCAGGGGCAGCTGGAAAGACCTACATGAACTGAAGCAGAGTGAAATGCACTGTATACAAAATAACAGCAATAGTGTAAGATGATCTGCTGGGAAGCATGTGGTTTATTTTCAGCAAGGCAATGGTCCAATATAACCCTGAAGGACTTATGAAAATCACCAATTGCCTTTTAAACATTTCCACATGGATGTCCAATAGGGACCACCCACTTAACATGTCAAAAAAACTTCCCCTCCAAATCCACTCTTCTTGTAAGCTTCCCTCTTTCTGTCAAGAACATCACCATTCTTCCAGTCCTCTAGGTTATACTCAGCTTCTCATTCTCTCTCACCCCATCAATCTATTCAATTGTCAAGTCAATTCTATTCTAATAATATCTTTCACATTAATCTCTTTTCTCCACTCACACTAGCTGCCATCCTATTTCAAGCTCTCATCACTACTCACCTAGGCTATTTCAATAGCCCTCTAATTTGTTTTCCTTATTTGAGTTTTTTTCTTCAATCTATTCTCTCTTTACTTCTCTGTCTCTGTTTCTCTGCCTCTCTGTCTCTTTGTCTTTCTCTGTCTCTGTCTCCCTCCCTCTCTCTCTGGCAATTGGGGTTGTGGTTTGCCCAGGATCACACAACTAGTAAGCATCTGAGTCTAGATTTGAACTCAGGTCCTCCTGACTCTAGGGCTGGTGCTCTATCTACTGCCAATCTATTGTCCCCCAGCTGTCCAAGTCATATTAATGAAGCATAGAATAGACCATGTCTAAGCATTATTCTGCTTGATAAAACTGCAGTAGGTTCCCTATTACAAACTCCCTAGAAAAATTATTATTTTTATATTGTGTTAATAAATAATTATTAAATTAGGATCAAGATTTTTTTCTCTATGTTTTCTTATTCAGGGACCAACCCCTGTAGGCCAGTCAGGCAGTCTCAGAAGTACATTGCTGATAGATGAAATTGCCCAAATCTTCCTGGAACATGCTCCTTGATTTTGGGCAGGATGCCACCCAACTAGAAGACTTTACTTTTGTTTACAGTGTAAACAAACCTAATCTAGGTACCAGAACCTAATCTAGGTACATTCCCACCCTAAAGCATTAAACCCACATCCTTGCATCTCTCCATTGGAGTTTAGGATGACCCAGCTCATGACAGAGAAAACCAGCCAGAGAGGTCTGGGTAGAGATGGATTCCTTCATCCAGGTTTCTGGAGGCAGCTAAGTCTCATGATCAAGTCTAGTTCTCAGCAGGAAGGGCTGAAGACTTTTAACCTACCTCCTCATTAATATGTCCATTGTTGGGTCAGCTGGTGGCACAGTAGATAAAGTACTGGCCCTGGATTCAGGAGGACCTGAGTTCAAATCCAGCCTCAGACACTTGACACTTACTAGCTGTGTGACCCTGGGCAAGTCACTTAACTCTTGTTGCCCCGAGCAAATATATATGTGTGTATACACACACACACACACACATACACACATATATATATACATATACATATATGTATGTATGTATGTATATGTCCACCCTCTCATTAATTGTTCATCAGTCAGGGTTGATTTTTCTTGTCAGGGGCATTTCCTTTTCTAAAAATACTTAAGGCATTCAGTATTTCCATTAGGTGTCTTTAGTTACAGAGAGAAACCATTGACTATCAATTTATTGATTATTAGCTAACCTAATTTATATTGATAATCAATTACCCAGAAACTCTGTCTCTTGGGCTTTTCATTCATCTCACTCCTTTGTTTACATTCAAAACCCTTCACAACCTGTCCCCAAACTACCTTTTCAGGCTTCTTGTATATTACTTCCCTTCCCACACTCTTGACTCCGGCCAAAGGGGACTTCTCTCTGTTTCTCACATAGGGCACTCTAATTTAGGGGCTGTGTCTTTGCACTGGCAGCACTGCATGCCTAGAATGCAATCCTTCCTCACTCTTGCTTCATAGAATCCTTTATGGGGAAAAACATCGCCTTCTACATGAGGTCTTTCCTAATGCCCCAGATGCTAACCCCCATCCCCATTAACTTGAATTTATTATGCATCATTTCTATTTTACATCCTCCCCAAAGCTCTTTGAAGAAAGACACTATTTCATTTTTGTCTTTATATCTCCAGATCCTGTCCCATAGTAGGCATTTTATAAGTGCTATTTGATTAATATCTCTATTTTATAGATGAGGACATTAAAGTTCAATAATTTGCCCATGATCACACAGCTAGTATTGGGGTGAGGATTTAAATCCAGGTCTTTTGACTTCAAGCAGTATGATACAGTGGAAAGGGCACTGGATGAGAAGTTAAGAGACAGGTTCACTTCCTACTTTTGCCACTTGCTACCTGTGTGACCTTGGGCCAGTTACTGATCCTCTCTGGACCTGTGTCTTCATCTATAAAATCAATCAATTGAGCTTGAGGAACTCTGAGCATCTTTCCACCATACTCTACTGCCTCCTACAGTACTTTGGGTTTAATGCTTCTCTGTTATTCTTTAGCCCTTTGAGCTAAAATTTGATCAAGTGCCCAGAGAAGAGCCTGTTTTCACACATTTTTCCCCATCTGGATTCACACCTGTTTGGTTGAGATGCCTAGGTCAGGGAGTGAGTAGGTGTGAATTCCAGGCTGATCATTATAGAGTGAAAGTCAATTAGTATTCAAGGCAGTCAACTAATATTGAAAGCAGCACAAAAATACTTGAGTGAGTTCTTTTGTTTTTGACTGACATTTCAAATGGCTCAAAAATAGCTTTTCTGCAACCTCTAGAAGAGTGTCTGCCAACCCAAACAGGACAGGTAGAATGTCTCAGTTCTCTACAACAGACTGCTTTGCTTTTTTGTAAAATCATCTTTAGCCTGAAGGCTTCAGCTGCTCAAAGAGTAGGGATGGGGGGAGGGAGAGAGAGAGAGAAGGAGGGAGCTTATCCGGGAATAAGGAGAGGGATGAAGAAGAACAACAAAAGGAGTCAGTTTTTCCAGTTCATAGGATCATAGATTAGAACTGAAAGTGACCCAAGAGACCATATAGTTCAGCTCATTCATTTTACAGATAAGGAGACTGTGTCCCAGAGAGTTTGAATGACTTGCCCATGGTCACACAGGTTCTAAGCAGCAGAGCTGGTATGCAAACCCAGCTCCTGTAACTCCAGATCCATCAACTGCTTTCAATCAACCAATCAACAAACATTTATTAAGTACCTTTTATGGGCCAGGCACTGTGTTAGGTAGTGGTTAATCAAAGACAACAGTAAAACTATCTCTGACCTCCAGAAGTTTGCAATACAATTTGGAAGAGATAATATCCACACACAATTACCTACATATACATCTATACTGTAAAATGAGCTGAAGAGGGAAATGGCAAACCACTCCAGTGTCTCTGCCAAAAAAAGCCACCCAAATGGGGTCACAAAGAGTCAGACATGACTGAACAAAACAAAAACACTGATGATTCTCAAATCTGCCTATATTTTCCCAATCTCGCTGCTGATGCCCAAACTCATATCTCCAGCTGCCTTTCAGACATCTCAAACTCAATATCTCATTATCAATAAACTCAATATCTTTTCCCCTAAACCCTTCCCCACCTCCTAACTTCCCTATTAACTGTAAGAGTAACACCCTCCTCCCAGGCCCTAAGGCTCACAATTTAGGAGTCATCCTGGTTCCTTCATTATCTCTTTTCCCATATCCAAGCTATTGCCAAAGCCTGTTGATTTCACCTTTGCAACATCTCTCCACCACCCTGGTGTAGGTCCTCATTACCTTACTCCTAGACTATTAATACTGGTAGTTCTTCCCTTGTTAAGACTCCCTATTCCAATCTATTCTTCATTTTTCCACCAAAGTGATTTTCCTAAAGCTCAGGTCTGGCCATGTCACCTGCTCCCTATTCAATTAATTCTAGTGGCTCCCTATCACCTCAAGAATCAAATACAAAACGCTCTGTTTTGAAAGCCCTTTTTTTATCCTCTATCTCCCTCTTACCTTTTCATTCTTCTTCCACTGCACTCCCCAACATACACTCTTTGATCCAGTAATCTGGGTATTCTCTTTGGCTGTCCCACATGCCATGGTGCCCTTTCTCCTCATCTTTACAGCTTCCTTTAAGTCCTAACTAAAATCTCATCCTTTACAGTAATCTCTCTTCATTCTAGTGTCTTCCCGCTTTTAATTATTTCCTTTTGATCCTGTAAATACCTTGTTTGTGCATGATTGTTTGCTTCTTGTCTCCCCCATTAGATTGTGAGCTCCTTGGGGGCAGGGGCTATCTTCTTTTTTTAAGTGAGGCAATTGGGGTTAAGTGACTTGCCCAGGGTCACACAGCTAGTAAGTGTTAAGTGTCTGAGGCCAAATTTGAACTCAGGTCCTCCTGACTCCAGGGCCGGTGCTCTATCCACTGCAACACCTAGCTGCCCCAGGGACTATCTTTTACCTCTTTTTTGTATCCCCCTAGCACTTAGCACAGAAGGCACATAGTGGACACTTAATAAATGTGATATCAAGTAGCCAATCATATCTAATTAGCTTTTTAGAAAGGAATATTTACTAAGAGCAGTTGGTACAAAACATCTCTCCAAACTGGGGGTATGAGATAACATATGCACAGTTTTGAAAACCTTAAAGTGCCATGTAAATGCTAGCTATTGTAATTATTCTCTCCCACAGTCACAAACAAAGCCCAAGGGGTCCTCTTCTCTCCTTGGTGGAGTCCTCTTGTGGCATTTTCCCTAGGTATCATATTACTTTCTGCTGGGCTCCTTGGACAGTGCTGAAACTTCCTTTCTTCAGTGTCTATATTATTTTCCAAGAGTCTGCTGTCAGTCACTCCTGTTCCAAGGACACTTTTACTATACCAAATGAAAAATCTTATGTCTTCCAACCTTCCTAAGTGTGCTAACTCTTTTTCTGGTCAGTGTGGGGTGAGTTGAGGAGGAGACCCAAGCTATTCCCTTCCTAGAAAAGTGATTCCCTCTCTAGTGCTCATCCCTACTCCAACAAATAGTGTTACCTGTTCTCAGGTCAGAACACTTTCTTTCATTGCCAAAGGAAAAGGCCAGTGACATTTTCTTTTTCCTTCCTAGATTGTGCTTCTGCCACTTCTCATCGGTGTTAAGAGAGAGAAAATCTCCCCAAGGTGTATCCCCCAAGGAAGTAGTAGCAGGCATACAATTTAGAGCCAAGATGGACTTAAAGATGACCTAGTTCAACTGTCCCATTTTATAAAAGAGGAAACTGAGGCCCAGAAAGTAAAAGTGACACCTCCAAGTTCAAATGTAGCAAAGTAGCAGAACTGGGAAATGACTCCATGTCCTTTAGCTTCAAACACAGGGCTCTTTCCTTTATATTGTCTCCTTTGTTGGCTCATCAACCATATCACCTGGTCAACCTAAAGAAAGGGGTTGGAATTTAGCATGTTTTAGTAGAAAGAGTAAAGGACTTTAAATCAGGAAAACCTGGATTTAAATCCTACTTCTTTTGCTTACTTCCAGTAGGACCATGGGCAAGTCATTTCACTATCTTGGTCCTTAGTTGATCTCTTGGTCACTTATAGCTCTAGATTCTTTGATCCTAAATATATTGGTGAGGCAAGTGTCAATTTCTGTAAAGTTATGCACCCTTTTCCTGCCATCAGCGTCTGTTTTGGGAATTGCCCTTTGTTTTCTACTCTGTTTGGCCAGTGCCAATAACCAAGAATAGAAAAACAAACCTAAAAACTCCTTTGGTCATTAATCCAAAGAAACAGTAGTATGGAATCCGCAGGTCAGAAATTATAACACACAAGAATGTCCATACAAGAATTAGGAGAAGCAATAGCAATCACTCAGAACCCTTCTCTCTGTCGAGAGGTGGAGGGTGGGGCTATGGATGGGAAAGTTGCATACAATGTCAGAAGCAGTTGTGTCATTCGGTTTTCCTTCACTGGGAGAGGAGCTACAGCAGGAAATAGCTGTGATATATATAAAGCAATCCATAAAACATTTTTTTAAATTGTTGAGCAGAAAAAATAAAGATATCTGAGCTAAGGACGGGCACTGAAAAAATTTCCTTTGCATGGTACAGATTCAGCAAGGAGTTAATGGAAAGCTTAGAAACGGCAAGAGAATTAAGTGGATTAAATCTCTGCCCGTCAATTAAGCCAATATATTTGAGTATAATACTATTTAATTCTGTACTGGGAAGAGTGCAATAAATCAAAGTTTACAGATGTCTTCAGCAAGCCCTTGATGGATGAAACAGTGTAACTCAGAGGTGCATAGAAAAAAATCTCAAATAAGATCATCTCCCATGTGATTAATATAGCTGTCTGCATTGGCATTTGCTCTAGAAGGTGCCTATCCAAATATGTTTAACATCACACACCTTTTGTCACAGCTTTAGTTACCTGAACTAACCAGGCAAAAGGTGTTTAAGCAACTGAATCATCATATAGCTTAACATTAGAACCTGGTTGTGAAATTCTACTTCATTCTTAATAATTAATTTATGTAACACTTTAACACTTATAGCATGCCTTCCTTTGAGCAGCCCTTGAAATCGGTTGTATAAGTCATATTATGCCTATTTTACAGATGATACTACTGACATTCAGGGAGGTGGCTTACTCAAAGTCACACAACTAGTACGTGTTCCAGCCAGGACTCAACTCTAGCCCTTCAGATTCTCCCACTACAAAATATTACTGCACTTATGTACAACATAAACAATCTATGGGGGGCAGCTAGGTGGTGCAGTGAATAGAGCACCGACCCTGGATTCAGGAGGACCTGAATTCAAATCCGACCTCAGACACTTGACACTTACTAGCTATGTGACCCTGGGCAAGTCACTTAACTCCAATTGCCTCACCAAAATAAACACACACACACACACACACACACACACACACACACACACACAAAAACAACAACAACAACAAACAATCTATGGGCAGTGTTATAGAATTTTATTAATTAACTGTATGCAGAGGGATAGGACAAGTAAAAAAGTAAGGGCAAAAACCATCTCAGGCTCAAAATCCCCTGGTGGGGGGGGGGGGCGCGGTACAGCTAGGTGGCACAGTAGATAAAGCACCAGACCTGAATTCAGAAGGACCTGAGTTCAAATCCGGACTCAAACACTTGACACTTACTAGTTGTGTGACCCTGGGGAGGGCACTTAACCCTCTGTGCACCACAAAACAAAAACAAAAACAAAAACCCTTCTAAAAGAAATCAAATTCCCAGACCATCTTAAGGTTCCTGTGACATCTAGAGATTTTGGAATAAAGAATGTTATGACCTTGGGCCTTTTACTTTACAGATTAATAATAGGTAGGATTGACATGACACTTTAAGGGATACAAAGGATTGTGCATGTGTTTCATTTCCTGTAAGGTAGGCACTGTAGGCATTTATTTTTCACATTTTATAGATGAGAAAACTGAGGCATAGGAAGATTCAATGATTTGCCTGTGATTGCAAATCTGGGAAGTAACAAAATCAGAACCCAAACCCAGCTCTCCCCTACTGTCAAATTTAGCATGCTTTCCACTATATCATATTATCTCTCAGGAAAAATGGAACAACTTTATTCTAAATTTTCTATACTACTATATAGCATTTGATCAATAAGGGAGACAACATGCCCCAGATGCCAATATATAATGCCCTCACCCCAACCTCTTCAACTATATTCCTACTCTATGAGCCCTTGGATTTGCTAGGGAGAGACTGAAGATGGGATATTGTCATAGCTGGTCCCAATTCAAAGCAAGACTAAGGGGGCTGCTAGGGAGGGTAAGGCTGCTAGGGATCACCTCAGGAGCACTGAGGTGACAGATGATTCAACAGATTAGATACAGCCAAATGCTTTGACTTTAGTGCTCTTAGATTTCAACTAAGCATTTGAAAAACTCTCTTACATTATGCTTGTAAATAAGACAGAGATACGTGAGCTAGACAGTAATACAGTTAGATGGACTTGGAACTAGTTGACTGATGGAACCTAAAGGGTCTTATTAATGAGGCAACTTCAATTTGAAGAGGCTTCTATGATGGAGTACTGCAGGAATCTGTCCTTGGTCCTGACTTGTTTCATATTCTTATCAATGATTTGGGCATAGACATGAACAAGACATAGATGGACAATGACAAAGACATAGATGACATGTTTATCAAATTCGCATGTGCCACAAAGCTTGGGAAAGAGGGGGATGCTGGGACAAGATATATATCGGAACAACAGGGTCTGGATCCAAAGATCTTGATAAGCTAGAATAATGGACCACTTGAAATAATATGACACTATTAATAGGTATAAATTTGGAGGTTCCAAAAATCAATTTCGCAAATACAGTATGGCTAGACAATAGTTCTTTTGAAAAAGATCTGATGGTTTTTAATGAACCACAAGATCAATATGAGTCAATGGTGTGACAGGCAAAAAAAAGAAAAAGTTAATAATACCTTATGCTGCCTTATGAATGGCCTGACATATTCTAAGCACTTATTAAATGCTTAGCTTGCTGGTGAGAACCGAATAAAGTATTTCTCATACAGTTACCTGGACTCTTGGGTGATCATTCCATGACCAGAGCCACCATTCTCCAGGCCTCCCCTTGGCTAAAGGATCCCCATTAAGCAGGGTAGAGTTGGGTTAGGAGAAAGAGAAAACAGAGAATGTCAGAACTAAAAGATCCATTAGGACATAAGATGTCAGAGTCGGAAAGAATTGCGGAGGCAGATCTGAGCTCTTTGGCTTTAAGGGAAAAACTCATGAAGCCAAATGAACTGCCTTGGGAAGTAATGACTTTTGTTTTATGAGAACAAAATCTTGTGGGATGACACCTTCTGAGTCTCACGAAGGGGATTCTTGTGGGACCAGAAAGCCTCTGAGGTCCCTTCCAGATATAATATGTTGTTTCTGGTGCCCAGGATGGAAAGAGGATTAGGAATAATGTCATATAGGAGTCTCTTGAAGGAAATGGGAATATTTGGCCTGGAGAAGCCTGGGGTGGGGGGAAGGTTTATGTTCTAGTCTTTTATATTGTAAACTTCTTGAGAGTAAGGACTAGCTTTTGCCTTTCTTTGTATCCCCTGCATTTAGCACAGCGGCTGACACATAGGAGATGGTTGATAAATGCTATAATATATATGTTTGGACCAGGAGTCCATAAGCCTATTAATATATTTCAGGGGGAATTACTGGGGGTAGGGGGAAATTACATTTTAATTTTCACTAACCTTTGGTTTCCTTTGTAATCCCATGTATTTTATTTAGTGTATTTACATTAAAAATGGTATTCTGGGTGGCACACTGGATAAAGCACCAACTCTGGATTCAGGAGGACCTGAGTTCAAATCCAGACTTGGACATTTGACACTTACTAGCTGTGTGACCCTAGGTACATCATTTAACCCTCATTTCCCCACAAAAACAAAGACAAAAACAAAAAAAATGGTATTCTGGGAAGTGGTCCATGGGCTTTCTCAGACTGTCAAAAGAATCCTTAACACAAACAAAAATAAGAACTCCTGCAATACATGGTCATAGATGGAAGAAATCAGTACTGGCTGTAGTACTCACAGAAGAATTCATGAAGAAGGTGGACTTGAACTGGATCCTGAAAAAGACAGGTAGGATATAAATCAGTAGAATCAAGTGGTGAAAGGGTAAGAGAGAAATTACACTCCAGATGAGAGGAGCAGAAGGAACAAATATACCAAGGTGGGGATTATAGATACCATCATGGTGGAAGTGTAGAATGCATCTTGGGAAGTAGAGTAATGGTATGGGTAGCTAGGGTGGGACTCAATTCCTGAGAACATTAAAATTCAGGTGGAGGGGGCAGCTAGGTGGTGCAGTGGATAAAGCATTGGCCCTAGATTCAGGAGGACCTAAGTTCAAATCCAGCCTCAGACACTTGATACTTACTAGCTGTGTGACCCTGGGCAAGTCACTTAACCCTCATTGCTCCACCAAAAACAAAAAACAAAACAAAACAAAAAGTCAGGTAGAGAAGTTTGAATTTAACACAAAGGCAAGTGCAGACTGTTTTAGGTAGTTGCGTAGCTGAATGACATGATAAACAATATGACCACAAAGTCAGGACTAGGGAAAGTCAGAGTAGTCAGCCACCCAAGAAAGAATATGCAAGGGGAACATAAGGTACTCTTTTTAATATAACTTTTCATAAATGCAGATATTTTAATGGCAGAAATTTATGCTTTTCAGAGCACATAGATATTTATTTTGTGACAAGTTGCATGTGTTACCGTCAAGGCTCAAAGCTTCCATTAGAAAGAAACTGACAAGTAGTACAATTTTAAAATCTTACCTAGGAACACAAATGTGTTGTTCCAGCTCTGCATGACAGTGCTGTGCTAGGTACATTAAAGAGGGCAGGAGAGAGAGGCAGACATAGTATCCAAGTATGAGAGGATGAAAATCTGGACTTGGGTGGTAAAAGGAGAAATAAAAATGAGGGTACAAATGCAAAAGATGCTTTGAAACCCAGCCTCAGTTTCTTCACCTGTAAAGTTGATAACTTCCTAAGTTAAAATAAATGCAGACTGTAAAGCATATGGCAAAATTAAAGTGTCCTCAATGCACTTAGAAATAATAGGGCAGAAGAAGTAGGGTGTCAGAAGTTGCTGAGAAAATCACTTGAAGATGTGAACTTTTCCACTTGAATATTATAAGTCTAACATGAAATGACAAGACATTTAGAAGGATGGCTGATCAACTAAAGTGCTCATTCTCTAAATTTGTTGCAATTGGAATTTTTGGTCCATTTCTATAACAGGTTCCCAGAGACATGTTGCTAGCCTGAGTGGGTGTTAGGGCCTTCTCTTCTGAGCACTGTCTGAATGCTTATAAATGATGGCAATCAGTACTCGAAATATTCTTCAATAGGTTATGCTGCAAGAGGCTGACAAATGCATGAGCAGAAGCTCTTAACCTCCTTTATCATTTGGAATCCTATTACAAGCTTAGAGAGATCTATCTTTATTTCTAACTGATTCTCAATATCATCTATATCTCTATCTTAATGGGAGGCAGCTTGGTGTAATCAAAAAAGTCCTAGACCTCGCCTCAGAAAACATGGGTTTTAATCTGGGCTCTGGCACTTAATGACTCTGTAATTATGGTCAAGTTCTTATTGGTAAAATGAAGCTGTTGCAAAAAAAGTTATTTTGTAGACATTTGAGCACTATACAAAAGTGAGCTATTTTCCATATCTGCATCCATCCATCCATCCATCCATCCATCCATCCATCCATCCATCCAGTCTGTCTGTTGTTGTTCAGTCATGTCTGACTCTATGGGACCCCATTGATAAAGTCCATGGGGTTTTCTTTTTTTTTGCAGGGCAATGAGGGGTTAAGTGACTTGCTCAGGGTCACACAGTTAGCGTCAAGCGTCAGAGGCCAGATTTGAACTCAGGTCTTTCTGAATCTAGGGCCTGTGCTTTATCCACTACACCACCTAGCTGCCCCTCCATGGGGTTTTCTTGACAAAAATCCTGGAGCAATTTGCAATTTCCTTCTCCAGCATATGCCCATTTTATGGATGAGGAACTGAGGCAAACAAGGGTTATGTGACTCATCCAAGGTAACACAGCTAGTTGGTATCTGAGGCCAAATTTGAACTCTAATCTTCCTGACTCCAGGCCCAGTGCACCAGCTACCTGCCCCTACCTATAGAGAGCATGTCCTAAAAGTTTCAAGGCAGCTTTTATTAACTTCAGAAGTATTATGCTATAACCCTATAAAAAATAACTGAGAGGTGACTTAAAATTTAAAGATATTTATGTATTTCTTATTAAAATTCAGCACAACCATCATCTTATACTATACATTGCTCTAATGGATTTTTGAACTTTGTAAAAACTTTTGTCAGCTGCTGTTCAGGGACTGAAAGGATTGCACTTGTCATCTTAGACTGAAGATCATCCAAAGAATGAGGTTTTGATGCATATAATTTTGATATGACCCCAAAAGAAAAAAAGTATAATGAAGATAGATCTGATGACTGACTGAGAAATTCTTATCCAGAAATTGTCACACACACAGTGCATAATAACTAAGTACCTAGTCCTATTAAAATTAAACTTAAAAGCTTACTCTTCAAAATTCACAAAATTAGATTGTGAAAATTTTAAAAAACTTTCAAGTTATAGTATTTGTAAGTTTCTAGCATTTCTACATCTCAAGTTATTAAAGCTTAAAAACTACATGAGAGGCGAGGAATCGTGGGGAGATGACAGAATAAGGCAGGAAATTAACTGGTTCTCCCAAAGTCCCCACAAATAACCTAAAATAATGTAAATTTTAGAGTGACAGAAATAATTAAAAGTTGTAGTAAAGGAGTCATCCAGCCTAAAACAACTCAAGAGGACATTAGGAAAGATCTGACCTTCCAGGGTGGAGACCTGGCCTGATTGAAAACATATCAAAACTTGTGGGATGCAGCAAAAGCAGTAATCAGAGGAAAACATGTCTTTAAGGTTTACATCAATAAAGAAAGAGCAGATCAATGAATTGGGTAGACAATTTAAAAAACAAATTTAAAATCCCCAATTAAACACCAAGTTGGAAATCCTGAAAATTAAAGGTAAGATTAATAAAATTGAATATTAGAAAAACATTGAAAAATAATAAAAAAAGAAAAAAGAAAACCATTGAATTAAACTAAGAGTTGTTTTTATGAAAAAACTAATAAAATAGATAAACCATCTGTTAATATGATTTTTAAAAAGAGAGAAGAAAACCAAGTCACAATTATAAAAAATGAAAAGGTAAATATAACACTATGAAATTAAAGCAACTATTACAAAATATTTTGCCCAAGTATATAGCAATAAACAACATTAACTTAAGTGATATGGAAGAATACTTACAAAACCATAAACTGACCAGATTAACAGAAGAGGAAATAGAATAAATAAACCTATTTCAGAAAAATAAATTGAATAAGCCATAAATTAGTTTCCTAAGAAAAAAGCATCAAGACCAGATGGATTTACAAGTAAACTCTTCCAAACATGTAAATATCAACTAATTCTAATATTACACAAATTACTTGGAATAATAGACAAAGGTGTCCTACCAAACTCCTGTTATGAAACAAATATTATACTGATACCTAAACCAGGAAGAACAAAAGCAGAGGAAGAAAATTATAGATCAATTTCACTAATGAATATGGATGTAAAAATCCAAAATAAAATATGATCTAGGAGACTACAACAATATATCACAAAGATCATACATTGTAACCAAGTGGGATTTATACCAGGAATGCTGGGCTGTCTCAACATAGGGGAAACTATTAACAATTGATTACATCAATAACAAAAGTAACAAAAATCACAGGGTTATATCATTATATCTTTATTGATGTATAGATATCAATAGATGCAGGAAGAGCTTTTGACAAAATATAATACTCATTCCTATCAAAAACACTTGAAACCATAGGGTATAAAAGGATTTTTCTTTAAAATGATAAGAAGCATCTACCTAAAACCACCAGAAAACGTTATTTATAATGGAGATAAGCTAGAAGCCTTCCCACTAATATCAGGAGTGAAACAAGGATGTCCATTATCAACAAATTTATTCAATATTGTGTTATAATTGCCAGCAATAGCAATAAAAGAAGAAAAAAGAAACTGAAGGAATTAGAATGGGCAATGATATATTAAAAAGAACTCTTTTTTGCAGATGATATGATGGTATATTTAGAAAAACCTAGAGATTCAACTACAGAAGTAGTTGAAGCAATAATTTTAGCAAAGTAGCAGGATAAAAAATAAACCCACATAAATCACCAGCATTTCTACATATCACCAACAAAGCCCTGAAAGAAGAGATAGAGTTCATTTTAAATAACTGTAGACAATACAAAATACCAGAGAATATACCCGCCAAGACAAACCCAGGAATTATGTGAACATAATTATAAAACATTTTTATACAAATAAAGTCATGTTTAAATAATAGGAGAAATATTAATTGTTCATGGGTGGGCCAAGCCAATATTATAAAAATGACAATTCTACCTAAATTAATCTGCTTATTCAATGTCATACCAATTAAATTATCAAAAATTATTTTATTAAGCTAGAAAAAAGTAAAATTCATTTGGAAGAACAAAAGGTCAAGAATATCAAAGGAATTAAGGAAAAAAATATGTAAAGGAAGGAGGTCTAGCAGTGCCAGACCTTAAACTGTACTATAAGCTGGTAATTATCAAAACCTTGGAAGAGAGCAGATATACTATACACAGTAGCAAATGATTATAGTAACTTTGTGTTTGACAAATACAGATTTAAACTTTCAGGATGAGAATTCATTGTTTGGTAAAAAAAAAAAAATTCTTGGGTAAACTGGAAAGCAGTCTGGCAGAAAATAGGTATAGACTAATATCTTACACAATTTACCAAGATAAGGTCAAAATAGACACATGACCTAGATATAAAGGGAGATATAAGTGAATTAGAAGACCATGGAATATCTTACCTCTTAGACTTATGGATAGAAGAATTTATGAATAAACAAGAGGTATAAAGTATTGTGAGCTATAAAATGTATAATTTTGATTCCATTAAATTTAAAGGGTATTTTAAAAAAATTTAAAGGGTCTTGTATAAATAATACCAATGTAGCCAAGATTAGAAGGAAAGTAGAAAAAAAATTGGGGGGGGGGATAATAGACAGTTTCTCGGCTAAAGATCTTATATCTCAAATATATAGAGAATTTTGTCAAATTTATAAGAAAATGAGTCATTCCCAATTGATAAATGGTCAAATTATATTAACAGGCATGAATAAATGGATGAATAAATGATTATATATAGTCATATAAAATTTTTCCAAATCATTATTAATTAGAGAAATGCAAATTAAAACAACTTTAAGGTATCATCTCACACCTATCTAATAGGCTAAATGATATAAGGGAAAATGACAAATATTAGAGTGGATGTGGAAAAATTGGGACATTAATATACCATTGATGGAACTGTGAACTGATCTAATCATTTTGGAGAACAATCTGAAATTATGCCCCGAGTTATAAAACCGTGTATATCCTTTGACCCCGAAATACCACTGTTTGGTCTGTTTCCCAAGGTGATCAGGGAAAAAAAGAAAAGAATCCATATGTTCTAAAATATTTATAACAGCTCTCTTTGTGGTAGCAAAGAACTGGAAATTGAGGGGATGCCCATCAATTGGGAATGGCTGAAAAACTTGAGGTATATGATTGTGATGGTATATTACTGTGCTATAAGAAATGATGGTCAGGTTGATTTTAGGAAAATGTGGAAAGACTTGCATGAAATAATGAAAAGTGAAATGAGTAGAATCAAGGAATGCTGTATACAGTAAATCATTATTGTTGGAAGAGTAAATGTGAATGACTAAGCTATTTAGAGTTATATGAATATTAAAATCAACTACAAAAGACCTATGAAGGAAGATGCTGTCTGCCTCCAGAGAAAGAACTGATATCTAGAAGTATGTATTATACAGTTTCGTATATATATATACATGTGTGTGTATGTATGCACATACATATATGTGTGTGTGCACACATATATATTATACATACATACATACCTGTGTCAAATGTTGGAGGGAAACAGCTTGTAACTCAAATGTAATTTTAAAAAATTCATGAAGACTTATTTAATGTACCATATATAGATAAGAGAGAGAGGATGCTAAATGAGAGGCATAGAGACAGAGATGGATATGTACATACACACACACACACACACACACACACACACAAGTATAGGATGTACATGGCTACTCTGTGACTTTGCTGAGTATGTTTCCAAGTTCTTTTAGATGTCATCATTTGCTAGTATTTGGATCGTGGGTATAGCAGCTGCTTTGACAAAAGTGACTTGACTGGAAAGTTAGAGCAACTCAGTATTTATGATAACAATAAAAATGACTTACACAAAGACATTGCTTTAGGGTTTACAAAGCATTTTTTCTCACAACAACCCTGTAAGATAGGTAGAGCAAGTGATGCTATTCCTCTTTTTCAGAAGGGAAAGTTAAGTCTCATAGAGGAGAAGTGGCTTGCTTGTTCTTAGAGGCCAAATGTATTGGGAGAGGATGGATGGATACCTCACTGGAAAGAGCACTGGATTAGAAATTGGGAGGCCTGCTAATAACCTGGCACACAATCTTGAATGATAATTTGCTTGAAGTAGGAAGCAGCCCCATTTAGTGGAAAGACCTGAATATCCTGTCAGACCCCCAAGGATCAGATCCTGGCTCTGTTCCTTGCTATCTGTGTGACAGGGAGTTACTTCATCCATCCAGGTTCGAGCTAGACTAGATCCATGGGTCCCATTTAATGGGTCTCAAATGCCCTGGGGGGTTCACAATAATGGTTAAGGGGATTGCAGCAAAAATTCATGAATAGCTCTATAAACAGTCAATAATTGCCCAATTATGTTACAATCACATTTTTCCTCTGTGACAACAAGCACAAGTAAATTTGAAGCATTATTTTAGGCTTGCAAAATTTAATTTATAGCTTTTGGGGGTAAAAGTTTTCATTTTAGTTACTGTAAAAGCTTACAGAATAAATCTAAAACAATATTATGAGTAGAATATTAATTTACCCTCAGAGTTCACAAGACTTTTTTTGTCAAAAGAGGTTCACAGAACAAAAAAAAATGATGGAAACCACTTGATTAGATGATTCCTAAGGCCTCTTCCAACTGCAAATTCTATAGTAACCTACTCACTAAATGCAATTCACGTCTCTACAAGGCAGTCCATTACATCCTAGACAAATTATAATTAGAAAACTCTTCCTTTTATTGGGTCACACTTTGCCTCCCCCTGACTTTGACCACTGGTCCTACTACAGTTCTCTGGAGCTTATTAGTTTCAGCCTGTCATGGGGACCCATCAAGACCCTTTTGAATTATTTCTGTCATCCCACTTATTAGCTTTGTGTTAACTGCAAATTTGATGAATGTCTCCTATGTCTTTTTCCAAATCGTTGATTAAAAAAATTAAATAGTGCAGTTTTCTTATTAGTTAAAATGATGGGATTTTACTATTTTATTATCGTCATTTATTTGTGTCTGATCCTTTGTGATCCCATTTGGGGTTTTCTTGGCAGAGAGAGTGAAGTAGTTTGCCATTTCCTTCTCCAGCTTATTTTACAGATGGAGAAATTGAGGCAAACAGGGTTAAGTGACTTGCCCAGGGTCACACAGCTATTAAATATCTGAGGCTGGATTTGAACTCATGAAGATGAGTCTTAGCCCAGGGTCCTGTCCCTTGTACAACTTAGCTGCGGATTTACTAAGTGGGTTCTAAAGTCTCTTCTAGATTGTATGATCCTAAATTTCACAATTTATTTCCATTATCTTGGCACTTTACTATCCAGGAGTGCTCCATTTCCAATAAAAAAGATTTCACTGGTCATTATCTCTTTCAAATTAATGATATTTATTTACCCACTTGTTTGTTTATTTATTCATTCATTTATTTGATCATTTGATTGTTGATTTGTGCAGATCAGCACCTGGAATTTATAATCCTTGAGAGTTTCCTGGAGGTACTAAGAGGTTAAAGTGACTTGCCCAGGATCACCCGGGCAGTATATTTATATATTTATTTTAATAATAAACATTTTTATTTAAAGTTTTGAGTTACAAATTTTATCCCTCCCTCCTTCCCCTCTGCCCTCCCTGAGACAGTAGGCAATCAGATATTAGTTATGCATGTGCACTTATGTAAAACATCATCATATTAGTCATTTTGTACAACAAAACTTGAATAAAAGAAAAATGAAAGTGAAAAATAGTATGCTTCAGTCTGTCTTCAGTCAATCAATATCAGTTCTTTTTCTGGAGGTGGATAGTATGACTCAGCATTAGTCCTTTAGGATTGTCCTGGATCATTGTATTGCTGAGAATAGTTGTCATTCACAATTCATCAAACACTATTGCTGTCCCTGTGCACAGTGTTCTCCTGAACTGCTTCCGCTCACTTCACTATACATCAGTTCATACAAGTTTTTCCAGGCCTTTCTGAAATCATCCTGCTTGCTGTTTCTTATAGAAATAATATTCCATCACAGTCATATACAGCATAGCTTGTTTAGCCATTCTCCAATTGATGGGCATTCCTTTGATTTCCAATTCTTAGCTACCACAAAAAGAGTCACTATCAAAATTTTTTTACAAATAGGTCAGGTTATAAATAATTATGAAGAAGGACTTGAACCCGGGTTTCCCTGGCTCTAAGGCCATCTCTTTATCCACCCTGCCATACTGCCCTTCAGATGCTTTTAGAAATTGTTAAATACCTGTCCTAACTCTGATCCTTGAGGGATTCCATTCTCCATCTGGAGTCTTGGGAAAGTGTGGGCAAAAACTACAGAGTCATGTTGGAGCTAGAGGTGACCCTAAAGGTCATGGCCTCTCAAATTATACTGATGAAGAAATTGTGTCCAGAGAGCATTTTAGAGGTTAAAGTGAATCTCATGCCTCCATTGCCTTTTCTCCTGTCCACAATGTTTTGTACCTAGATCCTTACATGGTCCAGATTTGATATCAAATGCTCACTATTAAATCTCAGACATTTAGAATGATATAATCTATAGGGCTGTGGATTTGTATTTGGTGTGGGGGGGCGGCAATTGGGGTCAAGTGAGTTCCCCAGGATACACAGCTAGTAAACGTCTGAGGCCAGATTGAACTCAGCTGCTCCTCATTCCAGGTGCTCTCTCCACCGTACCACCTGGCTGCCTCTGGATTTGTATTTTTTTTTTTACAACAACAAAACATCTATTAATTACTTACAGTGTGCCAAACACTCTGCTAAATGCTGAGGATACAAAAAGAAAACTTGAGACAATCCCTGCTCTCGAGGATAGAGTAGGGGAGACAGCGCATAATGGAATGTTCCATTTCATGGCAGATAGAAATGCAAGGAGATAATTATGTTCTAGAAAACAAAGCAATCATATGAATGTCATGGCATCTGGGTGGAACAATGGACAGAACGCTGAACCGGGAGCCAAGAAGACCTGAGTTCAAATCCCAGATTTGTATTTAATGATATTTGAAAGGCATGTAGTAGTGAGAGGCAATGTGACATAGTGGATAGAGGGCTAGCCAGGAGGATTCGAGTTTAACTCCTGTTTCTGACACATATTGGCTATGTGACCCTGGGCAAGTCTTTTAGCTTCAAAGTGCTCTGACAGCTTAGCACAGGGCATGGCATGGAGCAAGCTCTTCATAATTGCTTATTGCCTGACTGACTCTGGGCATCTCCTTAAAATTACTAATGGCAAAGAAGGTGCTTCCTCACCTAGAAATTACTAATACCAAGGAAATCACAAGTCCTAGTCCTCCTCTCTATCCCCATCATCCCCTTCCTGATAGTGGTAATAGGTTAAGCATGGGGGTATCATTGAACGATGGATAAATTTGGAATTAGGAGAAGGAAACCTGAGAATCGGCTCTGTCCCTCATGAGCCTTGACTCAGGACACTGGACAAGTAACTGAACGTCTCCCAAACTCACTTCCTTACCTCCCAAATAGGGATAATAATACTTTCATTCTCTATGTAGAGCTTGGAGAGTGGGCAGCTTTCAAGCTTGCAAGGCTACCATGAAGAGGAGTAGCTGCACTGTGTCAAGCTAACATTTATGCTTACTGGGCAAGGATTCCTATGAGGCCTAAGGTCAACAGGATATATCTGCTCTTGTGTAAATGTCAGGTAGAAGCTCAAAGGGACTCTCTGTAAAGGGGGCTCGCTGTGAGGCTTAGCTGGGGCGGCTGCATTATGTGTGAAGAAACTAATTTGTATGCTTATTGGGAAAGGATTCCTATGAGGCCTTGAGCCTCTTCTCCTCCCGTGCAAACGGCCAGTGTCAATCAGGAGGCCCGCAGGATGGCCACAGAGCCTGACCAACGAGTTTTAGTTACTTGAATCCTCTTAATATCTCTACAAAGGTCTTGAGCATTCCACATAATATGCAAATTCCCTTTGATTATTTCCCAGAGAAATTATGGGCTAGTCTTCACACACAAGGGGACAGAAGTTGTTGGTGTTGTTTTTAAATGGTTATTATGGGTTGGCAGTTGTGATCGTGGTGGGAGGAGGGTTTGGAAGTGTGGTAGGAACAATATCAGTCATGTAGGCTAGGCTAGTTTTGTTTTGTTTTTTCCTTAATGATATTGACAGAGACCTTGAGACTTAATTAGCTCACAGGGCTATGGTTCAGGCTGTTGCTGTAGTTTCCTGAAGGCCTAAATACAAAAGGCAGCCCTTGAATAGGCAGATATTACCTTCCCTGCAGGCTTCTGACCTAAGGCCCAGCATGGGAGGCAGAGGTGAGGCAGCTATACTTGGCTGGATTGATGATACATCCTGGCTGAATATACTTTCCCTGCTACAACTAAGTCAACTTTGCTCAGTTAACTGTCAGAGAGTCGAGGAGTGGCTCATTTTCTTCCATTTCCTAACCTGAAGCACTAGACAGGTCTGACTCAGGCCAGGCCTTACAAAGGTTAGGCTCAGGAAGGATATGTCTATGTGAGAGGAATTAGGAGTTATAAATGGTATTTCCAGAGCTCTTTTCTAGAGAGATGATGGATTCAGAATGCAGAGTGACATACTTATTTTTTTAAATCAGTCACTGAAGGAATACTTACTTACTTATTTATTTTATTCATTCATTCATTCATTCCTTTGTTCATTTATTTGTTTGTTTAGTTTTGGTGGGCAATGAGGGTTAAGTGACTTGCCCAGGGTCACACAGCTAGTACATGTCAAGTGTCTGAGGCCAAATTTGAACTCAGCGCCTCCTGAATCCAGGGCTGGTGTTTTATCTACTTCGCCACCCAGCTACCCTAGAAATTTCTTTTATTTAACTATAGGGTGTCCAGCATATAGTAGGCACTTAATAAATGTTTATTGCTTGATTGATTACTCTCTTCTCACTACATGGGGAATGTATTGGACTTTGAGACTTAGACTTGAAGCTAAGAAGACCTAGTTTCAAATCCTGTCTCTGACATTTACCGGCTGTGGAAGCTTGGGCAAGATAATTAACTATTTCTGGTAACTCTTAGAAAGTATAAGTTACAGAAAATAGGTGCCAATCTGCATTGGAAAAACTTCCTCACCAGGAAGTTCCATATGTCAAGGAAATCATAATTCTAATCCTTATGTAATGGGGGGAAATGGGGTATGGGTTGGGGTTCTTAGGAATTCCTCTTTAAAGAATTACACCCTCTTGCACGCAAAAGTAGTTAGAATAAGGTGATAGTTTATTTAGGAGCAAGGGAAGGGAGGGTGGGGGGGGGAGGGAAACCATGAAAGAAATCCTTGGACTTTCATGGGGAGATAGGCACAAAGCACATGGCTCAGAGGTACCAAATCTCCTCCAACAGGAGACTGGAAGGTACTTTTATAGAGGACTGATGGGGGTGGACCATCTGCCCGTGAAAAGTTCCTTTAGAGAGGGAGGACCATCCCCCACTGGTGGTAGCTGGGGGAATTGGGTGAGGAGTGGAGGACCATCCCCCACTGGTAGTGACTGGACGAATTGGGTGAGGGGTGGCTACGGATCCCTCTTCAGAACACAAAGGCCTCAGCCACACCCAAATTTATCTCCCCAGGGTAAGGGAGACCAGAATGAAGGGTAGGAATCTGAAGCTACCTCAGTCTGATTTGGTTCATCTTATCTCTCTCGGCATTATCTGTCCTCTGGTTTAGTTTCTCAAGGAGAAGGTTCCTTGATGTGCCCCAGAGAACTTCTGGGGTGCTCTGCACCCCATGACACTTATGACTGTCTATTTATCTATCTTTTATTATTATCATTTGCCATCAATGCATTCAGGGACCCCTTTATTAAACCGTTATCAGAGGTTTTCCGGAATTAATAACTTAGCCTAGAAGGATGAATTTTTAATGATGGAATTTCAGTCATTTTGGCAAGTCAGTAGAAGAAATATTTGTGGTCATGGGCAACACAGTGTGTTTCACCTACTCTGCCTGTGCCTGCTTTGGCATCTCAGTAAGCTCTTCTTGGCATATTGTCGTTATTTGCATATGGAAACCTATGTAAACAGAAGTGGGGGGAAACTCAAAGACTGTTTATTAATTGCCCTATCACAGAGAGAATGAGGTGATTCTGAGAGACAAAAGTCTTGAAATAGATCCTATGAAGAGCCAGTGATTCAATTTCACAACAAATAAATGGGAAGCTTTTGGAGATGGCAACAAAGACCCGGTTAATTTTAAGTTGCCATTGAGAGATGTGTTGCCCTTGTAACTACAGCAGAACATTATTAATAGGGTTGGTTGGAACAGTGTCAATTGGTTTGAAGTGCTCAGCTAAGGAATACTAGAGCTGTCAGTAACATATGAGATCAATTTTGATTAGGTTTTCCACACTCTATTGTTGCTAGAGTTTATTTCCCTTTTGGTCTATATAAATGCCATCAGTCATCAGGTAAAGCAAAGGACCCAACATCTATCTTTCAGCCAGGTCTCCTTATTAAGATCTATTCAGAAGATAAATAGGATAATGAAATAAATAGACCAATATATAATAATATATAAACAAGTACAATATAATTATAAATATAATTAATGGAATTGAATAAGGAAACTATTTTAAATAGGCCTTGTATCATAATCTCAAATATTTAAACAGACTTCTGATCTCATTAATTTTGGAAGTTCTTTTCAATGGTGCAAATTACACCCCTCACATGTACATGTCTGGTCCATGTCATTTTTTCTTTTTTTCTTTTTTTTTTTTGCGGAGCAATGAAGGTTAAGTGACTTGCCCAGGGTCACACAGCTAGTAAGTGTCAAGTGTCTAAGGCCGGATTTGAACTCAGGTCCTCCTGAATCCACTGTGCCACCTAGCTGCCCCTTATCCATGTCTTTTTGCAGGAGAGGGTCCATCCAATGACAAAAACCTCCTTTGCATTCTTATGATGTCACCAGGGTACCAGTAGAGCACCCTGGCTGTCTACCCATCATCCCTCAACCTTGTCACATGACCGGGCCATCTTGTCTTTCTGTTTTTTAAATAAATATTTTATTTATTTTAAATTTTGTTTCCAATTACATGTAAAGATATTTTTTGAGTTCCAAATCTTTCTCCCACCCTCCTTTTCCTCCCCCCTCCCAAGGCCAGCAAGGAATCTGATCTAGGCTATACATTACAATCATGTTAAACATTTTTCCACATTAGTCATGGTGTAATTCTTTTCCTACTGCACAATTCCTTGATGATACCTATAAATCCTTTTCTTCTTCAGAGTTCCTCATGGGTTATATGTTGCAGCCTACTCACTTTCACAGTATAATTTTCCATTGCCCTCTGCATAATGTGATGATTAAAAAGTTTGAGAGACATAATTTCTGGGTAATTTAATCATTTTATTAATAAGGCCAGCAACTTATTAATAAAAAGATGGTCATTTGGCTGTCTCTCTCAGACCAAAGACAATCATAGTGGTGGGGCTCACATCTTATATACCCTTGAAATAGTAGGTGGTCATTGGGGCCCAGTGAGTTGGTCCCCGCACAGGTTAGTTTTACTCTCACTCAGCTTTGGGCCATCAATTCAAAGAATGCATCCCCTTTTCAATGGGGGGGAGGGGCTGAGTGACCCCTAGACAGAAAAGCCTTCTCTATGTAGACAAAAGCATCTATCTAAGTTTGAGCAGGGCACTTTGAGCTTTCCCACCCTAGATTATGTGAAATTTAAAATTGGATATTAGATCATAAATCTCCCCTACTTAACTTTTCCCTTAATTTATCTCCCAGACTAGTAAATGGAAGAAGCTTCTGGTTTTCTAGATAGAGCCTTTATTGTATATAAGGTGTTGTTGATTAGAAGGATAGGAAAGTAGAAATACAGTAGAAATCGTCTTAAATCTAGGCTTAGTCTATATTTCTTATAAAAACTCACCAAACCAAAAAAGGCCACCTTTGGAGTGAGGGAGACCATCTGTGCTGCGCCGCCAGGAGTCCCGCCAAGCAGGCAAAAAGGCCTACTCTGCTTCTCTCCACCCCGGAAGTCAAAAAAACCCGGCAGGCAGTCTGACATGCGCAGCAGGCGGACTGTACCCGGCAGGCAGTCTGACATGCGCAGCAGGTGGACTGTACCCGGCAGGCAGTCTGACATGCGCAGCAGGCAGACTGTTCATCTCCTCCCCAAAAGGGTGGTCCTTGAAAAACTGGCGTCTTTCAGTATCCTAACCGACTGTTAAAAACTTTCATATTTTACCACATTTCCCCCCTTTGCTTCCTCAAGAAATGGAATGTTTCCTTGATGGAACAGTAAAAAGAATATAATAACTTTTGCTGACTAATAATATGCGAACAACAATACAGAAAAAGAAGAGAGGAAAGTTTTGTCCAGAGGGGCGATTTTTTTTTTTTTCTTTCCTCATGAACCGACGCTTTGACATTAGTCTTGCAAAGGGAGAGCCTCTGCACAGAGTACATGTTACAGATAGTATATAACAGAAAGGAGATAGTAAAAGCTAATAAAGCAAAACAGTTCATATAAAGTCTCTGAGTTCTCTTGTCTTCTTGAAGTGGTAAGATGTCATCAGGAGGAAACTGGATTCTGGTCTGGAAAACTGGATTCTGGACTCTGGTCTGGATTCTGGACTCTGGACTCTGGTCTGGAAAGCTGGATTTCTTCTTTAACTGTTTGAATTGCTGTATTTTTTTTTTACTAAACCTTAGCATAGCATTTTGCAATCAGTAACACTTTTTACCACCATGTGTCTGGATCAAAGTCAAATTTAGTATGTGTTCATGACACCTGAAAATGTTATGGAAAGGTTATCATACCATATCTCATGGTTCCGAGACAGCCAGTGATTGTGCTAGGCCACAGGTGAATTCAACTGAGTGAGATAAAAAGATAAGTAAGTTCAGTTAAATTAGGTTAAATTAGGAGGGAGAGAGGATGAATACTGGACTGTGCCTAGTAATTGTGCTCTACATAGTCACCATCATAAGCAAACCATGGACTTATGTATACCTGTCTCTCCTTTTGTTGCACATATATTCTCTCCAGGGCCTGCATCAGAGTTCACAGCAAGTTAGTCTCTGAAATGATAAGTTTCCATATTTCTGAAATCTCATTAATTTCACCAAAGACGATATGATGGTAAAAATGTGTGCTATGCTGCATAACTGAGAATATATTAGTGATATATACAATAATTCCAAACCATACCCAGAGTATAATGACATATAAATAATAAATGAATGTAAATAGCTGATTATATTAGACATTGTTACATAATCTTCTTTTAGACATTATTACATAATCTTCTTTTAGCAAGTAGACCACATCATCTTATACATGAATTCTCTAGTATAACAGTAGCAGATACTTAAAGTGGTGATTAATTCATCAAAAAGAAATAAGACTTCAATTAGCAAGATTCAATATTCAATAGCATATACTTAAAATGCCTTTGAAAAGTCACTTAGTTTACAAAATCGGGTTTTTAAAGAAAGCAAAAGAAACAAAAGTAAAAAAAAAAAACAAAGCAAAACCAAAAACCAAAAATAAAAGGCAAAAGATTCGCTAAGCACCCTTTTGTGCTCTTAAAGAATTTAAAGGTGTGGTGAATTCCAGGTCTTTTCAGTGCCTTTCAAAAGTCAAAACAAAACAAAAAGCAAAAAGGATTAAAAAAAAAATAGGTATAGGGTAGGGAAAAGGGTGGGAGAAATTGAGGTGGGCCAGAAAACTAGGCCATGTGCTTCAGTGCTTTTGCCTGTGGAAGGAAATGCTTGTTAAATTTTAAGGTATTTAAGCTGCTAGAGTTTGGGGTATGCCACATTGTTTTAACTGGTTCCCCAATTCTCTGCATGCCAAAGTGGCAGGGGTTTCTGAATTGTCATTGATCTTTCTAATGCTGTCATAATGTTCTTTATGGTAGAAAATGTGGAGTTCTCTAGCATCAGTTTTGTCTGTGCCACTGATTCTCAATAAAGGCTGATTTAATTGATGAACCACAACATTCAGCTGATGCTGCTTAGCAAATGCTACAATTGTATCATTTCCTCCCCACTTTCCAAATTTCTTTAATTCATCAACATATTCTTCAAAAGGGGAGTCATTTACTCTAAAAGACTCAAACTCTTGTCTATGGTTAATCATATAAGAAGCAGCTTCTTGTCTGTGTCTGAGATGATTTCTACAGTGACCTTCTAGCTGGTCTGCTAAAGCCCTAAAAAGGCAATTTCCGTCTCCTGATACTTTACGAAGACTGAGTCCCAAAGCATTTAACTGATCAGTGGGATTATTAAATGGGAACTGCCTTTTTCCTCTGAACTCTCTTTGCTCTTTAACAGTTGCTATCGTTAGGGTTTTTACCTCTTTAGCGTCTACCTCAGGTCTATCTGAAATCTCTTCACCTATGAATGGTGCAGGCTTTATATGAGAGCAATGAATCCATGAGTCTTTTTCACCAATTTTAATGGCAGTAGGAGTTGTCAATAATACCTGAAAAGGTCCTTCCCAGGCAGGTTGAGTTCCACTGGTTCTCTGAAAATTCTTTACATATATTTTATCTCCTGGGTTGAAGTTATGCAATGAAAAGTCTAATGGTCCTGCCTGGACCACAGCTCCTGCCTCATGGAGTTCACGTAGCCTGGTTTGTAATTCCTGTATATAGGAAGCAACAGAAGTATCACCTCCCACCAGTGATGTATAAACTGGGGAAAAAGTTTTAGCTTGGATAGGAGGGTGACCAAAAAGCATTCATAAGGAGATATATGAAGTTCTCCTCTTGGTCTACTTCGTAGATAGAATAATGCCAATGGTAGAACATCAGGCCATTTCAAATGGGTTTCAGTACATAATTTGCCAATCATACTCTTAAGCTCTTTATTCATACGTTCGACTTGGCCTGAACTTTGTGGATGGTAGGGCGTGTGGAATTTTGGAGTCACTCCCAAGAAAGAGTAGATTTGGGATAAAATCGAATCAGTGAAATGTGTGCCTTTGTCAGAATCGATGCGGGCTGGTGGGCCAAAACGAGGTACTATCTCTTTAAGGAGAATTTTGGCAACAAAGGCAGCTGTGGCTCGGGGGCTGGGAAAGGCCTCCACCCACCGAGTGAGCTGATCAACTATAACAAGGCAAAATTTATAATGTCCTGCTTTTGGCATAGTAATATAATCAATTTGTAAGTGCTCAAAAGGTGTATATGCTAGAGGACGCCCTCCATAAGCTTTGGCCTTAAAAGCATACTGATTATAAGACTGACATGTGGAGCAGCCCGAGCAGATTCGAGATGCTGTATTAGTCACACCTGGTGCTATCCAGGTTCTCTTAATAGAGTCTACAATGCCTTGTGTACCAAAATGGCCTTTTCTGTGAACAGAGAGGCATACCTGGTGGTAGAATTTCCGGGGAAGAAATGGCTTACCTTCCGGAGACACCCAGATGCCATTGATCTGTTTCGCCTTAAATTTCTTTTTCCACTTTTCTACTTCAGAATCGTCATAGGTTAGGTTGGAAGGAATATCCTCAGAAGGTGAAAGGTTAAATACATGTTCAGGAGCTTCTAATGCAGCAAGCTTGGCTGCAGAATCGGCTCGTGCATTTCCCTTTGAAACAGGATCACTATTCCCTGTGTGGGCAGGGCAATGTACAACAGCTAGGGAAGAAGGCAGTTTCAGGGCATCTAAGAGGTCCTTGATAAGGTCCCCATTGGCAATAGCCTTGCCCGAGGATGTTAGAAAGCCTCGTTGACGCCAAATCATACCAATAAAGTGGCATATGCCAAAGCCATATTTCGAGTCAGTAAAAATAGTGGCACTCTTATCTTTAGCTATATTACAGGCCTGTGTAAGAGCCACAAGTTCAGCAGCCTGTGCACTAAAATGGCAAGGCAGAGAAGCTGCCCAGAGGGTATCATAATCAGAAACTACAGCAGCTCCAGTAAAACGGGTTCCCTCTCTCATAAATGAGGAACCATCTGTATAGAGGACAAGATCAGGATTTTCTAAAGGTGTATCAAAAAGATCATCACGGGGTTTTTCAGCCATATCAACTAAAGAAGCACAGTCATGCAACGGTTCCCCCGAGAATGGTAAATTAGGGAGTAGTGTTGCTGGATTAAGAACTGTGCAGCGTTTTAAAGTGATATTCTCATTACCTAACAGGGTTATTTCATACTTAGTCAGCCTTTGATCTGAAAAGGCTTGTGTCCTGTGACGTAGTAAGAGAGCCTCCACTTCATGAGGGCATTGCACAGTTAGAGGGTTACCTAGGACCAAATCAGAGGCTTTTTCTACCAAAAGCGCTGTGGCCGCCACTGCTCTAAGGCAAGGTGGCACTCCAGCCGCTACAGGGTCCAGCTGAATTGAATAGTAGGCTATAGGACGCTGGTTAGGCCCCAGTGACTGAGTCAGGACTCCAGAAGCCACCCCCCTTTGTTCATGCACAAAGAGAGTGAAAGGCTTACTATAATCTGGCAGTCCTAGGGCAGGTGCTGATAACAAGGCCCGTTTTAATTCTTTTATGGCTGAGAGATGCTGGGGATCCAACTGTAAACTGTCTGGAACAGAACTTTTTGTAAGAGCTATGAGGGGTTTAGTAATTTCACCAAAAGAGGGTATCCATTGTCTACAGTACCCGGCTGCTCCTAGAATGGCTCTCAACTGCCTCTTAGTAGTGGGGGCAGAGAGTTGTTGGATGGCCTGGACTCTCTTAGAAGAGACAGAGCGAGTTCCAGCAGCCAAAATAAATCCTAAATATTCTACCTGGGGCAAACACCATTGTACCTTTGTCTTGGAAACCTTGTGTCCTCTCTTGTGCAGCTCCAGCAGTAAGTGACGGCTATCTTCCTGACAAATTTCAGCATTAGGAGAGGCCAAAAGTAAGTCATCAACATATTGTACTAGTGTGGAGGCTTTAAAGGTAATAGAGGCCAGATCCTGCTGTAAAATTTGGGAAAATAATGTGGGACTGTCTACAAATCCCTGTGGGAGTCTAGTCCAGGTCCACTGTCTATTTTTCCAGGTAAAAGCAAATAAATATTGGAAGTCCTCATGTACTGGTATGGAGAAAAAGGCAGAGCAAAGGTCTACCACTGTGAAACATGTAGATTCATAGGGAATTGAGGAAATTATCATAGCCGGATTTGCGACTATAGAATGTCTAGGAATAACATAATTATTAATCGCTCTAAGATCTTGCACAAAGCGATAAACAGGTTTACCATCTGGCCCAGGCTTGGGTTTTTTAACTGGCAAAATGGGAGTATTGCATGGAGAGTGATGACATGGAATAATAATACCCTGGCTTTTCAAAGCCTCAATTATAGGGGTGATCCCTTCTATTGCTTCCCTAGACAATGGATACTGTGGAATGGAGGGGGGTGGTCCCCCCTTAACTTTAAAGGTAACAGGCATGGCAGACTTAAGGAGCCCCACCTCATTAGGGGATGAGGCCCATAAAGACTCAGGAATGTCAGAGGGGATTTTGGATACCTCCCCTGCTGTTCCTTGAGCTTCTGTAAGTAAAATTGGTAATAAATGAACAGTATCCTCTGGCAATTGTAAGGAGACAGCCCCATCTGGAGCACAAGATATGGTTGCTCTAAGCTTGCAAAGGAGATCACGACCTAATAAATTTACAGGGGCATCAGGCATGAGTAAAAATGAATGTTCTACTGTTAAGGGCCCCATAGATACCATGCGAGGATTCAATTTTGCCACTCTCTGGCTCTTTCCTGAGACTCCTACTACATTTAAAAATCCTACAGGTCTACACCCAGCATCTGGTTTGCTTATTAATACTGATTTAGAAGCTCCTGTGTCTAGCAGACAATCATAATAAGTCTCCCCCACTTTTAAGGTGACATGTGGTTCATTACTCTGGGGAGGTGAATGGACTGGCACAAGTGCATTCAAAAAATCCGGATCTGGGAATATATGGCTTTCATTATCTATGTTCCATTCCTCCCCAAGACACCGTCATTCCTGTGTCCTCTTCTGAGGGGGACCTTGGTTACCATTATTCTGGTACTGCCTTTCTGTATTCCTCCGAAAAGATCTATTTCTATTTTGATTTCGCCTGTAATTAGAATTAGAATTTCTTCTCCAAGTCCTACATTCTCTCAATTCATGCCCCTCCTTACGACAGTAACAACACACCTTAGTGTCCTTGCTCCGGTGTTCACATGGCTGACTAGGAATCGCTGGTGCCAGAATGCTCTGTTTAGGGTGATCTGGATCTTCCTCACGTGAGTCAAAGACATAATTTGCAAGTTCCTTAATTCTATCTACTGTGAGATTTCTCCAGTCTGGACATTGTTTCAGAAAGTATCTGCGTATTTCTGGCAGTGAATTATAAACAAATGTGTTGAGAACGATATAGGAATCTCTTAAATCTACTGGATCCAATCTGGTGTACTGTCTAGCGGCCTCACAAAGTCTATCATAAAATCTGTTTGGTCTTTCATTAGCCTCCTGAGGTAGGCTTAAAAATTTCTGCCAGTTTTCCGGTTTTCTAGAGCAAGATTCCATTCCCTTCAGAAGTGTTTCTCTAGCATCTTTTAATCTTTGGAAATCCCTATCATCATTATAATTCCACTCTGGATCCTTTAGAGGCCATTCCACATTGGCCTTACCTTTCGCAACAAGGGCATTTCCTGCTGAGATAATATCTGTAATCTCAGTTGGGGACAGTAAAGTTTCCAAAAGGCAAGTAACATCAGCCCAACTGGGTTGATATGCATTAAATATAGTCCTTAACTGTGAAATTACAGTGTTTGGATTTTTCTCAAAACTAGGGATGAAAGATTTCCATGCGCTCAAGTCACTTGGTCTAAAGGGGCTATATTTTCTGACTTGAATTGGCACTCCCTTTTTACTATGTTCTATAGCTTCCTGCAGAGGGAGTAGTTTCTGTTGATCTGATTCTAAACTTGGATCATCTCTAGTAGAAACAGCCATTTTGAGGTCTCTCTCCATATGTGAGAATTTCATTTCGAGGTCTCTCTCCATATGTGAGAATTTCATTTTGAGGTCTCTCTCCATATGTGAGTATTTCATTTTGAGGACTCTCTCCATATGTGAGAATTTCCCCCATATCATAACAATGATAATAACAAAAACAAAACAAGACAAAAAAAACCCCAAAAAAATAAAATCCTTAGTCGTATGAACTATGGATGTGGTATTAAAAGGTATTTCAATTGCAGGCATAAAATTTCTACTTATATTAAACGTATTTTCCCAAAGATTCTCACTTATACTATTATACAAAAAACTTTTTGCTGCCTGAATGAGGAAAAAACCAATAATGTTTTGAAGGACCATTGAGTAAACTATTCCTCTAAGTCGGGACGTTATGCTGTCCCAATACATTCCGATGAGAAAAATCAAAGGGATAGTAGAATATTCGAGCATCTTGCCCTTTAAACTGGGCTGGCTTTTCTGTTTAAAGCAAGACTTTTAGAGGCTTAAAGTCTTTAAGGGAGATTAGACAAAGGGAAAGTCCGTGGGGGGGGGGGTATTCGGAAAATCCACCGAATTAGCCGGCTTATGGCCAAACTAGGGAGGGTGGGAGGGTCCTTAAGGTCCCTTCGGGGTCGCCAAACTGTGAAATTTAAAATTGGATATTAGATCATAAATCTCCCCTACTTAACTTTTCCCTTAATTTATCTCCCAGACTAGTAAATGGAAGAAGCTTCTGGTTTTCTAGATAGAGCCTTTATTGTATATAAGGTGTTGTTGATTAGAAGGATAGGAAAGTAGAAATACAGTAGAAATCGTCTTAAATCTAGGCTTAGTCTATATTTCTTATAAAAACTCACCAAACCAAAAAAGGCCACCTTTGGAGTGAGGGAGACCGTCTGTGCTGCGCCGCCAGGAGTCCCGCCAAGCAGGCAAAAAGGCCTACTCTGCTTCTCTCCACCCCGGAAGTCAAAAAAACCCGGCAGGCAGTCTGACATGCGCAGCAGGCGGACTGTACCCGGCAGGCAGTCTGACATGCGCAGCAGGCAGACTGTTCATCTCCTCCCCAAAAGGGTGGTCCTTGAAAAACTGGCGTCTTTCAGTATCCTAACCGACTGTTAAAAACTTTCATATTTTACCACAATTAAATTCCTTGCATGGTTGGGTGGGGTCTGACCAAGATGAGAAAAATTAATCTCATTCAGTAATGTCCTCCAGAAAAAAGAGATTTTTTTAAAATGAGGAATTCAGAAGAAGGGAAGAGACTCTGAATCTCCCCCAAGATATTGCTTTTTAATAATAAATTTTCACAATAAAATGAATTTTTAATTCTTCAGAGACTCATAGTCTATATCTTCCCACCATATAGCAACATTAGTTTAATGATGGTATTTTACAAAAGGTCTTTGCTTCAATGGGAAATTTGGGATCACTGAAGGAGCTTCAAAATTTTACAAAGGCAATAAAGCTCTCTTTCTTCTTGCTGTTCAACCCTGGTTCTATCAGGTCACCCATCAATAACATCTGTCCCTGGTATAACTACTGATGGACATCTATAGGTTGACACTACAAATGTGTACCTGGGCAATCAACATTCCTCATCCACTTGGTCTTTCCTTCATGGATGTTCGAGTCAAACTCCTTTAAGGGATTAAGATCTCTTCTGGGTAGCTATGCAATAGTAAAGGGTTGGATGCAACTAATATAGTCATTCCCACCAAGAGCATCTGGAAGACTTTACCATCCACAGAGAATCCTTCTTCAACTTGGATTCTGTGTTGGATTTCCTCCATCACTGCAGTAAAACCTTGAGTGAGAATACATTTCCCTGTTTTATGCCTAGTCTGATTATAGTATAGTAGGATCATAGGGGTGGAGCTTTACATTTCATTTGAGCCTTATAATAGCCCTGCATCCACCAATTATACAAAGGCTTTTGTTGAAATTCCTCTAGGCAAAGTCCATTGTCTCTTGATGCACATCTGTTGTTCCTGCAAATTAATGGAAAGAACTTGCATTTTTACATTTTTAACAATTGGACTTAAAATTCACAGAAATTCTCCATCACAAGATTTTTTTCTTGCAGGCCAGAAAACACAATTTTCAAGTTTTTTAAGAGCACAGAGAGAAGAGTTTGTATAGTGACACAAATTATTTTTAACAACAAAAACTTAGTTTTTAAATGTCTTGCTACCCATAATATCATAATATCATTAACTAATTGCTCAAGGCACAATATATACTTAGGGCAAAGTTCATCATTAGCTGTCATGCACATAATTATATTTTTCAAATAGTATTGATAATTTTGGATTTAATTTTTTTCTAACTTTGCTAGATCTGACTAGATCTTAGTCTAGCAATGTGGCTGAAAAAGAGCTAATTATAATAATAACTAGCATTTAAATAGCACCTAGTATGTGCTGTGCTCTGTACTAAACATTTTATAAATATTACCTCATGTGATACAACCACCCTGTGAGTTAACAGTTATTATAATCCCCATTTTACAGTTGAGGAAACTGAGGCAAAGTATAAGCAACTTGCCCAAGGTCACATAGCTAATAAGTATCTGGGGCTGGATTTGACTCTTCTTCCTGACTTCAGAACCAGCACTCTACCTTTGTACCACCTAGCTACCTAGGAAAGGAAGAAAGGTGTCAACTCTGCCATTTTTATTTTTATTTTTATTTTTTTTTTGGGGGGGGGTGTTATGATGGTTAAGTGACTTGCCCAGGGTTACACAGCTAGTAAGTGTCAAGTGTCTGAGGCTGGATTTGAACTCAGGTCCTCCTGACTCCAGGGCCAGTGCTTTATCCACTGTGCCAAGCAGCTGCCCCTCTGCCATTTTTCTTATTGTTTGCCCATGCTAGTGCTATCAGTATTTTCTCCGATGACAAATAACAACCTTTGTAGCAGTCTTTTTAAACCATTAAACCATTTTGTTTAGATAAAAATAGATGCCATAATCTACTGTCATTCCACTTAGTTAGGCACAAATAAATTGTATTAAGTTGCAATCCAATGAAAGTGAAGGAGAGAGGCCGACATGCTCAGATCTAGGCATACTTGCCCTCCCCCTTCCACCCAGGAATTCCCACTTTTCCCTCAGGAGACTTTGTATAGCATGCATGATACATGACTTACTGTCAGGTAGTGAGAGAGGACACCTTTGAAAATCCATATGGTAAATATTAGCAAAGCTTAATTTCTTTCTTCTTTTTAGATAAAAAAAGACATAGAAATAGAAGTTTAGCATTTTGTTCCTAAACCCCAATGGATCTTGTGACCTCCTGGGTTCAATACACCCCACTTCAGTGATCACTGCTTTATCTATATTTCTTTGTAAAACCTACCTTCTATAGGATGTAGTAGAAGGAAGGGATGAACTGGAACAGAGATTTGGGAGCTATCATGGCATTTTGGGCAGGACCTGGATCAGAGCAGTCATATGGTACCTAAGTTTTTCTAGCTAACACAGTGGATATAACATTGGCCCTGGAGTCAGGAGGACCTGAGTTCAAATTTGACTTCAGATACTTGACACTTACTAGCTGTGTGACCCTGGGCAAGTCACTTAACCTTCATTGCCTCAATCAGGGTTGCCTGATCCTGGGGTATATATATATATATATATCTTGGATGGCTCTGGAGGAGTGAGGCTGGTGACTACACAGACCTCCCTCATTTCAATCCAATTCACTTCAAGTCATGACATCACCTCCTGATGTCATGGTCTTCTTGGAGAATAAAGGACAAACAGCAGCAACAAGTTTTCTAGGAGAGGACCTGATTCACTGCAGAAATGATACCTTCACCACTGCTTTTTTTTGGTGGGGTAGAACATTTATTTCTTTCATGAGAGACACTCCATTTTTTTTGTCACTGAGAAGTCATCCCAATGAATACATATGTATATTTCCTCTCCCAGACATCCTGCTTCATAGTAGGGAAATGATGCTGTGATCTATTTCATTACAAGTAAAATGTTATACCATGGCTTTTGATTCGGGCCAAGATCTGAAAAGTTTTAGTGAAAAAAAAAATCTTTGGGTATTGATGGGGGAACACCTTATAAAGATCTGGGATCTAGGAGGAAGATAATTGGAGGAGATTCAGATGAACAGTGGTTGTTTAAGTCCCCAAAAGGAGTTCTATAAGTAAGAAAAAAAATGTGTTCTTTTACAGAGGCCATTAGAGGGGGATCGTGCTTTGCTAGCTATGATATTGGACCTTTGAGGACATGACCATGAGCTGGAGAATGTTATCTAGCCCTGGCATGTGCTTACACATCAGTTGGTTATGAAGGACTCTGAGGATAATCAGAAACTATAGGAACAGGTGGGAAAAATGTTTATTTTAATATGGAGATCTGGGGGTCTTGTTGTAGCTGAGCTTTACACAGTGGGCTTGAAAATGCCAGCAGTCAATTAAAGGTGGTGGAGAAGAAAGGTAGGCAGTCCCAGGGTGAGAGAAAACCTTGGAAATTTGTTTTCTGGCTTTAAACTGGATGGCATAATTAGCAAAAATGTGAAAAGTGACTTTCAGCTACATTAGTTTTATTTTAAAGCATCTAAGAAACAGGCAGAGACTCAGAAATGGTCACTACAGTTATCATTCTAGGACATCACCTAGATATATTTCTGTCCAAAGGACTTGGGTTGCCCTTCCCTCAGACAAATAATTACTTTAATGGCTCTGATGGTTCCAAATTAAATAGATACATGTGTGTGTGTGTTCCCATGTGTGTGTGTGTGTTTTGAATATGTATAAGTCAGTGTATCAAGGGTTAATTTGTTTGGAGGAAATATTATGTCCTTCAGTAGAGACAAAGTGGGATCGTGGGTGTGCTCTGTAAACACTGACTAGACGTCCATACAAGTCTATCAGAAGCATTAGAAATCATATTAGTGTAAAGAAATGGATAGCTTCTAGGAAGCCAAAGGAATACCATACATTTGAATGAGGAATCCATAGGTCCTCTGAATTTGGCAATTAGGGAACTAGTTTGGGAATCAGGAAGTTTTAGCAGATCTATCTTCTTCATGGTAAGCATGGGAAGACGAGTTTCAGGCCCTAAAGTAATTATTATGAAGAGCTGCATGGATTTGGTAAATTTGTGCATTAGGACATAAGTTTTTCCATGTGAAGCCCTTCTCTGTCCAAGGATAACAGAATCCTGCTTTCTAAGGAGAGAATGGCTTGGCAAATATCAGCATTCCTTCCAACCTCTTTCTATGATTGACATTACGATTTTATTAATTGGGATTCCTTACAGGTACAGTTTGGTTACATAAGGATTGGTTGGATTATATAGGGATGAAAGTTGGGTTTTCCTATGATAATTGGAACTATTTAATTACTTGGGGATTAAATCGATTCACTGTGGCATATTCAATGATTGTCATTGATGAATGAAAGGGGGTACCCTCTCTGCATATGCACTCCATATTGGATGTGATGCTATTCTCTGTAGTGATTTCTGGAGGTATCTACCATGGATTGCCATATTGGAGCAAACAGGCATGGGGTAGTCCATATAAATAATTTGGACTTCTGGATTGATAATTCAGGGGAAATCAGAATGGATTAATCAGATAATAATGAATTAATAGATTGAGGGTTGGAAGGAAATAAGCATTCATTAAAGGCCAACCATGTGCCAGCACTATGGTAAGCACTTTATAAATATGATATAATTTATTATCTCTGCTTAATACTTGAGAAAAATGAAGTAGAGAGGGTAAGTGACTGGCCCAGAGTCACCTAGCTAGTAAGTGCCTGAGGCAAAGATTTGAATTCAGGCCTTCCTGACTCCAGGCCTAGCACTGTATCCACTGAGCCCCCTAACTTCCTCCAAGTGGGAGGCATTTTAGAGGTAATCTAGTACAGGCCTTCATTTTATAGATAAGGATACTGACTTGTCTAAGGCCATAGAGGTGGTAAACAACAGAGCTATTATTTCTTGGGGGGTTTTTGTGGGGGGTTTTTTTGGTGAGGCAATTGGGGTTAAGTGACTTGCCCAGGGTCACACAGCTAGTAAGTGACAAGTGTCTGAGGCCAGATTTGAACTCAGGTCCTCCTGACTCCAGGGCCAGTGCTCCATCCACTGCGCCACCTAGCCGCCCCCAGAGCTACTATTTCAATCTAGGGTCTCCAAGCCCAAATCCAGGGTGCTTTCTACTACAGTATATTATTACCCTTTGTATCTGACTCTTTGGTAATGTCTAGATTCAGAATTGGGTCATTCACTGATTTCTGAGGGATTCTGAATGAACTATCAACATGAGGATTAGGCCAATTCAGAAACACCTCATGGACATATTTAAATATTTATAGGACATGGGGTTTCAGATAACCTGTGTGGAAAATCTATTTCGTGGTGCTAACTGAAGGGCCACTTTTCAGGTAGGCTTAGTTCTAAGGTAACTTGGCCCCCAGACTATATTCTGGAGCTGTGGACAGGAAGGAAAGGGAAATACTGGGCAAGGTAAAAGAATGATCATAGTGAGATAAGGCTGGGAAGAGGTAATGAATTGAAGACACTTTATGCACAGTGATAATAACAGGATTTTTCCCTCCCAAGGGTCAGGAAGAATCACAAGATCACAGGATTCAGTCCAATACCCTCATTTTTACGATGAGAAAACTGAAGCCCATAAAGGTACAGTCACTCATCCAGGTCACACAGCTAGTCCTGAGGAAACTGGGCCCCAGACTTGTTCAGCTACATAAGAATACAACAGGGAAGGAATAGGTTGCTACCAGTCCTTGAGTTATACACATTGTAAAGTTAGACTAACGTCTAGTTTTTCACCATGTGGGCCATGGAAGAATTTTGGGAGAGCCTGAAAAATGACTTCCAACTTTATCTGTTCATTGTCATCTAGGCAAACTAAGCTGATACTCTAGCGGATGAGGTTCACTAGGAAAGTACAAACTGGAACCTCATGGACTCAGCACAAGAAGATGTGTATGGAGCGGGGGGGGGGGGGGGGGGGGGGGGGGGGGGGCAGCAGCACACAAGAAGATGTGTATGGAGAGCGGGAACAGCTAAGTGGCACAGTGGATAAAGCACCAGCCCTGGATTCAGGAGCACCTGAGTTTAAATTTGTCCTCAGACGCCTGACACTTACTAGCTGTGTGACCCTGAGCAAGTCACTTAACCCTCATTGCCCCGAAAAACAAAAACAAAACAAAACAAAACAAGAAGATGTGGGATGCCAACAGGACAAGGCTCATACACAGACACATTTCTTGGATGTGCCATCCAAGTATTCATAGAGAAAATCAATTAGGTATCATAGACCTAAGCATGACTTGTCTCTCAGGACTGAGTGGGAGGACCCCTATGTGGTCATGTGTCTGCTAAGGATGGAGGCTTATGGTCTGCAAAGACCTAGAATGGGGAATCTCATTTGCATATGTGCCCCTTGGAGGAAAAACCTTCTACCAATCCATCAATAAATGAATCAATAAATAAACATTTATTAAGTGCCTACTATGTCAGCCACAATGCTAACCACCTTTGCGAAAGCCAGTTTCAGCTTGATATTTCAGTCCAGGTTCTGCTGTTTATGCACCAAAGTACACAGACAGATATGATGAGTGAATAACAAGTGACATGTCAACAGGGAGAGTGGCTTCTTAGTTATTGGGGTTATTATTTTTGTACTGAAGACAGTTACATTAGGGTTTAGATTATACCTTATTTTGAAATTGGTCTACATGGTATAAAGAACATATGTCATGATGTGCATTCTGTTAACTGGAGGAGGGCTTGCCATCCTCCAGAATAGAGAAGCATCCCAGAGATAACCATGACAAACAGCTAGGACAAGTAAAAGGCTCGCTAGCATCATAACCCGTTAAAATGAAAATTTTCAAAAGAGGTGGGAGAGTATTGGGATAAGGAGGCAACATGCTATGTCTGGCTAATTCTTATGCTTCTCTGGAAAGAACTGTTGTGAAGAACTATACTAACAAATGTAATGTGTCCAAAAATAGAACTTGTTATCTCTTCCCCACCCCCCCCCAAGGCAATGAGGGTTAAGTGACTTGCCCAGGGTCACATAGCTAGTAAGTGTCAAGTGTCTGAGAGGGTGGATTTGAACTCAGGTTTTCCTGAATCCAAGACTGGTGCTTTATCCACTGTACCACCTAGCTGTCCCAGAACTTGCTATCTTGCCAATATGTTTTAATTCTTGTGTCTTCCCTCTTTTCATTATTTCTAATTTTTCTTGTACATATTTGTTTGCTTGTTGTCTCCTCCATTAGATTGTGAGCTCCGTGAGGGCAGATACTGTCTTTTGCCCCTTTTTTGTGTCCACAGCACTTAGCACAGTGCTTGGCACAGAGTAGGCACTTAATAAACATTTATTGGCTGACCCTGAAAAACGAACTTTCTTGCAAACTTCCCTATCACTCTCGAGGGTGCCACCATGCACCAAGTGCTTCATTCTACTGAACTAAGCAAACAGTTGAGATTCTCACACAATCAAAGGTATCAGTCCCTACCTTCATTATCCTATGGCCTTCACCCTTTAGGAGATATGATACAGAGAAGCCACAAATAGAAAACAGGTTTAAAAGTTAATGGTTATTGGGCAGTGAGGCAGCGCAGTGGATAAAGCACTAGCCTTGATTTCAGGAGGACCTGAGTTCAAATCCAGATTCAGACACTTGACACTTAACCAGCTGTGTGACCCTGGGCAAGTCACTTAACCCTCATTGCCCTGCCCCGCCCCCCAAAAAGAGAGTTAATGGTTTTTGCTGAGTATTCCACACTCTTAAGTGTCCATTTGTTCATTCAGCAAAGATGTATTAAAAACCTACTCTATGCCAGGTCATGCAAGTCACAGGGAATACATAGATAAAAATGAAACAATCTCTGCCCCTGAGGGGCTTACATTCTATTGAGGAGAAAGGCATGTACACAGATAAGTCTATTAAAAATAGATACAGGAGGGGCAGCTAGGTGGTGCAGTGAATAGAGCACTGGCCCTGGAGTCAGGAGTACCTGAGTTCAAATCCGACCTCAGACACTTAACATTTACTAGCTGTGTGACCCTGGGCAAGTCACTTAACCCCAATTGCCTTACTAAAAAAAAAAAAATAGATACAGGAGATTGGTATCTCAGAACCACTCTCTCTGTGCCATGCCTTTCTCCCCATGAGAAGTCCAAGGACTTCTTTCATGGTTTCCCTTCTCTTCCCTTTCCCTTCCTCAGCCCCAAAATAAATTACCATCTTATTCTAAAAAAAAAAAAATAGATACAAAGTACCTGAGGGGTAAAGGGCACTGAGAACAGGGGTGATTAGGAAAAGCCTAGAGTACAAAATGGCAGTTGAACTGAGCCTTGAAGCAAGTATGGGACTGGAAGAGGCAGAAGTGAGGAGAGGATGCATTACAGACACAGTGAGCCTCTGCAAAGTCATGGAGGTGAGAGATGGACTAGCCAATTCTCTTGTAACAAAATACATACATTTATGGAATGGCTTTCTAGGGTGAAAGGTGTAGCCTGAGGTCATTGTACAAAGCAAAGGGAACTACCCTAAATAGAAGAATCAGACCCCATATCTTTGGGATCATTAATGTGGTAAGCTAATAGTGCTTCTCTCCTGTAGTTTCATGGATCAATAGTGGGCCACAATAAATTTATACTGGTCTACCAAACTTCTACCACTAAAAGGCTCTTACTTCTTAAACCTATAAACTTTACAACCTGGCTCCTCTATTTCCCTGTGTCTTGATTATACCCACTGAATGACTACAGAGGGCTATGATGAAGCTTTGGGCTACAGTGTGGTCAATAGTTTGTTGTTGTTCAGTCATTTCAGTCATATCCTACTCTTCATGACCCCATTTGCAGTTTTCTTGGCAAAGATAGGGGAGGTGTTTGCTATTTCCTTCTCTGGCTCATTTTACAGATAAGGAAACTGATACAAACAGGATTAAGTGACTTACCCAGGGTCAGCCAGCTAGTAAGTGTCTGAGGCCATATTTGAACTAATGAAGATAAGTGTTCCTGATTCCTGGACCAGTACTCTATCCACTGTGCCACCTAGCTGCCCTGTGGCCAGAGATAGAGAGCTTAAATACACTAGTCTACAGTACAGATTTGATAGGGATACTAACCCAACCTTGCTACTTAATGGGCCACCAACTCTCTCACTCTAGCACTGCTGAAGACCATATTAGAGTAATGATAATAACAATAATAGGATTGCCAGCAATCCTATACTATATTTGCATAGCACACTATAACCTATAACTGACCTACAGATCATTCGATCTCCACTTGCCTCATTTTCCTCATCTGCAAAAGGAAGTGATTAGACTAGGTTAGCTCTAAAGTCCCTTCTAGGTCTGAATCTATGATCCTATGGCTATCAAAAGTACTTTTCCTTATATTAACTTTGTTAATCTCTATGAAAAAAGCAAAACTGACATTCTTATCCCCATGTTACAGGTGAGTACCTTATCTGGTTTAACTCCCAGTTTAAAGGGAGATAACAAGGATTAGGAAAGGCTCACAGAGAGCACAGAAAATGACAAGGATTGGAATGCGGGGCTCATGATGAAAGGAGGGAAATCATCTCAGGAAAAAATAGCAGGGGGGAGGAGGAATAATTTTCCCCAAAATATAGTTATATGAGAAGCAGCATGGCATAGTGGAGGGAAGCCCAACCTTAGAATCAGAAAGAGCTGAGTTCAAATCCTGCTTAAGCCAACTACTAATTGTGAGACCACAAGCAACTTTGACCTTTCAGTCTCAGAAAACTATTTTTTAAAGGATTAATAAGCATTTTTATTTAAAATCATCAGTTCTAAATTCTATCCCTCCCATCCTCCCTCCCTCCCTGAGGCAATAAGCAATAGATTATACAAGTGCAATTATATAAAACATTTGCATATTCATCATTTTGTATAAGAAGAGACCCGAATAAAAGAAAAAAAAATCAAAGAAAGAAAGTGAAAAAATAGCATGTTTTAGTTTGTGTTCAATCAATATCAGCTCTTTCTTTGGAGGTGGATAGTAAGCTTTATCACTAGTCCTTTCAGGTTGTCTTGGATCATTGTATTGCTGAGAATCGTTGTCGTTCACAGTTCTTCATTGAACAATATTGCTGTTATTGTGTACAACATTCTCCTAGTTCTGTTCATTTCACTACACATCAGTCCATATAAGTCCTTCCAGGTTTTTCTCTAAGGAAACTCTCAAAAAGATAAATAACATGAGTGGCCAGCCTGCATTGGTGGAAGGAGTTTCCGCATTAGGAGTTTATGGTGACTCCTCAGAAAAGTTATTATAGAGAGTACTAATATCCAAAGGTCAATTTTATGGCTATTTTCCATCTTTCCTATCCACCTGCACACATTTTTTTATCACCTTACATAATACCTTCCTCTAACCACCTCCTTTGCCTACCCATCTATTGATTATTTTCTCTCTCTCTCTCTCTCTCTCTCTCTCTCTCTCTCTCTCTCTCTCTCTCTCTCTCTTTTTCTCTCTCTCCTATATATTCAACTACTAGTTGAATATGGCTTTCTGAGTATGTGTTTGTACATTAATACATCTATGTTCTATATGTATATATTTGGGTCTTCCTATGAAGAAGAAGATACATAGATAGCTATGAAGGAATATGATAGATTAGGAAAGGAAATGAAATGCAAATCAAGAGGCCTGTGTTCTAGTCCTGATTCTGCCACATCTGACCTTGGCCAGATCACTGGCCTTGAAGTTGGAAGGACCTGAGTTCAAATCTCAGCTCAGACACTTACTAACTGTGTGACCCTGAGCAAGTCACTTAACCTCAGTTGCCTTAAAAACATCCGAGGCCATTTCCAGTTATCCTGATATATATCTTGCCACTGGACCCAGATGGCTCTGGAGGAGAGAATGAGGCTGGTGAATTTGCACAGCCCTGCCTCACTTAAATCCAATTCAGTGCAAGTCATGACATCTGTCATGGTCCTCTTCAAGAACAAGAACAAAAACAGCAGCAGCAGCATCAATAACAACAACAACAGAGTCATAGCCAGATCACTTTTCTGTTTTTCAGCTTCCTTACCTGAAAAATTCAGGTATTCATTCCATAGATGGTTATTAAGGGCACTTTGGGGGGGGGGGTAAGGCAATTGGGGTTAAGTGACTTGCCCAGGGTCACACAGCTAGTGTTAAGTGTCTGAGGCCAGATTTTAATTCAGGTCCTCCTGAATACAAGGCCAGTATTCTTTCCACTGTGCCACCTAGTTGCCCCTTAAAGGCACTTTTTGATTGCATATTACTAGATTGTACTCTGGGACTTTGTGGGTTTTTTTTTTTAAATCTTTCTTATCTCTGGCACCTAACACAAAGACAGTCCTTGCCCTCAAAGAGCTCACAATCAAATAAGGGAGATAGCAAGCAAACAATTATATACAAACAAGATATATGAAGGATATATTGGAGCAAATCTGAGAGGAAAGGCACATGCATTAATTAGGAAAGGCTTTTTGTAGAAGATGGGATTTTAGTTGGGACTGAAGGAAGCCAGGGGAGTCAAGAGATGTGGATGAGGAGGGAAGGAATCCCAGGCGTGTAAATAATGTGTGGAAAGCTTTTTGTAAACCTGAAAATGCTTTATAAATGAATCGGTAATTACGGGTGAATACAAAAAGTGATATAAGGGAAAAGGGTTGGTATCTTCAAATTTCTGTGTAGGTGAGGTATGAATAGAAATCTTTATAAAGTTGTGTATCATGATCCAACATGATTCCAAAGGATGAATGATGAAAAATGCTATCTACCTCCAGAGAAAGAACTGATGGACTCTGAATGCAGATCAAAGCACACTCTTTTTCACTTTCTGTATTTTTTGGGGGGGTTTTTTTTTGGGGGGCAGTCTGTGTTTTCTTTCACAACATGACTTATATGGAAATGTTTCGCATGATTGTACATATGTAACCTATATCAAATTGTTTACCATCTCAGAAAGGGGGGAAGGAAGGAGAGGATTTGGAACCCAAATTTTTTAAAAATGGGGGCAGCTAGATGGCTCAGTGGGTATAGCACCAGCCCTGGATTCAGGAGGGCCTGAGTTCAAATCCGGCCACAGACACTTGACACTTATTAGCTGTGTGACCCCGGGCAAGTCACTTAACCCCAATTGCCTCACCAAAAGAAAAAAAAAATTTAAATGTTAAAAATTATGTTTTCCCCATTATTGGGGAAAAATAAAATATTATTCAATTTTTAAAAATAAATGTGTTTATCAGATTTCTTGCCATCTTTGGGGGTAGGGGAAGGAGAAAAATTTGGAACTAAAAGTCTTATAAAAATTAATGTTGAAAACCATCTACATGTAACTGGGAAAACACAAAATAAAATACTCTTAAGATTTAAAAAAAAAAAAAGGTGCCTATCCGTGTATGAACTTCAGCTTCTCTTGGTGGTTCCCATGCTAGATTTCATGACCCTCTCAACTTCTGTTCCTTTCTCTTCCCCCAAAGCTGCTCTGAAGTTCGCTAGCACTCTTTCCATTAAAGGAGGAAAGATTTTAGTTTTTACTCTTCCCTTATTCTCACCCAACTGCAGGAGAAATGGCCACATCCCTCCCTTCTCTGCTTCTTAATCATTTGCTTTCTCCCCAGAGTCATCAGTGCAAAGCCAGCTACCATTGACAGAGGAACAATAAGGAATTCTGCTTATCACAGATGGACAAATTGCCATCTATTGGAAATCCCACATTCATAGAGGAACAGCAGTGGGTTTTTGGTCCATTGAGAACTGACTAAAAAGAGATGGACTTAAAATTCACCTGGAGGGATACAAGACAGATATATAAAGGGACTTGCTGATGGTGGGGACTGTGAAATGGGAGATACGTGATTGAGAGAGGTTATAGAATCACCTTCCCTGGAGGTCTTTTCAAAATAGCATGGTTACTGATCAGTTCTATCTGAAAACTAGAGACCAGGCAAGGTGACCTCTCAAAGTCCCTTTTAGTATTAGAATGTTATCATTCCAGTCTAAGCTATCCTTAGCTGCTGCTGTAATTGTTGCTATTTAAATGCTTTTTTAAAAAATCAGTATCTATGTTTAAAAAAAAAGTTGAATCTGAAAAAATATTCCTGGATATTTAGTTTTCATTTAAGATATTTTCTTCATTTTATTTTTGTGACTTAGGCTATTTTGCATGGAAGTTGGATCTCAGTGGTTTCACAGTTCATCTGCTCCTGCTGTTTCTGCCTCAAGTCTTATTCCTTATCCATTTGTGACATGACAATTAGTTGCCAGGGAGAAGTCTGTGAGTGTCAGGAACAGAGGAATTCATAATTTCAGGTGTGGGATGACTTTCAGTATTCTTTCTTGAGAGACATCTCAGCTGTTCATCTGCTCTTGTGAAAGACAGATTTCATTTTGAAAATGATTTTCCAGACCTTGTGCCCAATATCCTCTGGCTCTTTTGTATACCCTGGATTTTTTTTTAATTTATCTCTTCATTCATTCATCAGACACTTATGGAACAACTACTGTATGCAAAGAACTGTGCTAGACTCCAGGGGATATATGAAATTTATATTATATACTGCCCATTCCCTTCTGGAGTTAACAACCCAGTAGGGGGGAAAGATACCAACCCTAGTTTATGTACACAATATTCCCTAGCAATCTTATTAGAGAGTTGCAAAACAAAGTTCCATGTGAGGTCCAAGGGTAGAGTTATTATTCACCAGAAAAGGGAAACAAAATCCTGTTGAGTTATAATGATGGTGATGATGATAATGATTATAATGCTAATAGCTAGCATTTATATAGCACTTATTATGTGCCAGGCAGCATGTTAAGGCACTTTACAATTATTATCTCCTTTTAGCTTCCCACTAACTCTGCAAGGTAGGTGCCATTATTATGCCCATTTTACAGATGAGGAAACTGAGGCAATGAGAGATTAAATGACTTGCTCTGGGTCACACAGCTAGATTTGAACTCAAGATTTCCTGATTTGAGACCTGGCATTCTACCTACTGCACCGCCTAGCCTTTTAAAGGACAGATAGGAATAAAGAGGAAAAGAAAGAATATGATAGGCATAGGGACAGCATGATCAGAGGTAGGAGAGCACAGGGTGTATTTGGAAAAGATTGTCCATGATGACTGAAAGACAGTTCATGAAAGGGAGGAGTGTGAAATAAGGTTGATTAGGTAGAGTGGCAACAGATAATGGGGAGCTTGAAAACTAGGCAAAATAATTTGAACCTTTATTTAGTAGACAGTAAGAAATCACTAAAGACTGTTGAGTGACATGACCAGATCTGTGCCTGAGGAAGGTGATACTGACAGCAATGTGAGAGATGGGTGGAAAGGAGGGGGGAATAGTGAGGGGAATAGGAAGCTATTCTAATAGGACAGGCAGGTGGTAGTGAACATCTGTATTGTGCTGGTGGCAATGGGAATAAGGAGGCAGGAACAGATGCTAGAGTTGTTGTGGAAGTAGAATCAACAGGACTTTGTAATGGAGTGGCTATCACAGGAGAGGGAGAGGGAGGAGTTAAAGATAATCCCAAGGTTTTGGGCATAGGACATGGAGTAAACAGTGATGCCATAGACAGAAATGGTAGAGTCAGAATGAAGAGGGAAAATGATCCCCTCTGTCTGAAAGAGGTTAAATTTAAGGTGATATTGATTGTGACATCAAGGTAGAGATTACCTGCAGGTCAGGCATAGAGAGAGCATCCTCAGTTTGGAGTTAGTCTATAATTGTGACCCTACACAAGACCAAACCTCCTTAGCACTGAGTTCTAATGAGTCAGTTTTTCTTTATTTGGCGACTGAATCACTACCCCTAGCCAGTCATCTTACATCTGTGCTGTTGTTCACAATGAAAACTAGGTGAGACAATACGCTTCACAGGAGGATGGGTTTTTCAAGTTGGAAAAAATCTTAAAGTCCATGCTATACAATCCTTTTCTTACTTTGTATCAGGGGAAACTAAGGCCTGCAGAGTTTAAGTGACTTATCTAAAGCCACTCGGATAATAAGGAAGAAAGTCAGGATTTGAACCAAAGTCATCTAACTCCACTTAATCCCATTTGTCTCAGTTTCCTCATCTGTAAAAATGAGTTGGAGAAGGAAATGGCAAACCACTCCAGTATATCTGCTGAGAAAACCCTAAATGGGATCACAAAGAGTCAGACAACTAAAAAACAACTGAACAGACACAGAAACACACTTCTGATTCCAAACCCATTTCGATCTCTGCTATCAGCCCAAATCCCTTCCCATGACCAGAAAAACAACCAGGATTTCAAAACATGAAAATCATTTGCATAAGGAAAAAAGACAGTTTGCCTTTGTATGTGGGAAAAATCTGATTTATCAAAAAGACTAGGTTGAAATGAAAAGGATCGCTTAAAGACCAAGAATTTTAAGTGGCTTTGACCATGATAGAAGTCGCTTTGTTTCACAGAGCAGTGTATCTTGCTAAGGGGGTTGGGACAGTGACATGAACTTTATGTGGTCTCTTTACCCTTTTCTCTGTTAAGATCTGTGCCTTCTTTCCAGGCCTAGCCCAGGCACCTCCTGCTAAGATCATAGCTTTGGATCTGGGAGGAAACTTAGATATTGCCTTCTAGCCTAATTAGCTCATTTTACAGATGAGGAAACTGAGTACACCCAGGTAGTAAGTGACAGCACTAGGATTCAAACCCAGGTTCTCTGACTCCAGATCTGGCACTTAGAGTGGATATTGAGGGTGAGAGTTGAAGAATTAAGGATGACTCCTGGGTTGTAAAACTTGTGTGACTGGGAAAAAAAATTTTAAATGGCAATTCTAAATTTTAACTTAGGCTAATAATGTTATCCTCCTGCAAATTAGAGATACTGAAATGAAAATTTTGTTCCTGTCATCTTTTTTTTTTTTTGTAGGACAATGGGGGGTTAAGTGACTTGCCCAAGGTCACACAGCTAGTAAGTGTCAAGTGTCTGAGGCCGGATTTGAACTCAGGAACTCCTGAATCCAGGGCTGGTGCTTTATACACCGCGCCACCTAACCGCCCCCATGTTCCTGTCATCTTAAGCCACATTTTTTTATACAGATGTTGTTGTTCAGTCATTTTCAGTCATGTCTGATGCTTTGTGACCCCATTTGGGGTTATCTTGGCAAAGACATTGGAGTGGTTTGCTATTTCCTTCTGTGGCTCGTTTTATAGATGAGGAAACTGAGGCAAAGAGAGTTAAGTGACTTGCCCAGGGTCACATAGCTAGTAAAGTGTCTGGGGCTAGATTTGAACTCAAGATGAGTCTTCCTGAATTCAGACCTGGCACTCTATACATTGTGCCACCTAGCAGCCCCTGAATACACCATACAGAACCACAAATATGAAGCCTTCCCTGAGCTCCATAGCTATGTAATCCTTCCTTTCCCCCTTTTCCCTCTAATTTCTTATAGTACTCTGGGTATTTCCTTTGTAGCCTATCCTAATTATCCCCTTATATCATCATTATCCCCTGTCACTAATGCCTCTGCCTCTCAGCTTACTTCTGTTTCCTCAGTTTATACCTCATATGTCCTTAGTTATTTACATGTTGTCTTTCTTCCCCATTAGAATATACACTCCTGAAGGCAGGTTCCATTTTCTCCTTTCTTTGTATTCCCAGTACTTTGCTTCATGGAACAAAGTAAGTGCTTAATAAATGCTTGTTGACTGGCTGACTGATTAATTTCCTTCCCATACTAAAGCATGAGCTCCTTCACAGTAGGGACTGTGGTATCACCTCCTTATAGTCACATTGTCTGTTACAATACTCTGTACTCAGTAAGTGCTTAATAAATATTTGGTGAATTACTGATTTTTTTTTAATTGCTTAAAGATCAAAAATCAAGGATCCAGAAGATCAGAGTCTAGAGAGGAAAGCCCCTTCCTTCTCCCCACCAAAAAAACAACCTATCCTATCAATCGCCTAGGTGTTTGGCACCTCTTTCAGTCTTATAAATGAATCCAAAGCATGGATCTTAATGAGTATTTGGGCTTGTTGACAAAGAAAAGTACCGAAGCTGCTGGTCATTGATCAGGATGGCCGGATGAAAGGCCCTGGGAACCAGCTAGGCTCTGGCTATGTGAACAGCACAGTTTTCCTGCAGCCTTTTTCATAGCTGTGAAATTACATTCTTTCATTTCTGTAGACATTTGAGGAAGGTCAAAAACAAGGAAAGCTAAGGATGGAGGAGATGGGTGGATGGGGGAGGGAGATTAAATGACACTATCCCTCATTACGCTAGAATTTTAAACAGCAAATCTAAATTTTAACTTGAGCTAGCAAAGTCACATTCTCCCGGATTGGCGATGCAGAAACATGTTCTTTGCTCCTGTCATCCTGAGCCACACACTGACACAATGGGTGAATGGTGCAGTGCTTCTGCAAAAATTAAAGGAAAGAAGGAAAGTGGAGGGGTTCAGGGAACACCTTCTAGAGCTGCCAGACCCTTCTCGCTAGGCAAGTAATTCAACTTAAAAAAATATGACCACATTCTGACCTGGTGCACTGTACTGATCCTGGACACTGTGGAGGATTTTAAAAAAGATAAATACAGGATCTGAGCTATGAAGCTGAAGGACCTTCAAGGCCATTGACTCCAACTCTCCCATTTTTCAGATGAGGAGACTGAGGACCAGAAAGGTTAAGTGACTGGCCCAAGGTTACAAGAGCAGTAAATGAGGGAGGGAAGATTTGAGCCAAGGTCCTCCAATTCCAGAGTCAATACCCTTTTCCATTCTATCGTACTACCTCTAAAAAAGGCTGGGATGGGGGGTGGGGAGTGCAGCAACAGCCAGGTGGTGCAGTAGATAGAGTACTGGCCCTGAAGTCAGGGGTCCAAGTTCAAATGCAGCTTCAGATACTTATTAGCTGTGTGACCCTGGGCAAGTCACTTAACCCTAAATGCTTCAAAAAATGGATATTGAATGATATTTTGTTGGTTTTCACATCACCTAAATTTCCCCCTGTATCCTTTCCCCTCTCTTCATCCAGAGAACCCTCTCAATATAACAAAGACTTTTTATAAAGGAGTGTAGCATATGGCTATCTCAATGTGGTTTGCAGGGAGGCCAGAATAGATGCATGTGTTGTGTCTCCTTCCCCATTCCCCACACCACCCTTCTCCAAGGGAGAGGTTAACTCTTGCCAGGAAGGAATGCTGAATGTTCAGGCAAGAGGCTGGTCACTTTTCTGCTGTGCTCAGAGAGAGAAGGCATCAGGATAGAATTCTATCTATCTGCTCCCTTAAATATTGTTAGTCTAGGGAAATAACTAAATTTAAGCTAACTTCTGATCACTATTTCTTTAATGGGGAAAGACTTCCTTCCCATCAAATACCAGTTCCACAATGAATATGGATAGTAAATTACAAAGAAACACACTTATCCAAGACAAAAGCAAAAAAGAAGTCAGAGAAAGTATATATGTATGTGTGTGTGCACACATATATGTGTGTATACATACATACATACACACATACACACATAGCAGACTATAAAGAGTGAATAAGAGGGGCAGCTAGGTGGTGCAGTGGATAAAGAACTGGCCCTGGATTCAGGAGGACCCGAGTTCAAATCCAGCCTCAGACACTTGACACTTACTAGCTGTGTGACCCTGGGCAAGTCACTTAACCTTCATTGGCCTGCAAACAAACAAACAAACAAACAAAACAAAGTGAATGAAAGTGAGGTAACTCAACTCAACCAGGAGATGAGTCCCAGATCTCACTTACCAGGAAATTCCCCATAGTGTTTGGTGTAGTAAACTGGGGATAAGAACATGATGGAGATTGCCAGCCCCTCCTATGCCAGTTTCTTCCTAGAGTCTTTTTCTCCCTTCAGTAACCTGAAGAAAGGATGACATCAAGCCACTTCTCTCTGAAAGATAGAAGGAAGCCAAAAGAATCCAAAGAGAGATCTAGATCTCTCTTCTCTCCCACTCTTGCCAACTCTACCCTACCTCATTCAGGGCATTGAGTAATCAAACTCCACCAATGAGGAGAGAGTATCACATAATTGGTTCTTTGAGCTAAAATTATTGGAGGAAAAAGAGAAAAAAGTAATTCAGCAAAACCAATGAACACTTTGACAAAATCTAATGTTATATGCAATATTCTACACCCATGTACCTTGCCTCTGCAAAGGAGCAGGGGAGATATATTTTCATATCTTTTCTTTGGAACTAAGCTTATTCTTTATAATTTTGAAGCATTGTTCCAATTGTGTCAAGAGTTGCTCTTTCCACTTATATTAAAAAGGCAGCTAGGTGGTGCAGTGGACATAATGCCAGGCCTGAAGTCAGCATCTTCCTGAGTTCAAATGTGGCCACAGACATTTACTAGCTGCTTGACCTTGGCCAGGTGACTTAACTCTGTTTACCTCAGTTTCTGCATCTGTAAAATGAGCTGGAGGAGGAAAGGGTTAACCACTCCAGTATCTTTGCCAAGAAAACTTCAAATAGTTTTTTTCCCTTTTGTTCTGATTCTTCTTTCACAACATCACTAATGCAGAAATATGTTTAATGTGATAGTACATGTATAACATATCAGATTACTTTATGTCTTGGGGAACGGGGAAGGGAGGGTGGGAGAAAAATTTGGAACTAAAACTCTTATGAAAATAAATGTTGAAAACTATCTTTACATGTAACTGGAAAATAATGAAATACTTTTATGTTATTAAAAAAAAAAGAAAACCTCAAATAGTGCCATGAAGAGTCAGACATGACTGAACAACAGTCATTGTATATACTATTTTCCCAGCTCTGCTTACTTCATTTTGCATCAATCTTTCCATGCTTTTCTGTATTCATCATGTTTAGAAATGAGATAATCATGCACCATATTGAATTATTCCTTCATTTAAGTGCCAAAATGTGAGATAGACACAATTCACGCTACAGTAGCCCAGAAGAGGGAGAAATCAGTGCAGACTGGAGTAATCATAAAAGGCTTCATGGGTGAGAAGCCTTGAACTGAATGTTGAAGCAAACTTTTCATCAAAGCCCAAGAGTCAGTAAACTTTTATTAAGTGCCTACTACATGCCAGGCACCATTGTAAAAAGTGCTGGGGATACAAAGAAAGGTAAAAGACAGTCATGCTCTCGAGGGGCTCCAAAAATAGGATGTACATATAAGATACGTATGGAAATGAATTGGAAGTAACCCACAGAGGAAAAGCGCTAGAACTAAGAGGGATCAGGAAAGGTTTCTTGAAAAAGGTAGAATTGTATGTGGGACTTGAAGGAAGCCATAAGCCGCGATGTCCTTTGTAGGAGAGGTAGACAACAGACAACAACTACAGAGGACAGCTCCTGTGGACTGGCACATCCTTGTTTATGATGTGTCCCAATGATTCCCCAGTGACTGTGAGCATGATTAATGCTCTCTCCAGACCAGTGCCACCACCACATCTGGCTCCATGTCCTCAGCCAGAAGATGAAGGAGCCAGAGAAAAGCTCAGAATGCTCTTACCAACACTCGTTAGCCTTCTTTGTTGTTATAATTCAGCATCTTTATGCCGTCATTTTGGGGAGCCGGGGCTCAGTAAATCACAGAGGTCATCCCAGGTTCTCTGAAGTGGAACAGAGGGAGAAAATGACTCAGCGGATGTCACAGACCAGAACAACAGCTGAATCAAGACAGAGACTTGGCTCACCCTTGAACCCATCCTCTAGCCTTGTCTCTGTCTTTCACTTCAGTGTATTGTGCAATTTTTTATCTGTTGAGTTAGCTGCCTGCCCAATAAGCCAGTAGGGTTTAACAGCTGGGAAAATGTTTTATACTTTTTTTTTTTACTGGGAAACAAGAAGCTGCCCTGTTCTCAAGCTGCATCAGATGTGTCTATCACTGTTCCTGGGAATGTAGGATCATTTTAGTCCATTCAAACCACATCTGGAGTATTATGTTCAATTCTGGGCACCACGCTTCTGGAAGGACATTGATAATCTGGAGAACATCCAGAGGAGGCCAGCCAGGATGGTGAAGGGCCACTGAGATCATGCCAAATGAGGGTCGGTTGAAGGAAATGGGCATGTTGCCCAGAGAAAAGAAGACTTCGGGAGGGGAGCACAGCAGCTGTCTTCATGCATTTGAAGGTTTGGCATTTGGAAGAGGGATTAGAATTGTTTTCCTTGGCCACAGAGAAATAGGTGGAAATTGCAAGAGGCGGTTAGAGGCTTGATGTCAGGAAACTAACTTTTTAACAATTATAGTTATCCAAATAGGGAATCCACTGCCTGGAAGTAGTGAGTCTCCCTCATTAAAGGTCTACAAACAAAGGTTGAATGACTACCTGTCAGGCATTGTATACTGCAGATGGAATTCCTGGCCAGGTACACAGAGGGCTGGATGTTCCCTGAGGACCCTTTCATTTCCAAGATTCTGTTACTCTCTATGGTTGGAGGTAGAAAAAGAACTGGATTGGTTCACTCATCACCAACAACTCATGCAGGACCAAGTCCTAAAGATGCTGTGCCATGTATGAGGAGCAGAAAGTAAATCTGAAGTTGTATGTTCAACATCAAAATCTTCCACTCTACCTTAGCCTCTGCCCTCACACTTGGGAATTTTAACATGCATATTGATGCGTCGTGGCTTCCCAGTTCATCCAACTCCCAATTCCCATGACCTCCATCTTTGCTCTATATCAGCAATTATAGGTATGATCTCTTTGAACTGAGGCTGAGTGAAATGAGCAGAACCAGGAGAACATTCTAGAAAGTAACAGCAACATTCTGAGATGATTGACTGTGATAGATTTAGCTGTTCTCAGCAATACAATGATCCAAGGCAATTCCAAAGGACTAATGATGGAAAATGCTCTCCACATCCAAAAAAGGAACTATGGAGTCTGAATGAGGATTGAGGCATAATTTTTTTTTCTTTCTTCTGGTTTTTCCCTTTTGTTCTGACTTTTCTTTTACAACATGACTACTGTGGAAACATGTTTAACATGACTGTACCATATAACCTGTATCAGATTGCTTGCTGTCTTGGGGAGGGGGGAGGGAAAGGAAGAAGGGATAAAAATTTGGAAATCAAAATCTTACAAAAATAAATGTTGGTGGGGCAGCTAGGTGGCGCAGTGGATAGAGCACCAGCCCTGGAGTCAGGAGGACCTGAGTTCAAATCCGGCCTCAGACACTTAACACTTACTAGCTGTGTGACCCTAGGCAAGTCATTTAACCCCAATTGCCTCACACACACACACACACACACACACACACACACACACACACAAATGTTGATTGTATACAGTAACAGCAACATTGTGTGATGATCAGCTGTGATAGAATTAGCTCTTCTCAGCAATACAATGATCCAAGACAATTCCAAAGAATATATGATGGAAAATGTTCTCCATATCCAGAAAAAAGAACTGTGGATTTTGAATGCAGATTGAATCATACTGTTTCTACTTTTGTTGGTTTTTTCTTTTTTTAAGGCTTTTCCCTTTTTTCTGATTCTTCTTTCACAACATGACTAATGCAGAAATATGTTTAATGGGACTGTATGTATATAACCTATATCAGATTGCTTTCTGTCTTGGAGAGGGAGGGAGAAATTTGGAACTAAAAATCTTATGAAAACAAATGCTGAAAACTATCTTTACATGTAACTGGAAAATAAAATACTTTTATGATTAAAAAAATTAATGTTTAAAACTATCTTTACATGTAATTGGGAAAAATAAAATACTATTAAGTGAAAAAAGGTATTATCACACATATAATCTGACCATCAGCCATAACTGATTATACTTCCTCCAAGTTATGTTATGATTCAAGCTTTGGGAAAGGAAGAAGAAAGAGGAAGAAGAAACAATGAAGAAGTAGGGTGGGAGGGGAAGGAAGAGGAAGAAGAAAAGAAGGTAGAAGTGTCCTAAAGTAGTCTGCACTCGATCAAAGTGAGTGGGCCATAAAGTCACTAAAAGAAGAATCAGACACCACTCTCCCTACCCCCCAATTAACCAGACTCCACCTCAAGTTCTGAATTCTTATTATCTACATGAAGAGACTCAGAGCTTGGGAGTTGAGTGCCTACTCTATGTATAGGATATCAACTTGCTGTGTTTTATCCCCATTACCTGGGGATGTCTTTAGAAAAAGTAAAGAAGATGAGTTTCACACAGAACTCAGGAACATCATCACCACTTTACTCTCACTCATGTACCCAGGTGTCTGATCTGTAAGATCTTGACTGACAGGGGGCAGCTAGGTGGCACAGTGGATAAAGCACTGGCCCTGGATTCAGGAGGACCTGGGTTCAAATCCAGCCTCAAACCCTTGACACTTACTAGCTGTGTGACCCTGGGCAAGTCACTTAACCCTCATTGCCCTAAAAAAAAAAATCCACAAGGTATAAGGTCCTGACTATCTGGGAGTCAGTGGCTTTGAGGGTCCACATTGACTTTTGTGTTTTGTCATTTATAGCACCCTAAAGAGTGAATGGCCCATTTCAACGAGTCATTTCTCATCTTATGGCTGGCAAATTCCCAGTTCTTTGATACCTGTATTTTAAAGTCAACTTCTACAGGGATAAAAAAAAAAACCCTCACCACTCCTATTTCTCCCTGTTCTCTCATCCCTAATTACCACTGCCCTCCCCACACACATTCCAAATCATCCTTTGCCCTCCCTCTATTATACCTTTGGAAATCCCGAGCTACTGTTAACAAGCTCCTCTTTATCCTAGTTCTCATTATTTCATTCCCTTTTCTTCTTGTTTTATTATTTCAAAAATTGTCTCTTCCTAAAAAGCATCATCCCTGGTCACTCTCTCTTTTATTCATACCCCCTGAAGCAATGGGCTAAGAGGAAGAGTAGGACCACTTCTTGATCTTCACTTCTCTTCTATGTGGTCCCTTTGACACCATCACTCAGCACCTGCTCTTTCTTTGAGTCTCTCTCTCCATCCAGTCCAGCTCCTGGTCAGTGTTATTTATCTGCCTCCAGGTGTTTTTCTCTCCTTTCTGAATGAATCAACAAATATTTAATAAGTGTTTACCATGTAGCAGGCATGGTGCTAATTCTGGGCATATAAAGAAAAGCAAAAACAGTCCACGCTCTCAAGGAGCTCACATTCATATAGGGTGACAGAATATAAATAAGTACATACAGGGTATTTACAGAACAGATAATGGGTAATCTTAGAAGGGAAGGCTCTAGCAACTAAGAAGAGAAAGTCGGGAACCAGGTAAGGTGCTTTGCAGAAGATCAGAGTTGAGCTGAGTCTTGAATTCTAGAAGACAAAGGTGAGGAAGGAGAGCATTCCAGGCATGGAAAAGAGCTAGAACAAAGACATGGAAATGAAAAGTCATGTGACAAGGAAGTAAGTAGATCAGAAGTCTCAAGGAATTCAGTACAAGGAAGACAATATTCCATTCCACCTCAATCCCTACTTACATACCTTGGGATTTTAACATATATGTTAATATTCCCTCAGATACCCTGGTCCCCCAATTCATCAGTCTCCTCAATTCCCATGGCTTTCATTTCTGCTTCAAATCAACAGTATACTGGGGCAGCTAGGTGGCGCAGTGAATAAAGCACGGATCCTGGATTTGGGAGGACTTGAGTTCAAATCTGGCCTCTGACACTTGACACTTACTAACTTTGTGACTCTGGGCAAGTCACTTAATGCTCACGGCCCTGCAAAAAAACAAAAACAGTATACAGGGATGGCCATACACTTGATCCAATCATTACCCATAATTGTTCTACCTCCATGGCCCCCAAATTCCTCTTTCCAACTATAAACTCTTCCTCAGTGTCTCCTTCCTCAACCTCCCTCCTCCAAATCATTTTTTTTGGTGGGGCAATGGGGGTTAAGTGACTTGCCCAGGGTCACACAGCTAGTGAGTATGAAGTGTCTGAGGCCAGATTTGAACTCAGGTTCTCCTGAATCCAAGGCTGGCACTTTATCCACTGCACCACCTAGCTTCCCCCGCTCCAAATCATTTATAAGGACTTCCATTCCCTCCATCCCTCTCTGTTTTCTCAGTCAAGCATTTCTACTCGTGCTTTCATTTCCTTGCTTCTCATTGTTGACTCTATAGTTGACCACATGCTATCAGCAATCCTTGAAATTCCTTGCCCATTTGTCCTTTCATATCTCACCTTGGTTAGTCCCACCATCTACTTTCTCTATTTCTACTCAAGTGCTAATGAATATTCCTGGGAAAAAGTCACAGAAATTCTGAATGGGTTTGCTTCATATTTATGTAATCTAATCTCAACTAGGTTGTAAGTAATGCATGATCTTATTATTTTTTCTTAATTGACTATTACAGTCTCCATAGTAGCTATTCTCAAACTTCTCCTTTTTCTTATACCACTTCCTTCCCCATCTCTCCTTGTTCTTTGTCATTCTGCAATATTCATTTTTGATTGTTTTGTGGGTTATTCCCTCCACCAATGATCTCTTAATTGCTAAATTCTATGCCTCCCCCTTTCTTCCAATTCCTTATTTTCTGATTCTCTCTGAAATTTTTAATATTATAAATTTCTGTCTAGATACTCTTCTCCCTTTGCTTCTCTGGAAATGCTCTCCCTTAATTCTCCTACCTGTCTGATTATTCTTTCTCGGTCACTTTTGATGAATTGGCCTCCTTCAGTTTCCCAAGTATGGTCATCTGCCAAGATTCTATCCTGAGCTTTTCTCACTTCTTTTTCTATATTCTTTTCCTTGGTCATCTCATCAGCTCTCATGCATTCTTTATATAGATGACTCTCAAATCTAAATATCCAACCTCAATCCTCCTGAACTTCAGTCCTAGCATCATATGATCTTGGGCCTCTCCACTGGAATGGGGTGCTGACAATGGCTAAGGATGCCTACTGGGCACCTTGTCCTGGATGTTCTATAGGCATCACAAGTCAACATTTCCAAAATGGAATGTATTTTATTTTCCCCCATTTCAGTCACTTTTCCATTACCCAAATGTGCTACGTTGGAGTCCTTGAATTTTCACCTTCCCTCAATCCCTATGTCAATCTTAGACTTGCCAAGTCTTTTCTATCCTGTCTCTATAATGTCTCTCAATTTGTTTGCACACAGTCTATATGCTAGTTCATGCCCCCATCATCTCTCACCTGGACTTCTGAAATAGATACCTAACTGGTCTCTTTGCCCAAGGTTTTTCTCACCCAATCCATTCTCCACACAGCTATCAAATTGATATTCCTAAAATGTAAATCTGACCAAAGCACTTACCACCACCACCATATATGCACATACAAAAAAAATCCTCAATGACCCCCTATTACCTCTAGGAGAAATCTTTAGGCTAGCAGTTAATCTCTACAGTGTGTCTCTCATCTATCTTTTCCAGTCATTTCATGTCACTCCCCTTTAAACATCATTCTTTCTAGTTAAACTGCTCTTCTGGGGATTCCCCATTCATGACATTCTGTGTCCCACTACTTCACCTTTGATGAGTGACTCTTAATGTCTAGAAGTTACTCTATCCCCAAATCTACCTCATAAAATTCCTGCCTATAGATGCAGCATGCCTTACCTTTGGACATTAGGCTGAGTCTGTGGGCTAATTAAGTGTGTGCTATTACATATACTCCCATTTCATGCTTTTTAAGCCAGTGGAGAATGACTTAAAAGCCTTGATGCTTAATCTGATTGATGATAATGACAAAAACAATCTTTTACAACCCTATATCCAAAGAGCTCACATTCTTCTAAAGCACTTTATATTTTATCCAGGGACTTCAGATTAAGAACAAGGTTCCACTATGGCCAAAGGGCTATTAAACCATGTATATTCTTTGACCCAGTAATACCACTACTAGGTTGGCATCCAAAAAGACATAAAAAAACAAAAAGTTGAATTCAAAATTGAGGAGATGCCCATCAATTGGAGAATATGTAATGATTAGAATGATGCCACCTGCTGGAGACTTACTATAGGAAAGCTCCAACATGAGGAGAGGTCCCCTGAGGGCAGGACCATGCGTCTTTTCTTTGGTGTCAGGAAGTGACGTTTGCTTGTGGGAGGAAGAAGAGGGAGGCTGGTGCGCTGGCTCACTCTCTTTCCTGAGGACTCTGGTGGAGAAGGGAGATGCAAATGCGCTCTCCCTTTAATAGATAGAGGAATCTAGGCCTTTCTCTCTCTTTACCAAATTCTTATTCTCCTTAATAAATGCTTAAAAGTCTAACTCTTGCTAAAGCTTATAATTTATTGGTGACCACTCATTAGATATTTTAGATAGTTTAGCTAGAATTTTAGTCCTTACAAATGGCTGAACAAACTGTGATATGAGATTATAATGAAACATTATTGTGTCATAAGAAATACTGAACAGGATGCTATCAGAAAAACCTGGAAAGACTTACATGAGCTGATGCAAAGTGAAATGTCTTGTATACAAAGTAACAGTAATATTGTAAGATGATCAGCTGTGAATGACAGATATTTTCAGCAATACAATGATCCAAGACAACTCTGAAGGTCTTATAAAAAATGCAGTCCATCTCTAGAGAAAGAACTGTTGGTGTCTGAATACAGATTGAAGCATTTAAAAAAAGAATCAATTAACAAGTTTCCATCTCTCAGATTTCAGAGAAGTGAGGACTGTGGTGTCGATCTTCAGTACGGTAGAGTAGCAAAAGAAGCCTGATAAGTCCTCAGATCAGATTGATCAATATCTTTTGTCACCTGGAAACTGTATGAATATGAATTAAGTAAAGCAGTGATAAAAACAAACAAAACAAAAAAGAACAAGGTTCGTACAAGATACTCTATGCAAAGAATTACTACTAAAAGGGCCCCACTCCAGGGGAATGCACAAAACAAACTATGTTCCCCTATGTGTTGGGTCCTTCTCACCCAGCTCCCTCAGGCAACATTTGGGTACAGATAAGAGCTAGTTAAAAATAACATGTAGGGAATTGTAATGATTGAAATGACGCCGCCTGCTGGAGACTTACTATAGAAGAGTTCCACCCATGAAGCGAAGGTCTTTGAGGGCAAGACCAGGAGTCTTTTTTTTCTTTGGCGTCAGGAAGTGACATGGGCTAGTGGGAGGAGGAAGGAAGAGACTGGCGCTCGGTCTCACGCTCTTGCCTTTGGACTCTGGTGGAGAGCGGAGCTAGAAATGTGCTCTCCCTTTAATAGATAGGAATCTAGGCCTTTCTCTCTCTTTACCAAATTCTTATTCTCCTTAATAAATGCTTAAAAGTCTAACTCTTGCTAAAGCTTATAATTTATTGGTGACCACTCATTAGATATTTTAGACAGTTTAGCTAGAATTTTAACCCTTAACAGAATCATTGGATAGAGGGGAATTCTCAGTTAAAAAGGATAGCAACTAGGGGCAGCTAGGTGGCGCAGTGGATAGAGCACTGGCCCTGGATTCAGGAGGACCTGAGTTCAAATCCAGCCTCAGACACTTAACACTTACTAGCTGTGTGACCCTGGGCAAGTCACTTAACCCCAATTGCCCAGGAAAAAAAGAAAAAGGATAGCAACTAGATTGTAAACTCTCTGAGAGCAAGAACTTTTATCTCTCCAGCATCTAGCACTCCTCCTCAAAGCAAAGCAAGCACTTAGTGTTTCTTGCATTGGAATGATATATATAGTGGGTTGAACTTGGTATAAGCAAGACCTAGATTTAAATCCCTGCTCTGATACTAGCTATCTGACCATGGGCAAATTACTTAATTCCTCTGCTTTCTCATCTATAAAATGGGGTTATTAGTTATAAAGTACTTTGCCAACTTTAAGGTGTCATCCCCTTCATGGAGTCTTTCCTGATCTGCCCAGTTGTCAGTGTTTTTTTCATCTTCCCTCAAATTACCTTGTAAATACATATTCTATATTTTCTCATCTGTGTACTTCTTGTATACCCTCTCCCCAACCCTTAAGTAGAACTTAAGTTTCTTGAAGGCTGGATCTTTTCATTTTGGGCTGCTAGGTGGCACAGTGATAAAATGCTGGACCAGGAGTCAGGAAGACTTGAGTTTAAATTTATCTTAGACACTTACTAAGTATGTGATCTTGGCTGAGTCACTTAACCTCTGGCCACCTCAGTTTCCTTAACTGTAAAATGAGAATATTAATACTACCTACTTCCCACCAGTGAGATATATTTGTAAAGCACCTTTGCAAACCTCATAGCACTGTTTAAGTGCTAGCTATTATTGTTGTTGTTAGTATTTTATCTTTTCCTCACAATGCCTTGCATAGTTTCTGGCCCGTGGTAGGCACTGAATAAATGGTTATTGGATGTGACTTAATCGAATTACTATAAAAGGTAAAAATGCTTTATGTGGAAGGAATGCTGTTGTCAAGTGAGCAGTCCTTTCCCTTTCCCCTGGTGGTCATGATGAAGTTTACAGGCCTACTGTAGATTCACTTCAGATCTTTTTTACACAAGTACCTGAGGCACCATTTTCACCTCCTCAGCGGACTCCCAGAATCACTGCCCAACTATCTTGTCTTCACAGTAGCCTAGGCAATCACTGGAAAGCCAACAGTGTTGGCTGACTACCCCAATTTGCCTTACCCTAGAGGCAAATTCAACTAATTTTTATCTCAACTTTCAAATGGGAAAACTAAGACAAGACGTTTGCTACTTTGATGCCTTGAGAGATGTGTGTGGGTATTCCCTCCACTTAAGCCAATCAAGACCCCTCCTTATTTCATGAGTTGTCAGAGTCATAAGATTTACTATCTGGTGGGCACTTTTCTGGTGACAAGCCTCTTTTCCACTTAGCTAGGCTGGTCTCTGAATGACAGATACGTCATCTATCATTACTCACATTAACAGTAATAGTACTTTAAGGTTGCAGAGTGTTTTCTTTATAGATGGCATCTCATTTGCCCTTCACAACAATCTTGTGGTATAAATGCTAGCTATTATTATACTATACCCCCCCTTTTCAGATGAGGAAATTGGGGCTCAAGGAGTTTGAGTGACTTGAACAAGGTCAAATGGCTAGTAAGAGTCTGTGGCAAGATTTGAACTCAAGTTTTCTAATCTCTCAGTTCCAAATCACTGCCTTGCTGCTTCTATGAGAAAACTTAGCAAAACTTTAGCTTTACTGGAGCAGCCTTCAAGAACTAAGGGACACCTTCATCCCATGATGCAGTATAGAAGGAAAGTTTCAGTTAGAGATCAAAATGGTAACTAGTTTCTGATCTATTGCACAGTTTCAGGGACCCCCCCCCCCAATCTACCAAATTTGAACACTTAGCTGAACCAGATTGCATTTGCTTATACAGGAAAGGGTAGAGGTTTTGTGGCACTCTAGGACCCTAGGGTTGAAAAGAGTTTAGAAATCAACTAGTTTAAACCCCTTATTTTACAGATGAGGAAATTGAGGCCTAGACTCAGTTTTCTGACTTGACCAAGGTCACACAAATTGCAGGGAAAGGAGCCAGTACTGGAACCCAAGTCTTATGGCTCCAAAACCAGCACTCTTCCCACCACACCCTATTGAGGTATCCTATAAGATGCCATATGCTTCCTGCATTTCTTTTTTTCTTCTTTTTTCTTTTTTTTTTTTTTTTGAAGCAGTTGGGGTTAAGTGACTATGCACTGCGCCACCTAGCTGCCCCATGCTTCCTGCATTTCTAAAAGGAATGAGAAATCTATAAACTGGTATGAGGATTTGAATTTCCTTTATTGGATCTTCTTCTTCGGGGTTTAGGGCCAATCCTCCTATAACATTTGGTAGAAGTCTATTTTCTGTTAATATTTACCTCACCTAGCTAAAACCTGACTCATGGAATGCTACTATTAAGGGAGTGTTCTTCAGATAAGAAGCTGAAGGGGAGTTTTGAGTTTCCCAAAATGATTTAGCTAACTATTTGTAAAGGGATTCACCTGACTTGACTCTGTAGGCATGTAAATCTCCCCTCTCAATCTGCCCATTGTGAACCCTCTAAATGTAGTTTAATCTGTAACCTTAGTTTACTCATAAAGTTATTTTAACCAGGTTTATTTCCTTAGGGGAAGTATGAGATAATGATTCTCTCTCTCTCTCTCTCTCTCTCTCTCTCTCTCTCTCTCTCTCTCTCTCTTTGCAGGGCAATGAGGGTTAAGTGACTTACCCAGGGTCACACAGCAAATATGTGTCAAGGGTTTGAGGCTGGATTTGAACTCAGGTCCTCCTGAATCCAGGGCCTGTGCTTTATCCACTGTACCACCTAACTGCCCCCTTAATGATTCTCTTTTAACTAAGTTTGTTCAACTTCTATGACACTGAAGGAAATATGGGATTAGGAATCTGTCCTTTGTGTGTGTGTGTGTGTGTGTGTGTGTGTGTGTGTGTGTGTGTGTGTGAGGCAATGAGGGTTAAGTGACTTGCCCAGGGTCACACAGCTAGTAAGTGTCAAGTGTCTGAGGCTGAATTTGAACTCATGTCCTCCTGACTCCAGGACTATTGCACTATCCCCTGTGCCACCTAGCTGCCCTAGGAATCTGTCTTTTTAATTTAGATAACCTAAAAGAATGTACAAGATTGCATTTGTAAAAGAAATGATTTCTCTGCCTCTCTGATGTAATTTTATCTATAAAAAGCTTTGTTAGAATCCTAATCTTTGTTCAGGGTTATTTTTCTACCTCCTGAACCTGTGCTTAAGTATAATAAAACCTAGATTTTTGCCTCTATAATTTCTGTCCTGTGGAATATTTACTTTATCAACAGTAACCTGCCATACAAACTCAATGAGGAGATATTTCTCCCACACCAAGCCCTACTTTTAATAGAGGGACAAACTCCCCTGTCCTACTCATAGTTCCAGCCAAATCCAGGAAGCCTGGAAATACACAAAAAGAAAAAAGAAAAGCATTGCTAGTTTATAACACTCACCCAGAGTTCATAACTCCACCAAACCAAATAGCAACCAAGCCCATCAAGTGTCTTGGGCTTGCCAAGGCCATCTGACAAGTGACCCACAAACCCCCCGAGTGTGTTTGCAGTGGCTTATGCCAGGTCATGACATATTAACTGAGGATTTGCAGCACATGGGCTTGATTACCCCAGACACAGTTTGGATTTAATGGGCTTGAGGACAGCTGGTGGCACACATGGCCTGCCTCTTCAGCAGAGCCAGAGAGGATCACTTAAAAGTCTGAAATTTACTGTGCACTCTATCTCAGGGGGCTCCTCCAAACTCCTCCTGGCTCCAGTTGCAGAGGCAGCAGGATGGTCCTTCTGTAGGAAAGGAGACAAGAGAGAGGGATGGGAACGCCTGAGAGGTAGGTGAGGGTAGCCAAGTTCTGCTAGCAGTACCTCCCCCCTTTCCCCCTTGACTTATAGGCAATGCATGCAATTTAAAAGTCTCTGCTTGGAGAAGAAAATAAAGTGAACTCTTCCTTAACCATTGTGCTTTTGTCTTCTACTTTGTCATCTTTCCATTTATATGTAAGAGGGACAGGGGTGTATGTGCAAAGAGCATGGATCTAGCACACTTGGGTCACTCTTTCTACACATAACTATGAACAGAGATCACAAATTTAGAGCTGGGAAAAAACCTAAGAGCCCAAAGATTTTTAACCTTTTTTGGTAATGGATTCCTTTGATAGTCTGGTGAAACCTATGGATGCCTTCCTAGAATAATGTTTTTAAATGAATAGAACTGAGAGGAGTACAAGGCAAACCAATTATATTCAAATAGAGCTCAGTGTGTGTGTGTGTGTGTGTGTGTGTATGTGTATATGTGTATACACACACACACATATATATAAAAACACATACATATTTAAAACAAGCTAATGGATGCCAGGGTAAGAACCCAGTTCTAATCCAGTCCCCTTATTCTGTAGATGAAGAAACTGAGGCTCAGAGAAGTTAAAATGAATTGCCCAAAGTCACATATAATAATAGCTAGCATTCATATACTGCTTTAAGGTTTGCAAAAACACTTTACAAATATTGTCTCATTTGATCTTCATAACAACCCTGGAAAGTAGGTGCTATTATTATCTACATTTTTACAGATGATAATAACAATAATAAAAATAGCTAACATTTATATAGTGCCTACTATGTGCCAGGAACTGTGCTAAGTGTTTCATAAGTATTTCATTTGATCCTCACAATGACCCTAGGAAGTAGGTGCTATTATTATACCCATTTTATTAATAAGAGCTAATATTTAAATAGTACCAACTATGTGCCAGAAATCATGCACCAATACTCCCTCCACTTTAGTCTTGGCTTGTAGCCTTTTCAAGTTGAAGAATTTACCATCAGTCTAACAGCTGAGCTTGATGCCATATTTGTCCATTGAAGGCATTTGATAACATGGCTGAAAACATCATGCTAAAAAGCATGAGGGCAAACACATAGACCTGTTTCACTCCACAGGTCACCGGGAAAGCTTGAGAGCATTGTCCATTATCCAGAACCCAGGTTGTAAAATTGACATATGATAATGATGAACTTCTCTGGGCATTCAAACTCTACTGCAGAGAGTGCAACTCCAATGGGCTGGCCACATTATTTGATTGGCAAATGTATACTTGCCCTAAGAGACTATTTTATGAAGAACTCACACAGGGCAAACGCTTACATAGTGGTCAGAAAAAATGATGTAAGGACACTCTTAAGGTCTCTCTTAAAAACTTTGGAATCAATTGCATCACATGGGAGACACTGGCACAGGACTGCCCAGCATGGCATGCCCTCATCAGAGAAGGTGCTGTGCTTTATGAGCAAATCAGAATTGAAGTAGCTCAAAAGAGATGCAAGATGCACAAATCTTTTTTTTTTTTTAGTGAGGCAATTGGGGTTAAGTGACTTGCCCAGGGTCACACAGCTAGTAACTGTTAAGTGCCTGAAGCTGGATTTGAACTCAGGTACTCCTGACTCCAGGGTCGGTACTCTATCCACTGCGCCACCTAGCTGCCCCGATGCACAGATCTATAGAACCCAACTCAAATGTTCACATAAATTATTTGTGCCCAACCTGTGATAGAGCATTCTGAGCTCGTATTGGTCTGATCAGCCACAGTCGGACACACTGTAACTTGACTCTAACAGGGTGCTGTCATTTTGGTCCTCTTCAAGAGCAAAGGACAACAACCAACCATGTGCTAGACACTTTGCTAAGGGCTTTAGGATTATTTTTTCATTTTATCCTTACAACAACCCCAGGAGATAAGTGCTATTATTATCATCATCCCCATTCTACAGATGAGGAAACTGAAGCAGACAGGTTAAGTGACTTGCCCAAGGTCACACAGCTAGTTTAAGTAATGGAGGCCAAATTTTAACTGAGGTCTTCCTGATTCTAACCATTATGCCACCTCACTGCCTACACCAATGGTAAGTAGCAAAAACATGATTCAAACACAGCTCCCTTGACCACAAATCTGGTGCTTCTGCTTTACCACATTATGGTTTTTGTCTAGGCTGTTTAGCTAAGTTTGTTCAAAAAAAATTGTTGGGGGCATCTAGGTGGCACAGTGGATAAAGCATCGGCCCTGGATTCAGGAGGATCTGAGTTCAAATCCGGTCTCAGACACTTGACACTTACTAGCTGTGTGACCCTGGGCAAATCACTTAACCCTCATTGCCCTGCAAAAAAAAAATTGTCAAGAAATAATAAGAGCAAGTGTTCATGTCATGTTTTAAGGTTCACAAAGTGGTTTCCATATACTGTCTCATTTGAGCATCACAACAACCCTCCGAAGTAGGTAGTGAAAGCATTATTATTATCCCCATTTTAGAGATGAGAAAACTGCATCTCAGAGAGATAAACTGACTTTTCTGAGGTGACACAGCTAGTTGGTACCAGAACTGGGAGTCAAACACAGATCTTCTGACCCCAGGTCTTATACACACACAACTCCACCTTTCAGGCTGATTTGAGGGTGGTTATCATATATGATAATATATATAAATTGTAAACATAAGGGCAAGGGCAATGCAGCAGAAATGTAGGTTAAAGGTTTCAAGCAAGGTGTCCTGCAGGGTTTCTTAAGTCTCCTTGACACTTATGGAAATTTCGTGGTAATTAGCAGTCCAAGGGCAAGAGAGGCACCAGTCTAAACATCAAAAGAGGCTGAGGGAATCCCTGCTGTGTGTGCTTGGGGAGGTGGGGACAAGAGAGGGATATGGGCTGGGGGGACCTTTCCTTTTGAGTCTTTGTTTGTATCAACCAGGTATGGCAATGGAACTGATATGAGAAATAAAAATGTGATGATTATGGGAAAATGTATATGAACTGATTCTGAATAAAGAAAGTGGAGCCAGAATATAATTATACACAGTGCCTACAATATGTAAATGGAAAGAATAACAACCCCCCCCAAATAAAAAACCAAATTTTGTAAAATTGCAAATAAAAAGCTTGGCCCTCAGAAAAGAGATAGAAGACACCTCCTTCACCCCAATCCTCTACAGAGGTGGGATCCATGGATGTAGAAATTAACATATAGGGGGCAGCTAGGTGGCTCAGTGAATAAAGCACTGGCCTTGGATTCAGGAGGACCTGAGTTCAAATCCGGCCTCAGACACTTGACACTTACTAGCTGTGTGACCTTGGGCAAGTCACTTAACCCTCATTGCCCCACCAAAAAAACAAAAACAAAAAAACAAACAAACAAAAAAAGAAATTAACATATATTGTCAGGTGTTTTTTTTTTTAATGTATCAGTTTTTTGGGGGGGGTCCTCTTTCTCTCTTTTTTTTTCTTTAAAAAATTCTTTGTTATATGGGAGGGGGAAAGGAGGAGTACTGGGGAAATTTTAGGCAATGTAAAAACAAAATATAGCAATAAAAAAAAATGTCTTTGATTAGCCCTAGGCATGTTTTGCCAAGACAATCTCAAAAGAAGTGCAATACTCCTTTTGAGGAGAAAAAAAAAAAGTCCCAGCAGTGAAAGTTCACTCCAGCAGATGTCAGAAGCTCTGGGGAGAGGTAAACCCAGCAGCTTTGAGGAGAAGCAGCAAGTGACAACTGCAGAAACAGAGGGGAATGGCCCTTGTGGAAGCAGGGCGGGGATTTAATGAAATAATAGCCAACTGCTAGAAGTGACTGCCAAGAGAAGTATTGGGGGAATACAGTCCTAAGAATGTGAGTTGTCTGGGTAATGGTCCCTCACTCCCTGGTGGAGTAGGCATCTATAGATAGTCAAATGTATGCTTTTGTGTATTGGGAATTTCCCTTTGCTATTCTGTCCTAATTAAAGGCTTTGCTATTTAATTTACCGTTCTAGGTCTGTTGGTAGAGAATTCACTGGCTAGAATCTTTAAGCTACAATTTGCTTAACTGATTGTTATCCCCATCCCCCATCCCCAAACACTCCTCATTGAAACTAGGGTAGCAAGTTGTTCCAAAGTCACATGGGACCCATACGACATATACAAGATTCTGTGATGTCTCCTATATGGAGAAGAGAAGTGATGTATTTTTAACCTACTTATCAAATGTTAGTTTGGGATGGGAAATGGATATCAAGCTTTCTGGAAGGAAAAGAAGTTGTGGAATTAGGCAGGAAATAGGGGAGGTAAAGTAAGGAGGGATTTGGATAAAGGATCATAGGATTTAGTATTTTTTTTTTGCAGGCAATGGCGGTTAAGTGACTTGCCCAGGGTCACACAGCTAGTAAGTGTCAAGGGTCTGAGGCGGGACCTGAACTCAGGTACTCCTGAATCCAGGGCCGGTGCTTCAACCACTGTGCCATCTAGCTGCCCCCAGGATTTAGTATTTGATAATCTTATACAGCACTTGAAATATTATATATTCTATCTCTTTTCCTCATAGTAAAATCATCTAAAATTCACATTGGTTTTGAGTTGTTGAAGAAAAAAGAAGGGAAGGAGGGCAAAAAGAAATGTACGATAAAGTGCCCCTGAAACAGAGGGTAATGGAGGCTGCCTCTCAAAATCTGTGAAGCAACTGGGTGAGGGATACCCTCCAAGAAAGCTTCTCTAGAGGTTGGGTTGGGGTTCAACATGTTTGTGGTGTTACCTTGCCATGCCAAAGAGTTTTAGCAGAAGGATCCAGAGGCTTGGTCTCCAGCATAGAGTCTGAGGAAGCTGATTAGATCATCTTACATCAAGGTCATAGCTCAATCCCTGTAAGAGACAGTAAGCTTCACACAGATTAAAAACAGAGACCAACCTCCTAACCTCAGCCAGGCATCTTGCAAATGTGAGACATCCATCACGAGGGAAAACTCAAGTGAGAGACTGAAGATGGCCCCATGCCACCTCTCCTTATTAACACAAAGGACATGTCCTATTGATGAGAGACAGACACACCCCAGAACAATTATTAACTTTCAGGGGATTGAAGAGTCTTCTCTGCAGCAGAACATGTACTATTCTTCATGTACAAAACTGCTTCTGCTGACCTGGGAAATAGCTTACAAGCACTGTCAATCCCACCTGCTTGCTACAACACCAAAGGGGTTGGCTTGGATGATCTCAGAAAGCTGCCACTTGAATTTGAAATGTAGTGTTTCAACATAGTCTGAATTTTTCCTGATCTAATCAATCAAAAATCATTTATTAAGAACCTACTATATGCTAGGCACTGTGCTAAGTGTATGGGTACAAAGAAAAAAGGGAAGTATTATGATACAGTTGTTAATATATTGAGTTTGGGATAGAGAATAATACCGAACTTTGGGGGACAAAAAAAATTTTTAAGTGCCTGTCCCCAAGGAGCTTATATTCTAATGAAGAGGAAGATAGTATGTATGTGTGTATGCAAGCATGCATGCATGCATGTATGTATGCATGTATTATGTGTGTAGGTAGATAAAGGTATATAGTGTAGATATGTACCTATATACTATAATATTTAATATATAGATAGTATATAGAACCTATCAAAAAAGAATACAATATCTTGTGGGGGAGGGTATCAAACAATAGTCCTTTGGTTTGCCTGCTACTCTCTCAGCAAAAACCTGTGACAGTCATATCCTCGGCTGAGGTCACAATAATAAAAATTAATAGCTAGCATTTATGTAGCCTTTTTAAAATTTGTAAAGCAATTCACATGTACAATTAGTTTTCATCTGATTTCTCAAAGACAAGGGAACTGCCAATTTAACTCAGATTGGCCTCTGCAAATGTCACTGAATCATCATGACCACCATGCCTAATATAACCAGTATAAGTTTTGTGCCAAATCTCCTTATGCCTGGATGAGCATGACCATCTCCTAGCTGCTTTCCCTGCCTCTAGTCTCTCCAGTCTCCAATACCACCATCTTACCATACTATGTTCCCCAATGGATCTATGATCTTACTGATAAGGATATTTCCTTCAACAATGCACTTAGCAACCCATCGATGTTTGCCCATTTTGAGTAACTCTGATCCATAGCCTCCCATAAATTTGCCTTAGGGTATCCATCCAATGTGCAGAGGGCCTCCCTTCTAATCTCCTGACATCAGGGAGATAGCACAGGAACCCCTGGGCTCCTTTAGTCATCCCTTACTTTCATCATGTGGCCAGCCCATCATTTATTTTTTGCTGCTCATACAATTCTTTGGGAATCTTCCTTCCTTCACGGTTCCGTTCAGGTGCCACCTTTTACACAAGGCCTGTTCTGATACCTTCATTTGTAAGTGCTCTCCCCCTTGCCATTCCCTGAGCATATTCCATGACTTCTATCTTGATGCCTTTATATAGTGCTCTCAACCTAGAGTTCTACCGCCTCTTGTCCACCCTTCTTTGTTGAAATCTTGTCCATTTGTTAAGACCCAGTTGATGTCCTCTTGGCTTCTAAGAAGTCTCTCCCTGATCCTCTCAGCCCGAGGTGAGCCTTCTTTCCTTACAATTCTCATAGCACTTTGTATATAACTCTTCTATTTAATAGAATAGTTATGTATGTATAAATCTGTTAACCAGCAAGCATTTGTTGAGTGCCAACCATATACTAACCACTGTGTTACATCCTGGGGTGTAAATACAAAAGCATGACCCTCCCTGACTTCAAGAAGCTTATATTTTAATGACAGGAAAACAAAATGTTCACAAATAAGTGAATACCAGATATATGCAAAATAAATACAAAGTCATTTTGGTAGGCTGCTGGAGGAGGAGCAAGGTAGAGATACCAACAACAAGACTGATCAAGAAAGACCTCTTGAAGAAGTTAGTACTTGACCTGAACCTTAAAGGGAGTGAGCAAGGGGTTCCAAGAGGTAAAAGGTAAGGAGACAGAACATTCCGGGTATACATCTGCCCAACTAAATTGCAAGCTCTTTGAGAGTAGGGAACCCTGTCTTGTTAACTTTTTGTGCTTCATACAAAGCCCTTTATATTGAGTAATCACCTATTAAATGTTTAATTTGATTGAACTGGTGACATGCCAGGACAAGGGCCCACTGAGAATAGAGATGGAACTGGAGTACACTATGTCTGCCTTTCCATCCTGCTCATTAGTTAAATTCTTCAAAGAAATTATGATAGGGTTCAGCAGGTATAGGAAGATATGACTTAGGGTATTGATTTAAGGCAGGAGATCTGAAACATTTTGGTCTCAGAAGCTCTACATGCTCTTAAAAATGATCAAGTACCTCCTAGGGGCAGCTAGGTGGCACAGTGGATAAAGCACTGGCCCTGGATTCAGGAGGACCTGAATTCAAATCTGGCCTCAGACACCTGATACTTACTACCTGTGTGACCCTGGGCAAGTCACTTAACCCTCATTGTCCTGCCAAAAAAAAAAAATCAAGTATCTCCTTACACTAAAAAATTATTTCATCCCAAAGTGTTTTGTTTATATAGATTATATCTCTTGATATTTACCCTATTAGAAATTAAAACTGGTAAAACATTAAAATATTTATTCATTGAAAATAAAAATAAACCCATTACATGTTAACATGACTTGCATATTTTATGATAAATAACTATGCTTTCTAAAGCAAAACAAAAAATTCAGTGAGAAGAGAGGCATTGTTTTACATATTTTTGCAAATCTCTAATGTCTGGCTTAATAGAAGACAGCTAGATTCTCATATCTGCTTCTTCTAATCTGTTGTGATATGTTGTTTTGGTTGAAACATATGAAGAAAATCTGGGCTAACAGACATATTTGTTGAAAAAGGAAATCTTTTAGTAGGCAAAAAATAATGTATTAGTATTAGTATTATTAAAAGAGTTTTGACCCAGCAGACCAGACCCACCAAAAGGGTCTTGAAAGCCCTAAAGGTACTTCAACCATACTTGGAGAATCTGATCTAAGGAATGATAAATGGGGATAAAGTGGGGTGGAATGGGGAGGGTAGCAACGAGTGAGTTGGTATTGGCTACAGAGCCACTGAAAACTCCTGAAATAGCTCCAGAGTGACAATAACTCTCTAAAAGCAGTGAGTATGGACGTTTTTCAGTCCCTGGGAAGAGACTGATGATTTCTTTACTTTCTAGCAACAGCCACCATCTATCTGGCCAAATGCACAGCAACTTCCCAGCTGTTCCCTGAATATTATCCTTATATTGCCTAGGATACAGTATTAGCAAGCAGTTGAAGCATGAAAATATGTAATTGTTTCCGTGTCCCAATACAGTAGAAATTGGGGGGGGGGAGGGGAATGGACATAGGAATCCTTAGATAGATTAAAATACCTCCTTCTTCTCTCAAAAATACCTCCTGATCTCAGTCTCTTTCTTCTTCTCTCATCCCCTATCTGAATTCTACTAGCAAACATTAAATGTGTGGATATGTATATGTACAAGAAGGATTTGGGGAACAGGAATTTCAGATAGGAGATTGCAACCAATTGATTCAGGAGTTGTTTGAGAGGCATAGAGGGTTAAGGGATTTGCCCAGGGTCAAATAGTTAGCGTCAGAGGTGTAATCTGAACCCAGCTTTTCTGGACTCTAAGCTCAGCACTCTTATCTATTATGCTATTATTATAGCTGCTTCTGGTGTGCTTTTGCATAGAAAAACCTATGTACTTTTTGTAGTTGCCATATTATCAACAAACAATGCTATACAGACAGTTCTTGTTTTATGTAAGTTCACGTTAAGCAAATTTGACTTTATATAAAGAACTCTGGAAGCAATCTGCATTCCAACCCACCCCCAGCAAAACAAACAAACCCTGTGTTAACTTCACTGTACAGCACTGTGCTCTCTTGATCTCTCTACCCCTGCCCCTCCACTCAGCAATCTGTAGCCTCCCACCCACTCCCCATCCAAAAACCACCACCACCCCCCCACACACAAAAAACCCCTCCACATGAAAGCAGAACAGACTCGTGGAGAGATCACCATGACCACTGCCACTGCCAGGGCAGGGTGGTCCACTTACATCACACAAGAACTGTCTGTGTTAAAGTCTTACATTCTTCATACTTTTGAGTCAATTGCATTGCTCTAAATACATTGTCTCTCTTACAAATGATATTCTAAAGGAGACAATGTATTTAGGGTTTTATTCTCATAAAAAGTCTGTAAAAATAGGCATATGAATAAAAATTGATATTTTGGGGGACTGAGTGCGTGTGTGTGTGTATGTATATATCTGGAACAGACACTGTAGGTAGTCAATGAAGTGAGCCTAGAATTGTATTTGAAGAAGAGAAAGTAAATGGATTACATTAGAATCCATTTGAAAATTATACCATGCTCTTTTAATGACTCCAAGTTCCTCCCTGAAACAAAGGTCCATCTTTAAAAAATCAATATTATTCCAATGACCTTATATGACTGTGAATTATAGTCTCCCACAGTCTTTGAAGAATTAAATATGCAGATTACCAAAAGTAATGGAGAGGTTCATGGTATGAGTTGGCTTCAGTATATTACAATCAAGTATTATATAGAACAAGTGGTATATAGGACAGCACAGGAGAGATGTATAATGGATCAGTCATACTTACTGAAAGCAAGGGATAACTAATGGATAGTCCATTTGCTGGCGGCAGGGGGGAGGGGGGGTAAGGGGGGAGGGAGAGAGGGAGGGAGGGAGGAAGGGAGGGAGAAGGAGGGGGGTGGAGAGAGAGATCCAAAAAAGGATAGATCCCCATAGAGGATTTATGAGAAGACATAGACAAGAATCACACAGGAGTAGAGGACGTGAATGAGCTATACCATGGGAGGGAGTACCCACATTAAGAAGATCACAGATCCATCAAATATCAAAGTATGCTAAATTGTTAACATCATTACTGAGTTACTGATAAAAGTATCTCTGGGGCTTTTAAAAATTCTGCTTGAGTTAAAATACTTTGAAGATTCAAGTTATTCAAAACTATCTGAATCCCAGGAAATCTTGAGACTATGTATAGGATTTTTTTTAAATTTAACAATCATATCTCAATTAAACTATAATGAATCTCTGAGAGCATCATTATAAAACCAAAGAAATAGACATAATTACCATTGTGTCTATACTTGTACAATCACGTCTATTCATATGTACATATAATAGTTTATATAATTGGAATTCACTGATTGAGACCAGTCTTAAAGATACCTGCATTCAAGATTGGGGACAGTGTTTTTCCAAATCCAGACCCAGAGGGCTTAGGTTGTCAAGCTAAATCTGAACCATCTTCTATTCAAGGGAATTCACCTTAAATTCAATGTGGTTTCCATTGTTCATATGGAAAAGCGCAGATTGATCTGGGCAACATCACTTCTTTTTTTCTTTTTTCTTTTGGCAAATTGTAAAATTTGTTTTAGACTTAAATACAAAATGAAAAAAGAAAAAAAGTTGTGTCTACAGCAGAACACTGGAGAGGATTCAATATAAAACAATAATTTCCATTTCAAGAAAACCTATGTAATAAATACTACACAATGATTTTTAAATCTACCTGGGTTTTCTTTGTTCCTTGTTGGATCTCTTTTGTTCTCTGCTGTGCATGTTTTATTTTATGTTTTTCTCCTCCCTTCCCCAACTCGCAAACACTAAAGAAGGCTGCAATTAAGCATGGATATATATATATACATATATATATATATATATATATATATATATATATATATACACAATATGCATAGATATCTATATACACATATATACTCTGTAACGATTGGAATAACGCCACCTGCTGGATACTTACTGTAGAGGAGTTCTGCCCATGAAGGGAAGGTCTTTGAGGGCAAGACCAGGAGTCAGGAAGTGACGCGGGCTAGTGGGAGGAGGAAGGAAGAGACTGGCGCTCAGTCTCGCTCTCTTTTTCCTGAGGACGCTGGCGGAGAAGGGAGCTAGAAATGTGCTCTCCCTTTAATAGATAGGAATCTAGGCCTTTCTCTCTCTCTTTACCAAATTCTTATTCTCCTTAATAAATGCTTAAAAGTCTAACTCTTGCTAAAGCTTATAATTTATTGGCGACCACTCATTAGATATTTTAGACAGACTAGCTAGAATTTTAGCCGTTAACAACTCATATACATATATGTAAGACCATACTATGCTTATTTACACTCATCATCTGTTTCTCTGAAGGTGGATAGCATTTTCCTTCATAAGTCCAAGTCTTTCCATGTTTTCCCAAGTCAATCAGCTCACATTTCCCACAGCATAGCAATATTTCAACCAAATCATATCTTATCTGAGAGATTGCCTATGAAAGTTTTTTTTCCCAAATTTTCTGCATTCCTTCCATTCTTGGCTACATAGGTTTTACTTATACAATAAACTTTTAATTTAAAATAATTGAAATTATCCATTTTACACTTCAATAATGCTCTCACCTTATAATATAATTCAAGGTCTGATACTGTTGAAGTTACCTCCTTTACATCTTTTTTCCTGGTTTCTTTGAAGTCCCTGGCCTTTTGTTTTTCCAAATGAATTCCTTCATTATTTTTTCTCAGTAGAATAATCCTTTAGTAATTTAATTGGGGTGACACTGAATCAGCAGATTAGTTCATAAAACTGTCATTTAAAAAATTATATTGGCTTTACCTACCCATGAACAATAAATATTATTTCAATTATTTGGATCTCAGTTTATTTGTATGAAAAGTGTTTCATACAAATAACAAAGAACAAATGTTCTTTTTAATTTTTAAATTTTTTTTTGTGAGGCAATGAGGGTTAAGTGACTTGCCCAAGGTCACGCAGCTAATTGTCAAGTGTCTGAGGCCAGATTTGAACTAAAGTCCTCCTGAATCCAGGGCCAGTGCTTTAGCTACTGTGCCACCTAGCTGCCCCCTCTTTTTAATTTTTTATTTTATTTGTGATATATAACTATATTCTATACATATATCAAACAGATATAATATACTCAAAGACACATATATGATACATAATATAAATTTTCTACATTATTACATTTAGATATCCCTAGATATGTTCTAATACATATAACATAGTATTGTAATCCCTTAAATAACTGTTTTATATATAACAAATACATGTCAATTTATAGAAATAATTTCTATGACAAATTTGTTTAAATATAATTACTATATAAATAATACCTAAATAACTCATAAATGTACAACATACATATGTGTATATAAATACATATATACCTCCTGTATCCTTCTCAGCATACCCCTCTCCCGTCTTTCCAGATTAAACATTTTTAATTATATTTTTCTATTCCAATCTCTATCCCTCACTTGCCCCCTCCCCGAGGCAGTAAATAATCCAATATGGGTTATACATATATGATCATGGAAAACATCACCATATTTGTCACTTAATGAAAGAATGTGAAAAATAGCATGCCCCAATCTGTTCCATCAATATCAGTTCTTTCCTTGGAGATGGATAGTATGTTTCATCAATATTCCTTTGGGATTGACTTGAATCATTGCATTGCTGATATTAGTCAAGTCATTCACAGTTCTTCATGAAACAATATTGCTGTCTCTGTGTACAATGTTCTCTTGTTTCTTCTCACTTCCCAATACATCATTTCATACATGTCTTTCCAAGCTTTTTTGAAGCTCTTATTTTTTCAAATAATTTATATAGTATTGGGATTAATTGTTCTTTAAAAGTCTGGTAGAAATTCACTTGTGAATCCATATGGTCCTAGAGATTTTTCAACTCTTTCAACTTCTTCAAAAACCCAGATGCTATACCACTTGGTGTATACATGTTAAGTATTGATAGGACTTCATTGTCCATGGTACCCCTCGGCAAAATATAGTTTCCCTCCCCATCTCCCCCAACTAGATTTATTTTTGTCTCTGTTGTCTGAAATCATAATTGCTACCTTTGCTCAAACCAAAGCATAATAGATCCCGCTCCAACTCTCTACATCCCCCCTCCCCATCACTCTGCCTCAAATGTGTTCATATTTATAGTTATGATGACTATCTATATCTCTCCGTGCTATTTTTCATCTACTCATCCTTCCCATTCTGACCCCCACCCTCTCCTTTCCCACAACTGCTTTACCTATGATCACCGCCTTCCCCAATATCCCCTCCCCCTCTACTATCAGCATCTCTATCTGAACTTCCCTATAGGGTAAGATGGATTTCTATATCAAACTGAGTGTATTTGTTATTCCCTCTTTGTGTCAACTTTGATGAGAGTAAGGTTTAATCTTTGCCCATGTCCCCTATCTTCCCCTCTATTATGATAATTTATTTGTTTGGTTTTTTTATGCCCCTTTGTGTATGTGTGTGTTCATCCCATTCAGTTTCTCCCTTCCTACCTCTTCCATGCAGTTTCTTTTTAGCCCTTTATTTTATTGTCTATGGTGTCATATCATCAATGTCAACTTATGATCACACCCTCTGTCTACATATACTCTTTTTTTTTCAGGTCAATGAGGGTTAAGTGACTCGCCCAGGGTCACACAGCTAATAAGTGTCAAGTGACTGAGGCCAGATTTGAACTCAGGTCTTCCTGAATCCGGGGCCGGTGTTTTATCCACTGTACCAGCTAACTGCCCCAACACATACTCTTTCTAATCATTCTTATATTACATTTTTTTAGACTTACAAATATTATCATGCCTTAAATATTACCTTATGACCACAAGCTCTTTACATATACTCCTAATTGCATTAGAAATTACTTTTACAACAAAGTTATTGAGAATTACAAATATTATTTTGTTAAACAGAAGTAGAAATAGTATAACCTTATTAAATTTCTTAAGGTTTTTCTTTCTTGTTTCTTTTTTACCTTTTTATGTTATACTTGAACCTTGTACTTATGTTTCACTTGAACCTTATATTTGGAAGTCAAATTTCCCATTCAACTCTGGCCTTTTAATCAAAAATGCTTTAAATTCTTCTATTTCATTAAATGTCTATTTTTCCCCCTGAAAGATTATATTCAATTTTGCTGGGTATGTACTTCTTTGTTGTAAACCTAACTCCTTTGCCTTCTGGTATATTATATCCCAAGCCCTGTGATTCTTTAATGTGGAAGCTGGCAAATCCTGTGTAATTCTGAGTGTAGCTCCATGGTATATGAATTGATACTTTTTAGTTGCTTGTAATACCTTTTCTTGGATCTGTGAGTTTTTAAATTTGTCTGTGATGTTCCTGGGAGTTTTCATTTTGGGGTCTCTTTCAGGTGGTGATCAGTGGATACTTTCAATATCTGTTTTGCCCTCTGGTTCTAATATTTCAGGGCAATTTTCCTTGATAATTTCTTGAAAGATATTATCCAGGCTTTTTTTTTTTTTGGTCATATGTTTCAGGTAGACCAATAATTCCTATATTATCTTTCCTAGATCTATTCTCTAGGTCAGTTATTTTCTCAATGAGAAATTTTACATTTTCTTCCATTTCTTTGCTTTTCTGATTTTTTTTTTACTACATCTTGGTGTCCTATAGAGTCACTAGTTTCCATTTGTTCAATTTTAACTTTCAAAGAATTATTTTCTTCATTTACTTTTTTTTTTTTTTAGTGAGGCAATTGGGGTTAAGTGACTTGCCCAGGGTCACACAGCTAGTAAGTGTTAAGTGTCTGAGGCCAGATTTGAACTCAGGTACTCCTGACTCCAGGGCCGGTGCTCTATCCACTGCGCCACCTAGCTGCCCCCTTCATTTACTTTTTATAATTCCTTTTCCACTTGGCCAAATCTGTTCCTTAGAGAATTATTTGTATTTTTATATTATTATTTTGTATTTCTTTTTCATGGTTCTGTTGCATCACTTCCAATCTTTCCTCGACCTCTCTAATTCTATTTTCAAAGTCCTTTTTAAGCTCTTCCAGGAATTTATTTTGGGCCTGAGACCAATTTGTACTTCTCTTTGAAGGTTCACCTGTAGTGATTTTGTTACTGTCCTCTATAGTCGTGTCTTGAAATTTCCTTTTATTGAAGTAGCTGTCAATAGTCAAATTTTTTTCATTATTGTTTTTCATTGTTTTTTTACTCATTTTGTGTCAGCTGAGCCCTGGAGGAGTGATCCCTTTGATCTCCAGGCCCTGTGGTAGCAACCTGCTGCTGGATTGTTATGATAACTTGTTCCTCTCTTAACAGGTCCTTGAATAGTAATTTTGTTATGATCTGCTAAATCCCTGGGGCTGGTTTTTCTCTGGAAATAATCTCTCTGCTGGGAGGTCACAGGGTAATCTGTTGCTGACCTGCTTGGGAGGAGTTTCACTACTGTTCAACAGGCTCAGAGGTCTGTTGTAGGCCTCTGCTGTGGGCCCAGAAGCTGTTGCTGTTGCTGCTGCTCCTGGACTTCACTTCCCTCCCACCCAGGTAAGATAGACCTTTCCTGCCAGGCTGGTAAGTTGTTTCCCTGCTCCTTGGTGAGTTCAGAGGCAGTTTTATGTCAGTTTAGAGGGAAAATCTGGGGAGCTGCATTGGGTTGCTTACTCAGTCAGCCATCTTTCACAACCTGGCTCCATGTCCATGTTTAAATAGTTCCTGTATCTGTCCTGGCAGGTATATGCTCAGGTATTTTATATTGTCTAGTGATTTTAACTGGTCCAAAACAATATAGAATACTATTGCTGACACATAATATAGTTTCTCTATTTTTCTCTTTTAATTAAATATATTTTAACTTTAACTTTGTCTGAAATCATGATTACTATCCCTGCTTTTTTTACATAATAAAATCTACTCCTGGCAGCTAGGTGGCACAGTGGATAAAACACCAGCCCTGAATTCAGGAGGACCCTGAGTTCAAATCTGGCCTCAGAGACTTGACACATACTAGCTGTGTGACCCTGGGAAAGTCACTTAACCCTCACTGCCCTGTAAAAAAAAAAAAATCTATTCCTGCCCTTTTTTTTAGTTTTTGTGTCTCTCTCATTTTTATAGTATTTCCTAAAAGCAGCATATTGTTGAATTCAAATTTTTAATCTGTTATCCATTTCCATTTTATGGGTAAATTCACCTCATTCATAACTAAGTGACAATTACTTGTGTATTTTCCCCCTTCCTATATTTCCTCACTATCCTCACCCTATTTACCCTATCCCTCCTCATTCCTCTGCTTTACTTCTACCTGGAACCTTGCCTAACTATTCCTTACCTTACCCACCCCTCTAAGAATCCCTTCCTTAGTCTATTTTCTCTCCCTATCCCCTTTAAACTAATTTCCAATGAGAATAAGGTCCCATCACTACTTGCTCTCCCCCCTACTCCCTTCTTCTATATGAATTTTTCCTTTTAGGCCTCATTTGTATGAGATAATTACTCCTTTTTCTCTCTCCCTACAGTTTTATTTTTTTTAGAATCACCCCATCATACTCAGTTCAGCCAAAGCCTTTCTATCAAACTACCCAAGTAATACTGACTAATAAGAGTACTGCTGATATTTTCACATATAAGAAATAAGCACTTTGTCCTTACATTGTCCCTTATAATTGGCCTTTATTGTTTACCTTATATTTCTTCTAGATGTTATATGTTGAACTTTTCCTTAAATTCTGGGGGTTTTGTCACAAAAACCTGAAAGTCTTTCAATTTGTTGAATGTCCATTTTTTTCATTCAGGATTATACTTAAACTTTGCTGAGTAAGTTACCCTTGGTTGTAACTCCCTCTCTTTTCCTCCATGGAATATAGAATTCCAGGACTTACAGTCCTTCAGTGTAGTAGCTGCTAGGTCTTGGGTAATCCTTATTGTAGCTCCATGATAGTTACATTTTTTTCTTGTTTCCAATATTTTCTCCCTAATCTGGGAGCTTTGAAACTTGACTATGATATTTCTATACATTTTCCTCCTGACATCTCTTTCAGGTGCTGATGGGTGGATTTTTTCTATTTCTGGTTGCCTTCTTATTCTAGACCTTCAGGGCAATTTTCCTTGATAATTTATTGTAATATTGTATTAAGATTCTTTTTTTAATGATAATTTTCAGGTAGTTCAATTATTCTTATATTATTTCTCCTTAATATGTTCTCTAGATCAGTTGTTTTTCTGATGAGATATTTCACATTCTCTATTTTTTCATTCTTTTGGTTTTGTTTTATGATTTCTTGTTGTCTTAGAACATCATTATCTTTCCCTTGCTGAATTCTAGTTTTCAAGGAATTGTTTTCTTAAGTTTTTGGTTCCCTATTTCAAGGTGGTTGAATTTCTTTTTAGAATTTTCTTGATTTTCTTGGATTACTCATTTTTTTTTCTAATTTTTCCTTGACCTCTCATTTGGGTTTTTTTCCCCAGACCTTTATTGTTTTTCCAATTACATGTAAAGATAGTTTTCAACATTCACTTTTGTAAGATTACGAGTTCCAAATTTTTCTCCCACTTTCCCTTCCCTTCTTTCCCTTCCTGAAGCCAGCAAACAATCTGATATAGGTTATATATTACAATGATCCTTTTTAAGTTCTACCAAGAAGTCTTTTTTTGTGCTTGGTACCATTTGACTTTTCTCACTGAAAATGAGAAAACTTTTTAGCTCCATTATCTTCCTCTGAATATGAACCCAGATCTTTTCTATCTCCATAGTAACTATCTATGGTTGGATTCTTTCTCCTTTGCTCATTCATTTTTATTTATTTATTTGGTTGTTTTGTTTTATTTTACTTTTAGTAGTTATTTTTGGAGGTCTGTCTGGGGCCCATCCTAGGGCTCTCCCCTTCACTGCTAAGCCATAGTTAGGTCCCCACCCACACTGTCCCACAAATGACCTTGCTCCCTGCACTCTCTTTAGTGGCTGCAAACTACAGCTATCCTTTCTGCACTCAAACTGAAACCAGGGACTCTGTTCTCCTGCAGGTGCTCACAGCCCAAAGGGTCCCCAGCCCTTGCTACTGTACTCAGCCCAGAAGGCATCTTGGTCAGCACAACCATGCTTGACATCCTTCTACAGTGGAAGGTCTTTCAATTTTCTCCTACTCAACCATCAGATTGGTATCTGCTGAATTTATTTTTATTTAACATAGACACAAAGTAAGGAAAATGAATATTAATGCTAAACTGTTTTCGGGGGAGAGGAAAAGAAGCTCAGGATCTTCACTAAATTCCTCTCTCACACCTGGTATCTTTTTGGACTCCAGGTCAATGTTTGTACTGATTGAATGTGCTATTGTCAAATAAATAAATGACCAATCAACTCATCTTATAATATTGCTAGACTTAATTCCTTAAACAGAAAATTCTCTTTGTAACTGATCCCTAAATGTGCTTAGGACAGTTTAGACACTTGCTGTACAATGTGAATATTTTTAAAATATAAATCAGGAAAAAATATAAATCAGGGGTTCTTAATTTGGCATTTATAGACCCTTAACAGAGGGATAGATTCCAGAGGGTTCATGAACTTGGGTAGGGAAAAAATGCATCCTTATTTTTACTAGCCTCTAACTGAAATTTAGCATTTCCTTTAATTATGAATGTTTTTTAAAAATTATTCTGAGAAAGAAAATTTTTAAAATAAATTTAAAAAATAAATTATTCTGAGAAATCCATAGGCTTCACTAGACGGCCATATTGTCCATAACACAAAAATGATTAAGAACCTCTGTATAAAAGAACATTTCTTATGAACTTGAGAAGGTTTATTACATGGGGATCATAGGATTGAGAACCATGGGATCTTTGGGATCTTATGGGATCTAGTGCACAAGTTCTTAATCTGGGGCCTGGGAACTGGGTTTTTTTGTTTGTTTGTTTTGTTTTGTTTTTCCAGCTGAATATGTCTGGCTGAGACTGGAATATCCTTTCAGCTGAATATGTTGTGCAGATGGGTTCCTAGGCCCCTTTCCATTGCTAGAGTTAAGTCTCTTGAGTGTACTGCACTAGCATTCTTCTCTTATTTCTTGTAGTTGCTTTATCTATTGAGTGGCTACCTTTCTGTATTTGCATCCATTTGGAATTTATACCTTTGATCCCTCACATGTCCCTTGAACTCTTTCAAACAATAATCTCTTGTACTTTTGAATGAAGTCCTCCTCTTGGCAAGACACTGATACTTGCCATGACCCAGAAAGAAGAAAGGATTCCTTCCTCCAACCTGCCTTTCTCCCCCACCCCCATGAATCTTTTCCACAAAGCTTTCTCTATAGCCCACAAACTGTCTTTTAAAAGTCACCAGCAGTATACCCATCTTCTGTAAGCCAATAGGATTGTTTCTTCTGATTCATTCAGAGAAAGATGTTCATGCCTCATAAAGGGATCTAGCTTAGAAGTACCTTCATAGTTGAATTAATACTGCATTAACAACTTGTAATTACATTCTGGGCTTTATGGGTGAGGAGTTCATAAAATGTCAATTCCCTTATACACTGGATTCTATAATCATAGAGCTAGAGCTACATAGAACCTCAGAAGTGATCTAATCCAAATCTCTTTTGTTATAGATGAGGACACTGAAATCCAAGGAGGTTTAAATGACTTGCCCATGGTCACATGGATCATGTCAGAGGCTGAATTTGAATTAAGGTCCTGAGCCAGTGTTCTTGCAGTAAACATATAGGACTGTATGTTATTCTCTAATATTTCAAGCATATATGCCTAATCTCCTCAATAAAATTCTAAGTACTTTAAAGGCAGAGGTCAGGTCTAATAATTCTTCTTGCTCCTCCCTACAGTTAGGCACACAATAGTACCCAATAAATAGTTGTTGAGTTAAATAGAATAGAACAGAGTCCTATTCTTAAGGACCTCAATTCCCTTTCCTTGGCAACTGTCTAATTATTAGCTCCCCCCACCCTTACATCTAACTTCAGTCCTTCACCTTGAAGTGTATTACCCTTTCCTCTTGCTCAGTCTTTTTAAGCAACTAGAGCTTAATAACTGTCTTTAAGTTGTGCCTCCAACTTCCTCAAAGGCCCTATTTTTCAACCCTTTAATCATATTTGTTACTCTCCCATGGATCTCTTCCAAGTTCATCTTGTTCCTTTTCAAATGCAGAACCAAGAAGTGGATTCAATAGGAGTTGAAACAAGGTCAGATAGAATAGGAGAACTGCTTCTGCTTTTATATGAATTCTACTATCGCATTGACTTTTCTAATATTTCTGACTCAAGTTCAGTTATCATCTAGTTTGACCTCAAGACTTGGAATGAGATTTGAATCTTGTCTTTGACAATAGCTGTGTGACCTTGGGCAAGTCACTTTATTCTTTCATAAAGATGGCTTTCCTCATCTGTAAAATGGACGGGGTGGGGAAGATAATACATTCAATGCAACTTTCTTAACTTTCTTTTCTTTTCTTTTCTTCTCTTTTCTTTCTTTCTTTCTTTCTTTCTTTCTTTTTTTTTTGGTGAGGCAATTGGGGTTAAGTGACTTGCCTAGGGTCACACAGCTAGTAAGTGTTAAGTGTGTGAGGCTGGATTTGAACTCAGGTCCTCCTGACTCCAGGGCCAGTGCTCTATCCACTGTGCCACCTAGCTGCCCCATTCAATGCAACTTTCATAGAATTGTTCTAAGGATCAAATGAAATCCTAGAGGTAGCTAGTTGGTGTAGTGGATAGAACAATGGACCATTACCTAAACTAATTTATGTATTCAATGCCATCCCAATTAAATTACCAAAAAAAATTTTATTGAGCTAGGAAAAATAATAACAAAATTCATTTGGAAGAACAAAAGGTAAGGAATATCAAAGGGACTAATTAAAAAACTGTAAAGGAAGGAGGTTTAATAGTACCAGATCTTAAACTATATTATAAGACAGTAATTATCAAAATTATCTGATACTGGCTAAGTAATAGAAAGGTAGACCAATGGAACAGAGTGGACATACAATTTACAGCAGCAAATGACTATAGTAACCTGTTGTTTGACAAATATAAAGACTAAAATTTGGGGTATAAAATTCATTATTTGGTAAAAAAATGTTGGGAAAGCTGGAAAGCACTCTGGCAGAAATTGGGCATAGACCAATATCTTATACCATTTACCAAGATAAGATCCTGGGCAAGTCACTTAACTGCTGCCGGCCACAGCTTCCTCATCTGCAAAATGATAATAGCACTTACCTCCAAGGTTGTGAGGATAAAATAATTTTATTTTTATTATTTTTTTTGTGAGGCAATTGGGGTTAAGTGACTTGCCCAGGGTCACACAGCTAGTAAGTGTTAAGTGTCTGAGGCTGGATTTGAACTCAGGTCCTCCTGACTCCAGGGCCGGTGCTCTATCCACTGCACCACCTAGCTGCCCCCTAAAATAATATTTGTAAAGCGTGATGCAAACCTTAAAATGTGATATAAATGCTAGCTCTTATTATGTATGCAAAGGACTTTGTAAGTCTTAAAGTGATATGTAAACTATTACTATTCTCCTAAGAGTATACATTGCCAATATTGTTTATCTTGTGTTTCTACAGTTTCTATTTTCTCCTAAGTTGACCATCTTGTTGACCTCCATTTTGTTTTTCATCTTCTTTCCAATACATTATGGCTGTTTTTAATTTGACTCCTATACAAGGTGTCCCAAAAACCTAAACTATTCTACAGCTTCCAACACTATTAAAAGTAGAACTGTATAAACATGTTCCACTGTACTTCAAGAAAGGGCTTTTTTTTTTTTGGGGGGGGGGACAGGGGGGAGGAAAGATGCTTATTTACCTCCACCACAGATACTGTCCCAAAGCATATTTAAACTTACTTCAAACATAACTCTTTTTTTTTTTTAGGCAATGGGGGTTAAGTGACTTGCCCATGGTCACACAGCTAGTAAGTGTCAAGTGTCTGAGACCAGATTTGAACTCAGGTACTCCTGAATCCAGGGCCGGTGCTTTAACCACTGCGCCATCTAGCTGCCCCCAAACATAACTCTTTAAAGAAGGAAAGTAATAACATATTTATGTGATACTCAAAATTTCATAGAAACCTGGCCATTTTGCAATTATTATTATACTCATTCTACAGAAGATACTGTATTTCACAGAAGTCATATGATTTACCCAGGGTCACACAGCCAATAAGTCACAGATCTCAGACTTGGAAGAAGTGCAACCCCAATGCATTTTCATAAAACCATACTATTGCCCAAGTACTAAGCACCATAAGGTAATGAGCTTAAGGATGGGTGATTAATTACTAGACTATCAACTCCAGGAGAGCAGAGAGCATATCTTATTCATTTTTATATCCTCCATAATGCCTAGGAACAACAAATATTTATTGAATGAATGAGCTAAAATTTCAGACCATAACAAGATTTTTAGGTCAAAAAATATGTATAACCTCTTCCTTCTATATTCCTTCAGCTATAGGCGGGCTGCCTTCCTTATACAAATTGTCCCCCAAAATTCTTATTATAGCTTTAAGTTATTATGGCTTAAAGGGGCACTAAGACTTTTGGGACATGCCCATATGTGTGTACACACAGTCTTCCACAGGTGAACTTCATCTCTGAGTCCCCTCATCTAGTCGAGGGCTTTAGTAAAGATGGGGACTGGGAGGAAAGAAGGGAAAGCACAAAAAATTCAGGCATGACAAAATCAAAAGCATCCAAACCTCAGGAGTATTGCTTTAAATGTTAGTGTTGTTCAGCCAGCCAGCTCATTTTACAAAACACAGGGAGGAGGGAGATGCATTTGATATTCTTTAAAGCCAGAAGTCAAGAATGCAAATGTGCCCTCTTTGACAAAACCAAATTAAAAAACTGTTGGGAATTCTTTGCATAGTCAAGTAGAACCAGTTTCTCGAGGCCCCCCCCCCCCCCCCCCCCCCCCCCCCCCCGCTTTTAAGGCCATATTTGCTCTCTAGAAATCACATATCCTTAAGCCCGGGAACATACATAGATCATTTTTAGCAGCAGCAGCATATTGCATTAGTACTGCAGCGTCCTTCCAAGGAAAAAAATGCAAAATCCATCATACCAAGGACAGCTTCTACTAAGAATGGAGCTGGAAAGTAGGAGAAAGAGCTCCTAGAGTTAGAATGGGAAGAATCCCAAGGAGTCTTCCTTTGAATCTCTAGAAACAGGAACCATAACAGGGTTGGATGTGTACCTCGTTTATCTCTGAGAGATCAGGGCCAGCGATTACATAAAAAGAATATCCCTTTGTTAACCAAAAGAAAGATTCCTTATTTTATGCTTTTGTTTAGCTGGAGCCAGAATGACTTAGATTTGCATGAGGATATTTTTTCTGAGGTGACCCTTATATCACTTTGCTTTTGTTTTATTTGGTAAATTTTTTTTAAAAATCCTAAACTTAAACTACATATTTTTGTTTTACTTTTCTGTAGAATTTTGTCTTTTGTTTCACAATTATAAGAAAATGTAAGGTAGAAGTTTGTTGGGTAGAGAGGGAATTCCCAATCTGTAGAATGAACTGTGCTGGTCTGAACCTCTGCAAAAGTCCTTGTGTATTAATAAGATGAAAAAATTGAGGCTCAGGGACTTATCCAGGGCTATCTATAGAGGCAGCAAACAGCAGAGCCCAGATTCAAACCTGGATTCTCTGATTCCAAACACAACTCTCATTCTTCTGTACCACCTGTGTTGAACCAGATGAAGGTGGCATCTCCATTCACTGGACAGTGTGGGACCCCTGCCTATGGCTAGTGGACCTCTCTTGCTAGGTAGTTAGTGGTAACCCACTATATCATACTTGATTTGCTGTCAGAGGTATTTCCTGCCATTACACATTGAGGAAATGTCCTCCCTAGTCATAGGCCCCTGGCTCTAGATCTAGAAGGGACCTCAGAGGACATCCTAGTTCATTTTCCTCATTTTACAGATGAGGAAAATGAAGCTCAGGGAGATGGTGTCTTGCCCCAAGTCACCTAGGGAGCAAGCATCAGAGGTGAGAATTGAACCCAGAGTTAAAGAAAGACATCATGCAAATACAGCTCTCTCCATTAGTTCAAATAATCAATCAAGTGGCCAAATTCACATGCAAAGTTGCATTGGGCTGGAAGCAATGACCGTGTTTTACATAACTATTACTTTGAATAATACCAAGTCAAATACACGTGACTACTTTGTGGGATTCATTATTCTGTGGAGGAAATGGATAAAACCTGTGTGCTGTGAGTTGAAGAGGAAACATCTCAGAAATAGAAATATGGTGACCCTAATCCTTTCCTTACCCCCACCTTGCCCCCTTTTAGCTTTTGTAACTGGTTCTAGGTAATGTTTCCTGCCTAAAGACTCTTGTCTCCAATGTGATTTGGTAGGGAAAGCCCTGGTAGAGTCACATTATCTAAGATCAAATCCCCAAACTACTATTTACTATTTATGTGATTCTGGGCAAATCATGTTACCTCCCTGGGCCTTGGTTTCCTCTTCTGTAAAGTGAAGGATTTGGACTAGCTAACCTTTAAACTCTAAAATGAGAAGTTTGGGGTTAGACAATGTCTTAAGTCCCTCCCAGTTCTAACATTTTGTAGCTTCTTCAGTGGGATCTTGACCAAAACATTTTTTTCCCTACTGTGGTTTTTCTTTGACCCTAGGGGATTTTTGAAAGTATTGCTTCACACTCCATCTAGTGGTGTCTTTTTCCTATTCCTGGGCTTTAGTTTATTCTCAGCCCCCTGTATGTTATAGTGTTGTTATTGTTATTGTTATTACTATTAACAAAAATATCAGAGTAAATCTAGGACCCCCCCCAATTTTTAAATGAATAGATTGTCCACTTATTAGTAGTCCTTGGGTCACGGTACCAGGGAGGGCACAGTTTGGTCTACATTACCTCTTCCCCATTTATGCCTGTTTTCTTTTACTTAACTCAACATTTGCATTTTCTTTTCTGCTTGTCAGCATGAAAAACTGTAATGTAGTGATGCCTTAAAGGTCAGCATGATACCTTCACAAAGACTGATGAGACTATTTTCTCAGAAGATGAATCTGTTGTGCTCCATTTGATAGTGAACTTTGAGAGCAGATTTTCCTACCCTCTCTCTACCCCCCTCATTATCTAGAATAGCTCCCTTGTGTTGTCGCCCATGACTGGCTCCCTCCATTTTTCCCCTGGATTTTTATCTTGAGCTTTCCCTTTATCATGTTGGTAATTGCTAATTATCAATACCTGCTCCTGGCTGCTGCTCTATGTTTTCTGTTTGTTCAGGATTTTAAGAAACATTAAGAGTGGTATTAGTGATACACCTGTAGCAGGAGAGAAAGAAGAAAGGAAGGAAGGAAGGAAGGAAGGAAGGAAGGAAGGAAGGAAGGAAGGAAGGAAGGAAGGAAGGAAGGAAGGAAGGAAGGAAGGAAGGAAGGAAGGAAGGAAGGAAGGAAGGAAGGAAGGAAGGAAGGAAGGAAGGAAGGAAGGAAGGAAGGAAGGAAGGAAGGAAAGAGGGAGGAAAGGAGGGAAGGAAAGACAGCAAGAGAAAGAGAGAAAGGAAGAAAGAAAGCCATGCATTTTAAAATGATATTAAGAAATAATAAAAGAACCAAGTTCTTGAAAATATCCCAAAATCAGGGGCAGCTAGGTCGCACAGTGGATCGAGCACCGGCCCTGGATTCAGGAGGACCTGAGTTCAAATCTGGCCTCAGACACTTGACTAATAAGTACTAGCTATGTGACCCTGGGCAAGTCACTTAACCCCAATTGCCTCACCCAAACACACACACACACACACACACACACACACACACACACACACACACACACACACAAACAAAAACAAAAAATATTTGGGGCAGCTAGGTGGCACAGTGGATAAAGCACCGGCCCTGGATTCAGGAGGACCTGAGTTCAAATATGACCTCAGACACTTGACACTTACTAGCTGTGTGACCTTGGGCAAGTCACTTAACCCTCACTGCCCCACAAAAAAAAAAAAAGGCAAAGAGTATGAGAACTGACAGTGGGTAACTAATGACCTTAAGGTAACCTAGTCTAACCTTTTACCCAATGCAAGACATGACATTTCCCAAAGTGTCCATTTAACCTCTACTAGGATCCTTCCAGTGACTAAAAATTTACAACCTCAAGAAAATGTTCCAAAACCTATTCAGCAGCATGGTATAATGGATAGAGTGCTGAACTTAGAAACAGGAATATGGGTTCAAATCCTGCCTCTGACACAACATAATTTGTAATCAGTGTTGCTCTAGAGCCTCAGCTTCTTCATCCATAAAATAAAGAGGTTGGATTAGAGGGCCTCCAAAGGCTTTTCTAGGTCTAACTCCATGATGTCCACAAAGTCCTCTCCCTCTCCTTCTCTTTTTTTTTTTTTTTTTTGGTGAGGCAATTGGGGTTAAGTGACTTGCACAGGGTCACATAGCTAGTAAATGTCAAGTGTCTGAGGCTGGATTTGAACTCAGGTCCTCCTGACTCCAGGGCCAGTGCTCTATCCACTGAGCCACCTAGCTGCCCCTCTCTCTCCTTCTCAAAAACAACAAAACCTCTATCAGCATCCAAGATACATAGCAAATGGTGAGTTACCAACTCTTTTCAATAGAATTTTATAGCTGAATGAGACCTTAGGGACCGTCAGATCCAATTCCTTCATTTTACTGAGGAAACTGAGGACTAAATATCTTCATTATTATTGGAGCTTATAAGTAAATTATGTCCCCATGCAAAGACTGACGAGAACTGGCAAGTTGAAATGGACAGGAAATAAAGCCCTTTGGTCTGCAGCTGCTCATCGCTCCCACTGGTTTTGGATGGAGACCCCAGAGGGAGAAGGGACTTGACCTTGGGAGGGCAAGGCTCCTGCAAAGGACAGCTGTAAGGCCTAGAAAGATTCTAGAAGATCATTGAAAGGAAGAAAGTAGAAAACGATTCTCTTGGCTTTAGAACAGAGAGCTGGTATTGGTCATAGAGTTAAGCAAAACAGAACAAAGACGCTGAATGCATATAGTAATCTGGAGCAGAAATGTGTGTTTTTTGGTGAGGGCCTTCCATCCAGCCCATAGATCAAAGTTTATAATTCCCCTAATCAAAGGAGAGAAGTTTAGCCTTTTTTGCTTGTATAATCAATCTGGGCTCCTGGAAAAAAGAAAGAGAAATCCTTCTGACCCTCTTAGTATCTGACTGAGCCATAGGAAGGTTTTTGTTTTGGTTTTTTTCTTCAGGGCAATGAGGGTTAAGTGACTTGCCCAGGGTCACACAGCTAGTAAGTGTCAAGTGTCTGAGGCCAGATTTGAACTTAGGTCCTCCTGAATCCAGGGCTGGTGCTTTATCCACTGCGCCACCTAGCGCCCCCCATAGGAAGTTTTTAATCTAATTTTTGCCTTAATTTATATGCTGTTTAAATGATGGTTCATTTTAAATTGTGTATACTAATGTTTGGATACAGAATATGGGGAGGAGAGGATGATTAGGAAAATCCATAAGGGAAAGAGATTTAAACTACCATTTTACTGTCATCCACAATCTAGGGTTTCATATTTATTTTTAAAAATATATTAATTCATTTATTTTATTTATCATAAATTTTAAAAAACGTAAATATAAATTATTTATTATTTTAACAATATCCTGGAATGGAGGGAACACTTTCATCAGGATTGTCCCTAAGATTAAAAAGAGTCAGCAATTACTGAAAGTAGCTGGCCAAATGAGCAAGGTTACTTGCAGGGGTCCTGGCTGAAGGAAACCATTCTCCAAGAAAAGAGGGAGCAAAGGGATTGGCTAGAAAGAAAGTCATACCTAAAGAAGAGTGAGTACCAGGGTCACTCTGCTCATCCAAAAGTGGGGAAAAGAGGGGGAGCTGGGTGGCGCAGTGGATAAAGCACTGGCTCTGGATTCAGGAGGACCTGAATTCAAATGCAGCCTCAGACACTTGATACTTAGTAGCTGTGTGATCCTGAGCAAGTCACTTAACCCTCATTCCCCCACCCAAAAAAAAAGTGAAAAAGGAAGTGAGTGGTAGCTCTGCCCACCTGCTCATCACAAAGCCAACAGTTAAGTTAGACAGGACTGGGTAGACCTTGGCAGCTACTGTGTCAGAACCTACCTATCATCATACATAGATCGTTTACGTTTCCCTCAGCTAGTAATCAGAAGCCACCTGAGATTGTAGCCCTCTTATGCTTTAGCCAATTGCAGACAATCCACTACTTCTACACGACACCAATCTTTGTACTTGCCCATGGATGCCATTTGAGAAAACAAACCACTCAGCTTGCAAGTAGGTTGTTTAGAACTTAGAACATGTTTTCCCATAGAAACTGTGCAATTAAAGGTGGTTGGGTTCATAGGTCAGCTTTTTTTTTTTTAAAGTGTAGTTAATTTATAATATAAGGGGCAGCTAGGTGGCGCAGTGGATAAAGCACCGGCCCTGGATTCAGGAGTACCTGAGTTCAAATCCGGCCTCAGACACTTAACACTTACTAGCTGTGTGACCCTGGGCAAGTCACTTAACCCCAATTGCCTCACTAAAAAAAAAAAAAATTTATAATATAGCTGAAATAATGAATACTTGCAAAGGAAATATTTTAAAATTATATAATTACAACACAAAATATAAAAATCAAACAAATTATAAAAATGACAAGTGAGGAATCGGACATCTCTCTGGTTATACACTTCCATGGGGACAGGACACCTAGAAGCCTGAAACTGGGATCTAAACCAAATGTACCTCAGCCATTTCCTGTTTCCTTAAAAGATCTGTGGCTGGGGCAGCTAGGTGGCGCAGTGGATAGAGCACTGGCCCTGGAGTCAGGAGGACCTGAGTTCAGATCCAGCCTCAGACACTTGACCTTACTAGCTGTGTGACCCCGGGCAAGTCACTTAACCCCAAATACCTCACAAAACAAAAACAAAAGAGTCATAAAAAAAAAAAAAAAAAAGATCTGTGGCTCCACTGTTGTGTCCAAGTCTCCATAAGATGGATCTTGTTTTCTTTTGTTTTTACATTACAAACATTTATAGATCACCCCCACTCCTGAGAGTTCATTGTAACAAAATAAAACAATTAAGTAAAACCAATAAGACAATGGCCTCATCTGAAAGTTGCCTATAATCTGCTGTATCTGTAGCATATCCCCACCTCTTTTTCTTATTAATCAAAATCTGTATTCTCTCTCTCTTACACACACACGCATACCCTATCAGGGGAAAAGAAAAATAAATTTCTTGTTAACAAACAGGCATAGCCAAACAAAACAAATTTGTTTCATACACATGCACGTGCATGCAATGTATGTAAATGTATGTACATGTGTACATGTGTGTACTTACATGTGTAGGCACACACATATATATACACCAGTGTGTTTTTATCTATTAGAAATGTTTTAGAAATTTAGAAATAAAAATAAAATATTCATATATGTGTATGAGTTAGAGAAAATAGATTTCTATCAATTAAAAAAATTAAGAGATATAGATGTGCAACAGATATAAAAGATTGTGGGCAAATTTCAGATGACAACATTATATTATTTGTTTTAGTTAATTGTTTTATTTTGTTACAAGAGAACTCTCAGGGAGTGAAGGTGATCTGTTAATATTATGCATAATATATACACACATATATGTATAACACTAAATATACATCTATTTATACACATGCATACATACATACATGCATGCATGTAATTCTGCACCCCAAATCCATCACCTCTGTCATGGATAGCAATATTTTACCACCAATCCTCTCGAATTTTGAATGGTAATTGTATTTATATTCCATACATTGATCATTATTCTTAAGGTTTTTAGAGTTCTTTGCTTTTACAGTGTTATTTTAAAAATTGGTCTCTTGTTTCTACTCATTTCATTCTTCATCCTTTATAAAAGTCCTCAAAGTTATTCATTTTTATTTTATTTTAAGCAACAAACACAAAAACTGCTGAGAGAATTGGATAGCAGTATGAAAGAAATTAGATTTAAGTTAGCTTAGAAATTAGATTAAAAGCCTTTCATACCTTAATAGATAATTTCATGAGTTGCCTTGGCCAAGAATAAAATCACCACCTAATGGTCAGCCTTCTGGTGATGAACTTCTCTGAATTTAGCTAGGCTGATCCTTGGAATACAGGAAGAACCCATTGGCAGGCCTATACTTCTATCCTTTCCAACTTGGTAGGATCTACCAGAAAGCGCTGTTCATTGGCATAGCCTTCAAAAACCCAAGGTCACAGCCACCCTACATCAAAACATCAGATAGAGAGATAAAGATAGATATAGAAAGACAGGTGATAAACAGATAGAAAGATGAGAGAGAGAGAGAGAGAGAGAGAGAGAGAGAGAGAGAGATTATTTTGGGAAATACCCTAAAGCTCCTCTTTGTAAAATATAGCTACAACTCTTATTTATGTTCAACTAATTACCAAGGAGCTCTAAGCATGTTATATATGAGATTTTGGCAGTACTCACAATAGTACTTTGAAGTGAGGAAGGGCATGTTTTCTCAGCATACACAAAGAAGAAAATAGGTCAAGAAATCATTAGCTCAGGAGTCATTAGGTGAATTAGTGTGTGGTAATAAAATTAAAACAAAACAAAAAATCCCTGGTTTTCTGACTCTAAACATTTTTGTTTCTCTTCTATACAGACCCTGTTCTACTGCCCATTGACCCCACATGCCCCTTTTCTAAAGCCTTCTGTGTCTCACATCTTACCTTCTGAAAACTTCCAGTGTCACCAGTTGTTGTTTCCCTGCCTGCAACTTCATAGGTCGCAATCAATCAACAAGTATTTATTAATAGTCTGGTAAGTACCAGGGACTACACTAGGTACTGGAGATACAAAGACAAATATGAAATATTCCTGCCCTCAAGGAGCTTATAGTCTACCAGGGAGACAACATGTACATATATAAGTATATACAAGGTGTATATAAATAAGAGGCCATTTTGGCAGGGAAGATACTGCAGAGGAAGGGATTCAGGAAAGGCTTCATGTAAAAGGCAGCACTTGAGCTGAGTTTTGAAGGAAACAGAATGAGTACTGGGCCTGAAATCAGAAAGACTCATCCTCCTGAGTTCAAATCAAGCCTCAGAAACATACTAGCTGTGTTACCTTGGACAAGTCACTTAATCCTGTTTGCCTCAGCTTCTTCATCTGTAAAATGAGCTAGAGAAGGAAATGGCAAATGACTCCAGTATTTCTGCCAAGAAAACCCCAAATGGGGTCATGAAGAGTCAGATATGACTAAAAACATGACTCAACAACAACAATGAAGACGTGGCACTGGGGAGGCAAGCATTCCAACCATGGTGGACAATTAGTGCAAAGGCACAAGAACAGATCAGATATGCCTGCCAGAGATCCCACTCCCATTTTTCTCCCAATAAAGTCACTGACTTTCATCCTTCTTGAGGAGTAGCTTTGTCATATGGGACAGAGCCCAGGCAAACTGTCTACAGAGAACCTGGAGGAATGATGAGAGACTGGGCTAATTTCTAACCCAGCCATCTGATGAGGATGCTTCTTGCAGGATCATGGCTCCCCTTCATCCTTCTTTTGTGTTTTAAAGATCATGTCATCTGAGGCTCAGGTATATCCTCCTTCTCCAGAAATCTTGCTGGTGGATTATAAGATCATAGATCTAGAACTGAAAGGAACTTCAGAGCCATCTCAAGCCTTTCATTCTACAGATAACAGATAGTGACATTCATTCTTACTTCCCTAGTGATTGGGATCAGGATATATCCATGGCTGTTCTTCCCTTGCCCCCCTCACCCACCCACCCCCACCCCTGCTCCATGCCCAATGGAGCTCCCAGTTTCATCTGGCAACTGGATGAGAACATTCTTGGTGACCAGATAACAATAAGACTGTAGGGTCAGCTAGGTGGCGCAGTGGATAGAGCACCAGCCCTGGAGTCAGGAGGACCTGAGTTCAAATCCGGCTTCAGACACTTAACACTTACTAGCTGTGTGACCCTGGGCAAGTCACTTAGCCCCAATTGCCTCACTAAAACAAACAAACAAACCAAAAAAACCCCCAAAACAATAAGACTGTACCTGTTCATTGTATACAGGAATTTGGGGGAGTCACTAGGAAAACCTTTCCTATTTGATTCATTTAACATTATGGCCTTCTTTCTGTTTTGTACACACAACATTCTTTTTCCTGTCTCAGTTCCTTTCCTCCATGCCTGGTTTACACTCTCACTTCACCTCTATCTCTTAGAATTCCGTTCAACTAAAACACTACTTTCTACATGTTACTTTTCCCGATTCCTCCCAACTATTAGTGCTCTTCTACTCACTTTGATATATGTGCTTATCTTTTCCATTAGAACGTAAGCTCGTTGAGGATAGAGATGGTTTCATCTTTTTGTTAATGCCTAGCACAGTGCCTGGCACATAGTAAGTATTTAATAAATGTCTGTTTATTGATGGGTAGTAGACAGAAGAAAGAAGGATTTCCTAACTTCTGATGATTTAGAGTGGTATCAAGGAAGTGGTATCAAACTCAAATAGAAATGGTGGCCATGGGCAGCTAGGTGGCACAGTGGATAGAGCACCGGCCCTGGAGTCAGGAGGACCTGAGTTCAAATCCAGCCTCAGACACTTAACACTTACTAGCTGTGTGACCCTGGGCAAGTCACTTAACCTCAATTGCCTCACTAAAAAAAAAAAAAAAGAAAGAAATGGTGGCCACTAAGCCATACGTAAGGATCACTACAGACTGTATATTAGCTTAGAAAACCATATTAACATTATCTATTTTCTATTTTTTAAATTTTATTTTGTTAAATATTTCCCAATTACATTTTAATCTAGTTTGGGAGTGGGCCATATATTTAGTGGGCCACATGCTTAGACTCCTGGTCTAAGCAATTTTAAAATCTAACATTAAGTCCTAATGCTATTGGTTAGAGATGAGTTGACAATCTGCTCCCATGGACAAATCTGTCATCTTCCCAGAAACTGGACCTAAACATAAACCCTTATGAAATACCACTTTCCAAATATATACCTCAGAACTGTACATCCACAGATTTAAAATGTGCAATGTCCTGTTATTTCTGATGTATGAAATAACTGATTTACTGAACAGAGGACCCTACTTTAGGGCCAGGAGTGTTGGAAATGGACAAATTTAACATGATATCTGAGCTACAGGTCAAACCAGATTTTGTTGCAAATCCCCTTTCTAAGGACCTAACCAATATGGTTCTCAATTTTGAATGGTCTCAAGTGGGATACAAGGCAGTCATAAATGACAAACCAGATTGAGAATTATTCATTCAAGCTTTGTCATTCACCTTTAACTGAAATTCTATGCTTCAGTTCCTGGGATAAGTGGGAACAGGAAAAAATGCAAATATGTATATTGTAATCACATAAAATGTGGAATCCAGGTAAATGAGCCTAATTCTTCCCCTTCAAAAGCATATTGTCTAAGTACATGCATACTGCCTTCTTCATCAAATTAATGAACTCTGCAGTGTTAGATGAGGGGACAGAAAAATAAACTTTGATTAAGAAGAAAGAAAAGGAGGGGAGGGTTACTTTATCATCCTCAATTAATTATGAAGGTCTGCAGCTGGTACCTACCATAAGTTCTATTAATGATTTTGGAGAAGGTTTTTTTTTTTTTTACTGGCACTGAAATTCCTGTCCACATATTACTTCAAGTTGAACACTCCCAGTTCATATGTGTGGTTTGGTATGAGAAAATGAAATTATCAGATAGAAGAGAAAATCACCTAGGCAGGGTTGCCTTGTACTCTAAATGAATGAACTCTGAACTCCTTGACTTATTTCATGTTTTTCTGCCAAGAAAGAAATTGAACATACCATAAATGAGCTCCCTAAGAGGAAAACATCAAAACCAGATGGATTTGCAAGTGAATTCTACCAAACATCTAAAGATCAACTAATTCCAATATTAGATAAAATATTTGGTATAATAGGCAAAGAAGGAGTCCTACCAAACTCCTTTTATGAAACAAATGTGGGGCTGATACCTAAACTAGAGAGAGAAAAAACAGAAAAAGAAAATTATAAACCAGTTTCACTAATGAATATGGATGCAAAAATCCTAAATAAAAAACTAGTTAGGAGTCTACAACAATATATCACAAAGATTATACATTGTGACCAAATGGAACTTATCCCAGGAATGCAGGGATGATTTATGTTAACAGAAGGAAAACTATTAATATGTTTGATCATATCTTATACAAAAGTAACAAAAAACATACTATTATATCAATAAATTCAGAAAAAGTTTTTGACAAAATAAAACAGTCAAGTGTTTTTTTTTAAAAAACACTTGAAAGCATAGCTAAGAATGGATTTTTCTTTCAAATGATAAGAAGCATCTACCTAAAACTATTAGCAAATATAATTTGTAACAGGGATAAGCTAGAAGCCGTCCCAATAAGATCAGGAGTGAAATAAAAATGCCCATTATCACCAATATTATTCAGTATTGTATTAGAAAAGCTAGTTAAGAGAAGAAAAAAAATTGAAGGAATCAGAATGGGCAATTAGGTAATAAAAATAATTATTTTTTTGCAGATGATATAATGTTATACTTGGAAAATCCTAGAGATTCAACTAAAAAGCTAGTTGAAACAATTAATAATTTTAGAAAAGTAGCAGGATATAAAATAAACCCATATAAACCATTAGCATTTCTGTATATAACCAACAAAGTCTTGCAAGAGGAGATAGACACCTCATTTAAAGTAGCCATACACAGCATAAACTACCTGGGAATATAACTGCCAAGACAAATCCAGGAACTACATGAAGATAATTATAAAACATTTTTATACAAATAAAGTCAAGATTTAAATAATTGGAGAAATATTCATTGTTCATGGGTGGACCAAGCCAATTTAATAAAAAATGACAATTCTACCTAAACTAATCTACTTATTCAATGGCATCCCAATTAAATTACCAAAAAAATTATTTTATTGAGCTAGAAAAAAATAGCAAAATTCATTTGGAAGAACAAAAGGTCAAAAACATCAAAGGAAGTAATAAAAAAAATGTAAAGGAAGGGGATCCAGCACTGCCACAACTTAAACTATTATAAGGTGGCAATTATCAAAACTATCTGATATTGGCTAAGAAATATAAAGGTGGCTCAGTGGAATAGAGTAGACATACAATTTGCAGCCATAAATAACTCTAGTAATTTTATGTTTGACAAATGTAAAGATTTAGGCTTTGGGGATTCACTATTTGGTAAAAATTGTTGGGAAAACTGGAAAGCAGTTTGGCAGAAACTAGTATTGGCCAATATCCTACACCATTTACCAAGATAAGGTTAAAATAGAAACATGACTTAGATATAAAGGGAGATATCATAAGTAAATTAGAAGAACGTGGAACATATTACCTCTCAGACTTATGGATAGGAGTACTTATGAACAAACAAGAGATAGAGAGTATTATGATGTATAAAATGGATAATTTTTATTACATTAATTTTTTTTTTTTGCGGTGCAATGGGGGTTAAGTGACTTGCCCAGGGTCACACAGCTAGTTTGTGTCAAGTGTCTGAGGCTGGATTTGAACTCAGGTACTCCTAAATCCAGGGCCAGTGCTTTATCCACTGTGCCACCTAGCTGCCCCTATTACATTAAATTTAATAGTTTTTTTAACAAATAAAATCAATTTAGCCAAGATTAGAAAGAAAGTAGAAAATTGGGGGGGGGGTGAGAGATTTATAGATAGTTTCTCAGATAAAGGTCTCATCTCAAATATATAGAGAACTTTGTCAAATTTATAAGAATATGAGTTATCCCCCAATTGAAAATGGTCAATGGATATTAACAGGTAGTTTTTGGATGAATAAATCAAAGCTTTATATGGTCCTATAAAAATACTCTAAATTATTATTGATTAGATAACTGCAAATTAAAACATCTTGGAGATAGCTCATGCCTATCAGATTGCCTAAAATGAAAAAGGATAAAAATGATAAATGTTGAGGAGATGTGGAAAAATTGGGACTTTTTTTTTTTTTTTGGTGAGGCAATTGGGGTTAAATGACTTGCCCAGAGTCACACAGCTAGTAAGTGTCAAGTGTCTGAGGCCGGATTTGAACTCAGGTCCTCCTGACTCCAGGGCCAGTATTCTATCCCCTGCGCCACCTAGCTGCCCTCAAAGTTGGGACTTTAATACAGTATTGGTGGAATTGTAAACGGATCCAACCATTTTGCAGAGCAATCTGGAATTATCCCCAAAGAGTTATAAAACTATATAGCCTTTGACCTAGAAATACCACTATTAGTTCTCTTTCCCAAGATGATAAGGGAAAAAGGATAAGAACCTATATGGTCTAAAATATTTATAACAGCTCTCTTTGTGGTAGCAAAAAAAAACTGGAAACTGAGGGGACGCCCATCAATTGGGGAAGGTCTAAACAAGTTGTGGATTGTGATGGAATATTACTACACTGTGAGAAATGATGATCAGATTGATTTTAGAAAAACATGGAAAGACTTGCATGAAATAATGAAGAGTGAAATGAGCAAAACTAAGAGAATGTTGGATATATGGTTCAAAGAGTAAATGTGAATGACTAAGCTATTCGGGATATTATGACTATTCAAACCAATGACAAAGGACCTATGAAGGAAGATGCGATCCACTTCCAAAGAAGGAGCTGATAATTGGAAGTATGCATAGTATGTTTTTACATATATGTGTATGTACTTACATATATTTTACACATATGTCTAAACATCAATTTATAAAAATGTACACATGTAGTTTCACACAGATAGATATAGCTTTATGTAGCCATCTGTGTTAAAAAGTGGCTTTCTCCAGTGTGGGGTAGTAAAGGAGGGAGAGAGGGAGGCAGTTGAGAATTGAAATTATAACTCCCCAAATTTTTCAATTTAATTTCAAAAAATAAATGAAGTACATCCCTATTGATAAAAATGGCTTGAGAATACCAATCTGACTTTAGAGTTGGGTACTCCAAGAAAAGAATGTTAATTTTCAAGATTGTTAATAGCTGAGAAAGACCTATACTCTTGTCCTAAGGTACCTACATCCCAGGCAATGGAAGGTGTACTTTGAGTCTTCTATCATTGCATGCTGTGCAGGCATTACCCTTGACAAATGCTGTCATGGTTAATCTATTCTTGTGTCCTCTTGGTCAAGTAGGTCACTCCCAATCAAATGAAATGGTCAAATGTATGCTGGCCTCCCATGGCAACTGAATGGAAAATAATGAATTCATTCCTAAGGCCATATAATAATTGTCACTTGCATTTTGAGTGTCTTACATTTTCTACTGAGTTTCTCTTGTGACACCTTTAGTCAGACCGTATCTCAGACTCTATGTTTATTAATAATAAGTATCTAAACCTTACATTGGAGACTCACATGTTATGAAAGACTCAGGGATGCTTTTCTGAATTTCTCATCTTTACCAAATATTTGTTAAACATTTACCATGTACTAGGTTGTGTGGGTGCCAGCAATTCAAAGACAAGATAAAGAACTGTCCTAGATCTTAAAAGCTTATGTTCTATTGGCCCCCAAACAGATCAACAAGAAGGAAATGGAAACCATGGATGTCTGCAAAAAGCAGCATGATACATCTGAAACACTTGCCAACCTGAATATTTGACAATTATGTTTACTTCTCATTTTTATTATTGTTCAGTTGTTTCAGTTGTGACCAAACCTTTGTAATTCTATTTAGGGTTTTCTTGGCAAAGATACTGGAGTGGTTTGACATTTCCTTCTCCAGTGGACCCATTTTGTCAGAAGTTAAGTGACTTGCCTAGGGTTACATAGCTAGGAAGTGTCTGAGGATGAATTTGAACTCAATTCTTTGTGATTCCAGGCTCAGTGCTCTATCCATTGACTCACCAGCTACTTCCATGGAATATTTCTCATAAAATACATTCAATTTCTCAATGAACCAAAGATCAATAGGATAGTACCACCAAGTACCTAATAGCCATGATTAGAAATACTGCTGGGGGGAAAAAAAAAGACTGCTGGGGGAAAAAAAGACTGCTGAAGAAGCCATGGCACAGATACTATAACAAGAAACCAACACCTTTGAGCAGATACCATTCTTTCCTTCCTTCCTCCCTCTCTCCCTACCTCACTGTGAGGGAGAAAAACCATCCTCTTCTCAATAATTCTCAGGAACTCAATAGGGATGTGACAAAGGCTCTTTATTTCATTCTCATGAGAAGGAAGAACCCTAGTGTGCAGCTAGTGGGTGCCCTGAAAGGAGGCTCGCAGGCCCTGTTTTATACCCTAGTTCCTAACGCAAATGGACCCTACCCTTTTTCATCACTGGTCCAATTACTCGAGGGTTACGATCTATGGGCAAAAACTAGCTAATCAGAACGCAGTATTCCCACCCCTCTTCCTTGTATGGGCATAACTCAAGAGTGGACCTTATTGAGACCAGGGCTCCTTGAACCATGTGATTTTGTAAACCTGACGGGGAGGAGGGGATCTGAGACCTTTGTCCTACAAACAGGTCAGGAGGAGTATGACTGACTGTTATATCCACATTGAGAGGAGACAACTCCGCATTTTCTCACACTCACTTTCTTCCATTTCCCTTCCTTCTTTCTCTTCTTCCTTCTTTCTTTACCCATCCTTCCTTCCTTTCTTTTTCCCTCTTCTTTCTTTCATTAAACAATGTATAAATTTATAAAGTATCTCCTATATATGAGCTAGTTGCTATGTAGCAAAAGTACCAACAGATGGCTCCCCTCAGTTGCTTGTCACTGCTTCCACAAACCAAGCCATTTCAGTTCACAAGAGTATTAAGAGTAGAATCACAAGACTTTTACATTTGGAAGTGTTTTAGAGATCATATACTCCTGGTTGCATAATATCACCTAGCTAATTGAGACCAACTCATCACCATGCCATTTGTAATATTACAGAAGAAAATTATATTAAAAGGAGGAAGAAAATAAAACATAGACCCTTGAAATATGATGCATTGGTGTGAGGAAAATATGGGCCCCCCTCAAAAACTGATTGAAGTTGTCTGGAGAACAATTAATGTCTGGGAGGTGAATTTCAGCTGGGAAAAGGGTACATACTAATGGCTCCTTTCCTCCCCCACTCTCCAGCAATCAGGACATGGGAGAGGAGTTTAGAGGGCTGCCCCTTTGACTATATACTGCATTCCACTTGGCTAGCGTTTGGCACCAGTGTCTTGGCTCAAAAATTGTGAGGAAGAAGGGAGGGGCCAGTCAGATTGAGATAAAGGGGCTCCCAAGGAGTACCAGGCTCGCCACCATTTCCATTAGGGAGCTGGCCCATTTGTGTGGGAATGTATAAAGACCTTTGATACTTCTCCAACAGAGTCCCAGAAATTTTTAAACGGGATTTCTCACAATTGGCAAATGGTCTTGGACAAGTTATTTCACTTGCATAGCTGTCAAATTGAATGGGATCACAAAGGCAATGTAGTACAAAATGGTCATTATATAGTAGAGGAAGGGGAAAGGAAAGAGAATAAGCATTTATATAGTACCTACTGTGTGCCAGGCACTATGCTAAGTGCTTTTACAAATATTATCTCACTTGAGACTCACAACAACCCTGAGAGGTAGGTACTATTGTAGTGGGACCCCAAGAAATCCAAGATTCAAACCCCCTAGGCCAAGGGGAAAACAACTTTCACCCATCTCAGGAATGAGGTGTGGTAGGGCATGGCCCCAGTATGCTGATGGACAATGATAAGGTCTGAAAGATCTGGATGGATGCTGCATACTCTACTGATACCCTGTTATCAAAGACACCAGTTTATTTTGTGTTTCTTCTTGCTCTGTAATTCCCTCCCAGTTCTTTGTAATGCCCTTCCCTCCCTTTTGTCTGGTAAAAATACAAAAGACCAGTCTTCTCTTACTCCAGCCGGACAGTCACCAAGGTGATCTGTTCCCCCGCCATATAGTCCTCTCCTAATAAATCTTTTTATTTTACAAGATTCGTGATGAGACTCCAGTTCTTTGGGTGAGCTAGCCCCCTGATCCAGGTCGCAAGTCTCCCCCCAAAACTATTAATGCCCCAAGTTTACATTGAGGAAACTTGCTCAGGGTCACACACCTACCGTCATATTTTAATTTAGGACTTCCTAACTCAGGGCCCAGCATTCTATCCCCTATATACTGCCTTTAAGAGGAAACTGAGGGGGCAGCTAGGTGGCCCTGAAGTGAGGAGTACCTGGGTTCAAATCTGGCCTCAGACACTTAACACTTACTAGCTGTGTGACCCTGGGCAAGTCACTTAACCCCAATTGCCTCACTAAAAATTAAAAAAAATAACAACAAAAAAAAAAGAGGAAACTGAGGCCCTCTATCCCATCATCTTCATTTTTACAGAAGAAGAAATTGAAACCCTTAATCCAATCTCCTCAAAGTCAAACTTTGACTTGGTCAAATTGACAGAGGTAGCAATTATCAGGAATGAATCAGAAAGACTCATCTTTGATTCAAATCTGGCCTCAGACACTTACTAGCAGTGTCACCCTGCACAAGTCACTTGTGGGAAAAGTCCCTCCCCGCCAAAAAAAAAAAAAAAAAGGCTGATTGAAGTTGTTTGGGGAACAATGAATATCTGGGGAGGTGAATTCAGATTCAACTGGGAGAATGTAATCATTAAAATGCTAATATCCACAAACAGGGGTTGGGTTCCTCCCAGTCTAAGAAGGGGCTATCTCTCCTCCCCCTCCCCAGCAAACAGAATCACATAATGAGGGAGACCCTAGGCTGGTCATGTGGGGGAGGAGTTTAGAGGGCTGCCCTGTGTCGCCTCCCCCATTGGCTATGCTGCATATTGGCTAGTTTGGGGCACCAGTGTTTGGCACACAGACTGTAACTGGGGAAGAAGGGAGGGGCCAGCCACATTATAAAAGGGCTCCCAAGTCCCATGCTTGGCGCCATTCCACTAGGGAATGGGCCCATTCTAGAAAGAATGTCAATAAAGACCTTTGATACTTCTCCAACCCTGAGTCCCAGAAATTTTTAAATGCTGTTTCTCACATCACTTAATCCTGTTTATCTCAGTTTCTTCATCTGTAAAATGTGCTGGAGAAGAAAATGGGAAACCACTCCAGTATCTTTGCCAAAAAAAATCCCAAATAGGCTCACAAAAAGTTGGACATGACTATAAAATAACTAAACAACAGCAATAATCAAGAGATGGGATTTGAACCCAGATCTCTGATTCCAGAGGCAGGACTCTTTCCACTATATTACATCTGGGTTTATTGCCTTCCCTTGTAAAAATGGGCTAGACTAAGGAATTTATTTTTTCCTCCATGTGAGAAATATCACTCCAATAATTTCTGGAACTCAGTGTTGGTGATGTGTCAAAGGCTCATTTATTGTCATTCTTGCAAGAATGGGTCACCCAGTGTGCAGCCGGTGGGTGACAAAAAATGGAGGCTCACAGGCCAGTTTTTATTTCCTCTCATCCCTAACTCAAAATGGACCCTCCCCTTTTTCACATGATTTCAATTACTCAAGGGTTACAATCTACTCACCAAAAACTAGCTAATTGGAATGCAGTATTTCTTAGTCAATGGGGGAGGTGATACAGGGACAATTCTTCCATTCCTCCCTTGTATGGACACAGCTCTGGAGCAGACTTAATTTCAACCAGCTTAGGGTTTCTCTGAATCATGGGGGGGGGGTGGCCTGCGGACGCGTTGGGGGCAGGGGTGTGGAGAAGTAAGAGACCTTTTTCCTCAAAACAGGTCCAGAGGAGTGTCATTTGAATGGTGACTATTATATTCTTGAGAGGAGACCAATCCCCATTTCCTCACACTCCATGATCCCAAGTCTTTGAAATCATAGAGATCTATCTGAAGAAAATATACAGAAGCACCCAGCAGAGAATGTTCTGAGAGTCTTAAAAAGAACATTGACAAAAAAGAAAGATGAGGAAGACAAACAAAATAGCTACACATGATTGGGAATCTCTTCCTATGCTATATCATATCCTATGACACTGGAACATTTAGGATTTTACCTTTCCTTTTTGGTTTCAGACTTTGGATAACTGAGATAGCAACAATGTCTAGACATCACCATTGTCCCCCTGGCTGTTGAGGAAATATTTTCAACTTAATGACAAAGTTTTCTGACCTTTCTGAGCAGACCTCACCCCATCTGCCTGGAGTAGTGGCAGCAGATTCCTGGCCACTCCACAATTATTGAAGCAAACAGCACTGACTCCCTCCACCATTGCAAGTGCCATCAAGATATAGTATCCTTGGTGAGTATCCAAGGGTCAAATTATTCACCTACTCTGTCCTGCTCCAATGGATCAAAGGCGTCAGGGTGGACTCTCAATTTTCCTTCCCTGGAAATTTGGTGGTTTGGTTTGGGCCATGGGTATTGGGAGCATTTGCTATTGATATATATTCTTGATTTTATTCTGCTGTTCACTACTGTGTTGTTGGAGATGGCTCTAACACTTGCAATCTCTTAGTTCAGGCTTCATGTTGACACTTGCAAGCCATTGAACAGTTAACAAAGCAGGGCTTACTTTGCTTTACCACAGTAAGGATACACAACAAAGATACAGTTGTATTTAGCTTCTCTGGGTTTATATGGATGTCATTTCCAAACATGACAGGTCAACAGGGTAGGACATGGTAACTCATGTAGTCTTCAGAAATCAACCAATTTGAAGAGGCTTCTACTGAGTACAGGTGGATCTTTTTTAACTGTTAGGTGATCATGCAGCTGTATCAGGAAATGAGACAATTAGGTCTGGAGTCTCTCCTTTTTAGGGAAAACTAATACCTATTTCAGGAGGGAAGAACAGTGAGCCTAACCCATGTTGTAGGGAAATTATGGTAGATGTTAAGGGCCCAGGTACCTTAGAAGTTTTCTGGGGGAAATCAAGGAACCTTCTCCTTGAGAAACTAAAGGACTGACACATCTAAAGAGATAAGCAGAACCTGTTCTGGGCTGAGATAACCCCACCCCTTGAGATAACCCTATTAGGTGTGGCTGCTGCAAAAGTGGCAAAAGGGGACAGAACAACCACCCCTCACCATAGTGCTTCCAACCCACCACCCAATAAGGGAACTTTCCACAGTCAAATGATCACACCATCAGTCATCAGAGGACCACCATCAGTCCTCTATAAAAGTATCTGCCTATCTGAGATAGGTATCTCAGAGAGCCATGCCCATGAGAAGTCCAAGGACTTCTCTCTTGGTTTCCTTTCCCTAGCACCTAAATAAAATATTATTTTATTCTAATTGGCTTTGTGTGCAAGAGGGTATAATTCTTTAAAGAGGAATTTGGCGGGGGGGGGGGGGGGGGGGGGGGGGCGGTGCAATGAGGGTTAAGTGACTTGCCCAGGGTCACACAGCTAGTGTCAAGTGTCTGAGGCTGAATTTGAACTCAGGTCCTCCTGAACCCAGGGCTGATGCTTATCCACTGTGCCACCTAGCTGCCCCCTAAAAAGGAATTCCTAAGGACCCTTACCCCCACTCCCACCTAATTTCCTCCATAACAGTTGATATTAGTCCTATCACACATGGGATGCCTTATAATTAATGATAAAATGGCTTAATCTTTTGAGGAAGAAATTCAGAAAGATTGAAGACTCAAGAATTAATTTGAGTAAATTAGACCATAAGTGTTTAGGTCCAAAGTGTGGGACACCCAGTGGTAGACCCCAAAATGGTTCTAGACTTTGACACTTCCAATATCCACGAATTATCCTAATAAGCATCCTCAGTTCCAAAGAGATGTGTCATTAAGTCCTGAATATGAGTTTTCCTATGGCAGGCCCCACCCCTACACCCACAAGGCCTATCTTCACTTGGCAGTTGAAGCTAGGGGAGGGGAGGAAGGGAATTCCTTTTCTTAATCTCTCTCCCTTTCTGCTGTTTTCCATAGCTCTTCCCAGCTCTATAGTCTATGCAGTTTCTCAGGCAAGGCAAGATGGAATCTCTGGGGTTTTCTCAACATTCAGCAGCAGCTCCCTGGTGCAAGAACTTCCCCATCTTATGCTATAATCGAATGAAATAGTGGCTAATTTTTAGTTCCCTGGCAACAAACAAACCTGTAAAGCAAACCTTTTGAAATTTTAGCATAATCACTAGACTACTTCCCTGGAAAGGATATTCCAGTCTCAGCCAGACATATTGCCTTTAGGGATCCCAACCAGATGAAAGGCAATAAAAAATTACAGCCTTTAAGTAACATGTCCAACCTGGAAGCTCTATCAAATAATGAGACAAGGACCAGTCGAGAATCATATTGTTCCCATCACCAGTAACAGAAATCCCAGTCATCTGGAATTAGAGGTAAGGAGGAGTTGGCTCTGATATACAGATTTTCATGATTTTACTTACTGCATCTAAATCACTATTTCAATGCAAGACTCATTTGGCTTGCCTCCAGAGAGCAGAACCGGAAATAAGGAGTAGAAACTACAAGGAGGCAATTTTAGTTTTGAGGTAAGGAGAAAACCCAACAATTAGGGCTGTCCAAAAGTGAAATGGGCTGTTTGGAGATAGGAAGTTCTCTTCTAGAATTCTTCAAGCAGATTCAATAACTATTTGACAGATTTGTGTTAGAGGGGAGAGCAGCCAGGTAGAACAATGGTTAGAGCACTGGACTTTGTGTTGTTTAAAATTATTACTAAAGGGGGCAGCTAGGTGGCACAGTGGATAGAGCACTGGCCCTGGAGTCAGGAGTACCTGAGTTCAAATCTGGCCTCAGACACTTAACACTTACTAGCTGTGTGACCCTGGGCAAGTCACTTAACCCCAATTGCCTCACTAAAAAAAAAATATATATTACTAAAGAGGGCAGCTAGGTGGTGCAGTGGATAGAGCACTGGCCCTGGAGTCAGGAGGACCTGAGTTCAAATCCAGCCTCAGACACTTGACACTTACTAGCTGTGTGACCTTGGGCAAGTCATTTACCAAAAACCAAAAAATAAAAATAAAATTATTACTACAGACACCAGTCTTGAGTAAGCATATTATTAATTTATCAATATTATACCAGTAAATAATTGACCATGTGTCTCCCTAACTTCTTGTGGTCTCAAGCCATGTGGTAGAGAAAGCAAGGAGAGAGCTTTAGAATGGCAGTTAGTGCAAGCAGGAGAAAAGCCCCCAGGAGGCCCATGTGGTCTCCCAGCGAGACCCAAGAGAGAAAATAAGAGAGACAGAGACCACATGTCCTCAGAGAATCAAGAAAGAGACCCAGAAGACTTTTCACTGCATTTTCCAAAGGCTTTTTTTAATCCTCTTGATAGAGACCAGCTATTATACATTGATCAAATCTAACTGGTTAGCATCATTCAACTCTATTGGTTGACTTGGCTTGAAGGTGGTCTACATTAAAATGAATTGTAAAGATGACATCAGGGAAAAGCATAAAAAAAAAACCTCAATCAAATTGCTCAAGGCAAAGCCCATTATCTAGGTGTGGTTTAATGCCATCAGTTCTTCTAGACAGTCCAATCTAGACAAAAGAATCTATCTCCATTCTTTTTGTTCCCTTGGGTTTGTCCCAGATGGGATTTGATGAAGTTTCTCTGGGAGAACTAGACTTTCTGGAGGGGGGTAGGGGAAGAAAGGACTGATCCTAGGTCCCCCAAGAAATCAATTATTAATAATTATTTTCTCACAACTTGGAGTTAGGAAGACCTAGTTCAAATCTGATTTCAGACACTTATTAGCTGTGTGACCCTGATCGTTCTTCACCTCTGTCTCATGTTTTTAGGGAAAATTAATACCTATTCCAGGAGGGGAAAAGGAAGGGTATGCCTAATCCAGGTTGCTAGGAAATGCTGGTGGATATTAGTCCTATCGTGCATGTGATGCCTGGTAATTGCTGATAAAATCTTAATCTTTTGGGGAAGAAATTCAGAGGAATCGAGAACTCTTGAGTCTTAATTTGAATAAATTAGATTCCTCATCTGTAAAACAGATAATAACTACCTACCTCCCAGAACTGTTGTGAGAATGAAATGAGGTAATGTTACTAAAATACTCTGCAAACCGTAAAGCACTATTTAATGCTAGCTAGTATTGTTGCCATCATTAGTATTATTCTGTGGGTTGGACTCCTCAGATGGCCTCTGAGAAACCTTGCAGTTCTGAGATGCTTGGATCTTGGAGTTTCTTCCGTTTCTCTCATCTTTTGGCAAGTCTCTACAACCTAGGAAATAAGCAATAGTAGCAATAGAAGTAGAAAGAATAGTAAGAAGTAGGAGTCTTGGAAGGAGGAGGAAGAGGAGGAAGAGGAGTAGGAATAGTAGTAGGCATAGGAGCAGAAGAAGGAGAAGGAGGAGGGAGATTAGGAGGAGAAGAGGAGGAGGTGGGGGGGGAGTAGAAGGAGTAGGATTAGAAGGAGAAGGAGGGGTTGTTGTTTTTCAGTATTCTGAACCCTAAGGAGTTTTCCTTAGATATATTGTTAGTTAGATGAGACAAAGATGTTCTGTATTCTAATCTTAATTCTTAAATATCTCATTTTACCGATGTGCTAAATTGGCAAAGATATGATATTAAAAGGAACCTGTTGTAAACAGTGTCACACTGCAGACTTCTAGCAACAGCCTTCTGCTCTGCAAACAGGATAAGTTTCTTCTGTATGGTTCTGATCCTGAAGGGGCCTCTGGGATGGGCAGTGTGCAGGTTAACAGATTAACATACACAGAGTGCCTAAAGTCATTCTAATGTTGTACTGTGAATAGGATAACTGAAATGAAAGTCATCAGACTTTACTAGAATACTATCAGAAACGCTAACAATGCCAGCAAGAAGATAGACTGTTTATAGCTATGCCCCAGTCTGGGGATGGGGACTCCAGAGACTCTACTACATGGAAGAAGCTATGTTACCCTATACATTTTTGCCAGTAATCGGCCAGGAAGTAAAAGCCATATCTACAGGGATTGGAGTGGTTGAATGTCATCAGACACAAAATAAAAGTGAAGTGACTTAATTAAGATCTACATAGCAATAAAGGTGAAATTCAAGACAAGATCTTCTAGCTCCAAACACATACCTTTCCTTTTGTTGTTGTTATCTTTTAAATTTTATTATTAATTTATTTTAACACAGCTATTAAGAAAAAGAGCCAGCACCAAAACCTGGGTCTCCCAACTTCTAGTCCAGGGCTTTCTGTATTGTCTCTACAATACTAGCTATCTGTTTCTGGTCATCCTCAATTTTGTCAGGGGATACCGATAACTGGAGTCAGTTTTCTAGATGTGATCTGACCACTGCAGAGTTCAGTGACTCCATTAACTCTCTCAATGACCATGGGCAACTGTTTTTTGTAAATTTAGTGTGGGTCTGAAATAGCTCCTGTGAGGAAATGGGGATTGGTCTCCTTTCAATAAGAATATAATAGTCACCATTCAAATTGCACTTCTCCAGACCTGTTTGAGGAAAAAGGCCTCCTTCTCCCCCCCCAGCCCCCACAAACAAAATCACATGGTTCAGGGAAACCCTGAGCTAGTCCCAATTAGGTCTGCTCCTGAGCTGTGTCCATATAAGGGAGGAATTGAAGAATTGTCCCTGTATCGCCTCGTCCATTGGCTAAGAAATACTGCATTCCAATTAGCTAGTTTTTGGTGAGTAGATTGTAACCCTTGCATAATTGGACCAATGATGAAAAAGGGGAGGGTCCATTGGCACATTAGGGACTAGGGGATAAAAGGGGCCTGCGAGCCTCCATTTTTTGTCAGCTACCAGCTGCTCACTGGGTGGTCCATTCTTGCAAAAATAACAATAAATGAGCCTTTGACACATCACCACCACTGAGTTCTAGAAAATTATTGTTGGAGTCATTTTCCTCACAGCCCCTTTATCACCTGCATCATATTATTATCCCACAATGAACTTATGGTCAACCATATACTCTCAAATATGCTTTGAATTAAATGCTGTCAAGCCAGACCTCCCTCCACCCAATCCTATACTTAGCTGATTGTTTTAAACCTAAACTTAAGACTCATTTTATTAAACTGCTTCACTTTACTGAGTTTTGTTGGCATTGTATTTTCTACATATTGAAGGTTTGAGACAACCCTGTGTCTAGCAAGTTTATCAGCACCATTTTCCCAACATGTGTTCACATGGTGTCTCTGTCACAATTTGGTGATTCTCCCAATATTTAAAATTTTTTCATTATTATTACATATGTTGTGGTGATCTGTGATGAATGATCATTGATGTTACTCTTGTGATTGTTTTGGGGTGCCACAAACTATGCCCAGATAAGATGGAAAACTTAATCCATAAATGTTGTGTGTTTTCTGACTGCCCCACCAACCAGCTGTTCCCTGTCTCTCTTCCTCTCTTCAGGCCTCCCTATTCCCTGAGATACAATAATATTGAAAATTGGTGGGGCATCTAAGTGGCACAGTGGATAAAGCACCAGCCCTGGATTCAGGAGGACCTGAATTCAAATCTGGCCTCAGTCACTTGACACTTACTAGCTGTGTGACCCTAGGCAAGTCACTTAACCCTCACTGCCCCACAAAAAAGGAAAGAAAGACAGAAAGAAAGAAAATTGGGCCAAGTAATAACACTACAATGGCCTCTAAATATTTGAGTGAAAGGGTCATGTGATGAAGCAAACTTCATTGTCTTATTTTAAGAAGTCCCCACAGCCACCCCTACCTTCAACAACCTCCACCTTGATCAGTTAGAAGTCATCAAACTGGAGGCAAGACCCTCCACCAGCAAAAAAGATTATGACTCACTGAAGGCTTGGATGATGGTTAGCAATTTCTTTTTTAGCAATAAAGTATTTGAAAATGAAGGTATGTACATTTTTTAGACATAATACAAACTTAATAGGACACAGCATAGTGCAAACATAACTTTTATGTATACTGGGAAACCAAAAAATTCACGTGACTTGCTTTATTGTGATATTTGCTGTATTACACTGGTCTGGAACAGATTCCACAATATATCTGAGGTATGCCTGTACATGAATTGTCATTACATTTCATCATATGGTTTCAGGTCATCATTCCAGTCTGCTGAGATGATTTTGCATCTTGATTAAGTCACTTGGTATACTGACTTTGCCAGCTATATGTCATGTGAAAATCTGATAAACTTCTTCCTATTCCATCCAAATTTTTACTAATAAAATTGTTGAACAGAAGAGGGCCAAGTACAGACCCCTGTGAAATGATACCAACCAATGACCTCCATCCAGACTGGCATGGATCAAAATTCTTTTGAATATTCCATTAATAGGCTTATACCCCAAAGAGGTCACTGGCACATAATAGGTACCTAATAAATATTTTTTGACTAATGGTAAGGAAAAACAGTCCTATACACTAAAGTATTTATAGCAGCAATTTTTTAAAAGTAATTAAGAATCAGAAACAAGGGAGATGCCCCTCAACTGGGGAATGGCTAAACAAGCTGTGGTACAGAAATAGTAATGGAATATTATGCTGTAAAAAAATGATGAATGGTATGAATACAGAAAAGCACTGAAAAGATCTATGTGAACAAATGCAGAGTGAATTAAGAAGAGCCAAGAAAGCATATTCATAATAACTACAACAATATAAATGGAAAGATCAATCACAAGAAAAAAATTAAAAGTAAATGTTGCAAAATTATAAAGAACAAGCATGGCTTGGAAGAAAAGCTATGAGAAGACACTCTCACCTTACCCCTTTGCAGAAGTGGGAGGTCCACAAGTGTTGTACATTGCACATATTTTTAGATTTTTTTTATGTACATATTGATTAGTTATGTTGATTTTTTCCTTTTTGTCTTAAAATACTATTTGTCTTATCTTTAATGCTATTATATATATATGTATATATATATGTGTATATATATATAAAAAACCTATATCAGATTACCTGCTATCTGGGGGGGGGGAGGGAGGGAGAAAAATTTGAAATTGGAAATCTTATAAAAACAAATGTTGAAAACTATCTCTACATGTAACTGGAAAATAATAAAATACTTTTTATTTTAAAAATACTATTTGTCTTATGAGATGGCTCTCTGGGAAGAGAAAGAGAGAAATGGGGAAGTTGGGGTGATGTGAAAAAATAAAAGATATCAATAAAACTTTATTTTCCAAAAAACTTTTGATATGGTTGTTTAACCTACAACTATGTTGTTCAAGCTATAAATTCACCTAACTGTACTCTTACCCAGCATACATTTTTCTAGCTTGACAAAAGGATCTCATGAGAGACTTGATCAAATGTTTTATTGATATCATGACACTTTATGTTATTCCCCCTATATCCTTGTCTAGTAACTCTATCAAAAAAGAAAAAAGAAAGAAATTCTAGTAGGTTAGAATGATTTCTCTTTAGTGAATTCCAAGACTCCTCTCTTTTCTATGTGATCACAAACCAAATAAGACCTTGAACCCCTAAAATAACACTACACCTACTCTGCTCACTCTAAAGAAAAATATTTTTTTAGGGTGATGATTGGGATATCAAAGGAGGAGGACCTGGTTTCCAGTGCCAACACATAATGCCATGCACATGACTTTGGGCAAATCACTTAACCTTGCTGAGCCTCAGTTTCCTCATCTGTAAAATGAAAGGATTAAGATAGTTCATTCTATCAATCAACAAGCATTAATAAATGCTTCCTACTCTACACTGGTCCCTTCTACCACTAAGAATGTTATTCTTTAGCCTTTTTTTCTTATTCATCTCCTTCCAGACAGCACCTTGATACTCTGGGAAGGAAAAAGCCACCCAGTTGAGAGTGCTACAGGCTTAGTACTCAAAACTTCTGGGACTTTCGATGAGTAAAACTAAATCACCTTACCTGCCCCCCAGTGTGGGGGGAAACTAGCTAGGATTTACTTATAATTAGGAGTTTCAGCAACAGTTTAAGCATTAAGCATTTATTAAAGTATATTAGAAGTTAGTAAAGAGAGAACATGTGTCTCTCAAAGAATGGAAAAACCTAGCTCAAATCTAAGACAGAGAGAGACAGAGAGAGGGAGAGAGAGAAAATTACCTCCACCTAGCAGATCCCATACCCAAAGAGAAAGAGTTTCACTCAGTTCTACCAGAAGCTCCCTGTGTAACCAGAAGAGGGGTGGTCCCCACACATAGCTCCAAGCTAATTGGCTGGTAGCAATCAAATCCATTGATTGACATGACTTAAAGTCGATCCATGAATTGTGAGGCAACTTCTGGGACGCCAATTCGACCTCAGAAAGGGCAAATGCTTTCTCAGCAGGGGGCCATGGAGAGTAATATTCTCACAGACTTTTGGCACTAGTTTCTTCCAAGACCTTAAATTAGCACAGATCTCCTGGTTTTCCCACTCCTTCCACTCTTCTGTACCTAACCTTAAGCTAGATTCCATCCTGTGCTCCTCTTCCCTAACTCCTAAATATACATTTTATATTTGGGGGCATATTTGCTGTTAGTTGGTGATTTAATGATTTTATCATAAGATGCCTTATTTAGCATTCTGGACCATATCCCTATATTACTACCTCTGCTTATGAAGTTTTTGACAAAGAAATATGTCACTGGAATTCATTCTCTTTGTTAAAAGAGATGTTACTGACATCCATAACAAAAGTTCTTTGGAAAGTCTAAAGTAAAAATGTAAGATGGTCTGTTGATTACTACTCAATATAATTGGAACCTTCACTTAACAGCCACCATGTCTCCAATGGCAACAGGGAACTTGGGTTTAGATAATATGAAGAGGAGTTTGGAAATCTTTGCAGAAATGCCCAGTCTTTGGGTACTCTTCTTGTACAAGGCCCATGTTGAAAGAGCTAAACTGGATAACAAAAGGGTACAGAAGAGACCCCAACACATTTGGAAAAAGCAGTGAAGGCAAGGCTAACTAACTTCAACTCCATTTCTCAGGTCCACTGCCTTTTCCTACTCCCAGAAAAATGATACAGCATGATCATGGCAACTCTCTCGAGGTTATCTCATCAGATCCCGTGGTATCAACTATGATCTCTATACAAGAGTAGGGCATAGAAGCTAACCCTGTGATTTCTTTGGGATAGGAATTCCCTCATGAAGAAAGTCCCCTCTACTAATGTAGGTCAGTGCCTTCTCTGCAACCTATAGTTTTAGAGAGTTGCTTATTATTGGGTTGTGTCATACTCTCATACTCCTCATCAAACACCCTTTGGGGTTTCCTTGGCAAAAATACAGGAATGATTTGCTATTTCCTTCTCCAGCTCATTTTACAGATGAGGAAACTGAGACAAACAGTTAAGAAACTTTCCCAGGGTCACTGTTGGTAAGTGTCTGAGACCAAATTTGAACTCAGGTCTTCCTAACTCCAGGGCCAGTGCTCTATCTGTTCCACCACCTAGCTGCTTGGAGTGAGTTCTCTATGGCAGAGAGAGTGAGGCTGACAACTTTTCACAACTCTGCCTCACTTAAATCCAATCCTCTCAAAAGTCAAGACATCACCCATCACATTGTGATGCCACTGATCCTCTTTGAAAATGAAGGACAAGAGGCAGCTAGGTGGTTCAGTAGATAGAGCATTGGCTCTGGATTCAGGAGGACCTGAGTTCAAAACCAGCCTCAGACACTTGACACTTACTAGCTGTGTGACCCTGGGCAAGTCACTTAACCCCAATTGCCTTACCAAAAAAAAAAAAAAAAGAAAGAAAAGAAAAGAAAAGAAAATGAAGGACAAACCACAACCATAAAAATCTTCCACTCAGCTGGTAAAGACTGACCTTGTTATTTCCCTGCTCAAGAAACTTCAATAGTTCCTGACTGCTTCTAGAATGAAATATCAGCTCCTTAGCTTGGCATTTGAAACCTTTACCAGTCTGGATCTTGCTTACCTTTCCACATTTATTTCATACTGCTCCTCTTTGTTATGTATTTAAGGCAAAACGGTCTATTTGTGGTTCTGCAAAATTGACTTTCCATCTCCTACCTCTCCAGTCATCCCCCATGGAAGCTTGGAAGTTTCTTTCTTCATCTCTGCTTTATATAATCCCTGACTTTCTCCAAGGCTGAATTCAGGTGCCTCCTGGGGGAATCCTTTCCTGATCTCCCTGGTTGTGAGGACTTTCTCCCTTTTCAAATGATCTCATATTTACTGATCCCTGTGTATGATACATTCCATAACTTACCCACCCACTCTGCCTAGTACACCATAATCTTAGAGGATTTTTCTTTTATCTTTCCATTGTCCATAGTGGCATAGTGTCCTGCACACTACAGACCCTGAATAAATGTTTATTAAATTGAATTAACCATGAGCAACTAACTACCTGCCACTTAACATTTTTGATCCCAGATTAACAAGATACCAGGATCACAATGTCCTGCCAAGCAAATGGGTCATGTCTTTTCAACCTCTCATGAATGCACACTTTGCTCTGCAGGTAGGGAGCTCTCCAGGACCAAATCTTGCTGTTTTGCCTTAGTTGGTCTTCCTACCAGGCCGTAGGTCAGATAGATTAATAGCACTGAGGGCCTACCAGAAGTATTTTGAAATGGTGTACTTTTCAGTATCCCCTCTGGCTTGTTTTAGTCAAAGAGGATGCCATGGTTTCAGTCTGGACTAGTAATGATTCACTTTCTTTCTTTTTTTTTTTTTTTGGTAAGGCAATTGGGGTTAAGTGACTTGCCCAGGGTCACACAGCTAGTAAGCGTCAAGTGTCTGAGGCCAGATTTGAACTGACTCCAGGGCCAGTGCTCTATCCACTGTTCCACCTAGCTGTCCCTTCACTTTCTATTTGTAACAAATGCATAGTCTGTGATGGGAAGGCCACCTCACTGCTGGAGGCAAAGGGAACTGTGATCAATCGACCAATCAACATTTATTAAGCACCTACTACCACTGTGCTAAGTGCTGAGGATACAAAAAGAGGCCAAGATAGTTCCTGCCCTCAAGGAGCTGACAATCTAGTGGAGGAGAGAACGTGCAAACAAATATATGCAAAATATATATATGATACATCAGAAAGAATTAGCAGAGGGAAAGCATTTGAATTAAGAGGGGTTAGGGAAGGCTTCCCATAGAAGGTGGGACTTCAGCTGGAACTTAAGGAATCCAGGGAGGTCAGTAGTCAGAACAGAGGAGGAACAGCATTACAGGCATGAGAGACAGCCAGAGAAAATGCCTGGAAGTGAGAGCCACAGAAGGAGGTGATGCTGGGAAAAACTGTTCTGCAAGGGAGAAGCTAGGTGGCACAGTGGATCAAGCACAAGCCCTGGAGTCGGGAGGACCCAAGTTCAAATCCAACCTCAGATATTTATTAGCTGTGTGAAGCTGAGCAAGTCATTTAACCTCAAGTGCCAAACCCCCCCCCCCCGCAAAAAAAAGATTGTTCTGCATGTATGCTACTCCATATCTTCTAGAGTCAAGTCAAAAAAATTTTTTTGAATGAGAAGCTAATCTAAAGACCATGACCCAGACAGAGCACTAGATCTGGAGTAATAATAGTAATAATAATAATCAATAATAATAACGTGGCATTTACACAGTGCCTGCTATATTTCCAGCCACTGTGCTGCTAAGTGCTATACAAATATGACCTTTTATTAAGAGAGCATGAATTTGAATCCAGGCTCTTCTACGTACTACCTGTGTGATCTTGGGAAAGTCACTTAATTTCTCTGTACCTCAATTTCATCACATGTAAAGTAAGGGACTGGACAAGGTGATCTCTGAGGTCTCATCTAGCTCTAAATCTATCATCTTTTGAGGGGCAGCTAGGTGGTGCAGTGGATAAAGCACCGGCCCTGGATTCAGGAGGACCTGAGTTCAAATCTGGCCTCAGACACTGGACTAGCTGTATGACCCTGGGCAAGTCACTTAACCCTCATTGCCCCACCACATAAATACATAAATAAATAAAAATAAATTTATCATCCTTTGATACAGTCTATAGGGCTACAGAAGAGATAGTATAGTGGCTAGAGTGATGGACTTGGAGTCAGAAAGACCTGAGTTCAAGTCTAGCCTCAGACACCATTAGCTGTGACCCTAGGCAAGTCTCTTGTCCTCTTTCAGCCTCAGTTTCCCCATCTGTAAATGGGGATAATAATAGTACCTACCTCCCAGGATTGTTGTAAGGCTCAAATGAGATAGGATATCTAGGTATTTTACAAATCTTAAAGTGCTACATAAATGCTGGTTATTATTATGATGATGATTCTATATCAAAGCAGTTACCAAGTCTTATTAAGTAGCCTGATAATAACTTAAATTTACAGAGCACTTTCCTGACAACAAACGCTATAAAGCCACCAGCAAAGGATGCTCTACTATAGCAAATATTCCCATTCTCTCCTGACAGGAAACCTGGACTAAAGGTGAGCTTTTTCCTTGTCTTTCCTGGAACCTTGCAAACCTTCACCAGCACTTCTCCCACCTAATTTCCATCTCTTCTTGATTTTTTTTGTCTTCTTTCCCTTGCCCCTTCTATTAGAATGCAAGCACCTGGGGCAGCTAGAGGGCGCAGTGGTTAAAGCACCGGCCCTGGATTCAGGAGTACCTGAGTTCAGATCCGGCCTCAGACACTTGACACTTACTAGCTGTGTGACCCTGGGCAAGTCACTTAACCCCCATTGCCTAAAATTAAAAAAAAAAAAAAAGAATGCAAGCACCATAAGATCAGGGGCTCTTTTGCTTTCTTATATTTTTATACTCAGGACTTTTATAGTTTCTGACACACAGTAATACAAGCATTATAACTGTCATTTTATAGATTAGGAAACTGAGGTTCAGAAATGTTCATTGATTTTCTTTTTTTGTTGTTGTTTTGGTTTGGTTTGGTTTGGGTTTTTTTGTGGGGCAATGAGGATTAAGTGACTTGCCCAGGGTCACAGTTAGTAAGTGTCAAGTGTCTGAGGCTGGATTTGAACTCAGGTTCTCCTGAATCCAGGGCTGGTGATTTATCCACTGCTCCACATAGCTGCCTCCATTGATTTTCTAGTTGCATGTTCATAAACAGATATCAGAGTTCACAATCAAACCAAAGTCTCCTGACACCAAGTCTCTTACCCTTTCTAGTGTACCCCAATTCCTCTGGTATAATATGTAACGATTGGAATAATGCCACCTGCTGGAGAGCTACTGTAGGAAAGCTCCGCCATGAGGAGAAGGCATCTGAGGGCAAGCTATGTGGTCAGTTCCTTGGCGTCAGGAAGTGACATTTGCTCATGGGTATTGTCTATCAAAGCTACCAGCCAATCAATTTGGGGAGCCTCCCATTTCTGGGAGGAGGACGCAAAGTAGGAAGTGGATGCTGGTGGAGGGGTTCTTCTTCTTTTGGTTCCTGACTTCACTATGGTGGGTCAGATGATGGGGTCTTTTAGAAATAGTTAGATTTTTTACCTTTCTCTCTGATCCTAATGCTCTTTAATAAATACTTAAATACTCTTGCTAAAGCTTATAATTTATTGACGACCACTCATTAGATTTTAGATAGCATAGCTAGAATTTTAGCCCCTTACAAATAGAATTTCATTTTGTTGTTGTTCAATTGTGTCCAACTCTGGATGTGGGATTTTCTCAATAAAGATACTGGAGTGATTGGCCATTTCCTTCTCCAGGATATTTCCATTTTAAAGAAATTGAGAAATTGAGGCAATTAGGAGTTAAGTGACTTGACCAGGGTCACACAACTAGTAAGTGTCTGAGGCCGAATTTGAACTCAGGTCCTCCTGACTTCAGGGCCAGTTCTATCTACTGCACTACCTAGCTGTGGCCCCTCCCCCTTTAGTTTTCAACAAATTGTTTCCCCTATGTTGTTTGTTGTTGTTCAGTCATGTCTAACTCTCAGTGAACCCATTTGAGGTTTTCTTGGCAAAGATGCTGGAGTGGTTTGCCATTTCCTTCTCCAGCTCAGATGAGGAAACAGGTAAACAGTGACTTGCCCAGTGTCACAAAGCTAGCAAATGTCTGAGGCCAGATTTGAATTCAAGGAAATGATTCTTCCTGATTCCAGGCCTGGCACGCTATCCATTGTACCATGTACCACCTAGCTGCCCACTTGGCACTCATACCTGCTGTTTAATCACATAAGACTGAAGAAGGCTGCAACAGAAAGTAGAAAGCCTGGCTCCACGCTGACCCTCAACCCTGAGCCCACAAGCACACACGCAGATAAGCCACATATGACTAAGCCACAAAGTGCACATCAGGACATTAAACAGAAACATCCTACGCATATTTTAATACTCAGAGAAATGTGTAATTTTGGCAGTGTGGGTACTCCCTCCACCCACACAGATCTCAACTCTTCTGTCTCCTAGGAGACAGATAATCTCTGAGAATTCCTATGGTTAGAAAAATTCATCCTCCTGCTGCCAAACTGGTGAAAAGGCTCTCTGGACTTAGCAAATCCAACTCAATAAACTTCTGTTGATTGCTTACTGTGTGCCAGGTACTATGCTAAAGCCTAGGAATAGGATTAATTAAAAAGAAAGATACTCCTTACCCTCAAGGAGCTTACAATCTAAAGGAGGAAACAACACACAAAAGAAGGCAGGAAAGGAGTAGGGAATGACACTAGGGGGTGTTGGGCATGGGGGCATTTTGTCCTGTGGAGCTGAAAAGAGGTAGAGTAGCAGATAGAAAGTAGAGTGAGTTAAATTCAGTTTCTGCCCTCTATAAAGGAAGGCATTAGGAAGAGTTTGGCAGAATACCTGCCCTCTAATCAGAGGAAGGCAGCTAAGTGGTTCAGTGTATACAGCACTAGGCCTAGAGTCAGGAAAACCAGAGTTTAAATCTGGCCCCAGATACTTACAAGATGTGTGACCCTGGGCAAGTCACTTAACCCTGTTTGCCTCAGTTTCCACATCTGTAAAATGAGCTGAAGAAGGAAATGGTAAACCAGTTTGGTCAAGAAGAATGGGACAAGCCTAATCTTGGCTAAACAACAACTATCAGAGAGGAGAGGAGGCAATGGGAGGTGGTGTCAGTTAAGGCTTGACTAAGCCACACGATGATAAGTTTAGAAGTGAGGAGCTTATTCTGGGTAGCAAATGCAAAGTGGAGAAGCTAATTTGTTTTCAAAAGATGAAAATTCTATAGCAAAACCTGTACTTGAAGCCTTTCTAGTTTATGGGACCTGTGCTTAGCTAACAGAGCCTTCACACAAAGTTGAGGCTTCAGAGAATTTTAATGGAGGTCCTGATGTCCCTAAAAGGTGCCTAAAAATATGTTCATTGAAAACTGGAACCTTATGCTCTCCCACAAGGTTGTACCAGGTTTTCCTTGTCAACTGGCCCTGAGGGATAAGTATGGGCTCAATAGATATTCCATTGCAGCACTATGTGAATGGGATGTATGGGGTGCTCAGAGAGAACCAGCACCTTGGGTATGAGGGCTGCTGAGCCCTTTTCAGGGCTACTCATTGACCTTTGGTGTTCAACTTTCACGCAATTCTCACATGTGGCTTCAAGAAGCTACAGCACATGCAGCACCCACATGTGGCTAAACCTTCTTAGCAGACAGTCCAAACCAGACTGAAGGGAACCAACAGGCTTCAAACCCACTGGTGAGTTAAGGGGATGTCTTCCCCCAACAGAACGGGCAGATGAGAACAATTTGTTCCAATGGCCATGAAGGCAGCTGAAACAGATGCTGCGGAGCACTTAGAGCTTGGTGGAAGACACCAAGATTATCCACTGAATCCCAGGCCATTGCTAAGTCATCCTAACCTTACTGGACTTCGATGACCCCGGAAGAAAGAATGAGGCTGACAACTTTGTGCAACTTTGCCTCACTTAAATCCAATTTGCTCACTAGCCAAAACATCACCATTGGCATAGATTACAAATTCTCCTCTCTCAAGGCCACCTCCAAGCTCTCCATAGGGAAGCATCACAGTAGGACATTTTTGCCTGCCTCTCCCCTCCATTTTTAAAAATACCTTCTTTCTATTTGATTATGGCAAAGATGAAAAGGCTACTTTCTCTATATCAGTGGCAAGTAAAATGTATAGGTCTTCAGAATAATAATAATAATAATAATAAAACCAATCCATTACATGAGTTTCAAATTCAGTTTTGAAACAAAAAAGAAACAAATCCATCATTGATAGCCGAACCACAGTGTCTACTTGGCCCTCCAATGAGAATAGTAAAGAATGAGATACCTGGATCCTGTTTCATTTAAGAAATATGTTGGCTAGTTTGCCTGGTATCCATCCTGGCATTATAAGCATAGATAGATATAGAAATAGAGATAGAGATAGAGATAAATATAGATAGACATAGAGATAGAGATAGACAGATAGATAGATAGATATACAGATAAGAAGAGATATAAATACGCATCTAGTTCTTCTGCCCAAAACTATTGTTTCAAATTTCTTCCAGTTTCCCTGCCTTGTCCTCAATTGCCTCCTGACTGACTCTCCATGTGTTACCACCACACCTAATACCACAATTTCTAGTCATCTCTTTATATTCTGTATAGGCCTTCATTGTGTATCAATCTGTGGTGTAACAAACTGGATATTTATTAGGAATGCCATTATACTATCTGATAGCTTTTAAAGCATCTGCTTTTCATTCAAAGTGTACATCTGTTTTCCCTAAGCCCTGGCCAGACAACTCATAATGTATAGTTGTCTTTTTTGAAAGTTCCAAATTCAACAAATAGTTTTTCAATATCCATACCTAATACTCCAAAATTCAGATTAGAGACCAACAATTCATCAGAAGTCTCTATGCCAGGTCTGTCTCCAAAGCCACTGCTGAATAGGTCATGTTGCTACTAATTTAGAAGTTGGCCAACTGTAGGGCAGGTCGGTTTCTGCCCCCATCCAAGCTCCTCTACTGGCTATACCCAGTCTATTCTAGACGGGCCCTCTAACTCAACTCACTCAGCTGCCACCTCCCTCCCTGTAAGTCTACTCCATTATCTCAGCTTGAGTTTGATGATGTGGTCTGGGGATATATCCATCTTGTCAATGTAACAGGAGACCTTATTGCACTTACATACTCCAATACTTTATTGGACTGGGATTGCATCAGTGTGGTTGCTCACTTCAATGGTAGAGACTTCAATGCATATAGAACTTCTCTTTTGTGACTCTTGTCCATTTCCCCCCATAAATCCTGCATCAGGGATCCACACAACATGCTGAAAGCCATCTCCGGGGTCTTGGAATGTTTCATGGCTACTAGGGCAGTGAATATTCCTGATATGAATGAATGAATAAAGCATCTGCTAAGGGCTTACTCTGCACAAAGCCCTGTGCCACGGGCTGGGAATACAAACAGAAAAGCAAAACAGTCTCTGCTCTCAAAAAGCTTATATTCTAACAGGGGAAAGACAAGACTTATGAAATGGTGTTTGTCAACTTTGGGTACATATAAAAGCAACACTACTGACACTTTTTTTTTTCTTTCAGGGAAAAGCTTTAGGGGAAAAGTAGAAAGGTTTTTGTGACTACTATGGAAACTGATTTCAGTTCAGTAAAAGGACAAACTTTCTAACAGTTTAAGGGCCCTTTCTTTTATGATTTTGAAAGATATTTTTAGACCTAATACAATGACTTACAACCAGGCAAGTACTCTTCACTCAACTCAGCAATTTGCATGTCTGTTTATCTAAAAATCAACTCACTTGTGAGACCCTTGTTCAAAGTCTCCTGCAATCTGCTCCAAAAAGAAAAAAAAAACTATTAAAAATAAATAAAGAAACCACCCATGACCTGCCAGGCTTTGATCAAAGGAAGAATGTTTAGGTGGATGATTTTCTGTTTAAAATTCTACCTCATCAGAGATACAGTAAAGTACAATAAAGGAGAGTAGGAACAAGATTATCTTTGGCCAAATTTCTTTTGCCCATTTGGAAATAAGAGGGCCTGGGGGGATCCTTAGGTATTCCTCTTTAAAGAATTACACCTCTTGGGGCAGCTAGGTGGCGCAGTGGATTAGAGCACCGGCCGTGGAATCAGGAGTACCTGAGTTCAAATCCGACCTCAGACACTTAACACTTACTAGCTGTGTGACCCTGGGCAAGTCACTTAACCCCAATTGCCTCACTTAAAAAAAAAAAAAAAGAATTACACTTCTTGGAACACAATCCAATTAGAATAAAATAGTCTTTTATTTGGGTGTTTAGAAAAAGGGACGAAGAGGGAAGTCAAAGATTTCCCTTGAGGGGAGAAAATGGTTTAGAGACCACATGATTTTCTGAGGCTCATTTCTCCTCAATTGGGAGGGAGGCCAAAGCCTTTATAGAGGACACATGGTGGGGGGACCAATGGGGTACCACCTAACTATGGAAAGTTCCCTTTGGGGGTGGGAAAAGCTTGAGTGAGGGGTGGTGGTCCTGACTTCTGGAGTTATCTCTGTCCCTTAGCTCAGATCAGGCAGCAGTCATGCCTAATGGGCTTATCTCCCTTACTTCTTAGGTGTGTCCATCCTGATAGCTGGTTGGCCAGTTTAAATTTTGAGTCCCTTAATTCCTGGATATGTACCAACCCCATATCACAAGGATATGATAAGTGGTTATTTCTGTCCTTGTTACTTGTTGTTTTGTCATGTCTGACTCTCTATAGTTTTTGGTTTGTCATTTCCTTCTCCAGCTCATTTTACTGATGAGGAACTGAGACAAAGAGGGTTAAGTGACTTGTCCAAAGCCTAAAGTCTACAGCTTCTAATTTGTACCATCTTGGTCAGATCCCTTCATTTCTTTAAGCCTCAACTCCCTCAACTGCAAAGACAAGAAAATAAATCTTTCACTATACATGGGTGCTAGAGAGGGGAGGAGTTCTTATGAGGAAAGGGTGGGAGGCAAACTTTATATGAATAGGAGCTATTATTATCTTGTTCTATGACATGGGATTCCCTAATAAGGTTAACCTAAGATTTTGGAAATAGTTTAATTTATATCAAGTACTCTTGATTATAGTTTTAATTATATCAAGTATTCTCTACCTATTCTTAAACATAAATGGAAATCTACCAATATAAAACTAAGGACATGCACCAGGGTCTAATACATATTCTCTAAGGATTTTTTTTTTAAGGCTTTAGCTAAATCATAAGCCAATTTGAAGTATGACTATATACAACCAGACAGTGTGTGGTTAATGCACAGTCATAAAATATTTTTGAGGGTTCTTGGGTAGGAATGTGACATAGGTATAAAATTATAGTACATTAGTATTATAGATTTCTTTTCATTACCCTCTGCTATATTTCCTGGGACTAAGCTAAATAATTCTTATCCTGCTGACTATTTACATCCTCCAGATATTAGCAGACAGTCCCAAAGCTCTCCCTTAGTCATCATTTAGTCCAGCTGTACTTATTCAGCTCTTTTAATCTTTCTTCATAAATCAGTGAGTTCTCCTTCATCATTTTTGTGGCTCGTCCTGCAACTCTGCTCCCATTTGTCTATACTTTGCTGGTAATTAGGTGTTCAGTGCTCAGTGCAGTATTTCAAGCACATTGTGATATAGTGAAGAGTCCTTGATTTGGAGTCAAGAGAGGGCCAGTGGGTTACAGTGAAGAAGAAAAACAGTGGTTCTGAAGTCAGAGAACCTGGGTTAAAATACTGCCACTGACATGTACTACTTGTGTGACCTTGGACAAGTCTCTTAACCTCTCTGTGCCTCAGTTTCGCCCTCTATAAAATAAGAGAGCTGAACTTCCTGTAATTTGGGTTAAAACCCCAGCTCAAATTCTTTGTTATACAGAATGGCTCTCTGGGAGAGGAGTGAAGGAGGGATGTAGAAGAAATCTAGAAGATATAAAAAACCATAGATATCAATAAAAATCTTTTTAAGAAGAAAAAAACCCACCCCATCTACTTACAATGTGTGATTTCAGGCAAATCATTTCCACTCCTTAGGCTCTGGTTTCCTCATCTGTAAAATCAAAGAATATGACTAGATGATTTCTAAGGTTTCTTCCAGTTCTGAATTCTATCATTCTTAGGGTATTGACCTGTCGAGTTGTATATTGTTCTAAGTTAACTAAGTCACTTAGACTTCCCCCAGGGCCTGCCCCATGCTTTACACAAGCAAATGCTAAACCAACAATCCTAAAATAACAGCATCAACAAAAACTACTCAAGACTAAACAATAAATTCTAAGAAGAAAGAAACTATGTACAAGTATGTTCTATGCCAGGCTAACCTGGACCCACTCATACACATTCATTGACAGTAATGGTAGGGGGGCAGCTAGGTGGTACCAGTGGTTAAAGCACTGGCCCTGGATTCAGGAGGACCTGAGTTCAAATCTGGTTTCAGACACTTGACACTTACTAGCTGTGTGACCCTGGGCAAGTCACTTAACCCTCATTGCCCTGCAATATATATATATATATATATGTGTGTATATGTATATATGTATATGTATATATATGTATATATATATATATGTGTGTATATATATGTATATATATATATATGTATGTGTCCTCCACTGCCTTGCGGCTATACCCATATATGGGAAAGGCTCCGGGAGTTAACCCTGAGGAAAAATCAGGAGTCAGAGTCCCTTAGGCGGTGGGATGTTGGACATCATATCCTTATAGCAACTCCTGCAGCAGCACTGGTGCCAAACTGTATTGGCTCTGCCTCTCCTTTGGATCCACCAATGTTGCGGAGAGGGAAAACCTGCTGCATGGGCAACAGCCTGTTTTCCATATTGATCCGCCCAGGCCAGTGCCCTGGAGAGGACACTCCAGCTAATCCTCATGGGGTAGATACAACACAAGATGCGGCAGTTACTGGTTATAAGTCACTCAGGAGCTGTGGCGGCTCCCGTATCGGACTGCACAGCCACACTGTGGCCTGTGGCTCTTCAAGGCACTGATCCATGGTTGTCCATGACTGGTGGAGGCCTACTATATGTATGTGTATATATATGTATATATATTTGGATATACAGTAATGGTATTCCCACTGATCTCACACCCATAATCCCAAGTTCACTTGTTCCTCTAGGGCTCTCTTTTCCCATGATTCAAAGAGTACAGCAGACTCAGGAATTTGCCAGACAGGTATCCCCAGTCTGATCAGAGCCTTCTCATCATTGCTCTCTGGCTCTGGATTCACTGCATGAAGAAGGCCCTGAGACCCAATGTTCTTCAGGCTATTTCTCTTTCTTCAAAGTTCAATGTCACTGGCATATCAACCACCACACTTGCCCCAATATTCCCTTCCTATACAGTCATTAGCAGGGCTCCAAGATCCAAGATCCTGGATAGTCTCTCACACTATCTCCATCATACAGGCTTCTATCTCTTACTCTAGACCCACCCACACAAATTGCCAGCACTTCAAACTTATGGCCATTTTCTCTCCCCCTAATTTTCACACTGTTCTGTCTTTACCAATTCAACCTTCCTGACACACTCTTCCCTCTCCTAAACAAACTCACAGAATCCATACCCAGTAGGATGTCAATATCTACATCTTCTCTAATGATGGAACCAGTGGTTCCTCCTGCTCCCCTTAAACAAGCCCAGGGCACTGCTGGCAGCTATGGGCCCTTACAGCTTCCCAAACACAGCTGTTCTTCCTTAATGTTCCGTCACAAAAATCCTAGAATGATCAGAAGTCACTTGAATAGATTAAATAAAGATTATTTTTATAGAACGGAGAATATATTTATCTCTTGTCTATGACACCATGGTGAAAAATGTGCTATATGTAATTTAAGACAGGGTTATGATAGAATAATTATTTCCAACAGTAATTTTTCTAACTATTAAGTAGAACCATATTGAGAGTTAGGGGGCTGCTAACTACTTTATTTTACAGATAGTGAAACTGAGGCTCAGAAAAGATAAATTATGTTCTTCATATCACATGGCAGTAAATATCTCACATGCAATTTGAACTGCTTGTCCTGCCTCCAAATCCAGGGTCTATCTACTTTATCACATATTTGGTCTGACTTCTGCAATCTGGAAAAGGAAATCCCACTAAAATATAAAGGTGAAGAAAGGTTGACCTTCTATAAACATTATCATCATTTCACTAATTTTTATAGTAACCCCCTGAAATATACAATCACACACTCGTTTTACAAATGGAGTCCCAGAAGTAAAAGAAGATTATGACAAGGAAAGCATCATAACTGTTTTTTTTTTTTGGTGAGGCAATTGGGGTTAAGTGACTTGCCCAGGGTCACACAGCTAGTAAGTGTCAAGTGTCTGAGGCCGAATTTGAACTCAGGTCCTCCTGACTCCAGGGCCAGTGCTCTATCCACTGTGCCACCTAGCTGCCCCAGCATCATAACTCTTGACTAAGATATGTGTAGGATTGGCAATAGTTTCATGTGTGTTTCTCCAGTTTCCCTAACTATATAATGAGCTCCTTGAAGAAAGAACCTTCGTGTTCTTCTTTCATTTTCCCCACAGTGCTAAAAGCATAATACTTGGAACATAGTTGGCAATTAAGAAATATTTGCTTAAATGCAAATAATAATGGTTGATTCTGGTCAAACAGAAAACCATTGCTTCAAGACTTCTGTGAACTTCTATTAAGGGAAAACTGGGTAGGGGTCAGGGTAGGTGGGGTTTAAAGAATAAACTCAGTTCGAACTAAGCCCTTGGCAACAAGAGAGTACAAGTTCATAACCTTACTTTGATCAGCATTTCAGAGGGGAGAAGCTACAAATACTTGAGGGATCATTTCTTCCTCTGGATGTAATGTTCTCACTTAACTCCCATTAACATTAACAGGCATAATGAGTCTGCAGCCAAGGGGAAATAGACCCTCTAGTGCTTAATGAACTCAAAATAAAACATTTCCTTTATCTTAGACATCTATTAGGGTAATTTGAATAATGATATTCATTCATGAAGCACAATACCCTTTCATCCTATTAATATTGTCTTAAAGACTCCCATGAAACTCCAATAACTACACTGGGACCGTCTTGATTCATTTTGGGGATAGAAGATGTATCTGCTGATGAATTACTACATTTATGGGTCCAGTAACTTAGGCAGATACAAAATAAAGGAATTGTTACAATAGCCTATCTCCACTCTAATGGATGGTATTGGGTGACCTTGAAATTATTATCTCAATACTAATCACAAAATAACCATAGGCTGAGCTGAGAGACATGCCTGATGAAAAGCAAAGTCACTGCATCAGGATGGAGAGTCCCTCAAGTAGAGGGCTGTATTTACCCAGCTGTGTCTGAAAGAATGTGGAGAAGACCTCTGATTTCCTTGGTATATGGAATTCCTGGTGAGAAAATGCATTCTACCAATACGGGTGGGAATCTTGTCTGTAATTGATTATCTTAGAGAGTTCATAGAGCACTGAGAAGTAAAGTGACTTTCCCAGGGTCACACTTCCCAGCCAGTATGTGTCAAAGAGAGGACTTGAACCCAGGTCTTCTTGGGGGGTTTTGAGGTTTGTTTTGTTTTGTTTTGCAGGACAATGAGGGTTAAGTGACTTGCCCAGGGTTTACCCAATGTGTCACCTAGTTGCCCCCGGTCTTTTTGGTTTTAAGGACAGCTTGAGAACCACTATACCATGCTACTTCTCGTTGTGTCTAAAAAACTCATTAAAAATGAAATAATATGTTGGCCATATCGTAACTTCAATTTGAACATATGGAAGTCTACATGGAAGCCAAAGGTGCCACGTGGGACTTCTAGAAAAGCAAATCCCTTTAGCACATTAAAAAATCACGTGGGTGTACAAAAATATTTATAGCTGCTCTTTACGTGGTGGCAAGGAATTGGAAGTTGAGGGGGTGCCCGTCAATTGGGGAATGGCTGGACAAGTTGTGGTATATGAATACAATGGAATACTATTGTGCTGTAAGAAATGATGAGCAGAAGGAGTTCAGAGAAACCTGGAGGGTCTTATGTGAGCTGATGATGAGTGAGATGAGCAGAACCAGAAGAACATTGTAAACAGTATCATCAACATTGAGTGTTGATCTACTGTAATGGACTATATCCTTCTCACCAATGCAATGGCACAGAAGAGTTCCAGGGAACTTGTGATGGAAGAGGATCTCCAAATCCAAGGAAAAAAAAAAAGAACTGTGGAGTATAGATGCTGAATGAACCATACTATTTCTTTTGTTTTTGGTGCTGTTGTTTTTTTCTATTTTGAGGTTTTTCATCATTGCTCTGATTTTTTCTCTTATAACATGACTAATGCAGAAATATGTTTAATGTTATTATGTGTATATATATATATATATATAACCTATATCAGATTACCTGCTGTCTAAGGGAGGGGGGAGGGAGGGGAGGGAGGGAGAAAAATCTGAAATTGTAAAGCTTGTATAAACAAAAGTTGAGAACTATCTTTACATGTAACGGAAAAAAAATAAAATACTTTATTAATTAAAAAAAAATCATGTGGGAGGGGCAGCTAGGTGGCACAGTGGATAGAGCACCGGCCCTGGAGTCAGGAGTACCTGAGTTCAAATCCAGTCTCAGACACTTAACACTTACTAGCTATGTGACCCTGGGCAAGTCACTTAACCCCAATTGCCTCACTTTAAAAAAAAATCATGTGGAAGCAGCTAGGTGGTGCAGTAGATAAAGCACTGGCCCTGGATTCAGGAGGACCTGAATTCAAATCTGACCTCAGACACTTGACACTTACTAGCTGTGTGACCCTGGGCAAGTCACTTAACCCTCATTGCCCCACACACAAAAAATTTTAATCATGTGACTTTTGTGTTCTCTTTTGGCCCAGAGGACCCACACAAATGTGGAATAAGGAATGGAAACATGGAGATGCATTTCTGCAATTTCCCATTCACAGCAGCAGTGGTAAGTGGGTAAGCTTGAGGTACAGGTAGGGAAATAAATTGCTGGATTCAGATCTGTTTCCCTGTTCACCCCTGAGTTTGCCCTTAACTAAAATTTAGCATTACCATTCCACTGGACCCCCCAAATAGCAATTATGTCTCTGGCCCATTAATTAACTCTGGCACTTCCTTGGGAATGTCTTGTTACCCATTCTTGGAACCAAGAAATTTCAGAAAAAATGTTTTTCTGGAACAGGTGGTAGCAGCATCAAGGACTGCTATTCCCTTACAGTAGTATTCTTGGATGGTGTGGTGCCTCAGTTAGAAGGGAATTCTTCCAGATGTTAAACTCTGAATCAAAGCTATAATTAAGAGGGTTTTTTTTTTAAACCTAGGGCAAATTAATTTAAGTTGGAGGAGAGACATAACCAGGGGACAGTCATAAAGCACAGGTGAGGCACAAACAGCAGTCGTGACAGAGAGGAAGTGTGGTCTCCCATCATCCATACCTTCCAGCAAATCCCTGGCTGCCTGTATTCATTATGTCTTTGCAAAGAGGTACTACATGGTTCCAGGCTGTCTCCCTGTGCTTCCATTTTCTTCCTTCCATTATTAACACCACTATCACTTATACCACTACTACCACCTTGAAGAGGATGAGATGGAGCAGAAGATGTAACACTGATCATGAACTCAAGAAAACCTGACTTTAAATCCTGCCTTAGATACTTGGTAGCTATGTGACTTGGGACAATACACTTAATGGCTCTCTCTGTCTCAGTTTCTTCATCTGTAAAATGTTCTTCTCTCCTGGGTCCTTCTCACTCAAAATGCCTATAAATGAAATCACAGGTTTCCAACTCTTACCCTATACTACTGTCTCTTTAAAAATTCTTATTTTTCTTTAGGTTCTTATTATTAATAGACATTAGGAAACATACACAATTTCAAAATAACAAAGAAAATGGAAGCGTTACAAAGTATTAAACCATAAAGTAATTGGTAAGATAGTCCTTGTTTTCAATGAAAAACATGGATAGACATAGAATGTAGAGTTGCAAGGGACTTTAGAGACCATCTATTTCTATTCTCTCATTTTACCAATGAGGAAACTGAGGCCCAAGGAAAGTAAATGCATTGTCCAAAGTAAATGCCACAGGTGAGATTTGAACCCAGGTCCTCTCAGCTAGGGCTCTTTCCACCATACCATACCATTCATTCTCCCTATTCATTGACTCATAATTGTCCCCAGGGTTAGTAGAGGACCAGTCCTCCACCCACTGCATTGTTAAACCAAGCTTTCAGATTTCTCCCCTGAGATAAATTGTTTGACAAGGATTTTGATGTTCTCAATTCACAGTGTCATAGATTTAGAGCTAGAAGGGGACCTTAGAAGCCATCAAGACCAACTCCTTCCTTTTACAAATGAGAAAACCAAGGGGGCAGCTAGGTGGCACAGTGGATAAAGCACTGGCCCTGGATTCAGGAGGTCCTGAGTTCAAATTTGACCTCAGACACGACACTTACTAGCTGTGTGACCTTGGGCAAGTCACTTAACCCTCCTTGCCCCACGAAAACAACAACAACAACAAAACAAATGAGAAAAACAAGACAGAGACATTAAATGGCCTGCTCAGAGTCATCTAGCTAGTATCAGAGGCAGGATTTAAATGCAGGTCTCCCTGACTCCAAATTACACTGAGCCACCTAGTTGACTCAAAATACTACTCGTATTATCTCTTTATCCTAACAATCACCCTGAGAAGTAGGTGCTATTATTAACCCTAACTTATAAAGAGGTTAAGTGACTTGCCTGATATCGAAGAGCTAGTGTTTGAGACAAGTTTAGAACTCACATTTTCCAGACTCCAAGTCCATACATAGCTCTGTATTAATGTATTAATAATTAAATAATTATAAGAATTAATTAATATATTAATTCTTGTTCATGCTAATGGGTGTAGGTTGTCTATCAGAAGTAGGTACTATCTAATCTCAAAAGAGTTCTTCCATAGACTTCAGAAAAGTGAAAAATAGTAGCAGAGGTTTTGAGTTGTTGCCCTGGATCTAAAGAACTAAAAGGCCAATCTAGCCCTCCCTTGTGACAGCCATCCCTGCCCAACGCTGCTCCTGGCTTCCTGGCCCAAGGGTGGCTAACCAGAATGGTCTGGTGTCAATTTTTCCATAGGCCAAATAGTTTGATTCTATCTCATGGACTATAGACTATATTATATCTCATAGACTCTAAACTATGTTGTAATTGGTCAACTGTCTCACGAATACATGCCATTGGTCACAAGGGAAAAGCTGGTGAAAGTATGGCTGAATCACTATACACTGATTACCAAAAGGAAAAATAGTAAAAAAAATATGCATCAAGGGGTCAGTAGTATCTTTGTATATATTAACAATATCCTAGTTGGGGAAAAAAGTGGTGAGGGAGCATGGGAAGGGAACTGAACCTTCAAAGAATCAATCTTTTGCTTTAAGTATTATGTTACACAAGAAAATCAAGAACACAGTGAAAGTGCTATAGATGTATGGCCCTGTTTTCAAGAGTATCCAGTTGACACCATTTTTTAAAATTAAAAAAAAAATTCAATAGGAGTATCCTTATTTAGTATTTGGATTTACCACCTCAAGCAAGGGTTTATCTATAAGGAACAGGGAAAAAAACCAATCTCCAAATGGTTAAACACACTTAGAATGTCCAAAATTAAGTGTTTAAATTTGCCCCCTTGTTTTCAGTTCAATAGCTTTTAAAAAATAATTAATGTATTATGAACTTTAAATAACAAAAAAGCACAAATGAACTTACATTTATAACTAACTAGACATAACCCCCCCCCACTTTCAACATTCAACTCTCACATCCTCTTTTGCCCATAAAGAGGCCATAATGAAAGCATATAGGCTAAAGATTAGTAGTGCTAAAATAGAGTTTTTCCCAATCAAGACTCCCGGGGAAAATTGAGGAGCAGAGAAGAAATTTGTCTTTTCCTTAAAGAAATTAAATTTAAAAATTTTCTGAGATGTTATTTGTATCTTACTTGTGAAATAAACATATATATATATAGCTTTATAATAATGCCTAGAATTTATTTATATATTTCCTTTCTTGTGCACAGTTCAAAGTGCTTTGTAACTCTACATTTGTGTAATAGAATTAGAAGGAGAAAAATCATTCACATTTTATAGCTATGGAAAGCAGTTAAAACAAATTAGGTAACTAATCTTTAGAGCTGTCAACTGTAAGGGATATATCTTCTGCTATCTCATAGGGCTTATTATTCCTTAATATTTTAATCAATATCTTGGACAATGGATTTGAGAGAAGGCATGGTAGCTTTGGGGGTGATAACTTTGGGCTGGATAGCTAGAAACTATATGCAGAAATAACACAGCAAAAAAGCATTCATTCAAACTGACTTTGAAAAATTAGAGAAATGGTCCATTGGAAAGAAAATTCATTTCAATTAGGGCAGCTATGGCATTAGTGCTTTCTCCCCAACCATCTTCTTACCACTGCCTTGAACCCCTTCAGATACCATGCTGTGGAGGTTTTAACACTTTCATCTCTGGACAGCTTCGTGAGAGCCCCACTGACTTCATTGGTAACTGTGCCACCTGGCCCACAATTTCAGGCAAGTCCTGACTATGCTTCATTTCACACTCTACTCCTCCACCATTTTCTCATAACATGACTTGCTGATGAGCACAAACTCTGGCACAAACAACAGCTCTAGAACCATGATCAAATTAATTCTGCCATTGCTGCTAAAATGGTTATATCACTCAAGCCTGCTAAGGCCCCAATAAATTTCTGGACCAAAGACTCTTTCCTGGAAACTGTCTCCTTTCAAAGGCTGTCTCCTCCTATTGGAATGTAAGCTGCTTAAATACAAGAACTATCTTTGATATGTGTATTATGTCCCCAGAATTTAGCACAGTGCTTGGAGTGGCTTAGGAAATGCTTTCTCAATCATTAAGGGGCCCAAATGCAACCTATCTGTGTATACAAATTGTGCACTATCCAAAAACTGAAATCACAGAATCTAAGAAGTAGAAGAAATTTCTGAAGTCATTATATCCAACTCATAACCGACTTTTAAAAATATCCCCAGAAGGGATCATCCCAGCTCTTCAAGATTTCTATTGAGGGTGAACGCTCTGCCTCTCAAAACACTCTATTCCACTTTTGGATAGCTCAAATTGTGAGGAAATGTTCCTTTATGAAGCAGCTAGGGGGGGCATAGTGGATAGAACTCTAGACCTAAAGTCAAGAAGACCTGAGTGCAAATGTGGTTTCAGACATTATGTGACCTTGGGCAAGTCCTTCAACCTGTCTGCCTCAGTTTTTCTATCTGTAAAATAGGGGAAATTATAGCACCTGCCTCCCAGAGTTTTGTGAGTATCAAATGAAAGCTCTACATAAATACTAGCCATCATCATCATTCATAAACCTGCCTCTCTACTTCTACCCATTGCTATCAGTCTTGCCCTTTAAGGACAAAAAGGAACAAGTTTAATCACCATTCTCATGACAGCTGTAACGATTGGAATAACGCCACCTGCTGGATACTTACTGTAGAAGAGTTCTGCCCATGAAGGGAAGGTCTTTGAGGGCAAGACCAGGAGTCTTTTCTCACCATCTGAAGACAGCTATCATGTCTTCCAAGCTGAGCATCCTTGGTCCTTTAAATTAATCCCTCCTAGGGGTTATCTTCCAGTCCTCTCACCATTTTGGTTACTCTTATCTGCACACACTCCAGCTTCTCTTGTCCTTTCTAGAATGTGATTCCCTGAACTGAACATAGTCCTCCAGATTATGTTCTGACCAGGCAGGGCATGGCAGAACTGCCACCTTCCTCCTTCTAGACATTTTTTTCAGTGTAGCAAAGAAAAGCATTAACTTTCTTGCCTGCCATATTAATTACACTGTTGACTTATAATGAACTTCCAGTCCACTAACACTTTCACATCCCTTCTCAGACTAACTGTCGTCTAACCATGAATCTCTCACCTTGTAATGATCAAATTCTATGCTTGGGTTAAAAAATATCACCTTCATATTTAAACCTATTATTTTATTCTATTAGGCTCAGCCCATCATTCTATTTTTAATTTGAACTTTATTTTTTAATTAGCAAGCATATCAAAAATTAATCTGTTGAATGGCTGAATTGCTACAGCTGTCTGATTTACAGTAGGTCACACTGGTCACTTAGGACTTTGCTTGTCACCATGTGACTACTGGCCAATAGAAGCATGGGCTCGTGATAACAGGCTCTCCTGATCTTTTGAAGCTCACAAAAACATAGCCATTTTCAACACTTTTACCTAAAGAGAGAAAAGAAGGAAACCACAGTGACAGAAACAATGGCAAGGCCTTGTTCTCTCAGTTTCATGACAGCTTGGGGAGAGGGGGCTCAGAAGCAATTGAAGTGGATAGGCCCTTGGGCTCAGAATCAAAAAGACCTGGATTCAAATCCAGCCTCGGATTCTTACTGGGTGATGCTAAGCAAGTCACTTAAACGCTATCTGCTTTGGTTTTCCCAGTTGTAATATGGGGATAATAATAGCAGCTATCTCACAAGGTTGTTTTGAGGATTAAATAAGATAATATTTGTGAAGTTCTGGCAGAGTGGGCACTTAATAAATATTCGTTTCCTTCCCTTCTTCCTCTCTTCCTGTGAGTAAGAGAAAACATAAGACCCTTTCCCCACTCAGTGGCACACTAAAGTTACTGCCTCCTTTTTCAGGCACAACAGTCAAGAAAGAGAACTTTTTGTGTCCTTTTAGTGCCTTTTTGAATATACACTCAATCCCAGCTCAGCAACCAGTCAGCACTCCTTCTATTTACCATCCATTGGTTGACTGGAACCAGTTACATGCTCAGGCAAGCTCCAAATAAAAGAGCAGGGCCCTTCCTTCTATACATCATCATGCAAGTTCCAGAGCCACTGGATAGGTTCACCAGCTCCATTACACTTTCCTCCGTATTTAACAAATTTTCCAACCTCAGCAAATTGGCCACGGTACATTTTGAACATTACCCCGGTCCTCAATACAAAATAATTCTCTGGGGTCCTTGGCAGGCATAGTTACTGACTTTTCAGTTGCCTCCCCAATACCATAGAGAAAAGTCTTTGAGCTCAAAGTGGCATACATCTCTGTACAGTATCCACATGGAAGGCCAAATTTGCAATTTCTCCCAAACACCAAGTCATGCAGATTTAACTAACAAGGAACACTTTTAAAAATGTATCTGAGTTGGGGGTAGTTAGGTGGCGCAGTGGATAAAGCACTGGCCCTGGATTCAGGAGGACCTGAGTTCAAATCTAGCTTCAGACACTTGGCATTTACTAGCTGTGTGACCCTGGGCAAGTCACTTAACCCTCATTGCCCTGCAAAAAAAAATAAATGAAAAAAAAATGTATCAGAGTTTACTACTGGTAGTATTCAACAAGTGCCTCTGTTCGTATTCTTTTCTTTGTTGGGGGGGTCAGGGCAATGAGGGACCCCCCCCTCAAAACTTCCATAAAAACCCAATTTATGAGCCCATCAGCACACTCATCTCTTGGATGGGGTCGCCTGTTCTCATGAGAATGTAATAAATCCGCCTCTGCTTGATTTGGTGGTCTCCTCGAGTTATTTGGGTAAACTGAGGCAATTTTGTCCCAAACAAGAACATAGAGGCATGTGATAGAGAACTTAACTATAACAATGATACACAGACAGGGTATAGAAATTCTAACTGATAAATGAAAATATTTTGAAATTAGGCATGGGAATGAAAAGGTGACATGCGCAGAAAAGGTCAAATTTGTCCCCAGATTGACCTTATGACCTGTAAACCCCCAAAACACACCTCCATGGAAAAAGGTACCTGCCTTGGGAGTTGGTTCAAACCCTCAGGAACTCCAAATTAGGATAAAACCTCCCCTGTACCTCCTTAAGGCGGAGATTATTATAATGAGACTGATAATCAATTTATCCATACTATAAATACAACTCTTTTCTTTCCTTATTTGAGAAATACCTTTCTATTTGTCTGATTCTCTCCCTGTGTTCACTGACAGTATTGCAGTAAAACTTGGGAAACTGAGTCACTGAGTCTTGTCATTCTTTTGGGATGACTCACAATCAATTTGACCTTAAATCCATCCCACATCAAGTATGTGGTGCTCAGCAAGTCTCAAATAAGACCCCAAATTCTGAGAGCAAACAAGGTCAGATAATGTTACCATTTCAAAAAGAAGCTAAGGAGAACCATCCTAAAATGAACTCGACCATTTTTAATGCATAACTACTAGAGGATAGATAAATTAGTTACAGGTGAGATAAAGGTCTATCTACTAAAATTTCTTCTGGAAGATGCTAGTCTCAAATTAATACAAATAAAATGTAATCTACTTAATCTATCCTGAGGGAATGTAATGATAGACTAGGAAAATGGGGGGTGGGGGTGGGAAGGAATTGAGCAAGAATTAAGCAGAGTATTTTCAGCATTGTCCAGGAGAGAAGTGTCCTGACCAACTGATTAAGGTCTATCTGGCAGGAAGTTTACCAGCCTCTCAGAATTTCCTCTCCCTCATTTGTCCCTGCTTCACCCATCTGGTCACTCACCTGACTAGAAGCTCCTGCAGTGACAGTAAAAGGACTTTAAATTCAAATTCAAAATCTCCCTAAGGCTGCAGCCATAGAACCCCTAGCAGGCCGAGGTGCTTGAGGATTCTTGGGTTGTGTGGGGTGGAATTGGGGAATTAGGAATCCCCTGTGGAATGCCCAAACCACTGAATCCAATTATACTGCCAATATACACAATGAATATAAAAGAAGGGTTTTTTTTCTTATTATAAAATACTCAACATAATGACAGTACATAAGTACATAGTGCTTTAAGGTTTAGAAGTTGAATTCATCTTATCCTTTTTTTTTTTTTGGTTTTTAGGGGATTTTTTGGCAGGGCAATGAGGGTTAAGTGACTTGCCCACTGTCACACAGCTAGTAAGTGTCAAGTGTCTGAGGTCGAATTTGAACTCAGGGCCTCTTGATCTAAGGCCGGTGCTTTATCCACTGTGCCACCTAACTGCCCCTAAAATGGGTCTTTATTTTTTTTTTATTTTTGTAGGGCAATGAGGGTTAAGTGATTTGCTTGTTTGTTTTGTTTTTTGTTGAGGAATAAGGGTTAAGTGACTTGCCCAGAGTCATACAGCTAGTAAGTGTCAAGTGTCTGAGGTCATATTTGAACTCAGGTCCTCATGAATCCAGGGTCGGTGCTCTATCCACTGCACCACCTAGCAGCCTCTCAAAATAATTTTGAGATCCAAATTCTCTTTCTCTTCCTCATTTTATCCTTAAAACAATCACATGAATTGGGTCATTCCCATTACACTGAGTCAGTTGTGGCCCTAGGATTCAAGGCTTCTGACTCCAGAGCTTTTTCCCACTACTCCAAAGGACTTTCTGAATATAAAGAGGAAAGGATCATAGATTTAGAGCTGGAAGGGGCCTTAAAAGATATCTAATCTGGGGGCAGCTAGATGGCGCAGTGGTAAAGCACTGGCCCTGGAGTCAGGAGGACCTGAGTTCAAATCCTACCTCAGACACTTGACACTTACTAGCTGTGTGACCCTGGGCAAGTCACTTAACCCTCATTGCCCTGCAAAAAAAAAAAACAAAACAAAAGATATCTAATCCAACCATTTTGTTTTACAATTGAAGATAACAGATGTCTGAAAGCATTTGCCACACAATTTAGCTAAGTTTTTCTATAGAAATGACTAAAACCACACTACAAATATCATTCAATCTTATTGCCAACTTTTTGTTTACAGGATAGACTTGAAAGCTGTCCTGTCTTTTCTCAAAAACTCTTATGGGTTTCTATGTAGCTTGAAAGAAACAAGACATAAATCTTCTCCAACAAGAGACTTACCAGCAATCCTCTCTCTTCATTGTGTAATGGAAAGTGGGCCATATTTGGAGTCATAAGAACTGAGTTTTAATTCTAGCCTTGACACTTATTAGTTGTGTGACCTTTGGCAGGAAACATTCTTTTCCAAATTTTAGTTTGCTTATTTTGTTAACCTTTTTTTTTTTTTTTGCTGGGCAATGAGGGTTAAGTGACTTGCCCAGGGTCACATAGCTAGTAAGTGTCAAGTGTCTGATCTGGATTTGAACTCAGGTCCTCCTGACTCCAAGGCCAGAGCTTTATCCACTAGGCCACCTAGCTGCCCCAAATGCTTGTTGATTGAGTAATGGTTGTGTTAACCTTTTTTTTTTTTTAGTTTGCTTATTTTGAATGATATTTTAATTTACTCATCACTCCCCCCCTCCACCTCCTCAGGGTTGTCTTAATAGTTTTTATTTTTTCTAGATTTTTTTTAAATCATAAAAGTATTTTATTATTTTCCAGTTACATGTAAAGATAGCTTTCAACATTTTTTAATAAGATTTTTAGTTCAAAATTTTTCTCCCTCCCTCCCTTCCCTCCCCGCTCCCCAAGGCAGAAAGCAATCTGATATAGGTTATATATGTACAATGACATTAAACATACTTTCTGCATTAGTTATGTTGTAAATGAAAAATCAGAACAAAAGGGAAAAAACTCAAAAAACCCCAAAATAATAGAAACAGTATGGTTCAATTTGCATCCTGATTCCACAGTTCTTTTTTTCTGGATGTGGAGAGCATTTTCTATCATGAGTCCTTTGGTATCGTCTTGGATCATTGTATTGCTGAGAAGAGCTAAGTCTATCACAGCTGATCATTACACAAAGTTGTTTTTACTGTGTACAATGTTCTGCTGGTTCTACTCACTTCATTCCGCATCAGTCCACTTAAGTCTTTCCAGGTTTTTCTGAAATCTGCCTGCTCATCATTTTTACAGCACAATAGTATTCCATGACATTTATACCACAACTTGTTCAGCCATTCCCCAATTAATGGGCATCCCCTTGATTTCCAATTCTTTGCCACCACAAAGAGAGCTGCTATAAATATTTTTGTACATGCGGGTCTTTCTCCCTTGTTTATGACCTCTTTGAGATACAGACCTAGTAGTGGTATTACTGGGTCAAAGGATAGGCATAGCCCTATAGCCCTCTGGGCGTAATTCCAAATTGCTCTCCAGAATGGTTGGATCAGTTCACAGCTCCACCAACAATGCATTAGTGTTCCAATTTCTCCACAGCTTCTCCAACATTTATTATTTTCCTTTTTTGTCATATTAGCCAATCTGATAGGTGTGAGGTGGTACCTCAGAGCTGTTTTCATTTGCATTTCTCTAATCAATAGTGATTTAGAGCATTTTTTCACATGGCAATAGTCAGCTTTGATTTCATCTGAAAACTGCCTGTTCATATATATCCTTTGACTATTTCTCAATTGGGGGATGACTTGCACTCTCATGTATTTGATTTAGTTCCCTATATATTTCAGAAATGAGGCATAGGACTATTTTTAAACAAGAATGAATGGGAGCTATTATTAAATACCTGGAAAAACTGCTAGTTTGACTCTGAGCTTAGGTCAGGGCCGTGGGGAGAGTGCTTGGAACACAGTCGGCGCCTAATAAATGCTTGTTGGCTTGAGATCCGGGTTGCTACACGAGCTCCTTCAAAAGGAAAGCCTTTGGGGCTGATTTCTCTAGGTCAGGGCTACTTAAACTTTTTCCTCTCCCGACCCCTTTTCGCCTGAGAAATTTTTACTTGACCCCGGGTACATAAGTATATAAAATAGGTATACATAACCTATTTGCTAAATTTTTCACGACCCCCACATTCAGTTACGGACCCCATATGGGATAACCACCCGCAGTTTCAGAAGCTGGGCTCTATAGGCTTTGAACAGCGGGGCCAATCAGGGAGCCGCCAGAAAAGCTCCGGCAGTCGGCAAAAGGACTTCAATTTCCAGCAAGCACAGCTCTCGCGGAGGATCACGGACGGGCAGTCTCTCCAGCGGGCTATTTCCGCGTGGACTGCCGCGTGAGTGCGCTCGGCATTCTGGGAGCTGTAGTCCCGCCCCTATTGGCGAGCCCCCCTTTTGAATGGGGACAGGGTAGTCTGGAAACTACAGCTCCTCCGGAGGAGTTGGAAGCAGGCGCTGCCTCCGGAGCCCCCCGGAGCCCCGGGAGGCGATGTTTTTGGATGAGGTGGACGGAGTAGCCCAGCGCTTACGGACAGCGGCTTAACCACCCTGCTCCCCCCACCCCTAATTCCACCCCAGAGCCACCATGCACCCGGCCTGCGCTGTCGGCCTGGTGTTCGCCGGCTGTTGCAGTAACGTGATCTTCTTGGAGCTCCTGGCCAGGTGGGTGACCTCACCGGAGCCAGATGGGCGCGGCCCGGGCACGCGCAGCACCCCGCCCCCAACACCCCGGGGAGAAGGCGCGCGCCCCACGCCGTCCGTTAGTCTGGGGCGGCCCGGGCCGGGCTTGGAGGGGGCAGGGGACGGAGCGAGGGGACCAGAGGGGAAAAGGTCCCGGGAGGGAAGGAAGAGAAACCGGGGGAGCAAGAGGCAGAGGGGATCCCGGAGAGGGAAAGAAGTTGGACCAAGTTGGACCATGGGAGGGGAGAGGGGGGAAGGAGCAGGTTGCGCCTGGAAGGGGGGAAGGAGAGGACTATTGGTTTTAGCCATTGAGGCTAAGGGAGGCAGTGGGTGTAGGAGGCTTTGCACTGTCATCTATGTACCCACGTCATTCCCTTGAGGCCATCCTCCCCATCGTCTCCACCGCCCTCGGCATTTTTATTGGACTCCCAGGTCTGCAAAGTCCCGCTGGTTTCCCCGGGGAGATAGATGCTATTACCGTGATACTGAGGACGAAGCTGAAGGCGGGAGACATTAAGTGACCCGCCCAGGGCCACTGAGGCCAAAGGTCACTCTGAACCCACTCCACTGCCTAGCTTGACCAACATAGAGGGGGAGAAACCCTCAAGACCATAGCTTTGCCTTCTTAAAGCTGGAAGGGACCTCAGGCCAGCTAGCCTTCATTTTACCAGACGTGGAAACTGAGACCCTGCTCCAGGTCATACATGATAAGTCAGTCGTTAAGCATTTATTACGAGCTTTCCTATGTGACAGTGCCTGGCGCTGTCCTAAGTACTTGGCATTCAGAAAAAGGCAGCCCTGCCTTAGAGTGTGTGTTTTAATGGGAGAGGCCGCGTGCAAATAACTATAAAGTAATCTCCCAGGGAAGGAAAGGCCACCTGCAGAAAGTGGAACTTGAGCTGAATCTTGAAGTGGAGATGAGGGAGAATACTGTAGTGATGAGGCTAGCCGGTGCAAAGACATGGAGGTGGGAGATTGGAGTTGGAGGAAGAGCAAGTAGGCCAGTGTAGTTGGGTCATAGAGTGTGTGGAGGCCAGTCTGAGAATGGAATGACACCAGGTGGGGGTGTTAGAGCAGGGATTTGAATACAGTTTCTTTGACTTGGAGAGGAAGCCTGAGAGAATGGATAAGAGCCTGCTTTGTAAAACTGGGTTGGGATCCCATATAGGGTTGAGTAACTGAATGTGGGGGACATGAAAAATTTGGCAAAAGTAGAAGCTTACGTATACTTATTTTATATACCTATATACCCCAGGTCGCATAAAGACTTCTGGGGCAAAAAAAGGAGTCTCGGGTGGAAAAAGTTTTAAGAAGTCCTGCTCTAGGAAAGTCTCTAAGACTTAAATTGTAGGGGTGTTGATCTGCTTTGTTTGAGGCAATTTCCATATGCAGGATGTTCCTATCTCAAAGAAGCCACAGGTCTAGTCCTTTACCTTTGACTCCAAATCCAGTGTTCTTTCTCTTGTAGGTACAGATCATCCAATCCAAGAATACTTGGGGGGTGGGGGGAAGGTGCAGGGAACCCTTGTGGCAGTGAAGCCTATGGACAGATTCTCAGAATGATGGGTGATTTGGACATGTGGTCCATGCCCCTGCACAGCCACTTCTTCAGCATATGGTTGTAGGACTGGGGCCTCAAATTCAAATAGAAAGGAGGTCACGTTAGGATTCCTGCAGGCAGAATATTGACTTAGAAAAGCAAAGATTAACATTTTATTGTATTCCTATTTATTTTGTTTGCAAAGGAAAAAAAAAAAGTAGAATGGCAAGAGCTCCAAAGGACTTTTAGTTCCCTCCCTGTGTTGTAGAGCTTTCCGAACTCATATTGGTCTGATCAGCCACAGTTGGACACACTGTCCCCTGTCCCCAACATAGTAAAGTCATTTTGGTCCTAATCGAGAATAAAGAACAAGAACCAACCAGCCATTTATTTTGTTAAATATTTACATTTTGATCTTGTTCTGGCTGTGTTTCAGGCTGTTTGTTGGACATTTGTCCATACCCATTATACCTGATTTGCCATTTAAGATTTTTGAAAGTTTCCTGGCAGCCCTGAGAGATTAAGTGATTTGTCCAGGGAGGCATCCTATCCATTGCACCTGTTTTCTCTCATGCTGACACCTTGTATAAAGTGAATAAGCAGGGGCAGCTAGATGGCGCAGTGGTGAAGCGCTGGCCCTGGATTCAGGAGTACCTGAGTTCAAATCCGACCTCAGACACTTAACACTTACTAGCTGTGTGACCCTGGGCAAGTCACTTAACCCCAATTGCCTCACTAAAAAAAAAAAAAAATTAAATTAAAGTGAATAAGCAAACTGAAATTTTATCTCTTTGTAATTCTGGATTTTTAAAATATTGATTTTCTATAAGTGGGAACCATTTGTTGTGGTAAGAGCCTTAGACTGGTTGCCAAGAAACTTGAGATCTCATTCTGGCTAGGATAAGTCATTTGACCTCTTTGGAACTTTTCTCATTTGTAAAATAAGGATATTAATCTCTCAAGTCCCTTGAAGCTCCATTTCTGTTGAAAAACATCCAAAGGGCTTACACTTCAGTGGCTTCTATTCTTAACGAGAGAAATGGACAAGCTAAAAACTCTTCATTTAGAAACCTAATAATTGCATGCTTATTGTGAGGATCAGCCCAGATAAGTCTGGAGAAGCCTATTAAACAAGTTAGTTACCAGGTGACAATTTTTTTAAGCTTCTACAACTTATGAAAAGCATCAGTTAAACTGCAGAGTATTAAAGGTCTGGCAATTATTTTCTCCAAGATTTGATATCTCTAAGCAAATTCCACAAAAGACTCGGCATCTAAGATCACTGTTAGTACTGGCTATACCTTATCTCATGTCCCCCAGCGTGAGAGCTGTAATACTCTACACCTCACTGCTACTTCCTGGCCTGTTTATTCTTTCATTATTTTGACCACTTTTTATAAAGAGGCTTTTTTCTTTTTAAGGCTTTTTAAAGAGGTTTTTCTTTTTTCTTTTGTTATCTAAGTTTTGAGAGGCAGCATGATATGGTGGATAGAGGCTGCTTCAGAGCCCCCAAAGACTCAGTCTAAGTCACCAAAAAAGAAAGGACATGAAGACTCTTTAAGTAGTAAAGCAAAAACAACTTGTATTCCTAGAGGGAGTTTCCTGACAAGTAGTACTGTATACCATGAAATCACAAGTTGAGGCCAAACTCCACGCCCCCTTAAAAAAAAAAACAAAACCCTAACATACATGGACTTTGCCATAGTTCTTTCATCTCAGAGCAAACTGGTGGATAGACCATTCTGAGGATTTGTGTCAACAGATCTGTTATTCCCAACCCAATTATTAGTCCGATATTCCTTTTGTATGCCATGATGTCTAGCACAGCCTTGTGTTGCTGATATTGTCCTCCAATCACTATACACTTTGTCCAAGGATCCAGATTCTCACTATAGTATGGTAAACCATAAAGCATTTCTACAAATATTTCAAAAAGAAATGTTTATAGAATCATTGACTAAAGTTGTTGATCAGTTTTTCCCCTTTACCATTTCTTTAGTTATTTCCTTTATATAAAATAAGTGAAACCTTTGGGTCATATTACTCAACACTTATTTGAGTATCCACCATATGCCTAAGTACTTAATGCACTAATGTTGGGAGACCAGGGGGAAGTAATCAAAGAAGTTATAAAACTTGTTTGATGCATGTAGAAGGTGTAAAACATAACTAACTTCTGTAAGGATTCCCCAATCTAATTAGTGAGACAAGTCATATACATATTAAACGATGAGAAAACAAGAACTCATTGATTATATGATAGTTGCATAGTACAGATAAATACAGAAACTCTTAGAGGAGAGAGGTCATTTCTGGCTTAGGGTTAGGGATCACAGAGGAGGTAACATTTGAATATAGGCTTTTTTTGTTGTTTTTTTGCTGGATAATGAGGATTAAGTGACTTGCCCAGGGTCACACAGCTAGTAAGTGTCAAGTGTCTGAGGTCAGATTCGAACTCAGGTCCTCCTAAATCCAGGGCCAGTGCTTTATCCACTGTGCCACCTAGCTGCCCCTTGGAGGTGGACTTTGAAGAACATGTTCGGTATAGATAGCCAGAAAGTTAGATGAGTTCATACCAGTTACCATTATACTAGAGTAGGCTTTACAGCTGCCCTAGGGAGTAATGATAGAAAATGAATGATACTCTTAACCTGAGGTCCATGGACCCCCCCAAAGAGTTAATGGATAAGGGGGGAGGAGCTCACCTACGACTTGGGATGCCAGCTACAAGCTGCCCTGCAACTGTGGAGCCAAGCAATGTCTCAACTGACCCTTCCTTTCCCTGCCCTGCCCCTCCCCTCAAAGTCTAAGCCCCAGGCCTGGCCCTGAGGGGACCCCACCCACATACTGTACCATTTTATTTCCCCAATCACAGCACCTGTTCCCAGGAAGCCCCGCCTGCCTTCTTCCAGTTATCACCTGCCTGCAGGGTCCAGGATGTAGATATATTGTACAAAGGTTTCTAAATCCCATCTTTTCTGTGCACTTTTTAAATTTAAAAAGTGGGGTTCAAGGGGGGACTTCCCTCCCAATAAAGTCTGTCAATGTTTGGGGAAAAAAAGAGTTAATTGATAGATTTCAAGGAGCCTACGAATCTGGACAGGAAAAGTCATCTTTAGTTCAATATGATTGGTTTCCTTTGTAATCTATGTATCTTCTGCATTTAAATACGTTCTGAAAAGATCAATAGCCTTCACCAGATTGTCAAAAAGAGCCTGTGACACACCCAAAAAGGTTAAGAACCCAGTGGTAAATGATCTCTAAAGATCCCTCCAGCTCTAACATGTTTCTGTTTCACTACTAACCAGGAAATGGATATGATTATACTTAGGGATTTTAATTCCCTCTTCTGGGTAACTTAGAACCAAGGACATTGCGGGTGAATCAGATAAGGACCCTTTATCAATCTAAAATAAAAAATATGAGAACCACGATTTGCTTTCTGAAATCTTCGCCTCAAAACTATTATAACAGTTGGAGTTCTAACCAAGTCCTCATTTTCTTGTGTTTGAACTTCCAGTTTTTCATGTCTACTTGGGGTGCCTTTCTGTCAAAACTAATCAATGTAGATTTGTTTGGGAATTTCTTAAAATGAACTTTAAAAATTGTTATTTTGTTAGTAGTTCTTACTGAGGACCACTATCCAGGAAAATATTGGAGTGTAAGGGAAAGAAAGTTAGGTTACCATTGTAAAGGTTTAAATCCATAAATCACCTTAAGCCCTTTGGAATTCATAGTTCTTATGCAAAGAAAGTAACTAAAATGTCTATCCCCTTTTTTTCTCAGAGATTCTATTACTGGCATATACCCCAAGGAGGTCAGTGACACAAAGAAAGGCCCCATATTCACCAAAGTATTTATAGCAGCCCTTTTTTGTACTAGCAAAGAACTGGAAACAAAATAGATGCCTGTTGATTGAGAATTGGTTAAATACATTGTGGTACATTAATGTAATGGAATATCACAGTACAATAAGCTATGATAAATAACTACTGAGAAGCACAGAAAGACTCACATGAACTGACAAAAAACAAAGTAAATAGAACCAGGAAAACAACATACACAGTGACTACGACAATGTTCAAGGTAGAACAATGACAGAACAATGCTTGTGAAATTTTAATATCCAGATTTGGCCCCAAAGAAGAGATGTAAGAAGATACAGCATCCTTTTTGCAGAGGTGGGGGACCATGAGGGTAGAATGCTACATAATACCAGACCCTTTTAAAAAATATATTGCTTAGTTTTGTGTGACTTTTTTCTTTCTCTTATTATAAAGGATTGCTCTCTGAGAGGGGATAGAGGAGGGATCATAGTGAGAAATGTAGGTTATATAAAAACAACAGATCTAAAAACTTGTTAAAAATTTTTTTTCAAAGAAATGAACAATTCCAGGTACAGGTATGTCTTATTTTAGGATAAAGTGTGTTAGGATTGTATCATCTTTGAAAGGGACCTCAGAAGTCATCTAATTCAGGCTCCAACCCAAACCATAATGCCTTCTATGTAAATCCCATAAAGAGAATTTGTGTAAGCTGAATCATATATTAAATGTACTCAGGAAACTTGATACATAAAATAATCTTAGGTAAATTGTTTTATAAAATAAAATATTCTTTTGTCAAGCCAAGAATCATTTTGATTTATCTTTTGCATAAACCTCATTTTTCAATCCTAGTCTTCATTTGTCATATTTGCTTAAAGCAAAGTATATCTCTATCCATGCTGCAAACATGTCTTCTTTTGTTTTTTTTTTAATTTTTGCAGGGCAATGAGGGTTAAGTGACTTGCCCAGAGTCACACAGCTAGTAAGTGTCAAGTGTCTAAGGCCAGATTTGAACTCAGGTCCTTCTGAATCCAGGGCTGGTGTTTTATCTACTGTACCACCTAGCTGCCCCTGTGCTGCAAACATCTTAACCCATCTTTCAGATTCTCGAATGATTGCCACATTTCTTTTTTGAGATATTCTTAGAATCATTGACTGACTAAAATTCTTAATTGGTTCTTTTTTCCCCCTTATCTGTGTGTATGTGTGCGTGTGTGTGTGTGTGTGTATGTGTGTGTATGTATTCCCCTTAATGTATTTTTTTAAATGACCAAAATCCTGGGGGCAGCTAGGTGGTACAGTGGATGAAGCATTGGCCTTGGATTCAGGAGGACCTGGCCTCAGACACTTGACACTTACTAGCTGTGTGACCCTGGGCAAGTCACTTAACCCTCATTGCCCAACAAAACAAAAACAACCAAAAAAAAGTATTAAAATGACCAAAATCCTCTGGAAAGTCTCCTTCCCCTTCATGGCCCAAGTACCTTTTAATTTGAGTGTGTGAATTATACAATAGGAAGTCACTGGAGTTTATGAGTAGGATACAGTGACATGATTGGACCTGAGCTTTAGGAAAATCACTTTAGTAACTGGATTGGAAAATGGATTGGAGTGGGGGAAAACCTTGGCCACAGACCCAGTAGCAGGCTGAGGTGATGAGGGCCTGTTCTAGAGTGGCAGCAGTATCAGGAGAGAAGGAAGAGTATGTGAGAGATGTTGCAAAAGTCAGATTGACAGACCTTGATGATATAATCCGGTATCACTCCTAGGTTGTGAGCCTGAGGGGCTGGGAGGATAGCTTTGCCCTCTATAGTAATAGGGAAAGTAGGAGGGAGGGGAGGCTATTGGGGAAAGATTCTGTTTGAGGCATGTTGAGTTTAAGATATCTACTGGACATTCACTTCAGATATCTGAAAGGCACTTGGTGATGCAGGATTGTAGGTTACCAGAAAGATTGGAGCAAGAAAAGTAGATTTGAGAATCATCAGCATAGAGATGGTAATTGTATCCATGGGAGTGAGAAGTAGTATAGAGGGAACTGCCACCTCAGAACCCTGAGGTACCTATGGTTAGAGGGTGTGATCTGGAGGAAGATTCGGCAAGAGACAGAAGGAATATGGTCAGGTTGATAGGAGGAGAACTAGGAGAGTGGTGTACCAAAAACATAAAGAGAAGAGAATAGTGAAGACAGTGATCAACAGTGTCAGGGGCTGTGGAAAGATCAAGGGAAATAAGGATAGAGAAAAAGCCATTGGATTTGGCAACTAAGAGATCATTTGGTACCATTGGAAAGAGCAGTCTCAATGGAATGGTAGGGTTAGAAGCCAGACTATAAATGGCTAAGAAGAATGAGAAGAGAGAAAGTAGAGATGCCTGACCCAGATGGCCTTTTTAAGTTTAGCTGCAAAAGGCAGAAGAAATAGAGGACAATGGTTAGAAAGAATGGAAGGATCAAGGATGGGGAGATACAGGCATGTTTGTGGACAGCAGGGAAGGAGCCAGTAGAGAGGGAGAGATTGAAAGTAAGTCAAAGAGTGGGGATGACAGAGTGGGGGGGGGGGGCGAGGCTCTGTTGGAGGAGATGGGATGGAATAGAATGGCTTGAACAAGGAGAGGGTTTAGCTTTTGTAAGGAGTAAGGCCACTTCATCACGTGAGACAGGTGAAGGTGCAAAGAGTGGCAGGAGGCATGTGACTGAGATAGAAGAAGGAGTTCACGGTGAATGGCTTTAATTTTTTCAATAAAATCTGCGGTAAGATTCTTAGCTTAAAGAGTGGGGGTAGAGGAAACCACTGGAGGTTTTGAGTTGAGATGTTCATCATGGAAATATAGAATGTTGAAGGGGTTGGGGAAGAATAGAAATGTTTAAAATACTTTGTAGCTAATTTTTTTTTTTAGTGAGGCAATTGGGGTTAAGTGACTTGCCCAGGGTCACACAACTAGTAAGTGTTAAGTGTCTGAGGCCGGATTTGAACTCAGGTACTCCTGAATCCAGGGCCGGTGCTCTATCCACTGCGCCACCTAGCTGCCCCGCTTTGTAGCTAATTTTAACATGAAAAAAAATTTTTTTTAAATACCTTATAGCTTGAGGAAGTTCCAGACACTATCCACTTGTCTTCACTGTAAACTCCCGGTGGCCCACTGAACTCTAGTAGAGTAAAGGTTCTCTGAGGCCCAAGCAACATAGGCAACAGAAATTCTTGAGGCCTCCCTTTAAGCAGTGGTGCAGGGGGATTTTTCATCATGGGAAATGCTTCCTAGCTCTTCCTGTGGAAGATCACCTACTTTGCCCCCATATCTCTGGGAGAATTTCTGTTTTCTGTAATAACCTCAAGTTCTGAATTAGGCCAGATATAAAAGGATTGTAGATCTCATCAGATTTTATTCCATATCCTTTGTCTTCCCATATAAGTGGGGGTACCAAATGAAAACATTCTGATTATATGAGAATCCCAATGATGACATGTAGCCAGTTTTATTAGGCTGAACTTACAGATTGATGCCCAGCTCATCAATCTGATGCATTTTGTTAGGAAAGAGACTGCATAGAGGCTTTTTTCTCTGAGTTATGGACAATAGGCGTATGAAAACACAGATAAAGACATGTTATTGTTATTGTATGCTATTGAAATTTATTCTCTGTAGCCTAGAATCATCAAGCTATGTTGTGTCATATAAATGACCTTGTTCTCAATTCACTTATTTTTCCCCCCTCTCACTCCTACCCACTGTTCAGGAGGCATCCAGGATGTGGGAACATCGTGACATTTGCACAGTTTTTATTTATAGCCATGGAAGGCTTTATCTTTGAAGCTAACTTGGGAAGGAAGAGGCCTGCTATTCCAATAAGGTATGGAAGTTAAAATTTTCTTACTTTTATAAAACATGTATTTAAATGCAGAAACGTCTGAGACTTCCTTAACATCTGTGGCAAAGACAGCTGTGAAATTGTCTGTTTTGCTGAACTTCGAGAGTTTTGAAACTCTGGACAAAATACTTAATAATCTCTAACGTTTTTACAGCACTTTAAGGTGGGAAAAGCAGCAGATACATTATGTTGTTTGGGCATCATAGCAACCTTGTAGTTGGTACAGATATTATCATCTGTATTTTATATATGCGGAAACTAAAGCTAGGAGGAGACAAATGGCTTTCCCTTGGTAAGTGGCCAAAGTGCCTTTGGACCAGTTTTGTTCAAGTCTCTCTTAACTTCAAGTCCAGCCCTCTTCCTGCTTTCCCCCTCAGTCATCATTCAGCCAGCCTTGGGCTAAGCTACATAACTGTCCCTCCAAGAAGCTTACATTCTAATGGGAGAGAAAACATGCTCAACAGATACATGTAAATAACATACAGATAGAAAGTGACCTTAGTGGCGAAGGCTCAAGAAGCTGGCAAGGAGGAGGACCTGGAGAGCCATCCTTACAAGGGGTCATTTTATCCGTGTCTTAATGGAAACCCAGATTTTTAACAGCCATAAGTGAGGAGGCAGAGTGTTCTAGATAGGAAGGATTCGGCCCACACATGGCGACTGATGTGGAATGTTGCCTTCAAGAAACAGCAAGTAGACTAGTATAGCCAGGTCACAGAGTGTAGAGAGGGAAATAATATATAAGAAGAAAGGAAAAGGTAAGAAGGGTCCAGGTAGTAAAGAACTTTTAAATTTGATCCTGCAGGTAAAGAGAGTCACCAGAGTTTGATTAGTGACAGACACTTTAGGAAAATCACTTTGGGGTTGCAGTGGGAAGAAACTTGGGGCACAGAGACCAATTAGAAAGCTGTTGCAATGGTCCGTGTGAAATGTGCTGAGTCCGGAATGAGGGCAGTAGTTGTGTGAGTGGAGAGTAGGTGATAGATGAGAAATGTTAGGAAGGTAAAAACGACAAGATTTGGCAGTCAATTGGATATGAGGGAGTGAGAGGGAGGAGCTGAGGATAACACCAAGATTTGGAACTGGGGTCACTAGAGGAATGGTGGTACCCTCAATACTAATAAGCAAGTTAAAAAGAAGGGAAGGTTTGGAGGGAAAGATAATGAGTTTACTTTTGGACATGTTGAGTTTGAGATTTCTTTGGATCATTTCATTCCAACTGTCTAGTAGGAAGTTGGTAATATCAGACTGGAGCTCAGAAGAGAGACTAGGGCTAGATACATAGATCTGGGAATCATATACAGAGAGATTATAACTGAACCCACGGAGAGACTAAGGAGATCACCAAGTGAGACAGTACATAGATTACAGAGAAGAGGACCCCAAACAGAGTGTTGGGGTAGACTGTCATTCAGTGGGCCTTCTAACTGGCATAGCACCAACTTAAAAGAAATTGTGATGAAGACAGCAAGTGATATGTGTAAATATAAAATATGTTATGAATAATTAGTATAGGGTCAGCTAAATAGTCTAGTCTGCCTGTACTCAGATGGAGTTTGGTAGACTGGATTTTTTCTTTACTTCTCTATTAAAAAGGAAGAAAAGCAGAAATTAAAAGTAGAAAAATTTATTTGGCTTTATTTTGGAAAAAATGGATAGCAAAATTAAGTTGAAACTTGTTTAATTTCAGAACAGTGACTAGTCCAAACATAAATATTATATCACGTCACATCATGATATGTCACGATATGTCATGTTGCATCATATATAGAGAGAGGTTTTTAATGCTATCACATCCAAGTTTGAAAGTTAAAGTTTAGTTTGGTTGGTATTTCATAGAAATTTTCACAAAGAATCCTTTTTGAGCTTAAGTTACTAATACTGTATTTATCTTTTTTTACTTGAGAGAGAGGAGTTAGGTCTTATAATTTCTTGTAATTCCCTTTTTCCCCCCTTTCCACTGCCAATTTGTGACTAAGGTTAGAATGGCATTGCCTTTTCAGAAATGGTCACATCTTCCTCAACCCTGCCAAGGAATGGGCCTCGGATTTGGTGTCAGAAAACAGTGGTTGGAATCCCAGCATCTGCCCTTGTAGCTGGGGAGCCACTGAGCAGTCCCTTATCCTCGATGGTCTGGGTTTTCTCATTTGTAAAATGGAATGCTATACCTACCTCATAGGGTCCTCATGCAGAAAGCCCTGTTAAAAATGTTATATTTTCTCAGGGGGCAGCTAGGTAGCACAGTGGAGTGGATAAAGCACTGGCCCTAGATTCGGGAGGACCTGAGTTCAAATTCGGCCTCAGACACTTGACACTAGCTGTGTGACCCTGGGCACAAGTCACTTAACCCTCACTGCCCCCAAAAAAAAGAAAAAAGAAAGAAAAATGTTCTATTTTCTGACTCATTTGCTGGTTTTTTTTAGCATTCAGTGCTTTTATTTACCATAATCCCATATAGCTGATATTCTAGGAGGTTTCTATTCCCAGGGCTTTTTCCACCTGTTTCTAAAATTTCTGACTAAGAGATATGGCATTGGAATGCATCTTCATTGTTTGTAGAGTTATATGAAAGCATTCTGAGGCGTCTAAAGTCTAAATGTATCATGACTTTCAGTATAAAGTTGGAGCTTTAAATTCATGGTTGCCAGGTTACCACTAGCAAGGGGAGATTTGGGGTTTGACTGCTATGAAGAAAAAAGCATTTGGAAATGTTAATGAATGTCACCCTTTGCATTATTGTACTTGCTGCTATTAACACTCCAACTCTGTAATCATGTGATAAAGGAGTTAAAATTGGTAAAAGATAGTCAACAAAGGAAGAAAAGGGAACAAACATTCATAAAGTACCTACTCTGCCAAGTTCTATGCTAAATGTTTTATAAATAGCAATATATTCGATTCTCACAGTAGTCGTGTGAGGGAGGTGCTTTTATTTTACAGTTGATGAAACTGAGTCAGACAGCAGTTAAGTGATTTGGCTGGGGTCACAGAACTGGTAAGTGTCTGAGGCCACATTTGAACTCAGGTCTTCCTGTGGCCCTGTGCTGAGTGCCAGGGATATAAAAAAAAGCAAAAATTGATTCCATACCCTCAAGGAGCTCACATTCTTTTTTTCTTTCTTTCTTTCTTTTTTTTTTTAAATTGGGGGGAGGGGACGGGACACAATGAGGGTTAAGTGACTTGTCTGGGATCACACAGCTAGTAAGTGTCAAGTGTCTGAGGCCGGATTTGAACTCAGGTCCACCTGAATCCAGGGCCAGTGCTTTATCCACTGTGCCACCTAGCTGCCCCAGGAGCTCACATTCTAATGGGGGGCACAAAATACAAAAAACCTGAAAACTGTACATAGCAAATCTACGCAGTGTGAATGGAAGGCAGTCTCAAAGGAAAAAGCACTAGTGGGGGGAAGGAGACTGGGAAAAGCCCTTTACAAAAGGTGGGATTTAAACCGAATCTTGAAGGAAGCTAATAGGCAGAGTTGAGGAGGGGAGACCATACTAGCATAGAGAACAGTCAGAGAGTGTTGTGTGCAAGGAACAGTAATAGTTAGACCAGTATCATTGAATCATTTGGAGGAGAGAAGTCTACAGGACAGATAGGAAAAAGCCGGTCAGTCAGTCAGACATTTATTAAGTGCCTGCTATGTGCTAGGAATCCAAAGAAAGGCAAAAAACAGTCCCTGCCCTCAAGGAACTCACAATCTAGTGAGTGGCAAAGACCATGTGCAAACAACTGTAAACAGAGCCCTAGAATTAAGAGAGACTGGAGAAGACTTCCTATAGAAGATGGGATTCTAATAGCCTTGAAAGAAGCCAGGAGGCAGAAGTGAGAAAGAGCATTCCAGGGTATTGGACAGCCAGTGACGAACCTCTGAGTAGCACAAGGAGTCTTTTGTCCGTGGAACTTCAAGGAGACCAGTGTCATTAAATCACAGAGCAAGGTGGATCTGAATGAAAACCAGGCTTTTATTTTTTATTTTGGAGGTGACAGGAAGATGGGTATGAAGGGATTTCAATACCAAACAGAAGACTTTCTATTTGATCTTATAGGCATTGGAATGTCACCCAAAGAGAGGGGCTAGAGGGGTCTCATGTTCAGACCTGTGCTTTAGGAAAATCACTTTGGTAGCTGAATGGAGGAAGGACTGGAGTGGGGAGAAATTTAAAGAAGGGATACCAGTCAGAAGGCTTTTGCAGTAGTCCAAGAATGAAGTGAGGAGTGCATACCCCAGGGTGACAACTGTATGAGTAGGGAGAAGGGAGAAGGGAATCAGATACAAAAACGACAAAACTTGTACACATACTGAGTGAGAGTGTGGAGTTGAGGGTGACACCTAGGTCGTAAGTCTGAATGAATGGAAGGATAGTGGTACCCTTGACAATAATAAGAAAATTTGGAAGAGGGGAAAGATGGGGGAAGTGGGGGTGGGGGAAGCTGATGAGTTCTCTTGGCAGAACCAAAAAAATAGCTGATGATGATAATAGTAATGACTTTTATACACGTATGTAAAATAAATCCATTACTCTCGATCTTTCCAGAAATAGAAATATTATCTTCTAAAATGGATGTTTTAAAAATAGTAGATTCTGTGTGATGTGCTCTTATACTTCTGTTGCAGGTATTATGCCATCATGGTGACCATGTTCTTCACTGTCAGTGTGGTGAATAATTATGCCCTAAATCTCAACATTGCCATGCCCCTGCATATGATATTTAGATCAGTAAGTGCTGCCTGCATCACTGAATGGGTTTACTCTTGTTAAAAACATAACTTTATAGACATGATATAGCAAAAGTAAGGAATTTATCTTGTGATAAGTCGATCTCAGTATGTGAAAAGGGGGCTGATCTAGTAGAAAGGCAAAGGGAAAGAAATGTAGCTTTTTACTTTGTCTTTATTTCTTTCCTTTTAAAAAAGAAATAATAGGGGCAGCTAGGTGGCGCAGTGGATAGAGCACCGGCCCTGGAGTCAGGAATACCTGAGTTCAAATCCAGCCTCAGACACTTAACACTTACTAGCTGTGTGACCCTAGGCAAGTCACTTAACCCCAATTGCCTCACTAAAATAAAATAAAATAAAATAATAATAAACATTTTTATTTAAAGTTTGAGTTACAAATTTTATCCCTTCTTCCCTCAGAGGGAAGTAAGTGATCAGATGTAGGTTATGAATGTGCAGTTATGTAAAACATTGCCAAATTAGTCATTTTGTATAAGAAAACTTGAATAAAAGGGAAGAAATGAAAGAAAGTGAAAAATAGCATGCTTCAGTCTGTGTTCAATCAATATAATTTCTTTCTTTGGAGGTGGACAGTATGCTTCATCTTCAGTCCTTTGAGATTATCTTGGATTCTTATATTCCTGAGAATAGTTGTCATTCACAGTTCTTCATCAAACAATATTGCTGTCATTGTGCACAATGTTCTCCTGGTTCTGCTTACTTAACTATCCATCAGTTCATATAAGTCTTTCCAGGCCTGTCTGAAATCACCCTGTTTGTCATTTCTTATAGCACAATAATATTCCATCACCGTCATATACCACAACTTGTTTAGCCATTCCCCAATTGATGGATATTCTTTTGATTTCTAATTCTTAGCCACCATAGAAAGAACTGCTATAAATATTTTCATACAAATAGGTCTTTTTCTCTTTTGGGGGATATATTTGGGATATAAATCTAGCAGTGGTATTGCTGGATCAAAGGGTATGCACAGTTTGATAGCCCTCTGGGCTCCCCAGAATAGTTGGATCAATTCACAACTCCACCAACAGTGGATTAGAATCCCAGTTTTCCCACATCCCCATCAACATCCAGCCCTTATTTCTTTTTTCTCTCAGTGTTCTGTTGAGTTAAATGTTTGTGTTTAATCAAGTAAAATAAAATTATATTTAGGAAAATAGAAAAGTTTTTTATCTTAATTTATAACTGATTTCATATGAAAACTTGATGTTAATGTTCTTCCAGTCCTAACTTAACTTCTTTTTTTTTATTAAGTTCAGAAGTTTTAAAATCTGATTTGAGGTAATTAAAAGCAAATTGTATACAAGAGCAGCATTATTTCCATAGCAGTCCCACCTTTCTTTTCTCTCTCTGTATATGGAATGTCTCTATGTGGTATGGATATCAACAAGAACAGAGGGTTCAGAGAAGAGCTATGAAAGCATTTGATATGGTTAGTGAGGGCTGACAGAGGATACACATTCAGACTGGGAAGCATAGGCAAACTTTTGCATTGCCTCGAATTCTTTTTGGTTTTTTTTTTCGGGACAGTGAGGGTTAAGTGACTTCCCTAGGGTCACACAGCTAGTAAGTGTCAAGTATCTGAGGCTGGATTTGAACTCGGGTCCTCCTGAATCCAGGGCCGGTGCTTTATCCACTGTGCCACCTAGCTGCCCCCCTCCTCGAGTAGAATATGCTATTTTCAAAGGTACTTTCTAGCTATTTGTTCCTATTTTTGTAATTCATATAACCTTTCAAATGCTAGGCATATAGTAGACACTCCAGTGAAAACTTTTTGATTGCTTATAGTTTCCCAGAGAAGAGACACTTTTGTGCCTTTCTTTCTTTCTTTTTAAAGTATATTTTTATTGGTGGGTTTTTTGTAGCACCATAACTTTCTCCAGTATCATCCCCTCTTTCCCTCCCAGAGAACCATTTCATATAAACAAATAATGTTTTTTTAAAGAAAAAAGACAGGGGGTGGGGGGAAATGTAATAAATGATCTGAATATAGATGTAATGTACCACATTCATCGACTCTCACCTCTGCAAAGGGGTGAGGTAGGTATGTCTTCTCATATCTCTTCTTTGGAGCCATGCTCTTTCTTTGTTATCTTGCTTTAGTCATTTTTCATTGTGTTTGTGTGTGTGTGTGTGTGTGTGTGTGTGAGAGAGAGAGAGAGGGAGGGAGGGAGGGAGAGAGAGTGTGTGCGCACACATGTGCTTGTGTTTCTTTTCATTTACTTTGTTGTAGTCATTGTGTATATTGTTTTTTGGCCCTGCTTACTTTACTCTGTATCAATTCAACGGCTCCTTCCATGCTTTGTATTCATAGTTGTCATTTTTAGTAGTACAACAATATTCTGTTGTATTCACATGTCACAATTTGTTTGACTATTCCTCAGCTCATTGGCATCTACTTTGTTTCTAATTCTTTGTTATCACAGAAAGCACTGCTATAAATGTTTTGGTGTATATGGGGACTTTCTTCTTATCAGTGGCCTCTGTGAGACATCAACCTAGTAGTAGAATCTCTGGATCAAAGAGTATGGACATTTTAGTTATTTGCATAATTCCAAATTGTTTTCCTATGTGGTTATGCTGATTCACATCTCCACCAACAAGGTCTTAGTGAGGCTATCTGCCCATAAGCCCCCACCCCCAACATTGACTATTCCTATCTTTTGTCATCTTTGTCAATTTGGAGTATGTGAGGTGAAACCTTGGAGTTGCTTTCATTTGCATTTCTTAATTACTAGTGATTCTTTCATGGCTATTAATAGTTTACAATTCTTTTAAAAAACTATTTGTTCATATCCTTTGACCATTTATCCATTGAAGAATGACTTTTGATCATACATATCTATTAACTGTTTATAGGTCTTGGCTATCAAACTTTTATCAGAAATTTTACATAAAGACTTGTGTGCCTTTCTTTCATTGATATTTGAATGCTATTAAATTCTACATGTACTGCTAGCTTTTATTAAAAGTTTGATGGAAAAGAAAGGTGAACTCTTTGTTCAGATGAGGCCTTTGAATTTCGTTTATTTGTGTTCTCCCTATACTCTTTTACAAATGATTATTACTTGTCCTTTTCATTAACATCTTTAGTAATGCCATCATGACCTTCAGTGGTTTTGATATTTCCAATAGTTGAGCCTCATTAACTATTCATCCTAATATTGGTCTTTCTAGCCATTTTCTTTACACTTGTAATTGCGTGTTGCTGCCTTTTGTCTTCAGTGTACTGACTTTGTCACTGTTCTCTTTATAGGGTTCTCTAATTGCCAATATGATTCTAGGCATTATCATTTTGAAGAAAAGGTATGTAGCATATCCTTTCCATATCTACAGGTGATATCACTGAACAGAATTAACAATATATACATTTTGAATTACTTTTCCAGTAAATTCATTGAACTCATTCTGAGTCATCTACACCTTCTCCCTTAGTTTCCCCTTGTAATCAAGAGCTCATGTTTGTCAGGTAGTTAGTTGGCCAGGATCATAGATAAGATTTGTGGCCATCAAATGGATTCCTTTCTGTATAGAAGTAACTAGTCTTTGCAGTTATTGAACTTGAGTTTTTGATTGATTGAACAATCTGACTTGAGAAGATTGTTCAATCATTTGGGGGGGGGCAGGGCAATGAGGGTTAAGTGACTTGCCCAGGGTCACACAGCTAGTAAGTGTCAAGTGTCTGAGGCTGGATTTGAACTCAGGTCCTCCTGAATCCAAGGTCAGTGCTTTATCCACTGCGCCACCTAGCTGCCCGAAGATTGTTCAGTCTTACAGACTAAGATGCTGTTTTGAAATCTAAAAGTATGAAATACTTTAGGATCTTATATTCTCTGAGCTTTTTAATGAAGTTTTATGATATAAAGATATGATATGAGGATATGATTTGCAAAATCCTGCCTCTTTATCACAGTTTTATCAGGGAAAGCACTGATACATGGATGCTTGTTGTTTTTATAGATGTGAAAGTTGGCATGTGAATAAGAAATTATTGATATCACTCAATTCCCTCATCCCATTAAAAAAAAACAAACTTTTGGCCTCTTTCTCTTTCTGAAAATATCTCATAAAATTGCCCCTTATCACTTTCAAGAGTATATCTCCTCTAGCATAGATTTCTCCTTTTTCCAACTTCATTTTCTTATAATCTCAGTTAGCACATTAAGGTACTTAGTATTCGGGGCAGCTAGGTGGTGCAGTGGATAGAGCACCGGCCCTGGATTCAGGAGGACCCGAATTCAAATCCGGCCTCATACACTTTACACTTACTAGCTGTGTGACCCTAGGCAAGTCACTTAACCCCAATTGCCTCACTAAAAAAAAGAAAAAAAAAAAGGTACTTAGTATTATTTCAGTCATTGTTAAATATCTCTACTATCATCATTGTTTAGTCCAGTAGGTACAGTTTTTCATCCTAATATGCCAGGATTTTAAAGGGGACTTGCTCAGAGATGGCTTTGTTTGTTTACTCTTTCCAATTATCGCAGAATGAAAAAGCAAACTATTTTCTGAGAGTCAAAATTGGCCCTGGAGGTCTGACACTCTTTTTTTCCCCTCAGACCTAGTGTATTTCCTGCTGACATCAGTATTGTACTGTGCTTCTTAGAGACAGAAGGAGCAGTAGACCCAAATTAAGATTTGCTAAGATGCTTTAGGAAACTTTAGACCAGAGTAGACTTTAGAGTAAACTACCAGCTGGGACACCTCACTGCACAGGCATGCATGTTTTAGAAATGCATCCATGCGTTCATTACTTAATATGTTTATGTGGAATGCACTAGACACTGATTCCTTCCTTTTTGTTACTTGTGCCTTCTGTAATGTCAGACTAGAAATACCCATTGGAAATTAATATTTGAAACCTTAAAGTACTTTCATTCTTTGTGCAGGTACAGTGTATCCAAATATACTTCCATTGCTCTGGTGTCTATGGGGATTTTTATCTGTACTTTTATGTCTGCCAAACAAGTGGTAAGTATCTGTTCACAAGACCTTTTTTCCTTTGGTGTAATGGATAGATGTGCAGTCTTGGAGTCAAGAACCCTGGGTTCAAGTACTGCTTCTAATATATATGACTTGGATGGCCACAAGCAAGCTCCTTAGTCTCTTGGTGTCCTGGGCAATTAGACTACTAGGTAGTCTCAAGTTGCCAATATGCATTGGTGGATGAAGTTTCCATAGTGGGAGTTCTGTCCCCTAATGAAATATAGGCCCAGACCAAAGCGTCTTCCCAAAACTTATTCTAAATATTATGGATTGCGGCAGAGCTACCAGAGATATAGTAATAACATTCTTCCAAGTGTTTGTTTAACAGAAAACTACACCACCTGTTCGAAGATGAGTGAACTGGAGGTGTCTGACTTAGAAATATTCCTTCTACCTCTGAAAACAGTGGCCATAGGTTTTTTTAATCCCTGTGTCTCTTTTTCTTTTGCCTCCCAGGCATCCCAGTCCAGCTTGAGTGAGAATGATGGATTCCAGGCATTTGCATGGTGGCTACTAGGTCAGTACTAAAACTAATTTTTGCCTCTGCAATTTCGTTTGCCATTGTTTTCTCCTTGGGGATAAGCCTCTAGACAGATAGCTTTTGCTAAACAAATTATTCCAGGAAAGAGGGGCAAGCACCTGGGAGCAGTATATCCTATTTCTGATCATTAACATCTAAGTAACAAAAAAGTCTAAGGAAGAAGGAAAAGTTTCACTGTCGTTGCAGCAGCAGCAGCAGCAGCAACAACAGATAGCATTTATCTAGGGCCTACCGTGTGCCAGGTGCACTGTGCTAAGCACTTGACTGAATGTTTTACAAACACTTTCATTGATTCATAGAATTTTCATTCTTTTCTCTTAGGCCAAGCAAAACAGGGAATTTAAACCTTCTTCCATGCTCTCCAGATTCGCACCTCTCCCAAGTTTTCCATGTACTCCATGCCAATGTACAGAGCAGTTAAATGGTTATTGAGTCCCATTTCCCCTTCTGTCTGGCTGAGTGCAGAGAATAAAACTATTGTGCCTTTCCTTCTCTGCCTCTAAGAATAGCACTTTATCCTCCCACTTCTCTGAGTTCTTAGAAAGATAAATGAGGTAATGTTTATGGGAAGGCTCCTGTGTTGTTCAGTTGAAAGATGCTGTGTTAGTGCTAAGCATTATTGCTATTATCTATCATTTCCTAGTTTCCACATTTAGCAATTAAAATTAAGCACATTCAGCATTTCTCCAGAATAATTCTTCAGCTTGAAGCAGTGGTTTTGCATCAGATACGCTCTGCAACAGGTTTATTCAGTTTATCTTATTTATAATTTTAACATGCTTTTCTAATGATAATCTCACAAGATAAAGATGGATGTCTAAATGGCCACTATCTATTGAAAAAGATTGAGTAAATTTAATGTGGGCCATAGTCTTAAGGAGTCAAAGTCTGTAGGAGAAATCCATTATTCCCCCAACACACCCTTTTTTTGGTCTAAAGAGGAGACTATATCAGCACTTTGCAAGCTAAATGTCCAACACCAGGGTCATAGTTAAATTATGGTACCATTAATACGATAGAATATGAGGAATACAAAGAAATTGGGAAAGACTTAAACAAGAAAAGCAAAACTAAAAGAATGGCATACACACTAACCATAGTCATGTGAGGAAAAGTGAATGAGGCTGAAAGGACAAGGAATCCTAAAGGAATTATTGGGAAAAGTATTATGAAACCACATGCATTGAAATCATTGATTTTACATACATGTATAACCCATATCCGATTGCTTGCCATCTCAGGGAGCGGGGAGGGGAGGGAAGGAAGGAGGGATAAAAATTGGAACCCAAAACAATAAATGAAAATGTTTATTACATTAAAAAAGATAGAAAGCCTCAAGGAAGCCTTGATTATTTATACACATATAGAGGAACAACATTGGGACTAAAATGAATATAGGATAAAAGATGTTTTTGTTCATTATAGCATACCAAGAAGGACAATCAGATGAGAACTACCTAAAATTCTTAGTTTGAGAAACAACGTGCAAGACTGAACACAAAAATCTTGCCATGGAATTGTGATGATGTCAGAGTTCACTGGTTCCATCTAGACCATTTATGACATTTAAAAAAACTACTAAATCAAAAAAAAAAAGAAATACTTGATTTTAATATAAATGGTTATGAGCAAATTTGATTGTATTGGTCTCATTTCTAATAAAACATTTCAAAAAGAGGAGGCTATATTAACATAAAAAAGCAATGTAATTAGATATGCTTGTAGCTGAAGAGGAGGTAGACTTTTAGAAACCTTCGATTTCTTTTTCTCAGGGGCAGTTACTTCCTATTAGAAATAGGACAAAGACAATCATATAGTTATTGTTAGCATATAAAGCCAACCAATGAAGAGAAGACAAATACTTTAATAAAGTTCTAAATAATTTCACAGATGAATTAATCAGGAATACTCTGATTCTGGGCCAATGGAACCCATATAGTTATAGATTATAATGGTATTATGAACTTCCATGGCAATTTGGACACCAGTGGATCCTGTACAGATAACTGAAGAATTCTTTAATACGTCACCTTTGCCTTTTGATCCCTCATTTTATGAGGAAGGGACTGAAAGTCAGCTACAGCTTTTGAAGTGGGAAGCAGGATTCTGTTGGGGCTGGCCAGATTGAAGGCGGGGCTTAAAGCTAGGATTGGAAGATACTCTACCTGCATCATGCTCTGAAAATTCACCTTTAAAAAAAAAAAACATTCTTACTTCTGAATCTATTTACTTACAGACAGAATGTTAAAAAATGCATCGTCTAGCATGGCACTCTCCTCTTTCACATGAATTTATACATCTTAAGCTAGTTGCTCTTCCCAGTGTCCCTAGGAAGTAAATCTGTTTCCTTGTTTCAAGTCAGGGCTGGGAGGCAAAATTGAAGTGACACAGACAATTGCAGTGACTGTGCAAGATGACTGAGGAAATGTTACAGGTGGGATTTGAGTTTAGGCATGCCTGACTCCCCATCCCCCGCTTAGACTGTCTTCTTATTTGGAATGTGATTTATTTTAACCTCTAACATAAGTCTGCTTTTATTTTCAACTAAGATATTACAGATTCTTTATTCTATAGGGACTGTTATGTTCATGCTTTTATTAGGCTAAGGCTAAATGTCTACTACTCGTGACTCTGAAAACTAAAAGAAGAAAAAGCAAAAACTCCAAGTTATTAGCACTCTGTTTGTTTTCCAGGGATTGGTGCACTGACCTTTGCCCTTCTGATGTCAGCAAGGATGGGCATTTTCCAAGAGACACTTTATAAGGAATTTGGGAAACACTCCAAGGAGGCTTTGTTTTATAATGTAAGCAACTGCAGAACTTGTTGGGAGAGATTTAAATGACAGAGTAGTGCCTCTCATGAGGGGACACATTTATACCTCAAATGAAATTATAACTTCCTTTCTGGAGAACTTATGGATATCAGATCAGTTGGTTAACCCCACAGAATGGAATCTGTTACTAACAGGGTAAAATCTATGTCACCAGGTAAGGAAGTCTACTTAAACTGCCAGGGCATCATGTTGGTATTGGTTAGAATCCCTGCTGACCTCAGCCAGTCAGTCAGTCAGTCAATAAACATTTAGTAAGCACTTAGCAGGCACTGAGCCAAGACCTACCACAGCACACTGCTAAGTGCCACAGCCACATAATCTGTGGATCAACCTTTTCCTCCAAAGCTACCTTTTCGATGCAGGTGAAATCATGTTAAAATGGATGTTAAGAGCAGACTTTAAGGGAACAGAGAAAGGAGGGCAAGTTGGGCAAGAGGCACTTTGGATTGGGCAACGTAATGGATCTAGGACTTGGGAGGCTTCGTTTGGCTGGAGCCCCCTGCTGCCCTACGTTTCCTCCCACCTCCAAGCTTGAGGGCGCTGCCTCTCCTTTCCAAGGCATGGGCTGTCTCTTGGCAGAGGGCCCCCTGACATTAGCTCCCCAGCCTGAAGTCGTAGACAACCAGCTGGAGAGAGGTGTTGGAGGAGGATTTTCATTTCTGCCTTTGTGGTTCCTTTTTTCTTCACCATTCTCCCTCCCTCTCACCCTTCCCTACCCCATGTTTGTCCTTGTCGCTTCTCTTGCCTCCTTCCTGCAACCTGCCTCTCGTCAGTCTCTCTAATTTTAGAGTCCATGGTCAGTCTCGTACATACATTTACAAAAATGTAAAACCAGTATGGTGACCACAGGGGAAGTGTGTGATTATATTTTATGTACACACACACACACACACACGTGTGTATCTGTGTTTGTATATATGTACATGTGTATATATACACATGTATGTGAGCTCTCATTTGAAGCAACAGAGCTGTCTACAAAGCCAAGAAGTCCCGAATTCAAGTCCTGCCTCTGACACGTACTGGCTGTGTAACTGTGGACTCTTGATGACTCTCTAGGGTTGTAAGTGGCATAGAAGCTGCCACCCTATATCGCTAGAGGGACTTTTTTCACCCCATAGTTCCCTGTGCCAGTAACATCACAGATGCAGTCCCTAATTCTGCAAATCCCTTTCCCCCATTTTAATGATGCTTTTCTTGTCTGTGACATCTATTTTTTTTATGATCAAGGACCGTGTCATTTAGATGGTGTAAAGTGCCTAGGAGTGTCATGTAGATATTAGTCATTTAATAAACTTATTAATTAGTCATTGCTTTCTTTAACGGAATTCTGTTACGTCTAGACTGGTCTTGCATAAACAAAAGCTCACATAATATTTTTGGCATTCATAGACACATTTTGGTAATTGTCTTATGCATTGCATTTTCATTGCTCTCTATTTCTGTTTCTTCCCATAGCATGCCCTGCCACTCCCTGGCTTCATCTTCCTGGCTTCTGATATCTATGATCATGCACTTCTTTTTAATAAATCTGGTGAGTTTGGAATTAAAATATTTTTCAATACAATACAATAAAATTAATACAATAAAGTGATAACTGGCATTTTCTGAGGCAGGGTCTAGGTTTTACTCCTAACCCATTTTTTAATGGTGCAAGCAAATGTGTATACATCTCAACATCTGTATAGTTTTTTATTAATAATGGTGGGTATCTTGGATATGATGAAGCAAAATATTAAATTATAATGACGAGAAAGATAAATTCTACTTCACTTATACAAGCTGTTTTTAATTTACAATACCATAGCATCATATACAGTCTATATAGGGAATGAATTTACATTATGTGTGAAAAATCAAATCTTGTAAATGGTGAATAATAAAGAAAAAATAATTTTCAAAAAGTTATTAAAACATTATGACTTTTGGCTTACCCTGTATGTAATTTTTATCCTTTATAAAACAAATTAGTAACAGTCTCCTGATCCAAGCGTCATGGGCAAAGCGTGTGTGGCTAGGGCTCTAGAAGCAGGATCATATACAAACGTGATCTCGGGAGCTTCGGCTGCCCTGTGCAGTCCCAAGGCTGATCACTTGTAGGCCAAAGAGGACAGGGACTTGAGGCATACAAGAGAGTGTAGAGTTGAACTGGTTTCCTAAGGAGCTGAGGGGAGAGGTGGGAGAGTGCAGAGTACAGGGAAGGAACTGAGGGATGGTAGGATTGGAGGGCATGGTGAAGAGGAACAATGGGTTAAGTATTACAAAGCTGAAGAAAAGATGGAATGGTAGAAGTCTGGTATTAGATCAAGGAACTGGCATTCGTGAGAAAGGAGCTAGAACCCTTCAAGGTGATGGCAGGTATGACTGTGTGTAGCCAGGTGGAATGGTGGAGTCTCTCATGGAAGTTGAATAGATTGAGGAACTGGAAAGTTAGGTTATTGGAGAGAGTGTCAGCATCTATATTAAAGTTCCCTAATCTGAGTGCAGGAGAGAGGCTGGGAAGCAGGCCCTGAACTCATTGTGATAGGAAAGGAAGGCATGTCCTGGGAATTACCGATGATGGCACCAGAATCTGTCTTGTTTGAAACTGTTGAGCATAGTAGAAATAGAAATGGCCGTGGAGCTGAAGTGGCTGCCCAGGCTCTTCATTCTCCCCACCAAACCATCCAGAGCAACAGGGGAAAGGGAAACTGCTAGGGTGCCCACACCTCACTCTCACTGCCCCTAGTCTCCCTGGGTACACATCTTTTGAATCTAAAATGTGATGGCAAGTTCAGCTTTCCATGATTCTTAGGTGTTCTATTAGACAAAAGTTATTCTTACAGCTTTTTTCACTCGTCTCTACTTCTGGTATCTACCAGGTGTGTTTGTGGGGAAGGGAGGGATGGGACTAAGGAGGCCACCGCACCTGCCAACATGCATGTGCTCCTCCTGCTCCTAGATGACCACACAGCAAGGGAGACATCAGTCGGTCCCAGGATCCCCAGCCTTCCTACTTCCGTCTGCCTTCTTCCTACTCAGCTCCTCTTGCTCTTTGTCTTCAGGTGCCCATCTGAAATGCTCCCTCTTTGCAACCACTGTCTCTTCTTCCCTATTCCCTCACTCTATGTTCAGGCCAATTTCCAGGCCCCCTAGTGTCACATAAACCAGCCCTTTGCCCATTCTCCCATGCAGAATTGTAATGAGTCCCTCATTTCCAGCCTCACAAGCTGCAACACCTATACCCATCTTCCATTATCAGCCCTGCATCCAAATCTCCTGATGCAGGTTCTGCTTTGTAAGATAAACAGCAGGAGGTAGCTTAGCACAGACGAGAACTAAGGTCTTCCAGAGGCCTTTGCATTAATGTCATGACCCTGGTTGACCACATATCATTTATACCCTCAGTGTGTCTTTGTTTTCATTTATAGAGTAGTGAGCCCAGCACCCAGGCTCTTTTCAGGTAAAAATAAGAGTTTATTGAAATAGTATTTATTATGTCTGATTTGATTGGAAGAATGAATTTGACAGTTTCTTAGGAGTGACACGAATTGAAGCAGTTTGTGAAGTAAGAGAGCAAAGTTCTTACTACCAGGCCTCCTTCTGTCATAACCTCTGATGAGACACCTTTGGGAAAAAGGTCATGTTCACCTCCCATTCAATCTGTATTCTTTTGGTCAAAACTGCTCTAAGTTCATGAATGTCTTTTTTCTCTTGTAATCCTTCTAGAATTGTATCAGGTTCCAGTCATCGGGGTGACAATGCCTATCATGTGGTTCTACCTCCTCATGAACGTCTTCACTCAGTATCCTTTTAGTCTTTGTTGTGCTTCTGCCACCCCTACCTCAGTCTGACAGGGTGGAAGTAAGTGCCCACACCCTTTTATTCTCAGAACGCCGGGACACAGCATCAATTTATTATCTTGATACCTTTTCTGCAGGGAACAAGGAGAAAAATGGCCCTTCCTGAAATCTCCTTGCTAAGAGATGATATTGCAATGTTTGTCAAAAGATGATAGAACAGACATTAATTGTGGAGACACACACACAGTGAGCAAAAATAGGTGGTGTGACAACTGATAAGAAGAGAAACATGTTTAAGGGAAAAAGCTATGTATATAGAAAGATGATGCAGTGATTTAAGGATTTAGATATACATGGTGATTGGCCGTTTGAAATCCTGGGTTGAATATCCCAACCCCTTAAAGGCTGCTCTCAAACCCTGAGAAAGACTTTCAAAATTATTTGAATAAATTGTAAGCAATTTTAAATGTGGATATTGTGACAAAGCAGTGAGGCCAGTTTTCTTGTTTGCTTTGTAGAAATCAAGCTCATTTCTTTGTAGTACTGGGGCATTGAGGTCAAATGATGATGTCATGAACCCTAAAGAGGAAGCCCAGGATGAAACTGAAGGTTCTTTTGGGTTTGGGTTAAATTGCTAAGATTGCGTAGAAAGGTTCAGGGTAATAGCCAAGTCTTTAGGCACAATTCCTAGTTGGAATGGTGGGAATTCTGCAGGATAATCCACTGAAAAGGCCCGGTGCTAGTAGTCCTTAAATCCATTAACTTCGCGTCACCTTACAACAAAGGAGTGTGCCAGCGGCACAACTCACCTGACCTCAGTCACAGACTGTGAAAAACTCCCTTAACTTGTGCTCTTCAGGTATGTGTGCATCCGGGGTGTGTTCATCCTCACCACAGAATGTGCCTCCCTCACAGTGACGCTTGTTGTGACGCTACGCAAATTTGTCAGCCTCATCTTCTCCATCCTCTATTTCCAGAACCCTTTCACCCTCTGGCATTGGCTGGGCACCATGTTTGTCTTTGTTGGGACCTTGATGTACACCGAGGTCTGGAACAGTCTAGGATTACCCAGGAGGCAGCCCCAGAAAGAGGACAAGAAGGACTGAGCTTCATCTGACATAGACTCTCCTGGATTTAGGAGGGTGGTGATGCAGTGAGAGTCTGGCTACCATCCCACTTTCTTTAAAGCTTACACACCCCAGCATAGACCCAAATACATATCAGGGAGTCCCCCTGTAGAGGGGAACTTTAGTATTCCTGATGTCTGTGCTGACTGATATTTGCAGCTGCTGGACCGAGCATCTATCCCCCAACTCTGAAGTAGAAAAGGAGTAGTTCTGATCTCTTGAGCAGAGTATCCATTTGTATTTTTATTAAAGTGTTAAAGATATGTATTTATTAAATTCCAAGGATGTGAAGGACCTAATTTTGGACCAGTGGTTCTCAGCCAGGAATACCCTTTTCACAGCAGCCAGTAGTCCCAATCCCACCCACTCTATCACCAGCAACCTTGAACCACTCAGAGCCACCTGACATAATCAACAAAACAGTCAGGTGGTTAATTAACTGAGGAATGGTAACATGGGGCTGGTGGCCTCCGTGAAACTGGGGCAGGTCAGGTGGTAGCACCTGGTTTCATTTGTTCTTATTGTCTCCTCCATCCGTCCAGATGCAAAATGATTATGACACATTCACTGGATATCCTGATTACAGTGGCCCTGAAACAGTCCAATTATAAGCACAGTTGTATCTGGACCTACCACAGTCCACTATTAGCCTTTGTGGAAAGGTCATGGACTGAATAAGTCTGGTGAAGGCTGAAATGGCATCTTCAGGGCAACCCTGAACAAGCTTGCTTCATGCTGGCTGGCCCTGACAAGAACCTGCAAGCTGAGGTCAGTCCCTTGGGACCAGGACATTGGTATTGAGTCTGTTATAAGGAGGTGTCAGAAGACCTTCGGGCCCAGGGACTTTCAGCTCTGCCCAGGAACTTTGGTGAAGTACATGAAAATCAAAGCCTGTCAGGCTACATCAAGTTACATCAGGTCAAATCATGATTGTATTAAAACCAAAATTTTATCACAAACTATCAGCTGAACATGGCAAATGCTATTCTGTTCATTTTATGATGTATCTGTATCAGTTGTCTCTTGTTAGACAATTAAAGATGGTATTTGACTCTTTGGATCATTTCGTAAGTAGTTTCCTTCTGAAAATCAATAGAGGGGCAGCTAGGTGGCCCAGTGGATAGAGCACTGGCCTTGGATTCAGGAGTACCTGAGTTCAAATCCGGCCTCAGACACTTAACACACACTTACTAGCTGTGTGACTCTGGGCAAGTCACTTAACCCCAATTGCCTCACTAAAAAAAAAAAGAAAAGAAAAGAAAATTAATAGAATATCATTTGCGGTTTGATAAATGATTTGGTTTCTTTGGAGGTGAAATAGGAGATTTACAGAAGCCAGTATTCCTTAAATCTTTCTCAGCACAGGTCGCATTTTCCGGCTAAAAGTGTCCCCTCAAACAGTGCTATTCAATTCAGACATTTTGGAAGGGCCTTCTCTGTGCAAAGAGCTACACTAGGCTCAGGAGATACAAAAAGGAAGAGCAATCCCTGCCCTCAGGGAACGAACAATCCTGGCACTCACAGCTCAAGAAAACCTTCCTAGGTAGAGCACGCTGACCACCAGGTGGGTCAGGCAGGGATGGAGGGAGGGGCTGAGGTGAGCCTTGAAGAGAGCAGAGGGGAGGAAGGACAGAAAACATTCCAAGCAGGGGCCAAGGCCCTGAGGCCCTTTAATAGAGGACAAGGCAGGACACTGCTTCCCTTGCCTTTCTTCTTTTCACTTGTAGAAAAACAAACTCTCTATTACCCATGCAGAGTGGAATGTTCCTTTTCATAAAAAAGCCAGTGTGAATTTCTGGGCCACTAGGTGGCACAGTGGATAGAGCACCAGCCCTGGAGTCAGGAGGACCAGAATTCAAATTCAGCCTCAGATACTTATGAGCTGCATGACCGTGCGCAAGTCACTTAACCCTGTATGCCTCAGTTTCCTCATCTGTAAAACAAGCTGGAGAAGGAAATGGCAAACCACTCCAGTATTTTGCCAAAAAAAAAAAAGCCAACCCAAATGGGGTCACAGAGTTTGGACGGAACTGAAACAACAAAAAGTGAGTTTTCTAAACTTTTTCCCAGAGTATAGGTTAGCTGTGCTGTCCTGTGTGTATAAAATGGAGCCTAGTAACAATAGTGTGTGTTTTTTGTGCTCAGAAACTTCATGGTCACTTTCAGGAAGACATTTGACCCGTCTCACTTTCATGTAAAGTGAAGATATTTGTTTGCTCATCTAAATCTCTGGTGTTGAAATTAATATGCTAGTATTAATACCAAATGCCAATAGCGTTTGATTCCAAAGGACACAAAATTGGATATGAATCCAGCTCAAAGAGTTTGAAAAGCACTATCTATAATGTGAAGGGAACATGCTATTTATTACCAAACTTTCACTTAAAGGAAAACTAGAAACAAAAAACAATTGTTAAGCCTCTTTAATAGGACCTCCACTGATTCTTTTCCCACCCGGAGGGTGCTTTTAGGCTTATGAAGGTTTAAAAAGGGGGGCGGGGCTTGCATAAAGCACCAGCCCTGGATTCAGGAGGACCTGAGTTGAAATCCGACCTCAGAAACTTGACACTTACTAGCTTTGTAACCCTGGACAAGTCACTTAACCCTTGTTGCCCCACCAAAAAAAGAAGGGCTTGTATCAAGCCTCCTTTAGACAGGCATAAGGTATATTTCTTTTTAAAAGGAATTAAATCCTAGTGATGGGCATTAGATTCCATTTTTGATGCTTTTTGTGTTTCCTCCAATCTGCTTACAACATCTATTTATGATGATAAGGATGCTACATATGTATAGTAGATAGACTGGAACTTAGGAAGACAGTGAAACAAACTGCCTAAGCAGCAGAATAAGAGAGCTAGCACATTAGATTCCTGCTCTTTGGTCATTTAGAGTAAGAAATCGATCAAGCAAGCAGTTCTAATATCCTCTCATACCGTTTTATTACTCACTTATCCTCTCTGGTTTTGTAACCCACTCTTGGTTATTTTTAACCTTTATTAGAAAGGCCCAGGAACTAGTATGGCAAACATCAGTTCAATTTAATTTAATGAATTCAGTTCAGCAAATATTTAGTGAGTGACTACTCCACCCACTGGAACCAGGGTTGTTCTTTTTCTTCATGTAATATTGTCTTGACCTCAGTTGTGCTTCAGATGTAGGGGATTGCTGTTTACAAGAAGGACTTCGGTTCCAAAAAGCGTTTAAAACTCTGAAGCTAGAGCAAAGATCAATAACAAGTAGCACTGATCTGAAAGGTTGCATGTATGTGTGTGTGTGTGTGTGTGTGTTTTCCTTCATTTTACCCAATAATTTTTTTAAATAATGCTACAATGCTTCAATTTGATCAGTACTGAAAATTAAGAATTAAACTGATCTTTCCAGGATTTTGCATGACAAATCCCTTATAGTTTTGTTTTTGTTTTTTATTTTTTAGGACTCCAGTAGCATCCTTTGGTCACTTCAAAATTGTCTCTGCTCTCTTACCCATCTACAATATTTCTTTTCTCTACCTGCGGGCCTGGTCTCCCTCTGCCACGACCAACTTCCACTTTTCTGCTACTGATTTGTTCATGTGTCCTTTTCACCTAATAATGCACATAATCTATCAACAGTTGACCCAACTATTCATTGAGTTTGTGTATGTGTGTGTTTTCATTGGATGTTCTATCTTTGTGTACCTATGTATTACATTTGAGTTGGATGTAACCATATCAGTGAAAGTGGAGATCAGGGATGTATGGATATATATATTGAGTGAGAATATACATGGGAAGAGTTAATAAGAAGAAAAGTGTCACTGTATACATGTGGATGTATTCTGTCATTGGGTCCAAAATTGGGGATGAGCACAACTGTAAGCTCTCTTCCCTTCCCTTCCAGAACTACTTAGAAGTTCTCCAATACTGTTTTCAGTTTGTGAAGCAGTGGTTCCCCTATTCCTACCTAACCACTCCATATTTAATTACCTACTTCTATCTCCCCAACAATGTCCACTGGGCACCAGGATCAGAGACAGAATTCATTAGTTCAGGTTTAACTTCTGAACCAATGAACTGGCCCTAGACCAATATGTATCTATTAATATTGTATATTCACGGAAGAGCAATTTGATTTGTTAAAGAACTCTAGTTAAAACTTGACCAGATGTGCATATGCACATTTTTAGAATCATATAAGAAAGATCTGAAGTCAAGATTCTGAATTTAGATTTTTTTCATTTATTTGAAATAAATTCAAGCATATTTTTTTTAAATCCTAAAGAAGATAATTGCTCCTTAATGGTAACCCATCATTAGACTGAGAACAGACATTTTAGTGGAAATCTAAACTGAATCTCCTGACTTGACAGATGTTAGGGATGATATGTATCTATGTGTAGATGTGAGGGTATTATGTATATGTATGATACATTCAGCATTTTCCCACATTTGGTGATTACATTGGCAGAATAACAAGCTAGAACTAAGGGTCTTGATATTCATTTTCTTTGCCAGCACAGTTAGTTTTGGGTTTTTTTGTTTTTGTTTTTGTTTTTGTTTTCAGGGCAATGAGGGTTAAGTGACTTGCCCAGGGTCACACAGCTGGTAAGTGTCAAGTGTCTAGGCCAGATTTGAACTCAGGTCCTCCTGAATCCAAGGCTGGTGCTTTATCCACTGTGCCACAGTTAGCTTTGTAATTAGTACATTAACATTCATTTGGCAGTTTCTTCACATGACATCACAGGCCAGTATGGTAGAGAAGTTGTGCATTCTCTTTGCCAAGACTGGCATCTTGCCATGGTTTTCCAGAGCTGTTCTAATGGCTCTTAATGCCCAGAACATCAGTCATATCCATGTTCTTGACTTTCCCATCCCATTCCCACATTTGCTGATCTTCCAATAGGCAAAAGAGATGGAAAGCCAATAGGAGGAGGGGAATAGCAAGATACTCATTAATATAGAACTGAGGTTCGCTATCACTGAATCTGTCAGCTACCAGGCTTTTTGCTGTTCTGATAACTTGGATGTCCATCAGAGCAGCACTGAAGCTTCATTAATGTCATTTAAGGAAATTGCCTTTCTAATGTCACATACCCATGGTCTATTCCACTTGGTTTGTATGAAGCGGTTGATTCCTGAGACTGCTGAGCAAAAAACCATCCTCAGTTGTTACGTTGCTATTCACTTTATGCTTTTACTTCTTAATGGTTTACACGATTTCCTTTGAAATTTCAAAAATGGAAATGAAGAATCTAACCTACATTTTATATAACATCAAGCTGTTTGCCATTTTCTGAGAGCTGTTCATTTAAATTCTACTCCAAATAGATATTCTTTTAATGAGCAGTTCATTCATTTGTCCATTTCACCTCATTCTCTCACCTACCCCCACCAAGCCACTTGAGTGTCCTACAAAGGCAACCTTCAAGACCCTAGTAGAAATTGAGGTTCTAGTCATGGTTCCATCTGTAATCCAAAGAGAGTGTCCCTGTTACTTCCAAGGGAGAGTGGAGGAAGAATAAAGTAACTGCTTGAGCATTCTGCGCTTACAGAGCACACTGAAGTGCTTGGCTTTCTATCATTTCTCCAGAAATGTGTTTTGAGTTTTTTAAACTTTCATCACCCAAATTGTTGGTAAAATGAGGCACTCTGCCAAGGAACATCATAGGTACAATGACAATACCTGTCAGCTGCCAACAAAGCATGAGGCCTTCAGCACCGAAGACCAATTTGGACTAATCTTACCTGACCAATACTGAATTCAAGGGACAATGGGTGACCCCTACAAACCAAAGAAAAGGAATGATGGTTGTTAAAAGGTGCAAAGAAGTTTTAGTAAATAGTGATAGAACAGCCCTTTTATGTGTGGTCCTCTTCATTCCTGAACCAAGAGGAGCAGGCTGGAAAGGACATTTATGGACAATCTGTGGGAGGCGCCATGGTGCGTGGAGTGCTGGGCCTGAAGTCAAGACAGACTTCTCTCCCTGTGAACAAATCTGGCTTCAGACACTTATTAGCTGTGTGACCCTGCACATGTCACTTAACCCAATTAGTCTCAGTTTCTCATCTGTAAAATGAGCCGGAGAAGGAAATGGCAAACCACTCCATTATCTCTGCCAAGAAAACCCCAATTGGGGTCACTAAGAGTTGAACACGACTGAACAATAGTGGGAGGTGGAGATAGGTGGAAGAAGTTGAGTTTGGGGCAGTCTGAGGTCTGTTCAGAAGTCAGATAATAGCAGCCAGAGTGTATAGTCATTTTGTGAACTCTACCATGAAACATCAACTCAGTCTTACCAACGTTTTGAAAAGTGGATTAAGGGTGAAGGGATATTTTGTGAATAAAAACATTTTGCCAAATGTCACTATGTAACTCAAGTTCTTACCTTCTGGAACAACTCAGCAGACACGTAACATCTTTGAATTGTGTAGCCATTGTTTTTATGGGAAAAACTTACAGGTGTTTATTATTGCTTTTCAAGAATCTGTATACAACTTTAAAATTTTTCACGGGGGGGGGGAGGGGGTGTCAAGAGTGGGGGTGGGCTATTAATTTTTTACTACAAACATTTGTAAGCAACCTCTTTGTAATGCTTACCAGCTGGATCAATCACTGAGCACTACTCAAGGCTATTTATTTATGCCCCAGAATGTTTAAAGGATCAGTCTGACCTTTTGAAGGTTTTCTTGGCTCACTATAATCATCACTGAAACTTTAGCGACCTTGGTATCATCTCTGCAAAGCCAGACCCTTGAGACTATCTTAATCTGCCACCTGTTGCTTTCAGGTAAATCTGATGAGAAGGCAGTTCTCTCTAAGGTTAACCTCAGCCAGTATGCTCTGTCAGGTGCACCAGCCACAAATACAGCAAATTAAAAGAAAAAGCAGATGAGCGATTTGGCACTTAATGTAGCATAATTAAAATTCATCTCTAAAATCACAGAGTAACTTTGTCAGAAGGAAAGGGTATGACATACTCAAACAGTCCTGAGTTTGTAATTACTAACAGGTGCAGTTTGGGGCTGCCTCTGGAGATTCAGCAGTCTTTGGAAGCATAGTATCTTGGTAGTGATGGGATTTGCCAACCACCGAGGAGTGTTACATTCAGGGTTGGAAATTGCAGAGCAAAAAGTAAAAATGACCCTTGAGGAGGAGAAATTATAGTTCAGTTCTGAGAGCTTTTAGCAGATTGTCTCATCAAACTTCACTATACTCCGTATGTTGTAAATAACTTGGCACATGGCAGGACACAGCAGTGGTAACCACTGGGCCAGGCAACGACACTAGTTAAGATCAATGGTCAATGTCATTACCATCCATTAAAAGTTAGACATCCCTCTTTTCTGTGAACTTTTTTGAAGACAACTTACTCGGGGGCTTTGTTTGGGAAGCATTTGATGTGTTTAAATGTATTGGTATGTTGTTGTCTTTTTCATAAAAATATTTAATTATTTTCCAGTTACATTTAGAGATTGTTTTCAACATTTGTTTTTATAAGATTTCTAGTATTTTTCTCCTCCCCCCCTCCCCAAGACAGCAAGCAATCTGATATAGGTTACATATGTACAATCACATTAAACATATTTCTGCATTAGTCACGTTATGAGAGAAGAATCAGAGCAAAAAGGAAAAACCTCAAAAAAGAAAAACAACAACAAAAACAATGGAAATAGTATGGTTCAATCTGCAACCAAATTCAACAGTTGGTTTTTTTCCTGGATTTGGAGAGCATTTTCCATCATGAGTCCTTTGAAACTATCTTGGACCATTGTATTGCTGAGAAGAATCAAGTCTATCACAGTTGATCAACACATAATGCTGTTGATACTGTGTACAATGTTCTGGTTCTGCTCATCTCACTCATCATCAGTTCATGCAAGTCCTTCCAGTTTTCTCTGAAATCTGCCTGCTCATATTGATATGTTTTTCAAAAACAAGTTTAAACTTCGAATTTCTCTGACCACTAAAAGCAATAGGAGATTTGTGATAGAAGGCAATGAACAGAGCAAAGATCCTTTCTTTCTTTTTTCTTTTTTTTTTTGGGGGGGGGCGGGGCAATGAGGGTTAAGTGACTTGCCCATGGTCACAAAGCTAGTAAGTGTCAAGTGTCTGAGGCCAGATTTGAACTCAGGTCCTCCTGAATCCAGGGCCAGTGCTTTATCCACTGTGCCACCTAGCTGCCCCCTAGGATGCTTTTAAAATTCAGAGGAGGTAAGTAGCACCAGAATTCTCTCTGAAGAAATTGAAATGTTATATGATTTGTTCATCATCAGATCCATAGCTGCTGCAGTCAGTAGCAGAATGAACACATCAGGTTATGTTTTCTATGTCCAGTGTTCTTTCCAATGAAGCATACTAAGTTTTAACTTCAAACTTGTTATGTAACTAGGATTATGATGTAAAAAGACTTAAAAACCTACCATTGCACCATTTTTACATTTGAATTATTTTGATTCTTTGGGTGGGGGGGCAATGAGGGTTAAGTGACTTGCCCAGGATCACCCAGCTAGTAAGCATTATTTTTTTTTATTATTTAATTTGATTTGATTTTTTAAAATTTGTTTTCCAATGACATGTAAAAGATATTTTTTGAGTTCCAAATTTTTCTCCCTTCCCTGCCCCCTCCCAAAGCCAGCAAGCAATCTGATATAAGTTATACATTTCAATCATGTTAAACATATTTCCACATTAGTCACCTTATTGTTTCTTAATCCACATTTGATCAATTTAGCATATTGTTAACAGAATCTCAGAATCAGAAGAGATCTAAGAATTCATTTAGTTCAACCCCTAAAGGAACAGGAAACCTCTTTGTAGTAGTATTTCTGACAGTGGTCATTTGGCTTCTACTTAAAGACTCCGAAAATCACAAATTCATGACCGACCTAAGGCAGCCATCATACTTTTGGATAGTTGTGATTGAATCTCTCTTCTTTAGACCGGCCAAAATATGCCTTCCTCTAGTCAAGTTCACTAGGAGCTAAACAAATTTAGTCTAATCCTTCTTTCACTATCTCAGCCCTTCTGATACTTGAAGACAACTCCAAAGCATTCAGCCAATTCTCATGTGTCATCCATCCCTGAATGCTCCGAAGCTTTTTAATGTCCTTCCTACATACAGTATGATGTCCAGAGCTGAACACAATACCCCAGATGTTAGCCTGATCAGAGAAGAATGCAAAAGGATACCACCTCCACACCATTTCCATTAATGCACACTATACCCACCCCCTTTTCCTTGTCAAAAGCCTGCTCCCCTACCTATGTGGCATAGAAGAGACCCTGAATTTTCACATGGTTATGTTGACAAAGCCCAAGCTTTGGTGGGTCCAACCAAGTTGGAAAGGCTTCAGATATGCCCTATTAATGGACTGAAGAGCAGCTAAGCTACATTTGGAAAAACTCGTTTGACCACAGAATGATGAATTTTATTTTGCTGCCTCCTTCCTCAACATAAAGATGGTCTCCAAATGCTCTGATAAGGTCTGGAAGGATCACAGACTGTGTGGATGGAGTGAATACTGACATCAACAAAACCATGAATTCTTGGAGGATTCAGATATTCAAATATTTTTCTCACATTTGTTTCTGTCCCCCCACACCCCCAACCCCAATCTTCTACTTATGGAACTAATTTTTTAAATGCAAAATAATTTTATATTTTTTATTTTAAAAGTTCAAAGACTGAATTCCATTTGTATTTGTTTTAGCCCATCTTTCTAACCAGTTGAGATCTATTCTAGATCCTGATTCTGCTAGTGTTAGCCATCCAGTTTTGTGTCATCTGCTAAGCTCCGGGTTGATTTGTGGGGCCACAAATGAGTTTGGGATTCAAGTTATCCTTAAAGTTTGGACACAACATGTCGTGGTGTGCTAGACCAGCACTAAATGTCACTATTTCATGCTTTTGTTAACATTTATTAAGTGCCTCTTACTCTTACCAGAAGCATCTCTTAGCTCTAACATTAGGAATTTTTTTAACTTAGTGAGTCTGTTTTTTAAATCATAAAAGTATTTTATTATTTTCTAACTACATGTGGAGATAGTTTTCAACATTTGTTTTTATAAGATTTCTAGTTCCAAAATTTTCTCCCTCCCTCACCCTTCCCCAAGACAGCAAGCAATCTAATATACGTTATATATGTACAATCACATTAAACATATTTCTGCATCAGCCATGCTGTGAAAGAAGAATCAGAACAAAAGGGAAAAAACCTCAAAAAAGAAAAACAAAAAAAGTAGAAATAGTATGGTCCAATCTGCATCCACATTCCACAGTTCTTTTTTCTGGATTTGGAGAGCATTTTATATCATGAGTCCCCTTGCTGAGAAGAGTCAAGTCCATCACAGTTGATCAAAACACAATGTTGTTGGTACTGTGCACAATGTTCTCTGAGCTCTGCCCATTCCACTCAGCATCAGTCCATGCAAGTCCTTCAATGTTTCTAATGAATGAGTCTTATGAGTGTGAGCTGCCTCTACAATTTCCACTCTGTTCTTAGTTCTGTCCTCTGGGGCCAAACAACACAAATATAAATCCCCTTTCCCCAAGACAAAGATTTTGAGCTTGGAAAAAAACTTAAAGGGATTTGTCCAGTGTTGTGCACCTACAAAATGTCTGAAGTGAGATTGAACCTTGACAGATGTGCTAGTAAATGTTTAACAACTGGCTCTTGGCAGGGGAAGGGGAAAGATGTTCCCAAGATCACCCTTTTGAGTTTAATCTGCATTATTAACATTTTCTCCTCAACAAGGCAATAAATCAAAACCTGATTCGTGGCAGGTTGCCAAGCAAATGCTCATACTGAATAGCTAACAATCAACTCTGACATACCAGAACCCCAGTCCTCCCAACTCCAAGCATGGGCCTCTATACCATGCTGCCTGTTGAATCATCCCTTCACATACTTTCACCAGCCATCATACACATCTTTAAGTCTCCAAGTTAAGTTATTTCTAGTTCCTCCCATTAATCCTCATAGGGAAAAATTTGTAGTTCCTTCATCATGATCCAAGGCTTCTGGATAGGCTCCAGGTTTCAATGTTTGTTCAGAGATGTGGCACCCCTTTCTCCACTGCTGAACCCAGTCCTCCAGATGTAGCCAAAAAAGGATAGGAGAATACAGCAGGATTGTCCCCTCCTCACTCTGCTTCTCTCAATGTAGCCCAAACCCATTCAAGTTATGTTAACCTTGTAAACCACTAAAATCCCTCACATCTGGAAAACTGGCAGATCATAGCTTTAAGAAATTGGGCTTTGCTAAGGGGTCAGCCAATAAAGAGTTTAAAGTGTGGCATACCACCCCAATCTCTAGGGACATCTGCATCTTTTGGGGGGGGGCAATGAGGGTTAAGTGACTTGCCCAAGGTTACACAGCTAGTACTTTTCAAGTGTTTGAGGCCAGATTTGAACTCAGGTCCTCCTGAATCCAGGAGCCAATGCTTTATCCACTGTATCACCTAGCTGCCCCCCCCCATCTACATCTTAAAAGTGAGCTTCAGAAGACCAGAAAAGCCTTCAAGTTTCAAAGGTAAGAAGCTAGGGATAAAATGACTTGGCAAGGGGGCAGCTAGATGGCACAGTGGATAGAGCACCGGCCCTGGAGTCAGAAAGACCTGAGTTCAAATCCGGCCTCAGACACTTAACACTTACTGGCTGTGTGACCCTGGGCAAGTTACTTAACCCCAATTGCCTCACAAGAAAGAAAGAAAGAAAGAAAGAAAGAAAGAAAGAAAGAAAGAAAGAAAGAAAGAAAGAAAGAAAGAAAGAAAGAAAGAAAGAAAGAAAGAAAGAAAGAAAGAAAGAAAGAAAGAAAGAAAGAAAGAAAGAAAGAAAGAAAGAAAGAGAAAAAAATAGAATGACTTGGCAATAGGACTATTGCCAAGTCTTTGGGGTGAGACTTATGTCAGTGTGCTGCCAATCAGTTTATCAGGAACCTGTGGTGTTTGCATTTACTTCAGTGATTGGTGAATTTCATCCCTTTGGGTAGACCCTCCACTAGTGCATATAACAACCCCTCCATACTTTAGCTTTCAGTCTTCTAGAGTTGCTGCAGTGCCCCCCCAAACCCCTCAAAAAACAACCTCAAGTGGCCACTCCCATTCTGCATCTGCTGCCCTGCTTGGTTTCAGTTCTAGGGATCAAGATGCCCCTGCCAAGGTTAAACTCATCACCTCCCTCAGCCTCCTCTCCCCTCTGATTGGAGGGCTAGAGGGTGGCATGCCAAAATCCTCCCAATGCCTTCTTTTATAAAGGGCAGAGGGGGCAGCTAGGTGGCACAGTGGATAAAGCACCAGCCCTGGATTTAGGAGGACCCGAGTTCAAATCCGGCCTCAGACGCTTGACACTTACTAGCTGTGTGACCCTGGGCAAGTCACAACCCCCATTGCCCCGCAAAAAAAAATAAATAAAAATAAAGGGCAGAAACTGGACTTTCTTTACTTCCTCCAGTCTATGTCTGTTTTTCTCCCTGGTTTCAACTCCATGGAACAAGATGCCCCTGTGCTGAGTACCCCCTGGATGTCTCCCTGCCCCACTTTCCTGCCTCATTTTGTGTGGTCTTCCCCAGTAGACTGTAAGCTTCTTGAGGGCAGGAACTGTGTTTTGATTAAAAGTGACTGACACATAGTAGGCACTTAATAATTGTTTATTGGATTGGCCAAAATCTTTTGTTGTTTTTTTTGTTTGTTTGTTTTGTTTTGTTTTGTTTTTTAGTGAGGCAATTGGGGTTAAGTGACTTGCCCAGGGTCACACAGCTAGTAAGTGTTAAGTGTCTGAGCGCGGATTTGAACTCAGGTACTCCTGACTCCAGGGCCAGTTCTCTATCCTCTGCACCACCTAGCTGCCCCAGCCAAAATCTTTTGAAGAAAAACTTCTATGTGAACACTTGACATGGTACATGGAAATGTAGCCAGGCCAAGCTCTCCATGGCATTCTTCTTAGCTTGTTGTTCAGTCATGTCTAACTCTTCATGACACCCCCATGAGGTTTTCTTGGCAAAGACAGCGGAGTGGTTTACCATTTACTTCCTTCTCCAGTTCATTTTACAGATGAGGAACTGAGGCAAATAGGGTTAAGTGACTTGCCCAGGGTCACACAGCTAGTAAGTGTCTGAGGCTGGATTTGAACTATGAAGATGAGTCTTCCTGATTCCAAGCTCAGTGCTCTATACACTTCACCACCTAGCTGCCCCAATTCTTAAACACTTAGCTTATGTATAAATAGGTGCAAAGCCTACACTTATAATTACCAGAAGCAACAGTAATCAGTTTTCTAGTGCAAAAGCTGTGAATTTTTTTTAAACACCCTCCCCCTTTTTAGGTGTGGGGAAGGGGTGGGTGACACATTTTAATTGCTTTAAACAGAAGAGGAGAAAAGTCATCAAAAGGAAAAAAATAAGTGAGGAGAAGAGAGAGATTCAAACACTGACAATTTGCTTCAGCAGCTGCCAGAGCCTAAAATTTGAATTTTGTTACCTTCTTCATTAGGCTAATTAATTCTCTTTAAAAGTCACCTCTTTTTCCCCCCTTCAATCAGTGTCAATGTCCAATTACAACCTGTCAGCAACCAAAGTGTAATAACACAAATGTTTATCAAGGAAGGGAACTTTTGGACTGCCAAGAATAGTAATTGACTCCCTCTCCCTTAAATTTGTGATCACTACTTTCCAACTGTTTACAGCAATTTGCCTTTAAATAACTCTAACTTTCCCTACTTCTTGCCTACCCTGGGCTGTATAGCTCCTCTCTCCCTCCTGGATACAAGGGATATATTATTAAGATAAACTCCCTTAAGGGCTTTCTCCTACTCCATTAACCCAGATGCAAAGTCCTGTTAATTATTTAAAGAGATAATATTCTTAGTCGAGTAAAGAAAGCAGCAAATGGCATTTGTGGGTGATTAAATGTGGAAGCGGCTGACAATTGCCATGTTCTCCACTGTTAAGAGCATCATTTTCTTGATGGAGCTGGAAAAGTTTCTTCTTTGTTTCTCTGTAAATATTTTTTCCATGGGGAAGGATCTAAATAATTTAATGCGATGTTGGATTTCTCCCTGATGCCTCTGGTACTTCCTTGTTTATTTCGGGCATTTACATAGTGACTTATGGGTTACCAAGCACTTTATATACATGGTCACATTTGACTTTCACTTCAGTCTAATAGGATGTAGGAAGTAGTATGTAAGCTTAAAGACAGAGATTGTTTCCCATTTTGCCTTTGTATCCCCTACTATTTTCTTTGTGCCCACAGATTTCTGACTGTCTCTTTGTCTGGACCTGGACTGGCAAAATCTGCTTTCTATAGTTGCTCTTTGGATTTTTCGATCATTTCTACGTCTAGTGTTCCTTGTTTTATCCTTGCCAGAGTACTTGAGAGAGAACTGGGCTTTGCTGCTTCCTTTCCCTGTGCCATCTTGAAGACAGCCAAATTCTTGCTAGCTAGTCCCTAAAAGCTCAGTTTCTTCATTAATGAAGGAATGTTTGTATTAGCAACATATGAATGTAAAAAGGTTGTTTTTTTTAAAGTGACTAACCTTTTAAAAATCATGATTTTACCGCCTAAGAGAGGGGAAAGGGGAGAGAGGGATAAAAATTGGAACCCAAAATTATAACTAAAAATGTTCATTACTTAAAATAAATAAGTGAATAAACAAAAAAAATTTAAAAGTCACGATTTTAAATGCTATACCCTTGAAAATTCAACGTTCTATTATGTCCAAATGGCTATAAAACTGTGCATGCTGTTTGACCCAGCAATACTAGGTCTGTATCTTAAAGAGATCATACAAAAGGGAAAAGGACCCACATGTACAGTGGTGGCAAAGAATTGGAAATTGAGGGGATGCCCATCAGTTGGGGAATGGCTGAACAAGTTGTGGTATGTGAATGTAATGAAATACTATTGGGCTGTAAGAAATGATGAGCAGGCAGATTTCAGAAAAACCTGGAAAGACTTACATGAACTAATGCTGAGTGAAGTGAGCAGAACCAAGAGAACATTATACACAGTAACAGCAACATTGTGTGATGATCAACTGCGACAGAGTTAGTCCTCAGCAATGCAATGATCTAAGGCAATTCCAAAAGACTCATGATGGAAAATGCTATTCACATCCAAAAAAAGAACTGTGGAGGGGCAGCTAGGTGGTGCAGTGGATAGAGCACTGGGCCTGGAGTCAGGAGGACCTGAGTTCAAATCCAGACTCAGACACTTAACACTTACTAGCTGTGTGACCCTGGGCAAGTCACTTAACCCCAAATGCCTCACCAAAAAAAAAAGAAGAAGAAGAAGAAGAAGAAAAATAAGTATGGAGTCTGAATGCAGACTGAAGCATACTATTTTCACTTTGTTTCTTTTTTGTTTTTTCTTTCTAGTGGTTTTCTCCTTTTGTACTGATTTTCTTTCACTACATGATTAATGTGGATTTTTTTTTTTTACGGTGCAATGAGGGTTAAGTGACTTATCCAGGGTCACACAGCTAGTGTCAAGTGTCTGAGGCTGGATTTGAACTCAGGTCCTCCTGAATCCAGGGTTGGTGCTTTATCCTCTGTGCTACCTATCTGCCCCCCTGGAAATATGTTTAACATGATTGTACATGTATAACCTATATCAGATTGCTTGCCATCTTGGGGAGGGAAGGGAGACAGAAAAATTTGGAACTCAAAATCTTACAAAATGAATATTGAAAAGTATCTTTACATGTAATTGGGAAAAAATAAAATACTATTAAGCGAACAACAACAACAAAAAAGAAAACAGTATTCTAGAACTCTAAAGCCCCAATCACCCAGTCCTAATTATGTTTCTGGTTTAGCAATCATTTAGTCCAACCCCTTCATTTTACAAAAGAGAAATTTAGAAATAATTACTCAAGAAGCATGAGATGCTCTCAAGAATTAAATCCTGATCAGATCATGCCACCATCATGAAACACTCTGACAGGGATTGTAAAAGTTGAGCTCTCTAAAAAGACTGATGTGGGTTACACAGGGAAGCCATGAAACAACTCAGATTTTAATAGTAATAACTAGTAACATTTAAACAGTACCTACTATGTGCCAGTCACTGTGCTAAACACTTTACAATAATTATTTCATTTGATCCTCACAACAACCCTGAGAGGTAGATACATTTCACACAAGAGAAAACTGAGGCAAAGCACTTGCCCAAGGTTCTACAACTAGGAAATATCTGAGGCTGAATTTGACCTTAGGTCTTCCTACCTCCAGGTCCTGTGCTCTATTCACTGGGCCACATTTCTAAAGACAACTAAGTGGCATTGTGGAGAGAGTACTGGACTTAGACTTAGGAAGAGTTGCATTCAAATCCTGCCTCAGATACTTACTTAGCTATTCCACCTTGGGCAAGTCCCCTAATCTCTTTCAGCTTCAGTTTATGATAGCACCTGCCTCACAGGATTTTTGTGAGAATGAAATAACACATATAAAGGGCTTTGTAAATTTTAAAGCCTTATATAAATGTTGGATATTATTCTAACAGAAGGAAGCAAGGGCAGTTGCCACCAAGGATGATTAATAAAGAATGTTAGAAAAGTCTGTCCTTGACTCTGACCTATTCATCATTTTTATCATTACCTTAGATGACAAATTAATAGATCACATACTTATGAAATGTGTACATGACATAGAACTGGGAGGGTCAATTAACACTGGATGATAGAATCAGAATGTTCCCCCAATTCTTAAAGAATAAGAATGATTGTCCAAATCTTCTAAGATGAAATTGAAAAGTGAAAAAAACTACATTTGGTTTCAAAAGGGCATCTTCCCAAGTAGAGAATGGGGGAAATGTGTGAAAAGACTTGGTGTTAGAGCAGATGGAATGCCTGAAGTTGGTTGTTACCAGTGGTACCATATTGGAAAGGTTACAGATCTGTGGGATGCCCAGCAGTCTTAAGGACCTGTCTCATTGATGATTGACAACAGTGTTGCAAACATCAGAAGAGATGCAAAGTCTCATATAAATGTTATCATATTTGGAGTGGGGAAGTCATCTAGACTTTGGATTTCATAATTGTGATGAAGTTCACCATTGTAGATCAGTATTGTGGTTGTTGTTTCAGTTGTGTCCAACTCTCCACGACCCCATTTGGGGTTTTCTTGGTGAAGATAATAGTTTGCCATCTCCTTCTCCAGCTCATTTTAGAGATGAGGAAACTGAGGCAAATGGAGTTGTGACTTGCCCATAGCTAGTAAGTGTCTGAGGCCAGATTTGAACTCAGGAAAATGAGTTTTCTTGATATCAAACCCAGCATTCTCCACCGAACCACCTAGCTGCCCCCCTCCCCCTCTTACCAGAGGGGAAAAAAGGATGGTGATGTTGGGGAATACTTCTAGCCTCCTTCTACCACATAGAAGGAAAGGAAAAGAATTGTTTGTGTTTTCTTTTTATACTGTATCTCTGCTAATAAACTCTCTCTCTCTCTCTCTCTCTCTCTCTCTCTCTCTCTCTCTCTCTCTCTCTCTCACACACACACACACACACACACACACACACACACAAAACTGCTTCAGTTCATTGTTGTGAGCAAATGATCAAACAGGAAAAAGGTTTGGGCAAATCAAATGAGCTGTCAGAAAGTGATGAGCCTCTCAAGGTTGCATCCAGGTTTGGTCTTTTTGTTTATTTTTATTTTTCTCAATTATATGTAAAGATATTTTTTGAGTTCCAAATTTTTCTCCCACCCTCCCTTCTCTCCCCTCTCCCAAGGCCAGTAAGCAATTGTAGATAGGTTATACTTAGCTATCATGTTAAACATATTTTCACATTAATCAGAACAAAAGGAAAAGAATGCAAGAAAGAATAAACAAGAACAAAATAAAAGTGAAAATAGTATGCTTCAGTCTGCATTCAGACTCCATAGTTCTTTTTCTGAGTGTGGATAGCATTTTCCACCATGTCTTTTGGCATTGTCTTGGATCATTGTGTTGCTGAGAAGAGTTAAGTCTATCACAGTTGATCATCACACAGTGTTGATACTGTGTACAATGTTCTCTTGGTTCTGTTCATTTCATTCAGCATCAATTCATGTAAGTCTTTCCATATTCTGAAATCTATCTGCTTATCATTTCTTACAGCACATTAGTATTTCATTATATTCATACACCACAACTTGTTTAGCCATTCCCCAATCGATGGGCATCCCCTCAATTTCCAATTCTTTGCTACTGGGTTTAGTCTTTGCTCTGTGCTATAAGGATGAAAACAAGGTGTCTGGTGGGAACAGGAAATTTGAGGGGAGAGTTGGGGATGGGAGCACCATGTGCACAGTAGGCAGTGCAACAGTGCCTTGGAGAGAAGCTAACTCCTGCAAGTGGAAGAGGAAGTGTGCACAGCTAGCTGGGGATTTTGGCATTCAAAGTCTTCCTGACCCAGCAAGAGACTAGGAATATATCATGGACCCTAAACTGGAGGCTGGGGTTTTCCACTGTAGTGGGACCTTTTGAAGTAGGGATTGACGAAATGTAGAAAGAGAGGAGACAAGCTGGGAGCTGAGCTGCAACAAAGAAGAAAAAAAACATGTCGTGGCCAAGGCGATTATGTCCCTGAGGACCTCTTGGAGTGTGTGTGCTGGGACTAAGGACTTTCAGGCTAAGCTGGGGCAACCTCCCAGTGGAATAAAAGAAGTCACACAGAGCTTATTGAATAATGGCCCCAGAGAAAGAGTTTGGAAAGTTTGAGAATACCTCTCCAATTTCTCTATGTCTGCGTACACTGACAGGTGCAACAGGGGTGTGTGTGCATACATGCATATATCCACCTATATATACATATGTATGCACACACACATATATATATTCGTGCATATACACATGCTCATATACACACACAGAGAAAGAGAAGAATCTAGATCTAGAAGAGGATAGAGCATTGGGCTTTGAGTCAGGAAGACATCTTCCTAAGGTCAAATTTTCAGCTTTAGATACTAGCTAGTGTCTAGTGACCCTGGGTAAGTCACTTAACCCCATTGCCCCCCTCCCCCCCCAAAACAAAACAACAAAGAAAGAAGGAAATGGCAAACTACTCCAGTGTCTTTGCCGAGATTCCCACCCTACCCCCTTGAAACACAGAGAGTGGGACACAACAGGAATGCCTCAACAACAATATATATGTATGCATGTCTTTATATATGTATACATGTATGTATGTTGTTTAGTCATGTCACTTTTTTTAGGGCAAGGCAATTGGGGTTAAGTGACTTGCCCAGGGTCACACAGCTAATAAGTATCAAGTGTCTGAGGCCGGATTTGAACTCAGGTCCTGAATTTAGGAGCAATTTAGGAGCAGTGCTTTATCCACTGCACCACCTAGCTGCCCCTCGTGTCACTCTTCATGACCCCATTTTGGGTTCTCTTGGCAGAGATACCAGATTGGTTTGCCATTTCCTTCTCTACCTCATTTGATAGAACAAGAAACTGAGGCAAACAGTTAGGTTACTAGCCCAGGGTCATGTGGCTAGAATAGGTCTGAGGCCACATTTGAACTCAGATCTTCCTGATCTCAGGCCATTGCTGCCCCCATGTACATATACTGTCCTGATGGAGAATTCATTCTGGAGGCTGTTATGATTTCATTGATAACCTGCATTAATAAGCTTTCTTTAAAATATCAAAGGAAAGAGACGGCCTGGATTTGAGCCAATTTGCCAATTTGGCTAAAAAATGCAAGCCCAGCCAAGGCTGAGTCATTTCAAATATGCGAGCCCCAGGGAACCACGAAAACTCAACTGGGAAGATGGAGAGGGCAGGGACCAATGGGAATATTATTCCCTGTACTAGCCCAGTGGGAAAGAAGGTAGGGGTGTGGTCTGGGCACAACTCCTCCTTTTTCTAGAAGGGAGGTGGGAGGAAGAAAAGGAGAGCCAGCCAGCCAGCCAAGTTTGCTCTACAATGACCCCTACTGGTTATAGTAGTTGTTCAGTCATTTCTAACTCTTCATGACCCTGTTTGGGGCTTTCTTGGCCAAAGTCCTGGAGCAGTTTGCCATTTCCTTCTCCAGCACATTTCTCCTTTGCCTTCTTCCTCTAGACTCCTCTCTTTCCCCCATTCTCATGAAACCTTCTCTCATCTCTCTATTTGCCATCATCAGAACCTGGAACAGATTTTGTTCTCATTTTAGTCCATTAGAGTCTCCCCCTCCCCCCCCTTCAAGTTTCTACAACTATCTTCTTCATGAAATCCCCAAATGAAGGTGATCCTTCAATCTCTCCAAGTTCTTAGATTGTTCCATTGCACTTATGTCCTTTCCCCTTCTCTCACAGTTATTGTGTACATCCTTCCCTTCATATGTTGGAAGTTTCCTGAGGGCAAGGTCTGTATCACATCTTTGTATGCCTACTACATAGCATAGTGCCTCATACAAAGTAAGTACTTAATGAATGTTTGTTAAATATGGTTTGGTGAATTACCACATGCTTAATTTTCAAAGAAGTAGGATACCAGAAGATCCATTTAATAATGAAACTATATCGAACACAATGTTGTCATTTCTTTTTGATTATTAAGAAATACAGAATTGTGGGAAATTAAAAGTCTAACCTCTACCCATCTATAATGTCTCCTATAAGTGGTCATTCAGCCCTAACTTGAAAACCTCCTGTGAAAGGGAGGTCACTGCTTTGGGGCCATCTCCAGTTGTTCTGATGTATATCTTGCCACTGGACCCAGATGGCCCTAGAGGAAAGAGTGAGGTTGGTGACCTTGCACTTAAATCCAATTCAGTGCAAGTCATTACATCACCAATGTCATGGTCCTCTTCAAGAACAAAGGACAAACCACAACACTACTTTACAAGGTAAATCATTCCATTTTGAGACAGCTATAATTGCTAGGAAGTGTTTTCTTTATATTCAGCCCAAATCTGCTTTGTAAAAGTCGTTCAGAAGCTTACTGTGCCTTGGGGACATCATCATGAACATCCGTTTTTTTATTGTTGGTGAAATATGGGAAATGCGGCTTAATAGATTTTCAATTGATAGAATGTCATATAAGCCAATTTTATTTTAATTGAAGCAAGCATCCAGAAGCTGAATTCTTGAAATTCTTTCATATTTGGCACCTCTTGCATCAATAGGAAAATGTAACCAAGCATGACATATTAAATTAAGCTAGCATTAGTGTAATTTGGACCTATGGGGATGGTCCTATGGTTTTGTTAAGAGAGGGAAATTTTCTCTACTACTTCAGATTGGCAACTGAAGCTATTACCAAGAATTCTGCAACTTTTAATGCACTGCCTGGGACACAGAGCAAATGATTTGCCAGTCCAGGATCACAGAGCTAGTCTGCTTCCTAAATTGAACTTGAACATAGGTCTTCCTGGCTGAAGGCCAGCGCTGTATCTATTATACCATGCTTTCTCTAGCCATTACTAATAATTTGATTTAATAACGATGAGCTAAGTTAAAATAATGGATCCTTTTGAGAAGTTTGGTCTGGACTCAAAATTTAATCAAAGTGGGGGAAAGTTAAAATGTTATGAAAATTTATGTGCTACTGACAGCATAATCTGTTTTACAAGGCTCAGAAGGATCCATGCCATTGAGTTGCAAATCCAAGTGAAAAGTGAAACTAACTGCTAAATGGTCTCCAATCAAGAACAGGAAAGGAACAAGTGGTTGTGACTTGTAAAAGTTGTTTTTAAGATATACAGAAAAACAAAAGCCAACAGAATCTCTCGGTAATGACTTAGATTTTTCTGTAAAGATAACGTTTTGCCCTGCTTCTAACAGCCATGAATATTAACATGGGTCGGAAAACCATTTCTACTAGACCACAATATTTAGCTAATGACAAGAGGCACCTAACTTGAAACAGAAGAGAGTAACATCATTTTCTTTATTTCCTAATGTTGTTGAAGGGATTCAAGGGAACAATGGATAAAACTTAAAATAAAAACCAGATTGAAGAAATTTGCATTAATAATTTTAAATGTAGACTTCTTATGCAAAGGTGTTTTCCCTTTGCAAGAAATAGTTCATGCCTGTTAGCCACAAATAATGTATAATTCCCCAATCCTTTCCTAATCTAAATACCATAATAATTCATTATAGAATATCTACCAATATTACAAAAGGGCTCGTGGAAAACTTTAAGGCTGGTCCCAAGTTTGGTCCTAAAAATATTTTTAAATCACTATGAACATATCATCACATGGATCTTCGGAGATTTCTGCTCTCTGTGACATTTCAAAGCAAGAAACAGCTGGGAAAATCATTTATAGCTATGTTGAAAACTGAAATGTCATTTTTTTGAAGCTAAAAATAAATCACATTTTTCTTTTGAAAAGACAGAAGCTATTCAGAGAGTTATAAAGAGACTGATTGAGAGTACTAAAGGCACATGGAGCATTCTTTTGTAGGCATCTGCTTGGGGAAGATAAAGTTAGAATCAGTAGCCAGGTTAGACGGAGAGCTTGAGCATGAGCAAATCAAGGTTTTTTTCCTCTTGAAGGCAGACGTTAGGCACTGGCCTATTTTCGGCATTGTGGTATAGGAGGGAGGACAACTTTGGTGTTGGAACCGGGCTGGATGGTGGGTTGGTATGCAGAGGATCTTACTCTGAGCTTTTTATCGGGTGATTCAAATGAAGATTTAGTTAACTGTTCTGTAAAATGAAAAAACAAACATATATTTAACCCCCATCAGTACATAGGATGAGGGAAATGAGGGTTTTCCGAGTTGGAAGGAATTCTAGATTTTTTCAAAGCATAAATAAAAACTGAGGGAAATAGCAATGAACACATGCAGAAGTCATCACACATAGGGATGGATCATTCCACACGATATTCAGGCATTAGCTCAGAGATAGGCTAACGGGTCACTCTCCTTCAGAAAGGAGTTGGTAAGCTCCAATTCTTCACAACCATTGGTTCTGTATCCTAGTGGCATCCAGTGGAGCATGTCAATGCCCAAATCCCTTTTCTTTCCTTCAACACCTCTCTCCCTCCCTCTAAAAACTCATCCAGAAACATACCTTGAAACCTTTGCTTGGAAAAGCACTAGCCCAGTGATATAATGACCAGGGACATTTTGTACAGGCCGGGGGAAGACCACAGGATCTTAGAGGAGGAAGCAGCCCTCCAGGCCATTCTAGTCCCACCTATACCTGGACAAGAATCCTCTTTGTAACATCCTTGGCAAGGTGATGCTCATCCAAGCCTCTACCTGGAACTCTCCAGGAGAGTGAATGTATCAACTCCCAGGGCAACCTCCCATTTCCACTTCTGGAAGCTATAACTGCAAGGAGGCTTCTCCTAATGTCAATCTGGAACCTGCTTCACTGTACCTTTACCTTCTTGTTCCTAGGTCTGTTCATGAAGGTGTGAGTTCTGAAGGAATTAAGAGTATCTCAGGTGAGAAGCTGAAAGCAGGGGAGCCTTTAAAGAAGTACTAGAGTTTCACTGGGAAAAGAAGAATATCTAGGCTGGTTGTGATAGCACCTTGCTGGTAATTGAATTCTTGCTTTAGACCCTGGCCCAGGGAACAGACCAGAGTAACTTTCTTCCATAAGGGTGTGGCCAAAAAGTACAAATTGCTAATCAAAGGCAAGTGATGAAGATACTGTGAGAAAAGGTCAGATGTGGCAGTTTGCCCCCATATTTAGCCATAAGGACTGTCAGCAAAAAATGATAAAAGACTGAAGAACCTACTTCTAGCAAATATGGTGGGCAAGGGACATCATCTAGTGACCCCTCAGGAAGTTCCTGTAAACTACCAGAAAGTAACCAGGAATGTGTAAGGGGGGAAAGAAATGGCATGTGCCAGGAACTATGCTAAGTGCTTTAGAAATATGTTATTTCATCCTCACAATCATCCTGAGAAGTAGGTGGTATCATCCTCATCATCTTCAGTTTACAGTTGAGGAAACTGGGGTTAAGTGACTTGCTCACGGTCACACAGCTAGGAAGTGTCTGTGGCTGGATTTGAACTTGGGTCTTCCTGACTCCAGGCCCAGTGCTCTATGCAATATGTCACCCCCCCCAGCTACTTATGTAAAGAAGAGAGCATTCTTCACCTGTCTCTACTCTTCAAGTTATAATGGAAGAATTAAGTCTTTAAAAAAAAAAAAAAAAGGAAGTATTTTAGGGAGAAAAGAAAAAAAAGTTTCAGAAGGAAAAGGAGAAGCATAAGCTGTGTTAGAAGACCAGAGGGTAGGAGAGTATAATAAAATGAAGCAAAGGAAGGATCACTTACAGGGCATTCAAAGCTAAGTCACAGTAACAAGAACAAGGCTCTTCCTGAGAGGGCAGGACTGAAGCCTTCCAAGAGGATGTAGCTTCTTGGCCTTTAAGGGTTGTTGATGGCGATCCATGAGTGCTCTCAGTAAAAGTTAGCAAATGATGAAACAAGCAGTGATTTGTGACTGCTAGAGCTGACATTGTAAATGCTGACATTCTTTGTAAACTTGACAGAAATAAAGAAAGATGTCCGCAGTGTCCCTGGGGTGAGTATGGCAAATACCACCACCTATTCATCTTGTAATTCACGTGCAGGCAAATGATCCCACCAAGGGATACCCAGAAAGCATTGCTATGGACTGCAAAGTCCTGGCACATGGGTGGTGTCCTCATGACTGTCACCTAAATTTAAGGAAAGGGATTTAGAAGAGAAAATCAGAATGAGGATGTGAACAGGTAGCTGGAGTGGGAATCTCTCTAGAGTAAAATTCTGAAGGATCAAAAAAAAAATTAATGGAGAAGAAAAAGGGGGAAATTATTTAAAGTGACTAATTGGAGCTCATTGACCAACTCAAAATTTTAAAACAATGGAAGCAAAGGTAGGTAACAAGACTTGAATATGAAAGTGGCATAGTCCTATAAGGATATTATCAGGAGGTTGGTGATAAATGCTCAAGATACTAGGAAAAAGGGCTCCAAAAAAAGCAAGTAAGATGTTGGAGGTGAGATGAAGATCTAGGAGGGGAAAGAAACATGGATCAAGGTGAATGGGGACAATGAATGGCTTCAAGAAAGCAGAACTATCTGTTTTTATCTTATGTTCTCACCAAAGTGAACTTTGGACTGGGAAAGAAAGAACAAAAGTGGTCAACAAGGAGTAGAAACCTGAACTATTTGGGAAAAATGGTGACAGTTGTTATCAGTGATATACTGATTTTTTTAATTTTTAATTTTATTTTTTTGCAGGGCAATGAGGGTTAAGTGACTTGCTCAAGGTCGCATAGCTAATAAGTGTCAAGTGTCTGAGGCTGGATTTGAACTCAGGTCCTCCTGAATCCAGGGCTGGTGCTTTATCCACTGCTCCACCTAGCTGCCCCAGTGATATACTGATGAGTAAAAGCCACTAGGCTGAGATGGACAACATCCTAGAATACTAAGAAAAGTGGCAGAGAGAGAGAGAGAGAGAGAGAGAGAGAGAGAGAGAGAGAGAGAGAGATCAGAGAATGCAGACCAACCCTCTCTTTTCTTTCTTCCTTTTTTTGACCAATTAACTAGATTACTTACACTGAATATGTATAAATTTTGATAAATCAGAGGAATGATGTGTACACAATATACCTGTATTTCAGGAACAGCTTTGACAAAATATCTCATACTATCCTTACAAACAAAATGGTGTAGAGTTACAAGTAGAGTTAAATAAGCTATATTACAATGGATTCAGCATGGGTTGAATGGTTGGATCCAAAGAGATCAGTAATTGATGAATTAATGACAGCTTAGACACTTAGAATGAATTACTCAATCAACAGATCTGTCTTTGGTCCTGTGTTTCTCAACATTTTTATCAATGGCATGGATGAAAGCATATGTCACTTGTCAGATTTGCAAGTGACATCAAATTGGGAAGAGGAGCTAAAATGCTGGATGAGACAACTTCTGGTCCCAAGAGATTTTAAAACATTAAAATAATGGACCAAATCTAATAAAATTAAATTTAATGAGGGTAAAGGTAAAGTTATGTATTTCAGATAATAAAGTTCCCCAATATGAGATGGAGGGAAACGGCTTCCTAACAGTCAATGTAGGCTTTTTATTGAACTACAAATTCAATCTCAATCTCAGGGCAATATGGCAGCTGCAAAAGCTAATTCAATTTCAATCTGTCTTGAGAGTCATAGTGTTTGGACCAAATAGAACAACAGTCTTACTGGATTGGTCAGACTACAATTGGAGTATTATGTTTTTCACCAAGAATTACATTTTCAGGACATTGACAGGATATGGAGAGCGTGTCCAAATGAGGCAACTAAGATTGTTAGAAGATCAGCACATAGTTAGAGGGACAGATGATGTTTAGCTTAGAGAATTGAAGCCCGTGGACGATACTGTTCTTGCACTCGATGGCGCATCTCCTGCCTTTGTATATTCTCACATCATCCTGCCTGGATTGTACTTCTTAGTGCCTAGATTACCCTACTTCCTTATCCCTGCCTCTCAGAATCTTCATCTTCCTTCAAGACTCAGCTCAGGCACCTTCTGTATAAAGTCTTTACTTGTCCCTTTAGTAGCTGGTGCTACCACCATTCAAATATCAAGTCCTTGTGGTCAGGGACTGTCATTTAGGGTTTTCCACTCCCAACACTTTGCATCATTCCTTGAACATAGTAGAAGTTTAATGAATATTTGTTGAATTGCATCCTTCCTCTAATACTTATCTGTGTGATAATCAGTAAGTAACAAAACTTCTCTGAACATCATTTTCCATATCCTTAAAATGGAGATAATATCTTCAGTACCTGGATCCCACAGTGGTTAGGACATTTAATGAGACAATATAGATAAATGCTTTGTGAATCTTAAAGGACTATACAAACACCAACTGTAATTGCTATTCTTTGCACCCTGGAAAGGGTTGCCAAGTACTTTCATTCCACAACAGTAAGTTAGCCAAATCATAGGCTCAGACCTTCCTACCCTCAAAAAAAAAAAAGATAATAATTTAATTTTTTCTAATGTTCTTCAGTGCTCAATGGCCTTCTATCTTCTTGAAGAAAGCATTCAGTAGTCCACAACAATGGTATCGAACTCAAGTAGAAATGGGGCCACTAAATAAAGATCTCTGCAGGCCACATATTCATTTAGGAAGTCACATATTAACTATGTTCTCTTGTATTTTGTTAAATATTTTGTAAAATATTTCTAAATTACATTTTAATCTGGTTTGGGCAATACTGGGAGTGTTATCAGTAGCAATCTGACCCGAATTCTGAATGTAAGTCTTTGGCTTCTTCCATTTCTTAATCCTAAATGTCATCCATCCCATGTCCATCTTTGTATTAGAGTTTCTGATTATCAATGTGTATGTTGAATTGTTTGAGAGGATTTTGTAAAGTTCTTCACGGAATTTAGCTACCTCTGGTTCCTCCAAAAACAGATGGATGCTGACGCTTAAACTGTAATCATTTTCATGGCAATCCTTTCATTTATGCCCATCATGAGTACTGCAAGGCAAAGTGACCCAGTTTGTCCCATGATAGGATGCTTCTGGTTGCCTTTGAGTATACATGATAAAACCAACTCAAGGAAGTCTTATTTGCCACTACAAGGAGAACTTGTGACCCATCTTTCCATTTATCCATGACTTCTTGATTCAATTCTACTCAATTCAATAAATGCTTGTTTGTACCCACTATGTTCAAGCCAGTGTGCTAGATTTCAGGCATAGAAAGACAAAAAATTTTCTTCCCTCAAGGAGTGTTTATTCCATTTTTTCTTTTTATTTCCTTCATACTGAGAATTCCAATAGCAACACGATTGAGACCTTACAGCAGAGTATCAACTCAGTCATTGTACTGTCGTTAATGTCTCAAGATGGTCTAAAGCCTGTGTGATTCTTAGTACCTTCTTCCTTCTTTTTCATTCCTCTGCCACTTTTTTTTTTCTATTTAGAATTTCCTCTGCCAAAATATTGAGCTAGGCTGGTTTTCAGAGAGGAAACATGGTGTGTCTTACCAGGTCTGTACTCTAAGCTTTTCCAGAATGGTTAAAACTTCTCGAGCTTGGGGCTGCTAGGTGGCGCGGTGGATAGAGCACTGGCCCTGGATTCAGGAGGACCTGAGTTCAAATCCAACCTCAGACACTTAACATTTACTAGCTGTGTGACCCTGGGCAAGTCACTTAACCCCAATTGCCTCACCAAAAAACCAAACAAAAACAAAAACAAAAAATGTTGTAAAAGGACAAGTTTGAAAACTTCTCAAGCTTGCATTCCAAGGGCACGGACTTCAAGGACTCAAGATTACTTCCATGCCATGATGAATAACAGAAAGACAACTAATGTGGGAGCACTTATTCAGTTTTTTAACAAATAGTTGTCCAATGCTTTTTATGTATTGAACTACACCAGACTATATTCTGGGGAAAATACAAAGATAAGATAGCATCTTTTCTCAAGGAACTTAAAATCTAATAAGAGTGAAAAGATATATAAAAATAAATATAATATAGATCTGAACATAAGGATGTCAAATAAAAATGCATGTAAAATGCTTTTTAACTATAAAGGCACTATATAAACATAAGTAATCATTAGAGCACAAAGGATTATGAGATCGGATGAAGGACAGACCACTATTTGACCAATGGGATCAGGGAGGTCTTCAAGGAAGAGATGATATTTGAGAAAGGTATGAAAGGATGGGTAGGACAAGATACAAGAGGGTATCAGAAACATGGAAGCCAGGGATGGTGACATACCCAGATGGACTGGAGGGTAGTATACATGAAGGGGAATAAAGGATAATGTTGGAAAGGTGGGCTGTAGCTAAGTGGTGGAAGGCCTTGAATGCCAGGCTAAAATGTTTGGGTTTTATTTCCTCAACAATGGAGAGCCACAGGAGACATTGCATCATGTAGTGACACAAGCTGAGCTATGCCTTGGGAAGATTGATCTACTTGGTCTCGAGTCTTTGCTGAACATAGGCCTATCAAATAATACCTCCAAAATAAGTAAGTATTCTTTGATTATTTATTCTATCACTTACCATAGTGCCTAGCACACAGTAGATGCTTAATAAATGTCTATTAACTTACTGACTTAATCATTATCAGCACAATTAGGCCCCTTATTTTTTATCCTTTTGGCTTTCTGAAATAAAACATACTTATGAATTTTAAAAGACTGAAGGAAAAATAATTGTGAGATGTAATTCATACCTTTTGTTGTTTCTACTGCAAGATAACCTTTTGATATGTCTGCAAGATAACCTTTTGATATGTCCGATTTTATAGGACTTTGAGAGTCTATAGTTATATAAGATGCCTCTTTAGGAAAATGAGCCAATGATAATGTAGGAGCCTTAGACATGATAAATGATTCTCTGTAACTGAAAAAAGAAAAAGAAAAATTAACGCCCTTATATTGAATTAATTTATTCATTCGATAAGCACTTATTAAACACCTATTACATGCCATATGTTCATCTTTGGCTATACAGAGACAACACTGAAATGGCCAAAGAGAAATGACCACATTCTTATTGTGGAAAAGCAATATTTCCATATATAAGGAATAGGGACTAGACTTGAGATTTCATTGGTATAAGGAACTTCCAGTTGAAGATGATAATTCTATCAATGCAGGTCAGTACTTTCTCTGCAAACTTACGTTCAGAGAGACTTGCCTAGATCAGAGCTTCTTAAAATTTTTCTACTCATGACCCCTTTTTACCTAAGAAATTTTTGTGACTCTGGGCATATAAATATATAAAATAGGTATACATAACCTTTTACTGTTGCCAAATTTTTCACAACCCCCACATTCAGTTACGTGACTCCATATGGAATTGCAACCCACAGTTTAGAAGCTTTGGTATGGAGAGGGAAATGAGAGAATATGGTATCCCAGGAGCCTCCTGGTGAAGCTTTGGGGTTTAATACTGGATAGAATAATGGGAAGCTATAAGAGAGCTTTATGTAGGAGATAATACAACTTTACTAAGAGAAACAAGATTTCATTTCACAGTGACACTAACACATTTAACCATCTCCCACTGGACAGTCAATATTTCACTTTGAGAGGCAGGTTGGTAAAGTAAAAAGAACATTGGATTAAGGGGCAGAGGACCCAGGCCTTAATCCTGTTATAAGTCCCTCAGTATTCAAGTGAGGGTGGATGAGTTCTATAACTTCTCTGGGACTATTATCTTATCAGTAAAATGGTAGTGGTGGTGGTGCAATTGGTGGGGTTGGAGGCTCAGACACTTTAAAAAAACCCATTACTTAATTTTTTTGGTGAGGTGACTTGTCCAGGGTCACATAGCTCGTAAGTGTCAAGTGTCTGAGGCTGGATTGGAACTCAGGTCTTCCTGACTCCAGAGCCAGTACTTTCTCTGCTGCACCACCTAGCTACCCCACTCAGATGCCTTCTAAAGTCTCTTCCCCTTCAAAATCTATGATATGGAACACTAGCTCAGCCTTGAGGTCTAGTTTGAGTCTTTGTACTTCATGAGAGTTGTTAAATCATAAATAGATGCTAACCACCTTATGAAACTAGTTTCATGATAATAAAGCATCATTCATAGCCTTGCCATTTCTTCTGAAGCACAGAGAACAAAGGATCAGCTTGAAGTTGTACAAAGAATATGGGCTCAGAATCAGGGGAGATATGACAACCAGTAAATCATTTCACCTCTCTAAATCTTAGTTTTCTTGTCAACAGCGGCAACAATAGCTAACATCTATGGAGTAATACTGTGTACCAAGCATTGTGCTAAATGCTTTACAATTACTGTTCATTTGATTTTCACAACAACCCTAGCAGGTAGGTTTATCATCGTCATTGCCATTTTACAGATGAGGAAACTGAAGCAAATGGAGGAAAAGTGACTTATCCATGGTCACATGGCTAGGAAGTGTCTGAGGTTGGATCGGAACTCAGCTCTTCCAGATTCAAGGCCCCACCCTTATGTAAATATCGATTATTATTATTAAAATTTATTAGTAATATATTTGTGGTAATGTGTCCAGACCCAGGTATCATTAGTGCTTCCCTAGTTTTATGCATCACCAAGGGCTGGGGAATACCCAGCGTGATGTTGTTCATGTCATTTTTCAGTTGTGTTCAACTCTTCATAACCCCATTTGGGGTTGTCTTGGCAAAGATACTGGAGGGGTTTGCCCTTTCCTTTTCCATCTCATTTTACAGATGAGGAAACTGAAGCAAACAGGGTTAAGTGACTTGCCCAAGGTCACAAGTATCTGGCTCTAATAGAAGTCTGGATCTATATAGAATAGACTTTCAGAGCCAGCTATTGCATCACTAAAGTATGAGACTGACCAGTGCTAGAATTCAGTTAAAAATCAAACTTGAAAGAGAAACCTATGGCCTGGGGTTATATCTACAGAAGTGTTTCATCTCCTGATAAGAAAATGAATTGGTAGGCTTCCAAGAAAGCTCCTTTCAAACTACACTAGCACAAGTTCTTGACATGGGGATCTCAAAGTAAATACTTCCTTCCTCTACCAGAAGCAGCAGCTATGGCAAGTACATAATTGCCCCAACAACTGATGAAGAAATGTTAACGAGCAGCTTCCAAGGCAGATAGGAGATATCAACTATGGAGATGGAATAGAGGTATGTGTTTTTTCTTGAGGATGGAAGTTTCAATATTTTTAAAAATAATAAACATTTTTATTTATAGTTTTGAGTTCCAAATTTTATCCCTCCCTGCTCCGCTCCCTGAGGTGATAAGCAATCAGATGTGGGTTACATGTGTGCAATTATGTAGAACTTTACCATATTAGCCATTTAGTATAAGAAAACTTGAATCAAAGTAAAAAATGAAAGAGTGAAAAATAGCATGCTTCAGTCTGTGTTCAATCAATATCAGTTCTTTCTTTGGAGGTGGATAGTATGTTTCGTTATTAGTCCTTTGGGATTGTCTTAGATCATCGTATTTCTGAGAATAGGTAAGTCATTCACAGTTCTACATTAAACAATATTGCTGTCTCTGTGCACTATGGTTCTGCTCACTTCACTATACATCAGTTCATACACATCTTTCCAGGCCTGTCTGAAATCATCCTACTTGTCACTTCTTATAGTACAATAATATGAAATAAAGTTTTAATGAAAGATGGAAAATTTGTAATATATTTTCCCAGAGACAAATGTCATAAATAGAGGGTTTTTTAAACCTTTTTTAATATATGGGCCCCTTTTTCAATATGGTTAAGGTGTATGGGTCCCTTCTCAGAATAATGATTTTAAATACATAAAAATATAGGATGACAAAAGGAAATCAATTTTAATGAAATATGGTTATCAAAATATTTTTAAATAAAAGTTCATGGACCCTAGGTTATAATGAACGAACATTTACAACATTGTTTCTAAGAGAAAATTAATTTCTAGTTCCAACTTGGGATTCCAGGAATACATCTCTCCTTGAAGGTATGGGTACTGCCCTCCCTAGCCCAGAAGATGTATTGGGGTGGGGAGCACAAAAAGGAGTAGGGTTTTTTATCTGGAGAGCAGAGCAGATACATATGGGCATCAGTGACTTGTTAAAACTCTATACACTTCTACATCTCCATAAAACATTATTCACTCCCTCGAGTTCAGATTTTCCTCATAGGAGTGGGAGAAGAATACGAGTGATTTTTAAACTGATATTACCAGGACTGAACATGTGCTTCTCCTTAAGGAAATGGTTACAAATTTTCAAGTAAGTACTCATCAGTATGAACACTTGAAATCAATGAATAACCTAGACTGTGGGACTAACAACCCACTTCCCAAAGCAGGGAAATTTGCTTCATAACTAGTGGAATATCTAGAAACTGCAATGCAAGTAATCTATCATACCCAGCTATTGAAGGCTCCATTGTCTAGCCTCAAAGGTTTAGATTAGAGATGTCACCACCCACCACAGGAGTACACAAATTGGTCGAAAAGCGCTTCACTAGACTAGACTTTGAACGCCCTTCTAGGCTGAAACTCCAACTCCATGAAGACACTTACTCTTGCTTAGTCAACGACCATTCCTCCCCCAGGGATGATGTCAATTATATTTCAGCTTTACACAGTCTTTCATTCTATATGTTTTGAAGCATGAAATTGTTCATCAAAGATGAACTTTCTTATTCGACCACACATAAAAATTCACAGATTTCATGGTCACATCTCTGAAGTGATGTTTTATAAATTTGGTATACTGAAGGCAGAACAATGGGCAAGTGAGAAGAACATTTCCACTGGATCTTTGAAATAGATGTTTTGGTCCTTCGTTTTTATAAAAAGATGGGCCATGGTCTGAAGCACAGAAAATGGATCACATTAACAAGCTATTTTTTTCCCTCCCTATAGTTATTTTCTCACTATATTACTGACAATGTTAAATGAAAATGCTATAAAAGTCCAACACAAAAATGCGGTGGAGTGGAAAGGCACATTTATTGCCACATGTACAGGGTCAGACCTTTACAACTCATCACAGCTCCATAGTTACTCGAGTTATATGCCTTACTTCTTTACCAGTTGGGACAGAGGATGGAGACTCCCAATGCAACCTATTATGTATTCTTATTCTCTCACTCTCTCACTCTATTCCCTTCAGTTTACTCCACTGCAGTACAAATACAGATCACTAACAAATCCACAGGGGCCTACAGTTTCAACATTGTTACAGCATGCTAATTAACTAATTACCGTGGCAGGTTCTACCTTGTCTAGTAAATGTGCAGAGTTTTTAGAATTTAAAGGGGACAGACCTTTTTCATCGTCAGATTTGTGAAAGGCAAAACTAAAGTGTCACAAGAACAAGATGTGAAATAAAGCGCATTATATTCAGAGACACACTTTACATGTAAAACATCCCTTAAGTTTAGCATTTTAAAAACATGTTCGGCAAAATTAATTTTAAGCAGTGGCAGAAATGATTCTTATTTCTAACTTTTAGGTTATCTGTTTGGTTTACTAATGCAGAATGAATTTCAGTTTTCGTGTTTTGGTCTCTTCAAACAATTAAAAATGGATACTTCTGACATGCCCAGAGCAGAGAAGGTGTAGGTCACTCATCTAACCTCCAGGGGGCAGTGCAGGATTGGCAACCACAGCCTTGTTCCCTACTACTTTGGCCTGTTGTTTTAATGGGATATAGGAATTTCTGGGATTCAATTCTTTGTCAAAATTGGAAGCTTATAACTTAGAAGCGAATGGCCATTGTCAATTTCTAAAATCATTCTTTTCTTCCCTTTTTTGCATCAGATGGGCTCCTTATTTTTGTTAAATGTTTTTCCTTTTATTTTTAAACCTAAAGCTAACATACTAATGCATCATTAAATCCATATGTATATCTAAATATATGTGCAGTGTCTACAACATGTACATGCCTATTTTACATAAATAGAATACGAATACATACAAAGATATATTATGAATATCTATTTGTGTGTGTGTGTGTGTGTACACACACACACACACACACACACATATATATATATACACACACACTCACTCTACAGGTAGTAAAGTTTCCTACATAGGATATTAGAACTGGAAGAGACTTTCACACAACTCACTTTACATAAAAGAGAAAGAAGGCCCAGAGATGAACTGACTAGAGTCACAAAGTAAGTTAGCAGGGCCTTAAGACATCCATCTCAGAATGTAAGAGAAGTATGGCACCTCAGAGACCTTCTAATTCAATGTGTACCCGAACAAGAATTAATTTTATGCCATTTTCAATAAATGGTTGTCCAAACTCTGAATGAAGACTTCCAATGTGGAGCAATACACTACCTCTTGAGGCATCCTGCCCCATTTTTAGATGGCTCTAATTGCTGGGAAGATTTTTTTTTTTTTACATTAAAATTAAATCTCCCTCGCTCCAATCTTTACCCATTATTCCTGGTCCTGCAACTTTAGAACAAAGCAAAACAAGTCCAATCTCTTTTCTCCATTATGGTCTTTCAAATATATGCAGATAAAAATGATGTTCCCTCTAAATCTTTTCTTTTTCTGGCTATACATTTGAAGTTCTCTCACCATAATGGCCATTGTCTTTTTGACATGCTTCATAGTTGATCTATGTCTTTGTGATTTCTAAAATGTGGTTCCCAGAATTGAACATAGAGTATAGCAGACCTGGAGAACTATTATCTTCCCCTTTCTGGATGTCTCTCTTCATATAGTAAGGCTAACACTTATTTATTCATTCATTCACATTCATTCATTTATTTATTGGTTGTTCAGTCACATTGTTGACTCAAATTGAGCTTGGAGTCAACTAAAAACCCTAATAGCAATCCTCAATTAAATACCAAAATGGAAAACCTAAAAATCAAGGGAGAGATTAATAAAATTTTAAGTTTGAAAATTGGATAAATAAAGCTAAGAGCTGCTTTTATGGAAAAAAATAGGTAAAACTGGCTGATTTAATAAAAAAATTTTAAAAGAAAGAAGAAAATCAAATTACTGGTATCAAAAATGAAAAGAGTGAGTGTACCCATTGAAGAACATGAAGTTAAAGCAATTATTAGAAGTTATTCTGTCCAATATATGCCAATAAAATTGATTATTCAAGTGAAATTGGTGAATATTTATAAAAATATAAACTGCCTAGATAAACAGAAAATAGAATGCTTAAATAACCCCATATCAGAAAAAAAAAATTGAACAATCCATCAATGAACTCCCTCAAAAAAATCTGCAGGATCAGATCACTTCACAAGTGAATTATACTAAACATTTAAGGAAAAATTAATCCTAAACTATTTGAAAAAATAGATAAAGGAATCTTACAAAATTCTTTTTATGACAAAAATGTTTTTGCTATATCAACTAGGAAAAGTAAAAACAGAGAAAGAAAACTGTAGACCAATTTTCTTAATGAATATCTATGCAAAATTTTTAAATAAAATACTAGCAAGGATATTATAACAATATATCATGAAGATCATACACTATGACCAGGTGGGATTTATGCAAGGGCTGGACCAATATTAGGAAAACTATCAGCCTAATTGACTGTATCGATAACAATAACAACAAAAGCCATATGATTATATTAACAGATGCAGAAAAAGCCTTTGACAAAATACCTACTTCTATTAAAAACTCTAGAAAGCAGAGGAATCAATGGAGTATTAAGATGATAAATAGTATGTATCTAAAACCAAGAACAAGCATTATTTGTAACAGGGATAAACTTAAACCCTTCCCAGTAAGATCAAGAATGAAGCAAAGATGTCCATTGTCACCACCATTATTCAATATAGAAATGCTAGCTATAGCAAAAAGACAAGAAAAAGAAGTTGAAGGAACAAAAATAGGCAATGAAGAAAGAAAACTCTTTGCAGATGACATGATGGTATACTTAGAGAACCCTAAAGAATCAACCAAAAGGCTGGCTGAAATAATTAACAACTTCAGTAAGATTGCAGGATATAAAACAAAACCACATAAATCAACAGAATTTCTCTATACTACCAACAAAACCCAGAAGCAAGAGACAAAGAGAAATTCCATTCAAAATAACTGCAGACTATATAAAATACTTGGGAGTCTACTTGCCAAGACAAACCCAGGGATTATAAAACAAAACCCTTTTCACACAAATAAAGACACATCTAAACAACTGGAGAAATATTAGTTGCTCATAGGTAGGCCAAGGCTATAGAATAAAAACAATAATTCTACCAAAGTTAATTTATTTATTCAGTACCAGACCAATCAAACTACCAAATAATCCTTTTATAGAGCTAGAAAAAAAATAGTAACAATTCATCTGGAAGAACAATAGGTCAAGAATATCAAGGAAATCAGTGAAAAAATTTTAAGGAAGGCAGACCAGCAGTTATAGATTTCAAACTACCTTACAAAGTGGTAAGCATCAAAACAATCTGGCATTATCTAAGAAACAAGTTGTAGATTGGCAGAACAGATTAGGTACACAATACACAGTAGTAAATGACCACAGTAATCTAATGTTTGATAAACCTAAAGGTCCAACTTTTGGGGTAAGAACTCAGCAACTGACAAAAATTTCTGGGAAAATCTGGAAAATAGTTTGGCAGAAACTAGGCATAAACCAACACCTCACATCAAAATGGATAAATTATTTTGGCATAAGAATGATATCATAAGTTAGGGGAGATGGGAAAAATTTATAACCAAACAAGAAATAGAGGGAATTATGGGAAGTAATATAGATAATTTTGATTACATGAAATTAAAAAGCTTTTGCATAGACAAAACTAATGCAGCCAAAAATGGAACTGGGGGAAGTTTTGCAGCAAGTTTCTTTGATAAATGTCTCATTTCTCAGATATGTAGGGAACCGAGCTATTACAAAAATAAGAGCCATTCCCCAGTTGATAAATCATTGAAGGATATGAACAGGCAGTTTTCAGAAGAAATCAAAACTATCAAAGTCACATGAAAAAATATTCTAAGTCACTACTGATTAGAGAAATGCAAATTAAAACAACTCTGAGATACCACCTCACACCTATCAGTAGGTTAACATGACAGAAAGGAAAATAAATGCTGGAGGGGATGTAAAAAAATTGGGACAGTAATGAACTGTTGGTGGGGTTATGAATTAGTGCAATCATTCTGGAAAACAATTTGGAACTATACCCAAAGGACTATAAAACTGTACACACCCTTTGTGCCTGTGATACCATTACTAAGTCTGCATCTCAAAGAGATCAAAGAAAAGGGGAAAAGGACTTATTTGTACAAAAATATTTACAGCAGCTCTTTTTTTTTTTTTTTTTGCAGTGGCAAAGAATTAGAAATTGAGGAGGATGCCCATCAAGTGAGGAATGACTGAACAATTTGTGGTATATGATTGAAAATATTTAACGAAACAAAAATAATTTTTTAAAAAATATATTTTTAAATGAATTGTTCACTAGTCAATTTTTAGATCCCAAGTATAGAACTTTGTTTATTCCTAGTAACTTCATTCCTCTTTAATTCAGATTAAAAGCACTGATAAGAGCTCAAATTCAGCATCTGACACTTGCTAATTGTATGACTTAGGCAAGTCACTTAAATGTTTTAATTTCCTTGACTACAAAATGGGGATAACAATAACATCTACCTAGCAGGGCTGTCATGAGGATAAGATGGAAAAATATTTGCTTAGCACAGTGCCTGGCACAAAGTAAATGCTTAATAGATGCTTGCTGCCTTCCTTCCCATTAGGAACTTTTTGCATTTGGACTATCTAATCCAAGCATTTAATATCCTTCCAACTTCATATTATATACAAATCTGACAAATATGCCATCTGTGGCTTAATCCAAGTTATAATAATAATAATAATAATAATTTTTTTTTTTTTGCGGGGCAATGGTTAAGTGACTTGCCCAGGGTCACACAGCTAGTAAGTGTCAAGTGCCTGAGGCTGGATTTGAACTCAGGTCCTCCTGAATCCAGGGCCAGTGCTTTATCCATTGTGCCACCTAACTGCCTTAGTCCAAGTTATTAATAAAGATGTTGAACTTTACAAAGCCAGGGAAGAATATCCAAGTCACCCTCTTTTTTGCCAAGTTGACATTACTCTTTAAGCCATAGTATCATAAGTAGAAAGCTAGAGGAGACGTTACTTGCTAGCTAGTGCCACCTCCTTATTTTATAAATGAGGAAACTAAGGCCTCTAACTTGCCCAAGGTCATATAAGTTTGTAGTCACAAAGGTGCCATTTCAACCAGATCTTTTGATTCCAAATCCACTACCCTTTGCAATGTACCATTGCTTTTGTTTGTTTTTGTTCTTGCTTTTTTGTTTTGGTTTGGTTTGGGGTTTTTTGCGGGGCAATGAGGCTTAAGTGACTTGCCCAGAGTCACACAGCTAGTAAATGGCAAGTGTCCGAGGCCAGATTTGAACTCAGGTTCTCCTGAATCCAGGGCCAGTGCTTTACCCACTGTGCCACCTAGCTGACCTCCATCATTGCCTTTTCTAGTCATTCAACCAGCCCTGAATTTACCTATGTGTACTTATTCCCATCTCTTTCCAAGTTATCCACAAGCATGGTGTGATAGATTTTGTCAAATGTTTTGATGGTCTAAGCAGATAACAGTCTACACCATTTCCCTGATCTGCCTGTCTAGTTACACTATAAGGATATGGGGTTAAGCTTGGCATGCTTTGGTTTTGAACAAGCTATGTTGGCTTTTATTACTCATGGCTTCTCTTTCTAAGAGCTCATGAACTGTCCCTTTAATAATGTAAGAAATAAAATAAGATATTTTCCCAGAAATGGACAGCAAATTCACCAGCCTATGGTTTATGGCCTTTCTCCGCTACACCTTTTGGAAGATTGGGACACTTGCCTTTCTCCAGTCCTTTGGCAATTTCCCCATTTATCAGGATCCTTCAACTGTGGTTCAGTAATCACAGCTGCCTCTAGGGGGTAGTTTATCTAGGCCTGGTGAGATTCAGCTTCATGCACTAAAGAGCACCAAGATTTGGAGTCAGAAAATGGGATTCGAACCCTGGCCTGGCTCTGCTTTTTACTAGCTTTATGAGCTTTGGTCAAAGCTTTAAATTGCTATAGGCCTCAATTTCTTCATCTGTAAAATGAAGACACTGGGTTGAATGATCTCTGAGGTCCTTTTGGGATTTATATCTAGAGCTGAAAGTCAACCAGTTCAACTACCTCAATTTTCTGGATCAGTTAATTTGGGCCCAGGGATGGTTAATCCCTTTACCTGGGAGGCCAAGACTTAAACTCTGGTCCTCTGACCTCCAGATCCAGCCTTTGTTTCCCCACCATAACCTAAGAAGAGTTTGTGATTCTATGACTTGAACTCAGTAAGGGCAGCTTGTTTTTGCCTGACCATCTTCTCCTTTATCTTGGGTTTCCAGAATTGCTAACCAGTTTTGTTTACTCCTTCCCAGTACAAAAAAAAAATTTTTTTTTGGAAGATGAAACACAAGTAAAATAAAGATTCACTAGAATTACTATAGTAAGATATATTTAGAGCTGGAAGAGGTCATCTAATCCAACCTTTTCATTTTATAGATAAGAACTGAGGCTCTAAGAGGTTACATGACCGATTGATGATCACATTAGCAATAAGTGGTAGAACCAGAATTCAAACCCAAGTCCTCTGACCCCAAATTCCAAGCCAGTTTAGCTTTCTTATAGTCATCCATCATCATCCTATCCATGTCAAACATTGGTCCTAACCTTTTTTTCATCTTCTTTTTGCCTCAACATGGTTAAAGAGAACCCCTTTTTATTGTCCTTGTCCATTACCAACCCTGGATCATTCTGGGCTTTAGCATTCCTCACACAATTCTTTTTTTTCTTTTCTTTTCTTTTTTTTTTTCATGAGGCAACTGGGGTTACGTGACTTGCCAGGGTCACACAGCTAGTAAGTGTGAAGTGTCTGAGGCCAGATTTGAACTCAGGTCCTCCAGAATCCAAGGCTGGTGCTCCATCCACTGCGCCACCTAGCTGCCCCTCACAATTCTTATAAGACAGTGATATGCTTGTGTATCCATCCTCCAGGACTTGTTTTTGCTTCTGTTTTATTCATGTCTTTTATTTTTTTTATTTAATTTTTAAAAAATGTTTTGTTTTTGCCAATTACATGTAAAAATTATTTTTTAATTTACTTTTTAAAATTTTGAGTTACACATTCTTCTATCCTCCTTGAGAAGGCAAGCATTTTGATATATGTTATATATGTGCAGTCACGTAAAACAGTTCTGTTTTAGCCATGTTATGAATGAAAAAGCACAGACCAAAAATAAGAAAAAACAAGAAAAAGAAAAAAAATACATACTTCAACTGCATTCAAGCTACATTTTTCTTTTCTCTGTAGGTGGATAAGCATTTTTCATCATAAGTCCTTTGGAATTGTCTTGGGTCATTGTATTGCTGAGAATAGCTAAGTCATTCATAGTTGGTCATCCTTACAACATTGTTATTGTGTACAATATTCTCCTGGTTCTGCTCACTTCATTTTTATCAGTTCATGTAAGTCTTCCCAGGCTTTTCTAAAAGCATCCAAGTGGTCATTTTGTAATAGCACAATATTATTCCATCACAATCATATACTACAAATTGTTCAGCCACTCCCCACTTGATGGGTATCCTCTCAATTTCTAATTATTTGCCACCACAAAAAAAAAAAAAAAGAGCTGCTATAGTGTTGTACACACAAGTCCTTATTCTTTAAAAAAATTTGGGGGGGGGGCAGGAATAGAGACCTAGCAGTATCATTTAGCTATGTCTTTTAGACATCTGAATTCATCAATTAATTTCCTGTGTATGAATACTGTTCTCTTTAGGCAGCTTCTTTTTTTCTTCTTCTTCTTAATAATTTCTACTTATGTCTTCTAAAATTCATTCTTGAGAGCTTCTTATTCCTTTCTGAATGACTTCCCCTGCAAAATAATAAGCCATTGATGCCCTACCTTTCCTTCCTCTGAACACTTGGAAATCTACTGAGAGAGAGAGAAAATATATGCTACAAACTACTTCTCCCAAGGTTCCTGTTGTTTCTGCCAATTCCTTCCTGCTTGTCTGAATCCACTCTAGGGTAGTAGTTTTCCTAGTCAGTTCTTCCATTTTGCAAAGGATGAAAACATCATTGAGTTAAGTCATAAATATATCAGCTGTCCTGCTTTTGGCAGAGAAAACACTCCAGCAAATAGATGTCTGGACAGTTAAGCCTACATCACTGTGATATCCTGTTTCCTTACCAGACTTGTTACCCTAACTCTTCATGGATTTCTCCTTCTGTACAAGCGGTCTACTTCTTCCACATCCATTCAACTCTAACCTAAATGTTCCCCAATGGGTTTTTCCTATCAGGTTACTAGGTTTCCTTTTATAAGCACATATTCTTAACATATAACACTATTTCCCTCCCTCCCTTTTATTCTGTTCCTGTTAAATAAAATATAGCTCCTCCAGCCAAATTAGTCACAAGTCCCATATCCCACCAAGTTTCAGTGATAATGAGGAAGTCAAATATACTCCCTTGCTTTAGGATTTCCATCTAGTTCACCCTGTTTGTTACACATACTTAGTACATTTGTTTATAGACACTTGAAGACATGGATTTTTCTGGTTCTCTTCATTGTACACACATGTGAATAACATAAATAAAAGGGTAGGCAAAGGAAAAATACAAACATTGAATGTATTCATGTCTTTTGACTCCAAAAAAGTTCTCTTCTTAGTATGCCAGGCTGCCTCTCATATGACTTAATCATGTTACATCTCCAAATAGTCAAAAGTATAATCATTATTAATAGCATGCAGAAGCATCTTATTTCTTTCAAGAAAAGATTTATGCTCACCTGACTCCTTCAGAAAAGCATGGCGGAGGAGTAAGGCTGAAGTCATCAGTAAACTTATTTTTAGCCCATAGCCTCGTAGGTGAGGTTCGGTCTAGATGAGCGATGGCTGATAATGGGGTTGGTACTGGACCCCTGAAAGAGTAAGCAGAGAAATTAGAAAAATTCTAATTTGCCAGAACTCTAAATTTTGATTCATGTTAAATCTAAAAAAAAAAAAAAAGATTAAAAGGATAAGAAAAGATTAAAGGTCACAATAAAATGAAGCACATGCAAAAAGAAACACTATTATATACCCAAGAAAACAATAAGAAAAACTTTCAAGTATAGTGCTGTGCACTCACTTGTGAAAATGTCCTTTAGAGTTCATCTTGGACTAGTGTCTTTATACATACAACAATTAGTTGATTAAGCAAGTTTCCAACACTAAGCAAATCTTTCTCATCTGTTAAACTTTTGCTTCCAAAAGATAACTACAAGATTTACTGAGAACTGATTCCCCACCCAGTCCCCTCTTCACCAGACAAATGAATTGCTTGGGGCTGACTGTCATTTCCAGATTCTTTATGGATTTATGGACCCTCCCCCCAAGCAACTTATTTCCTCCCAATGTTTCCCCACCTTACTCCCCGGACTTTATGTTATTATGTAAAAAGGGTCCACCTACATTAAGTAGTTTCTATTCAGAGTTAGTAGGTCTATACTTAGGAGCTGTTCTATCGTTTCTTTTGTTAAAGGTTCATTTACATTAAGTAGTTGTACGTCACTCTGTTCTGTTACCCCATAAAAACCCTGTTCTCTGTTCCCATCTTGGTATTCCTAGTTTCTGAGCTTTGTGATACCACGAGCTATATATAGTTCCTCTGCCCCAAATAAAGATCTTATTTTCTCCTATATTGATTGTTTCCTTAATTTCCAGGTTAACACAGATCAGTATGTACTTTATAGTGATTCTTTGAATATTCACTAAACACAGATAATGTTTGTTTTTGGTTTTTTGATTATTTTGTGGGGCAGTGAGGGTTAAGTGAATTGCCCAGGGTTACATAGCTAGTAAGTGTCAAGTGTTTGAGGCCAGATTTGAACTCAGGTGCTCCTGAATCCAGGGCCAGTGTTTTACCCACTGTGACACCTAGCTACCCCCTAGATAATGTCTTTTGTCTAACCCTTATTAAGCACCTACTGAATCTGAGGCACTGTTATTTGTCTTTCATTCTTGAAGAGAACCATGACATTGGAATGATGTCATGACTTGCAGCAAATTGGATTTAAGTGAGGGAGGGCTGTGCAAGGTCACCAACTTCACTCTCTCCTCCACAAGCCATCGGGGCCCAGTGGCAACATATATATCAGGATGACTGGAGATGGTTCTGAATGTTTTAAGGCAGTTGGGGTTAAGTGACTTGCCCAGGGTCACACAGCTAGTGTCTGAGGTGAGATTTGAACTCAAGTCCTCCCGACTCCAGGTCCACTTTGCCACCTAACTGCTCCCAAAACACTGTGCTGTGCAATGGAAAAACAAAAACAAAGCACTCCCTGTCCTCAAGCCTATACTGGTGATAGGGGAAGTGGAGGTACAACATAAATAGAGATAACAAAAACAAGTAGCATTTCTATAGTGCTTTAAGGTTTGTGAGATGCTTTAACAAATATCTCATTTTATTTTCACAGCAACCTCTGGGAGGTGGTAGCTATTTTCCCCGTTTTACAAATGAACAAACTGAGGGGGGCAGAGGGCAAATGACTTGCTCAGAGTCACACAGGGCAAGTTGTACAGTACTAGGAAAACTGAAGAAGGTCAGAACACTAACAGAGGAATCAGGGGAGGCTTTACATAGGAAGTAGCACCACACTGACCTTTCAAAACAATATAAAGTTTCTGAGAGGTAGTAAAGAGGTGGCAGCATTCCAGGTATGGGAATGGTGTGCTTCAATGGAAAGAGTCAGAATACAGAGTGTCCACTCAAGGGAGTAATTTGTAATCCAGTTTGGCAGAGACACAGTGTTCATAAAAGGAAATAGTGCAAAATAAGGCTGGGAAGGTAGAGACAAACAAGGTTGGAGAAGGGCTTGAATACCAAGGCAAGACTAGCAGCATTTTTGCTATTTGATAGGATTATTATCAATAATAATAACAACAACAATAATAATAATGAAATAGGCAACATGTACAAGGTCCATTGGGTTAACTCCTAAATGAATAGGAAAAGTGATAGTCCAACTGGCCTAAAATCTAATAGTACAAAAATGGTACTTAATGTAGATTTTTTTTTTGGTGCAGGACAATGAGGGTTAAGTGACTTGTCCAGGGTCACACAGCTAGTGAGTGTCAAATGTCTGAGGCTGGATTTGAAGTCAGGTCCTCCTAAATCCAGGGCTAGTGCATTATCCACTGTGCCACCCAGCTGCCCCCACAATGTAGATATTTTCAGAGAGCTATGACTATGCAATTTTCTCAAGTAATGAAAATTCCCTTAATTTATAAATTAGTAGTCCTGGAAGATGTTAGATAAGTAGTTCTTAATCACAATTTTTTTTTTAATTTTAGAAGAATGATTGATTCTCTTTTCTGGTCTTCAAACCATCTCTGAATTCTTATTACATTCAACTCTCTTCTGCATAACTATTTTCTATATGTGATTGTCATGGGGTGCAGAGCACCCCAGGATTTCTCTGGGGCACACTGAGGAATCTTGTCCTTGAGGCTAAACCAGAGGACAGCACTTGCCTAAAGAGATAAGCAGAACCAAATTGGACTGAGCTAGCTTCGGATTCCCACCCTTCATTCTGGTCTCCCTTACCCTGGGGAGATAAATTTGGGTGTGGCTGTGGCCTTTGTGTCCTGAAGAGAGATCTGTAGTCACCCCTCACCCAATTCCTCCAGTTACTGCCAGTGGGGGATGGTCATCCCTCACTAAAGAAACTTTCCACAGGCAGATGGTCCACCCCCATCAGTCCTCTATAAAAGTAACTTCCAGTCTCCTGCTCAAGGAAATTGGTACCTCTGAGCCACTAGCTTTGTGCCTATCTCCCCTTGAGAAGTCCAAGGATTTCTTTCATGGTTTCCCTTCCCCCCCTTCCCTTCCCTTGCCCCTAAATAAACTACCACCTTATTCTAACTACTTTTGTGTGCAAGAGGGTATAATTCTTTAAAGAGGAATTCCTAAGAACCCCAACCCCTAACCCAACCCGTACCCCATTTCCCCCATTACAGTGATCCAGGGACAAATTCTATTAAGCCAATTAGTTTGTGTCATAGGTCCTCAAACATGCCCTCAAGTCTGTGGTCAAATTCATTTTAAAAATCTGCTCAAACAACACAATCACAGAGCTGTCACCAGAAAGCAATTCTTTTGATTCCCAGTTGGTTGTTCTTGGCATTAACCAGCAACAAGAGCAGAGTGGGCTTGAGGAATGCTTCTCACTCTCTGAGAAGTCATGGAAAAAAGCACATAAAACATTCATAAGTCGGATAAGTCCATGAATACCTTATACATAAAAACATAGGAAGTGCAGGCAAATTAGATGGCTCTCTGTGCTTGCAAAAACATAGATTTCATGTTGAATTTATTCCCTAATACCCAAAGGTATTGTGGTGGCTTTTATGATGTGAAACTTGTTAAAAGCATCATCTCCACCCTCCACTCCAAACACACACACACACACACACACACACACACCCCTCACCTAAAGCAAATCCAACTACTGAACACCTGAAAAAGAAGTTCTCTTCACCAAAGTCCTTGGCACCATCAAATGGTTCAACATGAGAACTGAATATGGTTTTATCAATAGAAATAACACTAAAGAAGATGCACTGCTGTCTGCTTTGCTAGTGCATCCTAAGGCCTGGTGGTCCTTTCCATCTGACTGAATAACTAAAGTTTTCTATGTGTGTTTTCTTCTGCTAGTAGAATTTGAGCACCCCAAAAAGTAGAGCAGCTAGGTGGCACAATGGATAGAGCACTGGCCTCAGACACTTACTAGCTGTGTGATTCTGGGCAAGTTACTTAACCCTCTTTGCCTCAGTTTCCTCATCTGTAAAATGAGCTGGGGAAGGGAATGGCAAACCACTCCAGTATCTTTGCCAAGAAAACCCAAATGGGGTCATGAAGAGTCAGACACGACTGAAACAACTGAACAACAAACAATAGTCTTGCTTTTCTACTTCTACCTTCAGTGCTTTGCACATAGCAAGTACTTGATTAAATGCATTTTCATTCATTGCATTCTTTTGTTCATTTATCCATGCATTCATATGCTTCAAACTTAAGGTAAATTGCTTTCTTTATCCTTCCTCAGACCATTGTGTTGTTTGAGCAGCTAATGAAGGCAGCATATATGTTGGTTAAAGTCTTTCCCTCGTTTTCATACCTCCAGAATAGCGACCACCATTTTTGCCCTTCAAGATTTCCCAGGACTTCTTTTAGTCAAAATAGTATAAAGAAAAGAAAAATACAAATATTTCAAATCCATCTTCCACCCTAGTTATAAATATTGGATGCAATTTAAAGCCTAGACTTTCATCTTTAAATTCAAAGGAAGAGAACCACTCACTTATCTTAAGGACTCTCGCTTGCTAGTCCAAAAAACGCACTTTCTTTATATATCATAACACCAGCAGTGAGATCAGCAGATGCCAATCTGACTGACAGTCTTTGAGGATTCCTTTGATGAGTTAGTGGTAGCAGAACATGAAAATTACATTTCTCCTTAGACTATAGTAACCTTTCATCTACCATTGATTTTTATTTTCCTTGCATGATACACCATCATCTACTCCTTTCTCCCAATTAGCACTCCCCCAAGATTGCCCAAAATGCTAGGCTTCCCTCTACAGCATTCCATATTCTTTCATCAGGTCTTTATCTCCAGGTACTTCATCTACTTTAGGTCACCTTCCATGGCTTCCCTCTTCTCTCATGGCCTTTTCATTTCAGCCAACTCAGATTACTCCCATGTAAAGTGCTGCCCCCTTTCACTTATGGCCATTTTAGTTGCTGAAAGGGGGCAGAAAAAGGACATGCATTTTAGAAAAGTAGCTCGAGACCCTTCTGAGGAGCTGAGAAAACTGTCCCTCAGATAAATGTACCAAGAGGACCTATTTGAAAGCAGCTCAAAGACATAACTACCATACAATGGAGGGGAGGCAGGACTGCTTTGGCATACTGTTGTCCATCAGCTCACGTATTGCTCTTTTCAGTGAGGGATATAGCTGAGAAACTAAATCATAAAACTGTTTGGGGATAATGAGAAAATTATATATAATTTGTTTGTGTTATGCCTGATTGAACCATGGATTTTGTTCTTTTTTTTTTTCCAGCCTGAGTTAGAGAAGGGTCAGTACTCATGAGGAAACCCCAATTTGAAGCATTAGAAGCTGCAGGAGATGAGAAGCGCAGTCGAAACAGAAGCCCGAAGAGAGAAACTGATGGCAGAGACACTCCCCCCACCCCAGCCCCTACCCCCTGTGAGAATCAGGGTGCCACCCCCCTACTGAGAAAGACATTGTGAGAACCAGGGCAGGGCCACCCTGAGGAGAAAGCAGTTGACTAGTGTCCAGAAGTTACTTCTATTCATAGAACTGCCTGTAAGTCATGTCAATCAATGCTACCAGCCAATTAGCTTGGAGCTGTGTGTGGGGACCGCCCCTGTGGCGGTCCCACAGGGAGCTTCCACTCAAGAAGAACGGGGGATTTTCTTTCGGTTGGAGGTCGTGGTAGTGCCAGCTACAGAGCCAGGGTAGCTAGGCTTTTTCTTTCTGAATTTCACGTGTTCTTCCTCTCTCTTTTGCTAACTTCTCATATACTTTAATAAATGCTTAATGCCCAAAGACTGGTGCTATAAGCTTCCAATTTAAGGCGACCACACATTAGATTTTAGTCACAACAGTTAGATTTTAAACATCACACCCCATGTTGTTTGAAAGAAGAATGAAGAATCAGAAGCTAAGAAGAGCTGCTTTGGACAGCGCCCACTGATGGAGCTGAATAAAGTCAAGCAGGTACTGGGGGCTGGGAGGAGGGCTCTGTACCGGCTAGAAACTGATTGGAAGAAAGCGAAATCTTCCTGTGTGAAGTTTACTGCCCACTGGCACCCTGGGGGGGGGGGAGAGAATAGTTCTCAGGGGCTTGCCTGCTGGGTGCTCTATAACTTGAGGAAGAAAATGTGGGGAATGAAAGACTTTGCATCTGCTTTACCAGAAGCTATACTTGATGAACAGTTTTGCTAAGAAATGAATGGAGAAAAGAGAGCAGGCCAGGGAGGGGCTACATTGCTCATAGCACTACAGTCACCAAGAGAGGGGAAATCCCTCAGGGTTTTGTCTTCATTATCATTTACTGTCCTCTTGAAAAGGGGAAACCCCCTTACGGGTCGGTCCATAGAGAAAAGACAGGATTCAGTTGGCAGATTTCGGACTTAAGGAAAGTACTTTGAGCTTAACAATACTTGAGGAACCCCAGAGTGGCTGAGAAGTGACTTCGTGCAGCTGGAGATTGGAATAGCTCAGAAGTGGAGCGGGGGATGAGTAGTACAGACTGTTCCCTAAAAAGGACTTGTAGGACAGTTGTGCCTTGCCCTAGGCAAATGAGTTGCCTTAATCCCATTCCTCATTGCTAGATTTCTGCGTGTACCTACGCTCTCCCATAAACAATTTGTGTATGGACAGAAAAGTGTCACCCAGGTTTACGGGTGGATGGTTATATTTTTGTTATTCTTGATTTTGTCTTCTATTGACTATATGTTATAATATCATTGTCATTACCTTCTCATTTAATAAATGTTTCATGTTTAAGAGTCATTGGTACCCTTGTGTCTGCTTTATGCAATTGTAAAACATACCTGGGGGGTTCAAGAACTACTCTGATAACTAGTAGGAATGTCTTTCCAAACACACATCCCACTCCATCCCACCCCCACCCACATTAGGCGCATTAGAGATCATCAGCATGGCATCATTAAAAGAGCACTGGTTTTGGAGTCAGATGACCTGGACTGAAATCCTGGTTCTGTCAGTTATTAGTTGTATGATCTTGGGTTACTTCCACGTGTTGAGTCTTGGTGTCATTGGACTAGATGAACTCCAAGTCCCTTTAGACTCTAAAACTAAGATGTTATGAGGCTATGACATCATTTAGCTTCTTGTCTCTGCAGAAACCCCTTCTACAACTTCCCTGACAGGTAGTCATTCTGTTTCTGGAGAAATAAGAACTGACCTACTCCGTTAAATGGCCTTCCCATTGTTGTTGTCCAGTCGTTCTTTTTAGTCACGTCTGACTCTTCATGACCCCATCTGGGTTTTCTTGGCAAAGATAGTAGAGTAGCTTGCCATTTCTTTCTCCAGCTCATTTTACAGATAAGGAAACAAGCAAACAAGGCTACTTGCCCAGGGTCATGCAGTTATTTAGTGTCTAAGGCCAGATTGAGCTCTGGAAGATGAGTCTTCCTGACTCCTGGACTAGCCCTCTCTCCACGGCACCACCTAGCCACCTGGGCCTTTCCATAATTAGTTCTAATAAATAGAAAATCCTTCTTTATAGTAAATTGAAATCTCTTTACAGCTTCTTATTTCTGCTTGCTGTAGCAATGCAGGAAAAAAAAAGTTCATCTATTATATCCTTCAGTTAAGAGTATGAGTTCCTTGAGAGCAAGGATTGTCTTATTTTTCTATTTGTATTTCCATCACTTAGTACAGTGTTTGGCACATAGTGAGCACTTGCTAAATGCTTTTTCATTTATTCTTTCTTTTTTCTCTTCTTCCTTCTTTCTTCCTTTCCCCCTTCTTCCCATCTTCCCAATTTCCCTCCTTCCTCTCTTCCTTCTCTTATTCAGACAAAACACATCCAGTTCCTTCAATTGTTCATCACAAAAAAGAGAGTCATTCAAATATGGTATTTTAAGGTTCACAAAGTATTTCCTTCTCAACAACCTTGAGAGGTAAGATAGTAGGTATATTACTATTCCTATTTATAGATGGAAAAAAAAGGCATATAGAAAGGTTAACCGAATTGTCTGTAGTCACATAGCTAGTAGATGTCAAACTTAGGTTCTATATTTGACCTTTTGATTCCAAGTCCAGTGCTCTTATCACTGCGTTTGTTGGTAAGACTGTCAAGGCAGTAAGTAAGACCCTTCTACTTTGGGTACCTCAGAGAATGGTGGCCAGCACTTACCTCTACTGCTCTACACTGAGTGCATGACCAAAACAGGGAGGTACATCGAGCTCTCTGGTCTTCAGCAATTATTCAATGACCTTTTGGCTAACAGTGCCAGAATTAAAGCATTCTATCTGATTAATTCCCCCAAATCAGCCCAGTGAAGCATGATTATGTAATGGGACCAGTTTTGCCCAATCTGTTTTATCACCACGTGAATACATACAACAGTGCGGTGACCTGTTGCTTGACTAAATTATGGGGACATAAAAGGTGAGAGCCAAGTCAAAAAGAAAAGAAACTGAAAGTTAAGGTAAATTTCTGTGAGCTTAAAGTTACCTCGATGCAGTCGCTTTTCCAAATATTTTTTTAAATTCTATTTTCAGTTGAATATTAATGTAGCAGGTTCCCCTTACCCTCTGTTAGTTAATTCACTCACCCAACTGGCAGCCATACTGGTGGACTGGAGGTTCCTTAGAGGAGCAGTAACTGCTACAACTAACTCTCTCAAGGTTCTAGGGATAAACCTGTGGGGTGGCTCCTCTCCTATTACTTTATACTCTAGTTCCTGAGCCCCAGCTGGTATGCCTTCTGTAAATGCCTTCTGTAAATCACCTACAGCTGACTCCACTAGCTTTTTATTGGTCTTTCAGGTTTTTTTAATCACTTATATTTCCTCCTCCTTCCCTTTCCATACTCCAAGAGAGCTATTATATATTAATATTATAAATTATAATTTCATAATTATATTATAATTATAATTATATATTTATATCTGTATACACATATAACAACAAATTCTTTCATTAACTTTTAAAACATCAATTAAACAAAAGACAAAACAAAAATAACTATAATATAAACTATCCATAAGCTTGGGGCACACTCTCCCACTAATGCACACCGTTTCAGAGAGAGACAGAGACAGAGACAGAGACAGAGGTATAACTTCATAGCCTCTCTTCCATCAACTGACTCTTCTAGGAAACAGGTGACAATACAGGTTAGGAAAAAGCCTTCCTTCCACCACCTCTGGGGGCTTTCTTAGACCAACCTTCCTGGTCCAAAGCAGGGACCTTTTTAGTCACAGCCATGTCCTCTAACTCATGGAGATTCACCAAGCCCTTATTTCTGCCAGCTAAGCAATGTCCTTTGTCCAATAATCTGAGAATTTTCCTGGGGTTCATTGTTCCCCAGCTTGCAATTCCAGAGTTTGCCTCCTGGTTGGATGCAGATTAGATGCTAAGAAATGGTACACTGTGGTCGCCTTTGCACTGAGGAAGTGCCTAGTCTCTGGGGGCTGCTTTTTGGGTGGCTTTTTTTCCCTTTCAAATATGCAAGTCTCACTTTTATCTTTGTCTTTTGTCCCTTGCAATCAGCAAACCTTTCAAAATCTGAAAGGGGTATTCCTTTACATTAGAATATTATAAGATATAGGATGTTGTTTGTTTGTTTGTTTTAGTGAGGCAATTGGGGTTAAGTGACTTGCCCAGGGTCACACCACTAGTAAGTGTTAAGTGTCTGAGGCCGGATTTGAACTCAGGTCCTCCTGACTCCAGGGCCGGTGCTCTATCCACTTCGCCACCTAGGCCCCCCAAGATATAGGATGTTAAAACTGGAAGGGACCTAAGTGTTATCTCCCTATTTTATGGAAGAAACTGAGTCCCAGAGTGATAAAGTTACCAAAGGCCACACAGCAAATTGATGGCAAAGTCAGGAGTATGTCACTGTCTCCTGAGTCCCAGCCTAGTATATACATTCTGCTATACCATGTATTCATTCAAACATTCAACAAGAATTTATTAATGCCTACTATGTGCCAGACCATGCTAAGTGCTAGGGACAGAAAGACAAAAATGAAATTGTCCTTGGCTCAAGGAGTTTATATATTCTTTTGGGGTGAAAGAAAATGAACACAGATAAGCATATACACACGCGTGCTTATATGCATTACAATAAATATACACACAGGTACATATATGTGTATGCATATATATATACATATATTTGTGTGTGTGTATAAATACATATCCTACCCTAAGTTGCTGGTGCCTTCTGTCCTGATATGTGTAATATCATATGGGTATATATTTCGCATGTTTATACATGTATACATGTATGTGTATATGCACATATGTATATACATACATACACATCTCTCTACACACACACTTGTGTGCACACACACATGTGTGTGTCTCTGGACAGAAGGTGCTGGCAGCAACTTGGGGTAGGGTGATCATGACCGGCCTCCTGAATGAGGAATAATGCTTGAGCTGAGCTTTGAAAGAAAGCGAGGGATTGTGTGAATTTGCAGAGGCGAGGAGAGTGTACATTTCAGGCAAGACATTTCCTTCTTCAAGGCCTGAGGTTAAAGGGACAATCTTAGATCCACGGGTATTGTGGATATAGCTCTAATCCTATAACTATATAATCTACTTTGCTGCTTCTGCTTATTTTGAATTGCAAGGAAAATTAATATTTCTTCCCTCGCTTGTACATTTTCATCTGTTCCCCTGCTACAATCTATTCTTATTAATCATTGATACCACATGAGGAAATAACCGCATCTCTCTTTAAATAGTTCTGTTGTATTAAATGGATTTTAAAATGTTCATGAAGAAAAAGAGTTTGGCCTTGTTATGAAACCTCTAGCCGAAAGCCAGGTTTAAAAAAATTTATAGAAGCTGAACAATTCATCAGACAAAAAAAAAAGGAAAAAAAAAAACCTATCAGCATTGATATAGAGAGAAGACGTAGCATTCTGTGATTCTGTATAGGTGAGAGACTTGAATAGAATTGTGGTTGCCAAGGAAACCTTTTCTTGATTCAAGGAGATTACCAAGGGGTTTGATACTAACTCAGGGAATCACAGTGGAATTTTTTTCTTCCCTTTCTATTTTTTTCCATTAGACGGAGAATAAGTAAGCAAGGCTGAAAAAGCATTTTAGAGCTGGTTCTAAAAGCCGTGGGTATCAGAAAGTCCATGCCACTCTAAAGCAAAAGGGGAGACAGAAAATGAACTAGATAGTCAAACGAATACTTTCCTTTCAATAGGTTGAAACAGCGGGCATAGGAATTTAGCAGCGTTTTGATGTCAAAAGTCAGAGCAGGGCAGAACAGGTTACAATTATGCAGAACAGACTTGAAACCTGAAGTGTCTGGACACCAGAAGAGTAAAAGCAAATATTTCTCCTAAAAATAAAAGGGATTAGAGGAGGATGAAGCAATGCCTACCAATTGCTCTCTCAGTTGTTAATACTCAGAGTGAGTCTATTTGCCCCATATAGTCACTGTTCATTGAGTAGCAGCTACTCAAGCTGTAGACATGATGCCAAGGAGGGAATGATATTCACAGCTAGCATTTATAAGGTGCCTACTGTATGTTAGGCACTGTGCAGCTCTGGGAGTTAGAGGCTATTACTAGTCCCATTTTACAAATGAGGAAACTGAGGCTGACAGGTGACCTGCCCAAGGTTACACAGGTAGTGTTTGAAGTAGGATTTGTCTTTTTTTTTTTTTTTGTCAAGGCAATGAGGGTTAAGTGACTTGCTCAGGGTCACACCGCTAGTAAGTGTCAAATATCTGAGACTAGATTTGAACTCAGATCCTCCTGAATCCAGGGCTGGCTGCCCCCGAAGTAGGATTTGAACTCAACTCTTCCTTACTTCAAGTTCAGTGCTCTTAATTATTGCACCACCTAGCTGCCTAATAGATATGTCAGCCATAATTATTACCTGAATAGTAATTGAACTGTGCATCTGGTATTCTTTATTCTAACTACATGTCCAATTCACCTGCTTTTCCCACCACAAATTTACTCTATTATATCACTCACTCTATTTCTTATTACATATGCAGCAGCATTGGACAGATGCTACAATTTTTCTCAAGGTCATGTGGTAAGCAGAAGTAAAACTTAGTTTTCTCATAACTACTTCAGCAAGAATGAAAAACAAAAACACCAAATGAAATAATGATCAAGAAATCTAAGGAGAAATGACAAAAGGTTCCCTTTGCCATCCTACTCTATACAAAGAGACAGCCAGAAGTCTGTGTGGGAACATGACCGAAGAGTCCGTCCTTGTAGCATACATAGCTCACAGAAGCATTCAAGCTTAGAAGGAGTGTCTGTCCCTAACTTATAGCTGTATTACTTGTATATTTGCCTTTCAGAAGTGTGACTAGAAGTAATATACTTGATTGAACTGTATAGGCAACTAAATCTAATTCAGTGATTTTCCAATTCTGGAAAACCAGGTTGGAACAGAGAATAAAGAAGAATATATGTGGGAAGTTGGTTTTCCCCTTACCTGAAAAAGACTCTCCTCTATAATTTAAGGAATAATAGAGCTTGTTAAGATTAAACTAACCTTCATGACAAAAGTTGGGAGTATGGGATATATGTATTCAAATACTAACTATTCAGGTAAATCTTTTATTGTATGTTTCAAAATAACCTGAGGTCATAGGCTTAAAACTGGAAGATACTTCAAAAGATCATCAACTACAATCCCATGGGTTGGTTTTTTTGTTTTGTTTAGGTAATCAGGGTTAAGTGACTTGCCCAGGGTCACATGGTATTAAGTATCTGAGGCCACATTTGAACTCAGGCCCTCCTGACTCCAGGGCTAGTGCTCTAGCCACTGTACCATTATGCTGTTTTTTACAAATGAGGAAACTGAAACACAGAGAAGTGAAATGATTCATCCAGGGTCATATAGCTGGAATATATCTGAGCATGGATTTGAGCCCAGGTCTTCTTGACTGCAAGGACCATATACTACCCACTATATTTTGCTGCCTTTACAGAGGTCCATATACCAAATCAATATTTAATTGCAATCTATTATATCTTTCTCTATCATTCTTCTATAAAAGTGTATTTATTATATTTATTACAGAATAGTGAGAAATTGAAAAATAAATATAGTTATATTAAGATTGGCCCAATTTGACAATATAATGTTTTCTAGGGGAATTTCTCATTTTCATTGATAATTTAGGATATGAATGGTACATATGAACACTGGAAATTTTTAAAAAATTATAAAAATATATGGGTTGAAAACTGACTTGATATAATATTATACTTTACCTTTGAAACAGGATAGTGTAATCTGCGGGAACCTTTCCCATTAGGGCCTGCCGAGCTGCCTCACGCCGTTTCTGCATAGAAACTATTTCCTAGGCAAGAAATATGGTCACCAATTATATTCATATTAAAAAGAGCTCATATATACCCTTTGACCCAGTAATACCTCTACTAGGACTATACCCCAAACAACTCAAAGAAAGAAGAAAAATATCCAGATGTACAAGAATATTTATAGCAATTCTTTTTGTGGGATCAAGGAACTGAAAACTCATCACTGGGGAAAAGCTAAACACACTATGGTGTATGAATGTAGGAAACTATTATTTTGCTATAAGAATTGATGAAGAGGATTGATTTCTGAGAAACCCACCTGGGAAGATGTGTATGAAACTGATAAAGAGTTAAGTGAGAAGAACAAGGTGAACAATTTACATACTAACAGCAACAGCTTAAAGATAAACCAACTTTGAAAGACTTAAGAACTTTGAACCACACGTGACCAGCCACAAATCCAGAGGATACCATGATGAAAAAATGCTACCCATTTGACAGAGGTGATGGACCTAGGGTACAGCCTGAAACATATTTTTTGAACATGGCAAATGGGAGAATTTGTTTTGTTTAATTTTGCCTATTTATTTCAAGGATTTTCTTTGCTTTGCTCTTCCTTCCTTCCTTCCTTCCTTCCTTCCTTCCTTCCTTCCTTCCTTCCTTCCTTCCTTCCTTCCTTCCTTCCTTCCTTCCTTCCTTCTTTCTTTCTTTCTTTCTTTCTTTCTTTCTTTCTTTCTTTCTTTCTTTCTTTCTTTCTTTCTTTCTTTCTTTCTTTCTTTCTTTCTTTCTTTTTCTTTTTCAACTGGGAGAGGTGAGGTCAAAGAGAAAAGAAATAAATTTTGTTAAATGAAAAATAATTTTAAAAACTAAAGGCATCCCCCCACCCCCACCCCCCAAAACAACTAAAGGCAGACATCAGGGATTTTAAAGAATAAAAATAATAGAAACAATTTATTTACATGATATCATTTGATCATTTGATCCTGACACAGTCATCATCAGTTCAAAGGACCATGGAGGCTGTTAAGTCTGACCCTCTTATTTTACAGATGCAAAAAGGTGATGCATTGAGGAGTTAAATTTGTTGCCCATGGCCATGCAGGTAGTAATTATAAGATTCAGGATTTGAACCCAGATCTTTCAGACTTCAGGTCTAGCACCCTATCTACTATGCTACACTGACTCTCTGGAAGCTTTCCAAAAAGAGTGGAATGAGCAATTGCTGGGGATACTATAAAGGAAATCCTTCTTCAAGTACATGTTGTACTAGATGACCTCTGGGGTCCATTCTAACAGGTCCAAGAAAGCCATCATCTCCTCCCCCCTCCTCTAACAAACCCCATCCATCCTCTACTGGATGATGAATGACATTTCACCTTGGGGTCTACTTCATTCAAAGAGCTATGGAACATGAAAGAACCACTACTGGGCAAGCATGGAGTTCTTCCTGGTGCTCCTAAAAGAACATCTTATAGACATAAAGTGAATGAGTGGAGGGAGAGCAGGCCATCAGAGGAGGAACAAGAATAATGAGAAAAGAATGGGAAGGAAAAATAAAGTAATAAGAGAAGTCCTCAAAGTTCATAATATGGATCTTTGCGCCAAGATGTGCCAAGGAATATATAATAGAGGAGGTGGATCAAAATGAGAAATATATACTCACAACAACAGGCATGCTCCTCCCAAAGTTTCCTTTGTCCATAATGGCCTAAACCTCATTTTCTCATGTTGAAATTCTACCCATCCTCCCAAATCCTCCTCAAATGCTACTCTCTTTTTGAAGCCTTCCCTAATCTCCTTAGTAAAGACTTATCTCTTCCTCCTGGGAATTTGCATTGTAGCCTTCTCTAATGCACTTATGTTCTATTCCCATTTATAATTTATTGTTATCAGTACATGTCACTTCCCTTGTTATATTGTAAGCTCCCTGAGAACTTCCTTTAAATGTCCTTCAGTGCAATATTCTGCCTGTAGTAGGTATTAAATAAATATAGTATACGAGATATGATTATAATATATTAAATGATTCCCATAAGTCCCAGGGAAAAATTGTCTCAATTCCATTCCAAAAGCATTTACAAGTGTGGAGTATGTGTGAAGAACTGGGGATAGAAAATATGAAAAGGAACAAAGTCTCAATCCTCCCCAAATGTACAATCCAGTAGGGGATTAGGTGAATTCATGCATAAGTATGATACAATGTAGAATGCGATATGGACATTTGCTATATCCAGATGGTACTAAAAACACATTTGAGGAAGGAAATATTATTTTTGGTTGAGAGGAATTGGAGAGGAAGGAGAGGCGGGGTCAGGGAAAACTTAGGTATTAACTAATAATGGAAATGCAAAGAACAAAAGATGGTGGTGGTATGATAGGATTTAACCTCGATCTAGAAAGGCATTGAGGAGGTGAGTTTGGAGCAATTGTGAAGGAAGGAAGGGAGGGAGGGAAATGATTTGAAAAAGGATCATTTGAAAAGGAAACATACTCCTTTTAGGAGAAAGGTACCTCAGGAAAGGAGAACAGCATGTGACGAGGTACATTAACTGACTTTGCTCTTTGTCTCTAAAAACAATTACCAAAGTGTTGGGTCTTTTTTTTTTATCATTTATTTAAATCCATTTCTGTCCCTGTTGGAAGGAAAACTTTCAGGCAATCAAAGTGTAACAAAAACAGTCAAGTGCTTATCTTCCTACACCATTTAAAACGCTGGTTTTCAATAGAAGTAGCATCAGTGATTTGTTAGAACCCACAATCTGTGCCCAAAATATGTGCCACCAGTTATGTCAGAAAAGTTGTAATTCAGAGCATCGCTAGAACATCAGTATTTCCTCTCTGGTCTTTTTAAAAGCTGTTCTTGGGCAGCTCCTAACAAAGGATGTTAGCTCTGTTGTTTTGTAGCACCATCTGCATACCACCTCTCAGATCTTAGATGAATAAAAATCTCTCTCTCTTTAGGGACAAGCTATGAAATGTGAAAATGCCCCCATGAAGACCTGCAGTTTTATAACACTATTGAATCTGTGAGTTTAAAAAGAACAAACAAGGCAAGGAGAAAATAAGGCAACAGCAAAGTCCAGGATGTCCCCCTGGCAGGTGTGGGTCATACAGGATATTCTTTCAGGATAACTTCAGCAGATGGAAGGAGACTCTACTAATACTACATTTTCTTTAATTTTTACTAAACAAATCCATGGGTTCATGTCTATCACATCCTTTCCCCCAGTCATAGCCCAGTGCCCTAGGTTATAGTGCTACCATATACAGATCATATTTTACACCCCCACCAAATGCAACAACAACAAAACCCCTTCACAGAATCAGAGAATTAGGTTGTAAGATTTAGTTTCATTGCTTAATAAGCAGTCTTTCACACTATGAGCCATGGCCCTGACTTCAGCAAGGACCATTGGGCTACCATCAGGGGTGTGGTTAGAGATAGACCCAAAGACCAAGATAAGGGCCAAAGAGTCTTGGGGACCAAAGTTAGGGTGCAGACCCCTTGTTCCCTCCTCCCACCAATGGTCTTAGCAAGATGCCAAAGCTACAGGGAATTGAGCTCTGGAGCCATTACTTGCTTGGGCACATTATAGAGTTGCCCCCTTTGGAGATACAGGTAGCTTTGAGAGTGGTGAACTGTCAACATGGAGGTCAGTTGTGGTACACCCCAATGTTACAAACTGACATTTTTGATTGCAGTGGCAACTAACAAAAGAATTTGTACTGTGATGTCTGCACTTAGTATTGCCCTTTCATTGTTTAGTTCTGTGCCAGTGGCTCAAAGGTGTTCATCAAGACTACTTATTCTCCTGGCCCAAGATTGTGTCACCATATACTTGAATTTTGGCTGTCCTCAAATGTTTTCTAAGAGAGGTTATTACTGGACCCCCTTACATGAATCCGGAGAAAGATTGTGCTGGTACATGGGAAACTCTCCATTTCCATCACATGTCAAGTCCAAGTCTTCCCAGAAGTCGACAAGATAGTGATGCTCACTTGCTGGCTGCCAGCTAGTAGTTGTTCATAGGCATGTCAAGGAACAGAAGAGACCACTCTCTGGAGTTGCCTCTTGAAAGCACATGAAATCTGTGTGCAGTGAATATCTTCGTTTTTGCAAATGGTAACATCTAATACCTTCATGATATGGAAAAGTGCATTCAGGAAACGGGGGAGAGGGAGGAAAGGGGAGGGGAACGTGGGCACATGAATGCAGAACTCAACCATGTTCTTTGATGTTCTACTTCTACCCTATATCGAGGAAAACCTTAGAACAGCCTTTAGCCCTTCCACATAAATACCCTATAGGATGTGACAGCCTTTCCCATTCAAGGCTGCCCTTAATGTTTATATTAATCTGATTTCTCCTATGTGACAATGTTAGGAGGGGAGCAGGATCAGGGCTCCATTCTCCCCCCAGAAATTAACCAGATACCAATGCTTTATGCATTGAAGAAGAGTTGTCTTTAGTTGGTTTGAAGGAACAGATAATGCTACACTAAAAATCTAATGCTTCAGCCTAGAATGGGTGAGACTGAGAAATCTTCAAACATACCAGTGAAAAATGCAAACCCTGACAGGCTCTATACAAGTTGGCAAGACTTCAAATATGAGTGTAGAGTGCTATGACTCTCAGAACCAGTGAACACAGAGGAAGGGGGTGTTTAGTGAAGACTAAACAGTCTGTAGAAACTGTCATCACAGGCTCTTGTGACACCATGCTCTCATACACCAGCCAAATTTAGCCTTTTATAAGCCCCTGGCATTCTACAATACAACAAACTTCCAAAGATCATGGTTTCATCAGAGTGGGTACTCTCTTTCACCAATGAGGCAAACAAGTCTCCTTTATCTTTAACAGATTGTCTTTGTGGATGTGACCCATTTTTTTTTTCATTACTTCATTGTTAGTCTTCTGATCATGGATGACAGTCATTCATTTAGATTGTGCCTGGCCCAGCACCAAAGGTTTTCCAGCCTGATTGGTAGAGCCTGTCTGCTAGAACTTGGGATTCCCTGGTCTAGCCTGTGAGTGTCACCTTTATTCCATGATGAGGTATTAGGGCAGGATATTAGTGGAGGAGCATTCTACAATAATTACCAAAAATGCATTTGAAGAAGGAAAGTGAACACCCTATAATTTTAACTCTCAGTCAAGGCTGGCATTTAATACTAACTCATATTGGCTAACCAATTTATGACCACATGAAATAGGTCAGAACCTCGGGCAATTTTCTTTTCAAATTCATAGATTATTACCATGATAATAACTTACATTATTTGAATCAAAAAGTAAATCCTTACACTTGGATTCAAAATGAAAAAAAAAATCAACATTATATGTATAAAATAGGGAAACAAGTTCATCTAAAAAATTTTGTGGGTTTTAATGGACTGAAAGTTCCATGTTGGTCAACAGTGTGAAATGGTAACCAAGAACTAGCATCAAGAGAGGCATAGTGCCAGAACCAGGGGCACAGATGACAGTTCCACTGTACTTTGCCCTGGTCAAATCACACTTATAGTATTATGTTCATTTGGGGTACCCCGTTTTAAGAAGGATAATAACCAGTAGGAAAGCATCTAAAATAAGGCAATGAGGATGGTAAATGTTCTCAAGATCATGCCCCATGAAAATGGGTAATTGAGGAGCTGAAATTATGAAGAGGGATTAGAGGTATTCTTCTGGAGGCAGAGGGTAGAACCAGGGGTGGAAATTGCAAAGAAATAAATGTAGGCTTGATAGAAGGAAGAAAAAGTAATAACTCTCAGAGCTATCCAACAGTGAAATGAGCTGACTTGGGAGATGGGGAGTTTCCCCTTTACTGGAAATATTCCAGAAATGGTTGATGGTCACCTCTCAGGGATTTTATAGAATGGATTCTTGTCATTAGATGAGTTGAACTTAATAAGTCTCTAGGGTTCCTTACAACTTTGAGATTCTGCGACTCTATTTAATAATGTTTAATGAACTGCTTTACATACAAGATTGTATCTGGTTCTCCCAACTACCCTGTGAAGTAATACAACTATTATTATCCTATTTTAGAGATGGGGAAACTGAAGTTCAAGTTAAATGAGCTGGCCAAAGTCACAGAGCTACTTAATTGTGGAGCTAGGACTCATGTTTCCTAACATCTAGGTCAATGCTTCTCTCTCCCACCCCCTCCTCCGTCCTCCCCCCCCCCCCCACTACATAGCAAAACCATACACTGCACTGGGAGAGTATAGTAAATTTTCACTAAATAAAAAAGTAACTTTTCTCAGAACACTATTTTGACAGCATTTATCTTATTGTAACTTCTAAAAAATCCTTGATGAATACATTCTGGATCTATTGCCAAATTACCTGATCCAGGATAATAAGTGATGTGTTAATTTGCCCCGAAGGCCCAAAATACCATACATATAATGACATAGTATACACATAATGTATAATGTTCTAGCAATCATATATACCACATATGGTATATCTGCCATGTCATAATCATATTATATACATATGACATACATGTCATACATTATATATATGCTCTGATAACATGGCATACATAATATCAAGTGTGATAAGATTTAAGTCTACACAGCCTTTTCCTAGACCCTGTACTATTGAGGGATCTGATTTGATACAGATGAACAATCCCTGGATTAGAAGTAGCTGACCTTGGTTTGTATCTTGGCTCCACCACTAACTAGCTTTGCAACCTTAGGCAAGTTACTACCTCAGTTTCCTCATCTATGAAATGAGAGTGAATAAAGTCATCTGTAAGGTCCTTTTTCTCTCTAACAGCCTACAAATCTAATTGGGTACCAAAAGAGAAAAGGAAGGGACATGCCCTCAGCTCGCATGGACAAGGACAGCCTTTAGGGAAATCTGTTACCTTTTCAGAGCATTACATCTCTTTTTAATATAACATATTACAATGTTCAATTTCACCTTTACCCCATCTTTGCTACTCTTACCGCTGGTATTTCTTCTGCTGAAAGTTTGGCTGATAAGCTAATAACATAATTTCTGTCTGTGGAGTCCAGAAATTCACTGAAAAGAGCATTCGAAGAAAGGTGCCAAAAATATTCTTCATTTTCTGGTGATCTACTGTCAAGCATCTCCTTGTTAGTATCTGGTAGGGAAAGGATAAAATTAATAATATATTTTCTTCAAAGCATAATACAGTTCTGGCTAAACAGAGGCACTCACTAAATATATATATATATATAATTGAATTTAAAAAATATATATATATAAATTGAATTATATATATATAAATTGAATTAAAATATTCCAAAATATTAGCTGAAATAGAAACCCTCTTGATCTAATTGAAAAAAAAAAACAGTCATTACTATTTCTCTTTTGGAAAAAAAATGCTTCCTTTGGAAAACTGAAAATGAAAGTAATATGCACAATGTTAAGAATAATATCTAAAGTAAAAAGGAAGGATGAGTTATTGTTAAACAAATTTATTGAACAATATGCTAATTTCCTCTCTAAGGCTGGGGTCCCCAGAGATCTGGAGTATCCAGAATTTAAATTATCATTATTATCAAACTGCTGAGGGGCAATTTAAATACCTTTAAACTGTTTGAATCAGATGGGTAGCTCTTCTACATTATGAATATTCATGAAGACCAATATAAGAGCACATCAAAACTTCTAGAATAATCATGAGAACATAGGAAAGGAAACCCTTTGTACTTAATAGATCCTATTTGAGCCAAAACCTACATAAAATATAGTTTTGTTCCAATGTTTCTTTTGCTGGCTTTCTGTCATCAACCATCTCCATTATAATGTAAACAATGAGGATGATGCAAGCAAAGTGTGGCTGCTGCTTGGCCCAGGGAGGCTGAGATGCTTGTCCTCTCCCTCTTTCAGTGGCAGGGAGGACCCTGTCAAATCTGATCCCTCATACTCAGATTAGGTTCAGTCCTGAGGGAAACCACGTTGTCTAAAGAGAATTCAAGCTTCCCCCAATGCTCCCCTACAAAACCGGCAATGTAACCCCTTGATCACAAGCCCCAGTGGGAACCACTTGAAGCTTAGGTTTGGCTCATGTTCAGGCTCCTCCCTAAAGGAACTAGAATGGCACTTCGTGTACAATATAGACCCCCCCCCAAAAAATGAACAAAAAGCATTAATTGAATGTTTGCTATGTGTAAAGTATGATGGGAAGCACTGGAGAACAGAAATAGAAAATCAAGACAGTTCAAAGAGCTAACATTCTTACAGGGGAGGAAACTCATCTAGGAACTTTTAACTTCAAGTCAGATAGAATGACTCAGCAGACCCTTTAGGGTGCAGCAACAAATCAGGTATGGGATACCTATTTTTTTTCCTTTTTTTTTTTTTTTGGTGGGGCAATTGGGGTTAAGTGACTTGCCTAGGGTCTCACAGCTAGTAATTGTTAAGTATCTGAGGCCAGATTTGAACTCTGGTCCTCCTGAATCCAGAGCCAGTGCTCTATCCACTGCACCATCTAGCTGCCCCTAGCTATTTTCTCTACACAAGATAATTGTTTAAGACAAAAGAATTGTATGTGCCCAGTGACAAAGACTTTATTTTTTATTATTTTTTAAAATAGTTTTTTTGGGGCAGGGCAATGAGGGTTAAGTGACTCACCCAGGGTCACATAGCTAGTAAGGGTCAAGTGTCTGAGGCCAGATTTGAACTCAGGTCCTCCTGAATCCAGGGCCACTGCTCTATCCACTGTGCCACCTAGCTGCCCTGACAAAGACTTTAAAGAGGCAGCAGCAGCATTATATGACTGCAGTTATAACCTCCCTGGAGGCTGATATTTAAAACATCAAAACATGAGGCAGGTTGTGGAACTGCTCAATCAGCAGTGAGTTAACTTTCACTTTAGTTCTGTACTATTTAGATGGTTTCCTCTATGACTATGTCTTCTGGCAAGTCAGACCTAGCATGCTGGTGGTCATCTTTAAGAACTATGGCACCCCCCCCCCCAAAAAAAAAGAACTACGGCAGTTAAATATAACAAAAATGGAAAATACTGGATGTTGGAGGAGATGTGGGAAAGCTGGGATGCTAATCCACTGTTGTTGGAGTTGTGAACCAATCCAGCCATTCTGGAGAGCAATATGGAACTATGCCCTGAGGGCTACAGAAGTGTGCATACCCTTTGATCCAGCAATACCACGGCTAGGCTTATATCCCAAAGACATCCCCAAAAAGAGAAAAAGACCTATTTGTACAATATATTTATAGAAGCTCTTTTTGTGGCAGATAAGAATTGGAAATCAAAGGAATGCCCATCATGGATGAACAAACTGTGGTATATGATGGTGATGGAATATTATTGTGCTATAAGAAATGACAAGCAGGATGATTTCAGAAAGGCCTGGAAAGACTTGTATGAACTGATATAGTGAAGTGAGCAGAACCAAGAGAACATTGTGCACAGAGACAGCAATATTGTATGAGGAAGAACTATAAATGACAACTATTCTCAATAACACATGATCCAAGACAACCCCAAAGGACTCATGATGAAGCATACTATCCACTTCCAAAGAAAGAACTGATATTGATGGAACACAGGCTGAAGCATGCTATTTTTTATTTTCATTTTTTTTTTACTCAAGTTTTCTTGTACAAAATAACCAATATGGTAATGTTTTACATGATTGCACATGTATAACTTTGTTAAGGGCTAAAATTCTAGCTAGTCTGTCTAAAATATCTAATGAGTGGTCGCCAATAAATTATAAGCTTCAGCAAGAGTTAGACTTTTAAGCATTTATTAAGGAGAATAAGAATTTGGTAAAGAGAGAGAGAAAGGCCGAGATTTCTATCTATTAAAGGGAGAGCACATTTCTAGCTCCGCTCTCCACCAGAGTCCAAAGGAAAGAGCGTGAGACTGAGTGCCAGTCTCTTCCTTCCTCCTCCCACTAGCCCGCGTCAGGAAGTGACGCCAAAGAAAAGACTCCTGGTCTTGCCCTCAAAGACCTTCGCTTCATGGGCAGAACTCTTCTACAGTTAGTATCCAGCAGGTGGCGTTATTCCAATCGTTACAACTTATATTTATTTGATTGCTTACCACCTCAGGGAAGGGGGAGGGGAAGGAGAGAAGGAGGTATAAAAATTGAAACTCAAAACCATAAATAAAAATATTTATTACTTTAAAAAAAAGAACAATGGCAGTTACTAGAGGCAATTCCCAAAGTATAGCCAGTACCAATTAAGTGCCTAGGAGCACTTAACTTCTGTGGTACAGTGGAAAAAACACTGACCCCGGAGTGAGAAGACATGAGATCAAATCCTACATATGACCTTGGGGAAGTATTAGCCTCTCTGTGAAATGAGGTGGTTGGAGTAGATGACGTCTGAGGTCCCTTCCTACTCGATAATTATATGGTTACCTCCAAGACTGGAAATGCCCATCATAGGTTTGAAGTTCAGTTACTCATGTTCAGGGAAAGGCCTAATATCCAGGAACAGGCACACGTGTCCACTGTTACTTGGTCTCATTTCTGCTGGGGTAAGAGGGCTCCCATTCCTCTCTCTGCCCCTCACAGAAAACTCAGAAAGGGAATCTTACTCAACACTCATTCTGAAGAGAAGATGGAAGAGAGTCAGATGGAAGATCCACTCCCTTTAAAGTCTACAAAGTGGGAGGCTCTTTCAGCGGCCAATCCTCCCTGATACAGTTTGACCACTTTCTCTCCCCACAACACAAAAAGTTTGCTTTCAGCCACCCCGGAGTGGAAGACCAAGGATCACCCTTCAGCACTGAGTCACATTTGTCCCTGGAAGTTTCCAAGGGAAGCTCAGTATCCCTTGTATGGAACAGCTATGTAGACCTATCCCTTGTATGCTCCATGGGGCACACTCCATTCGAATCCCTGCTACGGTGACATGACACAGTAGTGAGATTGGTGTGAGTCAAAGAACGACTTCTCTTTTAATAGTTCACCAGTGATTAAAACATTTTCAGTGAAAATTATATGTTTGGTCCATTAGCAGCTTTGAGAATATTAATACAATGTTGACCGTATTGACTAAAAGATGTCCTTTGGTATGCGTGCCATATAATTCTCAAAACATTTCCCAGCTTCTCAGTATCACAATGAACTAAAAGATCCAGCTTTCAAAAAACTGAACAAATAGTGTTCAGTGACGGAGCTTCCTGATACAATTCCAGTAAAAGTGTCTGAATTAAAATCAACCTTGAGGCAACATTTTAAAAATAAATTGCTTTGCAGTTCATAAGAAGAACCAAGTTCTCTAGAAAATATGGGGTAGTTAAACTTATTTAAACACCTATTATGAAGCATTAAGTGGATTTAATGACGCATAGTAGATTTTAAAGTTGTTTCATGGATTAATATCATTGCCAAATGCCAAATATTAATGAAGTCCCTGGGGGTACTGAAAACCACAATTCAATTGAATTCTAAAGTGCTGAAATATTTAAGTTCAGGTTGTTTCAAAGCCAAGTGTATTAGCATAACAAGAAAAAAAGTTTTGTCTTTCTTTCCTATGATATTTGTATTACACATTTTAACAGAATAAACAAAAGCTTAGATTATACAACAAACAAAAGATAAAACATTTCATATTTCTTTTTCATACCATTTTTTGTCCCCCAAATATAACAAGTATCTCATTGCATTGTAGGACAGAAGAAATAAAAAATCTCAGAAGTTCTATATTCACATGCTATGTAAAGATGGGCATATTTATAGATATAAATGAAGCTACATCTAAAAGGAGACCCTGGTTATATATTGTGAGAATCAGGGTGCCACCCCCTGCTGAGGAAGACATTGTGAGAACCAGGCTGATGCCCCCCTGAAAAGAAAGCATGTGACTAGCTTCCAGAAGCTGCCTGGCATCCAGAAGTTACATCTATTCATAAACTGCCTGTAATTCATGTCCATCAATGGACCAGCCAATTAACTTGGAGCTGTGTGTGGGGACTGCCTCTCTTCTGGTCCCACAGGAAACTTCCACTAGAATGTACGGAGTATCCACCTTTTCATTCGGGAACTGGCTTGTGGCAGCAGGAGCAGGCAGAGTAGACAGATCTCTTAACTCCACATATTTTCTTTTTACTAATACCTGGTATGCTTTAATAAATGCTTAATGCCCAGAGACTGGTGCTAAAGTTTCTAATTTAAGGCAACCACATATTTATATTTTAAACATCACAATATATAGGCTTTTAAATAACCAGGTTTTGGTATAGCTAATTGTATCAATTATATAACTAATACAATTGAGTCATTAAGCTGACCCAAAACATGAAACTGCCCGGTTATTTTTTCAATATGGTATTTTTCATCATTTAAAGATAGTCTTGGAGAAAGGTTTTAAAAAATCAAACCTGGATCCTATCTATGTTTGATGTTTTAATGACCTGCTCTGAAACAAGGTAAATTTGATATGTTTTCCTTTACAGGTAGTGGTACCCAGGTGGTCACAGAATCATTTTTCAGTCACAACAGAGAGTTTTTTTTCTTTTTAAACTGTCCCATTCCTAATTTTCACCTCTTCTTATTTTCTTCCCTCCATGTATTCTATGATCTAATAAAATTAGACTCTTTACCATTCTTCACACAAGACAGTCTTTTTCCTGAATCTGTGCATTTTTGGGGGGTGGGGCAATGAGGGTTAAGTGACTTGCCCAGGGTCACACAGCTACTAAGTGTCAAGTGTCTGAGGTCAGATTTTGAACTCAGGTCCTCCTGAATCCAGGGCTGATGCTTTATCCAGTGAGCCATCTAGCTGCCCCTGAATCTGTGCATTTTCACCATCTGTCTCCTATGCCTGGATTTCTCTCCCTCTTTGTTTCAGCCTCCTTCCTTCCAGTCTCAGCTAAAATTCTACCTTTTGCAAGAAATGGGAGTTCTCTGAGGACAGACACTGTTTTTGCCTTTCTTTGTATTCCCAACACTTAGCATAGTGCCTGCCTATTGACTTGACCCTTTGCTTTTATTAATCCTTTTTTCTTTGAAAACTTGAGTTATCAAAGAAATATAAGGATAGCACAAAATATGCATCATACATAGATGTTATGCAGAGAGGATCAGATACTAAGACTGAGATATGCATGGGTAACTACTATGTTTATAGTCCAAAGAGATCAATGAAAGAGGAAAAGGACCCATGGTGACAAGACTATTTATAACAGCTCTTTTTGTTTTGTTGTGGCAACAAACTAGAAACAAAAGGGAACACCAATCAGTGGAAGAATGGCTGAACAAAAAGTGGTCTGTGAGTTTAATGGAACATCACCGAGCCATAAGAAATTACAAAAGGGATAGTTTTGGAGATTGTTTATGTTGTTCAGTTTTCATTCTTGAAGAGGACCGATGACATCAGGGCTATATTTTGACTTGCAATTGACTTGGATTTAAGTGAGCCCGAGCTGTTCAAAGTCATCAGCCTCACTCTGTCCTCCAGAATCATGGGAGTCCAGTGGCAAGATAAAGGCCAAGATGACTGGTGATGGCTCTGGATGCAGTGGAGGACCTTGGCCTTTTTAACCTAAGATCTTTCCCAGGTGTCAGGTTATCTGAGGCAAGTACCATTCAGTAAGTAAAGGCTAGGCAAGAATTGAAGCAAAAGATGTTCTAGTTTACTTTCATAAAAGAATAAATCAGGGAGGGAAAGACCCTCAGAATTTCTGACCAGTACAGAAACAATCACTATTTACACTCACTCTGAGCCATCAAAATCCATCAAAATCCACACAATGAACAAATGAGGTTTGGGCTGGGACAGTTTCTTTTCTTTTTCTTTTTTTTTTTTTTTGCGGGGCAATGGGGGTTAAGTGATTTGCCCAGGGTCACACAGCTAGTAAGTATCAAGTGTCTGAGGCCGGATTTGAACTCAGGTACTCCTGAATCCAAGGCCAGTGCTTTGTCCACTGCGCCACCTTGCTGCCCCTGAGCTAGGACAGTTTCAAAGAAACCTTATGCAAACTGATACAGAGTACAAACAATTTATGCAATAACTACAACAATGTAAAGGAAACAATTTCATAAGATTTAAGAACTCCAATCAATGCAATGACCTACCACAATTTGTGGGATCAATGATGTAGCAAGCTACCCAACTCCTGAAACAATAGTGATGGATTAAACATGCAAAATGAGACACATTTTCAGACATGGCCAGTGTGTAGATTAGTTTTGTGTGATTATAAGTTACCATTACAAAAGTTTTGTTTCTCTTTTATTCAAATGAAGGGGGATTTGGGGAGAGAGGCAGACTAGTAATAATGCTACCCTCCCTCCCCCAAGAAGAGTCACTGAAGTGTTTAAAAGAAAATGTACAGAGGAGAATCAAAGGAAATGCAGAGGGAAACATATACAGCAGGATGGCTTTGAAAGTAACATGTTGAATTTATTATATCCTTTTTTTTTTTGCGAGGCAATGAAGGTTAAGTGACTTTCCTAAGGTCACACAGCTAGTAAGTGTCAAGTGTCTGAGGCCAGATTTGAACTCAGGTCCTCCTGAATCCAGGGTGGTGCTTTATCCACTGTGCCACCTAGCTGCCCCCCAATTGTATCCTTTTAAGAAAAGGAAGCTATACACACTAGAAATTCACGGATTTGGCTTAATCATCGTTTCCCATTTTACTTTGTATATACTTTTGGTGTTAATAATAAAATAAAAATTTCAAAAACATATGTGTGGATAACAATGAAAAAAAGCTTAACTCTATGAGACTAAAATGCAAAAATACCAAATCTCCAATCATTTTTTTAAACAGAAAGTTTAGAGAACTTGCTTGCTATTAGGGAGTGAGAAAGAAAAAATGAAATTTATCAAGTGTTACTCCTAACTCACTGAGGGCTAATCACCGGAAAAGGATTATAGGCAGCAGTTCTTCCATGGACAGGAGCAGCCATCATGGGTGTTTTTCATCTTGTAATTCTAAGTTTAAAATTACTAGAACCAGTAAAATAACCAGTTCACACAGCAATCACATTGATCTACTGCAGTGATACAAAGTGTATGTAAGCATTTACAAATACACATGAAAGTATACACACATAGATATACATACAGATTAATATGTGTATTTGTATACATGTATACATATACAATATAATCTCGATCAGGGCTTCTTAAACTTTTTCCACTTGTGACCCCTTTTCTTGTGACCAAGAAATTTTTACACATCCCCTGGTATATAGTTATATAAAATAGGTATACTGTAAAGAATTAATTGTTATTTGAGGTTTTTATGACCTCATCTTTTGGCTAGAATTAAATGGCCTCTGGTTATCACCATTCGCTGATGCCTACGTGGGCCTGGTAAAATGATAATGTGAGGGCAGTCATGTGACTGTCAGAGTGGCCAGCCAATTGGCTGGGGGCTGTCTGGGGTCTGCTGGGAAGAAGGGAAGAGATTCGCCATTCTAGCTGGAAGCTGGAAGGTGACAGGATGCTGCTGTGTGTTCTCAGCTGATTCCTGGGTGGTGGTGTTATTCAGGTTGTATAATTTCCTGTTTCCCCATTTTATTTCCTTTCCCTTGATCCTACTGATACTGTTTGTGTGTGTGTGTGTGTTTTAAAGTTCATTCTTGTTAAATAAATCCTGCTCTGTTTTGAGGGAGGCTGCTGGTCTCCTTCCTTGCCCCAATATTGCAGCAAGCCGTTTAGCTAGCACTCCCCAACTAAAAATTGGTCCCTACAATACATAACCTTTAACTGTTGTCAAATTTTTCTGAACTCTCACATTCAGTTATGTGCCCTCATATAGGGTCTCAACCCACAGTTTAAGAAGCTTTGATCTAGATAGTTGTAATCACATTATATGGCAAAAATAAAGACACTTCAAAAACTATTTTCAAATAATAATTCTACATCTTTGAGTATCATATTCAGAAGATTAACTCTCATAACAGATGCATTCCATGACAGGAAACATGATGAAATGTGTAAATATGCATTACATACACACAGGGCTATGCACTGGGGTTTCAGAGGAGCCAAAAGACCCCCTTTCCATCAGCTCTCTCTCTCACTAGAACACTATGTCCAGAAATTTCTCCTCTTAAAGTTATTCATTTGTTAGACTTAAATGACTTAAAATATACAAAACATAACATTTCAATTATATAATAGAATTGATTATTTTTGCTTTCATTAACTAATTGACACTTTGAATTTTGAAGGGCAGTTAATTTCAAAGGAAGAGAAACAAATAAAATAGGAAAGGGGTTGAGAGGAAAGGCAACAGTGGAGCAGAAAAAAGAGTGAGCAGGTTTCAGAGATTTGGTGTACAGCACTGCATTTACTCATCTGGGCCAGAACATGCACAAATATCAAAATAGGTTTGATAAAAATGATGGGGAAATTCAGAAGCTGCTCGATGAAAAACAAGAACTCTTCAGGGTTTACCAGCAGGATAGTTCATCCATCTCTAAGAAGGAAGTATTTAACTCCATCAAAAGTAAAGTGAAACTTAGAGAGATTCAGGATTTGTGGCTCAGTAAGAAGGCAGATGAAATTCAGTTTAATGCTGATAATAATGATCCAAAGTGCTTTTTAAGATCCCCTGAAGCTTATTTATGGACCAAAGATCTATGATACATTTCAACTACTCAGTGCTGATGAAACCACACTGATTAGTGATAAAGATACATGATCCTAGAGAGATGGGCTGAAGACTTCCATAGTGTTCTCAACACACCATCATAAATCAATGCTAAAGCCATTGACTGTATAGCTCAGGCTGAAATCAATCCCTCTTTAGCCAAATTTCTCATTGAAGAAGAGGTTTTGAATGCCTCTCATGTGGCAAAGCACATGGTTGTGATTCTATGCCAGCTAAGATTTACAAGGCAAGGGGTCCACTGCTCAAACAAAAGCTAACAGAAAATTTCTGGGTTATATAGCAAAAGGAACTTATCTCCCAGAAGTTCAAGGATGCCTTTATTGTCCATCTCTATAAAGGAAAGGGAAATGGGTTGCCCTGTGGCAGTCACTTTCTCCTAGTCATTGATGGCAAGATTCTTGCCAGAGTCCTCCTTAATAGGCTGATGACCTGGAAGATGGTCACCTATCCGAGAGCCAGCTTGGCTTCAGAAAGGCCAAGTAATGGTCAATTTAGTATTTGCTGCTTGACAACTCCAGGAGAAATGCCAAGAGCAGAACAGAGATCTGTACACAACATATGTTGATGTAATGAAAGCCTTTGACACTGTCAGTCATGAGGGCTTGTGGAAAATCATGGCAAAATTTGGTTGCTAGGAGAAGTTCATCAGTATTGTACAGCAGTTTTATGATGGCACTCTTGACTAGGTTTTGGATAATGGACAATGTTCTTGCACTTCCCTGGTCACAATGGAGTGAAGCAGAGCTGTGTGCTTGCTCTCATGCTTTTTAGCATGATGTTTTCTGTGATGTTTTCAGATGCCTTCGATGAGGAAGAAAATGGTATCAAGGTCAGCTACCACAATGATGGTAAATTATTTAACTTGAAAAGGCTACAAGCTAAGACTAAAGTAGAGAGTTGGTGTACAACTTTTGCAGATGATTATGCACTCAGTGCAATCTCTGAGGCTGAGATGCAACAAAGTATGGATTGATCCTAACTGGTCTTCCTGCCTCTAGGCAATCCTCTCTCCAATCCATCCTTCTCAAACAATATTCCTAATATACCATTCTGATCATGTCAAAAGTCTTAGGTGGCTCCCCACTGCCTATTAAATGTGGCGAACCCAGAAGGCTCTCTTTCGCCCCTCTGATTGAGTTCTCCCTCCCCAGGCTTGGGCCGTGGTCACTGAGGCAGCAAGTCTCCTAGGAAACTTTGTGGTCAAGGCCTGAATTCCTGAGACAATGCTTAGCTGGCCTCCCAGGAGTCCGAAGACTCAGCTGTACAAACAGGTTCTGCCAGGTCAAGGCTGAAAGATTGAAAAATTATTCCTATTCTCTTAGAATTATTCTTGCAGAGTTTTTATTTGATTAACTTTGTGGTTTTCTGCTATAAATACTGAGCTATCCTGGATAATAAAGTGCACACAGTTTATCACACATAATGTGGTGCTGATGTATCAATGATTAACCGTCTCGGATCCTTAACCCCCATTGTTAGGGCATTGGCCCGAGACCCCGACAAGTAAACAATGGACAGATTCCTGATTCTAGCATTTCAGGTCCTTCCTAGGCTGGCTCCAACCTATACTTCTAGACTCATCTCAAATAAATTCCCTTTGTGTAGCTTATGGTTCAAATAAACAGGATTGTTCTATGGTCCTGATCTGGACTTGCCCTTTCTTCTCTCCATGCCTTTGTCCACAGTGAACTTCTCTGTCATCTGCCATCTCTGTCTTTTGAAGTCCCTCTGCAAATCCCAATTCAAGTGACATTTCTTGAATCTTCTCCCACCTCATCCTCTCATTTTTCTAGTGATTCTCCAACCTTAAATTTCCCACACATCTTTACTTGGACCTTCTTCTTTATACTTATCGTACTCTCCCTGATATTAAAGTTATGCGTACATGTTACATCATAGGATTCTTGGGAGCAGGGTCTCTGTCATCTATCTTTTCATCTCTGACACCTAGCACAGAGCCTTATAGCACATAGCAGGAATCTTCAATTAGTAAACATTTATAACTGCCTCCTATTGTATAAGGCATTGTGCTAGGCACCAGGGATATAAAAGCCAAATGGTAGCTACATATATAGAACCAGAAGTCATCTGCTTGGAAATGCGAATTGAACCTTTGGGAACTGATGAGACCACCAAGGAAACTGGAAAGAAGGAAATCCAGGAAAGAAGAGAGTCCAGGATAGACTCGTGGGGTAAATCCATACTTGGTGGGAGGAAGAGTATGATCCAGGAAAGGAGGCTAAAAATGGTTAGGTAGGAAGGGGGAGAACCAAGATAAAGCAGGATCATAGAAGTCAAGGAAAAGAGGGATCCAGGAGAGGGGTGTGGGTGACAGTTTGACAGCATCAAAAGCTAGAGAGGTTAAATAGAATGAGGCCTGAGAAAAGGCCATTGGATTCAGCAATCCAGAGATTAGTGGTAAGTCTAGAGAAAGCAGTAGTGGGGTAAATGTTGGTTGAAATGAATTAAAAGTTCATTCTTATCAGGATTGAATCTTGATCAACTTATTCTCTCCTCCATGCTACTGTAATGAGTAATAGCAGAAAGGCTATAACTACCATCCATATATGTTGTTATAAACTGACCTTTGAGTCAAATTAAGAAAAATATTTTGAATTATTTCCCATTGGTATTTTAATGAAAATGAAACACAAAATACTTAAAAGAAATAATAGATTCAAAAGTATTCACTGAAGGTAGAAACAAGTGAAATTTTAAAGAATCCAAACAAAAAAATATTGTTGAGACAATTGATCAATCAGCTAGATATAACTCACTGATTTTCTGATAAGATTGGAACATTTGATCATGCCATATGAGTACAGAATATCTTATTGTATTAGTAAAAAAAATAATAACAACATTACATGATTCAAATTGTTGTTGGGGGTTTTTTTTTGGTGAGGCAATTGGGGTTAAGTGACTTGCCCAAGGTCACACAGCTAGTAAGTGTTAAGTGTCTAAGGCTGGATTTGAACTCAGGTCCTCCTGAATCCAGGGCCAGTGCTCTATCCACTGCACCACCTAGCTGCCCCATGATTCAAGTTTTTAAAACCCAGTATATTGGGGCAGAGCCAAGATGGTGAATTAGAGGCAACCCAGCTGAACTCTCTCAACATTACCCTCCAAACAGCTTTAAGATAACACTAAAAATAAAATTTTAGATGGACAGAGCCAACAAAAGGTTAGGGTGAGACATGTTTATAGCTTTTCAATATTTAAGGTCCCAGCTTCTTAGCCTGACCGTGAAGGTACTCTACAACCTGCTCCCATCCCATTACTTCGCAACAGAAAATTACCATTCCTAAATAGGAACACTAATGCCCTCTTGGTGGAGTTGTGAACCGGTTAAACCATTTTGGAGAATAATTTGGCTATAAAACTGCATACTCTTTGACCTGGCAATACCACTATTAGTTCTGTATCCCAAAGAGATCAAAGAAAAAAGGAAAGGACCTATATATACAAAAATATTTATAGCAGCTTTTTCTGAGGTGGCAAAGAATTGGAAATCAAGGGGATTTTCATCAACTGGGGAATGGCTGAACAAGTTGAGGCATATTAGTGTGATGGAGTACTATTATGCTATGGGAAATGATGAGGGGGTGGTTTCAGAAAGACGTGGTAAGACTCGTATGAATGGATACAAAGTAAAAGGAGAAGAACTGGGACATCACTGCACAGTAACAGCAATTTATAATGATGATTCAAGTGTAAAAGACTTGGCTACTCTGATCAATATAATGATACAAGACAGTTTCAAAATACTCATGATGAAAAAATGCTATCCACCTTCATAGAGATGGACTCTGAGTGTAAATTTAAGTATAATTTTCTCACCCTTACTTTTCTTGCTTTTAAAAAAAAATATGGCTAATATGGAAATACGTTTTGCATGATTTCCCATGTATAATGGATATATTTCTTGCCTTTTCAGTGAGTTGGGGAGGGGTGAGAGGGAGGAAAAGAATTAGGAGCTCAAAATTTTAAAAGAAAAGCATGTTTAAAATAAACAATTTTTTTAAAGTACATAGAGAAATTACATAAAGAAACTCTGGTTTATCTCTGAGAATAATACAGTGAATGCTCATAGAGTCATCTCTGGAGTGCAGCTAGGTGGCACAGTGGATAAAGCACCAGCCCTCGATTCAGAAGGACCTGAGTTCAAATCCAGCTTCTGACACTTGACACTTACTAGTTGTGTGACCCTAGGGAAGTCACTTAACCCTCATTGTCTTGCAAAAAAAAAAAAAAGGAAGGAAGGAAGAGAGAGAGAGAGAGAGAGAGAGAGAGAGAGAGAGAGAGAGAGAGAGAGAATCATCTCTGCCAAAACCTAAGACTAAATATTTTTAGGAGTATCTCAGAGGGGCAATCATCCTGGAAAGAGATCCATCTCTTATAGCTATGGCTCCCTTAGGTTACTATAGTGTTTGGCCCTGCATCCTTTGAACACATGAAGAGTTTCTCAGGACTTCCCATATGGTAACACAGCTACAGATATTCATGAAGAGCTACCACCACAATCCTATGCTAAGGATTAAAATAGCTGGGTCCTGGATGATCAATTGGTAAGGGATGCCCAATTCTCACACAAACTCACCATTTATCAGCTATTGACTAAACCTCATATGCTATAAAAAGGGATCTTAGAAATAACAGGTAACCTAGAAGGAAATGAAAAGGGCTCCTGATTACCTACTTCCTTTGTGACCTTGAGAAATCACTTAATCTCTCTGGGTCTCAGTTTCCTCAGTCGTATAATTGGGGCTGGGGAGGAGTGAACCAGATGGCAGTTTCACTTCTGACTCTAAATCAAAGGACTGTAGACTTAGAGCTAGAAGGCATTTTAAAGGCCACCTATTCCAACTTCTTCATAATGGAGACCCATAGAGGTTAGTGACTTGCCCAAGGTCACAGAGACAGTAGGCATCAAGGGAAGTATGTCTACTAGGGAAGCATCAATCTTAAAACATCCTTGGCAGCAAAGCAAGTACTTTGTGAGAACCTGGAAGAAAATAATTTTTTTTCCTTTTTACTTCTGTCCTATATACATAAATGACAAGTAGATGTTTCCTATTTAAAGAACAGAACTAGTCTCTTCACTATATACAAAGGGATCATGTAAATGATTTATCTGTAGTACCAGTGCTCCCTTGTAAGACTAGGTAATAACAATGATGATGATGATGGCCATTATAATAAAATATAATAAAATAATAATAATAAATAAAAATGTAACTAGCATTTATAGCATGTTTTAAGGCTTGCAAATTGCTCATTTTACCCTCACAACAATCCTGAGAGGTAGGTGCTAAAATTGCCCCCATTTTACAAATTATCTCCATTGTATTAAATCCCATTGAGTGTGGTAACTATCCAAGGGCTGTGCTGCTGGAATGTGACCATGTGGCTAAGACTTTCTAACACATATTCTTCAATCGAGTGACACTGTCCTTCTGGCAGTTGTGGGAACACAATCCACCATCTCTCTCTGCATGGCATTTTCTCTGGCTGTCCCCCATGCCTGGAATGCTCTCCCTCCTTAACCCTTCCTACTGGCTTTCCTAGCATTCTTTAAATCCCAACTGAAATCCTATCTTTTACAAGAAGCCTTCCCCAGCCCTAAGTGGCACAGAGTCCTGGGCTTGAAGTCAGGAAGGCCTGAGTTCAAATACAGCCTCAGACACTAGCTGTGTGACCCTAGGCAAGTCACTTAATATGTTTGTCTCAGTTTCCTAAAATATAAAATGGGGATGACAATACCATCTACCTTAAAGGATTCATTGAGGTTGGAATCCATCCTGTTGAGAGTTAAGAGATTGAGAGGAAAGAAAGTGGAGACATCAACAGTAAATGGTCTTCTCCAGGAGTCTAACCACAAAAGGGAAAAAAGCAACTAGCAGGTTTTTATTTTTATAACTTTGAATAGATCCCTTATATAGCTTGCAAATGATACTTTTATTAGAGAAATTTGTTGCAAAGATCCTGCCCCTCCCTCCCCGCCCCCCCCTTTACTGTTTTTGTGATACCCAATTTGCCTCCTACTTTCTGACCACTTCTTAGGCTACCTATCACCATCTATGTTCTAAATTTTCCCTTTACATTTCTCCCTTGGTGAACGCATCAGCTCCTATATATTCAATGATCATCTCTATGTTGATGACTTCCAAATCTCCAGATCCAACCCTATCTCTCCCCTGACTTCCAATCTCACATCATCACCTGCCTAATGGGTAGCCTCAAATATTTCCCAATTATATTCCATCCTCCATTCAGCTGTCAGTGATCTTAAAGTGCATGTCTGACTATGGCCTCCCAATTCAATAAATTCTAGTGGTTCCCTATCATCTTCAGGATCAAATATAAAATCCTCTGTTGGGCATTCAAAGCCCTTAATGATCTGTACACCACCCTCTCCCTCACCCCAACTCCCTGCTCATTTTTCACAGGCTATCTTCCATGCATGGAATTCTCTCCCTTTTCATCTTCTCCTAGCTTCCCTGGCTTCTTCCTTTAAGTCCCAGGTAAAATCCCATATTCCACTAGAAGCTTTCCTCATTTTCCCCTTACTGCTAGTGCCTTTCCTCTGTTATCTCCAAATTATCTGGTATAGAGCTTGACTGTACATAGTTGTTTACATGTTGTCTCCCCATTAGACTGTGAACTCCTTGAGAGCAGAGACTGTCTTTTGTCTTTAGTTGTATTCCCAGTGCTTTGCACAGTGCCTGGCATATTGCTATTGGTGTTGTTTAGTTGTCTCCAGTCAAGTCTAACTTTTCATGACCCTTTCTGGAGTTTTCTTGGCAAAGATATTGGAGTTGGTTGTCATTTCCTTCTCTAGCTCATTTTACAGATGGGGAACTGAGGCAAACAGCATTAAGTGATTTGCCCAGGGTCACACAACTAGTAAGTGTGAGATCAGATTTGAACTTATGAAAATGAGTCTTCCTGACTTCAGGCCTAGTGCTCCATCCACTGTGCCACCTAGCTACCCCACCTGGCACATACTAACCACTTAAAAAATATTTATTGACTCACTGATTTCCCAAATGATAAATGGTCAAAGGATACAAACAGGAAGTTCTCAAGGGAAAAACTCAAACTATCTATGGCCATAAGAAAAATTGTTCCAAATAAGTAATAATTAGAAAAATATAAAATAAAGCAACTATAGAATTTCATCTCATACCCAACAGATTGGCAAAGTTGACCAAAAAGGAAAATGACAAATGTTGAAGGGGCTGTGGGAAAATAGGCACACTGATGCACTGCTGATGATAGAACTGTGAATTGGTACAACCATATTGAAAAGCACTTTGAAGCTATGCCCCAAATGTAACTAAAATATACATACCCTTGACCTAGCCATGACTCTGAGAAAAAAAGTCTTATAAGTACAAAAATATTTATAGTTCTTTTTGTGGGGGCAAAGAACCGGAAACTAAGGGGTGCCATCAGTTGGGGAATGGACTGAACAAATTATGATATATGAATGTAATGGAATACTCTTGTTGTAAGAAATGAAAAATGGGATAGTTTCAGAGAAACCTGAGAAGACTTGTATAGATTAATTCAGGGTAATGTGGGCAGAACTAGGGGAACAATATGCAACGACATTATAAAAATAAACAATTTTGAAAGGCTGAAGAACTCTTATTGATACAATGAATGATCAATCATGATTCCAGAGGACCAATGATGAAGAATGCTACTGATCTCCTCAAAAAGAGGTGATGCATTAATATAGTTATAAAATGAGATGAAGACTTTAGACATGGCCAGCGGGGTGTACTGGGTGTCTAGGAGGACTAGTACCTCTGGTGTGAAGACTTGCTGAACTCTTTTCAGGGCTGCTCATCCACCTTTGGTGTTCACCTTCACCAAATTCTCACCTGTGGCTCCAAGAAGCTGTAGCATGAACAGTGGCCATAGCCTGGTAAACCATTTCATCAGTAACTCACAGGTCTCAAACCTGTCAGGGAGTTAAGGTGATCTTTATCCTAAGCATGTGAAGATTTTCCCTGGTGGAATGGGCAGATGAGAACAATTTGGTCCAATGGCCATGAAAGCAGCTGAAGTCAGTGCTGTGGAGCTCTTAGAACTTGGTTAGACACCAAAGTCACCAAGGTTATCCATTGCATCCTGGGCCACTGACAGTTGTCTTGACTTTTGTCCTGCCACTGGACTTCAATGACTCAGGAAGAGAGAATGAGGCTGAGTACTTTGTGCAACTCTGTCTCACTTAAAGCCAACTCATGTATGTGTCAAGACATTACCCCATGAGGTCATTGATCCTCTTCAAAAATGAAGGATGAACAACAATAGCCCCAGCCAGTATGGGAATTCATTTTGCTTGTTAATAATTGCTATCATTTTTAAAAATTCTGTTTTTCTTTCCAAAGGTGAGAGATGAGAGGAAGAAAAAATAAATGCTTGATAATTTAAAAAATAAAATTTAAATTAAAAAATGTCTGAATCAAGTTCCTCTCCTGAGAATGAAAGGGAAAGGAATGGTGTAGCTGGTTTGAGAACATAAGTTCTGGGATATAGATGTTAAGGGGATTAGGAGAGCTAATCAGGTAAGAGTAAAGGGATTGGTGGGCAGAAATGAGGGCAGAGTTAAGATAGGACAACAAATTTGTAGTGGACCTTTGTGGGCAATTTATAGTTACCTTGCAGTACCTTTCAGTATCAGAGAAGCAACAAGGCTATGAGGGCCTTAAATAAGATTGGAGTTTTGAATGGGACCAGTAGCAAAAAGATTTAATTTTGGGAAACAAAGTCATTTGGAGCCAAGTTTGAACAAATGAAGTGAGCGATCAGGTTTGGTTTGGTTTTTAATCAAAAACAAGGTGTGACTATAAAGGAATAATATTGGTTTTCTTTTGTAGTTCATAAGCAATGGTTCTGAAGGCAATTTCAAAACCATAGTTCCAAAAATGCTTTCAAGAAATGACTTGAATGGTTACAGTAAATGTGTAGATTCTTAAGGTCACTGTTTTGAAAGGGACCAGTCATTTTGATACATAAGTTCTGATATTTGGATATGTAAATTTGTTTTAAAATGTCAGTCTCATTATTTTATACCTTTGATCAAATCTGTCAGTTAACAAGCATTTATTAAGCACTTATTAGCATTGGAAGTACAAAGAAAGGCAAAAACATTGACCCTATGCTCAAAGAGCTTATTTTGGTGGGAGAGACCACACGTACCTAACTAGATATATATAAAAGATATATGTGCATACATATACATATGTGTGTATATGTGTGTGTATTTGTATATAAAATGGAAAGTTATTTCAGAAAGGAAGCACCTAGTAGTAGTTGGGAACAGGAAGGAACTCCTGCAGAAAGTGGGATTTGAACTGATTCTTGAAGGAAGCCAGTGAAGCCGGTGGAGGTGAGAAAGGAGAGTATTTTGTGCATGGAGAGGTAGATGATGCAAAGACACAGAGAAGTGAAGTGTGTGTCATGTGGGAGGAATATCAATAAAGTCAGTATCACTGGATTGTAGAGTGATTCGAGGGGAGTAACTGTAAGATGATTGGAAAGGTAGGAAGGAGTCAGATTGTGAAGGACTTTAAAAGCAATTAAGAGGTTAGTAACTGTGGAGAGAGCAGTTTTGGTTGAATGATGTCAGAAGCCAGATTGTGGAGAGTGGAAAGAATGAGGGGACAGGAAGTGGAGGCATCGATTGTACATGGCCTTCTCAAGGAGTTTAGGCACAAAAGGGAGGAGAGATATGGGATAAGAGCGAAAGAGCTATTGGGAATGGATGAATCAAATGAGAGAGAGAGAGAGATTGAGAGACAGACAGACAGAGACAGAGACAGAGACATGGGTGTTTGTAGGCAGCAACAAATCAGCCAGTGATGGGCAGACATTGAAGAGTGCAGTTATGATAGAGGAAGCAGTTTGCTGGAAGAGGATGGAACGGAATCAAGAGTGCACGTAGAAGGGTTTGCCTTGGCAAGGAGAAGGGACATGTACTCATATGAGACAGACGCGGGTGAGCTAGTGCAAGAAGACATCAGAGTGATGTGATATAAGGAGGAGAGAAGAGGGAGCGCTAGGTGAATAGCCTCATTTTTCGTCTCAGCAAGATCAGAAGAGAGAGTTGGGGGAGGAGGTATCATCCTGTTGAGGAAGGGATGAAAAGGTTTGGAATAGCTGCTATGGTATTTGAAACAGCAAATCGATTAGGGAGGTATAAAAAGGACTGCTTTTTTCAAAGATGGAAGAGATAAAATAGAGTACTTATTTGCATCACAAAATGACTCACAGCAGGAAATATTTTTAATAGTAAAATCTTCTAGTATATTTAAAATGGTTTGATTTACATGCAAATTGTCAGTAACATTATCTGCTACATAAACTTGGGCAATTCTAGAAAGTCTTTCAGGGCATGGTGTACAGCCTATCAGTAGCATCACCAAGCTAAAGATTTTATTTATGCATACATTACTATAGTCAGTCAAGAAGTTTTGGTTTTTTTCAGCTTGCATTCTCATTGTTTGGTACAGTGCCTGGCACGAAGTTAGCACTTAACAAATGCTTGTTGACTGACCAACTGACTAATATGGTACACCTTAGACAAGGGACTTTTAAAAGAAAATATTCTCCCTTGAACTCACTCTCTCACAAGTGACATATATGAACTTGGCAGCTTCTAATTGACTAAAAGACTATGTTGGCATACCAGCACAACCAGCTGCCAAGGGCAAAATTCACTCAACCACCCAGTGATCTTTATCTGCATGATACCAAATATCTCCTAGCATGTTACCATGTCCTGTGTTCAACAAATATTTGCTGAATAAATTTAACAACCGGTTTGATTGATGTTTTCCTCGTCAAATTGGCTGGTATATGTGTTGATACTTTTTTTGGCATCATGTAGACATGACCTAATCTACCTCAGATCTCTAACTAAAGTGAGAAGGGAGGCATAATAGTGAGGTGTTTGATCATACAATACCCTTGGAACATAAGTAAAAGAAAAAAAAAACCCTCAAAAAATGTTTGCTTAACTTGTGGTCTACACATTTCAGCTTAATTCCAGTTTCTTTCATTTAAAGATATAATGGTTCTTGGGGAAGGACCATTCAGCCTTGGGACCTTTCTGACTCTCTGACAACTTCAATCATAGAAGGGTCCCCCAATTGTTGCCTGAGACAGGTCTCTGATCCAAATTCAGAAGAGGATTTCCATAATCATTTCCCCCTTATGAACAGAAGGAAGTATTTCAGGGAGCTAATAGAAGTTCTTCCTGCTCGTGTCTGCTTTCAGTGACTCCCAGATTAGTCCTGTTTGTTGTGAAGCATGGCAGACCAGATTAGTATAACTGAGCTCATCTGTTGCAGTTGTTTTTCTACCATAAGATGATCAGCCATGATAAATCTGTGATGGGATCACAGATCCAGAGCTGGAGAGAGACTTCACAGAGGCTATTGAACCCAAACCTTCAATTTTGTTTTGTTTGTTTGTATTTTTGGTGAGGCAATTGGGGTGAAGTGACTTGCCCAGGGTCACACGGCTAGTAAGTGTTAAGTGTCTGAGGCTGGATTTGAACTCAGGTCCTCCTGACTCCAGGGCCGGTGCTCTATCCACTGTGCCACCTAGCTGTCCCCCCAACCCTTCAATTTTATGGATGAGGAAAACTGAAGCCTAGGGTGATGAAGTAAGCATTATTGTAGCATCCTGATGTCTAGGGAGGCTTGGATCCTTAGCGTCCCTCCAACTATACTGTTTCATGCCTACAGAAAAGAATGAGTTTATAGTTCTGCATTGACCCTGCCCACATCTTTTCACTCTGTGGCACCCCTGGTCTGGGAGGTGCCTCTTCTTTAATTATCTGGAAGCTACAGGGTTGAGTTATATCTTGGTGTTGAGTGCTCCTAACATAAAGCCCTCCTTTTTGGGGTCTCTCTACTTGGGCTGATGGCTGGTTTAGTGAGGAATAGTGCTCTCATCCTGTGATGAACCTGCAGAAGTTTCTTGGCTCTGGGTCATCCCATTTTTTTGGAGTTCTTTTCTCTTTGGTTTGTTGATTAGCAGAAGATGCACTGTATTTATGAGATAATGTTGTGGAGCTCTCCTTGTTCTGGCTGGTCCCCCTTTTATTAGCTTGTGCTTCTTTGGCTGATTGCTTAGTTGGGGGCAAGGGCTCATTCTTTGGGGGTTCTGACAAGGTCTCTTTCGTCTCAGAGTTCCCCTTTGTATAAATCTGCCTTCTTTTCATTGTTTTTTCCTCTGTAACTAAACTGTCCTCCTGTGCTGATGAAAAATTTTTTGCTCTAGAGGAATCTGTTTTTATGGACTTGTCCCTCCTGAGCTGATTGGTGGTTGATCATTGGAACCTCACTGACATTGTGGGAAAAGCTTTCAAGATTCCCTGTCTTTGGGGATGGCCGCCTTTTTAGGCACTCTTACCTTTGGAATCAGCTCATTTTTGGCGAGCTTAGCAGGAACCTTTTTGCTTGAATGAACTTTTTGAGTTCTATCTTCCTGTGGCTGATTGTCATTTCCTATAAGTGGTTCAGCTTGGGATGGTTCAGGAAGTTCTGATGGAGGGGTTTCTCCATCCTGATTCACTTTGGAGCCTTCAGGTGGGCTTGGGTTGGTAGGTTCTGGTAGTTTTGTAGGATTCTGCTTATTATGGGCTCCTGATTCCAAACTTGTCTTTTTAATCTGTGCTGGCCCTTTAGCTGTCTCTCTTTTGAGAGAAGAGGGTTTTTTGGCTCTCACCTGAACTGACTCCTGATTTGGCACCTTGTCTGTAATCTTCCTGTTGGAGGTCAACTCTCTTTGTTGAGTTTTCTTTTCTTTTTTCTGTCTGTGGGCTTGAGGCTGATCTAGACCTTGATTCTGCTGGACTTCTGAGAAGGGAGTAGGGAGGTGAGGGAGTTTAATTTGATGAGCCTCTTCTTCTTGGGTCAAACTGGAACTGTGGTGCAATTGTGGTTCAGGTTGGGGAGGACTGATGAGAGGGAGCTTTATTTCACTGTCTTTCTCTTCTTGAGTTTTCAGGGAATTATCAGAGGGAGTTAAATGCGTGTTCTGTGGAGGATTGGAATTGAGAGGACTAATGGGAGGAAGTTTGATTTCTCCTTCCTGGGATGGCTGGGGCCTGGGAGAAGGAGTTATGTTTTGGTCTACCATTTGTTCTAAGGCAGATTCCCTGTTTGGTGAATGGGATTTGCTGGGAGCTTCCAACCTGGGAGATGGCCTCCTGCTTTGGAGAGGAGCTAGCATTCGGGGTTGTGGCAGCCTGGTAGGAGCCCACCTGTTTGGAGGGAGCAATGAGATTGGGGCATCCTTTTCTTGAGTCTGTTTTTGACTTCTTGGTGGATCTTCAGGGTAAGGAGTATCCACTCGAATGACTTCTGGTTTTGGGGTTTCTTCCTCTGAAGGCATCTGAGGCTCTTTGGGAGATGAGCCAAGGTTCTGTGTTGAGTCAGAGTGGGAAGGATTGGCATGAGGGAGTACTGCTTCACTCAGTTCCTCATTTTGGACAGTTTGTGTGCTGGGTGGTAGATTTGGTTCAGGCTCTTTTGGAAGTTTAGAGTTGGAAGAAAGCTCATCTTCCTTGACTTCCTTATTCTGAGTGGTCTGAGAGCTGGAGGGAGATGGGTCAGATTTCTGTGGAGGCTCAGGATGAGCAGAAGGAACTTTGGCCTCACCAGATTCCTCATCCTGGTCTTTATGAGGGCTGTGAGATGGAGGTGTGTCTGAGCGTTGTGAAATCTCTTGGTGAGACTCATTGGTGGCAGATAGGCCACCGTTTTTTGCTTCATCCTGGATTGGCATGACCTGGCTTTCAGAGGAGCCTTCTGTATGGACTAATGGTTTCTTATCAGGACTATTTCTGTTAGAATTGATATCTGGGTTTTCTAGTCCTGCTCCATTAGTATGTTTCTGATTTGGGGGTAAGTCTTGGAGATCTGTGGGCTTAGGATGGTTATCAGTTTCCTTGTCTTGGGCTGGCTGGGGAATATGAGATAAATCTGGGCTGGAATGTTGTGAAGCATTTTGATTGTTGGAAGGGACTTTTAGTCTATGGGTTTCTCCCTCCTGAGTCATCTGATGGTTCTGGGAAGGAGTTAAGTCCTGGTTCACAGAAACCTTTTCCTGATTCTGAACCCCAAAGGGAAACTCTGTTAAAACACCTTCTGCTTCCAGTTTTTCCAAACGCCTTGGGGATGGAATTAGGTATGGTGGCATCCCATTGAGAGTCTTATTGCTGGCGGGAGGTCCTGCTTTAATATAAACAGAAGTTAGCTAAAAACAAAGTCATAGAAATGCACCATAATTATAGAAATTCAAATAGTAGAGAGAGCCATTCTTACATCTAATATACTTGGGGTCTTCAAAAAATAGAACCAAGCTAAAATTAGAAACTTAGGCAGAGCCAGCCTTCACTTCTTGAAAATACTCACAATCTAGACCTCCCTCTTCTGAGAAATTGTATAAAAATCAATTTTAACTGAGAAAATTGACATTGACTGTAGGAAAATGAAGATGCTTATTTACATGCCAAAATGTGGTCTATAATTTCTGAAGTGATTAAGAACATTTTTCTAGGGATCATAATAAAAGGATGAGATTTCACCACCTTTAAAGGAGGGAGAAGAAGTCACCACTTAATCTGTTGACTTGCAGGTACCATAGGATGTATATGTGACTTAGAAGAAGTCTTATAATAGAAAGCATAGGCGTTCAAGCCCAAAATGTTTCAACCTCAGATACAGAGCTTCCAGTGCTCCTATTGATATTCAATGTGGTTTTTGTTTGTTTGTTTTGTGGGGTAATGAGGATTAAGTGACTTGCTCAGGGTCACACAGCTAATAAGTGTTAAGAGTCTGGGGTCAAATTTGAACTCAGGTCCTCCTGCCTCCAGGGCTGGTGCTCTATCCACTGAGCCAACTAGCTGCCCCTTGACTTTCAATAAAAAGAAGAAGGTGGAGTCTAAAACTCTAAGCTAATGAAGTTTATTTTGATTTCTGCCAAAATTCCAGGATGTATTCCAGGAATGCCTAGGGAGCATTTAGAAAAGAAAGCAATGATCTCCAAAAGCCAGCATGGATTCATCAATAACAAGTGATGTCAGGCTAAGTTCATTTCCTTTCTTACTTGGAAACTAGACTGGTGGATCAAGGTGATGAAGTAGATAGAATTTGACAAAGTTTCTTGTGCTATGCTTTTGGGGAACTTACAGAGATATAGAATAGAATATGTGGATTTTGAACTATTTGAATGACTACATTCACAGAATATAGGCATTGCCTGGTTGTGGTGGTGCAGGCCTATAATCCCAACTCCTCGAGAGACTAGACTGGTGGATCTTTTGAGCTATAGTAAGCTAAGTCAACCAGGTGTTCTTAAATAAATCTGGCATCAAAATAGTGAATCCTTAGGAGTGAGGGAGGCACCAAATTGCTTAAGGAGGTATGAACTGTCCCAAGTCAGAAACAGTGCAGGTCAAAGCTCCTATGTCAATAAGTAGTAGGATCCCACCCATAAGTAGCCTGAAAGAAGGAAGGAAGCAAGGAAGGAAGGATTGGAAGAGAGGAAGGAAAGGAAAGAAGGAGGAAGCGAGGAAGGAAGGAACAAAGGAAGAGAAAGGAAGAACAGAAAGGAGGAAGGAAAGAAAGAAGGGAAGAGGGAAGGAGAGAGGAAGGAAGGAAACATGTAGCCATTAACGGGTCAAATTTGACTTGAAGAGAGCTTTCACTATAGTGGAGAGACTCAGGGATCTGCCCTTGGCACTGTATTTACTAACATTTTTGCCAGTGGTTTAGATTCAGCCATCAATGGCCAGCATAGCAATTTTGTAGATGACATAAAGCTGAGAGACAGGCTAACACAATGAAAAATATCGTCAGGCTCCGAAAATATCTCAACAGGCTAGAAAAATGGGCCAAATTTAACGAAATAAGATGCAATAAAGATACGTTTCTATGCTTGGGTTCCTAAAATCAATTTTTCAAGTAAACAATAGAAGCAGCAAGTTAGACAACAGTTTGTGTGCAGAAACTGCCAACTCAATATGAGTCAGCTATAAATTAAAACGATATGAAAGCCCCAATGTTCTCTTCAACTGCATTAAGAAAGTTGTAGCATCTATAGTGAGTGAAACAACAATCCAACTGTACTGTCATTTGGGCACACCATCTCTGCGTTAATGTATTCCCTTCTGGATGCTACATTTTAGAAAGTACATTGATAAGCTAAGGAGAATTCAGAAGAAGCTAGCCAGGATAGTTAGGGGACTGGAGACTACACCATACCAGGATCAATTGAAAGAACTGTAGATAAGTAGTTGGGGAGGGGAGGATTGGGAGACAAGATAATTGTCTTCAAATATCTTAATACATAAATGGGATTAAATTTACTTTGATTTGGACCAGAGGGTAAAACTAGATGTAATTGGGGAGGGGTAGGAAATTGCTCCAGGGCAGATTTTGGCTTAATTGAAAGATAAACTTTCTAACAAAAGCTGCCCACAAGTGGAATTGGCTGCTTTGGGGGAGTGGGTTTGCAGTCTAGAAATCTGTCATCAGTGGCTAGATATTTGGGGTATTATAAATATGACTGATATTCAGGCAGAGATTAGACTAGAGGGTCTCTGACATTTCTCTGAGTTCTTAAATTCTCAGACCACTATGGGCCTAAGAAGAACCCCTAAGTCCACCTGATCTGATCCTTTATTATGCATTAAGATAAACTGGGTACCCCCTTAAATTGTAGATAATGTCTCATTAGCTTCCTAGCATAATGTCTTAGAGATTAAAAAAAAGATTAAAGAAATTAGAGATTAAAAAAAATAAACCCTGGAAATCATCTCATTGGTGAGTTGACAATTTTTTAAGAGAGAAATTCTTTTTGTAATATTCTTAAGAATATTGTTTCTAAGCAATTACTTAAAACTATATGTTAAAGGCAAAATAATCATCTACATTGTTTGAGGGAGATTCCACATTGGGAGTTCTCGACACCATTTAAATCACAGGTCTAGACCTCCCCCCCAAAATTCTAAGAGTATATCATTTCAAGAAGTCACATTATATTATATAATAATACATTTCTTCAATTGATGTCAGAGATTTTACACCAACCTCATCTGTATTGCTTTATATATTTTATTTGTTTATTTAATGAATACAAAATCAGTACAATACAACACAATAGAAAGACCAAATAATCATTGTTTATTATCTTCTGAAGGCCCTTGCTATCATGCACATGTGTGACCTAGGCTAGGAAAGCCTTGAGGAGCTGCCATTAATTAGCCTTCTCCCCTAAGCACATCAGTCCAATGAATTTATCAGATGAGCTAATTGTTGCCTTGGAAGGCAGGGAAAACTTGCTCCTGATGTATGAGATAGGAGAGAGGAAGACAAGAGGAGGTATGGTAGCAGCAAGTTCTTGGTCAAAGGAGAATTGGCCAAATGTGGATGGATAATGGCTAAGAAGGGTAGGTCTAAGGGGGACCTCTGTACTTTAGTAGAGGAAAGGGTTTTCAGTCTGAACATCATTTATCTCCTGAGCTAAGTATTCATTATTTATAGCACTTAACATGCCTCAATGAGATGAGTCTTCAGACTCATTCTTCTATTGTGGCCCAAAGAGCTCAAGCTATACACTAAGAACATGCAATTCATGATGTGCCACTTTCTGACCTCGTTCAAAGCCTTCAGCTGTCCCATCTCCATTCTCTGGCTTACTAGTTTGTAATAAAATAGCAACAGCAAATCAACTTTTTGGTTGGTTTTGAATTCTCACATTGATAATTTTATTTAGAAGTATATTATCCTCATATTGAGGATCCAAGTCAAGTTGTTCAAAGGCTCATTGGGAACCATGGATTCTGCCAGGCCAGGTAAGAAGAAATATGGAAATATATAGAGATGATGAAAGGGTTCTGAATACATTAAAATTAGTATATGCAGCATCAGGAAGCACATATTTAGCTTACTTTAGTTATTTTCATAACACATATTTTTAGGCCTTTGTGCTATGGAAACTTTGGTTGGTTCAAGGATTTCCTGGACCAGTTGAGCAGAAAAAGAAAGAAAAATCTGTTTTTAAATGATGTAATTCTTCAGAAGATCTGAAAGTTTGTCATTCTACTCTATTTTCAATTATCATTTTATCCATGACCAATGGTATTTGACCAAAATCTGAGCTTTCTCCACTTAGATCAGGTTGACTTACATGGTTTAAAAAAACCTCAGAAACGTTCTAACTACTACCACTGATTTTAAAAAGACAACAACAAAAAACAGGAATTAGATTCATTCTTCATCGTAAGTTACTGATATTAAATAATTATTGCTGACATTTATAATGCCTTACAGTTTACAAAGTATTTTACATGCAATTATCTCAATTGATTCTCACAACACCCCTGTGAGGTAGGTAGTACAAGTATAATTAACTTCATTTTACAGAGAAGGAAATTGGGTCTTAATGATCATCTTGTCCAATCACTTTTTCTTTTTAAGAAGAGGAATCTGGGGGCCAGGGAGGTTAAGGGAGTGACAATAGGTCACACAGCTATAATTTGTCCATTAGGTTAACTTTGTCTTCATTTTCAGTGCATGACAGTGGCATAGGGTTGACATTCTGGGCCTCCAAGCAAAAAACATAGGCAGGGGCCCTTTACCCTTTGTTAACTGAAAGATACAAAAATACCAGTTGAAAGGGTGTCTCCTTTATGAGGTTCTCTGAACCATAAGGGCTACTTAGTATTTACACCTAAGGAGAAATAAGAAGAAAACAGCTGGCCTGGGGTACCTCATGCCTCTAACTCCAACTTTTTCTCTGTCACTCTTTACACAATTTTCAAATAGATCAGAGCCACCTGACCAATTAATCCTTAACAAGCTAAGCAGTTATACAAATTTAGAAGGTTTAGTGAAAGTCAACACAAGAATCATAGGACCACACGATTTTAGAAATGTAAGGGATTTAAAGATTATCCTTCATTTTACGAATAGGGAAACTGATGCCCATAGATGTGAAATGATTTACTCCCTTAGTGGGGAAATTGAAATGTGAACCCATATCTTCTGACTCCTGATCCAGTCCTCTTTCTCCCACACCACATTAAGTATAAATATTTTAAAGAATCTTAATAGTCCCTGATAATATTTTGCAAATAATTTTATTAAGTAACATGTGAAGGCTACTTTCCACTAACCCCTGAAATTGCCTGTGTTTTTAGACAGGTCAGATGTGGCAGATCAAGAAGAAGGGGGTGATAGAAAGGGAAGTAGATATGACCAGATTACTGAGAAATGCAAAGATGTCATGCAGGGAAATACCTATATGGCCAAGAAAGCTGATTCCCTTTGAAGGTCACTTCTAAAGAAAGGGCTTACCTGATTGGGCAACGATCCACCTACCTTCTGTTGCATTTTTCAGCATAATGCTTTTTTTTTTCTTGACCAGGCAATGAGGGTTAAGTGACTTGCCCAGGGTCACACAGCTAGTAAGTGTCAGGTGTCTGAGGCTGGATTTGAACTCAGGTCCTCCTGAATCCTGGGCTGGTGCTCTATCCACTGAGCCACCTAGCTGCCCCTCAGCATAATCCTTAGTGAGTTTCACTAGAGTTCCATTATAACAGTGAGGTAGACCAGAGTTAAAGTCAAATTTCCTCAGAATTGATGACTCAAATAGCAAAGAAGTTGGGAAAACATGACCACAACCCAAGAAGCAGTCTAGAAACTGGGAAGGGCAACTAACTTTCCAGAAGTTAAGTAAACTTCCCGGGGTCATGGGGGTCATGCAGCTTCCATGTTACAGTCCTGAAATTACAGAAACTGCCTTTGACCAAGATACTTTTCTTAGAGAACCAAATAGATACGATGAATTTACATTTGTTTGAAAAGAAATTAGTATTGCCACCTAAGTAACACAGTTTTTAGATGATATTAATAGTACCTGCAATGCCAGGTATAGTCTTGTCAAGTTGGTCAGACAAACCAAGGTATTCTCTAATGAGCTTACACAGTTTCTGGTATGCAAGGTTCATATCATCTACCGGTAAAAGAGAAAACATTTTTTAAGGCAAAAGGCATATAAAAACAGCAAATTCTCAATTATTAATGGTAATGGATAAGTAACATGAATATATTTCACAAATTTCAGTCTATTCTCCTACCAAGTCTCCATCTGAGCTATTACTAAGTAATGATTAATATTAGTTAATAGTCTACTTTTTGTGAGGAAAATCTATTATTATCTGAGGATTAGTCTAAGTTCCTAAAGTTCCAGGTTGGCAGTGGGATGATGAATTTGGGGGCCATGGCCCCCATGGTCAAGTGTCTGAGGCTGGATTTGAACTCAGGTCCTCCTGAATCCAGGGCTGGTGCTTTATCCACTGCGCCACCTAGCTGCCCCCAATGAATCACATATAATGTAAATATCTGTATAGGACACATCTTAGAGGAAACCAGCCTTTATGGCTGCATTTTGCTCTATTATGTCACTTTCTTAACATCAACAAACAATAAACAGTGGGAGTTTATTCTCTATAACTCTTAGTCAATGGCACAATTGTGAAGACACAGACTGCTTTAGAGAATGGTCTATCAAGATCTGCTGTTCCTTTCTCATATTTCTCATTAAGGATAAACTCAATGCATGAATAGAACATGAAGATTTTTATAGAAATAAAGCATATAGGTGACTGATTTCTTCTTGGTTGACTATTTTTGCTATTTGTAATTTCTTCTATTCTATTGCAACTTCTTTGACATTGCAATTCCTGAGAATTTCTATTCTTGAGTTTGAAAAACTCAAAAGAGGAGTTTTTTTCCTCCCTGATGGATCTTAAAAATCATTTCTGTAGAGTCTTTAAAACTGTGTCATCTTTAGCATGGATTTCCTATGCATAATATACACACATAGTCAAGCAGAGGCACTCTTCCTGATTTCATTCTCTTGACTGTTATTTCCACTTCCATTTTAAGGAAGGGAGGTAGTTCCATTGTCATCAATGAAGAGAATTTATTTCTATAGAAATTATGGAAAAAATGTTCCATTTCATATTAAGCTATAGTCCTCCTTTCAATTTCATCTATAAAACCTTAACAGGATGATCTGATTTAGTTTGATCTAATGTGAAGCCAATTTTTTCCCCCATATTTGTTTGGTTCTCTATTTTTTTTTTTTTTGGTATGGAGATTCTGTTAGCATTCTGGCTTTCTCCTCTGTATTTTTCAAATTGGCTTGTATTCCAAACTGATGATGCTCTTAGCTGTCATGTCTCTCTGTTTGGAGTTAGGAAAAGTTGTGTTCAAATCCCGACTTCAGGCCCTGCACTCTATCTACTGAGCCATCTTCCCGCCCTACTTCCCTCTACTTTTATTTTTAAGATTCAGTAGAGATTCAAAGCAAGCCAAATAGAACTATTTTACTTATGTGCAGAATCTTCTCGTTTTTATTCTTTACGAAATTGACCTTTTGACCTTCGTACTAATCATTTGATGATCTGACTTTACACAGACAATTCTAAAATGACTTGCAAGTCAGTAATCAGTCATTTCCTAACTTTTAGGATAAGATTAGCTTCATTTTTTGTAATGTTGTTCGGTGTTTCACCATATTTAGGGCCCTCTCTTCTTAAAAGAAGCATTCATTATATATAAGTGAAAGGCTTTAAAGTGATGTATTTTTGCACACACTTTAATATTTCAATAGATCTGTGTCTTTGACCTCTTTCACTTCTTCATTCCTAACAATATTATGCAAAATATTTTTTCATCACTCAAGATACATGTGGACTTGTTTGTGGGACCCTGTGAAGGTCTTCAAAGATTTGCTTTGCTATTTCATCCTCTGCAACAAATGTTGGTGGGAAAGATGCAGTTATTTTCAGGGCTGGATTTGTGTGTGTGTGTGTGTGTGTGTGTGTGTGTGTGTGTGTGAATCACAAATACTATAGGATAACCAAAAGTCCTATGAAATGATTCTTAATGCTGTTGAGTGTGAAGACACCAAACTGCCTCCATGAGGAGAATCTGTAGTCTGTCCTTTCAGTTAACTAGAACAATGTCTTCTGGTCTCCTTTTTTTTCTCCCCAGGGCAATGAGAGTGTTCATTATAAGGACAAAAGAGCATCACTTCATAGATTAAATCTGCTTCATGGATATGGCCCCCAAATTCATCACCTTGTGGTCACCTAATTGGTAATGTATTTCTCCATACTTAGCGAGACCAGTGCATGGACTGTTGTCTTAGTTCATAGTCTTGTTGTCAGAACTGTATTTAAAGCTTTTTCTTGCTTGTTAGAAACAGCCAGAAATTACACTTGTTTGGGTATAATCTTTGAGAGTCCAGGGACAAGTTCATGCCAGAATGAGGCAGCAGAACAAGACTTTTCTGCAGGTTTCACACTTTCCCATGTACTAATCTGAATTTGTTGATCTCAAAGCATCTCAATGGTGATACGAAGTGAATAGTATCACCTACTCCCCCCCACCCCCATTTTACAATCTAGGATTGTAAGGCACAGAGACATATGGAACTCACAGTAAGTGAGGAGTATAGAAACTAGTCACTAAATGTTAACAGGGCTAGATTGCTTCACTATTATTCAACGTAACAAGGAATATTTATGGTTTTGTCTAAGGATTTTCCTGACATAAAACTTTTAACTCAGTAGCTTCTCAATTCCAAAATAAAAGTTACAACTTTTTCCATGAAAGTTACTTACCTGTATTGATTAATGCATCAAAGTAACCTGGATAATCTTGATTTATTTCAACATAATAATCAACTCTTGAGACAGAAAATTCAATCTCTGAACGACTGAAGAGGCCCATTCTCCGCAAACTCCCCTCATATTTTTCTTTGTTCATTGGCACTAGCAGGATATATCGAGGCTCAAAGTAGGAATGTTTCAAACTTCTCACACCCTTTGAGATGAAAGGGAAAATAAATGAAATTGAAGACAATGATAGACAATTCACCTGAGATAACTACTGGAACTGTCTTCAGATAGTACATTAAAATAGTTTTTATTTCATTTTATATTACCAGCATGAAATGAGTGGTCCCTCCTGGGACCTATCAAACAATGGTGAACCAGACAAGACAACCTGAGCGTGCTCCACACACAGACATACAGTTAAATCATTGTCAGGATGACTGAACTTGCTCTCCAAAGCTTGCACTGGGAATGCGCAGAACTCTGTCAATATATGCCAGGCATTATAATAGAGATAAACAACAACAGTCTTGAGGTATCCTGGACTCTTGTTTGAATGGCATGTTGAGAGGAGTAATGGTGCTTGTGAATGTCAGGGGGTGGGGAGAGGAACATGCCTTGATGAATATGAAGTCCTTTCTTTCTGGTAGCAGTGTTGGGAGGCAGGGAAGATTTATTATACTGTACATTGTGAGCTTGTTCCCAAAGCTGTGAGCCAATGATATGGGCCAATAAAATATTAAAATTAATCTTGGTTTCCCACATGTTATTTTTAATCCTGGGCAGGATTTCAGGGGGAGGGGGGAAGGGTAAAGGGTGGCAGAAGCAATAAATATTAAAGAGGGGGGAAATGGCAAATTAAGGGGTAAGGGGGACTTGTACTGCCAGAACTCAGATTATACTCTATAGCATTATTAAAACTGGTAAGATAGAGCAGAACCAGAAGAACATTGTACACAGTATCATCAACATTGAGTGTTGATCTACTGTGATGGACTATATTCTTCTCACCAATGCAATGGTACAGAAGAGTTCCAGGGAACTCATGATAGAAGAGGATCTCCAAATCCAGGAAAAAAAAAAAAAAAGAACTGCGGAGTATAGATGCTGAATGAACCATACTATTTCTTTTGTTTTTGGTGCTGTTGTTTTTTTTCTATTTTGAGGTTTTTCATCATTGCTCTGATTCTTCTCTTATAACATGACTAATGCAGAAATAGGATTAATGTTATTATGTATATATATATAAAACCTATATCAGATTACCTGCTGTCTAAGGGAGGGGGAAGGGAGGGGAGGGAGGGAGAAAAATCTGAAATTGGAAAGCCTGTATAAACAAAAGTTGAGAACTATCTTTACATGTAATGGGAAAAAAATAAAATACTTTATTAATTTAAAAAAAACTGGTAAGATATAAAAAAATTAGGGAAAAGATTCAGTAGAGTAGATTAGATAATGAAGATATATAACCAAACACATAGTAGAATATTATTTGATAAACTCATAAAATACTGTAACTGAGGAAGAAATTAATCAACAAAAACTGTTGGGGAAATTGGCTAATATTTTGGCAAAACATAAATGACCACCAACTCATATCATTATTACTTTAACACGTCAAGGATCCATGACTTTATCAGTTCCTTCAACTAGAGATTACTGAAATGTTTTTTGGGTTTTTTTTAGTACTGATGTGACATTTATCACCCTGGCAAATCTGATGATGAGCCTCTCTAAAATGAGGCTGGTCAGTGCTTACACTCCAAACACAGATTACTACTGTCCCTGTAATCAAAACATTTCTAGCTTGGTAGGACTGGCAAAACCTTTGATAACCCAAGATCACTACCACACACCCGTGAGGCAGTCAAGTAGTACCTTCATAGTCACATCATACAGCTCAATAAATTCAAAATATATATAGCTGTATAATTGTAAAAAGGTGGAGGATAATGGAAGGTCATTGATTTCTCAACTATGGTTGGGTGAAAAATTCTTAGCCATTCATGTCTTGTTAGAAAAGACAAGGGTCCAAATAGGTGAATTTAATTATGTGTGTGTGTGTGTGTGTGTGTGTGTGTGTGTGTAGATAGCTCTATATCTATCTATCTATCTATCTATCTATCTATCTATCTATCTATCTATCTATCTATCTATCTATCCATCTATCTACACATTTGGAATACAAAAGAAACAAACTAGGGAAAACTTGTAAAAAGCATCTCTGGATATCCAAGATCTACACTGAAATGACAAATTCAAAACCATTATCATGGAATTACTATGGTTGTAGACAGAGGAAAAAAGATATGTATATACAAAAATATTCCTAGGAGCATTATTTATAATAATAAAAACATTTGAAAACAAGTTCTGTGTGAAACAATTGGGGAATGACTGAGGAAATTATAATATATGGATGTATTTGAATATCATCACATCATTAAAAGGATTATGAAGACTATTTTTAAAAAGGCACTGGACATAAAATCAGGAAGATCTGGGTTCAAATCCCATGTCAGGTAATAGGTATTTGAGCCTGGACCAGTCATTTAAGTTCTCTGGGCTGACTCAGTTTCCTTAGCTGTAAGATGAGGGGGGTTGGACTCAACAGCTTTTAATCTGATTTTCAGCTTGATCACTATGGTTCTATATTCTTATTGAGTGATAGAGTGATGGGTGAAGAAAGCATAACTAAAAGAAAAAGATACCCTCTAACTATAATTATATAAATAAACTCAGCAATAACCAAAACAAAATTCAGATAGAAGTATGGGAAAGAATTTCAGAAGGGATCATGAAAACAAATGGGGATCTAATTATCTCTCAGTTAAAGTTAGTATATGCATTTTTTTGGTGTTTGTTTTAAACAATTTGTAAATAACAGAAGGTTATAGTTATATGTGCTATCACGTTATTCTGTCATATTGTGTTCTTTTCTTTTTTCTTCTTGTTTATATATTTGAATATTTGTACTTGTCAATAAAAGTCATAATATGCTAAATTAAAAGAATAGTTCAGTCTGTTAAATTTAACGGTATTTTTACTCACTTGATCAAAATTATTCAGTGAGTTTCATTATTCCTAAACCCACATGTTATACTATTCAAGTTGACTAAACCATTTTTAGTGCTTCTGCATTACGGCCAAAAATCCATATTTTAAAAATTTTTTTAAATTCATTTGGCCCATACAACTATGGATTTTTATTCATCTGCTCTACTATTTACAAAACTGGACTGCTTCTAGATGAATTCAAAAGTCCCTTCTAGTTATAAAATTCTCTAGTTCAAAAACATGTTCAAAAATTATATTTTATGCCAAGGAAAAAGATAAAATAAAATACTAAAAAAAAAAAAAACCCAACAACAAAACAAACCACCCAGATGCTTAAAGATTTATACCAGAAGCAGTTTGCAAAATATCCTGCTATTAAAGAGAAGTCCCTGTATACAGTCAAGTCACAGACAGACATCCCTAAACCCTCCCAACGTTCATGGATCCCAATAAAACATGAAATTAGACAAAATAGGGAACAGTTAATTCCATTAGGATTTGAAGCCACTGGGGCTCAGGTACTAGCTCAGATCGTGGCTCAGAAAATGCATCAGAAGTCCGTAAGCCAAATGACATTGCGGTCAGGTGTCTGGATAGTAAAACGGGGTTTGTTTATACCAAGAATATTGTTGTGAAATTACATTGGTCATGGAAATGTGATGTGATGTGTGCCTTTATTTGATGTGAGGGAATAGGAATGAGCTTTCCCCAAACAAAATGAAACAAATAAAAAAAGAAAACACGTAGTAGACATAAAGAAAAGGAAAGAAGCTGTCAGGGAAACATTCATATTGGGGAAAGACAACTCTGGGATTGTTAAATTGTTATTATATTGGCATATTGTTATTTCACTAGAATACACACTCCTTGAGAGAAGAGATTATATTTTATACTTTCTTATAGCTTCCATGATGGCCTGATGAGGGGGTAATCAATAAGTATTTGTTGCTTAATTGAATTTGAAAAAAAAAAAAACCCAACAAAGGAAGAAAAGTCCTTACCTCAATTTCCAAGTGAACACAGCTTGCCAGGCCATCTCTTGCAATGCCTTCTACAGTATCCCTACTTAATCCATAATTATGTTTGTTATATTGATATGTCAAGATAAATTTTCCCTGAAATTAAAAAAATAAGTTATTTTGGGGGTGGAACTTTTTTCTATGAAGAATTCTAATATAAACTCAATGCCCTGGTACCTCTAATTTCTGATTATCAGACCCCATAAGCATTTCAGAAATTAACAATTCTGTTGAACTAAAAACAATAGGGCTTTTAAAAACCCATATCATCGAACCATAGTAATCTTAAATGTCATTTATTTTAAGCATGAATCCACACTTTCCAACCTTCCCAGCAAGAGTTAATAAGGTTTTTAAAAAATCCATATCTGTATCTATATATCTCTTTATATAAAGTTAAAATATGCTTCTCTGCAATTTCATTCACGAGTCCTGTTTTGGGTCTTTGGAATAAAGCAAAACATGTCTAAATTACTTTTTATAAGTAAGTCCTTCAAATACTTAAGGATAGAAATGATGAAGTCTGAATGCATACCAAAGGATACTATTTTTACTTTCTTTATCTTCTTCATGGTTTTTTCCTTTTGATCTGTTTCTTCTTTCACAACATGACTAATATGGAAATATGTTTTATGTAATTGCACATATATAACCTATTTAAAATTCTTAACTTTTTAGGGAGGGGGAGAGAGGAGGAAGAAAGGGAGAAAATTCAAAACCCAATTTTTTAAATGAATGTTTAAAGTTGTTTTTACATGTAATTGGGAAAAAAATACTATTTTTAAAAAGAAAAAAATATTTTCATTTCTTCCATAAAAAAAGCAAATACTTAAGGATAGCATTTATATCCCTCTCATCTTTCTCTCTTTGGACAAATATTCTTAATTTTTTTTTTCAACTCATCCTCCTCTGGTCCAGCTTTATGAGCCTTGACTATTTTGGTTACCTTTCTCTGAATTCACTAGAATGTCTATTGATATGGTGCCCAGAACTGACTACAATGTTCAGAAGTATTCTGCCTAGGACAAAAGACGGTCAAATATTCAGAGAGATCTGTGATATCATCTGTGTGAATGTTCCCTCCAGAGATGCAAGCTCAACCCACCCACGCCTGCCCATACTGTTTAACTCTTGTCTCTGTCCTCTCGGGAGCTCGCCACAGCGGGTTCACCAAATGTGCCAATGTCCTTTCTCACTTTCTTCTGACATTGTGAGAATACCGAGAGAGCACACAAGCTGTTTAACAGTTATCTCTCGCTCTTGCCAAGTGACTGGCCCTCCAATGACATTCTTTAATACCAGACAATAATACAGAAGAGCATCTTGATATTATAGTGGAGTTGAGTCATTATATGTTACTGACATCATGAAATTATATTAGTCAGGGAAGCAACTTAGAGAGTTTGCCTTTACCTGATGGGAAGAAGTAGAAGTGAAGCGCTCTCTAAAGCAAAATTGGGCTGTGAGTCTTTTCAGCTGCCATGTTGCACAGGTGACTCACGTTGTGCTTATGGGCTACTAAAATCTCTGGGTGTTTAGCATGTGTATTGCTGTCTAGCCCCATATCCTTCATGCCACACCTACACCACTGAGGGTTTTTTTATGTTAAACGTAAATCTTCATGGATACTTGTATGAATCTGATAGATCTGATAGAGTGTGGATGCTCTGCCCATTAGCACTGATTATCTCCACACCCTGCCTCATTCTTCTCCATGACTTTCTAGAAATCTTCCATGGAAGATCCACCCACTGACCTGGAAATCATTATCTGCTTCTTCTCATAGCTTAAAGGCAGCAGGATAGCATCCAGAGATGCTCTCCCTATTGTCTCTCATTCTTACCCGATGATTGGCCTGCTGCTGTTTCCGGTCCCTGATGATGTCTTCCATGCCACTTCTTACACACAAGTTATTGTTTGTTAATACCTTACGGCCCATTTATATCTACAATGTAGATCATTGCCCTTTGTATCACTTGTAATTTTTACTCTTCCAAGAGCATGATGTTCCATCATTCACAATATCATTGGGAGGATATGGCTGTTTAAGTACAGCGGCAAGCGGCTCAAAATAACTGAAAGCACTGTACAATTTCCTTAATGTAATCTAACCCTAACCACCATGAGTATGTCTTGCTCACTGTTTATTTTTGGCACTTGTCTAGGATATAGATAAAGATATATATACATATCATATAGATACATGTATATATGGTATGTATACATACATATATATGTGTATGTACAAATACATGTATACATATGTATATGCTATTCAAGCTTATAAATTCACCAAGACTCTTGGGATGTCCTATATAGACATATACCTATGTGCATATACATATATACAAATATGCATGTGCATGTATGTGTACATGTGTGTGTAAATACAGAGGGCATCTTTGTGGGGGCAGCTAGGTGACACAGTGGATAGAGCACTGGTCTTGCAGTCAGGAAGACCTGAGTTCAGATCCAGTCTCAGACACTTACAAGCTGTGTGACCCTGGGCAAATCACGTAACCCTATTTTTGCCTCAGTTTCCTCATCTGTAAAATGAGCTGGAAAAAGAAATGGCAAACTACTCTAGTATCTTTGCCAAGAAAACTCTAAATGAGGTCCCAAAGAATTGGACATGACTGAAATGACTGAACCACAAGAATACATATACACATAAGTGTGTGTTTACTAACCTATTCAGATATCTGTCAATTTATAGTCCAAAAACTAGGTAATATGATTTTTTTAATCCCACTTTGGTTTTTCTTGTTTTTTTGGTGAGGCAATTGGGGTTAAGTGACTTGCCCACACAGCTAGTAAATTGCTAAGTGTCTGAAGCTGGATTTGAACTCAGGTCCTCCTGAATCCAGGGCTGGTGCTCTATCCACTGCACCACCTAGCTGCCCCCCACTTTGTTTTTTAACAGTGTGAGTGGTTAAACTGATCTTTCCTGAATTATTATTAATTCAACTGAAGAAAATCTGTAGTGTGTTCTGAGGATCAACATAATTATGAAAATGTCATCCATGAATCTGAAGAACTTCATGACATAGAGAACCCTTTTTCCTTTTGGAATCTGTGTGGGACATCTCCATGAGGCTGGCAAAGACCCTGCATGAGCACACATTTCTCTATCTTGTGGCTCACTTGAAGGCAACATTCAGTGGATCATTAGATAAAATCACCTCAATAATAGCAATTGTCTTTGCAGCTTCAGAGTTGTATGGAACATGGCCTTGTTTCCCATGGCTACACACTCCAGTTGTGACTCAAGAATAGTGTTTGGTAGAAAAAAAGGTAAGTGATTTTTTTTTAAAAAGTGCAGTGCAAGGTGGGGAATGGTTTCTTCTAGTCTCATAGTCACCTTTTCTGAGACACACGATTCCTTTATCCTTGCTCTTGGGACAACTTCAAGACAGCATAGTTACTTTGGAGGAGTGTGAAAGCAAAGAGCATCTGTAGAAGCTATATATTTCTATAATCTATATTTAGATATGTTTATATGACAAATGTATTTGTGGCAATCTATATTTACTATAAATACATATTTGAAGCAAATTAGATTGACTTATAGTAATTAATTGTAAGTATAGTTTTGATCATGCAATATTGCATGAATATTAATAATAATGTTGTAGGTTACCAAAAAAAAAAGAGTGTATACACATGGATACAAAGTCATGCTCTCAGAGAAAAGTGTATTGTGTGTAGTCATTGATGGCTGGAATGAGAGAATTGCTAACATAGAGAGGACATCTTATGTGAGCGAGATTTCACTGAGTCTACCTGAAGCAGTTTTATGAGGGACGGCTTTCACCTGGTTGGGAATTTAGGTCACACAAAGAGTCAAATATATTTTAAATGTGTCCATCTAAGGGCTTCTCTCCCCATAGGTCAACTCCTCAACATTTAAGCTATCTTACTAAGACCTGCATTTCTGGAAATGTGAGGATATGAGTGTACAGATAAAGCCGACTGACTTCTGTCTAAAAGCTTCCATAGGCCTGGGAGATTTAGAAGGGACTGTTAATACAGAATGTAAAGACCCCCGTCTCTGAACATATAACCAAAGCCTTGTGCATTAATCCATAAGTACTAAATTATGTCTGGTAGAATTTATATACATTGAAGGCATAAAGCCCAACTAGTATCAGGTATATCACCTGCAGAGAAACTATAGGAATATTTTCTTAATGTATTAAGAATCAATTTTCCTAAAACACAAGAAACATACAAATAATAATAATACATTCATCATTGCAAGACAGCAGTACAAACAAGATTACTTTGCTCTTGAAATATCCAACATTCTTACCAAGCATAGCATTTCGTCAAAAACTTCCTGAGAAATGAAATGATAATCAACTCGGTCCCCTTCCCCAAAGTAGGGAAGTCTTGTGGTATGGCAGGCACTGAAAGATATAAAATAAATAATTCAACTTGTTTCCATTAAATTAAAATGTGATGAAAAACAAATGGTTCACAGCATTTTTTTTTTTTGGAAAATCAAAGTTTTCATTTTTTTTTAATGATTAAGATTTCAACTCTCTGTAATTCTATATAAGCAGATTACTCTTGGTTCTTGTTATCATCATACCTTAAGGGCCAACACTACAGAATCATAAAATCACAAGACATGAGAGGCCTTCCTCACAGAGGGACCTTAGAGGTTATTTTATCCAACCTCCACCATAAATAGGAATCTTCTCTATACATTTATGATACGTGCAGCCCTTGCTTAAAGATTTTGGAATCTTGGGCAAGCTACATGTACTTTATCTACCTTAGAAGGTTATAATGCTTATATTCTGTACACTTCTCAGTCAGCTGACATTTTTCGGACCCCAGTTCTCTGGGGCTATGCTTAGTTTTTAGGACCACAAGATTTTTGAGCTGGAAGGTCATTTAGTCAAATTCCTTCATATTAGATAAGGAAAAAGCTCATACAAGAAGCATCTCCCCTTCCTGCAAAAACTTGCCCCTGACCTTGCTACTTTTCTCCAGCTACTTGTCCTGTGCATTACATTCATTTTAATGCCCAACTTCTAGAAAGAACCATTTATATACACTGCTTCCATTTCCTCACTACCCACCTGTTCCCAATCCTCCTACCAGGCCCAGCTATGCCACCAAAGCTTTTCCTCCAAGGTCCTAATGACATCTTTGTCACAAAAGACAAGGCTTTTTTCACTCCCGCCCCCAGCCTCTTTTCATGTCTCCAGTATTTGGCACTGTTGACAACCCTGTCCCCCCACCCTCACCCCTCAGCTCCTCTTTCTCCTTGATTCTCCTTTGTTGGCATCCTTGACATAGGGCTCACGTGGTTCCCCTCCTACCTCTCTCACTGTGCCTACTTGGTTTCCTTGGATGGTTCTTTATCTTTCTCTTGTCCCATAAATGACCTCTTGCTACCGGTTGTTAACAACACTAATATTCATTTATTTGGGTTTTGTTTTTGTTTTTGTTTTGTTTTGTATTTTTGCCGGGCAGTGAGGGTTAAGTGTCTTCCCCAGGGCCACACAGCTAGTAAGTGTCAAGTGTTTGAATCCAGATTTGAACTCAGGTCCTCCTGGATCCAGGGCTGGTGCTTTATCTACTGCGCCACCTAGCTGCTCCACTAATATTAATTGAATAGTGCCTTACGCTTTTTCAAAACATTTCAAATACACTCTTCTTGAATCCTCATTCCAAACTTCTCAAGGAGACAAGGCACAAAGCATTCCTATCTTCTCTATGATGAAACTTAAATATAACTTGCCCCATAACTAGTCAGTGTCAAACCCAGGCCTAGAATTCAGATCTCATGACTCAATTGATAGTCTTCTCCTTCTACTTTACTGCTTCTTTTTTGTTTTGTTTTGTTTTGTTTTTGCAGGGCAGTGAGAGTTAAGTGACTTGCCCAGGGTCACACAGCTAGTAAGTGTCAAGTGTCTGAGGTCGAATTTGAACTCAGGTCCTCCTGAATCCAGGGCCCGTGCTTTATCCATTGTGCCACCTAGCTACCCCCTATTCTACTGCTTCTTTTGTTGCTGTGTGCTCTGGGGATCACCAACTAATTCTGATATCATGCTACACAAAAAAGACAATTTAAAAGGCAAATCTAGGTGGAAAAACAACCTACAAAATACATTCCAAATCCAAATATTTTCCATTATTAACCATGCTGTTCCCCTCCATTAGTGCAGGTAATCAAGAGACTATAGAAATTGTTTTTAATATTTAATATTTTAATATTTAATATTACAGTTGGATTATAAACCCAGGACAGCAAGGAAATTCTAAATAGAGCTTGTCACAATACCTTGAAATTAGTTTTGCTATGTGAAGACACTAATAGACCTTACGAAAAGGACCTCAGTCAATCAGTTGACAAGAATTTACTAACCATCTACAATGCTGTGTGTCAGGCATTGTTCTAGGTGCTAATTCTTTCCCAGGTCAATAGGGGCATCTGAATCAGTGGAGCAGGAATCACATTCTTGACCTGCTCTACTGTGACCCTTCCACACTGCCAGAAGAACTTATGGGACAGGAAATTTTATAGAATTTCTTACAGAGAAAACATAATTTGAATTAGCAGCGCCTTGCATAGCCAAGAACCTGCTTGGGAAATGTTCATTGATTTTATTATGATTTATAGCTTGTACCCAGGCAAAGAAAACAATGGTCTCATTAGCACAGTCATAATTGATAACACCTGCATTTACTGACATGACACCTTATGAACTCTACTCTTGGTTCATGAAAAAGGACAGGACCCAATCCCATTGGTAAATATCTGAAGCTTTTCCCAGTTGTCATTTGTATAAACATTATATAACAGGCTGTCCTAGATAGGACAGAAACAAGCATTTATTAAGTGTCTTTTGCGTGCCAGGCACTGCTAAGTGCTTCACAAATATTATCTCATTTGATCCTCACAACAACCCTGGAAAGCAAGTGCTATTATTAATCACTCTTATTTTATAAATGAGGACACTGAGACAAGTAGAGCCTAAGTGACTTGACCAGGTCATACAGCTTATAAGTTGCTGAGGCTGGATTTTAACTCATGTCTTCTTGACTCCAGGCCCAGCTCTCTATCCACTACACCACCTAGATGCTTCTGGGTAAACCTAAATGTAAACACCTAAGAAAATAAATGTACAATAGAGAAAACACTGAAATGTTGCCAAAACTTTAAGTCGTGGTACCAAACATTTACACAGATGATTTTTTAAAAATTTGTTGTTGGATTTGGGTTTTTTTTTGGGGGGGGGGGGAAGGTAATGAGGGTTAAGTGACTTGCCCAGTAAGTGTCAAGTGTCTGAGGCCAAATTTGAACTCACTCCTCCTGAGTCCAGGGCCAATGCTTTATCCACTGCACCACCTAGCTGTCCCCCATGGAATTTTTTTAAAATGAGTTTTAATACATATATTTTCCCTCTAAAGAGAAATATAACATATTACACAGTTTTTCTCATGTTCTTTATTCAGTAATTTGTCAAGTCACAGTAAATTTCTTTTTTTTTTTTTTTTTGGTGAAGCAATTGGGGTTAAGTGACTTGCCCAGGGTCACACAGCTAGTAAGTGTTAAGTGTCTGAGGCCAGATTTGAACTCAGGTCCTCCTGAATCCAGGGCCGGTGCTCTATCCACTGCGCCATCTAGCTGCCCCCCATAGTAAATTTCTATGAAATGGGTCCAATTCTATTAGTTTCATTTGGCAGATAGAGAAACAAAGACAAATGTTAAATTCGGACTGCTACAACACTAGTCTTATCCAAAGGTGAGAGGAAGCATTCTATCATATCTAAAGGATGCTAACAAACTTATGGGTGTCCAGACGGGATAGAAGAGGATGGTAAGGGACTTTGAAACCTTGGTGAGGTTACAGGGACTAAAGATGTTTAGCTGATTAATCAAATCATATTTAGTTTTTACAAAGAACTGGCTATTTCCCAAACATTCCACTGGCAGAGAAGATAGGCTTTTGTTCCTGGTCTATATATTTGGGAAGTGATTACTTTAAATACTTTCAGTGACTGCCATGAGAGGGCCTAGAACAAAATGTAAGTGGGGTGTCAAATATTAAGGGATTTTTGCACTCGAGGGTAAAAACTCTTCAGTGCTGTGAAAATGATGGCAGCAGAGAATTCTGCTGTTGCAGAACATCACCAGAGACAAACCAATTAAGACAGCAGGTCATTAAAATTAATGCTGTGCTTTGAATAGAGGTAAGAAGTTAAGCATTTTTTAAATGGTAAACTATTAGGTTATACAAAATTAAACTGGGATTTCATTTGTACTGAAAAGCAAATATGAATAGCTAGTATTTATATACCTCTTTATGGTTTACAAAGCACTCTCATTCCATCCTTCCAACAACCCTATGAATTAGGTGCTATTATTAATCTCCCTTTCACAGATGAAGAAACTGAGGATGGGTGAGGTTAAGTGGCTTGCTCAGGTCACATAGCTAGTAAGTATCTGAGACAGGATTTGAACTCAGGTTATACTGACCCCAAAGCTACTTATGCCACCAAGTTTGTTGTTGTTTAGTCATGTCTAACCCGTCATGGCCCCATTTGGGATTTCGTGGCGGCAGTACTGGAGTAGTTTGCCATTTTCTTCTCCAGATCATTTTTACAGATGAGGAAACTGAGTCAAACAGAGTTAAATGACTTGCCCAGGGTCACAGGGATAGCAAATGTCTGAGGTTGAATTCGAACTCAGGTCTTTCTGATTTCAGAGCTGGTACTTTTTCCACTGTGCCACTGAGCTGCCAGGTGTTAATTAACAAGTTGCTCATCTGTGATTTTAGTCAAGCAGGCAGACAGTTAACAATCACTAATTAAGCATTTACTATGTGTCAGGTACTATGTTAAGCACCAGGATATAGAGAAAGGTAAAAATAGGGTCTTTGCCCTCATGGAGCCAACATTCTACTGGGGAAGACAGAATACAAATGACTGTAACACAGGATATATACAATGTCTATAAAAGATCATCTCAGAGGGAAGGCAGTGAGATTATGGGGAAATGAGGAAAAGCCTCCTAAAGAAGATGGGGTTGAGCTGGATTGTCAAGGAAGCCGGGAGGCAGACATATGGCGTCGGGAAGTTGGAGTGCCGTGTGTGAAGGAGTGATGGATTGTAGAGTATGCAAAGAACAGAACTGGGAAGACTGGGAAGGAAGGAAGGGAGGGGCCAAGTTGGGAAGGACTTGACCATCTAAACAGAGGTCCTAGGGAGCCACTGAGGTTTAGAGGGTTGGGGCAGGGGAGGCAGGGATGTGGCCGACCTGTTCTTTAGCAACATCACTTTGACAGTTGAGTGGGGAATGGATGGGGAAAGAGAAGCTTGGGGTGATAAAGTGGTTCTTTGTGGTAAAGGTCAGGCCTAGAACTTGAACCTGGCTCTGTCCTTTTTTCCATAACATGATGCTTTCTCTGCCATTGCATGCCCTACCGAAAGTGGAGGGGGAACATCATCATGTCTTCACTCCTCTCAGGAGACTGGACACTGTAAGTGGAGAAGCTGTCTTGTTTATTGTCATAGCCTTAGCAGCCAGCACAATGGCCCACACAGGCAGGCGATCACTAACAGTTCTATGGATGAATGAATGAATATTGGATGGTATCTTATTAGGCCCAGGACGGTAAGCCCAAGGGCCAAAAGAAAGGAGGGGTTCCTCAAGAAAGGAGAAGTTTCTGGTTGGTGTCTGGTTCACATCTAGTTATTGCCCTTCACTGGAAAGTTCTTGTATTTGGAGTATAGGATCATAAAGGCAGAATAAACCCTGAAAATTGGACATCTTTGCCATTTTCTCTCTGGGATGATGCCAAACATTCTTTTAAACTGGTGTGGGGATCCCAGTAAGGGTTTTATTCTCACATTCTAATCTAATTTATTAGAATATCTTAGTTAATTTATTAGTTGCTTCTGGCTATCTGAAATATTTTCCTCATCAGTATATTTCACAGTATTTGTGTCATGAGGTGAAGTGAGAAATATAATTTTAAAAGTCTACATAAAATGGGTCTATTCAAAATACTATTTTCATTGTCTGGACATGATTAGTTTAAGGAAAAAAAAGACTGAAAAATAGAATTAGAAAACCACTTGCATTTTGCTTTTCTCTGCTTATCTTTTGTTGAGTCACATTTCCAATTTGTTGCTATAGACTGCTAGTCTAAAATCAATCCTTTTCTCATCCATGCAAATAAAGGGAATATTTCAAAGGAACATGAACCACAATCCCAGTCTGATGTCTTACTCTCATAGCCTTTGAAGAGAGCATGTCATCACTTGGAGGACATTCAGGTTGGCTCTGGCTTCCTGTAATTTTCCTCAGCTTTTATTTCGTTCTGTCATCAGGCAAAGTATCAGCTTCAGAAAATCACAACATTGATGTGAGGGAGAAAAAAAAAGCCCACCATCCTTTCTTTTTCCTTCCTTATGAAACCCACCACTCAGAGAAAAGACACAAGTGAAGATCAAGGACAGAAAGAGACATGCTGTTCCGTGTATGTGAAGAGCAGAGACTAATAGAGGGCTGTCACTAGTGCGAGTTTATCCAGTAGAGCAAACCTGAAAATCACAACATTGTGATTAATACTGACATACTGTGTTGTAACAGGATGAGGCTGCTTTCAAACACTATGTTGCATGAAAAAGAGAAGCGTTTTCAGACTCTGGAGAATTATTCTGGGCTGGCTCTGAATTAAGTCATGCATCTAAAAAGTTGCTGCCAAGAAATGCTCTGTCGCTGTGTAAAGAAAACTCTACAGAGAGCCTGCTACTTAACAGCTGCATGTCACCAAACAACATGGAACGGATGACTGTGAGGGGTGACTGTGAGGTTTATTGTGGAGGGAAATATTTGGCTTCTTGCTGTTTGTTGGGTGCTTCTCATATTGACGACAATTTGACAATCATCCCTGCTTCCACGTGGGATGTACAAGAGTGGTGATTAGGGGCAGCTAGATGGCGCAGTGGATAGAGCACTGGCCCTGGACTCAGGAGTACCTGAGTTCAAATCCGGCCTTCGTCACTTAACACTTACTAGCTGTGTGACCCTGGGCAAGTCACTTAACCCCAACTGCCTCACTAAAAAAAAAAAGTTAAAAAACAAAAAGAGTGGTGATTAGATACCCAGCCATTCCAAGATAATTTATGTAAGGATCACCCAACCTGCATCCAACTCATAATATTAACAATTTACTCATCAGGACCAAGGCTTCAGTGTCTTCCCTTATTATAACCGCCAATTAATAGTTATTGACCACTTATATAATTACTACTTCTGAAAACAGAATATATTCTGCAAAATGTCACAGCTTCTTTAAAACAAGAGACAGACTCAACAGTTGTCAAGTCTTCCTAGTCTCACAAGTCGATGAACAGACTTACCCATATCTGAAGAAAGTACTGAACTGCCTGCAGAGTCGGTGAGCAAGTTCACGTTTCCCCCCGGCTTGTGGACCAACTAATACCAACATGGGATAAGGAGCATCGAGGCTAGGCAAGGTGCTGTAGCAACACAAAACCAAACACATTTATGCTCAGTTATATGATATCTAGGTGGAAACCGTATTAACTCCTTTTGCAAGGCTTAATACTACAATTACTAGTAAAATAGGGATGGGGAGAGAAAAAGCACTTCAAAACACCTACTATGTGCCAGGCACTTTTTACAAATAATATTTTATTTGATCCTCACAACATTCTTGCAAAGTAGAGATTATCATTATCCCCATTTTACAGTTGAGGAAACTGAGGTAAGCAGAGATTAAGTGACTTGCCTAGATTCGTACAACTAATTAAGTGTCTGAGACTAGATTTGAACTCAAATCTTCCTGACCCCAGGCACAGCACTCCATTCATTGTGCTACCAGCTGCCTCTGTGATGATTATTTTTACAAACAAAAAAATGTATTAACTACAGTGATCCTTTCAAAAAACTAAAGGATCACCATATATAATGTTCAGATCAAAGATACTCATAAAGTAGAAATCCAAATGTATGTTGTTGTTTTAAAGAAAATGTTGAACGTTAGTTTATTTGGGGACTTTAGTGATATAGCTTGGGACTAGACCCTGCAACAATGCAAGTCGGGATCTCCTCTGTACCTTATAATCTTAGAGAGCTGTCTAGAGCCTCTATGTATCTCAAGTGGGGCTTGACTTCAAGTCTTCCAGGCTCCACGGCCATCTCTCTACCCACTGTGCATGCTGTCCCTCACTGGCTTCTAAATGGAATCCCCAATGACCTGCACCTTTTCTTTCCAATAATGACCTACCAAGTGTTTTATTTGCATTTTGCTGGTATGAAAGTAAAGTTTAATAAATTAAAATTAATTACTAACTTTGATTTAACATGATAAACTACCAGAAAACGAAAGTTTATAAACATTAAATTCATCAATCAGAGAATAAAAAAGAATTAGATAGATTTTTGTTAATGGATATAATGTGTGCTTTCCTAATTGAACACTGGCATGCTGAGAAATGTAATTAACAAAATTGGTTGTTACCTTAAGTACTAAACCATATGTTCATCTATTTGAAAATATATTAGTTCCAAAGAAAATTAAAAGGCTTGCTTGAAAGATACTCTTTCACTAACAGATATAAATGGGCACGACTTTTAGAACAGGAAATATTCAAAGGGATTGAAACAAAAGGAAAGCTAGCTATGACCTAGAGGTGTAGTAATCAAAGACCAGATGATTTTTCTACCCTTTACCCATTGCTGACCATTTGGTGATGTTCCTATTTTCTATCCATGCCAAACCTGAAGGCAAAACAGCCATTTCTGTTACAAAATAACATCAGTCTTTGTCCAAGGGTAGATAGAAATGATCAGTCACTTGATTATCCAACTGATGCAGCCCAATTTTGTTTTAGACATATTTTATATGAATATACCCAGAAGCATGAGATAACTAGTATACCTTAATGGGGGAAACCCTCCAAATAATGAAACTAGAAATGTTAAGTCAAACATACTTTTCCAGAAATACTCAAATAAGTAATAAAATACTTTGCATAAAGGAATATAATAAACATTTTAAAAATATTCAATGCTTGGGTTACCAAATTGTAAGAAAATTATGTCCTTAGTTTAAAACAAAAACATTTTACTCTTCCTAGGTTCCCAAGAATGCAAAATAATGGAGAAAATTCTATATGAAGATCAGAAATTTTAGAACCATTTACTCCCAGAGGTTTTACAAGTATTTTAAAAAATTCCTTTGGATAAAAAAAAATTCCTTTGGATACTGATAGAATTTCTTCATCCTAAACTTGTGGCACAAGTGGCCATTTGCCCCAACAGACTGTTTATAAAGAAGTAGAGAAACTATTACAAACCTGTCTCAAAGCTTAGAGGTGGCAGACCAAATTCATTTTTCAATTCAACTAAGTTGGATTTCTAAGCTCATTTCTAAGCTGTGTGTAATAAAAATGTTAGCTTTTCCCTTAGGCTAAGTAAGCCTAAAGAATATAAAAATGCGAGTTATTATTGCTACCAGAGGGCTATCCCGAAGATCTTTACTAGTTTAAAAATTTTTGACAGGGGTATTTAGGTGTTTACTCAAACGTTAATGAACAATTCTCAATGGTATTATCAACTAACTCAATTCTCCCAATGAGGCCAAGGCCACAAGTTGTTACCCTGCCCAGTACAGTCCACTTGACTACTTCATAGCAATAGCCACACACAAGCTCTGTTTCCAAAATTAGAAGCCACTTTGAAGGCCTGAGGATGCCCAGGATGATAGCCATTGGAAAAGTAGAGCATCATCCTTTTCAACTACAAAAGACAGGAGATTAGGGAACAGAACAGAGTCTTGTACAAATGAACAAAGACTGGACCATTCTCTCATGCAGGAAAAGTGACATTACCACGGAGAACAACATCCTGCAAGGCAGTTACCAAAAAATAATTCGGGCTGCTTTGCCGAGCTCAAGCACCACCCATGGGCCCAAGTGGGGACCATGGCTAAATGCACCTACCTGTCAAAGATCCTCTGAGGCTGCATCATGCTGTATACAATGTGGGTCAAGTGATCTTGAGCAGCGACTACTTCAGGGGGAGGGTTATACTTATTCAGTGCTTCAACCTGTTTCCAGAATTAGAAGTAAAAATGGAAGGGGGTAGGGGAAGAAAAGCAGATATTACCCAGAGCAAAACTCTATATAAAGAGGAGAAAGTTGTTTCTTAATTCAAAGTCACAATTCTCATGTTTAGCTTATTAAAGACTGCTCACCCAATTCAACTCCTGAGAATAAGCGAACAAACACCTGAGATAAATGAATAGAAAATAAGTGGAAATTGAGTTGTTCTTTATTTACTCATTTACAACTTGTGGTTGGGGAGAGGATGAAGTAAACAAAGCTCTAAAGTCATTATTATATGTGATCGACTTAAAAATCCAATCTTTATCACAAAAGGAGGAAACAGGTTAAATTCATAGTTCTAACTATCAATATAGACTGGTTTTTTAATCCAGCCATAGGAAGGAAGAGTAATAGAGGCTTTTGATAATGTTCCCTTTAAACTGCCTTTTTATTACTCAACATGCAAAATATTATTTTAAAAAGTTCAAAATAGCCCTTTTAAAATAGTAATCACAATGTTAGAGTCGGGAGGGATATTACAATTTATCTGATAATTTGTGGCAAAGACATAGATCTTAGATTAAAAAATAAGTCCTACCCTACAGTCTATTATGGCTATAAAATACACCAAAACTAATTGGGGGGATGGCTAGGTGGCACAGTAGATAAAGCACCAGCCCTAGATTCAGGAGGATCTGAGTTCAAATCTGGCCTCAAACACTTGACATTTACTAGCTGTGTGACCCTGGGCAAGTCACTTAACCCTCATTGCCCCACCAAAAAAAAAAAGTGAATTCACTAGAGGTGGGAAGAGCAATTGGGACTTGCAAGAGTCTGCACTAAGGAGATGGCAGTGAAAACAAAGAAGGGGGCAGGGTGCATAAGATATTGCAAAAGTGGGACTTATAGGACTTGATAACTGATCTCATATGAGAGGCAAGAGAAAGAATGAAAAATAATTCCATGATTTTATAACAAGTTCAGTTTGGGACATGTTGAGTGTGAAGTTTCACTAGGACACCTAGGAAGGGGGTCCTCTAAAGCTGTTGGAGATGGGGCCTAGAACTAGAAATGTAGATTCGAAAATCACCTGCATAGAGGTCACAGGGAGAAAATGAGAATGCCAATCTAGAGCAAGAAGAAGGCTAAGGATGAACCCTCATAAGAGTATTTACTGTGAGAGGAAAACTGTGGTGTCTCTCAAAGCAAAGAAGAAGAATGTTAAGTAAAAAGGCATGGTCAACAGTGATGAAGCTGCAGAGAGATCAGAGAAGATGAGAGCTTTATAAAAGGCCACTGGATTTGTCAATTAGGAGGTCACTGACTTATGGTAGAGAAGTTCCAGTAGAGTGGTGAAGGTGGGTGCCGTATCACAAGAGAAGAGGAGAAGGGAGTGAGAGAATGGAAACACTGAGTATAGAAAAGTTTTCTAGGAGATTAACAGTAGAGAGATAGGATGGGAGATGATGGATTACAAGGGTCAAAGAAAGGCTTTTTTTAGGACTAGAGTAATCTACATGTTTGTAAGTAAGTATGAAGGGGAACACTGAAGAAAAATGAAAAAGAGAAGTTTTTGCTGAAGATGTTTCTGGATCTGGAGCAAAGTATTGGAGGAGACAAGAGGGAATAGGATTAGCAAAACAAAGATATTGGTCTTAGTAGGGAGCAGGTATACCTCTTCTTATGTGACCAAAAGGAAGGAAAGGTAATGATGTCAGGGAGTTATGAGAAATGGAGGAGAGGAGATAATAAAGAAAAGGGAGCTCACATCAGATGGCCTCAGTATTCTCTGAAATAAGAAGGTAGGTGATCTCCTATAATTTGGAAGGAAGGGGATATAGAGGAGATAAAGAAAAATATAGGATGAGAGTAAGGAATGAAATAGATCATCAATAAAGGTAGAGTTGAAGGACTGTGGGGTACAGCAAGAATCCAGCTAACATTATGTGCCAAAAATATCAGTGAAATATTAGGTAGAATCAGTTTGAATTTGTGACTTTCTCCCCCAACACTCAATAGCTCCTGAAGCAAAAATAGAGGAATGGGACTATGGGGATTGACTAGGAGCAATGTTTCACAAATAAAGACTTACAGGGGGAGGGAAGCTAGGTGGCACAGTGGATAAATCACCAGCCCTGAATTCAGGAGGACCTGAATTCAAATCCGGCCTCAGACACTTAACACTTACTGGCTGTGTGACCCTGGGCAAATCACTTAGCCCTCATTGTCCGCCCCCCCCCCCCAAAAAAGAGAGAATTATAGGGAGCTAAAGATTAAAGGGATTCTAGGATGACTAGATTCTAGTTACAACCCTAAAATCTTTTGATTTCTTGATGTTCTGTCATTCTTGGTAGTGAAGCAGTAAAGTGATAGACCCCTGGTTTAAGGCAAAATCATTTAATTTTGTTCAATTGCTTAATGATTTTTTTAAAATTTTAAACTTAGAAAACAAGAAAAACAAAAATTGTTACAGATATTTAGAGTTAAGCAAAACAATTCCTACATTAGCCATGTCCAGTAAAAAATCTCAACCTACAGTCTGAGTACATTACCATAATTGTCTGGCTTAGACCATTAGTAGCAAGAAAGAGAGGGTTGTCTGTGTCTGCTTAATTTGTTTAGGTGTGTATCCCTCCATGTTAAAATAAAAATGCCTCAACTTGGCCTTGATAATCTGGCTCCACCACTTTTCCAAGATTGGAACACATGCTCCTCAAAGGCAGAGAGGGTCTCACTCTCTGTGCATGCGTCCCTAGCTCATAGCATAACGTCTGGCACATAGGAGGTACTTAGTAGATGCTTGTTGAATATTTCATCTTGCCCCCCTTCACACACTCTGTGTTCCAGACAAGATGGCCTCCTGGTTCTCCAAACCCAACATTTCCACTTCTCCCTCCATGACTTTGGACGGGCTACCCCTGGTGCCTGGAATGCTTTCTCCCCTCACCTCCGTCTCCTCCTTCCAGATTCATCTCATGCACCATCTTCCTTATCTTCACAGTTGTTAGTGCTTTCTCTCTCCTCATATTATCATGGAGAAACTTATCCATTTGTATGTTGTATCCCTTGAAGAAAAGGCAAGCTTCTTGAAGGCAAAGGACGTTTTTCATTTTGTCTTTACATCACCAGCATCTGGCATAGTATCTTGCATATATGTTAGGAAATTTTAAAATCCTTGTTGGATTGGACAGGATGGAAAAGTCAAAGATGAGTCCATAGCTCTTAGTGCTGGTGACTGAGAAGATGGTAGAGCCAAACTGAGAATTTGAAAGTGTGGACAGTTTTTTTCGGGAAAAATAAGCCAACTTTGGGATACATTGAAGTGGAGGCTGAGGAAGGAAATTCAGATGGTGATGTTCAGTAGGTATTTAAAATGTGACCTTGGAGCTTTGGGAAGACAGAGAGATTAGGGAGCTAAAAATATAGAGGCTAAAAATGAAAACTATGGGAGTAAATGAGCTCACTATGAGAGAAGAGAGACGAATGAGAAGAGAGCCAAGACTAGGGCCTTGAGGGAACCTCCACACCTAGAGGGCAAGAGGAAGAAGGTGAACTTGAAAAGGAGACCACGAAAGTGTCACAAACAAGTAGAGGACCAAGATAAAAGAGTGAGAAGAAAAAAAAAAAAGGCACAAAAAGGAGACAAATCCTGGGATTTGTACTTGGCCTTGCTTTGTTTAACATTTATATCAGTGATTCAGATAAAGACATAAATGGCATACAAATCATACCTACAAATGACATAAAACCAGGAGGGATTGTTAACACAGGGAATGATAGAATGCAAAAGGATCTTAAAAGGCTGGATCATTAGGCTGAATCTAATAAGATGAAATTCAATTGGAATAAATGTAAATTCTTGCACTTAGGCACCAAAAATCAACTTCACAAATATAAAATGGGACAGGGGAGGGATGAAGGGTGGAATTTCCTAAGAACTAAAGCTGTCTTAAAATGGTATGGGCTGCATTAAGAGGCTGGGTTCTCCCCTTTTAGAGGTCTTTTTTTTTTTTTTTGTGAGGCAATTGAGGTTAAGTGACTTGCCCAGGGTCACACAGCTAGTAAGTGTAAAGTGTCTGAAGCCAGATTTGAACTCAGGTCCTCCTGACTCCAGGGCCAGTGCTCTATCCGCTGAGCCACCTAGCTGCCCCTTCTTAGAGGTCTTTACGCAGAGGCTGAATAACTCCATGTCAGGCATGTTATGGCCAGGATCCCTCTCATGCATGAATAGGTATTCTATGGCTGCTGAGCTCCCTCCCCATACTCAAATTCTGAAATTCTATGAATTATATCAGACCTTAAGGACAGTACCTTTTCTTCCACTTTAATCTTCTTCCGATCTAATTCCGTTAGCCGAGGTAACGTGTAAAGGACAAAGAGCCAATAGTCAGATTTCTCCTGTCAAGATCAGGCAGAGTTCTCAGTTACTTTCCCATATAAACAAACCCTAGGATCCTCCAGGATCCTTTCTGATCCTCCAACCTTTCCTCCACCCACCTAAAGTCACTCACTCATGTTATCAATCCACTCTCCCCTCTGTCTTCTACCCCACTGAATCAAGTACCTTCTGGGCTCTCCCTTAGCTACACACGACTGATATATACAAGCTGGTGAAGGAGCATGTCTCTGTACTGGGGCATGATGGGAGAAACCCAATTGTTTGGGCAACTGACTATTTAAATTGGCATGTGAAAATACCCATCTCAGAATGTTAATGTGTGGGTGTAAACTTAATAAAGAGAGGGTTACTATGTGTATGTGGGTGTCTGCACAAGTGGCTGTCTGAGGGAATGTATGGTAAGATTTACAGGAGTGCGTATTAAGTTCTTAGTGAAACTTAAGCCTCAAACCCTGTTAATATCTCTCCCATAGGAAAAGCATAGTAGCTGACACTATCCTCATGTAAGGGGGATTATGCCAATGATTTGGGGTTCTCTTTCCTTTTTAAAGAGATATTTGTAGAAAAAACATAGACATTTTATGAAACATTGGTAAAGAATAAATGAGACTACAGCTAGGTAGGGGAGTCAGAAAATGGGTGAATAAATAGATTCACAGAAGTAAGAAGCTGAGCAACTGGGCAAACATTAAGTGACTGAGAAAAAAGGATGAGGGAATGGGGGGAAATACATGATTTATTTTATAGTAATTTCATGGCAGATAAAATGCTCTTTCCCAGAAAACCAGCGCAGAGGCCTATTTTCATAGGTTTTTCTTCCTGTTATTACACAATATTTTCTGTCTAGACCACTGGTGTCTTGGTCAATCCAAAGAAACATTAATCTACAACATCAATAGCTTTTCTAGTAAATCTTTAACGTCACTCAGAGCGAGTGACAAATGACCACAAATCAGTCAAGTTCAATATTCAGTCTGGGCTCTGCTTTCAGTGGAAGTTGTATGACCTTAAGCTTGTTAGTCAGCAAAGATTTTGGGGGGATGAAATTATCTAGACTAAGAAAAAAAGAGGGGCAGTGAGGAGGCACAGTGGATAGAGTGCCAGGCCTGGAATCAGGAAGACTCATCTTTGTGAGTTCAAATCCAGCCTCACCAGCTGTGTCACCCTAGGCAAGTCACTTAACCCTGTTTGCCTCAGTTTCCTCATCTGTAAAATGAGCTGGAGAAAGAAAAGGAAAACTATTCCAGTATCTCTGATGAGAAAACCCCAAATGGGATCACAAAGAATCTGAAATGACTAAAAAACAACTGACAAATAACTGAAAAACAACATGACAAGAAAAAGATAATTGAATACAGAGTACTTCTGATTTTAATAGCAAGTAGTTTGAGAGTGATTTTCACTTAATCTTCCTAAATATTCTTGAGATGAGGTGATAAAAATTTATGGTCCTCTATACTCTTTACCAAAAGTTCTGCTTAGAGATAATCAATTCAATGAAAGTCCATTTCATTTCTTTCCAGTATCTGTTGTGTCTTACCTGAAGAGGGTTTTTTAAAAGATTGAGCACCCGGAGAAGTGGCAGATTTTCAATGTGTTTTATTTCACTCAACTCTGCAATCTGTTTAATCACAGAAACACAATATTAACACAAAATTAAATAACAGAAACAAAAAAAAAACTGAAGGAGTCACTGGGGTCTTTCCAATTCAGCCTGCTACAAAGATTATTTTGTTGTTTCTTTGAGCTCTGCAGGACTGGAAAAGATGCATTAGCTTCTACAAAATGGGAACTCTCACCCAGAAGTACACTTGCTTTTTACTTCTTTTGTGCAATGAATGGCCCATTATGGTTCTGATAGTCTGCACCTTATTCATGTTTATTTTAAGTCTGAAATCAAAGAGAGTGAACAATTTAGGGCTTCTTGGGCCATGACACTCTATGTTAGTTGCAATTTACTCACCCACAACACAACTCTATCAGATAGTTATAGATATGTTTGTGTGTGTGCGTGTGTGTTACCAAGAGAGCATTTTAAAAATCAAAATCAAAGATTACATAATTTTGATAATATGCAGAGTCTCCTAGCCAAATCTTTCACATTCTTTTTTAAGATCTCAGGAGACAACAGAAATGTTATGTTACTAGAAAATGCTTCTCATACAAAAATTCAGGTGTAGTGAAGAAAGGCTGCTTAGTCAACAGGTGTCATCAGTTCTCTCCATCCATACATACTCTTTCAGCAACTGAGTACAAAGAGATTTCATTTCCATTGCCTGTAATTAACACTGCTATGATTTTTCTTTTACGTATGGTTAGTGAGGCTTCCCCAAAGCCCATAACTGCCTTTCCTTTTTTTCTTATTTTTCCCACAGGCACTTTTCCAAATGTGACAGGCGCTCTCCGATAGTGCCATAAAGGAAAACTGCATCACAATGCTGCCGAGACAAAATCTCTGCTGCTTACCAGCAGCAAAATAACCCAAATCCAAAATATTTCTAAACCCCCTAAAGGGGTGGAACGTGTTCAGATATGTTATACTTCACTATGTATCTCACTGAGTTGGAAGGAAGAAGTACCACTTGGACTTCCATTTGGCCAGTCTATAAGAAAAGGGTTAAACTCCCCTTCTTTTTTTTATATTGTAGCATTCTACTGGGTAAGAACATGAGATTCATAACGTTCAGGCTTCCTGAGCCCAAACACGGAAAATGGACTGTTGTCTCTCATTCCGAGCAAGTCAATTTGAATAAAGAGTTTTTTATTGTAATTAAAAAAAAAAAAAAAGAGCCACATACCCTGAGGGACTTGTTAGCAGAGGCTGCAGTATCTGGAAATTACTGCTTTTTTTTTTTTTTACTAGGGTATCTAGAATTCTTAATAAAAATTCTAAGAAGCTCAGCAGTTTTTGGTCAGCACACGAAGTTAAGAGAAGGGAAATGTCAACTTCTGAGGAAAGCTCCCAGGCCTTTAGAATCGACTCTTTATATAAAAATGTAAAGGATATACCAGCTAATAGATACCTCTCCAGCAATGCTCCAACACAAAGAAAATCTTTTGTTTCTTGGGGCTCTGCTGTAGAGTTTCTGTTTCTACGCAGTCCATTACTGTTCAGGTCATCCGTATCACAGGTCACAGATTCAGATCTAGAAGGGCTTTTGAACACTGTCAGGTTTGTTTTACAGATCCGGAAACTGAGACCCAAATGTGCACAATTGACAAGCAGTAGATCCAAGCTCCAAATTCCACTTCTCTGACTCCAAGTATAGGCTTTCCCTGACCTGACCCCTTTCATCCTACTATATGTGAGAAGGAAAGAACAGAATTCTGGTCCAGCTTCTGCCACTAATTATCTATGTGATCTCAGGCAAATCATTTCACTTTTAGCCTTAGTTCCTTCATCTGTTAAAGAAAGGTCAATTAGATGACCACTAAGATCACTTATAATTCTAAAATTCCATGATGTCAGGATTCCATTTACTGTGCTTTAGAATCTTGCTGTAAAATATGATTACCGTGCATAAATCACCCTATATGACTCTATAAACCTTGTTTTAAAAACACTGTGATCTATGGAAAGGGACATGGTGCTTTTATTTTTTTTTCTTTAGTGAGGCAATTGGGGTTAAGTGACTTGCCCAGGGTCACACAGCTAGTAAGTGTTAAGTATTTGAGGCCAGATTTGAACTCAGGTACTCCTGACTACAGGGCCGGTGCTCTATCCACTGCTCCATCTAGCTGCCCCGACATGGTGCTTTTTAACAGAGAATGTTTGGGTCAAAAGTCAAACTGTAAAGATTACCAGTGATTAATCACCCGAAGCTTAATAAGTAAATTTTAAGAGTTGCAAGTAGATGTAAGATGTTTATCACTAAGGAGGAAGATGATGAATTTTTCAAATAGAAAAAAGAAAATAGGTTAATATTTAGAAGCTTGCTGGCAAGGAAACTGGCTGTTAGCATTGGGTGATGATGGCCTCTTAAGACACAGAGCTGGAGAGGGAATGAGATCTTAAGGCTCAATGGGTACAAGGGATTGAGAGATCTTCAAAGGACAACCTGCAAAAACAAACAAACAAACAAAACCCAAAAAAACAAGGGGCAGCTAGGTGGCACAGTGGATAGAGCACTGGCCCTAGAGTCAGGAGGACCTGAGTTCAAATCTGGCCTCAGACACTTGACACTTACTAGCTGTGTGACCCTGGGCAAGTCACTTAACCCCAATTGCCCAGCAAAAACAAAAACAAAACAAAACAAAAACAAAACAAAGGACAACCTGGTAAACAAAGATAATAGATAAATGAGAAGTATTTGCTGAGTTTTCTGAGAAAGCCTGTTTATAGCAACTTAATCTTAAAGTCTATATGGATGGGTCAGGTTCACTGATTAACTGGAAACACCATTTTTGCAAGAGTTGTACCTTAAGATCACAGTAGGAGGCAGTGGGTCTGCCTAAACACTAGTTAGGCAAAAAGAGCAAAAAGACCATATAGGTACAAAATGGAAGGACATTTTAAAAGCTGCCCAAAAGAGGGATTTCCATGCCTAAAAAGAGGATTATATAAAAGCTACTGGTTAATTATACATACGCAAAAGGAAAAAGATCATATGCCAATTGGGGGTCAGATCACTGATGTGTAATGGGCCAAGGAAAAGAGGGCAGGTCCCTAAAGGGATTTGTGGAAAATGCCTAGGAGTATATGACATTTCCTCAGGTACCCATAATGTTGAGTTCTTCCAAGAGAACTGAGATAATGAGGAGAAAGAAGGGAGAGAGCTAACAATTTTGGAAAGGCAAAATAAGACCATTTCCTTTTCCTTACATGACAGTTCAACTGACTGGCTGAGACAAAAAACCAAATGGTGAAAGAAAGCTGCTAATTAATCCATCAACAAGCATTTAGTAATCACCATGCATGCAGCTAGTAAAGACATTTGATACTCATCTGAAGTCCCCAAAGCTCTCCCAAAACAAGGAAGGTTACAATCATAAAACAAAAACATTAAGGCTAAGTTTGGCTGGAAGGAAAGAATCAGGAGAAAAAAAGATGACTAAAACAGTCAAAATTAGCGACATGGCTGAGTATGAACTGTGATCGGACAGGGTTAGCCAGGAAAAATAAGGATGGAGAATGGACCACCATAAAAATGTAGCTCAGGCAGATGCCACAGACAAACCAGAGGTCAAATCCAAAGAGGTCGGCCATATTACAAGGAAGCAGGATAGCATTGTCCAGAATTCAAAAAGTCAGAGTTAGAGTTAGAGAGTGGCATTCCATCCTAAACCAAGGACAGAGGTCATTTATTTTCTGCACTGTTTTATAAGCAGGCCTATACTTACCAAGTGTTGATTGTATCCATTAGGATATCAGAGACCTGGAGATGGAGGGGACTAAACAAAAATTTGAGTACTAACTCATATTGTCATCCCTCCTCCCAGTTGAGTATTCTCACCTTTCTTTAAGGCCTTGATGTTTCAAGACAGCTATGATGGACTTTTATAGAAGAATAAACTTGTTCTACAGACTCCCTACCTCATTCTTTCAAAACATACACTACCCATTTTATCAGAAAATAATAACGACAGCTAGCATTTACATAGTGTTTTGAGGTTTGCAAAATGCTTTACAAATATTATCTCATTTGATCCCCATAACAGACCTGGGTGGTAGTTACTACTATTATCTCCATTTTACAGATGAGGAAACTGAGGCAGACAAAAATTAAGTCACTTGCCCAGGGTCACACACCTAATAAGTATCTGGGGCAGAATTTGAACTCAGAGCTTCCTCGCTCCAGGTCTTTACTTCTAACCACTGCACTACCTAACGGCCTAGATAACAAATTTTCCATATGTCACCTCGAACTGAAGAATTCTTCCTGTCCTTGATCAGTCACTATAGAAAGAAAAGTGATGATATGGAAAAAAGAGAGGTTATTGAGAAGGATTTCAGGAGGTCAGCACGGAATACCAGATAAAAATCTTGATAAATCTTGAAATACCAAATAAATGTAGGTTGGATATAGGAGTACAAGCCTGAAAGCAACAGTGTGGTACAGGGGAGAGAAGACTACATTTGGAGTCAAAGGACCTTGGTTCAAATTCTAGGTCTTCTATTTATTACTTATAAGATTTTGAACAAAGTGCTGATCTTTTTGGGGCTTCAGTTACCTCATCTAGGAAGTCAGAGGGTTAGACCAAATAATCTCTCAGTTCCTAGGTCTAATCTTTCCTTCCCTCTCATAAAACCTACAACCCTAGGGGCAGCTAGATGGCACAGTGGATAGAGCACCCACCCTGGAGTCAGGACTACCTGAGTTCAAATCCGGCCTCAGACACTTAACACTTACTAACACTTACAGTGACCCTGGGCAAGTCACTTAACCCCAATTGCCTCACTAAAAAAAAAAAAAGAAAAGAAAAGAAAAGAAAAACCTACAACCCTAAGGATAAATCTACTGTAGAATGGGGTCATATTTCTGATCAGCGTTTGAGGCGGGACAATCAATCTAGTGGCCAGACAGTGTGGAAAATGGGAGACCAGCTCAACAGTGTTAGTAAGGTAGATCTGCTTCTTTGAGCTTCCAGATCAGGAGGCTATCACTGATCACATACATATCATTGTCCCAGTGTTCAAGGTCAGAGCTGGCAAGGAGTGTCCAATGGGACTTTAAGCAAGAGTAAGTTGCATCCAAGTATGGGAGGTATTATTATATGTGAAGGAAGTTTGATCTAGCAAGAAAACCACCCAGACGTTAACCTGGAAGTGTGTGAGGCAAAGTGGTTCACCAGCTCACCTGCGCTATTTATCTGGTGGTGATGGACTATGGATCACTAAAACATAAAATTAGACCTTGGGCTGGATACTCCCTTGCTTGTGGGAAGATGGAATCTAATTCCTGAAGGAACACCTGTGAACCGACAATGAAAGTAAGAAAAAGGTCCGTGGGATATTTGGAATTCATTAACAAATATGTGTTCCCAGCCACGGTGCTGAGGATCCATGAGAGCGACCAGGCTGGACGTGGAGGTCCAGGCTCTGAGATACTGGTTCATTTGGAATGGACTTCCTCTGGTTTCCCTGTCCATCTAAATAAAGCAGTCCTGCCAGAGGATATTGAGAGTGAAAGAACTTGGTTACAGATCAGAGGGGGCCCTTTAAATCCAGAAGTGCTGTCCCAAGGACAGGAGACAACACATCCCAGATCCAGCTGTTAACAAAGGGACTCTACTGGTATTGTTACTCTTTGATTTTTTTAAAAAAATAAATTTTATTGCTATCTTTTGTTTCTTTGTAACCCACATTTCCCAGTGTACTCCTCTTCCTCTCCTTTCCAGAAAGCCATCCTTTTTAACAAAGAATAACAGAAGAATGCTATTCCACAAAATTAACAAATGTATTGGGAAAAGTTTGACATTCTACCCAGCATTCCAAAACCACAGTCTTGCACCTCTGCAATAAAGATAAGGGGGAGGAAAAAGATAACATTAGTTTTGTTTGTTTGTTTGGTTGGTTGGTTTTTTTGCGAGGCAATGGGGGTTAAGTGACTTGCCCAGGGTCACACAGCTAGTAAGTGTTAAGTGTCTAAGGCCGGATTTGAACTCAGGTACTCCTGAATCCAGGGCCGGTGCTCTATCCACTGCGTCACCTAGCTGCCCCCCAACATTAGTTTTCAAAGAGGTCATGATGACATCTCTGAAAATCATCAATACCTGCATCTGTTTAACAGTGATTCTTTTCCTTTCAATTCCTGAATAGCAAACTTGATTTGAAAATTTATTCTGATGCAAGGTAAAAACAAGCTGTGTTCTTATCCATCGCCCTTTGAAGAGTGGACAAGGACAGCTTTCTAAGAAGTCTCTAAATGCAGGTAGGGAGTATTACTGCCTAAAGAACATAAAGCTTTCAAACTGGACTGTGGCTAAGAATTCCTTTCTTTTGGAAGCAACAATTCAGGTCAATGTGCAAATAAAAAAGTTTTTAGTCTCTATAGTTTCATCTAAGATAGAAAATGTTCTTTTTCCACCACTGAAACTTTGGCTTCCTCTAAATCCCTGAATAACAAAGAGTCATAGATTAGAAGTGAGGGGCAGGGGCAGCTAGGTGGATAAAGGACAGGCCCTGGAATCAGGAGGACCCGAGTTCAAATAAGGTTTCAGACACTTGACTTAGCTGTGTGACTTTGGGCAAGTCACTTAACCCTCACTGCCCCAGGCAAAAAAAAAAAAAAAAAAAGAAGTGAGGGGGCAATATCATTCCTGAATGGGGAAATGTTTACCTACCACTGCATCTGGCTCTACACAGCCCTTACGCTCTCTACCAAGACCAACCAAGTCCTTAACTTACATGGGGAGGAAGCCTCGAGCTTCTCTCAAGAATAAAAAAAACCTTAGGGGGCAGCTAGGTGGTGCAGTGGATAAAAACACCGGCCCTGGATTCAGGAGGACCTGAGTTCAAATTCGGCCTCAAACACTTGACACTTACTAGCTGTGTGACCCTGGGCAAGTCACTTAATCCTCATTGCCCTGCCAAAAAAAAAAAAAGAAAGAAAAAGAAAAAAACCTTTCCCAAAATGTGGCAGAGTCCCCAACATGAACAAAATTATTTTTAAGCCATACTACAGAATGAGTCAGCCAAGTCTACCAACTTAATAAATTTTGCTTTGAAACATGTTTTATTAAAAATAAAGTGTCATTAAAAGCAGAAAACAATTTGTGTCTTTTGTGAAGTAATGGGAATTAAGTGTGATGTAGGGATTTGAATAAATGTAATTAGTTTTTCATTATGCAGAGTTAGAACGTCCTATTGCATTAAATTTTTAAATGAAAATGTATTCAATTTACAAGTCTGCATTCTTTCCCTCCCACATAGCTCCCCCCCAATTTAGAAAACAAGAAAAACAAAAACTGTTACAGATATGTAGAGTTAAGCAAAACAATTCCTACATTAGCCATATCCAAAAAAAAAGTCTCAACCTACATTCTGAGTACATTTACCATATTGACAATTTTTTCTTAAGTGTCCTTTAGGAAAAGCAGTACATCCATTCTATCTTTTCTCAAGAAAAGGGATTGGCCCTTTCATACCTCAAAGACAAGCTTGTGAAAACTTGGAGTATGTTATCTTTCCATCTTCTTTGAATCAATCTAGAAGTGTGTGCTATTGTATTTAGTTTTAGTTTTTTTGTTTGCTTTGTTTTTTTGCAGGGCAATGAGGGTTAAGTGACTTGCCCAAGGTCACACAGCTAGTAAGTGTCAAGTGTCTGAGGCCAGATTTGAACTCAGGTCCTCCTGAATCTAGGGCCATTGTTTTATCCACTGTGCCACCTAGCTGCTCTGTGCTATTGTATTTAAAACAAACTGAAACACTTCACTTTTCAGACTCTGCATTCTTCCTTTTAAATACTATCGATGACAGCTTCCTTTGAAGTTATAGAGGACACCCTTATTTTCCTAGAGTCAACATCTCAGAACTACCACCTGCAATACACTTATCCTTCTACCAAAATGTGGAGGCAGCAGATCTCTAAACAACTGGATCAAAAATTCTGGACGCAGTCTTAAGAGAAAAATGTGATGTCATTGACAACTTTTGAGAAACTATTATGAAGAATATTGTGGGGGTCTGTATCCCAAAGAGATCATAAAAAAGGGGAAAAGGACCCACACACGTACAAAAATATTTATAGCACTCTTTCTGTGTTAGCAAACAACTGGAAATGGAGGGGATGCCCATCCATTGGGCAACGGCTGAACAAGTTGTGGTATGTGATGTCATGGAATACTATTGTGCTGTAAGAAACGATGAGCACAGCGGAGTTCAGAGAAACTGGAAAGACTTACATGAATTGATGATGAGTGAAATGAGCAGAACCAAGAGAAACATCATACACAGTATCAACAATATTATGTGATGATCAACTGTGATAGACTTAAGGGTCCTCATCAATGCCAAAGATCCAAGACAATGCCAAAAGACTTATGGTGGAAAATGCTCTCCACATTCAGAAAAAGGTCTATGTAGTCTGAATGCACACTGAAGCATACTATTTTCACTTTTGTTGTTGCTTTTTTGTTATTCTGGTTTATCCTTGTGGTTTTTTCCCTTTTGTTCTGATTCTTCTCTTACAACATGACTAGTGTGGAAGTATCTTTAACATAATTGTAATGTATAACCTATATCAAATTGCTTGCTGGCCTTGGGAGGGGAAAGGGAAGGGAAGGTGAGAGAAAAACTGGAACTCAAAAAAATACCTTTACATGGAATTGGAAAAATAATTATTTTATTTATTTATTTTTTTTGCAGGGCAATTGGGGTTAAGTGACTTGCTCAGGGTCACACAGCTAGTAAGTGTTTGAACTCAGGTACTCCTGAATCCCAGGCCGGTGCTCTATCCACTGCGCCACCTAGCTGCCCCTATAAATAATTTTTTAAAAGAATATTGTGAGAAGTCAGGCAGGCAGTCAATAAACATTTATTAAGCACAGGCACTGGGCTAGACACTAAGGATACAAAGGAAGGTAAAAGAAAATCCTTGCCCTCAAGGAGCTAATGATCATCAGTGAGCTCACAATCATCTTAAGAAAAAAGCTGAAAACAAGAATTGTATTAAATATAATGTTACCTTATTATCCTCTAGGTTGATCAATTCCAGAAGGTCATGATTTTCTAGGCCTTGTAAGCTACTGATTTTATTACCAGATAAGTCCAGGTTCTGTAGTACTTTCAGGTTTTCCAAACAAGTTATTTCCTCAATCTGGTTATTGCTCTAAAATAAACCAAACATACTTTTAATTTTGTTGCAAGCTATTAACAACGAATATTATTATTGCTCCTAAGTGACTCTTTTTTTCATTTTTAAAACTGTTCAAAATCTGGTAAGAAGTAGCAAAGCATTCTCTTCCTTGGCTTCTTCATTCTTTCATAAATTGAATGAATAAATAAATAATCAAATACTCAATACTCAAATGGATCTCATCAATTTTGGGAGTTTCCTTCAATGATATAGATCAAAAATATACCATCTGAGGTGATTCTTGCCCATATCTCTCCATAAGCTGGTCATAATGGTTCTATCTACTCAATGTGTTGGGGAAAAAAAATGGATGAATCAACCCAATTGGGTGTAAGCTCCAATATATGCCATCTTCATTCCCATTAAGGAAAAATGAATGTCATTCCTTTCTTTAATTGATTGGAAAAGTAAAATTCTAGTACTGCAAAGCTGAAAGATTAAATAAATGGCAGCATCATTCTAAGCTCATCATTAGAAATATAAATTTGATGCAATTCCTTACTCTCTTGAATGTCAGCAACTTTACACAATTTCCCTATTCTTAGCAACTTGCTCAAAAATAAGAATTTCCTTTTATTAGAAGCTCAGTTACTCATGTATAAATATACTTTCTGACAATGAAGATAGAAAAGAAAGCATACAAGGCAAATTTCGCCCTCTTGACTAATCCTCACTTTTCTCTGCACACATAATCACAATAATAATAGCAATACCTTGGATTTTATAATAGTTTTACCACACTCCCCAGGAAGAGAGGTGGTTGCCAATGCAATTATCTCTATTGCTTCTTGAGTTAACTTTGAGTTCTATGACTCCCACTAAAAAATTATATTTTCAGTTTAAATTGGTAAACTAAAACTGTCATCTCAGCATCATTGCCATTAATGTCATTTTGTGTATAATTATTTAACATTTTTCTATCCTTTTAATAAACACTTGAAAACTCAAGAAGTAAACATTATGGTGCTGACCTGCCCAAGCATCTCTAACACTTTACCTGACTTATACATTTTTAATTAGTCTATCATAGCAAAATTTGCCTACTATTTCTCATAAGGCTTTATTTTAATAGAGTATAGCAAAAGAAAAAAAAAGTTCTAAAATTGCTGATCTTTTAAATCTTGGAAACAAAAAAAATGCCACTTTGAAGGTATAAAGTCCCTAAGAGTTCTCTTCATTAAGCAGAACTCATTATTTATTTTTAAGTCAAGAAGAAGACATTTTAAAAATATAACCTACATTCCTTTTACATAGTTAAAACCAAATTTATCACTCCTCAGAGCTTAAGAACTTGGACAAAGTAAAAGGTGTAACAGGAATAGAGATAAAAGGTAAACCATGGAGGAAGAACAAAATTGAACATATTTAATATGCATATTTACCACAAATATTCATATAAATAAAATTCAAAAATTGACATCCCTATAGTAAAAAACCATGCAATTTAACAATTTTGCAGCTACTTTTTCCAGTGAGGTTTAAAATGCTTTAGATGTTTAAATAATTCATAATAAAGGCTAACGAATATTCATTTGGCACTTTAAGATTTACAAGGTCCTTTATATAAGTTATTTCAATAGATCCTTATAACAACCCTGTAAGGTATGTCCTATTATTATCATTTCCATTTTATAGACAAGGAAACTGAGGCTGAGAGAGGTTAAGTGTCTTGCCCAGGGTCATACAGCTGACTAGTAAGTATCAGAGGCAGAATTCAAACTTAAAGTTAAGGCAACATTTTTTGTTTGTTTGTTTGTTTTTGTTTGTTTTGTTGTTTTTTTTTAGTAAGGCAATTGGGGTTAAGTGACTTGCCCAGGGTCACACAGCTAGTAAGTGTTAAGTGTTGAGGCTCGATTTGAACTCAGGTACTCCTGACTCCAGGGCCAGTGCTCTATCCACTGTGCCACCTAGCTGCCCCCCAAGTTAAGGCAACATTAAACCTATTATGCCAAGCTTCCTTCCAATGAATTTATAATTACAATAGCTCTGTTAAGGATTTTACAAATAGTGAGATTGAGGCATACAGAGGTTTGCAGGCACATACTACAAAACAAATCCCCAACTAGCATAATTTCACAACAAGGCCATTATTATAGTATTACCAAACCCTGGGATAATGTCACAAACTCTGTTATAATGCTACTGCAAATCAAAGGGTCTGCATTAATTTTAGTTAACTGAACTTATGATCTCTTTTCACCTAGCATAGTGGAACCAATTAAAGATGGTACCTGGGCTATGCATATAATTGGACAGTCGAAAGTCACAGAACAAATAAGAAAATGCTCCATCTCTCCTGCACTTCCTACTTGGTTTCTACTAGTTATAAGAAGAAATTTTTAAGAAACAATACATCAAGACATAAACTCAAAAGAGATAAACCATTTCCTAAAAGTAATGAAGCCAGAAATACACATAAACTCTATTATCTGAATAAGAAAAACAGGTTTTACTTCAGGGAAACTGAATTTTAAAGTTTGGAATTCGTTGGTCATTTCTTGAGATAAATTTATATTTCAGTTTACAGTGAAAGCTGGTGCCAGAGAATTAATAATTGCTTTTGATAATGAATGTTTTTCTTTATCCTTCCTATTAATCATAAAAATAAAATCCTTTTTAATGGGGTTAAGATGAAGTAATTGGTTGTGTTTAAATTGGTAAGGAAATTAAGCAAACATAAAGTCTAGAATATGTGTGTAATTTCATTTCGGTATGACAATGAAAAAACAGAAAAGAAAATTTATTCTCAAATGATTAAAAGAAACTGAAAGATACTATACTCCATGTTTTTCACAAACTCATCTTTGTGGTATGAAGGGCAATTCACCTCATTTCTTCTTGAGAAAAGATAGAATGGATATATCGCTTTTTCTAAAGGGTATTTTTTAAAAATTGTCACTATGGATATTTAGTGTATTGAAACACACTGTAAATAAGATAGTGCCATGAGTATTATTCTTAATAATGGATGTAATTCTTATCCCCTTTAGTACTCCCATATATCATCCTAGAATCATGCCACTTGAAGTTAATGGGCATTGCAAGCATATGTGCCCCTGTAGCAAGGCTATGATCCCCCAAGTAATAAAAAAAACCATTGTAAATGCTACCAATAGCACTCCAAATTATTGTCTTTCTAGATATATCAGTTCTATTTATCACTTAACTAGGTGAATTCATTAACATGGTGGAGCAGACAGGATATACCACCTAAAGTCAGGTGAATTGGATCTTGATCCCTTTAATCAACTTACTATGTAGCTTCAGGCAAATTACTCTCTCTGTGTCTCCGTGTGTTTTCGGTCTGTCAGTCTCTGTCCTGTCTCTGTCTCTGTCTCTCTGTCTCTCTCTTTCTGCTTCAATTGCACCATCTATAATTTTATTCCAGTACCTTGCATCAGCCTTCCTCATTGTATAGTATGGTGAATTTTAAAAATGCACTTTAAACTCTTCGAAAGAAGAGTAAAGTCAACATTAAATTCTCTATATTAAAGAGGGTAAGAACATAAAATTCCACAAAATTAAAAACATTCAAAGAATACAAAATATCACTTAAAAGACCAATTTCAATTAATCTCCTTCCTCACCAAAATATTCACCTAAGATATGAACAGAAAGTAAATATAGCTAGCTTGAAATGTACTACCTTGCTGCCCTTCCTGTGGTTGCTGTAGTAAAGAATAGTGAAAACAAAGGCAAGCAATAGGAATGAGGAGAAATCAGGGACTTGAATAATCCACAAACTATACCACCATTCCCCAAATAATTGTAGAATTTCTTTCAGAAACACTATCTGTGTATTGAGTGGATATAATCTTGCAGATTTTTTTCCCCATAAATGAATTTTTATTTATGTTGGGCCAAAACACTTACCCTCTCTCAGCCACATCTGTAAAATGAAGGAGGTGACCGAAATTATTTTATACCTCATGAAATCTATGATAATATGAAATTTCTCACTACATGTCACTTTATTTACCAAAAAAGAAATATTACTGATTAAGTTTAATAATTCCCTCTCATAACTTCTTACTGATTCTACACTGGGAGAATAAAATATAAAATGTGCCAGTTACCTGAAATACATAGAAAATTATGGATTAAAAATCTTAATAGTTTTTTCATTGCTTCTTCTAAATTCTAATATTTATTTTGTAAGCATTACTTGTGTCTATACATTATTCAATTCTTTAAAATATTTTGGAAGTTATTATGAATAACCTTCCATTGTAAATGCCGTTTTTCCAATACAGAAATGCCCAACATGTTTTAAAAAATTAATTTAAAATATTCAGATATCAAACCAGCTAATCTTTATTTGCCATATAACAATATGCAAAAGAGATACCACCTATGCAAAAGGGCACATTATTTAAAAGAGCAAAATGAAACATTAATGTTTTCCCATTTTGTGAACCAATTAAGATATTAACAAATTTTTTTAATCCTAAGAAATCAATATTTATGCGCTAATTTTGAAAATATTTTAATATTTTTAGGAAGAACAAGAATTTTGTTAGACTCACCAGACAGAGTATTTTGATTGGTAACTTGCATAAGCCATCCATTTTAGTGATTGTGTTGTTTGCTAAGCTAAGATGACTTAGACTTATACAATTTTCTAGTCCTTTGATATCCTTTATTTCATTATCTATACACCAGGGGCTATATTTAAGGAAAATATTTTTTAAAGCCATATATTTTTAGAAAAGAAACTCAATGTTAAGTCACCATCATAGGAACCATTTACTATTTTTAAATTTTTAAATAAAGTGAGAGACAACAGAGAGTGGATGGATTCTATGCTAAGTATATTTTAAACAGTGAATAAATAGTACTAGCATTTAGTAGAATGCAGATTTTGAGTACTCAGCTACATTTACATTAGAATGTGATTTGTTTAATCAGAAGGGAAAGGGAAGGGGAAAAAAATCACAATACCACATTGGTGCCTTCTAGTAATGGATTTTCCTTTGGTTAATTTAATAATCTATTTAGGGATGTTATGTGCTTTCCTACAGAACCTCTTAGTTCAGTTTACACCTAGATTAGTTTAGTTATAACTGGCACAGAAGGTAATTTCTCAGTCTTCTTGATGGGACAGTAAGAATTTTCCCTGCTTTTGTATCCTCTGAAGAAGTATTAAAAGGTTTATGATAATAGATCATCCAAAGGCCAACCTTTCATTAAGGAACAATCCAACTTCTCCTTTGCTCACTAGAAGTTTAATTGTGTTTTCTCTTTGTCCTTGACCTCTCTTTAGCACATTTCACCTTTAACTATCCATGTCTTAAACTTTTCTTTTCTTTTTTTTTTTTTTGGGTGGGGCAATGAGGGTTAAGTGACTTGCCCAGGGTCACACAGCTAGTGTCAAGTGTCTGAGACTGGATTTGAACTCAGGTCCTCCTGAATCCAGGGCCAGTGCTTTATCCATTGCGCCACCTAGCTGCTCCATGCCTTAAAATTTTCCATCCTGATTTCAGAAAAACCAGGAAAGACTTACATGAACTGATGCATAGTGAAGTGAATAGAACCAGGAGAATGTTGTACACAGTAACAGCAATATGTTGAACAACTGTGAATAACTTAGCTAATCTCAGCAATACAATGCTACAAGACAATCCCAAAGGACTAATGATAAAGCATACTATCCACCTCCAAAGAAGGAACTGATGTTGACTGAACACAGACCGAAGCATAATATTTTTCACTTTCTTTTTCTTTTATTCGAGTCTTCTTATACAAAATGACTAATATGTTCATCTTTTGTATAATTGTACATGTATAAGTTATATCTGATTGCCTCAGGGAGAGGAGAGGGAAGGGAAAGGAAGGAGGGATAGAATTTGGAATGCAAAATTTTAAATTAAAATGTTTATTTTTTTTTTAAAGATTTTTTAAAATTCCATCTTCTGGCCTTGTACTTTCCTTATTAGTCCCTTACCTCTCTAAGAGCTCTTGTGTCTTCTTGGCTGCATCTTCTTTCTCCATCTGCCCTCTAACTGGAAGTGTTATCCTCCTGACTGCTTTCCTGCCTTTAATCCACACTATACCTCACCACCATCTGTACCTCCCTAAAACACCACTTAGCTTAAGTTACTCCCAAAACTCCAGTGCCTTTTAGCATTTGAGGTCTTATCTTCTTAGCCTGGCAAGGAAGGTATTCTACATTCTGCTCCATCACATTACTCCACAACAGAAATTTTCCATTCCCTAAACAGGTACACTATCGTGAATGGGTCCAACCATTCTGGAAAAACAATTCAGAATTAAGCCCAAAGAGCTATAAAACTGTGCATACCCTTTGATCCAGCAATATTACTCCTAGATCTCTATCCCAAAAAGATCAAAGGAAAAGGAAAAGGACTTATATGTACAACAAATATTTGTAGCAGCTCTTTTCTTACGGCAAAGAACTGAGGGGATATATATCAATTGGGGAAGGTTCAAACAAGTTATGCTATATATAAATGTGATGGAATACCACTGTGCTATAAGAAATTATGAATGGGGGGCAGCTAGGTGGCACAGTGGATAAAGCACCAGCCCTGGATTCAGGAGGACCTAAGTTCAAATACAGCCTCAGACACTTGACACTTACTAGCTATGTGACCCTGGGCAAGTCATTTAACCCTCATTGCCCTGCCAAAAAAAAAAAAAAAAAGAAAAGAAAGAAAGAAATTATGAATGGGATGGTTTATAACTGTGGCAAAGTGAAGTGATCAGAACCAGGAGATCATTGTACATAAGAACAGCAATATTGTAATGATGATCAACTGAGAAAGACTTCCGTACTCTGATCAATACAATGAGACAATTCTGAAGGACTCATGATGAAATTGCTATCCACCTTTTAGAGAAAGAACTAATGAACTCTGAATGTAAATTGAAACATACTTTTTTCACTTTTAAAATTTTTCTTGTTTTTTTTACATGTAAAATATGTTTTGTATGACATTTATATATATATATAATATATATAATTGATATCATATTGTTTACCCTTCTCAATGGGTGGGGGAAGGGCTGGAGGGAGGGAAAGAATTTGGAACTCAAAATTTTTAAAAATGAATATTAAAAAAATAAATATTTTTAAAAAGACATCTTTTCTATTCCTGCCAGGCTGGCCTCAAGTTCATTAAACATTTAACAAATACCTTCTATATGCAGACTAATTTGTTGGGCTCTAGACCAGGTACAAATTTTAGATAAGACACAGTCCTTGATTTCATAAAAATTACAGCATGTCGCAAACATAGGTTACCATAACAGTATTGCATGATAAGTTCATTAGAGAGATACAAAACATAAAGTAATCCAGTTTACTTGGAGTATAGACTAGAAAGAAGGAAGAGGGCTAATGTGGGATAAGGCTGGAAAGGTAAGGCACACAAGATTGTAAAGGGTAAGGGAGGCTGAACTTGGGGAGAAATTAGGAACCACTTAAGAATTTGAGCAAAGGAGTGACCTATGCATATGAAAAACTAGCCTGATAGTGATATAAAGGATTGATTACAGGGGTGTGAAGTAGTATTAGGCTGTTGTTGAGTCATTTCAGTCACGTCTCACTCTTTGTGACCCCATTTGAGGTTTTCTTGGAAAAGATACTGAAGTGCTTTCCCGTTGCCTTCAGCTCATTTTACAAATGAGGAAAGTGAGGGAAACAAGGTTAAGTGACTTGCCCAAGGTCACAGGGCTAGTAAGTGTCTGAGGCCAGATTTGAACTCCGGGGCCCAGCATTCTATACAATTTACCATAGTTAAAAGGATTTCACATTATTAGTTTAAGCATGTAGTGACTAGAGACTATACTAGTTTGGTGACAAAAGGTACTACCACAATAGAATTGTTTGAATCCATATTTTCACATATAAGATTAACTAAAAACTAGCATGTGTATAGATGAATTTGTACTCTAGAAACCATGGTATCACAATTAGTTCAAAACACAGCTTCCAATCCTATAGCTGAAACAAAAATAAATAAGTAAACATCAGAACTATGATTCATAGCTTTCCTAATAATATTATTTTCATAAATCTCTACTCAAAACTTTTATTCTTTAAAAATATAACTTTTTCCAACATTTTATTTTTAAATGTTTTAATAAGCTAAAATGTTATGCCAATATCTTTAGCAAAAAATGTGCACATATCACAAGATGTGTAAAAAATGAGCAACTTTGATAAATCTCTTATAAAAAATATTCCCTTTAACCATTCCAAAGGATACTATCCAGTATCAGTTTACTGAGCCCTGTGTATGCATGCAAATCATCCATTTCCGGGATTTTGTTGTATGAAAAATCCACCTTCTAAAAAAAAAAAAGATCAATTTGTCATAGGTTGATTACCCCTTTCATATTTTTACAATAGCAGAGCATAAGAAAAATATGATTATATAAAGAATGGATAAGAATTATTTTATTTAGGTTTAATGATATTACAAATAGAAATTTTATTAGTGGTTATTAATGTTAAAAGATAAATTAAACATAAATTTTATTAATTCATGAATACATCTTCAATACTAAAAACTTTGTAAGCATCTCTTAAATGACCCCTTGTCCCTTTTATCTTTTGACTAGTCCAAGGAACATGTAATTTCTATGGAGTTTTGACCAATGATATAGGCAATCTTAAAACATACACACAACCAAATCAAATCCCTCCACTCGCCACCTGAGTATTTGAAATTCATATTAATTTTTTTTTAATTCATCCTTCAGGATTCTCTTTCATTCTGTTCCTATTTAGCATAATTTTCTCTGCATGTCCCTAAATTCTATTCTTTTAATTTATATGAATATCTTGATTATATTTTTCGTTTTCCCTTTCTATCCCTGACTTAATTAACTTGCCCATATATTAAAGATGAGAAGAATCTGGCTTTATCCATTCCTTAAGCTACATCCCTTCCACTCTTCCACTTTATGACCTTTCTCATAACTATTTCTTTCTCTTTCTTTCTTTCTTTCTTTCTTTCTTTCTTTCTTTCTTTCTTTCTTTCTTTCTTTCTTTCTTTCTTTCTTTCTTTCTTTCTTCAGGACAACAGAGGGTGAAGTGACTTGCCCAGGGTCACACAGCTATTAGATGTTAAGTGTCTGAGGATGGATTTGAACTCAGGTCCTCCTGAATCCAGGACCTGTGCTTTACCTACTGTGCCCCCTAGCTGCCCCCCTCATAACCATTTCAAGAAAAGTCTTTTCTAGACTATGTATTTATTCCCAACTAAATGGTGAATGATGACTAGAAGACACTATCTAGTGCTCAGAGACTTTATTTACCCCTAATTTCTATCTTTGATTCTTTTATCTTTTATTTTCTATGTGTTTATTTAGCATGTGTATTAGATATACCTTAGTCAAAGATCATGGCTAAGTTTATATCCTCAAGAATATCTGGTACAGAAATTTTTAAAGGGAAAAACTAAAGCACTTTGATATGCTTTAGAGCCCTAGCTGGAATCCTCAAGAAAGAAAGGGGCCGGAAGAAAGTAATTCATCAAATATAAATCAACAAGTATTTACCGAGTACCTACTAAGTACATGCAAGACACCATGCTAGGCACTTTGCAGGGTACAAAGAAGTGTAAGATACAGTTTCTAATCTCAAGAAACATATAGTTGAGTAGAAAATGTATAAACATCTGAAAAAGTTAAATATGAAGAAAAGAAGGTATAGCAGGTAGGTGGAACTACGGGGGAAAATCACCAGCCTCATTCACCATATGAAGACTATATGGGTAATGGTCTACCCATTCTGTAGGGCCCCATGTTTTTAATATTGATAATTTCCCTAAGATTTAGGGACTTTGTGGTGGTAGGAAAGGGACCGAATGTTTTTTGGGAAGAGTGGCTACCTCCAATGGTATGTGAGTTTCAGGTGGCTTCCCAAGTGCTGAAGGACATATTTTAGGATGAAAAAAAACTCTGCCCGGGTCTGGGAGAACTGACCATGGTGTGAACAACGGAGGCTGCAAACTGCCTAATCCGTGTGACTACTGAGAGGCCTCCCCAGAGTGCCTAATGGTTCCATAATGGATCATAATGTGCCTTATGGGCATAGGGGAATAGCACTCTGATGCCTTCGTTGTACAAAAAATAAACATTATTTTAAAAGGAAAAATAACAAGACTGATAATAACTGAGTGATTAGTAAGTAAGAAGGAAGAAATCAATAAGAGCGCTATTCTGCCATGATACTATAATATGAATGAATGAATGCTGTAGTAGGATGAATTGGAAATAGATTTCCATGTTTTCTGCAAGTCTTATTAGAGAACTTTAGATCTAAAACTTAGATTTAATTTGTTTTACAAATAAAATATATCTCCGGGAATAGTAACAGGTTATATCCACGCCACACACACATGAATTCACATAAATGATTAACCATACAAAGTTTAAAAGCATAGAAGCATTTTCATTAAGAAATGGAGTCATGTGACAGAATGCTAATCATACAATCTCTGGTATATCGAGTAGCTTTATAAAATGCCTAGTACAGTTTTATGCTTTAGGGATGCAAAAGTACACTTAGAGCTATGGACAGATTTGAAATTTTATGTAATTATAATATTTAATACCTATATAACACTTTATAAATCACTTTACATCTATTATCTCATTTATTTACATCAATTTATATGAAAATTTATGTAAAAATAATAGTCAATGCTAATTTTAAAAATTGACTTACATAAAGAGAGTAAGTTTGGAACAATGGGGAAATTTTCTATGCTAAATCGAATTTGCAGAACTTGATGTTGATATGCAATTGTTCTGCTTCTGCTCTGTTTAAAATATATATAATAATAATTCCTGAATTTCAGGGAAAGGAGGAACTTTTTCTTTCCGGGAGTACCTTAAACCACTCTGTTATCTTTTAGTAGACTTTTCTAAAAAGACTGTCAGTCAGCAGGCTAGCCTCTATCTTTATTTCTTAAATTAAATACATAATATCCTGCTTTCTCTTATTTTAAAGGCCATACTTATTTTAAATAGCCATACTATCCACCTTGACTTACTCTTTTTTTTTTCTTTTGAGGCAATTGGGGTTAAGTGACTTGGCTCAGAGTCACATAGCTAGTAAGTGTTAAGTGTCTGAGGATGGATTTGAACTCAAGTCCTCCTGAATCCAGGGCCAGTGCTCTAGCCACTGCGCCGCCTAGCTGCATACTTACAGATATGTAAAGGTTGAATGTGATTAGTCACTCCAAAAAACTTTCATTTGCTCTCCACTAAAATCTGAAGCTCTCAAAGTAAATTTCTCATGTCTCTCCAGCATTGTTTTACCTGTTTAGTTTGCCATATAAATCTGCTAGGTTATTTAATACATTTATTTAGCACAATTATAAATTCTACCTTAAGATTCTTAGGTGGCTTGAAAACGAAGAATGTAGGTCAACTCATTGTGAGAAGCATTGAGTTCTATGAGGATAAGGCATGTAACTAACTACGCAGCTCAAATCTAGGGAAGGGAAGAAAGAACACAGAATAAGCTGACCCAATGAAATTAGTAAAATTAGGTAAAAGCAATGAACAACAGGTATACGTTACAACTAAAATATTTTAAAATAATTTAATTGTAAGCAACCAGACTTTCGTCTCTGATGCTCTGGCCCCTCCAAAATATGAATAACGAAATATATTGTTTAAAAACGTCAACATTTCATACAAGCCAATACTCAGCCTCTCTGGTCACCCAGCCTTTGACCAGAACAACTAAAAATAGCAATGGATTGCTTTAGGTTTACTTTCTCTCCTAAACACATTTAATAATGCACAGAAGTGCTAACAAGCAGTGAAAATACTTCAAGAAAGAGCAGGAAGAGGAAGATGTATAGAGCAACATTCTTGGATAACTTATCAATAACCAGACTTTAAGCAACTGAGTTAGGTAACCATAGAAAGAATGGAAATTAATCTACCTCTCGCATTTTGAAATAAATTTTGTTAACAAATACCTGAGAATTAATCATTAAATCCTAAATCTTAATTAATTTTTACAAGGGTCACCTTAATAAATTCTATATTTCTACCTTAGTTTCTATTTTGTTCAAATATTTATCTAAACTGTTAATATTGGTTGCAAGCCAGCATTTTGTACCTTATTCCAAAGGGAGAAAGACAATTTTCATTCACTAGAGTCACATTAATTTTTAAAATAAAGTAAAAAGTATAAAAGTTGCTCATGAGAACATTCTCATCTTTATATATAACACAAAACTTAAATGGATTCAACATCAATGGCAACGTGATTTAGTGAAAAGAAACAGTGGAAGTCAAATGAACTGTATCCTAGGTCCTGCCTCAACCAGGCATGATTTTATGCTCTAATTTTCTCAGACGGACAAGTTCAATGGTCAATCAGTCAGTCCACAAGCACTTATTATTATTTATGATAGCATTTAGAAGGAGATCTGGTCTCTAGGCCCAGTTCTACCATTCCATGGCTATGGAATAACCATGGAGTAACCATGGGCAAATCACTTGATCTCTCTTAGTTTTATAAACTGTAAAATTCAAGGTTTAGGATTTTGATGATTACTATATCGCTATAAGTTCTAAGTTCTATGAATCTCAATGGTTCTCAGACCAAATGATATAAACCAGTTCTGATGTAGAAAATTTGGCAAAGGAGAATGCTTCTATGGTGGTTCTATGATATGGGCAAGTTACTAAACTTCTACAATACTGTTTCTCCATCTATAAAATGAAAAGATTGGACTACATACTTCCTAAGGTTCCTTCTAGTTCTAAATCTATCTATTCTATTACTTCACTGAGGGCAAATACATATTTCTTGCCTCTTTGTACATAAAAATTTAAGAAGCTATGACTACTTGAAAAACATTTATCATTATTTTGTTTCATGGTTTTAAAACCGAAACCTTAAGCACCAATGTAAAGGGATCTCCTAACTCTCTAATAATAGGGCATATGTCATCAAACTCCCTTCAATGCTTTTAAAGAAGATGAGATATGCCCATCTAAAGACTTATATGGCTATGTATTTTGTTTCAAAATGGTAGACTGAACTATAAATAATACCTGAAGTCCACCTTTGCTATTCCTTAGTAATATGAAATGAATGAATGAATGAACAAATGTAGTGTTTATTAAGTACTCATTGTGGCAAGGTATTGTGCTTAGGCACTGGGATACAAATATAAAAATGAGGCAGTCGCTACTCTCAACATTCTAATGGGGGAAGACAACATATATGGAAGTTTACAATTGCAAGTTAGCTAGAAAGGCCTTGGGGTTTTTAGAGTGCGGATTGGTTATATGCCAGATTTTGTTAGTTCCTTCACAAGTTATTGTGGAACAAAACATACAAAGGTGAGGTAATCTATAATACATTAAAATGTTTCAAGCAAAGTAAACCTTAAGGAAAAATCCAAAAGAAGTCAGTGATATTCTTTTTTTTTTTTTTTTTTTTTTTTTAGGTGAGGCAATATTGGGGTTAAGTGACTTGCCCAGGGTCACACAGCTAGTAAGTATTAAGTGTCTGAGGCCGGATTTGAACTCAGGTAGTCCTGACTCCAGGGTGGGGTGCTCTATCCACTGTGCCACCTAGCTGCCCCAGTCAGTGATATTCTTAATCAAGGGGGGAAAAAAGAGCTTGTTTCAATTCTAGGAAAACAACTACAAGTCAGGCAAAGAACCTGAGGAAACGAAGATGCCAAAAAAGGAGGAAAGAAGCCAAGTTTTCCACCATCAAAGTAAGAAATGGTTAGTGAGGGAATCAGGTTGTTGTTCCTTATAAAGAAAAAGCTATTAGTAGATAGCACCCACAAACAAGAAGACCTGACCATGTATAGTCTATTTAACCTAGTATCCTATAAAATTATACATTACAGAAGAGTTGTGATTTGCATCCCACGAACTGAGTTCTATTCCAAGACTACCTCACTGCAATGAAATCATAGGTCTAGATAGGGATGAATGGTATCTATTTTAGAGCTACTGGAGAGAAAGTCCTCTGCTGAAGTCCTATACCGTACCTCAAGGAGTCCTTGAAGGTTCTATCATCAGAGTGCAACCTCTAATGATCTCACAAAGCTAGAAGGACTTCAGGTATGGCCCAGGGAAGGGATGTACATCTTTCATCCAAAGACTAGCCTTGCTAACGTCTCAGAAGCTCTTTCCAGGCTGGTGGATGGCAACCCAAGAAGAGAGTCTGCTAAAAAGTAGTCATCAATGGTGTGGCATTGACGGATCATACAACTGCAGAATTTGAGAGTGGAAAGGACACTTCAGGGTCCATCCAGCCCAAACCATATATATATGAAAGAAAAAATAATGCTTTATCTCCTGGGGGAAGACAAGTAATGTATAGAATGTACAGGACAGCAGGGTTAGCAAACAAGGTCAAGTAGGGGCTTAAGTCATTCCCCAATTGATAATTGGTCAAAGGATATGAACAGGCAGTTTTCAGATAAAGAAAATAAAGCTATCTATAATCGCACGAAAAAAAAAAGCTCTAAATCACCTTGATCAGAGAAATGTAAATTAAAACAACTCTGAGGTGCCACTTCACACCTATCAGAGTGGTTAATATGACAAAAAAGGAAAATGGTGGAAGTTGGAGGGGATGGGGAAAATCTGGGACACTAACCCACTCTGGTAGAATTGTGAACTGATCAACCATTCTGAAAACCAATTTGGAACTATGCCCAAATGGGCTATAAAGCTGTGCATACCCTTTGAATCCAGCAATTTCACTGCTATGTTTATGTCCCAAAGACATCTCAAAAAAGAGAAAAAGACCTATTTATACAAAATATTTATAGCAACTCTTTTTTGTAGTGGCTAAAATCAAAGTGATGCCATCCAATTGGGGAATGGCTAAACAAACTGTGGCACATGATTGGTAACTGAATATTATTGTGCTATAATAATGACAAATAGGATGATTTCAGAAAGGCCTGGAAAGATTTATATGAACTGATGTATAGTAAAGTGAGCAGAACCAGAAGAACATTGAGCACAGTGACAGCAATATTGTTTGATGAAGAACAGTGAATGACTTAAACTACTCTCAGCAATACAATGATCCAAAACAATCCCAAAGGTCCTAATGATGAAGCATACTATCCACCTTCAGAGAAAGAACTAATATTGACTGAACACAGACTTAAAGCATGCTATTTTTCACTTTCTTTCTTTTTTTCTTTTATTCAAGTCTTCTTATATAAAATGACTAATATGAAAATGTTTCACATAATTGCACTTGTATAACCTGCATTTGATTGCTTACCACCTCAGGAAGGAGGGAGGAGAGGGAGGAAAAAAGGACAGAATTTGGAACTCAACACTCTAAATAAAAAATGTTTATTAAAAAATAAGAAAGGGGCAGCTAGGTGGTGCAGTGGATAGAGCACCGGCCCCTGGATTCAGGAGGACCCTGAGTTCAAATCTGGCCTCAGACACTTGATACTTACTAGCTGCTGGCGACCCCTGAGCAAGTCACTTAAACTCAATTGCCTCACCAAAAAAAAACCCCATCAAATTTACAAAAAATAAGAAAGGGCTTAGGTTAGGGGGGGAAAAGAAGAAAGAAAAAGGGTGAGGAGGAAGAGGGGAGGAGGAAGAAGCACTTAAAGATCACTTTAATAAAATGGAAAAGAGTAGCGCAATATGCTTTTTATAAATATACACATATAACATACATACATGAAAGACAAAAGAAAAAGAAAAGTTCAAGATGGAGTTGAAAAAATAACAGTGAACAAGAAGGGAGTAATTTACAACATATGTACAAAAAATTGAGTTTCTAATATTCAAATAATAAGATTAGACACAGCCATCCAGGAGAAGATAGAGCTATGAAAAAAGAACAAATTAAGATAGAGACCCATTAAGAATAAAGGCAAACATAAAGGAACATAGAATCTTTATTGAAGATTAGAGAAAAGTAGGAAAAGAAAACAGAATACTTAAACCCTAGGGCATAATCAACTTCACAAAAGGAGTTAATGCTTCAAAAAGTTCACCTGAATCTGATAATTGAATAAACACAATTCTGCAATATCACAATATACCACGCATTATTGCATTATCCTTTTTGTAGATTTGGGCATTTTTTCTTTGGTTTGAGAGCAGAGAAATCATATGGAAATTGATTCATACCATCACTCAAATGAACTTTTGTTTTGTTTTGTTTGTTTTTTGTTTTTGTGGGGCAATGGGGGTTAAGTGACTTGCCCAGGGTCACACAGCTAGTAAGTGTCAAGTGTCTGAGGTCAGATCTGAACTCAGGTCCTCCTGAATCCAGGGCTGGTACCTTATCCACTTCGCCACCTAGCTGCCCCCTCAAATGAACTTTTATGGTATTACTACATATCACATCAGACCATTTTAATGTTCTGTAGCTCAGTGGCCTAGGCAGGAATTTACTAAAATAATTGTTACATACCATTAATTTTATTGTGTGACAGTTCCAAGTTCTCTAGGTGAACATATCCACAAAGAATGGAAACATCTATTAAATCAGAGTTCTGAGGGAAAAAAGTAAAAAAGACTTTAATATCATTTCAGTAAGGTAGTCTCCTTAGAATACAAGGGAAGAAGAGATGACACAAAGCAATCAGGCATGCCTTTCAGGTGGATATTGAAAGTTAGCCACCAAACTCTAACAAGAAATAAAATGTATATTCAAGATCCTACTAATAAGAGACCCTCAAAAGAAGAGAAGCAACATTCAAATAACCATGTGAAGAAAATGAGTGCTAATTTAACTAGAATAAAAATGGTGAAAGGGTTGTGGGCAAAGAAGTCACTTATTTTCTAGTAAAGACTGCTAAGGGGGCAGCTAGGTGGCGCAAGTGGATAGAGCACCGGCCCTGGAGTCAGGAGTAACTGAGTTCAAATCCAGCCTCAGACACTTAACACTTACTAGCTGTGTGACCTTGGGCAAGTCACTTAACCCCAATTGCCTCACTAAAAAAAAAAAAAAAGACTGCTAAAACAACTTGCCTATTAGGCCAATTCTTCACATAAAACAAATGTAAGAAATAAGACAGAATAATCATAAATAAGAAACCAGAAATTAGGGTACTGAAAATTATAAAAACACAAAGTCCTACGCACCCTACCCTAATCTAGTTTTCATTGTTTCTGCTCATGAGACTCCACCTCCTGTATCCCAGAGTTCACTGGCTGTCCCCATGCCTAGAATGCACTCACTCTTGACCTCAGAGGCCCTTCTCTTCCTTTAATATGCAACTCAGGCACCATCTTCTTTCTGCCATAAAAAGTCTCTCCTGATCCCCCTCTCCTACCCCTGCAAATACTAGTTCCCTCCTAAACTCTTGTGTATATAACTACTTTGTTTATATTGTATTTTATTACCATCATGCTATGCTGCATATATATATATATACATATGTATATGTATGTATATATGTATACATATACAGATATAGATAAGATATTTTTTTTTGCGGTGCAGTGAAGGTTAAGTGACTTGGTCAGGGTCACACAACTAGTGTCAAGTGTCTGAAGCCAGATTTGAACTCGGGTCCTCCTGAATCCAGGGCTGGTGCTTTATCTACTGCACCACCTAGCTGCTCCTGTGTAATATATATATATTATCTTTATATATATTTTTTAATGTGCTTGTTTGAATTCCCCATTAGAATGTAAGCTCAGGAGGGGTGAGGATGCTTCATGTTTACTACTTATATCCCCAGCACTAGCATATTGCCAGGCACATAGTAGGATGGGCATGTGAAATAGAAGCATTTAATAACAAGGCATGACATTTAATAGTGTAACTTTTGAAACACTTTCATGCATACTATTATTCTATAAGCTAGCAAGGCACAGGCATTACTTTCCCTTTGAGAGTATGGTGTAGAAGAAAGAGCCCTGACCCAGGCTGGAGACTTGGGTTCTGACTCTATCTGTGCCACAAACTCATCGTGTGATGTTGGGTGGTCTCACTGGGCCTCAGCTTCTTCATCTAAAAAAGGAGAGAACCTAAACTCAAAGCTGTCTTCCCATTGTAAGACCCTCTGATCAACAACTTTCTTAATTCCAAGAGGGATAAGGGGAGAATTTAGTTCCTTTGAACAGACTACTCAGAAAAGACATGGGAATCTGGGAGTTCCTCAAAGGATGGCAGATGTGGCCAGAGAAATAAACCAGCTAGGGGTCATTAACCAGAATGCTCAAATATAAGAATGCTGAGAAGATACCTCCCTACTCAACTCTCCCCACTCCTTAGCAGAGATGGGGAGGTCTGTGAGTGTATTGTAAGCTCTCTGAGGGCAGGGACTGTCTTTTGCTTTTTTTTTTTTTGGTATCCCCAGCACTTAGCATAGTGACTGGCACATAGTAGGCAAATACTTTTGTGATGTGTTGGTCAGTTTGGCTTATTTCTCTCTCTTTTTTTTGACCTTGAAAAATATTGTTTTATATGGGATGGCTCTCTGGGGGGAGGAAGAAATTTTGCTGATGTTAAAAAAGACATTGATAAAAATTTATTTTAAAAAAGAATATTTATTAAAAGAGGATAGAGGGGCGGCTAGGTGGGGCGCAGTGGATATAAGCAACCGGGCCCTGGATTCAGGAGTTCCTGAGTTCAAATCCGGCCTCAAGACACTTGACACTTACTAGCTGTGTGACCTTGGGCAATTCACTTAACCCCCATTGCCCCAAAAAGAAAAAAAAAAATGAGGATAGAACTGCTGAAAATGAGATCCATTAAAGAAGCCAGCCATGAAAAGAGAGAATACTAAGACAAAATAAGTTAGGTAGTGCTCTAAAGAAATTTAGTGGCAAAATAAGTTTCATCTAGCTAAAATAAGATAGAATGGATTAGGGTTTTTTTACCAGACTAATTTAAGATAGAGCACTGTACACAGAAGTAGAATATTGATTGAAAGGGGGTTAAGTGAGAATATAATAGCTTCTAAAATTCTTTATCATCCCACAACCTATATCGAGTGCTATAAGCACACAGCAGATCATTACATGTTATTGATTGATTCATTTTGAATAATATTTTAAAGTAATAATTATAATATATGCAAGTCTTGGTATAATGCTGTCATCAAAAGACCCGACCTGTGAGATTGACTTGTGGGTGTATCTGCCTTTGAATGCTTGTACTTAGTCTCCTAAAATGAGGTCAAAGGTGGAGAAATATCACAATGAGAACTACTGGGTAACAGTCATAGTGTACCGGTTAACATTCCAGCATGCTTTGCACAAATACACTTCAGAAAACCAAAGGCATCCTGGGATTTAGGACTATAAGGAACCTTTAGAGATCAGATGCCTCAATTCCTTTATTTTTCAGGTTGGTGACTAAGACCCAGAAACCCGGAGAAATCTTGGGGCAGGCAGAGAGTCAGAAGTGGGATTTTTTTTGAGACTGGTCACCCTATCTTCCTAGTCTGGAAATGCAGTCACCAATACCAAGATGGATTGGCATAGAAGGCTTTAACTTTTTCCTTTTTTTCCCTGACCTGGCCCAGTTAGTAGCCCCTTCTTACATCATCTGGTGGCATCTTGATTCTGGGGGTTATTTTATATATTGACACCAGACAGTACAGACACCCAATCAACTTTAGCCTCACTGCGGCTTGAAACTCTGGACTCAAGGAAACTAACAACCTCAGCCTCCCCAGTAATAGGGACTGCAGGTGTAATCCCACCCCACTTAGCAGAGCTAGGATTTGAACTCAAATTGCTCACTAAATCCAGTGCTTTTTCCTTACTAAGCCGTACTGTTCCATTTTAAAGTGTTTTAAAAAAAAAAACATTTTATAACATTCTGAAACAAAAACATAAAATATTTTTCCAGCAATTAATATAATTTGAAACAAAACTAACACTTGAAGTACTCTGATTATTCTTCATTTATCATTTTATATGAATAGATCAAATTCTGTGCTATTGCTCTTCAATGAATGACATTTAAAGGCAAATATTTACTGAATAACAAAAAAATTCTTTACAAAACCTGTATCTTTGAAACATTTTCTTTGGAAGGGTGGCTGACCTTGACACACATAGAAATAAATCAACTCAATACAAAACCACTTACTTTAATTTGGATTCAGAGAGAATTTTGGACGTAGAACGGTAGTATTTTTGAGTTGTAATTATGTCAAACTGCTCTGGTCTGTTACTGTTGGTTTAAGTGATCCCCATGTTGCTAAACCAACAAACAGCAGGTACCAGTATGGAGCAAGTAATATGATATCAAATACCGCCTAACTGAATTGTATCAGCTGAGGCTTCTTTCAGTTTCCTGCCCTGAAGAAGGGTGCTCCAGAGGTGTTAGGCTTGTATTAATACTTATCATGAAAAGACGGAAGTGTTGAGAGCAATAATTAGTCAAGGATCTTGGGGCCTGGTAATCCAAACATGGTAGGGATTCCCTGAAGTTTGGCATCTATATGAGTAGCTGTTAACATCAATTTCCACCAATATGAAATGGTTTGGATTTGGGATGGTTCCTAGTCATCCCCAAATCAATGAACATTGGAGAAAAATTAAGAAACCAATACGTTTCATGTCCCAGATGTACAAACACTCACAATCACTGGCATTCTGTTATACTCACTGGTAATGCTAGGTTTGAGGTAGACTTTGCTCAGTACCAGGACCTGAGCGGCCCAAGTTTACAGAGTGCTTCAGCCACTGCTTCTTCTCTGAGTACTCCATCGAACTCATTCTGAAAAGAAAAATAATAAGGAAGCCAGAAAAATAAAGTTTATTATGAAAGGAAACAGCATTCAGACAGTCATGCCTAGCACCTACGTTATATTTCCAGTAGTTAGTACCAAAATCATATCAGCCCATAAGACATTTTGTCATTTCACTCTTACTTGAAGGTGTGTAAATGACATATGTAGTTCTTATAAACCAATGAAATGACTATCTTGATTGTCACAGAATTTACAAAATTCAAACATGAATGTATAGTTACATCTAAGGACATATATCCTCTGGTGTTTTTGCTGAAGAGGTTCTAATGTACACATTTCATTGGATTCTTCCTCTAGAATCAAATGTTTTGTGCTCAATTCCAAAAATATTATTAGACTGGCACATGTTTCAATCAGAAAACAGTGTAGTGACCCTAGAGTGTCATGGACTAGCATTTGCCAGCTATTACCTAACCCCTGGGTCCCGTGGTTGACCAGTTAAGCCTAACCTGTAGCAATGTAGTATCTAGTAAGATTTCAGAACCTTATATTGTATACACCCCTTACAATTCACTGGGACCAAAACCACTACCTCTCTGTAGCTTATTGACTAAAACCTAGAAAAATCTTTTCCACTTAACCTAGTAATCCCCTGCTGACCAAGTTATTTGCTCCAGTCCTGGAGTCATAGGCTTATGCTCCTGCAAGATTTCCCTTTTCCACAAAGACTAACCAAAGAATCTTCTATCAGGACCTAAAAATTTCATGCTTTTATTATTCCCCACCCATACCACCTAACTTATAGGATGTACAATCTATATGTATATGTTTTTGAGTCCATGAGTGGATGAGGAAGCAAAGATTGGGGAAGGGATGGGAGAAATAAATTAATCCAACACAATATTAAATTCAATTCAATTTAGCAAAACTTTATTAAGTTTCTACTAAATGGAGAGTAACCTGTGGTAGGCACTGAGGGTTAAGTGCCATGGTTAATAGAAAGGAAAATGCTTAATAAAACCCAAAAAGTATTCTAATGCTTTCTAGACCCTAGGAATAGAACTATTACAGAATTACCATCACCTTCATCATCCCATTACTCTCAATCATGAGGCTAAAGTTTGGAGGGAAATTGACCAACAAGCCCACAGGGCTTCTCCTTTAAAATTTTTTATTTCGAAAGGTAAATGTATTGCTCCTTCAGCTTTGGAAGAAAGTCGAAATAAAAATAAAAATTACAGAATATTTATAACTTGGTCAGTTTTATATCAGAATCAGAATAGCAAAAAGAATCTCTACACACAAACCAAATGATTCAAAAATGACTATCAAGTGAAAGTCAAACTCTACTGTTTTGTTAATAGCATGCAGAAGACAGATTAACAATGGTTCTAATGAACCCCATAGAGGAAAAGCAGATGTTAATTAGAAGAATAATAAAGTAAACTGGTGATTCATTGTGAATTCCTCTGGGGCAGACCCCGATGGAAACCACACAAACACCTTAAACCTGCAAAACAATGTGGCAGTTTTGCAGATATCACATTTAAGAACAGCAGTGGGTATCACAAAGATGGGAAAAAGTTACTAGTCTATAGTACTGACTTAAAATACATAGTGGCGAATAGAAAGGGAGGAAGACAGAGAAAATTGGGGGGGGGGGTTATCCTTAAATGGACATAAAGGGAACTGTGCAAATGAGCTGAAAACAGTAAAGGGAGTGACTAAGGTTTAGGTAATGGGAGTAAAATGAGGTGATGGCAAAAGGGGATGATGAAAGCAGGGGTGTTAGTGAGAATGGAGAAAGAAATAGAAAAGCAAAATAAAGAAAAGTAATGAAGCGGAAGGCAACAAAAAGTTTCATGAGAGTAGGGACGGGATTAAGAGAATGAGATTTCTTGGGGGTTTGTGATAGAGAAGAAATAATGCACTTGTTAAAGGGGTACAGAGAGGGAAAACTAAAGAAAAGGGAATGAAGTAATGGGGGTAGGGGAAATAAGATGAAGAACCACTGGTTGGGAATATTGTAGGGAAATACCTGTTCAGATACAACCCCCCAGATTCTGTGAAAATTTTGTGATAGAGAGCTAAAGACAAGGTGACAATTTTAAAAGGGATTGACATTTAGGAAGAGAAATGGAGAAGCATGGGAAATGGGTGATGCTTAAAACGGAGGATTGAAAGAATGTGGAAAGTAGGGCCTGGCTTTTAGCAGCCTTACAGTAAGCAGCAGTGTGATTAATTCCCTTAAAGACCTACAGAATACCTCATCACTGGATTAGTTAAAATGTAAGAGTGATACCTTAAGCCTTATCAGTCATTTACACTAGTGTAAATGGCCCTATCCCGGTTTTCCCAGAGAGCAGAGGTTTGTTGTGTTTTGTTTTTTAATATATAACAGAGCAAGAAAAAGAGCTGCCAAACCACTATGAGTTCAGGTAGTATTTGAAGGGGAAGGTAAGGGTGGAGCAGTAGGGATGTCAAAGGCATCCAGTTTTGCTTCTGGTTGGCCTAGGTGAAAGCAATAAGGCAGGAGAGAATAGTAGTCATGAATAAGGAGAATGGAGAAACATAGAATGCCTTGCTGTTGGCAGGTGCCACAGAAGTAACCCTACAAACCAGAAGAGGCGACCTAAGACTCAGGTTCCCTAGGGGGTGGCACTATGGGAAGGGGAGCTGGCGGGGGTGTGGGGGGGTGTGGAGCAGAAGGGCACATCTGGCCAAGGAAGTATTATGTGGGAGTACCTCTGGCTCTAGAGAGGTGAAGGGGAAACAGAGGGACGTATTTGATAGGGGCGGGAGGGGGGGGGGAATCATACCTACATAGGAGTGGGGACGCATCTGGTCTTGGATGGGCTGTGGTGGTGGTGGGGACAGCAGAAGGGGAGCACATCTGACTCCGAGAAGTTATGTGGGGAGGAGCGGACACAACTGTCCGTAGAGAGGGAAGGTGGGAGGGAGGAACCAGAGGAGTGCATTTGGTTATGAAGGGGACATCTAGAGGAGTGACGCTGGGGAGAGGTGTATGTGGCAACGGAGAGGACATGTCGGATGGAGGTGCAGAGGGGCGCATCTGGCCACAGAGTGGGGGGGGGAGGGACCACGGGGCGCATCTGTACGGAGAGGGCACGGGGAGAGGGCAAGCGAGGAGGCACATCCGACTGGACTTCGGGGACTTTGGCAGGGCTTCGGGGGAGCGGCCCGGACGGGCTGTGGAGGAAGAGCGCTCACCTCCACCACGGGCATCTCCTCTTCAGACTCGGATGATTCCTCCTCAGCCTCCAAGTTGTCCTCTTCCTCCTCGGCTTCGTCCTCGTCGTCGAAGCCTAAACGCAGCGAAGGATCATTGTGGAAGAGCTGCTGGAGGAAGAAGGAGACGCTGGAGAAGCCGCTTGGCAGCTTTTGCCCCAAAGGGAAATTGGTAGTCATCGAAGAGCGATTATATCTCAGCTCGGGGGACGACATGACTCGGTTGGCGAGAAAGGCTCCCCAAGGAGAGTCCCAGAGATGGAGAAACGTGTCACCGGGATACAGTCCCGGAGGCGGCCATCTTGTTTAGGACCGGTTGCCTTGGAGACCACGATGGAGTGCGGGGGTGGGGGGAGCCGCAAGGGATTATGGGGGTTGTAGTTTCAGTCTCCTCGATCAATTTCCATCCTCCCTTTTCTATCTCTCTCTCTCTCCTCCCCTTGACTTTTCTTTCCATCCCACTTTTTGCTTCTTTCTCTATCTCATTAAATTTTTGTCTCTGTCTTTTTGTACCTGCGCTTTTGTCTTGGCCTTTTGATTTCTGTCTGTCGGTCTCTGTCTCTCTGTCCATTTCCTTAACTCCCTCAGTTTGTCTCTCAAAAAAAAAAAAAGCCAGCATGATGTAGTGAAAAAGAACACTAATTTTAGAGTCAAAAGTTCTGTGTTTAATTCTCAAAACCTGGCTCCCATACTGACTGCCAATGAGATTCTGGGCAAATCTCTTAACCTATCAGAACTTCAATTTCCTGGCCTTTAAAATGGAAGTAATGATACTTGCACCACCAAACTCACAAAGTTGTTTTGAGGGAAAGCACTTTGTATATCTTAAAGTGATATAAAATTTAAATTATTCTCATTTCTTTCCATTATTCTGTGCCTTCTCTATGTTTTTTTCTTTCTGTGTATCTTTCCCTTCCACTGTTTTTCTCCTCCCACTTATTGTCCTCCCTACTTTTCTTTCCCTTTTATTATCTTCCCCCTCTCTTCAACATTTTTGCCTATCCTCAGAGCCTAGTACTTAGGTATACTCTTCTCAACTCTCCAGCCCAGTTAAAGACCCAAGCTTGGCACTGTATAGTGGAAAAGAGCCCTGGATTTAGGCAGAAGGCTCGGTTTAAAATCCTGGCCTCATTATTTTCTACCTGTGTGACCTTGGGTAAATCATCCTGTAAAATAAAGAAACTGAGTTGGATAAAAATTATCTTCAAGATCCTCCCCAACTCTAATTTCTATGACCATTCTGTCCTGTGCTGTCAGTAGCTATTAAAGAAATAAAGGGGGGCAGCTAGGTGGCACAGTGGAATAAAGCACGGGCCCTGGATTCAGGAAGACCTGAGTTCAAATCCAGCCTCAGATAATTGACACTAGCTGTGCGACCTTGGGCAAGTCACTTAACCCTTATTGCCCCCCCCCAAACAAACAAACAAACAAAAAGGAAATAAAAGGGTTTCAATTCTTACAATCAAATCGGGGATAATAAAAATAGTATGATGTTGTATAACTCATATCTGATTGCTTACCATCTTGGGGAGAAGGGAGAAGAGGGTAGAATTTGGAACTCAAAACTTTTTTTTTTAATAAAGTATTTTATTTTTTTCCAGTTACATGTAAAGATAGTTCTCAACTTTTGTTTATACAAGCTTCCCAATTTCAGATTTTTCTCCCTCCCTCCACCCTCCCCTAGACAGCAGGTGATCTGATATAGGATATATACATATATATATATATATATACACACATATATATAATAACATTAAACATGTTTCTGCATTAGTCATGCTATAAGAGAAAAATCAGAGCAATGAGGAAAAACCTCAAAATAGAAAAACAACAGCACCAAAAACAAAAGAAATAGCATGGTTCAATCAGCATCCATACTACACAGTTCTTTTTTTTTTTTTTCCTGGATTTGGAGATCCTCTTCCATCATGAGTCCCCTGGAACTCTTCTGTACCATTGCATTGGTGAGATGAATATAGTCCATCACAGCAGATCAACACACAATGTTGATGATACTGTGTACAATGTTCTCCTGGTTCTGCTCATCTCACTCATCATCAGCCCACGCAAGAACCTCCAGGTTTCTCTGAACTCCTCCTGCTCATTGTTTCTTATAGCACAATAGTATTCTATTACATTCATATACCACAACTTGTCCAGCCATTCCCCAATTGATGGGCATCCCCTCAACTTCCAATTCCTTGCCACCACATAAAGAGCAGCTATAAATATTTTTGTACATGTGGGTCCTTTTCCCTTTTCCATGATCTCTTTGGGAAAAAGACCCCAAAAATGGTATTGCTGGGTCAAAGGGTATGCACAGCTTTATAGCCCTTTGGGCATGATTCCAAATTGCTCTCCAGAATGGTTGGATCAGTTCACAGCTCCACCAACAATGCATTAGTGTTCCAACTTTTCCACAGCTTATCCAACATTTATTATTTTCCTTTTTTGTCATTTTAGTCAATCTGATAGCTGTCAGGTGGTACCTCAGAGTTGTTTTAATTTGCATCTCTCTAATCATTAGTGATTTAGAGCATTTTTTCATATGGGAATAGATAGCTTTGATTTCTTCATCAGAAAACTGCCTGTTCATATCCTTTGGCCATTTCTCAATTGGGGAATGACTTGGATTCTTATAATTCGATTTAGTTCCCTATATATTTTAGAAATGAGGCCTTATCAGAAGTACTGGCCATAAAAATTGTTTCCCAGCTATCTGCCTCCCTTCTAATTTTGGATGCATTGCTTCTGTTTGTACAAAACCTTTTTAATTTAATGTAATCAAAATCATCCATTTTGCATTTCATAATATTCTCTATCTCTTGTTTGGTCATAAACTGTTCTCCTTTCCAAAGACCTGAAAGGTAGACTATTCCTTTCTCTCCTAATTTTCCTATGGTATCACCTCATGTCTAAATCATGTATCCATTTTGACCTTATTTTAGTATAAGGTGTAAGATGTTGGTCTATGCCTAATTTCTGCCATGCTGTCTTCCAGTTTTCCCAGCAGTTTTTGTCAAATACTGAGTTCCTATCCCAGAAGCTGAAGTCTTTGGGTTTATCAAACACTACATTACTAGTGTCATTTACTACTGTGGGACTCAAAACTTTAAATAAAAATGTTTAAAAATTGGAAAAAATAGTATGATGTCACCCTCAATTTCTCATTCATGCCCCACATATACAATCTTTTTTTTTTAAGTTTTCTCAATTATATGTAAAAACAATTTTTAACATTTATTTTTTAAATTAAGTTCCAAATCTCTCCCTCCTCTCCCTTCCTTCTTCTCTCCTTGAGAAGGCAAGCAAATTGCTTTAAATTAGACACCCACATATACAATCTATTGTCAGGTATTATCAATTCTGTGTTCATAGCATCTCCCCTGTAAGTCTTTCTCCATTCGCACAGATATTACATTGGTGCAAGTATGCAATACTTCATGCCTGGACTATTTCAATAACCTTCTAATTGGTCTAACAGCCTCAAGTCTCTCCTTACTCCAATCCATCCTCCAATCAGGAGGTCAAGAAGTTTTCTGGATTTCACAACCAGCCCAGCATCAATGCCTTGAGGAATGAAGAGTGACTGTGAGATGCTAGTACCTGAGACCTCCTTGCCAGCAGCCTCCTCACCTTGGAAAGTGTCTCCACACCTGCAGCCCTTTCCTCTAACTGATGAGTTCCTGCTTGGAAAGATGGGATCATTTCCACGCAAAACAGTCTGCTGAGGAAAGCTCATCTTTTATGATATTTGAGGAGAGTACATCAAGCTTCAAGTGCATGAAGTTACACATTCAAGAATTATAAATCAGGGGGCGGCTAGGTGGCACAGTGGATAAAGCACTGGTCCTGGAGTCAGGAGTACCTGAGTTCAAATCCGGCCTCACACACTTGACACTTACTAGCTGTGTGACCCTGGGCAAGTCACTTAACCCCCATTGCCCTGAAAAAAAAAAAAAAAGAATTATAAATCAAAATAAAATGTTTTTCATATAAGTAGCAAGCTTTGATGTGGGGTAGGGGGGATTATTGGGTTTGAGGGGAATCCTGGGAAGATCAAGAATGGAAAACTACACATCATTCCCCTTGAAATCACACCACTGTCTCCATGTCCTCACGTGTTGAGGAAACACCGTATTATCAGAGATACTTACTCAATCCTGAGTGACTTTGTGAGGCACAAGTTTATCACCTGCTCCAAGAAAATTATATATATGAGGCTCCTAAATAATCTGGGATTCCTAGAGACTGGCAACTCCTTATGAAATTCATCCCACGTAGAGCTATGGCCAAGAAGTGTCCATGCCACGCATGCTCACTTCTCTCCCAACTTCTCTCCAGAATTTTCCAAATCCTTCCTTAATATGTTTGCTCCACACTTCCACTTTCCAGGCAAAAGTAGTCCCTGCTCTCAAGGAGCTCACAGCCTAATGAGAGAGACAATAAATATACAAATAACTACAAATAAGATATATACAAGATAAATTGGAGATAGTATCAGAGTGAAAGCAGTAAGGGTAAGAAGGACTGGGGAAGATTTCTTCCAGAAAGTTTAGCTGAGACTTGAAGGAAAACAAGGAAGCTAGGATGAATGGTTGGGATGGGGGAAAGAGTTCCAGGCATGAGGACAGACAGTGAAAATAGTCAGGAAAGAGATGGAGCATCTTATCTGAGAAACAGTGAGGAAGCCTGAATCACTGGATCACAGAGTATGTGAGGAAAGGGGTAGTAAGGTGTAAGAAGGCTGGAGAGGTAGGATGGAACCAGGTTTTAATGGGCTTGAAAAGCTAAACGGGTTGTTTTATATTTGGTTCTGGAGCTTATAGAAAGTCCATGGAGTTTTTTGAATGGGGAAGGGAGTGACATTGTCAGACCTAAGCTTTAGGTCTGACAGTTTGATGGTTGAGTTGAATGGAGGATGGATTGGGGTGGGGAGACTAACCAGCAGGCTATTTCAGTTGTACAGGCTTGAGGTAATGAGGACATGCACCAGGATGGTAGCAAAGTCAGAGGAGAGAAGAGAGATGATCTGAGAGATTTTATTAAGGTAGAACTCACAGAATTTGACAACTGATTGGATATGAGAATGGTGGTAAGGGTGAGGAGTCAAGGAGGATACCTAGGTTGTGAGCCTGGGTGACTAGGAGGATGCTGGTACCCTTGACAGTAAAAAGAAAGTTAGAAATAGGGAAGGGTTTTTGGGAAAGACACTGAGTTTGGTTTTAGACATTTTGGGTTTAAGATATGTATAGACCATCCAGTTCAAGCTATACAGAAGACAGTTAGAGATGTGAAACTAGATGTCAACAGAAAGTTAAGTGCTAGATAATCAGATCTGAGTGTCATCTGCACAGAGATGATAATTGGATCCATGATATCTGATGGGATCATCAAATGAAATAGTACAGAGGAAGAAGAGAAGAAAGGCCACCAAAGAACTTCAGGGGACATCAACAAAGTCAGTTGGCACAATCTGGATGAAGATCCAGCAAAGGAGATTGAGAAGAAGTGGTCAGACAGGTAGGAGAATAACCAGGAGAGAGTAGTGTCACAAAATCCTAGAGGGAAGAGAGTATCAAGGAGAAGAGGACAGAAGCTCCCTTAGGGTAGGAAATATTTTTTTGGCTGGTATTTAAGTTCCTACTATTTAGCATATTATTGTTGTTGCTGTTATTCAATTGTGTCTGACTCTTCATGACCCCATGGACCATACTGTGCATGGGATTTTCTTAGCAAAGGTAGTGGAATGGTTTACCATTTCCTTCCCCAGTGGATTAAGGCAGAGGTTGTGACTTGTCTAGGGTCCCACAGCTTAGGGTCCCCTAAGTGTCTGAAGCCAGATTTAAACTCAGTTCTTCCTGACTTCAGGCCAGGAGCTCAATCCACTGTGGTTACATGTAGCTGCATATAATAAGTGCCCTTAATAAATGCTTTATCCTATACCTATCTAATCTGTGATGAAGATGTATCCAAAAGCAATGCTGTATTTGGATATAAGTTTGATGGGACCAATGCTGTGTAGAAACTATGCTAAGGGGCAGCTAGATGGCGCAGTAGATAGAGCACCGGCCCTGGAGTCAGGAGTACCTGAGTTCAAATCTGACCTCAGACACTTAACACTTACTAGCTGTGTGACCCTGGGCAAGTCACTTAAGCCCAATTGCCTCACTAAAAAAAAGAAAGAAAGAAACTATGCTAAACCTGAGCCTGTTTTCCCCAAAGACCAAGGTAGAATGGGGACAGTATAAAAATGAAATGATGTTAAAATGTTAAATGGAACTGGGGTTCTAGTCCTTGGTGTCAGTAGAGGGTGGAGCAAAACTTTTGGAGGGTAGAACTAATGGCATTAAAGAAAAAATACCCCAAGCCCAAGGGGGTACCCCTAGAACTCTGAAGAGGTGTCACCATCCCAGGCTGTAGGATAAAAAATCTAGAGAGATACTTGCTACATGTGTATCCCCCTTACTTAGCTAAGTGCTTGGCACATGGTAAGCAATTAATAAATGCCTCAGGTGAGAAGAGTCTCTGCCCACTCAATCCATTCAGCCACCAAAGTGATTTTCCTAAAGTGTAGTTCTCATTTCATTGCCCAGTAAACTCCAGTGACTCCCTATCACCTTTAAAATCAAATAAGAAATCCTTTGTTTAGCATTCAAAGACATTCTCCTACTATGGGGACCAATTTTTAATTGGGGAGTGCTAGCTAAGCGGCTCACCGCAATATTGGGGCAAGGAAGGAAACCAGCAGGCTCCCTCAAAACAGAACAAGATTTATTTTAACAAGAACGAACTTAAAAAAAAATACAAACAGGATCAGTAGGATCAAGGGAAAGGAAATAAAAATGGGGAAAGGGAAATTATAATACCTGAAAAATACCACCGCCCAGGAATCAGCTGAAAATACGCAGCAGAACGCCTGTCTCTCTCCAGCTTCCACCTAGAATGCCCAATTCTCCTCCCCCAAACCTAGAAACACCCCACACAGTCCCAGCCAATGGGATGGCCGCTCTGACAGTCACATGACTGCCCTCACTAGGCTTCCAATTGTTATAATTTTGCCAGGCCCCTGTAGGCATTGGCGAGTGGTGATGATGTAAGGTGTCGGAGTCCCGGCAATGGCTACAACCAGTGGGTGGAGCACCGTGCAGTTTGCTGAGCCCCAGGCCAGTGTTCATCAAGGCTTAAAAAGCTCAAATAAAAATTAATTCTTTACACTACCTTTCCAGTTTTCTTATATCTTATTCCCTGACATGTACTTTTCAATTCAGTGGCACTGGCCTCCTGACTATTCCATAAACAAAATAATCCATCTCTTGGCTCTGGGCATGTTCCCTGGCTGTCTTCTATACCTGGAATGACCTTTCTTCTCATCTATGCCTACTGGCTTTCCTGGCTTCCTTAAAATCCCAACAAAAATCTAATCCACTGCAAATTCTAGTGGCTTTCCTTTTTAAATTTTATGGTTTTAACCTCACACATATCAGAATGGCTAATACGACAAAAATGGAAAATGTTGGATGTTGGAGGGGATGTGGGAAAACTGGGACACTCATCCACTGTTGGTGGAATCATGAACTGAGCCAACCATTCTGGAGAGCAATTTGGAACTATGCCCAAAGGGCTATCAAACTGTGCATGCCCTTTGATACAGCAATACACTGTTAGGTTTATGCCCGAAAGACATCCATAAAAAGGGGAAAGGATCTATTTGTACAAAAATATTTACAGCATCCTAGAGAGATCGTAGAAAAGAGAAAAGGAACCACATGTACAAACATATTTGTAGCAGCTCTCTTTGTGGCGGCAAAGAATTGGAAATCGAGGGAATATCCATCAATTGGGGAATGGCTGAACAAGTTGTGGCATATGAATATATATTGGAATACTATTGTGCTGTAAGAAATGATAAGCAGGCAGATTTCAGAAAAACCTGGAAAGACTTGAGTGGACTGATGCTGGGTGAAGTGAGCAGAACCAGCAGAACATTCTACATAGTAACAGCAACATTGTGTGATGATCAACTGTGATATACTTGGCTCTTCTCAGCAATGCAATGATCCAAGACAATTACAAAGAACTCATGATAGAAAATGTTCTCCACATCCAGAAAAATGAACTGTGGGTTTTGAATGCAGATTGAACCATACTGTTTCTACTTTTTGGCTGGTTTTTTTTCTTTCTTTTTTGAGGTTTTTGCCTTGTGTTCTGATTCTTCTTTCACAAGATGACTAATGCAGAAAAAATATTTACAGCAACTCTTTTTGTGGTGGCTAAGAATTGGAAATCGAATGAATGCCCATCAATTGTGGAATGGCTAAACAATCTGTGGTATATGATTATAATGGAATATTATTTTGCTATAAGAAATGACAAGCAGGATGATTTCAGGAAAACCTGGAAAAACTTACATGAACTGATGTAAAGTGAACAGAACCAGGAGAACATTATATGTAGTAACAAAATTGTTTGATGAAGGATTATGAATGACTTAGCAATTCTCAGTAACATAATTGCACATGTATATAACCTAAGTCCGATTCCTTACCACCTCAGGTGGGGGGGGGAGGGGAGGAAAGGAGAGCAGGATAGAATTTGGAACCCAAAACTTTAAATAAAAATGCTTATTTTAAAAAAATTTGTGGTGGTTGTTGTTCAATCATACCCAACTCTTCATAAGCCCATGGACCATACTCTCCATGAGGTTTTCTTGGCAAAGATATTGGAGTGGTTTGCCATTTCCTTCTCCAGAAGATTAGGGCAAAAAGAGGTTAAGTGACTTGCCCAGGGTCACACAATTGGTAAGTATCTGAGGATGGATTTAAACTAAGGTCTTCCAGGCTGAGTGCTTAATCCCTGAGCCATCTAGCTACCTCCTTTTAAAAAATATTTCCTTTTTATCCTGTATGTATTTGTTAGCTTGTCTCCATCTTGCCACTTAGATTGTGAGCTCATTGAGGGTAGGAACTGTCCTTTGCCTCTTTTTGTATCCCCAGGACTTAGCAAAGTAGGTGCTTAATAAATGTTTATTGATGGAGCAACACTTGGTGAATCATTTTACAATTAATTTTCATTTTTTCAGATTTGGTAAGCCAGACTTTTAAGGGGGAAAAATTGCCAGTGGCCAAAAGAATTCTCTCTTTAGTATATTCTAAATAATGGCATTGACCAAGTGACTTGAATTAGTCATGTTTTAAATGATCTCATCCATGAATCCTTTACTCTTTTTTTTAACTTTCTTTTTTTAGGTTGTATATGTACAATCACATTAAACATATTTCTGCATTAGTCATGCTGTGAAAGAAGGATCAGAGCAAAAGGGGAAAACCTCATAAAAGGAAAACAAAAAAAAGTAAAAATAGTATGGTATAATCTGCATCTAGATTCCACAGTTCTTTTTTTTTTTTTTTTCTGGATTTGGAGACCATTTTCCATCATGAGTCCTTTGAAACTATCTCGGACCATTCTGTTGCTGAGAAGAGTCAAGTCTATCACAGCTGATCAACACATAATGTTGTTGATACTGTGTACAATATTATCCTGGTTCTGCTCATCTCACTCAGCATCAATTCATGTAAGTCCTTCCAGGTTTCTCTGAAATCCACCTGCTCATCGTTTCTTCACATTGATTTTTTTTAAAACTTTGTGTTCTAAATTTTCTTCCTCACTCCCTCCTCAACCCTCCCTATGGAATCAAGCATGAATTAGTCATTTTTTAAAAATATGCATTGAATTTGTTCTTTTTCAATTTCATGACATAATCTTGCTAGGTTGTAAACAGTATCCTAAGTGTGATTTGATACTAGTTGGGTTTTATATAATCCCTACCTCATAGCCTTAAGCCCCTCAAAGGAAAATCTTTACATAAAACAAAATAAAAATGTAATGACCATTATATATTACAATGGCGATGATAGCACCCTAGAGGGATCCCCTTTCTCTCGGTGGAAGCCAGTCCCTGTCCCCATTGCTTTATAGCTCCTTGTCTCCATTCTTCTGAAAAAGCAAAGTTGCAAAGGAAGAATGATAGTGATTTCAACGACTGCCAAGGGAGGGGGAGAAATCCTTGTGGACATCATCCATTAACTATTATCTTTCTCTGTGCTTGAGGGAAATGTTATAACTGCAATAAAGCTTTCAGAATTACCTTCCTTCATTATCCTGCTAGTCGTAAATGTAAAGGCCATAATGAAACTGTCTCTTTTTCCACTAGGCACCTTCTTCCCTCTTACAGAAGGCACAGAGTATTTATATGTAACACACACACACACTCACACACATATATATATACATATATATATATACACACATACACAGATATTCATATACATACACACACATATATACATTTATATACACGTACACAGATATTCATATACATACACACATATATATTATATATATATTCATTTATATACACATACACAGATATTCATATACACACACACACACACATATATATATATATTATGATCCTAAACAATGCATGAGATTGATAGATAGATAGATTTCTCTTTCTTCCTTCCCCTCTTCTCCCATATTATAAGTCTAGCTGAAAGCATGTGTGTAAGGGGGGTGGGGGTGGAGGAGGGCTGAAGCACTACAAAATGCAATCCCACTTCTATTTCAATTTTTTTAAAGTTTCTGTTTCATTAACTTTATTGGCCTCTTAAGCAAGGCAAACATTGCCAAAGTGGATACGTAAAGATCTATATATCTTGGAAGAAGTTTAATATCATGTGGTGCTTCCTGTTACTGCTCCCTTAAAGAAAGGACGAAAGACTAATGTTTACCAGCACTTTTCTATGGCTTCCAGGAAATGTATCAATAAATCGGAGCTATGAATAACAGACATAGCAGGCACACTGCTGATACTGTCCCCCTCACAACAGAGCACAGTTAACTGTATGAGACTTTTGGGGAAGGGGGGGGGTTTGCTTGATCAGACTGAGCTGTAATTTCATTCCTAACAAGGAGCTCCTGATGAGAACCCTTTGCCAAAACAGATCAGCACCTGTTCTGAAACTCACAGTCTTAGAAACGTGCCTAGGTATACTGAGACATTCAGTGATTTGCCTCAGCCAGTTTGTTTCAGAGGCAGGACCAGATGAGCTTTCCAGAATACATACCTAGCTATTATTTGTCAAAGTGGCATCTCTCTCTTTCCCCACCACAGAGTCAACAGATAAATGATCACCTTTGGCCCTATTTTGCAGGTGATACAAATGAGAATACTCAGCCACAGAGGAATAGATATCTTGGTTAAACTGGAATATCTAGTCAGGATTCTTTGAGTAGTTCCATACGGTGCTGTACTTTAAAATTCAAGGGAAGCAGATTCATGTCCTCAAGGAGCACATTTTCTAGATACAATTTAACATAAATAGAACTGGCTGCCATTTTTATTAGGTACCTATCTCTTTTTAAAATTTTTTTGTCAATGACAACATTTTTGAGTGTTTTGCCTTTAACCCTATTTTCCCCATAAGCCCTATGGTTTTTATCACCAGATTTTGCATAATGAAGTGCTTTTGGGGAAACACACATGTCCATTACAGCAAAACTGACTGTATTAAGTACTTTCTATGTGTTGAGTTGTATGCTAAATTCTGGGCATGCCAGTACAAAGAAAGAATGAAATAATCCCTGCTCTCAAGAACTTTACCTTCTAACACTGGCCAATATTTATCATTACAGTTATACAGACTTGACTCGATTTTAATGTTTTGTCTGTATTTCTGCAGTTATTGTGTCTATTGCTTTCCTGTTTCTGCTTCCTTCCTTCACTCTGTCTCAGTCCATAAGTCTTCTCGTGCTTTTCCAAATTCCTCATAGTCCTTGTATCTTGTTGCCCTTCAGTCATTTTTCTGTCCTGTCTGACTCTTCCTGACCTTATTTGGGGTTTGGCACAGCTAGGTGCCAACCATCATGGATAGAGTACTGGACCTGGAGTCTTCCTACTTGAGGTCAAATCCAGCCTCAGACATTTAGTCCTTAAATTTCTGTCTGCCTTAGTTTCCTCATCTGGAAAACAGGGATAATGATATAACATACCTCTTAGTGTTGTTGTGAGGATAAAATGAGATATTTGTAAAGTATTTTGCAAACCTTAAAGCAAAATAGTCTCAAAGGCTCTTTTCCAATGAGGAATCTCATGCATTGTTTAGGATCATAAAATATTTCTTTATTAATGCAACCACAGAAATGGCTGTTTAATGACACTGATTATCAATAGTAAGCAAGACTGAAAGCAGGGAGAGGTATATTTGCTAACAATGTTCTGCACTGTCAAGGAGAATGTCATGTGTGAGGTCTAAATCTAAGAGGAATTCTTTCCAAGTGATGCTTTAAGCAAGTGCAATTGTGCTGATTGAATCAGATATATTATTCCAGCTCCTCAAAGGCATCAGTGATTATTCAAAAAAGAATAATATAGTCAGGAAACCATGAATGGTCTGACTATGTCATGTAGTTGAATGGCTAGTCCATTGAGTTAGCCCAGCAGTATAGATAACTGTGACAGGCTCTGCATATAGACAATGCATTGGGTCCAGAATTGAATAGGAGGAAAAGAGCCACCTGGATCATATTTGGAAAACTGGGAAGTGCTTTCAATGATTCTAAGCACCAAAAGTCATCTTTCAAACATAAATACTCTCCAGTGATGCTTTATCAATGCAAATCTTAGAACACCCTAATCGCTAAAGAATCAAGGTTTCAAGTAAACCAAAAGGCAATAGAGAAATATGTTGTGGGGGAGGGGCATATTAAGTATGCTGAAACATACTTAGGATCATATGTGGTCCTAAGTTCAGTGTTGTCTGACTTTTTCATGACCCCTTTTGGGGTTTTCTTGGCCAAGATACTGCTATTGATTGTAATTTCCTTCTCTAGCTCACTTTACAATGAGGAAATTGAGGCAAACAGGGTTAAGTGACTTGCCCAGGGTCATACAGCTAGTAAGTGTCATGAGGCCAGATTTGAATTCAGGAAGATGAGTCTTCCTGACTCCAGGCCTGGCACTCTATCCACTGTACCACCTAGCTGCCCTCTATCTGCAAGAAATGGCATAGGTGACATTATGGACATAAGAAAGATATATAATTGGAAAAGAAGATACATTGATCATGTGATGTTAGTGAATTCCTGTGCAGATAAAGCTGTATTGTTCACTCTTGGCAAGGGCTCCATTGATATCCATGGTGTAAGAAGACCACATTAGGGGTGGGTAGGGCACTACAGTTTAGGGCATATGAATTCTTCTGAGTCAGTCTATGACATAAAGATGGGAACACATATGGTTTACTCAGATAGAATTCACTTGTGAATCAGTGTGGTCCTTGGTTTGTTGTTATTGTTATTGCTATTTATTTATTTATTCATTCATTCATTCATTCGTTCGTTTGTTTATTTGTTTATTGATTGATTGATTGATTGTCTGGCAATGAGGGTTAAGTGACTTGCCCAAGGTCACACAACTAGTGTCAAGTGTCTGAGGCTGGATTTGAACTCAGGTCCTACTGAATCCAGGGCCGGTGCTTTATTCACTGTGCCACCCAGCTGCCCCCCATATTTGGTTTATTCAGAAAATGATAAGGACATCAGTTTGGCTAGAAATGAAGATGCATTGTAAGGGAATAGTAGAAAAATATTGATCATATAAGAGAAAAAGACTAGTCATATACAACAAGAATAAGGAATAACTGACAAATCAGTCAATCAGTAAGCATTTATAAAGTACCTATTATGTATGTGAAGCATTGTTGCTAGGAGCCAGGGATAGAAAAACAAAAGCAAGACAATTTCTTCTCTTAGGAACCTGAGTGTGGCACTGATGTTCACAAAATATTTCAAGACCTAAAAGAAGGCTTCCGGTACATTTGGAAGATTTATTAAATACACACTATTTGTAAGGCACTGTGTAAAGATCTAGGGGTAGAGACAAGACAAAAAATCATCGCAGTCCTCAAGGAGCTTACATTCTATTTAGGGGATAAAGAGATAAGTATATAATGATAGTTTAAGGAAGAGGGAGCAAGGAATGGCAACCATGGGAAGGAGGGAAGGCTTCCCTTAGTTAGTAGCTCATGAGTTGAGCACTGAAGGCAGCTAGTGAGCTTCAAAGCAGAGGTGAAGAGAGAGTGTATTCTAGGCATGGGAGATGACCTTCAGGGACTTTCTAGTCCCTGAAGAATCCAAGGATCATTTCATGAAGAAATCCCGTGTTATAATTGGCATGTTGTAATACAGGAGGGGAGTGTTTTCAAGAAGCAATGGACAGAAGACATCTCAATAACTACCAACTATTCAGATTACCCTCAATGAGATAAAAGACCACAGAAACCATCTAATGGACCTGTTAATCAACAGCATCATCACAGAGTTCTGGAGTCCATAGGCTACCAAGCTTATTGAGTGGTAGAGCGAAGGGTAGAGAGGCAGTCAATCTTCTGAGTCAATAAGAGCTTAGCAGTTACACTCGAGGGTATTAGTGTGTATAGTAGGTGGGATGAATGTCATTAGAGTTAAGAAGTAGTCATTAATATCCTTGGTGACAACAGGTAGAATTAGGATTCCAGGCATCTCTTATTTTATTGTTCTTCCAGGGATTTTGATGACTACAGAGGGCTGTGAATAAGATAGATAGTACTATCCTAAAGAACTATGGGAAAGGCACACTAGGTGACAGAATCAGGATCCAAAAAGGACACTAACAGGCTAGAGAATTGGGGGCATAGTCGATAGAGTGCCAGGTCAAGAGTCAAGAAGACTCATCCTCATGAGTTCAAATCTGGCCTCAGACACTTATTAGCTGTGTGACTCTGGGCAAGTCACTTAACCCTATTTGCCTCAGTTTCTTCATCTATAAAATGAGCTGTAGAAGAAAATGGCAAACCACTCCAATATCTTTCCCAAGAAAACTCCAAATGAGGTCACAAAGAGTCGGAAACAACTGAAACAACTAAACAACAACAAAGCGAATTGGGCTAGTTCCAAAAAGATAAATGTAATATCTTATACTTCGCTATTTAAACAAAATCAATGTATGATGGAGAAAGCATGGGTAGATAGTTGTTGTTCTGAAAACTATCTGGGGGGTTTTAGCAATCTGGAAAACTCAATATGGGTCAACAGTGTGATATGAAATCCAAAAAAGCTAATACAATCTTGGGCTGTGTTAAGAAGGGCATGGCTTCTAGGAACAGGGAAATTATAACCCCATTTTATTCTCTGCTCTTGTCAGACCTCATCTGGACTTTTGAGCTCAGGTAATTACATATCCAAGCATAGCATATCTCTCAAGGAGTTTAGCTTCATTGGTGACAAGATGGTCAGATAGCTTCATAACCTGAGCCAGTCTAGAAAGTCGCAATTGAGAGATTATATGAGAGAGGAACTCTGGGGTCAAAGAAGCAGTGAACTCCTGACATGCATCTGGAATTTATCTGATTTCCCAGGAAGCTGAGGCTCTCAGTAGGACCTTGGCCGTGACAATCCCTCAAAAGGACTATTCACGTGTTGGACGTCATTATATATAGCCTGAATGAGTACATCTCATGAAGGGCACTTCATGCCATACTCCTGCACTCTAGACTCTGTCTCTGACCTATTTTTCCTGCCTTGGACACCTGGGCTTCTGACTGGTGAGCTTTCACATTAGCTAACCTAGTCTGGACCTGTCCCATCTTCATGCCATGCCACCTTCTATATTCCACCCCCTCTTTCCAAGCCCCACCCTCACTATTACCTTCCTCCACTAATGCTAAGAACACTGATTAAATCCACACTATCATTCCTGAAAAGTACATAACAGGGACAGCTAAGTGGCATAATGGAGAGTGCTGACCCTAGAGTCAGGAGGACTTGTATGCAAATCCAGTCTCAGATACTTACTAGTTGTGTGACCCTGGATAGGACACTTAACCCCAGTTGCCAAAAAAAGAAAAAAAAAGGAAGGAAGAAGAAAGAAAGAAGGAAGGAAGGAAGGAAGGAAGGAAGGGAAGGTGGAGGGAGGAAAGAAAGAAAGAACAAAAAGAAAGAAAAGAGAAAGAAAGAAGAAAGTACATGTCAATGGTGCTATGACTGCTCACCATGCTCATGACATCCCTGTTGATATCTCTTCCCAGCTACCACTCCTTCTTGTTTGTTGAATTGTTTCTGCTGTATTTGACTCTTTGTGACCCAATTTGGGATTTTGTTGGTAAAGATAATGGAGTGGTTTGCCATTTCCTGCTCCAGCTCATTTTACAGATAAGGAAACTGATGCCAAATCCAGGGTCACAAAGTGTCTGAGGCCAGATTTGGATTCATGAAAATGAGTCTTACTGATTCCAAACCCAGTGTTCTATCCACTGTATCACTTAGCTGCCACGATCATCTACTTGTGTTTTATTTCCCTATTAGAATGTAAGCTCCTTGAGGGCAACGACAGTCCTGCATTTTGTACTTAGCACAGTGCCTAGTATATAGTAAGTGCTTAATAAATACTTTTTCATTCATTCATTTGGATGAAGGAAACTGGTTCTGAAAATCTATAAGAATTCTGCTATTTAAGGGATGATCAGGGAAATAACCATAATCAACTGAGTTCCTTGGCCCACTCCCCTATAGATAACTTATCCTTCTCCTACTAAATATACTCACCAGGATCATACGCATTTCAAGAAAGACCAGAGGAGCTGAAACATGATGAAGTAGACAGAAAATTGGAGCTAGAGTCCAAGGACTTTGGTTCAAATCCCACTTGCTTTCTAGGGGCAAGTTACTTCACCTTCCTTTCCTTACATGTAAAATGAAGGGGTAGGACTTGGTGACCTTTAAGATCTCTTCTAACTTTAAAAATCTATGATCCTCAAAGCCACATCATTTCCAGGGTATTTAACCATCCACTATATTCATTCCCACCTCCAGATAACAAGAAAACATTATGAACATCAAATTCCAATCTGCCTGACATTCAAGGGCTATAAGAAAGCATTCAACTCAAGAGAACATAACATGATCTTCACTGCACGTCGCAAAATCAGAATGTGTTTAAATTACACAGACATAATGGAAGAAGTATGCCACCGCTATGTTGATGGAAATTATGATAGTCAATGACCCACGAGGCATAAATCTATCCAGGGGAATGAAGCAAGAGGATACAACATCCTAGAAGTTGTAGACTAGCCCTGCTGGAGGAGTCACTTTTCTATAAGCTTGATGGGGAAATAGGAAGCAGTGTTGACGGTGAGCAAATGATGCATCTCCTAATGGATGATAACTGTATCAAAGCCCCCAAACTGGAAACAAACATTTCAATGCTGCCACCACAACTATAGCTGGAGCTACAAAGGCAGAATGGATCAGGGCTGGGCATTGTCCAAAGGCCTATACTTCAGTGACCGGGCAATTGAAGAAAATGAAAGATGCTGGTCAGCAACTCTAACTCGATCATAGAATCATATAATTTCAGAATTGAAAGGGACCTCAAAGGTCTATACACAAAAAGGGATTCCCCCTCTGATATACCTGACAAGTGGCCATCAGACATTTGTTTGGTCTATTCTAGGATCTTCTCTAGGTTTGGCTATGGAAAATATTCAGGGTTTATTCTGAAGGCATTGAGGCTATAGCACCTACCTTGACGCTTCTCCATTTTTATAGCATATTTTTCCTAACCCAGTGATCCCTTGCATTCTTTGTCACTTCTCTTCCCCAGGACTCTCTCTTTTAAAATTTATTTATTTATTTGTTTAGGGGCAATGACGGTTAAGTGACTGGCCCAAGGTCACACAGCTAGTAAGTGTCAAGTGTCTGAGGCAGGATTTGAACTCAGGTCCTCCTGAATCCAGGGCCGGTGCTTTATCCAATGCACCACCTAGCTGCCCCGACTCTCTCTTTTTTAAAAAAAAATTATATTTATTTTATTCTGAACTTAAGAAATAAAATGAGTATTTCCATAACATAGTATAGAAAAAAAGCAGAAAGTACATGAAACTGCAAATCTCCTATGTACAACTTGCTAATACTTTTACATATATAATAAAGTTATCATGTAACTCTTTTTTCCTTTTGTTTTCTTCCTTAACCCCTAACACCCTAGAAATGGCTACCATTAGAAAGAAATACGTACATATATATATGTATATATATATATATATATATGCATATACATGTAAAACCATTCTATGCATATTTCTATTTATCAGTTCTTTCTCTGTATGCAGATAGTGTTTTGCTTTCATGTGTTCTGAGTCCCTCTCTGCTGAGGTTTTCAGTAGCCCTCAGACCAGAAAGGCCAGAAGGGAAGGGCTGGCCCAACCATTCAGGTCCTTTCATAACATGAATCTTTTCACAGCAAAGTAGAAGATTTTTGTTGTTCAGTCATTTTAGTTGTGTCCAACTCTTTGTGACCCCATCTGAGGTTTTCTTGGCAAAGCTACTGGAGTGGTTTGCTATTTCCTTCTCTAGCTCTAGTTTTACAGATAAGGAAACTGAGGCAAACAGGGTTAAGTGACTTTCCCAGGGTCACACAGCTAGGAAGCATCTGTGGCCAGATTTGAATCCAAGAAGATGAGTCTTCATGACTCCAGGCCTGACATTCTTTTTTTTTTTTTTTTTGGCGGGGCAATGAGGGTTACATAGCTAGTAAGTGTCAAGTGTCTGAGGTTGGATTTGAACTCAGGTCCTCCTGAATCCAGGGCTGGTGCTTTATCCACTGCACCACCTAGCTGCCCCCCACCCCAGGCCTGACATTCTATCCATTATATCACCTAGAAGCCCTGTTCAACAAAAGGTTTTGCATATCATAGCACTTTTTTTTTTTTTGTGAGACAATTGGGGTTAAGTGACTTGCCTAGGGTCACACAGCTAGTAAGTGTTAAGTGTCTGAGACAGGATTTGAACTCAGGTACTCCTGACTCCAGGGCCTGTGCTCTATCCACTGCGCCACCTAGCTGCCCCTCATAGCACTTCTAATAGGAGAATCAGGAGGATTTGTGTTGAATCCTGCCTCAGATAACTTACTAGTTATGTGGCCCTGGGCAAGTCACTCTTTGGGCCTTAGCTTCATCATCTGTATAATAATCTGGATATCAGTGTTGTTTGTGAGGATCAGTGACATAGTGTATGTGAAGTGCTTTCCCAATCTCGAAGTGTTACATAAATGTCAGTTATGAATTGCAACAAAAACAATAGCAATAGTGAACAGAAGCTACATTCTGGCTTAGCAAAGATAGCTGGAGATTGGAATCAAGTACCAGAAAGGTTGATTAAAGTATTTATTTCCCTGCTTCAGGATAGATCCAATATTACCTTTTGTGGATTAAGGCACTTTCTTTCCATCACTGCCAACTCTTCCCTTGACCAAGGAGTGCCATCAGCATAGGATGGTTATGGGAAGGAAGGAAACAAGTATTTATTAAGCACCTACTATGTGCCATGTACCATGCTAAGTGCTTTACAAATATCTCTTTGGATATTCACAAAACCCTTGTGAGGTAGATTATTATTATTCCCATGTTATAGTTGAGGAAACCAAGTCAGACAGAGGTTAAATAATTCACCTAGAGTCTAGTAAGTTCGAGGTCAAATTTGAACTCAGACCTTTCTGACTCCAGGCCCGCAATCAATCACTTTATAGACCAAACTACTTGGCCGCCTCACAAGATAGAAGGAACAATTAAAACCCACTCTAAATTCTTGGTCATGGAAAATTTAGCACAGAATTTTCCTTGGTCCAATGCTGGGTAGTGATAATGGAAAAGATTCAACTGTCTTGGGAGATCAAAAGGGACATGGAAGGACATTTCTGTAGGGCCCCTTTTATACACCTGCTAGATGAGGCTAGGAAGCAGGTCTCCAGTGAATGGAAACTCAGCAGCAGCAGCAGCACAACAGAGAATCAGCAAATAGCAGCATCAGAAGTATAGGTCAGTGGCAGAGGGTAGATCTTCAGCAGATAGCAGCTGAGGAGCTAGTGCAAGAGGATCCCTGAACCACTGCAAGCATAGCTGATGCTATTAGTGAGGCAGAGTCAATTGCCAGGAGATGAAACTGAGAACTGGGGCAGCAGGGTTCTCCCAAATGTAATGCAAGGTAGGCAGCACTCAAGCTCTTTGCCACCTTGGAGCATGGATATTCCAGTGAATATGTGTATGTGGAGTGATGGGGAGGGGATGGGGGTGCTGAGAATGATCCTCTCGCAAGAACTTTCTGTTATTTTGCCATTTTGTTCCAGTCAAAAAGCTTTGTCATTTCATTTATGGTTATTGACTGCTTATTGGTAGACTAGGGTGCAACTAGGTAGCTAGGTGGATAAAGCACTAGCCCTGGAGTTAGGAAGACCTGAGTTCAAATCCAGCCTCATGCACTAGCTGTGTAACCATGGGTGAGGTACTTAACCCAGTTTGCCTTAGTTTCCTCATTGGTAAAATGAGCTGGAGAAGGAAATGGCAAACCACTTTTGGTATCTTTGCCAAGAGAACCTCAAATGGGGTCACGAGTCAGACATGACTGAAATGAATGAATAACAACAGTTGGCAGAATGAATAACAACAACTAGATGGGCTCAAGCCATGTTTCTTTTCCACTGCGTGATTGTACCATGTGGTTCCAGAGTTGATACCCACAGCACTGACTTCAGTGGCTGAAGGGGTCTTTTGGCTTCCTCATTATAACAACTGCTTTATATCAGTTAAACATATCTCTACAAAACAGAGACGAGTCAATGCCTCTCCCTTTAAAGGGTTCTCATTTTTCAGCATAAAAAGATGATTTGGATAGGTGAGGTTGAAGTTTTTCCAATGGTATTCATTATCTTCTCATCTTTATCCTTTCTTTTAATTTGGTATTGATTTTAACCTTTGCTCTAATTAAAAAAATGATCTGACTGCACACAAACAGATCATTCTTATAATAATAATGAGGGCTTACTTTGATAGAGCATATATCATCAGTTTTGTGAAGTGGAGAGTACAACTGTTATCTCTCCTATTTTATAGATGAAGAAACTGAGGCTCAGAGATTTAAATGAACTTACTCAAATGTGCAGACATTTAGCAGAGCTGGGATTCAAACCCAGGGCTTCTGATTCCAAATCTAGGGTTTCCCTCTGGCCATTTTCACGTGACATTGCATTTATCCCTCTTCAGTTAGCTTTCATTAATGGTGCCTTGGGTCTTCTTGCCCTTACAGAGATGGCCTTTGTCTTGTACACAGTAGGAGCTCACAGAAAGAACACTTGCATTCAGAAGAGTCAGTCAGTTGATAGTCATTTATTAAGCACTAACTTTGTGCCAGACACTGTGCTAAACAACTGGGGTTACAAGGAAAGGCAAAACAGACCCTGTCCTCAAGAAGATTATGTTCTAAAGAATTTTGATTTATCCTAATCTCTCATTTAGTACAATTTGTACATTTGCCTTTTACCCACATAAAAGTCTTCATCTCATGACCAACAAGGAACTACTTTCATACTTTTGTTCTGATGAGCCTGCACTATCGCCCAGGCCAAAGCATGAAGAATTAAATATTTTGCAATGATGCAATGGTTATTTATATGGTCAGACTATATATAAAGGGCAGAATGGAAGTCCTGGGGAGCTTGTAACAGAAGAACGGCAGAATTATTCAAAGCATTGGTAGGAGCTTCTCTAGATCTGGAATCCAGCCATCTAGGGCTAATGAGTTCTCTGCATGGAAGATTCCATGACTTTATTTCCCACCATCTGGAGAACATTCCATCTCTTCTTAGAGTTGATGATGATGCAAACAGAAGTAGAGATTATTGAGAACTCCAGGAACACATACCTAGAGACCACACATAAATCCCATATGTTCAGCCTGGCAAGGAAAAGGGGAATGATGGCACTTTTCCTCCCAAATAAGATGTCTGATGCAGTCCTTCAGTGAAGAACTGAGCACTTGGAATTATATTAGGAGTATACCTGCTGGAAAATAGAGCTTCCAGAGCCCAGTATACTCAAGGAAATTTGGGAAGGGACCTGATCTGGGTATGGAAAAGGAAAGGCAGATTTTTAAAAACTATTTTGAATTATAAAAATCTGTTTTCTTTTCAAATTAAAGACCAAACACTTAAAATTGAATGGAGGCAAATCGAGTGAGAAATACCCACATATGTACAACACATACATACACACAGAATCATGCTATAAGACAAGTTGATGATGTTTCTGCACCCTGCTAGGCATCAGGACACCCAAACATGGACTTTGTTGAGAAGTGCAATCAAGAAGTGTGATCGTTAACCATTGAAGAGCCAAAAGGAAAAAAAAACCTCTCAGCATGAATGCTTCATTTCCACTAGAGCCACCTGTCAGGGGATTTCTGTTTGAACCACCATGTCTAATGAAATCATTTGATTTCAAAAGCTTATTTGCTTGACTTCAGTATTCTAAATGGACACATTATCCAATTTAACAGTTACAGAAAGGATGGGTACAATTTATAAGCACTGGGAAACTCCATACAACTGAAACAAACAAAGGAGTTACTCTTGTTGTGTTAATAAATCCATAACCAATTTCTGGTGCCTTCAGTTAGGAGCAGAAATTGTGTGATGAGAAAAACACATCTCTAATATGCTTCTTAGGGGATAGGGACTAGGCTTTCTAATTTTATTGATATAGGGATGGGGAAATTCCCTCTGCCCATGTCAGGTGTTACTTTCTCTGCAATTTATAATCTTAGAAAGTTGCCTTGGACACTATGATGTTAATTGATTTGCCCAGAGCCACACAGCCAGAAGGTATCAGAGGAGACACTCCAATCAAAGTCTTCCTGGCTTTGAGGTCAGGTCTCTATCATACTCTGCTGTCTCTCAAGGTTCTTCTTAAAGACCTATAGTTTCAGGGCAGCTAGGTGGCGCAGTGGATAAGAGCACTGGCCCTGGAGTCAGGAGTACCTGAGTTCAAATCTGGCCTCAGACACTTGACACTTACTAGCTGTGTGACCCTGGGCAAGTCACTTAACCCCAATTGCCTCACTAAGAAAAAAAAAAGACCTATAGTTTCACTTTTTTGGGGGGGACAGGGCAATGAGGGTTAAGTGACTTGCCCAGGGTCACACAGCTAGTAAGTGTCAAGTGTCTGAGGTCACATTTGAACTCAGGTCCTTCTGAATCCAGGGCCGGTGCTTTATCCACTGTGCCAACCAGCTGCCCCTCATAGCATTCTATTCTTTGAGGTAATTTCTCAATCAGGAAAATCCTACTTTCTATCAATTTAGTTTTTTAGAAACCTAAAAAAAAATTCCTGTTTGTTTTTTAAATTGCTTTGTTGTGGTTGTTGTTATCCCTCCCCTGAAGTTGTACTGTGATGCTTCATTGTGGTATGGAGTTGAACCTTAGTTCTGAAAGCTAGCACCAGAGCAAGTTCTGGTAGTTTCTACGAATCTGGAAAGCCGCCACGTATAGGATCAGCAACTATTATTGTCTGAGGATCAGACAACAGACTGATTTAGTTCTCAGAAGCTCATCACCAGAAGGTTGGCCATAAGGCCAATACAAGATAGAGTATAAAAGCTACCCTACTGTGTCCCACCTTCTGAGATTCTCAGATGCTCGTTTCTGGTCCCAGGAAGAACAGTAGACATCCAGGAAAGATGAGCCCTGGCCAGAATGCTAGGCTAAGAGCAAGCAGCCAGGGGGACTTCAGAGAAAATCTATTTTATGTTCAGAGGCAGGCAAAGACTAGGTGGTTTCTTCCCAAGAGACACCAGATTAAAATAGAGAACTTCTCGCTTTTGCATTAGTATACCTGATAAACACAAACTGGGAGAAAGGAATGTCAAGATCAGTATGTTATCTGTGGTAATATGTGACTCCATCACATACATCCTCCAGTCATATTAGGAGTATTGCTGCTAACTCCTTTCCACTCCCCACTCCTATTCTGCGGAAGCTAGAAAGGACCTTAGGGATAGGTGGTGGCCTTCACCAGACTGTGTCAGTGCATAAGGTCCCTTGTAGCTCTGAAATCCTATTCCTCTGAATCCTCTAAATCCTTCCTGGACTAGGATTGATCCACTCTAATTAAGCCCAAGAGACTGTTCCCTAGTATCAATTTAACTCAGCTTTAACATTCCCATCTATCTTATTCCACACTAGGCCACAGACTCCTTGGCTTGGGGTTGAGGTTATTCTTCTTCTAAATAGTCAATAACACAAGCATTGTACTAAGTTGTTGGGTTTTTTTTTTAAATTGATCAAGACTAAACCTGGATCTTTTAAATACAGTGCTGTCAAGATATGTCATGAATGTGAGATCTTGAGAAGAACATTGGCCTAGGAGGCAGAAGACCTATATTACAGACCCAGGTGTTCTATTAATGTGCTCTGTGTTCTTGGACAAACCAGTTTTCCTCGGTTTTTGTTTTGGTTTTGGTTTTTGTATGTGTGTATGTGAGGAAATTGGGGTTAAGTGACTTGCCCAAGGTCACACAGCTAGTAAGTGTCAAGGGTCTGAGGCCGGATTTGAACTCAGATCCTCCTGAATCCAGGGCCAGTGTTCTATCCACTGCCCCACCTAGCTGCCCCACCAGTTTTCCTCTGTAGGCCTCCATTTCCCCACTTAAAAATGAGGAAGTTGGATTAGGTGACCTCTACAATTCTTTCCAATCTTAGTATTCTGTGATTCTGTATACTCAGTTACTAATTCTTTCAGTTAGTTATACATCAAGGTATTTTAAATATTTGGTCTTAAATAACCTCAGCAGGCACGACCACTGGCTGGTGGGAGCTACTGAATTTGCAGACCTAGAATTCCAGGAAGAAATGATTCCCCCCAGACGACAGGTTATACAAATAGAATCTGTGTCAGTGACCACGGAGCATCAATAAAATTAGATAGCTCCTGAGCTTCATTGTCACTCTAACACATTATTGAAATCTTTTACAAAATTAGTTAGAAGATATTAATCATACTTTATATAAAATTATTTTCCCAATAGTTTATCCATTTATGATCACCTCCCACTTATTCAAATAATAACTTCAGGCTTGGAGAGAAGATGTGATTTATATCTCCCAGTCCAACCATTTCTCAGTGTGCCTGCCAAATCATCTGATATAATTCCCAAGCAATATTTTATGTTTTCAATGCGCTTGATTTTTAAAAAATGAAAGTAAGGAGACAGTATATTTTCACCCTGGTGATAAAGTTGTACAAGCAGGGAATTAGGTGTCAAAGTCTTTAGAAGCAGCAACATTATATTGATGATAAATTAATTGGGATTTGTGTAGGGAGGAATATGATTTAAAGTTTAAGTTGAATGATGTTTAGACTTTTAGTGTCATTAAAATTCCAGTTCCAGTTGCTAATCATTTTCTTTCTGGCTACAAAATATAGTGGAGACTTTTTCCCCCCAAGCAACAAGGAAAAAGAAGATAATATTATATAATTGAATCCATACACAAAAGAGGATGTTATTCTAATAAGAAATTTTCATTTAATTTTTATGGGGGAAATAAGGCAAAAAGAGAAGAAAGGGAAGATTAGGAAGAAAGAAAGCAAAGCGTGAAAGTTTAGAAGAAAAAGAGTTAGAAATGAGGAGACTCAGTAGAAGCAACTTATTCCTAAGTCAGTAACTACCCTTCCCCTGGAATCTCCCATATACTTTGTTTTTCCCTTTTTCTTTTTCCTTTTTTTTCCCTTTGGTGAGGCAATTGGGGTTAAGTGACTTGCCCATGGTCACACAGCTAGTAAGTGTTAAGTGTCTGAGGCCAGATTTGAACTCAGGTCCTTTTGACTCCAGGGCCGGTACTCTATCCACTGCACCACCTAGCTGCCCCCTTCCATATACTTTGTTTTGCAACATTCTCATATTCTTATCAAGCATAATTCTGCATCATTTATCTATGTGTGGTCTTATTTCTTGATCAGATAGTCAATAAGCATTTATTAAGTGCTTACTATGTACCAGGCACTGTGCAAAGATCTGGGGAAACTGACAAAGGCAAAAAGCACATTCCCTCACTTCTAGGAACTTGTAATGGAGAAGACAACATGTAAATGAGGCAGATATAAGACATGTACAGAGTTGATGGAAGATAACCTGAAGGGGGAACATATTAGCAGTTGGGGAGACTGGAAAAAGCCTCCTGCTGAAGGCGGGCTTTGTTCTGAAGCTTGAAGGAGACCACAATAACTAAGTAGTAGAGGTGAAGGGGCAGAGCTTTCCAGACATGGGGGGCAGCCAGTGTGGAGGCCCAAAGATAGTACATGCTAAGTGCTGCATTGTTGGAGCACTGTGTGATGTTTAAAATCTAAATTGTGGTCGCCTTAAATTAGAAGCTTTAGCACCAGTCCTTGGGCATTAAACATTTATTAAAGCATACAGATATTCCCATGGAGTTCAGAAAGTTAAGAAAAAAGCCTATTTAGCCTAGAGTTCCAGCCTGGTCTGGTTCTTCCTCAAGTCCTCTGCCACAAGCCTGCTTCAATCATGAACTCTCTCCAGTAAACTGATTGTGGAAGCTTTTTATAGGTCTGGAACAGAGGCGGGCCTTACATACTGCTTCAAGCTGATTGGTTGGTGTCATCCAAATCCATTGGTTCTGAAGGTGTTCTCAAGGTGTGATTACAATCCAGTTAACCTGAAGTAGGCTAATCAGCAGTTAATCACTCTCACTTGATTCAATCAGTCTAGATTAATCTCCAGGTGGGTCTTTGAGTATCTGCTAAATCTCATTATTTCATCACATAAGTAAACCTTCTTTTATTAACTGTTGAATGAACTGGAGAAGGGGGCAGGGAATGGTGGTTCATTTTGTCCCAACATTGAGCCTATGCTTGTATGAGACCAACTTGAGTCATGTCTGCCCATTATATTGGACAAGTCACTTAATCTTCCTTATCTGTAAAATGAAGGGTTGGCTTAGATGACCTCTATAGTCCCTTCCAACTCATTGACCAGATCTTTACCATTGATGCAGCAGACATTTGTTACTTGGTAGATGCTAAAGAGAGAGGTAGAAATAGGTCTTAGGTCTTTTTGGAAGAAGAAGATTGGGCAAGGAGCCAGGAGCAGTAGGGGGGCGGGACAGCATGAGGGCACTAGCAACTCCCCAAGAAGAGCGGAAGAGTGTAGAAGGAGAAAGTTTAGAGGAAGGGAATCCCAAAGACAACATTCTGTTAGCTTCCTTCATAATTTTGTTCTGGGATGGTCTCCACTGTGGTCCTCTAGCATTGCCTTAAACCACACAGCATTTATCAAACAGAAATGGGGGTAGAATTTGATTTGTAAATTGGCACTGAGGGCCCATAATTATAATGACTGGTTATACCCTGAGAATACCTTATACCATTCCCCAAAATATAACCAATTTAAGACATACACCCTTCCTGTTTCTGAAAGGATTCGAATCTGGTTTACAGATAAAAACAAGTCAAAGATAAAAATAGTAATAATGACAATATTATTAACAAAACATTTACATGGTACTCTATAACTCATTAGCTTCTTAAATGAAACAAAGTAGACTCCTAACCATAGCAGAAGGAATAAACAGATTCAGACACCAGAATCGAACAGATTGCTACACTGGGGTAACAAATTTGGGTCTGTTTTCTAGCCACTAACATGAAAAGAAAAAAAGTACAGAGTTGCACAAATTTCATTTTTCTATGAGCAATATAGAATAAGGAATATTCTGCCCCCCCAATGGAACTACATTCAAGTAGAAGTTTAGGAGGGGTTTGGGGGGCAGGTATAGAGCCCTATATAAAGGAAATTGAGTTCTTACTAAAAGATACAGAAGCTTTATTCAACACAGTTGAATTGCTCTGGTACTGTACAATGATAGCTTCAAGATGGATTTCTGTGAAGGCATTTCTGCATGGACCTGAGACACTGTATAAGATCCTAGATTTAGGCAGTTTGGTACAGTGGACTGAGAACTGGCTCTTGTGTCAGAGGACCTGGGTTCAAATCTTGCCTCTGCTGCTTATTACATGGGCGACCTTGATCTCGTCTCCTACCTGCTGTTGGCCTCATTTGGTAAACGAGAAGATGGGATTAGATAGCCTTTGAGGTCTCTTCCAGATCTATGAATCCTCTTCATTTTAGAGATGAGGAAAGTGAAATAGGGAAAGGTTAAAAGATTTGCCCAGGGTCAGTAAGGGAGCTGGTAAATAGCAGAAACAGTACCTGAGCCCTTTTTGCTTTTTCCTGCCCCTTCTTTTCCTTTTCTCCCTTCTCCCCCACCCCCTTCCTCTTCAAATAGTCAGTCAAAAAGCATTTGTTAAGTTCTATGTGCCAGTAGACTCTTCCTCATCATGAGGCATCATGAGTACAGGGGGCTCTGACATTTGCTCTGTGACCTTTGATATTTAAGTTGCTTTAATTTAACATGCTTCACATGTGGTTCCCTGAGACACCTCTCCTGTGGACAATTCTGACTGATGTTGGCGGAGGTAGTTTCCACACTAGGAGTTCTGTCACATTGATGAAATCACATTTTTAAAAAGTAGACTTGGGGCAGCTAGGTGGCACAGTGGATAAAGCACCGGCCCTGGATTCAGAAGGACCTGAGTTCAAATTCAGCCTGAGACACTTGACAATTACTAGCTGTGTGATCCCTGGGCAAGTCACTTAACCTTCATTGCCCCCCCCCCCAAAAGTAGACTTGAATCTTCCCAAACTCCCAAATCCCCAAGCCCAAATTCCAAAGCTCAATGCCATATACTAGGATAAGTCCAAAAGCCTGAAAATAGCCTGAATGGTCTTATAAACATAATAATGGTAAGAATATAGATAGGCAGGGAAAAGAAAATGATCTTGCCCCCTGGGTTTACCTTTGCTTCCATGTCTTCCACCCTCCTCCAATTCTCCAACCTTCCCCCCAAAAAACCCACTTCTTTCTACTTGTCTGCATAGAAGAGTGGAAAGGATTTTGAAATTGAGAGACTAGAGAACCCTGGATTCCAAGGGTCTTGGCAGTTCTTTGGCAGGACAGTCCCAAGGCAAAATGTTAAATAAGTGTAGCCTAGGGGCAGCTAGGTGGCACAGTGGATAAAGCACTGGCCTTGGATTCAGGAAGACCTGAGTTCAAATCCAGCCTCCAGCACTTGACACTTAACTAGCTGTGTGACCCTGGGCAAGTCACTTAACTCTCATTGCCCGGCAAAAACAAACGAACAAACAAACAAACAAACAAAAAAATAAGTGTAGCCTAGTCTTCTGCAATAGACAAGGAGATGTAAAGTGAGGTCTTTGAGAGATCCTATAGTACTTGGTTATAATCACCATGATCATCATCGCTGTCATCAACACCACCACCATCTTCATCATCATCAGTAACTATAATAACGAAGTCCAAAAGATACTTGAGCCTTGTACGGCTAACCATAGTGCTCTACTAGTGACCCTCTGTGTGTTCTACATTCCTTGAGCAAAGGCCCTCCCACTAGAGATTGAAAGCCTCTTCTGGCCTTAGTCTCAAGATTGAATGTAAGAGTTGCTGCTTTTTTCCAAAAAATATGTAAGGTTTTCAGGCTTTAAACTAAAAGAGCATGAAAGAATCCTGTCTTCTCATGAGGAAGAGGAAGTACTCCAGTTCAAGCTATAAGACAACAACAGAAAGAAGTTCTACAACTCTATGTCCAATGGAGCCGGATGATGCAGTGTCCAGCCCAGACTAGGTATTTATCCACAGGGGCAGCGTCCAAACAGAGATTACACTTCCAGTGGGGTAGGGTCCAGTAGAGAAAATGTATCTGGCAAAGACCAGAAGGAAGGAAACAAGAGGATTTTTTGAGACAGAAAAGACATCTATCCTCATATTAGATAACCATTTTTTCCCTGAATAACTCCAAACTCTAGTGGTCTCTGGGAAGACTAGGGTAGGGAACTTGGTTGGCAGGCTATTATATTAGTCCCATCAAGAGGTAATAAAGACCTATGAATCAATCAATGGGCATTTATTAAGTGTCTTCTATATACCCAATGATGTGCTGAGTACTAGGTATAGAAAAACAAAAATGAAATGGTCCCTGTCCTTAAGGAGGTAACTTGTCATGGTAGATAGCTTGGTAGAAGTAAAGTCAGAAGGATTTGAGTTTGAATCCTGACTTGGACACTAGATGTGTGACTCTGGGCCCTCAGCTTCTTCATCTGAATGAAGAGGGGGCAGCTAGGTGGTGCAGTGAATAGAGAGCTGAACCTGAAGTCAGGAAGCCCTGAATTCAAATCTGGTCTCAGATACTACCTAGCCATGGGGAAAAGTCACTTAACCCTATTTGTCTCAGTTTCCTCCTTTATAAAATGAGTTGGAATATTGTTTGATGAAAAACTGTGAATGACTTAACTATTCTCAGCAATACAATGATCCAAGACAATCCCAAAGGACTAATGATGAAGCATACTATCCATCTCCAAAGAAAGAACTGGTATTGATTGAACACAGACTGAAGCATGCTATTTTTCACTTTCTTTCATTTTTTTTTTATTCTAGTTTTCTTATACAAAATGACTAATATGGTAATGTTTTATAGAATTGCACATTAACCTGTATCTGATTGCTTACTGACTCAGGAAGGGGGGAAGGGAAGGAGGAAAGGAAGGATATAATTTGGAACTCAAAACTTTAAATAAAAATGCTAATTATTAAAATAAGTAAACAAAATAAAATGAGGGAGAAAAGGAAATGGCAACTACTCCAGTATCTCTGCCTAGAAAACCCCAAACAGTATCACAAAGTCAGATACAACCAATATACTGAAAAACAACAAAAATAAGTTGGTCAAGTCATGATAATTAATAAGGTTAGTATTAACATAAGCTCGATAAGTTGAACAGCTACGACTCACCAGAGCTGTTCCTTTTGACTTGCACAGGGTTTTTTTGGTTGTCGTTTGGTGCCTTGGAGCGAAGGGATTAAGTCATAAATTATTTCCCAGCCCCCCTCACTAGCAGTTCTTTATTAGCATCACAGCATGCTTTAATTCTAGCTGGAGAGTGATTACTCTTGTCACAGCTCCTCAGTCTTGAGCACCATGAAATATGTTTGACGTGAAGATAGAGGGCTTGGCTGCCTAGAATGCTAGGTGCCTGGCAGTTTTGACCTTTGGCTCTTTGTTGAACAATGGGAAATAGTTCTACTTCCGTTGCAATGCTAGGGAAGCACACCGACACTGTTGTGGGTGCATACAAGTGCCTGAGTGTATGTGTGCATACAGGTACATGTGTGCCTTCACTCTGGCTCTAGGATTCTCTACTGAGAGGCAAAACAGTGGAGGAAGCATTGGATTCTAAGTCTAAAGATGGAAGGAACTTCAGAGGCCCTCTGGTCTGATGCCTTCACTTTCATAGAGTCCAGAAAGTCTGAGTGACTATCAGATATTCAATGATTTTTTTTTTTGCTTCAATGATTTTTTAAAAAATGTGCTAATAGGGAAAGACAACATATATTGGGTAATGGTAGTCAATGAGGAGTTTTTTGGTGGTGTAGATTTGCTTACTATCCTGAAAGCTAAGTAGAAAAGAGAGGGGTGCAGGGTACTCATGCAGTGACATGGCATTAAGATGGTTTGGGAGTGGCAGCATGGTTTTGGGTTCAGGCTAAATATGGTCACTAATAAGAAATGCAAGGTCCCAAATTGGAGTTTGGAGTAACATGTTGGAGGAGCAGGAAGCATGAAAATGGCTGTAGCATAGCAATACCATGCAATGTAAAGAATAAAAAAATAGTTTATAAACATTACCTGCTCTCCCAGCACAGGGAGAATCAGTTCAAAGCATGGGTGCTGTGTTACAAAAGGAATAGGACAACATCTTGGTAAAGGAGAAGAGGTTATATTTGGAGTGGGGTGGTAAAGAGGTTATTTCTTTGGGATAGAGAACTGCCTTTGAGGAAATCCTCTTTACCTGTGGAGATATGCAACTATTCTAGAATATATAGTTCTATAGAGTTGTCTAGAGTAATAAGAAGCTAAATGAGTTGCTTACGGCCACATAGGCAATGTGCGAGATCCATCATACCCATCTTCCCATCAGAGGTGAGATTTGAATTCAGGTCTTCCTGACCAGGAATTCTACCAGCCTTCAACCCACTATGCCATGCTCTCAGATAAGATAATACATGTAAAGGTCTGTTGTGCAATACATTTGTAAAATCAGATAAGATAATACATGTAAAGGTCTGTTGTGCAATACATTTGTAAAGTTATTGTTATCATTACCAATTATGTTTTAATTTTCCTCTTTCTAGTGAATATTGGTAGTGATGAATTTACATAGTGCTTTAAGGTTTGTAAAACATTTACAAATATTATCTCATGTGATCACCACAGCAGCTCTGGGAGGTAGGTGTTATTACTAGATTCATTTTACAGATCAGAAAACTAAGACCAACAGAGGTTAAGTGACTCTTCCTAGGATCACACAGCTAGTGTGACTCTCAGAGAATCTCAGGGTTGGAAGGCATTTCAGAACCATTCAGTCCTTTATCTGGAAATGCCTGACAAAGTGAGCCAGCCCTTGCTCCAAGCCCTCCAGTAAAAAATAACTCATTACCTCTATAGGTAGGCCATTCCTATTTTTGGAAAGCTTCAGTTGTTAGTTAGTCCTTCCATAGAATTTGTTGTTGTTTGCTCAGTTGTTTTCAGTCATGTCCAACTCTTTGTGACTCCATTTGGGGCTTTCTTGGCAAAGATACTGGAGTGGTTTACAATTTCTTTCTCCAGATCATTTTACAGATGAATAAACTGAGGCAAAAATAGGGGTAAGTGACTTGCCCAGAGTCACACAGCTAAGAAGTGTCTGAGGTAGAATTTGTGCTCTGTTCCTCCTGATGCCAGGGTCAACGCTTTATCCACTGTGCCACCTAGCTGCTTTTCACTAAAACGAACCAATATTAAAATGAATTGTATTGTAAAAGCTCTTTGAACTTCCTCAAAAAGAAGAAAAATATAAGCATAAAGTATAAAAAAGGGGAGCTTAGAGTATCTCCTGGATCCAGCCAGACACTATCTACAAATGCATGTCATTGTATGTCATTGTATGTATGTCACATGCTTGCTCATGTTTCTCATCTGGATCTTGATTTAGCTTATGGTCTTCTTTGATGTCTTTAGTGCTTTGTGATTGCCCTTTCTGCTAAGCCTAATAGATAAGCTTTCCTTTCCTTCCCCTTAGAGAACCTCTTGTCTTCTGACTGCTGATCTGTGACTCCATGAAATGACAGCACATTTTTGCCTCTGCTGTTCTGATACTGTTCACACACACTCAAGCTGGTCCTAATTGTGGAGGAATGTGGGGTTTCCTTACCAGCAGCTTGGACTCTAGCCCCACCAAGGAAGTTGGACTAGGATAGGATGATCATACTCATACTTTGCTAACTTTTCTAGAGTAGTACAGAACCCCCAAAGAAAGATTTCTTGCTGTGGGAAGAGGAAACTGAGGCAGAAAGCAAAGAATGACTTATCCAAGGTTAAAACCAAGAGTTTTGAATCACTGAGTACAATTATGCACAGGGCCATTTTTTACTTTCTACCCTGTTCCTTTAAAGTGTATTTCCTTACAAATATCACCATTATTGTCATCCTCAATATGTGAATTATTGGTATAAGGTCATGTACATGAATATAAATGCACACATATTGGCAGACTCTCTCATTCTTGACCAAAACTTAGAGCTTTATTTTTTAATCTCTTGAACTATTTGCATCTCACTCATCAAAGAAAATATATTGTTCTTAGTTTTTTTCACTGTCTCTTTGATCTGGGAGTCCATCTTGGAGCGCCAACCACCTTGGAAAGGACTACTCAAAAGGATAGGTGCAATGACCGAGAGAGCCTTTTTTCCCCTCCTAATCAGTAAGGTAAGAACTAATCATGCAGATGAGGTACTTTTATAGCTTAACTAAGTCAAGAGATGCTACCATAAATTATTAATAAGTTACAGCTGGTAATATGGCCTTGGTTATTAATAGCATATTTTAAGCAAGCTCCCCTTCTTTGTATGATAAGAGATAACACTACACGAGCCAGATAATAAGTGCCAATTTGTACCAGCAATCAGTGGGTTGATTAAAGGTAACTCTATCCCCAGCTGAAGAGATAGCTTTGGAGTTAGAGGCTGGTCCATTACAGAATCAGTTCAGTTGCTTAGAGTACTGAATGAATGAGACATGGGTCCCATATGAGATTTCTGTAGGCTGAGTTTCACCCACTTCCTGGATCCAGCCAGACACTGCCTTACAAATGTATGTCATTGATCACAAGGGGAACCAGGTGAGAGAAAGCATATGTCCCAGCCCTAGGTCTCCATTTGGGAACCAACCTGATTTCCATCTGGTTTGTTACCACTCTCCTCATTCTTGTTCAGCTAGTTCACTATGCACTCTGTCTCCTTCTTTGTCTACTTGGGGTCTCCTGGTTCTTTTCCACCTTCCTATTGGCTGACTCACTACTTCTCCAGACCACCAGTAAGCTATGTGTCCCCTGACTCTGTCTGTCTACCTGGTTCCTGAACCATGGCTTCATCTTCACATACCTCTACTGTATAAAAGTTGTTATCTGCTGCTTCTGGGGTGAATGGAAATCATGTTCAAAGTCAATGAAGTTCTTCAAAGCCAGACCCTTTTGGAAATTGAGAAAGAGTGTCAGACCTTTGAGATATTATTGATAACTTAAATTTCATTATGCCTCACTTTAGCATTTATCAAATAATATTTTAAGACAATATACTGGAAGGAACCAAGGAGCCAGAAGACTTAGAATGTAAGTTCCCTGAGAAGGGATTATTTCATTCCTTGTGCCTGGCATGGTGCCTAGCCTAGCACAGAGTAGGCATTAATAAATTGATCAATTGATCCTCTAAAGCCACTTCAGGCAATTGGTATCTCCCTTCTCCTTAAAACATCTCCAAGGAAGGAAATCACACAACTACCTCAGGGTAGCCCACTTTTTATTTTTACATGTATATGTGTATGAGCATGTATATGTATGTGTATATATACATATATGTATGTGTATGTATATATCTCTGTGTGTATATATACATATATGTATGTGTATGTATATATCTCTGTGTATATATATATATATATATATATATATATATATATATATATATATAGAGAGAGAGAGAGAGAGAGAGAGAGAGAGAGAAGAAAGGCTTATTGGGTTGGAGAAAAGGAGTATATTAAGAAATAAATGTGCTGTAAAAATAATAGTCATCAAATTTTTAAAAAGAAAAAATAACAAGGTAATTAATACCCCGCCATGATAACATCATAAAAATGTATGGTCATTTCTAGAACCATATGAAAATATCATATCATGTCATAGATGAGTGAAAGTCAGCTGTTTCATCACCCAAAGGCTCATCACTTTGCTTTATTAGTCCCTGAAAATGGTGCTTTTTAATGTTACATTCTCTAATCTTAAAAAAGTAATTTCAGCTCTCATTCGAAGACATTAACAATTGCTTCCATTAGGACAGCTGGGAAGTTTAACATAACCCTAAGTTGTCAGGGAAGGGAATGGAAAAACAGAAAATAGATTTTCCTCCAGTCATTTTATGTTTTTGTAAATGGAACCAGGTTGACAGAGGATGAAAACAACTCAATTCACAGACTTTGTACAGTATGCCATAATGGCAGAGGAACTGAAAGTCCCAATAGGAGAAAAATGGGTCAGTCTGATGAGTTGATTGTAGTCTCAAAGAAAGCTGAAGAGTATGAATGTGCATACGCCCCTTATTGGCTAAAGATTCTTGACCCTGCATCATTGTTTAAGAATTATTAATATGAATAACACCAGATACTTTTATTTATTTGTTACACCCACATAGTGGCTTTCTGAATAGCTGGAGGCATTGGACTGAAAATTATCCACATGGAATCACTGTTCTAAAAATAAAATGAGGGAAGATGGGAAAAGAAATCAAGAGAAAAGTTGGGGCAAACTGTATCACTCCAGGAATGAACTTCTTTTTGCTTCTTTTTCCTTATCACCCTCTTTAATTGTAATCTGGTTTCTGATGCCATTTGCTTCTGAAGCAGTTTTAACATAGTAGAAATAGCTGTGGGCTAGGAGTCAGAAAACCTAGATTCTGATTCCAATTCTGGGACTTATAGCCTTTGTAACCACTGTCAAGCCAATAGGTTTCTTTAAGCCTCCATTTCCTCATCATGAAAAAGGGGATAATACTTGGATTGCCGACTTCAATCATCAGTCCATCAACACTTATTAAGTACCTGCTATGTGCCAGGCCTTGTGCTAGGCACTGGGAGTGCAAAGACAAAAGAGAAACAGGACTTGACCTCAAAGAACTTAAATTCAAACAGGAAAAAGACAATGTTTGAATGTGTTTGATCTGTAGAATGTGAGGGCTGATGATGGCTCTACCCAATCCAAGTGTGAACATCTCATTACTCCTTTTCATTTCCACCCAAGACTCAGGATTGTCTTCCTCACCTCCATAAAATTGTTAATTGTTTTTATTTGAGGATGGGGTAGAGAGCCAGACCTTAGATTTCATCTATGTAGGGAACTCCTCTGAGGAAATGTCTTCCCCCATGAAAATCAGCAACTAATTTGTAACTTAAGTCTTAGATAGTTGTCAAGGAGGCTTTAAAATTAAGTGACTTGCTTAGAGCTTGAACACAGGTCTTTTTGGCTCTAAGGTGGGTCCCTTTATCCACTACCCTAGGCTGCCTCCACATCTCATTCTGCCCTAGGTAAAGTAGGATAACTATTTTCAGGGGTATGTGTTTTCATTTCACCCCTTTAGTTTTGTAACGATTGGAATAACGCCACCTGCTGGATACTTACTGTAGAAGAGTTCTGCCCATGAAGCGAAGGTCTTTGAGGGCAAGACCAGGAGTCTTTTCTTTGGTATCAGGAAGTGACGCGGAGTAGTGGGAGGAGGAAGGAGGAGACTGGTGCTCTTTCCTCTGGACTCTGGTGGAGAAGGGAGCTAAAAATGTGCTCTCCCTTTAATAGATAGAAATCTAGGCCTTTCTCTCTCTCTTTACCAAATTCTTATTCTCCTTAATAAATGCTTAAAAGTCTAACTCTTGCTAAAGCTTATAATTTATTGGCTACCACTCATTAGATATTTTAGACAGTTTAGCTAGAATTTTAGCCCTTAACAGTTTTAGAAATATTCTTTTTCATGGTGATTCCCCCCCACCCCCATATCCCTTGCTAATGATGTGCATTTACACACATCCCAATCCAATTAGGACAGCCACCTCCAGTGGGGGCCCTTCCTTTGCTCTGTTTTTCTGTTTTCACTGTTTTATTTGTTTTCCATCTCATTTTTAACTGTCAATAAATTATATCTGTTGGACTTGGAACTCACTGAAGGATGTATATCTCATTACAGCCCAGCCGGACTGTGGACAACCTGCTCCAGATGCCTACCTCATTACACCTTTTAAATTTCCTGCCCTCACTCAGTTGTTTTGGCCTCATACTACAATCCTTCAAATTATGTGCATCTCATTACACCCAAGCCCACTTAGCAGAAACTCCTTTCAGGTGTTTGCATCTCATTACACCTCTTTATTTCAGGCTTAAATCTGGTGGGTTTTGCATCTTACTACATCCTTGATAATTAGGCACATCCCATTACATCTCTGCCTGGTTGGAGCAACTGCTGTCTGGTGTGTGCATCTCATTACAACATTTTGTTTCCAGGGATAACCCGATGGTAGACATCTCATCATATTCCTTTCATAATTCCAGGAAGTGCATTGCACCCCAGCCAAATGAGGACAACCTCATTCATTTATGTGAATCACAGAACAACTTCAGTTCTAGGCATAACTTCTGGGCTTCACATCTGATCACACACTTATTAACTATGCACTTATTACACTGATGCCTAATTAGGACAAGGTTGGGATATTTCCTGAATCTAATTGTCCTTTATACTCTCTTGTTCTTGGCATATCATTATACCTTCTCTACATTAAAACCAACTTACTACACCTTTTTCAAATTATGCATAATCTCTCACATCTCTACCAAATTAGGATAATCAGTCTCAGGTTTGTACATTCCATTACACATTTTATTTTTTCAAGTAGACTCTGTTGATGATGATATAGCTTACTTTTATACTATGTTACCTTAAAAATTCTTTCATCTACATTATCGTGTTTGAGCCTCACAAAAGGGCAAGTTTTACCATACTTATTTTATATATGAGGAAACAGAGCTAGCTGCAGGGTCACAGATAAAGAAATGGAAGGGACCTAAGAGGTTATCTTGTCCAGTGGAGTCAAACTCAGATATAAACGGGCACCATTAAACCATAAATAAGGAACCCTGTGGACTTCATGTTGACTAGGAAGCCACATTAGCCATTTTAGTTGTGCCTGACTCTTTGTGACCCCATTGGCATTTTATTGGCAAAGATCCTGGAGTCATTTGCCATTTCCTTCTCCAGCCCATTTTACAGAAGAGGAAATTGAGGTTAATAGGGTTAACTGACTTGCCCAGGGTCACACAGGTAGTGTTTGAGACCAGATTTGAACCCAGGAAGGTGAGTCTTCCTCACTTTAGGCCTGGAGCTCTATCTACTGCACCAACCAGCTGCCCTTTTCCTTAGCTGTACTTGTTTGCTATGAGAGAATTCTATTGTGGGAAAATTGGAGAAACCATGTCAAAAAATAGAAGAGCATCCGTAAAACATTTTAAAAGAGAAAGATCACTGGCTTGTAGTCAGCCTGGTCCAGTACAAAGAGCCTTGGCTTCCAAATGGATTCAGGAAGAGTCCATTAGTATTGAAATGACTGAACAACAACAGTTAAGCAAACATAAATCAGCACACTGATGATGTCTGAAGATATATGCCTTACGCTACACTCATCATCCGCTACTTCCCTGCCAAGATGTAGGAGGCCAGCCTGTCGGTCCTCTTATGTTACCAATGGGGAGGTACAGATTGATCAATTTCAATGGATCTTTTTACACCATAATGCCCCTGTCAGAATCTGGTATCATTTTGTTTCTGAACCCAGTTAGGAGGACAATCGTTTTGTGCCTCCTAAAATCCCAGTATCTGTCCTCATCAGAGTCTGGTCCAAATCTGGCTAGTTGGCTGCTTATACTGAGCCTCTTGGCCTTATTTTAGTGGGATTCCCTGCTCCTGACTCCTGAAACAACTGGTAGTCGTTGCTTATGCCCCAGAAGCCCATAGCTGGAGCTCCAACACTGTTCTGAGGAGATAAGCTCAAGACCATGTTTAGGGGAACTTTCCAAAGGAAAGTTACTATGCTGGTAAATGCTTAAGAATTGGCTGGGCGGGGGGGCGGGGAGGAGGAAGGACAAACAACATATTTTAAAGTTTATTTGCATTATTAAAAATTTCTCCATCACTTCAAGTCTAGACACTTAACAAAATGATATACTAGCACTGTCACACCCCTGGTCCAAGACCACCAGTTCTTAGGCTCCCTGATTCAAGAGGTATAATATGGAAATGTGGTATGGTTACAGGGACCTGATTTCAAAAAGACAGAACTCAAAGGGAGGGGAGTAGAAACTGTGTGGCATGAAGGAATTTGGTGGTGTACAGCTTCACAACAAGGGCTTATCAAGATCTCTTAATTTAGCTCTTTCCTTAAACTTTCTTTCCAAGGTCACAGTGACTCTAGGCGGGGATATTCCAACACAGAGAGAGGATTAGGCAGCTGTGAACAAACGCATAGTACAAGGCAGTAGCTCCGGGTGAGGAACTAGCTACATAGCCGTTCTCGGAGTTGGGGGCTTTTGGGAGTGCTGAACTTTTTCCCTGATGGCTTGTTGTTGTTATTTTCCCCTCAGTTCTAGCAGGTAACAACCTGTCTTTCAAGAGCTGGAAGTTGCCTTCTCATAAGGTATGGGTATCACGAGATGTGCCTAATTATGAGGTATGTAATCAGATGTGGAAAAGACCTAGTTATATCTAAAATTGGATGCATATAATGAGGCACACACCTGAAATCAGTTGTTCTAGCAAGGTTGGGATGTAGTCACTTAAAAAAAAAATCCCACAGTTGAGCAGGATAAAAATTTTGATGAGATGAAAATGCCCAAAAGTCGTTGTTTTAATTGGATTCAGGAGTGAAAGATGCCTGTAAATCAAAGACTAAAAGAATTTCCAAGATAGAATGAATCTTAGCGTTACCTAGTCCAAGGTTTCTTAACTTTTTTTTTTTTTCAAGGTCTTGGACTCCTCTGGCAGTCTCATGAAGCATACAGACTCCTTCTCATTTAAGATAACATATGTAAAGTGCTTTTTAAGCCTTATGGCACTAACTGCATGCTAGCTATTATCCTTATTATTCTCAGAATAGTTTTTGCTTTAAAAACATAAAATAAAACCTACAGGATTACAAACAGAACTGATTATAGTGAAATAGTTACCGAGATATTTTTAGAACAAAAGTCCACAGACCCAAGCAAGGTCTTCTGGACCAGTCCAGAGGAGAACTTTACAATGTACTACACAAACAAGGGGAGTTTGGATAAAGTTTCTTCAATCAACAAACATTTATTTATTAAGGACCTATCTGCGTATACCTGAAGGGATGGAAAATTCTAGAAGTGGTAATGAAATTATTTTCATTAATGTAGTTCAACAAGTACTGGACCCTCAGATGTTGTTGTTCAGTTGTGTCTGACTCTTTGTAGACTCTATATGGGGTTTTCTTGGCAAAGGTACTGAAGTGTTTTGCTATTTTCTTCTCCAGCTCATTTTACAGATGAGGAAACTGAGGCAAACAGGGTTAAGTGACTTGCCCAGGGTCACACAGCTAGGTAGTGTCTGAGGCCAGATTTGAACTCAGGAAGATGACCAGGCCCAGCCCTCTATGCACTATGGTGCCACCTAGCTGTCCTCAAATGACTTGGGTTCAAATAACCCCTTCTAATCTCATCATCATGCTGTTAACTCAGGCCTGGACTGATAGCCCCTCCCTCAGCCTCTCTCCCCTGTGATGGGAGGGCTGGAGTGAGGGGTACCAAACTCCTCCCAATGCCTTTATAGAGAGCAGAGAGCCGACTTGCAGTTCATTCTGTTTTACATCTGCTGCACTGCCTGGTTTAAACTCTGTGGAACAAGATAGCCCCTGGTCCCCAGCCTCCCACCCCTTCCCTGCCTCCTTTTGTGTGCTGTCTTCTTATAAAGCTCTGTGGGGGATAGGAACCGTCTTTCTTTTTCTTATTTGTATCCCCAGTGCCTAGCACATAGTAGGCACTTAATAAATGTTTATTAAATTGAATCAAACCCACATTGTCCTGCAAGTCCCTTGTGAACAGAAACGTTTTCATTTTCTCCTTCTATGGAAGTGGGCATATAACAGGAGCTGATTCCAAGGCCTGCCCCTGAAACACTAGGCCATGATGCCTCAGGCCATCCCGGCTCCACACTGCCTTTTAGGAGGATTATGGGATCAAAGATTTGGGCCTAGGAGGGAACTCAGAGGCCACAGGGTCCTAATAAAATTGAAACAAAAACCACCCAACACACAAACGTGAAGGATTCTCAAAACGTCCTTTAATTTTCCATTTTCCCCAAAGCCCAAAGTCATACAAGCAGTGTGCGAAAATCAAGACCATCAGTGACAGGGGCATCATGTGGTGTGGTGGCTCTCCCTCCTTCCACCTCGACAGATAAGATGGACCACAGACAGTGCCCGGTGCATTGTCTTTCTAAGGTTTCAATGATGTTTACATATTGAGGACCAACAACACTCGAGAGTGTGGTGGGTGAGTGGGATTAGGGGCAAGCTGTGCTAGAGGAAAGGTGAGTAGCAACACAAGTCAATTTGAGAATAGGCTGGACTTGGAAGCCAAGATGAGTATTAATGTCCTAAGTCTTTGTGCCCGTGTGTGCGTGTGAATCTGAGGAGGCTACTGGGACTGACTCGGTGAGTAAGGCAGTATTTCAGCTCCATTTCACTTGTTGGTAATAGACCAGTCCTTATGTCCTTTAAGGAACATTTCCTCTTGGAAAATGGGGAGAAAAAAAATCCCCGCTTCCACATTTGGTTGTACTCCTTATCATTCGTTGTGATGGCTCTTGGTTCAGATAAAGCAGAGACAAAGACAACAGAGCTAACAAAACACTCCACAGTAACACTGCCCTGGGTGAGGCAGAATAGGAACAAGGGATCCAGCCTCCGATGATGGTGGAGGGAAGGCCTCCTATTCTGGTCATACCTCCTTGCCCCAAGACTGACCACGGTCTGCCTTGACTACTCAATTAACTGCCTCGGTAGGCCTTGGCAAGAGAAAGGCAAAGAGTGCGAATGTAGAGCTAGATAATTCATTGTACTAAAAATTAATAGCATAAAGGGAGTAAGAACCTTTTTGTCTACGAAATACAACCCTTCTAACGTCTTTTGGATCAATGAAACTCTCTTCTCAAAGGTCAGTGTTTTTATGCTGAGGAGGGAACAAGAATTGGGTGGTCTTCCTTCCCTACTCACATCCCAACCATTTGGCACAATCTCTACTCCCGCTCTGAATCCTTTTCTTAGTTATTTCATTGGTATTAAAAGAAAAAAAAAATAAAGCCCTTCCTTCCACTAGGAATATGAGTAGGGATTCCTCAGGGCAGAATTGATCAGATAACACAGCAAAGAAGGATACTAAAACAAAAGTGGGGGTACATGTAGTGGCCACTGGCCATTATGGCGGGAGGAGCTTGTGGCGGGCACAGCCCCTCCTGTACTACAGTGGTGTTTATTACACGGTGGTTATTTTCTTGTCCTTGGTGGCTTGTTTGATGGCGGCCTGCTCACAGATGATCTCTTTGAGGCGCTGCAGCCTCATGTTCTGAGTGGTCTGGTCCCCGACCCCAGTTTGACTTCGGTGCAGCAAATTTAAGGCATGGATGTACTCCAGCTCTGTGTACTTGACCCCTTGGTCGACCACCAGGTTCAGGAGCTCATCAGCTGTGTTGTACAGCATCTCATAGTACTGCCTGGGGAAAGAACAGAAAGAGCATTGCTTTCATGGGGCCTTGTAGTGAAGAAATAGATCATTTAGCTAGAGTAAGGAAGCTGTTGATCCCCAAGGAACCTAAGAACAAATCCGGTGGAGATGCATGGTGGTTCCAGGTCTTCTACAAACATGTTTCCTGCCTTTTTTTTTTTTTTTAGGGCAATTAAGGTTAAGTGACTTGCCCAGGGTCCTACAGTTAGTAAGTGTCAAGTGTCTGAGTCTGGATTTGAACTCAGGTCCTTCTGAATCCACGGCTGGTGCTTTATCCACTGTGCCATCTAGCTGTCCCCCCCCCCCCCATATGGTTCCTACTTTTAACAGCTAGAGTATGCTCTCACTGGATGGCCTCCCAGTGTGGCACCTATTTTAGAGATAGGGAAAACCCCTCCCCAAACATTGAGAGCATAGGGGTGGCTATTGCCTCATTCAATTTAACTCAGCAAACATTTATTTAGCACCTACTGCATGCAGGACAATGTGTTATATACTTGCTGGGGGAGAAGCAAAGTCTCTAGAGGAGAATAGGCCCCATGCACAAATATGTCCACGACAAAATAATACATGGTAAGTATGTAAAAGAAATATTAATAAAGTGCTATATCAATAAAGAACATTACTAAGAGGAAGAGAAAATCAGGAAACACTTCATGGAGGAGGTGATATTTGAATCAAGCTTTAAACCTAAATTGCCCCTACGGTGTTTAAGGACACAAACAACTCACTCTTTCTCTCTCTCTCTCTCTCTCTCTCTCTCTTTCTTTCTTTCTTTCTCTCTTTCTTTCTTTCTCTTTCTTTCTTTCTTTCTTTCTTTCTTTCTTTCTTTCTTTCTTTCTTTCTTTCTTTCTTTCTTTCTTTCTTTCTTTCTTTCTTTCTTTCTTTCTCTCTCTCTCTCTCTCTCTCTCTCTCTCCCTCCCTTCCTTCCTTCCTTCCTTCCTTCCTTCCTTCCTCTTCTTTCTTTTCTCTTTCCCTTCCTTCTCTCTCTCTTTCCTTTTTTACTTTTAGGATCAATTTAATTCTGGTGCCAGGAAACTGAGCTCATAGGTTAAATTGTTAAGTGGGAACAAAGTACTTGTCTCACTAGGCCAGATCCTTGATGCATCTATTCAAGGAATCCTTAATTTTTTTTTTTTAAACTTGGATTTCTTTCACACTCTGGTGAAGCCTGTAGACCTCTTCTCAGAATAATGCTTTTAAATGCATAAATTAAAATATATAGGATTATAATGGAAACCAATTATATTGAAATATAGTTATCAAAGTACTAAATAAAAATGCACAGAGCCCCCAGCTAAGAACCACTGGACTAGACAGTCTTTGAGTCTTGCCAATCTGTGAATAAACTATTATTCATTTTTACTGTTTTAAAAGTTGTACCTTGGGGTGCTATTGTTACCCTTTCTGATGGCAACCTTAAAGCTTAGTATAGGCCAGCTTGCCTTAGGAATTTTTTTTTAAACTTCAGAAATTGGACAAATGTATAAGTTTGGCAATCCCCCCACCCCATTTCATTTCTATTTTCTCTTTCTCACATCTGTTGGGGTAATGGGTTCTATAAGTTTCTTTCCTATGTTATAATATTATGGCCTTCATTTTATTTTACTTTGAGGGTTTCTTGTGTTAGGTTCCAGGAAACGTGACCAGACCAACAAGCACTATTGTGAATCTAAGCAACAGGCTGCGTTATGATGGGATTCTGTTCTATTTGTTAAGGGGGTATGTGCTTCAGAACTACGCAGGGGGGAGGGGGGCGAGCCTTTCCTCTTTTTCTTGATGGACTCAATCGCTTCTTTGACCTCTTGCTCTAAGGCTTTAGCAAGGTGCAGAGGTAGTCCTGGGGTCAAAGGTTGTGCCTGCAGAGGACAAACTCTGGTAGGATCCACCAAGCTGGGAAAACTTGGGAAGGTCATGAGTCCTTTGGCCAACTTTATCAGCTAAGGACACAGAGTGTCATCACCAGTAGGGGATAGATTCCCTGGCCACGGTGACCCATAAGGCATGAAATGACCCTTAGGTTTGAGCAGTCTCCTTCCACTTCTCAAGTGACAGTTGTAGAGTGGAACAAGAGGAAGCAGAGAGTTTTAAATCCCCTACAGTTTTTAGCCTGAACATAAACATTAATTTAACTCTTAGTACTTTAAAGATGAAATCCTGGCCTGAGTAACCAGACTGCTGAAGACACTGAGCCACACCAATATCCAAATTCTCACTATAAAGGCAGTTCTACCTGAATGGAAGTGGGGTTCAACAGATGGTCCTCAGAGAAGCAAACCAGAGGAGTTGGTTTTATTGTGCACCCAAAAGCAACAAGAACTAATTTCATTTGCTACTTGTTCATATAGTGTTCATGATGGTCATAAAGAAATAGACCATCTGTTCCTGATCCAGACACACTCCTGTTAATCTCCTAGCACCCTAAGTTTGGTGTCTGTGGGCTTCTGGGGTATTCTCTTAATTCCATACAGAGACTGATGAGATTCAAAAATATCAATTCAGATACAGGGCAAGAGACTCCATCTGACCAGGACTTTTACTTGTCATATCCCACCTCCTGGGACTGCTCTGTGAGGAAGGATCCACCCGCTTTCTGGTAGCAGCTCAAGGAGGGTGGGGAACGCCTTCCTGGGGGCACTTCCCATACCCCCAACAAGGATGAGCACACAGGTTATTCTGGCTACAAGGAGATAGGAAAATAACTGTAGGGATGCCCCCAGCATTCCCCAGTCACACAACCAGTGAAACAGAAATGCATCATTTATACTTTCTCTTATTTCCCTCCTCTTTCCTCACAGAATAATTGCTCTGTACAGGTAAGTATAATACAAGGTAGGAAGTGATAGTGGCAAAAGGAGAGAGCCATAAAGGATTCTAGGGAAGTCTGAGAACAAAGAGAACATTGTTAGCTCAGGAGAGCAAGGAATGCTTCATAGAAGTGGTCCTGAGATAACCCTAAGAGGAAGATAAGAACTCAGAAGGGCAGAGAAAGAATATAGTTCTTTTTGGGTAAGGAGGATCATTTGGGCAAATGCATGGAGGGAGGGAATAGAGAACGTAAGACGAGTATTCCTGGGGATTTGTTTTCTTTTCTTTCCAAAAGATGTTTTACTGATGACTTTTATCCTTACATCCCAGTCATTTCTCGACTCACCTCCATGCCCTTCCTAGCAACAAAGAAAAACAAGTGAGCAAAAACCTTCAGCTCAGAGACTGACGATGTATATATGACATTCTGACCTCAAAGTCCTCCACCTCTCTGTTGGAAGGCAGAGGTCTAGCATATTACCTATTTGGAGATTGCTTTGTCATTTCTTTCAGTGACTTCATGCTGTAGTTTGAACTTTTCAATTGCAGAAATATAAAAACAGGGCCTTAGTGACAAATTTCCCTGCTTTTACATTTTTGCAATTGAAAAGTTCAAAAATGCAATATGAAGTCACTGAAAGGAATTATGTGCAATCTTTAGCATGTCCAGACTCTGGTGTCTCAGCTTTGATCACCAGATAATAGACAGCAACAGAGGCACTTTAAATTATTATTATTAACTTGGTTGGATTCAACAATGAAGCAGCAGGCTGAAGGAGGAAGCAATTTCACCATTGTTTACAATCCTTTGTACTATTAGAAAATGTTGGAGTCTGATGGTGGGTAATCACAGGGGTGTTAGAGAAGAAGGGGGATGAACTTTCAGTCAAAACTCAATTCAACAAACATTATTAAGCAACTCACTCTGTGTAGTACAATGGGCAGCTAGGTACTGCAGTGGATGGAGTGCCAAGCCTGGAGTTAAAAAAAAACCTAATTTTCCTGAGTTCAAATCTGGCCTCTGACACTTCCTAGCTGTGTGACCCTGGGTAAGTCACTTTACCCTGTTTGCCTCAGTTTCCTCATCTGTAAAAGGAGCAGGAGAAGGAAATGGCAAACCATTCTGGTATCTCTGCCAAGAAAACTCCAAATGGGGTCATGGAGAGTCAGATAAAACTAAAAACGACTGATCTACAACATGTGTAGTGCTCTGTGCTAGGCCCTGGAGATAAAAAACCACACAATCTCTTTCTGCACTTGAGCTGACAGTCTCCTACGGGGTAAATCACACACACACACACACACACACACACACACACACACACACACACACACACACACAATGTATATGCTCTAAAGCTATAGAGTATGACGGGGGAAGGAGAGAGCTATATAAAGTATTCTAGGGAAATGTGAGTGGGGAGAGCTCATTTTCAGGTGTGTGTGTGTGTGTGTGTGTGTGTGTGTGTGTGTGTGTGTGAAGGGTCAGAGAAGTTTTTTCAGAGAAGGTGACACCTAAGTCAAGCCTTGATGGATGAGAATAATTTCAATAGGTGGAGAAGGGTAAGAAATGAATTCTAGGCATGTGTGAATGCAGAGACAAAAAGTGGGGCCAGATGAGTTGAGAGGAAAAATATGAGCTACAGCTGAAAAGGGAGGTAAGTGGAAGGTTGGGGAAGCTCTGAAATGTCAGGTTAAGGAATTCTAAATTTATCTGATAAGGAATAAGGAATCACTGCAGATTTTTGAGCAAGGGAGTTATCTAGCCAGTATAATACACCCTCCCCAGAGAAAGTGAGCAATTGAAAAGTGCTATTCCCAGGGCACCTGAAGTGGAAGGGGAAAGGCACCTGATTAGTTCTAAAGCCCAGGAACTCAGCAATTTTCCCTGTTCCCCTATACACAGGAGATTGGAGAAATGGGACCATTGGTGAAGCTGCACAAGTCTGGATTAATCTGTACACACAGAAGTCACTGACAAAACAAAGTGGTGAACAGGACAGGGTGAAGGGCAGAGTCCTGTGGCATGCCTCTAAAGACTCTGCTACAGACCAGCATCTATTCATTAATCTATACTTTTTGGAAATGGTTATTCAATTACATAACGAGTTATGTAACTGTAAGACTTTGTCAAAAACTTTACAAATATCAAGATGTATTATGTCTATAACATTTCTGCCTAATAATCATATCAATGAAATCAATGAGGTCTGTCTGGGAAAAACTAGAGAAAAAATGTGCATGGAATCAGGGGAGGCGTGAGTTGAAATTTTAGCTCTGACACAAGTTGGATGACTAAAACAAGCCACTTAATCTTATCTTAATCCTTATCTGTAAAATGGGAACAATAAAATTTATAGTCAGCTAACATCACCGAGTGGTACATGGGGAAAATTTACAAATCCATCTAAAGCATTATGCAAACCTTAAAGAGCTCTATAAATGTCAGCTATTATTATAAACTTGAAAAAAAAAGGTTCTCATTAAACTAAAACAGTTTCTAAATCTTTCTTGGGGGCATATCTCTTGGCAGCTGGTGGAAGGGTAGAGGGATGCTGCTGTCTGAGAATTACAATAAGCTTCATTGTAAACCTACTCTATTAGTTGAGTAGATGGGCTGGATATCTGGAGAGAATTTTGTTCCAAGGCCACATAAGGCCACAGGAAAAAAAAAGGCGAGATGCCTCGCCCTGTCTCTTCCATCATGTGACAAGTGATAAAGGGCACATCACTTGTTGCCTTAATGTGCCAATATCTACTATACACTGAAAACACTTATCTCCTCCACAGTGACACTATAAAGAAGAGAATGAAGACACTTAGAGACTCCGAGATCTTCAGATGAATGGTACCCAGGAACTGCAAACCCAAGTTATTATACACCACTGACAGGTTGACTGATAGTGTATTTCAAATAGTTAGAGAGAAAAAAAAATTCTCCCTTAACTGTGATGATATATTAGTTTATAAAGAAACATGAATATTTAAAATAGACAAAAATTCATTCATCTTCCAGAATGGTATACAGTAGCAAAAAATAATTCAAATTAACATGGTAGATTCCGTATGTATATTCCTTGGGAAGGTGAGGAGAGAGGGGCAATATAATGTGGCCCAAGGAGAAAACAGAGAAATTGTAGGCTCCACACCATTAGAATGTGTTCCCAGAGTAAAACAGTCCTGTAAAAATTACATTAAATTCTGTAGTCTGGTTGGAATAAATAATTTAGCAGCCTCTATTGGGGCCTGAGGAAAACAAGAGCTCTATCTTCATCATTAGCCATTAGAATAGCAGTAACCACTGTCTCAATGGGGGTGAGAAGGACATGAACTGTTTTCCTCCCCAGAATCTTAGCCTTCCAAAGATGAGTTTTTACTTTTCTGTGTCTCATCAGAGCTTAGCGTGGGGACACGTAGGAAGTACTTAAGGAATATTGGCTGACTGATTGATCACTGAGAAAGTGAGGATATTTTCTACTTTGTGGAATATAGATTGGATAGACTTTACTAGACTCTCTTTCATTAGGGACCAAGTCTTTAAGTTCTGGCAAGTGCAAGACCATCCCCACCCACTCTTTCCTCCTCACCTTCAATTTGTTCTGCCAACAGAGTTTCTTTAAAGGTAACACTGGATCACCAGTAAGGTTGAAAGGGCCTGGGGAAATTAGCATTAGGCCTCCTATGATCCCCACTCCCTTTCATCCTTGGGAACAATGGTTCTCAAAGTGCATTCTCAAGAGGTAGCTGCAGTAGTCAAGTTAGCAATATATGGAAGAGATAACAACAAATGATAAGGGTGTAACTATCTTTAGTAAGATGTACATTAGTAAAAAGAGTCGCTGACATGAGCAGGTTTCCAACATACAAAAAGTCCCCATTTTTACAACCACATATTTATAGGAACGGACAGAGGGTCAGTTCCCAGGAGTGCATGGAAGAGGAGTTTCTGAACTCGGAGTGGGGCAAGAGAGGGAATTCTGAGTCCTGAGGAGGGAGGAACAGGAGAAAGGAGATCTGTAAATCTGGATGGGAGGTGAGTTAGCAGATAACCTAGGATGTTGGCCCAGAGAAGAAGCACAGACCACCCTTTGGGCATACTTGAGTGTGTGCAGGAGGATGAATAAACTTGGGTCCTGGGGGAGGGGGGATGATGTAGGAGAGCTTTTGGCTTCCATTTGCTAGAAGCCCCCAGAGTGAAGTAGAAAATGTCATTCTGAGTGTCTCTAAGCTTCTTCCTGTAGTGATCTTTGACCTAATAAGGTTTAGCCTACATTAAGGGGCCATGGATGTTATTCCATTCTCTTGCTCCCTAACCCCCCAGTTGAGCTGTTATCTCCTCCATGTCTTTTAGACTCTAGTAAGGTAACAAGGTGGATTGGGAGAGCAGTACTACCCCATCCATACCCCCACTCCTTCCTTTCCAATTCATTCTGAAGTCCTGGTTGTATAAACAGAAGATCCATGATTTAAAAAAAAATAATAATTCAAGTCTCATCCCAGTTGTGGGTGTGGGGGGCACAGTGGTGGTACATGGTAATTGTACCATGAATACTTACAACTGCAGATGGAAAAATCATGAATTGCAAGGGATACCTGTATAACTAACTCAACCATGGTATGGGAAACAGTAATAACTTGAAACCCACATATAGAGTCAACTCTCTATTTTCCATGCTAATGGAACAGAGCAGTGAGGCAGATAATTGAAAATCTATTTACACAGCCTTTGCATTTGCATTCGAATATGGGTGTGTCTAACCTAGGAACTCATGGAGCTTCAAACCAAATAGCAAGTTACTAAGAAGACCTCATCCAGTCCTCCTATTCAACTCCTTTTTAATGAGTATTCCCTGATGGAAGGGGACAAGGTTATACCTGCTATTAATGTGAAATACCAGCCTAAGCAGAGCTGACCCTTTCCCTGTCTTTCTGTATCGATAAAGATCTGGAGATGGATAGTTAAGTGTTATTGCTTTGAAAGATTTTTTCTTCAAGTTCTGTCTGGGCTACAATAGTTAACAAAAGAATTAAATAGACAGTGTTAACTGGAAGTCTGAAAGAAAGGGACCTGAAGATACCCTAATGTTGGATATAGCTTCCAAACCTCTCCTCTGCTGTCTTTGGAACATGTTCACCCAGCTGCAGACATGCTGCTCAACCTGCAGATTAGAGCTTCCTCTCCTCTTATTTTTTTTCTGTCCAGCTCTCTAGTAGATATGCTAATGAACAGTAAAATGAGAGAAGAGAAAATGAAGGGCCAGACTAACCCACGGGCTGGATTGGCGATGCTGTGACCCTGCTCAATTACCAAGGGGGCTAGAATAGGCTGATGCTGCAGAGTGCCCTTGAGGTTCTCCTTGGTAGGCTGTAAAGGCATAAAATCTTCAGGATTTACCCTGAGAAGGGTGGGAGGGGCTTTAGACCCATCATCCTGAGTTGGAGAAGTGGTTTGATCCCCAGCTGAAAATAAGAAAAGGTGTCCAGGAGGTAAGGTGGGAGCCCAGAAGGGGGGCCCGATCAGAACTAAAGAATGAGTAAGTATGGGGCCTCTCAGGTCCAGGGGGGTCTCAAGTTCCAGGCTCCAAGGTAGAGTTGGACGTTGTGTTTTTGTTCAGTAATGTCTGACTTTTTGAGACCCCTATGGACCATACTGTCCATGAGGTTTTCTTGGCAAAGATACTAGAGTGGTTTGCCATTTCCTTCTCCAGTGAATTAAGTCAAACAAAGATTAAGTGACTTGCCCAGGGTCACACAACTAGTAAGTTGATCTAAGGTCAGATTTGAACTTAGATCTTTCTGACTCCAGGCCCAGTGCTCTATCCATTGAGCCACCCAGCTGCCTCCTAGGCAAACAGAGGTTAAGTGACCTTCCCAAGGTCACCCACTTAGTCTTAGGCCAGATTTGAACTCAGGTCTTCTTGACTTCAAGCCCCATGGTCTCTCTATTCATTGAGACATCTAGCTGCCTCATAGTAGGACAGAGGGTCAAATAAAAATGAATTTGCTTCAAGCAAACCAGTGACAATGGAAAAGGGGCTGAAATCAAGAGAATAGTTTCCAGGGGTCAGAGCATGAAGATGTCCAAATAAAGAGAGAGGGAGGCAGCAACACCTGCAACCTAAGGGAAGACAGATTTAAGGTCCAGACAGGGAAGAGTATTTCCCAGTTGCAGTTGTTGCCTGGTGGGGCGACTAGGTGGCACAGTGTATAGAACAATGGCCCTGAAGTTGGGAGGACCTGAGTTCAAATCTCACCTCAGACACTTAACCCCCAACTGCCTTAAACATCTGGGGCCATTTCCAGTCATCCTGATATCATCCATCCATCCATCCATCCATCCATCCATCCATCCATCTGGCCACTGGATCCAAATGGCTCTCACTTAAATCCAATTCACTGCAGTTCATGACATCACCCTGACGTCATGGTCTTCGAGAAGGAAGGATAAACGATGATGACTTTGTTACAATGTGGGACTAGGAGAGGCTTTCTTAAGCCATAGTCAACAGGTTTAGTGTTACCCCAAGCTGGCTGCAGGAGGGATGACCTGCCTATACATCTAAGTGAAGAGTGAAGAAGAAGATAAAAGAGAACTGAAATACAGAGCCTGGTCATACAAGTCCATACTGAGAACACCCCAGCTCATATAATATCATGGACAGCACCAGGTAGAAGGTTCAGTGAGAGGGAGTCTAAGAAGAACAGTGCTAGCAGCCTGCACCTGGTGCTGGGTTTGGGATTAAACTCTAAGAATCATCTCAACTTGTAACACTGTTACCCTTTTCAACTTTCAAACCCAGACCTCTTTTATATTATACCACGTGTCCCAAAAATCTTAGTGCAGTCTTAGTGGCTTTAACCTGCACTAAGACTTTTGGGACACCCTGTATTTCCCCCTGTAGTGATTTGCAGTGAACCAGCTTTCAAATCACTCAGTGAAAACAGGAGAAAATAAAGAGACAGAGGCAGAAAAATCTAGTTATCAGCTGGCTCAGTCTTGAGTTGGGCAGCAGGAGACAGAAGAGGCTTCCTGAAGATAGTGACGCCCTGAGGGAAATCATGGGATTGCAGATTTGGAGCTGGGGCTCACCTAGTCCAACCCCTTCATTTTACATATTAGGAAACTGAACATCATGGAGCTGAAACCAACCAATCAGTTAATCCACCAAGCCTCCTCCCATTATGTGATAGAACAAGAGCAAAACAGACTCCGCCTTCATGGATTCTAATTTGGAAAGGTGCATGTGAGGGAGGGGATGTGGGGTTCCTCTCCCACTCCAGCAGCTCACAGAAAGCTCACGATGGAATCACAAGGTGTCAGCGAGATGTGAAACTAACGGTACAGATGCCACTAGACCCTGATCCTTTTAGGAGCTTCCAACCCCTCTCTGAGTCAAGAAAGGAAGAAGTCAATAGGCTCAGCAAAGCAATGAGCCCATCTGGGGGCTTTAGATAATGAAGCTCTGAGGAGCTTGATGCCATTAGGAGCAGATATAGACCACTGCAGGCAGAGGGAGGAGGAGGGTTCTCTCTCTTCATCCTCTCATCTGGCATGATATTTAGTGGCTGACCCAGAGACAGCTCATCCAACTGTAACGATTGGAATGATGCCACCTGCTGGAGACCTACTGTAGAAGAGTTCCGCCCATGAAGCGAAGGTCTTTGAGGGCAAGACCAGGAGTCTTTTCTTTGGCGTCAGGAAGTGACGCGGGCTAGTAGGAGGAGGAAGGAAGAGACTGGTGCTCAGTCTCACTCTCTTTCCTGAGGACGCTGGTGGAGAGTGGAGCTAGAAATGCGCTCTCCCTTTAATAGATAGAAATCTAGGCCTCTCTCTCTCTATCAAATTCTTATTCTCCTTAATAAATGCTTAAAAGTCTAACTCTTGCTAAAGCTTATAATTTATTGGCGACCACTCATTAGATATTTTAGACAGTTTAGCTAGAATTTTAGCCCATAACACAACTGTTTACAAGTGAGAGATATTGCAAGTCAGAAGTTGCCTGAAAAAAGAGATTATTAGGTGTTGGAAGGGGAAAGGAATGAATTTCTTTCTCCTAGTCAGTTTAGTCAAAGAACAGATACATTCACTACTCTACTCCCCTTAATCCCCAATATTGGCCAGGTAACTTTGAAGGGGGGACATTGGACCACTAGGAAAATATATCTAGTGAGAAACATAGATACACTTCAGATGGACACAGATCCAGAGAGATAGCCACTGGAAAGAGAATGTGGGTTTGAGAGGTAGCACTGGCAAGTAGTTCAGCTGTGGAGAAAAGCAGTCTTTAGGAGCCTAGCATGAAGATTTTATGAAAAGAGAAAGGACTTTCAGGCCCTGTAGTAGTACCAATAATTCATACATAGATCTTATTATGCCTCACTACCACTGTATGCAAAGCTTCAGCCCACTCTTCCCATGGGGACTATGTATATCTGTGGGAGAGTATAAGTCAGGTTTGTAACAACTATCCTTACTATGCTGTTTGAGTAAATGCCTTTGATAAAAGCTAATTGTTTACTGGTTTATTGGTTTGTTTAATTATTTATTTTATTCTGAACTTAAATAAAAAAAATTTAAAATATATAGTTATCATGTAACTTCCTTTTAAAATTTTTTTTCCCTTTCTCCTTTCATCCCCTAGAGATGGCTACCATTAGCCACAAATGTGTGTATGTATGTATGTATGTATGTATGTATGTATGTATATATATGTGTGTGTGTGTGTGTGTAAAACTGTTCTTTATATTCTTCTATTTATCAGTTCTTTCTCTGGATATAGATAGTGTCTTCCTTCATAGGTCCTTTGTAGTTAATTTGTGTATTTATAATAGTCAAAATAACTTAGTTGCTCAAAGTTGTTCTTAAAACAATATTGTTATTACTATATACAACATTCTCTTGGTTGTGCTCATTTCATATTTTTCTAAGATCATCATTTCTTATAGCACAGTAGTATTCTATCATAATCACATATCACAACTTGTTCAGCCATTCCCCAATTGATGGGTATCCCCACAATTTCCAATTCTTTGCCCCTGTGGTGGTGAGAGCTATAGTATTAAAAGCTAAAGTATTAAAAGCACAGCCCCTCCTAGAACCTGAGGTAGCAGTTGCCTTATAGGTGACTGTGAATGCAAGTTGAGGGTGGTGTCATCTCAGAGAAGGACATTATATGTGCAAAGTAAACAAAAGGAAGGTTGCTTTGGGAATCGGGGCACTAATAGTTGGGGGATTGGGAAACAATGCAAAAGGTGGCATTTCAGCTGAGTTTTGAAGGAAATCAGAGATTCCAAGAGTTAGTGGTGAAAAGGGAGGAGTGCATTCAAAGCATGGAGGACAATCAGTGAAAAGACAGGGAGATGGGACTTGGAGTATGAAACCTGAAGCTAGGCATGGAGGCCAGCATAGTTGGACCTTGGAATGTATGGAGGGGAGCAAGATGTAAGGATACTGGAAAAGCAGGAATGGGCCAGGTTATGAAGAGTTTTAAATACCAAACAGACAAGCTCATATTTGATTCCAGAAGTAACAGAGAGCCACTGGGGTTTATTAAGTAGTAAGTTGACATGGTCAGACCTATGTTATAAGAAAATAACTTTAGCAATTATATGGAGGATAGAGTGGACTGGGTTGAGACTTGAGGCAGGGAGATCAATTAGCGGGCTTTTGTAATGATGCAGGGGAGAAGTGATGAGGGCTTGAACTGGAATGACTATGGCATGAGTGGAGAGAAGGTCCAACTTGAGTAATGTTGTGGAGATAGAAAGGACAAGATTTCACAAGTGACTAGATATATGGAATGAGAAAAAAGAGTCCACAACACCACCATGGTTGTGAGTCTGGATGCCTGGATGGAAGGTGGTGTCCTTGGGAGTAATAGGACTTGGAAGAGGGGTGGGTTTAGGGGAAAGATAATGAGCTCTGTTTAGGATATGCCTATGGGAAACCCAATTCCAAATGTCTAGTAGGCAGCTGATGATACAGGACTGGGGCTCAAGGGAGAAACTAGGCCTGCACATAGAGATTTGGGAGCCATCTGTGCAGGGATGATAATTAAACTCAGGGGAGCTAATGAGGTCACTGAGAGAGAGTTAGAGAGAAAAGAGAAGATGGCCCCAAGATAGAGTCTTGGGGCACTCTTATAATGTGTGACAAATGACTTATCCAAGATTAAAAAGGTGAGTAATTAGCAGAACCAGGATTTGATTCTAGGTCCTCTGACTGCAAATCTAGGATTACTACACAACTCAATGCAGGCTTCTCTTCAACAAGGGCAGATCATGGGGTGGTCACTATTAGTTAGGAAACAATCTAAGACAGTGAAACTGCAGCTCAGAAATTGTTTTCAGACCAATGAGATGTAGCCTGGGTGAGGGACAAATTAGTTTAAGCAGAGAAATAGGATGTGCCTCTTATTTGACTAGTTTCCCAAAGAATTCAAAGTGCATTATGAGCACAGTTTTATGCTAACAGAGAGCAGGCAGGGATCATTATCCCCATTTCAGGGATGGGGAAATTAAGGCACAGTTCCATTAATTGTTTTTTTCAGAGTCATTGGCAGAATTGGAAACACTATTTTATGGTAATATAGCTTTTGCACTTGAAATAACAGACCAAGCGTGTGTTTTACTCAAGTGGGCATGGACAAAACATGGCACTCACAGGAGAAATAATAGGAAAAGCTATGGACCCACGGCAGGGAGGGGATGGGCAGTGGTGGCAGTGGTGCTGGTGGTAATATTTTCTTTCTTTTTTTTAAGTGAGGCAATTGGGGCTAAGTGACTTGCCCAGGGTAACACAGATAGTAAGTGTTAAGTGTCTGAGGCTGGATTTGAACTCAGGTCTTCCTGACTCCAGGGCTGATACTCTATCCACTGTGCCATCTAGCTGCCCCTGTGGTAATATTTTAGAGGAGATACAACACCCTTCTCTGAGCTCTCTGAGGTAGTGGAGATGGAAAGTTTTCCAGATGGTATAAACTGTTAGCAGGCTTTTTGATTTTGGGTTCTCCTGATCTTGTGTTGTTGGTCTACCATTCAAATCTTCCACATAGCATGAAGACAGACCCACAAGCATTTATGCCATTGTATTCCCCAATCCCCATCCCCAACTCCCACAGGGTTTACTGACCCTTTGTCTAAACAATTAGGGGGGAAATACGAAGTTGACATCCTTCAACAACACTTGAGAAACATTTCAGCTTTCCTCAGGGCCATTTCATAAACCACAATTAACCTTACAACAACAATAAACAGTTTACTCCCATGAGCATCATGACCTCATATATTTCTATAATATTTTCTATAGTTTTCAGAGAGCTTTCACCTATTTCTTCATTCAATCCTTACACACAACGAAATAGGTAGGATAGGTATTATTCCATTTTCTAGACAAGGAAAATGAGTGTCAGGCTAATATACCTGCTCAAGAGGAAATAACTGACAAAGCTGGGATTAGAATCCGGGTCCTCTATCACGAAATCTAGTGCTCTAGTTTAGGGATTCTTAAACCTTTTCCATTCCTGACCCCTTTTTGCCAGGGATATTTTTACACAACACTGGGTATACAGAAATATAAAATGGCTGCACATAATCTTTTACCGTTGCCAAATTTTTCATGACCCCTACATTCAGTCACAGGACCCCATATGGAGTCGAGACCAGCAGTTTAAGAATCTTTGCTCTAGTCTACTGCATCATGGGCCACCTCTGAACTAGTGTCCTTATGAAGGGGGTTACAAGAGATCTTTAATGCCTGGATTGCAGTCAGAACCTTGGTTGTACATCTCATTTGAGAGTATGATTGCCCCAGAGAATTTCTCCACGATGTATCCATTGCTACCTTTAAAAAGCAATGACATTCCTCTATCCTTGGCTTCAGTCATGGAGATGAGGAGAAGGTTCTCTTTGATTCCCTCGGCTAAAAACTTTGCTCCCCACCTTTGGAACTAGTTTTAAATTATAAATCTTTGAGGTCGAAGCTTTCACTTCATCAGCTTGAGGATTCACATGTCACTCTTTGGTGCATCAGATTATTTTTTTTAATTACAGTTTTCTATGACAGGGCTGGAAGAAGATCTACATTTTTAATTCAGTACAATTAAAACTGTGTCTCTTTGGTCTGGCACTGCCTTTGGCCAAACCTTATTTGCATGAATAATTATTCACTCCATTAAGGAGTCTGCTCAACTCCTTCTCCCATTTTGAAGGTATTAATAAATATTGATCAGGCATAGTCCTGTTTGCACTTGCCAAAGTAATTCTGATGGATTCATCTTCTGATGTTATCAAATAATGAAATATGAAAGAGTGAATGGAATTACCCTCTTGTTCTGTGATTTTTTATTTAGGTTCTTCATTTTAATTTCATAATGTACTTTTATAATTGTGTTTGTCTCATAGCCCTGTAAATGTGCTTTTGATTACCAAAAGGTGAACCTGGGTTAAGGAGAGCGATTTTGTGCTGAAAACCACTTAGGAAAATCTTTTTTTTTTTTAAAGGACTCTATCCAAAATTAAGTGAGACAGAATATATAGTGTTTTTTAATATATGGTGAATCTCAAAGAAGTCTGTTAATCTGCCAGCGGGCATAATGTGTCTATAATTCTGATTTTCCAGATTAGGAATCTGATGGAAAATTGCTATGGCTTGCTAGATAAAGCTGGTCTAGTGTTCTGCACATAGTAGGCAAATCATGCTTTTCACTGAATGATTTCTTGGGAAGTCACAGGTCCTGTTACATGATTTCTGATTCTAAGTATGCATGAAAGTTGTGGTGAATTCCCAAGGGATGTCAAGTGTTGTCAGAAAGTTAAATCCCATTTCATCTTTACTTTCTCTTAGGAGTTCACATGATATTAAATGTTACACATAAAGAGAAGGACACCGTATTCTTTTCAAAAAGACAAGTGATTCAATGTGGACACGGAGCAAAGGGACATAAAATATTTGCCCCAATGCTTTAAAATAAAACAAAGTCAATCTGAGAGGTCGAAGAGATGGGGGTTCCTCTGCTTCCACGGTGACACAAGGGTGGTAGGGACACCGGGGAGCAGACTTTACTTTGGGTCCAGTGTTAAGGCAAAGCTAATGTAGTCTAGGCACAAACATTTTTTTGGTTGGCTCTCAGAGGCAGCAGAGGTTCAATGAATTAAAATCCTTAAAAGAAATTTTCATATTAGCCTGTCTCTGGGTGCCAATAAAATCGCTGAAAAGGTAGGTCTCTGACTGACTTTACTGTGGTTGCCCTTTATATGTGGATCACATGTCTGAAATATTTACAGCCATAGATTTCCCCCTTCATGAAAAAGTATGTGTATAAATAAGTTTGTTGAGACCATTAAAAAATTGAATGTTATACATTAATGATAATGACCAAGCTTGGTCCAAGGGAAAAGAAGATGAAATGTACCTCTTTCTTTTTACTGAAGAAGCAGGGGACTATGGATATGAGATAATGCATATGTTGTCAAATGTCAGTTGGTTTTGCTGAACAGCATTAAAATAAATTTTGGTATAGAGAGGCTGTACATCATGGTGGATAGAGAACTGGCCTTGGAACTAAAAGATATGGATTTAAAGTCCTGGCTCTGATGCATGTTGGCTGTGTGACCTTGGGCAAGTCATTTAACTTCTCATTGTTCCAGGCAATGTCTAATACATACATTGCATTGGTGGAGGGAGTTTTCTTATCCTACCTGGATGAAATCTCAGGTCCTGTCCTTATCCTAGTCCCTCTCCTCTGGTATAAGAGAAGGTTTTCTGAGTGGAGGAAAGATACTTTGGTAGAGGGAGATACTAGGGAATGAATGTTATATAAGAACAAAAGGCATAAGCAATATAAAAGTAAACATTACAGTGATTAGTATTGAAAGCCAGATTGGATTCTCTACAGAGCCTAGTGAGCACACACTTGCTCGGGGATCAAAAGACGTTAAATTCTTCAAGCATGATGCCCATCCAAGGTCATGGGCTGATTCTCCCATGGGCCACTTAGCTTTGCCCATAAAACCTTCACAGACAGCACAGTGACCCCAGCCCACCATCTCCAAAACATGCTGTGAGGCAAGAGGGAAGAGAGAGAGGTGGCTGGATCAGCAACCTTACATGGCTCACCAGATCCCATCACCATTACTCAAGATAACTCTTAAGGGGATAGCTGGATGGCTCAGTGGATAAAGCACTGACCTTGGATTCAGGAGGACCTGAGTTCAAATCCAGCCTCAGACACTTGCCACTTACCAGCTCTGTGACCCTGGACAAGTCACTTAACCCTCACTGCCCCACAAAAGAGAGAGAGAGAGAGAGAGAGAGAAAGAAAGAAAGAGAGGGAGAGGGAGAGGGAGAGAAGGAAGAAAAAAAGAAAGATAATTCTTAAGCCCAAGGCCTATGGAAGGTCAGCAATTCATTGCTTGGCTTAAGGAGTAATTAAAAACCTTTAATCTCTTCATGTGTTGCCTATAAAAGGAAGGTTCAATTCAATTCAATAAATATTTATTAAGTGCCTACTGTGTGCTCTGCACTGTGCCAAGGTTAGAGTTGTTAGCCCCAGTCTACCACTCAGGAAGGGTGCCTGAGGGACTGGCTTTGATGGAAAGAACACTGAATTTGGAATCAGGAAAACTGGATTCAAGATCTGCTTCTGAACCTATATGACAATAGGCAGACACTTCACCTTTCTGAGTCTATTTCCTATCTGTAAAATGGAAATAATAATTCTTGTATTCTCTGCCCCACAAGGTTATTATGAGGACAGTGTTTTGCACATGGAAATGTCATATAAACTAATATGCCAGGACTTCCCTGTTATTGAGATTATTGGCTACTTATGACTAGAGGGTCTGGTAGGGAAGTGTCCAGGAGGCAATAAACTCATGTTTCTTTAACTGGGAAAATGAAGGCAGGAAGACTATATTAATTAGGAATTCTTGGAGAACTTGCAAAAATAATTGCTGACAGAAAGTCAGGGGATGATATGGAGACTGCAAGCACATACAAATCAGCAGGTACTGGTGACAAGCATTCAAGGATGTTTAGAAATGGCAAACTGGGGGGGGGTATGAAGTCTTCAGTTATTCATCAAAGAGCAAAAACTTGGGGTAAGCCAAAGCAGTGAAATGTGCCACCTGAGATTCAAGGGCAGATGAGTCAGACCTGATGTCAATTAGAAAAATAATGGAATAAATAGGAGGAAGAAGCTAATGGAAACACGTACAATATCCAGCAGGGTTTAATTAAGAATCCAAATATGCTGACAAACCTGACGGATAGCTTTGGATAGCAATATGAGCTTAGAGAGGGAAGAAGCTGTTGTGGCTGCCCTGTATTTGGGTATCTTAGAGCATCTGAAGCATCATGTTTAAAAAAATGTAACTAGCAAAATGAATTCTTTCTGAGTGGCCACACTGATAGGAAGCAGGCAGGCCTGAGAAAGAAACAAAGTCAAGTGATAAAGGCAAGTGAACAGACTTGGAGGCAGAAGCATCCAGTTGGTATCAAGCATACTAGTTTCAGAACGTTTCTTGCTTAATTCCTTAATTGATGCTATAAACCTGATGCAGAGTGAAGAGAATAGAACCAAAAGAGTAATATACATAATGACCACAGTCCTATAAGACAACACTTAAAAGATGCTAGAGTTCAGATTAATGCAACGATCAATCTTGATTTCAGAGGGCTGAGGATGAAATACATTTCCCTCCTTTCAAGAGAAGCCTCTAGTGAACTACGGATTCTGAATGCTACTGATTGGGTCGGACAGGGTTGATGTGTTGGCTTGTTTAGCCTAACTGTATTGGACTTCTATGTTATTCCCCGTTATGCATTCTACACCCTGGCCACACTGGCTTACTTGCTATTCTCTCACACACAATTTCCTCTCCCTTCTCATTCATTGACTTTGTATGCTTGGAATACCATTCCTCCTCCTCTGACTCTCAGAATTCCTACCTTCCTCCAAAACTCACTTCAAGTGCTATCTCCTATATTAAGTATTTTTTGATCTCCCCTACAGTCAGTCTTTTGTGCCAAAAAAAAATTTACCTGGTATTTACTTGGTATATATTTTTCTGTATATGTTATACATGTTATTTTCCATGTTATGTATATGTTATTTTCCACAAGAGAATACAAACCCCTTGAGGATAGCTGTTGATTTGTTTTTGCCTTTACATACATTATGCCCAGTACTTAAGCACAGTGCCTGACACATAGTAGGCACTTAAATAAATGTGTATATGTTGATTAATGGATTTAGAAGGATGGTTCTCTTGGTGAGGGATGATTGGGAAGTAACAATCATGTTAATTTTTTTTTAAAACAACACTACCCCATAAGCTCATGAACAAAACATTAAAAACTTAAATGGCATTTGTTACAAAATTGTGAAGTGCTGAAATAACCGCTTCTTCTCTAATATGTCAAAAGGTCTTTGATTTCATATGTGTGGGAATTCTCTCCACTGGTGCCAACACTAAGGCCTCCATTCTGTACTTGATGATATTGTTGGAAGTGATGTGATCAAAGGTCTTTGTCACTTGGTGTAACTCTCCACTTAGCTCAGCAGATTCAAGAGATACAGACACAACGGTCACTGGTCCTCGCTTCCTTTCTGGCTTGGTGGGACCTGTCAGAGCCTGTGGTTCACAAGCCCAGTCTTCAAGAACCAAAGGGTACCTCTGCCTCAAAACGAGGCACAGGAGGAGGGCTTTTGGAGAAGGCAAATGAAAAGAAAGAGAAATCCCAGTCACACACATCTGGAACTGGAAGGGACCCCAGAGGCCATCTGCTCTATATAGGCCAACCACATTTCTGAACATAAGATGGGTCCAAGGTTCAAAGAGGACATACAGGCACCACATCCAATAGGTGAAAAGAAATACAAAGACGCTTAGATAATTCAAAATTATGGATGATGATGATGGTGGTAGCACAGTAGATAGAGTGATAGGCCTGGAGTCAGGAAGACTCTTCTTTGTGAGTTAATGTCTGGCCTCAGACAATTACTAGCTGTGTAATCCTGTTGGCCTTAGTTTCCTGATCTGTTAAATGAGCTGGAGAAGGAAAGGGCAAACCACTCCAATATCTTTGCCAAGAAAACCTCAAATGGGGTCATGAAGAGTCAGACACAAGTGAACAATAACAACAAATGAGTTGTAGCTTGTAAAGATGCCAATTAATTTATTTGGGAAAACATCTCAAATATATAAACATTAAGCAGGGGAAAAAACACAACCTTTCAGTCCCCATAGAAGGAAGGAGGAAGGGAGTGATGACAACAAATTTGGTCAGTCTGCAATATGAAGTGGAAGCAAAAGAAAGTGAGGCTTTTCTGACCAACATATTAAAAAGCAGGGAAGGACATAATCCCTTTCTTTGTTATATTTTGTGGTCTGGTGCCACCATCCCATCCTAGAAAGCCATGAGCCAATTGGAGGGAAATAGCATCAGATGGGATTATGTGGATGGAGAGATTGTCAGAGGGTAGAAGATTAAAGGCATTAACTCTGTATTTTATTTAAGTGATAGCTATAGAGCAACATGATAGCAGCGTGGGATTCTTTGATACTACAAGAGAAATCAGCATTGCACCAGGAAGAGATGAAGTTGTGTGTGTGTGTGGCGCACCAGTGAAATAACTGGGTTGTGAAGGGAGGAGGTTTTGTGTATGTCTGCTTTGTTTCGAGAGCCCTGGCAGTAAGATGTGGAGGACATGCAGTGGGTAGGGAGGTTGGAGAGTGGGAATGAGAGATTCCTGAACTCCCTAACAGGCTCCCCCAAGAGTTTTTCTAGACCTGGTTCCCTTTATGAGATAGGAACTTTCCCATTTCTCATCATCTTCATCTTTAAATATTTCTCTCTATAGAGGATAAAGAATGGCTACCCTTTCTTCCTGTCTCAGAGGAAATATCATTCCTTGTTTCTTGTTTGCAAGGCTAACCTGTGTCTTCTGAGACCTCTTTGTCTGTCATCACCACCTTCAATCTTTCCCCTGGGCACTGGGCTACTTGCGCTCTTCCTTCAGAAGCATTTAGGTCCTCCTTTTCTTGAAAAATCTTCAAGTTGACTCCACTGCCCCTTCTCATTACTGCCATATTTTCTTTTTTCGATCATGACTAAATGTCTACCTCTTTTGTTTCCTCATCACCAGCTCCTTCAACTCCTGCAATCCAGTTCTTGCCCACAACATGATGAAAGGCACATACAGAGATTAAGGAAGGCCATGTCACTATGGATTGAGGAACCATCTCTTAGTACTTTTTCTCTTGATATAGCTAGCTGCAATTCACATTTCAGAGTACTTCCACTTTGAAATACGTTTCCCTTAGCTTCCTAGATGCTGATGACCCCTAAATCTGTATCTTCAGAGCTCTAGAATTGCTCCAGAATTCTAGCATCCTAGTTTCTACTTTACTATAAAAAAATAAAAAATTGCATTTCTCTCTTGACCCCCACCCCCATCCCCCATTGTCCCAGTTTCCCTATTTCTGGTAACCGGACCACCATTATTTCAGTCACCCTTGGCCCCTATATCACATCACTAATTAAGTCCCACCAATTCCTTCTTCATAATGTTTATTTTTTTTTAATCTCTCCCTGTGTTTGTTCACTATCTGGATTTTCCCATCACTCCTAGAATTCAGGCCTTCTTCACTTCATGATTAGATTATTATACTAGTCTTATAGCATATCTCTGACTCCAATTTCTCCGCTGCCACGCCCTGACCTCGAATCTATTCCACACACCAGCACTGGTTCCTTTAAAACAAACATTAGACTTGTGATTTCCCAGTTCAACAATCTTCAGTGGCTCCCCAAGCTCCTGGCATTCTGGCCTTAATGGACTTTTCCATATTTATTACCCATTAAGGCTTCTATAGGAACTCTTCTTCACTTGAAGCAAATTGGTCAACCTACTAGTTCCCGATACACCAAGTGCTTTCCTGACCTTGCTTGTGTCTTTGCTCAAGCTCACCTACCTGTGAGGAACAGCTTTTTCCTCCCCACCCCCCTTCCCGAGTCTAACTCCTTTAATATTGAGCTCATATTCCATTTCTTATGGAAAGCTTTCTTTAATGACCAGAAGTGATCTCTCTCTGACCTCTCCTACGGGCTTTATCATCAGCACCACTCATTTGTCACCTGTAGTTTACAGGCCAGCAGTGTTATACAGCCCTTACTCCCATTAGACCTGAGGGACGACATTTGATTTTTAAATTCTCAATACATGGCTTAAACCTTACCATATGGTTTACACAAGGCTGGCTCTGAAGTGGGCTGGCTGATTGGTGGTGAGGTGGAAAAGGCATGCTAGTATAGCTCCAAACAAAAGGTTCTCCACTTGGGGTTAACTGGGGACCAATAAACCAAACATAAGCACCCGTGTGGATGGACCACATATTGACTTGGAAAACCACCTATTAATACTGCCTATGTTTTACTGAATTTTTATTTCTTTTGTGAAATATTTCCCAATTACACTTTAATCTGGTTTGGGCTGTCCTTGGGAGTATTTTGGGCTCTGGGCAGTCCATGCTCACATGCCTGACACCTTTGGCTTAGCGGAAAAATTATTTGGCTTGGAATTAGAAGACTTGGATTTGAATTTCAGACTCAGTTCCTCCTAAAATGGGGCTAACAATATTGACACTATCTACTTCCCCGGATTTCTGTGAGGAAAACACTTTGCAACCTTCAAAGAACTAAAAAAAAAATTGTGGGATTATTGTTAGTGACACCAATTATTTTGGAGAACTCTACGCCATCACCTAAGGCTATGGGGATGATTTCTCTTCTAAGAACCGTGCCATGGGATTAAAGACCTCCCTACTGCTCTCTTCTTCAGTGGTTTCTCTCCCCAAATATGGTCACTGAAAGGGGGAAGGAGGAAAGCAATAACCATTTATATAATGCATGCTATGTGTCAGGCACGTGCTAAATGCTTTAAAAAAAACAACCCCAAACAGTACTTTATTTGATCCTTGAAACAACCCTTTGAGGGAGGTGCTATTATTATCCTCATTTTACAGATGAGGAAAGCGAGGCAATCAGATGTTAGTGACTTACCCAGAGTCACATGGATAGTAAATGTCTGAGGCTGGATTTGAACCTTATTTCAGGTCTACCACTTTATCCACTATACCACTAGCTTCTTCTGAAGGCTATTGCAAATACAGTTCCGTTCTAATGCTAAGGGATTTCTCCCATGATCATGTAGGGATTATGAGGTGCAAAATATATGAAGATGGATTACCTTCTAGATCCACAGTCTCTTATATTCAATTAATGTGACATAGTTTGATGGTGTTGTCCTCATAGTCCTCAACATTATTCCAGCTGCAGACTCTTTAGACACTTGAAATGACTGTCTTTTATCGCTGGTTTCCTTTACTTTCACCTTTTGACCCTGAATGAGTGCCCCACATCTCCATCAAATATTCGTTGACTTTCCCTATTTCTAACTCTCTTCTCTTATAATAATAGTAATAGCTAGCATGCATGTGGTGCTTTAAGGTTTACAAAGCAATTTATGTATGTTATCTCATTTGATCCTCACAACAACGCTGGGAGATAGGTATTTTTATTATTCCCATCTTGCAGATGAGGGAGTTAGAGAGAGTTTAACGAGGTCACTTGCCAAGGGTCACACATCTATTAAGTATCTAAGGCAAAATCTGAATTCATGTCTTCCTGACTCCAAGTCCAGGACTCTATCCACTGTGCTGAAAGCTCCCTAGTACTGTTGTCAAACAAGTCAGCAACTAAAGGAAAGGCTAATGACATCTAAAGATGGCCCTAGCAAGTACATTCTCTCTGGGTCATTAGGACCTCCCAGTCTCATTGCTACTTTCTGGTCAAAAACAAGCTATCAAGGGGTAGCTAGGTGGCAGCGTGGATAAAGTGCTGGCCCTAGATTCAGGAGGACCTGAGTTCAAATTCGGCCTCAGACTCTTGACACTTACTAGCTGTGCGACCCTGGGCAAGTCACTTAACCTTCATTGCCCTGCAAAATCAAACAAACAAAGAACAACAACAACAAATCCCAAACAAGCTGTCAGAAAATTCATTTACAACACCGTGCCTCAACTCCTCTGTCTCTAGCTATACTGCCTCCAAATCCATGATGACTGTGTGGCCATAGGTAGGAAGAAAGGGTTGGAAACAGAAGAATTAAAATCATAAGGCTCAGAGAGCCAGTGAACTAGAGCGGGAAGAGACCTTAGAAATTATTCACTCTAACTTCTTCATTTTCTATATGAAGCAGATCCTGAGTCTCTTTAAATACAGGGGAAGTTCTAGGAGCCAGTCGTTAATGAAGGAAGAAAGGGATGCTCTTTCAGACCACTGTGACTGACAGCCTAATAGTTATGAGGAGTGCCAAAGGTACAGAAAAAATAGTTTTTATATTTTAAGGGTGCCAGTTATGTTTTGGGGTTTAAAATAGGGGACTAGGGAAAATGATATAGTATGATGGGAACAAAACCAAAGGAAAATTCTGCCAGCACATCAGCTACCTCAGGATAAAGGCACAGGCTACATTTTCATCCAAAGTAATCCTCTTTGGCAATTTTCTATTGATAGAGCCTGGGCTGTGACTTTGGGCTGGAGATTCAGATGATGATAGCAGAATAAATCAGCTGCTACAAGGGTGGCTGTGAAAAAATTTTAAATGGCCCTTTCCAAATAAGGAGAAAAAAAAAAAAGCCTGATGTTGAAACTGCTCAGCAATACTGCTCTCCTAAGCATGCATATTAAGAAAAGAGACGTTAGGAAAAAGAATTACCTCTCTTGAATTCTTTTTGAGGATGGAAAAAGGGTGTCTAGTTTGAAAAAAATTCCCTGAAAGGGCAATGCTAAGAGAAGGAGGCCTCTGAGTGCTCTTAATGCCTCTATTTAAATGCTAATACCAGCCTAGAGTCTAGGACCACACAAAAACTAAAGGTTTCCAAAGGCAGTAAAGTGAATTCAAAATTAAACCCTAATTTCTTTAAGAAAAAAGATTTTTATCTTTGAAGGGAAAAACTGCAGTTGGCCGTACTGCATTTCCTAAGCAGAATCTCATTCTGATTAGGGGGGAACAGTCACACTCAGCTGGTGACAATACAGGCCAGTTAATTATGCAGGCTCACTAGTACAGAGTTAGCTCTGGGTGCCCTCTCAGTCATAAATGTGAATTTTCTTTCAACATCATTTCTCTTCAGAAAGCAACATTTACCACAAATTGTACTTGATTAAGTGGGCTCCTCTGTTCACAGCTCCCAACACTTGTCCCCACTGAATTGTTTTTTGTAACTATCTGAGTAAACTCAGGGACTTGGGAGGTGGAAAGTGGCACTGCCCCCTCTTGCTACCAGTCAGAGCTTGCAATGACAGGAGTGTGAACACAGAAACCTTGTGGCTCGTAGCACAGGAAGGACAGAGCTGGTATCTGGAGTAGACTGCTTAGTGTTTCTTCTCTGCCTTCTTGGAAATATTAAGGAAGTATGTATTCTTAATTTTTGTGCCTGAACTTCAGAGTTTAGACATAATGTTGACATGGGGGTTGAGACATATCAAGGAATCAAGGGACTATTAAAGTTTAAACTGGCCAACTAGCTATCAGGATGGAAACATCTAAGTGGTAGGGGGAAACTGAATTCTCTAGCAGGAAAGTCAGTTGGGTGTGGCTACTACCTGAGCTAGGAGACAGATAACTCCAGAGGTCAGGACTATCATTCCAAAAGAGACATCCCACCCCTCTTTCAAGCTTTCCCCCCACCAAAGGGAACTTTCCCTTGTCAGGTGGTCACAAGTCCATCCCCTCTTGCTCCCCAATATATGTACGTATTTGTCTCTTTGATCAGAATGTAAACTCCTTGAGAGTAAGGATTGTTTTGTTCTTTGTACGGGTATCCCCGGTCCCTGGTACAATGTTAGTGTTGGCTGATTAAATGCTTTATAAGCTATCTGATATTTTATAAATGTGACCTTTTTAACTTCATTGGGCCCCAGTTTCCTTATTTTGTAATACATATAAAATGTCAGACTAAGTAAATTCTTTTTTTTTTTTTTTTAGTGAGGCAATTGGGTTGTTAAGTGACTTGCCCAGGGTCACACAGCTAGTAAGTCTTAAGTGTCTGAGGCCGGATTTGAACTCAGGTACTCCTGACTCCAGGGCCGGTGCTCTATCCACTGCGCCATCTAGCTGCCCCCCTAAGTAAATTCTTTAGGTCTAAGAGCTGGGTCTAGCTAGTCCTCCCCACCCCCTCCCTCATTTTATATAGGGGAAAGAACAAAGCAGGGGAAGATAAAGGCTACTTGACAACAGCTGATGCCTGGAAAAACAGTGTAATTGGGGCTGGGGTGAAAATTACAATCTCAACTAAGCTCTTATCTTAAGGCCATGGAAAGGCTAATTGTATTTGCTACATTATTATCAGCAATAGTACTTTGATGGTACTCCCTCCAACCCATGTAGACTGTTACACCTTCCATATTTTCATCAGATGTTATCCTTGCTTAACACAGTGATTGGCACATAGTAGGTGCTTTAAAAAATCTTAACTGACTGGTTTGCAGTGGTGGAAGAGCTGTTGAATTAGCTATGTCACTCACTGGACTCTGTGCCAAGCCAAAGTGAGTAACGAGGATTACTGTCATTATTCTAAATGGTTGATTGTGTGTGTGTGTGTGTGTGTGTGTGTGTGTGTGTATTATACTCAATCATAATAACTATTTGATCTTTTATAAATTTTTATGGCTATAAAGCAAATTATACTCATGTAATTGGTAAGGGTCTTGTCCTTAGAGAATGCATAATGTTCCCTGCCTGATCATTGTCCATGTAGAGACTTGGTGAATCTACTTCTGGGAGTGAATAATAGAGGGAGCCTCCCCCCAGTTCAGAGCACACAATGGTATCCAGCTAGCTAACTGTGTAGTAACAACAGCCTTTTAATTGGCCTCACAGACCTAATTGAGTGTGGACACAAAAGGTTCCATCAAACAAGGCAGCTCTTCTTGGCAACCTACAAGTGGAAAGGATTTCTGTGTGCTACCAGATGGGGGAAGGGCAGATGGCACCATGCCCTATGTTGCTTCCACATGTCTGTGAACATAGATCACTTCTGTTTCTTTTCACTCTTTTGTAGTAATTCTTTCCTGCTCACCAGTGAATGAATATCTGAGATGGCAGTGCTACCTACATCAACAGAAAGACTGCAAGAGCCATCCATGTCATCTGAGGAGTCCCAAAGCAAGGCAATAGCAGTTGCTGAACCCAGCAAGTTATGGCCTGACTGACCCAACCAACTAATAAAGGAACCTAACAGCTCAGAGCAGGGCTTCTTCAACTTTTTCCACTCATGACCCCTTTTTGCCTGAGAATTTTTATATGACCCCAGGTGTGTGTATGTATGCATGTATGTATACATGTGTGTTTATATATGTATATAAACCAGGTAGACATAATCTTTTACTGTTGCTAAATTTTTGGTAGCCCCCACATTCAATTATACAGCCCCACTATTTAATAAGCTAGGGCTTAGAGGGTGGAACAAGGGAACAACTCATTCATCAGCTATGGCACACTGAGAGATCCATGAATCAGGGGCAGGGTCAAAGTTAATCTAACCAGGTGCTGATTCCCAGACAGTTCCTCTAATTCGAGGTCACCCTGTATATAACAGTTTGGATCAATCACACTATAGCAGTATCACCACCAAACTTCTACAAAATGTATCACCTCAAAGTATAAGAATAAAAATGTGGAAGCCTTGAGTGAAAGTCATTGAAGGTGACAGAGTACAATCAAATTGTATTACAGAGACAAGAGTGTGGGAGTAGCAGTCAGGAAGACCTGGATTCAAATCCTGCTTTTGGCATTAACTAGTTGTATGACTAGGCAGGTCATTTGGTCTCATAGCCTGAGACTTATCTGTTAATTTTTAGATGGGTTGTGACCTGCATTGGCGGAGGGAATTCTCACACTGACAAATCACAAATCCTTGCCATACTGTATTGATGAGACTTCACACATTACACACGTGTTGTATGAATTATCTGTCTGGAAACCCCAAGTAGTTTATCTGGATGTCTCCTTTGGCCCAGGGTTTATTTTCACTGAGAATGTGTTTTACTGGAAAATATTTCCAGTGTTTTCAAATTGAAAATGTTAGTTTGAGTATGTTGGTTAAACAAATATTGGTTTCTGGTCCAATGTTTCAGTAAATGTTTTCTCAGGCTCCTTGAGTCCAACTGGTGCAGATATTTACAAAACCACTTGGGCAGTGTGAAATGGAAATACATTTCAGAAATAGTTATGTGGAATGAATACTACTACATATGGCCTGCATGCACTTCTATGGCATTAAAAATGCCTTAACAGGGGGCAGCTAGGTGGCAAAGTGGATAGAGCACCAGCCCTGGATTCAGAAGGACCTGAGTTCAAATTTGGCCTCAGACACTTGACACTTACTAGCTGTGTGACCCTGGGCAAGTTACTTAACCCCAAATGCCTCACAAAAAACCAAACCAAAACAAAAATGCCTTAATGTTCTTTGCTTTGTCCTTTTGACAGTGTAGACTTGGTCAAGATGCAGCATTCCATATGATGCCCTAGTTTTTTTTCTTCCCTTTCCCCGTTGGTGCCCTTACACTAAATGCTAAGGTTCACAATCTGTATCATTTATAGTTTCATTGTTCTTAAGTCTGCCTATATTATAAAGGCACCTTTGTGGGTATTTCCCCTCACTATGTATTGAGTTTATACTTTCAAAAATGTGCTTCTGGGGAAGGCAAGGAGTACATACATGGTAACATGGTCCTGTAACCTTATTTCAATGCACATTCATTGAAAATAATAGCAGCCCATTGTGGTACAGAGCTGCATCGTGCTTTGTAATGAAGATACAAAGCACTTAGTAGAAATCACATTCTTTTAAACTAATCTTCTTTGTATCCTTTACTGGGAATGCCGACATAAGAGAATTTAAAAGGGTGCTCTGCAAATCAATTTCCTTAAACTACAAAAGCTTGAGTGTAAGAAACACCAGTTGCCCGGGTGCTACCAACTAGTTCTGCTCCTCCCCCTCTCTTTTCCTTATCTTTTTGATGATACTAACTAAAGTATTTCTGGTCTCCTCTAATGCCTTCTTCTCCCTGAGGAACTAAGGAATTACCTTCCTCCCCACCTTCTTTAACCACAAATCACAAGACCCCAGCTAGGCATGTACACACTCATGTGAGTCCTCGAAGCAGAAGGCAGAAGGCTCAGTGGGGGAAGAGGAAAATGAGCATTTAAAACCCTTTAAATAAAGATCATAACTGTTCTTGGACCACACAAAGATCTAGAGTAATTAAAAAGCTCTTCAAAGAATGAAATAAGTCCATTAAATCCTGTTAAATAATTTTTTAGAAACACCGTTTGAAACGCTTCTTGCTGTTTCACTCTCTCACAATGAACTGAAGGATAGAATATCTCATTTTCCAAATGGAACTTTATGGAGTTTTCAATAAGCCCCCTCAGCACTTATCTAAATCTTTAATTAGTTCTATAATATACTGATGATATCAAGCCTAATTAAATTTATACAGATAAGGCGCAATGAAATTCTAGCCAAGTGAGCTGGAAAGCATATATTAAATAGTAAATTTAATGGCTTCAGCTGATAAGTACAATTTTATATCAAAAAAATTAAATTCAATTTACATGTTGTATTCAAATTGATTTTGAGTGTGCAAATGATTGGAAAAATCTTTTACATATATCAGTAAAACAGTTAATCTGGACTGTTTAAATATCAGTTATTAATGTCCACATTGGCAAATAAGCCACATAGATTTGCATTTTTACTGCATATAGTAAAAAATTATCTAAACCATATGTCAGTTTTATAAAGAATATTAAGTGATTTTCTTTTGGGCTCACGCATAAATTAGGGAGGAGTAGCAATGAACATAGGGTCTACAGAGGAGGGAGTCAGCAATTCAATGGAAAGCAAGGCAAAAATTGTATTATTTCTTTTTTGCTGACTGAAGCAGTTCTAGGTGCCCTTTGGGAACGGCAATTACCACAGCAAAATTTCCCTTATTTAGAATCAACTGGTATGGAACCATCCACAAAAGCCTGATGCCATAATCAGGGAGAGACATGGAAACATTCAAATTTGCTGGCATTTAACACAGAGAGACATGAATATAACTCTTTATCTGAGGGAAAAGGCTCGACAAGTCAATGTGGGGACAGTTGTGCTAAATATTCACTTGGGATTGGGACTTTACACTTCCAAGAAGTCAACACACCTATGCAACTGACGTAAGCTGAAAACCATGTGGCATGACATGGTCCATTGGTAAAATGCCTGTCTCGAGTCTTCTAAGTACTCAGCTCACAAGATCAAAATTGATTATGCTCACATCTTTCTTTTTGCTAACACAAGTCAAGAAGTTACATGTACCTTTAATCTGAGCTCAAAGGAGCTCCAAACCAAATACATGTGTGTATATAGACATACACGCATTAGTAATTCGGTGGATCTATGACTGTGAGAGGCAAGTATTCCTTCTATCAATGCAGGTTACAACTAATCCATGCCCCTCATCATAGCCTACATCCATAATGTCCTACCATCAATCCTTCATAGGGTATTCACCCAGTGTGCTAGGGTCCTTCATTTAAGGGTTACATCATTAGGTGAGTAACAGTGCAAGACACCAGCTGTCCATCCCCTACCCCTGCTTCCTATCTAGTCCACTTCCTTTTCTGATCATATATTTCTTTGAAGGTATCTTATTTTTATGCTCACTCCTTGTTTGTAAGTTGTAACTGGTAATATGTTGAAGCCTCTTCATTATTACTACACATTTATTCATTGTCTTTTCAATGCCCTACAATTTTGATTCGTTGGAGATGAGTCTTATACAATTGTTAACTAGGTAGAATAGTGGGTTGAGAGCTGGAGTTGAAGTCATGAAGATCTGAGCTTAAATGCCTCACATGCTTATTAGTTATATGTCCCTAGACAAGTCACTTAACCTTCTGCAGCCTCAGTTTCCTTATCTACAAAATAGGGATAATAACAGCACCTATCTCACAGGGTTGTTGTGAGGAGGTGAAATAGGCAAAGTGCTTTGTAAACCTTAAAGCATTATAGAAATGCTAGTTATTATTTTTAAAATACATGAATGGAAGAACATTAAAGATGGGGCTTTTCTTCAGGAAGAAGCATGGGATTGAAAACTGGTGTTATTGTTCTTTCATGTTGGACTCTTCAGACCCCATTTGGGGTTTTCTTGGCAAAGATAATGGAGTGCTTTGACATTTCCTTCTCCAGTTCCTTTCACAGATGAGAAAACTGAGGCCAACAGGGTTAAGTGACTTGCCCAGGGTCACACAGCTAGTAATTATTTTGAACTCAGGAAGAGGAGTCTTCCTGACTCCAGGCCCAGAACTCTACTGTGCTACTTAGTTGACCTTTGAAAACTAATTTCTCAGATGCAATGTAAGCTACTCACTTATTTACAATGTAAACTACTCACATAATTCTGGGCTCGGTTTACTGTTTATCTGTGGGGTCTGTCAAAGATACATGCATTGATGAATCAGTTCAAAGGATTATCCATCCAACTGCACAGAATATATAAATAGCCATAGGAAAAAAGATGGATGAAGCCACTAATAATTAAAACAACTCAATAGTTTGGGTAAATTGACATAAACAGGGCAAGTGACAAATGCTGGAGCGGCTATGGGAAAACAGGTACTAATGTATTGCTGGTGGAGCTGTTCTGGAAAACAATTTGGAATTATGCCCCAAAAGTTATTAAACTGTGAATACCCTTTAGCCCAGGGATAACACTACTAGGTTCATACTGCAAAGGAATCAAAGAAAGAGAAAAAGGACCCATCTGTATAAAAATATTTACAACTGCATAGTATAATCTAAATAATAGATTTTCTTCTGACATTGGGTTTTTCCTCTGTAAATTGTTAGGCTGTGCTAATCTGTTTCACCTAGGTTTAGGATTTAAAAGTTTGCAAAGAAGAGGAATACTGGTCAACAGTGCTGAAACAATAGGACTTTATTTCTGATGCCTTTTTTACTCACACAAAGGAAGGCACATTGACTAACCAGAGATATCTGGAGGTGTGAGGAGGTGTGCAAGTGAAGAGAGGTTCAGGGCAAATGTGTCTGGATCATAATTGCCAGAGGACCAAGCATACACCTGGGTTACAGCCTTCAAAGGGACAGGATGCACATGTAACTCATCTAGTGAGGACTGCCATTGGAGTAAAGGAGAAACGGCCTTTCAGCAATGGCAAGTTCTTGTTGCTCCTGGTTTTATGTGGAAACAACCAGGTCTGGTCCCAAACAAAAGGCCATCTCAGTGATGAGGACAATGGCTGGCAGTTTTGTAGGAAAGGGAGCCTGAATCAGGCATGTCTGATTTGTTTTCGACTTCTAGTGTTACCACCAGGGAGCCACCAGTTAATGAGCTTGCATTGGACATGGAAGTTTCTAACACGGACACTTCTGGGAAGAGCAAGTTCCATAAGAAGGAGGGGGTTAGTTACCAGGCAGGAAGATGGGTCAAGCCTATAGAAGAGGCAGCCTGTTGCCTGAGAGCCTTATGGATCTCAATGAGGCCCAAGAAACCAGAGGTTTTTACTTCTTTGTAGGCTGAATTCTTTTGAGGAGTGTGAATCTTAATTCAAAGGCTCTGCAGTACTCCAGGGCTTCATGTGGAGAGCACAGCATCATCTGCAAATAGTAGCATCTGGAGGAATATTTCCTTTTCCATTTGGACTCTGGGATGAGCACACTCCATGACACTGCTAAGCATCTTTAGTGAGCACACATCTCTATATGTCAAAGTCACCATGGTCATGAAGAGGAGGAAAATTAGAGGGATAATGATGATGACATACAGCACTTTATAGTTTACCAGGTACTTAAAAAACATTATCTCTTTTGATCCTCAGAACAATCTTGTGAGGTAAGAACCATGTTATCTTTTTGTGGTGGCTAAGAATTGGAAATCGAAGGGATGCCCATCAATTGGGGAATGGTTAAACAAGCTGTGGTATGTGACTGTGATGGAATATTATTGTGCTATAAGAAATGACAAGTAGGATGATTTCAGAAAAACCTGAAAAGACTTATAGGAACTGATGCATTGTGAATTGAACAGAACTAGGAGAACATTTTACATAGTAACAGAAATATTGCTTGATGAAGAACTGTGAATGACTTAGCTGTTCTCAGCAATACAATGATCTAAGACAATCCCAAAGGACTAATGATGAAGCATACTATCCACCTCTAAAGAAAGAACTGATATTGATTTAACACAGACGGAAGCATGCTATTTTCACTTTATTTCTTTTTTCTTTTATTTGAATGTTCTTATACAAAATGACTAATATGGAAATGCTTTATATAACTGCACATGTATAACCTATATCTGATTGCTTGACCTCTCAGGGAGGGGGGAAGGGTAGAATTTGGAACTCAAAACTTTAAATAAAAATGCTTATTAAAAAAAGAATTATGTTATCCTTTTTTTAAAAACTTTATTTATTTATTTTTTTTTGCGGGGCAATGGGGGTTAAGTGACTTGCCCAGGATCACACTGCTAGTAAGTGTCAAGTGTCTGAGGCCAGATTTGAACTCAGGTACTTCGGAATCCAGGGCCGGTGCTTTATCCACTGCGCCACCTAGCTGCCCCCACGTTATCCTTTTATTGATGAGAACATAATATGAGTGATTTGTTCACAGTTATTCACAAAAACTGTGAGCTCTGGAGGGCAGAATGTAAATTCAAGTCTCTCCTGACCCTAAGTCCAAAGTACCATAAGGGTGAATCTATACAACTGAACCTTAGACCTAGTGCAGCAATTTCTTCTATATTTCTAGGAGGCAGATCATTCAGCCTCTGAACACTTAAAGAGTCAAAAGGAACTTTAACTTTTAGAAAGTTAAAGCTGGGAGCTGGGGGGCATTCTTTGGGACAGCTGATTCACACTCCAAGAAATGAGTCTGGGAGCAGCCATGCTCTTCTTGGGTTTGACAATTCATGAGTATGTCTATTAATCACCTTCTATGTGGAGGGCAATATGCTAGGCACTGGGGATAGGAAGATGTCAAATGCTTAGTCTCTATCCACAAAGTCTGGGTAACTTACGACAGCAACTGGTAATTCAGACTGAGACAGTCTAACTGGGGGCCACCTGGTCCAGTTCTGACACGTGGGATGGCAGCACATGCCAGTCTCACGACCTTAACAACTTATGCTTATTTAACATTTTCTAGTTTATGATGTTTTCTCACATACTCTCTGTAAAACAGGGAGTGTAGGTATTATCTCCACATCACAGATGAAGGTCAGAGAGATGATATGCCTTGTTCAAAGTCACATAATCAGTAAATAGTAAGAGCCTGGGTTCAAAGTCAGGTCTTCTGCTTCCCCATCCCCATAATCACATGGCTACTAAGTGTCTAGAATGGGATCTGAACTGAGGCCTTGAGATTCCAAGGCCGATGCTCTTTCCATCCTACTACAATTCCCTGCTCTGAAATTCATCCCTACAATCAAAATTCTATAGAATCTAAATACTGTGTTTGTCTTGTGGGAAAATGCACTTCAAGTTCCAACTTAAGATGCTAAAAACTTATGTCTACTTTCTTTGGTGATATTGGCAAATCCCCTTGCCCCCTTTTTGGGTCTTCTTCCTACTTGCCAGATGGGGAATGGTGATTCTCCCAACTCTAAGTCACTGGTGGTAGTTCCTATGGCCTTGGTCAGGAGCTCAACAGGGTAGGGGACAGAGCAGGAGATTGTAAGGTGGGGGGTGGGGATCAGAAAGGAGGAGATGGAGGTTGAGGTTGAAGTGCTGTTGGGATAAATCCAAGGAATATTTTTGGTCTGAACTGGCTCACTGGCACATCCTCTCTTTTCTTTTGCAGCTGCCAGGCCCTGGCCTTATAAAGGAAACATGGCTGAAAAGGATTATTTTCTTTTCTGTGCCTGGAGGGCTTTTCCCAGACAACCTCCTCTTCTGATATTCATGCTCACCAAATACATTTCCGTCTACCCACATCCAGTTGGCAGTTACTAGCACTTCCCCAACACAACTTCTTCCTCCCACCCATAAATGGGGAGGCTTTGCCTAAAAGACAAAGCAGCCCTCGAGATCTGATTGGTCTTGGCTTCCCTGATGAAGCTTTCTTCCTGCCTCTACAACCCCTAGCCAATATTTGGTAAGCCCAGGATAAAGCTGCCTCTGGGACTTAATTGGCTCTGGCTTCCCTAACATAGCTTCTTAGTCATCTAGTGGCATAAAAGCCCCAGCCACATGGAGTCTGTGCTTCGTAGACTCAGTGGGTGCCTAAGATCATACCAAATGTTATACCCTGATGACCTAATGACCATATGTGTTTCCAGATTGAGATGAGGAGAGGCCATGGCCAGAGAATCTAAGTGCCACCATTATCTACACTTGTGGCATCTCTTTTTTTTAACTCAATTTTATTTTCAGTTCTGAAATCTCAACCTTTCAACTCCCCTTCTTTCACTCACTGAGAAAGCAAATTTATTTACCTGTTACAAATAAGTATAATCAAACAAAGCAAATTCCCACATTAGCCATGCCTTTAAAAAGGACTATGCTTTATTCATAGGCATCTCAAACTCAAGATGCCAAAGAGAGAACTCATTATCTCTTTCCCTAAGTCCTTCCCCATTCCAAACTTTCTTATTTCTGTAAATGGTACCACCATTATTCTTATCTCATGGATTTGCAACTTCATTCATGATTGACTCATCATTTTTCCTCATACTCTATAGCCACTCAATTCCCAAATCTTGTTGGTTCTCTGTCTACATCTCTTGTATCCAATCTCTTCCATCCACTACTATGGCTACCACCATATTGCAGGTGCTCATCACCTCTAGCCTACTCTATTGGAGGAGCCTCTTAAATGAGTTCTCTGTCTCAAGCTCCTCCTCCCCTCTCTAATCCAAAAAGCTGACAAACTGATTTTCACAAAGCATAGTTCTGACCATGTTACTCTCCTGCTCAAGAAGTTCCAGTGGTTCCCTATTGCTTCTAGGATCAAATGCAAAGGCTTCTCTTTCACATTTAAAATGCTTCATAACCTGTCTTTATGTACTTTTCTAGATTTATTATATACTACTACCCTTCCCACAGTTTATGGTCCACCTAGTTGTCTGTTTTGTCCCTTTGTCCTTAGCCTGTTTAGCCTAAGTACTTCCATTTAAAAACAGTCCACTTTTCTTACATTCAGAAAAGTATAAACCATCTGTTGAAGAATTTCACTCTAACTGATTCCCATGTAACCATTAAGTGCCTGTCATTGCCTTAGTGACTGCTTATTCTCCTCTTTGCTTCTGTAACTGTTGTAAGTCCCAATTTAGCTTGGCCCTAACAGGTATCTTGGCCTCTTGCACATACAATTTTTCTTTTCCTCTGTTGTGTTGACAATATACCTTATGTCCAGGGGAACTGTCTTCTAAAGAGATGGGTGACTCAGCCGACAAGTGTTTTGATAAAACTTGGAGCACCCTGACTTGCCAAGCAGAGAAGTGGTCTTTCTTCTACAACACACCCATGACAATCCATCTCCTCTCTTTGTGTCTTTGCAAAGGTGTCCCCAATGCCTAGAACACACCTCTTTTTCTTAGAATCCCTAGATTTCTTCAAAGCTCAGCTCAAGCACCTTTTAATATATATAAGAGATGTATTATAAATTATTATTATTTTTAAAGGAATAAACATTTTTATTTATAGTTTTGGGTTCCAATTTTTATCCCTCCTCTCCCCACTCCCTGGGGGAGGTAAGCAATCAGATATGGATTATACATGTATGATTATGTAAAACATAATCATATTAGTCATTTTGTACAAAAAACTTGAATAAAAGAAAAAAAATGAAAGAAGGTGAAAAATAGCATGCTTCAGTCTGTGTCTCATCAATATTGGTTCTTTCTTTGGAGGTGGATAGTATATTTTATCCATAGTCCTTTGGGATCGTCATGGATCACTGTATTGTTGAGAATACTTATGTCATTCACACTCTTCATCAAACAATATTGGTGCCTTTGTGAACAACGTTCTTTTGGCTCTGCTCACTTCACTATCAGTTCATACAAATCTTTCCTGGCCCTTCTGAAATCATCCTGCTTGTCCTTTCTTATAGCACAATAATATTCCATCACCATCATACACCACAGCTTGTTTAGTCATTCCCCAATTGATGGGCATTCCTTTGATTTCCAATTCTTAGCCTCCACAAAAAGTCAGCTCGAACACTTCTACATAAGACCTTTTCAGATCCCCCCAGCTGCTAATTCGTCCCCCACAAATTACCTTGTATCTTTGCATGCATTAAACAGCCACTTGTGGATCAAAACGTTGTTTCTCCCATGGAGTATAAGCTTCTTTAATCAACCAACAAGGCTTTAATTAAATGCCTATTATTTATCAGATACTAAGACGTGCCCTGACAAAAACAAAGCCTTTCCTGCTCAAGGGTCTTACATTCAATTAGGAAAGAAAACAAAACAAGCATAGGTAGAATAAATAAAAAATAAATACAAGGCACTTTAGGAAAGAAGGGCTCTATCTGGGGGGGTGTGTGTGTGGGGGCAGGGATCAGAAAAGGTTTCATGTAGAAAGTAGTGCTTGAGTTCTGAAGGAACTGAGTCCCTGAGGTGGAGGTGAAAAGGGAAAGCAACCAAGGACTGGGGCTCAGCTAGTGAAAAAGAAGGAAGGAGGGAGAGGGATTGTCTTGAGAGAGGAACAAGCAAGACCAGTTTGGGGAGATGACAGAGTGTGTGAAGGGCGGTAATGTATAATGAAGCTGGAAAGGTAGGGTGAAGGACTTTAAAAAAACAAAGGATTTCTATGTGATCATTAGGACAATAGGAACTATTAGAGCTTGTGGTGCAGAGTAATGATTTGGTCAGACATGCACTTAAGAAGAATAACTTTGGCAGGTGAATGGAAGATGGGTTTAGGCTTGAGGCAAGGAGGTCAATTAGAAGGCTATTTTAACAGTCCCCAGGCAACAAGTGATGAGGGGCTGAACTAATGTAGTCGCCATGTAAGAGGTTAGAAAGGGAAGACTGACAAAAAAAAAAGGGATGACTGAGAGAGATGTGGAGGTAGAAATAGAAAGACTGGGCAAGTGACTGGATATATGGGATGAGGAGAGAAGAATGAAGGATAATGTTAGGGCAGTGAACTTGGGAGACTCAAAGATGGTGGTGTTTTCAACAGAAATGGGCAAATTTGGAAGAGAGATCTGGGGGAAAGATAATGAGTTCTGTCTTAGGCAGGTTAAGTTTGAGATATCTCCTGAATATCCAGTTTGAAATGTCCAATAGGCAGTTGGTGATGTAGGAAGAGGGATAAAGCTCAGGAGAGAATGGGGATATAGAAATTTGGGAGTCACTGGCATAGGGATGATAATTAAACCCATGGTCACTGATGAGATCACCAAGTTAGAAAGTAGATGAGAGAAGAGAGAAGAGATCTTTGAGGTATATCCACAATTAAGATATGATACAGATGATGAGGCAGTGAAAGAGGTTCATTCAGCAGGAGGATCTGACAGGTAGGAAGAGAACCAGGAAGAAGTAGGGTCACAAAAACCCAGAGAAGAGTGAATATACCAATGCTGCAGGGAGACTGGGCAAGAAGGATGAAGACTGAGAAGTAGGCATTCCATTAGGCAATTAAGAGATTCCTGGTAATTTTGCAGAGAGCAGTTTCAGTTGTGATGACATCAGGTGCCAGACTGCAAAGGATTAAGAAGTGAGTGTGAGTGTGGGGGGTGTGAGTGTGTGTGAGTGTGAGTGTGTGCATGTATGTGTGTGTAAATGAAAGCAATGTAGATAGAGTTGTTCCCCCTCCTCCCCTGGGAAAAGATATAGGATCATAGCTTGATGGGACAGGAGGGTCAAATGAGGATTTTATTTGAGAATGGGGGAGACTTGTGTGTCTTTCTAGGAGGCAAGGAGGGAGCAAGCAGATACAGAAAAATGAAAGAAAAGTAGAGAGAGCGGACCATTGTAGGGGCAATCTATAGAGGGAGCTGGGAGGGGATACCTTCAAAGGTACATGGAAATGGGTTGACCTTGGTTAGATGAAGGGCTACCTCTTCAAAGACAATGAAAAGTGGAAGTTTCGACAAATGGCTTTTAAATTCTCAGTAAAGTATGAGGTGAAGTCTTTAGCTGAGAGGGTGGAGGGAAGCAAGAATATGGGAGGTTTGAGGCCAATTTCTACAGAAAATCAGTTAAGGAAGTGTGAAAAGATTGTCTTAGAGGAAGGGCCCAAGTGAAATTAAATATAATTAGTGTAAATTCATAGTAATCTCAGCACAGATGCATGACTTGTAGCTCTGGTTATCATTTTACAGATGAGAAAACTAAAGCCTAGGGAGGTTAAATAACACGCTAGGGGCGGCTAGGTGGTGCAGTGGATAAAGCACCGGCCCTGGATTCAGGAGTTCCTGAGTTCAAATCTGGCCTCAGACACTTGACACTTACTAGCTGTGTGACCTTGGGCAAGTCACTTAACCCCCATTGCCCCGCAAAAAAAACCAAAAAACACGCTAAAGGTGATAAGGGTATTTAATGGTGGCAGAATGAATAGGGACTAGCACTTAGGTACCAGAGATGTCAAGTCCAGAACTCTTTTAATTGCACCATGTGAGACAAACTTGATATTCTAACAACATCAAACTGACAGTATGCAGTGGTTTCCTGAAGAGCACAAGGACACACACACACACACACACACACACACACACACACACACACACGTCTATAGTATCAAAACAGCAGTTGGGGATTTTATATCTATATCTCTATATGTATTAAAACCTAACACATCCTGACATTAATAAGGGTGCATTCCATTTTATATGTTCACAACTTTCCTGGCTGAAAAGCACTGGCTCTCAGGGAGGAATCTGATGGTCACATCAGAGTCTGTGTGTTGAAATCCTGCATCTGATGCGTGAAAGTTCAGCCATGCCAATCAGTATGGTGCAGATGCCACTCAGTGAAATGTGCTCAGACAGTCCCCATCTGCCAGATATGCTAATGACTGTGTGAAATCAATACCTCACCTCCTTAACTCCATCTTTTCTACACCTGCTTCAGAATCTGCTGTCTGACTCAACTAAGTGTCCAAAGGAGGTGGAACTGATCCACACTGTATTGGTCTTTGCTTTAATTCATATATTTGAAAGATGTAGCATGCAAAGGGCTAGTGGCCTCTTGTTTTGGCTCCTTCTCTAACTTGGAGGCGCTGGTCATTTTTGAATAATCACTCCAGAACCAAAGAAAATGGACATGGCAGGTAACAATATCCAGAGGGAAAAATCAGGCATCTCTACCCTTGGAACACAGATTAAAGGAAATGCCTTTTCCAGCTTCTTTGGCTACAGCCTGGAATTAGAACCAGTCAAAAGCAGATGGTGGACTTGGGCTCGTGTTGGCATTTCATTACCTTTTCAATAAAGTGCCTCACAGTGTGAGTGTTTGTGGGGGACTGGGGGGGTGTTTGGGGAGAAGTGTTGCTCTAAGAGCATGAGGATAGGGATTAAAGAGAACAAAGAAGATGAGTTCTCCAATTTGGCACCAGAACCTTCCCGGAGCGGGACAAGGACAGTTTATTTCTTAACCATTTTCTGAAAGAGGTTGTCCTATGGCTATTTATAAAGCCAGAAATGCCAAATTTCAGGGGATGTCTCTCTCTTTGGGTATGTTCCTATATTCCACCGATCCTTCATCTGCATCTCAGGAATGATGTGGATGAATGAGAAAATACATCTGAAATGCTGAGCTACCTTGCTAGGGAAAGCTACAAAAGACTTTCGAGGTTTGGGGAAATACAATCTTAAACTTTTTGATTTTCAAGGTTCTGGATGTCTCTTTACAATTTAAAGTACTCCAGAGAATAAGAACATTATCCTATTTGCCCTCTGTGAAGAAACCATTTCAATTAAGTTACTTTCATTGAGACTCTGTGGGATTCTGCTCAGGGTAATATGATAACAGGGTACACAGTCTTTGATTGAAAAGAGCAGATCAAAACTACCTACTTTTCCCCCTTTGGTTTCTATCCTTGCTTTCGCTTTATCCCTCTTCTGTTGGTTTCTTTCCTGTGTACATACTGCTTATGGAGAGATAAATCCTTCTGCTCTGCCCCTGAATATTTTACAATGTTGTCTGTCAATCAATGTCCACCGAATCTAACTCTGACGTCTCACAGTGGCACGGACATAACCCGGTATTTTCTTCCTATTTTGCCCACGCTGGAAGTGCAGTGGCTGCTCATGAGCCTGATCCCACTACTGGCTGGCATGGAAGCACTGATCTGCTCCATGTCTGATCTGCGTCAGTCTTTTGGTGGTCCCCCCTGCTCCCAAAGCACACATTGGTGCTGAACTCAGTACAGACACCCGATTGGCTTGGCCCTTCTGTAGGGCACAACTCCTACATGCACACCTCAGCCTCTCTGGTAAGACATGTAGCACCAAGCCTGGCATAACCCTGTATTTTTGAAAGCTATGCCAGTGGAATACAAGCTTTTGCTACCATTGGATAGCAAGCACAGGTGCCCTGGGAGTGTTATTACCCCCACTCCAGATTAAGTCCTGCTTCTGGCTCTGCCCTCACAGGCATCATCTGGGAAGATTGCTCCTGTGAATAAGGAACCTGTCATCCCTACCAATTGCCACTCACAAGACAGGTAGACCAGCCTAAATGAAGCAAGAAAGGCTGCCTGAGGTGAAGACAGGAAGCAGCATGTGCCAGGCACTACCACCACCACCACCACCACCACCACCTTGATCACCATCTCCCCTCAGACCCTGATGGAGACAGCCCAAGACCCTGAATCCCAAAACCTTGGAATAAGAATGCTTCCATCCCAGTAACCACAGCCAACATCCAGGGAAGTGAGCCCTGGGAAGATGCAACCTGACAAATGCTTTGGCCAGTGCCACAGTCATATCTCTTGAAGACCCTAAAGAGAAAGTTCTAGTCACTAAAGTCTCTGGCCCTGCTGAATGGTTAAAAATAGGAAAGTGATGGTTTTCTCAGGGGAAAGGACATTAAAGATGCATTACTATCTGCTTTGCAACTGCTCCCTAATGATCATGCAACCCTTCCACCTCATCTGCAACTGAGACCTTCCTTCCATATGTGTTGTCTTCCTCATTCTATGAGAGTGCTGTGAGAGACAGTCTTACTTCTCTGTCTGCATCCTAGCACTTTGCACAGAAGTAAGCATGCAATAAATACTTCATTTATTCATTCATTTGCCAAGTTCTGCCTTCCTGGAAAGTCTTTGAGTATGTTACCAGCAACAAGAACGTATTGCTTTCTGAGGGCAAGACTAATTATAGAGACTCATCACCAACAAGCTGGTGGCCACATAGTGTTGAAATCTTGGGTGGCAGCAACCTCTTATCAAATTTTTCTGATAAGGTTTTGGTGTCTAAGATATATACATTTAATTCAATAAACATTTTATTAAGTGCTTACTATGTGTCAGGCACTGAGCTAAGTACTGGGGATACAAAAAGAGGCTAAAGACAGTCCTGCTCCCAAGGAGCTTACAATCTAATGGGGGAGACAACATGAAAATAAACAAACATATATACACACACATATAGCGCTATACACAGAATAAATAGGAAATAATTAAAAGAGGGAAAGCACTGGAATTAAGAGGGGTTAGGGAAAGTTTCCCATAGAAGGTGGGATTTTAGTTGGGAATTAAAGGAAGCCAGAGAGGTCAGCAGACACAGCAGAGAGAGAGAGAGAGAGAGAGTTCCAGGAATGAACAGCCAGAGAAAATGCCCAGAGCCTGGAGTGTCTTGTTCAGGGAATAGCTAGGAGGCCAGTGCCACTGGATTGAAAAAACAATGTGTGTGTATACATACATGGGTGTGTATATGTATACATACAAAATATATGTATATGTATGTGTGCATATATCTGGGCAACTAGGTGGTACATTGGATAGAGCACTGGGCTTGGAATTAAGAAGACTCAACTTCATGAATTCAAATCTGGGCCCAGATACTTACTGGCTGTGTGACTCTGGGCAAGTCACTTAACCCTGTTTGCCTCAGTTTCCTCATCTGTCAAATGAGCTGGAGAAGGAAATAGCAAACCACTCTATTATCTTTGCCAAAAAAACACCAATTGGAGTCACAGAGGTGAATACAACTGAACAACAGATATGTGTATATCTATCTACATCTCTATGCAGAGATGTATACACACACATTTATATATATACTCAAAAGCCATTCTTCAATAGATAAGTAATCAAATGATATGAACAGTTCTCAAAAGAATTGAAAACTATTAACTACTATTTAAAAGAATGTTCCAAATTGCTAATAAGAGAAATGCAAATCAAAGCAACCTTGAGCTTTCACCTTATACACTACAAATTGGCAAAGCTAACAAAACATGGGAAAAATTGATATTGGTAGGGCTGGGGGAAGATAGGTACACTAGTACATTGTTGGTAGAACTGTAAATCAGTACAACCATTTTGTAAAGCAATTTGGAATTATGCAAATAAAGCATCTAAAATTTCTATACCTTTTGACCCAGAGGTTCTATTGCTGGGCTTATATCCCAAGGAGGTTATGTATAAGAAGAAAGTTCCCATATGCACTAAAATATTTATAGCAGCACTTTTTTGTTATAGCAAGGAATTAGAAACGAAGTAGATGCCCACTAATTGGGAAATAGCTAAATAAACTGAGGTACAAAAACATAATGTATGGAATATTACTGACCATTGTGATAAACAAGGTAAAGTATGGAAAGATCTACATGAATAGATTCAATTCAATTATATACTGTACTCAAAAGGGAGAAAAGAATTACTTTTTTCCTCTTTAAAAATACTAATTGTTATACAGGATAGCTCTCTGGGAGGGGTAGTGGAAAGCATGTTGGGAGGAAATTGTGGTGATGTACAAAAACAAAAGACATTAATAAAAATTTCTCTTAAAAAAGGAAAAAAAAACAAAATAAAAACCAAGTTCTGTCAATAAGAAAACTCAGGCTGAAATCGTGCTTTAAAACTCATGGGGCAGGAGTCACTGAATTCTAAGCTCAATAACTTCTTGTCCTCCTAGGGCCTAAGCAAGAAGAAGACAATTCTGTAGTAATTTGGGGGATCCAAAATTAATAGACACAAGTCAGGCAAAAGGAACCCATGGATGTGTTTCCAAGTTCAGAGGTCCATGTTTGGGAGAGAAGAAAAACAGACACAGGACTATAAATAAAGTCATTCTATTGTTCCTTTGTAGTTCAGCGTGTAGTTGAATTGAATCTGAAGAAAAAACAGACAGCATTCCTGCTTTATTAGCTCTAATGGCCTAAAGAGTCATTAATTATAGAGATAGAGCTTAAATACCATCAATAGAGATTAAAGGCTTCTGTGGACTAAGACTCAGGCTCATACCTTGATTCTTAGAATTTTCTAATGACAGTCAGCACAATTAAGTAGCTCTGGGGACCGACTGCTGGCTTAGAGATGTGGGGCTCTAAGTGCCAATGTGGCTTTTGAGATAATGCAAGTTTAAATGGAGAGAGCCCCAGAACTGGAGTTTAGAAGAAGTAATAATGAAAGGAGAAGTATCAGCTGAGCTAGATACCTCGTGTACTTAGATGCTATCTTATTTTATATGTTTGCTTCAAATGAGATCTGCTCTATCAGTACATTGATCTATTCTAAATTGACATTAGATCCACTTGGAGAGGGGAACATGACTGTGAACATACACCACCATCTTTCTCTGTTGGCAAGTGTCAGCACTCCCCTGCTTAACTCTTTGTTCCCGTCCCTGTGTTTATCAGATATATGGTGTGTATATTATCTTAAAAATAAACACAATCTTAAAACTGTGAACAAAATGTTCCTGAGGTACTCTAAGGGACAAACTTGGCAAAAACAACCTATCCCAGTCACATATTTTATATATCCTTTGGCTTGACAAATTGTACTCCACAATGTATTTGTAGCACCTACTAAGTGCAATGTACTGTGCTAAATTCTGGGGATCAGAAGTAGGGTGGGGGTGATGGGGTTTTATCCCAGAGAACCAAAAGTTAGAGGATGGTGGTAGTACTTGCATCCTCGAAGCATAGTAACATCTGACTTTATCACCTAATTAGAAAGAATGATTAAACCACAATGCTTCCAAATGGTGTGTTTCTTACCCCGGGTAAGATGCTCTGTGCACCCGTTCTCTCATAGAAGGCCCTTGAGCAGCGGCCTCATGGTGTCTTAGGGTTTTTAAATCTCCCTGCTCAATCACCCCAAAGGAATTGCCTTGGACATCAAGATTTCTAGTTATCATTTTGTTGGGGCTACAAAAATATGACACAGACCTTTTCTTAGGGAGCTTACAATCTGATAGAAGAAATACATGTATATGCATATCAATAATAATGACAGAAAGAAATACATATTAAGTGCAAATATAACAGAAACATTTGGGAGAAGTGTTATGATACATTTGAGGAGAAAGAGATCACATGGGATAGTCAGGGAAAGTTTCCTCATATCTTAATTGGGTCTTGGAGGAAGTGAAGAATTTCCATAGCCAGGAATCGTGATGGGTGGGGTAGTCCATTCCATGCAATGGGGACAGTGAAAGCCAAGGCACAGGGACAAGACATGTCCGGGTTCGAATTTGAAAGAGAAGTTCAGATTATTTTTCAGCTTCACTGACTTACCTATATTTAAACAATAGAGCATAGCTAGGTGGTGCAGTGGATAAAGCCCCAGACCTGGATTCAGGAAGACCTGAGTTCAAATTCGGCCTCAGACACTTGACACTTGCTAGCTGTGTGACCCTGGGCAAGTCACTTAACCCTCATTGCCCCGGAAAAAAACAAAAACAAAAACAAAAACACAGAACTTCAATTTCATTTCTTTGATATCACCTCTTTTTTTTTTTATTTTTTAGTGAGGCAATTGGGGTTAAGTGACTTGCCCAGGGTCACACAGCTAGTAAGTGTTAAGTGTCTGAGGCCAGATTTGAACTCAGGTCCTCCTGAATCCAGGGCCGGTGCCTTATCCACTGTGCCATCTAGCTGCCCCTGATATCACCTCTTAGCTTAATTAATAGTCACCTTATCATCCTCCAAAAATTAATTTGGCCTCAGACTGGATAGTCCAGGGATGGGTCACCTAACTTCAATTTCATCTGCAAAAATGGGATGCTTCTGGGACTGCTCCTTTACACTTGCCCCTTTCCCTGCTTAATCATCCCTTTTTATTGAATTATTGATGGACACTTTTTAATTTACTGAGCCCATGAGCCCATCTTTCCTATTGGATTAATTTTTCCAATGGGAAGAGCTTAAATATAGACAATATGTTAGGAAATGGCATGTACAAAGGAATGGGATGGGAAACCATAAATGACATTTTCAAGATCTACATGCTCTGTAGGGTAGCCCTTAATTACTTACTATAGTTTAAGATGCTCTCAAGTTTCTTTTCTGTTTGTTTTAAAAAACATTTTTGGTAGTATTTTATTTTATTTTCCAATTACATGTAAAGATTGTTTTCAACATTCATTTCTGTAAGATTTTGAGTTCCAAATTTTTCTCCCTTTCTCCCTTCCCTCCCCACTCCCCAAGATGGCAAGCAATCAGATGTATGTTTATATATACACACAGATATATGTTTATATATGTATATATATACAATCAGATATATGTTTTTATATATATACACAATCATGTTATATACATTTCCATATTAGTCATATTGTAAAAGAAGAATCAGAGCAAAAGGGGAAAACCAGAAGAAAGAAAGAAAAAATAACAACAATAAATAAAGTAAAAACAGTATATTTTGATCTGCATTTAGATTCCATAGTTCTTTTCCTGGATGTGGAGAGCATTGTCCATCATAAGTCTTTTGGAACTGCCATGGATCATTATATTGCTGAGAAGAGCTAAGTCTTTCATAGTTGATCATTACATACTGTTATTACTGTGTACAATCTCTTCCTGGTTCTACTTACTTCACTCAGCATTAGTCCACTTAAGTCTTTCCAGGTTTTTCCAAAATCCATCTGTTCATCATTTCTTATAGCACAATAATATTCCATCACAGTCATATACCACAACTTGTTTAGCCATTCCCCAATTGATGAGCATCCCTTTGATTTCCAATTCTTTGCCACCACAAAAAGAGATGCTATATATATTTTTACACATTTGGATCCTTTTCCCTTTTTTATGATCTCTTTGGGATACAGTTGTAGTATTGTTGGTCAAAGGGTATGCACAATTTTATAGCCCTTTGGTCATAGTTCCAAATTGCTCTCCAGAATGGCTGGATCAGTTCACAACTCCACCAACAATGTATTAGTGTTCCAGTTTTCCCTCTAACATTTATCATTTTCTTTTTTTGTCAATCTGATAGGTGGTAAGTAAGGTAGTACCTTTTTAATTTGCATTTCTCTAATCAATAGTGATTCTGCTCTGAATTTTCTAACCTCAAATGAATGAGGCATTCTTTCTTTGTGGCATCTGAGAAGGAGCCTGGCAGAGAAAGCTGCTGTCTTCAATGCTTAGATATGTTTTCTAATTATTTCATTGACTTGAGTGAAAGTTTAATTTTTGAAGGGATGAATGGAACTGGGACTTTTATTGATAGGATATTAATGCTAAAAGTATCAACCCTCCCCCCCCACTAAGGTTTCAGGGTAAAACCAGTCCCACATCTAGGCTTATTGGAGCTCAGAAGTTAGTGAAGCCTGTGCCCCTTTCTGTCTGCCATATCTGAGAAGAGTCAGAGTTCTTGATGGAGTAGGCACTACTAAGGCCAACTCATGCAGAGGGTAGAGGAGGCAGTGCCAGGGTGAACGTGGAAAGGTACAGCATGGGGTAGGGATCATCATCAGCAAAACCAGAATGATGGCAGTGGCAACAGCAGCCATTCAGCAGAGGTCACAGCAAGCAATAATAAGATGAGTTTGGCAGCAGAGGGAATGGGATACCCACAGCTGAAGGTTCTGGACATCTTACCTTAAAAAAAGTCAATGTCAGAAGAGGAAAATGACAAATGCTAGAAGAGATGTGGAAAAAGTTGAGACACTGATGCACTGTTGGTGGAGCTGTGAACTAGTCCAACCGTTCTGAAGAACAACTATGTCTAAAGGGCTTATAAAACTGTCCATAGTCCTTGACCTGACAATAGCATCATTAGGTCTATATCCCAAAGAAATCAAAGAAAAGGGAAAAGAACCTGTTTGTGCTAAAATATTTATAGCAGCTTTTTTTGTGGCAGCAGAATTGGAAATTAAGGGGATGCCCATCAGAATAGCTGAACAAATTGTTGTATATGATTGTGATGGAATTCTATTGAGTGATAAGAAATGATGAGCAGAATGGTTTCAGAAAAACCTGGGAAGACTTATATGAACACATGCAAAGTGAAATGAACAGAACCAGGACAACACTATAAACAGTAACAGCAATATTATAAAGATGATCAACTGTGAGATACTTAGCTTTTTTGACTGGGACAATGATACAAGACGATTCCAAAGGACCCATGATGAAAAATGCTATCCACCTCCAGGGAGAGAAGTGATGAACTCTGAATGCAGATTGAATCATATATATATTTTAAAACTTTAAAATTTGTTTTATTTTTCATATCTTCTTTTGTAACTAACATGGCTAACATGGAAATATGTTTTGCATGACTTTATACGCATAATCAGTATAAAATTGCTTGCCTTCTCAAAGCAGGAGGAGGGACAGGAAAGAGAGAATTTCGAACTCAATTATTTTTAATGTTAATTTTTTTTTACACATAATTGGGAAAATTTAATGAAATAATAATTTTAAAAAACATATGGCAGTGGAAAAAATCTTCAATATACAGAATTTTGCTAAAAAGACTAACAGAACACAAACCTTTCTGCATGATAGCAGGAAGCTATACAATGGAACTCCTTTACAACACTGGTGTTAGAAGCCCAGCTACAACTTGTTTGTTGCAGAGCTTATCTAAGTTCCCAAACTCTAAGGCAGATTTTTCAGTTTAGCAGTTGAAGGGGCTCATTAATCTCTGAGGAAATATCCTTGCAATTTAGAAAAGTTCTCACCAGGTGACAGTAAAGATTCAGAGGTGTGTGGCTTAAAGGGATGTCAGAGATGTAGTATGGCATGATTTTGTTAAAAAAAAAAAAGACAAAAACAGAAAAAAGCCCCAAACCTGCTTGTTAAAGGAACTAGAATTTGTTTATTTAATATCACAACATAAAGTTTGGAAAGATGACCTTCACTACAAGCTGACAATAAAAAAATAAATTATCATACACTTCTCTAGCTGTTTAACCTTGGTCCCTAGCCAAAGTTACAAGGTCCCCAGTACAGTCTTACTGACCAACTGATAGGAAAGTTTCCTTCTCTAAAACCCCCATCAATTCATCATCCTTCACTATGGCATCCAAGTCCTTTCAGCCTCTGAACATTCAGCTCCTGTTCATGAAAGAGAGTCATTTTTTTTTTTTGACTATGCCAACTTGGCCTCAAAAGAAATAAAGATCCTGTCTGTCTCTTTCTCTTCAGTTTTTCTATCTCTCTTTCTGTTTCCTAGCTATTATTTGTTCTGTTTGGTGCCACAGCCCGTAATAAAAAAACCCCACTGGGTCACACAAGCATTTCTTTATATCCAGGGAGCACAGAAGGGGTTAGAAACTTCAAGTCACACTTCCTATAAAAGCAAAGTGGGTTTTTCTGTGCCTTTACTTTCTTCAACCTTTGAAAAGAGAATCACTCCAAACTTTCTCCTTCTTACCATGTTTGGTTTTTTTTTCTTTCCTTACCAGGTTCTTAACCAACATAAAAGTGAATTATGTTCATTATTGGCCCGACAATCTCCAACAAGAAATCAATCAAATTTAAACCATTTCTATCAGAACTCAATCAAAAAGCATTTAAGAACCTACTATGTGACTGCCTCACCTTGTAGAGTTTAGTGACTATATCTTTTTTTTTTTTTTTTTTTTTTGCGGGGCAATGGGGGTTAAGTGACTTGCCCAGGGTCACACAGCTAGCAAGTGTTAAGTGTCTGAGGCTGGATTTGAACTCAGGTACTCCTGAATCCAGGGCCAGCGCTTTAACCACTGCGCCATCTAGCTGCCCCGTGACTATATCTTTTATAGCAAATAAAAATGATTTTAACTCATCATGATAGGCAAACAATGATTATTTTTACTGTATTTGTAGTTGTAGTTGCTATATTTTGGTAGGGATGTGTTTTGATCCATGCTATATGTAGATCTCTTTAACACAGAAGCATGTTATAGGATTCTACGCTATTTTCTTTAACAAAAACACACAAGCACCTTAGATGACCATTAGATTAGCATGGGAAAACACGTATGCTATTAACACTGAGTTCTAAGCATTTCCAGCAAATCTCATTTTGTATATCTACAATTATAACAACAGAGTGAGAGTATGATGGTGGTGAACAGAAAGAAACCCTTAGATTTATAGACCCTAGGTCACAGAGTGGGGTCAGGGTAAGAATCCACGTGACTCCATTCCACAACATTGCCCCCCCTCAGAATGATTCTTTTTTAGTCAGCAGCTTTATGGTTCTCGTCCTCAGAGCTCTGGAGGTCAACATTTATAAATTCATGCATCCTGTGCACAATAAAGATGACAAGTTATCTGGAAGCACTTGTTCTAACCCTGGCTCCACAACTAAGTAACTACATGTTTCCTTCTCTCTTCCCTTCACGGTCTTGAGCCAAGTCATCAAGCCTCTCTGGGATTTAGTTTCATCATCTGTCAAATAAAGGAGTGCAATGTTATCATTCCAAGGTCCTTTCCAGTCTTGAAATCTGGTGATTCTAAGAACTCAGCAGGAGAGTCAGGCTAACCAGAAACTACAGTGATCTCTTCTTACCAGTAAGTGACCTTCTCTCAAACTAGCAGGTGATCTTCCTGCCACATATCCGCTTGCTACTTCCCACGATCACACTAGTATTTTGGGGGCAGTTAATGTAGTTCCCTCTTTTTTGTTCTACCTTAAATTTCCAACACTGCCTCATCTCCCTTCCAGGGAGAGATCCTTTTCCTCTCAGCACACGATGTCTTGATATCTCAAAATGAGAGTGTGAAATAAAATTAATTCACACAGAGGGACATGTTCAGCTCTAGCAGGAACACACATGTACAACCTGCCATTATTTCTAGTTATTTCTGTCATCCACTGTTAATGAAGGTGACAGAGGCCCACAACTGTTGTTTTTTTACAAAAGGACTTTCTCTTTTGATGGCAACCACCTTGAAAGCTTGCTTATTGTATCTGCTCCCTTAAACAATTGAAAAAAAATTCCAAATGGAGGTGTTTCTGTCACTTCCAAGGTTACAAAAAGCCATCAGAGCTCTCCCACAGAACTAACCAAGTTTGAGTCTCTCTCTTTATAGGCTGACATACCTATGCAGCTACTGTACTAACAGGGTTGTTGTCAACTCCAACCCCCCCCCCCCCTGAAATACATTATCCTCTGCTCTCTATTTTCCTAAAGGTGCAGTTTCAGGGGATTACCAGCATCGTAGCAATTCTACTTTTCAGCCTCTTCTCCTCCTTACAGTGTCATTTTCTCCCTGGGAAAATATGTTAGCTTGTAATGGAACAACTTCATACTTTCTGAATAACTCAGACCATGCTAATGAAAAGATAGATTATCCAATAAATTCACTAGCAAGACAGGTATCTTTTTCTCTCTCTTCCTCCCCCACCCCCTTCTCTAGTGCCAGGCAATAGATACACTATCTTAAACCACCAAAAGCTTATAAAAGTTTCCTGGAAATCCAAGATTTCAGACATTTATGCTCTCTACTTTGCTGGATCTTTGTTTGCTTTTCTTTATACTCTAGTCATTGGGCATTAGTTTCTTCATTTGTTTGGCCTACAAGGTCCCTTTCAGCTCTAATATTCTATGGAATATTATCCATGTGTATAGTTTCTACCATCACCTCTTTCTCTCTAGACCTGTTCTCTTGCCACTTCTGCTTGCCAACCATCACCTCAAACTTAACTCATTATTTCCTCTGTCCTCCTCTCCCACACAACCACCCCAAAGAATGAACTGGCTCCCTCTTTAGATTTCTCTATTTCTGTCAATCATCATTCTTCCAGTCATTCAAACGTGAAACATGAGAAATCACCTTTGCCTTTTTTCTACATCATTCTCCATTCTCCATCTAATCCAACTTAAGCTTCTTTCACAACGCTTCTTGCTTCTATCCCTTCCTTTTCATCTCTCCTCTCACAATGGAAGAGATGAGCTTTGCTTTATCTTAAATTTGACTCATTTTAATAATTTGGGCGGGGTGAGGCTTTGGGGGTTAAATGACTTATCCAGGGTCACACAGCCAGTAAGTGTCACATGTCTGAGGCCGGATTTGAACTTGGGTACTCCTGAATCCAGGGCCAGTGCTTTATCCACTGCGCCACCTAGTTGCCCCCCCATTTTAATAATTTTTAAATGGTTTCCCTGACTCCATGATCTCTTCCTTCCAAGCCATCCTGTACACTGCTGAAAGGCCAAGCTGCCTAAAACACTCAATTCAACAGACATTCATAGCTCCTCCTACTTATAAGGCCCAATGCTAGGGCCTGGGAATATAAAGGCAATAATGAAACAGTCCCTCAAGGACTTGCCTTCAAGGGGTTTCCCTTCTACTTATATCATTCCTTTGCTCATAACCTCTAACATATTCTATCCAACTGTCTCCCCTTCCCCGCACTCCCTGCCTTCTTAAAAGACTGCACCTATGACATTTTTTGGTATATGAAAATTAAACCAGGTCAATATCCCCTCCGCAACTTAGAGCCTTAGAGAATTATGAAGGGTTATACAAGGCTGTACATATCAAATGTAGGATTTGATTCCAGGTATTCCTGACTCTGAGGCTGACTGAGCCATTTCTCATGAATAACTTCAAGACTCCATAATGCCTTTTGGTGTGGGAATTCCACCACTTCTCATCTATAAAAACAGGAACAAAAATAGCCTGCTCTGTCTATGCCACAAAAGTGTTATGAGGTTTCTGTAAGATAATGGTGGTGTGTGACGATGCTTTAGCTCTAACCACTGTACAAATGAAGCCCGTTATTCTTGCTTAGAAGATAAAACCCAATCTCCTGAAATAGGTCAATGGCTTCCACGACGTGTGTATGTATATAGCCTACTCTTCTAACATTATCTTTTATTACTGACCTTCTTCAGGAGCCTTACATACCAACCAGACCAAGTGGTTCATTAACTCCAGAACATCACAGGCTTATTCACATCGCTGAGGGTTTGTTCACACTTTCCCCTCTGTTTGGAAAGTCATCCCTCCTCTTCTCTGTCTATCCAGTCTAGCCATAATACAAGGCCAACCTCAAGGTCCCTGATGATTCCTTCATGACGTCTTTTCTAACTGCTCTGGTGCAGTGATCTCTTCTTCTGAAGAACCCACAGCACTTACTGTCTGTCCCACCTATGGCACTTCATTGCAGCTGTACAACTCTGTTATTATTAGACTTTTCATACGTGTCATCTAATCTCCCCAGCTATGTTGTTGCCTAGGACATAATTGTTAGCTTTTATTCTCCTCTGTTGGGGGAGATAGGTGGCCCAATGGATAGAGCAATGGGCCTGGAGTCAGGAAGACTCATCTTCCTGAGTTCAAATATGGCCTCAGACACTTACTAGCTGTGCGATTCTGGGCAAGTCACTTAACCCTGTTGGTCTCAGTTTCCTCATCTGTAAAATGAACTGGAGAAGGAAATGGCAAACCATTCCAGTATTTTTGCCAAGAAAATCCCAAATGCAGTGATGAAGAGTCAGACACAACTGAAATGACTGAACAACGAACAGCAACAAAACTCTTCCGGTGAACATTTTATCTTGAGAATAAGGCCTGCTCAAACCTTTTCCCTTTAATTCATAACTGCCATGAGAAATAATTAGTAGGCAGCTAGGTGATGCAGTGAATAGAGTGCTGGGCCTCTAGTCAGGAAGACCTGAGTTCAAATCCAGCCTCAGACACTGACTAGCTTTGTGATCTTGGGCAAGTCACAAAACTTCTGTTTGCCTCAGCCACCACTTTCAAAATGGGTATAATTAGAGTACTTATCTCCCAGAGTTCTTGTTAGGATCAAATGAGACCATAATTATAAAGCTCTTAGCTCTGAGCCTGATACATATTAGGTGCTGTTAAAATGCAAGTGATTATGATTATTATTAACTACTGGCAAACAGAACTTTAAAATTCCAAATAAAAGGTAGGCTTTATGAAATTAGAAGACTGCATGCTCTTAAGTCTCTGAAATTTACCATGTCTTACTTTGTGTTTCCTTTTGTAGTTTTTACATATTAAGCTCTCAATAAATGTTTACTAAATTGAACTGGATTTCTCATTCTTCTTCCCTCCCACCCACCCACTTCTTAGTTCTTGACCTCGAGAAATGGACCTATATTACTCCTCTTTTTCCTCCCTTAAATTCTCTAGCTGCTACCCTTGGATTTTCCCATTGGCTCCTTTTGTCTGTGTGTGTGGGGGGAATGGGGGTTGAGTGACTTGCCCAGGGTCACACAGCTAGTAAGTGTCAAATGTCTGAGGCCAGATTTGAACTCAGGTACTCCTGAATCCAGGGCCGGTGCTTTATCCACTGTGCCACCTAGCTGCCCCTTGGCTCTTTTTTTTTTTTTTAAATAAGGAAGGTCTACCCACTTGAGCTCTGACCCCTCCAACTTAACCTGAAGGCCCCAGGTTGGGACAATGGACATCAAACTGAGGCTCAATTGGACACACAAAAGAATGGAATACATAGAAAAGTATTTATTGAGTGCTATGTACAAAACCCTGGGGACAGAAGTAGAAAATCAAGATGGTGCATGCTTTCAAGTAGCTTATGTTCTAATTAGAGGAGGCAGTACACAAAGGAGAGCTCTCATACACTGGAGACCATGGGAGGGCCAATTGCTTTTATATAACAAATACGAAGCAATTTCTAAGTCTTCTTGTTTTAAGAAGGAAAGGATAAGGTATTTTCCCCAAAGGCCCCTCTTTAGAAAGGGGCAGAGAAGGGGGAGGGAAAGAAATGGGAGCCACAAAATGATTTAAAGTGGATTCCTTTCCACAATAACAACAAATTCTAACTATTTACAATTTGGCAAATTGCTCGTAGCCAACAGCTCACACCTGAACCAAATATTTCCCTGAAAGGCATGTGTTTCTCTTGTTCGAATATCCATTTTGTGTAGTTATCATTTCTGTGGTCGCATCCCAGGAAGAAACATGAAACCAAGATGTTGAGAAGTAAAACTCTCAATATAGCAAAATAAAATTCCTTCTACGCTGTTTAATTACTGTTAACAAAGAGGGATAGACAGACACACACTGAGAAGACAGGAGAGGGGGCTGGGGCTTAGAATGACTGATTTACACCAGAAGTAATTACTTCATATTTTTCATAAACATTTGAAACCTATTATTATTTTCTCTACAGCTCACATCAGCAGAAGACTGTCACCTAAGGGAAAAATGGGAAAGTGGCTTGTAATTAATTTCTGTTCAAATATATCAGCAAACCTTTAATGCTTTGGATAAAAATGCTCTCTAATCACTAAGGTTCCTCAAACTCTCCCTTCCCCCTCTGCCTCCTGACACCCCAAAATGTGTAATCAGCATCTTTGTGAAATGTATTGCCTAAAGGAGAAGCAGTTTTAATGCCTGTTGGAAAGTTCAACCCATTGATTCCCCTTCCCTCCTACCTCCCAACCCCCTTCCGGAACATAGCCAGAAAGAAAAGTCAATCAGCCCTGCACCCCTCCCTCCCCGACTTATTTTTTTCTTGTTTTCCTCCATCTCTGGTTTAGGAAAATGGAAGCCTACATTTCTCTGGAGGAATCCAAATATGGAGATGCCAGGCAGTGAAAATCATTACTGCTGCACCCAAAAGCCTGCATCTTTAAAGGTTAAAGCCCAAAGATTAAGAGTGCCTCCAGGAAAAACTGAAATGGCTGCTCTGAATAAAACCTCTCCATCAATCGGAAAACTGCAGCACAACAAAAGAAATGAAGAACTACAGCAGACTTGACATTTACATTTTTAGGTGCCTGCCGTTTTATTTTTTCAACTATTGTTCACTGCCGGAGAGGAAAAGTTACATGGGTTATGTACAGGTGTTGGCGGCTGCTCTCTGTCTCTGGTCCACGCAAGCACAGAGAGAGGCTGATGGAGGCACTGCTCAGGGGAGCAGGGCTCCTCAAATGTGGCCAAGAGCTCCCTGGTGGCCGATCTTTCTACAGCCAGTTTGTGGACAATTTCCTTATTTTTTCTTGATGCCTGTTTCCGGAGGCTGGGTTCCAGAATTCTGAGAATTCCTATTTAGCTCCACTAACTACTTCAGGAGAAAACCCAAGTCAAGTGATAATTATGCTCAAGGAATCCTGGGATGTGAGCATTCAGAGGGTACTTAGAACTCATCTAGTCTGACCACCACATTTTATTGCTAGTGTAGATTTGTGTTAGGGCTTTTCGGTTTGCAGAGCATCCTGGCAACAATCCTGTGAGGTAGACTATTTTTATCTCCCCTTTGCAGACAATGACAAGTGAAAGGTAGATTTCTCAGCTAATAAGTGGCAAAGTCAGAATTCACACTCAGATCTTTTCATTTTAAATTCATTGTCTTTTTTTGTTTGTTTGTTTGTTTGTTTTTAGTGAGGCAATTGGGGTTAAGTGACTTGCCCAGGGTCACACGGCTAGTAAGTGTTAAGTATCTGAGGCTGGATTTGAACTCAGGTACTCCTGACTCCAGGGCCGGTGCTTTATCCACTGCGCCACCTAGCTGCCCCAAATTCATTGTCTTTTGTCCTGCCTCACACTGCTCCTTAAGATCTCTTCCAGAACAGTGTCTGGGATCTAAGAGATAATTAAGAAATGCTTTTTGACTGATTCAACAGCAACAGCAACAGCAACAGCAACAGCAACAGCAACAGCAACAGCAACAATTGATTGACTGATTTTGGCCAGTCGTATGCTTATAAATGTTGAGCATTCAGCTCTCTGAAAGAAAAAATGTTTGCATGGGACACTTTTAAGTTTAATCTGTATCATTTAAGTTTTCTCCATCACTTTCTTAAGTCTTGACAATCAACAAAACAATAAATGAAGCCCTGATCTGTAGCATTGCCAGTTTCCAAGGTGTAAATGATCACTGGTTCTCAGGAGCCAGGTTTGAGCTGGTCCAATCACTGCCCTTATTCTAATCCTGATCTATCACGGATGAAGTAAGTGACTTGCCTGACATCACAAAGACAGGGGTAGAGCCTAATTATTGGGTATCTCTAAGATATACACTGTGGTCCTTAGGCTTTACAAAATAAAGAGTAGGTCTTTAACCCCAGCCAAAGAGAACTCTTAGGCTCAAAGCATTTTTGCTTGACCCTCTCTATCTTTAAACTAAGAGCAATAATACTGACCTACCCTGAAGGGCTTTTATGAACATGAATAAACTCATTGTTGAAAAGCACTTTGGGGTTTATCCAAATGTGATATTGCAGAAGAATTTCTGTTCTTATGTGAGTAGAAGCAAGAAGAGCAAGAGGAACCCAGGACAGAAGGGAGCAGGCTACAAGAATAAAGGCCCGACATTTAATAATTAGAGAGAACCCAAGGTTGGTTTGTTGAATTTTTTACAAGCACAAAAATTTGAGGTTAATGAACCAGCCCTAACCAGGCACCATGTGGTAGGAATGACTTGCTATTTCTAGCTCACTGTGTACTTCCTGGGCCATGACCCTGGAATCTGCCACCCCTGCTCTTAGTCAGAAAGTCAAAAGGGAGCCTCAGGCTCTCAAACTAAGGAAGCAATCTAGGGGACAGGTGGTTAAAAAGAAACTTTAATGGTTGGAACTTTTGGTCAATGCTGCAAAACTGTTAATTAAGGTTAATTTAAACATCATAGAGATCAGAGTTCAATGGAAAAGGGAGTGAAGGGAAGAGAACTAGATAGACAAAAATTTTAAAAACCAAGAAAGAAAATGGAAGTGTTTTAGAACCAAGTTCCTATTTGAAAAATTAAACCACAGAAGAGGAGGCTGATATAGAGCACTGAACTATAGTCCCGACTTTGCAAGCATGGAGAGAAGAAAGTGCTTTTCAAGCACTGTAGAAAGAACCTGTCTTCCAGAAGCTATCTTGTCCTTGGAGAAAAACTGTGAGAGACCAACCTTCCTGACATGGAGAGCCGAGAGAGAAAAACTGGTTGGATACGAAGCCTGTTTTTTATCAACCTAGGTTTGGTCACAGATGCTCCCCCAAATATATATGTAACTCAGACATGATAGCATTAAAGGAAAAAGACAGTAATACATGGTCTATGAAATCAGTTTATCAAATTACTTAATGCTTTCTATGTATTTAGCATCGAGGCAGATATTATCTGGGAATGTAAACATATAGACATGAAAATTAGAGCAAAAAAGAACTAAAATCTGTAATTAGAAATGTAAAAAAACCCACCAATGTGGTATATGATAGCTTATTAATTCTATGATATAAGTGATAAAAGAATTAGAAAAGGGGGCTGGGAGAATTGGAAGCGTTTGGGAACAGCATGCACCAAGTCTGGCTGGACCACAGGGCACAAGAAGGTGGACAGTGAGGGATGAGGTTGTTAAGGTAGGCTTTGGTCAATTGTGGAGGGATATGAATGACAGGCCAAGGATTTTGTACCTTATCTTGTAGATAACAAGAAGTATGGTGTGACTGGGGATGGGGAGGGGGAAAAACCATACCTGATCAGAGCTCTGCTTAAGGATGTTTGATCTGGAAGCAGTTCATAAAATGGATTAGAGTGGATTAAAGGACCTGAGACTGAAGGCAGGGAGACTAATTAGAAGGCTCTTGCAATAGTCCAGGTGAGAGATAATGAGGGTCTGAACTAGTGTGGTGGCATTGGAAATGATGTGATGAGAGATAGATACAAGAGATACTTCTGGGGAAGAATAGCCAATTCCTTTAAGGAATTTCAGGTAAATTTCCTCAAAAATGCAAAAGTAGAGCAGAAAACAGAAATGTCAGTATGGAGTATAGGAGTCGGAAATGGCTTCATGGAGTAGGTGAGACTTAAACCTAGGACCAGGAAGATGTAGAGGGTCTATGTAGGCAAAGGGGAGGGGGGGAGGGTATTCCGGGCAGAGAACCGAGCATAAACAAGACATGGAAGTAGGAACGAGTATGTCATATATGGAAAAAAGTGAGGAAACCGGCCCACCTTGAAAAGGGGTGTGTGCAATGTCAAGTAATGGAAAAATAAGGTTGGATAGGTATGGAGGGGACAGATTAGACAGTGTGAATATTTGGAAAGTCAGGCAAAGGCATTTAGACTTGATGGGTAGACACCGGAGCACTCTATGTGTCAGACACTATGCTAAGTGCTAGAGCTACAAGTACTTAGAATGAAACAATCCCTACTCTCAAGAAGATTATGTTCTAACAGGGGAGATAATATGCTCATATAAAATACATTTAGCATAAATATAAAGTGAGTAAATACAAAGCAGTTAAATATAAAGTAGTTTGGGGGAATCGGGAAAGGCGTTATGCAGAAGATGATGCCTGGGATACATCTTAAAAGGAGAGGGACCTTAGGAGGTGGACGTGAGGAGAGAGTGAATTCCCGGGGATGCAGAATGGCCAGTGCCAAGGCAAAGAGCTGGGAGCTGGAGTACCATGTGTAAGGAACTGAGACAAAGCTTGTTGGGTTGGATGAGGTGAAGTAATGTCCACTGAGCTGGGAAAGGTGGGCTGGGGTGAGATGGTATAGGGCTTTAAAAGCTAAACAGAAGAATTTTTATTGTATCTTAAAGGTAATAAGAAACCACGGGAATTGGTGGAGTAGGGGAGTGACAAGGTAAGAATAGGGCTTAAAATATTACTTTGGTAGCAGTGTGTTGAATATACAGGACTGGGGAGAGATTGGGGCAGGGAGACCAGATAACAGGCTATTGAAGTAACTTAGATGAGAGGTAATAAGGGCCTGAATTAAGGTGAGAGCTGTTTGAGCAGAGAGAAGGAGTGAGGTATGAGTGATGTTGTTCAAGGAAGAAATCTAGGCCTAGGAAGATGTAAGATTGTACGTGGGCAAAGGGGAGGAGAGAGGGCATTGCAGGCAGAGAACCAAGAGTGAGCCAAGAACGAGTATGTCAACATACAGTGAAAAAGTGAGGAGACTGGCTTGCCTAAAAAAGAGGGTGTGTATTGTCAGGTAATGGAAGTCCCAAGATCTGCTATGTGAGGTGAGAGAGAGTAAGGAATTGAGAATAATGCAGATTATAAACCTGAGTCACTGCAAGGATGGTGGTGCCTTGGCCCATCAAAGGAGATAGATCCCCTCCATACCTATCCAAGTAAGGAAAAGTTGTGATGTTTGCAACAGGCTAACAGTATGCATTAGGGTGAAGGAACTGACAACCGAGACAAGCGGGTGTAAGATGAGAAAAGCTTAAACAAGCAACACGGTGTTCCTGAAAAAGGAGAGGAAGGAGAATGATTCTGAGAGACAGAAAGATGGGGTGACAGGCTGGATATGGGAGTGGAAGGAAAGTGAAGAGCGCAAAGATCACCTAGTTCTGCAACTAGCTTTGTCGGAGGTTTCTAGAGGTGACAGTAGAAATCACGAATAAATCAGATCATCAAGGAAATCAGTGTCAAGAAAGAAGTCCAGAAGACCAAAGACCCTGATCTGGTTAGGAAGAAAAGTAGTCAATAAAGGCAACGGAAAACCCCAACCAGACATCAGCATAGAAAGGGAAGAGTGAACGGCCAACAGAGGTGTAGCAAGTTCTGGAGAGGGGTTAAAGAATGAGGCCTGAAGGTGTGAGAAGGGAATTGCAATAGTGCAGGTGAGAGGTGATTATGCCTGACCTAGGACGATTGTAGAGAGAGCATAGATTGAGCTGAATGCAAGATATGTGAATGGAGAACGGACAAGATCTGGCGACTGACCAGATATGGGGTAAAAGAAAGAGTCAGGAGGAGTCAGAAACTGGGAACCCAAGTGACTGGAAGAATAGTGGGAAGTTAAGAGGAGGGTGGGTTTAGGGGAAAGGTAATGAATTCAACTTTGATTCATCTCCCCAAGAGGCAGCTGGGTTAGATGACCATTAGTAGAATCTGGAAGATTCTAAGAGTCGAATTCTTTCTCCTCTGGTAGGATGTGGTGGATTAATTACAACAGGTGCTGTAGAATGTACGAATGAATGAGGGGAGGAAAAACAATCTATTCAGTGCGTACTGGATGCCAGACAACATATCCAGAGAGAACACAGATTTTCTAGTAGCATCACTGGGAAGGAGCAGCAACCTTAGTTTTTGAGGTGATCCTAGTCCTTGACCTAATAAAACATAAAACAAAAAACCAAAAAACAAATCCAAACACTCACAAACCCACATAGGTAACAGTCATGATCAAAAGCCTCTGAAGGGCATGTTTGGCCCTGGTGTGGGAGAACCCGGGAGAAGACTAGCAGGAGAGGTTCCTTGCAGCGCCTTGAGAGCTAGGACTGCCTTTTGACTCTTATTGTATCCATGGTGCACAGCACAGTGTGTGGAAAAGGGTAGGTACTTAATAAATAAACGTTTACTGATTGATTGGCAGAAAATGTATAGAGAAAATCCTGTGTAAGGCTCTGCTCTTTGTTTTTAAAAAAACACCGATTTTTTTGTTAAAAAAAATAGTTTTCCCCCGGAAGGCATTTCTTCTTTTCCCACAAAGCCACCCCCTGAAGCTTAACTCAGGGAGATGTCTACTCCTGCCTGAACCTTCGAGGGGACCCTGGAAGGATTTATCGGGCTGGAGCCCTGTGAAGGGATTCCACTAGATGGCAGCATGTTACTGCTCATCCTCCTCCATCATGTCACCCGGTGGTCAAGCCAAGCTGGAAAACTGGAATCCTTCTTGCAGAAAATGAAAGCAATAATCTTAGGACCAAAAGGATATGGGAAATAGATCTCCCCTTCTGGGAGGAATTCACCCTCCCTGGCTTTGTCAGAAAGAACTCTGCACCCAGCAGAGGCTGTATGGCCAAAGCTGCGACCTTTGGGAAGGCATATAACCTTTGTGCCCCACATGGGAGGCTTAGGGAGGGAACGAGAAGACGCTTGTGACTTATGGAGAAATGTGCCCCAGGTACAATCTGTATCGAATTGCTTGCCGCCTCAAGGAGGGAGGAGGGAGGAGGGAGGGAAAGAATTTGGAACTCAAAATTTTAAAATAAGAATGTTAGCATTTTTTTCTTACATGTAATTGAGAAAAAATAAAATGAGAGAAGAAAAAAAAAAGGTGTTACATAAATATAAGGAAATAACTTTATTGATATTATTTGGGTGGTTATGAAGCTACCCGGGTATTCAGATTCTTAGAAATTTTTTTTTTCCTGAAAAAAAGAATGTCTCCTTTGGAGCACATGGAAGAACCTCCTAAGATGCTTGTGCAGAATTTTTGGATCACAAGTCAGGCACAGAGAGCAAGGGTGAGGTAGGAAGAACAAGAGGAGAGGGTGATGCAATAAACAGAAAAACCACAGGACTCTTTGGGTGAGGGAAAGAACACCCTCTCGGGGTAGCATGGGTACCTTCTGCAGGACCAGCACAGGCAGCTGAACAAGTGAGGGGCTATTTGTATGGATAGCTTTGAGAACACCACCTAATATAAGTGTAGGAAAGGGGAAGAGATTCATAAGGGTCATCTATTTCCTATTTAAGTTATATGGAAACACTGCTGGGACACCATTCTTCGGGTTTACTACCTGTTTTAAAGGTTTGTTGTGAGGAAAGAATTTGTATACTTTAAGGAACTACATAAATATGAGTTGCTTTTATTTCAGTCTCTGATTTTTAACTCGCTGGCTGTTTGTTTACTCTCCTAAATTATAACCTTTCATATTCTTATAGTTGAGCTTTGAGGAGTCCCCTTCTTCACCGATGAGCCCTGCCACCTCCCCAGGGGCCATTCTGATGAGTTTTCCCTCTGGTGGTCCTGAGGTCCTGGATTGGGTTCTTCCTCTGTGTCACTGCCAAAAATTTTGATGGTAAGAACACATATGCAGGACGAGTCACAGATGCTCAGAGTCCAGTTAGTCTAACCTGCACCTGAACCAGAATTCCCCTCTAAAATACACCTGATGAGTGGCTACCCAACCTTTGATTAAAGATCTCAGGGGAGGGGGAGGCTCTTCTCTCCTGAAGCAGTCCATTTCACTTTGGAATAGGTCTAATTGTTAGGAAGTTTAAATTGAAGTCTCCTACTTTTGCTTCTTTTTAATTTCTCCAGGCCCCCTGCTCCTAATTTTGCTTTCTTGGGCCAAGCAGAATGAGCGTCATCACTCATGGTGGCCCTTCAAATGCCTCAGGACAGTCACTTTATGTTCCTTCAGTCTTGCCTTCCTCAAGTTAAATATCCCCCATTCTTCTGAAGGATCCTCATGAGGCACAATCTGAAGAGTTGTTCTTAGCTGGCTGCCCTTCTCTGGATGTTCTCCAGGTTAGCAATGTCCTTCCTACAATGTGGCACCCATGACTGGGCACAGGCAGATGTGGTCTGGGCAGGGCAGACTACAGTGGAACTATCACCTTCCTAGTACTGAAAACGATGTTTTTCTTAATGAATCCTAAGATGGCTAAAATGGTAGCTTTCATATTGCTAACTTGTTGAATATGTAGTGTACTTAGACCTCTAAGTTTTTTGGTTTTTTTTGGAAAACTGCTGTCTAGTCATACCTTCCCCTCTTTGTACTCTTCAAGTTGATCTTTTGTTTCAATTTCTATTTTTCCTTCTGCTTCTAGAATATTAGGGCAATTTTCCCTGACAATTGCATGGAAGATGATGTCTAAGCTCTTTCTTTGATCATGGTTTTCAGGTAGTCCAATAATTTTCAAATTATCTCTCCTGGACCTATTTTCCAGGTCAGCAGTTTTTCCAAGAAGATATTTCACATTGCCCTCTATTTTTTTATTCATTTGGATTTGCTTTATTGTGTCTTGGTTTCTCATAAAGTCACTAGCTTCCATTTGTTCAATCCTAATTCTTAGGCAATTATTTTCATCAGAGAGTTTTTCCATGTAGCTTTTCAAGCTGTTGACTTTTTTCTCATATCTTTCCTGCATCACCGTCATTTTTCTTTCCATTTTTTCCTCTTCCTCTTTGACTTTATCTTCAAAGTCCTTTTTGAATGCCTCTATGGCCTGAGACCAATTCATATTTTTCTTGGAAGCTTTGGATGTAGGAGCCCTGACGCTGCTATCTTCTTCTGATGGTGCACCTCGACCTTCCTTGTTACTAAAGAAACTTTCTATGGTCCTCACCTTTCTCTGTCTGCTCTCAAGGTGATCTTTTGAACCTAAGTATAAGACTCTGCATTGGTTCTCTTAGATTTTATCTTATTATATTAAGCCCAATGTTCTTGCTTGCCTGGAATTTTTTGAATACTCATTCTGCCATCCACTATTAGGTTTGTGTTTTTTAAAGCTGACAAACATCCCAGTTATGCCTTTATCCCAGTCAAATAAAAATTTTCACTAGCACAAGGCCAGGCATAGATTCGTTGGGTGCTCTACTGGAATCCTCTTTCTAAGATGAAATAGAATCAACAATGATTACTTTTTTGGACTGGCAATTTGAAAAGGTCTTAATCTATCTGTTTGAACATCTAACTAAAAGCTCTCTAGCTTTTCTGTATGAGTGGCAAGAGAGACTATCAAATGCTTTGATAAAATCTGGATAACCTATATCCACAACATTCCTCTGTACATCTACCAGGCTAGTGACCCTATCAAAAAAGGAATTCAATGAGGGTCGTATAGTAGCCTATTCTTGATGAAATCATGCTGGTTCTTACGACAACTGCTGCCTTTTCTAGGTGTTTTCTAACTATTCCTTTAATAGTATATTACAGATTTTTTCCTCAGGTATCAAATTCAATTGAATATCTCTTGTAGTAGATTTTGATGATATAAGAATAGAGGTTGTTTATTAATGAAAAGTAAAATCAAAGGATTATTTCACTTGTGCAATAATAAAATTCCAAGAGATTCACTGGACATATACATGAAAACAAAGGTGACTATTTGTGGAAAGCATATTATAAAGGTCTGTGTTGTAAAGAGCACCACCATAGTTTCTGTCCAACCCATCAAGCCTATTTAGCTTGAAGGGTGACTGCAAAAATGTAGCATTTTGCAAATCATACTTTGAGAACCCTCTTAATTTTACTGCATTTTTATCTCCTATCTACCTTCTATCCAGACTCTAAGGCAGATGTGAGGTTGAGATTTCGACTGACATACCTACACAAAGTGCCACTTCATTTAAGGTGAATATAGAAGAGAAGGAAATGTGAACTGAAACAAAATAAAATAATCAGAATCAAGAGAATTCTGTGTGTGTATGTGTGTGTTTGTGTGTGCATCTGTGTGCGCAGTGCGTGTATATACCCACACCCATACCCACACCCACCCCTATCCTAAATATTGAGGTATATACACCTCAAGAAATATGGGGGAGAAAACAAATTTAAAAGACATCAGAATTCTGATCAATGCAATGATGAGTCTTGACTCCAGAGGACTTAGGATGAAACATATGCCCCTCTTCTCAACAGGGAGGTGGCAGACTATAGTAAGGAATGAGACATATACTGAAAGGCAGAGTCGGTGTTTCCATTTTGTTTAACTGGTACTTCTTTGTTACAAGATATGTTTCTATGGGGAGTGGATAGGGATATTTGGAAGGGATAAAATTACTAAAAAAGTCAGCAAAACATTTTCCCCTCCAAGTCATGAAGATGATTTTATCATAAATTAATACTGCTCATCCTTGACTGGTTCAGAATTTCTAGCGCCATGTCTTGCTTTGCAAGAACCTGATAAATGCTAGGCTAAAGAGAAAAGATATTTAATCCAATGAGAGATGGATGGGAATGTAATATCTTTTATTAGATACCATCTGGTCCAATTTCTTTATTTTACAGATGAAGAAATCATGGTTCCTGGAGGTTAAGTGACTGGCCCAAGGTCATAAGGATGGTAAGACATAGAGTCAGGATATAAATCCAGGTCCTCTAACCTCACATCTTTTCTCTTTCCATATGGTGACTTGGGAGAACAAAGCAGTGAGGACAGACAACCAGGGAGAAATAAGAATGAGGAAATTTAACTGTACTATGGAGGGAATCCAGTTACAAGACACACCCATGGCAGTGGATGGAGAAGAAATTTTAGGCCACTTATCTTGTATATCACCTTTGTCTGAAAATCCTACAGACTCACAGTCCCTTTGTTAAACATTGCCATGAGATATATATGGGGCCTGAAGTGCAACACGGACATCTCCCAGTATAATACAAGAATATTGAACGTGCAGGTCCTGTCAATACTTCTGTGAATCACATTTAGAAAATCACATCATAGCTCTGGCTAAGACAGTGTCCGATGAAAGGAATTACAAAGCAGACAATGACGCCCTTTGACTTTCTAGTTAATCTGCGGTGATTTCCCAGGACAAACTATCCTTCTGAGTGTGAAAATCAACAGCAGGGTCAAAGAAGTCAAACCCATGTCAGGGCTTAAGTGATCATTACCATAGAAGACAGGGAGGGTCGCACTATTACTCTAGTAATGCTGCAAGGTGCTTTGAATCCTTTGTTCACCTGGGGTTTATCTTCTTGTTCACAGTTTAAATTAGGGCATCGGTATGCAAAGAGTGAAATAACCAACTAAGAATGGGTAATACCTATCTATCACCGTCACAAATGCTGTAAACATTCCCAAGGTATCCATAGTAGAATATTAATCATCATAGAAACTATCTTGATAGTTCCAGCATAAATGGGATTACAAGAAATCTTGTCCCACCAGGCCCTACCCATCCTCTATCCCTTGATAGCCCCCCAAAACCCCTGTCCCCCACAACTGTAATAGAAAAGGCTTTCCCTTTTCACTGGCCAAGGTCATGGAGCTAAAACGACAACAAAAATGAGAAACTATGAGAGTTTTGCAACTTCTTGTTAAATAAGTTTTCTGACACATGGCAAACCAATGATTAATTACTGTGCTTGAAGATAACATTCCTATAGAGAGTCAGTGGAAATACAGATGCTGTCCATGCTTGATTAGCCACTGTTTAAGGAATGCTGAGCCTTAGCACACTCCTAACATTCTATTCTTGGTTATTTGGGTCTTGCTGTTAGGTTTATCTTACATAGTTTGAAATTCAGTACAACTAATGGGATACATTTCACAGAACCTGCCCCTCTCAGGAATAGCAAAGGGGGAAAGACATAGGGCTATAGAAGGGATACATCCATGATTGTGGGATGCAGAGGAAAGGAAACCTATATATGGGAATTAAACACATCCAGGTATATACATGTAAGCATGTATATATGTATTATGTGTATGTGTGTGTGAATGCATGCATGCATGTATGTGCATATGTACCATGTAATATGGGAGGTAAGCAGAAGTTCCAAAGGAGATTTCTTCTGTTCAGTCAAGTTCGAATTTGTCCATATCAGGGGCTATTAAAGCTTCTCTTAGGTCCTTGGTTAGCAACTTCAAGGTACTAAAGATGAAATAACATTCTGTCATAATCTATCACCAAGTAAACCTTGATTTGGCTGGTTTAAAATCCTCATAATCTCTTAATCTGTCTACTGTTTTTATTTCAACTGACTTTTTTTTTTTTTTTTTTGGTGAGGCAATTGGGGTTAAGTGACTTGCCCAGGGTCACACAGCGAGTGAGTGTCAAGTGTCTAAGGCTGGATTTGAACTCAGGTCCTCTTGAATCCAGGGCCAGTGCTCTATCCATTGCACCACCTAGCTGCCTCTCAACTGACTTTTAAAGACATGGTCTCACTTGGTCTTCGTGACTCTGAGGCAAATATTCTTTTTTTTATAGATGAGAAAATAGAGGTAAACAGAGGTCAAGGCATTTGCGAAGGATGGCACAGCCAGAAAGGGAGGGATGGGATTAGATTTCTGCTCCTGTGGAACTGACAATAAAAGTCCCTCTACCAGTGCATGTAAATTAATGGCCTGAGCAGTTGCCTGGGGGCACTCAGAGGTTCAGTGATTTTGCCCAGGGTCACACAGTTGATATGCATTAAGAGGCTTTACTTGAACCCAAATTTCCATAATTCTAAAGCTGACTCTCTCTTCACTAATCTAGGATCTGAAGGCTAAAATCCTAAACTGGCCTGGCACTTTTTGGGAAAGGAACTTATCAGTCAAATCACAGCCTGTGCAGGAAGATAGATGATTTGCCCTACCTTTCCAGAGAAGGGTTACCTTGGGTGAAGTTACCATGGTCTACACTATGTCTGAGCCTGAAATGATCTTAGGGATCAGTTTGTTTACCTACCCTGCTTTCCTCTCCTATATGTTTATGCCAATATATCTCCTTTCCCAATCTGTCTGATGAAAGAAGATATCAAAAGAAGCTGTCCTAGACAGAGAAAACACAAGACATTTGGGAAAGGCAAAACTCAGTTGTCATTTAATTATTGCTTGGAGCCATGCTTCACCAGTGGATAGCCCACTGATGCCAACCTCAGAACCTAAATACTGCTCAGTCAGCATTGCATGAATACAGATGCCAGTTGCTGTTAGCACATGTTCCGGGCCCCACACTGTCTGCCAAAAACCATGCTAATTTACTTAACATTTCAGCTAAAGAAAAAAAAAATCATTTAAAAAGGGATGATTGAATTTAGGAATTATATTCCACAGAGAATTAGTAATGGTTCTCAGTGTCCCTCAGGCCTCCATGTTCTTAACTTCCCCTTGTCAATGTTATTATGAATAGACTAATTCAATAATGAGATCATTCCCCATAAGAGAGGCCAAATAAATGCAACATTCAGTCACACCTGGTTTTCCTAATCTGAGCAAGGAAGGCTTTCCATCTAATTCAGTTTATCACTCACTCACACACACACACACACACACACACACAAATAGGGAGAAATATAGGGGGACAAAGGAGGAGAGGGAGGAAGAGAAATACGCTCTATAGGGTCATGCAATAAATATTGTAATAATTGTATTACAAATATTGTAATAATTTTCCATATGACAGGACATTTATTTATCTCTTTAAAGGCCACCCCAAGAATTCAAGAAGTCAGATTAAAAGATGTAACAGTAAAAGCACCAGGCTAAATGAGAGACATAGAGATTAGAAATAAAAGATGATTTCTTTTTTTTTTTTTGCAGGGCAATGAGAGTTAAGTGACTTGTCCAGGGTCATACAGCTAGTAACTGTGAAGTGTCTGAGGCCAGATTTGAACTCAGGTCCTCCTGAATCCAGGGCCGGTGCTTTATCCACTGCGCCATCTAGCTGCCCCCCAAAAGATGATTTCTTGACTATGAGTTGTCAGCCATTGGCTATTAGTGATGGAGCTAGTGGATTCATCTGTTTTTTGTGTGTATGTAGGGATATAGTATGTCTATTTATCTACTGAATGGCAGCGTGATACAGCAGATACAGTGGTGGACAAAGAGTCAGGAAGACCAGGGTTCAGATGCTGCCTCTGACACATACTGAGTACAGGGCCTGAAGTCAGGAATATATGAATTCAAATCCTACTTCAGACACTTATTAGCATTGAGACCTTGGACAAGTCACTTAACCTCTGTCTCCGTTTCTTTATAAAATGGGGATGATAATTATAGCACCTAACTTCCAGGGTTGATGTGAAGCCCAAACAAAATGATATTTGTAAAGCATTCAGCATAGTGCCTAGTATATAGTAGGCACCATATAAAGCTATTATTATTATTATTGCTATTATTATTAATTAATAATGTTGTTATTTTTAATTTCTCCATGGACCCAAATAAATCTCTAAGGTCACCAATCGCAGGACAATTGTTAAACCGCATCAGTGGAGGGAGTTGTCCCCCAACAGTAGGATACATTTGTTCTCCCATTACTCTCCCAATGGGCATAGTTGTACTCAGATGGAGCACCATGGGAAGAGATGGAAAAAAACAACCACTTGCATTCTGGGACCTCAGGCTCTTTATAGTTGTGTGTGCTTGTTCATGAGCTCCCAGGCTTCCTGTGTACTGCATGTTTACCCGTGACCCCTAGCCTTCCCTGTACCTTGCAAAGTCCAGGTCTGCCTCTCGCGACATGGTGATGTTGGTCAAGTTCTGCTGAAGCACAAAGATGTTCCTACACATTTTCTTGATGCCGGACTCACTGATACGCCTGAAGTACTGGGCACCATTGATCAAGATGCAGGAAATCAAATGGCCCAAACCTGTTGGAACAAAGCAGGGGTGGTGAATCAGACAGAGAGGGGACAGAGCAGTTCCTCCGCCCAACAGTATGACTGGATACATTTGAACAGATGCTTACTGCCTATATGGCCTTAGGCAAATCATTTAACTTTCCTGGGCCTCAGTTTCTTTAACTGTAAAATGAGGGGGTTGGACTTAATGGCTGAGGTTCTTTCCAGCCCTAAGTCACGAGTGCTTTACTCTTTTTTTTTTTTTTTAAGTGAGGCAATTGGGGTTAAGTGACTTGCCCAGGTCACACAGCTAGTAAGTGTTAAGTGTCTGAGGCCGAATTTGAACTCAGGTCCTCCTGACTCCAGGGCCAGTGCTCTAACCACTGCGCCACCTAGCTGCCCATGCTTACTCCTACTTAAACCAAAATGATGAAAGAGAAATCAGCATCTTCCCGGCTGCTTTTGGCATCCATTAGGAAATGGACTATATATGATCTAAGAAGCTCCACATGGAGGAAGATTACACAGGATACAACATCAGACTCTTCTCTGATTTCAGCCTTGCCAACAGCCCCAGTGCTGCCGTGCCAAGAGCCCAGAGAACACACAACATTTTTGTGAGATGTCAAATTGAATTTGAGTCCTGCTCCTTTGCTCAGGTTGCTGACCAGCTAACGCATGGACAGAATTAGGCAGGATGTGATATAACACTGTGATGCAATGGTTGGGGGGGACTCTCTCTTCCTCATACAGTCAGAAAGCTGATGTATAAGAGAAAGACACAAGGGCCCTACACCATCAATGAGTACACAGGAACATGTTAGAATTTGATGACTGGTATTAATCCTTATTGTATTATTGACCCTTTCAGTGTGTATAGTTATTACTAGTAATAATTACAGCAAGTATATTTATTACTAGAAGCTGTCAATTGATAGGTAGAACACAATGGTTTAAATAGAACAAAAAAGGGGGCAGCTAGGTGGCGCAGTGGATAAAGCACCGGCCCTGGATTCAGGAGGACCTGAATTCAAATCTGGCCTCAAACAAGTAACACTTGCTAGCTGTGTGACCCTGGGCAAGTCATTTAACCCTCACTGCCCCAGAAAGAAAGAAGGAAGGAAGGAAGAAAAGGAAAGAAGGAAGGAAGAAAGAGAGGCATGGAGATGGCCCAAATGTCTATGTGCCTTCTGGTGGGAGACTTGGCATGTCTAGGTCTGGCTTATTTTGACATATAACAGCTGTAACAATCAATAGCTCAGACTGACAACAGATCACTTTATAAGTCACTGGTAGAAGAACAGTATGCATAACATGAAGTTTCATGTGGGCGAGCCATTTCTTGAGGCTATTTTCTTCTAAAATATATGAGATGGAAAACTTAGAAGTTGACTTTGTAGATGGAGGACAAGGTGTCTGAAACGAGTGCAGACAAAGGCACCAGTGGTATTCATGTCTCTTCTAGCTCAACTTGTAATGAATTTTGAACTACTGAATAGCACAGGCTGAGGGGGGGTTTTGTTTCTTTGTTTTTTACATAGAATGAAATCTTACACTTGGAGAATTCTTAGAATACAGTATGTGTTAGAAGATGGAACCATGTCATCAAGTATGCTGCTACAGCATAGCAGGAATGGGCATTTAAAACTATCCAGATTGGGGGGGGGGAAGGGAACAAAAATATAAGAGTTATGAACATGGATTCAGGATGTGGAAACAATTTTTCAAAAGAAGAAAGGATAGAATAGTGGCCAACAGCAGAGAGGACATTCTTGAGTATGTGTGGCAAGGGAAAAATGAAGTTCTAGGTGAGGCCTCCAAGTCCCAGCAGTCATAACTGTACCAGGACTGACAAGCCACTATAGAGCTAGCCCACCATATTAAGCTTATCACCAGATTCAGCCTCTCATGACTAAGTTTTCACCTTAGCAAACTGATTTCTTCCTATGGGAACAAATCTCTAATTCATGATGGAAGTCAAAGGGAAAACAAGAGTCATTTTAAAGTCAAATTTCGTTAGAAGACATAAAATTCAAAACAGGAGGGATACCCATGCATCGCTACTTTTTTTTTCTTTCTATTTTCAGATGATCACATTCCGTTGGATACCTGCTTTCATGGAAATTAGCTAAATTCTTTTTTTTTTTTTTTGAAATTAGCTAAATTCTGAAGCAGAAGCCAGCAGCTATCACCACCAGCCTCCACACATAGCAAACTCCACATTAACCAACATGGGACAAAAGGAAATGCCCCTTAAATCTTCCAAAGGAACCTTGTTAATCAGAGGCATGTGCTCTTTTCAGAAGATGCACTCTGGGAAGATGGCATTCACAGTAGAAAGATGGTTTTTTATAGCTAATGATGGAGAGGTCTTCAGGATTCCTTCTCCCTATTTCCCTTCAATTTTGCGTGAATTAAGTCAGGGCCCATTCCTCACCTGTACCCAGACCTTACGAGCAGCACATGATTGAGGCAGCAGGACTGCCATCTGCACTATGTTTGATTAAATCGCCTTATCAATCAGGAGCAGATGGTAACCATACTTTGGTCTACCTTAGCGACAGACACACACACACACACACACACACACACACACACACACAGAGTCTCTCTCTCTCTCTCTCTCCCTCTCCCCGCCCCCCCCCCCCAATGCTTTCCCCAACAGCTTCAAATTTAAGGAAGATAGAAATGTGTACAAATTCTATCCTTTCTCCTTGCAATCACATGGGCAAAAATCTGACCTTCAAAGATATACTGGAACTTGTGCTGCTGGAGACTGGCACTCATGGCCTCTTCAATGCCACTTATGTCTTTATTAAGTCGCACCACCAGAGGGTCATAATCCATACTTTCCACATTAGCAACAATGGCATAATTCCCTTGCTTTGCCAGAGGGATGAGATAGTGAAAACAGTGAACTCTGGGGAAAAAAGAGGAAAACAGGTAAGTTATTAATGACAGATTTTACTGGAGAAAATAGTGGGTTCTTGGCCACTTTTAAATACTCTACCACTTCGAAAAGTATGAAGCCTAAGAAATTTGTATGACTTCAAAACAAAACAAAACATCACCAAAAAAAAAAATCCTTTCAAATCAATACCATTTATTTTTTGGCCCCAAACACAACTTAGTTCTTCGCAACAGGTGAAGAACTGTAAACCTCATGGCAAAAGGCCTATCACTTCCCTGAGGAAAATGGCATGGTATTTTGGGTTATCAGCTGGTCCCCAAGTGATTAGTCCTGTAAAAGGGCATTAATATGGTCACAAAGAAGTGTCAAGTTCAAAAGGAAAATCCTGTGCTATTTTCTAACATAGGCAAGTGGCTGCTGACCTCAACATGACTTTGGCATTAAGGTTTTCTGAAAACATTGCTGATTGCACAGCATGAGGGTTGATTTTCAGAAAGTGCATGCTTAGGCTACACCAGTCACAGGCAGTTGCTGTTGCACCCACTTCAAGCTCTCCTGATGGGGAAAGAAAACAGCTGATAAAGGTGACATTCTCAGCATCCAGACTCAAATGGCAAGTTCGCATTTTTCCTCCGGAGTTCAAATGGGAGGAAACTGCAACAATTTTTAATCCCTCTGCAATGTCTTTTAATAATTAGGGTGTCATTTGCCTATCCCCCTAAACTGGGGAAAAGGGACCTCCCTGTGATTAAATATGACCTATGGTTTCTCAGGTAAAATGTCAAATGTTTTTCAGCTGGGTCCTCCAATTCATTAGAACCTGTTGGCTTTTGCTAAGGTTTTCTGTTTTGAACTTTAACAATGCTAAAGAATAACGAGGACCACAATTATAACATTATTTGGAACAGCACTGAGTTTTTTGGCATTTGAAGTTTTTCTAAATTCTTGGCATGTGTTGCCTATTTATTTGCTTTTCAAAAAAAATTTTTTTTTTTAATATTATGGTGCTTCTTGTATAAAAGCAAAAAAAGTCGGAATAATTTGAGATACTTCAGTGGAACAGCCATTCCTGGAGGGCAGGGCCTGTATGTAGTCTAGGTCCCTTATAGCATATTCAGCAAATGAGAGTCACATAGTAAGTATTTATTATGATGGTCAGTCGTGTTCTCAGTCTCTCTAGACTTCTGTGTCTACCTTATTAATACTGAGCAATATGAAAACAGCAGTAACAAATGCAATTTGCTGTTTGAATCTCAAAAAAAAAATGGTTCATGTTGAATTTTATTTGGCTGTCAGTTCAAACCAGATGACTGCTAATTAACTCACCGAAAAGTCAATGAATCTATTATTAGTCAAAACACCTACTTATGTGCCGAGAACTGTGTTAGGTACTTCATTAAATGTGTTATTCTTCCCTGGAAACTGCCTTTATAATTCAACAAAAAAGTGCAATGTTGAATCGGGGTTTCAAAACCCAAGAGACCTGGATTCAAAATCTTAGTTCTGACACATATTAACTATTAACCATGGCTAAGTCATATCTGTTCTGTGATCTCAGTTTACTTCATCTTTAAAATGGAGGAATAATAATACTCGTGATAGTTTACCTCACGAGACTGTAATAAGAAATAGTTTGCAAGCCTTAAACACTATGTAATTCCAAATGATTATGATGCCCATTTTCTCACTTCATTTCTCTAGGCTTTCTTTCCCCTAGGCCTCTCTTTCCACTGTGTAGATACACAGTGATGGAGTTGGATTTGGTGAATTTTAATGTCACTTTCAGTTCGTTACATTCTAAAGTTCTATTGTGTAAAACATATCCTGGCCTCCAACAATCATGGGCACTGACTGGGGGAAATTTGAGGTTCTTTCTCATTCAAAGTAGTTGACACTATCACATATGGCAGATGGTGTTTCTCTGGCCTTTCCTTCCTGTCACTTTAAAGCTCTAACCAATGTTTGACTCCACCTCCGGTGCCATTTTGGAATTTGTAGTGGCTTTTTCATGTCCCCCAGTGCTAACTCTGACTCCTTAATACTGTCTTTGGTTTCTTTAACTCATCTTTTTTCTCCCATTTAGCACCAAGATTTAGATCTGGATTGGATCTTAGAGGTGACCTGGTCTAACCCTCTCTTCTCTGGGTGAGGAAACTTAAGCACAGAGACTTTAGGTAACCTGCCCAAAGTCACATAGTTAAATAAGGTAGCAGGAACACAAGCCCAGCACCCTTTCCTACTAGGCCACAGACTTCCACTTGGGCTTCAGAGAAGGATGGTGGGTATGGTGGTAATACTGAATTTTAAACACTGAGCCCAAGTTGATATCACTGATGCAACAGGCAGGCAGACTAACACATGCTTCCTCTTCTTCAGCATAGTGGTATAAAACGGATTAGACCCGTTATAGACGGCACCAGGCTCTGGAGATGAAGCAATACAACATGGGGAAATCTACTCACTAGATTCTTATAATAACATCTGCTAAACATGACAACATCTATATTTTAAGATCATTACCTCAATGACTCAATATTGAATATGCTCCATTTTAAATTTCTTCCTTTTTGAAACCTTTTTTTAATATATTGGAAACAATGGTATTTTCACTACCAACAGTGAACCATTTGTCATTTTAAGGTTCTTTGTAATGCCTTTTATATTTACAGTTTACATTATGATTGCAGCCCAGTAATATCATCCTGCATTGTAGCTTTCTTCTAGAATCTTTCTGGATATGATTTTATTAAGCCTCCTGCAGTCATGAGATTAAGTCCCCTGTAGGGTCTAAACATCAACAGTGATTCTTAAAAGCCATGGAAGGACATGAATACAAACTGAAAAACTCCTCTCAGGGCAGATAGGTGGTACAGTGGAGAAAGCACTGGCCCTGGATTCAGGAGGACCTGAGTTCAAATCCAACCTCAGACACTTGACACTTACTAACTGTGTGACCCTGGGCAAGTCAACTTAATCCTCATTGCCCCACAAAAAAAAAAGAAAAGAAAAGAAAAGAAATGAAAAACTCCTCTCGTTTAGATTGTTGCTTGATGGAACCTCTGAGGCATTATAGAATCTCAGAGATGGAAGGGATCTCAGACACCAGTCAGTTCAATTCACAGTCGAACAAATTTCCTCCATGTACCAGACAAGAGATTGTCCAGCTCCTGCTGATAGGCTCCAGGGGCAGGCGATTTGTTGTCTGTTAGGCAAACCCATTCTACTTTGTTACAGCTACCAATGATGAAAATGTTTGTTTTTTTCAAGGACAAGAATATGCATGTTTTATTGGCACCATGCAAGTTGTCAGAAGATAAACTTAAAATCTGCTTCAAGCTGATGTTGATCAGTTTACGTGCTACATAAAAAAGCAATCCATTTTGTGGAATGTATTGCATAATCACAGAGCCTGCATATCACTTATCTAATTTGCATTTTTTGTTTCTTTGTTTCTGGGAGGTGTTACAAGATCACCTCCTTCCTAATTTTATTTTATTATTTTCCAGTTACATATTACATATAAGGATAGTTTTCAACATTTGTTTACACTGGATTTTTAGTTCCACATTTTTCTTTTCTCCCCTCTTCCCTTCTCTCCCTCCTCCCCAAGACAGAGAGTAGTCTGATATAGGTTGTATATGTACAGTCATATCAAACATATTTCTACATTAGTCATCTTGTAAAAGAAGAATCAGAGCACAAAGGAAAAACTTCAAACAAGAAGGAAAAAAAAAACAGTCCCAAAGTAGAAACAGTATGATTCAATCTGCATTCATAATTCACAGTTCTTTTTTCTGGATGCTGAGAATATTTTCTATCAAGAATTCTTTGAAACGATTTTGGATTATTGTACTGCTGAGAAGAGCCAAGTCTATCCCCACTGTTCATCACACAACTGTTTACTGTTTACTGTATACAATGTTCTCCTGGTTCTGCTCCTCTCAGTCAGCATCAGTGATGAAAACGTTTTTACTGCATCAAGTCAAAATTGGTCTCCATGCAAATCTCATTCACTGGCCCTGATTCTATCCTATGGCAACAAATCTAATTTCCTTTTCTCTGTTATAGCCTTTAAATGTTAAAAGACAGCTATAGGGTTCCCTGAGTTGTGTCTCTTTTGATTAAGAAAAATCACATAGTACCTAAGGAGTCCAAAACATTTTCACTCCTTTCAAACAATATTAGTGGAGATGAAACTTTCTCAAAGAGAAGAAATTCCTTCAAGTTCTTGGAACAAATAAATAATAATGATGATAATAATAAAAATAACAACTTGACCTTATCTTTCGACTTTACTTTTCAATGCACTTTAATATTTATCATATCCCATTGACTTATGTAGAATTGACACTGTTACTCCCATTTTACAGATTGGGAACACAGAAGAAAAAGAATTTAAGTGACATGCCTATGATCAGCATGAGTTAGTGGCAAAACAGAAACAGAAATCTAGGTCTTCAGGTTCTTGGTCCTCTGCTCCCACTGCTACTAAAGCTTTGGGAAACCTCTCTCAAATCTCTCCAAGTTGGGCAGGGAAAACAAAGGGATAGTGACATTGAATGTCTTGCTCAATGACGTGAGGAAAGGGAGAAATCCCTTTCCAGATTCTAGAGTTCAAAATATTCTTAAGTGGTCACACTCTAATTCCCTCTCCTCCAGCTCTAAGAGCCCCTAACAGCATCCCAAACAAGCCTTAGATGAAATGGTATCTAATGTTATGATTATTATTGTCAGAATGTGCAGAAATGAAGGGGAGGGACAGACATAGAGGAGTTAACGACCTACCTCAATGTGTTTAAAATGTCTCTTGGGAATTAGCTATATGACATAGATAGTTCTGGCTTTAAAAAATACTGCACATTTACACAATCAATAACCTGAGTTCTGTGGATTTTGATAGGAATTAGTTTGGTGTTCTATTTGCTCCACTCTGCAAATCTGCAGTTTGGCACATCAGAAAGTTATTAGGTATTTTTTCTTCAAGAGCTCGTTCCATTTGATCTATTCATAGAAGCAGAGGATATATTTAATTGCTATCTTACAAATTAATAGAAAAATTTCAAAACTGGTATGAAACAAACCAATAAGGCAGGAAACAGGACTGTTTCTGAAAAGCTGAAATAGACAAGTCATGCTGCTGCTGCTAACAACTCAGATGACTACATAACACTTTTCTCACAGATTTGTAGCTATTAACACATGTATGGACATTTGCCCATTTTACAGATATGGGATATGGAGCCCAAGGGGTCACAGAGTTAGCAGGAGTCAGAACTGGCATGTAAACCTAGGACTCCAGGCTCCCAGTCTGCTGCTTTTACCCAACTATTACACTAATGGAGAGGATGAAAAATGAGTTAATTCAAGAGCCATCTGGACGGATCCTTCGCCCATCTAGTATTTGAGTACTGTGAGAACCCAGCAATCTAGTAACATAAGTTAGGGGGCCCCTTCTCCATGAAGCCTCCCTGATTCTGCATGGAATATCTGATTACACTAATTGTGCATCTTTAGGGAGAGTGATGAGAACGCCTCTACAGATCCCAAAGGCTGGAACTGCGTGTATCTAGTATCTGAGGGTTACGAGATAAGGGTTAGGGTTAGTGACTAGAACTATGTCATGGTTGCCACCAGCCATCTCGAACCTTGTGATATCATATTACAAGGTAAGATAGACCAAAAAAAAGGCAGAGTAGGGGGTAGAGACATTAAGGAAATAAAAGTAGGCCAAAAAGCAGCATGGTGTAGTGAATACTGAGTCAAGTCAAGCTGGGTTCAAGTGCTGTCTCTGACACATGCTTACTGTGATCCCGGGCAAGTGAGGCCACTGGGCCCCACTCTCAATGCTCAGGCAGTTTTCCAAAGACCCAAGGTGCTAGAGCACTTGCAGATCCACATGAGCAGAGAGCGTATTCCTTCTTGGCTGTCTTCCCCTAAACTGAAGATGAATTCAACATCTGGACTGAAAAAAAAAAGACTAAGCAAGATGATTCAAATGTGCAATCCTCTACCAATAGGGGAACATGGATAGACGACAGAAAGGAAGATGCACCTAGGAAAGAAGCAGGCACTGTAGTCTAGTGGAAAGAGCACTGACTTGGGGATGCAAGGAACCTGGGTTAGAATATTTCACCTGTGTGGGTTTCTGTGTTCTTCATCTGCACAATGATGCAACTGGCCTACTTGAAGCCCCAAGGACCCCCTAAGGTCTAAAGCTTTCTAACGCTAAAATCCTTTAGTTTGAGGGGATCACAATACCATAAAGTTAAAATCCTTTCTCCTCTGTGATGAAGGCCTAATCTGTCCCACACTGATATCTCATTCCTCCGAAATCATGACGTTTGATAACTAATCACGGACAGCCTTATGCAGTCTATCGTGGTGTTATTTTATCATATTTGAGTTTTCTCTTTCCATGCATATTGTAGGGGAGCCTCTTATTCTTCACATCACAATGCCTTGCATATCTGGAAGTGCAATTTGAAGATAGACTCTGTCATTCAATTGCAGTCTGTAAAATGAAAGTTTTGATTAAAACTTTCAAAAGTCCTCATAAAAGGCTCCCTTAGAAACCAAAAAGTGACATGTGACTCCTAATGCATTCAACTTGGCAAGAACTCCTGCCCACAGCCTCACCTGACTTCCAAATGCAGAACCAGCAGGCAGCGGTCAGCCATGTCCTGGAAAGACTTGGCCAGTTCACTGAGAGTCTGCATGATCTGTTCCGACCCTGGAGGGAGATCCATGCTCATGTGGTTATCTTGACCAGGGGAGGGCACTGAAAGAAAGAGAAATGGTAAAAACATCAGTAATTCCACTTGGCGCATATACTTTAAATAGACAAACACACAAAGCATCTTGTCTGGTATCTCTCCTCACTGTCTTGACCAGTTTGGCTTCCCATGGATATGGGAGGCACTGGGAGTACATGGAGAAGCGTCTCTTTTAGCAGATGATTAGACACTGAAGCAAGTGTGATAGGCTCAAATTCAGGAAGACCCACATAGTCAGGGCTCTCCAGACTCGGGCTCCCAAGATTCAGTCAGTTGCTGCTTTGAACCCCAGGGTGTGTCTCTTTTAATGCTCTTATAGAGATTGGCCTGTACTGAACTCCATTTTATTTCCATAGGCATTTATTAAGTGTTTACTATATGCTATTTATGGAGGGTTCAAAGACAAAAACAGGGGTGGTGTTTCTTCTGGAAGGGGAAGGCCCAGCATCTGTTTGCAGCCGTATTCCACAGTGCTGGCAAGCTGTTTGGATGAGTTATCCACCCCAAGATCCTGCCAAGGCTAGAAATGGATGCTGCCTTATAGTCCAGGACTCTAGAGTTATCTAAATGTAGGATAATTGTGTTCTTCCTCATGGAAGAATGGGAGGACAGAAAAGAGATGATAGCAAACAATGGTAAAAGTGGAGCCTTGTTCAAGGCAGTTGATGTAAAAGGAGAAACAAGATTTAACAATGTTCATTACTAGCCACTCTCCACCTTTGCATCATCTAGCCTGTTACCTAAATGTATCTACTGGAGACTAGATGTGGGATACTGCACTTTCTCTATTATTTTTCTATATCATATCAAAACAAGGGAAGATTCTTGGCTTACTAAGATTTTGAGGTCTTTAACTGAACCTCCTGGCTCCTTTATTATGTGATATTTTCTGGATGCATTATCTGTGGTAAAGAGAACTAAAGAAGCTACACACATAAAAATGAAGGGAACTCAGAATAGGACACTGAAATTCTCTTTCCAGCTCTGGGGTTCAAACTACTTTCTTTCTTTCTTTCTTTTTTATTCTGAATAGAATTTTATTTTCCAAAATATATGTAAAAACAAAATTTTAACATCAATTTTTAAAAACCTTTGTGTTCCAACTTCTCTTCCCCCCTCCATTCCCACCCCCCCACCCACAAGAACTCAATCAATTCAAAATAAGTTATACATGAGTAGTCATGGAAAAATTCCCATATTAGCTAGTTGTGAGAGAAAACAGTCAAAAAACCCAAAACTTCAGATTAAGGAATTGTCAAAGAAGAAATGAAAAAAAATTTTTAAAAATGTGTTTCCATCTGTTTTCAGATACTATCAATTCTTTCTCTGCAGATGGGCTGCAATCTTCATATGTCCCTCAGGGTTACATTGGATCATTGCCTTGCTGAAAACAACCACATGCTTCCCAGCAGATCATCCTGCACTATTGCTGTTATTTTGTATACAGTACATTTCACTCTGCTTCAGCTCACGTAGGTCTCTCCAAGTTTTCCCGATAGCATCCTGTTCATCACAACCTCTATATAGTACCTTAAGCTTGACAGAGAATCTTCTTCACAAAAGCCCAGCAAAGTAGGTACCATACATTTTGCCATTATAATCAATCATCATAACTATGTCCCTCCATCCCACTCCCTTCCCATGACATTTACTCTATCTTCTTTTTACCTATTCCTCCTCAGAGGTGTCTTACTTCTGACTATCCTCTCCCTTGCTCGGCACTCCCTTTTTTTTCACCCTTCCTTCCTTGACCTCTTCCCCTCCTATTTTCCTGCAGGGTTAAATAGATTGCTCCTCCCAATTGGGTATGAAAGCTATTCCCTCCATGAGCCCACTCCAATGAGATCAGGGTACCTGAGCTAATTCTGTGTTCTAAATTTTTTTTTTCCCTCCCTCTCTCCTCAACCCTCCCTATGAGATCAAGCAATTCAATATGTCATACTGGTGCAGTAATGCAGAACATCTTCATCTTCCTTGAAAGTGTTTTGCTTTTTACTGCTCTCTCCCCCAATCTGCCCTTTCCTCCTTCTCTTCCCCACCTTTTCTCCACCCCCAGGGCAAAAGTATATTACTATACCTACTTGAATATGTATGTTAGTCCTTCTTTCAGTCAATTCTGATGATATTAAGGTTCATTCACTCCCCAACTCCTTCCCCCTCTTCTACTCTCCTCCATAAGCTTTCTTCTTGTTTCCTTCATGTGAAATACCTCTCCCCAGACCTTCTCTCCCTTTCTCCCTCCCCCAGTTTATTCCTCCTACACCTCAACCCTATTTTAATGATGTCATCATGGATTAGCTAAGTGGCACAGTGGACAAAGCACCAGCCCTGGACCCAGGAGGACCCCAAGCCCAAATCCAGCCCCAGACATAAGACACCCCTCCCCGTATGCCCTACAAAGAACAAAACATAAATGCTTTACAGCTATCATCCCTTCATATTCAGTTCAGCCCTGTCTTCTGTGAATTTCTTGTGAAGAGTTTTTGTTTTGTTTTGTTTTTTGGTGAGGCAACTGGGGCCAAGCGACTTGCTCAGGGTCACACAGCCATCAATTGTCAAGTATCCGAGGTCACAACTGAACCCAGGTTCTCCTGAGTCCAGGGCTGGCGCTCCATTACTGCACTCCCCAGCTGTTCCTGAATTTCTTACTGAGATAGTTCTTATGATTTCAAAGGATTATCTTCCCATGTAGGAATGTTAACAGTTTGATCTTTTAATATCCCTCATGAAGTCTTTTTCCTGTTTACCTTTTTATGCTTCTCCAGGATCTTGTATTTGAAAGTCAAATTTTCTATTCAGTTCAGGTCTTTTCATCACAAATGCTTGAAAGACCTCTTTCTCATTGAAATCCCATTTTTGCCTCTGAAAAATTATACTCAGTTTTGCTGGGTACGTGATTTTTGGCTGAAGTCCCAGTTCCTTTGCCCTCTGGAATATCATATTCCATGCCCTCCGGTCCTTTAATGTAGAAGCTGCTAGATCTTGCTTTATCCTTATTGGAGCTCCACAGTATTTGAATTCCTTTTTTCTAGCTGCTTGCAGTATTTTCTCCTTGACCTGGGAGTTCTGGAATTTGGCTATAATATTCCTGGAGGTTTTCCTTTTGGGATCTCTTTCAGGAGGTGATCGGTGGATTCTTTCAATTTCTATTTTAGCTTTTGCTTCTAGAATATCAGGGCAATTTTCCCTCACAATCTCTTGGAGGATGGTGTCTAAGCTTTTGTTTTGGTCATGGTTTTCAGGTAGTCCAATGATTTTCAAATTATCTCTCCTAGATTTATTTTCTAGGTCAGCTGTTTTTCCAAGGAGATATTTCACACTGCCCTCTATTTTTTCATTCAATTGGATTTGCTTTACTGTGTCATGGTTTCTCATAAAGTCACTAGCTTCCATTTGTTCAATCCTAATTCTTAGGCAGTTATTTTCATCAGACAGCTTTTTAATCTCCTTTTCCATTTGGCTTTTCAAACTGTTGACTTTTTTCTTATGACTCTCCTGCATCACTCTCATTTCCCTTTCCATTCTTTCCTCCTTTTCTCTACATCTTCTTTCTATTTCTCCTACTTTCTCTTCAAAGTCCCTTTTGAGAGCTTCCATGGCCTGAAACCAACTACTTTCACTATCAAAAACATTTTCTTTTTTTCTTCTTAAAGTTTTTTTTATTCCCCAAACATTTTCTAAACATCCTTCTAGGAAATTCTAATCTTTCCTGTTCCTATTAATGGTGATGATGATAATGATAATAATAGCAACATCAAACATTTTATGTGGTAAACAAGTGATCAACTTCCAACTTTAAAGTTAAAGAAACTGATACAAATAGAGGTATAGGCCCAGAGAAGCAGTTGAATTCCAACCATAACAAGTAGGATGAAAGTATTTCAGTAAAGAAACTAGCTAGCGATATATTTAATTTGGCTCTAATCTATGGTGAAAGACTGTGCTCTACTGGGAAAAAAAAAAACAACCAAAAACTAACAAGTGAGCATTAAACCCAGAGCTTGATTGGAAAGCTGCTTTATGAACTCCTTAGGGCTCACTGAAATTTATGAAGTATTTTTTTAAATGGGAGACAGTACTGAGTAAAGAAATTCTGAACAGTGCAAATGAAGACAACCAAAAATAATTAAGTAGCTCCTAAATGTCAAATGGAAATACAAGAAGAACCAGTGGCAGAAGACTAGGATCTGCTCAGGGTGAATGCAGTTGAGATTCTCAACATCAGACACATGCACACACATGCATTTTTTTTTTTTAGAGCATGTTTCTGTACAATGGTCTGTATTTGACTATTTTTTTAACACAATATTTTGGTTCAGATGCAAAGATGGTGTAAATGAGTCACCCCTCATAGGAAGGACCGGAATTGTGAGTTGCTTCCTCTTCAATACTATTACTGGGGCTGGGCTTCATTGATCTCCAATTCAATGCAAGTACTTATTAAGGGTCTACTATGTGCCAGACACTGAGGACACAAAGATAAAAAAGGCCCTGCCCTCAAGAAGCTTATATTCTATTAGGGATAAACAACATATGCACACATAAGTAAATACAAAATAAGTAAAAGGTAAATACAAAGTAATGTGGGGGAAGGAGGGTGGTGAAAGCATGTAGGGAGTAGGGGGCCACGCAAGGCCTCTTGTAGGAGGCAGTGTTGGAATTTAGACTTCAGGGTAACAAGAGGTTCAAAGAAGCAGAGGTAAGAAGAGACAGCCAGTGAGATGGAATGCACAGGGGACATCACATAGGTCATTTGGTCAGGAATACGGATTACTGGAGAGAGAAATGGGAGATCTGAATGGGCGGGTGGGAGTCAAGTTGTAAATGGACAAAGGGTATTTTAAAGACAACAGGAAGCCACAGAACAACTGGAAACAAGAAGCAAAAGGAAGTGATGTGATCATGCCTAGGCTTTACATGCTCCCCTCCCCCTGATGAACAATAATCAACACTTGTGAGTATATAGGTTAGATAAGTAGGTTAAAGATTTTCTTGAGGCTTTGCTAACTAGCTCAAATGCTGATTGAATTTGGAACCTTACCCTCCTTAGCTCTACTCTGTAAACACATGACCACTCTATGTATGCAGGGCAACATGACCTAGGAAATTCATATGGTCACAAAGATAATAGTTGATAATTTTTAATATAGGGTTTTATGGTTTGTTGAAGTCCTTTCTTCACAATACTGTTAGGTAGGTAGTTCACATACTATTATTCCATTTCAGAGATGAGGAAACTGATGTTCAAAATCATTTAAAGAAACATCATGAGCAGGTATTTTGAAAAGCTGTGTATAGCAGCTAGCTAGTGTAATGGATAGCACACCACGCCTGGAGTCAGGAAGAACTGAGTTCAAATCCTGCCTCAGACATTTACTATCTATATGATCCTGGACAAGTCACTCAATCTCTGTTTGTCTCAGTTTCCTCATCTGTAAAACGAGGATAATAATAGCATCTCCCTCCCAGGAATAGTGTGAGGATCAAATAAGATAATAACTGTAAAGTGTTTAGCACAGTGCCTGGCACATAGTAAGTACTATTTAAAGATTAGCCGTTATTATAATAAAATATGACATATAAAAATATCAATGCATTCTTGTTCACTGAGCTACTACTCATCATGCACTGAAAGGTAGCAAGACAGAGGGCCAGCCTTGGATTTGGGAAGAGTGGGTTTCAAGTAATCATAGTGACACAATTAACTCTGTGACCATGGGCAACCCACTTAATTTCTTAGCCCCCCCCCCCCCAGGCAATTACCTAAAACAATCCATTACAAACATGTTACTTGACTGCATAGATGAGGGGATTTTCCACACTTGGAATTCACCAAACTGATGAAATCATAGATCCAGAGCAAAAAAGATCTGGCTAGATTCAATATGTCTACACTGTAGAGCTAAGTAGGCAAAGGTTGGGGGCTCAATGACATTTAGACCACTTAGTATTATTGCACACAGAAAATCTTTGCCCTGCAGCTACACAGCATCCTTTATCTATTCACAAGTGCATATTGTTGGCCATAATGTGTCAGGGGACTAAGATGGTATGGACAGTATGGGTCTGATCATCTCACATTATTTTCTGTTTGAGACTAGATTGTGACACGGTATTGTCTTTCCAATGTTAACATCATTCTACATGATTCTAGGGAGGGGATGAGGAGGAGGGAAGGGTAGGTTCTTAAGGAAAAACTGATATTCAGCTACTACATAGAGCACAGATCATTTTCTCTTAAAAAGTGGAAGGTGTAGGTGGGAGAAAGGAAGAGGGACGGGATGAGGGTGTTAGACTGGAGAAGAAATCAGACAACTGTACGACTGTGTGCCAGCACCTTGTTAAAGGCTCAGGGGATGGATGGAAATGTCAGCTCGTTTCCCTTAGGGTGGGGGCAGTGTGTTGAGGAATTCGAGATTCACTTTAGAAATCTGACTCAAGCCAGAATTGCTTCTGGGCAGTGGGGTTAGCTAAATGAAGACGCATAAAAGTTCATTCCAATAGCTCCTTTACGCAGGAGGCTGAAAGTTCTGGGGTTTTAAGCGTTTGGAGACAGACTTCTGGCACTGCTTGTTAAGTACTGGGCTCTACTGAAAGATTTTATTTCTTCAGCAGGAAAACTGCTTCTAGGAAAGTCAGTTTCCTTCTCTTCCCAGGCTCTGCACAGAGAAGGCCCTGTTACAACTGGTGGCATTCGGGGTCTTCTGCAATCTCATTCCAAGTAGTTTTACCAACCTCATCTCACACTACTTCCCCTTATGCAGATAATCTGCTTCAGTCAAACCAGAGTATTAGCTGTTCCTTAAACACAGTGACATTAGCCAGACAATAAACATGTGTTAAGCACTTTATAATATGCCCAGGACTGTGCTAAGTGTTGAGGAAAGGTTAAAAAAAAAGTGGTCTCTGCCCTCAAAGGTGTTCACAAGACGACTGGGTACAAAGGAAGGAAGAATGAAGCCTCAGAAAAGCTTCCTGTAGAAGGTGGGATTTGAGTGGATCCTTGAAAGAAGCCAGGGAAACTAAGAAGTGAGGAGCATGAGAATTCCAGGCATGGAATTTTATGACAGTATTTTAGGACACATCTACTGTATGTAAAATAGAATCAATTGATTTAAAGGTTTCATAGGTGTTTACAATGTTTTTCTTCACAATTCTTTATTTTAACAGTAGTCACAATGCGGGGCGGCTAGGTGGCACAGTGGATAAAGCACCGGCCCTGGATTCAGGAATACCTGAGTTCAAATCCGGCCTCAGACACTTGACACTTACTAGCTGTGTGACCCTGGGCAAGTCACTTAACCCCCATTGCCCTGCAAAAACAAAACAAAACAAAACAAAAAACAAAAACAAAAGTAGTCACAATGATAAATATTAATGGAGCTCAGGTGTGTAATTTATGAAGGGGGGGGGCATAAATCAGGCTGAAGCTCCTTAAATCTTTCTGACTTAAAGATGTGGGTCATTTTGCTGGGTGGACAAGAGGTCAAGAGGGTGGAAAACTGACCCTTAGATTGGATAGTTAAGAGGGCAGCATAGTGTAGAAAAGTAAAGGCACTCTCTATATCCCAAAGAAATCAAAGAAAGAGGAAAAGGACCCATAGGAACAAAAATAGTAATTTTTTTTTTTGTGGTGGTAAAGAACTAAGAAACAAAGGGGATGTTCAGAAATTGGGGAATGGATGAACAATTTATGGGATATGAATGAAATGGAATATTGTCGGAATATAAGAACTAATGAAAGTGACAGTTTCAGAGAAAGTTTAGAAAACATATATGAGCCAGATGCAAAGTACACTGAGCAGAATTAGAGAATGATGTAGAACAATGAATACAATAACAACCTTGTGAAAATAAACAACTCTGAAAGATTTAAGGACTCTGGTCAATGCAACAACCAACAACCATTTCAGGGGACCAATGATGATATATGCTACTTACCTCCTGACAAAAGAAATGATGGACTCAAGATATGAATGAGACATATATTTTTGGATAGGGACAATGTAGGAATTAGTCTTGCTTGACAATGCATATTCATTACAAAGGTTTTGTTTTTATATTTTCCATGAGGGACAGAAGCGGGAGAGAGAAAATAAATATTTTTTAATTTTTAAAAATGACAAGTTCTGGAGTCAGAAGATCTGAGCTCCAGTTATAAAGATACTAACTGTGCAACTTGAGGCAACTAAACCTCTGTGAACCTCATCTGGACAATAAGTGCTAATTGCTTACGATGAAAGATTTAGAGCTGACAGGGTTCTTCGAGCTCATTTAGTCCAGTGGTTCTTAATCTTTTTTTGTATCATGGACCCCTTTGGCAGTCTAGTTAAACCTATAGACTTTCTTAGAATAATGTTTTAAAACACACAAAATGAAATATCTAGGCTTGAAAAGGATACCAAATATGCTGAAATAGTTATCAAAATATTAAAAAAAAACAAGTTTACCCACCTAACATTAAGAACCTCTGAAAGTCGAATTCCTGGCTTCTTCAACTGTGGGTAGCAACCCCATATGGGGTTGAGTGTGGGAGTCATGAAAAATTTGGCAACAGTAAAAGGCTACGTATACCTATTTTATATACCTAGAGTCGTGTGAAAATTTCTCTGGCGAAAAGGGGTTATGAGTGGAAAAGGTTTAGGAAGTCCTGGTCTAACTCTTTCACTTTACAGATGATGCAGCTGAAGCCCATAGAAGGGAAGTGATTCGTTCACAACCGAACAGGTACTAAGTAGTAGAGCTGAACCTTTCATTCAAGTCCTCTTACTTAAATTCATTAGCAAACCATATTTAAAACCTTAAAATGCTAGAGAAATGCGACTTGTTTATCATCATCACCATCACTATTGTACAGAAGATTCAGGATATTTTTCTGGAGATGATTAAAAGTGTTGAATGGGGTCCTATAAGGCAGTAGCTCCGGAGGGGGCTAGTCCATAGTAGCTAAGGATGATTCATCACAGCCCAGGGCTTGCTGAAGATACCAGGCTATCCTAGACATATCTAAAAACTCAAGGGGCGGTTAGGTGGCGCAGTGGATAGAGCACCAGCCCTGGAGTCAGGAGTACCTGAGTTCAGATCCTGCCTCAGACACTTAACACTTACTAGCTGTGTGACCCTGAGCAAGTCACTTACCCCCAATTGCCTCACTAAAAAAAAAACAAAAAACTCAAGCCCTTGTGCTTCCTCGTGCCTTCCACAAAGAGGTGAGGTTTGTGAGAAAGGAATACTTTCTGGTTGTTCTGGAATTTCTCTGTAATCAGAGTTGGAAGTGCACTTTAAGAATTTCAACCTTAACTTTGTTGACTACTCAGGATAGGCCAAGTAAGAAGTCCTATAAAATGTTCTGATCCAAGCAGTACCATGTAATGTGGTCCATTTTGCTGCAATGGAGGGACTAGGATCTCTTCTTTCAGATAATAGCCAAGTCACCTGACCACTCCCAATGGCATATTAATTACAGAACACCTTTTAGGAAAACTGGAATGCTAGCTGCCATAGAGAAGCAATGAGTTGAGGACATTAGGAAGTCTCAGGTGGTTGGTTCCACATCCAAATATTAACAAGACCTAAATCTGTTTAGTTCTTAAAATTAGTCCAAATTGGGCTCATTCAGCCCCAGAAGAGCATCTGTTTTCAAGGATGCAGCTGCTCTGCTTTCAATGGCAACTTACTGCGACTTCTTTAATGGATCCATATAAGGACGTCCTTGTACATCTGCAGTATTAGCTGAATTTGTTATATTATGCACTGGTCCCAACTGGGGTGGAAGTGAAAAACTGAAAAGGGAAAGATGGTGGTTGTGGCAGGAAAATGGAGGTTAACACATTGAATCTAAGCTTTTTAGGAGACAGAAAGCTGCCAAAAAATAATCCTCCATAATTTCCCCACTGGGAACATTAGACCAATCTCCAGAAGTCCAATCTAGGTCTAAAATTCTATGATTCTGGGAAATTGTGAATTCTCTTCAGGTTTTCACAAAGTTATGGCATAATTCCCTTCATGAATGCCTTCCCTGTATGTTTCATCATGGCATAGAGATGAAATGGGTTTCTTAAAGCTAAGACATCAGAATGTAAGCTCTGGAAGGGCCTGCCAAATTGGAAAGGCTTGGAGGAGGGTCTGGTAAAGGACTGTATGTCTTTCATCTAAGGATCAGTCTAGCTAAGTATGGGGAGACTCATCACCAACAAGCTGACCAAAATACAGGTTATGAATTTTTGCAACTCATAAAACCATCTCATAAGGCACAAGGGTTCCTTGTGTCATGGACCCCACTTGGCCATCTGTTGGGACTCCTCAGAATATTTTTTTTAAATGCATAAAATAAAATACTTAAGCTCAAAATGGAAATGTTATATTGAAAGAAAGGCCTGTTTTGTTTTGTGTTTTTTTTTCCTGATCCCAGATCATGTACTGTATTAAATCTATCCCTGGACCCTTTGGGGGTCTGTGAAGAACCCAAGTTAAGAACCTTAGCCCTAAGGCATGGAGGGATTGGGATCTACAGAGAGAATATCTACATTGTAGGAGTACCTATGAAGATGACATGTTAGGCTTTTGAAAGTACTGGAGTAGGACACAGCTTAGTGAACTCTGCTCTGACTCATGACTGGGGGGGGGGGCGCACAGAAAAAGTACACACATTTCTGTTTCTTAGTTTTCCTTTCTGCAACACGGTGGTTGTATAGCAAAGTATATAGAGAAGCGGCCTTGGAGTCAAAGAGAACAGGGTCCAAGTCCCTCTTCTGAAACACAAAGGCCTCTGGGCAAATTGCTTAAACTCTGAGGGCTCCAGGCAATGCCCCAAGATTACAAATTATAGAGCAAACGATGATTCTCATTGATAGAGCAAGTTCCTCACAGAGGGTTTCCAACCCTGATCAACAGGAGATGAAATCACACATCCAATCATAAAAAATTTATATTTCTGTCAGAGTTGATGTAATGATAGTGCTTAAAAATTCACATTCAGATCCTAAGATGTTATTACCTCATAGATTCCTTCTCTCCCAGAATGGAGCCTCTGATTCATTCAGTCAGTCAATGGAATATGCAACAGATATATGTGTAAAGTACTGATTGGATTTGCATTATCAAGAAACCCCAGAATAGGAATCACTGAGTTTGTTTTCAGGGAAAGCCCTGAGGGAGAGGATGGAGCCAAAGCTGATTCTGAAATGTTGAGGCCAAGCAGTGGAGGGAAATTGTAGCATTCACAGAAATAGGTAAGCAAAAACAGAGAGCTAATGTTGAAAAGAATAATGAATTTAGTTTCAGGCATGTATATTTTGAAAAGGTAGTGACACATCTCAATGGAAAGATCCAACTGGTAGACATATGAGGGCTGAAATACAGTTCTAGAAATTATTTGGAGGTAAAAGAACTGAGAAGCAATGTGTTATAATAGAAAGGGTCTTTGAGTTCAGAGACCTGTGTTTTTATTCCTTGCTCTCAATATCACATTCTAATTTGGAAGATAATACAGATTGTTTTTGTTGCTGTTCTATTGTTTGAGTCATGCCTAACTCTTTGTGACCCCGTTTGGGGTTTTCTTGATAAAGATACTGGAATGGTTTGCTATCTCCTTCTTCAGCTCATTTTACAGATGAAGAAACTGAGGCAAACAGGGTTAAGTGACTTGTCCAGGGTCACACAACTAGTAAGTATCTGAGTTCAGATTGGAGGAAGAACAGTCTCCAGGCCTAGTGCGCTATCCACTATGCCACCAGTTTTAACTGCAAATCAGATGGAGAAGTCCCAAAGTGCTTAGGACACAGCAGCAAAGCAAAAGGTAATGCCTTTTCGTTAATGCCATTTCTTCTACTAAAATGGTCGGGTTTTGATGTTGAACAGAAGTGACAATGCCAAGGACTTTAGTGGCAAGAATTTCTTTTCTTGGTCTTTAGAAGCTGTGGTTGGGGTATCTGCAGAAGGCAGGCCACATCTCTTCAGGGGCTGTTTTCCAGGGCAATGTCTGAGAGGAGTGGGCTAGGAGCATTCCTATTCCCATGGCTTTTGGATTCAGGAAACTGAGTCGATCTAATCAAGGTCAAAAGGGAGATGGCAGCCAAGGTGGTGCTGGTACTTTGACTTGCTGCTGTAGCTAGGCTGGCTTGCCTGTTAGAGCTGGCTGACAGGGAGTAGGGAAGGCTGGCTCCTTCTACACAAGAGTAGCTTGCCCTCATGATCTTTGTCTACATCCATTTCTTCACCATCACTCAATAGTCTCTTATCGCCTCATATCCAGATCATCACAGTAGCCTCCTAGCTGTCTTTCCTCTTCTAATCAATCTTGTAAAACAAAGCCAGGCCACTTTCTATATAAAGCATGCGGCTGATCATGTTACTATCCTGAGCAAAGATCTCTGCCTGTATGATCAGTATCTTTAGTCCAGCACCACAAGCTAGATTCAACATACCTTTCGAGTCTTATCTCTGGCTACTCCCCTATATGAACCGCCCCCCCCCCTCCCCCGTCAAATGATCTACTCATCACCCCTGCCTTGATGTTTTTACCCATGTTATTCCCTGATTTAAAAGCTCTCTTCTCTCCTGATCACCTATCTAAATCAGTGGTATTAAACTCAAACAAAAATGGGGGCCATTAAACTCTCTGTGGGCCACATAGAGACTGAGAAAACCATGCATTAACATTATCGATGCTCTATTGTATTTTATTTTTTTTGTCAAATATTTCCCAATTACATTTTAATCTGATTTCCTGCATACTCAGGAGAATTGCAGGCCTCTGATCTAAATCATAGACTCTCTCTAACACCAAGCTTTCTTCCCTGATCATCCCAGTCCAGAATGATTCCTCTGTTCTCTGAACTCCCCTATTACTCATTACATTTGGATTTTCATATAGTACTTAATAGCAGACAGGAATTGCCACTGAGTTTACAGGGACATATAACACACAAGGGTTGGGCTAACTCACACTGGTGTAACATTTTCATGTTTGTAAGGAGCTTTACAGACATCATACCATTTGAGCCTTAACAACAACTCAGAAAGTCACTATCACAGATATCATTATCCCAATTTTACAGGGGAGGAAGCTGAGGCTCAGAGGGCTAAGTGTCTTGCAGTGGGCCACCCTGCTAAGTGTTTGATGCCAGACATAGACACAGGGCTTCTCGACTCCATGTCCAGCCCTCTATCCACCGCACCATGCTGCCTCTCACTATGTCCTATCTTTTATGACATAGCTATGTCTTTTTCATCGCTAAGTCTCTAGATATGTTATGGTAGACAGGCTTCAGTTGTTAATTAGCTTTTCATGCATAAATATCTTATTTCTCCAATTGAACTGTAAGATCCTTGAAGTCAGGGGCTATCTCTTACTTTACACTTTATTGATTTCCCCATTTTCAGCACAATGCTTGGTATACAGCATATACTTGATAAATATTTGGTGAATTATTCATTTTCCTAATACTTTGATGGATCTGTGATGTTCCTTCTACACATGTAGCTTGAAACCACTCTAACTATGAGTCTTATCTGATCTGCTAGATAACACTATCCCTCTGATTTTGACACCATATTATGTGTGACATTGATTGGTCTGTCCATATATCATTCTTTCATTTTCACTCTATGACCATGCTACTTCTTTTTCTGCTTACCCATGTCCTTGCTAATGTCTTTTATGATAATTCTTGCACACACATCACTATTAGTACTATACTTAGACTTGGCCCTTTTCCCTTGAAGTGGTCTTGGGTCAAAGGCACTTTGGATTCTTCTGAGATGATAGTGCTTTAAAAAAGATAAGCATACAGAATCACTGGAAAAATAATGGTGTTAAAAAATACAATTTTGTGGTATCAAGAAACATGGGATCATTGAAAATGCTGCACATAATTTGACACATCCCGATGTTCTCTTCTATTCAGTTCTCTACTGAGCTAACTGCCATATTATAACACATGTATGTAGTGATGGACTAACTCAAAGGCAACTGCATGTCATAATTAGAACACGTAGTGTTCTTTCTATGTAAATGTCTTTTTGGATAGACTAACTCAGAACATGTGGTGTTTTTCCTATGTGGATGTCTTTTTTGAGTGACCCAATGACAAAGAAAAATCAATCTTTACAAAACAATCTCTAAATATTAGAAAGGTAAAATTTTCAATGGGTACTAACCAAACAAGAATGAAACTTACATTTTTATTCCCACCATCTTCCTAGAAACTTCATAAAATCTTTACCCAATGGTTTCCAAGTATTTTTTGATCAGGATTATTATTCAACTTGATTGCTATCAAAACTAAAGCTCCAAAGTTTATGGAAATCAATCACCATTACCATAGAAGTGCCAGAAATATAGATACACAGTGATGAAAAGAGATGCTTTGTGAAGGGCCTCTTTCTGAAGAGTAACACAAATACAAAACGAAGGTAAAAGTGGACAGCTGTTTTCTAAGCTCCCACAAGGGAAAGAGACTAAGTGTATGCAGTTTTTCTAGCATCTGAGCCAATACTCATACTTTGTACATGGTATAGCTCAATGCGACACACTAAGTCTCTCAGTATGTATTCTTTGATGTTAATACCGACTGAGCAAATCCCAGGCCTGCCAAGATATGAAGCTTTTTAGGTACCTGCCAGTCCACAGTACATGGTAGAAAACAGGCGCTTCTCTAAAGAATCACATTTCCATCTTTCTTAAATCTCATGGACAAAAAACACAGGGAAGAGGCTCCTTCAGTCTTAGGGGAAAATAGTAGGATTAATTTTTGTTCCTCCTTTGTTCCAAATAATCCTCCCCAAGGGCTTGGCACAAATCTAATCACCAACTAATATGATATGTGGTTATAGTAATTCAGCTACTACTATGTCAGGAAGAGAAATTGGGGGGGGGGACAAAATCAACAGACCCATTTTAGCCATTCACTGGAAAGATACTATTTTAATATTAAATCTGATCTCTTGTGAACTTTATAAATAAATATTTTGCATTTCCATAAAATCTCAAATTGAGGAACAGCTTAAGAAATGAACAAAACCCTGACTAGGTTTTCCCAGGTGAATAAGGGAGTCAGGGTTAGGTCAGAGACAATATTGAAGGGGCCATGCAGTTTTTTAAGGCACAGTAACCATTTAGTGATGTGTTTAATGAATATCCTCCTAGCTGTAGAGTTTGTGCACTTCTCTAAGTGCCTCAGGGGAGTAGTTTATTCACTAAGTGACTCAGAGACCAATTCAATTAAATTCAACAAATAACACTGTGCTTGGCTTTTGGGGGAGATATGAAGATTAGATACGACATTATAGAAGTCTATAAGGAGCTAAGAACCCAGGAGGGGATAAAACACACACACACACACACACACACACATAAGTAAGTGAAACATATAAAAGGAGCTATTCATTCCGTTTGTAGCTTGTTTATACACAGTTTGCAGGTTGTCTTCCCCCATTAGATTGTGAGCTCCTTGAGAGCAAGGTCTGTATTTTGCCCGACTATTTATACAAACACCATGTTAAAGTTTGCAAAACACTTTATAAACCACTATTATTATCCTTCTTATGGAGATGAGGAAGTCCAGTGTCACAGAACTAGGAAGTATTGTAAGCAGGATTCAAATTCAGTATAGGGAAGCTGAAGATAAACTGGTTCTGGAGTAAGAGTGAGGAATAACCTATGGAGAGTCCACGTGGTCCATTGGCATGGCCTCACGAGTAAGAGGAAGCATGGGTGGGTGCATTGAATGGACTCTTTGTGGTAACCCTAGCCAGTCACCCAGGTTTGTGAGCTCAGTACCGTCCTCTGCTCATCACTCTGCCCCACAGTCAACCATCTGCCAAATCTCGTTGCTCTTTTTGCCACCATATTTCTTCCCTGTGTCTCGTCCTCGCTGCTCATGCGGTCATCACTCTAGCCAAGTCCTTTATCACGATTCACCTGAACTGCGGCAATAGCCTCCTTTGGTCTCCCTGCCTCAGGAATCTCCCCGTCCAAACCAATCCCACCTGCCAAAGGGATTTTCCTGAAGTGCCTTCTGATCACATCACCACAAATTCTATGCCCATTGCATTGGGGGGTCAAAGATACCTAGCATTAAATCTTTCCAGAAGCTGGCCCTTTCCCTCCCTTTCAGGCTTCTTGCATTTTCACTCCCTTTCTTGCACTCTGTATTCATATCTATTGGCTGTTCTATCTATGTAGACAATCTCCTGTTTCTCTACCTTTGCACTGCTTAACCTCTCTAGAAAATATGGTCCCTCTCTTTACTTCTACCTCTTAGAGCATTCCTATCTGGGGCAATCAGGGAAGATTTCATGCAGGAGGTGGGATTTTTTTTTTTTTTTTTGGTGGGGCAATGAGGGTTAAGAGACTTGCCCAGGGTCACATAGCTAGTAAGTATCAAGTGTCTGAGGCTGGATTTGAACTCAGGTCCTCCTGAATCCAGGGTCAGTGCTTTATTCACTATGCCATCTAGCTGCCCCCTACCTTTACCTCTTAGAATCCCTGGTTTCTGCTTCTTTTAAAAAAAAAAAATTTTAAATTTTTTTAAAGCACAGAGACCATTTTATTCTTTCTTTTTTCCTCAGCTCCTCATTCTCCCCCTCCTTCTGCCATTCCCCACTCAATGGAAAGGGAAGAAAAACAAAACCCATTACAAATATGTATAGTCATACAAAACACATCTCTGTGTTTGCTATTATCCTGTTTCTTTTCAAAACTCAATTCAAGCACTACCTTCATCTAGAGATCTTTCTGGGTTCTCTTAGCTGCTAGGAACTCCTTCCAGGGGCAGCTAGGGAGTGAAGTGGACAGAGCTCTGGCCCAGGAGTCAGGAGGACCTCAGTTTAAATCTGGCCTCAGACACTTGATATTTACTAGCTGTGTGACCTCAGGCAAGTCACTTAACCCTGATTGCCTCAAACATCTGGGACCATCTCCAGTTGTCCTGATGTATATCTTGCCACTGGACCCAGATGGCTCTGGAGGAGAGAGTGAGGTTGGTGACCTTGCACAGCCCTTCCTCACTTCAATTCACTGAAAGTCATGACATCATCTCCCGATGTCATGGTTCAAAGGACAAACAAAAAACTCCTTCCAAAACAACTTTGTATTTAGTTTGTCTATTTTCTGTATACACTTCCAAGTGAACAAGTTATTTCCCTATTAGAATGCAAGCTCCATGAAGTCAGGGACTATTTTCCTGTCATCTTTTTAATTCTCAGGACTCACCATAGTGCTCAATACATTGGTTGGTTGATTTTTCTTGGCAGGAGTCATACAGCATGGGCAGGTATAGATAGATTGTGGAGTGATCTACATCAAAAGGTCAAACTCACTGTGGCTCCATGGAACACTGACCAGATTAAAATGTAATTGGGAAATGTTTAAAAATATAAATAGAAATTATAATACAACATAGATGATCTTCACTTGTGGTTTTCTACATGGATATGCACCCCTCAGGGATCGGTTTCTGTTTGAATCTGACAGTACTACTCTCCACTGTTGGAAGGAATTTACATGAGTAAAATCAGAGATTCATTTGGATATTGAGTGTTTTAAGTTATGAACATTCATTATAGGGCTTCCTCAATGGAATCTATGATCACTCAATAGGGATCAGTTTCCAAATCATGTAAGAAAAACTAAATAGATCAAACCAAACCAAACTGAACCATGATATGAAATTGGAAGACAAGTCCAATAAGTTAGCACATAAATCTGGGACAGGGTCAGCCACCGTAGAAGGACAATGGGTAAGGTGTAAGACCGAAAAAGAATAAGAGTGGGTTTAATTGCTTATGAGAACTTGTGTAGTGATTTTAAATGATATTAAGATACTTTCCAGTATAAAAGCATGACTAGAAGTCAAAAATTCTCCCAGTGGTGCTGTGTACTTGCAAATTTTGCAACAGCACAGTCTCCAGAGAATAAAAGTTGAGGGTGATCTTTGCAAAGGTCAGAGAAGAGATGTATGGTAGGCTCAAATAGGCTTTACCTCCAATGATTACCTGCTCACAAGAATCATATTAGGGTCTCATCCAAAAAAAATTATGACAGCAAAAGAAGGTGAGCCTTGTCATTAGCAAGAGCGAGAAATAACAGAAGGAAGCACCAAATGCTACCTTGGCTCCCATGGAATATAAAAAATACCTGGAACAAGGCTGCCAATGGGGGATCTATGGAAGAAAACAAGTATAAGAACTATGAAGGATGGGATGGAAGAATACCCACATCAGTTATATAACAGAGCCATTCAAATTTTGAAGTATGAATTCTGAAAGGACCTTGTTCTTACTTCTCATATTCTCTTTATTAACTTGTGTATAACTCATCTCCCCTATTGAATTTTAAGTTCCTTTACAGTAGGGATTTTATCTTATTAATCTTTATCTCTTCTTTTCTCTGAACCCTCCTCATGTCCTAACAATTCCTTATGCATAATAGGTTCAATTCTGATCATTATTTCTTCAATGAACAAATACATATTTAATTCAATATAACAAACATTATTAAGTACAATGTACAAGGCATATTGCTAGATACTGGGGATGCAAAGACAAAAACAAAAAATTCTCCAGCCTCAAGGAGCTTACATCCCATTGAGGAGATAGAATATGTATGCATGTAAGGACAAAGCACAGAGGAGTTTCAGGATGGAGAGAATACAAGTAACTGAGGCAGTGTCTGAGCTGTACTGTGAAAGAAGCTAGGGATTCTATGATGTGGAGGTAAGGATTTCTAGCCATGGGGGACTCATCTATGCAAAGATGTGTCCAAAGATGGAATTTCATGTACAGGAAACAGCTAACAGATCAGATTATCTGTTTACCAAAAAATAGGTATCCATCTTTCTTCTCTTTCCCCTTCCTCTTTATTTAGGTACTAATACATTGGGGCTTTCTCTACTTAACTGGTGGCAAAACCTTGACCAGTGTTATTCATGGCAGCAAAGATCACAGAAGCATGGATTCCTCTGATCTCTCGTGTTGAGCTACTCTGGATACAGACTGTGGCTCACTGGTTTGACTGAAAGATATTTTTGAAATAACTCTGGAATGGTCTTTAGACCAAGTCTGAAGACACAGTCTTCAGGGAGGCCAGATGCTCTGGAAATGAGCATGTCAGGAAAGAAGAAACGCAAAGACGATGAACTCCCTTGTACGTAGAACGGCATTAGTAGATATGTAATCTTCCTAGTAGAATTTCCGATCTGTGAGGACAAGAGGAGACACCCCTCTGGTGTGCTGTAAAGATAACACTAAGTTGTTCTAGTTCTATCTCTCTGGTGTCACATGTTCCCTATATGGGCTAAATTGATGAGCTGGTGACATCCACATATTGATTAATGCTTTATGATGGTTAATAATGTGCCACCATATTTCTGTCACTATGTATTAATAGCCATGAAGCCTGTTCTTACACCCACTTCAGACTCACCATATAGTTTGTGGAATAATTAATATTCAGTGTCTTTTCTTTTCTAAAAGCTATTACATTTATAATCTGCTTCTATACCAGTTTACAGATAGAGCTCTTAAGTCATATAAAGCAGAATAATTTATTAGTTTATTATTGAATGTCAGGCTGAGTTACCTCAAAATCTAAATATCTTTCTTTTCCTATGTAAACACACTCTAAGAGGATATGAAGTTTAAGTTATGAATTCTGAGGCTGACTCTCCCAGGTACATAAAACCTTCAAAGGGCTAGCTATTACAAAACTCTGCAGACCTCCCCCTCAGGATAACAAGAAAGCAAGCACCTCACAAAAATCAAGAAAGGAAGACTGCCTGAAAGCCTTGAAGAAAGCACATATTAAGCCTAAGGGCAAGAAGCTATAATTAGTCTTAGTTATTCATATAGCTAATGTACGTTAACACCGAGAGGAAAACATCAACTTTTGAACTTTCTGGAAGTAATAATAAGGTTGTGATTCCAAAAGGGAGTACACACTCTAACTGGTATTAGAATTAATAAGACTTGTTAGGGAATGAGCTCTGTATAGTGGAATTTGGATTCAGAAGATCTGGGTTTGAAACCCAAAGGTATACTTACAACCTATGGGACTTTGGGCAAGTCAATGCACCTTCATGGGCCTCAGTTTGCTCAGCAGTAAAATGGGAATAATATTTGTGATGATAAAAGTATTTTGAAAACTATAAAGTAAAATATAAGTGAATCATTATTGTCATGATAACAACAATGGCAACTTGACAGCAATTAAGATGATAGTCTACTACCACTGCTACTACTATGCATATGGTAGAGTCCTCTTAGAGTAAAAAAGGAAGAGAGTGAAAAGAAAAATAAATAACTTGTTGTTGTTATTTCCTTTCACTTTGAACTAACCCCAATCTACCCTCAGTGGCTACTAGATACACCAGTATTTACAAGGAACCTATTACTATTCTATAAGTAGGCTTCCTCATTTCCATCTACAACTAATTTCTCTCTCTGTCTCTGTCTCTCTCTGTCTCTGTCTCTGTCTCTTTCTGTGGGGCAATGAGTGTTAAGCGACTTGCCCTGGGTCACACAGCTAGTTAAGTGTCAAGTATCTGAGGTCGGATTTGAACACAGGCCCTCCTGAATCCAGGCCTAGTGCTTTATCTACTGTGCCACCTAGTCGTGCCACTCCCCCCCCCCACAACTCATTTCTTAAATCTCTTCCTTCAAATAGACTGAATAAAGTATTTAATGAATCTAAGGGAAACACTAAGAATTTCAGAAGGCATCAGGACAATCTTTGTGACATTTCTGTAAGTTATATTAGGAAAGCATCATCCATATCATCTATCTTTCCAGTTGGTTTATAGTATATCCCCTTACAGATATATGGCTCCTTTACATACGATTCCACCTATTTTACTGTTTCTCTGTTAGCACAGTGTTTGAGAATTGTGTTTTGCTATGCTTAAATATACTACTTAAAGAGTACAGGGTTTTATTCAGGGTTTTAATTTGTCCGAGTGATATAACAAAACAATCCTACTACTACAGACATTCTGGGTGCAGGCACTTCACATACATCAAACATAAATAACTGTAAAATCAATAGTAGAATCAGTTTTCGTCTGTGATAAAAGGGGACAGAGTTAACCAATTCAAGTTTCATCAATCTAGATGAAATTCACACTTAATGCAACAACTTTATTCCAGTCAAAAGGTTAAACCTCATCATTAAACTTTCACTAGAATTATTAAGATTAGTGTTAATTCTATCATTCAGAGAATGATAGTTCAGTTAGGAAATTGTTTCCTGTTTCTCTTTTGCTCCATGCCTTTCAGATCATTTTAATGCTCATTATTTTATATCACAACTAACAAACTTTCCTTACCTCCCCACCTCTTAGATCTGCCTTCCAAACCTACCTACCATCTACTAAATGATTAGATAAAAGAAGGAAAAGATAAATGAATCGATTTTGCTACCCTTTACCAGCTTTGTTAAAAGGTCTGGTGGATAACAACCAAAAGTAAGCTGAACTTCTAGATCTAATGTCAAAGCCCCTAATGTTTTGTCCCACACTCCTTTCTCTTCTCTTCCTAGGTACTATCTTAAGTGATTAACGTTAGAGATGATGGTTTCTACAAAGATGACCCACAAACTATATAACCAGCCCATATCTCTTTCCCTATCTTTAGTTCCACCTTTCTGATTGTCGGCTGCACATGTGCACCTGGCTATCTCATCAACATCCTAAATTCTCCTTAGGGACAAAAGAACATGGGACTTGGAATCCAAAGACCTCAATTCAAATTTTATGGTGGTGGATGAATCACTTCGTGTCTCTGAGTCTTGTTTGTAGAATGAAAGGATCAGACGCGATGATTTTGAAGGGTTCTTCCAGCTCTACATACATGATCTCAAATTCAACATGTACTGAACAAAGCTCGTTTTCTCTCCTAAACCTTTCCCCCTTCCAGACTTCCCTACTTTTACTGAGGGAAACCCAGACTTCCAAGTCCTCACAGTTGTCCTTGACTCTTTGTTGTCTCTTACCCGCCATATCCAAAAGAGCCATCAAGTTGTGTTATTCCATCTTCACAACAAAGCTTAAATCTTTCCACTTCGGTGATGTGACCACATTATCCTAGTTCTGCACCTTTGCCTCCAAGAATCCTTAGCTTCATTCAAGGCTTAACCATAACCTAGACGAAGCCTTCTCTAACCCCTGCCTGACACCTTCCCACCCACCCTGGTTAGTGTTCTCTTCCTCAAATTACTTTGTATTTCAGATCCATGAGGGCAGGTACTATCTTCTTTTTTGTCTAAGACTCCCCCAGTATCCTCCACAGTGTCTTGGGGACTTAATTAATGTTTACTTAATTGAATTTCCAAGCCCCCAGCTATTAATTTAACAGCTATTAATATTAATAGCTTATTCTAAACTATGGCTGACACAGTCAAATTCTAGTAAAAATCTTTAAAATTGGATAACAACAGGTTCTGACCTGCAATAACTACACTAATAAAATCTTATTATTACTCATGTGTAACCTCATAGGGTTGTTGTAAGGAAACCTCAAAGTGCTATTTTATTATTTTATGACAAAATATCCCTTTGGAAGGATGGCATTCCCCCTTCCAATTACCAATGAACGGTAAGAGCAAAATAAATGGATTTTAGTTACAATTTTTTTCCTTACACATGTCCACTTATGATACTTATTGAAAACCCCATTTTAATGAATTCCTCTGTAATACATACTTCTTTTGATGAAGGAGCTTTTATGACCATAGCCTATAGAAACTGTACTTCATTGATCTGGTTTTTAACAAATTCTGTTAAAATAAAAATCTCATGGCTTAGGTGTTTTCACAAGTCCCTGGGGTTCTTGGTGGAGATGACCAGTGGAGGGGCCAGGCTAGGGAATGAGGCAGTTTGGAAAATCCAGGGATCACAATTAAGAGGTAGAAATACTAAGGAGTTCATTAGGTATAAGTGTATTTATTACAGCATTTAATGAATTTATGACCTCTAACAACTATGTTCTTTTGCTATTTTTTTCACTCACCATGATTCAAAGGCCCCACATCCCAAGAAAGCAGAAATTGAACAATGTACAGAAACCTCTATGAAATGATTATCTACACTAAGCACTTGCTGTATTTAAAGAAAAAAGATTCCCAAGTAAATAATATCTTCTATATTCACTGTGGCAATAGGGTTCCACTTAAATAATTTTGAATTTAAGGAAACAGTTTGTTTATTCTAAATTTGTCAATAGGGCAAATACTACTTGCAGTTAGCCAGCAGTGACACAGCCAAAAAAGTAGGTGAGGAGGGAAAGAAAGACCAGGAGTAACCTTGAAAGTAGTTTCCTCATCCTTGGAAATTTAGGATTTGATTTTATAAAGGAAAGTCAGTAGGGCTAGGGAAGATAAAAGATATCTAGGCCAGTGCTTCAGACTAGAAGAATTGTTGCAAACTCCCTTTGTCCTTCAAAAGACTAGAATGCACAGAGATGTCAAGCTTTTGGCAATAACCTAAAATGTAGAGTGCACACATGGGAAATACTGAAGGAGAAAAGATGAAAAACCAGAGGAAGGGGGTGGAATTTCTTAGTTTAAGGGAAAGCACTATGGATCAAGTGGCCAACTATGCTGTTGACTTGTAGAGCTACCATTCAGACCCAGGTCCTCTTTTTCTTTTCTTTTCTTTCTTTCCAGATCTATCTTTGCTACTATACCAGGCTGTTTCACTTCTGAGCTCTGTGCTTCAGATTTTCTACCTGTAAAATGGAAATAAAAACCACTCGCCTTCAAATTAGCTCACAAGATAATTAACACAAGACTTTTTAAAGTAGGATATGAGTAAAGAGTAGCAACTACAGAAATGTTGCTCTCATTGCCATTAGGGACCAATAGGGAATCAAAACGAAAACGAGGTAAACAAAATTTGGAGAAAGTGCTCCTGGTTCCTGGATCAAGTTGGAATGCTCATTTCAATGAAGAGAGAAGAAGGATGCCCAACAAAGCTGAGAAAGTGATGTCAACTCATTCGAGATGAGCTGCGATAAGGTCGGACTGCAGCCCCCATCAGTTCAGCAAACACTAATGATGAAGAGAGTACGAACTGTCATTGGTGATAAAGAGACAGCTAAACACTCTATTAGTTTTTCATTTTGCAAAGTAATGTCCTTTATGGTGTGTGTGTACACTAGCCAGTTAATGAATTGTCTCTTTAGCACTGCCTGGGATACTCCTCTGTCGCTTCTGCTGGAAGGCATCAATTTCACATGGAAATTAGCACTTTTAAAAAGGCAACAATTCCTTTAAAAGAGGTTTGTTTTCCATTAGTGTTTTCAAACCTACCCTTAGAGACACCTGACTTTTGTTTATTGTTCTATTCTTATTCCCCTCTTCCTCACTATAACTGTACCCCGCTTCTCCCCCACAAAAAAGAGACAGTACATGTCTTTTAGGATGACCTTCACACACGGGTGGCTGATTTGCATAGGATCTCATGACATGACTGGGAATGTTTAAAAAAACACACCCAACAAACCTAACATCCTATTAATTTTCAGTATTGTAAACAGAAATCAATTTCTTACAATGTACTAAGTCTTCCACATTAAAAGTGATGATTAGGTTTCCTTCATTTACCAGATCCTCCAAGCCTTATCTGCACCTGCAGAATTTGGAAGTCAAGTCTGGGCCTTTGATACAAATAATTATATTTCACCTCTCTGGTATTTATGACCTCAGCTGCCCATTAAAGATGGCACAGCTCTGGTGGAGGTAGTCCCTCCAGAACCAGATGCTTTTTCCTTGGGGGGCACTTCTTCACCTAGAGACTGAACCTATAAATGAAAAGTTATTTTAGCATCTAAGCAAGCCCTTTATTTTGGGAGTGCTTCTATGAATGACAAGCACAGTCCTTTGAAACAATGCATTGAAAAATCAAAATGTGGTCTAACAGAATACAATATGGCTAACCTGCTTAAATTGATCATGTTTAAAATGAAAATTTATGTCAGAAAGACTTCATTGTAAATTGGGACAGAGAGTAGGAACCAGGAAGCCTGAATTCTATTCCTGGTCCTTCTATTCATTCCCTCCATGGATTTTAAATTTATTTTCTTCCCTGAGATTTTTATACTGCCTCCCATCCTATGGATTCAAAGTGCTTTCTCATATATTATCTCATTTCAGATAAACAGATTTTTAATTAAAAAGATTTCATAGGGGCACAAATACATAATAAAACAATCTCATAAAATACATACACTCATTTATTACTGTTTTTCAACTTAGTATTCTTGTCATGAATGCATCCTTTGTGGATGACCCACATCTTATTTTCTCCAAAACTTTAACATTGCTTATATTACCACACCCCAAACAAAATAAATAAATATACAAATTAATCAGGTTCCTAAACTCATCAAAATAGCTACTGGATTTTAAAATATTTTATTAAACCAATATTTTTTCTTAGTGATACCTTTCTTCCTACTTTTCTTTAATGAAAATTTTCATTTTTCTTTAACACTTCCATCTTGCTGGATTCTCCTCTCTGATCATTTCACTATTTTTTATCTGTCTTATTTCTCTAGCTCTCCACATACATCCCACTGATGTGGGACGATGTATCTGACTCCCATGATACTTCTGGTCACTTTTCCATTTTCTTTATTCTTGTCCTTCATGGTGTGTGTGTGTGTGTGTGTGTGTGTGTGTGTATAAAATGTGTATATGTATGTGTTATAATAAACAACTCTTTAGGGGCATAAAGTTAAAATAAAAACAATGCTCTAAAAGGGTGCTGAGATGACACTATTAACAGAAGGGTTTTCATAATGTTACATGGGATTTGGTTAAAATGTATCAGCAATATTATTTTAAATATATGTTGGTAAGGGCAATATTACATGCAACAGGTATGGCTACAGTATAATGAATTTGATATGAATCATCAGGCAAGATGTACGTGTTAAGCATACACTGCTTTTAAGGTTTGGTTTAATAATACAAAGAGTAACACAGATTTTATATTAAAATATGTATAAAACAGAATTCATCTTTCTCCAAACCCACTCCTTTATCTATTTCTGTAAGGTTTGTAACTAAGATGCTATACTAATACTAATACTACTAATAAGAACAACCAAATAAAAATAACATTTATATGGCATGTACTGTGTGTTGGGCAATGTGTTGAGCACTTTATACTTATTATCTCATTTGATCCCCACAGCCCTAGGAGGTAGGTACTATTATTATACCCATTTTACATATGAGGAAGCTGAGGTGTAGGTGAAATGACTTGCCTAGAGTCTCATAGCTATTAAGTGTCTAAGGCTGGATTTGAACTCAGGTCTTCCTGACTCCAGCTCCCGTGCTCCAGCTACTTCTAATCACAGATCTAGAGACAGAAGGAACCTCAGCAGTTATTTAATTCAACCCTCCTCATTTTACAGATGAGGAAACTCATCCTCAGGGACAATGAATGACTTGCCCAAAGTTACAAAAGAAGCAAGCATTAGAGGGTGGAATTTGAATCCAGGTCCTGTGACTGTAGGAGGTTCAACCTGGGGTCCATTCATTTAAAAAATATATATATTTGGAGATTTGCATTTCAACATAACTGCTTTCCTTTGTAATCTGAGCTTCTTCTGCCTTGCCAAAGGGTTCCATGACACAAAAAAGCAAAGAGCTTTGCTCTCCTCACCTTCCCTCACCCTGTATAACCAAAGAGCCAAATCCTGCCATTTCTAACTTCATATCATCTCTCCCTTCTGTGCCCTTCTCACTGCTCAGACAGCACCTTTGTTAGGTGCCAGCCACCTTTCCCTCTCCTTGACTATTTCAATGCCCTTTTAATTCATCTCCCTGCCTCAGGTCTCTCCTGCTCTAATCCATCTTCCACACAGCCATCAAAGGGCAGATGGGATCATGTCATACTTTGACTCTGTAAACTCCAGTGGCTCCCTATTGCTTCTCGGATCAGAACGCTTATCGGTCTTTTAAAGCCCTTCTTTGATAGCCTGGCCTGAACCTCTCTTTCCAGCCTCCTCATACATTTACTCCCCTTCTCATACTCTGTGCTTGAGGCACAGTGGCCTTCTTTCCGTTCCTGACACCTAACACTTCATTTTCTGTCTCTCTCTGTACCTTTGTACTGGCATACCTAGAAGACACTCCTTCCTCATTCTTTCTTCACAGAATCTCTCATTTCCTTCCAGATTCAACTCAAGCATCATCTTTTAAATGAAACCTTCCTTGAGTCTCCTCAACTGCAGTGCCCTGCTTCCCAAAGCATGTTGTGGTTAACTGCCTTGTATTTATTCTGAATATATGTGTACGCGTAAATGAATACATACGCATGTATACACACACACACACATATATTCTCTCTCTCTCTCTCTCTCTCTCTCACACACACACACACACACACACACACACACACACACATACACAAACACAACCCCACATGATATCTCCTCCAAAAGAATACAAATTCCCTGAAAGCAAAGATGACTTCATTTTTCTCCCCTTTGTATCCCTAGCACCCAGCTCAGTGATGAGTGCATGACTGGCCCTTTGTTGATTGATGATACAGTTCTAAGACCCAGTTCCAATGCTACCTCCTTTAGCTCATTGCTAAGTACACAGTAAGCGATTAATAGATATTTGCTGAATGAATCTTTATTGAACTGTTTAGAAATAAACTGTTTTAGATTTTCAGCTTTTTGTCCCAGCCACACATTTTAATGGCATTTTTTTCTTTAATTATTCTTTTTTGTTTTGTTTTGGTTTTGGTTTTTGTTGAGGCAATTGGGGTTAAGTGACTTGCCCAGGGTCACACAGCTAGTGTGTCAAGTGTCTGAGGCTGGATTTCAACTCAGGTCCTCCTGAATCCAGGGCTGGTGCTTTATCCACTGTGCCACCTAGCTGCCCCAATTATTCTTCATAGTTCCTTATTTGCTATGCGTTCCAGTTTGCTCACACATACTTATCCACTGCCCCCTGAGTATATTAATTTTTAATTCTTCAAAGATTATGTTTCATAACACACAGCCACGTCACAACAGAGAGTGGTTTGGGGCCATTATAAAGGGTCTCTGTCATTTTCCAAAGTTCATGCAGACCATTCTCCATCTTCTGTTTCATCTTGGGCCCAATTCATTGCCCATTTGTAAATATCCAGCTAAGACACAGGCAGCTGGGTGGTGCAGTGGATAGACGACTGGGCCTGTAGGCAGGAAGACTGAACTTGGTGAGTTCAAATAAGGCCTCAGACACTTCCTAGCTATATGACCCTGGACAAGTCAGATGACTTTAAAATGAGCCGGAGAAGGAAATGGCAAACCACTTAATACTCTTTGCCAAGAAAACCCCAAATGGGGTTATGGAGAATTGGAAACAACTGAAAAATGATTCGATAACAAAAATCTAAGGTACACACAAAAACATCTACACACTAATAGATAAGTATGATAATATGTCATCCATCTAACTGTATGTCACAATATGGATAAGCCAGTTCTTCTGAGTGGTTGTGGGTCTCATTAATGAGGTTCCAAAAAGTTCTGGAGCTTGAGGTCACTAGCACAATGTCATACAGAAAAAGGGTCCTTGGATCACTTCACCATCCTTGGGGAATGTCTCCAACCGGGATACTGTGTTGTATCTCCCCATGACTGTGGTAGCTTCCTTTGGTGAGCATACAATTCCCTCTTTTATGACTCATATGATATTTATGCTCAGAGGAAAGGGCCCTTGAACAAGGTTATTGCTATTGTCATGTCTTTTGAAGAATCTTTGATTTTTGTGATACATGAGTAAGAGGAACCTTGCTGGAAGATCGCCTTTAAAGGTACAATTTTATCATATTGAATCAAGTACTCCCCCCCAAAAAAATAATAAACAAATTTGGGGTCATCATGTAATAAGAATGAAGAAAACATAAAATCCATGTCCTTCACTGGTGCCCTCTTGATGTCAAGGGAAACCTGAGATGGACCCCAACACATTAACTGGATCCATGGTGATAAATTTATGGATAGTTAGGAGAATGTGGACAAGAGTTTTACAGATGGGACAGACACAGATGGTTTGTAATTTATTCACTGAAAGAAATATCCACAAGGATGATGTCATGGATCTATCTGACTACATCATTTTGGTTATAAAAATGAAGTAGTTGGAATCTTCATTGAAACATCTCTGCATCCAAGTTTACCCATTGCTGTAATAAGAAAACAAATGTGTCTGACTAGTATCTTGATAGCTGGTATCATTTTTCACATGCTGGTGGTATTTTGGGAAGTTGGTGTACTTTGTTCAGGTGAAGTGAGCCCTGAGACATTCCTAGCAGGTGCTATTGCTCATATTTTAGTAAGGTGTGGTACAGGAACATCATGAGTCAGACGCCAAATGGTAAACCAGTGGTAGAACTGTGAAGAAAAGTCACAAGCGTACAGTGTTTCCTCTATTTAGAAACATCTCTTTCTATTATGACACTGCTTACCACCCTGGTATCTTGAAGTCATTACTACATTTACAGCATGTGAAAGCATATTGAAAGCCTCTTCTGATCACAATACATCTGTGCAAAAAGGCTACATAAAGATGCCAAGGGAGCATTAACTCAGAATTTCCTAACTTGAGTGCAATTAAAATCTCAGCCACAGTGCTGAATTAATGTAGCCCTTTGCATTTTAAATACATATTTTAATTAAACGACACCCATCTGTAGAATGAGACTGCATTTTTATTGAGTATTTCAAATGATATAAACTGTGCCTATGAAGCATAAATCGCTTGGTTCATGTTTCCGGAAACCTCCAAAGAAATATACGGATCTAGAATATGCACATGTGGCCCAAACCAATTTTGTTTACATTTGAGTGTATTTGTTTTTATAGTCAACTTTATTGGTAGATAAGATTTGATATAGAATAAAAAGAGCAAAGAAAACCATGCTCCTGGCCCTTTAAACACCACACGGATCACAGTGCTGCCATTTTGAGAGGAACAAGGAACAGTTAGCCCAATTCTACCACTGCAGTAACACTCCAAGGAAACAGACCTCTCTCTGCACTGGCCAAGGCAGGTAAAAGGGGACCTTTGGGCAAGGTAAGAGCTGTGCCAGGGAGAAGGACTAATCAAATACAAAAAGGCTTCAACTGAGTGTGATCATTCTGTGGGCAGAATTCTCAGAGAGCAGAGTTTTGGGGAAATCCTATCAGGGAACTGAACTAAACAGACTAGATTAAGAGGACAAATTCATCATTCTGTAGTTAAAAGCTCCCTCTTTATTTTGTAACTTTACTCCATATGGTTACTTTTCACTGGTTTCCTTTTAGTTTTCAGATCCTCCTCCAGAAATTCTTCTTGCTTCCCCTAACTGGAAATTATTTTTGTCCTTTCTCTAACCTTGAAACTGCTTCATACTTGCCTTACACTCGTATTGAAGGCTGTTATGCATTACAATGATCCTATTCTTGTGTATGTATTCTAGCAATCCTCCCTCCCAGCTGTGGCTAGATTGTGGCTTCCCAAGAGGACAGAGACCACATCTCAATGATCTTTTATGGCCTTTGGTGCCTAGCACAGTGTCTCTCACAAATTAAGTGTTTAGTAAATGAACATTCAATGAGAACATTAGAGGGCTTTGTAGATGACCTACTGTAGGTGCTCAGTAAATATGTGCTGAAAACATACTTACTGAATTATTTCTCAAGAAATTGTTTTATATCTTAACCAAAAAACAGTGGCCAGGGTCTTAAACTGTGATGACTGGTTGTTGAATTTAGATGTACCTGTAACAAAAAGACCATTCTATGAGGGAGTGTTGCCAAGAGTTGACAGTATCTCTCACCTGGCTGAGACAAATCTCCCAGGGGAAAAAAAAATTAAAATACCTCAAAACTCAAAGGCTCTAGAATGCATGGTGTGGAGAAACAGAGCATAGTAGAGACTTATTTATGCCCCCAAATATTAAGCACAGTCCAATTTTGTTTGTCAAGTTTTTCTCATTTAAATGTTGTATATATATATATATATGTGTGTGTGTGTGTGTATATATACATATATGTATGTATATGTGTCTATATATACATATACACACATACATAGTATGTATGTGTGTTTAAAAATTGTACGTCGTCAAAAAGGCGAGGTCTTCTCTTACCAATTTATATGGAAAACAGCCTAGGTAAAATTTGGTCAAAACATGCTATCTACTTATTGGTGCTTAACACTGACTTTTATTTTGTAAAGTGCTTCTGAAGAACTTGTGGCTTCATTCCATGGTGCCCCTTACTGAAGCAGCTTGTTTTTAATTTTGTAAAAGGCTTTAAGCACTAGACAACTCGAGATCCTAACAAAGAGGCAGCAGGAGATGCAATGCTAGAGAGAGAAGGCCAAAATACCTTAAAAGCATCTTTCTAATCAGGGTTGCTGATCTTGCTCAGGAAGTCATTGAACTTGACAAGGATATCTGTCTGGTTCAGTAATTTTTCCATCACCTTCAGTCTGAGGTGGTTTTGAAGGAGAAAACGGAGGTATCTTGGAAGAGGTGAGTGAGAGAACTATGTCTTTCCTAAGAAACGCCAGAGCTGACAAGAATGAAGTGGGAATGAATTTCAGAGAAGCCACTCATTGAGTAAGTGCCTACTATATTCTAGGTACTGTTCTAGGTGCTGAGGATACAAAGACAAAAAATGGAAATGAGAATGCAAAGACAAATGGAAAAGTTGGGAAGATATTCAAATTAGCAGAGTAAGAAGAAAGACACTGAATCTTAGATGATGTGGGTAGGCCATTGTCTTACTAAAATGTGTGATGGCAAAAGTTTAACAACCAGCTCTCCAAAAGAAAAAAAGACCCAAATCTGTAGGTATGACATACTTTTAAGTTTAATCTACATTAACACTCTCTCCATCACTTTAAGCCTACACAATCAACAAAACAAAACAAAAAATCAAGCCCTGATTTGTAGCATTTGCTGATTTCTAAGGTATAAATCCTCCCACTGAAAATTTAACAACTAGCTCTCTCTTGCCTGAAGGAGCAAGCTCTAGCACACCCACCCCTGGTTAATGAATGGTATTATATGGGAGTGTTCTCCCTCCTCATTTCTGTATCCTAGCTTCCTTCAAGTCCAAACTAAAACCCCATCCCCTACAAAAAACCTTTCCCAAACTTTCTTTCTTCCCTCTTTTAATTATTTCCTATTTATCCTGCATATAGCTTGTTTTTTACATATTATGTTTGCTTGTTGTCATTAGGTTGTAAGCCTCTAGAAGGCAAGGCCTGTATTTTTCCTCTTTTTGTATCTCTAGCATTTAACACAGTGCCTGGCACATAGTAGGCCCTAGAGTAATGGATGTTTACTGACTGACTGAACTACAGGTTGCTGCTGTCTCCCCCACTCCCCCAACCTCTTCTGATTCCTTCTGCTGAGAATCAACTGCAATGCCCTAGAGCCCTGTGCTATTATTATATTAAAATTGATTAATGAGTATTTGAAAGGAGAGAACAAAGAAAATGGAAAGGTTTCAATCAGAGAAATGAGGAGATAGGATGATTTATTCACAGACACAAATTTAACAAGTAGCTTTACTAAAAGGTGACAGTATGATTTCAAGTCCTGAAAATTATGATGTACCATTCTTCACTCCCCTCACCCAACTGCAATTATTGCTAAGAATACTACCTCGAACACTGCTTGCTAACCCAAGAATGTGAGACTCCAGGCATCTGAGGTCACCTAGGCCAGTCCCTAGGTGTTGAGAGGGCATGAATCCCCTAGATTCAACATTTATGACAAGTGACATGTATGTGCCTTAGCTGTGACTCTTACCAAGTAACCAGCTTTACAATACAAATGGCACACAGGACTTCTATCACTGATGGGGGGGATCCTGAGTGCCCCATCTGCACACTGTCTTATAATGGTGTCGGGGTTGCCAACTCAGATGACCTTCCACAAATATGGGAGAGGTAGGAAGACAAGTGAAATGCAATATGGGTAACTAACACAATACAAATCCAAGCTAATTACCTGCAAACTCCATTCCCTTCCCTAGCCAAGGCACTGAATTCTAATGACTATGTTTGGAAGAGGGATAGCACCTATTTTAGGGAATGTGTTTCTTGACCTCTTTCTGTGTTTCAATTAGGAATGCAGATGGAGGAGAATGAAAGTTGTTTCTTGATGAAGTCTTTTGTGTTCTATGTAAAACCTGAGTAAATGATCCTTAGCAAAGGATTGATATACAGGGGGGATCACTGAACGATCTACTAACTAAGCAGCAAGTACGGAAAATATCTCATTAACATTTAAGAATCCTGACTTCTCAAGCTACAGACCGGGATGAATTGTGCTCTTTAGGCTCTTAAAAGGAAAGCTCCCATTTACACTAAGTTATGTCTTGCCAATAGGAATTCATTGGAGACTACACACAGTCAAAATTTAGTACTTGAAGCTAATGGTAGATGTTTCACATTAAGTGTAGATTTATGGTTTGGGTTTTTTTAAAAATCACACCATTTATTGCATTAATGAAGTACCAGTATTCCAAGCACCTTCTCAGGGCTGTTCAGGGTCACTTAGACATTTAACAGTCTTTAATTATTCTGACTTTTAAATACAGTTATTAATAAAAAGTTTAACAGAAAAAACACTACGAGCAATCAATTCAACAAGATATATTACAAGTTAAACCCCTAACCACTCCCACCACCTTGCCCCATGGGGGAAAAAAGTTTTGACTTTAGGAAAACATGGTTGTATTGAAAAAATTCAGTTCATTTTATATCATGGGGTTAAGCACAAAGACCCTTTCAAGTAGGTCCTCAAAGCATACTAAAAGGAAGGCATCACTTTTAGTTGTAGATTAGCTGTGCCTACACTGACAAAATCCAGTACATCATTTGTAAAAACCTCTGAGATAAAGTTGTTCTCTCCATGGTCGCAACCTATTAATTACAAAACTGCTGCTGTATATTCTAATATCTCCTCTCATCATCTGTAAAGCTTGCATACAAACAATGGTATTCACCCTCTCATGGGCAATGGCATGTTTTACATTCGAGGAGTTAAAAGAAGAAAGACTACAATAATGGGAAAAAAAAATCTCAAAATACTTTAATAAAGACAACTTTCTGATACTGTTTACAGCAGAAGGAAATTTACCGGTTTTGCTATTTTGTAAAAGGAGGACCGGGAAGCCAGAGAAATCTGTGACATCATCCAAGTTACATGATAGGATTAGTATAGGACCTGAGGCTGCTGTTTCCTGGGAGGTACCCAAGCTTTTCTAGAGAAGACTTCATGTGGAATGAGGCATGCATTATCACACAGAGCCAAGGTGTTTGTTTTGCTTAACTGTACTTTGTTATAAGGAAGGGCTCCATGAGGTGTTAGGGGAATTAAGAAGTCATTGAAAATGGAACAAAAGAAAAAGCATCAATAAAGTATGTATATATTTTAAAACCTCCTATGGCTGAGTAGTAAAGGATCCATTTCCCTCAGCTTTTTGCTCAGTTTTCACAAGAATATAGGATCATAGATTTAGACATCAAAGGAACCGTAGAGGTCTATATCTAGTCTGACCCCTTTATTTTACAGGTGAGGAAATCAAAGGCAAGGAAAGGGAAGTGACTCGACCAAGATCACAGACAATAAGTAAACAGAGTCGAGATTCAAACCCAGGTCCTCTGCTTTCAGATTCATCATTCTTCCCACCTTCTCTTCCTTTCTTCCCACAGGCCTTATGGTCTACACCTTCCTTGCCCCTCCATGAACATTTTCCATTGCTGTTCTCCCAACTTCAGAATATCTCATCTCACCTGAAACTACTCTGTTCTCCCATCCCTTTGTTCAAACAAAATTATCTACTCTCTAAAATAGGAAGCAGGCTCTCAATAGCCCTGGAAATTGTCCTTTTAAGAGCTCTAGCATAAGGCAATGGCTTATGTGTTCAGGACAATGCTGCCCCTGTGGTCTCTTAACTCAACCATCTGGAGGCAGCATTGTCTAGTAAATGTAGCCCTAAAACAGGAGTCAGAAGAAAAGACTAGGGGACTTCATCACTGACATCATTCAGACACTTGGTATTGTAGCTCCTTTAGTTCTGAAACGATGTTAATACACTTCTTTGCCTCTTTCTACCTTGAAATGTTCATGTAATAAGGATTACTGACATGTCTGCAAAGACTTATAAATTTCTTGTAGAAAAATACTTTCTATATAAGCTTAGATGGGAATGGATGGGAGCACAGGCATAATGAATAGAAAATATGTGAATAAGTTTTGGGCCCATGAGTAACAGATATATAACTATTTCCTTTTCCAATAATGCATATGAAATAACATGAAACTTTTTTTGGTTGTGTTATATTGTTGAATCCTGCATTTGGAATGACAATGTACAAAATATTGTGCTGCATTTAACACTACAGTTCTTTCATAGTATGAAGGAAGCCAGAACTTTCTGGAAAACATCAGGCCATGGGTTGCCTCTAGATTACTACTCCTAGTGCCTTGAGAGAACTGCAATCCTTAGAGACTATGGTATACTAATTTGCCCATCTGTTTGTCTTTTGAGTTGGGGCCAGCTCAGGCCTTATAGAATTTTGATTAAAGCTAATTTCCTTCCTCCCATTCTTTTCTGAATTCTCTGTAGTCCAGTTTCTGATCTCACCATTCAACCGAAACTAATCTCTCCAAAGTACCAATGACCTCTTAATTACAAATTCCATTGGCCTTTTCTCAGTGTTCATCCTTCTTGACTTCTCTACATCCTTGTTCTTGATATTCTCTTTTATTTTGGTCTTCCTCTTGTCTTCTTTTCAGTCTCCTTGTCTGGATCTTCATCAAGTTCATTATCACTAACTGTGGGTAACCCAAGATTCTGGTCTGAGCCCTCTTCTCATCTCCCTATATACCATTTCTCTGGGTGATCTTATCAGCTCCCATGGATTCAATGACTAAGTCTATGAAGATGATCCTCAGATCTATTTATTTAGCTCTAACCTCTCTCGACTTCTAGTCTCACACCTCCACCTGCTAATAGGACAACTTGAACTGGATGTCCTTAAGACATCTTAAACTCAACATGTCCGGAACTGAACTCGTGATCTTTCCCCTCAAAGACTCTTCTTTTCCTAACTCCTCTGTCAATGTCAGGGGCACTACCATTTTCCCTGTCACCTGGACCCACAATCAGGGCATCATTGTTGACTTCTCACTCTCTTTCACCTTAGGTCTGGATTGCTGTAATCAGCTGCTCCCTATCTCAGATCTCTGTCTGCTTCAGTCCTTCCCCTAAACAGCTGTCACAGTGATCTTCTTAAAGCCTAAGTCTGACAGTTTCACCTCCTTTCCCTCCAACCCTCAATCTTCAATAATCTCCAGCGGCTCCCTAGCACCCAGATCAAATAGGAGATACTGTTTGATGTTTAAAGCCCTTCCTAACCTCCTACCTTTTCAGTCTTCTCACACTTCACTCTTCTCCATGTCCTCTGTGATCCAGTGACATTAGCCTCACATGAAACTCCATCACCAAAGTGAGGCATCTTCACTGGCTATCTTCCACAGGTGGACTTTTCTTCCTCTTATTCTTCCCTCCTGGCTTAATCCCAATTTCTGCAAGAAGTCTTCCCTGGTCCCTCTCAATTCTAGGGCCTTCCCACTTAACTCCAATTTGTTCTGTACCTTTTATTCTCATACTTTGTACACAGTTGTTTGCATGTTGCCTCTCGCATTAGATTGTGAGCTCCTTGAGGGAGATTTTTTGCCTTTCTTTATATCCCCAGCTAGCACAGTGCTAGCTCATAGCAGCTGATTGATAAATGCTTGCTGTCTTGACTTAGCTAGTTCTGTAAGTCCACCTTTGTCTGCACCTATTTCTCTGGTGATGAACAGACCGAGAGACCAGAACTTCCCTGAGCTTTAGTTATGAATAGCTGGCTATACCAGACGTATTGGAAATTTTAATTCCAATTCTTTCCAGAATACAATGTAGCACTCAGTTTAATTTTTTGTCTCCTGACAAATTTTAGTGTACGTAGAAAGAAGATACAAGAGCTATAATTTTAAATATCTCCCACTATGATTCTCAGAAAATGTTCTGTCTTACCCTATATATGCACTCAGAGGTAACCACTAACGTCGGGCAGATATCAAAAGCAGGGACTTTCTATCTAATTTTAAATGATCCATGCTGAAGACCCTTTGACATTGGAATAAAATACATAAGATGAATGGCTTACTCCTCAGAGAATGGCCTCACCATCTTGAATCAGTAGGCTCTGAGAAAAGGAACCAATCAGGCACAGATAAGGGCATTATTAGCTGAATATCTCTGGAAGTAAGTACTGGTCACTCAAGTGAGCAAGCCAAAAGGAAAGTATTTTCAAAAGAGAATGAGCAAGATAATGGTACTAAGTAGCAGAAACAAGTAGAGGAATTCAACAGTTTCTACCTCAAGATATGTGGCTCTGCTCATATGAAAGGAGAGCCGGTCTTGGCAGGGCGCTGATGACTTCTACCTCTCCCTCCCTGTCTCTAGGGGCAAGAGGTGGTGGGAGAAGCTCCGTGTTGCTGTGGAGCTGTTGGAAACCATCTGTCTGATAGTGAACTGTGCTCCTCTTCCTGCAATGAGGCAGCTCTGGTAGCATATGCAAAGCCCCTTTGTGGGGGTGTTTCCATAGCACATCACCACACTTCCCATTAAAATCACATGTGCTGTTGGCTTGAGTGAACGCGTTAATTAGGGCTGTGGTACCTCTAACACAAATAAGAGGATAGCAGAGCTCAGCCACTGCATTGCTCAAAGATAATCCCTCCTTCAGAGATGGCACTGATGAGGGCTCTGGAGAGTTGGGTAACCTAGGATTGGGGGAAATTGCTTTTTTTTTCTAGAGGGGGGATCAGTTAGTTTCTTCTATTACCAAAAGAGATACCACAACCAACCCTCCCCCTGCCAAAAGGTGAGAACCAAGAAAAAAAATACATTTGTCTTTCCTGAACCTCTCAACTTCAAATAATCTACTTTGTTGTTGTTGTTTAATCCGGACTTGTGACTTCACTAATGTAGGGAATTCCTAGTATGAAAACTCTCTTCAGTGATGCAGATCAGCAACTCATCTCTAACTTATTACAGTCTTAGTGATATGACTGAGGCATTAAGAAATTAAGCAGATTCCCTCTGATCACATGTCCAGCATGTTTCAGTGGTAGAACCTGAACCCACATTTTCCTGACTTCTTTATTCACTAGACCACACTTCCTCTCATCAAACTACTTGCTGTCATTAGAATCCTTTGGGATCCCTAAGGAAGCCAACCAGTTGTTTCACTTCAGGATTACTTAAAACAGTATATACTTTCTACATCTGTTTCCAGGTAAATACTTTACAGTCATTTCTCAATTCTATTTACATGTTGTGTGTCCTCTTGCCATCCCTCTCCTTCCCCCTTAAATTACTACTAAGAGGTAGCATTTATTAAGCACTTCAAGGCTTGCAAGTTTCTCGAATTCATAACCTAGGCATTGTGCCTGACTTTGCACTCTCCCTTCTACCACATGTCTTATCCATCGTCATATCTTGCCCTTTTGACCTTCACAACAGCTCTCACACCTGACCCTTTCCCTTTATTCAGACAATGAGAAAGGGAGAGAAATAATCAGTGAGGCCTGAAAGATAGCTAAAGGCCTGGTTGTGAAAACTACCTGTCCTATCCTAAACTCTCTGCTGACCTCCAATCTCACAACTCCAACTGCCTTTCAGATATCTCAAACTGGATTTCCAGTAGCTATCTTAAACCTAATATATTCCAAACAGAACTCATTTCTCTTTCCCCCTAAACTCTTCCCACTTCCCTATTATTATAAAGGACAATACCGTCCCCCCCCCTCCTTCAGGCTCACAACCTAGGAGTCAGCTTGTTCCTCACTATCTCTCATTGTCCCCCCCACCCCATAACCAATCTGTTGCCAAGGCCTCTGGATTTCTCCTTTGCTAAATCTCTTGGCTATGCCCCCTTCTCTCCTCTGACACTGACACTATTCTGGGGTCTCATCACTTCACACCTGAACTATTGTGATAGCCTGCTGCTTGGCCTGCATGCTTCAATTCTCTCCCTACTCCATTCAGCCCCTAAAGTGATTTTCCTAAAACACAAGTCCAATTATGTCACACATTCCCCCATTCAATCAACCCCAGTGCCTTCCTATTGCCTCCAAGAGCAAATACAAAGCGCTGTCTGGCATTCAAAGCCCGTCACATCCTAGCTGCCTTCCACCTTTCTAGTCTCCTTACGCCTGACGCCTCAAAAGTATTCTTCGATCCAGTGACACTGGTCTTCTGGCTGTTCCATGAATGAGATACTGTCTCAGTTCCAGGCCATCTCTCTGGCTATCTCCCATGTCTGAAACATTCTCCATTGTCCACTCTGACCACTGACCTCCCTTGCTTCCTTTGAGTCCCAACTAAAATCCCACCTTCTGCAGGAAGCCTTTCCCAATCCCTCTTTGTTCCAGTGCTTCTCTTTGACAATGATTTCCTACCTAGCCTGTAAATAGCTTGTTTTGTATATATTTGTTAGCCTATTGGCTCCTTCATTAGATTGGATGCTCCAAGAGGTCAGGCACTGTCTTTTGCCTCTTTTTGTGTGCCTGGCACATACTAAGCACTTAACAAATGTTTATTGATCGGCGACAGTGACCGAGGTAGGAACTGCAACAAAGGTCTCCAGTCTTCCAATCCAGTGCCTTTTCAATGTTCCATATTCCCTGTTATCGCATTTTCAACCTTTATACCTTGATCAAGACCAAAAACTATAAGTGAAGAAGATACTGGCCTAGGAAAATCTGTGTTTATTTATTAGGTAGATACATGGTGAAAATCCTTTGATATTTGTCTTTTAAAACATTATGCAAACAAATAATATTTACTTTAGTAATGATAACAACAATAGCTGTTTTTACAAAGCAAGTTATACACACTACTTTCAGTCTTTACAACAACTCTGTCACATGGGTATTGTTAATCATGCCCATTTTATAGATGAGAAGTTACATGACTTGCCCAGCATCACAAGTTACAGAGTATCAGAGGGAAAATTTGAACCCAGGTCCAGTACTCTATCTGCTATGTTACACCACATTTTAAGAGTTTTATCTCATCACCCCACAGGGCTTTTCAAACTTCCTATGTAGTTAAAATTGTCAATAACAAATTAAAAGTTACTAAATTCTGGGGAAAAAAAAAAAGGTGTCTGAACTGGCATCCATCTCCCATGTGGCAGGCTAATGACCTTATCTTCTTTTCCTTTCCATAAGTTTCTCATATAAATAGTCTGTATTTGCAGACAGATCCACTTACACACCTTATCACTGCCTTGATTGAGGTTCTATAATATAATAATTCTGATAATGCCTTGCCTTGTCTTCTAGCCACATCATGCTACATAATACCATATTCTGGTATCCTCTGTGTGTTTTAGAAGGATGGGTTTCTAAAGAGATGTAGACTATACAGATATTATGAAAGAAAGGAACAAAAAATAAGAGGGAAAACTCCAATTCCATTTAAAACATAATCCCCCCTCCCCATTTTGTGGTCTGACTCTGGTTAATGTGGACATTTCCAATAACTTTAATCCTTAAATGATGATTGTTTTAAAAAAAAGGAAGAAGAAAGAAGGGGTAAAAAAAAAAAGAAGTTTGCGTTCCCTTAAAAGACAAGAGAGGAGAAAATGACTTGTCATATCTGACTGGTTCGGAAATATAAAATCCAATTCTGAAGAAGAGGAGATAAGGGAACCACTGTGGAAGTGCCATCAGCTTAGCAAACACTAAATAATGAACAATGCAGAGACTGTCCAGCATGATAAAACACTCTATTAGAGAAACTGTTTTTAAATGAGTGATAATTGTGGCACATCCACAGTGAAAGGTTATTGAATTTTTATCTGTAGCAAAGAGCCTTTGACAGACTCACCAAAAAGTCACCTCCATATAGTACCTTCTTTAGATGAAATTGACCAGAGGGGTTTCCCACTTTCCAGTATGTAACTGATTTGTGACATTCACAGTGTTTTTTACTTCCTCCAAGAAGCCAGGCTGACAGTCTTTGTTTCCACAAAGGCATTTAGTTTTCCACCAGGCTTGTCTCCCCCGCCCCCCACCCCCCAGGTTATTCTTCTTTTCATAAAAACTGGATTAAGCTGCTAGTTAAGAACTTCAGTTCAAATCCACCAAGGCTTCATTGAATAGAGAGGCAAGATGCTAGTATACAGTATTAGCTGTTATTAATAAGCAACATTGCGCCCGAGAGCCCTGGACCTAATATAGGCTAAGACCTGCATCTTATTCACAGAGGCTTCCTTTTCATTTTAATTGTATGAATTGCTATAGTGAAGAATATAAAAGCAAAAAGACTTTTTTCCTGAAAATATGAGTCCTGAATTTCTGTCCCCAAACACATCCCTTTTGGGACATCATAGTTAAGATTTGGCTTCTGATAGTGAGTGAAATAATATTCAAACTATTTTCAATTTATACCAAGAGAAGCAAAATAGCATAGTGGAAAGAACACTGGGCTGAGAATTAGGAGGCCTGTGTTCTGGGTGCAGCTCCCCACTCTCCAGGTCTGTGACTAAGGACAAGTCTTTCTCTTTCTTTGGACTTTAACATCTTCATATACCAAACGAGGAGAGGTGGACTTGAGAAACCTGCCAGTTCTATTGTTCTATGAGTCCACGAATCCCTGCTTTGCCATGGTCTCAAGGCATTTCATCTGTCTCAGTGCCCTTTGTGAGACAGCCAGAAAGCACTATTATCTCAGTGTTACAGGTGGGGAAACTGGGACACCCTGGTAGCAGAAAACCTAAAAGCACCGCTTTCTCCTCTGTCCTGCTGCTCTCTACAACTGCTTAGGGGCCTCACAATTCAGAGGAAGTCAAGTAGGAACTTGGCTCTACCATTTACTCCGTCTGTGACCTTGGGAAAATCCCTGAAGCTTCATGTTTTAAACAATCCTTGATTATACAACTGAGAGGATAAGATGACCTGTCTCTTAGGGTTGGGGGGGCGTGAGGAAGATTAAGAATTAATGATTATAAAGGTCCTTGTGAGTAGAAAGCTCCCCATAAATGTTAAGCATTATTATTATTATCCTCATAATATCCTGTGAGGACAATATATGCACATAGCCTGCAGGTGAACCTCCTCACTCATTACAGGCAGACTGGATGAAAATGATCTTTGTTCACTGATGATGAGTCAAGCTACCCAAGAAGAACAATTTTCTAGGTTCAGTTCTGTAGCAACCAACTTCAAACTGTAAACGAAAATCCTACCAGCGATATTCTCCTAAAGTGAAGGGGAGATTGTTGGGATGATGGTGCATGATAAAAAGAATGCACTGGTTCTGAAAAGCCAAGGCAACAATGATTGCAGCTCCGGGTATAAACCTCTTACTTACATTGAAACTAGAGGTGTGAGAGTCATGTAATTTTTTTTTTTTGGCTCACAGCAATGTGAATAGTAATAATGATAATGATGGGGTTGGGGGTGTCATATTGATTGGAGCTTTAAGGTTTACAAAGAACTTTCTCTTGCAACAGCCCTGCATTAAGTAGAAAAAGAATTAAACTCATTAAACATTAAGCAGCCACTATAGACCAAGTATGGTATTTGGCCTTCCACAGAGAGGACAAAAACAAAGCAGTCACTGACTTCATGAAGCTTGCATTCTTTGTGGCGGGGGTGGGGGAGGGGGAGTGCAGAACAACACATACACTAAGAAAAACATGGAATAGATATAAGGCAATATCCAGAGGTGGAGGGAGAAAAGGAGGGAATAGGCTGTGCTTCCTGAGTGGGACATTACAGAAAGCTTGAGACCCTCTGAGGGTAGGGGGAGCAGGGAGTGCCTTCTGAACGAGCCTATCCAAAGGCAGACAGAGGAGATGGAATACTGTCTTCAGGGAACAGTCTTTAGACCAACTGGCTGGAAAGCAGATCATAGGAAGGAAAGTCATGTGTAATAAATCCCGGAAAGGTAGGCCGGAGTCAGGTTACAAAGGACTTTGAAAACCAAATGGAGAAGTTGGTTAGTATTTACTCCTAGAGAAGACGGAGCCACCAGAGATTCCTGAAAGGAGTCATATGGTTGGATTTGTCCAATGGAAGGTAGACGTCCTGAGGCAGGGGAATGATTTACTCTCCTCTTTGTAGCCCAAGCACCAGCACAGTGCCAGGCACACAACAGGCACTTAATAAATGTTTGTTTGTTGAATGTGCTTTAGGAATATCGATTTGGTAACTATATGGAACATGGATTAGGAGACTATTTCCTTAGTCCAGGTAAGAAGTGATGAGGGCCCAAATGAGCATGGCAGCCCAGTGAGGGGAGAAGGGATGGATGTGGGAGATATTGTGGAAGTCCAATCAACAAGAGTTGACAATTGTTTGGGTACCAGGGGCGAGGAAAAGAGAAAAGTGGAGAATGAGTATGAGGCTGTAAACCTGGATGACTAGAAGAATGGTGGTATTCAAACAGAAATAGGCGACGTCAGGAAGAACGGAGGGCTTGGGGAGGAAGATAATGAACTCTCAAATTGGAGTCAAAAGCATTCAAAATCCTGGCTCTTTAATTTCCCAGTTTTGTGAGCTTGGGTCAGCTACTTATTCTCTCTGAGTTTCGGTATTGTTTCCAATACCGTTATATAGATATATATCTTTATCTATATAGATGAAGAAACGGAGGCTCAGATGAAGGGGGGAAGGGGCTTTCCCAATAGCATAGAACTAGTCAATGGAAGAGTTGGGATTTAAAGCCAGATCTTTGGACTTGGAAGACCAGTGCTATTTCTGCAATAGAATTCTGACTCATGTTGTTTTAAGAGGCGCCAGAGGTGAAGATTTCTCCAGCTGCAGCTGGAGATGAGAACTTCCTCAGTATGCTAAACATGTCCCTGACATCGACTGCTTCTAATTCTTCTACACATGGGCATCTTATCTGCATCCATACCACTTTCCCATCATAGTACAAACACATGGGGGACTCTACTAAACAAATCCCCTTTGCTTTTGTGTCAAAACATGGCAAAGACTCATCTCTGGGGTTCTTTGTCTCACTGTCTCCTAGATGATCTTGGGTTTATCTTTGCTATTTACCCTTTGGATGCAAAGGGTAAAAATGGGGGAAATTTTTCCTATGAAAATTCATGTTCCTTATTCCCAACCAGTCTCCTTATCCTTCACCCTGACCAATATTCTTTATCTTATCCATGCAACCTACAAATATGGCTTTGGGGTACAACTAAACTCCTCTATAGTATAAGGAAATGTTAAGATATAGGTTCTATAAGTATGATTATTATACGAGTTACTCTTTCACATTTCCTAGTTAGCTAATCTGATTTTTCAAAGTACATACAGGGGGTCAGCTAGGTGGCACAGTGGATAAAGCACTGGCTCTGGATTCAGGAGGACCTGAGTTCAAATCCTGCCTCAGACACTTGACACTTACTAGCTGTGTGACCCTGGGCAAGTCACTTAACCCTAACTGCCCCGCAAAAAAAAAAAAAAGTAATAAACATTTAAAAACAAACAAACAAAACCCAACAAAGTACATACAGGACCTCTTCAGGTGATGGCTCCAATTAAATGATACCAACAGTCCTTTCTCAGCACCTCCTATTATCACCATGTGATAGTCCTTAGAGGTTTGTCTATTTGGGTGCAAAATTTCCCTTCCTTCCCACACTCTTCCCTCCTGGCTTCTGGTCCAAACTCAGTTGTCATCATGGTGACATTCCCTATTAATTTGACAAACATCCCATACTCTTTCACTAGAAAATCTTAACTTCCAATGATTTCCTCTGCTCAGTGTGAGCCTCTGTTCTTTCAATCCATCATCTTGGATCCCCAGCTTACTTGCCTCTCTCCCTCCTTTCACCATATACCTCATCAAGGCTCCTTGATTATCATCTTAAAAAAACTTCATGATTATAATTATCTGCACTTCAAAAGCCTTCTTTATATATTTAAAATCCATAAGACCCTAAACTTATGTAGACCATCTTAGTTTGGTTTATTTCTCTAAAGCTCAAAACCATCTTTGGCGGGGGGCGAATTACTGAGATATTCTTTTAAGACAGTAGAGGCACACATGGTGTAACATGCTGCAAAAGGGTATCATGATGATGATATTTAAGGGCTTGTATTTGGGCATTTTGGATGTGGCATTAAACATATTTTGGTGACTAGGGACCTCTGGGTCCCTGTGAAGAGAGTCTCATCTATATTCACATAGGCATAAAGCTTCAGAAGACAAAGACACATTCATGTGGTTTTTTTTTGTTTGTTTGTTTGTTTTTGGTAGAGGGAGCCATAATCACCCTGGTGATAATATAATAATAGCAGCAGCTGCCATCTTAATAGTGCTTTAAGGTTTATAAAATGCTTTACATAGATAATCTAATTTGTTCTTGGAGATGGTACAAGAACACGGAGACATTAATAAAATCAATAATGAGCCATGAATGGTTGTGAGATGAAAAAGGATGGAAAAGGTTGTAAAGTATTTTAGTTGTAGGAAGCTAGATGGCTTGGGGTTAGAGTGCTGGGCCTGGAGTGAGGAAGGCCTGAGTTTAAATCTGGCCTCTGACACTTACTGGCTGTGTGACCCTCAGCAAGTCATTTAACTTCAGTTTGCCTTAATTAATCGGAGAAGGAAATGGTAAAGCACTGCAGTACCCTTGCCGAGAAAACCCCATATGGGGTCACAAAGAATTGAACAAAACCAAACATCTGAACTACAACAATGGCAAATATTAAATTATGATGAAGCAGCTTAGTGACTCAGTAGATAGAGTGCTGTGTCTGGAGTCAGGAAGGCCTTGAGTTCAAATATGGTCCTGGAAGTCACTAGCTGTGTAACCCTGGGCAAGTCACAACCTCTGTTTGCCTAATCCACTGGAGAAAAAACAGCAAACCACTCTTTGCCAAAAACCTCCATACAGGGTAATGCATAGTGAGACACAACTGAATGACTGAATAACAACTACAACAACAATATCTTAAAGAGGGAAGAAAAACAAAAGCACAGGAAAAAAACCTTCAAGTCTAATTATGGGCAGGTAGGTGGAGAAGCATCTAGAGTGCTGGGCTCTGAGTCAGGAAGACCTGAGTTCAAATACAGCGTCAGAAGCGTCCTAGCTATTTAACTTTGGGCAAGTCACTTAACCTTTGTTTGCCTACGGATGGGTGATCCCCAGAAGAAAGAAATGGCAAATTATTCCAGTATCTTTGCCAAGAAAACCCCATGGTGGGCTATGGTACACAGACTCATGAAGAGTCACTGAATAACTGAACAACAACAAAGTGGTGAAAGTGTCAAGTGGCTGAAGGGGAGGCAGAAAACCCAGATCAAAGAAAAAAGTGCTTGTGGACAGAGCAAATAGCAGAGGAGATGGGAGCTTAGGAAGACTCAGGGATTCCTGTAGGAGGAATCTGTGAGTACAAGGTACAGAAGCCAGGGCGTTTGTACACACAGACAGTACACTTTCTATGGCAAAAACCAGAGATGCTCAAGACTCAAAGCCCGAAAAATCCATTCATGTCCAGCTGAGGCTTAGCTGATAATCAGTAATAATGTCAGCCATGGAGAGGGAAATAGAGGACCCCAGATGTTCCTACTCAGAAACTAACAAGAGAATAACCATTATTTCTGTTGTCAGTGGCAACAACATTTTTATAAGAGTCCTCAGAATGGTCAGCACACTGAATGCGGGGGTTCCATACATTCATTTTTCCTTAATATACATTTCATTGAGGTTTTATATGTGAACAAACTTTACTTAAGCCTGAAGAATAATAAGGATGAAATCTTCATAAAATTGCCACAGTGTTTCTTTCCCCCACAAAATAATACGATTAGCTCTGAAAGGAAAGACAATATAGATATATATTTGGACCTTAGAAAAGCATTTGATAAAGACTCATAAAAATTTACAAGTAAAATTGGTTCTAATTAGCTTGGGTGAGGACAAAGTCATTCAGCTTGACAATGGGCAGAAAACTCATAAACAAAAGTATAATGCTAAATGGTGATTTTCTTGGCAAGCAGAAAGATAATGGAATTAACAGATGACACTGACTTAGAAGGTATGGCCAACAGCGGTGAGAACGGAGAAATAATAAAAACAGACCTGGAGAGGTTAGGCATAAGAAGAGGAAATTGCTAAATGAGTTGGCTTGAGAAAATGAAAAAGAATAGAACAGAAAATGATTAAAGGCACAGAAAGCCTAACTTAGGAAAGAAGATTACAGAAACTAAATATGTACAGCTAGGCTGAGCAATGACTAAAGAGGATCTGATAATAGTCTACAAATATTTGGAACTTGTAAATACCTGAGTAGGAAAGGAATTACCATACAGAGGGCTTTAATTAATAATAATAATAATGGAATTAGGAGAGGGGAAAACAGTATTTAATGGTTCAGGAAAAACACAAAGCTGAAACTGGGCAATACCTCATGGGATCTTGGCTAGGCAAATTATTACTGTCAATTCTGTAGCTATGCAGAAACACATCAATGGGTTTGATTTGTATTTTAGAATTCATTAATTATGAAAGCACAACAAAAGCTCTGACTGAATTCTAAGGTGGAAATCACACTCTGCCTTTTAGGAAACCTTAGGTCAGATGAAACTGGAAGTCATACAGAGTTCTGATCAGGTGTAAATATAGAACAGTTGGGTCTTTTCATTCTCTAATTTCTAGGGTGACAATTGGTAGAAAGTTTCACTTTCACTTGACTGGTTTGGTTTTCTCAGATCTTGATATCAAAAGAGACTTTATGCCTAAGATATAACAAGCTGGGCAGGAGTAAGAAGTCACTCTACTTTTAATCAGATTTGGTTGAGAGTAAGTCTAAGCAGGCAAAGGTGGGTTATCATTCCTGTGTGGCCTTCTAGATTTCCAACCAGAGTTGGAAAGGAACTGGGAGTATTGGAGTATAGCTCTCTCATTTTACAAATGAAGAAATGGAGGGAGGCAAGAGTGACTTGCCCAATTTCATACAATGGGTTGGTGTAGATCAAGGGGGAGGCAGAAGTATGCAGGGAGAAAGATACAGCAACCATGATCATTAGATCAGATTTAAAAATGCCCCAGGCTCCCAATGAAGGGCTCTTTTCATTACACCATTTTTAACATTTTGGTGCCCTGTGTGTGAAATGGGGGAGATAATACCAATCTACTCCTCCAAGAATGGAGGAATAAGAAGGAAAATAACTACAAAGCAATTTCCAATTATAAATGTCCAATTATAAATATTACAATTATAAATTATAAATATAATATAGGAGAACAAAAAGCTAGATCATTTTAGAGGCTATAAAGTGGCATTTCCCAGTAAAAGTTTAACTTTTAAAATTAGTTGCTGATTTACAATTCTATATAAAAAATCTAATGGAGGCTGGCTAGACTTCATAGCAATTTTTTTTTTTGTGGGGCAATGGGGGTTAAGTGACTTGCCCAGGGTCACACAGCTAGTAAGTATCAAGTGTCTGGGGCCAGATTTGAACTCAGGTACTCCTGAATCCAGGGCCAGTGCTTTATCCATTGGGCCACCTATCTGCCCCCATAGCAATTTTTTTAAAAACCTTTTCTTTCTTTCTTCCTTCCTTTCTTTCTCTTCCTTTTTTTTGGTGAGGCGATTGGGGTTAAGTGACTTGCCCAGGGTCACACAGCTAGTAAGTGTTAAGTGTCTGAGGCTGGATTTGAACTCAGGTCCTCCTGAATCCAGGGCCAGTGCTTTATCCACTGCGCTACCTAGCTGCCCCTTCATAGCAATTTAAGAAAACATTAGACACAGTTCTTTCTATATTAATTTGGCTATATTTGAAGTTACTAGTGTAAGGTTGACTTTATTAGTGTTTTCTTAAAGAATATGACTACCAAGAGGCAGAATTGTAACCAAGCTCATGGAGAATGACTAGAGATGCCTAGGAAGGGACAACTTTCACATAGGCTCATGAAGTAAACATGGTTGCCACCACACTGATGTTTGAAGACAACCCTGCCTACACTAGACTGTATTCACCATCAACAGCATCACTTCCTCATGATGCAAGCACGTCTCGGAGCAAAATATGTCCCTGATGTTACTGAAGTTGTTCTCTTTCTAAAGAAAAATAAACATACTTCATATGAAAGCAATTATAGGCCACATGTCATAGTGAATAAAGATCTGGCCTTAGAGTCACAATGATATGGGTTCAAGTCCCACCTTCAATCTTGGGCTTAACCTCTCAGTGTGCCAAGTAATTTTCTAAGACTATTATTGCAGATTGTGTGCTAATGTTAGTAGAGGGAGTTTCCTCATATGGAGTTCTTGATATCAATGAAATCATAGACCTAATTAAAAAAACGAGTTGTTGAAAGAGGTACCTAGATAAGAGTTATCTGTGATAAGATAGGGAAAAGCCCAACTAGAAAAGGGAAGATACTTAGGAGAAATTCACTAAGTTAGATTGTGTACTTGGGGGTATCAGAAGGGACCAGTAACACAGAACCTAGTATAGTTACTTAAGGAGCTGATATGGTTCATTTGTTTTTGTGGCAAGTTCTCAAAACTAGAAAAGAACAAACATAATAGTCATTTTTTAAAAATGCAAGATAATGAACTCTGGAAATCAGAGACTGTACATCTAACTGACCTGAACATCTGAGAAGATATTTGGATAAATCATATGAGTAAATTGCAACTTCAGTCATCTAGAAGAGAACAAGGCTGCCAAAATGGCTTTTTACTAACATGCATGATGCCATGAAAGGGCACTAGATTCAGAGTCCATGGACTTGGTTTTAAACCCTAGTTCAGCCATGTGTAACCCTGGGCAAGTCACTCAATCTCTTGAGCTCCTCAGGCCCCAAATCTATGATCCTAACCATGAGGCTAATTTAATTCTGTAGTAGAATAACTGGCTTTGTAGTACTTAACTGTGCAGGAAGAAAATAAAATATGTTTTTTTTTTTTTGGTTTGTTTGTTTTTGTGGGGCAATGGGGGTTAAGTGACTTGCCCAAGGTCACACAGCTAGTAAGTGTCAAGTGTCTGAGGCCAGATTTGAACTCAGGTACTCCTGAATCCAGGACCAGTGCTTTATCCACTGCGCCACCTAGCTGCCCCCGAAAATAAAATATCTTGAACAAGTCATAAAGTCAAAAAACAAAGCTCCATGAGGTAGCAATCACATTGCCTAGAGAGACATAATCAAAGTGGTCATCAATTGCTCAGCATAATCATAGCTGGATATATTATATAGTGTTCTAAAGGGTCCAGCGTTGAGGCTGGTATTACTTAAAATCTTTGCCAATGTTCTAGTTCACAGACATGTACATGTGTTATTAAGATGACACAGGGAGGGGCAGCTAGGTGGCAAAGTGAATAGAGCACCGGCCCTGGAGTCAGGAGTACCTGAGTTCAAATCCGGCCTCAGAAACTTAACACTTACTAGCTGTGTGACTCTGGGCAAGTCACTTAACCCCAACTGCCTCACTAAAAAAAAAAAAAAAAAAAGATGACAGGGGGCAGCTAGATGGCGGAGTGGATAGAGCACCGGCCCTGGATTCAGGAGGACCTGAGTTTAATTCCGGCTTCAGACACTTGACACTTACTAGCTGTGTGACCTTGGGCAAGTCACTTAACCCCCACTGCCTGCAAAAAAAACCCAACCCCACCCCAAAACCTCCCAAAAAGATGACACAGGAGTAGGTAGGCTTGGGGGAAGATAGATGGCATTGTGGATAAAACACCAGCCCTGGATTCAGGAGAACATGAGTTCGAATCTGTCCTTAGACACTTGACATTAGCTGTGTGACCCTAGGCAAGTCACTTAACCCTCACTGCCGAGAGAAAGAGAGAGAGAGAGAGAGAGGGAGAGAGAGAGAGAGAGAGAGAGAGAGAGAGAGAGAGAGAGAGAGAGAGAGAGAGAGAGAGAGAGAGAGAAGTAGGTAGGCTCGCTAAACCTAGAAGATAAGAATAGAATGAAAGTTGACAGCTTAAATTATATGAAAATGGAATTTAAGATACAAAGGCAGGAGAGAGAATTTAAGGTTGAAAATAAACTTCGTATAGAAGTTTATATTGGGGGTAGGGGAAGGGTAACAAGATGAATATGGAATAGCAATTAGATTTTGTTATTTAAAACACAAAAATAACATTGACAGGATTATCAGGACATCAGTTCTCTAAGGAGTCTTCTTTCTGCTGAACTTGAAAGTGGTCAGAGACTGGTAGAGAGGAAAAGGCTCTTGATTGGTGAAAAGAGACCCCAGTTCAAGTTCAATCCCCTGCCATGAAGTAGCTTAGGGATCTTGGTTAAATGCTTCAACCTCTGGGTGTCAAGCTCTCAAGCGTAAGCTGAGATGATGGAGAGGAACACTAGTTTCTGCCAGCCCCAAGATATGAATCATTTAGAGAAATCTCTTAATTACATTGGTGAGACGTTCAGAAGGTAACAAAGGCAAAAGAAACAAAATGCCAATTAAAAGACTGTTCATTCTGCAACGAAACTCTGAGGAGAGGCTACAGGAGGCTGGCTGTTTCACCTAGAATGGAGGATACAGAATCAGGCTCTAGAAGAGAAGGTAAGTGGTGCTTGAAGAGTACCTCTCTCATCTCCAGGTTACTGGGGAAAAGGAAGTGTTCTGTACAAAACCCAAGAGCTTCCATATGAAAAAAAAAACAAAAAACAAAAAACAAAGAAAAGGGATCTGAGGAGGCAAAAGGTATCAGGAATCTAGAAGAATGAGAGAAGAAAGGCCAGAAGGACCACTGAACATTTATTTAGGCATAAAGTTCTTCTCCAGTGAAGCAGGAGCAGCTGCTGACCCTGCTGAATGACAAGATAGATCCACAGGAGATGAAAGGCCATTCAGTTAAGGGTCAGGTGAAGAAGAGAGGTACAGATTTCTTGGGTGACTTCCAGCTGAGGGATAATGAGGCAGCTATTTGTTGACTTGATAATAGCAAGAGAGAGAGGTCTGCAGTTTTACCAGGGCATCTGTCCAGGATATATAAAGAACCCTTGGGAGAGCTAGGTGGCACAGTGGATAAAGCACCATTGCAGGGGATAAAGCACTGGGAATAGGGACTTAATGGATTTAACGTTGGATGGGAGCTGAGTGGTTATCAAGTCCTACCTTCTCTTGAGGCTCAGAGAGGTTAAGTCATTTGCCCAAGATTACAGAACAAATAGAAAAGACTGAGTTCAAATCCAGGTCCTTGGGGGTCCATGTCCATTGCTGTTTTCTGCCAACAAACTGCTAGGATGGCAGAGGACAGGGGCAGAGAGAATGGGCTGGACTAGGGAGCAAGGACCTGAGTTCAAATCTGGCCTCAGACACTTGTCACTAGCTGTGCAACCCCTGACAAGGTCACTTAACCCTCATGCCCCACCCCCCCCCCCAAAAAAAAGTCTAGGTGAGCACTTGGTGGATATATTGTAGGCAGGTTTCTTGTTCAAGTATGGGTTGGACTATATGGCTCCTAAGATCCCTCCCAACTTTGAGATTCTGGGACTTAAAGAGTTTTTAGAATTATAATAGGTTTGTTTTCCATTTTTGAATATGACAAAATAGAGGAAATAGGTTTTACACAAAACGCGATGGCAATTAGACATAAAGAAATGATAAAGATAACCTTCTAGATGGTGAGAAAGAATAAATATCAGAACAGGCTATCAAGGAATGGTATAGAATTATGTACATACAAACATATTAAGAGAGGGGAAAAACTTAGTCTGAGGTGATGTCAATGAGGTGACATGAGGTATGATACAAAATGTAGCCCAGGAATGGGTGGACTTTTGGCATGGCTCACACAGTTCTGCTCATTTTAAGAAGGAACCCCTCCGAAAGTGAAGGTAGAATACAGAATGAAGGAAATAAAGTGTAAGACAGATTACTGGTAAGGTCAAAAAAGATAGACGGTGACTTGTATTTGGATCTGAAGTATGAAGGAAATCTACAATATAAAATAAAAAGAGGATATGTTGAGATCCAATCTGCTATCGAATGATTAAGTAGGCAATAAATAAGAAAAGGTGGTGAACTCTATCCCCTGGTCAAGCTATGTCTGTCCATCCCTCACAAAGTCTAGACTTGGTCTAGGGTAACATGAAATAGTTCAGGTGAGTGAGAATCCTTCTTTCAAGTCCTAAAGGGACTTCTGACTAGCCAAAGTGATTTCTCTGGTTGCAAGTTTTTCTTCCTCTAGGATGAAAGTATGGTCATCATGTGGCCAACTGCAGTTCTCCTCCTGGAGTCACACCCACACAGAAACATCATAGGTTGAAAGAGACCTCCTTGGTTTTCCATGTTACATAAGGGAATAGGGATTTAATGGATTTAACACTGGATGGGAGCCGAGTGGTTATCAAGTCCTACCTTCTCTTGAGGCTCAGAGAGGTTAAGTCATTTGCCCAAGATTACAGAACAAATAGAAAAGACTGAGTTCAAATCCAGGTCCTTGGGGGTCCACGTCCATTGCTGTTTTCTGCCAACAAGCTGCTAGGATGCCAGAGGACAAGGGAAGAGAGGATGGGCTGGACTTGGGAGCAAGATAAACCAGATCACTTGAAGTGTTCCAAAGTGTGTATCAGAAGGATGACAGTTACTTAAATCACTCACTGGGTGGAATAATTACCTTGAAGCGAAAAACTGAGCACACTACTTATATTATGAGATGGAATTGAGCACATCAGAAGCATTAACAGGTTTGGTAGAATAGGTCTTTGTCAGAATCACGCAGGTGATTAAAGACAAGAATTGGACGTCGACTGCACTAGGGTGCTCTTAGTGACATGAACACAACAGGCAAAATTGTGCAATTACAAAGTTGAGCATTAGCTCCGAGAGCATCTCTTGCCATTTGAAAACACTTGATTCTAGGTTAGCATGTGTGAATCACTCAGCAGTTAGCTATAGAGGTTATCTATTATATTGCTTTGTGGAGCAGTTCTAGTCCAGAACACATCAAATTTGGAAGGCTGTATTATTGGAAACACTAGGTAATTGTCTCCTCGGGGCAGAAGGCCTACCGATGAGATGAGCTCTTACAATTACTGATGTTAAGACAACCAAGTAGCCCTTGCATCGAAGCAGGAGAGATGGCAGGGAGGGTGACATTAAGTGTTTATTTCACAATTAACCAAGGGCCATGGGGCTTTTTCTGAAATTTGTACTTGGGTGTCTGGATTTAACTCTTTGCTGTACTGTAACAGAGAATCAGAAAGTCACCTACCAAACATCCAGCTTTCAAGCAATACTTTCAAACATCCTGAAATAGATGTGCTTTCTTTTCTTATGGGTCATGCAGGGAAGATTAGATGATTTCCTTCAGAAGTCGTTTTTAGAATCTCATAGCCTTGGAAATCTCATCTCTTGTGCACCTTTCTTCTACTGAAATTTAAGCCATTTACTCTGTCTGGCATCCCCCACTGAAGAAGTGGACAGCTGTAGGCCCAAAGGCTAGATATAACTGGCTCTCAGAAAGTATCCCATTTTGAGAAATTTCTCTATCTCTTGCTACTGCAGCCCAGAAATTATTTTCCCCTGGTTCGTTTCTATGACCATCTCGTCAAAAGGAGGAACCTTTTGGGCTGTGACCAGCTAACTGTGATGCAGTAAAAGACTGTTGTCTTTTGAGTCAGAACACACATGCTTGACTCCTAAATCTACCAACTTCCTGGCTATGACAATGATACCTTTCCTATTTACCTTACAGAGTTGTTATGGAATTTGAAAGAGATGGTTTACACAAAGTACTTTGTGAAGTGTTAAAGTCAATAAATTGTCAGCTATTACTATTGCCATACTGCTAGTATGATAATTTACTATGAAACCTACATTCCAAGGAAATAGCAAGGTATAACCAAAATACTTTACCTCTAACACTCTACTCAGGTCCTCCTGAATCCAGGGCCGGTGCTTTATCCACTGTGCCACCTTGCTGCCCGCCCCCCCCCAACACTCTTTTAATAGTGTATCATAAGAGTCACCTCAGAAATCTACTTTCTCCACCTCCTCTGTCTCTCCTTACTTTCTCTCTCTTTTCTCTCCCGAAGGAACAACCTTGTAATAATCTTCTTTGGTTACTCGTTCATTTCTTGTCCTAAATAATTACTTTTCTTTGCATAATCGTACATGTATAACCCATATCTGATTGTGTGCCCCCTCAGGGAGGGAGGGAAGGAGGGATAAAAATTGGAACTCAAAACTATAAATAAAAATGTTTATTACTTAAAAAATAATTACTTTTCAATCTTACTTTCCATCTTCATTTCTCTTGTCTTCTAGATCTCCCCCACCCCCAAATTTTCCAGTGAGTCACTTTCTATTAAGTACATGCTATATATCTAATCCTATATGAAATGCTTATTTGTAGCACTTTTGTTCAAGTTTCTGTTTTTAAGTTATTGTGGTGAGGATAAAGAATATAGCTTTCTACCCCTTAACAAGATTTTATTTTGGGGAGATGCTGCAGTTTGGCCTCCAGTACACATTTCTGAGGTCTAGTATAAAAGTTGAGTTGAAATAGACCTCCTTGGCTTTCTGTGTTCCATAAGGGAATAGGGAGATGGGTTATTTTCCTAAGATCACAAAGAGATCTGAGAACAAAAATAGAATTGTACTTTGATTCAACATTTATTAAGTTCCTACTATGTAGAAAGTACTATTTCTGTGTGTACACACATAAAGAGATATAGAGAAATAAATATCTAGATATAGTGATAAATAGATAGAGTGATTCAAAGTAATTTCAAGAGCTACTAATGCACCTTGGAGGGAATCAAGAAAGACTTCATGTAGTGACATGAGTTACACTTTGAAGAAAGTTAGGAATTCTATGAAGTGGAGCCATTTCTAACAAACAGCACAGACCACTGGGCAGTGCAATATCACCAGCAATCAGCACATCTGAATGAAATGACTATTTAGCCTTTTGGCCATCCCCTAAATGAGACAATCTGTATCAGGCACTTACTTTGAGATGCTGAAAGATTGGAGAAAGCTGACTTTGTTCGTCCTGCCAACCATTCCAAGCTTTCATGCATGTTGGCCAAAGCCTTCAGGTCACTGACATCACGTAGGATCTCTTGTTGTGGGATTAATTTATCACCCAGGTTCCCAATGAGAACTTCAGACTCCTTTCCAAAGGCTGCCCTGAAACACAAATTGAAAACATACATAAAAAATGGTGTGAGAATTTTAAAAATGGGGAAAGATAGTTTCGTTCACATCTAACATGCTAATCCCATAGCAGGACAGGACAAGTTGTGTTTATTCTCCTGCTATGTCTTATTGTCTCTAATTTTCAGTGGGAAGATACCATTAAATATTTCTGGTTAAAAGCTCTTGTTTGGGGTTCAAGTATTTAGAAGTGCATGGTCCCAATAAGAAAATATCAGTCTGTGCCAAAGATCTGAGAGAGATTGTAAGACAGTCAGCAAAAACAGATTCAACTGAGATTGGGAACTAATCAATTGATAAGGTAAGTTAATAAAGAGAGTTGCTTTTCCTAATTGGAAAAAGACAGCCTTGAGAGATTTCTAATGCTATGTGTATGTGTACATGTGTGTGTATATATATATAGGTGCATGTATATCTACACACATACACACATGCATACATATGTATGTACATTCACATACATACATACATACATACATATGTATACACACAGTGTCCCCATAATCTTTTCCCCCTTCATTTTTAGGCTGGAAAATAAAATTACAAAGAAAAGAGAATCATTTCCTTCTCCCAAATGGAACAGAAATGGGCTCTAATGGCAGAACAGGGCATCCAGAGTTCAGTATATATTTTCCTGATACAATAGTTAAAGATTTTTGAAGGCATGTCATTTCCCACCCAGCTGCCTTCCTCTGGACTTCTCCATCATGCCCCAGGAACTTCTTTATTGTACAAGGTCACTTCAACCCTGGAATTCATACCTTTTTCTTCTTTAGGCAGTGATGAGGACCCTTGACAAGTTTTGCTAGGTGAATATTTTTAAGCTTCAAAATCCCCTATCAAATACAATCACAGGCATTTCTTAAGTACTTACTGCTGGGGTTTCAAAGGTGAAACTGGAAATAGTCCCTGACCAAAGGTAACTACATTCTACAAGGCATGAGGATAGGGGGAGACAATCTATAAACATGCAAGTACATGGTAATTTGAAGGAGAAAACATTAATAGCTAGGGACATTAGGAAAAGGCCTCCCATATGAAGATCTGTATGGGCTGAGCCTTGCAGAAAGAGGGTAATTCTAACAGGTGAAGATGAAAAGGAAGGTGAGGTGGCATGGGTGGGGCAGTAGTCTTTGGAAAGGTATGGAAGCAGGAGATGAAAAACTGAGTTTGGGGACCAAACAGGACCGTTTGGCTGGAATTGGGCTGTGTGAAGAATATTGTGAAATAAGGATGAAAAATTATTGAGCTGGATTGTGAAGGTCTTTGAAAGTCAACCTTGGCAGGTTGCATTTTATCCCAGAAGCAATAGGGAGCCACTGAAGGTTCTCTAACAAGAGGTGTGACATTATCAGCCTCGCGTTTTAAGAAGAATTTTGCCACTTGTGTGGAAATACTGAAGGGAAGAGATATTGGAATCAGGGAGTCCGTTTAAAAGGCTGTTTCAGTAGCCTAGGTAAGATATTAAAGGCCTGAACTAGGATGGCTGCCATGTGAATGGCAAGAAGGGGATGGATATGAGCTATATTGTAGAGGCAGAATCAACAAAACTCAAGGAAGCCAGGTAGTGCAGTGGATAGAGCACAGACCCTGGAGTCAGGAGGACCTGAGTTCAAATGTGGCCTCAGAAACTTGACATTTACTAGCTGTGTGACCCTGGGCAAGTTACTTAACCCCAACTGCCTGCCCCCCACCCCCCCCCCCCAACAAAAAAAAGAATTAACAAAACTCAGCAACTGAGTGTGTATATAGTGAGGATAGGAGATAGGGAAGGAGTTGATTTTGATTCTGAGGTTGCAAACCTGAGGAACTGTAGAGATGTGGTGTCTTCCTCAATAGAAACAGAGAAAGAAAAGTAGAACAGGATTAGGATTCATGGAGGAAATGAAGGCAATAATGAGATCTGTTTGGACATGGTAAATTTGAGCTGTCTAGGGGATAATCAGTTGGAGCTATCCCCACTTTATAATGAAGAAAATGAGAACCGGAGAGACTAAATGATGTCTTATGAAACATAACTAAGAAATGGCTGAGTAATGACTCAGTTGTCTTCTGACCCTCAGTCCAATGGTCTTTCAATTATACCATGGCATTAATTTTCAATAGTCAAAGCATGATAAGTGAGAAGAAAAGAAGTGTTCTCCTTAAAGTAGAATAAGGAAATTCGGGGTTTATAATAAACAGTAGTAAATAATAAATAATGATAGAAAGGTAGCTAGTTGGTAGAATAGACAGAGTATTAGGCTGGAATTGGAAAGATCTGAATTCAAATCCTACGTCAGACACTGTGTCACCGTGAGCAAACTACTTACCCTCTCTGGGCCTAATTTTTCTCATTTGAAAAATGAAGGGGGTTTTTGAACTCAATGGCCTCTACAGTTTTCTTCCAGCTCTATACCTACAATTCTTTGATTGGTGCCCTGGCACTTGTCTTTAAATCTTACAGACTGCACATATCTTTATGAGAGGCAGCATGGTATAAGCGGACAGCCAGCTTTAGTGCTGGAAGATTCCAGTCCTGCCTCTGTCACAAACTTGCTGTGAGATCACTGAGCTAGACATTTAATCTCTTAGTGGTCAAGGCAATTCTTTAAGAATAGAAATTACAGATGAGTTGCATATATGCACGCATAGCAGGAATTTCCACACTAGGAAAATAATGTAATTATAGGTTCTAACTCTCCTCCCTCCACCCTAAACCTGCAGCCCCTCTGAATTGCCCCTTTAAATATGTATTTCTGTAAGACAAAGATTAAAATGCCCTTAGTTATCCACATATGGACATATTTTTAAATGGTTGGTGCATGCACAGGCCAACCTATGCTACATACATAAACAGCTAGCCTTACTGAGCCAAACCTACAAGGCCATGCCAGATATTCCAAAGGGCCTCAGATTTGGGAGACTTCTCATCTCCTGGAATGCTTAACTGTATACTAGCAGAGACAATTTTACCTAAAAGAAGCTTTCTTGGTATTCAGTAAGCTTTTTTCTGCATTTCATGCTTCTAGATCAGCTTCCTGGGCTCATGCTAAGCAACTTCCCTATCCCTCACTGTAGTCCTTGAGCCAGGAGATGGTTCTCCTATCTCCCACTTTTCTGGCATTCAGCCAAGTTGTAAAGAATTAGGTTTCTTAATCTATCCTCATGCATCAATCCTTCTAGCTCCTTAATCATTTCTGATAGATATAGCACACAAAATTCTTTTTGTGTTTGACAGCTAAAAGCTGCAATAAGGAGGCAAATCTCTTTGACAATTAGGCCCAGGGTCATTTTTATGCATGTAGGGATAATGCCAGGTGGAATGTGACAATCAAGATGAGTGTATTTATATAAAATTGTAATCTGCTTGTGCAGCCATCTTCAAGCTTTTGGCATGTCTGTTGTGCATACTTGTAGCATGGCATTCCTAGTCTGTGTTCCATTTGGCTTGCTAAAATTTGCTTAACCTCCTAAGCCTTGAGAGCCATAGACTGAGAAAATACAAAGGGCCTCATGTTGAATATATAGTAGACATCTCATTTGACAGGAATCTGTAACCGCCCCTAACAACCTGAAAAGAGCACAGGGACCATGACATTGAGAATAATTGATCGACAGCTGTAGCCAGTTACTCAGAAACCCTATTCCTTCAAGGATCTGTGCGCATGCAAGGTGGTGGTGGAGGGCTCTTACACCCACAGAATTCTGAAATGGTTTGCTTTGGGCTGCTTCACTGCCAATTTTTTTTTAAAGGAATTGCAGAACCTTGTAAATTCACACTTTAGGAGTCTACAAGATAGGAAAATGGGCAACAAAAGCTCAGCAAGGGAAGAGAATAGCTATTCATTCAGCACAATGTTGGAAAGGCTGAGTGCAGAGATGGTAGGACACGTGGCTAAGGACTGTGGAAGACGTGGTCACCAGTCTACTAAAATGGGTAGCATACCTACAGAACAGCCAATGGTCAGCCTTTGAATCAATCTTATCCCCTCCTAGGGGATGTCTTCTGCTTATTACACATGCACTTTATGAATGTGAACTACACATAGGTATAGAAATACGCATGAATTTATAAAGGATCAAATACACTATTATCTCAGGGGCAGGCACTAGTAAAGGGGATGCTCAGGAATGGTCTCAAGTAGGTATTGTTTGAGAACAGCTTTGAAGGAAAAGAGGAATTCTAAGAGGCAGAAGTGAGGAGTGTGTGCATTCTATGTATGGGGAACAGCTCTGGTAGAAGCACAGTCATGGGAGAGGAGCAGATGGGATGACAAACAGCATAGAGGCCAGTTTGGCTGGACCAAAGAATTCATGAACAGGTTGGTAAGCTGGGCAGGAGCTAGGCAGGAGCTAGTCCTATTGCTGAGAGTAGTTAAGTCATTCACAATTACTCATCCAACAATACTGCTGTCACTGTGCATGATGTCCTCCCAGTTCTGCTCACTTCACTATACATCAGTTCATATGAATCTTTCCAGGTTTTTCTGGGATCATCCTGTTTGTCATTTCCTATAGGACAAGACCATTCCACCACAATCATATACCACCACAGCTTCTTCAGTCATTCCTCAATTGATGGACATTCCCTTGATTCCCAATTCTTAGCCACTACAAAGAGTGGCTAAATTTTTGTACAATTTTCCCCCTTTTCTCTTTTCACGATTACTATTGTTAACTGTTTTCCTCCATCCTTTCCCCTTCTCCATGATATTTACTCTATTATTGATCTTATTTCACCCTGTCCCTCTTCAAAAGGGATTTGCTTCTGTCTGTCCCCTCCCCCAATCTGCCCTCCCTTCTTTTGCCTCTCTGTCTTTATCTCCTTCCCCTCCTATTTTCCTGCAGGGTTAGATAGATGACTCCACTCAACTGACATTTGTCAAACAGGAGAGTTTGAATTTGATCAAAGAGATAATACAATGCCACTGGAGTTTACTGAACAGGAGACTGACATGGCCAGACCTTTTAGGAATGTTATTTTAGGAATATCACTGGCAACTGTGTGGAGGATGAAATAGATAGGGAGAATAGACCAATTAGGAAGCTACTGCAACAGTACCAAATGGGGTTACAAAGAGTTGGACATGACGGAAAAGACGAACAACAATAGTACAGGATAGAGGTAGCAAGAGAAAAGGGAACAGATATGAGAGATATTGTGGAAGTAGAATCCACAAGATTTGGCAAGTTATAGCATATTCATGGTGAGGGGCAATGAGAGGAGATTCTGAAGCTGTGAACCTGTGGCACTGGAAGGATGATGTTGCCCTAGATAGAGGTAGGGGAAAATGGCAAAGGGGTAGGTTTTAAAAGAAAGACCATGAACTCTGTTTTGGGCTCTGCTTTGAGTCTGACAATATCTAGTAGGTAGTTGGTGATGTAGGGACAGGGGAGAGAGGGTAAGGCTGGATGGATAGATTTGGCAGTCATTTTTAGAGAGATGATTTTAGTAATTGAAGGGAGATAAATGAGGCTTTTGAGAGGGAATAAAAAAAAGGCTCAAGGATAAAGACTTGTGGGACATTCACAATGAGAATTTGGTAATATGGAAATTGGTACTAGGTGGTTCAATGGATAGAGCACTGGATTTGCAATCAGGAAGATTCTTCTTCCTCGGTTTAAATCTGGCCTCAGAAACTTCCTAGCTGTGTGACTGTGGGCAAGTCACTTGACCCCTCAATTTCCTCATCTGTAAAATAAGCTGGAGAAGGAAGCGGCAAACCACCTCAGTATTTTTGCTAAGAAAACCCCCAAATGGGGTTATGAAGAATCGGATGTGACTAAAATGACTGAGCAACAACAATATGGACAATGATTTAGCAAAGAAGACTGAGAAAGAGTTTTTCGACAAGTTAGAAGAAAATTAACAGAATAGTGTCACAACACCTTGAGGAAAGCGTTATCTATGAGAAAAGCATCATTTGCAGTGTTAAATGCTTCGGAGAGACCAAGAAGGACTAACAGTCGAGGACAAGCCACTGGACTTGGTGGTTAAGGGTCCTGGTAACTGGACAGAGCAGTTCTAGTTGGATGATGAGATCAGAGTTCGGATGGCTGAATGCTGCACAATGAGAGAAGAAGAAATTGAAGTAAAATGTACTGGCAGCTTTTTCTCCAAGTTTTGTGGTGAAAAGAGGGAGCGATGCAGGATAATCTTTTGCAGGGACTACCGAGTGAAGATTTCCTGATGTTCAGGGGGATCCAAATGCACTCGGAACTCTTTGTCCACTTGGCTTTTCCTATGACGATTGTTAGGCCAAACTCTGTTACGATCGATTGTGGATCTTGCTCAGGTGGCGGATCTCACTCGGCAGCGTTCTGTGGCTTGATACAACTAGTACAAGGTCATTCTAAAACAGAAGCACCGGAAGTACCTTTTCTTCTATAGAAGAGGTGCCAAACACAGGGCCTGCAGGCTCTCAAGTGCTGCCAGAATGAGATTAAAATGTAATTGCTAAGTCTTGAACAATACAAATAAAAATACAATAGAACATAGATGATGTTAACATGCGTTTTTCTATGTCAATATGCAGCCCGCAGGGATTCTCATGTATGGCTTAGTGGCCCTCTTTTCTATTTGAGTTTGAAATACCTGATCTTTAGGGAATCCCTCTTTGACTCTGACTTTCTGTTGGACCTTCTCCAAGACAGTGGTAAACACCTTTGAAGATAACATGTCTTCTTGTTTTAGAATTTGCTTGACAGAAATAATCAGCGGACAAATAACCATTCTCTCTCTGGATACATCTTGGGTGTTGGCTTAACTCTGAGGGTCTTATCGAGTTCTTCAAGAAATTTCTTAACATTTTCATCCTTCACAAAGATAATAACTTATAATCCACAATTATTTTCATGGTTATCTTTTTGCAAATGCTTATCATGGGCATTGCACTGTGAGATGACTAAATATCTCATGAAATGTTTCATGTTGTTTTTGGACACATAATAAAATGAGCTCTGCCAAGTCCTTTATTTGCTTCATCAAGAAGAGCATGTTATCCATCTATCAATTTAGCTGTAACTTCTTTTCATCTTCTGGTATAGATTACAGGGAGAATGACAAGAATGACACAATTCAGTTTCTCTACTAGTATATCACCATTAGTCACTGGATAAGAATTTCACATTAGGATAACCAATAGCCAAATTAATATTGACAGACAGCCTAAAAACTGTGATTCTTAGAAGGCTTTGCCCCATCCCTTTTTTTGCATTCATCACTGCAGAAGTGGAAGGGGGTCATTTTGCAAAAGATTGGGGACCATCTTGGAGTTTTCTTTGTCTCCTAAGTTTTCATGGTCAAAGAACCCATTGCCAAGTAGCCAGCCTACTGGAAATGAGCTTTTCCTTATTTAGCTAGGCTACACAGAGACACAAACTATAATCTGATTATCTTGGAGAAGGTCTACATGAAAAAAAACACAAACCCACAAATAAACAAACAAACAAAAACCTAGCCGAAATCTGATGTTCTCAGGGGACATAGTGGGTGAAAGCAAGAGCCAAAGTGGTGGTAGTAAGAGATGTCTGTAATATTGAACCCAGTTTGTGTAAATGCAGATCCTTCAATTTTGGGTCATGCAGCATAATACATATAAAACAAAGCAAAATGCGATTCCAAGCCCATAGTGTTTTAAAAAGGGAAAACCAAATAATTTAATTAACAATCATTAAGAAAAGAAAATATTTTTTATTCTGTCTCCTTCTAGGCCTACCTAGAGTTGTATCATCTTGACAGGGATCCTGTCCTCCTTCCCCCTTCTATTCCTCCCTTCTTAATATAGTTGCAGGAAGTATATACATAGTTCTAAATCTGATTTCACTTTGCATCACATTGTATAGGTCTCTCCATATTCCTTAAATGCTTCATATTTATCATTTTTATGCCAGTAGATTTTTGTATAGCAGTGTAACCAATGAAAATTAACTTACACAACAAGGAAACCAAAAGAGCCCAGAAAGTGCCTTAGAGAAATGCCTGCCAAAAGCAATACTAGGTTGAAATATAATTCACTTGTAAAATTTTATGAAGAATGATGGACCACTATGAGCAGTATTATCTCATATGGCAGGAAAAAATAGTAGAAGGCATAACCCACTTTGGGGCAGCTAGTTTGCACAGTTGATAGAGTGCTAGGCCTGAAGCTGGGAAGACCTGAATTCAAATCAAGCCCGCAAGTCACTTAACCCTGTTTGCCTCAGTTTCCTCATCTGTAAAATGAGCTGGAGAAGGACATGGCAAAACACCGCAGTACCTTTAACAAGAAAACCCCAAACAGGGTCATGAAGAGTCAGATACTACTGAAAAATAACTGCACAACAACAAAAACCCACTCTAAAGAGAGCTTGGCAAAATATCCAACCATATCATATCATCCCAAGAGCATGTAAGTATTAAAATGTAATGAAGGCTACATATCAGAAGAAAAATGGGAAATGAATGTTCATAAAAACTATTTCTCTCTCTCTCTCTCTTTTTTTTTCAGTGAAGCAGCTGGGGTTAAGTGACTTGCCCAGGGTCACACAGCTAGTAAGTGTTAAGTGTCTGAGGCCGGATTTGAAACCAGGTACTCCTGACTCCAGGGCCGGTGCTCTATCCACTGCGCTACCTAGCTGCCCCCATAAAAACTATCTCAACAAAATGTTTTATTCATTAAGGACAGTGGAACAATCATACTTGGATGCTAACTAACCTGAGTTCCTGAGGTGTTCATATAGAAATGGCACTTCTGTTCAGTTGTCACTTTGACAAAGTTTGAATGATTTATCTGCAGTTCTGCTCACTAAAATGACTGTTCTAAAAACCACCAAGACTATATTAAATTCTACTACATTTGAAGTAATTAAGGTTCATTATATAGATGGAGGGATTGAGATGAACGAGGTGGTATGTCCAAGATCACATACAAGGAAACGGCAAATCAGACTGATAAAGGGTATAATAAGATTAGGGCTCCATCTACCTCCTTAATGATTGTAATTGATTCTTGGGAGTTGTGATAATGATGCTCTCAACTATCACTCAGCTTTTTATAATTGCTCATTCTTCCATCTTTCAAAAATGGTTATATTTGTCCTGTGGAAGGCTATTGGGCCAGTACTAATCAAAACCTGATCTCTACTTAAACTATGGTACCAGACAGTAAATAACCATGGGGCAGTTACCCAATCTATTAGTCATTTTCATCAGATTTTTTAAAATAATAAACATTTTTATTTAAAGTTTTGAGTTCCAAATTTTATCCCTCCTTCCCTTCCCTCTCCTGTCCCTGAGGTGGTAAGCAATTATATATAGGTTATCCATGTGCAATTATGTAAAACATTACCATATTATTCATTTGTATAGGAAAACCCAAATAAAATAAAAAATGAAAGCAAAGAATAATAAGCTTCAGTCTGTGTTCAATTGATATCAGTTGTTTCTCTAGAAGTTGATAGTATGCTTCATCATTGGTCCTTTGGGATGGTATTGCTGAGAATACTGAAGTCATTAACAGTTCTTCATCAAACAATATTGTTGTCTCTGTGTACAATGTTCTCCTGGCTCTGCTCACTTCACTGTACCTCAGTTCATGTAAGTATTTCCAGGTTTTTCTGAAATCATCCTGCTTGTCATTTTTTATAGCTCAAAAATATTCCATCACAATCATGTATCATAGCTTGTTTAGCCATTCCCCAATTGATGGGCATGCCTTTGATTTCCAATTCTCAGCCACCACAAAAAGAGCTGCTATAAATACTTTTGTACAAATAGGTTTTTTTTCTTTCTTTCTGGGAATTCCATCAGACTTTAAAAGGTATTTTTTTCATAGTGATGTTAGCTTTACTGTACTTCTCTGCTTCCCTGTCTGATCACAAGCTCCTTACTTGTTACTTATTTCTTGTCTTCCCTCCCCTATCACCTACCTGCTAAAACCGGTGTCATTCACATCTTGATTATATATTCAAATCACAACTCCTTTTCCTTCATAACGTCAATTACTTCCTCTCTAAGTATTCCTGACCCCATTCTTTTGACTCCAACTGCCCAAAGGGATTCTCCAATTAGATTCTGAGCGCTATAGTAGAAAGAGAATAAGATTTAGAACCAGAAGACTTTGGTTTGATTATAAGTTTTCCTACTTAAAGTGGTTTAGGATATTTGTGTGTTTTTTTTTCTAAATTAGATTCTCCACCTAGCCTATTCAATCCACCCCCTGATGTCCCTTATGCTTGATGTGCTGTTATTAGGTGCAGACCCGTAGTTTTTCTTTGACCCTTCCTTTTCACCCACAAACGGTCCAGGTCCTTGAGTTGATGTTCACAAAAGTGAGCAGACTGCTATAAAACTATTTCGACACCTGCCTGCCTGTGTTATTCTGGCAGTATGTCTTCTACTATCCATAGCTTATTTGACTTTTGAATTTTGTTCTAGGCTGTGACCAAGATTTGGACTTTGACTCAGTTTATCTTTGCTCTGACCCTGGTGCCTAATATCTGCCTGGCTCTGCTAATATAGTTTGGTTGATGCTGTTGCCTGATTCTAACCACAAAGGAACTATTAGGTTGTTGGTAGCCTTCCCCAGCCATGTTTTACATTCTAGTTCCAGTTATTGCCCTAGGTTAGAGTCTTACACTCTGGACTCTGCTATTAGCTTTTTGAGTTTCTATCCCCTCTCCTCCTTTCTTAGTGAACTTAGCTTTAGTTCCAACATAATAATTATTCCATTTAATTCTCTCAGTATATTGCTTAAAGGCATGGTAATGACATATTTGTGTCATGTTCTGAAGACAGAGAAAATGAAGAAGGTCAACGGTGATGTACCTGATTGCTGTTGTTGAGTCACACCTAACTCTATGTGGCCTCATAGACTCTGAACGTAGGGTTTTCTTGGCAAAGATACTGGAGTGATTTGCTATTTTCTTCTCCATCTATCTCCATTTTACAGATGAGGAACTGAGACAAATAGAAGTTAAGCGACTTGCCCAGAGTCACACAGCTACTAAGTGTCTGAGGCCAGATATGACCTCATATCTTCCTGACTCCAGGCCCAGGGCTCTAGCCACTGTACCATCTAGCTGCCTCATGTACTAGGTAACACAGCTTAAAAAACAAAATGAAACAAAACCCACCAATAATAAAAGTAAAAGCAGAAGCCAAGTTTCTTGTTTCTGGCCTCCTGCCCTGTGATTCAAATCATATGTATAGTCTTGTAAAAAAGAGTTTTGATGACTTGAATGAATCCTCCTCTCCTTCTCGTCTTTTTTCAGTAATTCAGATCTACCCTCTTCAAGTCATCCACAAATCACTTCTAGCTGTGGAATGGCCTTGGCTGAACAATCAACTCTAAAAGCGTTAATGGAAGAAAGACATGACACAGATTTGTCAAAACACAGATAACAGCACCCTTTATAAAACAAACCATGTCCTCTCTGCCCTTTGCCACCCTTCCAGAACAACTTGCTTGACTGACTGAAGATTGCTTAACTGAGACGTAGTACTAAAGCTCTATACATAAACAACACTCGACTGAGCTGCTGAACGTGTTTAGAGCCAAATAACTAATTTCAAAGTCTAGAGGTGGAGAGGGACAGATGGGATAAGGTGGGTGGGAAGGAAGCAGATGGGGGAGGGTGGGAAAGAAGGAGGACAAGGAGACAAAAAACTTGGGTTCAACACACACAATATATGCATAGGGTGGAGAAGGTCTAAGGTTTAGGAATGAACATGACCCCAGAGTAGACACTGGGAAAAGTATCCATGATACAGTAGAAAGAAAACTGAGCAAGGAGCCACAGGAGCCACGTTCTGCACCCACTGGACTAGTGAATCTCCAAGGTCACTTCAATTTCTGGATCTATTATTCTATTGCTGAGAATTTGTTCCATTAAATACCCTCAATAGACATTTGGCATAATTTCTGGTTTATCATGAATGGTTTATCTTGCTTGGGGGTTAACAACGTAAGACCTGGACACACAGTTAACATGTTTCAGCATCTGGGTTACTGACAAACACCTTGGAGGTTTTCTATCAATGAACCTATTTTAGCCATTGCAAATAAATATTTGTAGTTCCTTCATTCTAAGCATTTGTTTTTCATTAGAAAAGCAGTCAATCTACTTTTAATCTGTTCTTTTCTTTGTCATGTCCCTGATGTCATGGTCCTCTTTGAGAATGAAGGACAAAGCACAATAACATATATTTTGTTCAAGGAAATATTGGTTGACTGAGAAACTCTTATCAAGGTTAAGGGTGTCAAGAGTGACATGAAGGTCAGTGCCCTTAACTGAGAGGAAAATTCTCTACAAAACCTATCCGTTGCTCTTATGTGAGGAAGTTTTATTTTTCTTTTTAGTTTAAAAACTAAAACTCTATGATATCTACCCAGTGGGTGGGCAGTTACTAACACAGGAAACACATATGTGCTTAATATATAGGCTAAATACACAGACCATAGAAAAAACAAATGTGTTTAATAGACTCACACTCTGGAAATGTTGAAATTTATCACTATCTGTGAAACATCTTGAAGAACAAATATAACCACCCATCTTGTTCCCTGATGCTAACATTTCCAGAAGTAATAGAAAGGGGACAAGATGACTAATGGGAACATTTGTGATAAATTAAGATTACCTTCACACAGTGAAGTCATTTTAGTTTAGCCAAGAGTGAACATAGCCAAGTGTCCACATAAATCCCAGAAAGCTATCAAGAATGTGGCCTCTGATGGGTCCTTGGCAATAGTTTTAAAATCACTCAGTGCTATGTTCACCTTTCAACATTAGGTATTCCCTTTAATTATTGCTAGGCCAGTAATGAATCTGGGATAATTACTAGGAAAATGGAACTGAAGAGGGACAATAATGGACTTTCCTTAACCTAATAATTAAAACTCCAGAAAGGAGTTCTAAGGACAGCAAGTTTTTGGAAATAGTACCTTCCTACATGTATGGCAAATGAATGCAATACGTTCTTATGTTTTTGTATATTCATATATCAAATTCTAAACTTGGACAGTGTTAATATAGCTATAGTCAGAAATCTGCATCAATTCTAGTCTTCTTCCTACCCCAACCACAATTACCCACAATTCTAATTTCTTATCTAGGCAGATAATGTCTTAAATGGAAACAGGTGAATTTTTCTCCATTTCTTTTCACATGTTTCACTATGTATGTACCTATCACTTGCAAAGTGCTTTACAAATGTTAAAGTGAAATATAAACATCAGCTATTAATATTTTTTTTGTCTCTCTGTGTTGTATCCCTAAAGTTGCAATTCTACTATGTTACACATTTGGCAACATGGAAAAAAATGATAGCTTTAGTATCAGAAGACTAGTCTAGTATCAGAGGACATGGATTCAAATTACTTATCTGGTGCTTCCTAGCAGTAAGATATTAGCCATTAAACCACTTAAACATCATTTTGTCATCAGCAAAATGAGAGGGTTTTATTATATGATCTCTAAGGTCCCATGTGGCTCAAAATCTGTATCCATCATCCTATGACTTAAAACAAATGTGCTAGCTATACAAAACACAAGCAAACATTTAATTAGCAATATGTTTATTTGCCTTCTTAGAATCTGGGAGAGTTTTGTGGAATTAAAGCTTAAAACATTCCCTAATCCTGTCCCCCAGGAAAATATTGATCTCCACCTTCTCAAATTTTCCATGCTACTCTGTCTGGTTTTCCTTTATCCCTAACACATTCTACCTTGTATCATTTTTATTTATATATATACAACCCCCTTCCCCATTAAAATATAAACTCTTTGAGGCCAGAGACTTATTTTTTAATCTTTGCATCTCTCACACCTATAAGTGTCATGCCCATAACAGGTACTTAATAAAACTTTGCAGAATTAAAGTTTTGGAACTCAAGAATTAACTGCTGTCTTATTCTTCCCCAGTTACTTTCCCCTGTAGTTATCAGAGGCATTTAGAATCATTCCTTTGAACTTAGATATGTTTTCCAAATTGGGATCACACCTTTCAGGAAAAGCCTTTAGTTGTCCTCTTTCACCACGATATTGTAGCCATAAATTAATGTCTGTGGAGTTGCTGGGTTAATAATGAAAAGCACTTCTATAGGAAGCAACCATAAAATAACAATATGGTGAACTCTAAGGGGTGAAAGGTAACGACCACTTCTATTCCACAGAGTGTTGGGGTTGATAATGTATGCACCTGCACTTGCCAGAGGTCAGCCTGATTCAAGTGGTAATCCAAGTTGTGTGGCTGGACTAGAGTGACCCATGTCACCATATGATTCTCCTTCTTAAAATGTGATTGAGGGGCAGCTAGGTGGCGCAGTGGATAAAGCACTGGCTTTGGATTCAGGAGGACCTGAGTTCAAATCCACCCTCAGACACTTGACACTTAACTAGCTGTGTGACGCTGGGCAAGTCACTTAACCCTCATTGGTCCACCTCCCCCCGCCAAAAAAAAAAATCAAAAAAAGTTGTAAATAGTTTCTAGTGAAGGCCTCTGAACACCTTCATTAAAAATGTCATTTGTTACATACATAATGTATGCCAGGGCAGGTGGATGGCACAGTACATAGAGTTCCGGGCTTAGACTCAGGAAGACCTGAGTTCAAAATGAGCCTCCAACACTTAGTAGTTATGCGACTCTGGGCAAGTCACTTAACCTTGTTTGCCTCAGTTTCTTCATCTGTAAAATAAGCTAGAGCAGGAAATGTCAAACCATCTTTGCCAAGAAAACCCCAAGTAGGGTCATGCTTTTTGTTTTGTCTCTATATCCCTAATACCTAGAATGGTGTTTTTTCCCCATAGTAGGCTTGTTTAAAAAATGCTTGTTAGATCCAATTGGATCGGACTAGGAATTCAACCCATGTAGACAACTATGTCTTGTCTACTTCTTTTTTGCTGAACACATGCTTTGCTTTACCAAGTAGCTTTTAGGGTCCTTGCTGTGGGTGGCAGGAAAGAAGGAAAGGATCCTTTATGTTTCTCCTGCACATTTATGTCCACACAGCATTTGTTACATTGCAGGCACTCAGTAACTATCTGCTTATTGTCTGACTCTTTGCTTTGCAGAAGGATTCACCTCTGGTGTTCTTGAAAAAGCTAGTTCCTATGGACAGTATTTCTAGATCATCATACTTTTTCTCAGCACCCCAACTTCCTTCCTTTCGCAGTGCTCTTTCGAATGGTTGTACAATCGTCTCTGAAAGGATCTGAATCTCTTAAGAGAAGTTACTCATCATGGCTGAGCCCAAGTCAATAGTCTTGGAATAGAGGAAACTGGTCTAGGGTTAAAATAAACAATTCCATTCAACAAATATCTACTAAACCCAGAGTATATGTAAAGCATTATGTTAGACATAGAGAAAATCCAAAATTTAGATCATGGATCTTTGACCTGGAAGGATCTCAGAGGTCATTAGTCCAACTCTTGCCATTTTACCAATGAGGAAATTGAAGGGAGTTCCTTAAGGTCACACAGATGGCAACTGACAGAGATGTGAGTTCAGATTTTCTGACTCCAAAGCCCAAGCCCCACCTACCATTTGAATATGATATGGCTCTTATACTCCTGCAGTGTACGGCCTAGTGCACAGGTACACAGTAACTCTAACACCAGCATACTGTGGGGAGGGGGCCTGAAAAGCGATGGTCCCGCCCCCCCCTCAGCTGCTGCTGATTAGGAGGAATTAGGGGGTAGAAAGAAGGAAGAGGGTATCAGGAATAGCTTTGTGGAAGAGGTATTATTTGAAGTGAGCTTTCAATTCTTTTTTTTTTTTTTGATATATAAAATATATATTCTGCTGTCCCTGAGGCAGGGAGCCAGGGCCATGGCTGTCAATGGGGCGCATGGACCCCTTGGGGCGGATGGTCCACAGCCAGCTGTGGGTGGGCTCAGATGACAAAGGGAAGAAAAGGGGGTGTTCCCACAGGTAGAGTTCCCACTACACTGACTTTGCGTCAATCTCCAGCTGACCTGCCCAATGCCCACCCCCGAAGAGCTTTCAATTCTTGGTGAGAATTCAATAGGAAAAAAAAGATAGGAGTCCCAAAGAAAGAGAGAAACAAAAGGGTCATTGGATCAGACTTAGAAGTTGGAAGGGATCTCAGAGCTCGTTCTTTTCTTACCCCCTTATTATATGGATGTAGAAACTGTGGCCTAGTAAAGGGAAGTCATTTAGTCAAAATAACACAGGCAATCAATAGCAGGGCCCGGATTTGAACTGAAGTCCTCTGACTCTAAATTCCTAAAGAAAGACGAAATTATTGGAAAAAGAAAGATCCACAGGTGCAAGAGAGGCAGAACAGTGAAGAGACTGGCAAGAGGAGGCTGCCTTCCAGGGAAAGACGAAAGATAGGAGATTTTGTGGAAAAGAAAGGGATTGGCAATGGAAAGCGTACAGTGTGGGGTTGTGGTGAGTGGGCTTTTTTCATTTAATTAGGCTTAAGGAAAGAGAAACTAACTCTAGCAGGAGATTTGTGTTACAGAAGAGGCTATCTGCAGAGAACTGAGACTATGCTTTTGGAAAAGGAGGTAAGGCTAAGAAAGAAGGGACAAGCCTAATGACAGGTTCTATTGGGCCTGGTTCCATCCACAGCTTTACACAGATCTGAGATAATAAGAGAAAGTATTATTAAGCCTGTATGGTCTCTCAGACATTGGCCGAGGCACTCGGCAAAACTGAAGATGGCCATAAGAAACTTCCCTGAGGCCTTTTTAGCAATGTTTCTATGTCCTTCTAAATGGTTCACCATACCTGTCTACCTACCTGGGTTGCTACCCCTTTCCTTCTGTGTCATGTTTAACGACCAAAAAACCCCATTTAAGTAAGGGATGACTGTACAGTGTCTTGCACAGAATGGGCACTTAATATTGGCTGAACTGAATAAGATTAGGCATGAGCTTTTTTGACACTATTAAGTACCTTCATAGTATCAAATGCTCAGAATAATTTTTTAATACTTAAAATAAAACAAAAAATAGCATGTAGTCAATGAGCTTGGTGTTTTCTACATGTTATTTTTTTGTTTTATTTTAAGTAATAAAAAAGTCTCACTAGATTAGTATTTATGTAATGTCTAGGTCAGATTTTATGATTTTTTTTCATTTATGCCAATCTTATGTTAACCAGAGTCATATCACTGTAGTATAATAATAATAATAATAATAAATAACATTTCTAATTTAATCACTGGATATTAATGGATATGTTTTTAGTTGATTCCCAGTTAATTACCAGTGTTTTATGTTTAATTTTGATATTTAGGTCTCTTTCTCACTCAGGTCTGATTGGCAGTGCTCCTACATCCATCTCTGACTTCATTTAATCAAGCAAAACATTCATTTTAGTAAAGCCTTTCTTCTCTTGTCCTAATTTAATATATTTATATTTCCTTGTGCATCTTTTTTATAATTACATTTTAAAAAATCACATTAAGGTGCTTTGATATGGTAAAGTAAATGTCTCCATTCCAGGAAGCATTTTGTCATAGCTGGCAAAAGAAGTCGAAATTATTCCATCAGAACAATCTTTTATTTCCTCCTTCAAGTACATCTAAAGATTCTCTTCTTACTGGTCTTCTTTGGATCCCTTTAACCACTGGTTCTTTTCTTTATATTGGCATTTAGCTTGTCTAAACTTTCTCCCTGAAACCTTTCAGATTGAACTCATGCAGTTAAAGCAAAGTTTCTTGATCTGAAGTGATTGTAGAGCCTTTAAAAGTGTCTGCCTTTTTTTTTTTTTTAAGTATTGAAAGAGATCTTACAAATAATCTCACCCAACTCCTTGGCTTTGCAAATGAAGATGCCAAAGCTCAGGGAGCTGACATAATTTGTCTAAGCCAGGACAGAAAGTGCTTTTCATATTTGCTCTCCAAATCTTCAGGATTGGTCTCCTGTTCCTCCTCTAGTTTAGGGTATTTTACTCCTTATTTTTCTTCATATTTCTTCTTCTACTTGAAAGGTGACTAATTTTTCTTGTGAGGATTCAAATTTTTTCTTGCTCTTGTTTCATTATTCTTTTATTAAAATTTTAAACACTATGCCAAAGAAAAGTTTGGGAGTGGTAATTATCAGGCTTGCTTCACTGGGAAGAGAATATTTTAGTTGTCTTTTAATCATGCTAATTTATTTGTTTCATAAACCAGTAAAAATAAATCTCAACACAATTTCTACTCATCTAACAGCTCACACATAAAGAATATTTTAGAAAATCTCCAAATATTCCTAGGTCTTATGGTCTTGTTATTATTATTTTTTTGTAATGTTTTTTCCTGATTTCTCCTTGCAATTACTTTTGCATATTCTCCAAAACAAGCCGAATATATTTACTTTTAGGCTTTTCTCCTAGTTTTTTCTTTCAGTCACCACCTTTTTCCCCTTCCCTTTCCTACTGTTAAGATTTCCCATTTTTATTGCCTTTGGGTTAGAAAAATAAATAGCTTTTAGGTATTCTATCACATTGCTTCTCCTTGATATATTCTAATAATGTGTTCAAACATTCACCAGAGCTCTTGCCTAGAATAGCGACCATAATATATAAGAATAGAAGTTCAAATTTCTATAGCATTTTATGGTTTCCGATGTGCTTTCCTAATACATCAAAAGACCAATATTAACAAAAAGCAAAAGCTGTAGTATGAGAGGGAAGCCAAGTGAGAAAGCCCTGTGAGCTACAGAAAATGTTGAATTTAGAGTACCAGTGGTGGAGCTTTGGATGACACTAGCTGATGGAGCATGAGTTTTAATTCCCAAGCACATTGAATTCCTTGTCAATTATTATGCTGGTCGATTGCTATTATTCTAGTAGATTGTGTAACCTCTCTAATCCCTTAACAGATCTAAATTCTGATCCTTCATCTGACTGTAAGGCGGTAAAATGCTCTCTGATTTAGAGTTTATGTATGTTCTTTAGACCTTATAGGTAGAATAATCTGGTCCCACCAGTCACACATCCTTTTGCTTAAGGAATTTCTTGCTGTAAGAAAAAAAAACCATACATACATATATACATACATATATATATATATATACACACACACACATATACATATATATCTTAGTCTATGAATAGAACAAATAGATGTCTCTCTAAACAAATGGATTTCATATTTTCTTACATATGCTTCTTTTTTTTTTTTGGTGAGGCAATTGGGGTTAAGTGACTTGCCCAGGGTCACACAGCTAGTAAGTGTTAAGTGTCTGAGGCTGGATTTGAACTCAGGTCCTCCTAAATCCAGGGCCAGTGCTCTATCCACTGAGCCACCTAGCTGCCCCCTTTTTTCTTTTTTTTTTCCTTACATATGCTTCTATGCCTATTTGATAGACAACCAAAAAACTGATTTCTAGACTTTGTTTACTTGTGAAATATAACTGTTCACAATGGAAAGTTAACAATCAGTTTTCATTCCTAGAACTGGCTCCAGCATACCCCTATCTTTGGAGCACCTGGACCACTGGGATTTTTATTAGGTAAAAAAGAAACCTAACTAGGATCTAGAAAAGCAATGCAAAAGAAAAGGAGGCTCTCCAAAAGGAAGGGTTATCTGCTTCTTTTCTTTTTATACTAATGAAGGATAGGGTTAGGGACTGGACCTGTGATTTCACAGGGAACTCTTGGGTGAGGAAAGCTCTACCAACAGAAGCGAGCACCTTTTCTGCAAAGTAATTTTAGAGTTATGGAGAGCCAGGATATCAAACACCCAGCCTGTGACTGCACGGAGGCTCACAACATTCCTGAATGTGCCCCCCCCCCAAGATTAAAATGTGATCGGGAAATATTTAACAAAAAATTACAATAAAACATGGATGATATTACAGTTTAATACTAAGTCAGCCTGCAGGGATCCTTATGTGTGAATGAATAGTCTTGATTTCTGTTAGAGTTTGACACCACTGACCTAGAAGATAAGAGACATGTCCAGGCCCACCCAGCCAGTCGAGGTCAGAGGTCAGACTCAGACTCAGTCCTTACTGGTTTTGAGGCCAGCTCTGTATCCACTATAACACACAACCTCTCACTAAAACCTTTGTTGAAACATTTTTCCTTCTATTCAAAATTTCATCCAGAAATCATATATTTTCAAAGCTAAAAACAAGAAGAAAGAAGGGCTTCATCTAGTAATGGGGGCTTTCTAACCTTCAGTCAATGCAAAGAGCACTATTCTCCATATTCATACAAGTGCCAAGGAGCTGTAAGAGTTTTGAAAATTAATTACAGGAAATGAAGTCTGCCTTCTTACTCCTCTTGGCTCATGCGGAGTTCCATGGTCCTATAACGTGCTTAATTAAAGGTCATTGTCAAGCCCACAGTACTGGAATATTCATGAAAAATTTTCTAGTACTTACCTGGGCTTTCAAATTTTAATCACGATGGAGTGTGTGACGGTTAAGATGATAAAATCAATCCCACACAAAACAGAACAGACCTCCAGGTCATTCTCTTCCCTTGACATTTTCTTAAACATTATAGCTTTAGTAGAACTTAAGGCAAGATTGGGAAGAGGCATGATTCAACTGGCTAAAGGATAATCCAGAAAAGCGTAGCCTTGAATGCTAATGTGGCCTTTCCCCAACCTTCAAGTATGGCGGATGACTTCCTCTGTTTGACTCAGATTTCACTTTGAAACAAGACTACAAATCTCAACTTTTACCTCCAAAGGACTCTGAGAATTAACTGGACACAAAGTCTCAGAATCAGGCACCTTAGCTGCCATCTAGTAGTTTGGCATAAAACACTGGCCTTAGAAGCAGAAAGATCTGATTAAAGGCCCTGTCTCAGACACTTGGGCTGTGTGCCCCTGGGCAAGGCACTTAACCTCTCTGTACCTCTGTTTCTTCATCTGTAAAATGAGGAGGTTAGCCTAGGCAGCTTCTACAGTTCCTCCAGGGGGCCTAAATCTATGACCACCCTTGGATCCTATACTTGAACAAAAATTTCCTCTATAATAAATCCTGCAAGTGGCCAACTAGCCTTTGTTAGAAAACCTCCAGTGAGTGAGCAAACTAGTTCCCAAAGCAGCCCACTTTAGTAGAAAAGTCACTAAAAAATCTTTGTTAAATGCAAAATGTAATACAATGTTATAGAATAATGGCATGTGGAAAAATGGGAAGAAGAAATATATTCATTTTATCTAATCAGAAAGCTTACAGAAAATGTGTTGTATATAGCAGAAATTGTTTTCTAACATAAACATAATCATTAAAATTATAGCTATTGTTAAATATATGCCCCTAAAAGAGACAGGGTGAAGCAAATGTTGCAACCATCAAAGGTCAAATCAACTTCTGGCCTTATCCAGAAAACTGTAGATAGGAAAAGCTATGAATGGAGAATGTCTCCTGCCCAGATTTCCACATACATCTGCATGGACACTCCACAGAGCTTGTCCAACAGTACTTAAATTTGGAACAGACAGTACAGATGGATGATTAGGGCCTGGAGTTGAATAGATGAGAGGGGGCTTGATTGCTTTGGGAAGATTGCAAATTACAAAGCTCATTTATTTCCCAAGCTTCCTATGAACGCAAAGGCCCATCTTTTTTTAATACTAACATTCTCCTATGGTTGTTGTACGGCAGTGAGATATGGCGCATAAAGGACAACAGAGGAGAGTGACACAGAAGGCAGTGAGTGCATGATGGACATGAGCAGGCTGGAACATATAACCAACCCAAAACAAATTCCACAAAAGAGCAAGAATCAAGGATGTCATCAAGAACTGTATGATGGGAAGGAAGCATAGCTTGGTCAGGCAGCAAGACTGAGGGACGGCAGGTGAACAACCAGAATGGCTCCCTTGTGATGTCAGGAGAAAGTGAGGGAAGCCTGTAGCACCTTTGATGGGCTTGCCCGTATGGTGAATTTCTAGAGACAGATAAACAGAAGTCACACAGGACGGGCAAGCATGGATAAGTTGTGATCTATATCAGTGGTGTCAAACTCAAATAGAAATGGATCCATGCATGCTGTAGATGAACGCAGAAAACTACAGGTGAACATTATAAACATTTCATTATATTTGTACTGTTAAACATTTCCCCATTACATTGTGTGTGTGTGTGTGTGTGTGTGTGTGAGAGAGAGAGAGAGAGAGAGAGAGAGGCAATTGGGGTTAAGTGACTTGCCTAGGGTCACAAAGCTCGTAAGTGTAAAGTGTCTGAGGTTGGACTTGAACTCAGGTCCTCCTGAATCTAGGGCCAGTGCTCTATCCACTGTGCCACCTAGCTGCCCTCCCAATTACATTTTAATCTGGTTGGGGGGCACTCAAGCAGGTTTGGGGCTACATGTGGCCTGCAGCCGCCTTCCTGAGTTTGACATTTCTGACCTACTTTATCTGAAGAAAATCCCAAATGGAGATTATGGAGCCACTTGAATATCTGTGAGTATAGAAAACTGTGAAAGGGTCAAACCCTACAGTTTGATTAGTGCCTTAAGGTTAGTCATTTTTTTCCCCTCTAAAGTGGTTATATCTGTAGGTACATACTCCACCACTCTCATGCAAATTTCTCCCATCATTATACAGACATTATACCTTAGCCTTAGTAGAGTAATCAATCTTTGACATGGAATTCCACAAATGAAGTAGAAAGTGGAGAACTACAAAGGGTTTAGAAGGTTTATGAGTGTACAATTTGGTTCAATATGTGAAGTTATTCAAATAAAATTTTTAAAAATGTTTTGCTTTCCCCTTAGAATATAGACAGCTGACAGCCCTTATAGTCAAACTTCTTTGGGTCAATCTAACCAATATGGGAGAAAAAAGAAGGAATGAGGATCTCATGGCAAATTATGGGGAACATATCATGATGCTGAGAAAACTAATAACTCAGTTTATTTACTTATTTATTTTTATGGGGCAATGAGGGTTAAGTGACTTGCCCAGGGTCACAGAGCTAGTAATATCAAGTGTCTGAGACTGGATTTGAACCCATGTCTCCTTGAATCCAGGGCCAGGGCTTTATCCACTGTACCACCTAGCTGCCCCAGAATTTGCAAACAGTAAATATACATTAAAACATGATACTCCAGACTATTAGAATGAAGATTTTAGTTTTATGATGAATCATATCAAAATGTTAACAATTATTTATTTTAAGCTCATCAAATATTTGACTTTATGAGTTCATGTGAATAGGCAAAAGACAGTATCCATGAATCTTACATTTTTTTGTGTGTGAGGTAACTTTACACTATTTTTTAAAAATGATTTTTTTTTTGGCACAGTGGGCACATCCCAACATCTGATTAAGCCTCCGATGCACAGGGCACTCCTCTCCCACCATGTTTAGTTAAGCAATAGCTCCTAAAAGAATAATTGTGATAGTACATATAATTTTCCACTTTGTAATTTATGATTTCATAACAAAAAGGACAGATTTGTGCTTTAACTTTAGCAATCTGGTACAAACATTGTCCAACATACTGGACCTGGTTTAAGCTGACTTTTTTTTTTTTTTTTTTTTTTGGTGAGGCACTTGGGGTTAAGTGACTTGCCCAGGGTCACACAGTTAGTAAGTGTTAAGTGTCTGAGACCGGATTTGAACTCAGGTCCTCCTGACTCCAGGGCCGGTGCTCTATCCACCGCACCACCTAGCTGCCCCTTAAGCTGACTTTTAATGATGGCTTCATTTATACACTTGCAACTGTGGTACACACTGTTCATTTGGTTCTATTTTTCTCAGTCCGTAGCGGTTTCATTCAAACCTCCCCATATTGATTTGCATTCTTCAGACTGTCATTCATTATGACACATGAATTCAATACACCACAATTTGTTAAGGTACTTAATTCCTAGTGGTTGGGAACGTAGCTTGTTTCAGGTTTTTTATTATTAAAAATAGTGTTGCTATAAATATTTTTGTACCTGAGGCTTTTCTTGTTGTCACTAACCTTATGCAGGTATAAAACCTAATACTGGGGATTGCTGTGTTAAAATAAATGAACCATTTAGTATATTTTCTTGTATCCTTCAATTCTTTTATGGAAGTTAAACGAATTCACAGTTCTCATTGTGGTGCCAGTTTTTCCACAGCCCTTCCAACATTGGATTTTTCCATCTTTTAAAAATATTTTAATATACAATTTAACATTTTAATATTTGTTGATTTGATGGGACTGAGATGACACCTGAGAATCATTTTAATTTGGATTTCTCTAAGTTTCAGACACTTTGAACACATTTTCAAATAGTTGGTCATGGTCTGCATTTCTTCTGAAAACTGTTCATAGCCTAAGTACACATATATGGAGGAATGGTTTTTAATGTTATAGATTTCTGCCAATTTCTTACAGATACTGAATGTCAGACATTAATTAATCATATCTTTAATTCTGTCTGTATGAAATTTCCTTTATGATCTATATTTTTCTCTTTTGTCTTTTATAATATTTTCTGTGCCATAGTCAATTATGAATTCTTATCTTATTCAGAGTTTTGAGAGAGAAAACTTTCTATTCTTTTCTAATTTTTAAACATTGTGACTTTTCATATTCATCATTTAAACTATTTGAATTTTATTCTGCTATGTGGAATAAAATGTCAGTCTAAACCCATTAAGCATCAAATTGTTTTCCAGTGTTCTCAGTAGTTTCTGTCAAATAGAGAATCTCTTTCCTAGTAGTCAGGCTAGAAATTACCAATTTCTTTCTATATTATCTTGTTTATCTCTTAAGTTTTTGTCTTTTGGCAGATGTATATGTCAAATCCCTTCCTGGTTCTGCCTTTTCCCCCCACTCAAGAAAAAATAGGGGAAAGTCTGTGATCCTATTGATGATCTATCTTTTCTCATGAAGGCAGCATGCTCAGTTTTGCAAGATGAACAGGCCTACCTTGGAGATACTGCAGGTTTGGTTCCAGACCACAGAAATAATAATAAAGCAAGTCACCAATATTTTTTGGTTTCCCATTACATATATATGGTTATACTATACTGCATATTGCACTAAGTGTGTAATAGTATTATGTTTTACAAACAAAATATATACTTTAATTTAGAAAAACTTTCTTGCTAAAAAATGCTAGCCATCATATAAACATTCAAGGAATTATAATATTTTTGCTGTTAGAGGGTCTTGACTCAGTGTTGACGGCTGCTGAGTGATCAGAGTGGTGGTTGCTGACAGTGGAAGTGGTTAAGACAATTTCTTAAAATAAGATAACAATGAAGTTTGCCACATCGATTTACTCTTCCTTTCACTAGAACACTTAGAGGCCACTGTAGGGTTATTAATTGACCTAACCAATATTGTTATGTCTCAGGAAATAGGTAACTCTGAGGAAAGGGAGATAAATGGGGGAATGGCCAGTTGGTAGAGGAGTCAGAACACACGCAACATTTATCATTGTTTGCCATCTTATGTGGGTACCATTTGTGGTACCTCAAAACAGGTACAATAGTAATGTCAAAAATTACTGATCACCATAACAGATATAATGATAATAATAATAAAGTTTGAAATGTTGTTAGAATTACCCAAATGTGACAGAGAGAGACAATGTGAGCATATGCTAATGGAAAAATAGCACCAAGCGACTTGCTCAATGCAGGGTTGCCACAAACCTTCAGTTTGTAAAAAATGCCATATTTACAAAGTACAATAAAGCAATGTGCAATTAAATGAAGTATGCCTATATACTTTTTGGATGTAGGCTAATTTTATTTGCTTTTTGGTGACAAGGGAAAAGTAGAAGATTTATAGTCAAAGGACATGAATTCAAATCCTATTGTATGATGTTGGGCAAGTCACTTAATTTCTCTGGATCTCAGTTTCCTCATCTTTAAAATGATGAGGCTAGACTATATGACCCATAAGACTCCCTCCAGAATTAAATCTATGAGCTTCATGGAACATTGTACTTCAGACTTCTCTCTCATTTCTCTTCAAAAGAATAATGTTTGAATGATTAAAAGTTATGCTTTTTGATATGTGAATTGCTTCTTCCATTCTGCCTTTGATATTAAAGTTGTGGAAGTTGTTGTCTATATTTCCAGGGGAGTTTATATTGGGGTTCCTTTGACTGCTCTCTATAGATTCTATTGATTTGTATTTCCCCTATCAGTTTCCAATATTTTCAGGCAATTTTCTTATATAATTTCCTGGAATATTGTATTCAATCTCACTGTTTCATCATGCTTTTAAAAAGAGAGTTCAATCATTTTTAGCTTATCTTATAAAGTTCTACCTTCATGGCATTTGCTTTGTTTCTATAGAGTTCTCACGTGTTCTATTTTTGTTGTCTTTTGTCTTCCCTATAGTGATGTGGGATGAGTTCTATCCTTGCTTTTTTGTGTTCCACCTCTGCTCCTCTCTTAGAAAGTCCATTGTTTTATTAAGGTATTCCACTTCCTGTACTAAGGAGTTGAGTCTCATTTTTGTCCATATATTAAGAGATTCAATTTTCATCTGGATAGATGTCAGATCTTTTAATTATTGTTTTTGTTGTATTAATTTTTCCTTCTATAGATTTCTTCTTAATATCTTATACTTCATAGTGTTTATTTATTCTATTTGGAAGTCTTTTTTACTTAACTTATTTCTTTAGTTTCTTTGCTGATTTATCTGCAGGGATTTCTTTCCTTTCACCCATGGTGTTGTTCTCTTACTTTATTTGGTGCATTTGTTGTTTGAAGATGGTGAAGAGGAATTCAGCATAGACAGGATGGCTCATTCCACCATTCTTCTGGAAGTTTCTGACTTTGATTTTAATACATCAAAACATTTTACATATATGTTTAACACTTAACAACTTAATACAGATCAAAATGACACAGAGGTGGGGATGTTATAATGTGGCAAGTTAGTCACATAAAAAAGAGTAGCTTCTTCAGAGTAAATCAGTGACTCTGGCTAACTTCAACATTCCACTTGTGTCAATAAATAATTCTACATGGGCAAACATATAATTCTTAGTGGCTGAATTAAAACAAAAACTTCATTTTGTTTCATGAATATTTTGGGAACAAAGATTGTTTACCTTATGAAGTCTTCTTCCTCTTCTCTCTTAGGTCTCAGCTGTTTGGGTTGAGCCATATTAGTCCAGTTTGGCAGAGATTTTAAAAGTCTGCTGATATCATCATCTTTTGCCCAGGATGCACTGATTACCAGTTTCTCCTCTGATTGGGCAATACTCCTAAGCATAAGGGGAAAAAAATCATACATTTTAATCAAATTTACAATATTCAAAAAATCATTCTTTATCCCCATTCCTTACTTCTTCTGTGGTGAAAGTTATTATCCTCATCTTTCTCACACAAAAAAAATCTACTGTATGAATGTGGAGGAAATGAGGCATGTTGGATAAGGAATCATAACACTTAGTTTGGCTTTGGGCTTACACAAAGTGACTAAACTTAAGGGCCATCTTGGGTATCAACTTCTAGAAATCAGATACAAAGAAGTCTAAGGATGAATAAGATACCATCTGTAAGTCCTACTGGCCTCTTTGAAGACAGATATTATATAAAGACTGAACATGATAATCCATAATGTAGGGTTATTATTAAGTTACTGAGCATGGTTTGTCAGCTATACCACTCTTACAACAACATTTGGGATTGAGCCATTCCTTGGCTTCTCACTTTACACTACCCATGTTATATAGGGACATTTTGTCACCTGTTTATTATAAGGCCCGTCATCATCAACTTTCCACTTTCCTGACTACCATTAGTTGTTGAGTAGAAATAGTATTTGATTACATTATCTTGGAGACAGCTAAACTAATGACCCAAAGTTAAAAGATTCCATATCCTTTTATAAGTCCCCTGGCTTACTTATTTATAGCTTCTGCTATCAGAATGTACTTTAAAAACTACATTTAGTTTTCAGTTTCATCTTAATTATAATGATTGGCTTTTCATTTAACATTTGTGTCAGAATAATTAATTTCTATGGCCCCAAATCTGGTTAGTAATTCCAGTGACATAATTGAAATTTATTTACTTAGGAAGTACTAATTAGTCACTGATTAAACAACTAAATTCAACAACTGAGGAAATATTCATTATGCACCTACTATGTACAATTGAAGATAGGAAAGGCTACAAAACATTATTTCCAGATTATAGACAAGACTTCTTTTCACCAACTGCCTCTTCGACATTTTAAACAACTTCCTTCGGACATCTCAAGCTCAATATGTTCAAATCAAAACTCATTATCTTTTTCCCTACACCCTCTTTTCTTCCCAAGTTTCTTATTATTATCAAGGTCACAACCACCCTTCCAGTCACTCAGGCTTACCCAGCATCAGTGCCACCATCACCTCCTTTCTTGCAACTTCTTTTTTTTTTTTTTAACATGTGATTATAAATAGCTTTGATTTCTTTGAAAACTGCCTGTTCATTTCCTTTGACCATTTATCAATTGGGGAATGACTTGTATTTTTTATAAATTTGACTCAGTTCTCTATATATGTGAGAAAGGAGGCCTTTATCAGAGATACTTGTTTCAAAAATTCTTTCCCAGTTTTCTGCTTCGCTTGTAATCTTGCACTTACTCCAGGTATATAATGTTACTGAGATTGGATGTTTCTAATTTTACACCACTTTTCGTATACATCACCTTCCCTTCACTTACACATCCACCACCCTGATGTCAGCCTTCCTTACTTCACGCCTGGACTATGGTAATAGCTTTCTGGTTAGTCCCTCTGTCTCAGATCTCTACAATCCATCCTCTACTCAGCTGCCAAAATGATCATTGTAAAGCATAGATCTGGCCGTCACCGCTTCCCCCAACTTCATGAAATCCAGTGGATCCCTATTACCTCTAGGATCAAATATAAATTTTTTTTTTTTTTTTTTTGCGGGGCAATGGGGGTTAAGTGACTTGCCCAGGGTCACACAGCTAGTAAGTGTCAAGTGTCTGAGGCCGGATCTGAACTCAGGTACTCCTGACTCCAGGGCTGGTGCTTTATCCACTGTGCCACCTAGCCGCCCCCATAAAATGTTCTGTTAGGTATTTTAAGTCCCTCCTGAATTTGGTCCATCCTATCTTTCCAGTTTTCTTATCCTCTGTTCCCTTTCACTTACGATCTAGCGACCCTGGCTTTCCTGAACGTGAAGCTCTTTCCTAATTCTGTGCCTTTCCAGCGGCTGTTCTCTATGCTTAGAAAGCTTTTCCTTTGTCCCTCTGCCACCTCATTTCCCTAGCTTCAAAACTCAGCTTAAATTCTTCCTTTTGCAAAAGATCTTTCCCTCTCTCCCCAATCTCACAACCAATGCAAGTGCCACCTTTCTCTTGGATTATCTCCTACTTATACTGAATATAACATGTTGGCAAGTCATCTCTTCTTTTAGAATGTGAGCTTCCTGAGGGCAGAACCATATTTTTATTTTCCTTTTATTCCTACTACTTAGCATAGTGCCTGGTACACAATGAGTGTTTAAAAAATGAATGTTGATTGATTGGCAAGAGGGAAATTCACACATTTTTCTCCTTTAAATGAAAAAGATTTATTAGCAAAGGACATACATTTACTTAATACAAGTGATGCATTTAGGATGGGTGCTAACCGCAGAGATTCTTGGAAACCTTTAGAGACTAATTTCATGTCCACTGCATTTTTGGAGCTGTAATTGTGAGGAAGCTTCCCCCCTAATATCAAGCCTGAATTTGCCTCCTTACAACTTCTACCTACCCTCCTGCTCCTGGTTTTGTCCCTTGGGGTTAAACAGAACAAATATAATCTCTCGTCTACTTGACAGTTCTTTAAATACTTGAAGACCTCTATTGTGTTCTCCCGGTATCTTTTCTTTTCCATGTTAAACATCTCCAATTCCTCCAAATATTCTTCATAGAGCATAGGCTCAGGGCCCTTCAATATCCTGGGTGATTTCTTCTAAGCACTTTTAACTTATCAATGTTCTTCTTAAATTAACGCCCAGGATTGAACAAAGTACTTATGGATGAAATGTGAAAAAGGCTGAGGACAGAGGTGCAGAGATCACCCTCTCATTCCTAGTAACAATGCCTTTCTCAGTGCATGACAAGACGGCGGTCGTTTAGACTGCCATATCACAATGCTAACTCATACTGGATCTGCAGTCCAAATTTTTTTTCCAGACAACCTGCTATCTAAACATGCTTCCTCTATATTATACTAATGGAAATTGCTTTTTTGGAGGGTACCCAAATGTAGGAGGCAAAAAAGGGGTTAACGGAAAAACCTAAGACCCAAGCTCTAATTTAGATCTGAGCTCTAAGAGGGATTCAGACCCCAGTGAATGGATAACTTAAGACTCGAGTCTTCATTAATACAAGTCAGGGCCTAGGTTCTCATTACCCACATTAATTACCACCCATAACAAGAACCTAAAGAGGCAGGTCATAGAGACCTTAACTATAACAATGATACACAGAAAGGGTATAGAAATTCAAAGTGATAAATGAAAATATTTTGAAACTAGACATGAGAATGAAAAGGTGACATGCAGAAAAGGCCAAATTTGTCCCCAGATTCACCTTATGACGTGTAAACCCCCAAAACACACCTCCACGGAAAAAAGGTATCTGCCTTGGGGGTTGGCTCAAGCCTCCAGGAACTCCAAATTAGGATAAGCCCTCCCTTGTACCTCCCTAAGGAGGAGATTATTATAATGAGACTGATAATCAATTTATCCATACTATAAATATAACTGTCTCTTCTTTCCCTATTCAAGAGACACCTCCATGATGCTTTCCCTGTGGTCACTCATAGTATTGCAATAAAACTTGGGAAACTGAGTCACTGAATCTTGTAATTCTTTTGGGATGACTCATGATCAATTTGATCAATTAATATATCCCACATCACAATTACAAGACTTAACATTCATTCCAACTGCTTTTTATCTTATTAGATTTGGTCCAATGTCCCAGCCTGTAAAGATCTTTTTGCATCTTGTTTTTTAATCCACTGTATTAGTTATAGCTTGTAGTTTAGTGTCATCTACAAATTTAATGAATATGCAAATTATGGCTTTATCCAAGACTGATAAAATATTAAATAATAAAGAGACAAACACAGATTGCTGAGGTAGTCTAGTGAAGACTTTCTTCTATGCTGACATCACACCACTACTGATTACTCTTTGAGTCAACTTATCCAACCACTCTTGCATCATCCATATAATTGTCTTGTTGCCTTATCCACATCTCTCCATCTTCTCTACAAGTACAGCATGAAATATTACATGTGTTGCTAAAATCTGGGTAAACTACATCACTGGAGTTCTCATCCACCAGTTTAGGAAACATAAGGCAGCTCTTTGCAAAGAACAATATTTCACTGGATCCTGAAAGACCATTTAGAATATTATAGACTTATCCTTGGTTTCTATTATCCCTCTAGGTTAGATGTCATAAAAATCTGCTTAATAGGAAAAAAAAAAGTCAAAGACAGGAAATAGTAACTAGAAAGGACCATGACATTATTTTGGCGAGAGGTCTTAAGAATAAGACAGAAACAAATTTGCATGGATGGGCTACATGTCATTTGATCTAGAAACAAGGAAAGATAACTTTCAGTTCTGGGAGTCTGTAACCTACTGTCATCGCCTTATGTAATTCCTTTCCTTCCTTGGTGTTTATACACATTCAAAATCTCTTCATTAAAGGACTTAGTCAAGTGATCAAGTAATTTGGCACTTAGGCAAATCACTTTTTCTTTACGCAAGGATTCACTACAAGGTTCTTTTCAACAGTGAGAAGCAGTTTAACTGCTACAAATCAGAATATTCATTGAGGAATGCATATGGCAGTCTAGACATATTCTCACAAGAGTGACTGAATGGACACAGGTGTGCCCTGCTTTGAGGCAATCCAACATAAGGAATACTAATGTACAAAATAAAGACATTAAGGGGTTGAATGCAAGTTTGATAAGAGTCAGTAGTGTGACATGGCAACCTAAAAAAACTAATCTAAATTGGAATTTACGCTGCCTTAATGCAGGCACATTGTGCAGAATGAATGGTCTTCTGTTGAGTCTTTCCTTCTGAGTATTAGAGTAGATGTTCAGTTCTGAGTTCCATATTTTTTGAATGACATTAACTGATGTATACCTAGAAAAAGGCTATATGATTATAGTGAAGTAATAAGAGTTAATGAGGAGGGTGGTTTCAGAAAAATAACATGGCAAGACCTATATGAATTGATGCTAGGTGAAATAAGAAGAACAGTAATCCCAGTTCCAGCAATGTTGTAATGATGATCAACTGTGAAAGACTTGACCGCTCTGATCAATACAATGATCCAAGACCATTTCAAAGCACTTGTGATGAAAAAAACGCTATCCCCATCCAGAGAGAGAACTGATAAATGCTGAGTGTAAATTAAATAATTTTCTCACTTTTGGGGCCTCTTTTGTGATATGGATAATACGGAAATATGTTTTGGATGATTTCATACACATAACTGACATACTTTTTCTTGCCTCCTCAGCAGGTGGGGGAGGGGTGGGAGGGAGGGAGAGAATTTGGAATTCAAATTTTAAAAGGAAAAGAATGTTAAAAATAAATAGATTTATTTAGAAAAAAAGAAAAGTGTTACAAGCATGATTTGGGGACTTGAAACCATGCCATGCAATGACTAAATAAAGGAACTAGGGATAGCTAGCCTAGAGAGGAGAAAACTAAAACTAGGATAGCAACTTTCAAGTATTTATAAGTTTTTCCTATGGAAGAGGGATTAGAAGTCTTCTGCTGTTGTCTAGATAATACAGCAGTGGGAAGAAAAGACCAGGAGATAGGTTTGGATTCACTATTTAGTTATAAGAAACTTTCCTTTGTTTAACTTGTTTTGCATTTATTCTCTATCCCATATAATACTAAACTATCCTATTCTTGAATTAGCTGTAGAGTTATTATAATAAAAGGTACATTCAACACTTCTTGGCCACTTCCAAACCCTGCCCCTTTATTCTGTCCATTCCCCTCCTCCCTCTCCCATTGGAACTCTGACCTTGAGCTTAGGCTCACATATATAGGTAAGCTTTCACGTTTTCCTGCCTGAAACTAGGCCACTCCACCTCTTCTTGGACCATTTCCAAACGTGTTTCTTATATTCTGATGATCTTCCTGATCCTCCTCCCACCAAAACATGGACTCTGCCCCTGTGACTCTGAGCTCTGATAGGTGAGCTTTTGACTCTTCTTGCCTGGAAATGGGCTACCACACCACTTTCTGCAATTTTCAAAAAAGATACTCTCCCCTGCTCCCCTTTATGCATTGTCTTCTTCCATTAGAATATAAGCTCTTTGAGGGCAGGGACTTGGGTGCTTGGGTGTATTTGTATCACCAGCTTAATTCTCAGTACATAATAAGCACTTAATGAAAGCTCTTTCTTTCGTTCAACAAAGACCTACAGTGTAGAAGACACTATATTAGGTGTTGGAGAAACACAGATAAAGAACCAATGACAGTTCCTGTCTTCTAGGAGCTTACATTCTATTGAAAGACAGGGAAGTAACATGTAGCCAAATACAAGTAAGTTTCTTCCTCTGGGGCTCTGCAGAGAAAGTCTAATCCCTCTTCCATATCACAACGATTCAAATACTTAAATGCAGCTCTCATGTACTCCTGAGTTTTCTTTTCTCAAAGCTAAACATTACCAATGCCTTCAAATGATCCTCATATGGCATGAACTCAAGGCCATATACTGTCTTATATGCCCTTCTTTGGACATTAGTTCATTAATGTTCTTAAAACATGACCCTTGGAACTCAACACAATACTACAGAAATGGTCTAACCAGGGGAGTACATTCCGCTTTCCACGAATACATACATGGAAAGCAGGGGCAGCTAGGTGGTGCGGTGGATAGAGCACTAGCCCTGGAGTCAGGAGGACATGAGTTCAAATCTGGCCACAGACACATGACACTTTTTGTGTGTGTGTGAGGCAATTGGGGTTAAGTGACTTGCCTAGGGTCACACAACTAGTAAGTGTTAAATGTCTGGGACCGGATTTGAACTCAGGTCCTCCTGACTCCAGGGCCAGTGCTCTATCCACTGAGCCACCTAGCTGCCCCCCACATGACACTTAACTAGCTATGTGAACCTAGGCAAGTCACTTAATCCTGATTGCTTCAAACATCTGGGGCCATCCCCAGTCATCCTGATGTATATCTTGCCACTGGACCCAGATGGCTCTGGAGGAGAGAGTGAGGTTGGTGACTCTGCACAGCCTTTTCTCACTTAAATCCAATTCACTGCAAGTCATGACATCACCTCCCCATGTCATGGTTCTCTTTGAGAATGAAGGGGGCAGCTAGGTGGCACAGTGGATAGAGCATTGACCCTGGAGTCAGGAGGACCTCAGTTCAAATCCAACCTCAGACACTTAACACTTACTAGCTGTGTGACCCTGGGCAAGTCACTTAACCCCAATTGCCTCACCTAAAAAAAAAAAAAGAGAATGAAGGACAAACAACAACAGTATGGAAAGTGAGGCATGTGGATCATAATAAGATAGCACCTTGAATTTATGTAGTGCTTTTGTGCTCTTTGCATTCCCAGAGCCTGGCAGAGGGCATTTCAATAAATGCTTGTTCAGGGTTTTGTTATTCTTTTTATTGTAGGTAGAGAGGGGGAGGAAGAGAAAGAAGGAGAGGGAGAGTATAAGTGCTTGTTAACTGAAACAATGAATGAGGGTAAAGTGACTTAACTCAGGTCATCAATGTAGACAGTGGTAGACCTAGAATCAGAACCCAATCTCCTGACTCCTAAGTTAATACTCTTACCAGTTTCTTGAAATGTGCCATGAGGTTAATGTCAAGGAAGCCTTTTCTGGTCTGGAGGTTGTCCCAGGAATCATTGTACATTTTAGCCTGACATTAAGAATTCAGATCTGGGGGCAGCTAGGTAGCACAGTGAATAAAGCACCAGCCCTGGATTCAGAAGGACCTGAGTCCAAATCTGGCTTCAGACACTTGACACTTGCTAGTTGTGTGACCCTGGGCAAGTCATTTAACCCTCATTGCCCCACCAAAATCAAAAAATAAAAACAAACAAACCAAAACCAAAACAACAACAACAAAAAGAATTTAGATCTGGCCGGTAAGACAATAGAAAACATAAACCTCACCCAGTTTTGATTCTTTGGATCATTGGGTTCATGTGCCCTAAATGGTTTAGGAACTCAATTGGGTTCCATGGATATGTGCTGAAATATGTAGTTTCCTGACCAATGCCTCTCATTCTACCACTCAGTAGAATAGATGGGCCACAGATTCATTTACCCACTTACCCTGGATTAATTTAATCGTACTTTACTGCTCACACTAGTTAAACATATTGGATATTCACACTACTCAACAATAAATTTAGAATGGAGCTAACAACAATATTATCAGCAACTCTGAATTTGGAAAGTGGTAGCATTTTTTGGCAACATAAAATGATCCCAATGATAACTTTCCACTTAGGTGGCAAGGTTACTGCCCCTGAATAATTTCATTTATTAGCTTATGAGTCTGTGATGTCCCATATCATCTGCATTACTAATATCCAGAACATATCCAAATAGCCATGCGTGTACACACAAAGAGGGAGAAGTCCCAAGCAATTATTCCACAAGAGGAGTAGGGTTAATTGTCACCACCAAAGCCATAATCTACTAATTAATTCACAGCTCAACAGGCCACAGGCAGAGCCATCTGTGTAACTATTTGTACCCGCTCCCAAGAGGAAGAGGAAAATAGGTGGAACTCTTGGAACAGGTGATGGTGCTGCATGGAGGAGGGTCCATCCCCTCGACACAGCTCGGTGAATTCCATTCAGAAAACATCTGGTGGTGTTGTTGACGGGCTCTGAAGGGAGCTGCTTCTCTGGAACAGTTGTGAAGTGCAAGGGAGCATGGTCCCTGGACACAGCGGGGGTGCTGAGCCTTTTCATTAGGTAAACAACTAAAGGGCAGGTAGGGCTAATTGAACTCAACTGCTTGGTGACAGACTGGGTAGGGCATTCACTTCTGCAGGTTGAATCTGGGAGCTGCTGAGGCAGATAGACAAGGCCTGTCCAAATTAGATGCAGCAATTTAACTAGTAGACCAATAGTCAGGCAAAATTCTTTGTACTCTTTAGGTTAATCATAATAATAATGATTCACCCCTCTCCATTCATTTATAGTCTTTGACAGACTTTCCTCATATCAACCATATAAAGCAGTGAAGGTAACACATCTCCATTTTACACATGGAAAAACTGAAGTCACATGGCTAATTGGTGTCAAAACCTAGACTTGAACCCATATCTTCTGATTCCTGGCCTGCTGCTGATTCTTTTTTTTTGGGGGGGGGCAGGGCAATGAGGGTTAAGTGACTTGCCCAGGGTCACACAGCTAGTAAGTGTCAAATGTCTGAGGCTAGATTTGAACTCAGGTCCTCCTGAATCCAGTGGGCCACCTAGCTGCCCCCACAAGCTTATTATTATTATTATTACAACCTATAACATAGAATATTTTTGACTATCACCAGCATCGCATCAATTCATAGTGTAGTAAGAGATGCAAGAAACTTTAGAAATCATCCACCACAAACCCATTATTTTAGACCCAGTTATCAGACACATTTCTTTCTCCTTCCTCTGCTATCCACTGTCACCTTTTAGCACTATCGGGATATCACTGCTTATAATCGGTCACCTTAGACATAACTTTATGGCCTAGAGCCTAATGCTGGTTGCTTTTTGGGGGCCGGGGGGGGGGTTAATGAGTTTTACACACACAAATGCTCCAATACACCAAGGAGAAAAATAAAGAGAAATGCACATCAGACAGTCAACTTTTGTCATGGGCTCCATTGTTCTTAAGTAAAGGACATATGCTTTGTGACTCCTATTTGCCACAGAGATTTTGACGATAGGTCTACTATTACATGCTGAATGACGGAAGTCCCCAGAATTCTCACTTCTGTATTAGTGAAGCACTGCTGATGTCTTGTTCTCTAAAGGTTTTATGGACCTAGCCTCGCCCCGTAGTGCCCTGGGTTCTGACTAGGGAGGGGGGCTATTGCTTACACGTCATTATGTCTATTCCATTGTGTTGAACACACAGAGCTAAAAGGTACAGCAGGGACCATCTACAGCCATCCTTTCCACATTGTGACTTTCCCCATAGTGGCTTTGACATGTCGCAAGTTGGCATAAGAAATTAAATGGGAATTTTGTGGGAGTTTTGCAGAAGCTGCACATGACATATGATTGTTGTTGTTTGTCCTTCTTTCTTGAAGAGGACCGTGACATCGGGGTGATGTCATGACTTACACTTATTAGATCATAAATCTACCCTACTTAACCTTTCCCTTAATTTATCTCCCAGACTAGTAAATGGAAGAAGCTTCTGGTTTTCTAGATAGACCTTTATTGTATGGTAGTCACAAGGTGATGTTGATTAGAAGGATAGGAAAGTAGAAATACAATACAAATCGTCTTAAGTCTAGGCTTAGTCTATATTCTGTATAAAACTCACCAAAACCCAAGGCCACCTTTGGGGAGAGAGACCGAGTCAAACACTTGCTGTTAACCGAGAGCCGGGCCGAGTCAAACTCCAGTCCACGTCTGTCTGTGCAGCGCAGCCAGGAGACCAGCGGAGCAGGAAAAAGGCCCACTTCCGTTCTCTCCTTGCCTTTTAAGCTCGCACCCCAGAAGTCGAGTGCTCAGCAGGCAATCTGGCGTGCATCGCAGGCAGACTGGTGTGCGTAGCTCATGCTGTTGGTCTCCTCCCCAAAAGGGTGGTCCTAAAAAAAACTGGCGTCTCTCCATTATCTAACCGACTGTTAAAACTTTTTACCACACACTGAATTGGATTTAAGTGAGGGAGGGCTGTGCAAAGTCACCAACCTCACCCTCTCTCCCAGAGCCATCTAGGTCCAGTGGCAAGATATATATCAGGATAACTGGAGATGGCCCCAGACATTTAAGGCAATTGGGGTTGAATGACTTGCCTAGGGTCATACAGCAAGTGTCTGAAGTAAGACTTGAACTCAGGTCCTCTTGACACATGAAGACCAGCAGACGACACAGGAAAAGTTTAGAAACTCAGAAATGTATAAAATATATGTATAGTATTGTATAATATCAACCCAAATTTCACAATAATGTATTGTAAACACTCCATAAAACAAAAAGAAAAAAAAATCGAACTTCTTCCGTGGTATGAAAAGGAGGCCAAAAATTTTTGCATGGATTTTCCAGATTGCAAGGTTGCCATGCCCCTAACCCTTGTGATGTGGAAGGAATAATTGTAATTCCCTCCCCTGATTTTATAGAGGAGGGAACTGTGGCCCAGAGAAGCGATTTGCCCAAGGTCACCTTGGGACTAGGTGGTAGAATCAGGACTTAAATGTGGGTCCCCTATTTCTACTATACCATGGCACCTCCCAGTAATAAGTATTTGTTGACTGACAAATTGGAAGCAAAGTGGATAGCGTGCTGGATCTGGAATCAAGACCTGAGTTCAAATTTGGTCCCAAACATTTATGAGCTGTGTGACTTTAGTCAAATCCCTTAACCTCTATCTGCTCCAGGTTCCTTTAATAGGAAGTGGGGAGAATAGCATCAGCTAGCACTCAGGGTGGTTGTGAGGATAAAATGAGATAATACTTATAAAGTGCTTTGCAAAAGTTAAAGCACTATACAAATCCCAGCTACTCTTATTGTTGTTGTTGTTATGTTTTAAAGGGCACTCAGAATCCCCTTAAAAAGCTTTTAAAAGGACTTGCATTTCAAAATGTGAATTTGGGAACCATTAGCTGCCCATTTAGTGCCTGCACTATGAGGATAAAAAGGCAAAGAGAAACTCATCGTAGGATGAACAACTAGACAGAAAAAAAACACACTGGTTATGATGTAGTTACCTAAGGAATTTATAACAGCTTTTTTAGACTATCTTCTGGGCCAAATTGAGATATAATTCATCCTGATATCTCTGAGTATATCTTCTATAAGAAGCCTTTTCCTTTTGTCCCCAACATGAAATTAAGTGTATAATAAATATGGTCTCTCTTATTATACACTGCTTCTCCTCTTGGAGTGGCTCTCATAGGTGGGTGAGAAATTTTTGACCTCACGGTTCTCTGTTAATTCTGGTTCTCAAGCTGAAATCTTGGAAGACACATTCACTTTCACCAGAGGGCATCATGAGCTTATGGGTTTGGTAATTTCTGTAGAATATTTGCTGAGAAGCAGATAAAAGAATCAGGTTGGCGCACTCCTCCCACCCCCCAATCCCGTTATATCTTTTTGGATCATTTGAATTGTATATGGCTTTCTATTTAAGTCAGTCATTTGCTGGCAGCAAAACTAGAACATTTCCTGTTTTTCCTCTCACTGTAATCAGGATTTGGCTGTCCAAATTAGGGCTGCCCTAATTACTGCTCAGCAGGTGCCAATCCTGGGGAGGGCAATAAATAGGGAGAGAGGAAGTGAGAAAGGACACTCGGCATTTTCATACTCATTGAAAAGGAAAACACTTTCTCCCTTGCTGGTAAGATTTGATTAGGTAACAAGCCATACACACCAGGGTATGTGTGCATTGTTGTCTAACAATCATAAAATAATTTCCTATTTATTCATCTCAAGGCTTTTAAGAGTCACTTCACCCATCTCTAAGATATATGTGTGTATGTATGTATGTATGTATGTATGTCTACGCATATACATACATACATACATACATACATACCACTGGCATGTCATTTGAGGACTTTAGTGCACAAAAGCTAAGTGAAGAATACCACATCTGCTTGAGGGATGGGATAAAATAGGCAGGGAGCATCAGAGGACTACCACTTCCATTGGCATTTGCAAAGAATGATAGGAAAGATAGCCATTGTCTTGGGAAGAAATCCTTGGAGATCTCTTAGGAGCCATTCAGTCAAAAAACATTTATTAAGAGCCTACTGGGGGGCAGCTAGGTGGCGCAGTAGATAGAGCACCGGCCCTGGAGTCAGGAGTACCTGAGTTCAAATTCAGCCTCAGACACTTAACACTTACTACCTGTGTGACCCTGGGCAAGTCACTTAACCCCAATTGCCTCACTTTAAAAAAAAAAAAAAAGAGCCTACTGGGGCATCTAGATGGTGTGGTGGATAGAGCCCTGGATTCAGGAAGACCTGAGTTCAAATCCAGCCTCAGACACTTGACATTTACTGTGTCAGGCATAGTGTTAGGGATCAGAGATGTCAAAGCAAAAATGAAACAGCTCTGATCCTCGAGGTTTGAGGAGGCAACATGTCCACATATAAATATGTACAAAATAAATACCAGGCTGAGGGAGGAATTAGCTTCTGGTGGCAGGAGGAGGGAATCAGGAGTGACTTCATTTAGAAGGTGGCATTGGAGCTGAATTTTGAAGGGAACTAATGATTCTAAGAGGCAGAGGTAGGGAAAGAGGGCATTCCAGGCATGGGGGAGAGTGTAGGCAAAAGGCACAGAGACAGTGATGGAAAATTACACGAGGAACAACAAGAACCTTAAGAGGAAATAATACCTGATAAGGCAGGTAGAATAAGAAGGTAGTAGGGGAGAAAATCTGGGCCTACTCTGACACTTCCCCTAGGTTTTAGGAAAGCAGATTTCAAAGAGTTCAGAGGAAAAGATAGATGGATATCACTGAGCAAGATGCTTCAGGGCAAGTCAGCCCAGGATTGATAGGAGATGCTCAACAGTGAAAATCTGGAGACAAGAGGAAATAATTCCACTGAGGAAGAAAAATGGGACTGATCCAAAGGGATGAATGTGGATGCATAGGGAACTCACCAACTACCTTCGACTTTTAAGATAATTTTACAGAAGATGGAACTGAGATCAGGCAACAGAAAATGTATCAGAAGAACAAAGCATGTGAGAAATGCCAAAATTTGTAATGAGCTGAAGCTGGTGAGGGAAACTGAAAGAAGGTAACAAAAAATGTTTTAAAAGAGGAATAAGGAGGAAAAGGAGGGTCCAAGTTGGGATAGGGTTTGTTTGGGGTAGATGGGATGATGAGAATTGGCCAGAGAGAGAAGAACTTATCTTGTTATCTTTTTTCTTTGCAAAGGATACTTTTACATTAGGAATGACAGCATAATATTACTAAGAAGGACCTGTTACCCAAGACAAGTAGAGGGATAGTAAGAGGTTACCTAGCTGCTTTTTCATGAATTCTGGTTACTTGGCACCATTGAATTACATCTTCCTATCCTGAAAGAACTGGCTGATGTGATGACAGAGCCATTGCAAGTCATATCTGAAAGATCATGGAAAATTGGAAATATACCAGAATATGGGAAAAGGGCAAAAATGGTCCCGAGTTTCAAAAAGGGAAAGAGAAAAGAGTTCACAGAATATGTTCCATTAAGCTTGAGTTTGATTCTTTGGGAAAATTTTAGAATGGATCATTAAGAGATAGCTGTGAACATTTAGAAAAGGAAGCAGTGATTAGAAAGAGTCAGTGTGGCTTCATCAAGGACAAGTCATGCTAGACTGACCTCAATTCCCTTTTTCCACATGATTACCAAACAAGTAGATGGGGGAAATGCTGTGGTAGATGTAATTTAGCTAGATTTTAGCAGAACTTTTGATAAAGCATCTCATACTATTGTTGTGGAGAAGATGGAGGGATATGAATTATACAAAAGTATAATCAAATGGGGAACTAGTTGGATGGACAGACTCAAGGAGCAGTTGCTAGTGTTCAATGTCAACAGGGCAAGAGGTCTACAGTGGCATATTCTGGGGACCTGTGCTTGGTCCTGAACTTTTAAACATTTTTATCCATGACTTAAGTAAAGGCACAGATGGTATACTAATCAGATTTGAAGATGACACAAAACTGGGAGGGACTGCTATCTCAGAAGATGACATAGTCGGGACCCAAATAGGATCTTGATAGGCTAGAGCTTTGAAGCTAAAAAGGTGAAAATCACTGGGAATAAAAAGTAAAGTCCTGAACTTTGGTACAAAGAATCAACTTCAGAAGTATAATATGGAGGGGACATGGAGTCGTTGTTCTGACAAAGTGCTAATGGTTTAAAGTAGATTGCAATGGGGTGGGGGGCAGCTTAGGTGATGCAGTGGATAAAGCACTGGTCCTGGATTCAGGAGGACTTGAATTCCAATCTGACTTGACACTTGACACTTATTAGCTGTGTGTCTCTGGGCAAGTTACTTAACCCTCATTGCCCCACAACCTGCCCCCCCCCCCCGAAACAGCTCAATGCTAGCAGTGCAATATAGCAGTCCAAAAAGCTAGTGCAATCTTGGGCTATGTTGAGAGATGCACAGTTTCTGAGAAGAGGGAGGCCTCACTGTAGTCTCCCCTCATCAGCCCTCATCTGGAATACTGTGTATTCCGGATGCCACAATTTTAAAAGGACTAGAAAGTACCCACTGGACAGCAAGCAGGGTGGTCTGGAGTCCACGGCATAGGAGGATTAGTTAAAGGAACTGGATACATTTAGCCTGAAGATGGAAAGACTCGGGGGGCAAACATGAGGGTCATCTTCAAGTATCTGAAGGTCTGTCATGTGGAGAATGAATACATTCACTGTTGGGTCTCAGTGGGAAAAACCAGAGCCCTGGCTGGAAACTGCAAAGAAGCAGATTTAGGTCTGATGTCAGGAAAAACTTGCTAACAATCCGAGCAGTTCAAAAGTGCAAGAGGCTGGACGAGCACTTGTAGGGTCTATTGTTGTGGGGATTCCTTTGAGGGCTGGGTGGAGTGGACCATTGCTAAAGTCCCTTTCAACTCTTCAATTATATTATTCTGTAATAGGGAGCCATCAAGTTCCATGAACAGAGATGTGACATGGCTAGACTTGAACTTTAGGGACAATTCTCTGGTGATGAGGCGTGGGAGGGATTGGAGTAAGGAGAAATTAGAGGCAGGGCCACCAATTATGAAAGTACGTCAAGAATCCATTTGAGGAAAAAAAAAAAAGAATCCATTTGAGGGGCAGCTAGGTGGCGCAGTGGATAAAGCACTGGCCCTGGAGTCAGGAGGACCTGAATTCAAATATGACGTCTGACCTCTGACACTTGACACCTACTAGCTGTGTGACCCTGGGCAAGTCACTTAACTCTCATTGCCCTATAAAGAACCCCCCCCCAAACCAAAACAACCAAACAAAAAACCCCTCAAAACAAAAACACTATTTGAGAGGTGAAGAATAAGGTGATTGGTATCTATATGAGTGTAGGGAACTTAATGGGGTGCATTACACTTCATTTCTTCCAGTAAACCTTTAGAATAAAAGATATCCTTTGATTATGTGGATGATGGGAGAGGGAGAAAGAAGCTGCTCAAGATTTGTTAATAGTCTTAATTAAGGCACTAGGGGATGGAAGGAATTTAAGAAAATAAAACCTGATGACTGAGTACAGATTCTCTAAAAATTGCTCTTTATAAGGGAAATGGTCCTTTTTTTCCACTTATTTTTCTGACGCACTCTTCTGAGACCTGTCAGTGAAGACTAATAACAAGTCATTTTCTTTTTCTCTTCTGGCTTAAATAATGTTGACAAATGAATGTCTGTTATAGGTTAGAGCACTGCTGTAAATGAGGCCAAGGTCGTAAACTCAATTCTCAAGGCCCAGTTTCTTTGTTGTTGTTGGTTGTTTTTTTTCTTTTCTGTTTCACATCTACAGACTACACTTCTAGGTCTAGGCACTTTTTTACGCTTGATTCTAGTGCAGTTAAGACAAAAAAGTCAAATCATTATATCTGTGCTACAAAGAAAATCCAATCAAATCAATCAGCATTTATTAAGGCCTACTATATGCCAGGCATTGTGTTAAGCATTGGGGATATAATTAATAAAAAGACAGTCCCTGACCTCAAGGAGCTTACAATCTAGTAGAGGGAGACAATGCATAAAAGGAGGCAAGAAAGTGGTGGGAAGTACCAGGGGCATCTTGTTTCATGGAGCTGAAACCAAGTAGGGCAGAAGATGTATAGAGGAGTGAGCTGAGAGTCCAGTTTCTGCCATCTATAAAAGAAGGCATTGGGAATATTTTGGTATCCCCCCCTTCATCCTCTCCAATCAGAGAAGAGAGGATGGTGAGGGAGGCAGTGTCAATCTACGCTTGAGTTAGCAGCATGGTTGTGAGAAAATCAGCTCAAAGCACATGCCTTACTAAAGCGGAAGTGTAGGCAGAGAGGTTCTTTGACAAAGAATAGATGATTCTTTTCCCATAAAGAATAGTCTATACTTTTACAATAGACTATCTAGATCTGAACCATAACCTTATAAGAAGAAAAATCATTTGTTACCGGAGTGCTGTAGATCAGAAATGCAATTTAAGAAGTGTAGATAAGGACATGGGGAACTCATTCAGTCATTGCTTTTGCTTTTAATTATCGCTCTATAATTATCCAATTGGCTTTGTTTAAGAGACTTAAAAAATAACATTTATCAGAATTGCCTCTTTCTATTTTCATCATCTCACAATATGGATTATGGCAACCATTTTCTAAGTGACCTTTTGCCCCCATCTCTCTCCACTCCAATCCATTTTACAACCCACATTCACTACAGCAGCCCCTGTGTTCCACAAAAATTCTAAGATCCTCACCTTCAATGCCAAGGTTGTATTACCTGGCTCCACCTTATTACCTATCCAATCCCTACTTTAAATTGTAAACTCTCTTTTCTCTTCACTGTCTCCACTGCTCTCCATGTTCACTTACTCCTCAATCTGAGACTTTACTCATTCTTCCAATTCCTCCTAATTCTCCAAAGATTTCCTCTTCTTTCTTCACCTAACTATATGTTACCCATCTTTCATAGCTTAGCTTATGGAATCTTCTCTAAGAACTTTTTCCTAATTACTGAAACCAATACTGATCTCATTCCTTTTTCATGCATTTACTATATTGCTCAAGTGGCCCCTCATGACTTGTATAGGCATTCTTCCTACTTAAGTCAGGGACCGTGTCTTGTCTTTCCACTTTCTTTGCATTCCCTATACTGTCTACCATAATGCCAGGCATATAACAGACCCTCAGTGATGGGCATGGCAGAAGCTTAATACTACCTTCCAGAGTTAGCAGAGTCTTAGGACATTGTTGTGGTTAGTGTTATATAAGAACTTAACTGCCCAGACAACTGAACTATAGAAGACTTTTCCCCCCACTTGTTCCTTTTATAGGTTCTTCAAGAGAAACACTGTGACCTCCCATACAAACACATGTTTATTTCAGAGAAAAGAAGGCTGAAAAATTACTTAATACGTTTTCCATATCCACTGAAGTGTCAACAAGAGGAAACAGGCTCAAAATCACAGAACATCAGAGTGGCAAGGCATTCTGGTCATTGTCTAGTCTCAGGCTTCTTAACCTAGAATCCTTGAAGTTAAAAAAATATTTTTTGACTATTTCAATATTCTTGTTTTTCCTTGTGATCTCAGGTATTTTATTTTATAAATATGATTTATTACATGATTTTTAGAAAGGGCTTTATAGGCATCACCAGAATAGCCAAGGGGTCCATAGCCCCAAAAAGGTTACCCTGATATAGTCCAACTCACACACAAGAAGACATTCTACCTCTAGTATCCCTGGCGAGTAGCCATCCTGCCCACACTGAAAGAATGCCAGTGATGGGAAAGTCACTACCCCGGACACTGCCAGCCCATTCTACTAATGGACAGCCCCACTGATGAAAAGAAAGCATTTCCTCTTATTGAACCCAAATCTGCCTCCTTCTATAGCTTCAGAGGCAGCAAGAAATACAGACGAAAAAGAACTTCTTGACTGAGAGGAACGAAAAGAACTAAGGGAGTTTAGCAAGGGAGTTTGGGAATTCAACTTCTTTCCCTGGTGCTCATTAACAAGAGGCAGAAGGATGAGGAACTATAGAAATGCTGTAGGTCCCACTCCGACTGAAGATTTCATGACTGCATGGAAATCAAGAGACCTATGAAGCCTCACCTAAGCCATTCGGAAGGAATCATAAGAAACCTGTCACACCCTATAGTTTTCATCTTTTGGTGAGTGGACTGAGGGCTCCGGGGTTAGGTTGTGTGACTATACATACATACTTTTCAGATCTCTGACCAACCTGGGGTTGCACGTTTTGCTGTAGAACTATGAGTAAGAAAGATTATAATCTCTCTACTAGCAAACAATGATGTACTAAATCTTTGAAATGGATGTGTTCTTCTCCTAAAAGTAGTTTCTTACCTGTAGGCAACTGTGCAGGTGTCCTTGTATTCCTGGAGCTTAACACACACCATGTTGAGGAACTGATCGGAGTATGCACTCAGGTCATGCATCAGGTTCATGAGATCTTGCACAGTCTTCTCCACAATTATTGTGCTCTGGAAAAGGAAATGCAGACAGAATAGAAGGTGGTGAGATCTTTCCTCAGGGTATGAGATAGAAGGAAACAGACATGCTGATATTGCCCTAAGTGGAAAGGACAACATAAGAAGAATGGTTAGCAGAGTCAGCAGACACATTTCACATAGGGCTGCTCTTTCAGGGACTTGGGAGGGTTCCAATGGTGCTACTCAGCTTCAGTTAGACATTTCTGCAGGTTTTGGAGGACGTGTCTAATTTGTATCTACTAGATCACCTCCTTGCTCTGCTGCAAAGATCAGAGAGCCAGGTGAGGACAGTGAGGACAACACAGAAGGATTCCACAACCTTTGAAAGTTTGAAAATCACCCATCTAAAGAAAAGACAAATTGTTTGGGAGCCAGCCAAAGTAGATTTATGTTTGGAAGCATCAATTTCTGGTTGTGCAAGGAACTATGGGAAACACACTTTATTGTTTATATAGTAAAATTTCAAAGGTATAAAATGAGGAAAATATTTCCTGGCTATTCCTTATTTCCCAAGGATATTGAAACAATATGCCACATAAGAAGTGCTTTGAATACCTAAGAAGAAAAGAACTACATAAATGCAAGGCTTTATTACTGTTGTAAAAGCAGTAATAGTACCACTTTAAATTAATGGAGAGTTTTAAAGGAACTTTTTAAAGCTTTCGCACCTGTTACCTGCATAATAATCCTATGGGGAAGATAGTACAGGTATCCTTATCTCCATTTTATAGATGAGGAAAGTAAGGCCCAGAATTTAAGGCACAGATTTATCCATGGTTTATCAGGTAATAGTAAAGTTAATTAATCAATCAAAAAGCATTTATTAATTGCTCTCACTGAGTCAAGCACTGTCCTAGGCACTAAGGATACAAAAGTCCCTCACCTCCCCACCCCTACCAAATTCCTACTCTCAAGGATCTTCCATTTATTTGTACAGGGGATAGTAAAACCGGAAATTTGTCCTGACTTTGAGACAAATCCCTTTTTATTTGACCACATTATTTCTTTTAGGAATTTTGTCAATTTTATTTTATTATTTTTGGGGGGTGGGTCAATGAGGATTAAGTGACTTGCCCAAGGTCACACAGCTAGTAATTATCAAGTGTCTATGGTCGGATTTGAACCCAGGTCCTCTTGAATCCAGGGCCGGTGCTTTATCCACTGTGCCACCTAGCTGCCCCCAATTTTGTCCATTTTAAAAATGACAAAAGAAGGAAAAATAACATCCACATTTTACCAGTAGGAATTTGTTACTTAGGAATTTATTCATGTCAAACCTGAAAAAAGATATCCTTGTGCAACTGTCCTTAGAATGTAAACTTGAAGATTCCCCATTCTGCACCGTTTAACCCCCTCATTTACACTATCTTCTGAAGGGTTTATGCCTTAGAATCACACAACTGATTCCTGTAGATCTTCCACCTCAGTGAAATAATAGCCTTGTGCTCAATAGCCTGGACTCCTTCATTCAACAGTTGTGTAGGAGAGTACTTATGGACAATACTTCCATGGAGGCCACAGTAAAGATAAAATGATTTTCAAAGTGCTAGTTTGAGGGAATTTTTTAATTACACAGCTCAGTGTCGGAGCAGCTAGGTGGCACAGTAGATAAAGCATAGGCCCTGGATTCAGGAGGACCTGAGTTCAAATCCGGCCTCAGACACTTGACACTTACTAGCTGTGTGACCCTGGGCAAGTCACTTAATCCTTATTGCCCTGTTTCCACCCCCCCCCCCATGACTGCATCATCACAACTGTAGGAGTTAGAGGAAATAGGGTCTGTTCTGCTTCTTCTATAAATGGTTTCTATGCTGGGCTAGCTAAAAAGAGCACATGGATCTCTGGGTTCAGAGTAGGAATGAAGCATAAAAACTGGAATCAGCAGGAAGGGAGTCTAGGAGTATGTCTGTGTCTCAGGATAGTGCACAATTGGCCACATGATAGGTCAGCTGCAATATGTCTAGTTTAATATTATGTTGGGTAAAAGTGGTTTGAGACCAAGAAACGAAAGAGGCCAAAGGCTCATAGATTACTGAGAAGCCATATGCTTCACAACATGAAAAACTTCTTTAAGAAAAGTCAGAAAGCAATAGCCAGTCCTAAATGACATCATTTAAAAAAAGAAATTGATTATATCTTGACAGGGCGGGAAAAACTAGTTAAAGATACCGAAATCTTTTTGGAATCAGTTCTTTGTATGCTGTCAAATGATTGGTTAGAGCAAAGGTCAAACTAAATACCATGTGTGTGATAACAGAAGCTTTAACCTATACTGAGTTTAAAAATTTACTGCTTTTTTTTTTACATCTTGTACATTTTCCTAAGTATCACCTTCCCCTTTCCCTCAGAGAGAGCCATGTCTTATGACAAAGAATTTTTAAAGAAGAAAAAGTCTATATGCAGTTTCCAACCCACAATCTCCTATTACTACAAAAAAGTGAGGGAATAACTCATTTTGAGGGACAAACTTGGTCATTATAATTTCTCAGCATTCTGTTAGGAATATTTTGTTGTTACCTTGTTAGTCATTGTGAATATTGTTTTCCGAGTTTTGTTAACTTCACTTTAAGGGTTCCCACATTTACCTGTATTCATTACATTAAATGTTTCTTACAGCATAGAAATATTATATTAGATTCATGAATTTCATTTGTTTATTCATTCCCTTATTAATGGGCATCTTGGCTTCCAGTTTATCACCACCATAAAGAGTGCTGCTATAAATATTTTGCCTTAAATGGTACCTTTATTTATGTCACTGATCCCTTGGGGGTATATTTCGGTTGGGGGTATCGCTGGGTCAAAGGCTGTAAACATCACCCCAACATAATTTCAAATTAGTTTCTAGATTGTTGGACCAATTTACAACAATGTATTACATTACTCCAACCCCTACAACACTATTTCCATTTGTAATCTTGGTCAGTTTGCTGAGTATCAGGCAAAACCTCTCTTATTTTGACTTATATTTTTCTTACTATTAGTGATCTAGAGCATTTTTCATATGGTTGTTAATAATTTGCATTCCTTCTTTTATGAACTGTTCATTTGCTTGGCCATTTATCTATTAGAGAATGGCATTAGGTCATATATACATATATATACCTATATAAATTTGAGATATACAGAGTATATCTATATATCTATATATATCTCTTGGAAATGAGATCCTTATCAGAGATATTTGCTATGAATATTTTCTTCTCAGACTATATTGTTTTTAAACAAGTTGTTAATGCTTAAAAGTAGGAAATAGAAAAAAGTAAGAACATTCATCTATCACTAATCTTTAGAGAAGTTTAAACAGTGTAAACCATTCCCCTCAACGAAGAGGTAGAATGAGCTCAGAAACCATTTCTACTAGCAAACATTTATCCTCTCTTACCATAAGGGGAGACACTGCAGCTATGGGAAGCCTAAATTGATAACTATTTGGGAAGACTATGGAAGACTGTGAGTAAAGTATGACTCATAAAATTATAAAAAGAAGTTGAGGAGAAAACGAGTCTGTAGACAGTTCATCATGAGATCTTGCTAATTTAAAACACTTCTAGAGTATTTGGGGATGAATGGATGGAAGGGCAGATGAAAAAGACTTTATGAAGCACTGAGGATGCAAATGTAAAAAAAGCAAGATAGTTGTTGCTGTCAAGGAGCTTATACTCTTACTAAGGGAAGAGAACCTATGTAACAGAGTGGTAACTGGACTGGGAGGTCAAAGGAGCAATGAGTGGAACCATCTAAAATTAAGAAGATAACAAAGAGCTACAAAATGGAATATAGGTATACCTATAACTATGTACACATGTGTGACTGTATACTGATACCTCTATTTCCCTGTCTATGTAGGTTTACACACAAAGAAAGGCCCTGGAGGACATAAACCACAAACTGGGCACAGAATTGAATAGGAGGAGAAAATCAGGCTGGATAACATTTCCATTCAATTCAATAAGCATTTATTATGCATCGACCTAGGACCAGTCATATTTGGGAAATTACATAGTGCTTTCAGTAATCCCAGACTGTTTGCTGCTGTCAAAGCCTATAGTTTGAATAGCAATATTCATTCTTTCAATGACATCATACAGCTATGAGTCATCACTCTCTACAGTCTCAGAAGAAGGAAAATACTAAGTAACTCCAAGGACAGTGCAAAGATTCATGTTTAATGTAAAGAGATCTAGCATCTTTCCGAGATTGACTTGCGAATGGGATATCACTGAGCACAACTTATGACTGGGAAAGGAGATGGGGCCAATTGGCTAGGGAGGACAAGCAAAAACAACTAAGGATATTCTGAGTGCAATAATGGTGCCACAGAGGTATTAAAGGAACCAAAGGAAAGGCCTCTGTGCGGTGGGTGGATACTCTATGAAGCATGTAGAGAAGGACTGATGAGTTGCCAAAGAAAAGAAGGCATAGAGGGGATATGATCTACATTGTTGGAGGAAGTACCTGAAACATTGAAACTGTAGAGTCCTAAAATTATCAGTGTAAACTATAGGATTTTCTTATTTCTTTTGAAAATCAAAAGGAAAGGAAAGGAAATGAGGGTATAAAACACATATGCACACAGCTTTCCCCAAGACCAGGGAGGATTAGCTATAGCTATGAGCTATATCTGCATTCTTATTCAATTCTGCAGACTTTTTCACTTTCTTTCATTCCCTTTTTTTTTTTTGGTGGTATATTAATCAGAAGGTGAGAGGAGTAAGGGGAGAAGAGCTAGCTTCTGTAGGGCAAAACCTCATAGGAGCCCAAATTACTGTCTCTATAGTATCCCCACAAGTACAACTTCCTTTTCTATATTGATTTTAAGATTAAAGCACTGCAGTTTCACCCTGATCCATAATCCTGTTCCTCTATATTTGCCTGTGAGTGACAGAAATTGATTCTGCTCTGCTCCATGTCCCCAAGCTGCTAAAAAGAATCTAAAAAATTTCACCCAGATTCAAAATACAGGTTATGCTGCCTCACGAGCACTGACAGCATTCCCTCATTGTGTGGCTCGGCCTTTGTGTCTTCAGCAGTGCTCCATAAAGACACAGAGTTGTTTAAAATCTCATGTATCTGGAGGGAAATAGGTGGGGGGAAAGGGCTCTAGGATGTCAGGAGAAAGGGTTACTGACAAGATCAGAATCCAAGGGGCTCTGAGTAGAAAAAGTCTAAGCCCTGCCCGACCAACTCGATGACAACGTCCCCACTAAGTGGTTATCTAACCTCTGCTTGAAGCCTCCTGTACTGACCTCCACACCTTGAGGTAGCTCATCCCATTTACTGACAGCTGTCACCATTGAAAAGGTTATCCTCACACTGAACTAGACTCTGGCTCTGAATTTTCTACCAGTTGCTCCTGCTGCCTTCTGGGGCCAAGCTGAATAGAATATCATGAAATGCAGATTCAAACTGCTTTTCAGTTTGTTAGGTCCTTCCTACACCTGAGCTTGTGCTCCTCTGGCATTGTCTTCAAGGATTCACAGTCATTGTCCATCACAAGGAAGCATTAGCTAGAGAAGGGGTTTAGTGGAGATTGACTTGCTCAGAGTGACTTTGTGTAGTGGCATTAATTCACATTTTAAAGCTAATTCATGTTCCTAGAACAGAGTTTATTAATTGGGCAAGATCAAATGCCCACATAACTCTCTGAGAGAGAATGAAGGTATCTCCAGATATAGCACAAATGAATCATTCAGAAGATGGTGTGCTGTCTCAGGAGCCATTCTCCAGTAAAAGAAAAAAAAAGATCTCTGCGGTAACTAGAATGTGAGTTAAAAAGGAAAAAAAAATTAAGTGATTTAATAATGCATTTCTTCTGAACATCTCAAAGCACTGTTAAAATGTATTCTCTAATATGCTTACAGCATTCCCAAGTAGAAATGGCAGGAATTATTTATTCACTTTTGACAGATGGAAACAATTGACAACAACAAAATGTTAAGTGACTTGCTCAAGGTTACACAGGGACAGTGTCATGCTTAGACAGAACAGGTTTGGGTTTGCGTATGAGCTGGTTTGGTGGCAATGAAGGGTATATACTGGGCGGCAGAGGATGATAAATGTAGTTAAGAAGCATGGAGCCAATTATGGATTTGTAATGGTTTTATTATTAGGCACCCACCACCACCAGGCCCCCTTACCCTCTATACTGTAGCATTGTCCAGTGTATCAAGTTTAGTCCTATCATTTTATAGTTGAGGAAGCTGTGATCCAGAGGAGGGGAAGTGACTTGTCCCAGGTCACAAAAGAAGTGGGTGGGAAAGATAACACTAGGAGTCAGGTTCTTCTGAGAAGTGGCCTTGCTTAGTTTTACGGCATGCCTCTCACCTTTAGGTTTTTCAATAAAAAACTGGATACAGAAAAACAAAAACAACTGACTCATAGTCTTTAGAGTAGGGAGTTTGTATTTCATGAGGCAGTACTAGGTATGTCCTTGAAATACTGATGCAAGAGAAATAAAGTATGATCCTGACAAATAGGGTTTTTTTTGCATCTATTCCATTATCTTCAGGGCTCGTTCTAGCAGGACACCAGCATTTAGGGGTTCAGAACTGAATGAATGTTTGTTGTAGCTGATGGGTGTATGCCAAACATATATTTTGGATATAGGTCAGTAGGCTTTATCATACTTAAAAATTGTTGTTGTTGTCATTCAGTCATTTCAGTAATGTCCCACTCTTCAAGGTTCAGTTTGGGGTTTTCTTAGCAAAGATATTAGAGTGGTTTGCCATTTCCTTCTCCAGCTCATTTTACAGCTAAAGGAACTGAGGCAAACAGGGTGAAGTGACTTGCCCAGGGTCCCTAGCTAGTAAGTGTGTGAGGCCAGATTGGAACTCAGGAAGATTTCTTCCTACCTCTAGGCCTGGAGTTCTATTCAGTGACTCATCTAGCTGCCCAACCCGAGATTACTATATCACTAAAAAACTACAGTCATTTATGATTTGTAGCCAGTTATAAGCAATCATGATAATTACTAAGAAAATGAAAATGATGATGGAAACTGAAATTAAACTAGTTTTATTTATTTGTGTGGATTTGTATAATCTTTAAAATGTTCATATGAAACTGTATCTGTTAAGAAAGCAAAGGCAATTATTTCAGCCAGGGGTAGGTGTCTGGGTGTAAATCTCCAGGGATAATCTTCCCCCTGACCAATCCTGTGGTCATAACTTTTCCTTTCTTCCATACAACTAGGAAATGGATTCCCCACTTCTATTATAATTGCTAAAAACGATTTCTTCTGCCCAAGATTTCTGTTTCCCACACTCTCAAAACTTCTCCTTTACCCTCTCGACCTTGACTTTGAAGCAAGAACACAGTCCCTTTGAGGTTTTCCTATTTTACTATTAATAACAAGGTGAGGGAGCATTACATCTGGGAGAGTGGGCTATCAAGAAGTCAAATCAAGTGATCAAGCATTTATTAAATGCCTATTATGTGCCAGGCATGATGCTAAGCATGACAAACACAAAGAATAGCAAAAAAGGTAGGATATTTGATCCTACCAGTCATAGGGAACCACAGGAGGTTATTGACTAGAGGAGAGACATGGTCACACCTTAGCTTTAAAAAGAGAACTTTGATAATTGAGTGGAAGATGGACTGCAGGAATAAGAAACCTGAGGCAGATCAAGCATCTGGCTATTACAATTGTCCAGGTGTGAGGTTACAAGGGCCCACACCAGGGTGCTGACAGTGTCAGAGAAGAAAAGGGGGCACATGCAAGAGATGCGAAGGTACAGTGAACAGGATTTGGCCACAGATTGGACTGTGAGGAGTGAGAAAGAGAAAGGAGTTGAGGATGACAGCTAGGTTATGAGCCAGGGTAACTACAAAGATGGCAGTGACCTCAACAGTCATAGGGAAGGTAGGAAGGGGGAGAGTAACTGAGGGAACAATTTAGTTTTTTTGGTTTTTGTTTTTTTGGTGAGGCAATTGGGGTTAAGTGACTTGCCCAGGGTCACACAGCTAGTAAGTGCTTAAGTGTCTGAGGCCGAATTTGAACTCAGGTCCTCCTGAATCCAGGGCCAGTGCTCTATCCACTGTGCTACCTAGCTTCCCCCCAAAATTCAGTTTTAGATGAGCTAAGTTTAAGAAAAACAATGTGAGATAGCAGGGTTCCAGTTCTGCCTCTGACGTGTACTAGTTGTATAACTATGAGCAAGTCTCTTAGTCTCTTAGTGTTCCCAGGAAACTTTCCAAAACTGGAAGTTATAGACAGATTGTTGATTTGTATTGGTGGGGTTTTCTCATATTGAGTTCCTTATAGCGATGAAGTCACAGATTTCAAACAGTATGAAATCAAACCAACAGGGGGATGTATAAGGAGCAAAATTTGAAAACAACAATAAAAACAAGGGAAAAGTTCCAAGACATCCTAACAGCCCTCAAGAAAGGTTGTCTTTAGTATTCACTGGCTTTTAAAGCTGGGGCTTTCCCAATTTAAAGGCACATTTTCATCTTCATTCCTGATCACAGCACCCACAAGTACATCACCCAGCATGTAGTACATATGGTGCCTGACATACAGGAGGTGCTTAATAAATGGTTGCTGATTGATCATTTCTCTGTAGAATCATAGATTCACAACTATGAGAGAACATGGACAGTGAAGAAACTAAGGTCCAGAGAAGTGACTTGCTCAAGGTTACCCAGGTCCTAAGTAGCAGAACTGGACCTTAGCTTCTTTCTCTAACACTCTCTTGAAATTTCTCTTTCCTTAGTTACCAGTAACCTCTTAACTACAAAATTCTATGGTCTCTGCTCAGTCTTTATCCTCCCTGACCTTTGTACACCATATGATCCTATGTACTGTCCCCTCCTTTTGGATACTCTTTCTTCTCGTCATTTCCATCATACTGGTCTCCATTCTCTTCCAACTTTGTTGGCTGTTCTTTCTCAGTTTCCTTACTGGTTCATCTTCCTACATCTGCCATATAAGTAAGGGTGTTACCTGAGTTTCTGTGCTAGGGCATTTTCTTTGCTCTGTGTATATGCTTTCCCTTGATTTTATCTACTCTCTTTAAAAAATACATCCACCTTAGCATGCATTTATAATCTGTTCTCCCAATATCCTCCTTCACTGAACAAAAACAGAAGAAAAAACACACAACCCCCTCCAAAAACCAAACATACAAAATGCAAAACTGTTCACTGTAAACGTGATAGTTCACTGAAACAATTCCTACACTGGTTGTTGCTGAAAAATCTCTCTCTCTCTCTCATTGCCCTTTGCTCTTTGCCCTTCTTGCAAGAGTTGAATGGCATATTTCACCTTTTGATTCTACCTACTCCTATGGATTAGTTTATTACCAATTGTGCAGAACAATGGGGTAAAACAGATTGCCTGGTATTAAGGAGGAAATAGATAATAAGATAATGAAAGCAACAGGCATATAGACCATGTATTTGATAAATCTGACTATGCATAAAAATATAAGAAATAAGCAGAACCATAAGTAGGGAGGAGTGATCAGTGCTTTGCCCTGGGGCATAAAATTTAAAGTGTATTGATAAAACTTACAGTCCTTTAGCTAATAAAAATAAATGGCAAGAACAGTTAAAAAAACCCAAAAACTATTGGATGGTAGGCTAAAGTAACCTCCTCCCTCTACAATCATATGATGTGCTCCTCAGCAACAGCCTTATGTTGGTATACTAGATAGAATATCTGTCTCCACTGTTGTCCACTGAGACCAGGCTCCATGTTGTTCTGTGCACAAAATTCCTTGTCTGGTCCTAGAAATAAGAAACATATTTAGAGAAGCCTGTAGAGGTGAAGTGAAGGCTGGATCACTCTCACCAATCATGACATTTCTCTAAATTAGGAAAAAACTTATGGTTTAGAGTATTATAATTTCAAAAGCCCCAAATGCCTCTCACTGATTGTTAGGTAAGAAGCACATGTCAGTGTGTGGCTGCCAAAAGCTCTTCCTATCTCATTTTCCTGACTCTTTCTTCCTCTAGAGTCACCAGAGTTGGGGGTCCAAGAGAAGAGATTTTCTAATTTCTGATAAGAACAAAAGAAGTCATATACCAATTCAACTCAGTGATCCATCTAGCCTGAAATTCTGTCTGTAAGTACTTTTATTTTTTAGCATAATTTCCCAATCCTTTTAACAATAGGTTCAGTCATTCAACACTTCTCCTCAAGAATCCATAGTGCTTCACAAATAATATCTCAATTTATCTCCCTACGGGTTGTAAGAAAAGTAGAGAATCATTATCATCTCCATCATAGCTTAACAGTTTAAACAAGATGTTTTCAGGGGACAAACATAAGACTTAAGAAAGAGGTTTTCAAGGAGCTCTAGAACATCAGGATAAAAAAAAATAAGGCTAGCCTGAAATGGTTTCACTTTGTTCAATTTCTAAAATTCTCATTCGATTGCTATGTGTCTTGGGTCATGCTGTGAATTTTCTGTGGTCATGGAAATTCCTCTCTTGAGGTGGTGATTCTTAAGGAATTATATATTTTGCTGTAGCTATTAAAGAAAAAAACCCCTCACATATCCTTAGCCATATCCCTCAGCACCCAAACAACTGCAAAATTCACAACATAAAACCTTGAAAACCTTCCTCTCTTTACTGGCAATGTCAGGGTCTATTCAGCAGGGGGCTCTGGTGACCCATGCTGGGGCACTATTCATTAGGGAAGAGCTGCACATCTATCAATCACCATGTCAGGGAAGGAAGTCCAGCTTGAGCCAGTGGGAAATGCATGCCCCACGCAGATCTGTTCCGCTCTGTGCCGGCTCACCTGTCTTTGGTGGCACATGCCATATAATAATCAATTATGCTGACAAGTTTCCATACAAATCCTTTCAGCATCAGTTACTCATGTCCCTCCGAAGGGAGGTGTGGAATACTCCAAGGAAGCACATGAGCAGGGAGCCTCGCTTCCAGGAAAATGCAACATATGGAATTGTTGGCAAGGAATACATGTGTATATGTATATGTGTGCACATGCATCGACCTCCATGTTGGGGATGCTTTGGGGTGGGGAAGGAGCTGAACTATCACTCTGGGTGGGGAGCCAAAAAAACTTGAGAATTGCCAAATCCAAAGAAAAGTGTTTTCAGGTTCAAGAAAACTAACTGGGATCGGCCTCAGGATTCTGGCCATTCAGGTAGAAACTTTTCTTCAAGGCACTCCCCATCATAGCATGGCTACATTTCACAGAATAATATAGGGGCAGAAGACAAAGCAAAAACACAGGAGAGCCAAGTGTCTACTGTCCTAAAGCCAGCTTTGTCTTTAATTTACTTTGCATCAGCACTCAAGGTGCTTCCCCTTCCCTCAGCTTCAATGTACTGTTGTTCATAAATAAAGATTATGCCAAGGGAAATGGGCATGGACTCATTTTTTCCAGTGTTGGCATTAGTTTTTCACTCAATAAGCTACATTATCTCTTATCTCTTCTATTTTATAATTATTAAAGAGAATTGTTTTTAAGACTGTTGGCTGGAGCTGGCAGGTGGGGTAGGTAATCTGTGGTCTAGTTTTTCTTCATGTGAAATGAAATGGCTTGTCTAGAGCTTCCAGAGTTTGAGCTTAATGATGTTACACTCTAACCAAGTGAGCTAACTGGTATTTGTAAAGGAAAAGAAACAACCTTTGCCTTTTTCCAAGGCTCTTGTGAAAAGCTAAATTAAAGTGCTGACCAGATACCTTTTTGTCATTTAGCAGCAGGGTGGAAGGCTAGTTGAGTAGAGAAATTACTGGCTGAGGCATCAGAAGACCTGGATCAAAGACCGTTATGAAGCACCAACTCTACCACATGTATGCTTGATTCCATCTACTTTCATCTCCTCCAGTAGCCTGCCCTCACAGTCATCCCCTTTCTATTTCTCATTTTCCATCTTTCCTTATCTATTGGCTCATTCTCTTCTCCAGAAACCTCAAAAGGCCTCACTGGACCCTATCATCCTTTCAAGAACCTGTCCTATCTCTATTCATCAGATTCTCTTGCACACAAAGCTGATTGTACCCACTGTTTCCATTTTTTCTCCTCTCATTTTCTCCTTAACCTTTCAAGATACTGCTCTGTTTTGGCTTTTCCCCTCTGCCTGAGTACTCTTTCTCATAATAGTCACACTCTCGTTCTCTCTCTCTCTCTCTCTCTCTCTCTCTCTCTCTCTCTCTCTCTCTCTCTCTCTTTCATCATTCAGATCATGCCCCTTAACTGTGGGAAATTCTCTTCCTACCTCAGGCCATTCACCACACTGTTGCCAAAGTCATTAACCATATATCAGACCATGTGACTTCTTTACTACATAAACTCCAGTGGCTTCCTGTTGCCCCAAGGATAAAACATAAACTCCATTGAGCTTGGCTCCACTCTATCTTGTGGCCTTCACTGGATATTACTTTCCTTCCTACACTCTCTGATCCAGCCAAACTGGCCTCGCTCTGTTCCTCAAATACAACACGACTTCTCCTGTTTCTGTACCCTTGCACTGAATGACTCCATGATTGGAATTCCTTTCTATTCACCTTTGCGTCATAAAGTCTCGCCTCCTTTAAGAAGCGATTCAAGCGCTATCTTCTGCATGAAGCCTTTGCTGATTTCCCAAAGTGCTAGTGCCTGCCTTCCCAAACTACTTCGTATTTAACTCCTCTGCACATATTTGTATTGATTCACTTTATATTTATTCCATCCGTGTATATGTATGAGAGGCAGAGTGAGAGAGTAGACATAGCTGGAAGCTTTACATTGTATACTAGAGGAAGTCATTGGAATTACTTGAGTAGAGAAGTCACATGGTCTGATCTATGCTTAAGGACAATTACTGTGGCAGCAGCCCACCACACACCTCTCAGTGCTCTGGGCAAATCTCAGTGCCTATAAGGTACAAAGAGAGTGCCAACCTATGTTGGTAGTAGGAGTTTCCTCATCTGAGAATTTCCTGTGCTAATAAAATCATAGATCCAATCCCTATCCTAATTTTCTATACTTACACATGTCCTCGCCCCTGTTAGAAATAGAAGCTCTTGCAGCTAGGTGGCACAGTGGATAAAGCACCAGCCCTGGATTCAGGAGGACCCAAGTTCAAATCTGGCCTCAGACACTTGACATTTACTAGCTGTGTGACCATGGGCAAGTCACTTAACCCTCATTGCCCCACAAACAAAACAAAACAAAAAATGTAATTGGATAATTAAGAATGGAAGCTCTTTCTAAGTAGAGATGGTTTCATTCGTTGTATTTGACCCCTGAGCAGCTAGCATGGTGCTTGTTACATAGTAGGCACTTAATAAATATTTGTTGCTTGATTGGCTCTGTCATTTAATCCTCAGAAGCCAATCAGTTGCCAAAGCCTATTAAATTTGACCTCCACAACATGAATTGAATCTGTACTTCTTTCCAATCTAGGCCCTCATCACCTTTCACATCTTACCACAGCAGTCCCCTGTTCAAAAACAATCGGGAACTTCCCATCACCCCTCAAATTAAAACAAACAAACAAAAAAGCAAATATGGTATTGAAGGTCTTTCACTATAAAACCACTTTACCTTTGCAGGCTCATTACATTTTTGGGGGGGGGTGGTGAGGCAATTGTAGTTAAGTGACTTGCCCAGGGTCACACAGCTAGTAAGTGTCAAATGTCTGAGGCCGGATTTGAACTCAGGTCCTCCTGACTCCAGGGCCAGTGCTCTATCCACTGCGCCACCTAGCTGCCCCTAGGCTCATTACATATTATTACTCTTTGTGCACTCTATATTTCAGCCAAATTGTACTAACCACTGGTTCCCCAAACTTGTTATTATCTATCTTACATCTATGCTATGTAACTAGGTGGTATAGTGGATAGAGTGTCAGGCCTGAAGTCAGGAAGACTTATCTTCTCAAGTTCAAATATGGACTCAAAACACTTACTAGCTGTGTGATCCTGTGTAAATCACTTAACCCTGTTTGCCTCAGTTTCCTCATCTGTAAAATGAGCTGGAGAAGGAAAAGGCAAACCACTGCAGTATATTTACCAAGAAAACCCTAAGTGGGGTTACAAAGAGTCAGATACCACTAAAAATGGTTCAACAAGAGGAACATCTTACATCTATGTAATTGCATAAGTGGGGGAAGGGAATGAGTATTTTTGCTTAATAATACTTAATACATGTCAGGCACTGTGCTAAGAACCTTACAAATATTTATTATCTCATCATTTGATCCTCACAAACACCTTAGGTGGTAGGTGCTATTCTTATCCCTTTTTAAAGCTGAGGAAATTAAGGTAGAGATTAGGGGCAACTAGGTGGCACAGTGGATAGAGCACTGGCCCTGGAGTCAGGAGGACCTGAGTTCAAATCCAGCCTCAGATACTTGACACTTACTAGCTGTGTAATCCTGGGCAAGTCACTTAAGCCTCACCAAAAAAAAAAAAAAAAGAAGAAAAGAAAGAGATGAAATGATCCACACAGCCTAGTGTCTGAGGCTGGATTTTAACTTGGGTCTTCCTGACTCCAGACCGATCCACTGTACCACTTAAATGCCTTTTCGAAGGCCTGGAACATCCTTCCTCTTCATTTCTGCCTTTCAGAAGTCTTATCTTCCTTTAAAGTTCCATTTATCCATGAACACTTCTCTGCCTCCACTAGTTGCCAGTGGTTTCTTCAAACATAGAATTTACTCATCTGTGCACACGAGGTAAACAGTCTGAGAAAAAGGACTCTTTGTTTCACCCCTTTTGTTTTTATCCCTCACACACAGCAGGAGGGAGCCGCACAAGGAGGAAGGTCTTAATAAATGTTTGTTGACCTAAGTTCAACCCTAAAGCATAAATATGAAGCAGCCATTTGGTGGAGAGGATAGAGTTGAACTAGGAGTCAACAAGACATGAGTTAAAATTCTGCATTAGGTATTTATTAGCTATGTGACCTTGGGTATGTCTCTTAACCTTTCTGCCTCATTTTCCCCATAAGTGAAATGGGGATGATGATGATAGCACCTACCTCCTAGGCTTGTTGTGAGATAACATATAGAGAGTATTCTGACAACTTTAAAGAACCATGAATGTTGGCTATTACCATCACTACCATTTCTATCCTATTACTATCCTGGCTCTGATGCAAGCTAGCTATCTGATTGTGAGAAAGCCACTTCCCTTTTCTGGGCTGTTTTCTCATCTGTCAAATGACAGAAAAGGGAGTAAATAAACTCTAATGTCCTTTTTAGTCCTAAAATACTATTATTTTTTCAAAGCCTGAAACAGTAAATTTTCCCCATGGATTACATTTATCTTTGGGGAGGAAGCAGCTAACTCACTAGGAAGGGAATAGTTAATGTTTACAAAGTACTGATGTTTCTCTAAAGTGGGGGAAATAAAAATACCAGGATTTATTAGATATCATTTGCACAAAATTCTTCTTCCACAGTATGGCTTGCCAATTACGGTGCCTTTCAGGGTCAAAGGCTGGCAGAGTTAAAGAGTTGAGCAGTCTTAACTAGGTTCCTCTTACCCATCCTGGGGCAGAAAAAGACAACGTTCAAAGGTTTCTTATCCTTGGTTCTTGTCTTTAAATGGAAAATGTATACTTTGCATATCCTGCCACTATAACCATTCATTTTTCTAGTCTAAAAAGCTGGAGGCCCAGGAAACTACTGTTTAACATTGTCAATTCCACTCCAGAGAGTGCAGAGAAGGGCTAATACATAATGTGGAAAGGACAAAAAGAAAAAAAAATGATAGTACCCAAAGATCTATTGCTCATGATGCTATCTTTGTCTGACCTATTACATTTTTTAACATTTTTAAAAATGGGAAATTAAAATAGAGCTCAAAAAGACTCAAAAGAATAATAAAATCATTCAAAAGTCCCTTCTAGTAAGAAATTTAGGAGGAAAGTACTTTACATGTACATGGATGTTACTTGGAAGGAAAATTCTCATGATTCATAAAATTACCACACTTCCCAAGCAACTGAAAACAATAGTACTCTCCAGAAAATAAAGGCAAGCATTCAAATACTTTTAATGGAGTTTATCTATCTGTTTTTTTCTTTTAATCTCTCCACTCTTGGCAATACTAAGATTTATTTTTTAAGGAATAAAAAATAGAATGTCTGGACTGACCATTTTCTTTCTCTTTGTTCCCCCATTTGTTTAAAAAAAAAAAAAAGAGGGTAAAATTAAGTGTTCAGATCACTGGAGATTTCCAGATGGCCAGACAAATGAGCACTTGGGTTCTTAAACTGACATTTTGTATAGATATGGATATACATATCTGTCTGGGGTCTCTATGGTTCTTCTGTTCAATACAAACTTCATTCAGCCAAAGTGCTTTAAATGTGTGACAATGAAATTACTGCATAAAATCCAGATCAAGGCTGATTCAATTACTCTAATCAAAATGGGATTTTTTTGTGTGTAGATTCTCAAAACTATTTCTTTATTTCCCTGGTGCTTACACTTTAGAGAGAAAATATAATATTCATCATATATTTTTAACCACTGACAACTTATGGCTTTGTTTGTTTTTATTTCTTCTGTCACATTCACCTTTTTCTATTCCCCCCACTTTCCATTCCTTCTCTCTTACTCTGTCTTCTAATCTCTTACTCATAGTCAATGATGGTAATAAATTTAACCACTTTTCTTACTTCCTGAAGTTCACTGGACTGTACCCAGGAGGACCTGGGTACAAAACCTGAATTAAACACTTACTACCTTTGTGACACTGGGCTAGTCACTTAACTTCTCTGTACCTCAGTTTATATATGTGTAAAATGGGAGAGGGCTTGGACTGGATATATTATACGGTCTTTTCTAGCTCTAAATTTATGACCCTATTAGCTTTTTGCCCTTTAGTCAGCATAACATCATATCTCTGTTCATCAGTCTACTCAAGGGAGGTTGTCTAGGAAAAGGGGAAGCAGTAGACAAGGCAGCATCAAAGAGAGTTGGACTTAATAACACTTTTGCTGTAGTGGAGCTAAGACGAAAGGGGAAGAGAATTTAATATCCTCAAATAAAAAGACAATGTACAGAATGATGTATTTGGTGACTGAAATGATTACAGGAGCAGGAGAGATAAATGACTACGTTATTCTATTGCTTTGACTATAAACTGTTAGTGGTTTGGTGACTTGCTATGAAAACAGTCTTCAGAATAACTATGATGCATGTCATGTGTAGACAGTTGGAGATGAGCAAAAATTATAATTATGAAAATGAGAATCCCCTTTAACGAATGCCACCAGAATTCAATTAAAAAAAAAAAAGAACCAAACGAGGAAACAAGCCCAGGAAAGGAATAGATCACTTTTCTGCTACATGGGCTTGTGTGTTCCGACCATCCCTTGTCACTCTTTCCTAGACTAATCTACTCCATCTCTATGCTATACATCTATGTATGGCTCAAGGCAGAATTGCAGTAGCTCAAAAGAAACATGAGATGCACAAATTTAGAGACGTTTCCACCCCAAATGTTCATATGGGCTATTTATGTTTGACCTGTGGTAGAGCCTTCTGAGATCATACTGGTCTGATCAGCTCCAGTTGGACACACTGTACTTTGACTCCAACATAGTGATGTCATTTTGATCTTCTTCTAGTATGAAGGACAAGAACCAAATCTCTTTATGGTGAGAAGATGGGAGCACCAACATCTTTCCAATCACCCTGAATCATCTTTGACTCTTCCTTCTTGTGCATTTCCATCTAATTTCCAGGTGCCAAGTCTTGTTGATTTTACCTCCACAGTGTTCAGATGCATCCCTTTCTCTGCACTCACACAGTCACCATCTTAGGTCAGGCCCTTCTCACCTCTTGCCTGGCCTATTGCAATAGCTTCCTAAAAGGTCTTACAGAAAAATTTCTCCATTCTTCTACCCATCCTCCACGAGGCTTTCAAATAAACATTCCTAATGCACAGGGTTGAGAACGTCATTCGTTTTCTCAAAAAACCTCAGTGGCTCCCTGCTGTGATTAAGCGAAAATGTAAATGCTTCTGTTTGGCATTTAAAGCTTTTGACATTCTGGCTTCAACCTATTTTCCATCTATCTTTCTAAACTGGCTACCTATTACTCTACCTCAAGCACTTCTGTTCAGATCAAACTAGTCTACTTGCTGTTCTCTTTAAATGACATTCCATTTTCTGTATCTTCTGTTTATAAAGCTTTCCCTCCTCATCTCTGCCTGTTGGAATCCCCAGTCCCCATCAAAGCTCAGTTGAAGTGTCACCAGCTATATAAGAGCCTTCTTGGTCCCTGCCCTTTCTCTGTTGGTTCTTTCTCCCTTGCCCCAGAACAAAGTATTCACATTGCATACATAGTATGCCTACTTAGGGATGGACAAATTATTTCTCTACAATAGAATATAGTAAGCTCTTTGAGAGCAGGGGGCTGCGTGATTTTTTAAAAAATTCTATCTGTAGCACAGGGCTTGACAAACAATAGGGGTATAATAAATGTTGATTTAAATGGAAATGAATTGATAAATAGAGGGAAAGACAGAATAGAGAATCTAAGAACGGACCTGTAATAATGAAATTTAACCCCAAATTATCCAAGACTAGAGTACACAATCTAAATATTCAGCACATGCTAATGATAAAGAACTCTAATCATAAATAAGGAAAATAAGAAAAATCTTGGTGAGGAGCACTTTAGAGAGAGGGGAAAAGACAACCCCAGAATTACAGACTTTTAGAGCTAGAAGAAATGTTTTTGATTTATTCCATAGTCTCAGTTCTCATTCTCTTCTTATATTCTTCCTGCAGGTCTTAAAGCATATTAAAAATCTAGCTCTTTCTGGTGCCTCCTTATGTGACAAGTTAGAATCATACGCAGATAACAGGACTGCATTTAAGTACAAATCCTAAGGTCAAAAATGCTGCAAAAAGCCATTTCTCCATCACTTGTGAGAGCCATAAGCCCTTTGAAGACTAATACTCTGCTGGGGAGTATCCTCAGTTGACTGTAGGAATGAGGACCACCCTTGCAGTGGATCTCTTCACCATGTGCCTGACTACTGACAAGATTAAATAGAAATAACCTGCCTCGGTAATAGTCATTTCCATTGCCATCTCTCTCCTCTCTGACTCGCCCCCGCCTTCCCTTTCCAGGATAGTGCAGGATTGCTTATATTTATTTGCCCTTTGAAAGGGTCTGATTTGATGACCCAAATCTTTAAAGCTAGAAAAATTCTGTATCATTTTTATGAGTAGTGCAACCCTGAATGAAGGTTTCTTTTAGCCTCAGCTCCCATGAAAGAACTTTTAATTCTCTTGAAACTAAAGCTTTTGATTATACTTTAATGCAACAAGATGCCTTGGCAGATAAGGTTTAAGTCTTTTACTTTTTGAATCCCTGATTGCAAAGTCAATCAAACTGAGAAACTCTCCCCCTTCCTAGGAAATAAATGCTAGCAAGTAGTCGACTTGTGATATTGGATAGTCAACTCCTTTCTTTGGGAGCCAACATCTGCATTCCCCAGGAGTCTCAATTTTATATCACTTGTCAGAAGGATTAGGTGGGTGATGTAGTGGAACCTGAATACTTTCTAAGGAGTCAGGAGCCCTGGATTCTAATGCCATCTTTGCCACTAACCAACAACGTGTTGTTGGTCCAATCATTAAACCTCTCTGGGGTCTCTGTTTTCTCACTGCAAAAAGAAGTGGCTATGTACCACATCCCAGAGGTCTCTCACTGCTCTGAAATGCTATTATTTTTAGTATTAATTTGTGCTGCTCACTTCACATTGGAGAATAGCTGCCAACTGATGGGTAGAAGGTTCCACAAAGAGTTGATGAAAGGGCTTATTGCAAATGAAAGGCTTCACTCAGGAGTTACATGGAGGTCACCTTTTTTGTTAGGCAAATGTGCTGGAGTGACCCTTCTGGCTGAAACCCAGAGAAATTCTAATTTTCAAGCGATTAGACTTCTCCTGACCCAGAACAATTTTCCAAAAGTCTGCAAAATAGTTACCATTGCATTAGTTATTAACGATCTCTGTAAACACTTTAAAGATTTTCAATCATAGCATTTCAGATTCAAGGGAGGTGAGATATCATTTGTATCAGCACAAAATTCCTAATCATAGGGTGTTAGGAACAGGAAGGGATTATAGAGATCATTTTGTTCAATCCTTTTGCTCAACAAATGAAACTGAAGCCCAAGATTACACTGATAATTAGCACCAGAAACAGAACCCCAGATCTCTTAATCCAATATTCTTCCTACCATGCCACACTGTCTTACAACAATTTCTATCCTTAATGGGGTAAAGTATAATACCATACATTCATGAAGTGCTTAACAGTTTATAAACAAACACTCTCTCATATATTATTTTATATGTTACAGTCTGAGTTCTGTAATGGAGAAAAACTGCTGACTTATCTGGAAGGGGCAGATTGGGTTTGCAGAGACATTTTGAACATAACAGGCTGGTGGTGTTTTCTCCTAATTGTTGGCATATAATTAGATCATTATAATCAACTCAAACTACTTTACATTAGACTGATTCACTGCTCCTAAGGCCAGGATCATGGCTAAATACTTTCTATGTCCAGTTAGTTAATGCTATTGTTTCATGCATCTGTTTGATTTTTTGCAGTTGTTCCTCTGATCTCAGAATAAAAAAAAATGACCATCTGCATAAACACTTTGAGCAATCTCAAAGATTTTCAAAAATACTATATTGCTTTTTGTTTGTGAGCCTTAAGGTGAATGTCTAAAATACAGGTTACTTCACAAGTACCCACATCAAATTTGCAATAGTGGAGTAACTAATTTTTTTTTGACTTCTTTAAAAAGAAAGGTAATAGGGGCAGCTAGGTGGCAAAGTGGATAGAGCACCGGCCCTGGAGCCAGGAGGACCTGAGTTCAAACCTGGCCTCAGACACTTGACACTTACTAGCTGTGTGACCCTGGGCAAGTCACTTAACCCCAATTGCCTCACCAAAAAAAAAAAAAAAAAAAAAAAAAAAAAAAGGTAATGGATAGAGTGGGGTCTGGGAGTCAGGAAACCTAGCTTCTAGTCCTGGTTCTGCCATTAATTTGTGTGACTTGTCATTTTTTAGTCTCTAGACCTCCATGTCTTCAGTTATAACATGAAGAGTTGGGACCACCTAAGTCCTAAATTATGTTCTCATTTTAAAATCCCCAGTATTCTATCTCTAAGCCTCCCATAACCTGACTGCACTCCATGTTCACTTCCACAGGAGTCCTTTGCATCCTTCCAGGCTCATTTTCTGTCTACATATCTTATACTCTGAATACACTCACCCCAGTAGAATGTAAACTCCTCCAGGGCCAGACCTGTTTGCTTGCTTTCTTTCTTTCCTTCTTTCTTTATTTATCTACTTATCTATTCATTCATTCATTCATTCATTCATTTATTTATTTATTTGGCAATGAGGGTCAAGTAACTTGCCCAGGGTCACACAGCCAGTGTCAAGTGTCTTAAGGTCAGATTTGAACTCGGGTCCTCCTGAATCCAGGGCTGGTGCTTTATCTGCTGTCCCCACCTGCTTTATTTTTATGCTTGTTTCACAAGAACAATACCTTGGCACATTAAGTAGATGCTTAAATAAGTGATTGAAGAAAAGAACTGAATTCTAAAATCCTATAAAATGAAATGTTATTTCACTTGTTAGAAAACAATATATTACATATTTATTCTCACATTAATTTTCCTAGTAGTCAAAGTCTGACTAATATCCTTTGTTATATTAACTGAAACTGAAGAAGCCAGAGTTTCAGCATAAGTTCCACCCAAACTTTACCAGAGGTTAATAGCTTTGCTTCTATTTTTCAGTTAAAAAATGAAGTCTTTTCAACTTTGTCTCAACTACAACCTACCATTTGTCACCTGGGAACTGAAAACCAATCCTTGGTTGACCTATGATACTGCTCTGTATAGCTTGCTAGTTGTAAATGTAATTATAATTGCTCATCTTCAGTTAGTCTAGGAGGCCTGACAGCAGGACTCATGGAGAAGAGACCTGAAATGATCTTTTTTGCACCCTGTAGAAGGTAGGAGTTATATGAAGTGGCATGGGTTATGTGAAGAGCCAGAGAAACTAACTCATTAGAGGAAAAAATTTTTCTTTCTGGGCTGGTGTATTTTAAAGTGTTGAATCTTGGGAAATCATTTTTTAAAATATATTGCCAAGTTAAATAAAAATATAAAATTTCTCTTATTTTCTGACTAGGACTAGAGTTTCCTGTATTAAAAGTCTTTAAGAAAAGGATCCCCCCTCACTGACACTATTGATGCAATTAAGTCTAGAAGTTGACTTCTGGAGGTCCCACCTGCTATGTAAATGTCACTTCTATTTTCTTATAGATTGATTAATGCTCAGAAATAAATATAAGTTCATCTATGACGTGCCAGATACTATGTTGTATGTGACAAGGGATATATAGTATATTTTCTGTGGTCTCAAGAAGCTTACAATTTATTTGTAAGAGAAATTTATGGAATAAGAGTTATTCCTCATCTGATAAACTATCTAAGGCTGTGAAAAAGCAGTTCTTTAGGGAAGAAAACCAGGCTATTACTAGCCATAGTTATGAAAAAATGCTCCAAATCTCTACTAATTAGCAAAGTGTAAATTAAAGCAATTCTGAGATTCTATCTCATACCCAACAGAGAGGCAAAGATGACAAAAAAGAAAAATGATAAATGTTGGAGGGGCTGTGGGAAAACAGGGCATAATGATGCACTGTTGGTAGACTTATGAAAGTACACACCCAATATGAAAAGTAATTTGGAATTACCTTCAAAGAGTTACTAAATATTCTAAGTCCTTTGACTAATTTGGACCCATACCTCCCACCCCAAAGATCAAAGAAAGAGGAAAAGGTTCTATATGTACAAAAACCTTTCATGGCAGCCCTTGTGGTGGCAACTCCCCCCCCCAAAACAAAACAAAACAAAACAAAAAACTTGGAATGTAAAGGGAATACATCAGTTGAAAGATGGCTTAATAAGCTATAACACATGAATTTGTGACAGAATGCTACTAAGAGGAAATAGATGATTTCATAGAGACATGGAAAGACTTCTATGAACTGGTACAGAGTGAAGCAAGTAGAATCAGAAGAAAAATTTATACTATAACATAAATATTATCACAACAAACAATTTTAAAGAACTTTATAAACCAATGAAAATGAAATGAGCAGAATCAACAGAAAAATTTATATGATAACAATAACATTATAAAGATAAACAATTTTGGAAGGTGTTAAGAGCTATGATAATAAATACAATCACTGTCCATGATTACAGAAGATTGATGATGAAACATCCTAATCACCTCCTGACAGAGAGGTGATAGATTTAGGGTACACAATAAGGCACATGTATTTTTGTATACAGCTAATGCAGGACTCTGTTGTGCTTCTCTATGTATATTTGTTACAGGGAATTTTTTCCCTATTTTTTTCAATGGGATGATAGGTAGGAAGGAGAAAAATAGATTTCTCTTAATTGAAAAGACAATTAAAAACAGACTGGGGGACAGGTACTATAGATGTGGAATGTTACATGCACTTTTCAGATGAAATCACTGTTTTGTTAGTTTTACTTGTTTACTTTTTTAGGAGACATTTTAAAGAGTGAGGATAATTTTTAAATGTCTCTAATGTAAAAAACAAAACCCATCAGTGAAACTCCCTAAAAACAAAAACAAAAATCCAAGAATACATATGTATATCCCACACGCAAATGTAAAGATATTCCCTTCCTATAATTCCCTGGTTGTTGTTGTTGTTGTTTTGAAGGGCAATGAGGGTTAAGTGTCTTGCCTAGGGTCACACAGCTAGTAAGTGTCAAGTGTCTGAGGTCGGATTTGAACTCAGGTCCTCCTGAATTCAGGGCCAGTGCTTTATCCACTGTGCCACCTAGCTGCCCCCCCATAAATGTAAAGATAAATTAGCACTAACACTACAGAGACTATTCTGATAATCCAAGGAAAAAAACATTCTATCGTACATCTTTTATGAGACAAATGTAGTCCCAATGTCTAAACAATAGAAAGATAAGGTACAGGAGAACTATAAACCAATATAATTAATGAATACTGATTCAAGAATTTTAAATAAAATCCTGAAAAATAGATTACAGCAATTCAAGAAAAAAATTGATCATAACGAAGTTGGATTTATACCAGAGTTTCAAGGATGATGCAATGTTAGGTAAACAATTGAAATAATTAATCATATTAAACACTATAACATAGAAAACCACACAATTATCTCAATAGATATAGAAAAGGTCTTTGACAAAGTACAAAACTCACTTATGCTAAAAACCCTATACAATGTAGGCATAGAGGGACCTTTAAAATATCATTAAATCTATCTACCTAAAACCAAAAGCAAGCATTATATACAATGAGCACACACTAGAAGATTTCCCCCAAAATACAAGACTAATCCAGGATAGTCACTTTTCTCGCTGTTGTTTTATATAATTCTGGAAATGCCAGCCATAGCAAAAGGACAAATGAAAGAAATTAAAGGCACAAAGATAAGTAAAGCAGAGATAAAACTATCCCTATTTGCTCATGACATGATGGTTTACTAAGAAAACCCAAGAGATTCAGCAAATATACTAATTAAGATAATTTATAGTTTCAACAAAGTTACAGGTTACAAAATATCTCCTTCTAAGAAACCTCTCCCCCACCAAATCAACAATATCTCAAAGTAATAATAGCAAAATCCAAGAGGTAATAATAGAATTGTAGAAAGGGAAGTCTCTTTCCAAATAACTATAAAACGCATAAATAATTTGGGGATCAATTTACCAAAGCACTAAAATACTTGCTTCCATGGATTTAATTAGGATCTCTACGCTGATAATTCTCAAATCACCTATCCAGTCCCCATTTCTCTGTTGATCTCCAATCTGCCTTTCAGACATCTTGAACTGGATGTCTAGTTGATAGCTTAAACTCAACATGTCCAAAGCTGAACTCATGATCTTTTCCTACTAAACCATCTCCTTACCTCCTAATTTCCTTATTACTATAGAGGTCAACACTATCCTCCCAGTCCCTCAGGCTCACAATCTAGGAGGCATCCAGAGCCCCTCATTATCTCTTGCTGTTGCCAAGGCCTGTTGAATTTAACTTTGCGCTCTCTCCAATATGCTCTCTTCTTTCTTCTGACATTGCCACCACTTTGGTGGCACTCATCTTCTTATGCCTGGACTATTGCAATGGCCTGCTGGTGGGCCTGAATGCCTCAAGACCCCGCCCCCCCAATCCAATCCATTCTCCATTCAGCTGCCAAAGTGATTTGATTTGTGCAGGTCCAACCATGTCAGCCCTCTACTCTGTAAACCTCAGTGGCTTCCTATCATCCTCAGGATCAAAGAGAAAATCCTCTGACATTTGAAGCCCTTCATAACCTAGTCCCTTTACTACCTTTCCAGGCTTCTTCACCTTACTCCCCAAAAGTATAGTCATCCCATGACATTCCTGGGGGTTAGGGGCACAGGACTTCTGTGAATGTGAAAAACTGCCAATATCTCTAGGCCCTACCCCCAAATATTCATTTTTAATAATTCTGATCATATTTATTTAACACACATATAAAACACACTGTACCCATAAAAAATTCCAGTTCCTATTGGAGAGATCTCTCACACACCATGCAATCCACAGCTACAGGTACAGCTGCAACAAATGCTTCATGGATTGCCTTCTTTTACGTAAGATACAATGATCACATGATTGAGTCTGGATGGTAGAGAGACAAAGAGGAAGTGTTCCCAAAGACAGTGCATAGCCTGTAGTTCTTTTGCACACTGAAACTTTTGGCAAAATTCAACTGTTTATAATAAATTTATGTATGTATACTTATGGTATTAAACGATAAAACTGATTAACAGCATACAGTATTTATGTGCTTATGACAGGTTTTTTTAGTTTTCTTTACATACACATGTCATCTACAATTTCCTACATAATATGTTGTGAATCTCTAAAAAATCTCATTTAATTATTGATGTCCAACCCACAAATAACCACAACTGTGAATGTGAAACCTGGAAAAGTTGAGGAATGACTGTCCTCTTCACTCCAGTGACACTGATTTCCTGGCTGTTCCTTGAGAACACACTCTTATCTCTCAGTTCCAGGCATTTTCTTTGGCTGTTCTCCATGCCTAGAATACTCTCTCTCCTCATCTCTGCTCCTTGGCTTCCCTGGCTTCAAGTCACAGCTAAAATATCTGTAGGAAGTCATTCCCAATTCCTATAAATTTTATGGCTTTTACTGAAAATTATTTGCCAGTTATTCTATACATAGCTTGTTTGTACATAATTGTTTTCTTGTTATCTTTCCATTAGACTATGAGCTCCTTGAGGGCAGAGACTGTCTTGCCTTTTTTTGTGTCCCCAACACTTAAAATAGTGCCTAACACAGAGCAGGCACTTAATAAATGTTTGTTGCTTTGTTCTCTTTGTTCCCCTATGTATATAAATCATAAATCAAGATAAAAAATGAAAAATTTTGAAAAATCAAGATGTTATAATAACACTCTCTAATTTTATAATGTATTTCATAAAAAGAGCTTAAAGCACTTTGAAAATTAACTTTTCTTAATCTCTGTAATCCTTCTAATTCCCTTAAATATGACATATAAACACAAAGTTTACTCCCTTAGAGTTATAGAAATTAAACATAAACAAGAAAGATATGCCCAAGATCAAGTCAGAAGTCATCGACAGAAGTACCCTAAGGAGAATAGTTAACAACATACTTGGTCACACAGGCATTTCCATATGGTACCGAATCAAATTCAAACTTGAAACTCATGACTTGGGGAGAGAATGTGGTCCAGTGGTATTTCAAGAGCAAAAGAAGCTTTCTAACTAAACCATTAGAGACCATTTATCACTATTTGGAATAATTGTTGGCATCTACTGAACATATCATCATTTCTGAGCATGCTTCAGGAGAAGGGCCCTGGAGGATAAGGTCATCAGCAACCATACCTTCCAGCTGTTTGTTTCAATTTCTCGCCCACTGAGGTTCTTAATCTTCATTATTCCAGATATAAGGCTTCAATTTTTTAAAAGAGAAAGAAAACAAGAACTTCAGCAAAAAATAAAACCTACTCCAGATCCCTCGAGAGTTTCTGACTAGAAAATGAAAATTATGAAAAAGAATAGCTCTGTCCCATGGAATTTACCTATGGAAAAACAAAAGGCCTACACCATGATAATTGCCTTTTAATTAAATGAAGATTATCCTGACTTCCTTTTTTCAGGCAAGGATTCTGCAGAAAAGAAAAAGAAAAAAGCCCATTACAACAAAAACCTATGTAAAACTAAAAGACTGCCAACTCCTACTGGCATTACCTATTTTCAAAGCAATATTTAATAAAAAGAGATTTCACATTCTTTTAGTTCGTAGTACGCGAATGACACCATTTATAAAAATTAAGCTATTTTGGATGGAAATGGTTCTCAAATCAATCCGTCAATTAATAAGCATTTATTAAGCACAAATTATGTGCCAATCACTGTGCTAGGTACTGATGGTACAAAGGCAAAGAATAAAACAATCCCTACTTACAGGGAGCTTACATTCTAACAAGGAAGAAAAATGTATTAGAAACTATGCTGCCTTTGTAAACAGGACAGGAACATAATTTAACCTTCTCTCAAGGTTATCATTCTTAGCAAAATAAGGATAAAAAGTCCTTGAGGGCAGAGACTATCTCACCTAGACCAAAATTAGGGGGTGTCCTTAGTTCTTTTTAAACTTGGCTATGTTGTGGTTGCTTCTGATTCCTTCATAATGAGGATGTGGAATGAAGAATGAGGATTCCTATTTCCAGGAATATCTTCATGTTTTATGTGTTTGGGATGACTGTTAAATATTCTAGTTTCATTACATTAATAATTCACCTGGTAGTCTATGTGCTCGGTAGTTCAACTTATATAAAATTGGTATGTGCCTCACTGAACTAAAAATTCCCGTAATAAATTTTATGCCACTATCCTCATTAAATCATTTCCTTAAGAAAAATTGCATAGTTATTTTGTGATGTTTAGTTTTGTCAGCAAACTATGATCAATACCTAAAAAGATTCCAGGAGTACTAAAAATAAACAGATTTGGGTAGGGGCAGCAGACAACCTCTGGTAGAAGACGGTGTGTGGGGGATTCCCCCTCTTCTGTCAAGCTGCTTAATATGAAATGGCTTCAAATTGCTGTGATTTTAGTTCTGGTACCCAGTTTTATAATTTTTTGGTCTGGTTTCTTACTGTTAGATTGAGAGCTGTCACTTAGAAACAATTATCTTGTCACTCCTTGCCATCAATTGTTTTCCATATCTGATGTGCTACTTTTAATTTGCTGTGCACTAGAAAGCCAGATAAGCAAGTTTGTTAGGATTGCATGTAGAATACATCAGTCTCTGAGTGAGGGGCTGAGGATCTCTCTTATAGAGTAAACTGCATCTCTGTTTTACCTATTATTTCTGCTGCGCAGGCCATAAATTCTGCTCTCATAGTTCTTGTTTCTCTTTTGAAGCACTCAAGAACAGTGTTCTCCTCAATTTCTTTGGGGTTCTCAGTCTCACCAAATGTTGAATCATTTTCCTTTATTTAGCAATGTGTATTCATAAATGCCTGAAATATATCTGGAGGCCATATTTCCTTCTTCTGTTACTGTTTTCCCTGTTGATTTATCTGCTTATGATGAAGATCTTTGCATTTTCTCCTTCCTGAAATCTTTGGTAACTTCAGTCTTTTTCCTATTTTATTTTCCCCTACCACTCACTTTCTGACTCCTTCCCTTCTGACTGTGGTATCCTTGGGTGCTGGATCCCAAAGTTTCTCAATATCTTTCCACACGGGAAATTCGTGGCTCCCCAGTGCAGGTTTCTGTCACAGGTAACTTTTGGGTGATAGAATCTGTGCTCTTTCCTTCAGGTTCAGTGGAGTACTTCATAGTGAACCTCCTCATTCCCTGCCATGGTGTTCTGTCCTGGTGTTCTGTTCCCTGTGTTCTTTAGTTCTTTAGCCCAGCATTGGCAATTTGAAGCTTTGTAGCACTGCTATTACAAGGCTCTCCATCTAGCACTGGCAACTCAGAGCTTTCCTATGGGGTCATGGTTCCCAATCAATAAACTTAGATTAAGTACCTACTATGTGTTAGGCACTGGGCTAAATACTAGGCTTTTGCTTCTGAAGGGCTGTGGCAGCAATACCTCCCACAAGCAGGGCATATTTCCACAGGATGAAGTGGATCTCCAAGGCACTAGAAGGAAGAAGGGAAGACTGGGATGTGTGTTTTGTTGTTATAATGTGTCAAGTCCTTGGGTCTGCTGCTGCAACAACAGTGGTTGTAACCTTAATTTTGGTGAAGATTTTAGTGATGATAAGACATAACAAGAAAGCTGGATATTCTATGGACTCGTGTTTCATTAACATGGCCTACAGACTGTGCCAAAAAAATAAATTCCCAAAAGACATATAATAAAGTAGCTTCCACCTCTGCTGATACCAGAAAGGGAACAATCAGTGACGTTTCTATAATCTACCAAAGTCAACTATTTTCTAAGACAAGTTTATAGTGGATACCAAATTTTAAGGAGTTTGAAGGGAGATTATTTATTCCCACCCCTTTGAATTTTACAGATAGGGAAATTAAGGCTTAGAGAAGTGAAATGATTTGCCAAAATTCACTAATTAATAGTGGATTAGGAAGCAGTAATACTACTTAGTCATTCCTATCAACTTCCCATAAGGACACTCCCCTTTCCAATTTGAATCTCATCATATCTATAATCCCTTTCACAGATAAACTAGTGGACTTGACAATCATGGGAGGATCATCAGCTTTTGGAATAACAAACCCATCACTAACTGTCTTCCTTATGCGTTTCTCATGGCCAGAGCACAAGCACAAATAAGAGCAAAGGCTGTACAACATTGCTCTGATATACTACAAATAAACAATATCTCAGTCATCCTCCCCATATGATAATTAGCCATGAGAAATTAGCACATGGCCAACAATTATCAAGAGAAGAACTAATGATGCGGCTAACGATAATGATCCCACACACTGAAAAATGACAAATCTTGGCATTTGGAAGGGTACATCAACAAAAAAAGAGAGATGCTGTACATACCTATGATTATGGCTCACACTGTTATAAATGGGGACAAATGGAAAACAAATAAAAAGCTCAATTGCTGCTTTCTCCCCTTTATATCGTTTGCTCACTTTCCCTTTCTGGACTCAAAAGCATTTTTGTCATGCAATAGTATGAAACTGTAGAGCCTGGAAAATTTCTCCACAAGAAGGACAACTGTCAGAAAATGAATACCAACCATCTTTTAGAAGTTAATGTCTACAGAGGAAGGATGGCAATATGTGTGAGCCTGGTAAATGAGGACGAGGGGTCATAAGCTAATAGGTGTGTATAAATACTGTACATAACATATGTGTACATAGATATGTATATATACACACATACATATACATGCCTATACACATATATGTGTATCTATAAGCTAATATATATATATATGTGTGTATACATATTAGCTTATGTGTAATCCCTCACTTCTCTTCCTCCTTTACCAGGCTCACACATATTGAAAAGGAATTCAAGAAAAATGTTTCTTTACTGTATTACCCCTGCTCTCCCTCCCTCTGATTTTAAAAGGTAACCTTGGCTGCAGTACAGAGGCTCGTGGGGGACCTCTGGACATCAATCAGTTTCACAGCTGGATGCACGGATCTAGCTCACCTAAAGCTCCTTCCTTGCTCTGCTGTGGTGAGGCTTTTCAATCAATCAATAAACCAACCAACAAGTCCTGTGATACCTCGATTAACGAATCCTCTGGGAATAAGACAACGAAGCTGGTGACGTTCAAGAAACAAACCCCATTTGTAAACCCTGTGGAGCTCTGTGTACAGGAATCAAGGAGCTCCAACATAATGTTACTATTGAGCCACATTTAGGAGTCTTGGCATGCCTTCCTATTTTTATCCCACAGGTTAAGATAAATGAGGCCTGACTTTGGACAAAAAGGTGGGGCTACTGTCTCTGACTCATTCTGGCCCTTGTGGATCCCTATATCAGTTCCCTGGTGCCCTCCTATTGCTTAACTCTTCCCAATATTATGGGGAAAGGAAGAATTCACACTTATATTCCATAATACTAGCCACTCACCTAGATCTCCACTCCCACCCTCCTTACCTTGCCTCCTACTTCAGTACCAGTTGCTTTAGATTCAGGTCTTTTCTCAGGAGCTACAGGCAATAAAAGGTTTTGTTTTTGTTTTTGTTTTTTTCCCCACCCATTGTCCTCTGAAATAGTCAACCTGGCAAATACACTCCTCCATACATACAAGAGAGCCCCTTCCCTCACTTTCCTATCTAAGCAAAGGTTGACCTTTCTCTCCCAAACTTACTTGTTCATTTCCTTCTCATATATTTTATTGATTCCGATGTTGAATTAGTAGCTAATGGCCTTTTTGGCTCTTGCTTTTTCTGACATCTGACAAGACATCCCGTGTTTAGTCTATCTACCAAGGTAACTTCCATACTTCCTTTGGGTTTAGTTCTTTCCCTAAAAGGTAAAGTCTTTCCTCAAGACTCAAATGGCCCAATGAGCTAAGTCAAGTCTTACAGTTGACCCAACTTCCTGGTGGCCTCAGATCTTGAAGCTGTGTTAGCTTTCTCATTACCCGAGGGCATAAAAAGTGCTGTTTCTGCTGTCAGACTTGTCTGATGTCCCAAGGCTGGGAGTCACAACATTCAGTCCTCCTAACCAGATGTGTTTCAATATGGAGATGAGGGGAAAGAAGGGCACTTCTAAAGTGCTTTATCTTTGTTGAGTATCATTTCCATGCTGTGGCTTAGTGAGCCTCCTTTTGTTAACTGTTGAATGACTTACAAGTGCCTCATTTTGTTTCAATAATGGATCTAAACTATCAGGGGAGCAGCTTGAGTCAGATACAGATCACAATATCCAGTAATGAAATTTCTGACAAAGAAGTATGCTGTTGGATTAGATCCTTATGGTCAATAGATCCTTATGGTGGTGTTATAGTTAGTGGACGTAATTCTTGCTAGAATTATCCATAGAAATGAAATTTTTGGAGCCCTTAAGGAAGCTAAGTACAGTAGTCTCTATTTACTGCCAACTATTTTTACTTTACTGTTTTTGACACTACAGAAGATCCAAAAGAAGTAAAGGGCTCCTTGCCCATGAAGAGGCTAGAGCCCAATTGGGTAGATAAGACATATACACATGAAACAAAGACTATGACAGTTTATGAGAAATCGGTCATTTGGGGATACAAATGTGTGAAAGCTGCTAAAGAAGGTAGAGATCAAAGTGGACTAGTGTTGTAAGAAGGTGGCATCTGAAGGATGGGAAGTATATGGATAGGTAAAAACATCTTGTTATTTCTGACTTCACAACAGCTCATACACATGTCCTCTTCTCTGTTCACACAGTCACCACTGTGGTGGGGGCCCTCATCACCTCCAGTATTACAACAGCATTCTGGCTGATTTCTGCCTCAATCTCTCCTCATTCTAATCTAGCCTTCACTTAGGTGGAAAGTGATCTTTTTAAAGCACACGGGTGACCACTTCTGCCCCACACTCAATAAAGCTTAGTAGCTCCCTATTACCTGAAGGATCAAATACAAGGTCTTCAGTTTGACATTTAAAACCCTTCTCAATCCAGCTCTTTACTTTTTCTCTTAACATTTTATTCCTTTCTAAGCACTCCATGACTTGGTGTCACTGACCTGGCCTTCCTGCTGTTCTTCACATGTGATAATACATCTCTTGGGGCAGCTAGGTGGTGCAGTAGATACAGCACCGGCCCTGGATTCAGGAGGACCTGAGTTCAAATCCAGCCTTAAACATTTGACACTTACTAGCTGTGTGACCCTGGTCAAGTCACTTAACCCCAATTGCCTCACAAAAAAAAAGAAGAAGAAGAAGAAGAAGAAGAAAAGAAAATACACCTCTCAACTCTCTGCATTTACACTGGCCGCCCCCCATGCCTGGAATGCTTCCCTTCCTCACTTCTGCCCCTTAGACTCCTTGACTTCCAATGAGACCCAAATAAAATTCTACTTTCTGCAAGAGGGCTTTTGTTTTCCCCTCTTCCCCCAACTCCAGGGTCTTTACTCAGTGATCGTCTTCCATTTACATTGTATCTATCTTATATATACAGTTATTTAGATATTGTTTCCACCATTAGGATGTGAGCCCCCGAAAGGTTTAGAATTGTGTTGTCACCATTTTTTTGGTCTTCCCAGTGTTTAACACAGTGCCTGTTATAGCAAACAAGTGCTCCTGAAACTGAAAAGGAAAGGTTATAGGAGAATGAACTCTGCCTGGAAAAAGTAGATTAAAGGGGAAAAACATGGAAGAAGGAATAACTGGGGCAGCTAGGTGGTTCAGTGGATAGAGCACCAGCCCTGGATTCAGAAGGACCTGAGTTCAAATCCGGCCTCAGACACTTAACAATTACTAGCTGTGTGACCCTGGGCAAGTCACTTAACCCTCACAGCCCTGCAAAAATTTTAAAAAAAGAAAGAAAAGAAAGAAAAACTGCTCTGCATTCACTCCTATCCCTAATGATATAGGGCCCAAGGGTCTGAGCCAGGTCTAGGACAAAGCTATCCCATGGAATGTAGTTGGTCCAAATTGTTGAAAACAAAGATTACTTCAAGAAACAGTAAATGAAAATCTGGAGAAAAAGAGAAGGAAAAGAAGATTATTATGCAAACAAATGGCTGTTAGTCCAGAATAAAAGCAAGCATGACACACTGAAATACAGGTTTATAGCCCCAGTCACCAACAGACATATCTGCCAGCTAGCTTATGTACATTTAGAAAGAGATGTGACTTTGTGGTCAGGTTTTGCTCACAAAATGAACAAGTATGATGTTAAGTTTCCCCTAACAAATCATACTCCAGCTTACTATACTGGATCGGTCGAAGTGATTGGAGATGAATAGAATGGAGAAAGCATCAAAGATCAGCCCATTGCTTCTATACCCACTATGGCTTCAGGCCTTGCCAGAGCTACCACTGGAAATAGTCTTTGGAGTTCTTAGGAGAGCTATGTTTGACTAACTATCCCCTCACGGTGCTAGATACTTCCCTGGTTAGGTTTCAGAAATCAAAGAATTTGATGATGAAGTAAATAGCAAACACACAATGGGTCAGAATACTGTGGATGATATGCATTATTTAATGGAAGAAGATGAATACAGAGTTCAAAATATAATTCTCATAGTACATAAAGAATAATCTAGCTCCAGACATTTTGGGGGAGATATTCAAGAAAACTTGTGCTGGTAGATGGTATGATTCAGTCTATGAAAAGAAACCCAAGAAAGAGCTGAAATGGTAGAACCTTTCCCAAATGTGTCTTTCTCATAAGACAAAGTTGATCAGAAGGCAAGTTTGAGAGCATGCTGCTCTTAGCTATACCATTATAATCTATAATTTTTTGTTGTTGTTTTTTGCGGGGCAGTGGGGATAAAATGACTTCCTTATGGTCAAACAGCTAGTAAGTGTCAAGTGTCTGAGGCTGGATTTGAACTCAGGTCCTCCTGAATCCAGGGCCAGTACTTTATCCACTGCACCACCTAGATGCCCCCATAATCTATATATAATTTTTTTTGGGGGGGCAGGGCAATGGGGGTTAAGTGACTTGCCCAGGGTCACACATCTAGTAAGTGTCAAGTGTCTGAGGCCGGATTTAAACTCAGGTACTCCTGAATCCAGGGCCAGTGCTTTATCCACTGCACCACCTAGCTGCCCCCTATATATAATTTTTAATGAAGATTTTTCAGATTGAGATAAACTTAAGGAACCAGCTCCACCCCACCCCCAGAAATGAATAACCATGGTATGAAGGATGGGACTTGTTTAATTAGGGCCTTGAGTGATAGGCAAATTTGGAATTAATCTATTATGAAAGAGAAACATGAGAAACTGAGGTTATCCTACTATGAGCTCCTCCCCTATTCTTTATCTGAAAAACCTTCAATAGCATCCTGCACTTTCAACTCTTCTGTGCTATTTTCTAACCAAAAGTGGCCCTTCTCTTTGCCAAAAGTTACTCCTCTATTTTCAACCTCTTCTCACTTTGCATCTCTCTCTCTCTCTCTCTCTCTCTCTCTCTCTCTCTCTCTCTCTCTCTCTCTCATATGCTTCTCTTTATCTACTTTTTTCTTACCTACAAATAAGCTCTATAATAGAAAAAACCCCTTTTGTTTCACCTCTTTCTCCCTTCAAGTTCTTATCTTGTAGCTCTTCTCTTTTTCAAGCTAAATTAGAAAAGTTCTCCATTCATTGTCTCCACTTTTTTACTACCCACTCACTTCTCACTTCCACTTGCAGACCCACCAATCAACTGAAATGGCTCTAAGGTTACACACTGATATCTTAATTGCTAAAGCAAATAGCCTATCCTCACCTCAGTTCTCATTTTTTCTTGACCTCTTTGCTGCTCTAGACACCTCCCTTTACCACCCTCACCTCCCTTACCCTTTCTCCTTTTCAATTCAGTTAAATGGTTTTCTCATGGTTCTTTTCTTCTTTATTGGATAGACAATTCTCGGTATCCATTGAAAGGCCGTCATCTATAACCCACACCATAACTGTTGCCATACCCAACCTTCTATCCTGGGCCCTCCTCTCTCCTTTCTCTTTCCTTGATCTTTTCAGTTCTCATAGGTTTAATGTCATCTCTACAAAAATGACTCCTAAATCTAGATATCTAGACCTAACTTCTCTCCTGAGGCCCACTCTTTCATCAACAGCTGCCTTCTGGACATTTCCAAAAGAAGATGCATTCCATCTCATACTCAACATGTCCAAAATGGAATTCATGATCTCTTCTCTTAAACCTCCTCCTCCTCCCAACTTCTTTGTGACCATTAAGTGCACACCATCTTTCAATGAGCCAAATTTGCAACATTGGAATCATCCTCACTCTTCCTCACCCCATTTCCCCATTTAGCCAATATTTTGCAAATTCTTACCAACTCTACCTTCTCTCCATTCACATAGCTACCAGCATAGTCCTTCCCCTCTCACTTGGACAACTGTAATGACCTCTTGATTGGTTTAGTTTCTAGTCTCTACCTGTTCTTGTTCATCCTTTACATAGGGGATAAAATAATCATCTTAAAACAGAAGCTGGATCATCCCTCACCTCAGTTCAAGAATCTTCAGGGTCTCCTTATACTCCAAGTCTAAAATACAAACTCTTTGGTGTAGTACATAGATCCCTTCAAAGCCTGGTTCCAGGCTGTCTCTTCAGAATCATCATACGTGATTCCCCTTCATACTATTGATATTCTAGTCAAACTGGCCTAATGGCTATTCCTTAACATTGCCACTCAATTTCTTGCCTTTTTATATTTTTATAGGATATTTAACCCTCCCTCCCCACTCTACACACATACACACAATAATAAAATACATTCTTTCTCCTCACCTGTTCCTGTTAGGATCCCTGACTTTTTTTCAAGGGTCAGCTAAAGTTCTACCTTTTCTCTGCCTGGTGAACAAGCATTTGAACTATGATTTTGTTTGAGCTTTTCCCTGTGCCCAGAATGTCCTCCCTCCATCTTGTATTACTGAAAAGGCATTAACTGGAATGAAGCTTAAACAGTATGTCTTACTTTCTGGCTAGGTGAGGAAGTATCTATTTTGGCCAATCAAATCGAAAGAAGTACCTCGCAGACTTCTCTGTTGATATTTTCCTTGCGCCATATATATATATATATATATATATATGTATGTATATATATATGTATATATATATATACACACACACACACACACATATATATACATACATATATATATATACACACACACATATTTATATATATATATATATATATATATATATATTCCCTAAGTGTTTTTTCACATTTAATTTGCAATTAAGGCCATACTTAGAAGTACTGAGAATAATCCTAAGTGCTTCAGCATTAACAACCTATGTCTCATTATATAGGAAGAATTTCTTTTTCAAATAATAGAACAAACATTTGTTAAGTATCTGAATGCAGAGGACTGTATTAAGATAGGTCTCTATCCTTATGAAGCTCATACTCTAGGAAGAAGATAAAACATGAATGTAGATAATCACAATCTATACAATATGTGTAGTGGACAAGGAATGGATCTTAAGAAAGACTTCAGTTCAAATCCTGCTTCAGGCACCAAATTATTTAACCTCCCTGAGCCTCAGTTTCCTCATATGTAAAATGAGGATAATAATATCTGTAGTGCAGTTGTGAGGTTGAAATGAAACAACTATGTAAATACTTTGTAAATGCTAAAGTATGATGTATTATTATTATTGTTACAAAATAAATGTATTTGAGGAGGGGTTCAGAAAAACCTACAAGGACTTAGGAGCAGAACCAAGAGAACATTGTATACAGTAATAGCAACATTGTGTGATGAACAATGGGGACAGACTTGGCTCTTCTCAGCAGTGCAACAATCCAAAACAGTTTCTAAGCACTCGTAATAGAAAATGTTCTCAACATCCAGAAAAAAAGAACTGTGAATTATGAATGCAGATTGAATCATACTGTTTCTACTTTTGGACTGTTTTTTTTTCCTTCTTGTTTGAGGCTTTTCCTTTGTGCTCTGATTCTTCTTTTGCAAGATGACTAATGTAGAAATATGTTTGATGTGATTGTACATATAAAACCTATATCAGACTGCTTTCCATCTTGGGGAGGAGGGAGGAAAGGGAGGGGGGAGAAAAGAAAAATTTGGAACTAAAAAATCCAGTGAAAACCAATGTTGAAAACTATCCTTATATGTAATATATAACTGGAAAATAATTAAATAAAATAAATAAATGTATTTGAAGATCATACAACAAAGTGCTATGAGAGGTCTGAGCAGGGAGGGAATTGTCAAAGATCTTGTGAAACTGGGAAGGATTACAAAAGGAAGTGTCGTCTGAGATGGGCTTTACAGGATAGTTATGAATTCAATGGGTAAAAAGAGGGAGGAAGGTTATTCCAGGCATAGAGAAGACCTTAAGCTAACATATGAACATTTAAGAATGTAGATGTAAAAAAAAAAGCATTTGGTTTATTTGGAGTATATAAGACATGACAGAGAATTATATTTGATAGTGTTGGAAAGGTTAGTCACAGGGGACCCTAAATGCTAGGTGGATTACTTTGCACTTTTCCTGGGAATAAAGACGGAGACAATGAAGATTTCTTAGCAGAGGAGGAACATGTCCAGATGTGTAGGTTTATCCTGGGGGTTCAGGAGTGAGCAGTAGTATAAATCTGTGATTTCTTTTTTCTTTTTTTTTTTTGGCAGGGCAATGAGGGTTAAGTGACTTGCCCAGGGTCACATGGCTAGTAAATGTCAAGTGTCTGAGGCCAGATTTGAACTCAGGTCTTCCTGAATCCAGGGCCGGTGCTTTATCCACTGTGCCACTTAGCGGCCCAATCTGTGATTTCTTTAGAGCAGGGAACCCCCTGACCAGAAATCTTTCTGCCTAAGTAGATTTGTAATTTTTCTGCAATGTCTCAGAGTTGCCTTGTCCGTTGACTGATTAAATGCCTGGCATGATTTACCTAGCATGATTTAGCTAGTATGTGTCAAAGGCTGTACCTGATCTCAGGATTTCCTGACTCCAAGGCCAACTGTCTATGCATTGTGCCATGTTGCCTCTCTAGATTGAAGCATAACAAAAATTAGCATGGTAGTTTTATGAAAAATGAATTGGAGGAAGAGATTTTGGAGGGTGGAAGATTTGAATGAAGGCCTCTGAAAGAGTGAGTCTAGGCTCATGATAATTACTAGTACCATGATGATGGTAATATGAAAAGAGAGGAGATGGATTTGTGAAATGTTGCTGAGAAGAACCAATGTGACCTGGTGGGAGGTGAAGGAGAAGGAAGTGTAAGACAAATTCGGTGTTATAAGCACGGAAGGCAAGGCAAATGGTAGTGCCAGAGAAAGAAGCAGTGACGTCAGAAGAAAGAACAAGGGGGAAAGATACAAGCTGAGTTCTGGATTATTGAGTTTGAAGTGCCAGCAAAGCCTCAAAGTGGAAGTGTCATGGAAGTTGTTATAGATGAGGGTGTGGTGCCTAGGAGAGTGTTTAGGCATCCAGATAAATGGGAATAGGCCTTTGCAAGGGATGCAGCCATCTGTGGTTTGGGGGCAGTGGAAAATCCAATTCAATTTAACAAACACTTATTATACTTACTACGGGGAGATGCAAGAACATAATGAGATGGAACTTAACTTCAACTGTGTCTCTATCCCCTGCCTTTCTTCCTTTTCATCTACCTCCATGACCACTCCCCCTGACTATTAGAGCCAAAGGTGTTTGGTGGTGAAGTGTAGCAACTATTACTGAGTAGATATTTATATGAAATTCTAAACATACCTTGGGAGAAACATGAGCACTGAACTGGTGCTGTAACAGCTGCCCAGTCCTTATGAGTAATATATATATAAAAGTATAAAATGCTCTATGAATACAAAGGATTGTCATCCCCCTAGACCAAAAGTGCTTAATCCTAACTGAAAACATTAAAGAAAAAGACAACCTAAATGTCAATGCCATTAAAAAAAAAATCACTGCCTCTTCCTCCCTCTAAACATGGTAGTCGGGGAGAAGAGAAAAATATACAGACTATACCTCTTCCTGTACAATAGTTCCTTTTTTAAGGGCTTTTCACTCCAAGTGGTACTTTTTAGGGATATCTAGAATTGCAGGGTACTAATTGAGTTTAACACTCTGCTTGATAATTTTTTTTTATCTAAAGATTTCTGATTTTCTATTAATTTGATTTTATAGTAAGTTAAAAACAATGGGGGAAATAAGCACCTTCAACTTCAAAGGGGAAGCAATTTATTTAAGGCCAAATGACAGTTGGAAAGAGATTTTTGTGATACTTGTCAATCAGACCATAGTCTTAGTCAGTGTTTGCCAATTCTTAGGAAGAAACTCTCAGATTCCTTTTTTGAGGGGGGGGGTGAGGGGGTGGCGACAGGGCCTGTTATTTCCTCACCCGCTCTGGAATTTAGGCTCTTAGCTGCTTTTAAGCACAGAAAGATTAAGTGATGTGCACAGTGTCACACAGCCTGAATGAGTCAGGCTTCCTGCCTCTGTGGCCAGTTCTGTATCCACTATGCTGCACTTCCTCTGAGCTGATAAATAACCATACTATATTCCTACATATACAAAAGCAGATTACTCCACAAGACCTCTGCTCCCCTCCATATAGGTTATAAGAGGGTTAAATTCCTCCAGAAGAAAACTGGTCACTGGCTGTACTCTTTGTGTCTTTTGAAGAAGCATGCTTGGAATAGAATTTTCAGGGCCTTTTAGATCTCTGGAAAGTCTACTCAGACTTTCACATATTGTGAGTATGCCTAATTTACTCTATGGAGGTCATGCAACTCTGCCAATGTCTTTTATATCTAGAAGATAACACCTTTTACAAAAATTACCATACTTTAAATTAATAGTGCATAGAACACATTATGTTTATATAATGCTTTTATTTTTTCAAAGCAATTTCAAGTCTATTTCATTTTATCTTTACAACAGTGCCTGAGAAGGTAGGATGGGGCAGAGTGGAAAAGGGTTCCATTTCATTTCCGATCTCCCCAAGTCAGAGAAGAGATTCCTGCAGTAGGTCATTTGGTCCACTCTCTAGAAGAGCTTCCCCTACTCTCCAGGGAAAAACAAACCCTCCTAGTTGGTCAAGGACAGCAGGAGAGCTGCACTCTGTTCCTTTTCCTCTGATATGATTTGCTCTCTGTGCTAATGACAGTCAAGTTACTGTCCTGTGAATAAAACCATTTAGGTCTCCTAAAGCCAGCTGCAAGTGAGAAATTAAAGCAAATTAAAGCAGAAAAGAAAAGAGAGCCGGGCTCTTCAGCACTTCCAGCCTGGGTACCCAGATCCAAGAGACACTCATCCATTAACCAAACAGCAGCACTTCCAAACCCAGTGGGGGGCCCTGGGGCACCCCACTGAGAAACAGAAATTAACTTGGAGAGGAGATAATTCGTCTTTAGATGGTTGTCATATCTGGAAAAGCTCTCCGGGCGAGGTGGTGGTGATAGGGGGACTGATGCTCCTGACAACGCAGTCACATAAAACAAAAGCTTATCAGGGAGCCAGGTGGCACATAAGATTGATGGGATGTCTTGCTACCTCCGGGATATGTGCTTGAAATGTAGCAGGGGCTGCAGTGCCATTCGCCTCTAACGGCTGCTCAGGGAGCTAAGGCAGCACAAACAATGGCAGCAGATTTAACTCAACCGAAAAGGATCAATGAAACGAACAAAATAAGGTCTACAGAAAAATAAACTGGTGCGGGATCCTGAAGAGTTGGGGGGGGGGAGAATATGTGGTATCCTGAGTGGGCCAATAGTGGCAAAAGAGGGGACCCTCAGGGTAGAAGGCTGTCATGGAATAAGTGATCAAAATTTGAAACGCAGCTCGGGAGGGGAGAAGCTTTGACAACAACAAGACTCCATTTGCTGTTCACAACAGCCCAAGAATAAGAGAAGCCTGAAACCGTGAACTGCACCATGATGTGGACTAGTATTGATATTAACTAAGTGAATACCATGGGGTTCAGCTTAGCTAACATGAAATGACAATGAAAGCTTTGCAGGAAGACCTCTCAAAGGCAAGGAAATTCCCAAAGAGCCGTAGGATTCTTTCTCGGTGATGCTTAAAGGCACCAGAATTGTCATCTTCAGAATCAATCGACTAATAAGCCCAGGCTCTGGAGGAGCCAGTCATCCAAGCCGACTTGCTTATCACACGCAAAGTCATTGCTTTTGAGAATCGTGTTTTAACTATAAGCTCTTGCCTCAGCACTGTTGGCCCTGTATCAAAGTTTATCATGGGAGAGAGCACCAAGAGACTTGCAGAAATGAATGGCTGATAATGCAGAGATAAAACAGGGGCCATAAACTTCATGCAAGCTTCTATTATATCAGTCTGTCAATGTACAATTATTTTGGTTTATTATTGTTTCTCTTTCCATTACTATTAATGGATATTTATGAAATGATGGTACAATAATTACTATGTATGCTAATAACAATATCTTACATTTTTAAAATATTTTCTTGTTTGTAAGCTGCTACAAAGTACTAGATACATTTCCCTGCTATTTGTGTGCCTAGGTCATGATTTAAATAAAAGATATAAATGATTTTGCAACAACATCCCTAAGGAGTAAGGGGAGTATAGGGTTAATTATTTTCATCTCCCAGAAGGGGGATGGAAGCATTGAGGGGGAAAATCTGTAAATAGGGGAGCCAAGATAGTTTTCCTCTAACAAAACCAAAGTACTGTAGTGCTGGAAGGAATCTTAGAAACCATATAATTTAACTGCTTTGATTTTATATGAAAAAAAGTGAGGCAACATTGAAAGACATTAGAACTCTGAACAAGGCAGTAAAAAAAATGGCGGTTTCTCAGGGCTGATGGTGTATGCCTCCCGCTTCCTGGCTGAAAGATTGTGGACTATTTTTAGGCATTGTCAATGTGTTGATTTGTGTTGCTGATTATTTACTTGTCACAAGTGAGGGTTCAATAAGTGGATGAGGAAAGGTGTGTCATTGTCATTGGGAAGTGATAGGGATCTTAAAAAAAAAAAAAAGCATACCAGTAAAACATCTACAAAACAGAGTGGCCCAAAGACATTAAGTGGCAGTGGAAGGCCTTCTCATTCTTTCTTCATTGCCTGGCTTTCCACTAGAGGCAGCACAGAAAGGAAATTCTACTTTGTAATTGGAAAGACCTGGATTTGGATACCAGCCCTGCCATTTACCACATAAGCGGGCAGAGACAAATCACTGAACTGCCCTTTCCTTATCTGCATCTACTCAGATGGCATTCCTTACAAGGTTGTTGTGAGAGAAGTCCTCTGTAAAGCAAGGGACAAAAAATCGGGAACCACCATGATTCTACCACACTACCTCACTTTTCTCCCATAAAAAGGAGATCTTGATTATCTTTAGGACTAAATATTGCTGCTGCTATCACTATTATTTCTTTGTGGTGCAAAGCATTTTCCATATTTTTTTTTTTTGTGGTACCTCTTTTAACATTTGGCCTAGTCTGTTTTTTAAGGTGTTATTTTCTTCAGTATTTTTTGTCTCCTTCACCAAGCTGTTGATGTTTTTCATTATTTTCTTGCATCATTCTCATTTCTCTTCCCAATTTTTCCTTTTCCTCTCTTACTTGATTTTTAGAATCTTTTTTGAGTCCTTCCATGGCCTGAGACCAATTTATATTTTTCTCTGAGGCTTTGGATATAGGAATTTTAACCTTAGTGTCATCTTCTGCATATGTGTTTTGATCTTCCCTATCACCGACTTTCTATAGTCAGAATCTTTTGCTGCCATTTGCTTATTTTCCAAGCCAATTTCTTGCCTTTTAACTCTATGCTAAGATGGGGCTCTGCTTCTGAAGTACATGGGGCACTGCCCCAAGTTTCATTTTTTTTGTAGCTGTTTGCAGAGGTAATTCTGGGGACCTATAAGGTTCTGATTCCTCCATTGTGGTATAATCTAGGGAAACATATGTTTACCACTCTCCTGTTCTTGTCCTCTTGTCTGTGAGTGATCATAAGCACTCTTTCCCACCCTGGAACTGTGCCTGGGGTCCTAGCCCACTGTGACTGCATCCTCTGGTATGCTGGTACTCCTTGCCCTGGGATTTAGACCCAGGGCTGCAACCCAGATCCAAGTATGGGCAATGCAACAGTCCTGCCTTTGGTACCATCAAAGGGCCCCCTATAATCTTCTGACTAGTTGTCTGACCCTCTTACTATCTGTGGGCTTAGATGCCCAGAAATGGCCACTGTTGCTACTGATTCAGTCACCCCCCAAGGCCTGTTGCTCTTTCCCTAGAGTATGCTCTACTCTCACCGTGGTGCAATAGACCTTTCCTGCTGACCTTCTTAATTGCTGCAGGCAGGAAAATTGTTTCACTCCATCCTTTTATAGATTCTGCCACTCAAGAATTTGTTTTGAGGCATTACTTAGAGTTATTTGGAAGAGTTTTGGGAAAAGCTAAGGTGAGTCCCTGCCTTTTCTCTGCCATCTCCACCTCTTCGTGGTTTAATAGTTTTTGGGTAGAGTTCCAAATTACTTTCCAGAAAAGGTAGACTAGGTTATAACACTACCACCTATACACTGATATACTTGGTTTCCCATAGCCCCTCTAGCATTTGATATTTTCCTTTTTTTTTTGTCAACTTTGCCAATCTGATGGTTGTGAGATGCTACTTCAAAGTTGTTTTAACTTGCATTTCTCTCATTATTAGTGATTTAGAGTATTTTTTGTTTTGTTTTGTTTTATTTTTTAGTGAGGCAATTGGGGTTAAGTGACTTGCCCAAGGTCACACAGCTAGTAAGTGTTAAGTGTCTGAGGCCAGATTTGAACTCAGGTACTCCTGATTCCAGGGCCGGTGCTCTATCCACTGCGCCACCTAGCTGCCCCTAGAGTATTTTTTTTCACATGGTTATTGGCACCTTGGATTTCTTGCTCTGGAAGCTGCCTATTCATATCATTTGACCATTTATTAACTGGGCAATGGCTCTTATTCTTATAAATTTGAACAAATTCCATATATATATATATATATATCTTAGAAATGGGACCTTTATCAGAGAAACATGTTGCAAAGATTCCTCCTCCCCTCAATTTTCTACATCTAATTTTTGTTGCATTGGTTTTGTTTGGGTTTTTTTTTTTTGATAATCAAAATGATCAACTTTACCTCCTTTGAACTTCCCTATCTCTTGCCTGTTTGTGAAATCTTCATTTATCTACATATCTGACAGGTAATTTATTCCATGCTCCTCTACTTTGTGTGATTTCACTTTTTATACTACTGGCCATTATTAAGAAGAATTATATTCTATTGAATTTTCAAAGTCGTACCAACATGTCACTACTTTGAAACTGGGACACAAAGTGAAATTTAGTATTTTAAAAGATTAAAGGAAAGAATGTGGATTAGAGCCCCTTACCTCAAAACACAGGATACAGATAACTACTAGAATAAAGAACCAATTTTATATGTCCCAGGGTGGGCCAGCATAAAGATAGCTGTGTTCTCATAAGATCTGTCACTTCACCCTGGCAACCTGTTGCAATGGGAAGGTGGTCATTGAAATTGTCAAGTGAAACCAAGCTTGTTTCCTGGTTTTAAAGCCTCCTAGAATAAAAGGCTTGATCTAAAGGAGTGAAGAGTAGTAGATGTATTCTGTACAGTGTCTGGGAAGAAAGAGTCCTTGAAGAATAACTTCGAGTAGTTCTCTTGGTGACAAAATCAGCTCAAAAAGTAGTACCTGAAGAGTAGCAGGCAGAAAACATTTGTAATGCTGTAGTATTATAGAAGTCAGCATCATGTTAAGTATTCTGCAAATGAGAAACAGACACTAAGAGGTGTCTGAAAGGGAATTATATAAGCGGTGGGCATTCCAATTTATAGCTCACATCTCTAGTACATAGTCTGGCTTATTAAATCATCTTCTTTTAATTAATATAAAAAGGCAAATTGTGTTTTTTTCTCCAATGGTTGTTAGGGAGTGAAGGAAAGAGGTAGAAAGTAAAGGAGGGAAAGGAGACACTGAAATCCCAAAGGATAAAAAGGATTGTTTGAGGGTAAGGAAAGAAAGGGAGTTAAGACAGTTTCCATGCTTAGAGTGCTTTCGGGGGGTCTATGAATTTCTGGATTATACTGATAGCAGCAGTTGTGTTTTCAAAATAAAATGTCTGCCAAATAGATTAAAGGAGTGAACTGAATTCCCAAGGTGTGCGTACATGCACGCACATACACATAAATGCACATGACATGATCAAAGAAACCGTCAGATCTAATCTAAATTTCTTCCCTTATATACTCTTCTTAGCTTCATACCATGTGAAAGACAAATTTTAAAAGCTTAGCCCAAGGGAGCCAAAGCTAAATAATGTTGAAGAAAAACACCTAGGAACTCCCAGACCAATAGGGACCAGAAAGCATTCTGGTTACTACTGGCTCTGAGACAAAACTCTCAGCCATCCTCACCAGTGGTCGCCAAGGTACTTTGACCCATATGTTCTCTCATTTAACAACCATGGTTCTACCCTGTACTCATTCTGATACATGGAAGAATAAATAGCTGCAACTGGAATAGGGGATGTGCTGAATGGACGCTGTTGATAAGTCATCATGAGTGCTGTTCCCATCATCCGACTGGCTGGGCCATTTGCACTTCACCCTGTACAAGGAGGCAGCTGCATACCAACTCCTTGTTAAGGATGCATTCTCAGTGCACCACATCTCCGGAAGGCAAATGTAAACACAGTAAATATCGCCCACCAGGGAATTTGAAGTGCCAGAATCTTTTCAAGAGCATCTCCATGCTAACAGACATGCCAGCAACAAAATACATTGGGAGGCTGTTGCTCTGTTAGGAAGAAGTGGAAGATTCTAAGGTGCTAGCTGTCGAAGGAATGCCATTTTTAGTTAGTACAACATGCATCTGACACAATGGACTCAGGAAAATGGGCTACTCATGGCTGTAATCTGGTGGCAATGATAGAGATAATGGGCCTCTGAAGGGTGGTGTTCAAAAATCCATATAGAAATGAAGGGAAGCTTTGGAAATTTGGCTCTTATGCAAAGGTGTTCCAGTCGATGAGAACTTAGGTTATTTCTGTTGTCAAGTTAGAAAAAGGCGTATTCTCTCTCTCTCTCTCTCTCTTTTTTTTTTTTTTGGTGAGGCAATTGGGGTTAAGTGACTTGCCTAGGGTCTCACAGCTAGTAATTGTTAAGTATCTGAGGCTAGATTTGAACTCTGGTCCTCCTGAATCCAGGGCCCATGCTCTATCCACTGCGCCACCTAGCTTGCCTCAAAAGGCGTATTCTCAAAGGGATTTGGAATCATTTCACATTAACCTCACCCTTATCACAGGAGAAGTTTAAAATGGATGCTCCAGAATGTTTGTGAACACAGAGATGGACATAAAGTGAATTCAGATTCTCAGAAAAGATTTTAATTACGCCTAGACACAATATGGATTCCCTAAAATTAAATCAATCAACAGGAAAAACAGAACAAGAGAAACAATACACACAATGACTAGAATAATGGAAATTAAAAGAACAACAAAGTAAAGCAGGAAACTGTGCTACTGTATGACCAGTCATGGCCTTACAAAAGAGGTAAGGGAAGGAACTTCCCTCCTTTCACTGGAGAGAGAGAGAGAAAACATTGGCATGTTGTACAAACTGTTAAATGCAGCCACTGGGTCAGTGAAGGGTCAAACCCCCCATTTGCAGTTGCTGTCTGTGTGACCTTAGGCAAGTCACTTAACTTCCCCGGGGCTGTTTTCTCACCTATAAAATGAGGAGGCTAGAAGAGCTGGCCTCTGAAACCCCTGTCAACTCTAGATCTATGATCCAGTGAGTTGTTTTTATTTGTCATAAGGGAGGGTTCACTATGGGAAGTGGAGGCCTTGGGAGGAGAGTTTATTCAGAAATTATTAATATAAAAAAAGACAAAATTTTTAAAGGCCTCAACAGCCAAACAAACCAAACAAACCTCATTTCACTTTTAAATAGGTTTAGTATCTAATAATTCAAGATAATGGCATATGCTTGATTTTGACAAAGCCTCTCAAGACATCTTTGTGGACAGAATGGTAAAAAAAAAATGGACTGAATTTAGATTTTTCAGCTAGTTAAACAAGTTCACTAAAGGATCTTGGTTAATATACTCATATCTGCTTAGAGTGAGGTCTCTAGTGAGCTGTCACAGGACTCTATGCTTGGCCATGTTTTGTTCAACATTTTATCCATAGTTTTGTATGAGGACACATAAGGCAAAAATGTAGGTATATCCCCTACCCAAATATTATCCTGAAAAAGATCACTTTAAAAAACAAACAAGCACATACACACACAAACTATTATGACACCATGATTACACCTACCAAGGAAATGAGAAGCCTAGCTATGCTGCCATTAGAATGCTCAATTACTACTGTGGGTTTAATATTACCTGCCCCGCTAGCTCTTCTCTGCCTCTATGAAATTAACAGCCCTATGTAACATTTTTTAATTTAAAATCAGTCATTTTGTATAAAAATGATAAATGATATTAACTGAGGTGTACCTATATCCAATAGGTAAAGCTCATCAGGATATCAAATATTATAGATGAAAGAACCAAGATGAACAATTTTCTTGACAAGCTGGAATTCTGGGTGGAAACCAAAAAGAAGAAATGCAGACTCCTGGGATCAGAGAGAGTCAGACTGGGGTGGATGAGAGGCCCAAAACTATCCAGTCCAACACCTCATTTTCCGGAAGAGAAAACTGAAGTGGGGAGGTTAGTGGCTTGCTCAGACTCACAAAGGTGAGCATCAAAGGCAGCCTCTGACTCCCCAGCCTGTGACTTTATGGTCAGTGTTGTCTCACCTGGATTCCAAGGGTGAACATAAAGTACTGCATTTGGGTTCGAAAATTAAAGCTGCCCAACATTATATTGATTATACTGGGGGCTGTTAGAAAAGCAGACATGATCTTAGGCTGCACTGAGAGATTACGGCACATAGCATCGTTCTCATCCCTGACACAGCCATTTATCTAGAGCTTCAGTGTTTAGAAGCAGGTGATCATGGCAGTGTTTTACTGTACATTGTACTGGTTGGTCATAAGACGTGGACTACTGTCTTCAATTCCAGGTGCCACTTTTTAAGAGGGACAATGACAAACCAGAGGGTATTCAGGGAGAAGTGACGGAGAGAGATAGCAAAGTCACAAGAAACCATACCTTACAAGGAGCAGTTGAAGGAGGTGACAATATCGATCCTGGAGAAGACTAAAGGGGAAATGGGGGAGACATATTCAAACATCTGAAGAACTGCTTTGTGGGAAAGGGGGAAGACTATTTTTTAACTGCACCATAGGATTTAAATGAGACCAAAGAGTAGAAATTTATAGAGGTGTATTATTTTCCCCCATAATAGAACAAGTTTTCTAATAATTAAAGTTGTCTATGTGATATATCCTGCTTTCTGCAGAAGTAAAATCTCCATCACTGGAAATATTCAAACAGATACTAAGAGACCATCTGTCAGGGATGCCTTAAGAAGGGGTTCCAGTACTGGATGAGATATTAGATAAGAGGACCCTTAACGTCTCTTCTGATGCTGAATTTTTACTAAACTGTCTCAATATCTCATTGGGAAATGAGCAGTGTTCTAGCCTGCAGAACAACACCCTCTCCTCTTTGGGGTTGCCTTTACTTCTAAAGGCTTTGAATTCCGATTTTACATAACCAGAAGCTATAGGTATACACAGTCGATGCTCTAATTGGCACAAATGTAAAATATTTTACATAGATAATCCTTAGCTACAAGAGACTGGTAATATTCTGTTGGTTCAGTGCATGTGTACAGCAGAGGCATATCAAAGAAATTCATATTCTATTGACAAAAAAATCCCTTAACATAGTTATAATAATAGTTGCTTCTTCGATTGCCCTGCCTAGGGATATGCTACATATGCTGGCTTCAATATATTGAGAACATTAATATTTCATATGGGTAAGTGCTTGAATATGGATGTTTACAGCACATTTCCAAAGCTGATCAAAAGGAAAAAGAAAATCAGATTGCTAAAAAACAAAAACAAAAACATATCTTAACACTTTGCTTCTCTGTTCTGAAGAGTAAGGATGCTGTGAAGATTTGGTAGCTAAAGAGTAATAGAGAAAATTCTTTATGTTGTCCATTAAAAAAAAAATAACCTACAGCTCAAGGTACTTTGTATTCTTGTCTTGATCTTAGCTCCCTATACATTTAACAAGGCTGTTAAGGACTTCAAAAAACCAACACTGTCTACCTGAATACCTACTACATGTTAGGCCCTGGGAGAGCTGCAAGGACAGGTAAATATTAGTCCCTGATAGCAAGGAACTCAAATTTTCTCTGGGGAAGATAATTCATCTGTATATAAGAAGGTACTTAACAATATAAGATAGGGAATCTTAAATGGCAAATGATTGGACTGAGGGGGTTAATCACTTCAGGGGGCAGCAGTAAAGGGGAGGCACAATAAAAAGCACCTGCAGTAACTACCTCACAAGGTGCTCAGAGAGAGTGGAGAAAGGTGTCTAAAGCATCTTTCCAATTTTAAAGATACACACACACACACACACACACACACACACACACACACACACACATGCATATGTATGTTTTGGCTTTTCCTCTCAGGTCTGTGATTTCATTGGTATAGGCAACTTCTAGTCAAGAAATCACCTCTACCAATGTAGAACGGCACCTTCTCTTCAATTTATATGTATGTGATTACATATTTAATCTACATATGACAGCCAATATATGACAAGAGGTGAAACCTGAATCCAGGCCTACCTGCTTATAAGGCTGATTATCTTTCCAGTACAATATATTGTCTCTGGTATAAATATTAACTATTATTATTAAAAGGTAGAGTTTGAGTTGGGCTGTGAAGAATGGGATTCTGCTCATTCTAAAATTGAGCACATAGTGGCACTGAAAATTTAAATTTGGTTAAATAAACTTATTTTTTTTAAAAAGACATATACAAAAATAGGATGGGCAAGAGTTAATGGGTAGAGAGAAGTGAGGAAGATTTCCAAAGTTGGAAAGGGGGAGTAGAATAGTATTAAAAAATGCCCAGAGGCAAGAAAGTATCAGATATGTTCAGGGAAAACTATGAATAGACCACTTGGCTGGAATGGATAGTTTGTGATATAAAATGTTTTTTTGTTGTTCAGTCCTTTCAGTCATGCCCAACTCTATGTAACCCCATTTTGGAGTTTTCTTGGCAAAGATAATGAAGTAATTTACCATTTTCTTCTCCAGGTCATTACACAGATGAGGAAACTGAGACAAACAGGTATCCAGGGTCACACAGCTAGTAAGAGTCTGAGGCCAGATTATATTAAAAATAAATTATATTATATTAAATTATATTAAAAATAAATTTCATTCATTGTTTCCTCTCATATCTCCCCGAATGAGAGACTAGCATGATGTCCTTGTTTATCTTATAAATTGGGGAACTAATATAACTTCATTGTGATATCCCCCTCAGGGCACCAAATCCCTCCTGGAAAGCATTCTATAGTCGTGGGTACATTTGCCATTCCTTACACTTTGTACAAGCCAGCAATCCTCAGCACACACCAAGAGCTGCTGGCATCGACTCAGAAGTTTTCCTTTTAGCTAACGCAAACCCGGGGGGAATAGCTCCATAAGCAAAGGGACTTTGGAAGGAAGAGGCAGATCTAGGGTCTGGCCAATAGGCTATGAGCCACTGTTTCTTGTAAGGCACAAACCAGTTCACCCTGGGAATTCTCAGTGATGGGCAGAATGAACATGATCCTTTCCACCTGAAAGTTGCTTTCTACCCACAGTGGACCACCACAGATTGTTAGAAGCTGGACTGAGGTCTGCTAGGGTCCATAACATGGCCAATTTCAACTCTTAGAGGTTAAGGCTTCCCCCGGAAGTGCTACAAATTTCAGGATACAAGACATTAGGTTCATCTGCTTTCATTTGAGCTGCTGGTGGTAAATGCCCTGTAGCTAGATGACTTTCAATTATACTACAGAGTAGACTGAGGCTTCATTTCAATTCAACACATTTGCTGAATGTCTACTATATGCAAAACAACCACTGACACAAAGATGCTTTTGGTAGTAACTCTGTCCTGGTGTCTTTTTGGGATGCACAGGAACAAAATTAAATCATGCTAAAGATCATGTAGTGTGCGTGTCTCTAAAAAGTACCAAAGTTGGAATTTAAGACATACTACAGCCCCAGTCTATCCTTCAATCTGCCTTACTGCACTGATGTCTTTTCTTATCAATTCCATCAACTTTATTCCCTTCCACTGACAGCCGTCTGTGATCAAAGCTTCCTTTTGTCTTTATAAAAAGTAACATGGTATTTTGCTTTCTTTTACTGGGAATTAAATTCTGTCTTGGGCGGTAGGAGACAGTTCTCACAGGAAGCCTTGTAAATGCTGCCGGTTTACTGCAGAGCACATGTCCCTTTTTTCTGTTCTTTTAAATCCAACCAAACTGACAACTTGAGGCAGTCAACCAGAGACACGTTAGATCCCTTGGAAGAGCCGAGCCTGCCCAGTCAGCACTCTTGACTTCGCTGCAAGATGACGGGGGTTATCTTGGCCTGAACTCTCATGACATGTTTAATAAAGTGAGCCTTTAATCCATTAAGGTAAGCACCCAGGGTTTTTGCTTCTTGAGTTCAGTGGAAAGAATGAGCTCTGTATGAGCCAGGTTCCAAACCGAGAGTGTGGAACACAAATTAATGGAGGGGGAAGGGGATCCTGGGGCTTGGTGGGGAAGAAGATGGGACAAGGTTGACAGGAAAGTGCCCATGTCCATCAATGTGAGGAGAGGTGACAACTGTGGAGAGACTGGGGACAGGGAGATGAGGCAGAGGGGATGAGGACCGGCACATCCTTGTAGCTCAGTGGGAAGTTAACACAAGGAAACCCAACCCAAGCAACCTACCTACAACATCTGTGCTGGACCGTGGTGTGTTCCCTCTCCCCTTGGAACATTAGCGGATCTCCAGCTTTTCCAGCCATGGTTCAGTGCATGAATGTGCTTTCTGCCTCTGCCCCTCTGGTTCTTTGGACAAGCCTCCCACCTAATGCTCACCACAGAGAACATTCTGAGTCCTCTTCAAGCAGGGCCCAATGGGAGAGAACACCTATGACCAAATGTGATTCAAGTACAGTATTTCGCCACAAATCTCCCATTGCTCAGCTATCCTCTTAAACTAAATTACATGACCAGTTTGGGTCCTTGTTCCCCCCCAGCTCATTCACCCATTTCACTATTAGCAGATAAACAGGCAAACTCTGAACAATGCAGGACAGGAAAATAAAGTGAAGATGAATTTATTAACAGTCTCCATTTTTCACCAGAGCACAATCTTCAAAGCAATATGCTGCACTGTCATTATCTCATTACAGTAATTTCAACACTTGCTCCTGTTAACTTATTAAAAAAACATTTTAAATCATTTTCTTCATTGCAGGCACAACAAACTTGCTCATTACCCAAATATGGATTAGTGCCAGATGATATGGCAAGAAACGTTATAAAAGAAACATGCATACACAAAGGAGGACCAAGAGTTCAGGAAGAGATGTGCATGTGGAGTACAGTGCAGTGCCATCAACTTCTGGCTACCAAGGAGACATCTGAAAACAACTGGTGTCACTGTGCCCAAGCCAGGCAAAGTCACCACCCCTTCCAAGCCATCCTGTGCCATATCAAGGCACACGGATCAGCAGAATCCCAGAACCACAGTCAGAAGGGATCTCAGAGAGCACCTAATCCAACCAGAACAAGAATTCCCCACCATGATTTACCCAACAAGAGGTCCTCCAGTTTTTGCTTGAAAGCTTGGTCTGTGGAGGTGGTCTGTTCTACTCTGGGATGGACAGCTTTGTATGTTAGGAAGTTCTTACATAAAGTCTAAACTTGCTTCTTTACACCTTGTGCTCACTGCTGCTAGCTACGCCCACTGGGGCCAAGGAGAACTGGCTTCTTTCACGTGACACTCGTAAACACCAGCTATCACCTTCCCTCCCCTACAAAAGGCAAAAAAACCCCTCAGTTCTTTTAACATCCTCAGGTGGCAGGACATAGGGACCCTTCGCCATTCTGCCTGTCTCCCTCTGGCCATCTTCCAATTTATTAATATCCTGAGCAATGTTTACAAGGTAGGTCCTAGAAGTGAGCACAATACTGGAGCTCCTTCTGATGAGAGCAGAGCTGGCGGCAGCAGCTTTTTCCTCCCTCTTTCTGGACCCTGTGCCTCTCTTGAGAAAGCCCATGATAGCTTTCTTGGAGGCAGCACACCTCTTGTCAGTTCATAGTGAGCATGCAATTCACTAAAAACCATACGTATTTTTTTTTTAAGCAAAGTGTTATCTAGCCATGATTTCTCCATCTTATACTTGGGAAGTTGATTATTTTACTTTTAATTAAAGGAGAAAGAGGGGCCATGCTACTATTATTAAGGCATGCCCTCCTTTCCCCTTTCTTCAAAGTACTTAGGTACTGCTGTGAGGGGTCTTGAGACAGTTTGGGGCAACATAAAACCCCCTGGACATGGAACCAGAAGACCAGGATGGGCCATGCTCTGCCACGACCCAGATGTGGATGTGTCTGACCTGAGGCAACTCACTCACTCTCTGAGCTTGAATTTACTCATGTGTAAAATGGAAACATGAGTGCCATTCTTATAATTCATGGGACTGCTTTGAGGATTAAATTAGGTGAAGAACATGAAAGTGCTCTGTAAACTGTAAGGCACTAGATGGCTATCAGGATCCTTTTTAATATCATCAGTGTTTACATGTTACATCTCAGGGGGTGTGTGTGTATGTATACACGTGTATACGTCCAAACCTCAGGATCTGTGATGTAGAAAGCCAAGTCCCAACCCTTCAGTACCTGAGCAGGTCAGTCTTGAGATGATGCTGAGGTTAAGAAGTTAAATGACTTAAGGGTCAAATTCAGAATTTTAGCCCAGATGTTAGAGACACCAAGTCTAGCGTTTTATCTACTCTACTAAATTGTCTCTGTCTCTCTGTCTCTGTCTCTGTCTCTCTCTCTCTCTGAAACATGGAATCTAACTTTTAGAAACAAGCATTCTTACTCTCAAGCCCTGTGACTAGGCCACAAAGGTAGGGAGACAGAACAGGCACCTGGCAGAGCCATGGAGAAGGCTGCTTCTGAAGACTGGGGGAAGAAAAGGTGAAGGGAAGAAGAGAAGAGGTAAAGGACACAATGCGGAAGATTTTAACATGGTTTTTCTGAAGGGGGAAGGGTCTTGCTTAGTCTTAGCTAGATGCCAGGGGCTTCTGCCTCCCTATTGTGCCCAGATACCTGGGTTTTCCACTGAAAAGTGATTATTGCCAGAAGCAGGTCAAGGGCATGTCTCAGTCCCCCTACAACAAATAAATAGCAAATAAAAAGGAAAGAAAACTGCTAAGTTCAACCAGGTCCATTTGATTGTCACATTCATTTCCTTTTTAAATACTCCATTTCCCCCTAGTGTAACAGGAAAATCATTTTTCCAATAAGGCAAATGGGTTATGATTTGTTCCCTGAAAATAAACACAGTGTAAAATCCACTCTAAATCCATTTTTTCCCCTTTCATGTGCTATTTGCTTTCCATTTGTAACAGGCAACATGCTGCCATTTGGGGTTGACACTCTTCAGACATACAAGAATCTGACAGAGCTGAATATCATTCCTTCCTATTCCCTTAAAGCTATAAAACCCTTGCTTGGCTTGTGTTCCCATCTTTCTTCCTTTCTCAGTTCTGTAGTTCTGTTTCTCTATATCCAATTCAGACTAGTGCTCAACTCTTCAACAGGCACAAGGACTCTGTGCCCAATGGCTCCCGGGATTACAAATGAACAAGTATTTTCCTCTCTTGGAGTACATTTTTCTCTTTATGGTCCAGAGACCTGTGAGAATTGGTATGGCACCCCCTGCTGGAGAGATACTGTAGGGAAGCTCTGCCATGAGGAGAAGGCATGTGATTTGGAAGACATGTGGCTTTAGTGTCTGGAAGCTGGCCGGCTGGTGTCCAGGAACTTGCATCTGTAGAGCCGCCTGTTAGACTTGTCGATCAGAGCTACTAGCCAATTAGCTTGGAGCTGTGTGTGTGGACGGCCCTGTTTCCTGTTGGACAGGAGGCTTCTGGGAGGAGGAAGGAAGCATTGGGGTCTCTTGGGTTCCTGACCTTGGATTAGAGAGGTCAGATGATAGGGTTTCTTAGAAATAGATCGATTCTCTCTCTCTCTCTCTCTCTCTCTCTCTCTCTCTCTCTCTCTCTCTCTCTCTCTCTCTCTCCTCACTTACCTCTGATTGCTCTTTAACAAATTCTTAAAAGTCTAAACTCTCGCTAAAGCTTCTAATTTGGGGCAACCACTCATTAGATTTTAGCCATCACAGCTAGAATTTTAGTCCGTTACAGATGGCAACCTTACAGACCCCTAGTATAAGATTAGGAGTCTGAACGCAACTCTCCCCAACACTCTTGCTGTCTCTGCCCCAAAGGCCAAGTTGAACCATTAAGGCCACAAAACTAAAGTTTGTATCTGTAGGGTAAGCCTTAAAAACTAGGAACAGGAATCTCCCATCTCCACCCCAAACAACTCGGAAAAAAGCTTCAGGAGCCAGTCAATGGGGGACAGATGAATTTATTGTTCCTTGAAGACCCTTCTCAACAGCTAAGAGATGTTTTCATTTTTGTACCTTTGGGTAAAGTAGACTTAGAAGAGAAGAAGAGGACAAATAAAGCCTTTGATCATAAGATGGCATATGTGGTTGACTTGATTTCACAGGTGAGCTATGCTCCACCCCGCCTTCTCTTGGGCATGTGACCCAGTGTATAGCCCTTCTTCTTAAAACCAGAGCATTTTAGCACCTCAGAGGTGTCTGATATCAACCAGCCTAACTCCATCACACTACAGAAAAGGTCAGTGAGGTTCTGTAGTGATGGGGTGAGAGTACTAAGACTGGAACTCAGGGCTCCTGAAATTTAGGTCTGAAGCACTTTCCCCCATGATGACACCTTGATTTTAACAATGGATTAATGCATCTTTTATCTTTTACAGGAATTAGAAGTCACATTTCAAATTATACCTTTACACCAGCATAATTAAACCTTTAAAAGGCGGGTTGGCAATGAAATTAGAGACTAGAACGTAACAGACACGTTAAGACCTGCAGATGCCGGTAGCAGGCGGCTCCCATCCAACTACCTCCCCCTTTCTTTCTATCACTATATATTGGCAATTATATTCCAGGGTGAATAATACAATTATCTAAATGAAACATTTAAAAAATGTAATATGACATAAAAGGATTAGCTGCTCAAGGACTTGTGGCTGTGGGAGGGAGAAGGATGGATCCAGGCTGACAATTTCATAAAGTAGCCATCAATTATTTAAACCATTGTGATTTTGCAGACAGCATTCTGGACTCCAAGTGGGGGAAAACATTTTTAAGAATTTGAAAACCACAAATTAACGTGTGTTTGGGCAGGATCTTGCTTTTGGTTTTGGAATGAAATATGATTTGCTTTTAGAGAGAAAAGGGAAGGAAAGGGTTTGTAAAACTTCGTTTGAAAAAGTTAGCCAATGGGAGCACAGACAAAGATGTTGGGATGTAGATATCTAATTCAGTCCTCTCATTTTACACGTGAGGAGATGGCGGCTTAGACAAGTGAAGTGCCTTCTTGGAGGCCACAAGGGTCACAGTGGCTGGAGTAGGGTGTGAAAGGAGTTTCTCTAACACTAAATCTAGCATTCCTTTATCTGTGTGTGTCCTGTTAGTCATCAGGTGAGAATATCATGACCAATTCTTGTAGAATTTAGCTTAAAGGTCTTCAGTGAAATCTCACTTGTGGTTTGGGCATCTAAAGGCCCAGACATGGCGTCCAACTGTTTACCCTCTTGTAGCTGATGACAGTTTTGCTCATAGCCATCTCTAAATGACCTGGTAAAAACATAATTGTGATGGAGTCCTATTCATGCACACCAGAGACCTCCAGTACTCTCACTTTCTCTACAGCATGGAAATTTCTATTCCACCCAAAGCAGAAGCTAGGAAGATATGTTCTTTTTTTTTTTTTTTTTTGGTAAGGCAATTGGGGTTAAGTGACTTGCCCAGGGCCACACAGCTAGTAATTGTTAAGTGTCTGAGGCCGGATTTGAACTCAGGTCCTCCTGAATCCAGGGCCGGTGCTCTATCCACTGCGCCACCTAGCTGCCCCAAGATATGTTCTTTATATTCTCAATGTGTATTCCTCATGATCATATTTTCCCAAATGGGACATGATTCCTCCTCCACCTGAATCCCTATAGCACTTTCTTAGCAGTGTGGGGATTATTTGTTTTTGGCTCTCATTTAGCTGGAAAAGATCTTAGTGATTATCTTCTCCTAAAGACTCATTTTACAGGTGAGGAAAATGAGGCCCAGAAAGATTAAGTGAGTTTTCCTAGGGAACATAGGTAGGAAAGCATCAGGATTTGAACCCAGATCCTCTGCTTCTGTAGATCATTTAGGTGGATCAGTGGATAGAAGGCCTTGAGTCAAGAAGACCTGAGTTCAAATACAGGCTCAGACACTTACTAGCTGTGTGATCCTGGACAAGTCACTTCACCCTGTTTGCTCAGTTTCCTCATCTGTAACATGAACTGGAGAAGGAAATATCAAACCACTCTAGTATCTTTGCCAAGGAAACCCCAAACGGGGTCACAAAGAGTCAGATAATACTGAAAATTGACTGAACGACCACCCCCTCTAACTCCAAATCCAGGGCTCTTTCTGCTACAGTATGTGGGTGCTTTGTAAAGCAGCATATCTGAGCAGAGCAGAAAGGAACAGAACATTGAAACAGAGATGTGGCAGCCTCCTCACAGGGCCCAAGATGCTTTGAATGAGTCCTGACACTGCTTTCTATATTCATTCTTTCTTAACTTGTCTGGGTGCCCACATGGAGTATCAGCGGTTCATGGATTGACAGATTTTCCTTAGCTGGAAGTACCCGAGAGGTCATTGAGTCATCTTACAGATGAGGAAACCAAGACCAGGGAAGTTATAAAGATCACAGGTGAGAGCCAGGATTTGAACATAAGCCTTCTGATACCAAATAAGATGCTCTCACTGTACCATGGCAAAGGGTTTACAGTAACTGCTGCCTTTTGAGGGGAGGGGGGCGGCACTGAGAAACATTTTTGGTGGGCCTTCTAGGTTCAACTTGACTTGAAAACATCTGATTGATAAAAGACTGGAGCCTACTGGTGACAACTGTTTTCTTTCCTTTCTCTATCAGGGTCAGTAGTTGCTTTCCAAAAGTGGAAAATTATGTCATGTAAGATACTCTGGTGCTCTGCACAGATACATCCTGTACAGCGGTGGCCTGAACAGTGACATTTAAAAAACATACTTAACTAGGGGCAGCTATGTGGTGCAGTGGATAGAGCACTGGCCCTGGATTTATGAGGACCTGAGTTCAAATCCGACCTCAGACACTTGACACTCACTAGCTGTGTGACCCTGGGCAAGTCACTTAACCCTCATTGCCCTGCCCCCCCCAAACCAAAAAACAACAACTTAACTAAGGGGGTAGCTGGGTGGCACAATGGATAGAGCACTGGCCCTGGATTCAGAAGGACCTGAGTTCAAATCCGGCCTCAGACACTTGACATGGACTAGTTGTGTAACCCTGGACAAGTCACTTAACCCCAATTGCCTCACCAAAAAACCCCAAACAAACAAAAAAAAACTTAACTAAGTCATTAGTTAAATTAATAACAACTAAATAATTTAACTAAAGCCAACTAAAATGCTGTCCCTATGATCACCCACTTATAACACTGGTCCTATGGGACTACCTCACATGCTATCATTTTCCCAAATAAAATACCTTTCCAGAACCAATTAATAATAGTAGGCAGGAGTCTCTCTATACAAGGCTCTTCTGGATCCTTCATTTTCCCCTCATGCTACCATAAGCTGAAGCCTGGTGACAGCCCCAGTCATATACAACCTTTACAATATCCACAGGCGGGATTATGGAAGCAGGCACATAGGGAATTTTTTCTCCCTAATCTGGGGAGGAAAAGAAAAAAGGGTTTTCTTCCCTCTCTATAGAGAATTAAGCAGGGTCTACACTAGCATATAATTTCATGTTTGCTAAACTCACTTCTTCCACTTCTAAAGCATCACCATGAAAATATAGTACACCACCTATTCTAAGGTAAAATGCTAAGTAATAGAGTCAGGCCCCCCATTCTTCTCTGTACCAAACTGCCCTTCTCTGCTAGTAAATAGCCATGGCCTACTACCACCCTCACCCCCACCCCTGCCCTGCAACACTGAAAAAGGAGGTCACCGGAGTATTTCTGCAACAGTACGATAGGGAGTCTTGACCTTGGACTGACCAAGGGGAGAATGAATTCAGAAACACTTCAAAAGGAAGATGGAATTAAGCTCCCTTCCTAAAAACTGGATAAAGAGAGGTACTATATATCCAATCAAGAGAGGTAAGGTTGGTCTCTCTTTTAATGGCAGTTTATCTGAATTAGCCTTTGTAGTTATTTGCAAGTGAATGCGGAGAGCGTTCTGGACCCTACAGATATGACCATCTATCATAGAAGCAGCCGTCACTAAGGGAGGGAAAAGAAGATTAAAAAGGAAAAAGGAAAAGAAAAGAGAAAACTAAGAAGGATAGATGGTTTTTTTCAAAAAACTAAATTTCCAATCTGTACCAACCATAGAAGAAGGCATGACACAGATAACCTGTTAATGAGCTAGCCACGGTTTTCCCCCCAAATCAGGGCATTTACTGGCAGGGATCTCGTGTGCCTAACAAGGTAATAAATGAGAAATGTACAGCTTAATCTTTAAACAAATATGAACAAGCCCCAGCCAAATGGCTACTCCTGTGGACACAGAGATGACAGAGAACCCCATCCACACATGGGCTATGAGGGCTCAGCAAGGGAAGCTGAATGAAGATTTATGAATGTAATATTTATCCCAGGAAGGCAGCTTGTTTGGGCTGTTGGGCTAATTAAAATAATCAATCAAGCCTGGTTTCCAAGGCAGAACCAGGTAAAACGCTGGCAATCGCCAAATGTCAGACAGCTATCGTGACATCAGCCAAAGCCTCCAGCTGTGGAGAAAAAAGACTGGCTAGCACATTCTTGTCTTCACCTCACACCCCAATTACTGTGACATACTTCTCACTGTCCTCCCTAACCCTCCGATTCAGCCCCTCCCCCGACTCTCAATCCAATCTGCATATGAGTGACTTCCAAGGCCTCTGCAGTCTGACCCCATTCCACCCAGGCAAACTTTGATTACACCCCCAACCCATCCAATCTGCCTTAGTCAGGCAGACCCCCTTCGCCTCCTGTGGTGCGTCTTCACTCATCTGGTTTCCTCGTCTCCATGCCTTCTTCTCTCCTCTACCTAGTCAAAGCTTACCAGTCAGTCCTTCAAGAGGAAGAGCCAGGACCTCAACTGAACCATTCCCAACTCTGTCTTCCAGTCTTCACTTATCTGACTCTACTGCAGCCCTTCTGCTTTCTGCCATTCATTTATTTTATGAATATTTGTTGGGCAATGGTGTGCTCCCTTCTGAGATGAGAAAGAGACATGGAACTTGGGCTTTTAGCCCGCCATTCCCCACACTAATGTTCTATAACGGGTTCCTCTATGCTTCTGTAGCCCTATGGTAGCTAGTGCAGTGGCTTCCTGACAGAGTTTACTGATCTTTTTTTTTGTTCTTTAGTCATTTTTCAGTCATGTCCAACCCTTCGCAATCCAATTTCAGGTTTTCTTGCAAAGACACTGGAGTGATTTACCCTTTCCTTCTCCAGCTCATTTTACAGAAGAGGAACTGAGGCAAAGAGAGTTAAGTGACTGGCCCAGGGTCACACAGCCAGTAAGTGTCTGAGGCTGGATTTGAATTAAGGCCTTCCTGACTCCAGGGCCGGCCCTCTATCCACTGTGCCATCTAGCTGCCCATTACTAACCTAGTGAATGATTAAATATGTGGCCTAGTAACAGTGTCTGTTGCTACAGCAGGACTTGAGTCAGTCTTATTTAAGGATCCCATCTTGCTGGTACAAAGATATAAATGTTCGTGAGTTTCTTGAGTAGGTTAGAATGGAAGGTATCAGGGATAATAGCTAGTGTCTTTGCATAGCTACATGTCCAAAGTCTTTTTTCCTCTCCTCTCTTTCTCACCAAAGCTGCTTTTCACCTGGGTTAAAATATTTAGTCAGGGCAGAAATTACTTAGGATGAGATGAAGCTCACAAATTTCCCAACAGCTGCAGTTTTGTGGACATACTCAGCTGGTTCCTCACAGTAAATCTTAGTGGATCAGCACTCTGCTTCTCCTGAGGAGAATGATAGCAATCATTTGCTTGGGCTCTGGCTCTAGCTCTTCCTTTCTCTATTTGTGCTATCTCTTGATTGGCTCCTGCTTCTCTAAGACACATCAGGGTGGGGGTGGGGGATGTAGTTGAAGATGCCTTTGTTAACAAGTAAAGTCATATAGACTTCAAGCAAAAGCACCTCTCCAAAGATCTGACTGACAGAGTGCTAATGTAGTTCAGTCCTTGTCAGCAGATCTGTCATAAGTCATTACCCTTCTCTCTCGCTTAACCACCAAGGAATCCACTGTAGCAGGATCAAAATAGACAGCGGCCAATCAACACCCTGAGGTAAACCACCTCTTGAAAATGCCCAAATGGAGTAAATTCCAACAGAATGCTTTAAGTGATAACCAAGAAAGCCATCAGTAGAGATATACTCACAGAATCACAGCACCGGACAACTGGAAGTTTACAGTTAATTTAATTCAATGTTCTCACTTTACAGATGAGGAAAATGAGGCTCACAGTGATCAAGTGACTTGCCTAGAGGTATGCAGTAATGTAGTAGAATCTGGACTAGAATCTAGTTCTTTTGATGACTAGTTCTGTATTCTGTCAATTGTAGCACAATTTCAATATTTACTTGCAATGGGAAAGAAATTCCAGTATTTGTTTTTAAGCCCAGGGCTCATATTTATGACATTCTGATATTCCTCTGGGCAAACAAATGTTTCACAACACAAAGTAGATCTGGGTTGCAAGTTTTACCCACTGTAGTTTATCTGTCATTTACCAATCATTTATAATTGATAGCAAAGCCTCTGATAGAATATCTCATACTACTCTTATGTAGAAAATTGAAAAATATTTACTAGAGAATGATGCAAATAGATGGATTCAGGATTGGCTGGATGGCTGGACTCAAAGAGTAGTTGTTAATGGTATATTATCAATGTGGGAGGAGGCCTCCAGTGGAGTGTCCCAGGGATAACTGTACTTGGCTCTGTTGTGTTTTAATATTTTTATCAATGACTTGAATAAAGGTATATATGGCATGCTTATCAAATTTGCAGATGACACAAGGCCGGAAATGATAGCTAATATACTCGTGTCAGGATCCAAAAAGATCCTGGTGGGATAGAACATTGGGGTGAATCCAATAAGATAAAGTTCAATAAAGATAAACGTGAAGTTGGGTACAACCCCCCCCCCCCACATTTCACAGAAATAGGGAAGGGAAAGTATGGTTCAACAACAGTCATTCTGAAAAATATCTGGGGGAAGGGTTCTTAGTAGACCAAAGTCTACATTCTTTCTCCACAACCTCATCGGCTGTCATCAGTTCAACAATCATCTCTATGTAGCTCAACTCCATATCCAAACCCATGTTCACAAGTTCACATACACACAACACATACATAAACACTCATATATGTGTATTTCTGTGTGTATATGTATACTGCTCTAATATCTGCCCTGAGCTTTATTACTGCATCACAAATGGACTGTTGGACTTTTTAAAAACTGCATATCCTATAGACATCTTAAATTCAACATATCCAAAGCAGAACTCATTATCTCTCCCTCTCAAATCCTCCTCCTTTCCAACATTTATTCTTCTGGCCATCAGCCAAATCTTGCTTTTTTTTTACCCTTCATAACCTCTGCCTTGCTTGTCCCCTTTTCTCCACTCACAAGGCCACCATTTTAGTTCAGGCTCTCATTCCCTCTCATTGAGATGATCACAATAGCCTCCTAATTAGTCTCTTTGCTTCAAGTTTTTCCCTACTCCAAGTCCACCCTAACCAGAAATTTTTTTCTTTAGCACCTTAGGATCATATAATCCTTACTCAATAAAATCCAATGGCTTCCTATTGATTTGAGGATGAAATATAAACTCTTTTGCTTAGCTTTTACAGGGCTATACTACTTGGCCTCAACTTACCTCTCCAGCCTTACTTACTTCCCCTCCTACACTTTGGAGTCCAGCCAATCTGGCCTTCTCTCTCTTCCTTACATATTTCCTCTATCTCCTGTGTCCATGCCTCCGCATTTACTGTTCCATATGCCCAAAATATACGCCTTCATCTTGGTCTAACAGAGCCTGTCTCTTCCTTAAAATACAGTGTGAGGGCTATCTTCAATGGAAAGCCCTTCCTGATCCCCACAACTACTAGTGCCTTCCCTACCAAACTACCCTGTATTGAACTATTTTGTATATATCTGTATTTTTTTTTTGCTTAACACTTGATCTATATAAATGTGTATACATACTTTTTTCTCCTGTTAGAATATGAGCTTCTAACAAGTATGAATTGTTTCATTCATTTTAATTGTCTGGAATATAGTAGGTGCTTAATAAATATATGTTGACTTATTGAACTTACACAATAGCCACAATCATATAAAGAAAACATTTAAAGATAAGAACCAATGAATGCCATGAACCATTTTTATTTCAGAGGACTGATAGTGAAATATAGCTTCCTCCTTTTGGCAGAAAAAAAAGGTGGATTACAAGGATAGAATGAGGCATATATTTTTAGGCATGGTTGATATGTTAGTTTATTTTGCTGAATTAATATTCTTTGGTAAACGAAAGTATTCTACTAGAGAAGACTGTCCACTGAGGGGTTACAAATGATTTTTAAAAGTTTTAACCAGTGCTTAGCACAGTACCTGACACATAGTAGGTACTTGATAAATGTTTATTGAATCAACTAAACAAATTAAATGAGACATTAGAATAAAAGTGATTTAACAACAAAAAGGAACCTATCATGACTTTTTCTAAATTGAAAAATTCTTTTATGATGCAACTCGTTATATTATCTGTTTGAAAACTCAGATTTTAAAATGATAGAGTTCCTTAACCTGATAAGAGAAAGCACTTAGGCCATTTAAAAGGATTCAATGGTGGGGCAGTTGAAGAACAATCAATAATTATAATATTCTGATATTGATTATTTCTGTGAACCAAAATAGGGGATATTAGATTAGTGACCGGTAGAAAGTATGCATTTTATGGAAAAAATACTTAAACCCTGTAAAACATTTCTATGCCTTCTCAATCCCTTCAGGAAATTCCTTCTAATGCTAAAGGGGCATTTCTGTAGGATCAGTTCAATGAGGCTATGAAATGGTATAGGAACAGGTACTGGAAGCTAAATATACAAGCTTAGAGACTGAAATACTTGTCAATAGCTAATATTGGTGAGAACTATAAATAAAGGTGAAACACTTTATGAGAAATAAAGTCCTTAAGAACTGCCTGGGCCAGAAAAGGCTTTCTAATCCTTGAAGAACTACAAAAATGTAAGCTATTAACTAATCTGAGTAATGTAAATAATAATACAATGGAGAGGGGATGTCTCATCATGCACATGTTAAGATCATAAGGTACTTGGACACTGACAACAACATGAAGAAGCTCAGCTGGATGGAGCTGACACAATTTCACATTCCATAGAAGGTGGCTAAGTGATATTCCAAATGAACCAACCAAACCATAACCCAGAAACCAAGGGAAACATTTAAATAAGAAAAACCAGCAGGAATATAGTGCCACTGTGAGTCTCATCTTAATTCCTCCCTCCCCCCAAAGACCAGGAATATTACCAGGGATTAAAGAACATAAGACCTCTTTCTTGTTGGCTACATGAGAATCCTAAATTATTGCAGAGGGAGCCAACCTGATGATGAATAATATAAAAATGCTAATTACTGTTAAATGTTTCAATGGAGAAAAAATGATAATCATGGTGAATTGGTCCTTTGTTTTTCCATTGTGGGGACTAACTCAGTAAGAGTAAGGTAGAGGAGTCTAGGGATGTCTGGGTTATATGTTTCATTATTGCCCTTAGACTATTATAACCATCCACTGAATGTCTCAGTTATATGCACTTTTCAGAAAAAAATAATTTAAAAAAAGTTCAATTGATTAGACCTCATCTCAACTTAATGATTTTCTTTACGACTTCCAGCAGACCTGAAATGGGACTAATGTGTCGAAGTTAATAAAAGCTAGATCTATTTAGTACCAGAGAGAGGAACAATAACAACTGGTCACCATTCAAATGGCACTCATTTCAGTCATTCTTTCTTATAAACATAATTTGATTAGATGAAAACAATATGCTACTTCTGCTAGCCACATTTCCTTGGGAAAGTTGCAAGTGGTCCCTGGCAGTTTCTTAGCTTGGGGTATGAGATAATTAGTCTGGGGAATATCATACTTATTGCCAGGGAGTAACTTCAATGCCAGGAGCTATGTAGGCTGAATTCTCCATAAGATTTCAACCAGAGCATTAGCAACTGTTCCAGAGCTCTACTAGAGGACACTGGGTAAGTCTTGTAAGCCTGCAGAAGATGGGTAGGCCTGGGGTATGATGTAATAATACCAACACTTCCAAGGAACTTCCTAGCAAAGGAAATACAAATACAAATATCAACTTTTAGATTTTTCTGCCACCATTAGACTCTCTACCACCACTGTTACTTTGCCTCAACAAATTCCAATTAATGCACAGCAACTGATCTCTCATTTTTCATAAGGCCTTATATCAACCACTATGAAAGGTATAAGTTCCCACTTCAAGGAGCTTTAAATGGGGTAGGAGAGGGGAGATAAGAATTTTAAACAACTGCAATAAAATGAAGGAAATGGTTTTGAGCTCTTAGAGATAAGGCAGGATTAGAGGAGAAAGAGACCACATCAATGTGAAGGAGGCTTGAGTAGGTCTCATGGAGGTGGTAGTACTTAAGCTTTGAAGGATGGGTAGAATCAGGAATGGTGAGGATGGAGGGGAGACCATTCCAAGTAGAGAAAATGACACGAGCCAAGGCCTGGTGCTGGGAAAACACTGAGTGTGATTAGAGAACAAAAAATATTTTCCCTCAGCTGGGGCACAGGGTACATGAAGGAGATCTGTGGGAGCGATAAGTTTGGAATGATAAGTTAGGGCCCAAATATGGAGGACTTGGAGTATCAGGCTGATGAGTTTGCAGGAAATCCAGGAGGCAAGGGAGAGCCACAGAAAGATGCTGAACAACGGTAATGGAATTGGGGATTCAGCAGAGTAGTAATACACTTAGTGTTCCAGAGGAGGGCAGATATCATTCATACCACACGACTCCCTGATCTTACAATCAATCCCTCTGTCTCTGTCTCTGTCTCTGTCTCTGTGTCTCTCTGTCTCTCTCTCTCACACACACACACACACACACACACACACACTCTCTCTCTCTTTAACCACATGCCAGATAAGCAGGAGCTGATATTACTCTCATATTTAAGCAGAGAAAATGAAGAGCCAAGAAGTTAAATTATACCTCCCAGGTCAATAATAAACCAGCAAAACGGTGATGAACAGACCTTAAGCCTTTGATACCCTCCAGTAGACCATGAATTAACTCATTCATTAGCAGGACATGAAGGGATATCTACTTTGGTCCATTTTTAACTCTAGGCCTATAGTTTCAAAATACAAAAGATGAGAAACATTTCTCACTAAGGTGAAAGAAGGGACTTTGAAATTTTCCCCTTAATTCAAATCAGTAAGTTTCAGCCTTGGAGCTGGTGTAGACCACCGGACACAGCCATGGCAGCTATATAGAAAACAAAGGGAAAGAGATGTTAATGCTAATTTTTTTTTTCACTTTTCATGCTAGCAGAAATCAGAAGGCCACCAACTTTTAAGCTTCCATTTTTAATCCCTGAACTTCTTGTGAGTTTTAAACTAAGATCACAGCAGGATAGAAACTGCTTTACACTTCTGAAGAAAGGTCAGGAAGATGCTCAAAAATTTATGTTAAATCAAAAGCTTTTCTTCTATCCTTCAGCACAATCATTTGTGTTATGGGGGAGAGACGAATGATTTAAGAGCTTGGTCACTAGAAATGACACTTTTCTCTCAAGGCCACACATATGTATCTGACCCTGAGGTATTGAGAATTCCCCCTTACAAGATGAATGGGTGATCATTAAATAGACTTAGGCCTCAATTTTAAGAGTTGCCACCACAGCTGGTATTCATGCATGGTTTACACAATGCTGGTTATCAGTACTATATATCATTCATTGTGTATATCTGTGATATACAGATGTGGAGACATTCCTTAAGCCATGGGATGACCACAGCAGTATGCCTACAGATGAGGGAGAGCCCTTCTACTAAAGAAGTGAAGCAGGAAATGTCATAGCATCCTTTACAACCCTAAGCAATGAATAAGCTTCCCTCAAAAGGCTCCCACCTAACCCTGCACTGCTGGGGATAGAATTCAAGAATGCTAAGGATGAACAGTCCTGAGATAAGTTTTGAAGAACCTGTGGGTGGAAAGGTAAACATGATAGTGCCATATGAGGAAAACGTTCTAAAAATACCAGTGCAGGGGGCAGCTAGGTGGTACAGTGGATAAAGCACTGGCCCTGGATTCAGAAGGATCTGAGTTCAAATCCCGCCTCAGACGATTGACACTTACTAGCTGGGTAACCCTGGGCAAGTCACTTAACCCTCATTGCCCCACAAAAAAGAAAAAAAAATACCAGTGCAAACATGGAATGCCCTAACTTTTTAAGCTGGGAGTTTCCTATCATTAGGGGTTGGATGACAACTCACTAGGACTATTGTAGAGAGTACTTGGTTCAGGTGGCAGCTAGGTGGTACAGTGGATAAAGCAACGACCTTAGATTCAGGAGGATCTGAGTTCAAATGCAGCCTCAGACACTTAACACTTGCTAGCTGTGTGACCCATGGAAAGTCACATAACCCTCACTGCCCCGCAAAAAAGAAAAAAAAAAGAGTACTTGGTTCGAGGTTATTCAGTGTTCTTCTGAGCAGTGCCTTGGAAGGCATATTTATTGAACATTCAGATCCCACAATACTGGGAAGAATAGCTAACAGAATGGATGAGAACTAGGATCCAAAGAAATCTAAACAGGTTAATAATGGGCTAAACTTAATAGATTAAAACCATAAACTGGAATGAAGAGTTGAATTTAATAGTCAATAGTTAATAAATTCAATTCAATCAGCATTGCCGTACCAGGCACTATGATTTAAGTCCAACATCTGGGTTCAAATAACCAACCTAATAAGTACGAGAAAGGAGAGGTGTGACTAGACAATAGTTCCTTATGAAACAATATCCAGGGATTTTAGTGCACTCCAAATAAGTCACCAGTATTATCAGCCAACAAAGTGAATCCCATCCTATCTTAGATTAGAGAGGCCACAGTGGCTGCTCATCTAAGAAACATACTTCATCTCCAGACCAGAGCTCTAGAGACCCTGGGGGAGCCCATGCTGGGGCAGGCTGAGTTATCCTGATGGGTGAATGAGGACAAACTCATGCTACCCACTCCATCTGATAGCATCACTAGAAAAATGTTTGAAAACGGATAGCCCTGTGGGTCCCTTCCCTGGCTATCACTCTTTTTATCTGTCATCTCTATTTAAACTTGAGTTTTGTGGGGTCAGGGACTTTTAACAATTTGGCATTTGTATTCCCAATACCTAACTTACCTAAAGTAAGTTCTTAATAAATGTTTTTTTAAAAAATTATTACATATATTCATATAGAATGAGAGTATTTCTGTTGTACCTGCTGTATTCAGTCCTAGCCAGACAAGATTTGGGTTACTGTCTTCTGTTGAGCATCGCATTTAGGTAAGGGAAAGGATAACAAGTTAAAAAGAGGGTGAAGCAAAGAGAGAAGAATGGTTGATCATCAGGTCACATGAGAATTGGTTGTAGAAACTGGAGATATTTTGTCTGGAAAAGGAAAACTTTGTGGGAGGAGATGATAACTATCTTCAATTATATGAAAGGCTATCGTTTGAAAGAAAGATTAGATTCGTTTTGCTTGGCCCCAGAAGACAGAACTTAGAGCAATGGGTAGAAAATGCAGAGAGGAATATTTTAGCACGATATGAGGAAAAACTTCCTAATAATTAGGAACATCCATAAGAATTACATTAGCAGGTAGTGGGTTCACCCTGGCTGTTTATAAGCAAGGGCTACATAATCACTCATTGGTGGCAGTATAAAGGGAATTCTTATGCAAGTATGAGTTAGACTAAATGACCTATGAGGTCCTTATCAACTCTTTCTGTTGTTGTTCAGTCCTTTTTCAGTCATGTTCAACTCTTTGTGACCCCATTTGGGGTTTTCTTGGCAAAGACACTGGAATGGTGCACCATTCCCTTTTAAAGAAGGAAAGCATTAAAAAACTGAGGCAAGCAGGGTTAAGTGACTTCCCCAGGGTCACACAGATAGTAAGTGTCTGAGGCTAGATTTGCACTCAGGTCCTCTTGACTTCAGGCCCAGAGCTCTATCTATTGGGCCACCTAGCTGCCCTTTTTTCAACTCTACAGTACTGTGAGGCAGTGACAGCAGCCTCACCTCCTAGACATGTGTCCACACAGCTGAATCCAGATAGTTTTTCCTCCCCTTATTTGAGATTCCCAGTCTTCGCATGGTGCTTTGTACCCAGTTGGTCTCTAATACTTGTTTAATTGGACTTAACTGATGCTACAGGACAGCAGATGTTACCATGGGGGAAGCTGATGCTACATTATTTTGTTGCTGTTGTGATTAAACGTGGCCAACTTGATAGAAAAAATACATTTTAGGGCTTTAAAAAAACTCAATACCCAAATACTTAATATTCCCCTCTCTGTTTTCCCCATCTCCTAACACTTTTGCTTGGACTCTTGAGGCAAAATGCATGTAGTCGATTATTTATTCTTCTTTCGGATTAGGCACTTATAAAAACCTAGGAATAATCATATCAAAGGGTCATATAAACACATTTAAGAGACACAGAATCTTGACCATGAATAATTGCTTCAGGAAATGATTTACATTCATTACTAAACAAGAATTCTCAATATGGGCAAAACCCCTCAGCAACATCCAGCTTGCTTTTTTGGCCTCACAACACTTTGAGAATATTAAACAAATTTATTGATATGGTTTAACCAATTTGCATACCCATAAAAAGGAACTCAGTGAGAGGGCAGCTAAACGGCCAAATAACACAACGGCTTTTTTAGCTTCCAGAAACAAATTTGTGAGGTTAATAACTGGAATGGCCTTGGATTCAAGGTTAACACAGCCACATATTGCAATATAATTATCTAACCCTGCCAAGGTTATCCAAACGAGGAGGTCAACTCACAGCTCTCGTGCACTCTCAGGATGGAATAATTAATTTAAAGGACAAGAAGAAGATGGCTAGAAATGGCCCCTGACAATGTTATGAGTGATGTGATATACATACCCACTAGACCTGCTCAGAGATATTATTTCACATGGCTGGCCTTGAAAGATAGAAGTAGCACTGCCTTTGGAATCCAAGACCTGGCTTGAACGCTGAGTCTGTTATGCGCTGATTGTCACACTGTGGGCTTAAATAGTGGCTCTGTTGTGAACTGACTATCAGACTATGGACAAGGCTCTCGACTTTGAAACGAAAGGGATGTATGTGTGACCTAAATGATCTCCAGGTCCTTTTTAGCTCTAAATCTGCCCTGGATCTATCTTTTTTTTTGGTGGGGCAATAAGGATTAAGTGACTTGCCCAGGGTCACACAACTAGTAAGTGTCAAGTGTCTGAGGCTGGATTTAAACTCAGGGCCTCCTGAATCCAGGGCTGCTGTTTTATTCACTGGGCCACCTAGCCGCGCCCCCCCCCCCCCATCTATCTTGCATGTACCTTTTTAGGAGCACATATTGTCTCCCCCTTTAGGGCTTGTGATGTTGTGGCTTCACTTCTTTGTACCCTCAGTGCTCAGTACAGGGCTCAAGCAAACAGTGAGTGCTTAGTAAACGCTTGTAGACTGATAGATCCTATGACTCATGTGTGCTCAGATTATATTCCAGGCTGTAACACAACTTTTAACATAGTTTTTTAGTATTCAGGTCTAACTGCACTGTCTCATCCTGGTGTGGGGATGACCTGAGTTCTCAAGGGCAGGCTGGAGCAGGTATGACTAAATTGGAAAGGCCCGGAGTCTGGGCCTTGTGATGAGCTGTATGTCTGCTGTCTGAAGACTGATCTACCTGAGGGCAGAGGAGCTCATGGCCAGGGTGGGCACAGCACATACTGAGGAGCATATCCTAACGTTGTTAGGTGAGGGGATGCAGTCTGATTCAGCAGGACTGCCCCAATTGATAAAATTATGGATGCTTTAAGTGTTGAAATATTTAGACAGTAAAAAAGTGATGATCATAGTTATATTAATACCCTCCACATGATTTCTAGAGATAAGGCTAGGATTTCCCTCTTCTTCTTTGAAATCCAATGCTTCTGAATTAATCTGGTTAACTATCTTGATACAATAAACACAAAGAGGGCTACATGTGGAGAGAGGCTTAAAGGTTTTTTGCTGATGAGGGGGAAAACATGAACTGATGCCATATGTATTATTCAACTTTCCTCCCTTTAAAGTCTTGAAAAATGGTTACTTTCCCTTGCTGTGACACAAGTCCTATGCTCATTACTATACATTTAACTGAGGGTCCCTATAACCTACAACTCTGACACCTTTGCCCTTCACATGCAGTATATCCTAAGGAGAAAGGAATCAGAATTAAAATCAACATGGGTGGGGCAGCTAGATGGTGCAGTGGTTAAAGCGCCGGCCCTGGATTCAGGAGTACCTGAGTTCAAATCCGGCCTCAGACACTTGACACTTACTAGCTGTGTGACCCTGGGCAAGTCACTGAACCCCCATTGCCTAAAAAACAAACAAACAAACAAACAAACAAACAAAAATCAACATGGGTGTTAGTAACAGAGTATTAGACAGTCTAAGTGGGTACTCCATACATTGTTTTTCAAGTCTCTGGGGACCCTAAAACATAAACCTCATTTCTCCAATAATAAAAAAATGAACCATTTTTCTAGAAATAGAAAAACTAACAGTTTTGTTGCCCATAAGACTTGTATTTTAAAGCTATATCACTGCAATATATTCTCTTAGGGATGGAGATAATAAGAACAAAGTAGGGCTTAAAAGGTCAAAGACTGGGGGCAGCTAGGTGGTGCAGTGGATAAAGCACCAGCCCTGGATTTAGGAGGGCCTGAGTTCCAATCCTGACTCAGACACTTGACACTAGCTGTGTGACCCTGGGCAAGTCACTTAACCCTCATTGCCCTTCTCCCCCCCCCAAAAGGTCAAAGACTTAAGGGAAACCACTGTGAGATGCACATGTGATACCTAGTACTTCAAGACTTAGTTATCATGAAAACAGGAAGAGTACCATCATTCAAAAAAGGGTGAGAATCCCTTGTCTAGGATAGGGCTTCTTAAACCTCTTCTATGCATGACCCCTTTTTGCCTGAGAAATTTTTATGCGACCCCGTGATGTCATGCACAGTGCAAGTGTGTTCAGAACCAAGGCTGCAGCAACCCTCACATTCAGTTATACGACCCCATATGAGGTTGTGACCTATAGTTTAACAAGCTTGGGTATAAGAAACCAGAGAACAGTAGACGGTAGCACAGTAGAATGGGAAACATCCTAGAGTAAGAATTTGTAGGCTCTGGCTCTAGTCCTACTTATTAGCTAGGGGACCTGGGCAAAAAAGGGAAACTTTCTGAGCCCATTTCCTCACTTGTAAAATAAGTGGGCTTGGAACAGATGATCTCTGAAGTTCCTTCTAGCTCTGATACCAGAGGATTCCATGACAATCAAAGCACTTTACATTCTTATATATCTTGATATGTCCAACAGTTTCTTAAAGGAAGACAAAAGAGATTCCATAATAGCATTGCAATCCTGGTCAACACATACCCATCATTTAAGGCACTCGTTGTCTATTAAGTTTTAGGAGAAATGAATGACCAACGTGCTAAGCCAAGAGGTCTGTGAAAAATATCTTGGGCCTATTTACTTGAATCCTTACTTAGATCTATGCTAATGAGGTCACATGTCAATAGAGAAAATGAAATTTTCATCTCCAAACAAGCTCATCTTCTAAATAAGACAATTTCATTTCATTAAAAACAACCTATTTTGCATCTAGGTTCAAATTCATTCTGAAACAGCTGAGTAATTGCCAGTATAGTCATGAATTGGTTTAGATTTAATCCTGTTTGACAGCAGGGGCTTAATCAGATGAATCAATGGTATTCCCCTAAAACAACAGCAAAAACTATTTATATAGCACTCTGAAGTTTACAAAACCCGTTCTTAACAACAATTCTGCAAAGTGGGTACTGCAGTAGCAGTTACCTTCATTTTATATATGAAGAAACTGAAGTTCAGTTAGGTTAAAAAATTTGCCCAAAGAATTGTACTCCCATGCTTCAAATTATTTTACAAAATAGCAGTCATGAAAACCATTTGGTATTGATTAAGGAATGGAGAATTAAATCGATGGAACAGACTAGACAAGGGAGATTCAGAAGCAAAAGAACTCAATAATCTAGTATTTTGAAAAAAGTGGAAAACAAATTACCTAGGAAAAAACTCCTTATATGACAAAAACTGTTAGGAAAACTAGAAAGAAGTCTAACAGAAATTAGGGTTAGAGCAACACCTTATACTATGTTTCATGAAACATTCTAAACAGATGTGTACCCTTAATATTAAAGGTTGTACTGTAAAAGAAAATATCAAATATGTCTCACAACTATGGGTAGGACATTTATTCTATTTTTTTAAATTTAGAACTTCATTTTTCCCTCAATTACATGTAAAAACAATTTTAACACCCATTTAAAAAACTTTGTGTTCCAAATTCTCTTCCTCCCTCCCTGCCCACCCTCCCCTCCCTTAAGAATGCAGGCAATTCAGGGGCAGCTAGGTGGCACAGTGGATAAAGCACTGGCCTTGGATTCAGGAGGACCTGACTTCAAATCTGGCTTCAGACACTTGACACTTATTAGCTGTGTGACCCTGGGCAAGTCACTTAACCCTCATTGTCCCGAAAAAAACAAACAACAACAACAACAACAAAAAACGCAGGCAATTCAATGTAAGTTATACATGTGTAGTAGGACATGTATTCTTAGCCAAACAAGATAGAGGCGATTACAAAAAGATAGTAGAATAGATAACTTCGATTATTTGAAAACTACACACTTTTGCATAAATAAAATTGGTGCATCTGGGATAAGCAGCTAAGTGGTTAAATGGGAAAAAAAATCTTTGTATCAAATTTCTTTGATATGGGTTTGGTATCCAAGATATATAAATAGCTAAGTAAACAAATAAAGCCCTCCCCTTTCCTCTCCCCCCCCCCATTACTCTTGAGGGCAATGCCATTTTCTTAGTTGCTCAGGCTCACAAGCTAGGAGTCACCCTGGATTTCTCACTATCTCTCACCCTGCATATCCAAGCTATTGCAAACAAAGGCTTGTCAATTTCACCTTTGTGACATCTCTTGAATAGCCCCCTTCTCTCCTCTGACACATCCTCTCTCCAGTACTATCTCTTCACCACTTCACACCTTGATTCTTAATATATTAATGAATTAATATTCTTAATGGGTAATAGCTGCTGGCAGGTCAGCCAGCCACAAGTCTCTTCCCACTGCAATCAGCATCCATTCAGCCACTAAAGTGATTTTTCCTAAACCAAAAGTTTGACTAGGTCGCCCCTTTCCCCCACTCAACATACTCCAGTGGCTTCCTATCCTCTGTTTGGCATTCAAAGACCTTTGTGGCTACTCTTCTTGCACCTTATTCCCTGCCATCTACTCTTCAATCAGGTGACACTGGCCTCCTGGCTGTTCTAGAAAAAAGAGACCCCATCTTTTGGCTCTGGGCACTTTCTCTGGCTGTCTTCCTCCATACCTGGAATACTTTCCTTGTTCATTTCTACCTATTGGCTTTCCTGGATTCCTTTAAGTCCCAAATAAAACTTCATCTTTTACAGGAAGCTTTTCCTAACACTTAATTATAGCATCTTTTCTCTCCTAATTGTTTCCTATTTACCCTGTATATAGGTCACTTGTACATATCTGTTTGCTTGTTGTCTCCTCTTTGTGAGCTCCTTGAGGGCAGGAACTGTCTTTTTTCTCTTTTTGTATTCACAGTGCTTAGCACAATGTCTTGCACACAGTTGGCACTTAATAAATGTTCTTTGACTAAGCTACTTGCCCAGTGTTATGCAATCATTAAGCACCACAGGCAGGACTTGAACTTGGGTTTTCTTGCCTCTAAGACCAGTACTCTAGTCACTACGTCACGTTGCCTGTTATGAGGTAGATAGGGCATACTTGGAAATGTATAGTAGAAGTATACTCTACATTTAACAACTGATAAAACATTTCAGTGATTTTTCAAAATCAAAAGAAGTATCAGAGGTAGGACTCAAACACAAGGCTTTTGACTCAGTTTGAAACCTTTGTGTTATTTAAGTTAGAAAATCATCGGGATAAGAGCAAAAATACAATAATAGCTACCTGTAGGAGAGGCCGCTGTACTCCCAGCACCTTCATGGTATCTGCATTAGCCAGGATCTTTAAAGGGTCAGAAGTTTTGGTGACTCCTTCAATCTCTTTGTTGATTTCAGTCAAGACCTGGTTGAGGAATATGTTTTTGATATACATGGTGAGAAACTCTCGAAGAGGACACTGTTTGGCTGGGCCAAGTCCCAGGGCATGCTCAATCTCTTGAATAAACCTAGAAGAATTGAGGAGAGAAAGCACATGTAGTAAAGTCACTGAATAAAGGGGTCAATTATAAAAAATTTTCACAATTCTTTCAAAGTATCAACAGACTTGGGGTACTTTTAGAGAGTAAATGGGGAAATTCCAAGAATGTTGATTTTCTAGGGAGAATTCTTAAGAACAGAAGGCTACAGTGAGATTATCTTCCATTTGCACAAGCTATATCGTGTATGAACTATTATTTTGCATGTTGCCTCCTCCGTTAGAATATGATGTCCTTGAGGTGACTGACAATTTCTTTTGCCTTTCGATCTCTGTTGTATCTCATGTGACATAAATTAAGTGCTTATTAAAGGCATGTTGACTGATAACTGACTAGAATCATTGCCAACAATGGCCTTTTTTTTTTTAATTTAGGAAACTGAAGGTGACCAGACAAACCTATTCACAAATTTCTGGGGTAGAACAACCAAAATTGTCACAATAGAAGTGATCCAAGAAAGTGGGAGCAGCCAAGGAGAAAAAATTTTAAGCCCTCTCAACTTATATAATTAATATCTACGAGGATCCAGAAGAAGGTAGATAGGGTGACTTGTCCAACTGTAAGACAACAAAAACTACTGAAGGGAGGCTTGAACATGTAGGCAAAGGAAATGGAGAAGCAAGCTGGATAGTTGAGAAAGAGCAGTTTTTAGAGGTAACTGCTGGCCTATCATTGCTGGTTAGAGGACACTGGTGAGATTATTATTCCTTTTTAGTTTGCAGTCCCCATTTCTCAGTACCCCTAACCTCTCTAGTCTTAGCCAGCCTGCAAAGAAATCCCTGTTCTATTCTGCCTTGCTTTTGAAAGCAAATTACCTTTATGAATACAATGATAATGGAATTCATGAAACGTTTCTTTTTCAAAAAGGGAAATCTGGTTATGGGGATCAAGTACCAGAATCACAATTAATTGATTTATTCTTTTCAAAGAAATGCTTGGAAAAAAGTATCTTTGGAACAGATACTTTTTGAATAATAAGTGCTTCTCACATTTCCAACTTGTAACATTTATTAGAGGGATTTTTTTTCCCCTTTACTGGTCACCATGCCCCTAAACAGATCAATACAATGCTCTTAATTATCTATTTTTTTTCCTTCCCAGTTGCTTGGTTGCCTTTGGTGTCTCTAGAATACCAAACTTCATTGAGTAGCACTGATGAAGTGCCTCCTGTCAACTTCAGCTGAGTGATTTCTTTCAAACACACACCATCTATTCCCTAAAGCTTATACTATGTTGACTTCATCAGTCTAAAATGACATATCCAGGTTGATGCTGTCATCTATAACTCGAGGGGACCCATTTAACATAAGTTTCCAAATCTGCTCTTAGAACCAGGAGGGACCTCAGTGTGTAAAGGAATGAAAAGGAGAAAGAGAGATAGAAAACTAAACAAACCAAAAACAACAACACCCCCCAAACAAGAAAAATTTCCCATACAAAAAAGCTGCTTTACCAGCTTTACCCCAGTCGATAACAGTGAGAAACTATTTAAAATTTAAAAATTGCTCTTCTCTGAGCAGAGAGGACACAGATAAGGTGCAATGTTTGCTTACTGAGGAAGCAATAAATGCCTGGCATCTGTTGGCATTTCCTAATAAGACTGGAGGGAAGATGGCAAGCGACAAAAAAAAAAAAAAGACTGGAGGAAGAAGTAGAGGCAAGAAGAAATACTGACCCATATTTTTTTTCAACCTCTTTTAATCTCATTTTGCCAGTTTATAGAATCTCAGACTTGGAAGGGCCCTGAGAGGAGATCTAGTTCAATACATATTTGAACAAGAATTACACCCTCAGCATCAATGACAAATTCATTTAGCCTTTTCTTAAATTCTCCACTGAGGAGATTCTTCAACCTGTTACCTTTGAGGAAGAGGTTCTAACTAAGATCTTAGAAAAGAAATGTCCTTAGATCTTCTTTGAGGTACTGACCATAGGACTTAAAAATAGCCAGTATACTTTTCCTGGTTTCCCCTAGGTATGCAGGCTTGTCATTTTCTAAAAACAAAACAAAAACCCCAAACCCAAATAGTTCTCTAGATAAAATCAGTCTAGATAAGATCCATAGATCAATTTAATATGTAGTTGAAAAACATACACCTAATTTTGGAAATATGAAACAGATGATCTAGTTCCCTCCTTCTGAGGGCTTGTCAACTCTCTATAAGTATTTATTAAAAGCCTCCTCTTGATCTTCGCTTCAGATAAAGGAACTCAATGCCTTATAGAGATGTTAGTGCACCAAACTTGCTTTTTTTTTAAAAAAAAATATTTAGTTAAATATTTCCCAATTACATGTAAAATTATTTTAAGTCATTTTAAAATATTGAGTTCCAAATTCTTTCCTGCCCTTGAGAAAGCAAGCAATTTGATACCTATTATATATGTGAAGTCATGTAAAACATTTCCAGAGTAGGCATGTTGCAAAAGAAAACACAGACAAAAAAAAAAAAGAAAGAAAGAAAGAAAAAAAGTTAAAAAAAGGTTTGTTTTAATCTGCATTCAGAGTTCATTAATTCTCTCTCTGGAGGTTGGCAGCATTTTTCATCACTAGTTCTTTGGAATTATCTTGGATCAGTCTTGATCAGAATAGCTAAGTCTTTCACAGTTAATCGTCCTAACACTGTTGCTGTTACTGTGTTCACTGTTCTCGTGGTTCTGATTATTTCATTTTGTATCAGTTCATGAAAGTCTTCTCAGGTTTTCCTGAAACCATCCTGCTCATCATTACTTAGATCAAAACAATATTTCATCATAATCATAAACCACAACTTGTTCACCACTACCCATTTGGTGAGTAATTTCTGAATTCTTTGCCACCAAAAAATGAGCTGATTTAAATATTTTAATACAAACAGGCCCCTTTTCCTTTTCTTTGATCTCTTTGAACAGACCTAGTAATGCTATTTATGAGTAAAAGGTTATGCACAGTTTTATAGTCCTTTGAGCATAGTTCCAAATTGTTCTCCAGAATGGTTGGACTAGTTCACAACTCAACCAACAGTGAATCAGAGTCTGAATTTTCCTATGTCAATTCCAGCATTTATCATTTCCCTTTTCTGTCAAGTTAGCCAACCTGGCAGATGTGAAGTGGTACCTCAGAGCTGTTTCAATTTGCATTTTTCTAAATAGCAGTGATTTAGAGCATTTTTGATGTGACTATTGAAAGCTTTGATTTCTTCTTCTCAGAACTATTTTTCATTTTCTTTGACCACTTGTCAATTGGTGAATAGCTCTTATTTTTATCATTTTGGCTCAGTTCCCTATAAATTTGAGAAATGAAGTCTTTATCAGAGAAACCTGCAGTAAATTTGGCCCCTTTCCTTTTAACTTTGGCTACATTAGTTTTGTTTGTACAAAAGCTTTTTAATTTCATGTAATCAAAATTATTTGTTTTACATCTTGTGATATTCTCTATCCTTTGGTCAGAAATTCTTCCCTTATCCATAGATCTTATAGGTACACTTTCCCATGCTCCCCTAAGTTACTTATGATATCACACTTTATGTCTAAATCATTTATTTATTTTAAGCTTGACTTGGTATATATGGTGAGAGCTGTTAGTCTATGCCTATTTTCTGACAAACTACTTTCCAGTTTTCCCAGTAATTTTTTTTTTTTATCAAATAGTGAGTTCTTAGCCCAAAAGCTTGGATCTTTGGGCTTATTGTCTATTTCTTAGTCATACCAGATTGTTTTGATGGTTACTGCTTTGTAATGTAGTTTGAAATTGGGAATTGCTGGGCTGCTTTTCTTCACATTTTCCCCTTATTGATTTCCTTGATATTCTCAACCTTTTGTTCTTCCAGATGAATTTATTTGCTATTATTTTTTCTAGTCCTATAAAATAATTTTTTTGTGGTTTGATTGGTATGGCTCTGAATAAGTAAATTAATTTAGGTAGAATTGTCATTTTATTATATTGGCTCAGCCTACACATTAGCAATGGATATGTCTCCAGTTGTTTAGATCTAACTTTATTTGTGTGAAATATCTCGTAATTGTGTTCAAATAATCCCTGGGTTTGTCTTGGCAGGTAGGCTCCCAATTATTTTTTCTTCTGTACAGTTATTTTAAATGGGATTTTTCTTTCTATCTCTTGCTCCTGGGTTTTGTTGGTAACTGTGGGATTTGACAAGTCATCTTATTTTTCTGGGCCTTGGTTACCTAATGTAGAAAATTAAGGGACTGGACTAGAATCCTTCACAGATTCCTTCTTGTTCTAAACTCTCTGACCCTTATTTACTATTTCCTTGCTAAGTTAAATGACCAGTCAGTCACTGTAGCCACAGACCCTAACTGTGGGTCTAATAAATTATCTACTGACATATTACTTTTTCTATTAACACTTTAAATTCTGATTCACAGCTCTTTAATCTAATAGTTACATACATTATATCTACCTATATATTACATAGATAGATATCAACAAAGGTTAATAAGTGAGAGAGAGCAGCACAGTTAAGGGTTAAAAGATCTATTTGAATCCAGAAATTGTTATTTATTTTTCTGACTTTGAACAAATTACTTAACCTCTGTGAACTTCATTTAACACAAATGCAAGGTATGGGGTTTGGATTTTACTATTTCTAAGGTTCCTTCTAGCTTTAAATCCTGTGATCCAACTGAATGATAAGCCTGCTTTTCTAAGGCTATTCTCTTGGGTCTCTAGGCTTTAGGATAGGAATATTAAGAAAGGCTAGGAGAAAAGGCCTGGGCTAATAGTGCTAAACCAGTGGGAGCAGAGAGTGAGAATGGAGCTGACAGTATATTTGCATGGTCCCAATCTCTTAGGAGCTCCTGAAGTGAGTTGCTCATATGCAGGAAATCATACCAAAGGTTTCCAGCTATGGTTCTCGCTCCCTGCTAGAAAGGGCCATAAACCATGGGAAGGCAGGCATGATAACTGATTTCTGGCACCTCAATGAAATTAGTCACTCTCGTAGGTGAACCAATCACATGTAATAAACAGGTTGAGGCTCCAACATAACCTAATCATTGAGGTTAACCAATACTGATTTACTCTTTTTGGTGGTGGTGGTGGTGGTGGTGGGGGGAGACAGAAAGTACTTTTGTTTTGACATCTGAATGAGTGTTGACTCCTCAGGACACTGCCTTTGGCATGTTTTCCAACTTATCCATCAGCACTGCGCCTTTCTCAGAAACATAGATGCCATCCAAAATTCTTCTGATATCTTTGTTTTTGATGGGGGTGGCTGGTTGGATCAGGGCAGCTGGGTTTGATACAAGTTCAATTTCATTTCCTATTAACTCATCTTCTGGGGCTTGAGGAACAGCACATGCAACACCTGGTCTTGTGCTCACTCTGGATATATGTTTCTCTCAAGAAATTTCTGACTTCAACAAGTGAGCTGTTCTCTTGAATAACAGCACTGACGGGGGAGTGAGCATGTACAGATCTTATCTTGTAACAAAAATCCAGGGTAATGCCTTTGACCATGTTCTGTGCATGACTACAGATTGTGCATACAGTTGCAAGTTCTTTTGGATTTCTCCACCATTTGTCCACTAGAAGTCTTTTTTTTTTCTTCCTGCTTTCCAAGGAGACTGAGCTCAACATTGATATGGTTGAAATTCCTCTGGAGGATTCCTCTGGGCCCCTTCACAACAAGTATCTGACCGTTAAGAGACAAATGTCTCTTAAGAAAATTCCGGGATGTCAACAGTCTGGTTGCTTAGAATGGTCTTCATTCTGTTTGTGAATGGGCCAGAAGTATGGGTCATATAGCTAGTGGGTACAGGTAAAACAGTATATGAAAGAACGTATACTATAATTAGGGAGCTAATATGGGAAGATTAATTCTTTCTTTGAAGAATTAAAAAAAAACCCAAGTCTCAAACTTCAAGTTTTTTCCTTATGAAAAGAGTGGTGAGAGTTAAAGAATTATCTCAGTATTTTTAATTCCTTGTTTATATTAGGACTTTATTATGTCTCATTCTGACTAGGGAATTCTAGAGATCAAGAAAGATAAAAATGCCTTTGTGGTCCTTAGGATACTTCATTAGGACTGACAATAGTAACACATGTGTGAATCTGTAGCATTAAATTTTTAAAATTGTTTATATATATATATGCACATATATATATTTCTTATTTTCAACATATCTTATAATCATATGTTATATTTATTTTATATCACTATCACGTGCCAATAATCTTTACCCATAACAAGAAAGGGTGAAACAAGCCATAAATTAGATTGGATAGTAAGTGCTTGCAGGGTTATGGGCCCCTAGTCTATAACTTCTATACAGGGAGGAGGCAAATGGCCTTCATTTTCTCCTTCTGTCCACTCTGGCCGGAGGAGGGGGCTGGTGTTTTGCATGACTTCCCTGAGAAGAGAGGGCAGTGCTTGGGGGGAGGGGGTGGGAAGGGCAGGGAAAGAGGGTAATCTCTGCATCTGGAGTCAGATCCTGGCAGGTCACCTACTTTCTGTGAGATCCTAAGCAAATCACTCCCCTCCTCTGGGTTTCAGCTTCTTCATTTGTAAAATGAGAGGGTTGGACTAGATCAGTGGGGTCAAATTCAAATAGAAATGAGAAACTCTAGTCTATACATAAAGATCCCAGGTGGGGGGGGGCCCGCAAATATTGACTTTATTTTTAAAATGTAATGTCCTTTATGTTTTACTGCATTTTTGTTTATTTTGTTAAATCTTTCCCCATTACCTTTTAATCTGGTGAAATCTGATCATGGCACTTGGGGTTGTTGTGGGTTGCATACGGCTTAACAGAAGGCTGACACTTCTGAACTAGATGACTTTGAAGCTCTAAATATATGATCCTAGACAGCCTTATATATTTTTGTATCTGACACAGCACTGAGCTCAAAAAGAACTCAATCAATTTTCATTGAATGAATGGATGAGATTGAGGAGGAACTAGAAATCAGCAAAAATTCTTGTGTTCCAAGAATGTTCCTAAACGGCTCAAAGTGGGAAGACAGGATTAATAAATTCCTAAGAATCTCTTTACTGAAAATCAGAACCACACAGTGGATAGAAACAGGCCTTAGAGTCAGAAAGACCTTATTTAATTTCCTGCATCTGACACCATGGAGAAGGGATTTAACATGTGAATGCCTCAGGAATTCTCAGAGTATGTTATACAAAAGTTATTGATCTGCTCATCTGTATTAGTGTAGGGAGTTTCCACATTGAGGAAATTACAAGTCTTAAAAAAATATATATTTTTGAGATCATCACATGATGACTAAATGAGATAATAATTGTAGAGAGTTTAGCATAGTGTCTGGCACATTAAAATGCTATATAAGTGTTAGCCATCATTATAATTGTTATTATTAGTTCTAATTCAATTCAATGAAAACTTACTGAATGCCAATTGTAAGCACAGTTCTAATCCTAGGTACTTAGGAGAGGAAGGGTATTCCAGAAAGATAAATAAGGCAGGTCACTTTAGTCAAGGAGTTTACAATCTAGTTAGGGAGATAAAATAAAGCATGTGTGTATGTATGTATGTATGTATGTATGTATGTATGTATGTATGTATGTATGTATGTATGTATGTATGTATGTATGTGTATGTGTGTATGTGTGTATGCGTGTATGCATGTATGCATGCATGCATGCATGTATGCATGTATATACACACACACACCTAAGAAACCCTGTCCTAAGCAAGGTTATAGGGAGTTAGAAAATAAGAAAAACAAATAATTATGTGAAAAGATTACCTTTTTGTACCTTAAAATTTATGTTCATTTCCTAAAGATTATATTGGTTTCTATATTACAAAACTTCTTAAACTGTGGGTCGTGATCCCATGTGACTGAATGTTTGGTTGTGAAAAATATGGCAATAGTAAAGGGTTATGTATACCTATTTTGTAAACCTATATACCCAGGGTCTTGTAAAAAGTTCTCAGGCAAAAAGGGGTTGTGAATGGGAAAAGGTTAAGAAGTCCTGCTGTATTTAAGTATATGGATAAGAAATGTTCTCATAATCACAAAGAGAGGACTTAAAAAGCCTTCACATGTGAGATACTTGTATTTTGGGGTTTGTGAATAAAGATGCAGAATGAGTTTTTTTTTTAAAGACATGGACAATATGAGAATTTGTTTTGCTTGATTATATATATTTGTCACAGGTTTTTTTTTCTTTTCTCCTCAATGGGAAGAAGAAAGAAAATACATGCTTGCAAATTGAAAAAATTAAAAATAAATAGTATATTAATATGTACCTTCTCTCTCTCTCTCTCTCTCTCCCCACCCCCCCTCCCCAATAATTTCCACTACTTCTATCTTGATTTCATTTCCATTGCTTTTCAGAGAGTGCCACTGGGGAAATTCTAAACTAATTAAAATTTCACTCAAGCTGCATGTGCTTCTGATTTGCAAAGTCCCTTGCTTAGCTGAGGCTCATCATCACAAATTCCATTTCACTGTAAAGCTCCATTTCTCCCATTCCATCTCAGCCAAGTCTAGCAGCATCGACCAACTAGAAACATTCTTGAGCAGAGTGGGCTGACAGTATATTATGGGATTTGTAGTAAAGGAACAGTTTTTATTCCTCTGAAGAAAGCTACTAATATTAAATAACTATGTCTTTGCCTAGACCCTAACTTGAAATTCCATGGTCAACTACTCAAGCTAACAATATACACATACAGTCTTTATTCAAAGAATAGGTAAACAGGAAAACATGGGCATATTTATGAATAAGCCAGACTACTTTAGAGTAACATACACTCTCTCTGCAGGCCCCATAGCACATTTCAGGAGCTCTTTTCACATTGATACAATGGCATAAATTGATGGAAAGGAAAAAAGGTTGTATGGAAAATGTCTTAACAAGAAGATCCATTAGGCAGTGGAAAAGAATCCCAAGGGAGGTGGTCAAGGTACCATTGTTGCAGAGAGTCAAGACTAGATTAGAGAATACATTAGTGAAAATGATATATTGAAGGGTCCTACAAAATACAGAGAGGTCACAATGGATGACCCAGACATTTCTCCAGGCTCTAAAACCAGAAGCAAGGAAAATAACATACTATTGTACTGTAAAGGAGAAAATAAATATTCCAAACAGAACAGCATTTTTAAGTTATATTCTATGCTAAGTTACACTATCACAACTTATAATCAAAGTAAAATAAAGAACAAAGTATGGAAATATAAAAAGAGTAGTATTTTTTGAAATAAGGTACTTATAAGAAGAAATTTAACAATATAAAAGTAATATGCTAAGTGAAGGTGGAACGCTATTGCTCCAAAAACCAAAATTCAGACTTGAGTGTTCTAAAATTTTCCATTTCCATTTTGCAGTTTGGTTTATAGTAAAATAGAAAAATGGAAAACAATATAAGTAAGTTATATGTAGAAAAAATTAGCAAAAACTTTATTTAGAACCACAGAATTATAGGATTTGAAGCTAATGTTAGGAAGCATCCCAACTTCCTCATTTGGGAGAGAAGAAAAGTTCAGAGAGGTCAGGTGAAACATACATAATAATAGTGGAACCAAGACTTGAACCTAGGTGCCCTGATTTTTTTCCAACCCAATAGACTAATAAGAGGCTAAAACAACACCTTGCACTTTGGACTCTACTTTGGATTTCTCATTTGTAAAATGAAGAGAGGGGAAAATTAGGTGGCCCAGTAGATAGACTGCTAGGCCTAGAGTCAGGAAGACTTATCTTCCTGAGTTCAAATCTGGCCTCAGAGATTTAACTAGCTGTGTGACCTTGGGCAAGTCACATAACCCTGTTTGCCTCAGTTTCTTTATCTATAGAATGAGCTGGAGAAGAAAATAGCAAAGCACTCCAGTATCTTTGCCAAGAAAACCTCAAATGGGGTCATGAAGAGTCAGACATGACTGAAACAACTGAACACACCCATACCTCCACTCCCACCTCACCCAACAAAATGAAGAGACTGCTTTATATAATCTCAATGGTCTTTTCCAGATCCCAAGTCCTGTAATCCTGTGACTGAGAATTCAACATTTTAGGTCATATGCAGAATTTCCCTAAAATTTATATAACAGTGAAAAGAGAAGCCAACATAATATGAAGATTCAAACTTTAATAATATATAAATGACATTCCCAAAAAGATTCATTTAAATCAATCAATGACTTCTTAAAGCTAAAGGATGTACACTGCACTCAATACACTGCACTCAAAATCCCTAGTATATTCTATCTGAATCAAGTACGCCCTTCATAACCATACTGAATATAAACACCTACATCCAGAATTCAGCCAGATCTTTCACAGTGAGCTGTATAGCAGATCTTTTGTAGTCCCTCTTCATTCCTTTGGAATAAAATCTAAGCAAAACCATATCAAAGACCCTCACATGCACAATCTATATAGAAAACAATGTCAGGCCAAATGTAGTTCTTTGGAGATCTCAATCTCAGAGGTCCCCATACCCCCAAATAGAAAATTTTAGATGCACAACACACAGGTAAACAACTCTGACAAAGGAATCGAAACCTCAGAGGAATTGATTGGCTATGTATTCAATTTACTTGGATTATCTGACTAGGAAAGGATCATTTAGAAATGATTTACAAGGAGTTCATTCAGAAACGGCAGCAACAGCCATATTTAAGATCATAAATCAGTGGAACATGAAAACCAAAGAAAAATCCATAAAGGTTAATGCACTTTGGGGCATATTCACCACTTAATTCATGGGAGCAAGTCATGGGCATGTCAAGAAGAGAGTCTTCCTCTAACTCTCCATAATTGCATATATTTAGAGAAACTATTATCTGCTCCTCATGTACTTGAAATTTTCTCCGGATAAAAGTGCAAAGTAAGCTTCATATCGCTAGAAGACGATCATGGACCAGATGATCTCTAAGGTCCATTTCAATTCTAAAATTCTACGACTCTGTCCATAGCCTATACCCTTAGGAGGTAATTTGCTCTCCCAATGAAATAAAATGGTATTCAGGTGCTCACATTTATAGCTACACGAAATTCATGCCTAGGACCAGAAGAGAAAAAGGATGAAATTTTTAAGCAAGGAGAGGAAAAAAAAGGAACATTATCTGTGAAATTTAGAACCTGCAGGCTTATAAACAAATTTAACTTATTCTAATCTTTCTATGAATATACTGCAGGTGATTTGTGACTACACTTAAGCGTTCCCACTAGACAGAAAAGCACTTTAGATAAAATGAAGTAACCCTCTTTAAAGAAAAAAAAATGACAATCATTTGAATTTTTTTAAAGTAAATCATTACAGAAATTTAAGTGATTCAAACTCTAAACTTTAACACTAAGCAAACTACTTTTCCAGAAATGTTAAAAATTTAAAAGGGCTATTGGCACACACCCCAGAAAACAAACACAAAATAATTCTTTTTCAAAGACCTAGAATTCTGTGTATTTATCTTTTAAATTTCCTTTATTAATGCAAAATAGACTCTCCATTCTCTCCCTCCCACTGCAGTCAATACTTAAATTTGAGTTACTTTAGTCTTCCTTTTAAAAAAATGCAACAAAGGGACATTCATTCATTCAACATCTGTGTTCTAAGCATCTACTGTGTGCAAGGCAACACTCTGTTATGCATTGGGGAGATGAGTTTAGGTAAGATATGGTCACAGCTCTCCTGGAGCATATGTGAGGGTGTATAAACTAGTATGGGGAATAAGACACGAAGAAAGGTAATTGCAATACAAAACAGGTCATGATAAACACATTAGAATATAGGCTACTAAAAATTACCTTTTGGATCCCTGGATAAGGGAAGCATTCAAGACTAAACAAGGGACAGACAGAATCACAAAAGATAAGATGGACAATTTTGATTACATGAGATTAAAAAGATTTTGTATAGGGGCAGCTAGGTGGCGCAGTGGGTAGAGCACTGGCCGTGGATTCAGGAGTACCTGAGTTCAAATCTGGTCTCAGACACTTAACACTTACTAGCTGTGTGACCCTGGGCAAGTCACTTAACCCCAACTGCCTCACTAAAAAAAAAAAAAAATTGTATAAACAATTAAACAAATTAAATTTAGAAGGAAAACAGGAAAAAATTACAGCCATTTTCTCTGATAAAAACCTCATATCCAAGGTATAATAAGGATCTGATTGAAATTTATAAGAACATATGTCATTCTCTAATAGATAAACGATCAAAGGACATAAAGTTTTTTTAAAGACAAAATCCAGGCTATCAACAAACATAAAGAAAATGATTCAAATAATTAGTAGAAAAATGAAAATTAAAGAAGGTTTGAGATTCTACTTTTTGCCCATCAATTGGCAAAGATGACAAAAAGGATAATGACAACTGCCAGAAGAGCTTCAAGAAAACAAGTATCCCAATGGGTGAAGTAGTCCAGCCACTCTGGAAAGCAATTTGGAGAGATGCCCCTCAAGTCATTAAACTTTGTTTATCCTTTGATCCAATGATTCCATAGCTTTGCCTATACTCCAAGAAGATCAAAGAACCCTGAAAAGGACCCGTACATTAAAAAAAAAATTATAGTAGCTCTTTTTTGTAGTGACAAAGAACTGGAAATAAAGGGGGAATCCATCAATTGGGGAATGGTTAAACAAATTATAGTATATAAGGGAAAATTATTAGTTTTCCAAATGATGCAAAGGACATTTACTAGAAATAGGTATCACTCATACCCAATATAGAAATAGGAGAGCAATATACAATCACAACTTTATAAACAACTCTGAAAGACATGAGAACTCTGATCCTTGAAATGACCAACTCTGATTCTAGAGGACTAATCATGAAGTTTGCACCCCATTTCTTGACAGAAAGGTAGAAAGATGTGGAATGAGACAACATTTCTGGATATAGCCAAAGCGGGGATTTGCTTTATCTAACTATTTGTTACGAGGGCTACCCTGACCCCCTTTAAATTTATCAACTAGAGGAGTGGGGAAGAGGGCATGAGGCCACAAAAGAAACGGAAGAAAGGGAGGCCATTGAGGCATTTAAAAATAAATGCAAAGAAGAAAGGAAGGCCAAGAACAAGTACTGTAAAGCAATTTAGTTTTGAAAGCTCCAAGCTAAACTTATATGATTAAAAGAAAAGTAAATTGTAAGAAATAAATAGCTTTACTTTCAAGAATAATCATTTTTGTCTATATTATATAGACAAAGGCCTATCTTATTAGGTATTAAATTCAGAATAAAAAAAAGAAGGTACGCCTTTTTTCAAGTAAATGTTGTTTAATTCACTGTATTTGTATATTCAGTGCCTAGCACAGTGTGTGGCATATAGTATGTACTTAGAAAACACTTGCTGATTGGTTGGGAATGAGTAGATTATTTTTGGTGGGGGTGGTGTGTCAACATTAGAGTTTTATTCCTGAGCTTTACTCACTCCTAAGGCTAGTGATTCATTGTTTATTTAACATTTACTTTAATGAGATGGGCCAACAGAAAAAGGATAGACATGTTCATTTATATTGGTAAAGATTCAAAGGTATGGTTTTCCATACCTTTCAAAGATTCAAAGGTATGACAGTGGAATAATTAGGGTTAGACAGGAGACGTGCAAACAAGAGCAAGTAGATGTCCCAATGGTTCAAGTTCCAAAGAAAATATAAATACAGAAGAACTATGTAATAAAGAGAGTTTATTATTGGACATAGGACACATAAAAGTCAAATTATATTCCTTGAAATCTAACAATTCTATTAAATCCCAAAAATCCATTATCTGAGAATCAAGAAAGGATAGGATCAATGAGTGAGGTGGGTGAAATAATAATAATGGCTAACAGAAAGAAGGCAAAACTGTTACTCTAATATCGCTTTGTTTTCCCAGGAGAAAGCCATTTGTCTTCTTTCCTTATAGTACAAACATAAAATATACAATATATACAGATTCCCTTGATGAAGCAAAGTTATCTGACCCCCAAAAGATTATTATCCTGAGATAACGAATTTATCTCAAAAATTATTCAGAAATAATGAAAGAGCTCTTGGTTGTACTGAACCACTTTCAGTGATCTCAAAAATCGTGGGAAAATGGAGGGTTGTCTTAGGCCTGAAGAGGGGTAAATGTCCCAGTTTTCAAAAAAAAAAAAAAAAAAGGTGGGGGTGGAGAAAGCTGAGTTTGAATTTTGTAGGGCAGCAAATGAGTTTGATTTTGATTGCTGGCAAAATCAGACCTGTGATTTGATTAATGTAGAGAACTCTCTACCAATGTAATATTGTCAAATGGCAATTTGATATTTTAAGAAATCTTTACATGATTCTCAAAATTCATCTAGTATATATTTTAAAATATAGAAAAAAAGAAAGTGATTGCCAAAAGCCAGCATGCCTTTATTAAGAGCATGTCATGCTAGACTAACTTCATTTTCTTTTTTTGACAGGTCATAGGCTGTTACTTTGGGGAACTCTTCTCTACTTAGATTCGATCACAGCATTTCCCATGATTTCATGGTATTCGTGGGATTATTTCCGTCCACTAACATTAGTCTAATGTTGCAGGTCTGACAATATCACCCCCAATGCTCAACAAAATCCAGTGGCTTCCTATCACCTCCAGAATCAAACACAAAATTCTCTCTTTGATATTTAAAGCCCTTCATAACCCAGCCCCTCGCCACCTTTCTAGTCTTTCTATACCTCATACCCGACCCGTGTTACATATGCTTTGATTCAGAGCCTCATTGTGGCTCCATGAATGAGATCCTGGCTGTACCCCACACCTGGAATGCTCTCTCTTCTTCACTGCCTCTTGGCTTCTCTGGATTCCTTCAAGCCCCAACTAAAATCTCACTCTCTACAGGAAGCCTTTCCTTATTTCTCTTACTGTTAATGATTTCCTATTTATCCCATACACATAATTTGTTTTTACATATTTGTTTGCTTATATTGTTTCCCCTGTTAGATTGTGATCTCCTGGAAGGCAAGGACTGTCTTTTGCCTTTTTTTGTATCCCCGGGACTTAGCACAGTGCCTGGCCCACAGTAAGTGCTTACTCGGTGCTTACTGATTTATTAGAGATGACTCTGGGTTATCAATGTCTATGTAGGATAAGCATAAGTTGTGGTACGGACTAGTTCAATGTTGTTTTTAATCCAACATTTTTTTTAAAAATTAAAAGAAAGAAAGGCTTGAAGGCATGGATCCAATAAAAGCCTTTTTCTTTTCTGTCCAGGCTTGTGATTTCATTCATTAAAGCAGATCATCAAATGTTCTTCAACTTGGATTCTTAGAGTTTCATCGAATTAGGGAAGAGGTTAGATAACTTGTTCAGGGTCATACAGCCAATATGTGTCACAGACCAAACTAACCTTTCTTACTTCAGGCCTTCTCCATACATTACGCCAAGTTATCTTTTTTTAGTTAGGATAAGCTTTGACATTAAGTATGGATAAACAATTCAGTCTTTTGGGTTCTGCTTAATTTTCTAGCTTGTCAAAATCTTCTTGGATCCTAACTCTGCCATTCATTGGGTTAACTATTATTATTGTTTTGTTATTGTTGTGCTTGTAATTGCTAATATGGATAAGTTCCTTTCTATTCAGGCACAGGAGACAAACAGTGGAATATTGAAGGCAGATGACAAGTGGTGAAATTTGAAGACAGCCATGGATGGTCCAAAAGGTTTCTTTAAAAAAAAACAACTTATTTTATTTTCCTCTTTAAATTAATAAGGATTTTTCTTTCACCTCCACCCCAAATGAAGAATAAAAGAAAAGTAAAACCTTGTAACAAATGAGTAGAACCACAAGAACAGTCTATACAATAACAACATTGTAAAGGCAAATATCTTTGGAAGTTTTCAACAGCTGGGCCTTTTTTCATAGCTTGATGGTCACAGAAAGCTGCTTCAGTTCTCTCACATCCCATGTGACACTAAAGAATGGCAAACTTTTCTCCAAAACCATCCAGATTAAGATGTTCAAGGTCCTGTAGAGGTTGATAGGTTGACTGTCAGTGGAACAATTTCTCTCCATTGCCCCAACCATCAGCATCAGCATCAGCATCAGCATCAGCATCAGCATCACTTTCAAGTTGTTCTTCACCTTCAGAAGCAGAATGAATTATCCCAGCTATTTTGTCTCCCCACCTCAACACAGTCTTTTTTCCCCCTTTTTGGTAAATGCTACTAATGAAAGAGCAATTTGAGTGTGGGTTTGCTATTTGAATAATATTCAGGGGATTTTTGGGGGAAGGAGATACAGGAATGCTCTATAATCTTTTTTCCATTAAAACAGACAAAAAGAGAGTTTTTGAACATGGCATTTTCCCCTGAATGGACAGTTTTCAAGGATGAATTTTGTCCACATAGTGAGAGAAATATACGTCTCAGTAGGCCACAAGAGCTGTGATTTCATTGGATGAGGCAGTTTAAAAAAAATCACAGTTTGGTAGTCAGTTATCTGGTAATGAGTCTCATCAAAATTTAGCTAGGCTAGTTCTTGAACAATAGACATATATAGGGGGCAGCTAGGTGGCACAGTGGATAGAGCACCGGCCTTGGAGTCAGGAGTACCTGAGTTCAAATCCGGCCTCAGACACTTAACACTTACTAGCTGTGTGACCCTGGGCAAGTCACCTAACCCCAATTGCCTCACTAAAAAAAAAAAAAATTAAAAAAAAATAGACATATATAGGTACACATGTGTACATATAGGTATATATGCACACATGCACACACATGTGCATATACACACATGTATGTATACACATGTATATGTGTATATATGCATATATATATATTTTAAATGCATTCTCTGCTGAACCTGCACTGACCTCCTTGTACCTACATGGTCCTTGCTTTTCCTCCCACATATCCATGCTGCCTCCTACCTCCATCAGCATGCTTTAAACCTCTCTGATGCCATTCACAAAGTCATTTTATTTTAACCATTCAAACCTCTCTAGTTCTGATGACTAGGGAAGTCAATTAGGATGTAAGTTCCATGAAGATAGGGCCTCTTAATTTTGTACTTGTATCCCCTGTGCCTAGCATAGTACATGAAACATAGGCTATGTTTAATAAATGCTTGTTGCTTTTCCTGAAGCCATACACTTTCCAAGGGTCCATCTTCTGACACCCTATAACTACACCTCTTTGGCCAGGATGCTAGCATTTACAAAATGTGTTGGGGGGACCAGCTGAACACTAAAATCTTCATTTTCATAGAACCTTAACTTAAAATTCTCCAGAAGTTTAATGTTTTGTTGCAGAAGTCAGACACCAGACAGACAATTTCTTCCTTATGTCTGCTTTCATAAATGGCTCCTCTGATTAGATAGGGATTAAAGGTCTTATAATTCCCACTATTATACATCTCATTTTATTCAAGTTCCTATTTGTGGCATATCCCAGGTAAAAATTCTACTCAGGAACCTGAGTTGCCAAAGAGCAGGGATTATTAAATTTGTATACAGAATAATAAACACAGTGAAAATAATAAGAAAAATCTCTACTCTAGCTGATGTGCCAGAGATTATTTGCAGTCGACTATCCATCAATCTTATAGACATTAAAATGATGGAATACACAGTATGTCCAAAGAAAAACTAGACCCTATGGAATAATTTTGATTACAATATTATCAGTTCCTGCAGAACTGATATTTCTCTCTGGAATGTGCTGATGACAAATACCTAAACCATATGAAAGATAAACCAGCTGTCCAAAAGGAAATGACTGAATGAAGGTTAATATGTGTTCACTGAGTTATATTCTTGGGCTGATTGCGGCTAGGAATTGCAGCTGAATGTGGACGAGATAGAGGAAAAGCCAAATCAGAGTAGTATATATCATAACAATTCCATATATAGCCACCTATGCATTCCTTTTGCACAAAAAAATGCTTCTTGCTTTCAGAGAAATGGAAAAATTAAGAAATAGTTAAATTCTTTATAATCTTTCACATCTGCTGTACATGCTAATTAAAAAAATACATTTTTTTGAAAATGACTTCACGTGTAAGAAGAAATTTCTGGCCTATTCAACACAGCCAGGTTATTCTGATGCAACTTATTCCACCTGCAAAAGAGCCTAGTAAAATCCCAGACATTACAATTGGCCTGCTATGAAGTAAATTGCCCATGGGCAAAAGGTCTAAGAGCTACCTTTGAGGCTATTTAACTTCACCCAATTAATTTGCTCTTCATTTTTTTTTGCATGTATACATTCCTGTTCTATATAAAATTACACTTCCATAATTCATGGCAACCAATGACTGGATGCATACATGACCATGAAATGCAATGTGAACTAACTGGTTGAAGTCAAACGGGCTCCAAAGCAGCCTTGGTCAACTTTGTTCTCCTGGCAGGCCAGTTTTAAGGACTGAGATATTTACTTGCCTATTAGATGGGTAGAAATAAGCTATGTAACCGAGTTTCTCCCTGAAACAACAGCCATTTTTTAAATACCTATATTCTCTCAGTGATATTGTATGACTGTAACTCATGGAATACTATTAGTCTCCAAAGAATGAAAATCATAGGTGATCCAAGGCACAAAGGACAAACACTTGATCCATATCATGTTGCTATTGTCCCATTTCTCTCCGGCCTTTTGTGGCTAAACTCTTTAAGAAGGCCATGATGTTCCACAAGCAGGAGACTCCACTTCCCAATGCCATGCATTTTCACTGGCTGTAATCCCTGCATCGAATGATCCTCTTCCTCATCTGTGCCTCTTGGCTTCCTTAATTTTTCTTTAAGTCTAAAATCTCACCTTCTGGAGAAAACCTTTTCTGATCCCTTTTAATTCTTTTTTTTTTTTTTTTTGTGCAGGGCAATTGGGGTTAAGTGACTTGCCCAGGGTCACACAGCTAGTAAGTGTCAAGTGTCTGAGTCCAGATTTGAACTCAGGTCCTCCTGAATCCAGGGCCAGTACTCTATCCACTGCGCCATCTAGCTGCCCCTGATCCCTTTTAATTCTGATGCCTTTCTTCTTTTGATGATTTCCAATTTATCCTGTACATAGCTTGTTTATACAGTTATTTCTATGTTGTCTCCTCTATTAGAGGTGACATCCTTGAGAGCAAAGATTATCTTTTAGCTTTCTTTGTATCCCTAGCACTTAACAAGTGCCTAGCCATAGAAGGTACTTGATAAATGTTTATTGACTGTTTATTGCCATTGATGAATTATTAAGCATTGGCACAAAGGATGACAAAAAGGAAGTGCAATGGCTCTACTGGGACAACGAGGTTGTGAACTGTCCTGGGGATGCTATACCGGCATTAATGTGTTATTTTTGGGGGTGGGCGGGGCAATGAGGGTTAAGTGACTTGCCCAGGGTCACACAGCTAGTAAGTGTCAAGTTTCTGAGGTCGGATTTGAACTCCAGTCCTCCTGAATCCAGGGCCAGTGCTCTATTCACTGTGCCACCTAAATGCCCCTCAATGTATTATTAAGAGGCCTAGAAGAAGGCTTCAACATTTTGGTTAGTATTTATGGGAGATCTCTGTTTAAATGAGAAAGTGTGGATGGGCTGCTATCTGTACTATTGTAGGTAGTACTTATATTGATGAGAATGCATATCATTGAGAAATGATATGCTACTATTTAAGTGTGCTAAAATCCCTTCCCATATTTTCTCTTTCTGACTAGATAGTAAATTCTCTAGAGGCAAGAAAAATATCTTTAATTTCTTTTGTATTGTAATAGTGTATTTCACTGGTGCTACTCTTCTCACAGTAATTAATAATGGAGTCTGACTAATTCTTTGTAATAACTGTTTTCATACATTTTAATTCCATACAAAATATATCACATATAATGCATTTGATTCTTTGGTACACACAATTTGAAGCATGTTATCACCCCTACATAATCATAGCATGAAATGATGTTGATGGAAGCACTTGGAAGTATTATACCAATGTGAGATGTAGCACAATTCCATATTGCAATGTGCAGGGAAACAAATAGTGAGCCTGAGAGCATTCCCATACAAATAGGACAGAAGCCTATTTTCAAAAATAATCCTGAACAGAGTTTATAGAATTTTTGGAAAAAAGCAGTCCTAAGCTACCGCTTACTGAGCAGCTGCAAAATCCTGGCAAAGTCAGAAAATGGGCAATGTGGATTCATGGTAGGGAGGAAACTGTGTTTCATTCTGCCAAGCTGCTAAAAGAGAGGGAAGAGCATGAGATGGGACTTCAAAAGAGCCACTTCCTACTTCTCATTTATTCTCGGCCAGTTCTGTATCCTTTGCAAAGTTACTTAATCTCTCTGTAACCTTGTTTCAGCTTATTTTTAAAAAATTAATCAATCAACAAGTATCTATTAAGCCCATGTTGCTGTTCAGTTGTTTAGTCCTGTCCAACTCTATGTGAAACCATGGGGTTTTTTTGGCATAGACACTAGACTGGTTTGCCATTTCCTTCTCCAGTACATCCCCATTTTACAGACAAGGAACTGAGGAAAATGGGGTTGACTTGCCCAAGGTCACACGTCTATTAGTGTTTGAGGCTGAATTTGAACTCAGCTCTTTCTGGCTCCAAGCCTGGGGCTCTATCCACTGTACCACCTAGCTGCCCAAAACAGAAATTCAAGACAGACCCTGTTATCAGGGAGCTCACATTCTAATTGCTCAGTCGTGTCTGACTCTTCATGGCCCTATTTGAGTTTTTCTTGGCAAAGATACTGGAGCAGTTTGCCATTCCCTCCTGGCAAACAGGGTTAAGTGACTTGCCTAGGTCGCACAACTAGTAAATGTCTGAAGCCAGATTTGAAGGTCTCCCAAGAGGTCACTGAACCAGAAGATCTTGAAGGCCCCTTCAAGCACTAAAATTCTACAATCCTATTATCTGGTTCTTTGGCCAACAAGTGAAATGTTTCTATAGAAAGTGCCCTGAGGATGGTGCTATAGCACCATGACACCCCGTATCCCTTAGATCTGGAACTGACATAGCACCTGCCAAAACTCATTCAAAATAGAGAAGGAAACTTAGCATCCATGAGTCCTGTCACATCCTCCACTGACAAAAAAAGAAACAATAATTAGACAGTGCTGTTTTCCCCTTAGCCTTGTCGGTCACTTCCCTTAATAGCACAATTACTCAGGTAATGAGATTAAATTTGGTTAAACTAGAGGATTATTCAACAGCAGAGCCCTGAATTATTCCAATTCTCTCAGGGGTCTATTCTGTTGATGCACCCAACTAAGAGTCATTCCATTTAATGAAATCTAAGCCCACAAAGCAGGTCTCTAGAGTACTATGAAACAAAAGTGCTTTTGTTTATATTGGGGAAAAAATCATGTTTAGTAATTTGGAGTCTTTCTAATACTCAGTGAAATATTAATGAACACCAGTGCAAACAGCTGGTCAGGAAGCATCATTTTCAACAGCAGACCACTGAATGTAGATTGATTTCATTGCTAAAATTATGATTTTATCAGAAAGTCTCAATATGCCACACCAGACCCCCCCCCCAAAAAAAAACCCAAAACCAAAACCATGTTAGCCAGACTGACTCCTATGAGAATGTGGATTGTTGTTTTTCTTTCCCTTTGGATCATGTCGCCTATTTCTCGAACACTATTGAAGCCTTTTGTAACTATTAAGTGCCTGCACCATTCAGCAGGGGTGAAATCAATACCACTTGAAGACATTATCTTATTCAGGTTAATTCACTAAAAATATTGCAGACCTACTATGTATGAGATACTGAGGTTTCTGGGTATTAGGGGACCTAAAAGGAAAAGCTATGGCTCCTGGCCTCAAAAAGCTGACAATCTCATGGGGTGGGCGGGGCAGTGTAGAGAATAAGAAAGGTACCCAAATAAATATGATATAAAGAAGAATATGAGGTTGCAAAGTACAATAAAGATTCTAGTTGGGAAGAAGGAGAGGAGAAATCAAGGAAGGTGATATGAAATGGGTGACATTTAAACTGTGTACTAAAGGACTGAAATTGCAGAAAGCTGGTGTTAGTGGTGCCATCCTTAGGAATTTTACCCAGAGGGTCAAAAAGTTAAGTAAGCAGGGATTTGGTAGAATTTGAGATTTAGAATATAGGAAGACAGATGCTATAAATGAAAAATGAGAGAGCAATGTGACACTGAACATACATGAAACCTGCTAACTTGCTTACCACAGGCCTTAGTTCAGCACAAATCAAGGTCATTTAGTCTATTGCTGGTATTGGGGTCTGATGGTAACATATCCTGAGGCAGATGCATCCTTCATTTCCTGTCCATGTGACAACATCAGAATTTACAGAAAGGTTCATTCTTTCAAGTTGCAATTAACTCCTTTCCATATGTACATAACTTCAGTATAGGCTGGAAATGGCAGACAATGTTTTTCCAAAAACCAAACAAAACAAAAAAACCCAAACCATGCCCCTTATTAGTTGCATTGGTATGCAGGAAAGGAACCTTTTGATTATTTGTGAAGCTAACACATAACACACTTAACTACTAGCAAAGCATCAACAAGGGGATGTTAGTGAATGATGTCTTGCTCCCAGCCATGAGGAGGAAAATCATTTCTGATCGCCCCATCCTCTCACGAAATTAGCATAAAGAATACAGTACTGTTGAGAATGAGATGGCATGGGTTCCATCCTTGGGCGATAAGCAGCCTGACCCCACATGTGAGCCCTTCATCATCTGCCTCTCCGCTGCACATCCACTATGTTAAAGAGGTTGTCTTAAAAATGCAGATGGGGTCAGGATAGTGGAGCACTGGCTTGTTGTGCAGCATCTATCTCTTCAAACAGGGCAATGAATCTTCTCTTGTCTCACCTAAACATGGCTTTAAGAGGTAGCAGAGGGGATGACAGAGAGATAATACCATTTCGCATTTGTACAGTGCTTTACACTTTCCAAAGTACTTTTACATATATCTGACCTGAATCACACAACAATCCCAACACAAGGAAAGTATTATTATCTCCAATTTATGGAGGAGACAGGGAAGTTAAATGAGAGAGACAGTGTGAGAAAAAGACAAGAACATTAGACTGAGAGGTAGGATATCTATGTTCTAATTCCAGCTCTGTAACTACCATATTGTGTGATCTTAGAGAAGGTGCTTCATTTTTCTGGACCTCAGTTTCTTCATGAGTAAAATAGAGAGGTTGCCCTAGATAAGCCCTAAGGATACCTTCTAACTCTGACAGTTTATGAGTTTAGTCCAGGATTACAAGTAATTACTAGGATTACTACTAATTAGCATAATTAGAATAAGAACCCAGAATGTTTGACATAACGTTAGTCCACTGATCGTTCTACTAAGTTATAAGACAAAGCACTGTTCTAACTTGTCTATCAGAGGGAAGGGGTAGCACTGCCTGGGAGCTGGGAATGACTATGGTGAATCTACTCTATGAGCTTCTACATAGAACATACACCTAACATTTCTCCATCCTTTACAGAATATACTAAAATGAAATGGATGACTATAGTCATTTGTGGAATCCAGTTAGGTGATTGTGTTTTAAGGCAAAGTGACTGGGTAAGTCTAAGGCAAAACTGTGAAGTAGGTGTATTTTTGGTCGTGTACACCTACCCATTCATTCTGCTCCCAATACTGTTTATATCATTCTCCTTACAGTGAATCCTGAACCTACTTTCCTCTGGACAGATGAGCTATTCCTGGATAAAGGTGCCTGTAGCTAAGGAAATAGCTGGATAAATGAACAGACATATAACCTCCATGAGGTTGAATTCTGAAAGACTTTAGACAGCCAATTCACTAGCCCAGAAAAGTTTTGCTAAACCTTGTATGGAAAGCTACTCAAAATAGGAGCTTATTTAAATCTGTATAGTGTACTTTTCATTGTTTTAATGAGGTAACATTAGATTAAAAAAAAAAAAGAAACAGACTAAAAAATAATTTTTCCCTTTTATAGATCCCAATGTACCATTTTTCTTGATTCTGACTGGCACAACTATTGTCAAGATCCTATTAATTATTAGTTCTGTATTCTGTTTCACACTGAAGTTCTTGCAATAGCCTATCAGGGTTTCTTGACTCTCACTCAAAGGGTACTGTTGATAGTTTAATCTTCCTTAAACATCATTTTTATCAAGCTCTCCACTTATGGGGGGAGGACAAGTTAAAAAATGAATGGATCCCTACTTTATGCAGGAAATCTAAAGGCTTTTGCTTGGCTTTCAAGGACATGCATAATCAGAAATCTTCATCCCCCTGCCCTCCCCCCACACCATCTATTCATTCTTATTCCCTACTACTCTCCAACATGCCCTTTCTGATAGACAGAGCCAGCTGGGGCTTCATGTTCCACAAAGATGTCATGGTTATTTCCTCCTTCTCACCTCTTCACTTACATTTTCTTCCCCATATGCCCCCCTTTCTCACGTATCAATTTGCCAAGGTGTAGTTCAAGCACTATACCACTTTCATACCTTAAGCCCTTCACTTTCTGATGACTCTAGTCCATCCTGCTCCCCAACTTCTGTAAAACTCTAGAGCAGGGCTTCTTAAACTTTTTCTACCCATGACCCTTTTTTGCCCAAGAAATTTTTATATGGCCCCCAGATATAGGTATATAAAATAGGTATATGTAACCTTTTACTGTTGCCAAATTTTTCACGACCTCCACATTCAGTTACATGACCCCATATCGGGTTGTGACCCACAGTTTAAGAAGCTTTGCTCTATAGTGCTTATGGGAGCCAAGGGTGAATTAGAAGAACCAGCCAAATTTGCCCAATATTCCCATCAAAATAACTTTAAAATAATTTCTCAAATAACATTTTGAAGTCATAGAGCCAATAAAAGGTGAGAATGAGATATTTTTGCAGACTAAGACAACTTAGAAGGTTGGTAGGAGAGGCCTGTAACAGTGCAGGGGAGCCAGCTCAGAGCATGTTAGGAGCACTAGTGGATTGTGGAGGTGGCCTTGGCAACAGCAGCAACAGCTTCAGAAGCTCTCAGTCCAGAGATAGTAGGGGGGCTTACAATTGGCCAGAAAATGATTACAAGGGAATCTTTGGTATCTCTGGGTGTAGCTGGTGCTGATAGTGTCATAAGCAGATCTGGGTTATAGTTCCAGGGCAGAGAAGACTGCTTACAATCATTCACAAAGGAGTAGGGACCCTTCTCCTAGTTCCAAGGCAGAGAGGAATGCTAGTATTTGTGGCTGCAGGAGAGTGGGGGCTCTTCTTCAGCCAGAATTAAGATGAGGAGAGCAGTGACCATACTTCTTGCAGGATCACACCATCTTGGAAGCACCAAAAACTTGTAGACCACTAGAACTAGCTCTGGAGACAGTAACATGAAAAAGTCTGAAGCTTGAGAAAATGTCTCTCTACTTTCAGGAGAGCAGAGACCAACTTTAATGTAAAGTTTAAAGTCAAGAAATAATCTGGAAAAATGAGTAAATAACAAAAAAGGACTTGGCCACAAAAAGTTACTACAGTGGTAGGGGACATAAATTTAGAAGGTAACATCTACAAGCAAAGCCTCAAAGAAAAATGTTAATTGGTCCAAAGCCCAACAAGAATTCCCAGAAAGGTGAAAGAAACTGATAATATTAGAAGAAAAATGGGGGGAAAGGAGAGTCTTGAAAGAAAATTATGAAAAGAGAATCAACATCTTGGTAAAAGAGGAAGCAAAAAAATAGTGAAGAAAATAACAGAATTGCCCTGATAGTAAAAAGGGCACAAAATTAGTGAAGAAAATAATTCCTTAAGAAGTAGAATTGGCCAAATGGGAAAAGATACAAAAGATCAATGAAGAAAATAATTTCTTAAAAATAAAAATTGGGTGAGTGGAAGATAATGACTTCATTAGACATCAAGAAACAATAAAAACAAAGTCAAAAGAATGAAAAAAAGTAGAAGAAAATGTGAATTATTTTATTGGAAAAACAACTGACCTGGAAAATAGATCACAGAGAGATCATTTAATAATTCGTAGACTACCTGAAAGCCATTATTTAAAAAGAATCTAGACATCTTATTTCAAGAAATTATCAAGGAGAAAATTGCCCTAATATTTTAGATTCAAAGAGTAAAATAGAAATTGAAAGAATCCACCAATACTCTCCTGAAAGAGATCTCAAAATGGAAACTCCCAGAACAGTAAAACCAAATTCCTGATCTCCCAGGTCAAGGAGAAAATATTGCAAGTAGCCAGAAAGAAATAACTTAGATACCATAAAGCCACAGTCAGTTCACAGAAGATTTAGCAGCTTTCATATTAAAGAAGTAGATGGCTTGGAATATGATATTCCAGAAGGCAAAGGAGCTAGGACTACAATCTAGAATAATCTACCTAGCAAAACTGAATATAATCCCTCAGAGGTAAAAAATGGATATTTAGTGCAATAAAGGGCTTTCAAGCATTCTTGATGAAAAGATTATTGCTGAATAGAAAATTTGACATTCAAACACAACACTCAAGGTAAATATGAAAGAGCAATCATAAGAGATTCAATAAAGTTAACTGGTTCCTATGGCAAGATTTTGTGTGTGTGTGTGTGTGTGTGTGTGTGTGTGTGTGTGTGTGTATCCTGAGAATTTTATCATTATTAGGGCAATTAGAAGGAGTCTTCATAGACAGAGGGCATGAGTGTAAGTTGCTTATGTTGGGATAATCTCCAAAAAAGAAAAAAAAAAAGAATGTGCAAGAAAGAGGGATCCACTAGTAGAAGAGGAAAGGGAGAGACAGAACAGGGAAAATTTTCTCACCTAAAAGAAATGCACAAGGAAGAATTTTTATAATAGAGAGGAAAATGGGGTGGTGGAAATGTTTGAACCTCAGTCTCATCAGAACTGGTTCAAAGAGGGAAGAAGATATTATGCCCACAGTTCAGCATAGAAATCTATCTTACCCAACAGGGAAATAAGAGGGGAAGAGGATAAGAGATATGGGTAAGGTGATAAAAAGGGATGCTGGATTAAGGGAGGCAGTGTTCAGAAGTACCACTGTGCTGTAAGAAATGACAAGGGGAGGGGGCAGCTAGGTGGCACAGTGGATTAAAGCGCCAGCCCTGGATTCAGGAGTTCCTGAGTTCAAATTCGGCCTCAGACACTTGACACTTACTAGCTGTGTGACCCTGGGGAAGTCATTTAACCCTCATTGCCCTGAAAAAAACAACAAAACAAAAACAAAGAAATGACAAGGGGGATTGTTTGAGAAAAAGAAACATGGAAAGACTTCTATGAACTGATGTGAAGTGAATTGAGAAGAACTGGGAATTCACTGTGCACAGGAAAAGAAATGTTCTAATGATCATCAACTGTGGATAACTCACCTACTCTGAGTGATGTAATGATCCAAGACAATTCCCAAGGACTCATGATGAAAAAACCCTTATTATCACAAAATTCCCTCCAATTTATTTCCATAAGTTAAGTAAAGGAAGCATTGCTGCTATTTAATAAACTGGAAAATAAAGAGAGGGGAAGTGACTTGTAGGTATCCCATCAATACAAGTGTTGTGAGATATTGTATGGTATAGTAAAAAGGGCATGGGACTTGGAAACCACAGAATTTGAGAATTAGAAGGAACCTCAGTGGCCGTCTATTTCAACCTGTACCCAGAAGGAATCCTTACTATAACATATTTGGCAAGGGACCATCCAGACTCTGAGACCTGAGGCCTATAAGGAAAGAGGCCAACCCACCATCTCTCAAAGCAGCCCATCCCACTTTCTGGACAACTCTAATTGTTAGAAAGTTTTTCTTCACATCAAGTCTCAATTGCCTCACCACCCATGGTTCTTCTCTCAGGGGAAAACAGAACAGGCCAATCTTTTTTCTACAAGACACTCCTTCAGATACTTGAGTTATGATGATCTCGTACTTCAAGTCTTTGTTTCTCCAGGCTATACATGCCCTATTCCTTCAACTGATCTTCATGTGATGTGGATGCAAGGCCCTTTGTACTCCTGCTTGCCCTCCTTCTGGATGCTTATCCAGAGAACAAACCTATCAATGTACTTCTTTAAATAGTGGCACCCAGAACTTCATACAGAATTCCATATGAGGTCTGAGTGATGTAGACTACAAAGTTACTACTACCTTGTCATTCCTGGAGCCTGTGTATGTCTCTCTTAATGCTACCTAAGATGGTATTAGCTTTTTTGGCTGCCATATCACACTGTTGACTGACTGAGCTTGCAATCTACTAAAACTTCCAGATCTTTTTCAGACTGACTGCTGTTTCACACTCTCCCCGACAGTGTATTTGTGAAGTTGATATTTTTATACTCAAAGTGTAAGAACTGATATTTATCCCAATTGAATTTCACCTTATTCGATTCACAACAATGCTCTCCTCAGTCAAGATCTCTTTTAGCATCTAGTATGTTAGCTACCACTGCTACCTTTGTGTCATCTACAAACTTCATGAAAATGTCATATATAAATTATATATATATATATACATATATATATATATATAATTGATAAAAATTTAAATAACCCTGGGACAAGCCCAGTTTTCACTAGAGACTTCCTGTCATATTCACTAGATTAGAACCTCTTTGAGGGTAGAAATTGTCTTTTCCCTCTTTTTGTATTCCCAGGGCTTATCACTAGTGCCTGGCACATAGTATGTGCATAATAAATATTTATGGAATTGAAGTGAAATGTTGACACTGAATCACTAAAAACTCTTCTTTGACAGAAGTCACACATGCCAGGCTCAAGTACTCATGTAACCCTGAACAAGTCATTTTATCTCACCGGACCTCAGTTTTCTCATGTGAAAAATGAGGATAATAATCAACCATTGCATTGTTTCATGTGTTTGTTGTGAAGAAAATTCTTGATAAACACAAAGTATTTTATAAATGCAAGTTATTATTACTATTCATGTATCTATTGATAGATTGTTAGGACTCAAAGGAGCATTAGACGTTATTTAATACAATCCCTTAATTTAGAGATCAGAAATATTACGTAGCATGTCTAAAGTAATATGGTTGGTTAGTGACATCGAATGTTAAGTTTTCTGATTTATTGCCCAGTTCTCTCTCCACAAGACCAAGAACTCCTGGAATTTCAGGAACCATAACACATAGCATTGTGATTCTTGTTTAACTAATGAAAAGGAAGAGCCAATGACTCTTTGGTCCTTTCCCATCAGCTCCATCTCATTAGCATCCTATGGAGAGAGGAAAACATCCAGGCCTTGGTTCTGGCTTGTAGAGTGACACCCAGCCCTAGCAATGTGCCCCTGACTTCCAAGATTTCCAGGCAGAAGACTCAAAACCGGAGCACGTGTGAGTGTGTAAGCACTCTTTGCACAACACTGCACCCGACCTAGACACTTTTCTTTACATTTTCATTAAGACTTTTGTTGGATGGCTGTACCTGAAAAGCAAAAACCAAGTACTATTCTCATGACATTCCTTGGGCAGGATTACTTATTTTTCCCAATCATAACGACCAGAGGCACATTCTTACGTGTTCAAATCCTGCAGCTCCCAATCTGGCCCCCTGTAAAAAGTAACATATGCTCACAATAAATCTTTAAAATGGCTCTATTAATAGAGTGGCTGCGGTGACAGTTTTATAAATGGGCCCCATCTTTATGCAAACGGTGTTTTATTAGATTGCATTCTAATGATTTGTAATAAGAATGCAGAGATGAATTCAGAGAAAAGGCACTCCAAACGTTCCTAAGCCGGTCAGGGGTTTCAAAGCCCATGAATTCTCTGTGTGGCAGACTGCGTGTTCCGGGAACAACAGACATCATCAGATTAGTTTTGCTACAGTTGTATGCTCCTCTGCTTGCTTTTTCCAATCAGATAATAACGGTCTAATAACTGGCTTTGTGTCTGTCAATCCAATTACTTCCTATTTGGGATGTGCTGACACTCCATTAAATCAGCAGACAGATGGCAGGGTCTTTCATTACCATCTGACTGAATAATTAGCTTTCCAGGCACATAACTGGGGAAGGAGTCCATCTCTGAAGTCAGGTGTTCTTCACATGAAACCACAGACATGGGTCATTAAAAAAAAGTCCTGTAACCCCAAGTTTCATCCATGTACAACCATGCAGGAGGCAAGCCCCTCCAGCTCAACTTTGGGCTGACTATAGACCCTTCCTCCTCAGCTTCTTTCAAGAGGAAAGGGGGAAGGATGTTTTGTCCACTTCACTACAGGGGGCCTTTTCCCTCCCACTCTGATGATGATCTGGGGACCCCTCTAGAATGCAGGTAATCACCAAGAAACCACAAGAAAGGGAAGATAAGCTTTAATGATGGAGGTGTCTATGCTTCAGGACACCAAGGTATTTACTTTGTAATAAGTCATTTCACATCATATAGCTTTGATGTTATAGTGAAGGCTCAGAGCCCACTGGCTATAGTAATTCAGAGGGTCTGCCATTTTGAGATGTGGGAGGGTAATTTTCAAACCTCCATTAAGATGCACAGAAGCTTTTATCCAGGTTCTGCTCTTAAAATCCCAGATTTTTGGAGGAACCAAATAGATAGATATTTACTTAGAGACAGACAGATAATCACACTATTAAAAAATTAGAGGAAAAAAGGTTAGATGTGTTATATCCACAGTGATGGATAGGAGGAACATTTTGAACTAGACAAGGATTGGGAAGGATTGAAAAATGATAAAACAGATCATCTTGATTATATAAAATTAAAAGCCTTTTACACAAGTAAAATCTAGGAAGCTAGAATCAGAAATACAGACTAGAAAAAGTCAAATATTGCTGAAAGAAGGCTGACACCAAAAATCTACTATGACTTGCCACAACTATAATAAGCTCAGGGAGGTAGCATGATGGCCAGCCTAGGCTAAGTCAGGAAGACCTGTGCTCAATGATTGCTTGTAATATATACTAGAGGGTAACATACTAGTAACATATACTATGGGGAAATAGCTATGCAATCTGCATAACCTCTCAGTGTCCCCAGATGACCTTGTAAGTCTCTTGAGTTGCAAAGAAATTGCCAAAATATCAGTAAAGGAAGTTCCTACACTGAGGGTTTCCTAGACTGATGAAATCATAGGTCTGGGCTATTAAGTAAAATTTTTATATAATTAAGGCTCATACCCCAAAAAGAACATGAACAGTTTTGCAAAGTATATCAATAATGATCTGAAAAAAAATACTCAAAATCACTAGTAAAAGAGATTCAAGAATGCTGAAGAATTCAGAGATATGGGCATATCTATATGAAACAATGAAGAATGAAGAAACCAATGCCAAAGAAGCCATATACACGATGACTACAGTGAAGTAAGTGACATCAATAAACTCTGATCAAATCTAACACTCCATGTTACCACTATCCTGCCAGAGTTCAAAGATACATCACTCCTTTTTGCACATAATCCATTATTTTAATAGATGAGATAATAAACCCTAGAGAGGATTTATCTGGGCATTTTTAGAAAGGGTCTGTTGTGTCAACAACAACAACAACGCCAACAAAATTTTTAAAATGAAAAAGCATAATAGCTGTGTGACCCTGGGCAAGTCACTTAACCCCCATTGCCCTGCTAAAATAAAAAAAAAAAATGAAAAAGCAAACTGAGGCCTAAAAACTAAAGTGATATAATAAGTGCAAGACCTAGAGTCAAGAAAACCTGGATTTAAATTCCACCTCAGATATTGGCTGTGTGAAAACAGGCAAGTTACTAAGACCCAGGCTGTTTTTTCATTAGCAAAATGGGGATAATAACAGCTAAAGCACTACCTTCAGAAAGTTGCTGTGGAGATCAAATGAAACAATGCAGGTAGAAAATATAGCAAACCTCAAAATGCTATGAAACTGTCATCGTTATTGTCATCATCATCATTTATCATGGAAGAACCATTATTCTAACCCAGATTTTCTGACTTCAACTCTAAGGCTTCAGAGAAGGGAGAAAAGTATGTGGGCTGGAACCATCAGGGAAAGCTTCACAAAGATGTGCCTTTGGCCCTTCAAATTCAACATGTTCAAAACAGAACTCATCATATCCTCCCCCAACTTATAATAATGGTAGCAACACGAACCCAGGCCCCCAGTTTCAAAATACTACTAGAATCATATTTGACTTTTCTCTTTCTGTTTTTAATGAAAAATAATTTTGTGAACTTCCACATGATAGCAGTTTTGCCATACACACAATCTCTGATTAAGAAAATAGATGATGTTATACTTCCTGGAGGTCAAAGACAAAAAGAAAGTTATTTTATAGACCAAAGAGTAACACTCTTTGCAGCGGTCAAGTACTGGAAACAAAATGAGAGGCCAGCAAATAAGAGATGGTTGAATAAACTATGGAATATGAATGTAATAAAATACTATTACATTATAAGATTCCAGGAATGGGAGGAACTCGGAGAAACATGGCAAGATTCATATGAACTGATACAAAGTCCAGTTAGACCGTCTACAATAACCACAACAAGAATAAACAATAATCGACCTAAGATTGATTACAAAGACCAACCTTACTCCTGGAGAATACATGAGAAACACCTTTCACTCCTACTAACAGAGAGATAGGTAATTATGGGTACAAAATGTTGCATGTGCTACAAGAAGCAATTATCTTGTCTATCACTCATGTCTGTTTCTCTTTGTCACAGGGCAAAGCAGGTTGGGGAGAAGGGTCATTGCAGGCAAACATGCTGAAAAGAGCTCCTGTGCTCTCTTATTATTCAACATGGAAGTAAGCACCAGCAATGTACTGAGTCCCTTGAAAAACTGAGAAGGCACAGGCTGAGAGACACTCAGCCCAGCAGTTTTGCAACTGAAGGCGAGAAAGTATCAGTGGCAGTCAGCTGTACAGCACTAAGGCCCTTAGCAGCCGGCCTGGCCATCTTCCCAATAAACAAATACAATGACAAGAAGACAAACATGTTTGAAAGAGTGAAAAGCAGAAACCATAAGTGAATGAGAGCAGGACCTATCAGGTTCTAAGTGATAGGACCAAAGAGCCCAGAAATTAAAGTCTAAATCAGGAAAAAGTCAATTTGGATTAGCATTGGGAGTTTGCAAGCATTGAGAATTAATGAAATGGAATGAGGGTAGGCAATGCAATGTATCCATTAAGATGAACTGTCCCATATGCAGTTAAAGAAAGACTCACATAGCAGATCCCAAAACTGACTTGAAAAATAACTTCTAAGTTAGGATCACGACTTTTCTTAGGGCTTGATTTCCAAACCAAAGATGAAAATGTCAGCCTATTTCCTGTGAATATCCTGAATGTTAATGCAAATTTGCTGATTTCCTAATAGGCATTCCTTGAAACACAAGGAAAAACCCTTAGAGGTACTGGGAAAGGGTCACTACTTCCCACATTCAGAGGGTCTCACTTGCTACAGGTCTGTAGATGAGACTTCTCTGAGGATGGACCTGGAATGAATACTTCCATTCTTCAGTGAGTTCATGTTCAAAAACACATGGGTCTTCCTTCAAGCCGACTGGAACACATTCATAACTTCTTATCCTTTAAAACTCTTGTCTGTGTCCTCTGATAAATTGTCCATGGAGCCTTCGTCTATATCTACTGACATTTTACTGGATACTACCATACCACCACACATATTTTTGATATGATTTATGGTGTTTCCCAAGCACTTATTCACAATATGCTACAGCCTACATATGCCCGCAGGATTTCTATCCATTGCCCCTTAAGTGATCTATAATTTTCTTCTCCTGGAAGTTGTGGTATTTCATGTTTCAAAGTGGAAAAATAATGATGTTACAAGGATATGATTTTATTTTCAGGGAGAAGCCTAGCATCATTGGGAGCACTGAATGATTTCCCAAATGCAATCTGTCAGTTCTAGGCCTAGCTGACCATCTACAGTGTTTGTTTAAGGTACTCACAGACCAGCTACATGGGCCGTCCAGCCAACGATATGTCATCATCTAAACAAATTTTTCCCTCACTTAGCTTTTCTTGGGAAGACAGTTATGCCAAACTCTTCTGAATGATTATAGGTCTCACTGAAAAGGCTATGAAATATTCTCAAATTTGATGCAATCAGAGAAATATGTTTAATGTTATATATCAGATTACCTGCTGTCTAGGGGAGGGGGGAGGGAGGGAGAAAAATTTGAAATTAGAAATCTTATCTAAACAAAGGTTGAAAACTTAAATAAATAAATAAATTAGGAAAAAATAAATAAATAAAAATTTGATGCAATCTGCATGATCTCATTCACAAAGATGAACATTTCAAATATCTCCTCATCTATAGGGACTCTCTCATCTGCACTTGGCTGGACACTGTCCAAACCAGAGATAAACAACTGATTATTATATTAACAAAGTTATCTCTGTAGTATCAATGAATTTTGATCGATCTTAACATATTCATTAGAGATACTCTGAAGAGCCATAGGAACTGCAATTTGATTCACTGAATCAAATGCATTTTTATAATCCACAAACATTAAGTACAGTGAAATATGGTGTTCTCTGTTTCACTGAGTCAACTGTATGAACATAAAGATGCAGTCTACCAGAGAATATGATTTATAAAAGTCTGCCTAGGGGGCAGCTAGGTGGCACAGTAGATAAAGCACCAGCCCTGGATTCAGGAAGACCTGAGTTCAAATCTGGCCTCAGACACTTGACACTTACTAGGTGTGTGATCCTGGGCAAGTCACTTAACCCTCACTGCCCTGCGCCCCCCCCCCCCAAAATCTGCCTGTTCTCTTCTCCTAATTCAGTCAAGGTCCATGCTTTCTCATTCTATAAACCTCTTGCTCAAAAAATGGAAAAATAAGTTTAAAGCTTTATTTTACACCATATACCATAACTTGTTCAAAATGGATATGAAATGTAAATGTAAAATGTTGCGTCAATTAAAATATAGAGTAAAATTTATGGAGAAAACTTTACAAGTATAGCAAAGGGGGAAATTTAAATTAATAAGGAATTAAGGAGATCATAAAATAAGAAATGAACAAATATGATTATATAATATTGAAAAAGACATCAACTAAATTAATAAAATTAGGAGAAAAAAGAAACTATAAGTTATGAAAAAATGCACCATATGCCTCTGATAAAAGTCTGACATCAGGGGCGGCTAGGTGGCACAGTGGATAAAGCACCGGCCCTGGATTCAGGAGGACCTGAGTCCAAATCCGGCCTCAGACACTTGACACTTATTAGGTGTGTGATCCTGGGCAAGTCACTTAACCCTCATTGCCCTGGAAAACAAACAAACCAAAACAAACAAAAAAAAAAGTCTGACATCCAAGAATTAAAAGAAATAGATGAAGTGAAGAGCCATTTCCCAACAGAAAAGTTATCAAAGGATATGAACTGATTAAAAAAAAAAAAGATGCCCTCAAAATGTGTGTAAACTATTCTTAAAGATTTTGTAGAGATAAGTAGGCCAATAGGTCAGTAGTTACTGATCTTACCCTTGATGATTATTTTGGTGAGGCAATTGAGGTTAAGTGATTTGCCCAGGGTCACACAGCTAGTAAGTGTCAAGTGTCTGAGACTGGATTTGAACTCAGGTCTTCCTGAATACAGGGCCAGTGCTCTATCCATTGCACCACCTAGTTGCCCTTGATTATTTTGGATAGTAATTTTAATCATTTTTTCCAATCATGCCATATTTCTCTAAATAATCTCCAAATCCTTTCAAAATCATGTCATTACCCATACAGCACATAGAAAAGATATAAAAAACTTCTTGGACTGATGCAGTAAATAGACTCAGCAAATCTGCCTCTCTCATTAACAACAATAGCTCATATATGTGTGTGTGTGTGTGTGTGTGTGTGTGTGTGTGTGTGTGTGTGTGTGTGTGTGTGTGTGGTTTAAGGTTTACAGAGTGATTTCCTTATAACCACATAAGGCAAGTCAAGCAAATATTACCCTTATTCTATAATTTGGAATGTTGAGGCTCAGGATGTCATACAGGAAAGCTTGTTGTCAATACTACAGGTATCACAAAGCAGTACATGATTAATTATCAGTAGAAAACTACAACATAGAGATTAGATGTTGAGTTCAAAAGAAGACAATGTTGATTATATATTGTCTGTTCAGTTGGAATTTCAGCTCGTTGAGAGGCAAGTTTGCTATTTATTTGTGTGCTCCATGGAGTCTATAACATTGTCTCAGAGTAATAAATTTCCAGTAATGCCTGGTAATCAATTGATCTTTATTTTATAGATGAGAAAATTGAAGCCCAGAGACATTAAGAGATTTGCCCAAAATCACATAACAAAAAATGACGTGCTGATTACTCATCTAGTGTTCACTATACGATGTCCTCAGATAAGAACAGGGATCATCAGGGAGAATTCCATAGAATATTTATCCACTCTCAATTATTCCTATATGGATTTTTTGCCCCATTCATTACACATATTTTCTGCACTACTCTCCTCACTGCTGACTTTCCTTATGCCACATGCCTGGCAGACAGTTGTTTCCCCATTCTCTTTCTGTAGCCTCACATTGTAAGACTGTTTGCACTTTCTACTTCTCTATTATTTTAATTAAATAGGAAATCAACCAGCTATGAACTTGAAGGATTATGTCATTCCTGATTATGTCACTCCTTTATTAAAAAACTTCAGTGGCTCCCCTTGCTTAGCATATAAGATATAAACTTCTGAACCTGGAATTCAGCAACCTCCATAGTCTGACTTAAGCCCATCTTCCCTGGCTTATTTTATGATCGCTCCTTTTCACATTATTCTATCTGAACTTCTGCACTAATTATTTCCCATTCTTGCATTTGTCTCCATATCTTAGCTCACACCATTTCCTTTATATGGAATGTTATTCTTCCTATCCCTATTTCCACTAAAATTCTGACTTCTGTTAAAATTTTCTTCCCTTCCCTGAGGCCCAGATCAGAAGTACTCTTAGATTTTTGTATCTTCATCTTAGAGTAATTGGTCTCTCTTCAGATCTCTTATTTATACTTATCATATTCTGATTTACATTATAATTATATGTGGTCCTGTTCAATTGTTTCAGTTGTATCCATCTCTTTGTGACCCCATTTGGGGTTTTCTTGGAAAAGATATTAGAGTGACTGGCCATTTCCTTCTCCAGTTCATTTTACAGATTAGGAACAGAGGCAAACAGGGTTAAATGACTTGCCCAAGGTCATCCAGCTACTAAGTGTCTGAGGCTGAATTTGAATTTAGGCTTTCCTGACTCCAGGGCTGGAGCTCTATCCAATAATGCCTCCTAGCTGTCCCTAATTATTCGTGTACAATATGGTAATTGGTTCTAGTCCAGTGGAATTATGTAATGAAAATTCAAATATGGTATTTACTTCATGGGATTCATTATTCATACTAATTGGAACCTACCTAGCTGTATGTGTCTTATTCTACCAAACTAGATGATAAATTCATTGAAGGCAGGAACTATGTCTTATTTCATTTTTGTATTCCAATTGCCAAGCCCAGAGTAAGAATTTAATATGTCTGCTATGTTGAACTGAATAAGCATGCCCTTAAATACCACTTTGAAATTATTCAAGGGACCTTGAGAAATTGATCTGTGGATCATTTGTGGGGAAAAAAGTTTGCCAAATAAGGAGATTGTGTCTGCTTTCTTACTAATCTCAACATTTCTTTCAGATACAAGAAAAAAAATGGAAACTTTTTTTTTTGGGGGGGGGGGGTTGTCAATGAGAGTTAAGTGACTTGCCCAGTGTCACACAGCTAGTAAGTGTCAAGTGTCTGAGGCCATATTTGAACTCGGGTCCTCCTGAATCTAGGGTCGCTGCTTTATCCGCTATGCCACCAAGCTGCCCCCAGGTATATACTTTTTAAAATGAGAAAATTATCTAAATTCACCACCCTAATTCTAAAACCTAATCTGAAACTAACACATAGATCCCTGCCTTTTTTTTTTACTGTTATAATATCTGTCTCTAATATCCAAATAATATAGCAAGGTGGAAAGCTCCTTGAAGTTTATGCACTATTCAGTACTATTTGCACTAATGCTCTAACCCATTAGTTCATATAATCAAAAATTGAGTATTATTTTCTTTTATATAATGCCATCTCTTCAAAGACTTTAAATGCATGCTCACTTTTTGCTATACACTTAAAAAAGAAAACATATATATTCAATTATATAGCCTCAAATTTTCCTCAATTATCCTGTTCTCATTTCCATTTTGGAATACTACTGCATATTATAAAAGAGTTCCACTTAACGGCAATATGATGGTAATTCAGATCTCTAATCCTTGTGAACAATTTTCTTCTATAACAGAATTTTGCTTTTCACTGTTTTTACAAAGTCTCAACTGCAAAATAGAGTAATCACCCTTTTTGGACATGATGAAGGCTCTTTTATGGGCAACTTAAATGTGTAAATGCATAAATATAATGCATTACAGACTCTTTAACACTTGGGCAGTAGCAAAAGGTGAAAGGCAGTTCTGGAGAACGAAGGCTAGACAAATGACTTAAACAGTTTCTGCCTGACCCACGCTTCTAAATGTCAGATATCCCTAAATGGAATCCCTTTGCAGGTAAAAACAAAATCTGTTATGATCTTGGCATCCCTGCTGTATATGAAGAAAGAATCCAGTGAGCATCAATTCAAAACTAAGTTGTTAATGATAATGGAAATTTGACTCCTGAATATTAGACTACCTGTTACAATTCATTATTATTGGGTACTTGGTAAAAAAACAAACAAAAAACTCCGGAAAGGGGCAGCTAGGTGGTGCAGTGGATAAAGTACCTGACCCTGCCACTAACTAGCTATATGACCTTGAGGAGGACAATTAACTTTATCCTTCTTACTCTGAAGTTCAATGATTCCATGTAGAGAAGAAAGTACCCTCAATTCAAATCCCCCTAGTAGCCACTCTCTTTTGGACCTACTAAAAATGATGCATAGATGATTAAAACATCCCACATCCTCCAAATCTACACAAATGTCTTCTTTCACTAAAACCTAATTACTATTACTTCAACTAAGCAGATATTTGTACTGATAATTCAATCGATGTAAAGTACATCTCCCTCCACGCTTCAGAGAATTGAATTTAAATGCCCTTTTTGATTACTAATTATTTTCTAAGTGAGTTTAATGCTTCTGAAAGCTGTTGGGAATGACATTCCAGAGAATGGATGTTCCCTGTTTATCTGAAAATCAAGTTCTACAGAGCCCCAGGCATAATAAAGCACAAATCTCAACCTCCAATTCATAAAGAGGAGGGCAGAAAACATGAGCTGGGGGAATGAGGCTGAATGCACCTCTTCAAGGTACAGCATGAGAAGTCACTCAGTGCCTCATTTCACATGGGATGCTTGTCAGTGACTCCAGATGTTCACAGTAGCACTAGATTTGAAGGGCTAGAATTGTAGCTGCTTACTATCTGTATGACCACAAGGTCATGCCTCCCTGGGTGTTAGCTTCATCTTTAAAATAAGGAAGATAGACTAGATAATTTTTGAGATCTGTTCCAGCTCTAAATCAATCAATCAATAAGCATTTAATAACAACTAAAAGGTGACACTGAACTGAGACACAGATAATTAGAGCTAGAACATTCATTCATTTCACAAACCTTTAAATATCTTATTATATGCAGAGCACTGTTCCATGGGCTGGGTAAAAAGTTCAGTAAGAGAGTGTTCATCTCCTCATGAAACATAGCCAAGTGGGAAAACAATACAAAAACACAGATAATTATAAAATAAAATACAGGATAAGCACACTAAAGAGCTGCAGTAAATCAGCAGGCACTTACAAATGCCTACTGCATTCTAGACATTGTGCTAGGCCTTGAGGATAAAAAGACAAAAATGAAATAGCCCTTGACCTTAAGGAGCTTATATTTTATTGGTAGAAACACCATGTAAGCTTGCAAGACATGGTATCATGTAATGTCCAAGGTGAAAGGGAAGGAGATCTAGGAAGGCTTCTTAAAAGTAGCATTTGAGCTAGAATTTAAAAGATGACTAGGAATTCAACAGGCAAAGAAGAGGAAGGAAAAAAACATTCTACATATAGGGGAAGAGCCAATGGCTCGTCAGAGTAGTTTGGCTATAACATAAAATGGTACAAAGCTGAGTAATAAGAGATAAGTCTAGAGATTTAAATAGTACTTAATTGTAGAGAACCTTGAATTCCAAGCAAATGAATAGGAACTTTTATTTTTGGAAGGAAATAGGTAACCTATGAAGATTTTTGATCAGTGGATAGAGTTTCTAAGAAATATTCTGGCAGCAGCAGTTTTTAGACTGATTGGAGGGCACTGACAGTGGAGAACAAAAAACTTATTAGAAGGCTATATTGCAGGGGAGTTGTGAGGAGGGTATATATTATGGTGATGGAAAACAGAAGAGAGCTGACACTGTGAGGGTGGAATAGTGAGGAGTCAGTAATTTACTGAATGAGGAGTGAGGGAGTGAGAAGGGTCAAAGATAATATTAAGGTTATGAGACAATGGTGGTGCCACAGAAACAGTGAAGTCAGCAACAGGAAGGAGATAAGCTTCCTTTGGACATACTAACACAATGAGTTTGGGCTAAAGGGATTTGGAGATTCAGTATGAAGCACAAAAGAGTGGTCAGGTCTACAGATAAAAGCTTGGGAACCATTTGCATAGAAGTGGTAGTCGAAGCAATAAAAGTGAATGAGAGAGCCAAGAAAGAAAAGATAGAGAGGACAAGAAGGCTGAGGACACACCCTTGAGACACAATAATGTTTAGGGGTCAGGAAGAGGATATAGAATTAATGAAGGTAGTAGAGAAGTAATAGTTAAGAGAAGTGAAACAGGAAAGTGTGATATCCCTGAAGCTAGGGTAAAAGAAGGATATATACTGCAGGGCAAGCTAGAAAAACTATCAAAAGCTTCAGGTCAGGGAGAATGAGGTAGAGACCAAAGATTATCTATGACAAATCCTTCATTTGACAGATGAGGAAATAGTAGGTTAAAAGAGTGACTTGTCCATGGTTTCCCATTAAGTATGTAACTGAACTTTGACTAGAATCCAGAAGAAACCTTTGAAGTTGGGCTGACAGGTTGGGATAGGGATGAATTTGTGACACAGGGTCAAGCAATCATGATGTGGAGAGCACCCTCCCTGGGTTCTTGAAAGCTATGGCAGTAGGAACTCAACAGCCTTTGCCCAAGGGCCTGGCACTAGACCATGCCTGTCTGTTGTCAGAAGACCAGTCTGGCTAATTTCAGAGACACTCATCTGAAGTCTGATCACCTGGCGATGAACGAGTTCTTCATCCCATAACTTCAGTGCAATTCATGGCATTAAGACGAGTAGCCCAGCTGTTTCTGGTTCTAGAAAATAACACACATGCAATATCTCCTTCCCACTCTATGCTTTGAAATACATAAATATCCACAAGGAATAGACAGATCCATAGCTCCAAGCTTCAGTAACATTAGGCACTGTGAAGTAAAGACATCTCTGCCTAAGTTTTCCCTTGAAAATCAATTCATCAGTCTTTCCCCTTCACATTTTGATGTATGCTTTATTATTCCTAAGAGTCTACTGCTGCTTTAGCTGTGTATACACTGTACACTCAGCAGTCACTGATTCACTCACCATATTGAAGGCTCTGAGAAAGCATCTGCTCTTAGTGTCCTTCAGCTGGAAAGATTTGGTTGTTTTGGGTTAGTTTTCCACTTATTATTTATTACTCTCCAAATTGCAGAAGAGTGCCCAGACACAATACATAGGGAACCTATAAAGGTTTTTTTTGTCTTCCAGTCCACTAAGGGCTAGGGCTAGGGTAATGGGGTGGTGTGTGAAGTGAGGTAAGGAATTGTCTTTACTAGGCCTTGGGGAAGAGGAAAGGAAGAAGTGTTTTCCTTATCACTTGGGAAGCTTATGTGAGAGTATTTGATAGAACCAGTGGTGTACTAGTAAATATTTAACAACTTGCTCTCTGGAAAAAAACCATATTGTGCATAATCCGAATCATAACATTTTCTCTATCACTTTGTTTTAGACAATCAACAGAACAATAAATAAAATTCTGATGTGTAGCATTTGCTTATTTCCAAAGTATAAATGCCCAGCCACTACAAACTGCTTCCAGGACACTCCTGACTGTAGTACAAGACAGAAATGCTGGTGAGGTTTTGTTTGTGACTACATTAAAATTGGTGTTGGGTGGGTCAAGTGTTCACAGCAAAAGACAGGGAATCCCTGCAGCAAAGGAGCAACATTCTGAGGGAAGGCTTCCCCTTAGGGGTCTCTTCACTGGCTGCTCTAGTACAAAGAACAAGACTGGGTTTGAATTCTGGCTCAGGAGGCTACAGAACCTGTGAGCAGGTTAGTGGGACCTTAGGCAACTCACAAACTCTCCAGACCTTCTTTTTCTCATTATAAAATAAGTAGGTTGGACTATATGACATCGTAGGTCCTCTCCAGCTCTATACCTATGATCCTATCATTACTGGCTGGGAGCTTAAAGTAGAGGATGACAGATACCACCTGTTGAGAGGTGCAGGAGAAACACAAATTGCCACTTCTGCCTCAGAGTTAGTGAACAGGTTATCAGGCGCCATCTTTAGAGAATTTCTAGGCTTAACTGTGGTGAGATGTAGAAATGAGTTGGAGCCACAGTCCCTCTGTGGAGCCTCAGGAGAATGTATACACTAAGGAACCCCACTAGAGGCATTCTGAAAGCCCTCCTCAGAGAAAACTGAGGCAACACGGGCTTCTGGGGGAGGTTACCCATTCGAAGTTGCCACAATTTTCTATGTACTGATTTGTACTATGTACTATTTGTTTGCTTTGACTTGTAAATAAATCTGTTCATTCTTTAAGCCTTATGAACCATATGCTTGCAAAGGGAGTTAGTGATAACACATTGAGTGATGTCAGAAAGTGAATTTTTCCAGATTATCTAGGTAGACATAGAAAGTCAGAGGATATGTAGTTTGCCCTGAGCAAACCTGAACCCTCTGTGTCACTTCTGACACAAAAGTTACACACAAATAGTCTTGCTTTGTTATAACAAAACGTTTACATTATCTATTAATCTGGACAACAGGCTGAAAACAGTGGAAATCTGGATGAATAAAACCATCCTTAATGACTTATACCTGTGGCCAATAAATATAGATCAACATGAGAACAGTGACTTAAACATAGCTGGCACTTAATGGAAGCTTTCTGAATTGACCTGAATGAACAGGTTCTGATGATGAAAATGCACAACCTATCTCTGCTTTCTGCTTATTACCACAATGCACAAAGTTTCTGTCATTCACTCCTACATGGTTAGAATGGCTTATGAAGATGAAAAAAACCTGCAATTACCTTTGAAAAATATTACACACACACACACACATAAGATATATAATATGCATGCATATATACACTTTGCAGTTTTCCAATAGAATATCTCATTTAATCTTCACAATAATCTTGGTGGGGGGTAGACTGGAAAGCTAATACTTGAGTATTTTATTTAATCTATGCTCTCATCCCTATCTATGGGTACTCCTCGCCATCAGCGTTGAGCACAGCTTTTCCATGACTTCTCATCCAGTGGGACTTTCCCCTCATAACTTTCTTTAAATCCTCTATAGAAAAGCTCTAGAAGACATTACCTGAATCTTTGCCTATTTTGGGCATTGCAGCACTCATACATAATTGGCCTATTATGCCTATGCATAAGCATAGCTTATAAGCTTATTTGTCAATCTCTGTTGGAGAGGATGAAGTAGAGAAATTCTATGAAGAATCTGACAAGATCAACTGAACTACTCTGTAGCACAGGAAAGAATAGCCAAAAAAAAAAAAAAAAAAAGAGGAATATGGTTTAAGATGAGCAAAACCTTGGAGTCCAAAGTACTCAGAAACCTCTTGTCTGCTTATAGTGCATACTTTCTTCTCCACAGGTATTATTATCTCCATTTTACCCATGAACAAAGAGCCTCAGAGATGTTGCCCAAGGTCACGTAAGTGGTCAAGCAGGCAGACAGGTTCAGTGCTCTTTCCACTACACCATATTCGCCTCTTTTTGTCACTAGATGTCACTACTACACTTGCTGATAAAGCATAATGCTGACTGAGTTTGATTCCAAAACCTGCTAGAAACTGATAAATGAGAGAGTTACTATGGTGAAAAACAAAATGCAGGTTGTCTTTGGGGGAAGAGTTGAATGAGCATATTGGGAAAATGCAAAGGGGAAAAAAGGAGGCTTGCCTTTGTTGATGTTGAACATGCAACCTAGGGCTATTTTTCCATAATACTGCACATACTACTAAAGGCTTCAGTCATATTTCTAAAATAGATGTTAGTCTGGAAGTGCCTTTGACACTTGATTTTCAACCTGTAAAAGTCCCCACTCTTAGCCTCTCCTCGGTGCTGATTCTAAATTCATATAAACCCATTCCACAGTTATTTGTGTGTGTATGTATGCAGGCATGGAAGTGCAATTATTTAAAATCACACTAAACACTCTTTAAGCTTATTGAATATAATTCTTATTCTTGTAATTATCCAGGAAAATGATTGGTATTGCTAATTTAGCTGAGAAGACTGAGGACTGTACCTTAGTGAGGAAGGAGCTTAGAGAAAAGGATCTGAGCATGATGACATACATAATGACACTGAATTTCTTTATGACATCCTTATGGTTATAGAACACATCAACTCAACAAACACTTATTAAATACCTACTGTATCCTAGATGCAAAGATGAAAATGCAAAGACCAAATGAAAAAATATGGCTGATCTCAAGGAATTTGCATTCCACTGGACTGCCAAAATGGCAGATGAGAAATAGGGAGGCAATATGCTCCAGTACAAGACTTAATGGATTGTAGGTTTTTGCATGTCAGAGATGGTAGACATTTTTACATCCCCAACAGTGTCTAGCACTTGGACTTGCACAAAGTAGTCACTCAGTATATATTGATTTAAAGAATTGTTAGATGCTAGTGTTTCAACTGTTAGTGAGAACATCAGAACCAGGCAAGCTGTGGGTAGGAATTGACGGTGAGCATCAAGTCATAAACTGTCTTTAGGTCTTATCAATAATGAGCATTTTGGGGTGAGCAGAGTTATAGTAAAAGAGAAAATAAGCATTAACTGATCTCTTCATCCTCCATATATAATAATTTAACTTTTACATCATTGCATATTATTTATTTTATAGAACAACATATATTATGATACTCTAATATAATATTTGACCATAATTTTTAAAAAATCTGAATCTTTTTTGGAGAAATGGTCAACAGACTTGGGATTTCAGCCAAATAGGGAGTTCCAAGTGAAGAACTGCCTCCTCCAATGCAGACTGGTACTTAGAGAATTGCCTCGGGCACTGAGAGGTAAAGCAACTTGCCCAGGGTTCATTTAACCACATCATACAGGTGAGACAGATGGGGATAATTACAGCTCTGGCATCTACTTCAGAGGTTTGCTGCATAGGGTCCCAGCACTGCTAAGTGTCCGAGGCAGGATTGGAAGGCAGGTCGTCCTGATTCTAAGTTTAGTGTTTTATCTACTAATGCCATGATGCTTCTTGGGTCATGGACTTATACTTTGAGTCAGTGCATGCATTAGAGCAGGGCTTCTTAAACTTTTTCCAGTTGTGACCCCTTTTTACCCAAGAAATTTTTATGTGACCCCAGGTATATAGGTATATAAAATAGCTATAGAAATCAAACATTTACTGCCAACTTTTTCATGACCCCCACATTCAGTTACGTGAGCCCATCTGGGGTCAGGACCCACAGTTTAAGAAACTTTGCATTAGAGAACCCCATCCCCCCAAAAAAACACAAACCTATTGGCTTGCTTTATTTATTTTTAAAAATAATTTATTTTCTTGTCTCCATGACTCTTTTTTTTTTCCGGGGCAATGAGGGTTAAGTGACTTGCCCAGGGTCACACAGCTAGTAAGTGTCAAGTGTCTGAGGCTGAATTTGAACTCAGGTCTTCCTGAATCCAGGGCCGGTGCTTTTATCCATTGGGCCACCTAGCTGCCCCCTAGTGGCTTGCTTTACACAAGAACTACCTTACATCACTGTGTCCTATAGCTGTAGCTATCATGGACAGCCACTTCCTTCAAATAGCACCAGTACTGATCACTACAAATATACGTTTCATCCTTGAATAAACTGTTTGGAACAGTAAAAAAAAAAAAAAAAAAAGGTAAAAATTGATCTATTATCCCCATTATACAGATGAGGGAAATAGGAATAATTATATCTGTGGCATTTATTTACCTCACAAGATTGTTAAGATAAAATTAGAGAAGGCTGCAAAGCACCAGGCAAATGTTAAAATAATATATAAATGTCAGTTATCATCATTATGATCTAACAGTCAACTGGATGTAGAAATGGGAAGAAAAACAAACAGGTTGGGAGAAATGAAAATTCCTAATGATACAAGAATGCTTAGAAAACCAGTCACTGAAAAGGCTGAAGATTATTTAAGTACTCATATCATTATAATTATCTTTTGCATTTAAAAAGGGTGATGCTACAGAGGATTGCCAAATCCACATACATGGGTGAAAAATATCAATGCACAACCAGTCACCTCTTCACAGTAGAATCACAGAATCATTTTGTTCAAGCTGGAAGATGGGGCCCAGATAAATTTTCTTAAACGAGCTCTGCTTATGCTTCTACACACATCCCTGCCATGGCTGCTAGCTTATTATAATAACATGGATGCATTTGTATCGATCCATTGACATTCTCTTGACTGGTCCCCTTTATTCCATGGGAAAATATTTTGAGGAAACTGCATCCCCAGTGCTAGTGAGTTATCTGTGGTCATAAAATCGGGTGACACTTCTGCCCTTGTGGGACTGAACCTGTAACCTCACTAACACTATGCCCTAAGCAGCTACCTCCCACCACAGCTCTCAGGGTGGCCTGCTTGTCCCAGTGGATTATGACATCCCAGCTGCTGGGAGCTAATTCTAGCAGCTGGGAGCTAATTCCAGCAGCCAAGTAGTTAACTACATTTGAGAGAAAGCGGTACTCTTTTTTTTTTTTTTAAGTTTGCCAGAGTGCAGCTGTAGTTCTTGAACAGCTTGTTCTAAACCCCATGGCCTCCCGGCCTCCCAATCTTTCCACAATGTACCATGCTCAACTGGCTTTCAACAGCTTTCCCGAAGCAACTCTTCAGCATACTAAACTTGAGCTTCTTTAACACTGAGTAACACTTTTCTCCCTTTAATGGGATAATTTAGCCTTCTGACTTTCACAGCAGATGCATTTAAGACTCAGTGATGTCATTTAATTACAGACTCAGTGAAGAAATTTGAAAGCATCATTATAACCAGCCTGTGCTGTCAGCTCCCCAGATGGAGCACACCACGTAGAAGAGGTATGAACTTAGGGAGAAAGGCATAAAGATGCAGGTCATAGCCTGCCCTCCTTCTTCTTCATATTCACCTCTAGTGGGCTCTACACCTTACTTTGTTCATGGAAGATTAACAGAAAAACAACGACTGAGGGTAAAGATTAAAGTACAATAAATATAGATAAAGTACAATAAACGATCAGAACAATGCGCCTAGGACCATGAGCTTTAAAGAAAGGATACTTGCTAAATTACTGTAATCCAATAGAATTATCAAAGGTATCTTAGCTTCCTTGTCCCCCTACCTACCCTTCCATGTCCTCTTGCCTCTTCAAGTCTTAACCATTAGAACATAATGAGAACACACAGGCAGTCATAATCCTTGGCCTCCTCACAAGTGTCCTTCTATCCAGAAAGGAAGAGACGATGGGAGTGGTAAAAGTATAAACATAAATGAGTGATAAAAATATGAACACAGGTAACACTAAGCAACATATTTATCAGATGAGATTATGTATATGAAAGTGCTTTGAAATGTATAAAATTGGGAAAGTGACTACTCTGGATAATAATAATACTTGTATAACTGTCATCAATTATATGAATCCCTTGTGACAAACTCTTTCAGCCACACTAGGCTCGGCCTTCCTTACCTACTATCTAGACTACTATAATAGCGTACTAACAGGCATCCCTATGTCTAGTCTCTCTCTTCTTTAATTACAGAGCTACAAAAATAATCTTCTACTGTACGAGTCTGATGCAGTCACTCCTTTCCTCAAAAATTTTTCAGTAGCTCCCAATTTAAAATTCTTCACAATCTGGCTTCAATATGGTCATTGAGTCAACAAGCATTTATTCCATACTTACACTTTGTTAGGAATTGTGTTAAGTAATGGAGATGGGAAGAAAGGCAAAAGGAGCTCAGAGCACAGACATTTCCCCTGATCTACATGACTGGATTGACTCCACATAGCCCCCTCTCCCAACCTTCAGCTTCATTTTGTGTGCTCACTTCCCCCATTATAACGGTAAGGTCCTCAAGGGCAGGGACTCTTTCTTTTTCTTATTTGCATTCCCAAGGACTGAGCACAGTGTCTGGCACATCATAGGTTCTTTTTTTTTTTTCCTTTGGGCAGGGCAATGAGGGTTAAGTGACTTGCCCAGGGTCACACAACTAGCAAGTGTCAAGTGTCTGAAGCCAGATTTGGACTCAGGTCCTTCTGAATCCAGGGCCGGTGCTTTATCCACTGCGCCACCTAGCTGCCCCACATCATAGGTTCTTAAATGTTTATTGAGTTGAACTGAACTGAATTGGAACCAAGTGTTTTCAGGCCATTTGGAGTTCTGGGGCAAAGAAAGATACAGAGCTAAGTGCTCCAAGATCTTCAGTGTGAAGTACAAAATTATTTATAGCAGCTCTCTTTGTGGTGGCAAAGAATTGGAAGTCGAGGGAATGCCCATCCATTGGGGAATGGCTGAACAAGTTGTGGTATATGAATGTAATAGAATACTAATGTGCTGTAAGAAACAATGAGCAGGAGGATTTCAGAGAAACCTGGAAGGACTTACATGAACTGATACTGAGTGAGAAGAGCAGAACCAGGAGAAAATTGTACACAGTAAAAGCAACATTCTGTGATGATCTGCTGTGATAGACTTGGCTCTTCTCAGCAGTGCAGTGATTCAAAACAACTTCAAAGAACTCATGATAGAAAATGTTCTCCACATCCAGAAGAACCATAGATTCTGAAAGCAGATTGAACCATACTGTTTCTACTTTTTGGCTGTTTTTTCCCCCTTTTTGAGGTGTTTCCCTTGTGTTCTGATTCTTTCAAATTATTACTGATGCAGAAATGTTTAATGTGGTTGTACATATATAACCTATATCAGATTGATTTCCATTTTGGAGAGGTGGAAGGAAGGGTGAGATAAAAATTTGGAACTAAAAATCCCATGAAAACTATCTTTACATGTAATTGGAAAATATAATACTTTAATGATTTAAAAAAAGATCTTCAATGCGATTCTTATGAATTACAAGAGACTTAGTCCATCAATCTGAAAGATGTCAGGATCAACCAATGATCAAACCAGGAGAGGAGGGGACAGTCATGATGAAAAAGCCAATTCCATTAAGTGCCTCTTATCTCTTCTAAAATTGTCATTTCATACCAGGACACTACCAATATTCAATCTCTTTGTGGAATGGAGATGATACTGGGTTCAAGAACTAAGCCAACATAGCATTAGCTGCTACTACACTGAAAAAAGTTTAAGTACAGCCCTCGTAAAGGATTGTAGATGTACTGTTTGAGGAGAGGTTCACCAAAATGTTGGCTGCAGCCTGATGAATTTTTCCCCCCACAACAATAGAAAAAAGGCCGTCTCTCAGGGCTAGAGGCCTGGGGGATGGAAGAGCACTCACATAAATAAAATAGTAGCTCCCTGAAGTATTTAAGTAAAAAGGTTACAGGTGGTCCAAACAATGCAACCTGTTCTCTCCCCCATGTCAATGGATGGACCTTTAGAAAAGTTTTACATCTTTGGGTAGGACCACCTCTCTGGAACTTTCTCATTCCTCACTTGACTTGGCCTGCCTTATCCAAATCATCCGTTCTAGGAGATTGTTGCTAAAATGGTTACTTGCCAGGTGAGACTGGCTTGCAGGAAGCTTCACATAAATTCTAATTGAATTTTGCCTTCCCGATTGATGTTAATGCCCTTAAGGTCCCAAAGATGGGTATATTTAATTATTTGAAATAGTAACAAGAATGGCTTTCATTCTGAGTTTTAAAAAGGAAAGTTATGATATTTATTTTAATTCTGAGGTAGCTGCCAGCTTGAGTGCCAGTTTGACTATGCGTTTTGAGATTACATTCATTTTTAGGAAATCTAGTGACATATAAATAGGATGACATTTTTCCTAATGTATTATTTGGGCAAATAAATATGAAAAAGAGGGGAATAAGCGTTTCTGAAACACCTACTGTGTGCCAGGCACCATACTAAGCCCTTTACAAATGTTATCTCATTTGATCCTCAAAACAGCTCTGGGAGGACAGTGCCATCAAACAAGCAATTGCTAGGTCCCTCAAGGCTAGAAGGAGCCTCCTGCTCTCCAAGAAATACCTGAGGGGCTGACTCCTAAGCAATTCTTTATCCTGTTATGGAAGAAACAACTCCTTTCTGAGTTCATGTGATGGGTAACTGCTGCTAAAAATATATTTAACTCAAAAAAGAAATTATAGAGGTAAAAACCTAGGTGCTGTTATTATGCTCAAGCATAGGTTCAGGCCTCAGAGAAAATCTGAACCTCTACGAGCAGTCTCACAAGTCCTCTTAATAGGCAAAATTACATCAGAGTGACAGAGAAATAATTATTTTACACATTTCAATCTCATACATTCCTCTTAGGCCATAAAATATTAAAGAAGAGATATATTCATAATCTCAATGCTTCCTTCAGAGTCATAAAAATTGAACAATCTTAGTTAAACAGAGTCATAATCTCATAAATCCCCCAAGGAAACAAACCTCATCAAACAAACTCTATGGGTAAACTAAGTCAGGTTACAGATTAAACTACATTTAGAAGATTGACAAATAGGCCAACTGAGGAGGAGGAGGATTAACATGTCACCAAGGAGTCCTGGTCAGGTGAGATTCTTCCTCTGGCTTCTTATCTAAAGACTGTTTAAGTAAATTTTCATTTGCTTTAGGACAGGTTTTAGTCAGGTGTGGTTAATATTAACCACCATTTGTGGGAGGAATGGCTCTGAGTCCTGAATAATGAAAGGAAATAAAAAATTCTCATAACACTCCAGAGTCTGAGACTTGCTTTTAACAAAGGTAAAACTTCATCTTCCAAGAGGTAGAAGGACCAAGGCAGATGAGGGGGGCATGGACGGGCAAGGATGACAAAGAGGATATAAAGGCTGGAAGAGCCTAGAAGACAGGGTTTTCATGTTGTATTTCAGTTAACTAACAGCACCCTGAGGAGGAAAGCATCTTTCCTAGTACAAAAATGGTCATGTAGGGAGATTAAACGACTCATCCAAAGGCAAATGAGCCAAGAACACAATTGAGTAGTTCTAACTCCAAGACTTCCAATAGCTATGTTCCTTTCTTTATTGAGCATCAATGTTCATCTTGAATTGACTGTGGTCTGTCCCACTACTCCCATTGTCAGAGATCAATTTAAGTTCTGAGTGGGAAGGTCTGTGGTGTTTGTGTGTGTGTGTGTGTGTGTGTGTGTGTGTGTGTGTGTGCCTGTGTGTGCACACAAGCCTATGTATATAAAGGGGAGAAGGGGTAGTAGAAGCTGAAACAGACTCCTCCAGGGAGGGACAACTGGAGTAACAGTGAATGTTGAAACTAGAAAAGAACTCAAATATAATAATGAAAACTGACATTTATATAGCACTCTTGTAAAATGCTTGCAGATGTAATCTTATGGGATAACACAGTAGTTCTGTGATATAAGTACTATAGGTAGTATTATCCCCATTTGGTAGAAGAAAAGGCACTAAGTGATTTACTCTGGGTCACACAATCCATCAATCAATCAAGAAACAATGAGCATTTATTCATCACTTGCTTTCTAAGTGTTAGGCAAGCAAAGACAAAGTCAAGCGAACTCTGACTTCAAAAAGCTCATATTCCAACCGGGGAGACAATTTCTATGTATATAAGTATGTACATGTGTACTTGTGTATGTATACATGCATGTATATATGTGTAACATATATAAATATGGTTTTGGGAAAGAGGGCCCTCATAACTAGAGGGCTCAGGAAAGACTTTGAGCTTAAGGAGGTATATAAGGTGCACCTAGAAGAGAAGGTGGCCAAGGACCCCACAAGGAAAGGATGAGGGGAGTGGACTCAGGGCATAGAGACAGGAGCCTAAGGAGCAACACAATGTGCAGAGTAGCAAGGAGGCCAGTGTGGCTGAACTGTAGAGGACATGGAAAGGAAAAAAGTGTGAAAACGCTGGAAGGCCAGAAAGGGGCCGAACTGTGGAGGGAGACCTTTAAATGCTCAGCGGAAGAGGATTTCTTTTATCCTACAGGCAATAAGCAATCAGCAGGCTCTGTCAGGAAACTTGACTCAGGAATGGAGCCCAATAAGTATGCTTGCCTTCAACTCCAGCATGCACTCGATCTTCTCCAGTCTGCAGCTTCTCATCTGGCCCAACCTTTTCATTTTACAGAACAAGGACTGGGAGGAGGAAGAAGTGTGTCGCCTAGGGACACACAGCTAGTTAGTGGCCCTGGCCATTGTACTACACTGTGGTTATCAGGCCCCATAAGAGGTCAGATTACTTTTAGGCCCAGGCCTAGGGTTTGGATCCTTTCTGTGTGAGTGTGTGTGTGTGTGTGTGTGTACACACATAACACACACATATACATACATAAATATGTACATGTGTGTAAGTGTATGTATATACATGTAAATGTGTACATGCTGTTCCCTGTCTTAAAATGTAAGGCTCCTGGGGCAGCTAGGTGGTGCAGTGGATAAAGCACCGGCCCTGGATTCAGGAGGACCTGAGTTCAAATCAGGCCTCAGACACTTGACACTTACTGGCTGTGTGACCCTGGGCAAGTCACTTAACCCTCATTGCCTCATCTCAAAAAAAAAAAAAAAAAAAGTAAGGCTCCTTTGAAGGCAGGAATTGGATCACTTTTGTCTCATTCATTGAGTCTGGATTCCCAATGACCATCAAAACTGCTCTAATTTTCAAGGGATCCTCCTTCTCCAAACTGCGGATGGGCCATAGCTAGGTCAGACACTTTGCGGACAGTTCCATCTAGATTGGTCAATCCTAACCCTTCATAATTTGTTCCTCTAGCCCTACAGCCAGTTCCTTTTTTATTACTCCTTTTTAAAGCTCCCCTTCCTGGGCAAAAAAAAAAAAATATCTTTCAAAGAGGCAAAGGCAATGGCAAATGATTCTCCAAAATGAGCTTAGTAAAATAAGCCTTCTAAAGGTTTATGAAATGAAAGAATTCAGTTTTCTGTAACCTCCAAGACCATCTGTCAGGACTGCCTCCCATTAAGAATGGACAGCATTCTCCCCAATTTGGTTTGGGCAAATATCTTGATCTCTTTCCAGTGGGAAGGGAAGAATTTGTTTAAATGTCATTTACTTAGCAAAGTCGTCACCCAGGATAAAAAGACACAATGCCAAGATACAAGGGCTGTGGAAACCCTACCTACTACAAAGAGTTCCCCAGGAATAACAAATACCTGAGCCTTCCTAATGCTTGGAGTTTACAATGAAATAATTATTATGCTGCCCAGGGGACAGCTATCACTGAAACATGAAATAAAAATACATTGCTCAGGCAAAAATATGGAGGAAAGCATGAATGGTGACGGGCTGGCCACAATCATGTAATGAAGTACTGGAATAAAAAATGGCATGCCTCCATACCCCCTGGGTCAAGCAGATGACTGGAACTATCTCTGCTTCAAATAAAAAAATATTTTTTTTAAAGGAAAATATAACCCCAGACTTTCCCAGAAAAGGGCTATTCTACATTAACAGAGAGGAATGTCAGCAACTAGATAATTTACATTTGCCTTGCAAAGATGTATAAATTATTTAACAGCTTATATTTTCTTACTAAGCCCCCTCTCTCTCTCTCTCTCTCTTTCTCTCTCTCTCTCCCCTCCTTCCCTCCCTCATCATAGTAAAATTAATGCAACCAGTTTTCCCTTTTACTTTCCTGGCATGAATAGGTAACACTCCCTAGATGGCTATTTTCAGGGCTCTTAAAAAACCAACATGTCAGGGTTTACTAGTGGAACTATTCCAGATGAAATTGTAGCCAAAAGCACATTCTGGATGAAGGAGGAGAGAAACATTTTTAAAGTAGCTAAATAATATCCAAAAGATTCTTGGATTTTTTAAAACTGGAGGTAATCAAGTTTAAAGGACAAAACAAACAAATAAGAACAAATACCAAAAAACCCTGAGGCCACACAGTTAGTTAGTAGTAAAGCTGGGACTCAAAAAAAGACCTCCTGAATCCTAACCCAGAGCTTTTACTACTATGCCACGTTCCATCTACTGATTCTGTGAATTACAAACCACATCTAGACCATGTCTGATACAATCACATGCTTTTGTGATCTCTGATCCTATGAGAAGTTTCACTGAAGCTGGTATAAAACTACAGGGGATCTGATCATTTGAAAAAAAATTGTATTGATCATCATTATGAATCAAGGTGTCCAAATGTACCACAAATTGAATTTCAGATACACCCAGATACAGTTTAGTAGCATTCCAAATTTCATCAAAATCTGTCACTGTTCTGGAATGTTCAAAGAACGCAAAGATCAAATAGAATTTGTTTCATACCTAATTTACTTATCCTTACATTGTGCCCATAGACTATAATAACCATATGGGCAGGAGGTCCTGTCATCTAAACTTCGGATTTTTCCAGCGCTCTGCACATAGTAGGATATAGGAAAATGTTTGTTGAATTGAATTGAAACAAAGATCTTACTTGTATTCAGTCAAAAGAAAATTAGCCGGGGGGGGGGGGGGTGGCAGCTAGGTGGTGCAGTGGATAAAGCACTAGTCCCGGATTCAGAAGGACCTGAGTTCAAATCTGGCCTCAGACACATGACACTTACCCTGGGCAAATCACAACCCTCATTGCCCTGAAGGGCCGGCAAGCATATTGTGCCTCAAAGGTGAGAGACTGATAGCAAGCATTCATCTGTGCAGTCAGGCAATGATGTATGAGGGAGCACCATGAAAAATGAACTCCATTCTTTAGGAAGGTCTTATAGGATCCTCACTCACTCTGGATCTGGAAAGCAAAACCTATCCATTCAAGCTCCAATCACAACAGGATCTAAAGGACAATTATAATGGGCATGCTTGGTTATAACAGGGCCAAGCTTCACCAAGAGAAGCTACTTTATACATCTGTAAGTCCATTCTATTAAAGGATATCTTGGTAATTTACTATTTTCCAATATTCTATTACTTGTAATGATTATCATCTCAATTACAACTCTCACTGTAGGAACAGGCCAACATAATTCAGAAAATCATCAAGGCACAAAGGGTCAATCAGAGAACAAATAGGTTTTGAGCAGCTACCCACCCTTTCAAAAAGGAAGGTGGGGGGCAGCTAGGTGGTGCAGTGGATAGAACACCAGCCCTGGAGTCAGGAGTACCTGAGTTCAAATCTGGCCTCAGACACTTGACACTTACTAGCTGTGTGACCCTGGGCAAGTCACTTAACCCCAATTGCCTCATCAAAAAAATAAAAATAAAAATAAAAAAGGAAGGTGGTAGGGTTAGGGAAGAGGACAAGTACTTCTATAGCACTTAGTATATGCCAGGTACTACGCTAAGTGCTTTTTTTCCAACACAAATATTATATTGTTTGATCTTCACAATAATCCTGCAGGGTAGGTGCTATTTTACAGTGGAGGAAACTGAAACAGATAGAAGTTAAATGACTTGTACAGGGACACACAGCTAGTAAGTATCTGAGGTGAACACTGAACTCAGATCTTCCTGACCAGACCTTGTACTTTATCTACTGAACCACCAACTGTTTCAGAGGGAATTGTCTGTTCCCTCGCTGCATTAAGGAATTTAATTATTGGTACATATATCTAAATTCAAAAACTCTCTGTTGAAATGTGAGCCAGTGTCAAATGCATTATATTCAGTGATGCTGGAGGGTGACTAAATTTTATGTTTCCCCTTCACAGGACAAGAACCTAAAGGCAAGCTGCCACTCTTCCAAACAGAAATGGCATCAATCGCAAAACCCACAAGCAAAGCTAAGATGTGTGTTTCATGCTGTTTCATTCAGCAGAGTAGAATTTTCTCAGAATTGCTCCCTTCCTGAAATACCTGCTTCTTTGGCAGCAATCTAAAATGATCATGAACCTAGAAGATGAAAAACAGGAGCAGTAGCCAGTGGAGAGGGCCAATTGGTGAGTAAAGACAGCACTTCGGGCATCACAACCAAAGACAGATGTTTTCCCCAGAAGTAGAAAGCCCCCAGGACAGTGACACTAGCCTGGCATTTCTGAGCAACCTTTTCTTCTAACTGATTTTATGATGAATAATTTGTGAATCTTAGATAAAGTGATTCCCTGGTGTTGAAGCACTCAAATGATCAGGCACTGATCTCACTAAGGCTGATACTGACTATGAAGGTTAAGAAGACTTCCTGGACTTCTTTCCTCTCTGCTGAGGGCCTAACCTTTGAATATTGCATGGGAGGCACTTCTCATTGGTAACAAGCAGGTTTAAAACGGTCCAGTCTGGGTTACAGAAAAATCTACTTCCTTCAAAGTGAAAACCCTTTACTAATGAATGCTCATTTGAAGAAAAGGGGGTCTCACACTAAAAATGCCCTTTCTAAACAGTTCTGGGGGGAAGCATTATTACACTGGTTACTGCCCATTATAGTAACCCAGCAGTAATAGCAAAACTATCCTCCTAGTATATCCAAATTAAATAAGAAAGTTAAACACATATGTGTGTAGGCCTACTCTGGACCTGGCTATTCTTTTACTACCTCCTTGCTTCTCTCTTTCCCTCCTGGAGTCAGAGTGGTAAAGGTGGGCAACAGCTCTGGAAAACCTGATGAACAAGGGAAAGGGACGGACCTAAATGGGCTCTCATTTGGAATACAAGAACAGAGAACAGAACATATGAAAGCACTTGAAAGATTATTGCACTTGTCCTACGGGAAAGCTTGGGTTGAGTGGCAGCCAAGGGCTATGACAGGATTGGTCTAATTTGGAAAGGGCTTAAAAGATAAACTCTAGTCGACATAGGATGAAAGTTCCCAATGAGCTAGTTTCTTTATCCAGAGTCTTGAAATCCATTTTAACACTGTACATAAGTGCTAATGTTCATAAAAAGAGATGTTTTGGAACTAACCCAATGAGAGAATTAGACTAGGTGATCAAGAAAGCTGTTTCCAGTTCTACATTTATGATATGAGGGCACTTGATTTCCTGGCAAGGTCTGGACTGTTATCCCTGCCCCATGATTTCCACTCTGCAAAGCATAAAACTGAAGCTGTTTCAGCAGAACCTTGAAGAACTATGATTTAGGAAATAACACAGGATAGGGTCCTAGTCAGGATTCATAACCTGGAGCTCCAGTTTTTTAAAAAACATATTCTGATAACTATTTCAGTATCATTGGTTTCCTTTTAAATACTATGTATTTTATTTGATGCATTGAAAAATATGATGCTGAGAAGGGGTCCACGGGCTTCCCCAGAGTGTCAAAGTCTGCAGACACAAGAAAAGGTTCTGCCAAGTTCTGAGGACATAAGGAGATGCTGCTTTTCTAGTCACAATTTTAAGTTGTCAGAGAGAAATTTAAGATATATCCAGATACATACACTGAAATAGCATAACAAATTCCAAAATTAGTGAACTCTCTGAAATGTTCAAAGAATAAATTTCTTCCTTAGGTCTTTTCACTGTGCTAATATACTTATACCAACTTAAACATGGTCACAGAAAACATATGCATACTTCTCTCTGAGCCTCTGTTCAGTTACCTTATCTGTAAGATGGGAATAATAATAGCACTTATTTCATGAGGTTGTGAGATCAAGTGAGATCAAAGATGCAAAGAGCTCTGCAAGCCCGAAAAACACCACGTCACTATGTGGTACAGAAGATCTGCTGGGCCTAGTGGTTGAAGAGCTACGTTAAGAAGACCTGATTTCAAATCCCGCTTCTGACATATACTGGCTCTGGGGCTCTACTTAACTAACTTAACCTCGTAGGGGGTCCAACAATTCTCTGAAACTATACATTACAGAGAAGTTGCCCCTCTGGATTGGGGTAGGGGGGATGTTTGCCAGGATTATCTAGAGATGAAATCTCAAGTGTAGTTAAAGAAAATACAGAGCTACCTCTTGAAAGGAGCTTCTAGAACTTCTGAGATCACAGGATCAACTCTGGTGCCCCCCCATCTACACACACACACACACACACACACACACATTTATGTGTGTATGTATTTGTATGTATCTGCATGTATGTGCATGTGCTTGTCTTGCTGTCAAAAAGACTTAAATTCAAGTCCTTTTTCTGAAACATCTGTGGGACTATGGGTAAGTAACAATCTTTCAGTGCCTTAAGAAAGACTTTAAGTTATTATAGCCTTTCCCTCTTCCCCACCATCAAAGAAATAATAGGTACAAATATATATATATATATAAACACATAAAACACATTCTATAGAGAATGTATAATATATTCCGCATTAGAACAGGCATGGAATATGCTAAATTTTGTACCTATGATTTTATATAAGCATATATTTATACATATATGTATATGATATAGCTATATAAATTTAGTTTGTTTTTCAATGTTCCCCACTTTAACCTTGATTTTTTGAACAACCTTAAAATTTTAATTCAACAGAAATCAAGCTAATGAGAAAAAACACCTGCAGCAATAATGCCTCAAAAAAACCATTTTAAGACTATTCTAAACTCTTTCTAAGCTACTGAGGAGGAAAAAACTCATTGTCACTTTATTGTCCTTGACAACGAAGAACTGCCCTGTAAAAAGAAATATATGTTGCTTCTGACTGTGCCTCTAGACATGGAGATTCTCTTTAAAATGAGATCATTTTCTTGAACTGTATTGAAAGGGGATTTAAAAAAAAAAGTTTTAGCATTTAAATGTCCTTTCTATTTTGGCAGGGATTGTGAATTCCAGCTGACTCTGAATATTCTCTTCTGAGTCTTAGAAGAGAAAGGAGTCTGAACCATATTTCCGTTTGTTTCCTTATTTCCCAAAGGCTGTAGTTCTACCACTTGGTCACCAGAGACAGTACTGCTTAAACTGCAGGATGGTGCTTCCATTTGCCATTATATCTCCTTAGTCTACCAGTCAAGGCTGACCAGGACAACACATCTCTTCTGCCACTACCATCACCACCACCATGATTATCACCACAACCATTGCTGTCCATTTCCCTTTTGTCCTATGTTAAGATGCTTCCTATTATTACTAGATATCTACTGCTTTTGTCCTAGCAAAATGTATCATATGGAAATGTTACATATTGATATTTATACCTTAGTGTGAATTTAAATGAGTTCTTTCACATGAGGAATTCTGCATTTTAAGCCTTAACTTCAATTTTGGAAGGAAAGATTTATCTGCTATTAAAAGGAATTCCTAACATCAAGAGTATTTTGCTTTTGGAGGCAGCTAGGTGGCTCAGTGGATAAAGCACCAGCCCTGGATTCAGGAGGACCTGAGTTCAAATCCAGCCTCACACATATAATGCTTACTTAGCTGTGTGACCTTGGGCAAGTCACTTAACCCTCACTGTCCTGCAGAAAACCAAAAACAACTAAGAATATTTTGCTTTTGGAGGGAAATGGAAAGAGAATGATGAGGGTGGCTGGATAGGAAATGACCAAAGAGCTAAGGAGTGCTTACTGTTGCCTATGAAATCATATCACAAAGGCAGTTCTCCTTACTACTACTAATTCTCACAGAATTCCAGCATCAGAAGGGACCTCAATTGACAGCTAGTCCCTCTTCAACACCCTTTATTCTTAGTTCTGCCTTTGAGGGCCAAGAAGAAAAAGTCTAATCTATTTCACAGGGCAGTCCTTCAAATACCTGCAGGGACAGGGGATTCTTCTCCCTCAACCCTTCTCCACTCCAAGCTAAACATCCCCATTTATTTCAGCTGCATCTTCATACGGTATGAGAGCATCTAGATGCCTTTGCCAACCTACTTTACCTCCTCTTTCCAGCAGAGTAAACTCAGTCCTAAAATGCAGCATTTGAGTTTGTCCCCATCGAAAAGTCAGATTCCCCTTTACCGACCTCTATTAGTGGTCTCTCTGTTAAATGCCTATCTCATCCCCTATGGGACCAGCTCCTTCCATTATGGAGCATACCCTGGGATTAAAGGAGTCAGCTTCTCAGCTAAGTCTGTCCTGATTCTGGGAGGGAGTCCCACCAATCTACTACCTGGCAGTCAGGTTACTTTACTTGCTCAGATACTCAAGGTAAGATACCTCTGCTATTAGCTGGGAGCATGTCAGAAAACCCTAGTAGACTCCTAGGGAATCAGAGAGAGATAGTGAGGCTGAAAGAGTGATGACTTTAGTTAATTTTAAATAGCATTTCTTTTATTCATGTACTACTAAGCCCATCTGGTCACTAGCTTCCACAATAATTTTTAAGAGTCTTCACTACATACATCTAAGGTTGTTGAGTACCATTCTCCAGACTGGAAAACTGTTTCATTTATTCTCTTCATCCAATAATGTTAAGTGATAATAAGATGTGGCACTTTCCCAAGTGCCTTGAGATGCTTAGATAGCAGGTAAAAGAAGTGAAAACTATTTAAGGTATCACGAAAAGAAAAACCTTGGGAAATGAACACCAACTTTTAAGACCACAAGGATTGAAGTACCTGCTTGACAACTAGACATGAAAATGACCGATTCTGAAGCACAGTCAGTGAACTTGAACTTTATTATAGAACTATCAGTCAGGAAAATCCATCCCTGTAGGATCAAACTCTTGCCCTTTCAATCTCTGTAGTACCAACTCTCGTGCTCTCCAGCAAATCATGGGGTGACATACTGTGACCTAATCTTAAAGAACTTTTTAATGGAAATTTCCTAAGTGAACCACAGGCCTGACTCCATTTTGACCAGTTTCCAGGAAACTAGAGTTATTCCTTTTCTTCTTCCTACACTTTTCTTTTTATGAGGCCATCAATCCATACCACTGACCTAGCAAAGCAACGAAAGTAAGAGTTAATAGTATTGAGTAAACCATAAAAAAATCTCACTTTTATAGACTGGGACATTAAAAACATAGTATTTAAACCTTTCACTTACACAATGAAGCTGGCAACTGGATATAAATTTCATGGTCTCTAACAGCAAAACCCTGTGGCCTACCAAAACAAAATTACCTTTGTAACGCAACTCTGGAATGGAAAATTTAAACTCCAAAGGTAATTTTCCATCCAAGGTGTTCAGTGATGCATGAATTATACTCACAGAGATGAATCAATAGAATTGGTTTGATTGCTTCATCATCCCTCCATTATATCAAATCCTCTAAACCAGCAGGAGACATCACAAGGATGTTTGAGGATTCCTTTCTTAAAGATGCAAAAGGGGCAAAATCATATCATTGCTACAGACAAACGGGGCCTGACCATGAAATCATAATTAATGCTGTAACAATTGACTTAAAAGTCTCTGAAGCAGCCTATATGGAAATAAACCAGGAGGGAAACACTGTTAGTGTTTTATTAGAATTAAATAAAAAAAAACTGACATGGCAGAAACCACATTACAGACTAATAAGGGATTAGACAAAGCAATTATAGCTTGGGCATTGGTTCTGTCATGTGATGTGGTAGCAAAAAGGCACAGCTTTCTAGAGTGTCTAAGATGAGAAGGTTGGATTTGACCCTTCCTTTTCAGCCTGAATCTACTCCCTAGAAAAGAATAACAAGTCTTAGTTGAAATGGGATCTTAGCTTTAATTCCACTCCAAGAAGACATACAAGGAGGCAAATTCAACTTCAAAGGTGTCCCTGAGACTTTGTAACATGGGACCATAATATGACTATGGCCTTGGGAAGACAGCCCTTATTCAAAAGAGAAAAGGCAAAAGATTAGCTAAAAGGTGCAGTGGAGTACTGGTGTACATTAAGTACACTAATGTGAAGTCATTTACAAACCAGAAGGGTTATTAAGCATGGAGTATATATAAGTGATCAGTAGAGGGTGAGACGATAATGAATGATATGGATGCAACAATGAAGGAGGAATTAGATAATGAGTTCAGGAAGCAGACCACAAACAGAAACAATAGCACAGTGATAAGCACTTCAGCTCTCCAGACATCTGTTAGTGTCTTGGCCATGAACAGAGCAGTGACACATTTCTGACTTGCTTTAATGCCCATTTAGTTAGTGGGGGAAGTGCAAGAAGGGCTGCTCTTCTAGAGTTGATTCTGACGAACAAAAAAGAAATAGTTGCTGGAGAAGAAATGACTGGGACTCAGGTTCGAGTGACTGCTCAGATGTAGAATTCAAGCACAGGCCTGACCATGTATCTCCCACTTCTGCTCCATTCGAGAGTCTCAGACAGCTTCCTTTTGACTCTGAGATCAAATAAAACTCCCTCGGTCTGGAACTGAAAGGCCTTCAGCTTAAATCTCCAGGCTTATTACACATGACGCCCCCTTGCATATTCATTCTACAGGCCAGGCAAATGGTCCTGCTTGCTGCTCCTTGTCTAAGTGTCAGCGCCCAAGTGAGGTGAGCTCTCTCTAGAACCACCTCCCTCCCTACTGTATGTACTTTATATCACTTTTGTTTTCTATTTACACGTGCAAGGTACAGGCAAAAATGCTGACCCTAATTCCAGCTGACTCCAGGTGAGCTAAGTTAGTGTCTGGGTACTGTGGGGATGATGAGGTCTGCTGTATTCAGTCATGTCTGACTAAACCTAGTAGGGCTGGCACTTTGAGAGACCCCCTCATTGGTCACTGGGCAAAAAGAGTTTAGTGGAATTTTTTTGGGGGGGAGGGCAATAAGGGTTAAGTGACTTGCCCAGGGTCACACAGCTAGTAACTGTCAAGTGTCTGAGGCTGGATTTGCACTCAGGTCCTCATGAAACCAGGGCCAGTGCTTTATCCACTGTGCCACCTAGCTGCCCCCTAGTGGAATTTTTAAAAGAGGGAAGCTGGGGTAGGAGGAAACTTTAACCCTTCATTCAATCACACATCTAAGATATGCAAGACATTACGCTAGGACCTGCAGATATAAAGATAGACATAAAACTGACCCACCTTTCAAGGAATGGTGGCAGAAAAATGCACAAGTAATTGTAATAGGGAAAACATGATAAATGCAAAGTAAAGGTTTTGCCAAAGTATAAAGTGTAAAGATAACTTTCACTTGAGAGAGAAGATGCTGGATGTCATATAGGAGGTGGTATTTAATTTAATAATAGCTATAATAATAGCTGATATTTATATAGCATTTTAAATTCTGAAAAGTATTTTACATATGTCGACTCATTTGAACCTCAAGATAAACCTGTGAGATAGGTACCATTATTACCCCCTTTATACAAATGAGAAACGGAGGCCTAGAAAGGTTAAGTGACTTGCCCAGGGTCACATAACTAGTAAATATCTGAGGTGGGTTTCAAACTCAGGGTCTTCCCTACTCTATCATTCTATCTACTCTCCCATCTTGGGTCTTGTAGGAAAGAGATATTAACAGATGGTGATGGAGGTTGGGGGTCCATTACAAGAATTGGGTCTAACCTAAGACACAAAGATGTATTTTAGTCTTAGTGATTCTTTCTCAAGAGTAAGTATAACTTTACTAGCTATGTGATCCTGGGCAAGTCACTTAACCCTCATTGCCCCACAAAAATAAACAAACAAAAATAAAAATAAAAGAGTAAGCGTAACTGGACAGAAAGTAGAGGAAGCAGGAACCTTTTTGGTATCTGGTTGTAGTGGTGGTGGTCCTAATGGTGAAGAGTACAGGGCCATCAGTAAAAGGAAAGAGTAAAGGTGGTACAGTGCTATTATTAGCTATTGACTCTAACTGTGTGACTAGTCTGAGCAAAGGGAACATTTGGCACCAAGAAGAATATCATTAGTCACAAATTATGAGAGACCCTGAATTCAATTTAATGAAATTGAACAAGTATTTATTAAGCAACTATTTTGTTTAAAGCCCTGGCAATACAAAGGGAAAAACAAAAAGGTGAATCCCTTACCTCAAGGACCTTGCATCCTTAAGTGACTTGATGTCATTGATAGAATCCCCCATGTTGGAAGGGGCCTCAGAGGTTGTCTAGTTCAGTACCTGGCCCAAAACTTACAGCCTCCAGCTGAAGACCTGAATGAGGAGGGATCTACTAGCTTCTGAGATAAATCATCGCACTTTTGAATAGCATTAATTGTTAAGAAGTTTTATTTATTTGCTTGCTTCTTTGTACATAGAGATTAATCCCTTTTTCTGCAAGGTGGCATAGTGGCACAGGCCTGGAATCAGGAAGACCTGAGTTTAAATCTGGCTTTAGATACCTCCTAGTTGTGTGACCCTGGGCAAGTCACTTAACCCTATTGGCCTCCATTTCCTCATCTGTAAGATGAGGTGGAGAAGGAAATGGCAAACCACTACAGTATTTTTGTCAAGAAAACCCCAAATGGGGTCACAAAGAGTTGGACACAACTGAAAATGACTGAAAAACAAAAAGAAGGTTTATACTCATTCTTAGATCTCCTTTGGTAACCCAAGCAAAACAAACCTTTTCTTCTTGCACATGACAAATATTTAAATCCTTGAAGACAGCTTTTCTATCTCCATTGAGGCTTCTTTTCTCCAGGCTAAACATCTCTAGCTTCTTACATCGATCAGGTTTGGGAAGGGAGTGTGATGTGTTCAGTTTGGGATATGCTGAATTGAAAACATGACAGTGAGGTAGAGAGGCACAGAGCATGTAGGTGGAAATGTGGGAGTGAGGCTTGGCAGAGAGGTTGACGCTGGTGGTATAATGCTTTGCATCATATGGTACACTTCAGAGAAAGCTTGAACTTACTTTTCTGCTCTGTAGTAACAACTACTCACACGATCCCTGTGAGAGAAGTCAATTTTCCACTATATAGCAAGGCCCAAAAGGGTACTCTCTGTTCCCACATGCAGACTGCCTGAATCAGAACAAGAAACTAGAATCCAAGAATAAGGTCCACAGGCACTGGTTCTGAAAAGTACCCCTACCTAGAAGCTGCGTACTGACTAAAAGAAGAATATGCTCCCTGCAGAACTAGCATCGACCTAGAAGAATGAGCAAAGTGTAGTAGATGCTATTCAATTTTGACAGAGCCTCTAACAGATCCTGATCTCAAAAAATTTGCCCTGATGTTCTGTGGAAATAATTCTCCATGAGAGGTTTAATGGAAAACACATTTTAAGTTGGGGACAAGCTACATACGTGAAATCAAGAATAATAATGGGTAATTATGAGAAGATAAAATTAAAAATAAATTAGTAATAAATTAATAAAATTTCTTGGTGCTAGTGTAGTAGAAAGGCCCTGGACCAGGACACAAAAGTCTGGTATTTAAGTCCTGGCTTTCCCATTTCCCACTGGTGTGGCTCCAGACAAGTCACTTCCTCTCATCTATAAAAAGAGGAGTTTGAAGCAAATGATCTCTGGGGATCTTTTCCAGCTCCAACATTCAATGGCACGAAATGGCCTTATAATTAGAATTAAGTTAATTAAAGAATATTAAGATTTGAAAAGGACCTCAGAGGTCAGCTTGTCCAAACTGAACATAAATTCCCTCTACAATATCCCCCTCAAGGGATCCTCCAGACTCTCTTCAAAGATTCCCAAGTAAGAGGAATTTACATTTTTTTTCTACCAAGATTATTTCAAAGGAAGATTCCAAAGGCACTAAGATTATGGTAACTAAAAAGTCTGATAGTGTTGGAGCCAGTATAACCACATTAAAAAGTAGAGAGAAAAACTCAATAGTTCAAGAGACATAGTGGATCCGTCTAGTAATTGAGAGGTGAAGGGAAACTTGCTTTGTTGTGGAGACCCCTCTAGGAACCCAAGACAAGAGACTTCTCAGTTTAACCTGAATCATTTGGCATCTGGGTAGTTTTATTCTGGGCCAAATGTTAGCACTTGAACATTTGATAACTCTTAAAAAATAATAGGCTGATGATTTAAGTGGATACAAATCAAACATGGATTGAATTTCTCATAAATTACACACTATCTTGAAAATTGCAGAGAAGAGGGAATGAATCAGGTCCACAATTCACAATGAAACCCAATTCATCATTGAGTTTTTAAAGTCCTTCATTCACAAAGAGTTCAATTAGGCTTCTTTGGCTGTCCCATAATCCACAAGATGAAAGAGGGCTTGGGGCAATGCTACCGAATGTCTGGAACTAAGAATGAGATGTTCTATTAACTCCTAAGCATGATTGGGTTAATTCATGTAGAACCACACCGATTTATGGGTTTGTGATGCCACAGTGTCAGAGGCTAATGGCAACTCAGAGGGGGAGTGGAAAGGAGGGTAGGCTGCATGGAGATTGCTGCAGCATTTCTGTACTGAGCCAGCCACAGTCCTGGGAGGAGGACAATGCCACTGAAGGCTGGAAAGTTATTGCTTCTGATCTGACACCTGAAAGGAAATGTAACAATAGGTGACACAGAAGTAAGGGAACCGACAACCTGATTTTTTCAACCAGCTAAAATATCATTTAAAATCTCATACTAACAGTTTCTATTCTCTCCTCGCTCTGGCCTCTTGCCCCAGCTTTAAGCTTTTCCTCCCACAATGCCTTAGTTTCTCATTTTATTTGTCCTATTTATAGTACCATTTTCATCTAAAAATCACCAGGAGATAACGAAGGAACTTTAAGATTTGTCAAACTGTAAATAAGAGGAAGGCTACTGTGTTTCCTTCTAGAAAAACAAAGCTGTTCCTTTCGTTCCAATAACTAAGCATCCTTCCTATTTTCTGGCACATGCTTTCCTGGAGAATTCGAAATCAACCCGCGATTCGCTTTTAACAGACACTAGGCATTCACAGATGGCCTGGAATCATTAACTACCTACAGTTAGGTGGTAAGCCCTATTTCTGATGTACTCATGTATATGATGGCACCCAGTGTCAAAAAGAGGAATTGGAAATGCTTTCTTTTAGCGATTCCTTGTTAAGGTGACAGAAGACTGAGTGGGTGGGTTTGTGGGATTCTAGGAGCATCTGGGACAGTGGGAGAAGAGAAATGGATTGTGCACTTCACGTTTCAAGTCTAAGACTAAGACACATTTTTTCCCTTGCTGCACCAAAGCTATTGAAAAGTAAGGGTGAGCCTATTACAGACAACATTATTATAGCAATATTCTGCTAGATGCACCTGTTATGACTCTTGGCAGAAGAAATTAATTTATCTCCTTGTCTGACTTTATTGAGGATGAAAAACCAGAGAAGCATGGTGAGGCCAATGCTCACTGCGGACACAGGCTGAAGCACTCCCATGTTCACAAATTTCCTGTGGGATTTTCGAGCTGACAACATTAAAAGGAAGGCATGACAAGTGACTTGGACGTCATTCTTTTTGCATTCAGCCTGGCATGGCATATGCAAACTTTACTGATTTATGTGACAATCCATACATGTGAAAGATCTGCCTGTCATTCTCATTGTCTTTCAGCTCTTTTTCCCAATAGAGAGGATTATAGCAATGATGGCTGAATTATGACTAAGGAACTTTGACATGTGGTACTACATAATGTAGGGAACATATGCCAACACACAGAAGGAAAATGAATATAAAACACCTCTCACACCCTGCCCCAAAGTGCCACATTGATACCCACTGTCCCCTAGGACTCCCCCTCCCCCAGTCAGAAGTCCTTCAAATAACTAAGGCTCTGAAAACCATGGATACAAGTGATATCATTCTATTGACCTGAGGAAAAATAGACTTCAGTTGTTTTGTTTTTTAAAAATTCTTATGTGTTTAATGAAAAAGAATAGCAACAAAGAATGGGAAAGAAGGGCTATGAAGGAAAAACCTTCATTAGGCACAGAATCTACATGGAAGATTTTTGGCAAACCAAAGAAGAATATATAATACATTCCATTACATCACAACACATAGAAGGCAAGAGGTGATGGGATGACCCACAAACAATTCCAGCATTCTTGGTTCAGGGACCATCACTTATCTTTGCTCTGGAAATGAAGTAAAATTTGTTTTCATCCTTTAGACAGGAGTCACACTGTTATTTGAACAAAAAAAAGTTTCTATGATGTTTTCCTGAAGACTCAAGATGTCTGCTATTTTATATGAACACCCCTTCATCAAATACCAACGACTCACTGTTTAGATTTTTGATAGCCTTCATGTTGTATACATTTTCTCAACATCTTTGTTCAACAAGCATTAAGCATTCTACAAAGGAATACTGCAGCAACCTTAAGCCCTTGAAAATCTTATCAGGCTGCACCCGATAAGAAGCTTGTGTTTGTTCACTCCCTCGTTCAAGGAGTCATTAAAGTGGACCATGCTTTGTATAAATTTTCTACTCAAGCCTGGGTGAACAGCAAGATATAAAGTGTCTTGATCTTCAGGGACTTCAGCAGCCTTGATTCCTGCTGCTTTTCCATCACTGAAGTTACTGATTAAGGCAGTTGATTAAGTAAGTATACTAAATGCATCATGGACTACCAGACCTGAAAGGAACCTTCAAGAGCATCTACCCAAACCATCAAGTGCCCCTTTCTCCACCTCTACCCTCATTTTAAAGCTAAGTTAACTGAAAGATAATGATATTAAGATCCTTGGATTAAGTTATTTCAAGACTAGTGTTTAATGCAGAAAAAAAAGGTGAATACCCACAGAGGTGAAAAGAAAAACTTCATGCAAAGGTAGAAATGGATTATGAAACCCTTAGGAGGTACACTCAGAGATGATTAATTCTAACCCACATTTGACCAGGGAGAAACTCTGTAACATGGTTGACAAATGGGCACGACAATCACTGTTTGAAAGGAATACCTACTATCCTGTGAAGTAGAACACTTGATTTTTTTAATTGTGGCAATTGAATGGACTGTTTTCTTTATATCAAGCCTACATTTGACTCTTTGCAACTTCAACTACTACTACTACTACTCCTGACATTTATGAATAAGCAGAACAAATATAATCCCTTGCACATGGCAGCCCTTCAGAGAGTTAATAGCAAGAATATTATGCCTCTTTTGATGTGGTCAAGATAATATATATATATATTTTTTTTTTTGGCCACCGAGTCAATCTGTTGACTTATACTGAGGCTGCTGTCCTTTAAGATTCCCAGATTTTCTTTTCACAAGAGCTACTGTCTAGTCAAGCCTCACTCATTGTGTACCCAAAGCATTTTTCCAAATAAATTTATTATTTCACCCCAAATTATTATTTATTTATAGGATCTTTTCTTTTTACACTTTTGAGTTCCAAATTTCCTCCCTTCCTCCAACCGCATCCCCATCCACTGAGAAGGTAAGCAAAATGACTTCAATTATAGATGTGAAATCATGCAAACCATGGATCTCTTAAGTACTGAAGTCAAGTATTAATAATATAGCCTTCTACTGGATGGTCCATTTATAACACTGTTTTTTAAAGAAGAAATGCATTGCTAATCCCAAAGAATGACTTATAAATAGCAGTGAGACTATAAGTTGGGGCTTTCATGGTTGACCTAACAGATTTAAGTTTTCATTTCCTTGTCAGTCAGGCAGATACTTCAGAGCTGAAATAAAGAAATTAATGCCAAAATACAACACCCATTCTTGTTAAAAAAAACAACAAACAAACAACACTAGAAAACATAAGTAGTATCTATCTAAAACTATCAGCAAACATTATCTGTAATTAATGGGAATAAGCTAGAAGTTTTCTCATTAAGATCAGGGGTGGGGGCAGCTAGGTGACACAGTGGATAAGGCACTAGCCTTGGATTCAGGAGGACCTGAGTTCAAACCCAGCCTCAGACACTTACTAGCTGTGTGACCCTGGGCAAGTCACTTAACCCCAATTGCCCTGAAAAAAAAAAAAAGAATAAAAAAAAGAAATACTGGGGCGGCTAGGTGGCGCAGTGGATAAAGCACCGGCCCTGAAGTCAGGAGTACCTGAGTTCAAATCCGGTCTCAGACACTTAACACTTGCTAGCTGTGTGACCCTGGGCAAGTCACTTAACCCCAATTGCCTCACTAAAAAAAAAAAAAAGATCAGGGGTGAAGTAAGGATGCCCGTTATCTTCAATAATATTCAATATTGTACTAGAAATGCTAGCTATAGCAATAAAACAAGAAAAAGAAATTGTAGGAATAAAAACAGGCAACAAGGAAAGAAAACTATCACTCTCTTCAGATAATATGGTGGTATACTTAGAGAATCCTAAAGAATCAACTAAAAAAACAACTGAAATGATTAACAATTTTAGCAAAGTCGCAGGATATAAAATAAGCCCACATAAAACATCAACATTCTTTTATATATATAACCAACAAAGTATAGCAGCAAGACATAGAAAGAGAAATTTCATTTAAAATAATTGTAGACAATATAAAATACACAGGAGTCTACCTGTCAAGACAAACCCAGGAACTCTATGAATACAATTACAAAATATCTTTTCATACATATAAAGTCTAATCTGAACAATTGGGAAAATATTAATAGCTTGCAGATAGGTTATGAATATAATAAGAAATGACAATTCTATCTAAATTAATTGACTTATTCAGTGTCCTACAAATCAAACTACCAAAAATTATTTTATAGAGCCAGAAAAAATAATTTTAAAAAATTCATCTGGAAAAACAAGAGGTCAAGAATATAAAGGGAATTAATGGAAAAAATGTGAAGGAAGTTGCCTAGCAGTACCGTATTTCAAATTGTATTATAAATGGGTAATCATCAAAACAATCTGGTACTGGCAAAGAAGTAGAGTGGTGGATCAGTAGAATAGAGTAGGTACATGATAAAATAACCATAGTAATCACATGTTTGATAACACCGAAGATCCAAGCTTTTGTGACAAGAATTTACTACTTGACAAAAACTGCTGAGAAAATTAGAAAACAATTTGTCACAAATTAGGTAAAGATCAATATCTCACACCATATACCAAGATAAAGTCAAAATGGGTACATGATTTAGACATAAAGGGTAATTCCATGAGCAAATTAAGGGATCATGGAATAGTTTACCTGTCAGATCTATGGCTAAAGGAAGACTGTATGACCAAATGAGAGATAGAGAGCATTAGGAGCTATAAAATGGATAATTTTCATTATGGTAAATTTAAAAGGTTTTATAGAAACAAAACCAATGCAGTCAAGTAGAAGGAAAGCAGAAAGCTGGGGAAAAATTTATAGCAAGTATTTCAGAAAAAGGTCTCATTTCTTTAAATTTATAAGAATATAAGCTATTCCCCAATTGAGAAATGGTTAAAAGATATGAACGGGCAATTTTCAGATGAAGAAAGCAAAGCTATCTAAAGTCATATGAGAATATGTTCTAGGGGCAGCTAGGTGGCACAGTTGGTAGAGAGGACCTGAGTTCAAATCTGGCCTCAGACACTTAACACTTACTAGCTGTGTGACCCTAGGCAAGTCACTTAACCCCAACTGCCTCACACACACACACACACACACACGCACACACAAAAAAAGAAAATATGTTCTAAATCACTATTAATTATAGAAATGCAAATTAAGACAACTCTGAAGTACCACCACCTCACATCTATCAGATTGACTAATATGACAGAAAAGAAAAATGATAAATGTTAGACTAGATGTAGTAAAATTGGGATACTAATATACTGTTGGCAGAGTTGTGAACTGGTCCAAACATTCTGGAGAGAAATTTGGGCATTAGCAGAATATGCCCAAAGGGCTACTATAAATCTGTGCACACCTTTTGACCCATCAATACCACTACTAGATCTGTATCCCAAAGAGATTTTTTTAAGGAGGAAAAAGGCCTATTTGTTTAAAAAAATTATAGCAGTTCTTCTTGCGGTGGCAAAGAATTGGAAATTAAGGGGATGCCCATTAATTGAAAAATGGTTGAACAATTTGTGGCATATTATTACAATGGAATACTACTGTATTATAAGAAATAACAAGCAGGGTGCTTTCAGAAAAGACTTACGTGAACTGATACAAAGTAAAATTAGCAGAACCCAAATAACATTGCATACAGTAACAACAATACTCTGCAATGATGAACTGCGAATGATGTAACTATTCTCTATAATACAATGATCCAAGACAATTCCAAAGGAATCATGATGAAAAATGCTATCTACCTCCAGGGAAAAAACCGACAGAGTCTGAATGAAGATTGAAGCATACTCTTTTTCACGTGAGTGTGTGTGTGTGTGTGTGTGTGTGTGTGTGTGCGTGCGTGTATGCGTGCATATTTTGTTTTGGTCTCTATTTTCTTTTACAACATGACTAATATGGAAATGTTTTGTGTGTTTGCATATATATAACCTATATCAAATTGCTTGCCATCTGAGAGAGAGGTTAGTGAAGTGAGGGAGGGAAAGAATTTGGAACTCACAATTTTTTAAAAAGAATGTTAAAAGTTGTTTTTATATTTAATTAAAAAATAAAATAATATTTTAAGAAAATAAATTAATGCATGACTTTAAAATGTTTCACTGACTAGAGTTCCATGGTCTCTGCCCCAAATGATCATACATATATGGTGGTCACCACAGAAATGAAAGCTGAATACCTTCGGCAGTGCTAATTGTTAATATGTAGGGAACAACAGAATACTACAGCTTGAGCCATGCCTTGACCACACAATGCATATCTAGTCCATCTAGTATCTAATACACATCTAGTCCCCTCACCAATGTTCATAGAGACATGGTGTTACATTGGCATGCTCTCAAACTCTTCCTCTGACACTTCAAGTTTGTGAACTCATTAATAATACTTTCTGTCACTTCTGCAGACTGTATCACATCCAAATTATCATATCTTATGAGATTCCTGTCCACATGTTTTCTATAAATCATTTAAAAAGAGTATAACCAATTTGCTCAAGGCCTTCCCTTCAATCTTAAATCCCTGTTATTTTTTGAAAAATAAATCATATATATAACCTGTTGGGGAGGGGGGAGGGAGAAGAACTTGGAACTGGAAATCTTATAAAAACAAATGTTGAAAACTATCTCTACATGTAACTAGAAAATAATAAAATACTTTTATGATAAAATTGTAATTTTAAAAGATTAAATAAATAAAAATAATGTGGGGAAAAAAGAAAATAGATAATATATTCCTACAGGACAAATTAGGTAAGTAATTGGTGCAATGAACAGAAAACTAGATGAAAAGCTGGAAGACTCTGGGTTCTGGTCCCAGTTCTCACATGCATACCTCTGTGAGTTTGGGCAAGTCATTTAACTTGAGCCTTAACTTCCTGATCCACAAAAGGTGGATAATAATATCACTTCACAGTATTGTTGTCAGCATCACCATAATGTGTGTAAAAGTGCCTTGTAAAAACTTGAAAGAACTGTTTAGTAAATAATAAAAAGGAAGGATAATGAAAGGTGGGTAGGTGGGCTAATCAAAACTAACAAAGTAATCTTGCCTTATTGAGAATGTCAGTGGGGGGCAGCTGGGTGGTGCAGTGGATAAAGCACCGGCCCTGGAGTCAGGAGGACCTGAGTTCAAATCCAGCCTCAGACACTTGACACTTACTGGCTGTGTGACCCTGGGCAAGTCACTTAACCCTCATTGCCCAACAAAACAAAAGAGAATGTTACCATGGGCCTATTGCCCCTGCTGCCACAAGTCTCTCCTTTTTCTTTTCCCCATGTTCCTCTCATTCCAACATCTATCTCCTTTACTATTTCCTAGCCCCTGACCTACAACAGATCTACCCCATTGATATGAGGAACTTAAGCTCTTTTTAGATTATTCTCTCTATTCCCTTCTCAAACAATCAGTGAAACACCAATTCAATTTGTGAAACAAACATTCAGTGAAACACAATTCGATTCAATAAACATTAAATGCTTACTATGGGCAATGCACTGTCTTAGGCCTGATGATAAAAATACAAAAAAAGGATTTATTCTTCCTGGAGGGGGAAGAATGCAGTATGTAGATAGATAGGTATTCATGGGTACACAGGCATGGAAGACAATATTCCATAATCATGAGATTAAGGCAATAATGATGTTCAGTATAAACAAGAGGGAGGATGGGAGAAAGAGCAAAATCTATTTCATGTAGGTGAGGATGGTTTTTAAGTCAAAGGCAATCTAATTATCCTTGAGGCTTAATTGGCTCAGGGGACTAAGGCTCTGACTATTGAAACCTTTGTTGAGCAAGTCCTAAGCAGCCCAAAGTATGACTAGTCAGGGATCCTTAAGTTCTGCACACCCTGCTACCCAGTCACCCCACTGTGGCAAAGAGACAGGGGCAGGGTAACTGTGCCTAGCTGAATCAATGTATCCTTGCTGAGTATCCTCTCTACGCTACTTTAGTTGTTTCTACCAATCAGGAGTTCTTAGCCTTTTTTATGACATGGACTCCTCTGGCAGTCTAGAGAATCCCATGGACTATTTCTCTCTCTCTCTCTCTCCCTCTCTCTCCCTCTCTCTCTCTCTCTCTCTCTCTCTCTCTCTCTCTCTCTCTCTCTCTCTCTCTCCCTCCCTCCATGCTACTGTTAAGTAAACGTATTTTTGTTAAATGTTGTTTGGACTATGAATGTCATGCTTTGTTCTGATTCTGAGCCTAAACCACTGGACCAAGCTAAGTAAAGCCCGACACAAAATGTCCCTGGCACTAGCCAAAAATATGCTTCTTTATCATATAGGAGTTGGATTTCCTTTGGCAGTGCCTTCTCAGCTCTGTTTTGACTCTAGAGAAAGTATCTGGGGCAGCTTTGTGAGGTTAAAAGATTCTTCATGCTGGAAAGCAAGAGGTGCAATGACAGGTAGCATCTCTCATGAGACCAGGTGTTTAGAAAAGTGCTGTGTATGATGTTCCTAAATATGACTATAACAGCATTTACTAGTCTGTCTCCAAGAAGAGGCCCATCACAGCCTGGAATGCAGAGCACATACTAAGCAGGGAGTGAAAATGTGCACAACGGCTGTATAATTGTTGAACTTGTGCCTCATATATTCATAGTTAATTTTGGCAACCGATTTCAGTTACGGGAAGGGGAAAGATGGGGAGGGGGGGTGACTTCTCCTGTCCTTCAACTTCCCAGAAATGTATTAGGAATGACAGCCTATGATTGCTGCAGACAGCATCTAATTAACTGTCATTATAAAACACATGTCAGAGCCTGGGGCCTATGAGGGATCTGATGTCTAATTTCTCTCCAGAATAATAAGAGTCTCCTTTGAAACAAGCTGGTGAATGAATTTTGTTGTCTTATTAATCAACTGATTTCAATCCAACCCTACTCCCAACTCCTCCCTCCTTTACCCTTCCATCCCACCCCCCAACCACTTTGGAGCTCACATTTTAGACAAGTGATGGATCTAAAACAACTTCTTGTCGTCTTCAGACTAGACAATTGCAGGGAAGAGCTAGAGCAGAAATATTATATGGAAGTGGAAGCTGTCTGTAAAAACTATTAACTCAATAATGAAACAATTATACCTAAACAACCATGACAATTACTTATGAGACTTATTTTCTCTCATCTCGCTACACCATAGATTGTGATTCAGCTTTAATTCTTATTAATGAGAACAAAGAAATTAATCCTTTTTCCTTCTGTTATGCAAAAAATATGCATGGATTTAGGGAACTATCCAGTTTCCAATTAATTTTATTTTGGAATGAGCTGTGGCAAGGGAATCATTAGTGGTATCTCTAAGTGTGTGTGTGGCGGGGCGGGGCGGGGGGGGGGGGGGGAGAAGAGGTTCAAGATGAAGTAGTACCTAAATCTAGGAGGAATGGAAATTACCCTCTCAAGGCTTCTCAGCTGTTTCCTTGTCAAAATATTACATAATATAATCCAAAGGACACTGGAATTTAGTGAAAGGTCTAAGCAAGGCCGGGCTCAGCCATAGTTAGGAAGTGAAGGGAAGGGCTATTACAATATAAATTGGATATATTGTTAAACAACTTGTGGACCCTCTTGCCTCTTGCACCCAAAAACCTTTGGACCACCAGCTATAATCATTATAGATGATATGAATTAAATAACCCCAATCCTTATTATCTACTTAATTTTACTCTTGAGTGATCTTGTAACACTCCTCAACACACACACACACACACACACACACACACACACACGCACACACACACACACACACACACTTTACATACACTTTTTTCCCCTCAGAAATGCAAGGAGAAGGAAACAAGATTTTGGTCTTGGGTTTGGGGGTAGTCTTGCCCCAAAAGCTTCTATTAAAAAAAAAAAGCAAAGATTTGAGCCCCAAAAGCTTCTATTAAAAAAAAAAAAAGCAAAGATTTGAGATAGAAATGATGAAAAGTTCTGTTAGTGCACTGACTCTGGAAGAGAAGGAGCAAGGAGAGAGAGAAGAGCATGAGGCTATGGTATTGGGGGTACTAGACAGGACTAGGAAACCTTAATTGCTTATACCCTCTGGGGACCTGCACCACTGCTCTCACTGATATAGAGGAACAAAAATGGAAGACCAGTAGCACTGGGAGCTTGAGATCCCATGAGCAGCTAAGTTCTCTTTCCGGAATCAACAGGAAGAAGATGTCAGTTATCTTGCTATTGAGGAAGTTCAGGCTAGCAGATCATTTGAGCTCAGGAGTTCTGAGCTTCAGTTGGCTAAAGTCACTTAGGTGCCCCACTAATATTGGTGACAACATGACAAGCCCCCTATAGGAGGGCACCACCAGGCTGTCAAGAGAAAGTCAAACCAGATCAGAATAGAAAAGGAACAAGTCAAAGTTCCTACTTCTCAACAGTGAAATCCGGACCATGAGGAGCCACTGATCTTTCAGCCTGAACAAAATGGGGAGATCCAGGTTTAAAAAAAAAAAGGATGTCATGTGATCATATGTAATATGCCACACTCATACGTCAAAAATTCTTTGAAATACAGCAGGATAGAGAAGGGAGGAAATGTCTCAATGGGTATGGGATAATACAAGTCTAATTGGATTAATCTTCAGGACTGAGATTAGGATGGTAAATCACAAAAGAGGTAGAGCTAGGTGATAGAGGTAGTAATCACCCTATAGACCTTAGAGAGTTTGACATCTAGCAGAGGAGTGAGTGCTACATGATATGGAGCAGAATTTATAATTGCTAAGAGATAAAAACAAAAGGAAAGGCAGGAGCACAGATAAGGAGGATAGCTTTGAAAGCTACAGGTTGAAATCATATGCTTTAAAAAGAAAGACAAGTTGTACATAACAGAGTTTTAAAGTTTAATGTACAATCTTCTTTTTCTGTTCTATTATGTATTTTCCAATGCCCATTTTATTTGTGTTTGTATAAATTCAGAAGAAAAACATCTGCTATCCCCAAAGTTATATACTTTGTATTATCTGAATAATAATATTAATAACTTACACTTATACAGCACTTATTATGTGCTAAGCACTTTATAATTATTATCTCATTTGATCTGCACAACAACCCTGTGAGTTAGGTACTATTATTATCCCCATTTTACAGATAAGGAAACTGAGGCAAACAGGTTAAAGTGATTTGTCCAGGAGCACACCGCTAGTAGGTGTCTGAGGCCAGTTTTGAACTCAGAACTCAGAGACTACAGGCATAACACTATCTACTGTACAACCTAGCTTTCCCTTCTTAGTTTATGAAAAAATCAACTACTTTAGGTCCTACAACAATATACAGGATAACCTTCTATAACTTTTCCCCATAGGTCCATTACTCTTTGAATAAAAGAGTGTGCAGGTTATAGTAGAGGCTGTTGGTGGTATGGTACAGTAGATAGAGGGCTGGCCTTGGAGTCAGGAAGAATGGGTTTAAATCTAACCTCTAATTAATGTTTTATAACAGTCAAGCCAATTAACCATTCAGAGCCTCCACTCTATGAGATAATAAATTATAGAAGAGTCATCAATATGTTTTGGCGGAGAACATCTCTACAGAGTTCCCTATGAAGAGCAAATCACAGATCTGGAAATACACACACACACACACACACACACACACATGCACACACACACCCCATTTTCAAACTTTCCAGTATCCATGCAGCATTTGGAATGGGTCCAACAAGGTGACTTGTTCCCATGTGCAAACCAATAAATAAGTGGAAAGAGTCTTATTTTTAATAACACTGAGGCTTAGAGGCTGTGGTTTATTTTTTTTAAGCAGGAAAATCATTATTAAATGGCAAAAGTAGTCGTCATCAACTACATCCCAAGCAAAACTGTTGATCCTATCACACCCTTGCCAACCCAAGCATCACATTGACGACCTTCCCGGACCACACTTTGAGAACCACTACTTTAGAGGATTACAAAATATTAATGTGATTGAAAGAAAATGTACAAAGGTATTACTAAAGGTCTGCTTAAGTAACTAACATTTCATCATTAGAATCTAAGTTCCTTGAGGGCAGGGACTTTCTCTCTGCTTGTATTCCCAGGGCTTGGTACAGTGCTTGGCAAATAATGAGCACTTAGTAAATGCTACTTGACTGTGTGCATGCAGAAATCTTTGGACTCTGATTTAATCCAGAACCCTTGAGTTTTCACTTTTTCCATATATGTTTTTGCTATATAACAGTGATGCCTCATTACTGCTTAACAGTCTTTGTATTTTCTGCTTACTGATTCTTTTTCTTCCCCTACACCTACCATTTCGAACATTGTGCCCCAGACTGAACTCCTACCCCACACTAAGAAGAGATGGCTAGCCCTCCTCAGAGAAAACTGAAGCAGAGCTCTCTCAAGAATTCCTTCTACTCCTGAAAACTTGTTAGCATCATCTCCTGCTCTCTCCTAGTCTCCTGTTTCAGAGGAAGAGGCACTGCTCCTCCTTGTTAGAGTTAATTCTTCTAAATCACCCTAATGTTACCCTCTCCTACCTCACCAGGGACTTAATCCAACATTAGTCCCTTTCTTTCTTGCATTTTCAATCTCTAATTCTCCCTTGGCTCCAATCCAATCCAATCCAATTTAACAAACACATATTAAGCATCTACCATGTACAGACATACTGTGCTAAGGTGCTAAGGACAGAGAGGCAAACTTTAATGCAGTCTACATCCTCAAGAAGCTTTATTTCTACCGGGGGATATACCATGGGACAGGTAGTTATAGAGATAATCATCTGAAGAGGAGGGAGAGGGAAGCAGGAGGGTCAGTAAATGTTTCCCACAGATAAATGGCACATTATTGGAGCCTTTAAGGAACCTAGGGATTCTGATAAGAGAGTGAATCCCAAGCAGGGAGGGCAGCATGTGTGGAGACACAGGAGGAAGACAGACAGCTGAGTTGAGAAACAGTTAAGTAGGCCAGTCCACCTGGAATGAAGAGCACATGAAGGGGAATAATAAGCCTAGAAGGCACACTGGAGCCTCGTAGTGAAGCCTTTTAAATGAATACTTTCTATTCACCTACAAACAGATCCTTTTGAATAAGTTCTCTCTTAACCCTCTTACTCCAAACAGCTTTTGTCCCACTTCTCCCCTTCAGAGTCAAACTTCTTTACCAAGGGCTGCCAGGTCTTCACTGTCCACTTTCTCATCAATACCTAGGAATCTGGCTTCTTTGTCAACCACTATACGGAAACAGCTTTTTCTAAGGTCACCATTAATGTCATAATTGTAAAATCTAATAGCCTTTTTTTTTTTCCAATTCTCAACTTCCTTGACATTTTTGTAGTATAGGATGCAGCTGACTACCTTCTCCTCCTATAAATTCTCCTCCTCAGACTTTTAAAGACCAACTCTCTTAATTCTCCTTTCTCTCTAATTGCTCCTCCTTCTCCTACAGACCCCTTTTCTCTCTGATCTTTGAGATGAGTAGGTAGGCCTCACCGTTCCTTCCTTGACCCTCATTTCTCTCTCTCCGTATACTCTCTCCTTCATTGGCCCATCGCCTCTCTGTGGCTGCTCTCCCCTTTACACCTTTCCTCTTAGCCTGGAGAATGTAAAATAACTTTTTCAGTAGTCAGAAGCTTGATCAATTCACTAGGTGAATGGCCAAACAAGGGACCTGTCCTAGTGCCCTCAAGAATCATCTTAAATTCTTCACAAAAATTCCTTTTTGTTCTCTTAGTCTTTACCATCAACTTTTTACCTTCCCCCAAAACCTGCTCCTCCTTCTGAATTCACTACTTCTGTCACTTGCAAAGTCTTTTACTCTGTCTTTAGCACTTGAAACTCTGGTGTTATTTTTGTTCCACATTGTATATCAGTTTCCCTCAACTCCATCTCTGAAGCAACTTTTGTGTTTTTCCTTTCCTCTGAATTCCCATTATTACCCACCTAGAATATTTATCCTCAAGGATCACAGACAGGTTCAGCAAATACGTCAGCAAATTCCTTCAGTGCCCTAGGATATAGCTTGTTCAAAGGTAGCAATTTTTTTACAAAAATGTAATAATAGACTTCATTGATGGCTTGGATATTTAACATATTCAATACCCTCACTCTAGAACTAACCAGAAGTCCAGGTACTACATAAATCAAGAGAAACCAGATGATGTCAAGGAAAGACATGACTTGGCATGTGGGAGTGAAGTAGAGTGTGGGGAATTCGGGTGCCTTAAAAATATTTTTATATCTAGGAAGTAGTGTGAAATAGTAGAAAGAGTGCTGGGTTAGGAAACGTGGTTTTTAATTGCAAATCTGACCCCAACTCTTTGAGTCTCAGTCTCCCCTTTTGGGGGTTGTGTTGGCAAACCTTGAAGGCCCCTTCCATTTCTCAATGTTATGATATTATGATAAACCACTAAAAGGTTTTCCCATATCATTCATCCCCTAAATCTTCCATCTATTCTTCCCATTTGTGTGTGTGTGTGTGTGTGTGTGTGATTAATCTTCACAATGTTAAGATCTGGACATGGGAAGCAAGACAGGTCAGTAGATAGAGGACTGGACTTGGAGAAAAGAAGGTTTGAATCCTACCTTAGACACTTATTAGTTATATGACTCTGGGCAAGATATTTTTTTTAATTTTTAAAACTTTTTTTCTGGGCAAGATTATGAATTCTGTTTAGTTTTGTAAAATTGGGATAATAATAAATAGTACCTGCCTTAATGGGTTGTTGTGAGGATCAAAAGAGATAACATATTCAAAGTACTCTGCAAATCTTAAAGAGATATAAATACTAGCTACATACACCAGTGCTGTTTAAACTCTTCAATGGTTTTGAGAGAAAAATAGGATATATTTTAAGAATATAAGGGGTGAGGGACAGCTAGGTGGCACAGTGGATAGAGCACTGGCCCTGGATTCAGGAGGGACTGAGTTCAAATCCGACCTTAAACACTTAACACTTACTAACTGTGTGCCCCTGGGCAAGTCATTTAACCCCAATTGCCTCACCAAAAAAAAAAAAAAAAAAAGAATATAAGGGATGAACTGGGTGCTGAATTAAGAATATTTTAAGTTCTTCTCCTCCACCCTCCACTTCTCTCTTTGGGTAACTAACTAGTTGGTAATTAAGTAGGAATATAAATATAATGTCCCCTTTCTCCCCCTCAGGAAAAAAAAAACCACCAACAACAAAAAACACCCTTTCAGCAATCAGAAGGCTTTTTGAGTGGTTAAGGGCTAGCAGAATAAATAACCTCTGCTCTAAGATACTCAGGTATTTGAGCTTACAATCACCCCAGGGGTGGGAGAAATCTGTTGTGGAAGGGAGCAAGATATGAGAGGAGTAGGCCAAAAAGGGAATGGGTTCTAGATCTAAGAAGAATCATGAAGGCTAAGGAAGGCTTGAAGAATTTTAACTTCAAAAAAAACTTAAGTCCAGGTACAATCTCATATGTATTAGATGGTTTTATATGTCTTGATTACTCAGAATTCTATTCTTATTATCTCAGAATATTACTTTTTTTACGTTTAAAATATATCGTAGATAATGTGCACTTGTGGTCTACAAAATATAACTGTAGGGGCAGCTAGATGGCGCAGTGGATAAAGCACTGGCCCTGGATTCAGGAGGACCTGAGTTCAAATCCAGCCTCAGACACTTGACACTTACTAGCTGTGTGACCCTGGGCAAGTCAGTTAACCCCCAATGCCCCACAAAAAATAAACACACACACACACACACACACACACACACACACATATATATGTGTGTATCTATATGTATATGTCTCTCTATATATGCATATATCTGTAGGTGGAAGGAGGAAAAGACAGCAGCATTAGTAATAATAACAGCAATGCTATTAATAATAAGCAATAATACCACACAGGTATAACCCTGGGCCATCCCATTCTAAATTCTCATGATCTATAAACTATATGATATGAAAACTTTTGAAAATCTAGAGACCTAATGGGAAAAGTTGAATGCACTTGGGAGCAAGCTGAGGTTTATGTCATCTCTGTCATTCTCTCTACTAACAAAGTTGTCCAAAAAATGCTTTCATTCAATTTAAAGATGAATTCATACCCAATACTCTAATTTCACTTCAAAAAATTATCATTTAATCAATCTGTTCAATGAGATATCAGATAATAATAGCAGAACAGCGACATCCTTCAACCATTTCTATCTGAACTGTATAGAAAAAGATAATAATGAGGTAATAGTAACTAATATTTCCATAGCGATTATAGCTCTCTATACTAATTGGTAATAGTGATAGCATTGTTTACATAGCCTTCACATGTGTTACTTCATTTGATCACTTTTTTGAGGTATGTGCTATTATTATTCTCATTTTGCAAGCAAGGAAACTGAGACTGAAAGAGATTAAGTCTAGCAAGTATCACGAAGGCAAAGGAAGACTTAAGGAATTTTATGCCCAGAGTTGTATACTTAATAAGGATCTAGAGCAGAATTTTAACTCTCATCTTCTAGACTCCAAGTCTAACCTAGGCTCCTAAGCTAACCTAGCTTTACATACATTCTCTCTCATTTGAGTCTCACAATCTTGTGAAGTAGGTACTAGAAATAGTAATACATCCATTTCACAGTTGAGAAAACTGAGTTTCAGAGAAGGTAAGTGATTTGCCTATGGTCACAAAGCCAATAAGTTTTGCATGCTAGGAATATGTATCAAGACACAATGGTAGTGGCAGAAGAAAAAGGAGAGGTAATTAGGGATTGAGTATGATACCTCTGAACTCAGGAGCTAAAAAGGTTTTTAAGGATCTAATAAGTATCGGAAACATGATTTGAACTCAGATCTTTCTGATGCTATTTTCAGCATGCCAGCCATTTCACCACCTAGAAGTTTCATTGCTCAAATTAAGGTTTAGAGATCAGTCAAGCTTAGAATAGAATCAGATTGAAAGCCCTCACACAAAGGGCAAGACTTCCCAAACTATTTTCCCCATTATAACCATGTAAAACAGATAGGGCAAGCATTATTTCCCCCATTTTATGGATGAGACTAACAAGGCCTGAAGAAGACCAGTCACTTAATTGTGATTATACCACCAAAGACAAGGCTGGAATTTAAAATCAGATCTTCTGACTCTTAGTATGAGTATCTTAGCTAGACTTTCTATGTACCCCAGTGCTTGGCACAGTGCTCTGCACTAATATTAGACCCTTAAAATGCTAGTTGAATTGAATTCAATATACTTTGAACAAGAGCAGGAAGACCCAGGGCTGATGAAACAAAGACTGTTTCTAGACGTACACAGAAAAGAATTCTATTCAGGAGAAAGGTGGTGATTATAATCAGAGCCCAAGGCTCCCTGGGGTAATTACTAACAGCCCTTCAAACTTGGAAGCTAATGCTGAACAAAACGTGGCTGGACTCTTTAGTTATTAAACATTCATGACACAGAGAGAGAATAAGGGAAAAGTTCAATCCTGTTTCAGGTTTGCTTTGTTATCCAGGAAACAGTGGGCAGTGAAATATTACATTGGGAGATTTTCTCTCATTAGAAAATAACCAAAAGTCCCTCTCAAGTAAGTCATCTTTGAATAAATGTTAAATATTCCCCTTAGTTGCACAAAATGATCTCATTTGTCTCTCTATGGTGCTACATGGCTTAAGGCACAATGCGTGCAGACAGATCTTAAAACAGGAATGAAAACCAGACACAACCCCAGGACAGAAAGAGTTGATGGATCAAGAACTTGTCTGTTTAAAACCCCTGAGAAAAGGGTGCATTAACTGGGGTTGTAAGTTTCTATTCTACCAGCATAATCACTTGCTACATTGGTTGGCAAATTTAACTGTTATCAAGGCCTGAAAGTTGGCTTTCTTGGCAGTCAGAACATTCTCTAATTTTCAAGACTCAGGGTGAGTGTCTTTGAACATGGCCTTGGTGTGAAGATGTGTCTATTGTGTCTATTGCACCACCAAATAGCAGCCAACCCCTCAGCTCAGCAATGAATTTCAGTGAACTAAATTCACTGCTAAAAGCTAGGGAATAATCATTATAGTAACAGGGCAAAGAGAAATTCTTTCCACATGGGCTGTTTGCTTTTCAAGGGCTAACTCAACTTCCCTTTTGTAACATCTCCTGTTAAGCCATAAGGTAATGGTTTGGGATTTGGTTATTTTAAAGGCACTACATTTTCTTGGCAAGAGCTGGAAAGTGAAGGGGACTACCTCTAAGTTCCCACAAGATGGATGCATTGGGTTTAATGAACTATTCTTGGGAGAACACCAAGAATCATGAACAGAAATCAGTTGGTGTGGCTTTTCAACGCCCCCATAATGCTCTAGAAATTGGAATGTATTTTGTACTCATTCGGGTATATTTTGCATCCTCTCAGTGGGACATAAGCTCCATGAAGGTAGAGGTCGTTTGGTCATTGTCATAAATGCTTATTAAATTGAACTAAAATTTTTTTTCTGGGGCAATCAGGGTTAAGTGACTTGCCCAGAGTTACACAGCTAGTAAGTGTCAAGTGTCTGAGGCCGGATTTGAACTCAGGTCCTCCTGAATCCAAGGGCCGGTGCTTTATCCACTGTGCCACCTAGCTGCCCCAAATTGAAATTTACATGCAATTGGAGCTCCATACTATTTATCAGTTAGTTGTGGGGCCCAAATGGCAATAGGAAACTCATATAACATGACAATAATAATCCTTTGAAAACACCATTGTAATCACATTACCTGTTTAAAAATTTGCACAATATCTGCATACTATCCATCCCAACAATGAAAAGAGGGAAAACTAATATTAGAAATAGGTGAATGGTCTAGTGGGAAGAGTGCTGTGATTAAATCTGGGGTATGAAAAAGTAGTATTTATTCCCTGTGTGACCAAGCAAATCACTTGACCACTTTGGGCCCTAATTTCCTCAAAATAAAATGAAGAGAGTTTCATTAGATAAATAGTCAAAGGATATAAAGAAACAGTTTTCAAAAGAATTATAATCTATTAATTACCATATGGAAGACTATTTCCTATCACCAGTAAGAACTTCAAATCAAAACAACCATGAGGCTTCACTTTACACGTAGCAAACTGGTAGAGAAGACAAAAGATGAGAATAATCAATGTTGAAAGCATTGTGGGAAGACGGGCACACTAATGCATTTCTGATGATTCTATGACTGAATCAATACAATCAATATAATTTAGGATTATGCACATAAAGTGACCAAAATATCCATATTCTTTGACCAAGCAATTCCACTATCAGCATATTCCAAGGAGGCAATTCACAGAAGAAAGTCCCCCAAATATTTATAGAATCACTTTTTGTGGTAGCAAAGACATGGAATCAAAGACAGATAGATTGGGAATGGCTAGCCAAATTGTGGTACATGAGTGTAACAGGATAGTATGTGATTTAAGAAATGATCAACACAATGGATATAGCAAAGCATGTAAAAAGTTATGACTTGATATAGAATGAAGTCAAGTTAAAAAGCTAAGTAACGACTGCAACCATATAAATGAAAAGAATAGCTAAAAACCACTTAAAAGTAAATTTTGCAAAGCTACAAAGAATACACAAAGCCCCAAAGAAGAGATATATGACTATAGTACAATTAATGTATTTTTAGACTTTTTTTTGATGTATTGATTAGTTTTGTTAATTTTTTCTCTTTTTTCTTTAAAAAATATTATTATAGGGGGCGGCTAGATAGCACAGTGGATAAAGCACTGGCCCTGGATTCAGGAGTACCTGAGTTCAAATCTGGCCTCGGACACTTGACACTAGCTGTGTGACCCTGGGCAAGTCACTTAACCCCCATTGTCCCACAAAAAAAAAATATTATTATATAGGATAGCTGTCAAAGGGAAAGCAATACTAGGGGAAACTCTAGTGATATAAAAAAACAAAAGATAACAGCATATATTTTAACAGAAAATGAAGTTGCTAGACTAGATGACCTCTGAGAACTCATCTTATTCTAAATCTAAGATTTATACACGGCTTTAAGATTTACAAAGTGCAGTCTGTAGCCTTGGAACTACCATCCCCATTTGAGAAATGAGGAAACAGGCTCAGAGACTTAATGTGCTTATCAGTGCAATATCACCTTAATCACTTAATCACAGCTGGTCAGTGACTAAGTCAGGACCTCAGCCTAGGACCTCCAGAATTCTTTACACTCAACATTCAACCAAACCCCTGGCCTTCTATGGACTGTCTCCCAGGTTATCCCACCTCATTTCCTGTTGAACACTTACTAGCTCCTTTAATCAAGTTAAGGCTGTCTTGTCATTCCCCCATCCATGCTTTGTTGATAAGTCTTTCTCTGTGAATTTACTGAGATCCGAGGGCAGCTAGGTGGTGCAGTGGATAGAGCACCGGCCCTGGATTCAGAAGGACCGAGTTCAAAGCCGGCCTCAGACACTTAACACTTACTAGCTGTGTGACCCTGGGCAAGTCACTTAACCCCCATTGCCTCTCAAAACAAAAGAAAAGAAAACAAACAAACCAAAAAAAAGCATTTACTGAGATCCAATGAGATCATGAATATAAAGCATTTAAAAATGTTTACTTTCTGTATTTTATATTTTTATAAAGAATTTTAAAACTTTAAAGTACTATATATGTCAATGATTATCATGATTTTTATTATATATTTACACTATTTATTCATTGTACCCCCTATTCACTTGGGAAGCTCTCATTATTCATTTTTACCATTTCATGTCCTTCAAGACCCTCCTCCTCAATTACCTGCTCCAGGAAGCCTTCTTTAACTAATAAAAAAAAAAATCTGATTATTCTAACTCTTGGCACTCAGGGCTTTCATCTAATTGTCTTATGCTATGAAAATAATATATGTTGACACGTTGCTTAGTAATTGACTTGATTGTAACTTGATACTTGCATTAAAAAAAAACAACCTTCTGGAAACAATTTAGGGGCATGAGCATATCTTTTACATCTTCCTCCTAGAGACATCAAGCAGATGAAGAACCAGTTGGGAAAGGATCTCAGGGGGCACCAGGAAAAGAAGATAACAATGCCAACTTGTATTCCAGATATAACAAAGCGTAAGGCAGTGCCAGATTAAGAATGCGAACTTCACAGAAACAAACAGATTTTTTTTTTTTTTTGGTGAGGCAACTGGGGTTAAGTGACTTGCCCAGGGTCACACAGCCAGTAAGTGTTAAGTGTCTGAGGCCGGATTTGAACTCAGGTCCTCCTGACTCCAGGGCCGGTGCTCTATCCACTGCGCCACCTGACTGCCCCGAAACAAACAGATTTTAAGGAAGTGATATTATTCCCCTACAGAGCTTGGTACTTCTATTGATCTCAAGTCTTGCTAATGGAAAAAAAAAAAAAGAAAGAAAGAAAAGAAAAGAAAAGAAAGAAGCCAAGCTACCTGTCTTAGATTTAGGGATGTCCTAGGAAAAAGGACTAGAAAACTTTCTGACCACTGTATAATGTTTTGATCCAAGAGTTTCACAGGATCCCCAGGGAAATAAAAGTCAACAAAGAGCTTTTCTCCACACAACAAAGCTCATCTAGCTAAAGTGTTGCTTAAGGGTAACACGCTGTGAGAAAAGATGGTAGGGAGAAAGAGAAGAAAGACAAAACATATGTAAATGTAATGTATAAAACGAAATAGGATTAATATATTCAGTTATTGTTTGCAAGTTATAAGTGATCCTGAGTCGTTTATACATACTGGATAATGGTAAAACAGGTGAAGGGCAACATATTCACTGGGTAGTAAAGATGGGGAAAGGAGAATTAAAAGAGAGAGAGGAATTAAGAGGAAATGTGATGGAAGAGAATTTGCTCACCACTGGCGACTAGCTTTACATGCAGATGAAAAAGCTTTCTCTTTAACCTTAAGACTACCTACGAAAGGACCAAATCTCTAAAGCAAAGCACTCAGAATCAAAACTACTGGAGAAAACGACCCTAAGCAAATACTTCAGAGGATATATTAGGAGCACACCAGAAGAGAGTGCTACTGTATTAAACTTGTATAGTCTCTCTGAATCAGTGGAACTAACTCTTTTTTCCCTCTTAAATAGCAGGTGATAAGGCAGTTCAAAAGGGCAAGAATGATGTTCCATAAAGGGTGAGATCTATCATTGGATAGTTGAATCAGGGACAAAATCGGTTAGTGATTTCTTAATGTCTTAAGCTGCCATTTAAAAGTAAAACAACTTTTAGATTCTAGTCTATCTAAATCAATTCTAATTAAATTAATTTTTAAGCCATCATTTTCACAAAATGGCATCACAATTATTTCAGAAAGCATATGAAATCAGTAATTTAATTTAAATAGAAAGCATGTTGCTTTCCTTAAAAGAATTACACTGTTGACTATGTTAAGCAAATAATAATTAACACAAGTACATACAGTTATAATTAGCAGGGAATTTAATTAAACAAATATGCCAACATAACCAGATGCATGACAAAGTAATTGTAATATGCCTTGCTGATGTCTTCTTCCCTTCTTCATAGTTTTTACAAAGTAATCATAAAAAAGAAATTCTAGATAAGACCCTCCTTAAAATCCATACTAAAGTCATAGAAACCAAATAAATGACAATTTGAAGAGAGAGAAACATACTTTCATCCAGAATTCCTGGTGAAAAATGATACCCATTTCTGTGGTTAATGCTTGCTACACTTTACTGGATTGTAGCTTTTTCATCATGTTGGGTAGTCCTACAAAGTCCCATTTTAAATATTTTTAATTTCCATGTGATACCCATGCAGAATCTGGAGTCCCCTTTTATAATGTCCTTTAATGTCTTCTGAAGTCTTCCAAATAGCTCATGATTCTCCTAGTTGAGTAATCACTTAGGGTTAAACTACTACTTAAGTCGAACTCCAGTCATGCAAAGACAAGCAGTGATTTTTCCCTAAGAAACCTGTCAGCCAGAGCAAACAAGAGCAGATAAGGAACCCAGAAGGCTTCAAAGAGCAACAGATAAAATATTAAAAAGCTGGAAATAGAATTTATGAGGAAAGTTTACAGGAATTGCTTATTTTACCTAGGGAAGAGGAGATATAGAAAGATAATTTGGCAGTTTTCATACATAAAAGGCTATAAGATGAAGGAAGGTGACCAACCTGAACAAAGGAGTTTGAAGGAGGTCACTTCCGGAGGGTTCTCCAGCTCTGACATAAGAATTAACTGTTATATGGACTGTTACAAGGGGATCTTAAAAACACCATCCTCTTTTTATCTTTACAACACTTGGAAAGAATAAGAAGATTTTAGAGACTGGGAAACAAAGATTAAATGATTTGCTTATGGTAGTATGTTAAGTATTAGGTTTATAAACAGAGCTTCTGGCTGTTTGGCCTTTTGCTATGAGTATACTGAATTCAGTATCTTATTAGCCTACAATGGGACTCCCAAAGAAGGACCAGGCCATTAAAAGAAATGATCCGCCTTCATTCAGAAGTCTTTTAATCAAGTTTTCTTGTACAAAATGACAAATATGGTAACGTTTTACATAATCATACATGTATAATCTATGTCTGTTCTCCACCTCAGGAGGGGGGAGGGAAGGGAGGGAAAGAAAGATAAAAGAAAGATAAAAATTGGAACCCAAAACTATAAATAAAAATATTTATTATTAAAAAAACAGGAAATTCATCCCCAAGTACTTTCTGTTTTGGGGTATATTGATTAAATTGTTTTGGGTCTATACTTATCTTGTCCATTGAACTTAGATCACTTTTAACCTTTCTAACTTTTAACCAGAACCAAATAATTTTGATGATTAGTGCTTTGTAGGATAATTTCAGGTTAGAATGTGCCAGGCCCCCCCCCATTCATTCCCACTTTTTACAAGATTTATTTTCTTTCAAACAATGTCCATTATCTGCTAAAAGCAACAAGGTGTATGTAATAGGAGAGGATTGGCACTGGAAACAGAAAAACTTCTGTTCAAGTCCTCTTTCTTAAACATACTAGTTATCTGACCACAGGAAAGTCATTTAATCTTTCAGTGCCCTAATTCTCCAAGACCATAAGACCAACTGATGAGTTATTGAACTCCACAGAGGGGTGCAGAAAGAGTTTCTATGTAAGGATGGGTCAAATATTATTATCATCATCATTATTAAACTATTAATAAATGTTGATATTTATTTTCTTTTATATAATATTATTGTCAATACATAAATATGGTGAGTTTATTGAGTCTGTTAATAATAATTAAATATATAAATTAATAATGATGGTAATCATTAGCATTTATATAGTGGCTTATGGTTTGCAAATTGTTTTACTTATGTTAACTCATCTGATCTTCATAATAGTCCTATGAGGTGGGTGCTGTTATTATCCCCATTTTACAGGTGAAGAAAATAAGATACAGAGAGATCAAGTGAATTGTCTGGTAAGTGCCTGTCTCAAGATTAAAAACAAAACAAAACAAAACTAAGTGCAAGGCATTGTGTGAGGTCCTGGGAGATATTTAAGTTAGTTTACAGAATGGGTAATTATGAGATATAGAGGCTGTCCAGAGAGGAACTAGACTGCTAACTGGACGGCTCTAAAGAGTTGAACAAATTTGTTGGTGTGTTTTTTTTTTTTTAAATATCTTTTGGACAGAGCAGGAAAGCCATCACTAGGTACCAAAGAAAAGGTATAGGTATCTTTTCCCAGGGAACCAAGTTTTCAGTCAATAATAAGCAACTCCTGGCTGAGCTAGCTAATGTCAAATAAATCTCTCTCAGCTGGAAAAGCCATCAATTTTGAAAATACACAAATTTTTTTTTTATTTCAGAATTTAATGAGAGAAAATTAAATGGCAACTGAGTGCAAATGAAAAATAAAACTCAATCCACTGTATAGGAAACGAAGCCTGCTGAAGTCATCTGGCTATATGTATTCAATTCACAGAACTCCAGATCTAATCATGGCCATCCCTACACAGTGACATTCTCTGCTCTTAGAAGAACACTATTAAGAATCCCATATACTTATTTAGTACTCTATGGGTGCACAGAATTTTCAGGGAACCTGGTTCACATCCTACCTCCACTTCTACAAGAGTGATCTTGGTCATGTCTCTTAGTCTCTCTAAACCTCAGTTTAGTTGTTTGTAAAATGAAATTAGATCCTCTCTAAGGTCCCTTTTATCTTCAAGTACTAGGGTATGATGATCCCTTCCAGCTGACAAGAGTCCAGTATAACCTTGTGAAATCTGTAATGAAAACAGCTAGTTTTATGGGGAGCACAAAGTGCTTTATCTATACCATCTCTTCTGTTACTCTAACAACTATGTAAGATAGGTACAATGTGGATTACTTCCCCTGTTCTACCCAAATAGGCTACCCTTGGGGCTCCCTGATGAGGTGAAATTCACTGAACTATAATCTTGGGCTTATCCTTTAAAAGGGGCTAAAAATAGGGACTCAGGGAACAGGAAAGGAGAAAAATATATAGATCAGGGTTATACTCAAACACTATTCCCAGGTAGAAGGCCTTTACAATCAAGACATTAGTGATGGTAGGCATTGGAGGAAGTAGAGAAGTGATTGAGTTCTTCACCTGCCCCACTTTTCCCCTTAATAGTATTTTATTCTTTCTCAATTACATGTAAAGATAGTTTTCAACATTTGTTTTCATAAGATTCTGAGTTCCAAATTTTTCTCCCTTCCCTCCCTCCTCTCAAAGTCAGTAAGCAATCTGATATAGGTTACACATTATAATCATATTAAACATATTTTCCCATTAACTTGTTGTGAGAGAAGACTCAGAACAGAAGGGAAAAAAAACCACACACACAAGAAAGAAGAAACAACCACCACCAACGTGAAAATAGTATGCTTCAATCTACGTTCAGACTCCACAGTCCTTTTTTATGGATGTGGAGAGTGTTTTCCATCATGAGTCTTTTAGAATTGCCTTGGATCACTGTATTGCTGAGAAGAGCTAAGTCTATCACAGCTGATCATCTCACAGTGTTGCTGTTACTGTGTACAATGTTCTGCTTCTGCTCCTCAGCATCAGTTCATGTAAGTCTTTCCAGGTTTTTCTGAAATCTGCCTGCTCTTCATTTCTTACAGCACAGTAGTATTCTATTATATTACAACTTGTTTAGCCATTTCTGATTGAGGAGTTCTTGAGCCAAGGAAGGAACGGAAGCAACTGCAGCTGGTAGTGGCTGGTAAATTGACCTCTGGAGATCTTTCCTCTGCACCATGCTGAAGTATACACAACAAAATCCTCTCTGTCTATGGATATTGCCTTTCCTACTGAGTGGGTCGGGGAATTCACCCACCAATTCAATACTCGGGACTCAGGAAGAAAGGAGGCCAAAGCATATAGAATGCGTTTATTCTTTCGAAAGAAGGTGCTCATGCTATCAAGACATGAGACACCCCAAAGCAATAAGTCAAGCCATTTTTATACTTTTTTGCAAACAAGCACAGGATGTGATAATGAAGCTGAGCCCAGATGGTTTGTGACACATCTTTCCCTCTCAGAGTAGAATCCCCTTGACCCCAGGGTCCCCACAATGGGGTATTCTTCTATTCTTTATTTGATTTCTTTGATTTCTCAACACAGCCGGTGATAAATTTTAAGCATGTCATCCCTCTAAAACCAACACGGCTATAAAACAATGCTAAAACACCTGAGTGAGTCTTCCTGTTATTCGAGTTGACCATCTTCAGAGACAGGGGCCAAGGGAGGGGGGGGGGTCAGTGGGAACTATGAGATCTGAACATAATCCTCTCACTACTATAAAGCAATGGATTTATCTCACTTCCAAAGGCTATTTGTTTTCCCATTAATGATTCCCTAAAAGGTATGTCTTCGTAGAATCCATAATATCCTCAGTGGCCCAGGTAGCAGCCCAGAAGTGATAATTGTCTTTTTAAGACTGCTTTTTAACTTTTAAAATTAAGTTGCCAATTTACTACTCCCATTGCAAAATGTACTTCTTCCTCCTCAGGGCTAAACATGGCATTTTACTTCATAATGTACTTTTCCTGTTCTTTGTCACAGACATCCAAGAAAAACTCCTATATAAAAATTGGACATGGCGTAACAAGTCAGGGGAATGGCTGATCTTAGAAAGGCTACTAAAAGCAGCCCACAGAGCAGTCAGCTGTGACAAACTACCTTTCGAAAGAGTCCTAGTTTCACTTATTTACTCTTATAAAACCCTTTGTCTCAGTTTCTCTATTCATTAAAAGGATTATTGTTTCTTTCTCTCAGAAGGATGCTAAGAGTTCTGAGGTTTTGCTAAAAGCCTGGAAATGACGCTTTTTGGTTTCATTTTCAACAGTCAGGCAGTCCTGTATATTACATAGGTAAGCATGTCTAGAACAACAGAGGTGTTGAACCTCAAAAGCTCATTTTTAAGGCAGGTGTTAGGAACTCGAAGTACATTTTCTTGTTTATGAAGTAAGTCATGTTATCAGTGGTGGTCAGGCTACCTAGGCGGCCCCATAAAAGTCTGGTTTTTAGCTTATTATGTACCTGTACTAAAAGTACTAAGAGTATGGTTTCAAATACAGCTAAAGGACACTAAAAACATTGTTTCTACGGGGAGGAAATGCATTTGGAGTTTTGTATGAGCATGTCGGGAATAAATCTGTCTTCTCCCTGAATCCAGGAAAAGAGCCCTTTCCCAGATGCCTTGGTGAAGATGGACAGTGACAAAGGCTGTGTAAATATTATTAGGCACTAATAACTTATTATTATTAGATGGTCTCTGAAGGTCCCTCTCATCTCTAAATCTGTAATACTGAGATACATTTACATAAGAGCTAGTAACCTTTCTATGTTGCATAAAGGCAGGTGACTACAGGTCAACCACTACCCAAGCATTCTGCATTGTTGGACAATAGGGTACATTTGCTACCTACTGCCTACTCACCTATTGTGAATGGAAACAACAAAATGAAGTCAAAGTAGGGTATGGATTCCAATCTATTTCAATATTAATTTTTCTTTGCCTTCAAGGAAAATAGAAAAACACTCCTAACCAGAAACCAATCTATATTTCCTTTCCTTGTCTCCTACAGGGTGGGACTTGCTGATAAAATGGGTTCATGGTAAGTTATTTCAATGACAAAAGAAAGGCAAGATTACTCACCCAGCATCATACAGTAAAGTAATGGGATGACAAAAAAAGACCACAGAGTTCTGTTATTAGCTAACTAGCTAGATACTCACCATAATATCTACTTTGATGCCTGTCATTTTTTCATATGTCTACATAACTACTATTACACTAAATAAAAGCTATATACATTTATCAGTAATGAAAAAGACCCTCAAATGATGTTTACAAATCAGGGAAATGGCTGCAGATACACTAAAGTTTCCTATTAAGACTAAATGCTTCAAAACGCGGATGCAGCAATTTCCACCCATTTTAGGTTGTTATACTCCAAAATGAGTGAATTTAGTACTCTCAATTCCAATACTTCTAGAGAAATTGTGGGCATGGGCGGGGTGAAGCTATAGAGGAGTTATTTATAAGAGATTTTCTCCTTTCTTTTAAAAGCAAGTCTCCTGGAAGAAAGGTAAATTGTGTCCTGAAACTGACGTTTCTGAAAAACTTAAATTTATATTTGCTAAGATTCGTTTACGAACAAGGTCTTGTGGGCGATGCTAAACTGTATACTCTCACAGAGGCATGACATTTTAAAGCTGATGTCTCTAAATTTTTATTTTACAGAAAAGGAACCTGAGGCTCAAGGATAGTTAAGTGACTTGGCTAAAGAGATGAAAAAAATACCTGACAACATGAGACAGCTTCAGCTTAGCGGAATCACATTAAGTGCTATGTAACTACAGAATCTCAGGGCTGTGTACCTTTGTAGTTCTCTAGTCTAATCTCTAGCTGAACAGTCAGTCTATCTGAGGAACTCCATTAAATACACTATCTATGTAAAAGAACAAAATGTGTGTGTGTGTGTGGGGGGGGAGACATATAAAGGAAGAATGTTCCAAACTCGTGTACATTGATAGTGTCATGCTACCATGCTGTCTAAATCAGAATAAAGGATATCTTTCCAATCACCAAAGTAGCTAACAATTTTGGCAACCCTCCTCCCCAAAGATGACCACTGACTGGGATACTCAGTCCTCTTGACTTCATTCTCCAGGAGATCTGGCTCTAGATCTTTCTTGTATAGTTCTTTTGCATATTCTTGCCATTGATGGACGGAAGATGAAGGTAATTTCCCTCCTCAAAATGGGGCTCAGAGAAGTGGGTTTGAAACCCTTCATTTCAGTGGCTTAAGTTTACTGCATTCTGGGATGGAAATTTCTAACCTAAGCATATATTTGAGTGCATGGAATGCAGGGTCACTATAGCTCTGGGGCCCAGTTTCCTCATCTGATAATGAGGAAAATGGACTAGACTACATGACCTCTAAATGCTTCTCAAGCTGCACATTTTAATGATAAATCAGGGTGACTTGGCCTGAAACCTACTTCTTCATCATTTTAGATACTTGCCTAAGGCCTCATTTCAGGAAGGGAGACTCATAGCAACTCTGCATAAGCAGACTCTTAAGCATCCTTAAGTTCTCAAATATTACACCAAAGGCAAGTAACATATGAGTTTTATGAGTCTGTTTCATATATTTCAGGAGAAATGGTATTATCTAAGGTAATTAAATCAATTCATCTGTGCAATGTTGGACTTCTTCCAAAAAATGCTCCTTGGGGTATCTTTTGCTCAAACTTTGTCTCTTCTAAAATTCTAAGGATAAACAAGAGAAAAAATGATAATATTTCAAAATACTTTTTAATCAGGGAAGGCAGAAGCCCGAAGCCCATATATGTGTGTGTGTGTGTGTGTGTGTATATACACATATATATATACAAACACACATATGCATATATATACACACACACATATATAGATGTAGATATATAAAGATACACACACACACACACACACACACACACACACACTATAATCACCAAATTCTCAATTTTTTGTTTGCTCCCTTGGTTGTCATTAATAGGTTGACTATTTATTTAGAGATGAAGTTGTCTACTCTCTGTCTCTCTCCCATCAATCACCACCATCATCATCATGCAAAACTGTGCATTACAGGCCAAATTTTCTTACAAGGAAAAGTACTTTTGGTCTACCTTCACTTTGCTGCCGCAAATATTGATAGAAGTAACAAAGCTGAGTCTTTTTTATAAAAGATCAGGTGAAGTAACAAAAGTAAAGCACTAGTCAACTGTTGAATATTTTATAAATTGTCCAATCCAGTAACTATGCTGGAACATCAAAGTTGACATTCAAAGTCTTAGATTGGAAGTTTATTAATGCAGTTGTAGAGAAAATACACTGAATTTTAATGGAATGCTTATTTACACTTTTGCCACTAAAATTTTACAATAACATCTCATCACAGCATAGAAATGTCTTTAGGCTCCAATGTTTCGTGAGTATATAACAAGCTCTGGTAGATCCCACCAAGCTTGAAGTTTCAGGTACATGGAAATGTTATAGACATATGTCTGTTATACAATGACTAATATTGCATAAATTCACTAATACTACCTCCCAAGTCATGGAAGAGACTATACTTTTCATCAGTAGAGGGCATGTATACCCATGACTTCAAAATCTTAGATCCTTAAAATATTAAATCTTTTCAAAAAATATCAAGTAATATTCTCTGCATGTTATATTTACAAATGATAAGGGGAAAGAAAGTGAAAGTGAAAAGGGGGCTATTTCAGTCTTCTAAAACAAAAGCTTGTGGAGGGTCTAGGATCACAGGGTCCTCAGAGGCTATCTAATCCAACTCCCTCACTTAACCAATAAGAAAACTGAAGCCCAGGGAGGTAAAGTGATTTATCCAAGGTCACACAAGTATAAAGTAGCAAGGTAGATTTGGAACCCAGGACTCCTGCTTCGAGAGCTCTGTCTCATGAAGAATTCTCCTGTTTTTATACTTTCTGCTGTAATTTAAGTACAATAAAAGGAATCCTTTATAAATGTTGACTTGCTTTGCAAAACACTGTATGTTATTTACACAAGCAAATTACTGATACATGTGACTTTGGCTGGCTGACATAATATACAGTTTTAGAATGTTTATTGCTAGTTGTCTGGTACTTTTAATCATATTATTACAGATGGCACATAAATATTGTTGCAAATATACAGCTTATATGTTCTAATTAATATGCAGAATTATTACCTAGGATCAATCATTTTATTGTAGTCATTAAGCCATACAGATATAGTTCACAAAATAATTCCTCCCAACTTACTTATTCTTTTTTTTAATTTTTCTTGCAGGGCAATGAGGGTTAAGTGACCTGCCCAGGGTCACACAGCAAGTGTCAAGTGTCTGAAGCCAGATTTGAACTCAGGTCCTCCTGAATCCAGGGCCAGTGCTTTATCCACTGTGCCACCTAGCTGCCCCCTTCCCCAACTTACTTATTCTTAAAAATAACACCACCATTCCCTCATTTACACAAGCTACAAAAATTTTGACATTTCTGACTCAGATCAAAATTGAAAGGGGCCTAAGCAGTCATATAGTCAAAATAGTTCCTGATCAAAATTTCCCTCTACAATCTGAGAAGTCATCATTCAGTCTTGTTTGAAGACCTTCATTGATGGGGAATGTACCACTTTCCAAAGTTACTCATTTCTCTTCTGAAGGAAATTCTTTTTTTTTATTGACCTAAAATTTGCCCCATGGCAACATCTATGCATTTCTCTGAAATATTCTCCTTTGTCCCTCCCCCTTCTGTGACTATGTAAGCCCCACTGATCTCTCTCTCTTCGAAATGTTAACAACACTTTAGTATTTACTTCATTATATTTCCTCCCAAATCTATTCGTTCTCCATATTTTCCCATTTCTGTCGAAGAACACCACCCTTCCACCTATCAGAATAGCAAATATCACAAAAAAGGAAAACATTGGATGTTAGAGGGGATGTGGGAAAACTGGGACACTAATCCACTACTGGTGGAGTTGTGAATGGATCCAACCATTTTGGAGAGCAATTTGGAATTATACCCAAAGGGCTATAAAACTGTGCATACCCTTTGATCCAGCAACAACACAGCTAGGTTTATATCCCAAAGACATTCCAAAAAAAGACAAAAAAGATCTACTTGTACAAAAATATTTATAGCAGCTCTTTTTGTGGTGGCTAAGAATTGGAAACCAAAGGAATGCCCATCAACTGGGGAATGGCTAAACAAGCTGTGGTATGTGATAGTGATGGTATATTATTGTGCTATAAGAAATGATAAGCAGGATGATTTCAAAAAGGTCCGGAAAGACTTATGTCAACTGATGTATGGTGAAGTAAACAGAACCAGGAGAACACTGTGCAGTGACAGTAATATTTGATGAAGAACTGTGAATGGCTTAACTATTCTCAGTAATACAATGATCCAAGACAATCCCAAAGGACTATTGAAGCATACTATCCACCTCAAAAGATAAAACTGATGTTGACTGAACACAGACTGAAGCATGCAATTTTTCACTTTCTTTATTTTTTTTCTTTTATTAAAGTTTTCTTATACAAAATGACGAATATGGTAATGTTTTTACATAATTGCACATGCATAACCTATATCTGATTGCTTACTGCCTCAGGAAGTAGGAAGGAGAGGGAAGGAAACAGAGATAGAATTTGGAACTCAAAACTTTAAATTAAAATGTTTATTATTATTTTTTTAAAAACCACACCATCTTTCCTGTCACCCAGGTTCATATCCTTGGAGTCCTCTCATCGCTTCCTTTCAATCCCATAACCAATCAATTGCCAAGTATTGTCCATGTTACCTTCACAACATCTCTTGTATTCATTCTCTTCTTCCTACTCACACATTCTCTAATATAGTCCAGGGTCCCATTACCTCTCACTTGGAATACTGGAATAGACTCCAAATTGGTCTTTCTGCTTCCAGCCTCTACACAGCTACCAAATTGATATTCCTAAAACCTAGATGTAATGACATCTCCCTATACTTAAAAACCCCAAACAACCCAAAACAGCAAAACCCAAACTGAATGGATCCCTCTTAAGTCTGGGATCAATATAAACTCCTCAGCCTAGCAGTTAAAGTCCTCCACAGTAATGCTTCCCTTTCATATTTTTTCAATTCTCCAACCCAGTTAGCTGGGGACACGAGAGCTATTCCCTGTACACCTTATTACATCTCCTATCTGCTTGTGTTTGCACAAGTGGTGCTTATCGTAGGACATCTACTCCCTCTCCTTGCCTCCTAGAATCCAAGCTCCTTTCAAAACATACTCAGGTGCTACTTCCTACAAGACATGTTTTCTGATGTCCTTGGTTATTAGCACAGTAGTTATTTAATAAGTGTTTGTTGATTTGTTTTGAATTTATTTTCTTATACTGTTTGCTACTGTTTCATATTTGCTTGTTTTATATCCTCAAGAGTACTAAGCTTCTTAAAAGGATATCCTATGACCCAAAATAATTTGGTGTTTTTACAAAGTATCTAACTCATATAAATGTTTATTGCCTAAGTGTGATGGCGACCTAATACGGTTCCTTGTTCTTGGCAAGAGTACCTAAGGATAGTCATCAAAAAAGTTATTTTATTTTATGACTGAAAAAAAGCACTCATAATTTTGTTTGTGACCTTGAGAGTGATTTTTTAAACTTTAAAATATTATATAAATGCGGCGTATAGGTATTGCTATCATATTCAGCAATGCAGTCTATGCTCTGAAAATTTCAAGCCCAAATAAATATGTCTGTGACTAACACCGGTTCACATAGTCACTGGGGAGAGGAGGAAGAGGAGATAAAGTATATGTAGTGGCGGTCTGGTGGGCCTGGGTCCAGTTGGGGATTCTCTGGCCCTGAGGGGGACACCCTGATCATGGAGAAATATGGTCAGCTTGTTGGGGAATCATTAGATATTACTCTTTCTTTGGAAAAGCAAAGTAGTTAATTAACCAGATAGTGGTCAGTCAAACAGATAACAAAATAGACATGTCACAGACACCCAGAAAGATGGGTGCCTTGAAATTTATAGCATGAGTCAGTTGTGTTTGCTATGTGATTAGGACCAGGTAGTGACAATAATCTTGAGTTAAGAATGTAGCATATTTACTATTTCATGTATTCCACTCCCCAAATAGCTAGCATCCTCCTTCCCCAAACAGCTGTAACTTTTCAGTCCTGAGTCCCCAGCCCCCTCTATAAAACGATCACTCTTTCCTTTGTTTGGGGAGTTGAAGTTTAGACTTCTCCCAGCCATACCTCTGTGTGCCAAATAATAAAAACTTTTACTTAAATCTGGATTGGAATGTATGTGCGAGTAATTCCTTGATAGAGGAATATTTTCAGATTGAATTTCACAGTAGCATATAGAAATCAAAATATAATAAAAATTAGAAAGAAGGGGGCATTTGCTGTAACGTTCTGATTCGTCATCTTATACGAACTTTTCAAGTCCTCATTTAGCCCAGTTCTAAGTGGTACAGCAGAACAGGACAGCGTGTAAGGTAGGCCCAGGAATAGTAAATACAATATGGGTTCCTCCTACAGAAGCCCCCAAATCCTGTTTGTCAGGACTGGCTGTTTGAAGTAAGCAATCGGTTCTCTGTTTTGAATAAGAGATAAAAAATAGATGTAGTTAGTTAATTAACTCTGGATTTGGAATCAAAGGGGGGGGGGTATGTGTGTGTCAATTTCTGGCTCTAGGGCCTCGGGGAAGTTGCCTCACTTCTCTGAGGCTCAGTTTCCTCCCCTATCAAATGAGATGATTAAACCAGATGACCTCGAAGTTTCTCTCTGATGTTAGAACTGTGATTACCGCCCCCAAATACATGCCCCACTCGGACAGATGAAGTAGAATGTCAGCTCTCCCATCAGAATCCTCCAGGATAGGGGCTGTCTCATGTTTGTCTTCACATCCCTAACACCTACCCCAATGCTCAGCACATAAGTGAATAAATAAATGCCTACTGAATTAAAACCCTCCCATTCCTCTGAGTTAAGTGTTGTTCTTTCCAAGAGGTCACTTGACCAAGTTGGAGTGTATAGAATTAGTATGACTCAAGCAGCTGGCAGTCTAGCTGGAGAACATAGGATCACAGATTTTGAGATGTATGAGCCTTAGAGGCCATAAAGTTCAATCCTCTTGGATGAGGAAACTGAGCCCCAGAAGTCAAGTCACTTCCTCAGCATCACACACCCCGTAAGTGTAAGAAGTAGGTATGGGATTCAAAACCACATCTAAGTGCCTCAAAATCTTCTCAGCCAATCTCCTAACATGCTGACTTCTGCTAGACATCATATACATATTGGCCCCACATCACTAATTGGAATCTGGGACTGCCCTTGGACTACAGACTCTGAGAGGTAAGTACCCCGCCCAGTACCAGCTCTCCATGCCACTGCCCAGCCATCTACAAAGCATTTTCCCTCCTCAATCCCTTTTCAAGTTCTCCTTTAGCTACTGTCTTTCCCCATTAGAATGTAAGTTCCTGGAGGGGATGATTTACTTGTTTGCTTGCTTAGCACAGGTTTTGGTTTACAATGTGTGCTCAAAGCATGTTCTGTCAGTCTACTGCACCAAGCTGCCTCTCCAACAGATACATAACTAATAGAGAAGCAAAACGATAGAAGGTGGTACATCATTAGGTGCTAAGTTATGTGGTATTGACTAGATGCTCTGGTAGTTCAGAGGAAAGATCAAGGAGGACTGGAGTAGCCAAGGACATTTTGTGGAGAAGTTAAGCTATGCCTCTTTTAAAATACAGATATTCCCAGAAGTCCTGACAATAACGCCTTGGTGTTATTAAGTAGTTAATGCGATTTTTTTTTTCTGTGAGAGAAAGAAGATATTTAATCACGAGGATAACAAGTAGCTAAGGGTAGAAATGGGGAAGAAGAGTAGGAGTGTATGTGTGTGTATGTATGTATGTATGTATGTATGTATGTGACAGACAGAGACAGACAAACACACTCACAGAGACAGAGAGACAGAGGGAGAGGGAAAGAGACCATTCAATTATTTGCTCAATGTCACAAGCTTTTACGTATCAGAGCCCTGACTCTATATCAAGTCTTTTGACTCTGCATTGCCATGTTACCTCTGGACAAAGAAGGGGGGAAAATGCTAGTTTCGGGCAGGTTTTGACAGGATGACTGTTCCCTTCTCATTCTGGTCCTGCAGGGATCTATTTTAAATTATGATAGTCTTAGCCTGCTTATAGGGAGATTTGTACCCTTGCATCTGTTCAACCAGAGAATGACAAGTACCTGGAGAATCAGAGAATGTGAGAGTTGGAAGGGACCTTAGGCATCATATGGTCAGTCTTATAGGTGAAGACATTTAGACCCAAAGTAGTTAAGCAAATTGACCAATGAAGTACATGGGAAAATGAGGACTAGAACCCAGGGGTTTTGAATATAAATCCAGGACTCCTCTTATAAAAAGTTGTGTGATAAGAGAATAAGTGAAGATCAGCTTCACTGACTGAGTTTGTAGATGCTGTCAGTCTGTCTGCTGAGACAAGAATCCTGTCTGATTACTCATTTTGGATTAAATGCCTAGCATGATACAGGATTACTGTGTAATCCTCGGCTGGTTACAATTCCCTTTAACTCAATATCCGCATCTGTTCAACTGGCAATAACATCACTAATGCTTTAGCACAACCTGACTTAGAAACCTTTCCAGAGAAAGGAAGATAATTCATTTAGTGAAATTCTACAATTCATATATATCCTCATGACAATACTTTAAACATCTAAATCACAAAACAACAGTCCACCCCCCAAAAAGGCCTTGCTGCATGGGGATGTGTTTAATTGCTTTTTCCCCTGCCTCTTTCACCTCAGCAGAAAACTCTTAAGCCATTTAACCATAGCTATAAAATGTCATTGATGTTTAAGGACTTAGGTGTAACTTTACCCCTTCCCCCACAATAATCTCATTCAAAAGCAGGGATCTCACTGTCTTCCCATAAAAGGAAAAGGGCCTGTGAAAAAGTAGCTTCGTCTGTACTAAGGCAGCATGTTAACATCTGCTCATTCCCTTTTGCACAGAAAAGAAAATCTCTAATAGTCAATGGCACAGATACAGTTTCTAATGCACACGGAATGCATTTAGTCCTTTAATAAACTACTTGTTGAAAGCAGCAAAGCAATCGTGATATTGTCCATGTTTTTCCCCCCTATTTCTACTACAAGTCTAAACTTGGCAATTATGTGAACAGATCCAACGGTCACCAATACTTTAGTTATAGTCCCAGAAACCCTTGTAAATGAAATAATAATTGTCACGTCAGCCCCAAATAGTTTAAACCTATTGCAATCCATTTTAGCCAATATTTACATAACAGTCTACAGAGTATTATCTATTAGACCATTCTCTCAGTTACCACTTTACTAAATGAGGTAACAGTGAAGAAAGTGGCTTTTTCAATATTTCAAAAGATGAATCTGTAGAGTCATCATGTGAGTATTCCATCCATCAATGCAGAATGCAACCTCTTCATCCCTCAGGAGATGGTATAACGAGTTGACCTGTTCCAAACTATTCATTACCCATTAGCCAATTTTCCAGTGATAAGTCTCTTCCCACTTAACTAGCTTGGTCTTTGGACAAGAGTCTATTGCTGTCTCTACCCTCAAAGCCTTCAAGCTTTGTGACCCTTGTCAGAACTGGTAGCCTGTGGGCATAACTGTCAAAAACCTGAGTCACCCCCACATCATGATGAAGCATCAGGGGATGTTAATGAACCAGCTAAAGTCTCAGAGGCTTGCCTAAGATCAAATAACCAAAGGTTCAATGTTTGGATTAAACCCCAAAGCAATGGTGTCAAGCCCAACTGGGCCACCCCATCTCTCTCATGTTCAATTCATGAAATGCCTTCTGAAACCTGCTTCTCAAAGTGCCACAAACTCCTCAGGTGGGCACTTAAAACCCTCCCACCTCCTTTAATGGTTTATATCACATTACTTTCCATTAGACACTCTGTGTTTCAGCTGAAGTACCTCTTTGCTATTCCCTGAACTCTATCTTTGAACTTCTCTCCCCCTGTCTTTGCACGGGCCATCCTGTCCGTGCCTTAAAGGATCTCTCTTCTCACTTTTACCTCTCAAAACCCTTAGCTTCCTTCAAGGCTCAACTTAAGCGCCATATCCTATAGACACTCTTCCTCATTCCCCTAAGTCCCTGCTCACATAATCTGATACTCAACTGACCTCTGGATGGCAAATAAGTCATGTAGTGGAGAGAACGTTGAACTTGAAGTGAGGATGCCTTGGATTCAAATCCTGATTTAGGCACAAGAGCTAGGTGACTCCGGCCAACCAACTTAATGTCTGATGTTCTCAGTTTCCTCTTCTGAAAATGGAGATAATAATAGCATCTAGATTGCAGGACTGCCTTGAGGATCAGGGATCAAATGAGATGATATAGGCACAAAGCTTTGCAAATGTTGAAATGCTCTTTAAATATCAGTTATGGTCTCGCGGTAGGGCTGGGGCTATTTTTCATTCCTGACATTTAGTATAATACTTTATACACAGTAGGTACTTACTAAATAATTGTCGATTTAGTGTATGGTTTCTGCCACTGTGAAAACACAAAGAAGGTAAAATTTAGGATATCATGATATTATCTTTTGCCTGTCTTAGGAATTCTGTGAGGTAGATGAAAGCTTCTTTTAGAAAAGGCTGTGTTAAACTTCTTTTATTGTTTTCCAATGAAGTGTGATATGGTCTGATAACTAGTGAATAAAAGCATCAAGTAGGCCCTAAGATACTAAAGAATGAAATAGCAAGACCTTAAATCATTTACTGATTCCAAGGGACCTTTAGTGATAACTCTACTTGTAGTATTGGATAAGATGATGGGAAAGAATAAAGAGAGCCCTTGCTTTTTCTCTTTAGAGGAATTGAATAAACTCCATCAGAAGCTATGAACATTGATGGAATAACTCCAACAGTACTTTGGGTATAGCTCTTGTATCATTGGAAGGCTTTAGAAGAAAAGGCTTTATTGGGCACAGAGAAAAAGAGATCAGATCAAACTTCCTTAGACATTTTTTAAAGAGATGTATACCAACCAAATCTTCCCCAAAACTGGACCCTCAAGTAACTGAACATTTCGTATTTTACTTTTTCTAGCATATTAATTTTAAACAAAATTTGATATAGTAAAGTTGCATTTATTACACTATATTTTGTTTTGCTATTCACACCTTAAAGTACATAGGACCACTTGTAAAACCTCTGTTTCAAATATGATTATGTCTATTATATAGGATGTGAACATAGCTTTACATTTAAAAATTATAACACATTTATAGTTGGCTGTTTTTTTTTAATATCAGAATATAGCAGCTATTGAGTAGAGTTTTTATAATATTAGACTTGTAGTCAGAAAGACCCAAATTCAAATCCTACCTCAGATACCTACTGTATGACCCTGAACAAGGCACTCAATTGCTTTCAAGCCTCAGTTTTCTCCCCTGTAAAATGGAGATAATAGCATCTACCTCCCAGGGTTGTGAGGATCAAAGGAGGGAGTCTTTGTAAGGTGCTGTGAAAACCTTGAAGCTCTATGTAAATGTGAGTTATCATTATAATTATTCTCATCCTTATCGTTATACTATTCCCATGAGATGTATGGCCCACTTGCAGGCAACTGGTCTTAAAACATGGTATTCAAAAGACCCTGCAATTAGAGAAGGGGAATAGTGGTATGTTGCTGCTGCTACTGCTGCTCCCACTGACCACACATTATCTTAGTCTGGGAGTTGGGAGATTTACAAAATACTCCTACATACTTACCTTGTTTCATCTTCACAGTTATAAGATATTTATTCAATGAAGTGCATTTATACTAAATATCTCCTGGACACAGCCAGTAAATGATAGCTTCTATGAGACTCAGTTTCTTATCAGTTCAAAGGGATAATACCCACCTCAAAAGGTTGCTTTGAAGATCGAATGAGATATAGTTGTGCTTTGTAAACATAAAGTACTACATGAATATAAGCTACATCTGTTTATTTATCAGTTGTCTCTTTCTCAGAAATTAATAATAACTAATACTCATATGATGTCTTAAGGTATGCAAAGCCCTTGTATTATTTCATTTTATTTTCACAAGAACCCTAGGAAGTAAGTACTATTATATTTTCTCATAACAGATGAGGAAATTGAGGCCAGCTGAGGTTAAGTGACTTGCCTGCCCAAGGTCACACAGCTACTAAGTATCTGAGACCACATTTGAACTCATGTCTTCCTGACCTGAGGTCCAGACTTCTAACCCACTGTGACATCTGGAATCCAATTTTTTGATCTTTGTGGTATCTGAATGATAAACTAATAAAAACTTATGGCAATGGGGGCAGCTAGGTGGCACAGTGGATAGAGCACCAGCCCTGGATTCAGGAGGACCTGAGTTCAAATCTGACCTCAGACACATGACACTTACTAGCTATGTGACCCTGGGCAAGTTACTTAACCCCAATTGCCTCACCAAAAAAACCAAAACCAAAACCAAAACCAAAAAACAAAAAAACTTATGGCAGTGCCAGTTAAATACTCCTTATGCTAGTGCATCATGCAGATGACGCATATACTCCTACTTGTACCTGGGAAATAACACTTCCCTTTATGGAATTTCTGAGAGTGGCTCATCCAGCTTTTGCTGGAAGAACCTCCGTTGCCCTTCTCAGGTCTCATGGCTCTATTGTGAGGAAGTTTTTCATTGCATTAAGTCAAAATCAACCTGTGCAACTTATACCCATTATTTTCCCTGAGGCCAAGCAGAAAACACTTGGTCCTTCTTTCACATGACTAGCTTCTCCACATCTGGTAACTTTCTTATTCTCTCTCTTTATACCCCACACCCGTACATACAACATGGATCCTCTGTCTTCTTGCTCTAGGTTAGTCCATGAAATCATTTAATCAAAAATCATTTATCCACTACTTATAATGTAACAAGAGTTGTGCTAAGCACTGGGGAAACAAAGAAAGGGAAAAAGAGAACCTGCCCCAGTGAAGCTCATATTCTAATGGGGGGAAATAACATGGAAATAACTAGATTCATGCAAGATGTATACAGAGTCAATGGAAGGTAATATCAAAAGGATAGCATATCCAGAGCACGGGGAGGTGGGGGGGGGTGAAAGTCCAGGAAAAGCCTCCTACAGAAGGTGGGACTTGAAGAAAGGCATGGGGGACAGTGGGGCAAAGGCATGGCAATGGAAGATGAAGGTGCATGTAGAAAAAAAGTAGGGCATGATAGTTGAATTATAATTTGTGCAGGGGAGTAAAGTCCAAGAATAGGAAGGATAGGAAGGGACCAGGTAATAAAAAGCTTTAAATATGCCAAACAGAAGACTTTATGTTTGATCCTAGAAGCAATGGAGAACGACTGGAGTTTACTGAACACACAGAAATAACATGGACATAATTAAGCTTTGAGAAAAGAAGCCGAGCAGCTTCTTCGAAGCCATGATACCCTCTTGCATTGCTGACAAAACCCAAAGCGGGGCAGCAGGAGAGCAATAAGAGAATTTTGGACTATTTTAGGCCATATGTTTTCTTAGGTCTTTCCAACCCCTCCTCCCCACTGCGAGCCCTTCCCACCCTAGATATTTTACTAATTGGAACTCCAGATTTTAAGCAGAAGTCTTCAGCTGTAATTTGGTGCAGCTGCTTAGCAATGTGACTAGGATCACAAATAATTTAATTGTAACATTTGGGCACTGTGAACAGCAGTGCAATTACTAATAACCACCATAGAAATGCTAATAAATGTCATTTGGTTGGGAGAGGAGAAAGACAAGTACCAACTTCATACAAGCAATTAAAGGCTTCTTGGGGGGCTGCGGGGGGGGGGGAATGAGATGGCCTTCCAAACATTTAGTTGGTTTTGTCTGTAGCTGAAACAAAGGTCTCCAAAGGGTGAGCAAAACAGTATTGGGTGTGGGGGTGGGAAATGAATGCTGCATGATGGCTCTCTCTCATGGTGGTATTAATGTGTATGGGGGGAAAAAACACACAAGACACTCTAGTCCAAATGAACTAGTTATGATGTTTGAAGAGTCTTTGAGTTCCTCAGATATGGGCTTTTTAAACCTCCCTTTCAGAAAAATCAAATGATGTCTCCCTTCCCCATATTACTTGGTGTTTCAGGCACCCCTCTAACTGGAGTGACAGAGCCAGGGTAGCAAGGAGGGTTCTGGCCTTTCCAACAACATGCTAACACCAAGGTCACTCATTTGTCCTAGAGGAAAAACTAGTAAATAAGCCATCTGACTCTGAGCTTCCACTTAGGGCAGTGATTTTAAAAATGTATCAATAGGGGCAGCTAGGTGGTACAGTGGATAAAGCACCAGCCCTGGATTCAAGAAGATTTGAGTTCAAATTTTCTTCAGACACTTGACACTTACTAGCTGTGTGACCCTGGGCAAGTCACTCAACCTTCACTGCCACCCCTCACCCAATTAATTCCTCTAGCCACCACCAGTGGGGGATGGTCCTCCCTCACTAAAGGAACTTTCCACAGGCAGATGGTCAGCCCCCTATAAAAGTACCTGATGGTCTCCTGCTCAAGGAGATTGGTACCTCTGAGCCACATGCTTTGTGCCTATCTCCCCATGAGAAGTCCAAGGATTTCTTTCATGGTTTCCCTCTCCCCACCCTTCCCTTCCCTTCTCTTGCCCCTAAATAAACTACCATCTTATTCTAACTGCTTCTGTGTGCAAGAGGGTATAATTCTTTAAAGAGGAATTCCTAAGAACCCCAACCCCTAACCCAAACCGTACCCCATTTCCCCCCCATAACATGAGGGTGGAAAATTATCTATATGAACTAAGAGAGCAGATGCAAGAGATGTTCTGGTGGTAGAAGCAGAAACATTTGACAAATGATTGGACAAGCAGAGTTAGGGACAGTGAGGAATCACAGCAAATGCCAAGGTTATGAACCTGGCAAAGTGGAAAACTGGTGATGCCTTCAATAGGACTATTAAAGTTTGCAAAAGCAGTAGATTAAGGTGATCTAAATTCTGTTTTGAACATGCTGATATTGAGATGTCTCTTGGATCTGCATTTTGAAACGCCCAACAAACAAGTGATGATGTGGAAATGAAGCTCAACAGACTAGGGCTAGATATATAGATTTAGGAGTCAACTGGTATAGAGATGATGGTTAAACCTGGGGGAATTCAAAGAGCTCACGGAAAGAGGAAAAGGATCCATATGTATAAATCTATTTCTAGAAGTTCTTTTCATAGTAGTGTGAGAAAATAATGATTAATAATGGATCTCTTGGGGAAACCAGAGATCAGTTTCTCAGTACTTTTCCCCACTCCAGAAAGTCCAGTTCTCTTAGATCTGGAATAAACCCAAGGGAACAAAAGAAATGGAGATGGATTCTTTGGTCTAGCTCAATGAAGGGCAGATCAAATCACACCTAGATAATGGACTTTGCCTTGAGCAACTTCAATGATGGGCTTTTGTATTCTTTTCTCTGATGTCATTTGTAGAGTTCATTTTAATTTAGATCACCTACAAATCATGGCAACCAATGGAATTGAATGATGCTAACCAATTAGTTTTGATCAATGTATAATGACCTGCTTCAACAGAAAGATTAAAAACCCTTGGTGCTCTCTTGGGGGTCTTGTAGGTCTTCTAGATATTTGGGGGCTTTTCTTCTGCATGTGCTAACTGCCATGCTGAAGCTCTTTCCCTGCTTTCTCTACCACATGGCCTGGGACCATGAGAAGTTAGGGCGGTCAATCCTTTACTGGTATATAATATTAAGAAATTAAATTATGCTTCCCCCAACTGGTCAAAGCAATAGTAAGTATTTTTTAAAAAAACACAGTAGTAAAAAAGTGGAAACTAAAGAGGATGCCCTTCCATTGGTGAATGAGTAAACAACTTATTTGCCAAAAGAAATTATGAAGTGGATGGAGAGAAAACTGGGAAGATCTGAATGGACTGATAAAGAGTGAAGGGATCCAGACCAAAAGAACAATTTATAGAGTAACAACAACCTTAAAAAAAAAAAAAGGAAAAAAATAGAAACATTTTTTTAAAACTCTGAACAATTCAATGATCTTCTAATGGATTGATTTGATGAAGCCTGCTACCTGTCTCTTGACAGAAAAAATGGACTCAAGATGCATTATAAGATAGACTGTTTTAGCTACCACCAATGTGGGAATTTATTTTGCATGAACTATGCATATGTGTTACAAGGAATTTTTTTTTCTTTTTTTCTTCTAATGGGGGAGTGGGAGAAACAAGAGGGGATAGCTATAAGGTAGCAAAAAAAAAAGAAAAAAAAGAGCAAAGGAAAAAAGATGAGAAGGAAAACCAGAAAGAAGCACAAACAAGAGAGCTTTGAAAGGTTGAACTCGTTTTGTATTTTAAAAAGTAAGCTATGCATAATGGATACCTACATTTTCATGTATAATCTTCTTATTCTATTATGTATACTCAAATGATTATTTCATTTGGTGTTTAAGTTTAGAATTAAAAAATAGAAAACACAAAGAAAATAGGTCAGCAAGAAAAGCATCTGCTCCTTAAAAAGCTAAGTAGTTGCTGTTGTCTCCTTAATTTGTGTAAGAACAAACTATTTTAAATCATACAGCACTGAATAGGAAAAACATTTATAAATTTTCCCCATACATGGATGGGTTACCCAAACACTATGTGGATTATGACAGTTGTTGTTGGTAGCATGAGATAATGGATTGAGGATTGGCCTTGGAGTGAGGAGGACCTACTCTGAATTCTTGCTTTCTTACTCATGTGTTACAATGAGAAATCCTAACTTCTCTGAACTTCCATACAACTTCCTAGGATAAATCATCTATGAGTAATAAAATGAGACCACAAATAGCATGGTTTTCAAGCTTTCAGGGACCATGCAGTACTTAGTGTGAGGAAATAATTACTCATAATGGATTTCTTGGGGTGGACACGGGGAGCCAGTCATAGCTTTCTCTTCACCCCCACTAGAAGGTTTAGTTCAATAAGAGAGTAAAACCACACCTATCTGAAAGTGCTTTTGCCCTCAGGGGGTTTTTCTTTGCCCTAGACCCTGATGTCAGCAGGGTAGAGCTCATTTTTTTTTTAAAGTGAGGCAATTGGGGTTAAGTGACTTGCCCAGGGTCACACAGCTAGTAAGTGTTAAGTGTCTGAGGCCAGATTTGAACTCAGGTACTCCTGAATCCAGGGCCAGTGCTCTATCCACTGCACCACCTAGCTGCCCCAGGGTAGAGCTCATTTTAATATGAACCACCCTCAGGTCATGTCAACCAATGGAATCGAATGACGTTAGCCAATTAGCTTTGATCAGTATGGAAGAGTCACCTCTATCTGAAGAGGAAAAGAGACTGAAATCTTGAGGTGAATGCCACTCTGGGTGGCACACTAGAAGAGGAATGTTGTCCGGTTTGTGAGTGCTCTCCTCTTTAGGTAATGTAGAGTTTCTGAACTCTGCTTGGGGCCATGTGCTCTCTCTTAGAGACAATATGGTACTGGGAGGGGGGTGGGGGTGGGGGGGTTCAGTTAGTGTTAAATGCAGTAAATGCTCTCTCTCTTGCACTGGAGATACTCTTGAACTAGGCATGTGTCCTCTCCTTTGCTTCCTGGGACTCTTACTCCATGCTGGGTATGTAATTACTTAGGCCTGTAACTAATGGGGAAGTTAGTCAGACACACCGTCAATACTTTAGTAATATGTGATCTTAATGAATAATAAATGTTTACTACCCAAACTTGTGCAATAGCCATTCATTTATAAGAAACAATATTCTTCAAAACCCCGGCCTAGTTCCCCAATAATAGGCTAGTCCCACAATATTTCAAATGATACACTAGGATGGACGAAAGGGGTGACCTGCTCCCATGTGCAAAGAAAAAAACAATTAACTGAAATAGGGCTATTTTTTAGTTTCATGTACAAGCTCATCCTTCTGCACTAGCTATAAGGCATATGAAAATTCTCATTCAATTTGGTGGTTAAGTTCAAAATTTAAAAAGGAAACACAAAACCACAGTGGCTGATGAGATTACCAAGGGAAAAAGTACGAAAAGAGAAGCGAGGGCCCACCGTCAACTGTGAACACCTACAATTACACAGGGAGATGTGGAAGATGAACTCCTAAAGTAGACAGAACAGTTAGACAAATATGAGGGAAAGCAGGAGAGAGTAGTGTCACAAAAGGCCAAAGAGAAGACAGTATCCAGAAAGACATCAAATGCAGTATATAGATCAAGAAGGATGGTGGGGGGGGGGCCTGAGAAATCAGATTTGGCAATGAAGAGACCATTAATAACTCCAGACAGAGCAATTTCAATTGAGTAATGAGCAAAAATTTATCGAAAAATGCTCATTTAAGTTACAAAAAAAGTTCCACCCTTTTATAAAACAATCTATGAAAATAATTTCTGTAGTTCTATTTTATTCAAATAAATTAATAATTTATTCTAATTTTATAACAAACAAATCTCATTCACAGAACATTTATTAATAAAGTCTGTTCTAATAAAAATTTACAAGATAATTAAATTTAAATTTAATTTTTAAACATTTCAAATTATTAAAGCTGTATTCAACATTTCTTTTTTTAAAGTTCTGGAGTGTTTTTTTAAAACAACTAGCTTATTAAATCATATTTACCAAAATGAATGACACTGAGAAATACCAGATAGTATCATACTTTAGCTTCCACATAAGGATTAACTAAATGCAGGAAGCACAATGACACAAATCATCATCTTAGGTTAAGTCTTATTGACAGTGACAATGACAGATCATAATTGTGTTGCATTCAGGATTTGTATAAATATTACTAATAAAAATACTTTATAGAAATAAAATAAAACTTAAATGATCAGCAAGATATTCACTGTTCAAGGTCAGTCCAAGCCAACATAAAATATACAATGATACTCACTAAATTAATTTACAGATTTTGTGATATGCCCATCCAGATACTATAGGATTACTTTACACATCTAGACAAAATAATAACAAAATTCATTTGGAGTAACAAAAGGGCTAGAATTTCAAGGGACACAACGAAAAAAATTAGGGATAAAGGGAACCTAGCATTAGTGCATCTCAAACTGTATTGTCCAGCAATAATCATAAAAAAATTTAAAATATTTGATCCTTGTTAAATTTTTTTTTTAAATATCACTAAAATAGGGTAGAAAAGTAACACTCAGAAGCAAATAAGTACAGTAGCTCAGTGTTCTATAAGTCCAAGGACACAAACTACTAGGGAAATGATTCTTTTCAACAAGAAGTGCTGGAAAACCCAAAAAGTAGTTGGGCAGAAAATAGGCTTATTCCACCATCTTACACTATAAACCACAAATGAATAAACAGCTTAAAAGTAAAAGATCACATCAGAGAGTGAAACAGAATGGAAAGATCACAGATGTAGAATTAATAACCAATAAAAGGAAAGAGTGGATAACAAAAGAAAAAAAGAGGTAATTTTGATTATGTACAAATCAAAAAGCTTTTATAGGCCAAAAATCAATGAAAATTAAATAAGATAACCATCAATGGGGGGAAGAGTACACTTTCTAAGAAATCTCCAGTAAAATCCAAATGTAAAACTAATTAATATCCATTTCTCAAAAGATACGAACAAATGGTCAAAAGAAGTAAAATAAATGATCAACAACCATATTTTTTAAAAGTCCTGAATCCCTCATTATAAGAGAAATGAAAATTAAAATAACTGAGGTCTTACCCCATTCCCAGAAAATTGGCAAAGACAATAAAGACAGAAACTGTGGGAAAAGAGATGTTATGGATAGAGCTACAAATTGATCCAGTATCTGTGGAAAGCAATTTGGAATTAAGCAAGAAAAGTTACTAAATTATTCAAACCCTTTTATTCATTAATCTTAATACTGGATATGTACCCCAGTGAAGTAAAAAAGAAAGATCCCAGATATGTCAAAATATTTATAATAGTCCATTCATTCATTCATTCACTCATTCAATCAACAAGCATTTATTAAGTGCCTACATAATCAGGCACCATGTGGGGTCCTGGGGATACAAAGACAAAAACTAAGAGGTGCTTCCCCCTCAAAGAGCTTACATTCTATTGGGCAGAACAGAGTATACAGAAAAATAAATACAAATTATATGTAAAGTACAAAGTGTAAGAGAAGAGGGTAGAGGACTAAAAAGTGAGGAGAATCAGGCCAGGCTGCCTGTAGGAGGTGGCAAGAGTTGAACTTTGAAAGAAGCTAAGGATTAGATGAGGCATGCAAAAACACAGAGATTGGGGATGGGGTCATCTTGTTCGGATCACTGGAAGGGCAGCCACTTTGGCTGCAAAGCAGACTGCGTGAGGAGAACATTGTGTAATAAAGTTGGAAAAATGGGCTGCAGCCAGATTGTGATATCCCAGGGTACTTCACAGCTTTCTAAACACATTCACATTATCTCTTGGAGTTCTCACAACCATGGATGGTTAATGTTCACTAGCAACATTTTTTAATTAGGTGAAAGAATAATTCACTTTAGTTTTTAAACTCCAATGTTGTAATTACAGAGTACTCCTCCAAAGTTTTTACAGAAAACATAAAAAAATTACTAATGATAAATTGCTTTGGGGCACAAATACTCCTACTTATTCAAAGGTGAGGTACTGACACATCCAAATAAAGGCTAGCCTGCCCATCCAAAGGTCCGTACATCCAACACAAAGCAGGCCCACTTCTCAGGATAATAATGTCCCACTGAGAGGAAGTAATTTTGGCAGCTGTATTGTGTACTTTGGAGATAGGGATACTTTGAAGATGCTGTTTGGAGAGGCATCACATCTCAACAAACCTAAATCCTTCCATTAACCAACAACAGTTCACCTATGGGAAAGGAGATGAGTCAGGGAAAGACATCAGCTTTTCCCTTAACTAGCCCCTCCCTGGCCTCAACTTCTTTATCTTCTTTCTTCTCCAAAGTGCTTTAATGACAACCTTCATAGAGAAGAGAAATCTCTACAGATAAGAGTATATTGTACTCAGACCCCAAAGAGCGAGGCAGGATTTCATTCTGGCAGTCTGGTCCTATGAATGGCAGAAGTAGGGAGAGATGGATTGCATCTGGGTTACTTTGAACATTTTTAGCAACAGGATGAAAAGGTTTTCACATCCAGTTTGAATTCTCTCTGTGCTTGGCTATAGAAGGCCAACCTTGTTTCCATGAAGCTTGGTAGGATGGGGGGTAGGGGTGGGGTTGGGGGGGTTGGCAGGGAATGAACTTTGAATGGTAGAGCGATAAAAACTATAACCATGTGAATCTCAGTGCTGGGTGTCCAGGCCAAGTTGCATAGATAAGTAGAGTCAGTATTAAAATAACCTAGCATCATTTTCTCCCCATAGCGTGTGTAACAATCTGACATAGGAAAAAAAACGTAGTTTAGTAGGAAGGAGAAAACCCCACCAGACAACAAAGTCCAGGTAGAGAAAAATCAATTCTGGTTATAGCAGCAATTCAGTCCTGATGTGCTACAAGCATTACAAAGGAAATAGCTGATAAAAATAATTTCAAAATAATAAAAAGCTTCCATTTATGTGGCATTTTATATTCATGAAATTATGTGTGTATGTTGAGTGTGTTTGATTGAGGTAGAACTGTTGTGAAGGAGCTAGAAACTGAACAACCATAGGAAAGAATGCTCCAAATGAGATTAAAACAACCACAGGGTTTCACCTCATACGCAGAAAATTGGGCAACATGACAAGAGATGAGAATGCTCAATTCAGAGGCATTGTAAAAAGATGGGCACACTGAAGTACTGTTGATAAAGCTATCAAGTTGTCAAACCACCTCGGGAAATAGTTTGGAATTATGCTACAAAAATATCTCGAGTCTTTGATCCACAGATCCCACTGCTTGTGGTATAGAGCCCAAGAAGGTCAGTAATAAAAAAAGAAAGACTCTTTATGTATCAAAATAGTCAGAGTAACACTTTGTGTGATAGCAGGGAGTCAGAAACAGGGTTGATGCCCAGAGATTGAGGCACATCAGCATAATGCTATTGTGCTAATAACAATATGATGAAGACAGAAAAGCATATGAAGACTTTAATGAACAGCTGCATAGTAAAGCAAGCAGAAGCAGCAAAACCACACATACAATGACTATAATAATATAAATAGAAACAACAAAACCACAGAGACTGGTTGCTACAAAAATAAAATAACCATTTATGGCCACCAAGGAGAGAAGTAACAGTGTACAGAGATGGAGAAGCATGGTATGGAATGTTGCATATGGTGTCATACTGTTTCAACGTGTTGATTAGTTTTATGATACTTTTTCCCCCCTTTTTCTTTGTTTTCTTCATTATAAGGCATGGATTTCTAGGAGGTGGTTGAAGGAGGAATAAAAAAGGAAATAGATGTAGGTGGTTTACATAAATGTCAGTGATTTATATAAAAGATGTCAAAAGTTTTTTTTTTTTAAAGAAAGGCATGCTAGACTTGGAGTAAAGAGAGATCTGAGTTTTAATTCACTTTTGACACTTACTATCTATGGAACCATGAAAAAGGCATTTAACTTCTTAAAATTTTAATTTCCTCATCAATAAAACAGGGAAGGGGGCAGCTAGGTGGCGCAGTGGATAAAGCACCGGCCCTGGATTCAGGAGTACCTGAGTTCAAATCCGGCCTCAGACACTTGACACTTACTAGCTGTGTGACCCTGGGCAAGTCATTTAACCCCCATTGCCTCACCAAAAAAAGAAGATAATACATGTATAGCATTTTATAAACCTTTAATGCCCTATAACTTCCAGCTATTAAGTAGAAAAAGGATGTTATTCCTATTCTGGATATGAAGGAATTGAAGCTTTAAAAGGTTGTATGATGGGCTCAAGATCAGAGGGACAGAATGTGGCACATCCCGGAATGAACTCAGTGTTTTTAGCTAAATACAGACCTCTTCCCATGATGCCATGTTGACTCTTTCCACGGCCCTCTTTAGTTAATCATATCTTCAGTCATAGGAAAGCATTGTCAGATGGAGAATTTAAAGTTTGAAATAAGCAAAGTGATTTGTCTAGACATCTCACAGATGATATGGCCACGACTAAAATGACAGCTCTTCCTCCTAAGGAAAGGACCTTTCCATGACATTATATTGTAGAATCTTCTTAATTCACTCAGCACTTGGAGCAGAGACTTGTTGGGTCATTCATGACTTGACTGTTCATTCTAGATCTTTATATGCTTCCCTGAATTTAATGTTCCAGCCTTATCATTTCATTTGTTTGCTTCCAAAGGTTCCTCTTCTTCCTCCAGGTTCCTAAACCTGGTAGGTGCTTCCCCAAGGCTCAATTCTTGGCATTTTCCTCTTTAGGACATTCTAGCAGGCCAAATATCTTTAGTCACAACTTCAACTATCACTTCTATTGAGATGACTCACAAGTCTACATTGAGGGCTTACATCCTTTCTCCCAGGTCCTAGTTCTTCGTCTCCAAATGAATGCTATGACACTTCTATCCTGATGTCCCAATATCACTCCATATTCCACATTTCAACACGTGGAGGCAGCTAGTGGCGCAGTGGCTCAATTGCTGAACTAGAAGGCATGTAGGCCTGAGTTCAAATACAGCCTCAGACATTTACTAACTGTGTGACTCTGGGTGAGTCAGTTTCCTTATCTGTAAAATATGGATAATAGTAACATCTACCTCCCAAGGTTGTTGTGAAGGGAAAATGAGAAATTGTGAAGCACTCTGTAAACCTCAAGGCGTCATATAAATTATTATAATATTCTCTTAAATTCAATTTGCGGACTGTGTCAGTTTCTATTTTTATTAGTTTAGACACAAAGAACCAAAACTTCAATCATCTCTGTCTATTCCCTTTCCTTCACACACTCAGCCCAATCATCCCCTCCTTTCCTTTACCAGTGCCCCTGTTCTAGTTCAGATTTTTATCATCTCAACTCTCTGCCTTTAGTCTCCAATAGGCCTCTAGTGCAATACACCATAGCCAGAACACCACTTTATAAGGTAATGGCTCTGCTTAAATACCTTCAACAACAACACCTTCCCCCCCACACACACCTGCCCCCCAGCCTAAAAGGCACCGAAGGTCCTTTACAACGCATCACCAAAGACAGCCCTTACTTCTGTATGGCCTATTGCCATTATTTTAAAGTTCTAATACAGGATAGTGGAAATATGGGGGAAGACCATGCTAAAAGTCACAAGAGTCCTTAGTCCACAAAAATAAATTTAACTCTTAACTGAACCTGCCACACCAGCCCAACTGGTTTATCTGCCCCAATAGTCCTTGTACATGTTGGCGTTTGGTCATACTACATACCCCTAGTTCTCCCCTTCATCCCACTCATTTGAACTCTATCTCTTCAACATAAATCCCAGTGTCTCCCTGATAACCACAGCAGGCACCATCTTTCCTTTGCTCAGTGGTTCTATAGTGGTCCTACATAACTCTTTGGACACTCCTTGGTTTATTATTTACTTTTTTGTATTTTTATATCTTATATGACTAGATTATTAGCTTCACCAGGGCAAGAAATAATTCTCTTCTTGGTCTTTCTAATAGAATATCATGTACACAGCAGGTGTTGAATATCTATTGATTATATTCACCCACCCATGAATCTGTTCTATGAATTTAAGTGGAGCTGAGACTCATTTTCATTTTTCATCAGGATATATGCACCTGGCAGATGTGTAACAGCTATTTCTCGGGAGTAAATGTAATAATATTGGTATATAATTTGGTTGTAAAGTTAGAAAAGTACCTTGAAATTCTTCCAGATGAATGGCAATATTATGCATGAAAATAAAACCTGGAATATCTCCTCTCTCTTTTAATTTTTTCTTCACCCAAATTAAGAATTCTTGACTTCTTACTTCCCTTAAAGAGGTAGGCAAGAAAACTAACATGGAACATCCCAAAATTAAGGAGATCTTCATAAATGAAGGTCCTGGAAGAACAGGTGTCTCAGGAGCAGTTACAAACAGTGTCAGCCTAAGCAAGCGATTAATGAATGAAGCCATAACTCAGGGCTCAGTAAGAACAAGCCCTGTTCATCAAGATATAGCTCTTTAAAACATGTGACTGGATAATTTCCAACTGCAACTACGTAAAACCATCGCATACATTAGCTCCAACACCACATGCAGACTCCAGGTCTTGACTTGTACAGCAGCGTTGTAAGCCATGGTATTTCCCTCATCTTTCAGAAATCCAGTCACCTTGGGTGCATAAAGCTCCATTCAGAAACATAAGAAGCTGCAAGTGTCAAAGGGCTTCTGACAGGAGGGAAAAAAGTGATGACACAAAACAGGTAGCAACAATGGCCCGGCCACTAATTGGCACATTTAAATCAAAGTCTATTCTTTCCATGCCATTCTCTAAAGGACCTTCTTTCTGTTCCAATACAAATATGGCTTAATTTTATTTCCTACTCGGCTTTGTGTAATTTTGACATGTCCTTAGTCAAACTCGATCCACTTCTTCAATCAGGCCCTATTTTTTTCTGGAGATGGGAAAACAAGAGGAAGCTAAAGTAATTATTGAAAACTCATAAGCAGCAGCTTTAGCCTAATTACCCTGACTTTCCTTTTTAATTTTTCTATTGATTGTCTCTTGTTAATATACAAGTATTGACTGAGCTAGTAGGGTCTGGTGCTGCTATGATAAGAACAGATGCCGTTGGGAAGCAAAATGCAATTAGGGAACCCAATATCCCACTCTTCCTTTTCGGGAGCACTTGGGATTATGCTGTACCAAATCAAATGCTAAGGAAGGCTAGAGTTGTTCCTGCTAAGAGTCACTAGCAGAGTAGCTATACTGCAAGCATCTTGGTCAAATGAGATCATCATAGTAAAGAGCTTAGCACAGTGTCTGGAACATAATAAGCACTGTATAAATGCTATTTGCTGTTGCTATTATTGTTATTGTTATTAAATGTGCCTCTAGTCTCCCATCTTATAGCTGTGTTTCTGCCACAGGGGGCATTTGGGGAAAAGCACACAACCTCTTCGGCTTTGTTTTGCCTTGGAAGTGAGGATGAAATTCTGCTCTGTTTTCAGCACACAGTTGAACAGAACTCTCAGGTCAACAACTCCAAGGAAAACAGCAAAAGGCTGAAGGTGACATCTTTTGGAGGTGCATGTTCTCCTTTTTAAAAATACTGTGCTGATGGAGTTAAAACTTCAACTTTTAAAGAAAGCTCTATTGTGTGATTTGCAGTGAATGTTGGAACATTACCAGAACCTGCTTTTAACAGTCATTGTGTCATCTTTGTCAGGGAGAAATTGAAAGTCACTTTGTTCCACAAAATAAAGCTGACTTGAAAAGAACTCCTTCTAGGAATACAGGTTTGTGGTTGTAGTAAGGAAATTTCACCTTTTGGAGGGAGGGAGGCTATTTAAGCACACCCCAAAGAAGTCAAACAAGCATTTCTGGACCATTTGCTATATTTCAAGAGATACAAATTAAATAGAAATCAAACAGCCAACAACTACTGAGAACAAGACACTGTATGATGGAATGGACAGAGAGCTGGTCTTGGAGTTGAGAAGGCCAGGCTTCAAATCCTTCCTCTGATATATCCTGTGTGACCACAGGCAAGCACCTTAAACTCCTAGAGAGCTGCAGGGAACTACATAGGTTTCTGCCAAAGTGACAGATGAGTTTATTCATGTGCATCATTAAAGGTAGTTTCCAATTTGTGAGTTCTCCATAGCAATGAAATAAACTAGAGTAGACACTAGTCTAATCTGTAGCCAATCCCCCTTCCAAAATCCAATCTCTTTTAATATATCTCTCAAATAATTTATAAAAACATTAACTATTTATCAATCTATAATTAGGTTAAAGATATGATGAGAAAGAAATATAATTCTGGTCACTTGATACTTCTTTCTGAGTATAACCACTGTCCCAAAGCCCCACTGGTATAGGGCTCTCTCCTTATTGGTGGAAATGAATGCCTTGCCTTATTCCATGAATGTCCAAGTCTCTATTCTCAGCTGGCGAGACTGCCAGGAGTTTCCCCTTGGGTAATATCCAGGACACACTCTCTTCGTTGAGGTGAGTTACCTCACTCCCAATGGAAGAACATTTTCTTCTGTATTATCTCCTATATATTCTTCTATGCATACCTTCTCTGATTCCTATTTTGCTCTGATTTGGATAAATGGGTTTCTTTGCTATTTTCTATGTCAAACTGGTATTTGGTGGCAAAGGGGTCAAGCCTTGGATATAGAACTTGGAGTCCTCCCCCTTCCCCCACCCACTCCCAACAAAATGACAATGCAATCAGAAGTTAGATGAAACCAAATCATACCCCCTGAGACTAACAATATTTAAAGGAGCAGTTATAATTATAGAAAACAGACTGACCTCCTGCCCCAATCTTCTGCTTGCCCTCTGGGCAGGAATGGAATCTTCCTTGGAGAAGAGTTGGGAGAGAAGAGGCTAGAGATGTCTATTCTGCCTCCTTTGAGCCAAAAATCATCAGCCCTCTAGCCACAGGTAGGCCTCCCTCTCACAATAGGCTCACATTCTATCTTTCTCTCTTGCTACATAAGTATTCAATGATTGCCAAATTTTTGCAACTTAAAGAGATATGTTTCATAGTTCATAGTTTTTACCATTTTCTTGTAAAAGTTGCTTTGATCACAAAGTCTAGTTCCACATGCCAAGATTAATAGCTCCAAGAAGCTAATAAGGGATCTAGATGTCACATCAAAAACAAATGAGAGGAACAAAGTGAAATTACTTTTCAGATGTACGCACAGGAAAAAAGTTTATGACCAAACAAGGGGCAAAGAAAATCACAGAAGATAAAAATGGACAAAACTCTGACTTGATAAAATGGACAATTGTGATTGAATAGTTTTTGCACAAACAAATCCAATACAGCTAAGAGTAGAGAAAAAGTTACGTGGGGGAGAAAATCTTTGTAGCAAGTTTCTTTGATAAAAGTCTTATTTCTAGAATATATGGAACTGATTCAAATCTATGAGAATGAGAGCCATTCATGGAATTGATAATTGGTCTGAGGATATGGAGAGGGAAGGACGCCAAGCAATTCTATAAAATGTTTCATAGAAAGCAATTCTGATGGCTGACAGAAAAGGAAACTGACAAACATTAAGGGAATATGGGGAGAAAAGGAATACTGTTGGTGGAGCTGTAAATTGGTATAACCATTATGAAAAGCAATTTAAAAATATGCCCCAAAAGTTATTAAGCTGAAGATACCCTTTAACCCACTGATTGATACCACTAGTAAGTAGGGTTAGTCCCAAAAGAGATTAAAGAAACCATCTTTATGTATAGAAAAAATCTTTGTAGCAGTTGTTTTCATGATAACAAAGAACTGGAAACTGAGCAGGTGCCCATAATTTGGACAATGGTTGATTATGGCATATAAATGTACTGGAATGTCACTAGGCTATTGGAATGAAAAAAGACAGTTTTTAGATAGAGGACTGGTATGAACTGATTCAGATTGAAGTAAACAGAACTATGAAAACAATTTACACTGAAATATCAATGTTGTAAAAACAAGCTGTTTTTTAAAACTTAAGAACTTTGATCAATACAATGATCAACTATGATTGCAGAGGGGAAATGATAAAGAATGCTACGAACTACTTGACAAAGAGGTGCTAGAACAATATGCAGAACCAGATATATCTTTTGAGACACAGCCAATGTATGATTGATTGCTTGACAATGCCTATTTTTTATAAGGTTGGTATTTTTTTCCCCTTTTTCCAATGGAGAGCTGGTGGGGAGAATTTTGATAATTTCTGGTAGGAATGATCTGTTCTTGAATTACTATAATAAACTTATAGTTCCATTAAATAAATCTATTGTGACAAAATCATTTGTTTAATCCTAATAATAATGGTAATAATGTTTTTATTATTATCTTTTGTGCTCATGGTTGAAGGAGGCACCAACTTAGCACAAAGGAATAAACAGAAATTAATCATAATTGCTGTAAAAGAATTGCTGGAAATATTAAAAGATTGAGGAGGAACAGTCACAGAATTCTCAAACTTAAAGTTGGAAGACTCCACAGAGGTCATCAATTCAATTTCCTACAGTGCTGGAAGTCCTTTCCATGGTATCCTTGGCAGTAGCATTGCCTTCAGATTTGAAAGATTGAACATACTTTAGAATAGCTCTACTACACACTTCTTTTACATTATTTAAATAGATACTTTGTGAAGTGTCCTCAGACTTCCAAAAATACGTGTCAAGAAACTATATGCAAAATAGGCTATAATGATGCGAAAACCCTTGCAGAATATAAACAGCAAATCACCGAGTGAGCTCTATGCCAGTCAGTCCAAAGAGTAAAAAGTTATCAGTTTCTCAGTCATTATCCAAACCCTCAAGTATAAAGTTTATTTGAGTAAGAGAATTCTTCCAAGCTTATGAAATGTTACATTAAAAGAGTATGCAGTTTCCCAGCAATGCTAAGAAAGGTAATGATGCCACACATTTAATTTTTCCTGCACTCATGTGTCTGCCAGCATTATAAATGAGTCATTAACACTCTCAAATAGATTGACACTGTTGTTTGCTAGTGCTGAGAAATCTCATTTCCTTCAAGACAGCCAGCATAAAGACATTTTGGATCTAGTAATTGGAAGGCATGGAAAGACAGGAGAAATCTAAAGAACCTAAAAATTTTGTGTTTAATTTTCTGATATTTATTTTGCTACCAAACCCAAAGTATGGATGTTATATTTAAAATACAGATTTTTTTTGGTCAGGTATGTTTGCTTTTAATTCAAGCTTTGAAGAAGAGGTATAGGCCAGATGTCACTCAAGCGAGTATGCTGGTTCAGGTTCTAGATAGGAACAAAAATGAGATAGTTGTAGCCAAAAAAGCAGTTAACAAGAAGAAATTTACTTAACCTGAGCATGGAAAGGATATTTAGTAAGAATATAGCATTTATTCAGCTAAGCATAGCTTCTTATACCTGTGTTAGTCATGTTGGTGAATAAGTCAAAAACCTGAGGAATGAGCCCCTGCTTCCTTGTCCCGCCCAGACCAATTAAGACCCAGTGGATGGTTTTAATACCTTTTAAGGAAGAATTAGCTAAAGCAGGGCCTGAGTTCAAATCCAGCCTCAGACACTTGATACTTACTAGCTGTGTGATCCTGGGCAAGTCACTTAATACTCATTGCCCCACAAAAAAAAAAAAAAAAAAAAAAAAAAGCTCTGCCTAGTTGGGGAAGTGTTTTAGGACATCCTTTTCAGGACATTAATGGACTAAAGGAAAGAAAGCACCTGTCTAGAAAAGTCCCTTTAAACCATGTTACAGCATCCTAGAATGCTTTGTGCTACAAATGACCTGCAACAAACCACATTTTCAAGATTATTTAACTAATACTAAAACACCTAACACTTTAGTCAAGGAACAAGGAGAGATTACATTGCTTAGAATATATGAATGCCAAAGACACCTAGCTTCAATCCTCAAACAAAGGGAAAAGATTTTTAAAAGCACTCTTCATGGCTTTTAGATGTCTTAACTATAATCACGCATGATCACAAAGTGACCTAGTAAAACCTGCATAGTGTATTCACAGTGGTTCAGAAAGTTGAGTTTTAGCTTAAGCATAACAATTTACATTTATCCCTATTAAATGACATTTGATTCAATCCTACAATGTTAAGGGTGTTTGTTACTGGATACCGACTTTGTCAACAAATGCTATGGTTTTGTGTTATGATTAAATTTGATAACCATATGGAAAATACTATACTGAGTTTTAGGAACAAGGTTTCCAGAAATAATTTTTATTAATATTGATTATTCTAATCTAAGTATTTCTGCTTGGAGAAAGAGAAGTCCAAACACTGAGAGAACCCCTTCCGTCTTCTGCACTGCTACTGCCCTGGTACAGGCTCTCATTACCTTATGGCTGAACTATTTCAGGAGCTCCTGACTGACATCCCTGCCTCACTCAAGTCTCTTCCCATTCCAGGTGATCTGCCACTCCATGTACTTTATACTCCAGTGACTCTGGCTTCCTTGCTCTTCCTTACACAAGCCACTCTGTCTCCCAACTCCTAGTAATTTCTTGGTTGTCCTCCATGCCAGGAATTCTCTCCTTCCTCATCTCTACCTTGGTATCCCTTGTCTCCTATGAACTTCTGCTAAAATCCTATCTCCCACCAGAAGCTTCTCTCAGTTCTCCATAAATACAGTAGCTCCTTCCCTCTGATCTTCAATCTAACCTATCTATATCTTGCTTGTAAAAAGTGTTTCCATGTTGTCTTCCCTCATTAGTGGCAGGCAGTTAGATGGGCCTGCAGATAAAGCAATGGATCTGGAGTCAGGAAGACTTAAGTTCAAATCCAGTTTCAGACACTTACTAGCTAGGTAACTCTAGTAAGTCACTTGCTTTCGGTTGTCCAGGTTCTTCATCTGTAAAATGGCAATAGGAATATAATTTTCCTCCCAGGATTATTGTGAAGATAAAACAAATATTTGTAAAGCACTATACAAGTGCCACCTATCACCACCACCACCACCACTGCTACTATTATAGTGAGATCTTTGAGGGCAGTGGATGTATTTGCCTTTCTTTGTATCCCTCGCAGTAAGCATAGTGCAGCTCATAGTAAGTGCTTGCTTTGGGTTCTGACTTTAGCTACCCCATGGCTGAAGATGTCTCTTTCACAAATTCCTTTCAAGGTTATTATTTATAGTACCTGAACAAGGAAAAATCCACAAAATGATGGAACATAGTTATGGAACTCAGGGCAAGGTAAAGAAAGGTTCAGTTAAGAGTTTGTTTCATCAAACAAACCAAGTCAATTAACTTTCAGTATACCCTTGAAGAATCTGTTTCCTCCAAACTCCTTTTAAGGCTTCTCTTTTGGAGATAGCAAAAAATGACCAAGAGTCACTTTTATTCTTTGAAGTAATCAAAGAGATTTCTTAGGTGGATCTCTATCCTAATAAGATCATGGCAGATCAATTAAGAGTCTCCGGCCCTTGTTCAATCATACTCTAAGTACTACATGAAGAAACCCTTCCTGGGCTGATCTGGAGAAAAAAGCAGAAAATTAGTTCCTCTTTCAGATTAGACCAAAGGTTTCAAATGAGGATGATTTAAAAATACTTTCTTAATATTTCTTAAAAAAAAAAAAAGAGTGGGTTGGAGGGGGAAATATTAGTCTGCTTCCACATCCTCTGTTCAATGCTATTTTCAAGATAGTGGCTCAATAATCCAATCTGTCAATTCTTTCATTATCCCAGGAAGAATTTTCTAGTAATGAACTCCTACTCCTCAAGGGGAACTAGTAACTCTGCTATTATCTCTGTAGCAGATAGGTAACATAAAACCATAGGTCTGTAAGCCTGATTTGACAAAAGGACTTATTTCTCCTGTCTTTTCCAATCATCTTCCCCTCATTTTTTCATTAAAGGTTTTGTTGTTGTTGCTGCCATTTCTTACCTGGATCACTGTAACATTGTGGCCCTACATAAGTAACTTAACGACCATCTACCTCAGTTTCCTCAACAGCAAAATGGGCATAATAATGCCACCTACCTCCCAGGGTTGTGGAGACAATTGAATGAATATTTGTAAAGTGCTTAACACAGTGCCCAGGACATAGTAAATACTTTGCAAATATTTATTTCTTTCCCTTTTCCCTTCCTTTCAATATCTAGATAATTGTTTTGATCGGAAAGATAAATAATTTAATTCTTCATCTGTTATCTATGAAAGCTAATCAACCTGACATTTACATGTTTGTTACTGACTCTTTAAAAATTACTTTATTAAGTATTTCCTAATTATTCTAGATGGGTTTTTTCCAGAATCATTTTTCAGAATGTTTCTTATACTTTAAATCAACCTAATTTTTTTTTAAATAAAAGTTTTTTCCCTCTATGTGAAAACATTGGGGAAAGGGTATGAGGGAAGAATTTATTTTTTTTATCTCTAAATATACTCTGTATATGATTGCTTAAATGCATTGTAAGGTTAACAAAAAAGTGTTTTTATGAGGTCACTTTCAAATTGTGTTGACATTACTTGATGGAAAAGCTGTGGCTATGTACTCTATTTCTATGAATATATAATTGAGAGACCACCAAATACAACCATGCACAATGAGCCAATGGATGGAGGTCAATAGCCCCAAAGGATATTATTGCCCCAATTGTTATGCTACATAAAAAGATTAACCCGCAATTAATAGAAAATTTCAGTTAACAAAAAGATCCCATTCTATAGTTGTGGTAATGAGATGAGGGACAATTGTACATGAAAAAAAAAAAAACAACACCAACAGGCCTACTTTCCAGCTGTGAATAGAGAAAAGGTAGATGGACACACTATTAGGATCTCACAAAACTGGAATAGATGAAAGTTGGTTATCCTTTCTTTAAACAGATTTCTATTGATACTACTTTTTCCCACTATATCCCTCTCCTTAATCCCTCACAGAAAGTTATCCCTTGTAAAAAAATAAAAAGCAAAACACATTATTTATGTATGTATATACATATATACATATTGTATGTAAAGCAAGGACAATTTTTTTTGAACTTGAGTAAAAACCAATCAACACAATGGCAAAGTCTAATGTTATATGCCATGTTCCATATTCTTTCTAAAGAGAGGTAGGGGTCAGAAATGGCTTCTCATATATCTCTTCTTTGGGCCAACTTGTAATTATAATTTTGCTTGTTTTGTGGCTGTTCTTTACATTTCTATTATTGTAGCAACTGTGATATTGTTTTCCTGTCTCTGTTTACTTCATTTTGCATAAGTCTTTTCATGCTTCATGTGTCTATCATGTTCATTTTTATAACATAATGATATTCCATTACATTCATGTATCATTATTGTTTGAGCCATTCCCCAACCAATGGGTATCTATTTTGTTTCTACTTCTTTGATAACACAAAAAGGTTCTACTATAAATAACCTGGTGCATATGGAACATTTTTCTTTTTGTCATTGTCCTCCTGGGAAGATATGCTTGGTCCTTGGACCCTAGACCTCTGGGTCAAAGGTATGAACACTTTAGTCACCTTATTTGCATAATTTCAAATTGTTTTCCATCACAGTTGGACTAATTCACAGCTCAATACAAACAATGCAGCTGCGCCCATCTTTCCATAACCTCTCCAGAACTGACTATTCCTATGTTCTGTCCCCTTTGCCAATTTGCTGAATGTGAGATGAAACCTCTGGGCTGTTTTGATTTGTATATTACTGGTGATGAGACATTTTGTTACATGGTTAATAGATTGCAATTTTTCTTTTAAGAACTGTTTCTTCATATCTTTTGTCCATTTATATATTAGGCAATGGTTTTTGGTCATATATTTCTGTCAATTATTCATATAACTTAGTCTTCAGACCTTTATCAAAAATATTTCATACAAAGGTTTCTTCCCATTCAAGTACTTCAAACTGAGTTTTCATAATTAGAGAGCTAGGTGGGTAAGTGATTTTACTCATTATAAGAGCAACTGAATTATTCCTTTCCATTTCAATGGATCCCAGAAAAATGCCAGTACATGCAGAAATGACTATGCTAGGGACCTTTTGCTAGAGTATAAACCAAGCCTGTCCACTGTCAATGAAATGATCTTCTGTGATTTTGCTAACTCTTTAAAACTGACTGAATCCATCACTTTCAGATGTTGCTTCTGTCTACAAAATCCAATGGTACTTAATCTTACCTTGAATATTCACCTCTCACACTCACTAGCTCCACTGGGATGTTGAGATCACCTTTTCTCTGAACCTCCAACTGTCAGTCAAGAAGCATTTAGTATGTGCTTACTATATGCCAAGCATTGTTAGAGCCCCAGCTTCCTATGCTGCCTACATTAAACCTTTCTGCTTCTGACACAGTTTCTCAGTGAATATGCTCACCCTCCTGTGCAACATGCAAATATCTCTTCTTATTCCTCCAGTTGTGGTTGTAATCATTGCCTGGTCAATGCTCCTGACTGGATGTGACACCTGTACTTATCCAGAAACAGAGGTAAGGAATCTATGATTCTGAGAGATTTTATGTAAGCAAAGTTGACTGAGCAATCTTGAAATAAACTGCTTTCTCCTGTGGTAGTAAGGGACTCCCAGGGATGGTTAGAGTAAACTCTCAAGACAGTCGCCTGCAACAGGTTTTCAAGAAACTTAAGAGTTCCAGGCACATCTTTTTTTGTTTGTTTGTTTGTTGTTGTTGTTGTTGTTTGGTGAGGCTATTGGGGTTAAGTGACTTGCCCAGGGTCACACAGCTAGTAAGTGTCCAGTGTCTGAGGCTGGATTTGAACTCAGGTCCTCCTGAATCCAGGGCTGGTGCTTTATCCACTGGGCCACCTAGCTGCCCCTCCAGGCACATCTTTAAAGAGAAAGATGGAGTTGGTTGAGTTATGTTTTCAATGGCCTTCCTCTATCCACAGACTTGGGAAATTAAAGATCTATTATATGCATTTGGATTGAAATGCCACAGAAGAGTCTATCAGTCTAACAGACTCAACCATTATGAAACAATGCTTATGAACCAAGAGAACATGCATAATGATTACAATGTTGTAAATGACAACAGCATTAAAAACAATCGTATTTTGATGACAATTTCAGGTCTGGAAAACAGATAATGAAAGATATCTTCTCTTCTTGGCAAAGAGGTTGGCCAGGGCCAGGGGCACGGAATATGATATACTGTACACTGGTAAATACCAACTCAGATGCAACTGATAGGCTAGTGGCTTTTCTTTTCTTTTGGTAACACCTATGTCAGGAGTTGTTGTGGGGATCAAGTGAGATAATACGTGTAAGGTATTTTACAAACCAAAACGTTTTATATAAATGCTATTATTTTTATTATTAAATCTTGTTCTATGTAAATATATATGGGTTCAATGGGAGGTGGGTTCTAAGTTTGATTATGATATTGAAACAAAAGGCAGCAATAATTTTTAAAAGAGTTGGGGATGACAATGAAATTTACTTTCTACTAAGTTCCTCAAATCTTCATAAAGTAAGATAAAATCATAAAATCACTAGGGAAGGAAAAGAATTATAAACCAAATCCATGGGCCTTTGGAAGGTACTAGAGAAAGATTAAGTCTAATTTTCTCACCACATAGCTTCTGAGCCACAGAAAGTACATAAAGATCATCTAAGCTTCAGCCTCTTCTAGATTTTTTTAAGTGAAGAATTATAGTCAGAAAAAGAAATTTCAAAGATACTATTTAAATTCAGCCAGGTGTTAAATAAAATGGAGAACCAATTTAGAAGTCATCACCTTCTCCCTTCTTAATGTGATAATGACCACACAAACACAAATGATTTCATTTCAAAGCTTTTCTATTATTCGAGATGTTCACATCAAGATGAGTCCTTAACTGTTCCCAACTGTCACTCTGAGCAGCTGGCTGAAACTAAGTGACAAGAGGAAGCTCTCCTGTGGGTAACAAACAACTTACCTGTTCAGATCTGATCTGCCAAAGGCGCTATTGTCTAGTGCTTGGTAAATGGTTCGGATAAAAATCCATATATTGAGTTGAGCAGAAATGAAATAAAGTCTCTAAGCAGTGACAGAATGTCAATTATGGACTTGGTAAAATAGCCCTTTCATTTCTTTTTAAGTTGTTAACTTTGGCACTTTCTAGATTATAAGAATTTGATTTAAATTTCATATTCCTCAGTCACAGGGCCACACTTAAGTGAAAAAGCAAAGACATGTTTGGCAGAAAAGGATGTTTTTCTTGGGGAGGGCTCTTAAAACATTTTTTTAACCATCAAATATGATAAAAGTACGCACGTAGGAAAACCACTTTTTCAAAAATATTATGCCATGTTTCTGTCATTTGCATAGTATTAAAATGATGCATATTGGTAAGCAAATGGTTAAAAAATATATTTTTGTGGGGATGCCTGTGACATAGTCACATCCCTCACTCCCTGTCATAGCTGTCTACAACTTGCAGCTGTATCTCATCAAACAACAAAGGGAAGGCAGGGAGGTCTGGTCAATGGACCCTCCTGACTTTCTCAGTCACTGCAATAAGGGAAGCACTAGTTAGCCATGATCATGTTGACAATCATGCCTCCTATGAATCCTGCTGCCATCCCTTATTTGTCATAGAACTGGGAGCTGGAAGGAACCGTGGAGATCAACTAATTCAACCCTCTCCTTTTACAAATGAACAGAGAACCCAAGTGATAAAAGGATTTAAGAAATGCCCCAAAGCTATCATCAGAGCAGAGTTTGCCTATGATTTTTGTTTTTGTTTTTTTACTCCAAATCCGGTTGTGTTCTTTGCATTGCATTACGCTGTCCTATTTCTATTTGAGTGTGTTTCCCCCTAAACTAAGACATCTTAAACCCATTTTGTTTCATGAATGCCTATGGAACTCAGTTCTAGCCTACAGACCACTCCTCAGAATCATGTTTTTAAATGTGTAAAATAAAATTAATAGGATTACAAAAGAAACCAATTACAATGAAACAAAGGTATACATTTTTTTTTTTAAAGAACAGAACAAGCTCACAGACTCCAGGTTAAAAACCATTGCTCTATCCCTAGAAGAGAACCTCACCTCCTCTCCCTCTTTGTCTTTGGTTGCCCCTCTCAGTCCCTCAGTTCCACCAGCTTCCCTCTCATCCCAACAAGGCTAGCCTCAACCCCAGTGCAAATCTAATTAGCCCTTCAGCTTCACCAGTCAATTCAACTTCGCTGCTCACTGCCTTTTGTGTACCTGCAGTTTAGGCACCTGGAAAGTAGATCCACAAATAAGAAACTGGGGTTAGGGAGATGATAAGAGTTTCTGTATTTAACATATTTATTTACTCTGTGGTGTGAGCTCCTGATTTTTCTAGTAGTTCCTGTTGCCTCCCCTCTTAAATTATCTGGTGTTTTCTTCCCCTAGTCAATCCTACCTCAGTAGAGTGTAAACTCTTTGAGAGTAGGGACTGTTTTTCCTTCAGGGCAAAACTGAAGGCTTTAAAATGTGCTTAAATGAAGGGTGAATTGAAGATTAGAATAATCCCATTTAATTGGTTTTGCCACCTACACTGGAAAGGGAGAAGAAAAAAGGTCATTTAGGTAAATAGAATGACAGAAGGGAATGGGGTGTGGCCATAATCCAAGCAATTGAAAGAAAGTGATACTAGCACCCCTGAAAGAGGGCCCACCCAAATAGAGAGAGAAGTACCCTTCCATGCATGTTTCACATAAGGCAAAACAAATGGGGGGGGGGGGAGAGAGACAAGACACATTTAAGATGGGCAAAATGGAAGAGGTCAGAGTTAAGTTTAGAATTATATGAAAAGGGGAATTGGGTACTACAGGTCCAGGGAATTTATCTTACTGTGAACAATCTTTACTATTGCTCTACATCTAAAAGAAAATGATGTCAGGGTTAGGTGACTAAAGGCATATTTTTTAAATTGGGCTCTTTCAAGTTGTGATAAAGTAGCATTATAGTCATTTTAAGTTTGTCAACATTTCCAGCTGGTTCACTCAACAAGGCAGAGTAATTTTTGGTAGGAGGAAAACTAACATCCCTTAAGGGACCAGTGAAAGAGACTATGAGTGGGTATGTTTACACATACGTGTCTTTGCATTTTCACAAATGTTGATTTGTTTTTTGAAAATTGGCAAAAGAATGTGAAGAGGGATTTTATTTAGTTGGATTAATTAGCAGGTGCAGTAAGCTATTTCAATTGCCAAGGGGCAATTAAAAGATGCAATTGTCTATGTGATAGTATTCATAAGCATAGTTAGAAGAATATGTAAGAAGAATGCTTTTCTATAGCCTTTATTAATCAAAAATATCATTAATTTCATTTTAGGAAACAATCGTTAATTCCCTCTCCCCCAACCCTCATCACAGACCCTTCTTGATTTAAATGGCTTTGGCAATCAAGATGACATTTTTTACTGGGCACCAGCCTGTTAGTACAAAAGAAAAAAAGGTTTGAGTTAGGTCCTAAAAGAGACCAAAAGTCTCTTTCCTTTCTGTCTCCAGGAAAACAAAAGAAAGTCAACAAAGGCAATAAACACTGCAAATGTTCAGTTGAAAAGGTTTTGCAGGGAAGAAAAATTACCACAGGGTAAGATCTGATTATCTCTTTGAATAACTGCATTATCTTCACAGGCCAATCCATCTAAGTATTACACAGGTTACTAGTAAAGTCTGAAGAAATACAAACAACATCCTGCCCCATTTTCCCCCCCTTTCCCTCCAACAAATACACACACTCACTTCCCCAATCTTCTATTTTTCCATTAGGATGGCCACTATCTGGCATTATTTAATGTTTGGCTATTTAGTTCAGTGAAATCAAATGAAGTTCAAAAGAAGAATTTAGTGAATCTTTTTTCTGCTAAGGAAAAATGTTCTCTAAACTAAAGGAAATTTCTTATCACAATGCAATTGAAAAAGCAAGCAGACCAAAAAAAAAAAAAAAACACCTTAAAAGGTTTGACTTTGGGTCTTAGTGCCATTTGGCATTATTTTTTTTTTTTACATGTGTATTAGCAGTAAGGTGTCTGCTATCAAGAGTTAGATCAAGGGGGGCAGCTAGGCAATACAGTAGATAAAGCACTGGCCTTGGATTCAGAAGGACCTGAGTTCAAATCCAGCCTTAGACACTTGAGACTTACTAGCTGTCTGACCCTGGGCAAGTCACTTAACCCTCATTGCCCCGACCAAAAAAAAAAAAAAAAAAAGAGTTAGATTAAGGCTGACCACTCTTTTTCCTGGGTTCTAATCATTAGTTCCAACCTCAAATTGAAGAGGGACTTCACATTTAGCATAAAGGAAAAAACAAAACAAAACTATGACTATTCAGGATAAAATGAGGTCATTTTAATTGTCTTGCTAGACTATTGTATAACCTAGCATGAAAGCTAAAACTGTATCCAATAATTAGCACATTTGTACTGGGAAAAGATTAGGAAGATAATTGTTAAAAATACATGTATGATGGACTTGACTCTTCTCAGGATGGAAAATGCTCTCCAAATCCAGAAAAAAGAATTGTGGAATTTAGATGCAGATTGAACCATACTATTTCTACTCTTTTTTTTTCTTTTTTGAGGTTTTTCCCTTTTATTCTGATTCTTCTTTCACAGACTGACTAATGCAGAAATGTTTAATGTGATTGTACATATATAACCTATATTAGATTGCTTGCTGTCTTGGGGAAGGGGGAGGGAGGGAGAAAAATTTGAAACTAGAAATCTTATAAAAACAAATGTTGAAAACTATCTCTACATGTAACTAGAAAATAATAAAGTACTTTTATGATTAAAAAAATACATGTGGGGGCAGCTAGGTGGCGCAGTGGATAAGGCACCAGCCCTGGATTCAGGAGTACCTGAGTTCAAATCTGGCCTCAAACACTTGACATTTACGGCTATTCCAGCAGGTTCTACCAAGCTGGAAAGGTGTGGCAACATCATTTGTTGATTTATTATTTGGATATTAGCCTAGCCAAATTCAGAGAGGCTCATCACCAGAAGGCAGGCTACAAGTTGACAAATGTTTTGGCCACAGCAACTCATCAGGAGTGTCCTTTTTAGGTGTGGAGGGAGTTGTTACCTATATCAGTGAAAGAAATGCCCAGATCCACTAATTTATGAATCTGTGAACTGCCTTTTTTCTTTCATATATTTTAATTTTGTTTTTTTTTTAATTATGCTTTGGGGTCTCAAAGTACACAGTGCCACTGGACCTCTGAGAACTAGTGGTACCACACAATCCTCTTTTTAAGTTTTTCTAATAGCTTTTGATCAAAATCCCATACTATCCAATATGGGGAATCATTACAGGGTTTTAACATGACGAACAAAAAGGGGAAAAAAAAAAACCCTAACTATCATCTTCCATGTAAAAGTACTGTAGAATGGCTAAACAAATTATATGAATATAATAAAATATGCTTGTGCTATAAGAAATTATGAAATTGACAATTCCAGAGAAACATGGTAAGACCTCTGTGAACTTATGCAGAGTGAAATGTTCAGAACCAGGAGAACGCATTGTACAGTAATAACATCATAAGTAAAACTAATTTTCTAAGATTTGAGAACTTTTATCATTGCAATGACCAATGATTCCAGGGAATGATGATGTATATTACCCGTCTCCTGCCAAAGAGGAATGAATGGCATCTAGCCTGTGCTTGAAGGCCAGTGAGCAAGGATTCACTACCCTATAAGGCAGTTGCCTGACAGCAAAAACTCTTTTGCCATTTTGCAAAAAACCCCTAAATAAATGAATGAATGAATGAATGAATGAATGAATGAATGAATGAACATTTGTCTTTTGAGAAATACATTAGCACCAACTAAAACTTAGGGGCAGGAAGTGTGTTAGTATTATATGATGCCTGTTTATTTTAATTGAACACAAATCGACCACAGAGTGAAAAGAAAATGTAGATGAAGTAAGTTTTAGAAAAATTTTCCTTCATATCACCACAGTGAGGCAACCGATAGCTTAGTGCCACCTCCCAGGAATCCCAAAGAATACAATTTCCACAATATATAAACAAACACAAAAAAGCTCTTGTATGGCTCCCTGACGTGCAGGGCTTTGGTGGGGTTGTCTTTTTCTAGATAAATAAGTATTTATGTGACAGCATCCTTCATCTAAGATACCTAATTTTCCCCCCTCAAAAGAGAATTTCCAAAGAGATTTGCATAATAGCCCAAAATGAGTCCAAAGGCATGATTAGTGTCAGACTCATAAATAATAGTATTTTAACAATTATATACTATACCAAATGCAATTACTAGCTTTTCATAAACATAAGACTAGAAAAATGGACCAAGTGTTTTGTTGGGTTTTTTTTATGTGGGGGGAACCATTGTTGAAGCAGCTGTCAATCAGTCCTTTATTTTTCTTCATGCAGGATGACCACCAGGGTTTTTATAGTTTGAGTTATCTTGTTGTTGCTGTTTTATTTTTGGTCTTTCTGGAAACTAAATCTGGGAAAGAATTAAAGGGCAGGAAATTGTGAGTAGAAACCATTTATTGAGCCACCCACAGGCTAGAGAGCAGTTCTGCCTGAGGACTGGGTGCTGGGTGCAAAGGAAGACAAAACCAGAGGAAATCGAGTTCTAAAACTGCAATTCATCTTAGTCTAGATAGATGTGTGTTCCACAGTGGACACCAATAAGTCATTGGCTGACTGGAAGTTTATAAAGGAAAGGTACAGATGTATCATGAAAGGTGAACTAGTTTGAGACCTGAACCTGTCCCATCTTAAATTCACACTGGGACTAGAAGCTGGGGACTCTTTTGGTTGTCTGATTGCGTTTATACATATAGACTTGTGATTACATCAGTGTAGGGAACTCTAGATGTAGAAAACTCTTCCTCTGATCCATGCGGTAACTCCACTGTAATTTAAAGTCTTATAGAGTTTCATGGAAGCTCCAGGAGGGATGAGTGACTTGGCAAAAGTGAGAGAAACTGAATGCAGGTCTTCTCTGGACCTCTGACTACTGTACCACGCTGCCTCAATATTGCTGTATTTCAGAGCCCTTATTTTCTTTTTTTCTTTTTTTAGCGAGGCAGTTGGGGTTAAGTGACTTGCCCAGGGTCACACAGCTAGTAAGTGTTAAGTGTCTGAGGTCGGATTTGAACTCAGGCACTCCTGACTCCAGGGCCGGTGCTCTATCCACTGCGCCATCTAGCTGCCCCTAAGAGCCCTTATTTTCTAACCCCTTTCCAATTCATTCTGCCTACTTTTTATATAATCTGTCCTGGACCTCAATTGAAGGTGTGGCAACAGTCTACTCTAGTAGAAAATTCCCCCCACATCTTAAATTACAGACACTAAGCATCCAACTGAACGTAATGCATCATATTTGATTATAAACCAGATGAATTTTCCATCACATTATAAATAGTCATTGTACAAGTTATAAAAAAGAAGATGGGGGCAACTAGGTGGGGCAATGATTAAAGCACTGGCCCTGGATTCAAGGGGACCTGAGTTCAAATCCAGCCTCAGACATTTGACACTTACTAGCTGTGTGATCCTGGGCAAGTCACTTAACCCTCATTGCCCCCCCCCAAAAAAACCAACAATTAAACAAATAAATAAAGGAAGGAATGAAAGAACAAAGGAATGAGAAGATGGAAAGGGAATTTTACATGCATCTAGACCAACTGTTAATAAATGCAACACATTCTCAAGCGTTGGAAATCCCACTTAAAGCCTCATTCTCTCTCTCTCTCTCTCTCTCTCTCTCTCTCTCTCTCTCTCTCCATTCTAAAATCCTGAGATACATAATTATCTTCAATAAATTCCAAGTGAAAATTAAAAGTCTTAACAAAAGCTTGACTATTTCATTTCATCTGAGAAGCAATCTTTTAAAGACAAATTCTTGAGAAACAATCACTTGTAGGAACAAATATGCTCCCTGCAGCAGAAAGCTGATAGAGTTATTAACCAAAGGTTTATCTCATCATGTGCTTTTCTTAGCCATGATAAATTTTTAGAATTATGATTTAAGGTCTAATTAAAAAAAAAAATACCCAACTTTTAGGTACTGATCTTAGATGCCACTCCTTACTGGTTCTGTTGATTAACCAGAAAAGTAGTGCTGTGGGGCAAAGAAAGAATCTGAGGCTTAGTATTAAGCTTCCAGTTTGGCAGACAAAACAAAGAAAGAAAAGAATAGTTTGCCACAATTAATTTAAGACCTTGGGCTCCAATAGATAAACTAAGTAAGCCTTGTTTATATTAAAAGAACTACTCGAGGGGCAGCTAGGTGGCGCATTGGATAGAGCACTGGCCCTGGATTCAGGAGGACCTGAGTTCAAATTTAACCTCAGACATTTGACACTTACTAGCTGTGTGACCCTGGGCAAGTCACTTAACCCCAATTGCCTCACCAAAGAGAGAGAGAGAGAGAGAGAGAGAGAGAGAGAGAGAGAGAGAGAGAGAGAACTACTAAAGCACTGACCAGTTAAATTATACAATATCTTGAAATAATATTAATCTAGCTTTACAAAAGAAGATTGTTATGAACATTTGAGAAGTCACTTGACCTGTCATTGAGCTAGAGTTAAAAACAAGTCTGTACTTACAAACCAATGCTTAGAGATTTCTCAGGAACAAAAACCACCTGTATTCAATATCTTTAATGTTCTGATGTGTTAAAAGAACCTGATATACAAAGGTGAAATGAATATCCAACTCCATAAATTCACAGAAATTTATTATTACTTTACCATTTTTCTCCATTACCTTACCAAAGAGTGTTTAATGATGATCCTGAAACCATTCTAATACATATGGAAGAAGAATAAATATATCTTCTTGTTACTGATTTGAATGTTTGAGATCTCTGTTCAGGTGACTTGTAGAAAATAGGCACAAGGAAGATTCTCAGCAGATTTCAGAGAATGAGCATCATTTCCTGTGACTATTCAAGGTCACAGGCTGTATGGTCATCTGAAATGTCACACTGTGAAAACTGTACCTGACCTATCAGCCTACAGCCACAAATTGCATTTCCCTGCTCAATGACAGGGCTTGCCAATGGAAAGGTTCAGAGTCTGGGCCTAATCATTAATGTTGATAATATTAGGCACGGCCCTTATTTAATTTTGATTCCCATGATTATAAAAAAGAGTTTCTGGTTTACATAGCTGTTTGATCAATTTTAACCCCAAATGACTTATTTCAGAAATAAGAGTCTATATTGGTAGCCCAATCTATTTTTGCCAGGATAATATTTCCCCAACTTAACCAATCATTAACCTGAAGTTTAGTCAAGGAGGCAACATAAGAGGTGGGAGATGAGTTCAGCGTCTCAAGGTTAGGCAGAAATTGCCCCAAAGCCAATTGGTCCCAGCTAAGATACTGATTCCTCTGATTTGGGCCATCTGTCTCTTTCCTCCTCATCTTTGCCCTTCACCCCAATTCTTTTTCTTAACCAATGACCCTGAGGACTGTCTCATTAATGAGCAGCAGACTGGTAGCAACAAATATATTCATTCATTTGACAGCTTTCATCTAGCAAATTTGTAACATATGAATTCCAAAGTATGTAAATAATTTACCACGATTAATGTAAATGGAGAAGTAACATTTGGCTTATAAATAATCCTCATAAAGAAAGGAATTTTTATTTGCCAAGGGATGAGAATAAAAGCAAATCTGCAAGATGATCACTGACCTAGGAAAAGGTTAAGAGCAGTTTTAATAATAAATGCTGAAGTTGAATTCAGATTGACAGGAATTCATTTTTCTTGCTATTGCATACACATGGTGATAATCCAATCTCAAAACTGAATTTATGTGGTGAGGGCATTCACTCAAAGGCAGCTTGCTTAAAAATGCAACCATTTAGGGCAGTTTTGAGCAGAGATATTATATAGCACTTTGCATCTTGAATGACAGTGAAATTTTACATTGATCTTTACAGAAGACATTTAAAGAACACACTAGTAAAAGAATTAATGGATTATTTTCCCTTTCCCAGTGACCTCCAAAACCCCTAAAACTCCAGTTAAATAGCCTAACAGTTATCACCTCTTGCTTATTGCAGCAGTTTTATTATCCCATAGTCCTAACATTTTAATACTGTATCAGAGATTGGCTGCTGATAGGAACCTGTAATTGCCTAAAGCAAAGTTTAACAATACCTTTTTTCCTCCTCCTTTGAAATCTATACATTTTCCCCCCAAATACCTCTATCTGCGGAGTCCTGATTCTAAGGAAAGGAGAAAGGAATTAACATGTCTCTCTCCACTGCAGAACTTTGATTTTCCACTGAACCCTGGGTAAAGTCAATGGCGTTAAGAATTTAATGAATCTAGGGCAACTGTCTGAAAATGTGTCGGCAAGGTCACTTGTCTTATTCTAAACTCTTGAATCCAAAGTGATTTCTGAATAGGTTTACAAAATGTGATTTTTGCTTTGAGAAAAAGAATGGCTTTATGGCTGCAAAGTTCCCAATGGTCCTGTGGCATTACACAAGGGTGAACTCCTCTCCAGTAGAAATTGTAAAATCCTCATCTAAAACCAGGAAAATGTTACACACAGTTAAAGAAAAATGTTTCTGGATTACAGAAAAGCATGGATGCCAAAGTACTGAAACCAGAGTGGGTTGATACGTCCCTGATTCCTCTGTAGCAAGAGAGACATGTCCTACCAACTGTTTCCTCTGGTTCTTGTTTTGAAGTTAGGAAAAATGAAAACACCCTCACCCAGTTCTGGGGCACCTAGGTGGTACAGTGGATAGAATGCCAGGCCTGAAATCAGGATGACTCATCTTAGTTCAAATGCAGCCTCAGACACTTACCAGCTGTGTGACCTTGGGCAAGTCACTTAATTCTGTTTGCCTGAGTTTCTTCCTCTGTAAAAAGAGCTGGAGGGAAAAATGGCAAAACACTCCAGTGTCTTTGCCAAGAAAACCCCAAATGGGGTCATGGAGAGTTTTACTGCAAAAAAAGAAGTACGGTCAGAGATGCCAGTCCCAATTTGGATCAGATGGATGGGCATTTATTAGTAGAAAATATGAATCCAAATTTAGGAGACAGAATAAATTGTGGAAGTATACCCTAAGCAGAATGAGAAAGAGTATTGTACTTGGTAAGACCTGCACTTCAGGGTTGATTCCAACAATGACTAACTCTGGGTTCATAGGCAAATAACATAATTGATTTGAAAGGTCTCTGTTCAAACTCCAGATCTGCCTGATATACAAATTAACACAATCATTTGGAGCTGATTTCCCAGGATCACCAATTTAGAACTGAAAGGGCCCTTAGAAGTCACTTTGTCCAACCTCTTCATTTTACAGAGGAGACCCATACAGGTTAAATGACAGGAGCCCACAGCTGGTAGACCCAGGATTCTAAATTGCTTCTTTTGACACCAAATCTGGTATTCTTCCCACTGTATCATATGGTCTCCCTGCAAAAAGAGATTCTCTAAGGTCTTTTCCAAATCTAAGATTCTTGGATTCTGTAAAGTCACAGCTAATCTCGGCATCATTTTCCTCATCTATAAAATAGGGGCACTCACTGCCCGCTCCCTTACATAGGCTGTTGTAAGAAAAGTGCTTTGTAGACCATAGAGTGCTATATCAATATAAGCTATTACTGTGTTTGGGGTTTTCTGGAATCCTGTAACATTTATCACTCAACAGGTTTGAATTTTTCAAGAGTCCAATGGTGGCTGATGATTTTCTTCTAGACAAAATTCCAGGCTACCATTAGGTAAATGTTGATGCCACGCTGAAATCACAGGATAAAAACATAAATCACTAAATGTCAATTTTGTCAAACAAAGTGATACAATATAGAACAAGATCCAATATCAATAATTCAGCACAAAAGGACCTCCTTCTCAGTTAGTTTCAACTAATGCAACTCTTTGATTTTGGTTCGCTCTATCTTCACAAATGTATCTCAAACATGCTCCTTTTTCACGCTGACTATAACTGTCCTAGTTCAGGTTCACATCACCTTTGTAACTGACTACTACAACACCTTTCTAATTGGTTGTCTTGCCTCCAATCTCTTTCTCTCTCGTTAATCTATTTATTCAGGTCTATGAGATTTGGCTAAAAAAATGGATCACATACCTTCCTTCAACAGCCTCCAGGTTAAAAAATAAATTCCTTAGCTTTGGATTCAAGTACTTTGACAAAATAGCTGGAACCTAATCTTGCCCTTCTTCACATTCAACATTTCTGCCAAACTGGGCTCATTATCACCCATTCTCTGTTCTGTTCCATCTCTCTCTCTTTTTTTGCTCACACAATCCCTTTTGTTTGGTATGGAATTCCTCCCTATCCACTAATCCCATGCCTACTGAAATCTCTCAGTTCCTTCAAGACTTAGCTTTGATACCATCCCTTCCCAGAAACATTCCTGGATCTCATGAACTGAAAGTGACCTCTTCCTCCTGAAGTCACTCATATATCTCTAATTTGTCCTTTGCACTTATAATAGGATATTTATTATTATTTGCATATGTAATAATATATAATAATTGTGTTGGATGTATTTTGCATACATTTGCAAAAATATTTTTATGTTTTATATACTTTATATAATAATTATGTTAGGAAATATATTGGTTTTTTTGCGTACAAGTCTTATTTCTCCTAAATGGACTACAATCTGCTTGAGGGAAGAACTATCTCTTATTTCATTTGCAAGGTCTAGAATAAAACCTTGAACATGGTAGATATTTAACAAATGTTTATAGGTTTGAATTGAAGAAAATGGCCATGTATCCTTCCCTGGAATCAGAAATTTCTCAGTCTATACGTGTTCTGGCAATGTCTGTAACTTAAGAGCATGACTGGGGTTGAATATAAAAGCTTTCTGGTGTGGTCTAACAGGAAACCTTCCCTCAGTTCTTGAAAGCATTTAGTTTCTTAGGTTAATTACTCTAGTTACCTGCTACTACTGGGTATCAAAATCTCCTACACCCTCTTGGCCAAGAAGGCCCATGCGGTTTTTCTCCACCCTACTCTTAAAGCCCATGTTTCTTGTGGCAAGCAGAGAAAAGCAACAACACAAACAAAACCAATATTCTTTTATGCTCTCATTCCAGTCATAAAGAAGTACCTCACCTCAACCCCTGCCTCCTCCAATCCCAAGCTCCCTCTTCCATTAATGTTTAAGCATTCAGACTTCCCAACTAAGCTGCCTGATAGTATAAAAGCTACTTTATGCAGAATAGCTAAGATTACCTTTAAACTATCCTGGCAAGCCTAATCATTAACTACCTGATTCAAGCCTTGGTAAGATTAGCTTTATTATTAATATTTTTTTAACATGTCTTTTTTTCTCTCTGATCATTCAAACTCATTTCAATCAAACAGAACAATTTAAAAATAAAGTTATATAATGTTTCCTTCAACTTCCTTCCCAGTCCAAAGCAATCATAATGGTATAAAATTAGAGATACTTTGAATCACAGAGAAGGCCAGATCGATGGTTTGTTCCTGGCACTTGCTCTTGATAGGAAGCTTTAATAAAGTGGTTTTTTTTAGAGGTGTGACTTGAGGATACCTAGTAGATTCCTCTATTAAGTAACAAGAGAGTGAAAAAAATATACCTGGAATCACATAATCATATAAGTGGAAGAAATCACAGGATGTGAATACAAGGTTCCAAGGCCTGGTTGCTGTCATGGAGAGACAGAAGGGACAAAGCTACTTTCAAGATAACTTTTTTTTTTTTTTAAGGCAATGGGGGTTAAGTGACTTGCCCAGAGTCACACAGCTAGTAAGTGTCAAGTGTCTGAGGCCGGATTTGAACTCAGGTACTCCTGAATCCAGGGCCGGTGCTTTAACCACTGCGCCATCTAGCTGCCCCAAGATAACTTTTTTTTTTTATGAATTTTGCTGAAATGTTTTGGTCTGTTGCATTATCTTACACAACTGCTTCTTAACTGTCAAAGATCTTTGTCCTTAGAACCTCATTCTAACTGAAACCTACTTTAAAGATCACACTGTACATGCTACATTTCTCTAAAATTTGAAAGCAAAATGGTTTGTGTCAGACAGAACACAGTAGCAAAGTCCAGATTAGATCCAAAATCCACTAATGACGTTCTTTCCCTTACAGGAGGCTGCCACCTTTACTAATGATTTCCATTACTGAAATTTAAGGGCTTAGGAATTTTGAACAGGTAAACAGAACAAAGAAAAATGTGCTTTATAATGTTTTAAAGTCACTTTTTAATAAGCCCTTTTGAGTATAAGAGAGTTACAAATTGCAAAATGAGATCATTGCTGGGTAGATGTACAAAATGAGACTATTGCTGTTAATTATAATGGAAAAATGTAAATAATGCTCCAAGTCTCTCAACCCAAACCAAAGGCTACCCATTAATGTGATGTCAAGAAGGAGGTAGTTTTTGCATTTCTATTTCTCCCTTTTCTTCCCTAATTGGGGCCATAGAATAAATGTAAGTCAAAAACAGCATAAAGCAAAAGGAGACACAACAAAAATGTATTTCTCAAATTTCATCTTTATTTTTGTATTTATTTTAAAGCACTGAAGATTTCTATGTTAGTTCTCCGAAGTTCTGTTTTAGCCCAAAAAGATTTCTTTTCTCAAATGTGAATTCAGTTTAATCTGAATCACAATCCGTTGCTTTGGTCAAAATTGTTAGACTCTGAGGGCAAAATATTAGCACAGTTTAGGGCATCCCTTCTTTAGAATTTATGTATTCAGTATTCAACAGTCCAAGGTGATCCAAAAGTGGGGCAAAAATTACTTTCCTTCTTTTCATGTTATGGGGGTGGGGGAGTTTGTTTGTTTTTTGCTTTAAAAACAACTGCCACGAGTAGATATTTAGGTATATGCTTTTACATTCATTGTGTGTATGGGGGGGAGGGAGCTAGAGGTTGAGGGTTATTGAAGCCACAGTACTACTCTTAGGCCTAGAACAGGGCTCCTTTTTGATGTTATGGACCCTTTTGCAGAATACTGTTTTAAAATGACTAAAATAAAATATACAGGATTACAAAGGAAATGCACAGGTTTACAAACTAATTCTATTGAATTAGCTTATCAAAATCAAGTTTATTAAACTTTGATTAAAGTTTATCAAGAATTATCAAAATAATTTTTAAAACCTTCCATAGGCTTTCATTCATAGACTTTCAAAACTATTCATAGATTAAGCACTTGTAGTCTATACTTATATTGGTGCCATACTTTATATTTTCCAGGCCAAATATGAATTCAGGTGATTCTGGATTCTACCCATCTAAGTTTAAGATTCTGATAAAAATTGTTTCTTACATTATTATGGGAAATGATGAGATTCTGTTTAAGTATCTAACAACAAGTCTTAATGAAGCTTCCCAGGAGTATCATTTAAAGAAATACCTTTTTGAGAATATACTTTTTGTATCATTCCAGCTAATCTGGGTATGACATCTTATTGACTGGGTATGACATCGTATCTTTCAAACTCCTTCCAGACTCAGGTCCTCTTTATGCCAATGTTAATAACAAAAACTCACATGTTGTACTTTTGCTTGTTTGTTTTGTTTTGACATGTTGCACTTTAGAATGTACAGAGTGGTTTCCTAACATTCCTGTGAAGCCTAATAAAAAGATCTTTATTCATTCACATTTTACAGTTAAGGGAACAAGGGCCAAGAGTTCCCGTGACTTGGCCAAGATAATATAAATAGTAAATATCAAAGTCACAATTGAACTCATCTCTTCTGGCTTCAAGTGCAACAGGCTTTCCAGAAAGACTAAAATTGAACTCTACCTATCAAAGGAGGGTCAAGAGAATGACAAGGACCTGAAAGGAAAACTCTAATTGGAATTATAGATATGGAGGAATAAGAAGGGGGGGGGGTGTTGGGGAGGAGATAACAGTTGGTCAAAAATTATTAAGTTCCTTAAGAGGATTAGAGACATAAAGGTGGAAGAGGTTATCTAGTTTTATCCTCTCGTTTTAAAGATGAGGAAATTGAGGCCAGAAGAGGCAGTGAGTGATTTGCTCAAGATCACACAAGGTAGTGTCTTTTGTTTGTTTGTTTGTTTGTTTGTTTTGTGGGGCTATGGGGGTTAAGTGACTTGCCCAGGGTCACACAACTAGCAAGTGTCAAGTGTCCAAGGCTGGATTTGAACTCAGGTACTCCTGAATCCAGGGCCGGTGCTTTATCCACTGCGCCACCTAGCCACCCCCTAGTGTCTTTTGACAATTTTTCTGACAACAGTCTATTCTACTTTCAATTCACTGTCACATTAGTATTCCTAAATCCCACTTTTTAATGTTACTACCTTGATCAAACACCTTCAATAGCTCTTTGCTGTTTATAAGATTAATTACAAAGTCCTTTAGTCTTACAGTCAAGGTAAGGAAAGAAATGCAGCCCCATCCTCCCTTACATTCCCAGCTCCAAATTTTTGCTTATGCCATCCTTGTCCATCACCCAAAAGAATTTAATGCTTTCCTACCTGCCTATCTGAATCTTACCCGTATTAAAAAGATAATAAAGCATTCCCTGATCACTCTCTCTCTTTTCTGAACTATCACTGATTCCCTATAGCATTACCCACTGGCCCCCTATCCTTTCCTACCTGGTATTATTACTTATTTTGTTTTTGTTTTTTTTGCAGGGCAATGAGGGTTAAGTGACTTGCCCAGGGTCACACAGCTAGTAAGTGTCCAGTGTCTGAGGCCAGATTTGAACTCAGGTCCTCCTGAATACAGAGCTGGTGCTTTATCCACTGCACCAACTAGCTGCCCCCTGGTATTATTATTTATTGTACTAATTCAGTAGTATTTGCACTACAAAATTGTGAATTGAGTGGATCACCCCAGGGAGGATTTATCAGAGGAATTAGACAAGAGTCACTCAGTATGATAAAGTGTGGTTGGATTATTACTATTTGCAACATGGGAAGGAGGCCCCATATGGATATTACATATTTGGAAGTGTGCAGGGCACTGTGATAAGTGCAGATCAAGACCTACTTCATGAGGTTCTTATGAGGAAAGTAATTTATAAACTGCAAAACAATATCAAGGGGGGCAGCTAGGTGGTGCAGTGGATAAAGCACCAGCCCTGTATTCAGGAGGACCTGAGTTCAAATCTGACCTCAGACACTGGACACTTACTAGCTGTGTGACCCTGGGCAAGTCACTTAACCCTCATTGCCCTGCAAAAAAACAAAACAAAACAATATCAAGATGTGAGATAGTATTATTAGAAGGTGTGGGTCTTTCTTCCAACTCTATTGTATACCTTTTGAGGTATACAATATATCTTGTTTCTTTGTTTGTTTTTGTTTTGCAGGGCAATGAGGGTTAAGTGACTTGCCCAGGGTCACACAGCTAGTAAGTGTCAAGTGTCTGAGACCAAATTTGAACTCAGGTCCTTCTGAATTCAGGGCCAGTGTTTTATCCACTGGGCCACATAGCTGCCCCAGGACTATGTCTTGTTTAACACAGGGATTTTCACATACTAAGTTCTCAGTATTGGTTGACTACCAAATAGAAGCAAAAAATACAATCCTAACTAACGTGCTATTTTTTCTTATGTTCATGGGCATTAACCTTAGTTGAGTGGCTCATTTTTGTGTGCATATACATGTTATTTTGAGTTACAATAGAAAGAAATAAGCTAATTAATTTTCTTTAGGTTTATCACTAAATTGATTTTTGGGGGGACGAGGGGATCCCAAATTATGATTTCATCTATGCAGGGAACTTCCAGTGAGTAACTACCATCTATTAACTCAGATCACCAACCATTTTACAATTTACGATCTTAGAGAGTTGACAAGGACACTGAGAGAAGTAAGTATAGACCAGAGGTAGAATGGAACCCAAGTCTTCCAGAATTAATCTAGTACTTTTTTTCACTACTCCACTCTGTCCATTTAAAAATGAATTAGGATGTTGTATACAGTAATGCCTATAATGTTCAAAGAGTAACTGTGAATGACTAAGTTATCAGAGTATTATAAATATTCAAACCAAATAGAAAGGACTTATGAAGAAAGATGCTATCTACCTCCAGAGAAAGAACTGATCAATAGTATGCAAAGTATGCCTCTATATGTGTGTGTCTGTCTGTATCTGGGTACAATGGTGGCCTTCTCTAGTGCAGAGTTGTGAGGGAGAGAGTTTGGAGTTTAAAATATAACAAGAAAGAATTTAATTTTTTTAAAGTGAGGGGGATTATACATTTGCAAAAATGATAAATCTCATTAAATGATCAAGAATTAATTAATAACCAGAAGTAGCCCATAATGCTGATTTCACTTTACTGATTTCATTCATTTGTGAAAGACATGTGGAAGACTGAGAGACAGAATGGTGGTCACCTGTTGTGGATTTCAAGCAATCAATCATTGTCAGGAATCCCTTTTTTTTTTTTTGTACAAAATCTGGGACTATAGGATACGCTAAATAGAATTGCTTGCTAACAAGACAAATAGGTTTCAGTGATAACTCCATTTCTTATAAGTCTAGGCCTAAGGGGACACACTGTATAGTTGTGTGCAAGTTATTACTAACTATTAATAACTATATACTAACTATTATTACTAACTATAATTTAAATGAACAAATGAGGAATTAAATATATATACATGTACACATATACATATACATTATATGAAGCTATTCATCAAAACCAAATGAAAAAATTACAATGAAAAACACCACTTTGGAGTAATTCTTTTTTTTTTTTTTTTTGCCAGACTGCTGGCATTTCTGTATTGCATAGAAAGTCTTCAATAGGTCGATTATTGAAATCTCATTATCATGCCATTAAGTCAAGCTTTGGATACTCACCTTCTTCCCAACTTCCTCACCCTCCTCTTCTCTCAGATTAGATTGCTGGAGGGGGGGGGCACTAAACTTCTCCCAAAGTTTTCCTTTATAGAGGGCTGGAATCTGCACTTTCCAGCTAACTCTCCACTTTCCATCTGTAATTCTCCTTGGTTTAGACCCACAGAACATGATGCCCCACCCAGGCTAAGATAATCACCAGAAATTTCATTATCATGGGTTAACTCAGGTTAGGATACTCAACAACAACTTCCTTTTATGCATTATCTTCCTTCATTAGATTGTAAGCTTGCCTGGGGCAGGGAAAATATTTCTTTTTCTTAGCTGTATCCCTAGGACTTTGCACAGAACCTAGCACACAGTAAATGTGTAATAAAAGTTTGTTGAATTGAATAAATTGTAGCACATAGGGCCAGTGGCTCTGCTACCACTTCCCTCTCTAAGAAGGGTTAGAAGTAGATGCTGTAAGTGGGTCATTTATTCCTGCCTGCGGCTTTCCAGAAACAAAATAGTCAGTTGAGGTAACTAAGTGTACAATTTAACACAGTTTTAAAACATCATATTAAAAAGCTTCTTAAAGCCTTTGCCTTTTGTCAGCCCTCAGTATGTCAGCAGGGCCCTGTGTCAAAGTAGACTCTTGAGCTCACTAGTCTTATTAATCCTTATTAGTCTATCTTATTTTTCACTTAAGGCCTAGTCTGGACTCTATAGAGGCAAGGGGCCAGCAAGGCTTTACCCTAGAGCATCAAGGGGCCTTCCACTCTCCCAGAATTACAGAGAAGGTATGAATGGAAAGCACTTTCTCTACATGGTGTTTGCTGAGCCCATAAAAGATTACCGAGGAAAAGTGTGCATTGAACACTTGGTCAGTGCCCAAGCAGTGGGAGCAGAGGGGTGGGGCAGGGCAGGCAGTTGACTCCAGCACCTGAAAAAGGCAAAAAGCTCCCTGAGGGCACCCATATGATGGTCCTTTCGCAGGACTGCCTTCCCACCACTACAAAAGCACAGGCTATTTAGCACTGCCTAGCTTAGGGAAGAAGAATATGGAAGACCAGTTGAGAGCTGGATTTGGGGTGTTTGGGAAATAGGAATCACAGGAAAGCTCTGGCCAGAAAGAACAAGGTCCTGGTCAGTGCTTGTATCCTTTCTGTGCCTAGATGCTTTCAGATTTGCTGCTCAAACTCTTTGTATAACACCCATACTACTATACAGCTTCTATCTAGTAACCCTCAGACTACTACATGATACAAGGAAGTAAGTTCCCAGCCTATACAACCTTCCTGCATTTCAGTTTTATTGCTTCTTCTGACCCTTAGTGATGACTTGGCCCTTTAAGCCATTGATTGAGTGCTCCTAGTATTGGTTCATTGTTTTATTTCCACAATCCCGGGCCACTTATGCTCTAGCACCTAAGAGAAATATACAAATGCATGTATATTCTTTTCTACTGGCATTAAGGGACAAAAATCCAAATTTGATAATAATGATGATTATAATTATGAGGATGATACCAACTCACATTTCTTTTGTCCTTTAAGGTTACATGTTTGTTTTTTGTCCTATGAGAAAGCTAGTTAAAAATATTATGATTTCTCTCTCCCTATCTTACAGGTGGGGAAACTGAAGATCAGTGAGATTAAATGACTTACTCAAATGATTCATCAACTGTAAATCATTCACTTAGCACTCCCTCCTCATTTTCTCTCTTTTTTTTCCCCAAAGAAGTTTAAGATTCTAATCTTGTAGTTATGCATGCCTCAACAATGGGCTAACCTGGGGCAGCTAGGTGGCCCAGTGGATAAAAGCACCAGCCCTGGATTCAGGAGGACCTGACACTTGACACTTTCTAGCTGTGTGACCCTGGGCAAGTCACTTAATCCTCACTGCCCCACAAGGAAGAAGAAAAAACAAAACAAAAAATAATGGGCTAAGAGAAGGTTTTTATGTTGAAATTCAGTTCTTAACCTAAATATTTTTGTTTTAACTGATAGCTTTTCTTCTTTTATGGGCCATGTCTAAGTGTATTGAGACTGGCAAAGAATTAAATTAGGTTCTGGCAGGAGCCCCATGCAAAAACCACCCTCTTTTTATTCCAGAGCTGAGGCTCAGTAAGCAATGAATGCCCTGAGCTTGGCATAATAACAATCCTTTGTGCTCACCCTCTGGATGAACTCTAGTGCAGCAAAATCAGAAATGTTTCACACTAGCCCCAGGTGGTCCCTGAGTTTGGACAAGCACCTGCAAGAATCATGTTCTGGTCATGAAACCCTGCTATGAATCAAACTTGTCTTACTGTTTTTGTTACCCCTCACTATTATGGCTACAACTCACTCACTGCATTGCCACTCTTATAGGCATCAAGGCCTGGCCTCATTAAAGTGGGTCTCCTCCTTAAGGCGAGTCTAGTTTCCCTCCTCCAAGGGAATAAAGAAAGCTTTTTGCTTATAAAACCACAGTTATCTCTTTGGTTTTATTTTATCTTTTACAGTTAAAAGGTGGGGTATTACCTCTATGAGCCATTTGGTATTTTTCAGAGTTAACAACAGTTGTATAACATCTGTGACACAATGGTCATTTATTTTCATGGCTGACAGTTCATATTTTTTGTTGTGAATAAGAGATTAATTATTTTGAGTTCCTAAAAGGGACAACAGCTAAATAAATAAGCTAATAACTTAAACAAAAAGTATCACCATGAGCAGGGTTATCAGATTTCTCAAGACTTATGGACATTAATTAGGTTGGTTCAGGGACTTTATTCTCCCATCAGAAATTTTATCATAGGCACCAAATTTTTTTTTCCTGTTTACAATGCTCCTTCAGACTTGAATTTTATGGATTTTCATACATTAGTTTCTTTTATGACTAACACAAAATTTTTTTCTGAGCTTACTATTCCTCTTGAGAATTTAGATAAATCCACATACAAAGAACAACTTTGAAGAAGTCAGAAGGTAGCAATGACATAAGAAATCTCTTTAGACCCAGGGCTCGGACACATCAAGTACACTTTCTGCCACTGTTTTTTTCTTCTTTCTTAAATCAAAATTGTTTCAACAGCTGATAACATTATCTAGGGATCATAGCATAGAAGTTAGGACACATTTGGATACTGTTCAGTGGGTTTAGAACTACCATTATTATCAGCTTATCAATGCCATTGCATGTGCCATTGGTATGAGAAGGGGGGGATGCCAGTAGTTCTCCGAGATTGGCCACAGGTCTGAGATTGAGAGAACCACGACCAAGCTGGGAAGAATGGAAGGAACATGCCAAGGTATGCAATAAACCAAAGGAAGTATCTAGAAACTAGCAGTTTAGGTACAACCTGGGATATAAAGTTAGCTTATAGTTGGGGCACAAAAACCAGTGAGGATGGAGGAGACCAAACATTGGTCACTAAGTCACATGTTAGAGAACACATAAGATTTACAGTAAAAACCAAGCTCAAAGATCACAGCAGGACAGAATCAATAACCAATGGGGCCATAACTATAACTGGCCAAAAAATTGGGCACCCCCTGAAATTTTTGAGTCACTCTCCCAGCTATTCATAAAGGGACATGACTATTAACATTTAGGATGTCTGGACAAAGGGCCAAACATAGTCTACAGTGCAGCATGAACCATGAGCCTCTTATCAAAGGGCAAATTCATAGGGTTATCCCTAAGCCAGCCCTGACAAGGAAAATGGGAAGAAGTTTTGAAGAGATCTCATGCTCTAATCCCTCAGTGTCACAGAGTGTAATACTAAGTAGGAATCTAAGCATCAGGGAATGTAGTTTATAAATCCTACTTTTATAGTATCTTAATCAAAGCAATTGGATATGTAAAAAGAAATCAATCTTCAAATGGTCTTTGAATTAAATTCAAAAAAATTTTTGAATGGCTCCTCTGTTCAAGGGACTATGCTAGGTAAGTGCCAAATCACTCTGATGATGATCTCTTCAGATGAGTTCTCTCTTAAGAACATCCAAACAAGTATCATTTTAGATGTATTCTACAGTTATGATAACAGCAATGCACATAGGGAAATGTACCTTAGGTTATTATAATGGCATCGAGGATAAGAAAAGTACACTTCTGCTTGACAAGAGATTCAGAGTTCCTCGAAATGCAGGGGGTCTTATCAGGATCCGACTGAACATATTTTTCCCTATAAACATCCCTGAATTGCTTAATACCATGTACTTTTATGAGCCATTCAAAAGTGAACGTGTGTCTTATCGGTGAATTTCAGTTTGTGCATGCCTTATATAGAAATCCATGAAACACCCTCTACTTTCTGTCTCACTAAATCCATTTCTTTCGTATTTTAGCTTGAGCATTGCAATCCAGCTCTACAGGTAGCAAATTGAAATGTTTAGTGGTCCATTGCAGACAGATTGATTGAATCTGAAAAGAATACGGCAATAAGAATGAAGCAAGGCATCAATATCATACACGAAAGCCCTCACCAATGACAGCGATGATGTAGGGTGAATGATTGAGCATTTGTTAAACTTCTACCATTGTGTGAGCAACCTATTATTTTCCTGGTTGTGCTCTGAAATGCCTCAATCACCAACAGAACAAGTCAGTGAAAAATTATATAGTTCATTTTCTATTGCTTTTGTTCAACCTGGATAGTGTGGCATATTGTACCCCAATCCATGGAATCCCATTAGATCAGCAACAAGCTTAATTTGCCCTACCTCTTCCTTCATTTGTTGTTACTATATTAATAGTTATTGAATTTTTCAAAAATCCCAGATTTTTAAAAAGTGTTTTATGTGGAATGATATTCCAATTCATGATTACTCCATAAAGGAAAGAAATAAAAAGATGGCTTATAGTAATGTTAGAGAAAATAGATGAAAGGACCTCAATTAACTGCTATTTGCTTGTATATATGATTTTTGTCAAGTTTCAAGATATGAGAATTTAGCTTCTGACCCTGTGAATTGGTATTTCAACTAGTTTCCATGACTAAGTCATTTCATAACTAACTAATCATCTTATAACTAGGATATCAGAGGATGACTGGTTCAGAACTATAAAGAAGAGAGAAGATTCAGCATGAAACCTTAAAGAACAAGCTAAACAAGCAAAGAGCTGAAAGTTTTTGGTGACATTTAGCTGTATGACCTATGAGTATCACCTATTTTGACACTGCTGAATTATTGCTTAGTCTTTTGCCCCAAACATTACTGAGGTTTTATTGCATATATTAATTTACAAGATACCTTGGGCTAGAAACACTCTAAAAGTAATTCCTTTTATGTATAAAACTGATATAAATGGGTGAGACTGGAGAACTGTAGAGAAATGTGATGTATCCAATCAAAAGGAGATAAAATGCCAAGCAACCTGACAGTTAACATGAATACTTTTGTGAGTGTGTGTGGGAATATGAGAAATGTAAAAGAAAGTGTCTGAAGAAAATGTTATTCATGACACCCCAAATGTACCTGTAGCAACATCTTCTGTCTCCTAATTACCTACGCTTCCAGAACAAAATGTATCCCTGCACTTGACTAAGGCTGGTATACACACACACACACACACACACACACACACACACACACACACACACGCACGCGCGTGTGTAGATATACATGTATACATGTATAAATGTATAACTATACACAAATATATATACACCTGTATATACACAGATATATGTTTGTATATAGATATACACATATTTGTGTGTGTATATATGTATGCCTCTACACGCACACCTAATTTCATTCTCTACTACTCTTGCAGAAATTCTCTTTCTCATTTGTCTTCAGTTTCTACCTCATCACTAGCTTCTTCCTATAGGTCTACAAACATACTCATTTTCCCCCAATGGAAAAAAAACAAAACCAATTTGATTTTTCTACCCCCTTCAGCTGTGGCATTCCCCCCCCCACACTAGGCAAGTCACTTTTCTCTAAGCATCAAATTTCTCATTTGTAAAATACGTATGATCATAGCCCCTATCTCCCAGGGTTGTTGTGAGGATTACATGAGATAACATATATAAATATAAAGCAATTTTGCAAACCTGAAATCACTATGTAAAGGCCACCTATTATTCATAGTAAAATTTTTGGAAAAAGTTGCCTACTCATGATGCTACTTTCTTGCAGATACAAGAATAGGTTAATGAGGACACCAGGGAAAACTGGCATTAAACCAAAGATCTGATTTAAAAGCCTGCTGCCAACATTTACTAGACATGAGAACTTGGACAAATTGCTTAACAGTTCTGAACCTCCATTTCCTTATCTGGAAAAGTAGAGGGATGAACAAGATGCTTCAGGTACCTTCCAGTTTAAAATTCTATAATCCTTTAAAAAGGGGGGTGGTGGCATCCTTAATGTTATCCAATTTTACTACTTAATGACAAAAATATCATGTAGTATAAAATCACAATTATTATTTAAATGACATCTAATGCATAATATGTTCCAATGACGAAACTGAGGCAGAGACAAATATGACAAATGCTCACCTAAGTTCTTTCAATCAGAGTATAACAATACACTGCATGTCATGTATTCTAGTTACTCAATAAAAATTTCTTGAAGTTGGTCTCCTGACTATGTAGAAAAATAAACTATGCAATACAAAATCTGGCGAGTATTAGCTGTGACCATGGTGAATCAAATATAAACAAAAGATCCAGTTTGACAAATTAACAAGAATTTACCTTCAAGTATCTGTCAGACGCATTTCAGTGAATCTGAGGTTGCAGTGGTATGCAGAACTATTGCAAAGATCATAGAAAACTTTTGTCAAGTCATTTCTTCTATTTTCTTCCTTCACAAAAGGCTACATTTTTGAATAGTAAACTATTCTAGGAACCACTTGATAAAAGCCTCCTGACTTTCGAATCAGGCTAAAGTGGAACACATATTAAATTTGGAGTCAGAAGGCCTGTACTGGAATGCTGGCAACAGTTAAACAACCATGAACAAGTCCTTTTAAAAGGCTCAAATCACCACCTTCAAATATTTGAAAGATTGTCAGGTGAAAAGAGAATAATTATCCATGTTACTTGCCTGCAGGGGGCAACACTAAAATCAGTGGTAAACATTATCGTAAGGTGATTTGGAAACAATATAAGTAAGAACTTCTGAATAATTAACACTGTCCAAAAAGAGAATAGGATGCCTCCTTAGGTAAGGAGCTTCCATGACTAAAATTGTTCAAGAAAAGACTGGAACGACGATTTGGTGGGGATGTTGAAGAGCAGATTCATGATTCACAGAAGAACTGGTCAAATGATGGCTAAGGTCCCTCACAACAGCACAATTCTGTAATTCTATGACTGGGCAGGAGCCATCCATCAATGGCTTCCAAAAGTTCAACTTACACACATGAGAGAGAGTAGAAAAAAGCAAAGCAAAACAATGTTATTTTTTTTAATCTCCTTTGGAGAAACGGGGTGGGGGGGAAAGCCCAACTAGTTAGAATCTATATTTTTTAAATGTAAAAGAGAAAATAATTGATGGTTGGATATCATCTTTCAGTCTCTTCTGTGTGTCTAGCAATGGCTTGTCTAACATTTTCTCAGTTCATCACTATTCTAAGTTTATGTCTTTGCTTTCACGGACAAGGGTTTTAACTGGAAGCCCTTCAAAACATTTGACAATTAATTATGTGCTAAATGAGTCTCCAGGCCTCAGCTTTTATATTAATAAAGAACAGACTAGGGAGAAAGGACATTTAGCATACTATCTAATATTAAGAGAGCCTGGCATATTGTAATGCCTCCAGTTAAAGCTAAAAGTTTCAAAATGCTGTCTCTTCACATTGCCTATTTTCATGAACATATTAATTGGCCTTAAAAGTCTGCAGTCCATTTGCAATCTCTTTGCAGAAACAAATTACTCAGACTACTCAGAATCTATCCTCTATACAGCATTAGTTCCCAAACCAGCATACTAAGAATGCTAATGCTAATGGAAAGCTTAGTGGGTTGCGGCAGACATGCCATCTCTGCAAGTTGTCTGCAACTTTGGATACTGGTGAATTTTTCTTCCCCTATTCCAAAGGGCTCAGCAGGGACTACAGATTACCTGAATTTTAGAAAATTCTGCTTCTGTCAGCAAACAAAAAGAACTAATTTAGCTTACTCCTCTGGCAAAAAAGTATTCCTCCAGCATTGTCCATTTCTTCTCATAAACCAGCTGTTTGTCTTGCTTTATATTCCCTCTTCCTCTGTGTGGTATAGTAAAAACAAACAAAAAACCAAAAATGAAACATTGGCCTTGGAGTCAGACACAATGTGGGTTTAAGTCCCAGCTTCAGCACTTATTAAACATGTGACCTTAGGGAAGTTATTTAATTTCTCTGAGTATCGGTTTCCTATTACTGGAAGAAATATTATAATTATAATAAGGAAAAGAAATTTATAATTTACAATATAAGTTCATAATTATATAATTATAAATACAAAAGGGTTTTATAATTGTAAAGTAGTTATTATGGAAGGACAATATGTATTACTGCACTTGATTCATAGTAAATAGAAGTAGATGCTAAAGTCAGGCTCAGTTAAAGTACTGTGAGGAGCACCCCCTTAAATAAGTAACTGAAAGGCAGTTTTCAAATAATCACTGAAAATTCATGACCTTTCTGAATGTTTTATCAGTTTTCTGAGCAGATTTTTGCCTTTCTGTATTTGCATTGTTCATATTTAGACTAAAAGTTTCTTAGCAGCAGGTTACATGGTGATGAATTTGATTTGTAGGGTCTATCAGTCCAGGTGAGCAGATTCTTTTCAGAGTTTGGCAGAGAGATAGAGGTCTCTTGAAGACTCCAAAGGTGTCATGTGTTCCAATAATAACAAGCAGGAGAGAGTACATAATAATAATAATAAATGCTTATTAAATTGAATTGAAGCATAGGTATTCAAGGGTTATCTGCCATGTAGCTTCTTGACCAAGATTCTCTACTTGGGGGGTAAGTAGTAAGCATCCAGGAATCAAAGCCAAGACTAAGGCCATCTACTTATTCTCTGTCATCTACTCTCTTATATTTTTAGCAGAGGAAAAGGTTCCTAACAGGATAGTGTCACTTATTACACCAAATATTAGGTGGTCTTAAAGAGGGCCCTCATGCATGTCCTTGCCCTAATTTTATATTAGGCTTGTATCCAGGGCATACGGGTTATTTAGAAGGGTGGTTTAGAAGGTTTTAGTCCCAACAGCCAATTGGGTGCAAACATAAATCACTTTATTGACTAAATAATAGGTTATGTCTGTACAAAGACATAATGGAAACTATGTACAGGATACTTAACTATAAAGGATATTTTAATCTCTCACTAGAGAAAGAGAAACAATGGAATTTAGGAACCAAATGCAGAAAAGGAAATACATATATGGGAAGAATAATTTCTTGAAACAGAAATGATAGGTACCTTGGAGGCAAGTGACTATTCCATCAGAGTAAATAATAGAGAATAAACACACTATGCAATTACCCCACATAAACCCCAGATCTGGGAAGAGTAGTTTTCCAAGGATTGAGGGGAAAAAATTAGGATTCAATGGTCTAATAAATATTTGGCAAGGAAAACTGTCCTGAGAGATGGGAAACTTTTAAGAATTAAGATTTAAATAGAAATTATCCTGAGAAGGAAAGGAAAAAAAAGGAAATCTGGCTAAATAGACAAATATGGATACACAGATGGAAGTAGGGGTAAGTAACTAAGGATAATTACAAAAGAATGGCATAATCTTATAAGAACTGCATATCAGGAGCATTAAAATCCAGAAGGGGATGAGATTGGCAAATATTCATTGATCATTTCTCAACTAGGCCTTAATACCTGCCTTAATAGATACATTAATGATGTGCCAGGGTAACAAATATTATCACATTGTGATTTTTGAGTCTTTCTCAAAATTAATGGGATAAGTTACATTCCTTTAAATATTCTCAATAGCAACAAAGCATTGGCTCTTTGAAGGTGAATTTGCTAAATAAGTGATCAAACAGGGTACTATAACTTGAATTCACAGAAACAAGGTAAGATTTGAGATAAATTATTATTAATAACCAATAATTTGGGGAGATCCAGAGCTCTTTCTCCTAAAGTTCTGATTTTTAAAAGTTCAGTCTCTTGAAGGGCACTGCTGATAATGAGACTGGACTAACTTTTTTGTTTAAGACCCCACCCAGGTCTAGGCTGGCACATACATTCTTTGAATACATTGCCCAAGGCTGGGGGTGGTCTGCATACTGAGCTAAGTCTCTCTGTCCAAGGGTGATAGGATGTCACTCTCAGTCCCTCTCAGAACACCTATTCTTCCTAGGATATATAATCTGTGAGCCCACTGCCATGAGGATCTTTAGTCTAAGAGAGATGGCCAAATGACCATCCTTTTATTGATAATGTGTTGGCTTTATTAATAAAATGATTAAATTACCCAGAAACTATGTCTCTTGAACATTTTTTAATCATCACAAACTATAATATAATGAGACTGGTTTGATTGTATGGCTTAGAGATATGCTCAAAAGATATTCTAAACATGTTTTGAACAGTGAGTGACAATGTTCTTGTGTGTATTGCTTCTGAAGAAGATTCTTTTGGATGTGTAAATTTGGGCATGTTTATTTCCAATATAATACTAATAACATCATAGTTACACTTTAAGCATCTTCATATCAACATCAAATTCTACAAACTCTTCATTTTTACTTGACATTTCCATCTTGGAATGATTTTTAAAAAGGACCTTTGGATTAGAAAAGGACATTGTAGTATAACTGGTCCATTCAATTCACTGTACGATTAGGAAATTTGAGGATCATAGAGGCTTGTATTTTACCCAAAGGTAAATTTATTCAACAAGAAAGAGAACCTACATGTCCCCAACTTTCTAGTCCTTTGACCGTATTCTGCTTCCTCCTTTCCCTTGAAATTCAAATTCAACAAATTCTATTTTCCTTTTTGTCCCTTAATTTCACAAAATTTTTCTTTTTCCCTCTCTATAATTAAATTGAGTCACTACTTCCAGGAAGAAATTTCTAAAAAGTCATTCCCTAGTTCCATCATTATACCAAAAATCTATTCCTGGTGTGATCATTATAGATTCTAATTGGTGTATTTTCTCATCTAATTTTGTTTTTCTCCCTTACCTTTTACCTCTCATCATTCAACCTATATATGTTTTCTCTTCCAAAAATCTACAAACTTTCACCACCCTTTTATAACACTCAAATTTATACAATATCTCCAAAGAGCTAAATTGGAAATTAAAATCTGAATCTTATTAAAACAGACACTGCTAAAACCTACAACATAAGTGTCAGTTTTAAGAGCACAGTTCCTGTCAAACCAAAATAACAGAGTCTCCTTGCCATTTTAAAGCTAAAATAACTGACCTCCAATAGAAGAGTGTCTCTGACAATACTGTGTCTATATTTACACCTATATCCATTTATAACAGAACAGTAGAACTCAGCAGAACCCACTTATTTCAAGCAATAAATTGATAGCAAAATTTTAACACAACAGAAGAATTTTGGTCAACTCTTGCCATTTGTGAGGATGTGATTTGATTCATAAGAATTGCCTCCCTTCATTAGAAGAGTGACTAGATGCAAATTTACTAATCCAACTTTAATTCGACTCTTTGAACATGGGTCTCCTTAAAAACACCACTTACTGAAGAGAATTATTTTTTTTAATCTGTAGATTAAGAATTTGCCCAAAGAATTGCCTGGGGTCACACAGCAAGTCAATAGCAGAACAAGGATTAGAACATACAATCAAAGTCCTTTAAAAATACTGTTTCATTCAATGAGTAAAGCTCCTTTTACTTACTACAAAAGTCTAGCTTAAACAGGGAATATTATGGTCTCATATTATACATGTATAATATGTAGGAATTATATGTCTTATGTGCTGCTTTAACAGCAGTGTTTTAAGCAAGTCATTTCCCTATCTTGTGCCTCAGTTTTTCCATCTGTACAATATGGGTAATAATATCTGCTTCCCTTTTATTCTGTATCCATACAAAGGAAATTTAATTTACTTTAAGCAATTGCTATCACACAGGCTTTAAAGAAAGCTCATTAAAGAGAATATGAATTTTTAGGCATATTATAGAGATGGATATAACCCCCAAAGTTCTTTTAGTGCGGGTAATTGAGTTTGAAATTAATTATTTAGAGTCTAAAATGACTAAATATTTTCTGACTCTGCCAGCCCAATCACAAATAATTCCAAGTTCACTTATGAGAGACTGGTCAATGCCAGTTCTAGTCACTGAAAAGAAGGATGTGATTTTAAAAAAAAAGAAATTGAACTGGAGATGAAATGGCCACACAGGAGAAAAGGATATCGTATATTCAAAGCTAAATGGAGCCACCTAAGAACATGTCATATTATAGGGAATGAGCCATGCAAAAAGTAATAGTATAATACAGTTTCATGAACATAGCTCATTCTTAGTTCACTAATACAATTGTTATAATTTCACCATTGGTAGTGTTTATACTATATCTGTCACTATGAATCTAAAAAAGAAAAACATTGTAGACTGACTTATTGGCGTTAATAATAGTACTGGTAATAAAACAAAACCAGAAAACCCTAAAGACAAGTCACAAGTTCTTGAATGTCACCCAAAGCAGTAATAAGTATATGGCTTAGGACCATTAGAATAGTTTATGCCTGACTGAGTTGGGTAGAAAAAGCTAAATAAAACACAACCAACTGGTTTTGGATATAGGAGCCTGCCCCAAAGTATACCCTACAATCCAAAATGAGGGTTAGTGAAAATACGTTGTGACTGATTCTCTAGAAAGTTCAAAGATGAGCTGAATACAACTGGCTAGGGTACATCTTGGATCACATGTGGGACAGCCAGAAGACCTAAAAAATATCTCCCCTTCCCTAGTTGCATTTGCTTCCCTGAGGTACGAAGGTATGTACCATAGTTTATCAACTAAAACATGTTTCAAAAGGGATTATATAGTGATGACAATCCCTGGAACCCTAAACTTTAATGGTACTACACAGACTGAGACCTAATTAGAAAAATTGAGGTGATAAAAGGCTCAACATCCCCAGGTAAGTTCTTTGATATTACAGAGCACACTTGTTTGGTGCTTTGGACATCTTTTCAACTAATTTTGATAGTAAAATGTAAACATACATCTTTAGAAACAACAAATGCACATTATTTGATCAAACAGCTAGTAAACTGAAGTCAGAATTTGAACTAAGGGCCTGTAGTGATTGTTGTTCAATTGTTGTGACCCCATAGACTATAGCACACCAGGTACTTTTGTCTTCCACTATCTCTTGAAGTCTATCCATATTCATGGTTGCTGTTTCCATGACACTATCTCTCCATCCCATCCTCTGCCATTCCCTTTTCCTTTTGCCTTCAATCTTTCCCAACATCAGGGTCTCTTCTGATGAGTCCTAAAACTCATCCTATGGACAAAGGACTTAAGCTTAAGCTTCCACTTCAGTATTTGGCCTGCCAGTAAAGAGTCTGAATTTCTTTAAGTATTGATTGAGTTGATCTCCTTGCTGTCCAAGGGACTCTCAAAAGTCTTCTCCAGCATCACAATTCAAAAGTATCCATTCTGCAGTGTTCAGCTTTCCTTATAGCCCAACTCTAACAGTTGCTAGTGGCAAAACAATAGCTTTTCTAAATGGACCTTGGTCAGCAAGGTGATATCTCTACTTTTTAGTATGATATCCACATCTGCCATAGCTTTCCTTCCAAGAAGCAAGCATCTTTTAATTTCATGGCTGCAGTAGCTGTCTGCAGTGATCTTTGAGCTCAGATATATAAAACCTGACACTGCTTCCATTTCTTCTCCCTTTATTTGCCAGGATGTGATGGGACCAGTTGCCAAGACCTTAGTTTTCTTGGATATTAAATTTCAAGCTAGCCTTTACCTCTCCTCTTTCATCCTCATCAAAAGACTCTTTAATTCTTCCTCACTTTCTGCCATCAGAGTGGTATCATCTGCATATACATTGGCATTTCTGCAGGTAACCTTACTTCCATAGCTTTTGATTCATCCAGCCTGGCATTTCACATGATGTACTCTGCATATAAATTAAATAAGGTGACAAGATACCGCCTTGTTGAATTCCTTTTCTAATCTTGAACAAATCAGTTGTTCCAGGCTTGATACTTACTATTGCTTCTTATATTATATATAGGTTCCTCAGGAGACAAGTAAGATAAGCTGGTACTCTCTTATCACTGAGGACTTGCCACATTTTGCTGTGATCTACACAAAGGCTTTGGTGTAGTCAATAAAGCAGAAGTAGATGTTGTTTCTACAACTCCATAATCCAGTAAATGTTGGCAATTTGGTCTCTAGTTCCTCTGCCTCTTTGAAAACCAGCATGATCTTCTGGCAAGTCTCAGTTCATATGTTGCTAAAGTCTAGCTTGCAGAATCTTAAACATCATAGATCTTACATTCCAGGTTCTTATGCAATATTGTTCTTATAGCATTAGACTTTCCTTTCATCATCAGACAGGACCCCAGCTGAGTTTGCTTTTGGCTTTGGCCCAGCAGCTTCCAGGACTAAAGCCGTTTGTAGTTGTACTCTGCCCTTTCAACCTAAGGGGTTCATCTTCCAATGTCATCTTTTTTATCATTTTAATACTGTCCATGAGGTTTTCTTGACAAAGATACTGGAGTGGTTTGCCATTTCCTTCTCCAGTAAATCACTTTTTGTCAGAACTCTCTACTATGACCTGTCCATTTTGGGTAACCCTGCACTGCATAACTCATAGTTTCATTGAGTTATACAAGGCAGTCATCCAGGAGAGGAGAACCTGTGGAGGAAATGGATAAAAACTATGTGCTATGAGTTTTAGAGAAACATCTTTCCATAAAAAATAGCCTTAGAAATCAAAGAAAGGGAGCTACAATGTTGTATTAATAGATCATCAGTCTGTATTTTAATATGACAGACCCACAGATTTTACCTTGAAGACCTCCTATCTCACCTGGATATTCAGTTAAGATTGACTAGAGACCTCTACTACCTGCTACCTCACCAAGATGGTCTGATCAGATACAGCACCAGAAGAGATGACCTTTGGTAAATTCTCAGACAAGTCTGACAGATTACAACTTCAAGTTTAAGACATTCTCCCCAGCAAATCATCACCTGAAATCTGGTGCCTATTACTCAACCTCCCAAGTTAGGAAATGGACCAGCCAATCAGCTTCACTAAATGTCTCCGTTTTGCAGCCTGCAATGCTGCCCTAAAACTGTTTTAAATCCTGTATACCACTATATATCTCTTTATTCTGAAGAGTTGCTATTCACTAGGCTACTGCCTTCAGCTGATGTCAATTAAACTTTTAATCTTTTAGCCTGGCTCCCAGATTTATTGACCTCCAATCCAAAGGGACAAGATGGGAAGAATTACTCTAGAATTCTAGGACCTCTCTGGCTTGAGGAATTCCCCTATGACCACACTCAACATTCTTATTTCAGCACTCTTTCAACTGTACCCATCAAAAAGAGAAATAAAACTCCTAATAGAAGAAACTAGAAACTAATTTAGGTCAGAAATGAAAACTCAACGCAAAATTAAAAAACAACAACAACACACAAACAGGAGAGTAGGAAAACATGAATCATGTAATTAAGAGTCAAAATGAGGTCTATAGATAATATGTACTATTGAGATTAGGAAGAGAAAGAAAGCCAAAGAGGCTCACCTGCCTCTCACTGTCATATTGCTGTGTGGCAGCCCGGCCCTGCTTTTGGAAGCAAAATCTGATTCCTAGGCAGAAGCTTTTCCTTGGGTTTCTTCCCCAAATTAATACACAGGGGCAAACCTAAAAAAAATCAACTTTATTGATTTGTTTGTTTGTCTGTTTCTTGGTAGAGTCAGGCTGAGGGGAAGATAGGTGATGCAAACAGATTTTAAAAAAATAAGTTTGAGGAAGGGTACTTTGTCACACTACTGCTGGCTCCTTGGGTGGCTTTAACAGCAGGCGAGGAGGCTGACAGATAGATGGCCTCCAGCCGACTGATCCCCAAGGAACTGGTTGGTTGCCTTTCAGCTTCAAAAACATCCAGACTGCCATATAAAAGTGAAAAATGTCAAGACGGGGCCCATAGAACCATCTCTTGAGAAATAGGAATGGGCCCAGACTATTGGAATATACCTTCCACTTAAATAATAAAAAGCAAACTGGATGACTTGAGGTTTTGGGGTGCTTGGTTTTCCCGTTCTTTCAAAGGAAGGGAAAAAAAAAAGAACTGAAATCCTATTTTTACCTATGTGAAAGATGGCTGACTAGCTTAAAAAAAAATACAACTAAGATCTACATCTCAACCTGTGTTGCTATCCTTATGGAGACTCTCACTCTGCAGAGAATACTAATGACTAATATAATTGGGCACTGTTTCCTTTCCCATCAGTCCCCAAGGAGCAATAATCATCACTGTACTGTCATTTCTAATGTAAAATAAAACCACGAATCTAGAGGGACTCAAAGCAAAATGCTGCAAGCTGTTGTTTTACTGCTGCCCTCGTTCATCACTCTTTCAAAATGTATTCTCCTCTTGTGGAAGTTTCCATTAGATTTTATTAAACATATGAGCCCTGTACAAAGATAAACTGCATGTGGATGCATGCATAATTTCTGCATGTGTATACTTTACAGAGTGTTGAATTCGTAAACCTAGAATTCAGTTCTAAAACCTGCTTTTTCTCAGAAAGTTTTTTTAGGATTAATTGTGCTATAAACCTATTGCACTCTCCTTTCTGGCTTGGTGAAGTGTCTAATAAAATAGCTGAATGACCTCAGGACATTTCTATTTGCATTATAGGGTGTCTCAATCATGAGTCTAACTTTGAGTTCAATGGCCTGTAAAGTAATGCTAAGTAGTTCTATTCTAGACAGTTTCCAGATAGCTTCAAGGCAAATAAGGTTGTCCTTTCTATTTTAATCTCTGGGTATAGATACTACACATAGATTTTTTTTTTTGGGGGGGGGGGCCTTTTTTTTGGTGGGGCAATGAGGGTTAAGTGACTTGCCCAGAGTCACACAGCTAGTACGTGTCAAGTGTCTGAGGCTGGATTTGAACTCAGGTCCTCCTGAATCCAGGGCTGGTGCTTTATCCACTGCGCCACCTAGCTGCCCCACACATAGATTTTACATGTTTATATATCTCTCCTCCTCTCCCAGCCCCACCAAACAAGACTATAGGATTTAGAACTGGAAGGAATCTTAGATCTAGTCCAATTCCCTCATTTTACAGAGGAGGAAACCAAGCTCAAGACAGGCAAGGTAAGCAGGCCATTAGATCCAAAGTACCAGACAGGGTGGTGTCCATCGCACCATTACATGGTGCTCTCTCACGCATAAAATGACATTTATTTATATGCAGCTTCTCTTCAGGATCAATATCTTCACATTTAAATAGAATTTTAAGGTTTACAAAGTACTTTCTTCACAACAGTAAGGCAGAATAAGACAAGAATTATTATTATTACTTTTCCATTTTACAGATGTGGAAACCAAGGTTCTGGAAAGGTTGAGAGATTTGTCCATACATAATCTCATTAGCTACTGACATGTGGCTTCAGACCTTATCACTCAATTTAAATGATTCTCTCTAAAGTTAGCAGAAATGTTCTCACCAACAAATATAATGGGCTTTTATCAGTCCTCATACTTCTTTAAAGTCTCCGGACCACTCTCCTCTCTGGGCTTCTGTGACACTGCTCTCTGGTGGCTCTTTCCTTATCTGTCTAACCACTTGTTCTCAGTGGGCTATGATCAGCAACTGTGAGGGGACAGACAAGGTTTTGTCCTCCTTTCTCTCCATTCTCTTGGTGACCTCTTCAAGTTTCATGAGTTCAGTTATCATTTCTATATAGATTTCCAAATCTAAATAGATACCCAGGGTTAAAACCTCTCTGTCATCCTCAACATCACTCTTTCTCACCATAGCTAATCAATTCCCTATCTTGTTATTTCTATTTCTAGATGGTTGTGATATGTCCCCTCTTCTCCACTCAGACAGCCACGACCACTACTCCACTTGAGTCAGGCCCTCATCTTACCCTCCACATGACTGCCAATATGATTTTCCCAAATCTTAAGTGTGATCATGTTCCCCCTCCATGATCCCTAGAACCCCACTCAACAAAACTACAGTGGCTACCTACTGGCTAGAGAAACAATGCTCAAGGAGTGGTCCCAGGACCTCTGGGGATCCTCCATGTATTAAATACTTCTACTTTTTCCATATATATATATATATGTGTGTGTGTGTGTGTGTGTGTGTGTGTGTGTGTATAAGTGTGTATGTGTATATGTATATGTATGTTTATGTGTATAAATGTATGTGTATCATACACACATATATACATATATATACTTCCATATTTTGAAAAGGGAAGAGCATTTTAATATACATACATAGACATATATTTGTATGTATGAGTATACATAAAACATATATGCATATATTTGTGAGGCCAAACTTTTTTTTTTTTTTAGTGAGGCAATTGGGGTTAAGCGACTTGCCCAGGGTCACACAGGTAGTAAGTGTTAAGTGTCTGAGGCCGGATTTGAACTCAGGTACTCCTGACTCCAAGGCCGGTGCTCTATCCACTGTGCCACCTAGCTGCCCCGAGGCCATACTTTTTAATAAACTTCAACTAAAGCTACATATTATAACAGACTGAATGCAGAAGTAGATATGATAGTTCAATTGTCTTCTATTAAGCCAGAAATTAAGAGACTTGCAAAAACACAGAAAACAATGCCACTCTCTTCCCACTAATTTTTTTGTTTTGTTTTTATTAAAATGTCATTTATAATAAAATATGAGTTTATTCCTTAAATGAATAAATACTTTGAAAATCTATACTATTTATTTCTAATACAGTAAATTTTTTAAAACACTAACAATCATTTTTATTTAAAGTTTTGAGTTCCAAATTCTATCCCTCCTTCCTACCTCACCTTCCCACCTCCCTGTGGTGGCAAACAATCAGATATAGACTATACATGTGCAATTATGTAAAGCATTACTGTATTAGTCATTTCATACAAGAAAACTTGAATAAAAGAAAGTTAAAATAGCATGCTTCAGTCTGTGTTCAATCAATATTAGGTCTTTCTTTGATGATGATCCATCATCAGTTCCTTGGAATTGTCTTGGATCACTGTATTGCTGAGAATAGTTAAGTAATTCATAATCCTTCATCAAACAATATTGCTGTCACTGTACACAATATTCTCCTGGTTCTGCTCACTTCACTATACAACAGTTCATACAAGTCTTTCCAAGCCTTTCTGAAATCATCCTGCTTGTCATTTCTTATAGCACAGTAATATTCCATCACAATAATATACCACAGCTTGTTTAGCCATTCCTCCTTGTTTAGTGCATTCTTTTGCTTTCAAATTCTTAGCCACCGCAAAAGGAGCTGCTAGAAATATTTTGTACAATTAGGTCTTTTTCTCTTTTTTGGGATGTCCTTGAGATATAAACCTAGCAGAGGTGTTGCTGGATCAAAGGGTAGCCATTTGAGCATAGATCCAAATAGCTCTCCAGAATGGTTGGATCTTTTCACAACTCCACAAACAGTGGATTAGTGTCCCAGTTTTCCCACATCCCCTCTAACATACAATATTTTCCTTTTTTGTTACATTTGCCACTTTGATAGGTGTGAGGTGATACCTCAGAATTGTTTTAATTTCCATCTCCCTATCTATTGTGATCTACAACATTTTTTCATATTAAAGATAGCTTTGTTCTCTTTGGCCCAGGAGGGTAGAACAAAGTCCATTGGCTACAGGTGGCAAAGAAGTAAATTTAGGCTTCATGTCCAGAGGGAAAAAAAAAATTCCTAACAATTACATCTATTGCAAAACGTAATGGCATATTTTGGAGCTGGTGGGCCAAGGGGTGAAAGGTGGAAACTACGTTCTAGGAAAGAAGTCATAAGTTTACATATGAGAGAGAACGCATGGTGGTTCTAGGGATGGAGCTGAAAGTTCTGGTGAGGAGGATGTAGGATTGCAAAGACAAGAAATAACAGTTTCTGTCCTTAAGAAACTTACATTTTGTGGCAGCTAGGTGGCGCAGTGGATAGAGCACCGGCCCTGGAGTCAGGAGGACCTGAGTTCAAATCCGACCTCAGACACTTAACACTTACAAGCTGTGTGACCCTGGGCAAGTCACTTAACCCCAATTGCCTCACTTAAAAAAAAAAAGAAACGTACATTCTTGTGGGGTTTTTTGGTTTGTTTTTTGTTTTTGTTTTTGTTTTTTGTGGGGCAAAGAGAAACTTAAAGTCTAACGATGTGAGTGCAGATAGGTAAAAAAGCTGTGTGGGAAGTATCAGGTGGAAGAAAAAAGTTAAATAGTTAATGGTGTATGGAAAAATATAAGACTGTATCTCCCAGTTGTAGAAATAATTTTTTGTTATTTTTCATTGCATAGGTTGAAAAATGCACATGTATTTTTAAGACAAAACCAAGAACCACAGTGGGTAGGAGTCTAGGACAAAGAGACAGATTTGTTCAATATCGAGGGAAAGATTTTTCACAAGAAGAGTTGTCGAAAGGTGGAAGGAGCCATCTTTCAGGGAGTAATGAATCTCCCATCCCAGGAGTTGTTCAAGTGAAGGCTGGACGGTCACTTGTGAAACTACTTTAGTGGACTGACATCTTTTCATATATAAATAGGGCTCAATGAGTTATGAGGTCCTTTTCCAGCCTGGGATTCTGTGCCTCCTTATATAGAAAATGTCATGGGAAGTTTTGTCGGGAAATGGGAATATGAACAATATGAACTCTGGAGATACTAAGGTTAGCTGAATGAAGAGTTCATACCAAATCTTCGAAACATCCTAGAGATGGTTTTTCCTTTTAGCTCTTCCTAGAACAAGCTGGTAGTTTTGAGTAAAATTCCTTTTGAGCATTCTCTTGAGAATACATCGGGATGAGTTTTCTAAATTCTATGGCGTCTCTTGAGAAAAGAAGGAAAAGATTCTAAAAATGATGATGACGATGATCTTGTTATTGTTTTAGTTGGTTTTTCCCCCTTGCCTTTCCAATACATGGAATATTCAGGCGTTGGGTGGTTAAAAGCTTTCTCTTTTCCTATGGAAATATATTAGTGCACTGAACAACTTTTGGGGGCTTTTGAACATAAAGACAAGTGCTGTACTGTTGCTATAACTATGCAGACTGAGACGTCTCAGTCTTATTTAAACAAGAAATTGTAAATAATACCAGTGATACATGCCATGAAGGTATGAATTGGGGTGCGTCTCCCTAGCCTTTTGGGTAAATGAGTGGGGTATGTTGTATCCTAATAACTGGCAGCATGGCATACCTGCAGTGTAACTTGCAACATTAAAGCTAGGTTTTTATTCTAAGGCAGAATAAAACTGTTCAATTAAAAAAAAAAAGAAATATATAAGTGCATGCTCTGTTTCTTGTTTTTGTTTTTTTGTTTTTTTCAGGGCAATGGGGGTTAAGTGACTTGCCCAGGGTCACACAGCTAGTAAGTGTCTGAGATTGGGTTTGAACTCAGGTCCTCCTGAATCCAAGGCTGGTGCCTTATCCACTGCACCACCTAGCTGCCCCCAAGAAATATATTAGTGGCCTTCTCCCAGATAAGCATCTCACAAAATGAGAGAACAAACTTGGAACAGGAAGATGTTTTTATACAAGAATGTCTAAAGTATTTGGAGTGGGGGGGGGGATGAGGCGAGAAACTCAAAAGCTAGGAAATGAGGAAGGGAGTGTGTGGGCCTGGCAAAAGAAAGGAGTGTTAGTTAAAATTTTTATATCTTGAATTAAACCACAAAACAATGCTCAATTTTTATTTGATTTTTTTTAAAAAAACAGAAAAAAATCGCTGTGGTTTAGCTGATCAAATTTGCCCACTGCTGGCCTGATGAGAGAGCTTAATATTCACCTAAGGTGCTATGTCCTAAGATATGAGTCTATGCTGATTTAAATTAACAAGTCAGATGTAGCATAAGAAGCAAACTTGATATTGATCAATTATGCCCCTAGCAGAGCAATCAGGGAGCGTTATCCTTGAAAATAAGACTGTTGACCTGGAAGAATATGAAACAACACTCATACTGATTTGATTCCCTCTAATCTGTCTGATAACACTAACAAAATGTGTCAGTAGGAAAAAACCATGTAACATAAGCATAACATAAACATATCCAGGAAAAGAGGTGAAGTCTAGGAAAGGAATAAAGGATAGCACCAAAGAAGAGACGCACAAAGATGGAGCAAAGAAAAGAGGGTTTGACATTCAAAAGAGTGTCAGAAAATTCTGCACACCAAGAAGATCCAGGTGGGAGCACAGGCTTTGACCATAGTCCTCACACTTTTCTCCCTCTCAAACACAGTCCCGACTAACAAGGACTCCACAAGCTTAGAGCACCAACTTGGTTTAAAAGAACATATCTTGTGTTTTCATGTTGATGCTCCAGTCCACAGAATGGAAATCTACATGTCACCACAAAACTGTGCAGAATCGGTCCTTGAGATAAATAGAGGATGCCCCTTCACATCTCAGACCTAAAGGATATGACTTTCAAGTCACTGCCTTATAGCCCAAGTCTGATACAGTAGGTACCTGCTGTGTTTAATGATAAAAACCAACGTATGTCTGGTTTGTGGCAAGTAGAGTAACTACTAAGAACCATTCTATTTTTAAGATTTTTAGGAAAGGGAGCTCCATAACATGAGATACCGCTCACTATAGAGGCGTAAGCATAGCAGGCCTTTTTATTTCCCTTTCCTTTGATTCCACGAAACATCAAGCTGAGATTCAATGGCTTATGAGTCTACATAACAGATCTGCCTCTTCCAAGAGCAGAAGACTGGTGTGTGATGTATGAGAAATAGTACAGTCAGAATACACAGTTGAAAGTCTCCCCTCCACCACTATTCTGAGCCTTAGGTACACACACTAATACTATCTACCTGGAAGAATTGCTTGAAGAACCAAATGAGATTGAGAATGGTAAAGTGTTTTACAAGCGTAAACATTCCACAAAACATATGCTATTATTAGGTTTGGTTTTTTGAGTCAGCATAAAGCTAAAAGATCTTATTATGGTTTCCAAAAGCCATTCAGTCATAGTTTTCACCAGTCCTCACCCAACTCAGATATGACATACTACCCTTCTCCACACTTAGTCAAAGAGCTGTAGGGACCTTTGAAACCACCTACTCCAATCCCTTCATTTTACACATGACAAAACTAACACAAAGAGAGGCCAAATAAATTGTCCATGGTTGCACAGCTAGTGAGTATGTGAGGCAAGATTGGAACTCAGTTCTTTTTGATTCCAAGTCCAGCAATCTTATCACTCTACCAAAAACTATTTCACAAACAAAAGCATATTAACAACACTGCTTTATGGAATTATTTCCAAATAAAATATATATATATATATATCTTCTCTCTGAAATGATAATGCAGGTTTTATACTATTAAACAAGTACAATGCATTATAGGAGAACCAGCTGAGACAAATGCCAGAGAGAATATAGTTCTGTAGAAAAAAGCAATGGCCTGGGCCTCAATTTCTCCATCTGTAAAATGAGGAAGTTGGACTAGATGACTTCTAATGTCCCTTCCAGCTCTAAATGTATAGGCAACTATCATTATAAATGGATCCCCTGGTGAGAATGAGACTAAAATCTGAATTAGGACCTGGAGAGACAAATAGTTGCTGAAATCATGAAATAGAATAGATGCAGGGAATCATTCTAAGTAGATTAAATGTTGTCCTAAGGAAAAATAACACATTAAAGCTTCATTTTTTTTTTCCCCTGGACAAATCCCCTCAAAACCCCAAATAGATTGGGAAAAATCTGCCGAGAAAAATCTACAGTTTTTAACCATAGCTCTTTAATCCAATCATACAGATTTGCTTAGGAATCCTGCTGTGACATGAAAATAAGATCAACCTCCTTTCTTTGATAAAAGTAATACATTTATGAAAACCTAAACCTTTTCAGTGCCTAATTTTGAATGCTAAAAGTATGTTAACTTAAAAAAAATTATTATTATAACAGTATTTTAAATGTGTTGAATGACACTCAATATTAAATTCTTCAAAATATTTATATGTATCCACACACATGCTTTTTGTACAAATCTGCTCCAATCTAAGTGGGCAATTCCACCAATTTAGATAGAACTGTTCCTAACAGTGTTTGCAGACTAATCTTCACCTGAGCATATCTAGGGTATGGTAATTTGCTAGGCAAAGGATGGATGACCTGCAAAGGATGGATACTCATGGAAATTCTATTTTAAGGCTGATCACTGTAAGACATAACCTTAACTCTACATTTACTCTGACTGCATAGGCACTATTAAAGTCCTCTTTTAGCCTTAGAATAAGTATGGTTTTCTAATGGGTAGCTCTAAAGGAATGGTTAGCAAAATATGTATATAGCATGGCAATGAAGGCCCAAGGTCAGAAGTTCTAGAACACTTAACAGTAAGTGGTTCCTCATTGAAAGCCAGGTACTGCCCTATGACCCTCACTGCCTCTCTTGTTGGGAGGCAGAAAGGAATGTTAGATACCTGACACCTGAGCTCAAGTGTCTGTTCTAATGCTTACTAGCTGTTTGACCCTGTGAAACTTCTGTGAATCTCAGTTTCTTCAGCTGAAAATAGGGAGGAAAATTTTATCTCTACCTACTTTTTGGAGTTCTTTTGAGGCAACACTCTGTAGACGTTAAAGCACTAAAGAAATATGAGCTACTATGTAGTTATCTGCATTCACAACCATGTTGCATTTTCCCTTTTGGAAAATAGTAATAATTACATTTAAGGTTTCTTATCTCTATCCATAGCTGTAACATCCTGTCCTGCGGCTAGACATTGCATGGCACAGGGAAAGAAAAGGCAGAGCCACTGGGCAACCTGGTGACACAAGCAGATCTAAAAAATTACTTAGGCCAAGTCCTCTGGCCTATTAGAACAGGATTTATCAGGTCCTCATTATCTGAAGATATCAGGTACCAGGAAAAGCCCACCTAAAATGAAGCCATTTAAATGAGGACTAATATTTCATAGACAATTGAAGGAGGGAAAAGTTGGATTCAAACTTAATTTTTTTAAAGTTAGCCTAAAATTATGAAAAGTTTCTTTCATATTTAATATATTTTTTATAATGATACCAAGGAAAGAGCAAAGGATTTGGAGTCTGAAGACCTAAGTTCAGAGGTCTCCTCTGCATCGACACAGAGTGACGTGAACAGAATGAGGAAAACAAATTTGTAGAATAACAACTAATTATAAAGAAAAACAGTTTGGAAGAACATCAGAACGCTCATCAATGCAATGACCAATCCCAAAGACTAATAATAAACTAGGCTAGAACCTTCCTAAAAGAGAGGTAATGGTTTCAAGATGCAGAATATAATTTGGGACATGTACAATGGGGAGATTTTTTTGTTTGACTGCATATATTCTTTTTTTTTCCCTCTTAAATTAGGAGTGAGAGAAAATAAATGCTTATTAATTGAAAAATAAAATAAAATGAAAAAAATCCCTGTTCTAACAGTTACTACCTTGTGTGACTTGAAGCGAATCACTTAACTTTTCTGGGGTTCAGTTACCTCATCTACAAAATGACATTGAAGTAGGTGATCTCAAATGCTTTAAACCCATGGTCCTATGAACTACATGCTAATTTTATGAGTGAACAAAGAACGAATCAAGTACTGATTTTGGGAGAGGGTAATTTTACCAATAAAATAATATGACAGCATAATGGGACGGCATTCATTCCAACTTCAACTTTCCAAAGCAATAAAAAAAATGTTTGAAGGTTTCACCAGGCTGGAATGAGCAGGGGGTGATGAAAAGTCAGGACTTGAACCCAGTTTCTCTGCCTCCAAATTCAGCATTCTTTCCAGATAGTATCACAAGGACAGTTCCTTCGCAGCAACCAGCACAAAGCATTTTCCTTTAGACTTGAGAAAAGTCTAAGCAAGTTCATGTCATTCACAGAGTCACTGCATAACTGGAATGCCCTTTGCCTCTTTTGTTTACATGGGAATCAGGGCTAGAGAGCAGCTTTCAGCTCCTTGCCATCTAATTTCTCTAAGCCAGTGCCATTGATTCTTTTGTAAGTTTATTTATTCAAAACAACAGCACAAACAATTCTTTTTTCTTGGGTCAGCAGCTTAGTGAATTAACATCAATCATCAAAGGAGACAGGGCTGAAAGGGAGATGGAAGCCCATTTTCTCAGAGATTGATTTTTAAAACCAAAACACAGAGGCATAAGGAGGAGAGAGCATTTACCATCAAAAAGGTTTGAGCTGAAAGGCCCTGCTGAAAATGGGTTACTAGTAGTAGCGACAGAGTCCCTTAAATTCTAAATAAGGGAAATGTTGGTAAATACCATTTAACAACAAAATTAATACAGAATTCAGAGCTATAGGCTGGTGGAGGTTCTTTGAGTATAATAATCTCAGCAGTTAGTGGAAGCGAGGGGGTGGGCAGCAAGGGTGTGTGAGAAGGGAAGAGACAAAGGGAAAAGGAAGTGGATCAATGTTGGTGTTTATTATAATGATTTTCTAATGGCTTTCTCCACTCCCTTTGCTTACTTTAATGTATTTAATGTGTGAAAAGTTCATCAGAGGCCTCAGTGATTAGGGGCTTAAATGTATTTAAGTAAACAACCTCAGCAGGTTTCAGAGGTGATTTGTTCCATAGGTCCTAACACAATTATTCTTTGAAAGGCCAGATTTGCTTCTGAGTAGGAATTCAGCTCAATTATTTTTCCGTGCAGTATGGGGGTAGAGAGTTCTTACTTGAAAATGAAGTCAGAAGGGTCAGTATTCCTGAGACTGCTCTAAGAATTGCAAGAAGTAATTGGTTTATGTCCATTTTACATCCTGTCATGTGTCTGGGGAATGTGTTTCCTTCCTACAGCTTTTCTGGAGATTTATGTAAGGTGAGGAAAATATTAGGCCAAGCATGTGTGAACTACTGGCCCCGCAGTTTCAGTAGAATACTTTATATCCTTTACTTTAAAAGTTTAAAAATGTTTGCTTTTGTATTAAATGAATTTTAAGAGAAATGCTAGCATTTGAGGCAAAGGAATGCAAAAAACACATGGCAAATTCCAACCAAAAAATTGCTATATGTGAGTCAGTTGCATGGAGAGTTGGGGGTGGCAAAAGAAACTAAACCTTCATTACTTTTACAATAAATTTAACTCAGCTTTTGGATCAAAACCAGGATCAACCCATCTGAGAAGTGATTGGGGTTATGCATTGATACTGTTAATTGGAGGTATCCACTGATGAGTCTCCACATTTAAAACAAGAATGTTAGCTCTTGCCTATCTCCCAGAAACACCTGAGGAAAAAGGAAGGCTTTGCAGGAAAGACTATACAAACCCAATCAATAAAATCAATAAGCATTCAAAGTCTGTTGGCCTAAGTTTGAATGATGATGCTATATTGAATCTTGGTACTTTTAATTTTTACCAGCCTAAACCAAGAACTCCATTGCCATCTATTCTTTCACTTCTGAAATCAAGCAGTCCCGGGTATCCTGTTAGTGTAATGGACTGGCTATTCTCAGTGGTTTTCCTGAAGTGTCCAATAACCACAGAAATTGGAGGTAAGAGCTGGAAAAGCCCTTGAGATCATTTTTATTTCACCAAGATTTGTTATTTGTACATTTCTAAGACTCACTCTCAAAACCTAAAGGTAAGAAAGAACATGGCAAATCCTAAGAAAAAAATACCTGCCTTAAGCAACAGTATCCCAAACCAACTTATGATAAACCACACAGTTAATAAAGCCTAGACCATTCCAAGAGAATAAGAGTTGGGGGAAGGAAGAATTCAAGTTGAGATTCTGAGCTAAAAATTCTCCACAGATGTGAGCTCTGAGACAAAAATGGCTGGAAACATACTATTTCATTTGGCCTCTGGTAGCAGGCCATGGTGAGAGAAATCTCAAAGGTAACCAGAGCTCCAATAATCTTAGGATTTATAGATCAAAATCAGTAATAAAGATGAAAGCTTCAGGATACCAACTGTTGTCATAAAAATGCTTAGGGAAAACGGAGTTCAACAGCATAGTTGAAACCAAGCGGCGAAAGGTAAAAATGGCTTTAAAAAATTTTGAAGACATTAATTTTTCCTAAGATTTTAGAAATTGCTCTAATAATACTTTTAACTCAGGGATCATCCCTAAATTTTAAAGTGCTAGATTTTAAATCAAGAAAATCATCAAGTTTGTAGGTATCCTTAGCTATAGTTAAATATAAAGGAGGAATTCTAAGTGTAAGCATAGTTTGAATATGTAAACTATGCAGTTCTCAAGAAGAGAATTTAAAGACATGAGATACCCAGGTTGGGGCACGCCAGGTTCAAACTAGGGCAGAATGGGAAGAAGCTGGGCTCAACTAGCTATGTCAGAGGTATAAGAGAACAAAACTCACAGTGTGAGATGCAAAACTGGCACAAGGATCAAGAGAACAAAAAGAATTGTGAGATGAGTTGGAGGAGGGCAAGATAAAGAATAAAGCGTTTAGAAGAAGGAAAAGAAGAATAGAAGAGAGTGGAAGGTAGTAGTAGAATGTGTGACGTATGCTAGAGCTAGGTTAGATCCCTGGGAAAGGCTGCCTATTGAAAGTCAGAAAGTACAAGGACAAACTGAAGAGTGGTGACAAACTCAATCTTCAAGGGTCCTGTGCTTAACTTACCATTAGCATCAGGGGCAGGGAGGTGGACATTTTACAGATGAAAAGGCATTTCTCTTTGTTTTTTCACCTAGTAGTGAAGAGACACCTAGATTGATCCCACAGAAAGGAGAAGTGGAATCCTAAGCTTAGCGGGGGCTATAGTTGTTAGTGTGATGATTAAGCTCATGACCTCTGAGAAAACAAAATAATTTCCAAATAAAATATTACCTTGAGAGATCAGTTCCTTTAATAAAGGGGTCAGCATGGGGGAAACAGTTGGGAGTAAATTGCATTAAATTATTTCCTTGTGAGCGAACACACAGTGCAATAAGCTGTGAAGAGGGTAATTCAGTACTTACACTGTTTTGCAAGCAAAGTGGGAAATTGAGAATTACTCAACCTTGCTTAAGTTCTCATCCAAATGAGTGTTTCAATTGGTTAACTAAGATTTCCCCATTTTTTAGGATTGAGTTTTAGGCTGTGAACTAATGTAGCCTATCTAGGATGCTTTCTAATGATATAGCAAGTTTTCTCTCAATGAGATTAAATCTAACCAAAAGGAGGGTCTATTTGACTTAACAACCCACTACTGTACTATTAGAGAAGACCTAGGTATAGCTTATCTGCATAATTCAATAAATAAGGGAGTAAATAAAGCTTTTTTCAAAGCAGTAAATGAAACTTTGTTAAGCAATTATACTACACTTTAACCAGAAAGCACCATTAACCATATTACTGGGCATTCAACAAATAATCTAATTCACTAAAAGAGTTGCCTTCACATAATATGTTTATCAACCAGTGAAAGGAATGAAGCCAAAATGAACAAAATACAACCATCAGGAGTGATAAGAATAAATTAAGTCTATCCCTCTAGTACTATTTGGGAAAAGTGAAAGAGAATTAACAGAAAGAGAAAACAATAGGGGAAGAATGAGGAAGAAAGAATCTGGGAAACAGGAAGAAAGAGTAACAAGGATGAAAACCTGGACTAATGAAAACTTCTGAAAATGGACAGATAGCTTTCAGTTCTAAGCCTTGCTGTCATCCTTGACTTCTCACTCTTGGCCAACCAATCAATCCCAATCAGTGACCAACTCTAGTAAAATTTTCTTCCACAACATTTCTTAAATATATCCCTTTTCTCCACTCAAGCAGCCACCTCCTTTACTTTAGGCCTTCATTATTTTGCAACTGGACTACTTGTAGTGGCCTTCTAATTGGAATCTCTGTCCCAAGTCTCTTCCCTACTCCAATCCATTCTTCACACAGCTGCCAAAATAATTTTTCCTAAAGGACAGGGCTTATCAATAAGCCACTTACCTTGCATGGCTGACTATTACCTCTAGGTTTGAATATAAACATTGGCATTTAAAGAGGCTTACTTTAAAAAAATTCTTTATTATAATAACGCATGGCTCTCTGGGATATAGTGGAGAAAAGGATACAGGTTATATGTAGGTGATGTGATACTAAAACAACAAAAAATTAATTTAATTTAATTAGTTTAAAAAATTAAGTTCTTCATCTCCTGGCCCCTTCCTACCCTTCTAGTCTTTTTATACATTTATACATTTTATACATTACTCCTCTCCATGTACTTTAAAGTCACTCATACTCAACTACAATTTCACTGGCTGTCCCCCATACCTGATTTCCCTCTTTACCTTTATCACTTAGCATCAATCCCCAGCTTCCTTTTAGAATCAGCTCTAGTCACTCCCTGCAGGCCATCTGTCTTGGTCCTTCAGCTGCTAGTGCCTTCCCCACAAAAATTACTTTCTATATATCCTGCATGAATCTTGTAAGCACAGATTTATGTGTCCGTTGTCTCTCTAATTAGAATGTAAGCTCCTTGAGGGTAGGACTGTTTGTGCTTTCTCTTTGTGTCCCCAGGACTCTGCACCATGCCTGGTACAAAATTAGTCTCTGAATGAATGTTTGTCAATTAATTTGATTGATGAATTAAGGCTTGGGAAATTTAAATTTCATTCTTATTGTTAAAAGCATAGATACAAGTCATTTTTTTTTAAATGTAGCTAAAATGTTAGACTTGAGGGGAATGGCTAAACAAATTTTGGTATGTGAATATAATGACATATTGCTATGCAATAAGAAACAACAAATACAGAAAAACATGGAAAGATTTAGATGAAAAAATATGAAGTGAAGTAAGGAGAACCAGGAAAACAACATACGCAATGAATGTAGCATTGTAAATGGAAAAAACCAACAATATGATCAAAACTGAATGATGAAAAAAAATGACCAAAGTTGGTCCTAAAGGAGGCAGGAAAAGGCAACCTCTTTTTGTCTTTTCACAAGTGTGGAACCACAAGTGTGGGATTTCTGCACATAACATTAAACTTGTTTAATATGTTATTTCGTTTTATGAATTGTTTTGGTTTTTGTCCCCTTTTGTATTTTGTTATAAGGAACAGAAGGAGAAAGGAACAGAATGGGAACTACAGATGTAAGAGCAAAAGATAGGGATAGGGATTAGTCATGATTTCAGAGTTCTAAGGAATTCTCAGAAAGGGGCTTCCTTGGGGGCAGCTAGGTGGCGCAGTGGATAGAGCACTGGCCCTGGATTCAGGAGGACCTGAGTTCAAATCCAGCTTCAGACATAACACTTACTAGCTGTGTGAACCTGGGCAAGTCACTTAACCCTCATTGCCCTGCCAAAAAAAAAAAAAGAAAGGGGCTTCCTTATCACTGCGTAACTTCCCTTTGACTTGTGGTCTCAGAGAACTGCCCCAAACACTAAAAAGTTAAGTGATCTGCCCAGTGCCACACAAACAGTATGTGTCAGAGGCAGACTTTGAAGCCAGGTCTTCTTGGCTTTAAGGTCAGGTGTCTATCCTCTTTGCCAGGGCTTCTTAAACTTTTTCCACTCGTGACCCCTTTTCACCGGAGAAATTTTGACTCAACCGCGGGTATATAGGTACATAAAATAGGTATACATAACCTTTTACTGTTGCCAAATTTTTAGCAACCCCCACATAGTTTAAGAAGCTTTGCTTTATACCAAGCAGCCTCTCCTCCCCCTCCAAAACAGAACAAAATAACAAACAAAACTTAATTGGAAACCACCAACACCAAATAGATATCCTATGGGGGAGGGCAGCACATGGCCCTGACAAAGACTGAAGTGTCTGAAGTCGAAATCAAGGAACACATCAAGCACAGTAAATCACCTGGACGGGATGACTTGGCCCACGAATTTAATGGGCAGCAGTGTAGAATGGCAGGGGCATCCGGATTGATCATCTGTTCTTTGATTCAGAGACGATTTCTGAGGACTACAAAGATGCAAATGGAAGACCCTTTTTTTACTCATGTGTTTCAAAATTTTAAAATGAGACTGAGCCCAAGGATTACCAAAGCTGCCAATCTCACTCTGCTGCCTGGGGGAAAGGGAGACCAAATAGGTGAGGAATATGCAAGCTGAGTAAAGCAGATAAATCAGTATAAATCAGCATGGCTGCCAACATGAAGAAGGCTAAAGCCAGAAGCTTTGGGGACTCAAAGGTTTGCTCTCATCATAAAGGAAGAGTAAACTGGAAGTCCCAAGTGACAATTTATTTGAATTTTTCTTAAAGCTTTCAAAAAAAAAAATGCTTGATAAAAAGTTCTTCTAGGAAAAAACAAACAAACAAAAAAAAAACCCCTTAGTTGCAGACAACATCTTGGAAATGAAAGTTGCTATGATTTGGTAACTATATAAAGGCTACTTCTAGGAAGCAGGATTCTACTTTGTCACTAAGAATACTTATTCAGTGCAAGAATAAAAATTGAGACTTTTTTTTTTTCCTTAAAGGAAAGAGTGTTCAAAATAATACCTGATCCCTTAAGGGATTCTAAGAATCACAGTAATAAGACTCACAGAATCTAGATCTTGAAAGAGACCTTAGGGATCTAGTTAGTACAACTTCTTCATTTTCCAGGTGAGGAAAATGCGAACCACAGTGGGGAAGTGAATTACTCAAAAAGCCATATGTGTTAAGCAGAAGAACTCAATTCAAAACCAGGTTCTCTGACTCCAAATCCAGTATTGTTTCCATGATATGACATGATCTCCCATGGCACGCTGCAAATCCGAAGTATTTTGTTCAGTTCTCAGCTTCTACTTTAAGAACAGACAAGCTAAGGCGGCTTTAAGAAAAGGTGGCCGGGATGGTGAAGATTGAGAAGAAAAAAATCTCATAGGACAAATGATCACTCCATTTGTTAGCCAGGTCAGTTGTTTTGATAATATATACTTTGGCTTTTCCTCCCGTACCTCCCCCCAACCGCCTCCACTCCAATCTTTTGATTTTGTTTTAATATTTCAAGGAATCATCACTTTCTGTTTGGCCCATTCTAATTTTTAGGGAATCCAAAACTTGGTTAAACTTGCTCCCTTCTAAGCTATTACTTTCTCCTCATTCTTTTCTTCCAATGTCTCAATATATTTAACATGCTATTTTGAATCCCTTGCTTTATTCTTGTACTCCTTGAGGCCAGGTGACTGTTTTCTCTGAGACTCTACTTGCATTTGCTGAGGGGTGGCTCACAGTCTATGGTATTCCTTCATTGTATTTAGTTTGTCTTCTGCTTCCTTTTAGCTCCAAGTTCAGCTTTGGGATTGGGGCCGAGCGAACATCATCCTTTTGGATGATGTGAGCAAGTCTTGCTTGGTCTTGGATGAAGTGGCTAGGAGCAGTTCTCATCCTTTGAAGGAATCCACATGGGTTCTGGCTTTGGTCTCTTCACTATTTCCTTTTGCCTGCACAGAGTGAATTCCCGAACTAGAGTTAGTTCCATCCCTCCTGTCCCAAGACAGGTCCCAACCAGATGCTGATGAGTGTACCACTGACTCAATGAATGGCCTGTGGCGCCTTGCTTCCCAGACGATATAACCTGTGGTCCTTTCTCCTGTTGTGGTTACTGCTATGAATCATACATGGGCTAACTGGGTGCTGCAGTTCAGGGGGTACAGAGCTGAGTAACACTCAGGCCTGCTGGGACTCAGCTGTAGGACACCTGACGACTGTGCTGCCTGGACACTGGCCTTACCACCCTGTCTCACGCTATGGCTCTGGAGTGGGCTGCCTGAGTACTGGCCTGCCCCTGTCGCTTTTCGTGTGTGCCTGGGCCAGCAGGTTGTGAGCTTCACACCTCTGCTCTAGGAAACAAAACTACTTTATAGGAAAGAATATTTTGGATCAGTTTAAGATGAAACTTTCCAACAAATTAAGGCAGTCCAACAACGGAGGATGGACCGGAGTAGGGAGAAACTTGAGACAGAGGGATCAACCAAAGGGCTATTGCGAAAGTCCAGGCATGAGGACACGAGAGCTGACGCAAGAAGGGGCATATCAAATAGATTTTAGGAATACTGACTGACGGAAGGTTGCAGGCCTGGGTGACTGGAAGGATAGAGGCCTACAACAGTAACAGGGAAGTCATAACAATGAGTTCGATTCTGGACATGCTGAATTGAGTTCATACCACTAAGAGTCTATGCACACACATGGAATATTAATATGAAATTGTAATACAACACAAAAAATACACTGAAAGCTCTTGACAGGGAGAGTCCATCTTACCTCTTTTGTCACTATCTGAATTACCTCGAGTAGATGCCTCTATCCCACCTGATAGTATCCTGGTCACAATGACAGTGTGTAGGGGTTTGATAATTGAATTCTGAACTGAAATGAAACCTGTAGGGCCAAAAATGTCTTTCTAAACTACCAAATGGGAAGAGAAGTACATTGATTATAATAAAACTCAGTGATACGTTTGATTTACTCTTAGCTTAGACAGCTCTTTCACTGTATGCAAAAGATGGCATTTAGAGTTTACTTGGACACCAATGATTTTTAGGAGAAATGTTTCTAGCATTCACCTGGAATAGAATATACATATATCTATAGAGCCTGGGATAAAGTCAAACACATCAACACACTCTGAGTTTGGTTCAACAACTTTCTGGGATGGACCTGTTGTCCACTGAGCAGAATCTATGCCCTATGGTGGGGACTGGAAATGGGGCCCAGAGACACTAAAGGAAATGTATCCAGCAGATCATTCAGATTCTTGAGATATGACCTTAGCTTGAAAAGGTCTACTTTGCCACAATGGTTTTCAGAAGCAAGGTGCATGCAAAATAGCTCTCCATTCATTTAGTGTTCCCTGACTTCTTCAGACCGGGACAAACAATGCTTTTACAGACAAGGGCTGCAGCCTTTAAAAACTTCTGGTTGCCCAGATTGCTAATTTGAGGTTAATAGGATCTTTTGCTAATGGGATTGTCTTTTCCCTCTCCTAGTCTCATTACATTCATATGCCAAATACTAAGCACTGTGCTAAGCATTGTAATTCTTCCTTTATTAGATTCAGGTATATAAATGGCATCCTAGGGAGCCCTGCAAATTTTGATCATTATTTCTGCACTCGAGTTGTGTTCCTCTTCCTGCTGAGAAGATGATCACTAAGTTTTCCAACACCCCCATGGGACCCATTATTTATTATATTACATTTTATAGTGTGGAGTAAATAAATAGCATTAAAGTGCTAAATTCATTCACCAAGATGAACTGTATTCATATACTCAAAGAGTTTCCTTATATCAAGCTTTGTGTTGCTAATAGGCACTCTACCAAAAAAAAAAAAATACAGAGAACATTCATTGTAATATCGCAGCAATAAAGCAAGACAGCTGGGTTAATGGGCACCAACATTGGAAGTTACCTGCCGTTGGCAGGGCACATAAACTGGCATACGAGTCATAAGGTTAAACAGCTGCACCTCATTTCAGAATTTATCATCTCCAGGCAACAGGCCTGCAAAATAATTCACACCTTAAAAGAAAACAATTAGTACAACAAGGGAATACAAAATACACTGCGTGTGAGGGATCTACCAACCCTATCAACTTCCCGTATCATGCCTTAATTACTGTGTGTTTTGTCTTAATCGGTTTGTCTTAGGTTGAAAGCCCATTGGGCTGGGACCGTGTGTCTATGTTTATCTTCTGTAATATGTGTAATCCACTGTCACTTTCATCTGTGCTTTCAGGGATTTTATGAAGTTGCTTGTGGTTATGAATTTGCCTTCAGTGGTTAGCAAAAGCTTTTGCAGTGCTTGGATTGCAAAGATTTTCTTAGGCATCTATCTGTCCCTTGAGATTTTGCCTTCATCTGCTCCCATAAGAGCAGTTTGGCGATTCGGCATTGGTGCCTGAGAAGATTTTAAAACCTAGTAGAGCTTTAGTTTCCTCTCATTATCTCACTGCTCTGCCCAAAGTCTCAATGAGTTGCTCTCAAGCTACTTTAATGTATTAAAAGTGTCGAACCTAGAGTCAGAATCTCTCTTTTTTTTTTGGTGGGGCAATGAGGGTTAAGTGACTTGTCCAAGGTCACACAGCTAGTAAGTGTCAAGTATCTGAGGCTGGATTTGAACTCAGGCTCTCCTGAATTCAGGGCCAGTGCTTAATCCACTGTGCCACCCAGCTGCCCCCTAGAATCTCTATCAACAAACGTTCATTAAGCTCCTACTGGGTACCAGGTAGTATGCTAAATTCAGGGGATACAAAGAAAGGCAAAAGACAGTACCAGCCCTCAAGAAGCTTATAATCTAATGGAAGAGACAACATGTAAACAAACATTCAAAGCAAGGTATAGTGTAAATAGGAAATAATTAACAGAGGGAAGGAACTAGAATTAAGAGGGTTGTGAAAGACTTCCTTTAAAAGGTAGGATTTTAGTTGGGACTTAAAGGAAGCCATGGAAGTCAGTAGATGCCAAGTAGAAGAAGGAGAGCATTCTAGGCATGGGGAGAACCAGAGAAAATGCCAGGAGCCAAGTTCAAATTTAACTTCAGACTCTTACTAGCTGTGTGATCCTTGGTAAATTACTTAACCTGTACCTCAGTTTTCTCATCTTTAAAGGGGAACAATAACAGTTGTGAGGACCAAAATGAGGAAACCTTTGTATAGTACTTTGCAAATGCACTATATAATACCAGCTCATATTGTTGGCTCTTGTTTTTCCTTATCCAGCACTACACCATTACTGTGTGAACTTCTTCTATGACTGAAAAGCATCTGTTAAGCTCACTATTGCTAAACAAAGCTGAGTGCTGGGGATACAAATACAAAAGCAAGATGGTCTCTGCCCTCAAGGACCATACATTGGGAAAGGAAGGACACATATAAGGGAATGGCCAGAATATGGTGTTCTAGTTTGGGAAGTCTCAGGCATGGTAAGTGGATCCATGGGGTATCAGCTGGTGTGTCCTTTCCAGAAGCAACAGTGGTACTAATCCTATTCTCCCCCAGAGCATGAGGTGAATGGGGAGGGGCAGGGAGGGCATATTTGGAGAGGCAAGGAAGAGAGATGGCAAAATGGCCAACGCTAATGGTTAGAAGGAATAGGAATCTTGGTCTTGGGTAAAGGATCATAAATTGATGTCTAGTGTCTATAAGCAGGCTATACCAGTGATGAATTAGATACAAGGAATGAAATTTTTAAAAAATGAAATAGATTGAGTGGTTCTTCTATGGTAGGAAGGAAGAAAGAAAGGAAGTAAGGGAGGACAGGTTTTGGCAGTAGTTATAATAGAAGTAATGGTTATAATGTGTAACTGGGGATATATCTATATCTATCTATTCTATCTCACTTTCTGAATCTTGCCAATAAAATCTGGTGAAAAGAACCTGGGAGTCAGGATATATACATCTATCTATCTATCTATCTATCTATCTATCTATCTATCTATCTATCTATCTATCTATATGTGTGTGTATATATATATATATATATGTATGTATGTATGTATGTATGTATGTATATTAAAACTTCATTACATTAAATAAAACCTATGATTCAGTCTGTTGAGACAGAGAAAAGAGGGGTGGTATGGAGACAGAAGTAGTGAGAATGACTGATGGATTGGTGCGTGAAGTCCAGCTCCCATCATGAAGGAAACACCATCAATCCTCCTTATCTGATTTGCTCATCATGCAGCATATTCAGAGGCACCTGGAGTCTGCTTGCCTCAGGTTGGTCCACTGGTAAAGGGCTCCAAGTTCTGCTTATCTCAGGACACTCAGATGTTAATCCTAGCCCACCATTCTGCAAAGTTCTGGGCAGGGCAGGGGGGTCAGAAATATGGCATGTGCTGCTTCATTTCCAAGAACTAGAATCAATACAGAGACCCTGGGTGGCAGTTAGTGTACATGCAACCTCCGAATGATTGCTTCACTAAATCCTCTCATGCTCTATCATCTTTAGGTCAACTGAGTGTGGGTCTTCGTCTCTGTCCCTTGAAATTCTGTCCCATATTTATGGCTCATAGAAAAGAGTTTATATTTATATGGTACCATAAACTTTCCGTACATAATCTTCCAGGTGACCCTTATCCAGATTAGAGTCATTAGCTCTTCTCACTGGGAACTCTAAACATAAAAAGTATTCTTTTAAAAAAAAAAGTAAAAAGATTTGACTGTTAAATCTGAATACAAAAAAGCAAGAGAAATGTTAAAATAGAATTTATGTTGTTGCCCAAGGCTTACAAAGCACTTTTCTCACAATACTATAAGTTCTCTAAGCCTTCATTTTCCTGTTTATAAAATTTACAAATATTTAATTTTGGCATAAAGCTAACAATTCATATTCACACAAAAGTTTTAGGTGGCTTAATTAAAAGCATTCTGAAGGTGGTGGGGAATAGCTGAAAGTGCAAATCACCACCAGCAGCAGCATCATTACAATCACAATCACAACAACTGATATCATAGTAAGCAAATTATCTACAGTACATAAATGATGCAAAAGACAAGACTGGCAGCTTTAATCGCTGCTATGCTTTCCCACAGGGCTCACTGTATATAGGCCAGCTATCTTCAGAAAGTTAAAACTCAAGAACTGAAGTTCTATGGAGATGGTGAAAAAAAGGGACGACAGTGAACAACAGGAAGTCTGAAGAGATCTAGTTGATTCTATTCATTTCTCTCACTCATCAAGAAGCTATTTTCAAGTATCATACTTATAAATTTATAACTGTAATTAAGGAATGTCTAATAAGGAGTAGAAATGTAATAGGAGAGGTAGCTGTAATAACTGTGAAAAGAGCTCTGGATTTGAAGGCCAAAGTCCTGAGTTCAAGTTCTAGTACTGACTTTTACTATCTGTTTAAACTTACAATGTCACCTAACTTTTACTGAGTATGTTTCCTCATCTAGGCAATGAATCACTCACACTAAAAACATAATAATAGAATAGGATTTATAAGGAAACCATGTTGTAAAACATGATATGAAGGCAAGATATCATTATAGACAAGAAGTTATATATTTTTATGATCTGAATATAGGATTGAGGTTGAAAAATCCTGGCTTGTGTTCTTAATATTACTACTTGTTTTCAAAACTTCATTTTCTATCTCTATAAAAAAAGCAGTAAACAAACTTTGAGCAACTACACGCTGGGGGTTAGGGTCCCCCCTCAGGTATTTGTTTTGGGGCGTGGTGATAGGGCTTTATGATTTCATCAATTAGGGATCTCCTAGTATGGAAACTTCTCATACCAATGCAGATGAGCTTCTCAGCGACTTATATACCATTACTTACATATAGAATGCTTCAAAGGGAAAGCCTGAATGTCTTCACTCCTATTAATATTAGAGATAAATGTAGTAAGCAGTTAAGAACAAGATTAAAATGTAGGGTCAAGATATTCCACAAAATGTCTACCAACTTCATCTATGACATGGCTATCAATCCACATACCAGTCACCCCAATCCATTCCAGTGAAAAATCATTGCCTCCAACCTAACACACTAAAACAAATTTATAAATGTTAATAAAAATTTTAAAAGGTCAGGTCACTACTTCCTGCAACATATGTCAGGGGGAACCTAATACATCTCAGAATCAGGTCATTTGTGGGACAGCTATGACATTAAAGGATAGAGAAAATAGAATTCTTCTCTTCTAAAATTAGTTAACCAGCACATATGTCTGTTTTTCCCCTTGACTGCCTGGTGTGGAGAAAGCACTGTAACAGGGGAAATTTATTGAAACATACCACTAAATCAATATGGCAGAGCACTCCACTTTATATGGGGCTATAAAAGTGAAACATGTGGGGCAAGCTGAATGAAATGAATTAGCACTGCAAATAAGAGCAAATGGGTTAAAAAAGAGAGAGAAATGGGTTTTTAGAATATGAATTTTGCAGACTGGAGGGAAAAACTAGAATCTTGAAACTGGCTTTGACAACATGGGGCCCCTCATCTTAAACTACAATCAGATATGGCCTGGTGTTTGTTTGGGTTTTTGATTCTTTAAAAGTAGTACAAGATTGAAAAGCAACAGTGAGTTTTCTTCACAGACTATCAGAATCTTGTTGGGAACGATAGCAGTCTAGCTGGACTAGTAGAAATGGAGTACTCCACGGTTTTATTTTGTCTCAAATGAGGATGTTATTTTTGTCAAGCATCCAGGAAGATTCATGATCTGGGAGGCGATGTGTTGCTAAAGAGTATTGCTGAGAAATAATATGTCTTCTAAGTAGTTGAGAAGCAAACACTAAAAATGCAATATGCATAAGTCACATTGACATTCTGAACAGGTACCTCAAAACACCAGCCTGCCTTAAATTATTATATAGTTTGAGGTGTGCATGTTTGAAAATCCCAAAAGCCAAACTGGAACCTCAGATTTCCAAGGTAGTTTGACGCTGGAAAGGCTCTAAGAAAGCTTTTAGTCTAATTCACTGATTTTGCAGATGAGAAAACTGAGGCCCAGGGCTCCATAGCACATGACATATTCTGCGGCAGACTCAGAGGCATGAGTCCTAGGGTCCTTACTCCCAGACTAGCATTGCTTTTTATTGGGTGTTGTTCTCAAGATATATCTTATTATGATCTTTGTGCCTTTTAATAAAGGTTATTTAAATTCCAATGGTGAAATTAGACACTGAACTTAATACTCTGGCCTATAAAATCACCCAGTAATAAGAAACTGAATACAGCTGTGTCATTGTGTAGGTCTGAAGCTGAGGTGGATGCTTTCTGAAGTAATAGATAATGCAACTGAGTCCAGAATTGGCAGACCACAGTCCTGAGTTGTCCTATTTCCTTTGAGGATGAACTTGAACCTCAAATAACTCTCACATATTTAAAAGCTGTCAAAAGTTTCCTGCCAAATGACTGGCACCAAAGCCTGCCAGTGCTCTTTCTTACACAAAATGCTGCCCTTAATTAGTTGTATAGCTTTGTACAAGTCACTGAACTTCTCTAACGCCTTAGTTTCATCATCTAAAGAATGGAGAGAATAATATAACATGTTGTTACATGAACAGATGACCAGATAAGTCAAAGAAGAGAGCTAATATGAAACAGAAAAGAAAAATGGGCATTGCATAATCAACAATCCTAATTAACTATTTGGGTATCTAAGAACTAGGGTTTGGTTTGGTTTTGGCTTCTTCCTTTGCTCTATCACAAACAAAAGCCGAATGTCTCATTGGGAGTGATATTTTGCATAAGGGTATCTAAGTATGAAAAATACACACTTCTCTGGTTTGAGAATTGTAAGAGGATTTGATGATTATGACGTTATGCTTCTGGAGCAGTTGGGTAGTGCAGTGGATAAAGCACTGGCCCTGGATTCAGGAAAACCTGAGTTCAAATCCGGCCTCAGACACTTGACACTTACTAGCTGTGTGACCCTGGGCAAGTCACATTGCCCCGCAAAAACCAACCAAACAAACAAAAAACCCAAAAAACAACAACAAGGTTATGCTTCTTTTAAAGAGAACCTAAAAAGGGGGAACAATTCAAGGAAGGACAGAGGCCACTTATTTGTTCCAATAGCTAGCTACTGATGCACCATTTTCTCTGAGTAATGACAAACAGTACTAACTTACTGTCGTGTGCTTTCACCAAAACACCCCTGGAGGAACAAATAATCTCTCTAATTTGCCTCTGTGTGTTGTCTAGCATAGCCTGCAGTCCTTCCACACACCCTAGGTCTAATTCTTGAAACCTTCTCCTGACTCTTCTTCAGCAAAGAAGAATTTCCATGCAGTAGAAAATTCACATTTTCCTCAGCCCATAATAGAAAATCTACTAGAACATCCAAGGCTAGAGAGCTTATCACTCCTTTTTTTTTGGGGGGGGGGGGAGAGGGGGGGGAGGAATGAGGCAATGAGGGTTAAGTGACTTGCCCAGGCTCACATAGCTAGTAAGTGTCAAGCATCTGAGGCTAGATTTGAACTCAGGTTCTCCTGAATCCAGGGCCAGTGCTTTATCCACTGTACCACCTAGCTGCCCAACAAGTTGCTTTTTAAATTCAATCTGTGGACACTGGTAGAGGAAACTCCCAGTGTGGAAAAAGAAAATTCTTCTATTATGCAAATCAGCAAACTACTTAGTAATTTAAAGTCTTAAAGAATTGCACAGACACTATATCATTCAGTGATTTGCTCTTGGTCCCAAGATTACAATGTGACAAAGGCAAAACTTGAATTGAGATCTTGGCCACCCAGACATGTCCTTTTCCCATTATGCTGCACTGCATCTTGCTCATAACAAGCTGTTGGTAGAGTGGAGGGAGTAGATGACACATCCACTCCCCTACACTTTACCATGATACTGCTAACAGTAATTAGAAGTCCTTTTATAAAGAAAGGGGTGAAGAAAGAGAGCCTACAATTCAACTTAAAGACAGTTCAGAGGCTCTTTCTTGGCACTACTGGATACTTTGGATACTCTTGTCACTGTGACAAAGGCGGGGACAATCACCACCTGGTGGTGGTCAAGTTAACAGAGAACAATTTGTCACAGACTATTAGTGTCCGGTATTACACAGTGTAATGTGTTTGCTGGGTCCCTTTGCTGAACTCTGTGTAATTTAAGATTCTAAATGTGGATTCTAATGTGTTCCCCCAGTTTGGGGGAAACTGACTAAAAATCACTGATAAAACGAGTTTAGGTTTTTAAGGGTTTATTGGAAAATAGAAAGAAAAAGATTGAGAACAGAATTCTAACAGCCTGGCATTCCTATCTTTCCTCAAATTTCCTGTGAAGTCCTCTGCCACCACCACCATCAAGTCCGGAAGCCAAAAAAGGCCAGTGCTCTCTGCGCAGGCTCCCTTTCCTCCTTCCTGTCTCCTCCCAGACCATAGGAGGCTCCTCCAGTTGATTGGCTGGTAGACTTGATAGACAGCACCCATGAGCAAGCGTCATTTCCTGACGCCAAGGAAAAGCACAATGTCTCTGAGGCATTTTCCTCATAGTGGAGCTCTCCACAGCAAGTCTCCAGTAGGTGGCGTCATTCCAATCATTACAACTCTGCATAGATCTATCTTGGGCTGATGCATTAGAAGAGGGGGGAAGGCTTGCAAGAATCTAGATAAGTTCAAGCCACTGTTGGCCAAAGGGGCTTTGAGTAAGATTGGAGGTGCCAGGCCATGCTTTTCATGCTGGGTCTCATAAGCAAGGCTTGATTTTGCTGAGATGAATAACTGAACACTTTCAGAGACTTTTCTTTGAGGTGGGAAAATTGTTAACTTGAGGCTACAGCTCAATGATCCGGAGGTGTGTATATCTATCTACGTGTACACACACACACACACACACACAGCCTTGATCAGCAACTTGGATGATTGGCAGCTCTGACACCTGTCAAAACAGAGCAAATGGTTTTGCCCCATTTCAGGCCAAGGTCAGATCTAGTAAAGGATGAGAGACACAGGAAGCAAGGTTCCTAGATACATTTGCTCTTCCATTAGGGATTAGCTGTTTATTTTTAGATAGCATCGTCCCCCATCTCCCCCAAAAGGGAAGGATATTTTGTCCCCTCTGTTATAACACATTGTTTTTGGTGACAATTTGAATCAACGTGTAAAATGTTTAGGGTACTGCAAGGAAAAGGACTTTAAAGAGTCAATTAACCTGTTTATTATCCTGACCCAACCTCATTTTAGTCTGTTTTTGTTTGTTTGTTTGGTTTTTGCAGGGCAATTGGGGTTAAGTGATTTGCCCAGGGTCACACAGCTAGTAAGTATCAAGTGTCTGAGGCCAGATTTGAACTCAGGTCCTCCTGAATCCAGGGCTGGTGCTTTATCCACTATGCCACCTAGCTGCCCCAGTAATATTTTTATTAACAATAATGCTTACTAAAAAAAAATGCTTAAATATTTCAATAGGATATGATTCTGTCTGCAGAAACTCCATTGATTTACATTATATTCTCCTTATAACTCACTCTAAGGCCTTGAATAGTTGCTATGACTAAAACCATCCTGTAGCAAATCTGATGATAAGCCCTTCTAAACTTAGGTAACCAGGCTATTGGAGTACAGACATACATGCCCCGTAGATATATACAAATAACTGAGAGCTTCCATACACTTTAGTTATCTCTCTTTCTCCACAGTTCCTTATAGCATCTCCTGCTCATATGACCTAGCACATGCTTCCTAATACATTTTGTCTCCCTGACAAGACACCAAGCTCTTAATAGGCAGGGATCTTTCAGAAAAGATGTGTTGATAAGCTGAGGATAATAGCATTTTGGTGAGTTTTGAAGAAGCTTCATTTGAACAACAGGATAATATTTTTAAAAATCAGAATTCTGTATGAGACTCAGAGGTAAAACTGGACTTTGTCCAATTTCATTTTTCAGATGAGGAAACTGAGGCTGAGAGAAATGAAATTAATTGCTACTATCTGTATATTCTTTCTCCCCCTCCCACTTGGGGCTGGATTCATGATTATTACTAAACATGACTGGTTAGTGACCAGGTCAGTCAATTAGGAAGTGGAAGAGAGCAGGGGTTTAAATCAAAGTCCTGACTCTAAACTCAATACTTTTCCCACTGTACCACAAGCAATTAATGGTGTTTCAAAGGCATTCTCTTCTCTTGGAATTAGCTTTTTGCTATCATTAATCAGGGTTATTCTAAGTGTACTGACTACACATCCTTTTTATAGATACTTTTCCACATGACCTTTTAAAATGCTTGGACAGGGCGGCTAGGTGGCGCAGTGGATAGAGCACCGGTCCTGGAGTCAGGAGTACCTGAGTTCAAATCCGGCCTCAGACACTTAACACTTACTAGCTGTGTGACCCTGGGCAAAGTCACTTAACCCCAATTGCCTCACTAAAAAACAAAACAAAACAAAACAAACAAACAAAAAAATGCTTTGGGGCAGCTAGGTGGCGCAGTGGATAGAACACTGGCCCTGGAGTCAGGAGGACCTGAGTTCAAATCCGGCCTCAGACACTTAACACTTACTAGCTGTGTGACCCTGGGCAAGTCACTTAACCCCAATTGCCTCACCGAAAAAAAAAACTAAAATGCTTGGACACATTGTCACACAAATTCTTCCTATAAAGTTCTCATTGGAAGTCGAATCATGAAGGGGCAGAACTTTAGATTCTGGCAGACCCTGCCATCAGAGCACAAGCTCTGGTAAGTCCTACCATGGGAGGAAGGTTTCAAGTACAAACCCAGCAGGAGACTGTGTGCCAGGAGCAGCCTTGTTTAGCTTGGAAAGGCTCCTCATCAAAAAGTTGCCAGATGATGAACTCTTTAGGGCACAGCAACTCATGGAGGGAGCAAGGAAGGAGATGCATTCTGAGGAAATCAGACTTGTAAGGTATGGAAGCATCCAGAGATTTACTTGATGATATAAGGTGGTAGAGTGGATCTAGGGCCAACCCTGGAGTCAGGAGGACCTGAGTTCAAATCTGACCTCAGACACTTACTAGCTGTATGAACCTGGGCAAGTTATTTAATTAACCCTGTTTGCCTTCATTTCCTAATTTATAAAATAAGCTGGAGAAAGAAATGGCAAACCACTGTAGTATTTTTGGCAAAAAAATCCCAAATAGGGTCATAAAGTGTTGGACATCACTAATCAACTCAACAACAACTAATAAATTAATAAAATCTAAGCTTTGGGAGCATAAACAAATGGGTCTCATGTCCACTCACACATTTTTCCTTTCTCATTTTATAAAAGCCTCTCCCTCTCTCCTCTCCTTCATATCCTTCCTTCCTTCCTTCCTCCATTAGTTGTGCCTGATTCTGTAACTCTATTTGGGGTTTTCTTGGCAAAGATACTAGAACGGTTCGACATTTTCTTTTCTTCTCCAGTTCATTTCACAGATGAGGAAAGTGAGACAAAAAGGATGAAGTAACTTGCCCAGGAGTACTAAGAGAATGGGAGCGTCCTTCCTCTGTCCTTCCCTCCTCCATACCTTACTTCCCTAGAGCAGAGTATCACTGAAGGATCAAAGGAACCACAAGCATTAGAGAAAGGGAAAGATCTATATTGTGAGGTGAATAACAGGGTGTTGGTTAGAAAACCTGTGATATTTAGACATATCTGGAACTTCAACACCAAAAACCCAAAAGGAAGAGTTTTAAACAAGCCACTTCTATAGGTGTTATCAGAACCAGGAAAGCAGTTGCCAACAATTCTCATCCCCACATTCATCCAGTCTATAGGTTTCCTGGCCACTTGGCCTTGCTCTGAAAGGACTGAGTAAAGAAATGAACAGGAAACAAATGACTCATTCTGTAGTCTATTGATTAAGCCACTCTAAATCAAGGTTGTCCTGGGTATGCTTTGAGAGAAGGGAAGCAATCAATTCAAGGTTGAAAAGGAATTAATGGAAACACACATGCACAGAAAAGTTTGAGTTCCTTTATACATTGTTATTAGCATTCAGACAGCTTGCCTGGAACATAGTGCCCAAGGGCAAGAACAAACCTTAAGGCAAAGGAAGGTGATATTGTTAGCTACTTTATTTTGAAGGCAAGAGGTGAATGGAGGTTAACCTTTCAGCTTTCTGGCTTGTGAGGAAAGAGATGACCAGTAACGATAAGCCTTATCTGAGAAAGAAAAGCAACTGTTACTTCTTTCCCATCACTAGGAGTATCCCTGTAAAAGGAAGTTGTAGAAAGGGAAAAAGAGGAAAGGACCTCGTCTTGTTTTGGTTTGTTTTAGAACTTAGAAGATAGGAAATTACAGCAGACTAAAGATTTGTGGCCTGACAAACTGAGTTCAAATCACAGCTCTGCTATCTACCTGGCTGGTATGCAAGGCAACAAACACTTCTCGAGTGCTTACTGTGTTCTAGGCTCTATGATAAGTACTGAGCATACAAACAGTGGCTAAAACCTCAAGGAACCAGAGCTGGGGAAGATAATACACAAGAGAGCTGGAAAGGAGATGGGGAAGTTGAAGGTATAGAGTAGAAAGCCAGTTGAAATCCTGAAAAGTCAAAAACATAGCCAGAAATGGGGTGAGGATTGGCTGCTTGCCCTCCAGGAGGAATTCATCGATGGGAAAAGGGGGTGGGCAGAGCAGCCAGTCAGGAAGAGCCTCATATACTTACTAGCTGTGTGACCCTTGGCAAGTCACTTAAACCTGTTTGCCTCAGTTTCCTCAACTATAAAATAATGATAGTAGGACCTACCTTGCAAGGTTCTTGTGAGGATCAAATGATCAAATTTGTAAGGGTTTTGCTTAGCACATTAAGAGCTATATAAATTCTTATTCCCTTCCCCCTTGCCCTTAAAATAGAAAAAGATATGTATGTGTGTATTATATTAACTTTTAAAAGAAAACACTACTGAAGTGGTTCTTAATTATAATTGATTATTTTTACTGGTATCTCTCTTCACTAGTTCCAATACGTAAACTCATAATTTCATTACTCTCTAGGCTCATCTCCAGACTCATCTCCAGAGGACTTTCTCTACTATGTCATAAAACCCTCTTCATCTGGAAAGCTCACTTAACCCCTGTACTACATCTCATATTGGAAGCAGCCTCATTTCCTGGGACCTCTCCCTCTGGTTTGCTGGTTCTTCCCAGAAACACCATTTTAAGAAAGAGGGCCAAGCTAAGCAAGTCTTCATTCTTTTCCAGGATGTGCTTGACTCACCTCCACTGAACTCTCTCTTCCATGGCCCATTCTGGGGTTTATTACTCCCACCCCCCTTTCCAGCTCCTGTTTAAATGTTGTCTCTTCCCATTATAAAGTTAAGTTCCTTGAGAAAAGGGACTATTTTTCTTTCTTCTCTTATTTATATTCCCAATTTAGCACAGTTCCTTAACAAATTCTTGTCAATTGACTACTTACAAATTTACCTTGCTGAAGATGAAAACAGGTGTTACTGACTAACAGAACTAATAAGCATTTATTCAGAGTCTATGCTTAGATCCAGGAATACAAACACAAAAAGGATAATCCTTACTCTTAAGAGTATACAATCTATGATCAACATGTTATAAATAAATGTGGAATTTTACAAAATACATATAAAGAGATTCTACCTTTGATGTAAATATAGATATAAAAGTTCTACCTTTGGTGGATTTTTGCTGAGTCTTCTACTGGTCTCAGAAAGTATTATATTATTTGGTGTAAATGTGATTCCAACCTATAATTTCACCAAAATTTTGTAAGTGGATGGAAGAAACAATGATGAATTAGAGAATTCTGGAAAGGACTTCTACCACATCTCTAACCCTTAACCTTCTTATCAATCCCTTGCAAAAACCTGAAATTATACTCTAAGGATTCATTCCTTTAATTTAGTCAACATTCCCTTCTGGGTCCTCTTTTAAAATGCAAATACTAATGAAAGGGGTAATAGTCCTGACCAATTTAGTGTGAAAGAATTTAATACTTTTCTAACAGTGATAGAAAAGCTGACAGCATTGGGTACCTCCTGGGAAAGGGACAAAGAGAACGGTTGGGGGGAAAGGAGTTTGACCTAGAAATCCCAAAGACAAACTCTGTCTATTTTTGTCCCTGTCCATAATAGCACAAAATAAAAGTTAAGTCCTCAGGCTAGCTTTTATAAATGAGACATTCTTCCTAAGTAACTCAATCCTCTTCTCAGACCTATTCTTTCCTGGATAGATTTGTTTTTACACTTGCTTATGCCAACATGAATAGTACTAACAAGTGTGAGCCATTTAATACATTATTTGCATAGTTTCATGAATGTGACACCCTAAAATAAAGAATATTTTATATATACATATATACATACATACACACACACACACACACACACATATATATATATATATATATATATATATATGCCTCTAGGAAGGGGAATGTTTGTATATAATACAGAAGGAATGTCACTACTTCTCCCTCTTAATACTATCCAAAGGAATTATGCCTTCTGTACCAATTCATCTTGACATAGACAATCCTCTTCCAGCCTCTTCTTGCAACCACTCCAGTCTTTGCCATTCCAAGAAATATTGCCTTTTTTCTCACTCATGGTTGCAAAAGGAGATGTTAACAAAACACACTCCCTCCCTCCCCCCAATTCTGTTGCCTTCCATATTCTGCAGTAGAGTCTAAAATATGAGAGACTGTTTTGCAAGAGGTAGAAGACAAAAATTTGATCTACTTTTCCAGTAGTCTGTTTTCTCTTGTCTGCCAGAAGGGTAGAGAAACTACCTTAGGAGAAGTTATTTTTAAAGTTCTGGAGCCTGTAACAAATAGATGGGACCATTCAGAGGTAGGCAAAAAGATAATTTTGAAGGTGGGTACATAATGTTTATATAGTTTACAGCACTGAAAATCTTCCAGTCTTTGTGTCTATTTTTTCTATCAATCAACAAACAATTAAGTGCCAACAATGTGCCAGTCAGTATGCTAAGCTCTGGTATTTCAAAGACAAAAGCAAATCAGTCTCTACCTCCAAGAAGTTTACATTTGAATGAGGTAGATAATATGTATGACTATATATTGCTTACTATATGGAAGGCACACTATATAAGCAAACTAGAAGGCCTTGCCCTTGTCTAGTTTACACTCTGAGAGAAGATGACACAAAAAGGAACTAGAAAGGGTAATGGGGAGGTACAAACAAAGCTTCAAGGTTTAGAAAAGGCTAGGAAATAACATTAATTAAATCAATCCTCTGTTACTTGTTCAGTCATTCCTGGATCCAACTCTCTGTGACTCCATTTAGGGTTTTCTTGGCAAAGATACTGGAATGTTTTGACATTTCCTTCTTCAGTTCATTTTACAGATGAGGAAATTGAGATAAATAGGGTTAAGCAACTAGTCCAGGGTCACATAGCTAGTACGTGTCTGAGGCACATTTGAACTGAGTAAGGTGAGTCTTCCCAACTTCAGACCCAGCATTCTATCCACTGTACCACCTAGCTGACTAATGGTTCTTTAGTGGGTTCTCTTTTAAAATTCAAATACTAATGGAAGAAGGCCTAGTTGGGGACAAGATAAGGACCATTTAGTAGAGTTAAGGGTCCCAGGGGTAGAGTCCAAGGTGGAAGAGAGATTCTGAAAAAGAGAAGCATGGGTTTGGAAAAGCCCAACAAGTAACTAAGGCAAATGGTTTATCAGACAAACCAAATGCCCCAGAGCATCCTCTCTGGATTGGAGATGGCTTCTTCTAGACCACCATTTCAGGAAAGCATCAGTCATGCTTCACTTCTTCCTCTCCTGACATTTCCTTCATTGTCACCTTGCCAAAAGCCTTACTACCTATTCCAGAGAACAAGCCCTAGAGGATTTCTGCCCTGGAACTCCCACTCTCCTGACTGGTGATTGCTTTTCACATACTATTACTTCAAGGAAGCTTCAGCCATTTTCCTTGCCCTCTCATTCTGGGCCTCCTCAATAAATAATCCTCTACCCACAGACCCTTTTAGTAAGGGCCAGGAACTAAGCTGTCCTAAGAGCTGCGCACAAAAAGAGGGGCAAAAGACAGTCCCTCATCTCAAAGTGCTCACAGACTACTGGAGGAAACAACACAAGAACACATATGTACAGATAAGATCACATGGGAAAAATTAGTGGTAGCACCAGAAAAAAGGTACTAAGATTCAGGAGGACTGGGAAAGGCTTTCTGGAATTTTAGGTAGAACTTGATGGAAGCCAGGAAGAAAGACAATATTCCAGGCAAGGGTAACAGCGAGAAGAAGAGGCCTGGAGTCCAAAGATAAAGTGCCATTCATTTGGAACAACAATAAGGACTGGGTCACTGGGTCACAGGATATGTAGAGGGGATTAGCTAGCAAGAGGACAGGTCATACACGACCTTGAATTCCAGAGGATTTTATATTTAATTGTGGAGGTGATAGTCACCGGAGTTTATTAACTGGGTTGGGGGAAGGGGTGTAGAGGGGAGGTTACACGATCTTTAAGAAAATAACGTACAGCTAATTAGATGGAGTGCAGTGGGGAGAGACTTGTGGCAGGCAGACCCACCAGCAGCTATTAAAATAATCCAGGCTAAGGTGGTAGCAAGGGTGCAGGAGAAGAGAGAAGAGAATGTGTGTGAGAAATGTTATGAAGACAAAATTAACAGATTAGATATGGAGGGGATAGGGTGGGGTGAGGAGACTAAGGAATCAAGGATGATACCTAGATGCAAGTCTGGGTGATCAGGTGGTACACTCAAGAGTAACAGCAAAGTTAGGCACTGGGGAAAGTTTTGGGGAAAAACAGTGAGTTCACTTGTGGACATGTTAAATTCATTGGAATTCAATAACTAGTTGGAGACTAGAAGTCAGCAGAGAGATTAGGGTTGCATAAGTAGATTTAAAAATCATCACCATAGAAATAAAAATTGAATCCATGGGAGGTAATGAGATCATCAAGTGAAATAATACAGAGGGAGAAGAGAAAAGTACCCAGGATAGAGCCTTTAGGGACTCTCATAGTTAGGAGGCATGATGTGTAGGAAGATCCTACAGAGAGTCAGCCAGGCAGGAAGAAAACCAGGGAAGGGTAATGTCACCAAAAAGTACAGAGAAGAGGGTGATTGACAATGTCAAAGATCTCATGTAGAGATGTAGATGATGAAAAGATCCTGTGAAGAAGGGTTAAGAAAAGGTCATTAAATTGGGCGATTAAGAGAGAATAAGTCGGGGCAGCTAGGTGGCACAGTGGATAGAGCACCGGCTCTGGAGTCAGGAGTACCTGGGTTCAAATCTGGCCTCAGACACTTAACACTTACTAGCTGTGTAACCCTGGGCAAGTCACTTAACCCCAATTGCCTCACTTAAAAAAAAAAAGAGAGAGAGAGAATAAGTCACTGATGAGGTCAGAATGAGATCTAACTACAAAAAGTTAGTTAAGAAACTAGGTAAGAGGAAAGGAAGTAGGAGGAAACAAGGTATAAGTAATACTAGAAAAGTAGCAAGGTTGCAAAGAGTTTTAAATGCCAGATAGAAGAGATTACATTTCATGATCAAAGAAATAGGGAGCCACTGAAGTTTACTGAGTAAAGGGGGTGATGGAGCCATAGCAGCACGTTAGGAAAATACTTTTGGTAGTCATGAGAAGGATGGGTCAGAGAAGAGAATGATTTGAGGCAGGAAGACCAAGTGTTAGGCTATTGCAATACTTCAGGTTAGAGGTGATGAGGACCAAATTAGGGTTGTGTGGGGAAAAGAAGGGACAGATAAAAAAATATGAAAAAAGAAATGACAAGATTCATCAACTTACTACATATGTGGAACAACTGAGAATGAAATTGAGGCTGTGAACCAGAGTCAATGAAAGGGCATTGGTGTCTTCAATAGTAATGGGAAATAATAAGAATGGAGAAAGATTTAGAGATTTTTGATAACAAGTTCTCATTTGGACATGCTGTGACTAAGATGCTTATGAGATATCTAGTTTGAAATCTCAATGGAGAACATGTACAATTCTATATAATTCATATATATGTGTGTGATTAATATATAACAACATAACATATTTCTATTGTGATGAAATAATGGGATTTAGCAGATACTCAAAGACCCACCTGGAGATTAATCAAGACTGATTAAATCAAGTGAGAGTGATTGACTGCTGATTAAGCCTACTTCAAGTTAATTGGATTGTATCAAGTTAATTGGATTGTGATCATACCTGGCTATCCCTTAAGAAGGTCTAATTCTCAGAAACTAGACTATGAACTCAACTTGAGAACACCTTCAAAGACAATGGATTTGGATGATGCCAACCAATAACCTTGAAGCAGTGTGTAAGGACCGCCTCTGTTCCAGATCTATAAATAAGCTTCCAAAAACAGCTTGAGGAGGAGTAGCTTTTTTTTACCGGCTTGGCGGGACTCCTGGTGGCGCGGCACAGACGGTCTGACTCACTCCAAAGGTGGCCTAAATCGGTTTGGTGAGTTTTTATAAGGAATATAGACTAAGCTTAGATTTAAGACGATTTGTACTGTATTTCTATTTTCCTATCCTTCTAATCAACAACACCTTGTGGGCCTCATCCCCTAATGAGGTGGGGCTCCTTAAGTCTGCCATGCCTGTTACCTTTAAAGTTAAGGGGGGACCACCCCCCTCCATTCCACAGTATCCATTGTCTAGGGAAGCAATAGAAGGGATCACCCCTATAATTGAGGCTTTGAAAAGCCAGGGTATTATTATTCCATGTCATCACTCTCCATGCAATACTCCCATTTTGCCAGTTAAAAAACCAAGCCTGGGCCAGATGGTAAACCTGTTTATCGTTTTGTGCAAGATCTTAGAGCGATTAATAATTATGTTATTCCTAGACATTCCATAGTTCCAAACCCGGCTACGATAATTTCATCGATTCCCTATGAATCTACATGTTTTCACAGTGGTAGAACCTTTGCTCTGCCTTTTTCTCCATACCAGTACATGAGGACTTCCAATATTTATTTGCTTTTACCTGGAAAAATAGACAGTGGACCTGGACTAGACTCCCACAGGGATTTGTAGACAGTCCCACATTATTTTCCCAAATTTTACAGCAGGATCTGGCCTCTATTACCTTTAAGGGCTCCATACTAGTACAATATGTTGATGACTTACTTTTGGCCTCTCCTAATGCTGAAATTTGTCAGGAAGATAGCCGTCACTTACTGCTGGAGCTGCACAAGAGAGGACACAAGGTTTCCAAGATAAAGGTACAATGGTGTTTGCCCCAGGTAGAATATTTAGGATTTATTTTGGCTGCTGGAACTCGCTCTGTCTCTTCTAAGCGAGTCCAGGCCATTCAACAACTCTCTGCCCCCACTACTAAGAGGCAGTTGAGAGCCATTCTGGGAGCAGCTGGGTACTGTAGACAATGGATACCCTCTTTTGGTGAAATTACTAAACCCCTCATAGCTCTTACAAAAAGTTCTGTTCCAGACATTTTACAGTTGGATCCCCAGCATCTCTCAGCCATAAAAGAATTAAAACGGGCCTTGTTATCAGCACCTGCCCTAGGACTGCCAGATTATAGTAAGCCTTTCACTCTCTTTGTGCATGAACAAAGGGGGGTGGCTTCTGGAGTCCTGACTCAGTCACTGGGGCCTAACCAACGTCCTATAGCCTACTATTCAATTCAGCTGGACCCTGTAGCGGCTGGAGCGCCACCTTGCCTTAGAGCAGTGGCGGCCACAGCGCTTTTGGTAGAAAAAGCCTCTGATTTGGTCCTATGTAACCCTCTAACTGTGCAAATGCCCTCACGAAGTGGAGGCTCTCTTACTACGTCACAGGACACAAGCCTTTTCAGATCAAAGGCTTGACTAAGTATGAATAACCCTGTTAGGTAATGAGAATATCACCTTTAAAACGCTGCACAGTTCTTAATCCAGCAACACTACTCCCTAACTTACCATTCTCGGGGGAACCGTTACATGACTGTGCTTCTTTAGTTGATATGGCTGAAAAAACCCCGTGACGATCTTTTTGATACACCTTTAGAAAATCCTGATCTTGTCCTCTATACAGATGGTTCCTCATTTATGAGAGAGGGAACCCGTTTTACTGGAGCTGCTGTAGTTTCTGATTATGACACCCTCTGGGCAGCTTCTCTGCCTTCCCATTTTAGTGCACAGGCTGCTGAACTTGTGGCTCTTACACAGGCCTGTAATATAGCATAAAGATAAGAGTGCCACCATTTTTACTGACTCGAAATATGGCTTTGGCATATGCCACTTTATTGGTATGATTTGGCGTCAACGAGGCTTTCTAACATCCTCGGGCAAGGCTATTGCCAATGGGGAACCTTATCAAGGACCTCTTAGATGCCCTAAAAAAACTGCCTTCTTCCCTAGCCGTTGTACATTGCCCTGCCCACACAGGGAATAGTGATCCTGTTTCAAAGGGAAATGCACGAGCCGATTCTGCAGCCAAGCTTGCTGCATTAGAAGCTCCTGAACATGTATTTAACCTTTCACCTTCTGAGGATATTCCTTCCAACCTAACCTATGACGATTCTGAAGTAGAAAAGTGGAAAAAGAAATTTAAGGCGAAACAGATCAATGGCATCTGGGTGTCTCCGGAGGTAAGCCATTTCTTCCCCGGAAATTCTACCACCAGGTATGCCTCTCTGTTCACAGAAAAGGCCATTTTGGTACACAAGGCATTGTAGACTCTATTAAGAGAACCTGGATAGCACCAGGTGTGACTAATACAGCATCTCGAATCTGCTCGGGCTGCTCCACATGTCAGTCTTATAATCAGTATGCTTTTAAGGCCAAAGCTTATGGAGGGCGTCCTCTAGAATATACACCTTTTGAGCACTTACAAATTGATTATATTACTATGCCAAAAGCAGGACATTATAAATTTTGCCTTGTTATAGTTGATCAGCTCACTCGGTGGGTGGAGGCCTTTCCCAGCCCCCGAGCCACAGCTGCCTTTGTTGCCAAAATTCTTCTTAAAGAGATAGTACCCTCGTTTTGGCCCACCAGCCCGCATCGATTCTGACAAGGCACACATTTCACTGATTCGATTTTATCCCAAATCTACTCTTTCTTGGGAGTGACTCCAAAATTCCACACGCCCTACCATCACAAAGTTCAGGCCAAGTCGAACGTATGAATAAAGAGCTTAAGAGTATGATTGGCAAATTATGTACTGAAACCCATTTGAAATGGCCTGATGTTCTACCATTGGCATTATTCTATCTACGAAGTAGACCAAGAGGAGAACTTCATATATCTCCTTATGAAATGCTTTTTGGTCACCCTCCTATCCCAAGCTAAAACTTTTTTCCCCAGTTTATACATCACTGGGTGGGAGGTGATACTTCTGTTGCTTCCTATATACAAGGAATTACAGACCAGGCTACGTGAACTCCATGAGGCAGGAGCTGTGGTCCAGGCAGGACCATTAGACTTTTCATTGCATAACTTCAACCCAGGAGATAAAATATATGTAAAGAATTTTCAGAAAACCAGTGGAACTCAACCCTGCCTGGGAAGGACCTTTTCAGGTATTATTGACAACTCCTACTGCCATTAAAATTGGTGAAAAAGACTCATGGATTCATTGCTCTCATATAAAGCCTGCACCATTCATAGGTGAAGAGATTTCAGATAGACCTGAGGTTAGACGCTAAAGAGGTAAAAACCCTAAAGGATAGCAACTGTTAAAGGAGCAAAGAGAGTTCAGAGGAAAAAGGCAGTTCCCATTTAATAATCCCCACTGATCAGTTAAATGCTTTGGGACTCAGTCCATTCGTAAAGTATCAGGAGAAGCGGAAATTGCCTTTTAGGGGCTTTAGCAGACAAGCTAGAAGGTCACTGCGTAGAAATCATCTCAGACCACAGACAAGAAGCTGCTTCTTAGATGTTAATCATAGACAAGAGTTTTGAGTCTTTTATAGTAAATGAATCCCCTTTTGAAGAATATGTTGATGAATTAAAGAAATTTGGAAAGTGGGGAGGAAATGATACAATTGTAGCATTTGCCTAAGGCAGCATCAGCTGAATGTTGTGGGTTTCATCAATTAATCAGCCTTTATTGAAAAATCAGTGGCACAGGACAAAACTGATGCTACAGAACTCCACATTTTCTACCATAAAGAACATTATGATAGCATTAGAAAAATTAATGACAATTCAGAACACCCTGCCACTTTGACATGCACAGAAATTGGAGAACCATTTGAAACAATGTGGCATACCCAAATTCTGACTGCTTAAATACTTTAACCTTAACAAGCTTTTCCTTCTGCAGGGTAAACTGCTTTTTTGTTTGTTTGTTTTTTGAACCATGAGTTTAATGAGTCTGTTTATGGTATTAATGTTTAAAACCTATTGCTTGATTTATCAATGGACATATTGAATATTGACTCATTTCTTTTTAATGAAATTGTTTATCACTTTAAGTATCTGTTACTGTCATACTAGGATAGAGAATTCATGTATAAGATAATGTGTTTACTTGCTAAAAGATTATGTAATAATGTCTAATATTATCAGTCATTTACATTCATATATCATTTACATGTCATTGTGACTATGTACATTGTGGGTATGGTTTGGAATTATTGTATAATATTACAAGTACATCATCAGTTATGCAGCATAACATGCATTTTTACCATCATACTGTCTTTGGTGAAATTATATGAGATTTATGAATTATGGAAACTTATCATCTCAGAGACTAACTGCTCTTACAATGAGTTTGATATAGGCCTGTAGAGAATATATGTACAACAGGAGGAGAGACAGGTACATGTAAGTCTATGGTTTGCTTATGATGGCAACTATATAGACCACAATTGCTGGACACAGTCCAGTTTCTTCCTCTCTCCCATTCTAAAAGTTTTCTTTTTCTTTCACTAAGTCTGATGGCATAGTCAGAATCCATCCACCTATGGCCTACTGGATGTCTCGAAACCATGAGATGTGGTATGATAACCTTTCCATAACATTTTCAGGTGACATAAACACGTTACTAAATTTGGCTTTGATCCAGACACATGGTGGTAAGAAGTGTTATAGATTGCATAACTACCTCAACTCTCTATTATATAAAGGAGGGAATGTAATGGAATGTACTAAATTTGATCATTGACAAAGCTATGCTAAGGTTTAGTACAAAAATCCAGCAATTCAGTTAAAGAAGAAGAATCCAGCTTTCCAGACCAGAATCCAGCTTCCTCCTGATGACATCTTACCACTCCAAGAAGACAAGAGAACTGAGAAAAGACTTCCAAAGACTTAATTATTTTTACTGTTTCATCAGGAACACCTCCTTCCTAGAAGAAACAAGGGGGAGATGTGATGAAATAATGGGATTTAGCGATACTCAAAAGACCCACCTGGAGATTAATCAAGACTGATTAAAATCAAGTGAGAGTGATTGACTGATCTGATTAAGCCTACTTCAAGTTAATTGGATTGTATCAAGTTAATTGGATTGTGATCATACCTGGCTAGTCCCTTAAGAAGGGTCTAATTCTCAGAAACTAGACTATGAAACTCACTTGAGAACACCTTCAAGACAATGGATTTGGGATGATGCCAACCAATTAACCTTGAAGCAGTGTGTAAGGACCGGCCTCTGTTCCAGATCTATAAATAAGCTTCCAAAAACAGCTTGAGGAGGAGTAGCTTTTTTTTACCCGGCTTGGCGGGGACTCCTGGCGGCGCGGCAACAGACGGTCTGACTCACTCCAAAGGTGGCACTTAAAATCGGTTTGGTGAGTTTTTATAAGGAATATAGACTAAAGCTTAGATTAAGACGATTTGTACTGTATTTCTATTTTCCTATCCTTCTAATCAACAACACCTTGTATACAATAAAGGCTCTATCTAGAAAACCAGAAGCTTCTTCCATTTACTAGTCTGGGAGATAAATTAAGGGAAGGGTTAAGTAGGGGAGATTTATGATCTAATATCCAATTTTAAATCTCACACTATATAACTAATTCTATCTAATTTATAATTATATGGTACTTTGTACCTATATTATTATGTTTGATTCTCATAACAATGTGTGAGGTGGGTTTCTTGAGGAGTAATGCAATTTATAAATGGAGGAACTGAACCTTATAGAAGTTAAATGTGCAATAAAACCTTTTATGCTTAAAGAAAACTGCCAGACTCAATTGTGGGTCCTATTCATATGATTTGTTTATTTGTATCTTTATTTATCAGTGGATATTGTATGGCTACAAGTCATAGAGTTCTAGTGTCCAAAGAACTTAAGAAGAAGATCACACGAAGGGCACTGAAGACATTCAGAGCTGAGGTGAACTAGCTGTTATTACAAATGAGGAATTACAGTGTGATCATGCATATAACTACTGAATTGTGAATAGTAAGTTCTCTGACTAGTTTTCATCTATAATGAGGATTGATTGAAAGAAAATCAATCAAGACAGAAGGTACAATAATACAAGGGAGATGAAATTCTGCCATTATGAAAAAAATTCCTAACACTAAAGGTTATTAGAAAATGGAAGAGATAACTAGGAGGAATTGCCAAATAAGACATACACTGAGCTCTGGGATGAATTAGATGTCACTAAGTTTTGAGGAATACTTCGAGGGAGATTATATGAACTATTATAGACTATATAACTTTTCTGACTAGTATTTCATGATATACTGATTTTTCCCCCCAGGCCATAGAATGGTATTACTTTGGCCGCTCTACTCTGGAGAACAGTTTCTTGCTGGTAGGTTGCTGTGGCCACACCGATCAGAAGAATCTACACTAAGATTTTCTGGGTAGATTTTGTATCCTTTTCTCTCTTCTTTAGTGTCATCTCCAAATCACAGTCTACTAATCCTTTTCTTAGGTTAAAAATGGACATTTTTTCAGACTGGTAATGAATTCTAATGATTCCCTGACTTGATTTTGACTTAAAATAAGGATTCTATAGTATTCAAGAGCCCTTGGGTATATGAGGACTTGTGTGTGTGTGTGTTTAATTTTTAATTATTTCAAGCTGGATCATCCTTTCCCCCCTAGATTTATGAAAGTCTGAATGGAAACTTTTCTGCTTCAGGGAAGAGTTTTGATCTTCTCAGCTATGATGTCTTCCTCAGCTGGGACCCTAACAAGACCAGGTCTCTGTATATACTGTCAGTCACCTACATCAAACACTGGGAAAGGCAGAGAGAGTGACTTTATTCTACCATTCTCAGGTCCTCTTGTAGGGGGTGGGGGGCAGAGGGGAGGAGGTATCAGGAAGCTTTTTTCAGTCTTTCTTCTTTTCACATTCATTGTTTTCTAGGAAAGATTAAAAAGCTGTTTCATGCTCATAGTAATTAAATTAATAAAGAAGCGCATTTCTTTTGGACAGAATGAACATTTCTAAAAATAAAGCTAACAAACATCAACGTGAAGAAAATGGTCCTGGGAAGTTTGGACAAGAGCAGTCTCTCTCTAGTGAGGGAGAAAATGTTAAGGAAAACAAAGATATGTCTCTTAGAGTTTGTTGGATTTCCCTCATCCACTGACACTCTCTTTCTTTGGAGCTATTTCATGGATTAGAGCTAATTCCCCAAGCAGTGAACAGTCAAAAGTGTTGGTGATTTGATGAAGTCTTCTGATTCAAGTAGCATGACTGGCATTTATTAGACTTCTTTGCTATAGGAGAAGTGAGCTAGGATGGCCAATATAAAATCATAATAAAAACTTCACTTCCTTTTTTTAGGATTCCTGTAATAGCTATTCCATTGAGTTTTAGAACAGCACTATTTCAACCTGCTGCTTTAGCTCTTGTAAAACATAGGAATACAAATACACTACCCTCCAAATCATCTTCACCACTGCCCCGGAAGCCCAACAGAGGATGCAAGTAAAGCTTTAAGTACCTTCTTAGAAGAAAACACCAATTTGAAGATACAAATAGGCCTAAGTGAGCAATATTCAAAGGGTGCTGTTGCTGTTTCAGAAAGGGAATAAGAAATCATCCATTGGCCACTATTGAAGAAGAACAATCTAGTTTAAAAGCTCCCATTTCACAAATTAAATCTGGCTGTATTTATCATAGGGACTCTCTCCTTCACGGAAGTAGAACAAACACATAAGAGCCAATGTTCTCAAGCAAAAACATACAGTATTTAGAGAAAGTGTAATTCACCAGTAATGTTGCCACATAATCATTTCACACAAGATTGCTAATCATGCCATGTGTGGGAAATATCTAAACTGGGAAGGAAAGAATGGCAACAGATCTGAGATATAAAACTGAACCTTCAAGCAGAAAACAGGGGAGAATAAAAAGGCAATGTGATCTAATAAAAGAGTATTTTAAGAATACTCTGGGCACAAATAAAGTGGTTTTTGAATTACAGATAACCCTTAAGACTCCAACTAACCCAAACCTCCTTGATCTCAAAAAAAGTTTTGCATTTAGAACAAGGACCACTGCAAAAACACTGCTTTCAGTTATTGCAGACAAAGTTACTTTTATTTTGGTGGTAGAGATAGAAATCTATTATTTCACTGGGGACAGAACTCTGAATGTGGACATTTCCTCCACCAAGGCAGATCAGCAACTCCCCATGCATCTTCCATATTTACCTGGGGCGTTCAGAGGTTAAACAACTCACTTATGGTCATACAATTTGTATTAAAGGCAGGACACAAATCCAAGTCTTCAAGACTCTATCCATTCCAACACATAGCCTCTTAAAGTCCATTCTTTTTCTTTCTTCTTAACCTAACACTATTTCTACTAAAACATCTTTTTATTCCTTATGTACTATCAAACCCTTTAGTGAGTAATGAGTTAACTGAGGTCTTTCCTATGAGACTTCACTGTAGATTTTCTACACATTTTATTCTGAAAAGCAATGCACACAATTCCTACAGCGTGACACACACACAGTAGAAAATGTACTGAATTTATAGTCAAAAGAACTGCATCTGAATCTTTGGTCTGCTACTTACTACCTATGTGAGGCAGGGCTAAAGGCTTCATTTTCTTCATCTAGAAAAGATGTGAACAAAACTATATGTCTTCTGGGGGCAGCTAGGTGGCGCAATGGATAGAGCACCGGCCCTGGATTCAGGAGTACCTGAGTTCAAATCCGGCCTCAGACACTTAACACTTACTAGCTGTGTGACCCTGGGCAAGTCACTTAACCCCAATTGCCTCACTAAAAAAAAAATAAATAAAAATGAAAAAAAAACAAAACAAAACTATATATCTCCTAAGGTCCTTTCTCACCCTATGGTCTTGGCGGGGAGGGAGGTGGTGCGACAAAAGGGGTATGCATGTGCATGTGTGTTTGCACACGTAAACATGTGCATTCAAGAGAAAATGGGTCTTGAAAGAAGAAATCCAAGAGAAGCACTACAAAAGGAGCAACCATCTTCTTCAGTGACACAAATGAGCAGAAAAGAAGTGACGGTTAAAAATATTCTTTAGTGGTGAAAAAGTAGGACTACTTCACACAAAGCAGTATCCAAGAAAGCCAGCTAAACCAGCCAGTTTCTGAAATGATTGGCTGCCAAATTAATGCCAGTTGGTTTGGCTATGAGCCTCTTCACATGTACTGAAAACTAGATGAAATGTAATTAAATGTAAAGAGAACAAGAAATAAATGTAATGGCAGAAAAGGAATCATGTCCTTTCTTATTAGTGCACCATTTTTGTTAGTACTTGAGAGGAAGGGTTCCACAAAACAGGAATGAGCTTCCCAGACGATTTTTGTGAACTTTTAGAGATGCCAGTCAATTCAAATGCTAAACAACCTAATAAAATGTTAATCTAATGCCCTTTTAAAAAAATTAAACTATCAGAAGAGGAAACCAACAAATAAAAATAAATGATTTCACTGATTTCCCCCTTTCCCTCCCCCCAATGGCATTACTGAACTATCCTAAAAGCATTCTACCCAAGTCTACTGAACCTTTATTTTAATCTACCACAGAGAAAATTGCTCCCTTCATTTTTTTTCTTCTTCATATCCAGAGATGAAGATGGAAAGGCTCAGATACAATCAAACAGATAAATAGGAAAAAGAAATAAGGTTATTGTGGCCTTTTGGGTGCTACACACTGCTTCCAGCACTACTTTCCACAAATGTAACTTTCAACTGCTCCCCAAACAAAATACCTATTTGATGACATTACTCTAAAAGGAGACTTTTCCCCCCTGCTTTCGATCCCTGACAGGAAGAAGAAAGGAAGTTGGGATTGGCAGGGTGGGCAATAAATAATGGAAGCACAAACCCTTGGGCTTTTATCTTTAACAGAACAGTAATCCAGAAATGCTTTTCTTTTCCTTCAAGGCTCCAAACAGACACTATATTTTAAAATGAACATGAAAATCAAATCACAGAAAAGTGGATAAGGAAAATATCCAACATCAGGGAAACTGTATATTGAAAGTCAATTATTTTTTGTAATAAGGGGTTAGAATATTTAAGATCAAAGTCCCATTTCTCAAATCTGGGAGGAGGGAGAGATCACAAAGATGGCAGTTAATTTCAAAGTCAGCGTGATGCAACAAAACACAGAGAACTGCATGATTCCAATATAAAGATCCAGAGTTGACATTCTCTGGAGCAGAAGTGTCCAATATGCAGCCCACAACACTCCTGAGTACAGCCTGAAGCAGACTAAAATGAAACCAAGACATATTTAAAAGAATAAATTAAAAAAAAACCATAGATAATATTACATTAAAACTAAATCAATACACAGAGATCCATATGTATGGTCTGGTGGGCTCTGCTTCTATTTGACTTAGATATGATTTACTCTAGTGTCATGGAGATGAGGGTGGGGGGGGGGCTTACATATTTCAAGATTTTGGCACAGATGCTTTTAATAATCTCTGCTTTGTACCAAGCTTCAGCCAAAGGCTATGTGAGAGACTCACAGCACAGTACTCTATAACTTAAACTCAGGTTTGCATTTCTTTATAGGACAGATATGTCCCCAAAGAGATGTATTTAAATAAATCTTTTATAAACTGAATCTTTAAGTGGAATTGGGAAATTAGACCAGTAGATTAGACTGTATGTATCTAGATTCCTGCATTTTATAGGCAGTTTATAAATCATCCATGTGGACAACATTGAGAAAGGCAGACTAGAGGCTAATAAAGTTATAGATAGATTCAGAGCTGGTCGTATGACCCAACCCAAAGATGAGTAATTAAGGTATCACTGTCAACCTGGAGGATGACCTTTACAGGAAGGCCATAGGAAATCTGTCCTTGAACTTGTGTTTTTCACCATTTTTGTCAATATCATGAATGAAGACACTGATGATATGTTTACCAGATTTGTTAACAGCATGGAGCTTAAGTGGCATAGTTGACACATCAGATAACATAATTGGGAATAAAAAGATCTCAACGAGAAAAGAACAATGACACCTGTCAGACACTTGACACTTACTAGCTGTGTGACCTTGGGGAAGTCACTTAACCCTCATTGCCTTGCAAAAAAAAACCCCAAAATGATTAAGAAGCAAGGGATGGAAGGTGCATAAAGCTGATTTTTGTTAAATGAAAGAAAAAAATTTCTAATGATGAGAGCTGTCCAAAAAGTGAGAGAGGTTACTTCACGTGGTAGGGACTTGTTCTTCACTGGAGGCCTTTGGCAGGGATTTGGTAGAGGTTATTGTTGGATGGGCAACATTTGGAAAAGGCAGTCTTTTTAAGTCTGAGACTGACTCCATTCACACATTCACTTAAAGACCACTATTTTGAATACTTTTGAAAATCGAAGAGCCACTTAATAATGCAAATAATCATTCCTTCATTAATCTGCGAATTTGCTTTTTAGATATATCTTTCCTAAAAACCAGGCAGAACTAGATTGTATTCTTTCCATTTTTAATTTAAAAATAAATCTAAACATGTAGCCCTAGAGATTATTTATTCCAATAAAGACTAATCTTTTCTGGGTTTATAATACATGTATAACCCTGAGAGAGCTACGACTTTTTTTAATCTAGATTCTCTTAGTCAAAGATTAGACATATGCCATCATCTTGCAGCCTGACAGTGGTTTTAGGTAACTCCTGTTTATTAACTGTTGTTGTATGATATTTCCAGAGAACATAAGGATTAAAAGGTGGGAGAGAAAGAGGGAGAGAGAGAGGGAAGGAGGGAGGGAGAGAGAGTGAATATGTTTACTATATGCCAGGGTATTATGTTAATCCCTGGGAATATAAGTACCAACAAGCAAGACAGTTTTAACCTTGAAAGGGTTTGCATCATCTCAGGAATTGCAAGTATGCAGAGATGTTCGGGAAATAGATGCAGGAAATAGAATAGTCCTGTTTCCCAGAATAATAAGTTTAAAAGTTTACCTATGGGGCAGCTAGATGGTGCAGTGGATAGTAGCACTGGCCCTGGAGTCAGGAGTAACCTGAGTTCAAATCCGGCCTCAGGACACTTAACACTTACCTAGCTGTGTGACCCCTGGGCAGTCACTTATAACCCCAATTGCCTCACTAAAAAAAAAAAAAAGTTTACCTATGAGAATCTGGAAACCCAGAAACAGAGTTCAGGCTTGCGAAGCTGGAGGTGATGGTAGTAGAGGGAGTTTGAAGATGGCCCAAGTAGTGGCTGTATGGTGAGGCAATGGTTGGAAAGGACTAATTCCTCTAATTGCAGAAAAGCTTCCTTCCAGTAGATGTCTGGATAAGTTTGAGATTTGGTGGTATGGGCTGGAGTTGAACAGTTCCTTAACTAAACTAAGACCTTGATATTTCTGAATAACACATAACAAGCCTGCTTATGCCAGACACTGCAGATGTGCATTCAGAGTTAATTCTATTCTTCATTACCCAACTTTCCTAGAGTCAAAAATGTTCATAACTTATTATGCATTTTGTTTTATGTAACAGATACTAATCCAAACTATAAGAGATTCAAGACACATTTTTTTTCATTTTTTCTACTTACAAGAAGAAGAAAATATAAATGTTTCAGGGGTTCAGTGTTTGCATGTCATCAAACTTTTCATGGCAAATTGGATGTAAGCATGCGAGTGAAATCACTAGAGGCAGCATCAATAATCAGATTCCTTATGGCTTTGGTGATGGCTCTCCTAGCATTTGCTGCAATAATGAGTATAGACAGAGCAGTTCCATTAAGGGCCCTTCCTACTGTCTTAATGTGCTGCGTCTAGTAATTCAATCATGTTTGTTGGGGAGATACTATGTACTATCTTAGGACATGCTAATAGCAGGATTTCTTAGGATATGCTAATATATTTAAATTATGGAGGGATTTTCTGATTGCATTAAAAATGCACCTTCTTTCCCCTGCTTGTCATTGCAGAGGGCATCCAACCAGCTTGGCTGGCACAGAATGCAAACTCCTAGAGGACAGGGACGGCTTATTAATGCCAAAGGACAAACAGCTTCTAGCTCAAGAGCTGCTCATCAATCATTAACCACATAAACCAATGCCTAGAATGCTCTCTGAAACCAAAAGCTCTAAAAAGCAAATGTGATCTTAAATGGACACGGAAAGGAAAGATTCTTAGCACTGCAACACAAACCAAAAAAAGCATAAGGAAAAGAGAAACATTACACTTTGAGACACTGGAGGTGGGGGAAGGGAGCATTTGGAAGAGAAGGCTAGCCATTGCATCTTGGTAGAAATCAGAAAATGAAATAAACTCAGTTATTTAAAAGAGAGAACACGAAGTGTTTTCTCTTTGTGCTTTCACTTTCTCCGCCCCACCCCCACCCCAGCCGATATCCCAAATCATATGGCAAGATGTTTTTTGATATTTTGGTTTGATGTGAGGTAACAGCCCCTATCCACATGGGGGGATGGGCTGTCCCCTGAAGGACCTCCCTGTCACAGTGTTCTGTGCATGTGGAAGAAGACAGGAATCCTGATTAGCTAAGAAACTTTGAGTTGATGATACAGATAGATGGGGACTTTAGGGAGACTAGAGAGAGGGGAGACATATTGAAGATGTGGACTTTAAATGGTTCATGGAGGTCCTAAGTGGGACTATAGGCACATGAAGAAAGGAGGGCCAGTCTGGGGCAGGGGGTGGGGTGGAGGAAGTGGATCCGAATTGGAATTCCGCCATGGATTGCTCGGGTGAGATTTGCCCTCTCCTTGGATGACCTGAGATTTTGTCTTGCTCACAACTCAAGGGGCTTACTTAATTTTGCATATTCCATTTTCTACATTAATCTATATAATTACCTTGATAACCGTTTTACTGTTTGCTTTGATAAATATGTTTGCTCATTATCTGCTATCTGTAATTGTCATTTGTATAATAAGTCCTTAATGAGAAGGAGCTAAACTGGCTAAAAGCAGGCTGTTTACCCTCTGGGTCTGGGGGCAGAATGACTTCTCACCCAGAATGACCAGAGAAAGTTGATTTTATCCTCAACCCTCAACATAAGAAATATACCCCTAAGCCACAAATATCTGCTGTGTGATGATAGAAAAATATAATTTTAAACCCCAGTCCTCTTCTCCTTGAAGAGAGCAAAGTGAGTGAACACTCAGCCACAATCCCTTTCCTAAACCCCAAAGTGGTGGCAATCCAGTCTGTCCATCTCTCTCTCTCTATGCATGCTCGCTCACTCTCTCTCTTTCTCTCTCTCCCTCTCCCTCCCCCCTCCCCCTCCCTCCCCACACACACTCTCAAAATGAGCTGGGCCCCATAATTGTTGTCTGCCACCAGAACTATCTTTGTCCACTCCACATAGGCCTTCATACATTGCCTTGCTATTATATACACACTAGTACACTGTATTAATGTGCCAATCATTTGCACGAGCTGTTCCTGGTGACCTAAGCTGAAATGTCTTTCTTTTCGGGGGAGAGATTGGTGCGGCAGGAAGTGCAGGTTTTATGGTAATCTATGTGATTTGCACTCAGTTACCATATTTGTGCAAACTCTAAACCTAACTGATTGGGTCTAGACCTTTTTTTTTGACAGCATTGTGAGACAAATACCTATCAAAGTTATCTTCTGGTATGTTTGTGGGGAGGGTGGGAAGAAGCTGAGGCAGGCACGAAGAGGGGTGCTTCTTTTGCTATCACAGCAAATGAACTGCTTATCTTAAAGATTTTTGCAAACTGTCATTTTTAATCAAGCATAGGTGTCCTGACTTTCAGGTCCCATACAGCAATAAAAACAATTTTTAAAAACACTTGTGATTTTACTAAAAATTTGAATCAAAATTAACCCTCTTTTCCCCAATGCAGTAGCAAAAGATGTCTGGAAATGGATTTGGCCCCCATGGGATTTCACAAATAACTGTCAAAAGAGAACTATAACTGTTTAATGTTATTGTACATACATAACCTATATCAGATAACTTGCTGTCTTGGGGAGGGGGGAGGGAGGAGAAGGAGGGAGAAAAATCTGAAACTAGAAATCTTATAAAAACAAATGTTGAGGGGCAGCTAAATGGCACAGTGGATAGAGCACCAGCCCTGGAGTCAGGAAGACCTGAGTTCAAATCTGGCCTTAGACATTTGACATGTACTAGTAGTGTGACCCTGGGCAAGTCACTTAACCCCAGTTGCTTCACCAAAACAACAACAACAATAACAACAAATGTTGAAAACTATCTCTACATGTAACTGGAAAATAATAAAATACTTTTATAATTAAAAAAAAAAGAAAATCCAAAATGTAGTCTTGAAGAGTTAGACACGACTGAACAACTAACAACACAAGCATAATGTATTGGAAAAAGCAGTTTGAAGGCAGAGGAGATGTGGATTCCAATTCCAAACTGTAAATATTAGGACTTAAACTGCCTGGGTTCCAATTTAATCATCTATAAAGGCAGCTAAGTGGCTCAGTGGATGGATCCCTGGGCATGGAATCAGGCCTGTAATTCAGCCTTAGACACTAGCTGTGTGACCCTGGGTAAGTCACTTAACCTCTTTTTGCCTCAGTTTCCTCATTTGTAAAAAGGGGATAATAACAGCAGCACCTACCTTGCAGGGTTGTTATGAGGATCAAAGGAAATCATATTTGAAAAGCATTTAAGTACAGGGGCACATAAAATTTTTGTTTCTTCTTACATCCCCCTTCCCCATGCAATTAAGGAGTTGAACTAGATAATATCTCTAAGGTCTCTTCCAGCTCTAGAACTTATAAGCTATAGTTCCTAGTACTTTTATCCAAATGTGCACTGAAAAGTACACCATTATGCTATGTCTTTCAGGAACTGGAGCAACTGAAGATGAGAAAGTCAGACAATAAACATTTATTAAGAAAGCATGCTGGTTAGGCCCTGGGGAAGGGAGCAAACTTAAAATGTAAGAGGATTCTGCTGCTTTCATATTTAAATAGAAAATAACATTTCTAAGAACCTAAATATTTAGGAAAAAAATTCTCATAAAAACTCACAGGAGTCTTTAACAATTGCTAAACTGAGAAAAGATTTTTAAATGGGAAATAGATAATCATAGACATGCAGATGGAAGGGGAAAATTATAAATAAACAAGGCTCATGGTTTTTATATTCATGGGAAAGGCAAAGAACAAGAGTTTCTTAAGGTTTTATTGCATGGACAAAAGACTTCTGAAAGTATCTGTGGTATCATTTCTGTAGCCATTTTGGCAAACTACTTTGTGATCACGGATGAGGCTGATTCAAAACATTTGAAGTAGCATAGTGTAGGGGAGAGCTGGCCTGAGAGTCAGAAAGACCTGGATTCAAGTCCTACCTTTGACAACACACACACACACACACACACACACACACACACACACACACACACACACATCTCCTAAAATGGGAAGCATCACGATATAATGGATAGAGGGTCAGCCTTGGAATTGGGAAGACCTAGGATAAAGACTCTTCTCTGAAAACATATTAGCTTTACGACTATTGGGAAAGTCGCTTATTCTTTCAGTTTCCCAGTCAGCTCGTTGAGAGTATAACCTATGTATGAGTTGCTCATGGCACTTTTCTTGGGGTACTCTATGCCGATGACCTAACGGGTCTGGAACAAAGTAATATTCTAGAATCATTTAATAAGCTCTAGGTTTACAAAGGGGGAAAGCCATCCTATACACAAGGTATTATGGTTTCTGTTGTACATTCAATACTTGCTCTATGTCATAGAGAAGAACATTTTCAAGAAGAGAGTTAAGAATGTATTACATGCTGTGTTTTTACCAGAATGAGACTTCTAGCAGAAAAGAGTAGAAGCCTGCCCCCTCCCTTGCCAATAGTATCTTGGCTCTATAATCATTGTATAATCTATATTAAGAAAAACTCATCTCTACCTACCATATGGTTGGACAATATGTAAACTCATATAATGACACCACTTCTGTTTCTTCCTCCTTTTATTCTCAACCAAATGTTCTCCATTCTATTTTCCCAATCAAATCCTTTGATTTCCATACAGATACATGCCTTCTCCGTTACATTCTCTCTTCTCTTCAATTAGGCCTATTCCTTTTAAACAAGGATTATATAAAGCATACTTTTCCAATCAGAGCATATTGGAAACTTGATAAAGAAATATTTCCATTGGTTTCTATTTCCAAATCTTCCTCATTTGACTATAGCCAGGTCTATGTTTAACTTATTTTATTTCTTTAGAGATAAAGTTACAGAGGGCAGTGCTGATGATCACTTATTTAATCAACAAGAACTTATTAGGTACCTATTATTTTCAGACACCTGTGGCCTACGTGCTGTGGTCCCTGTCCTCAAGGACCTCACACTCCATGTTTATCTGAAAGTATATATGTGCTATGAGGAACCTGGGTGGCACAATGGATAGAATACTGAGTTTGTAGTAAGCAAAATGTGAGTTCAAATCTTGCTTCTGAGATTTCCTAGCGGTATAGTCTGGGTAAGTCATTTAATCTCTCTCAGCTACAGTTTCCTCAATCTGTAAAGTGGGGATAATTAGAGCATCTACCTCAAAGGGTTGTTGTGGGGATCAAATAAGCTAGCATATGTAAAGCACTTTGTACACTCTGAAGTCCTATATAAATGTCAGCTATTACTACTGAAGTATTACATATAAAAATACCAAGTACCTTTTTGGTGGGAAGGTACTAGAAGCTCTGTACAGAACAGACCTCATGGAGTGTAAGAAGACGCACTGTATGAAATGTGGAGGGAGAAAACTCATATTTCCACAGGATTCGTTCAAGGTCTACAGAGTGTTTTTCATGTGATCCCTGAATTTAAGGGAATATGTGGTGTATTCTTTGGAAAAATGGAGAAATCAGTTGTAACTGTCCCCTAATTTATCAGTTTTATAAATATGGAATTTGATGATAGAGACCTTGAGAGAGGGTCTGAAAAAAAGTATCGTGACATTTTACGTGTTGATATTCATTTAAATGTAAATAGTTACTGAGCGAGAATAATTGCTTTCATTGATGTCTGACATTATTTCTAATATATCTACATATATACATATTAAAGAGGGTACAGTTAGTAAGGTTTCCTTATTTAAGAATTACGGAGGCAGTGAAGAGACCAGTCTGACTTGGCAAAAAGTCTGAATTGCATTTGTTGAGAAATGGACTAGAGTACATCATAAATTAAGATATAAACATGCATAAGTTAAATGAAGTAAATGGAAAAGTTTCATGGTAAGCCCTGTTCTGCTTAATATTATATAGTATTAGTAATATCTACCTTTGAATAGACAAGAATTAACTTTAAGATCCTGAAGACACACTGGAAGAATTAATATTTGGTTTGAGAGATATTCATTTTAAGCTAGATTTTTCTTACTTAATAGATCCCCAAAATTCATAGAACAATTATTTTTACCCTCTTAGTAAAAAGTACTAATATTAAATTTGAATTAATGTGAACTCTAAATTAGTCGATTGCAGATAACGCATTTTCCTAGTAAAATGGAAGTCTCTTAAGGGTAAAGACGGTTTTACTTTTATATTTTTATTTCCAGAACACAACATACTGGAATTTAGTAGATGTCCATAGATTGATAGTTTTTTTTTTGATTTTCTAGAAAAGGAATACAGAAACATTTTGAACCTACACCCAAGTCTATTTGTCATCCTCCTATTATTTTCTACCCCCACCTTACAAGGCAGCCAATTACGTGGATGTGGTTCAAATAAGCAGGCTGACAAGGCCAATAATCACAGTTACTACCATATAATAGGGAGATAGCCTATCTCCCACTCAGAGTGCTAGAAACCACTTGTGGACATCAAGAGCTCCAGATTCTATTTCAATCACAAGACAAATTACTAGGTAGTGTTCTCACAAATTTAAGTTTGAAGCTGCTGCTCTAGCTTACAAAAAAAATGAGATTAAGGCAGCAAAAAAGGCTAATGTCTTTTGTGGCAGCTGCTACCTATTTCTCTCTATTATTGGTTTGTCTCAGATTTGTATCAAAGAAGTTTCTTTACTCAGTTGTCAATTAAATAGCAAAGTCCCTGTAGTATACTGAGCAATAGGCAAGAAAATCACATTTCACTAACAGCAAATATGAAGATTTTTTTTTTAAAAGCTCAGACATGACAAAGGAAATTCACATAATACTTGTGCCCCTAACTAGCTCCTATGGTATAAGGCAAGTCACTTTGCATCTCCAAAGCACACCTTTTTCATCATTAAAATGTTTCCAGATGACTGGACCAGATGACCCTGGTGGTTACTCGCAGTTTTAAGATCTCAGGTAACTACTCTCAAGAAAACTTACTTGCAGTAGAGTATACCACATCCTGCCAATGTGACTTTCACCTTTCAGTGCCTTGGATGAGTTTCTAAGACTAGAAATTGCAGAGAAAGCATGCCTATCTGTATCACCTGAGGAAATTCCTCAAAGAGAGCTCCTTGGACCAAAGAGATCATGAGTCTGGTCCTATTCTTAATATATGCCCAGGGTCTTTGAAGGTGAGGTAATGTAACATTATTAACTAATTGTATTTAAATTATGATTACTGAAAACGGTCATGGGAAAATAAAAACAAATAAAAACAAATAAAAATATGGAAAAATAAATGGAAGAAATCTTCAAGATTATGCAAAAAAGGAGAATAATTATCTTCAAAATAAGTTTTTACAAAATGGAAAGGCAGCAAGAGATAAGTAATTATCAAAAATAGGATATCAAAAGGAATTGTTACTGACCATGTGAATTTAAACTATTACAATCAGGGCCTAATTTTCATACCTTACCACATGACTCCTTGGTACCCTATTATAAATCCACATGTGAAAAACAAATTCGATAGCCCTGCTGATCTGCTATTGAACCTCTCTTGAAATGCAGATCATAGGATCAGAGATTTATAGTTAGGTGAAACCCTAGATGCCAAGTCTCCAGTGTGACACAGAAAGGTGTAATTTGTTGTCCAAAGTCATCACACAAGTGTTGGGGGAGCAATAGGAAGGGTCATGTCCCTCCAAAGACAGGCCTCTTTCTACCATCTGTCTAGGTGCCACCGTCCTACTCACTGCTCCTCACATGTGGCACTCCATCCACCATCTCCGTCTTTTTGTTCTGGCCAACCCCCTCCTCAACTCCACTTATTAGTTTTCTTGATGTCCCTCAGGTTTCAGCTTAAACCCCGCCAAGAAGCCTTTCCTGTGTCCCACAGCCTAGCTTTGCATGCCTCACCCTTAGGGATTATCTCTTATTTATTCTCTAAGTATGTATTTTGTATGTACCTAGTTATAATTATGTATTGGCTCTACCCAAAGTAGGTGATCTCCTGGAGAGCAGTGACTGATTTTACTCTTTCTCATGTCCCTAAAACTTAACACAGTGTCTAGCACGTTGAAAGAACTTAATAATGCTCTGACTGATCTAGGCAGGCTGGAGAAAAACAGTTAGATATGGGAGATGATGTGTAGTGGTAGAAAAGGCAAAATGTGACAACTGATTCTGTATATGGAGGGAAGGATTTCGAGTAACGTGTCCAGGATAACACCAAGATTGCAAACCTGGGACACTAGAAGGAATGTGGTACCTTCAACGGTAATAGAGAAGTTTTAAAGAGATGGGGGATTTGCAGGGTGAAAGATAGTGAAATCAACTTTAGTTAGATATTTTCAGTAGGACATATCTCTGGACTATCCAGTTTGAAAAGTCTATTAGGCAAATGGTGATGTGTGTCCTGAAGCTCAGGGGACACTGGTTCAAGATACACAGCTCTGAGAGTCATCTGCACAGAGATGACAGGAGCTGATAAAGTTACCGAGAAAGCATGTAGATAAAGAAAAGCAGGGAGTATAGAACAGACCCTTGAGGAACACTCACAGTTTAGGAGCATGGCCTGAATGATAACCTATGAAAAGAAGCCAAGTGGGACAATATGGGTTTGAAGAGAATCAGGGGACAGCAATGTCACAATTCAGGGGACAGCAGTTTTAAATGTAGCAAATATACTGAGAAGAGGAATGACAAAAGGTCATCTGATTTGGCAAATAAGAGATCAATGATACTTTGGAGTGAACAGTTTCAACTAAGTGATGAGGTCAGAAACCAAATGGTAAAGAGTGGAGAAGAGAGGAGGGTGTAGAGACAGCAATTGCAGGCAGTCTTTTCTAGCAATTTCAGAAACAAAAAAAGAAAATAGGACAGGAGCTTGAGGGGACAATAGGGTCTAGTGAGGGTTTTTAAAGAATTACAGAGACAAGCATGTTTGATAGCAATATGGAAGGAACCAATAGGAGAGGCTGAAGATTCAAGAGAAGGTGATTGAGACAGTGATTTGCTGAAGAAGATGGAAGGGATGGATTAAAAAGTACAGGTAGAGGGCTTGATATTGGTGAGGAGAAAGGCTACCTCACTGTCAGACACAGTGGGAGGAAAAAGGATGTCAAGGAGTTTTGAGAGTAGGAGGGTGGAAGAAGAGGTGGCAGCTCATGTTGAATGTCTTCCATTTTCTAGTATAATAAGAGGTAAAGTTTTCATCTTGAGGGGAGGAGCAGGAGCAGGGAAGTGTTGAGAGACCTTCAGAAGGAAAAGGAGATTTAGAAATACTTCTGTGGTAAGTGATAAAGAGAATGAATTAGGCAGAAATAAAGGGACTGCCTTATTGGAGTGAGAGATGACTTGAAAAAGGTAACATGAATTTATAATGAACACTGTAAATGTGCAATAGTTGTGTGACATCCACCAGCTTTGTTCAACTGAGTGAGAATGGAGAAAGAAGTGTATGTTGGGAGTTATGGAAGGCAAGGTTTGACGAGAGATGAGGAGAAAAGAGATTCAAGAGCAGAGAGTGTTGTGCTGAAATAATTAATACAAGGTCAAGACCAGAAATGGGAGGGTGAATGAAATGAAGTCAAACCAGGCTGGTCTAACAGGCTGATAAAGTACTGAGTAATGGAGGAACTGGAGGCCTTTTTGATGGTTTAGGAAGTATGAGGCACAGGATGAGACGGAATGAGGGGAAGAATGAAGTAAGTATTTTAAAGGAGATTTTTCCAAGACCAAAGGTCTTTGAGGCCTAAGATAGGCCAACGTTTTTGAGAAATACAAAGAAATAGGATTAAAAGTCTGAGTCTCACATTCTGGTATACTATATCCTCCATGGCTTATTTTTTTCTCTCCTTCAAACCCTTTCCATCAAGGGCATCAAGCCTTTGTTTTTTTGTTTTTGTTTTTTGGTGAGGCAATTGGGGTTAAGTGACTTGCCCAGGGTCACACAGCTAGTAAGTGTCAAGCATCTGAGCCCAGATTTGAACTCAGGTACTCCTGAATTCCAGGGCCAGTGCTCTATCCACTGTGCCACCTAGCTGCCCCAGCATCAAGCCTTTGTAACAGGACTTCTTAACCTTGTTTGTCCCATGGATCTCTTTGGCACTATGGGGAAGTCTCCAGATAACTTTTCAGAAAAAATATTTTTAAATGAATAAAATAAAATATATAGCATTATAAACACCACCAAAGGATTTTTCATCCTGTTGAAGTTCATGGGTCCCCTGAAATATTTCCACAGACCCAGTGAAGACCAGGTGAAGAGGTGGCTGGTGGGAGGCAGGGGTAAGAAGCAAAACGTTGGTGAGGAGGAATAGGGTGAAAGAAAGGGGAAAAGAAGTACAAAGGGGGTAAATAGAAAGGAGGGAAATAGACAGTTACTAATAATAACTGTGAATGTGAATGGGATGAACTCTGCCATAAAATGGAAGTGAATCACAAGAGTAGATTAAAAACCAGAATCCTACAATATGTTGTTTACAAGAAACACATTTGAAGCAGAGAGATACCCACAGAGTAAAGGTAAAAGGTTGGAGCAGAATATATTATGCTTCAGCTGAAGTCAAAAAAGCAGGGGTATAAGGTGGCTGGTAAACTGAAGGAGGGGAAGGGGGAGGAAGGTGACTTGCTGTGGATCCTGATGGTTTGTGAAGGGGTAGAGGCACAGAGTATGGATAATACACAAGTATTACAGGAATTGGGTTGTGATTGTACTGGGTTAGAAAGAGAAAGAATATTCCCCACTGTCCTGAAGCTAACCTATATGTGTGTGTATGTATTTATATTTCCCCATGACCTTAGATAACTATGAAAAATGAAGACAAGGAAATGGATCTCTTCCAACCATATAACTCTTTATGAATTCTGGCTCACTAGGCTATGTGCAACAAGCAGAAAGGAAGCTCCACAGAGGAGTCATTAATATAGCCAGGGACAAAGAACATCCTCTCCCCAGGAAGTCACAGGATAGAGAAGAGACACCCAAGGTGGAGTAAGTCTTCTTACTGAGACGATTACGTGATTGGGTACCTCACATCCTCCTTCTCCTTTTCCTTCTAGAACTAAAGAGTAAGTAAAACACAACAGTGGCATAACCAACATTGGAGAGAAGACTCAGGTGGCAGGCTTTTTTCCAAATGCTACAGAATAAACCTGCAAAAATCCTCTCCTGGACTCCAGCCAATCCACATTCTGTCCAATTTGTTGGGATTCCAAAATGTCTGTTTGTCAGTCATCCTTTGCAGCAATCTCACACACACTCAAGGATCATAATCAGGTGCATCTTATTGTTTTTGTCAGGAACTTCACATCCGCTGGGTTTTTGCAGCTGAATCCCTCGGCTGCCTTCCTCCACTGCCACCACACCAAATCTGCATGAAACCCCAAAACACACATCATACTTTCTCACCTTGTGCTTTTAAAAAAAAAACAAACAAAAACAAAAGGCCTTTCACTTTTTTATTCATCCATTTATTTGTCGACTCATCCATTTATTTATGTGTTTGTTTCCTTGTTCATTTATTTGTTTACTTGTTTATTTACTTGCTTATTTATTTATTTGTTTGTTTGTTTGTTTGTGGAGCAATGAGGGTTAAGTGACATGCCCAGGGCCACACAGCTAGTAAGTGTCAAGTGTCTGAGGCTGAATTTGAACTCAGGTCCTCCTGAATCCAGGGCCGATACTTTATCTATTGTGCCACCTAGCTGCCCTTCACCTTGTGTTTTTGCTCAAACTGTTCTCTATGTCTGGAATGTCTTCCTCTCTTCTCTTTGCTTATTAAATACTAAGCCAGTCTTTACATTAAAAATCAATTAAATGCCAAGTCTTCCAGAAAACTTTCCCTGATCTTCTGGTTGGTTAACAGCCCTCTCCCTCAGGCTTAAGGTACCTCTCTAACATACCTCTAACCCTACAGTTAAAGATATTTTTGTTGATGGCATCCTCCCACTAGATTCTAAGCCTGTTGGCTGCAACAGCACCTTGTCTAAATTGTCTTACCTCCCTCACTACCTTGGGCAGGGTTCAGAACTCAGCAGGGACTTAATAAATGATGTTTGCTGCATTGTCACTTCTCCCCAAGTAAATGAATCCCCTTTTGAGATTTCCACTTACATTTTCCATTGCACTTAAAAAAAACCCAACTTACAAGGTATAACATCTTTTCAGAAGATTCTTTATTTCACTCAGGGAAGCAAAACACAGAACAATGAGACCTAGAATACAGATGCCATTGACTCCTTAGACTTGTGTAACTCTATTTACGTTGAAATGTCCTACATGGTGAAGTTTCATAAGGTTCTCTATACCTTTGAAGCAATTTAATTTCTCCAAAAGGTTTCTCCTAGTCGTTTCCTTAGGCCTGTTTGTTTATATTCTTCCCTTTGTTTTCTCTCTCCTCGATAATGTTTTATTATTTATCTTGTTGAGTGACCAGAGACATTGTATAGCTTAATGAATGGGAACGGTAACCTCTGTGACAAATCCTAGGTAAGATATCACTGAATCCTCCCTGGGAAAGACCAGGTGAGGAGGACTCAGCTATCTGAAAAGAGTAAATCATTGGCCGATATATTTAAAATAGAAAACCATTTTAGTCAAGACATATTACTCTTCTAAGGGGCCAAAACAGCCTCCTTTTACTTCAGAAAGGTGCACTCTTTCATTTCAAAATGATGGTTGTATGCACACAATTCTACAGTCCTGAGTTTTATTTGCTAATAGCACAACCACATTGCAACGTCCCCTTTTAGCATGTACTACTTATTTATTTATTTATTTTTGGTGAGGCAATTGGGGTTAAGTGACTTGCCCAGGGTCACACAGCTAGTAAGTGTCAAGTGTCTGGGGCTGCATTTGAATTCAGGTCCCCCTGACTCCAGGGCTGGTGCTCTATCCACTGTGCCACCTAGCTGCCCCGCATGCATTACTTATAATGCACAAAATGCTATTTGGAGAGAAATCCAAGATGCCGGTGTGATTTACTCTGCAAAATCATTCTGCGATTACAAATGGCTCCTTGGAGGCCCTCCTCTCTGATGATGTTTTGCAACAGCCTGGGCCTTGTTTCTGCCACGTTCACATATGAAAACTTCAAGCCCTTCGCACTCATACACGCACCAGAGCTGATAAACAACCATGATCAGGAAAGTATGTGCCTAAGATGGCTTCCCATATGATTGCTGGCTTCAAGATCTAGCAAGATACTTTCATTTCAACTAGCTGCCCTTCTCTGTAATTAGATGATGTGATTGTAAAATTGGTCATTCCACTGCAGTGACACCTCCAGGCAGCCAGGCAGTGGAAAGCATGGATGCTACCCAGCAGCAAGAAAACAAGGGGCCCTGACGCTCAGTGCCCCTCATTCTGACACACACTTGCTTTTTCACCCAGGGAGTGTGTGACTACATCTACCATGGCAGAGCACTTTTAATTGCTGGCTGATCCTAATGAAGTATGGCTGTACTTAATAAAGCAAGATGTTCACCCCCCTATACTCTGGGTCCTCCTACTAGTCAACAACACAAGGATCACTGTCATTTTTGCAATTTCAAATGCCATCACTCCCGACATCTTTCGCTGCCTGCCTCTCCTCCACCACCCCTAAGACACAAGACATCTGGTAATAAACATACTTCATAAAGCATATGTATAGTGAGTGTTACCCTGAAGAATCAAGTCACTTTCAAAAGCCAGCTGAAGCAAACAAGCAAAGAGAATACCCAACAGGTTTTTAAAAAAAGATATATCACTTGGCCTGCCAAATTTCAAGGTATATAAGATTTAAGAGCCCTTCTGCACTTCCTATAGTCATCTAAAAGTATATACTAGGGGTGGCTAGGTGGCGCAGTGGATAAAGCACCGGCCCTGGATTCAGGAGTTCCTGAGTTCAAATCCGGCCTCAGACACTTGACACTTACTAGCTGTGTGACCTTGGGCAAGTCACTTAAGCCCCATTGCCCTGCAAAGAAAAAAAAAGAAATAAAAGTATATACTAAGTTCTCCTTTCCGTTCAAACTCAGATAAAGGGAGCCATTAAGTGCTCCAACTTTCCTAGTTTGACCCAATTGCACAGTCATGAGTTGGGTGAGAAAAAAATGAGCTGTTCACTCACTTCTGTTATAGGGTTAGAGACTGGACTTGTGATTTCTTTGACAAAGAGAACTCCTGGCTGAAGAAATTCCCTCTGCCAATGCAAGTCTGGACCGGCTTTGCAACTTATTTTGTTAGAGATTTATGAAGCAATAAGGTGTTGTGACTTCCTCAGAGTCATGTAGCCAGTATGTATCAGAGACAGCACATGAATAGAATACCCAGGTCTTCCTGGCTTCAAGGTTATCTCACTGTCCACTATGCAAAGTAGCCTCCCATTCATAAGTAGAAGCATTCTCTCTTTGAGTCATTCTCCTTGCCATCCTTCTTACATGTCTTAGTTGTCAACTCATGGTCTAGCTTTGTATTTCTTCTCTACTAAGGTGATGGAATGTGAGCTAGTGACACTTTCTTAGTGTCTTTATACCCAAAAGCATGCATTTGTGAGATGGCAGGTACAATTAAGTCAAAACTGACAAAAAGGTTGACTACATTTAAAATTGAATGTAGTCAAATAATTTATCCTTAAAGTAAAGAAGTTAATAAAGGATTTCAAAAGTCCTCAGTTGCCAGTTAATAAGAGCAACACTAAACTGGAAAATGATTATTTTACCAAAGTACATTTCATTAAAAAGTGAAAATAGAAACAATCCCTTATTTGCATGAGATCTTGCTATTACAAGCATTTTCACATAAATCCTCATATTTGATCCAACAAAACACTGTGAGAGAAATAACAGAGGGTAGCACCCCCATTTTAAAGATGAGAAAATTAAGCACAAAATGTTTTATTTAACTGACATGGGTCATATAAGTACTGCACTGAAAGGAGGCTTAGCTAGAATCCAGGTATACTTAGCACCAGGTTGCCAATCTTGGCAAAGGATATGAAGAAAAAATTCAATTGAAGAAAAAAGGGAATTTTTCCCCCATGTACTTGTACTACTAATACCAGTCAAAGAGTAATATCAGAATACCTCTGACAAATGATCCCATTGTGCAGCTCATTATAACAAGTGTCGCTCTGTGTCAGAAAGTGGTTAGATGTCTCTATGAAATATGCTTCTCTCACTGAAGGTTTATTTACATAGAGGCTATTAATTACCAGTCATTTATGCAATGAAGAAATCTAAATGCAGACCAAATCTGCACGTCAAAGGGGAAAAAATATGTCATACAAGCTTCATCATTACCATATTTCCTTTCCCACCCCTAAATTAAAGGCCCAGGAGGATAAAGTAAATTCCATTAATCAAAATGAACTCATCCATTTCTCCCGAAGGCTTCTGGTGAAAGCTGACAAATGACAAATATCTAGGTAGAAAACAAAGAAAGAGAATAAGTGGTATCATCTTCAGGGTCTGTACTTCTGGAGAAGAGATTATGGAATCCATTTAAGAAGAGGATAGGAGGCCATCTATCTGCAATGGTCTTTGTTCAGTTGGGCCCATGGGCAAGGGAATAGATTAGAGGACCTCTTATCACCAAAAGCATTCATTAGGTCTCTAATTATATATAATGCTTCACTAAGCAATGGATAATATAAAGTGAGTTAAACAGATATGCTTCCTGCTTTCTACAATTTTACCCTCTATCTACAATTTTACCTTTCTACAATTTTGTCTCTAAGAGAGACAATAATGGACTAGGAGAAAGATCTTAGAAAAATACATTGAATATATAAATTAATAAGGTATTACTTGTCACTAAGTATAAACAAAGAGTTTTCTGTCTTTCATCGGGTAATGAATGAAGAGGGAGAGTAGAGAAGCTCTTTTCATGAGATGAAATCAACAACAGTTTTAGAATTAATAATAAGGACTTTCTGGAAGACAGAGGATCCTAAAAGCTACCAGGTTTCTTTAGAAAGTGAGTTCATGACCTTGATTACTGGCGATTTACATGGACTACAAATATATTTTCAAGAAAACAACTTTAAACAACTGGTTTTTAAAATAACTTTCTGACTGATTGGCTAGAATCAAGTGAGAAATATTTTTAACCCATGTCTGTCTTTAGAGGAACAACATACAAATGTTATGGAAAGTAAGTAATATGGTATTTTATTAGATCTGTGGTAAAAGGATGAGGTGTTGATTAACTGTAACTACTGGTGACATGGTACACATTTTGTTTAAAATGATATGTGAGCCCTAGTGGAAGTTGTCATTATAACATTTTTTTAAAATAGAAAATTTTATCAACTACAGAAATTCATAATCAACTTTGAGAATTTATAGAGTCAATATTTTTGGTTATCAAAATGAATCAAAATGTTGTGTGCAAAGTTTAAAGAAAGAAAGCAGATGAACAACGTACCAAGCACAATAGCAAACTCAAAACAAAATGCTAATTTTAAATGACTCACATCAAAAGTATGTCCTACCACAGGAAAAAAAATCTTGATTTCCTAAAACATTAGCCATAAGGATAACAAACCTTTTTCTATTTTGTTAAGGGCTAAAATTCTAGCGAGTCTGTCTAAAATATCCAATGAATGGTCACCAATAAATTATAAGCTTTAGCAAGAGTTAGACTTTTAAGCGTTTATTAAGGAGAATAAGAATTTGGTAAAGAGAGAAAGGCCTAGATTCCTATTTATTAAAGGGAGAGCGCATTTCTAGCTCCCTTCTCCACCAGCGTCCTCAGGAAAGAGAGCGAGACAGAGCACTAGTCCCTTCCTTCTTCCTCTCACTAGCCAACATCACTTCCTGACGCCAAAGGAAAGACTCCTGGTCTTGCCCTCAAAGGCCTTCACTTCATGGGTGGAACTCTTCTACAGTAAGTCTCCAGCAGGTGGCGTCATTCCAATCGTTACAGTTTAAATGTCTGTCATGATTATTTACCTTTTAATAAGTAAGTTTCTTTAAAATGCCATGTAAAATAAATTTAACAAACCTTACATTTAATGAGAAAGATAGACCTTGGACTACTAGGCAAGTGAGGGTAATTGAGGTACTAGATACATGTAGGTGAATGCTTAACATTTAGAGTACAAAGAACAGGTAAAAGAATTTCATAACATTTTCCTAGGAGGTATAGAGACTAGATTTTGTTTTGTATTGCTGGGGGTGGAGGAGTAGACAGGGGAGTACAATGATAAGCAAAGAAAAAAAAATAAAGCAAGAGAGAAACAGAAAATCTAAGATGCTCTAATAAAGCATCTTAGTGAAGCAAAATTGTTGAGTTCTACATCAATGTTTATGTTTATAACCACAAATGGTCAAATATATCCTTATAGTCAAAGTAAATATTTCTTAAAATACTCTAGAAAATTTTGGAAGATAAAATTTATCAGGTAACTACTGAGTGAGATCACAAAGGATCTCATTTTCAATTGGCAACCTATGAGAACTTTAGGGAATTTCATGAAAATTTAAACAAACTACTCTTAAGACAGTATGCACATCTACTTGGAAGCAAACACAGGCACAAGAGAAATGTTAAAGCTAAAATATAATATTAAGTGCCAACTCTGTTTTAATCAGAAGGAAAACCATTATTCCATAAATGCCATTAAGATGAAACTACTCAGCTCATAATAAAATATAAAAAGGGAAATCCAGTTCCTAAGACTTAAAATGGTCTTGTATTTGCAACTGAAACATTTCAATCATTTTAAGTTCCAAGAACTTTTCTATGACTATCCAATGATAGTCTACAATGTGCATATTTGGAGAAATTATGTGCAACATGGGCTAATTTGTACTCTGTACCTGGTACCTATTTATCAAGGAATTAACTTACCTTGGAATGTACACATTACTCTTCCAGCTTTATATTAAGCATTATGCAGATAATGAAGGATAAACAATTTAGTAAAGCTACAAGTAAGTTTTTCCCAATTCTAATTAATAATACATTATAACTCAATAAGGTAGAAGAAACCAAATGAACAAGTAAAACCAGTGGGAGACACAATAAGCCTTAAAAGTTAGATTAGTAATCCAGAGAAAGGTGATATCATACCACAATATATTGGACAACTTTCTTGTAAAACAGCATAAATAAGAAAAGACAAAACCATTGTCAAGATGTTTTATGTCCCATATAGCATCAGTATTCTAAACAACAAATAGAGCTATGGGTACTAGATGAAAAGAGGCAGATTTTCACATGATGCTGTAAGGAACATCACATGATAGAGTAAGTCAAGCTGACCCAGGAGTGGGTCTATCTTGGGAATCAAAGCGAAGAAAGTTTTGAGGCTTACACTGTTTGATCCCTTATCTGGAATGCTGCTGAGCGGATTCCTCCTCAAGGACAGGATGGACTTGAAGGTCTGAGGTTCCTTCCAACCCTATGATTCTGTATGAATCTTTCCTTTCAGCCTTAGAAAATATGCTTAAAATTTGGAAAAGGCCTTTCCTAAAGGCGAGTAGCTATTGTTTATAACAATAACAATAAGTAACAAAAGGTGCAGAGTTAAGGCATACAAGTATGTGAAGTCTATATATTCTTAGTTAGCCGTAGAGTTAAATTTAGGTTAAGAAGTGGCCTTAATAATTAAGGTGAGGTTGTGTGTGTGTGTGTGTGTGTGTGTGTGTGTGTGTGTGTGTGTGTGTGTGTGTGTATGTGCTCTTCTTAACAATTAGCAGCACTAGGCTAAAAAAGATCAATGTAATTGGGAAATTGAAGGCAATAAACTAATTACCAAAGACAGTTGATTTTTACTACCATGATTATTTAAACGGGAACTGTCTAAGGTTGTAAGTCACCAATGACAATTGTTATCAGAAGCCCTTTATCAATTAGCCCCTACCATAGATAGATCTATTAAGGGCTCAGTTTCATCCATCTACCTACCTATCTACCTATCTATCTACACACACACATACATATACACATACATATACATTTATGAATATATGCATACACACATATATAAGGGACTTAATTTAATGATAACACTTATTATAAAAAACTATCTCTTTAAGATTGAAAAGGTTTCTTGACAACCTCCATTTTTATTGTTTGCAACTTCTTTTTTAAAGTGTATTCTTGCATAAAATTTGATTTGCAAACAAAATTCCAGTTTAATTCAAACTGTGTTGTTGTTGTTGTTAAGAAAACAACTTTGAATCAAAATGATTTTTAAAATAACTAGTTGCTTGACTAGCTCTGAATGAACAATAATTCTATCGCCTCTGTGTCTAGGGAAGTATCAAATATTAAAGGAAAGGATCTAGGATTTCCTCAGCATAGGAAACTCATTTATGAACCAAATCACAAATACAAATATTCTAATTATAAGGGTCTAGGAAGTTCCCTTAGAGCACTTAGATGTTAAGTGACCTACTTGGGCAGGATCACACAACTAGTAAGTGTCAAAGGTAAGATCTGAACCTGGGTTTTCCTGACTTCAACCTGAAGATGCTATTCATGAACTAGCCAACTATGTAGAGGTCTAATCCCTAGCCAAACAGAATAGTTCCCAGAAAATGGATTTAATAAGCTCTTTTTAATGTGGAAAGAAGAAGGTTTATAATGATAGCGGTAAAAATACCAAAAGTAAAGTGCTTATAGCCTCTATTAACTATTATTCCAGGTACTTAGAAATGGCATTTGAGTGAACTAAAAAAGAATTAATGAAAAGGCAACTAAGCTATACTCCAAAAGAAGTTAACCAGTTTTATCACATTTGGGTTATTATCTGAAAATACACAGTACCCATATCTTCCAATTCAATAAAGAAGATAAGAAATATTATCATCCATAACAATAAATATTTTCAGGCTTAATATTTCTTGAACAGAAAAAGATATTATGTCCTATATTATTGAACCAAAATATACTTTATATTTCAAGACTTGATTTAACACCACATACCACCAAGTTTGTTTTCATTATAAAACACTGAAAATGTGAACGTACTGTCCTTGTTTTTTTCCCAGTGTGGGTGGGTGGGTGGGAACAACCATACTTGTTCAAAAACCTCATGATACACAAAAGATTTCTGTACTATAAATTAGGGATGCATTTTCTCAGGATAGAAAAAAAAAGTCAAATATAAAGACTTAGGAACTTATCCTTCTGAGACCTGAGAAGATAAGACACTCAGATGATTTACTTCTTTCCAATGAGCTGTCTAACTTTGATAGACACTGTAGAAAATGGAACTGGGCTTTTTAAAGCCATGTAGAATACTGAAAAATAACACCATTGGCACTCAGCATATAGACACAAATAATAAAAATAAGAACCAATCACAGGTTCCACCTTACCTGAGTAATGGATGGAATATGACAGTTATGTTTCGGGCTCCAGGTTTGCAGACAAATTTTGTTCCTCCACCTTCAATTAAGTTGTCATCAGGTCCTCCTTTAAAAAAGATTTTAAAAAATAATTTACCTAACTTTAACTTTTTTTTTTTTAAGTGAGGCAATTGGGGTAAAGTGACTTGCCCAGGGTCACACAGCTAGTGAGTGTTAAGTGTCTGAGGCCAGATTTGAACTCAGGTACTCCTGACTCCAGGGCCGGTGCTTTATCCACTGCGCCACCTAGCCACCCCCTAACTTTAACTTTTAAAATAAGGAATAAAACAAGATCATAGAGGTTGGGACATACTGTCAGCAAGCAGCACTCTCTTTGAAAAATGGAAAATAATAAAATAATATTGATTAAATGATTCAATATCATTTTAATCTATTATTCTTCATAGCTATCATGTATTATAACTTGCTATAGTTATATTTATTTTACTGGTGAGAAGTCTTAGCAATAGGTAGGTTAAGTACTCTGCTGAAACTACAAACCAAGTAAATTTCAGTTATCTCCTGTAAAATGAAGAAGGTGAGCCTTGATGGTCTCTAAAATCCATTTCAACTCTCATAGATACAATTGATACAATTCCTACTAACACACTGAGACTAATTTAAGAATTTGACCCTACTTCTCAAAATAAGGGCATCAGGGAATGTCCATCTGCACCTTCATTAGCATCACATTACTTTACATTCTGAAACACAAACATAAATCCACCATTTGCAAATGTTATTTTAATAATTTTTTTCAATGGTGCCAGACACATTTTTTTTAAATTACACTTAAAAATAAATTATACTTAACTTCTCAACTATTTGAATTCTATAGGAGACACACTGCAAACTGATCTACATATGTATACAATTTTAAGACCTAGAAATCAATGCAACAATATAAGATTTTTCGGAAAGCCAAGTATCTGCACAGACATTTGCTAAATTGTGCTTGATGTAGTTTTAAGTATCATGGGTATAAGCATGGATCTTCCACATGGGAGTGCATCTTTGTGCTATAGGTATTTCCTTCCTAGGAAATTAAGTATAAAAATAAATATAAAAAATAATGATTACATTTGACAATTTTCTAGTACTAAAACTATTTTTCCTTCCAAATTTTCCAAAATAGGCATATTTCATACCTCAGACCAGAATTTGTAGGCTTTAGAAATACATTTTAAACCCAAATTGTTCTTTGGACAAATTACTTTAGGAAATAAGGATATGGACAGATATTTGCCATATTATTTCTACCAACTAATTAGAGCACTGCTCTTTTGGCTAAGAGGCTGCTATACAGAATGTGATGTACAGTTCTACATGGCAATCTGAGAAGCTTTTCTCTGCCAGTTTAAAAAAAAAAATAGAGAGAGAGAGCGAGCCATTATATACAAAGTAAAAGTAGGATATGTCAGCATGTTCAATTACGTCATTGAGTCAAAAGTATCCAGATTGGCAAGGAAGCTACTTTTTAAAATTTAAAAACAACAATAAAAACTACCATTAAGGACCATCTGGAAAAAAATGCAAAACAGGAAAAAAAAAGAGGGTGATGGTACCTTTTTAAACAAACATGTCTCCATTCCTCGTCAATCAATCATCTTCCCCCTTCCTTTTCTATCCCCATTCTTCACTGCCAATCCTAAGAAACTCAACCATATTTTTTGTTTCATCAGACTCAATAACCCATATAACTTTGAAAGAAAATTAGAAGCTTATTTTGAGTCACTAAATAGTACTATATGAAGGGAAAAAAATCTACTCCAAAACCAAGCATAAGTAATTCCTTATTAACCCAACACAACCCCACCAAATTAGCATAGTAATTTGTTCAATATAGAAACTTTCTTTAGGACACAGTTATTGCTCAATAAATGAATCTAGCCACACCTAAGAAGTGGGCACATTAGCTCCTGAACATACCCCATGAATTCTCCATTGAGGCCTTTTCTCAAACTGCACTGCTTCTAGCCTCCCTTCACTCCCTTCCCTTACCACCCCTTATGTGACAAACCTCTCTAGTCATTTAAATCCTATGTTTCCTTCAAGAAGTTTAAATGCTTCCTTTATGTGTTTAGCCTGTAAAATGCCCTCTCCGTGAATGCCTGCTCTTTCCTAAAGTGTAAAACTTCTAGAAATGGATGGAGGTCTTGAGACTAGAGGGGTTTAAAAAACTGTGAAGAAGGGGTGACAGAAGGCTTACCAATGTGGATGCTGAAACCTCTCAGGATGATATAAGCAGAATGGATGGCATGAAAGCCTGTGAACCATGTGCCAGAATCATAGAGAAATATAGAATGAATAGGAGGACAGTAGCCATCAACAGTGTACACTGGGAAAAAGTGGCATGATTCAGTGGCACAAATTTCAATATTCAGACTGAAAAACAAGACTGGCCTCTCTCCTTGAACCTTTCACTAATCCAGTAACCTGAAAGTTTCTGTCATGGACATTCTCAAGTAGCGTGCTGTTCAGTCTCCAAAAGAGCAGAAAGGAAAGGCAGATTCTCCCTGTCCCTCATTTATTATGTTTATAGCTTAATCTTCTCTGTCAGAATGCTAGGCGATAGGCAACTCTGGTGATAGACATCAAAGAAAAATGTGGATGATACGATAGTCGAAATGAAAGGAAAATTGACAATAGTGTTATGTATGAAATACATATAGCAGAAAGATGGGGGGGGGACTGCATCCAATTAGATTTCCTGTTTCAAAAAATGAGAACATGACAGGATGACTCAAGGGACTCAGAATTGAAACCAAGACATACTGAAGACTTCTATGGTTAATATGAGCTACTCAGGAAATACATGCTATATAAAGACATGGTCCTTTAGTGTAAAATGTTATGAAGTTAGCTGTTTCTATTATTCTATATTTTCTTACATTTTAAGGGTAAAAAGCAATAAATTATTTAGAAGAATCCAAAGCTTTGACTTTTATAAAGTTAAAATCAAGTATTATTCAAAGGAGACAAGGTTAGTAATTACTAAGCACAATATGCTAGGGCCAGTTTTAATCCATTTTATGAGAGACCACTGTTAACTTTTCAGTGTGAGCATATACACCTCAGAAACTGGCAGATGCTCCAAATCTGGGCTTGATATATTGTTCTGTTGATTTTCTATACTTAAGAAAGTGATGAACGGGGCAGCTAGGTGGCCAAGTGGTTAGAGCACTGGCCCTGGATTCAAGAGGAGCTAAGTTCAAATCCGGCCTCAGACACTTGACACTTACTAGCTGTGTGACCCTGGGCATGTCACTTAATCCTCATTGCCCTGCTCCCCCCCCAAAAAAGTGATCAAGAACATGTCAATAATTCAGCTAAAACTCAAAATTATGTTGTGCATATATTTTTTTCCCCAAAGAGCTGGGTGTTAAACATTTAGAAATACACTACCTTGCCTTGCCTTGATTAAGATGTATTTCACAAATAAATGTTACTAGTAGTTTGTTGTGGTGGTAGTAGATCTGATTCTGATTTCATCAGAATACAAATCAGCAATTTTTCTGTAGTTTAGTATTGGTGAGTTGTATAAAACATTGAGAAATTAACTGACTTGCCCAGTTCTTACAAGGATAATATGTGATATACTTGAACAGGAATTGAACACAGGTCTTCTTGAAATTAGGCAGGATTTCTATCCAATATTCCACACTTCTTAAATGGGACAAAATGTGTCCATAGAGAAGCTATTCCTGTTGTAAATCTTTTCATGTCATTATTAAGAACAAAGTCAATTAATCATAAGAACCAGATAGTTTAAGTTCATTTCTGAGATAAACACTGCTAGCAAATATGTAAAGAGAAAAAAGACAATTTTTCAGTGAAATGGATGTACAAAATGTTGATTAGTTACTATTAGGAGCATCTGGATATAGTGGTAACTATATGTTGTCCTCAAATTTATTTAACCTGAGAAGTGTTTAAGACATATTACAGTAATATTTGACATTTATTTCAATTTCCTGCTGTCTAATACTAAAGTTGCCACGAAATTGTATGTGTTTTACCAAAATGTGTAAAAGAGTGAATAAAAATATGAGATTCTAAACAGTTATCTGATCAATTAAAAGAAGAGTTCCTTCCAAAAGCAGGTTTTCTAAAGTTTAACTCAAGAATAATCCAAAAAAATAATTAAGTTCATATATACATAACTGAATTTGCATTTGGGGAAGAAGTCTAAAGAAGAGAAACAGCTCATCAAAAGGGTATCATCCGATTCTTATTAACAAAAGACTTTGCAATTTCCAATAGACTGAGTCACTAACTGACTTATCAAGGAAGTAATTGAAGCATGAACAACTGAAGCATGAACTAGGAAATGCAGGTTCAAATTAAGAAAAGGGTGCTATTCCTGTTACATTAAGTCACCCAGCACTAATGATTATCACTGACTGCGACTAACTTTATAGCAATGAATAAAACACATCAGTCTTATCTGTTTGGCAACATTATGCAAGTGTGGAGCCAGCACTGGTTGAAGAGTATTAAATAAGTCTTCTCTCTCAAAGTTTTAATTACTACTAATCACTAATTAGGTATGGAGGTGTTAAAAAGGAGAAAGCAAAAGGAAAAGTATAGGATTTGTTGGTGATGACTTTCCCTCCGTTAAAGAAGGAAGTCTCTGGGAAGTAAACAGAAGACACATACACACTCAATATTCTGAACACAGAATACACTCTGAATCATTAATTGGTAAGAGCAAATCTAGAGATGAACTTTAGAGTAGAAGTTTTAGGGTGTGAAGAAATGGCTGGACTTGTGACACAGGAATATCTGGATTCGGAGCTTGACAATGACACTCACTAACTACATGATGATGGGCAAGATGCTTTCTCTGAGCCTTAGTTTCTTCACCTCTAGAGAGAACAATAATGACTAGACTATCGAACCCCCAGAGATCTTGTAAGGCCTGTACAAGCTAGTTTATGCAAAATGCCTTGCAAACCTGAAAGCACTATGTACTTTGTCAATTGTTAATATTACTGCTATGTATGACTCCTAGCTCAATGCTCTGCTTATTTGACTACTAGTAGCAGGGAATAGTGAAAAGAGGGCTGTGTTGGAAATCAGGATACCTGGGGTCACATTCTGGCTCTGCTGATAACCAGGGATATAACCATGGGCAAGTGACTTCCCCATGCCTACTAAGTAAGGGAGAAGAAACATGATCTCTACAATTCCTTTTAATTCCAATGTTCTATGGTTCTGAAAGGTATTCTTAAGCCCCAGGCATTTAGATTTTTCCACAGTGCACACCCAACGTACTCTACTTTATCAGTTCAGAAAATGCTGAAGGAAGACAGAATGAGACATCTATTATTGGAAGAGGACACTCTTCCAAAGGATAATTTCCACCACATTTGAGAAGCAAATGCATCTTGCATGCTTTCATACTTTCATGAAACAACTCTGCAATTACAAAGGGGGCAACAAAAATAGTTATCAAATATTATCTATAATGTTGCTCACAAATTTGAGGATAATAAAATTAATGTAGTCATATATTGCTTATATCCATATAATAAATGTTAGTTGTTGATAAAGAAAGCTATAACATACATTTAAAAAAATACAGTTCTCCATTTATAAACAAATTATGTCACTAAAGTTTATTTCTAAGTTGGTTATTTGGAAGTCAGGAAGTATTTTTCCCTTATAATCAATAATATAAGTGGTGCTTAGGGCCCAAGTTCAGCCCACAAAATTGTCTTTTTAACCCCTAATGTACCTGATCAAGAATACTAATACTACAGAACCTAACCCCCTTCCTCCAAGACCTTATGTCTAACCTTATTCAGCATTTCTCCCTTCTTGGATTTTCACTGCTTTTCCTGAGTTCCCTTTCCCTCATAAACCCTATCAAAACAGATTGAGACCAGGATTGGTCTCGGTCATCATTAACTAGAGAAACAATTTTAGGATGCAAAGAAATGGCTGGAATGGAAGGCAAATATGGGTGCATCAGTAGCCTGAATTTTATATACAAATATACATGTATATATATTCAAAATTCATGAGGCATGCCATTTTAGAAATGCTGAAATGTCTAAAATGTCTGAAATGACATGCTCCATGAATTAGACATATAGGTCTAATTCTATAGATGTATGTATTCATAGGAAATATATCGCAAATCGTTTGCTCTATGAAAAGTAAAATATAAGATATGAGTGAATTACTAAAGAAATCACAATCATTGGATGTACATTTGGAAAATGGCTGATCAATAAAGCAAAAAGGAACTTTAATTGATAATCTTTGTGGAATGTTCCTAGTTTAGTGACATTATCCTGTAATTCACTTTATTTTAAGACTATATACGAAGATTGCATTGATTCTTTCCCCTCCCTCTATTCTTTACCAATTCCTTTGACCTAATTATCTCAAACCTATTAAGTACTCTTTAGCGGCCAGTAGAGTGATACATGAAGACCCAGACGATTCGATAGGAATCAGCTGGGTCCCCATTAAACATCTGCATGCACTGGGTTGACCCTACCCATCATAATCCATGCTAAGAGCCAATGAATCCTGTGAAATCATCACAGCTTCAAAAATTCATCAGAAGCTAAGGGATATAGCTCATCAGCTGAAAAATGTACCAAAGGCACATGTTCCTCCCTCTCCCTCTCTCCCTCTCTCCCTCCCTCTCTCTCTCTCCTCTCTCTCTCTCTCTCTCTCTCTCTCTCTCTGTCTCTGTCTCTCTCTCTCTCTCTCTCTGTCTCTCTCTGTCTCTCTCTCTCTCTATATACATATATATACAGACACATAATATATTATATACATATATACACACACAGATGCATATTTTCACAGATGTCTATATAGACATATAGATGTCTCTTTATAGGAATACGTATATAGAGTTGGCATATACATATGTATATATGAAATCAATCTATAAACAATCCATCCCTATTACCTAAGTCCCTATCCCCATTCATACTCCAGCTACTTCAGGTAGCACATGGCTTTTTGGTTCTTTTGCCTAAGACGATTCTTCATACTTAAGCCAACCTAATTTTCACCAAACCAGAAATGCTGGGTGGAGTGAGGGGTATTTAGTTGTAATAACTAGCTCCATCCATGTTATTTTTGTTTGACCATGTTTATTTGTTACAAGGGGGATGCATTTTTTTTGGGGGGGGAAGGGTGAGAAAAGTAATAATCATGCCCAAAAAGTTTTTCTTTTTTTTTAAAAGAAAAGAACTTTAATGAATCAATGAGACTTTTTTTTTTAATGAACAGAAGAAAATAGAAGGAAGTTCAGAGGGAGATGAAGACAAGCAGGACAGTTTTGAAACTAATATTTTGAACTTGTTATATACATTATACATTTTATATATTTATTATATACTTTTAAAAAGTTGTATGTAAGAGGAATGGTTTCACATACAATCTTTTCTGTTCTTTGAATATGAATGTTCACGTTTGTCAAACTCTTAACATTTTTAATTGGCCCTCTTGAGTACCCCAATGTATTAGTCCTGTGAGTTATGTGGACTACTCAGCTTGTACTATCAGATTTAACAGATGATGGCAGTAGCATATCAAGGATGTAGAATTGGAAAACTATTGGCGTTTTGTGCACCATGTAAGAAATGTCAGGGCTGGCTCATCTTTCATGATTAAAATAGCCAATGAGCTTTCTCTCTTCACTCTAGTTTCAGATGAGGAGGTTTTACTGTTCCTAGTTCTAGTTAAAATAAAGCAAGAGCTATATGAAGAAAGACAAGATGCAGTGAAATTCTCCAATCAGATCTGCCTACACCTCAATGCTGACCTAACATTTATGTTTGGCTAGTAATGGGTGTCTCCTGATGATAACTTGCCAGTTGAGTGGTAGATTTATGATGTGGATAAGCATCAAGCAGGAAACAGATTGAGATCATCAATCTTATTTCGCCTGTGAAATGGTCTACATTGGAGCCCAAGGTACCAGAAAAGATTAGTACATAAATATACTTAGATCACAGAAGAAAGATGTCATTGGTAAAAGTTATCTTTGCCTTTTACGTATCCTGGGGCATGCTTAAATACAAACACTCCCTACAGTGGAAGAGACTCATTTTTAACAACTCGGGAGAAAACAAAAGTGAAATAGCAAATTTAAAGCAAGGCTAAAATGAATATAAACAATAATAGGTTAGATATAATGCTATTCAAACAAAGCAAATGCAAAACATTCTTTGCAAAACACGGCAGCATTTACCTTCCTGACAAAAATAATCAGCTTTGGCTTCCTAACAGAAACAGCATGATTTTATGCCTCATTGGAAGCATCTGGACTACTGAGGCATAGGTGGATTTAAGTCTTCTTAGCATCAAACCCAAAGTCACTATTTAGTTGTAATTAGCAATTGTAAACTTCCTAGTCATTCCAAGAAAGGACATATTTTCTCAGCATGTCCACAGGAAACCAAAGTGGATCTTCCCAGACAGCTAAGAGCTATGACATTGATATCACTCAGAATTGCTGCTGGTAATGCTTGCTATGTGAATGGGTATTTTCTGACTCAGTAGTACCCTGGGCTAATAACAATTATGTATTAATCCAAATAATGATGATAAAAATTTAGGGGAACAAATTATTAAATGCCAACTATGTATCGAGGGTAAAATACAGAGATTATGAGAAAGTATCCCTGCCTTCATGAAACTTGGACTACAGTGTAGGGGAGGGAGGCAAAAACAAAAACAAACATAAATAAACAGAACTCTTTTAAAAGAATAAGATAGGTACACAATAAAGATAAGTGCTGTACAAGATGCAAAGAGAAAAGGGCTCATTTCTAACAGAGAAGACTGCCGAGATTCAACAAAGACAGGAAAATGACAGAACTTCTTTGGCCCATTCCCTTTGTCACTATCCTAGTTCATATTCTCATGACCCCACCCCATCCCCAGAGATAATGAGGTTTTTTGATTGGTCAATGAATTCAAGCAGCTACCTTATACCTCTAGGATATGAGCTTCTCTATTTAGCTTTTAAATCCCCGAACAGCCTGGCTCTAACCTGTCTTTCTAACCTCATTGGACATGACTCCCCTTCCTGCACTCTGAAATCCAGCCACACCAGCCTTCTCTCTCTTGCTTCGAGATGCGGTTCAGTCACCATCTACATAAAGCCTTTCCTAATTCCCCATCCGCTAGTCTTCTCTTTCCCAACTACCTTGGGTTTAACTACTTTGCATTTATCTGCATTTGTTGTCTTAATATTTATTCTGTATATAAGTACTTGACTCTCCCATCAGACTGTAAGGTCTTTGTGAGTAGGGACTGTTTCAATCATTGTACCTGTGAATAGAATGGACCGGAATGGGGTGAGACTAGAGACAAACAAGGAGGCTGCTGCAATAATCCGGGCAAGAGGCAAAGAGAGACACGTGTTCAAGAGTAACTCTGGCCAAAACTCTCATCCCCCAGCAGCCTCGCTGGAGATGAATCTCTCCAAATTTAGCCAGGCTGTTCCTCACAAGGGAAATGTCACAGAGCTTGTTTGAAGTTTTTATGTATCACTTTGGCAGGACCCGACAGAGCTAATGCTCCACTAGCATGGCCTTCAAGAACTCAGAGCCTTTATACCATGATGAGACACCAGAATGGGATTTAAGTGGAAAGGTACCAGATTAATCTACTCCAAATGCTGCTATCAACCTACAACCTCTCTGCTCAAAAAGTTTCAATGGGTCCTCACTGTCTACCAAATAAAGTCCTAACGCCTCCAAACTAGCATCGATTACCCTTGATAATTTGACTGCAAACTACCTTCTTAGTTTTATCTATCATAAGTACCATAATCTATCCGAAGTGAACTCACCGTTCCTTGAATGTAAAATGAATCTTCCTACCTTGACACCTTCACTTACACCATTCCTTCTATCTGCCTTTTCTTACATTGTCCCTAATCCTAAACCATTCTTCAAAACCTGGTCCAAATCTCAAATCCCCAGTCACCCCAACCAGAAGTAATCTCTTTCCTTTCCTGAGATTCTAGAGTATATTATGGCTTCTAGCACATGTAAGGGGCTAAAATCCTAGCTAGTCTGTCTAAAATGTCTAATGAGTGGTCACCAATAAATTATAAGCTTTAGCAAGAGTTAGGCTTTAAAGCATTTATTAAGGAGTATAAGAATTTGGTGAAGAGAGAAAGAGGCCTAGATTCAGCTATCTGTCTCAGGAAGCCCACATTTCTGCTCCACTCTCCATGAGAGTCCTGACGAAAAAAAGTCAAGCTCGCCCCTTCTTCCTCCCACAAGCCTCCTGGGAAACTGGGAACATCCCATCCAAGCTAATTGGCTAGTAGCTTTGATAGCTAGTACTCACGAGCAAATGTCACTTTCTGACGCCAAGGAAAGACCACATGGCTTGCCCTCAGACGTCTTCTCCTCGTGGCAGAGCTTTAGGTGGTGTCGCTCCAATCGTTATACACAACGACCTACATGATATTGTGGTTGTCTTGACAGCTCATGTCAATTACTAAGAAACACTCTATTAGGACATGGATATAATATTCTGCCTTGGTATCTTTCACAGCACTCACCATACTCCCTTGCATATATTATGAACTCAATAAACATTTAATTAATTAATTACTTAATTGATAATCAGTGGGACGCAATGCACTGTCTCCAACACTGCAAATTTCTAATGTTCTAAGACACTGACAAGAAATGAATATATTGGAATCATACACATAATTCATTTGGATGACCCAATATTGATATAATTGCCTTCTTTGGATTTCAGTGACTCCAATGACCAATATAATCTCATATATTAACAGGCATGGCCCTGAACACTAATGGAAATAGTATGACTTGAGCTAATCCCTACACTTCCACACCATCATCAAGGGTTACTGTGAATCAAGATCCTATAGAACAGAGGCATGAAAAACACATATACAGCCGCCCCAAATTCCCAAGTATGGCTGAAGCAATGAAAGTGTAGTTGGGACATATCCAACAAAAATAAACAAACAAATTAATTAATTAATAGATAGATAAACAAACAAACAGATAGATAAGTGAATGAATGGGTAAATAAATGAATAAATGATTGACTAAATAGTCAAATAAATGGACGGACAGATGGATATATAAATAAATAAATGAATGAATAAGTAAAGCACAATAAGACATAGATAATGTTACATTTGAAACTAAGTAAATAATCTGCCTGCAGGAATCCCTATGTACAGATTAGAGGAGACATTTCTACTTGAGTCTGACACTACTGATATACAGAAAACCTCAGGATGTTTACATTAACTTTACCTTTAGGTGGATTGTATTGGGCCGCAGTCATGGGCTCTTTGAACAGAGAATATGCAAAGACAGTTCTGGGACTCAAATGGAAAGCTCACTACTGAGACCTCAGAGAATATTCTTGCAAACTACTTTTATCTGTTTATATCTCTTTGAGACTACTTTTACTCCCTTGTAAATTGTTTTTACCTGGGATTTAATGAATAGGTTTTTATTAAAGAAACTGCATATTTTAATACTCAGGCTTCAAATACTCTATTATACCAGGTGTAGAACCACATACAGGACAGAGCTTCCCAAAGTAAGAAATGATCAATTGAAATACCTCAATTACATCAGTCCTAACATTTATCAATCAATCAATAAGCATTTATTAAGTGCCTACTACCCACTCTGTGCCAGGCACCATGTTATACAAAAGAAAAAGTTCTCCCTGGAATTTACATTCTAACAGGGGAAATACATCTGGTACAGAGTAAGTATTTAATAAATGGTTAAGGATTGATTAGTATGAACACATACAGAGTGAATATAAATTGAATAAACACAAAAAGTAAGATGATAGACATTTTAATAGACTATATCACTGTCAAAAACCCCTATATCTTAATTCTCCAAATCAGAATATCTGACAAAACTATGATCTTTATGCAGAAAAGGTCCATTTGCTTAAGGATGCTGGTTGTCACACAAGCAAAGTAACATAAACATTTAGCTCTTCATTACTTCAAAATAGATAAAGCTGGAGAAGCAGCTGAGAGCAATGTTATTGGCAAATCATTTTTTTTTGCAGGGCAATGAGGGTTAAGTGACTTGCTCAGGGTCACACAGCTAGTTAAGGGTCAAGGGTCTGATGCCGTATTTGAACTCAGGTACTTCTGAATCCAGGGCCAGTGCTTTATCCACTACGCCACCTAGCCGCCCCCAAATCATTATTTTTTAAAGGGCCATATTATGGCTCCTTCCTAAAGAATAAAGTAGGAGGCCTTTCCTGATCCTCCAAGCTGCTAGAGCCAACCTGTAAAATGGTTTTGCATAAATTTACTAAACACTTATCGTCATCCACGTACGGCCATAAACTCTTTGACAAAAGGGACAGATTCATGTTTGTCACTGTAACCCCAGTGTCTAGCACAGTGCCCTACATTGAGTGGGTGTGCAAAAAATGCTTGCCGGTTTTCTTATTTCAGTACTGCAAAGGTCTTTAATTTTATTGATGTAAATATTCCTCCCCCTCATACAGATCACACCCTTACTATAACTTTAGATGGTCCTTTAAGGGTTGGTATGGCCTCACATTTCATCAATCCACAGACATTATGGTGATGAAACTTTGCAAATTTAGCTACAGATCCATCTGTAGTAAAATACTATCTTCATCTATACTTAAAATATTTCTCAAGTCTGAATTATCACACATAGGATACACACACACACACACACACACACACACACACACACACACACACACACACACAACAGCTGTCCATCCTAAAGACATATAAAGTGTTGGGTTTTTTTTTATTTACTAACATTCGTAGCCTTATAAAACCTATTTATAACCTCAATGGTCATGGCTGTTGAACAACAGTGAGGTTACCTCTGTGTAAAAGGCCATTCAATTATACTGCAGTGATTTGGAATTTATAGTGATTTTGACCTGGACTGAGGTTTTCCTTTAAAATGGTATCCAAAGGACAGCTAGGTGGTGCAGTGGATAAAGCACCGGCCCTGGATTCAGGAGGATCTGAGTTCAAAATCCGGCTCAGACACGTGACACTTACTAGCTGTGTGACCTTGGACAAGTCACTTAACCCTCACTGCCCCGCAAAAACAAACAAAAAAATAAAATGTTATCCAAATACTACCTACCATCATCCTTATCCTCATCCTCAACTTCATCCTCATCACTGGACAAGTGATTGTCCGGCCTCTGTTGAAAATCTCCAAGGAAAGAGAACCCTAGAGTTCTTCAGGGAGCCCATTGCCTTTTTGGACACTGCTCATTGTTAGGAAGGGGTTTTGTTTGGTTGGTTTTGGTTCAATTATTTGGGGTTTTTTTTGTTTTTGGTTATCAGGTCTAGGTTGGACTTTTATATTCATTGCTTCTAGTTTTATCCTCTGGGACCACACATAACAAGTCTCACCTCTTCTCCACACAAGAGTCCTTCAAATACGTGAAGGCAGCTATAATATTCTCCCTGAGACATCTCTTCTCTAGGCTAAATGTATGAAGTTCCTTCAACCTATCCTCCTATGAAATGGATTCAAGGTTGTCTGTCCCTCCTTCGAATACTCGTCCATTTATCAATGTCCTTCTTAAATGATGAGAACCCCAGATGAGGTGAGGGCATCTACTCACCCACTGAAGCCTGGCTCTCATACAAAATCCTCAGGGAACCGGTCTTCTTTCTAATCGATAATGCATTTTTATCCCTTGACTGTCACAAAGCTCTTTATTTTGTACTTCTCTGAGGCACTTAGCATGTGTTATAGTTACTTTTAAGTACTGCGACTCCCTATTTCTCTATAACTTCACAAGAAGCATCATGGCATGAAGAATAATGGACCTGAAATAAGGAGACTGAGGCTTGAATTTTTTCTTAGACATTTACTAACTGAATGATTAGGGTAAAACACTTAACTTTCCTCAGACTCAGTTTCCTCATCTTTAAAATGGGCATGATAATGCCCATTATTTATTTATTTATTATTATTTATTTATGTACCTTATTTATCCAGTAATTGTGAGGCTCAGATGAGGTAATAAACGGAAAGTGCTTGGGAAAAGATCTGTCTAGCTGTCAGTATGAGGACAGGAACTGAGTCTGACTTGGACTCTGGGTCTTTAGTATCTAGCACAGGATTCTTACAGAGCAGGTGCATAATGATGATTCACTGCATTGCATTGCACAAATCTTACACAGCAGAAATGCTCCTTTGGGTTTGGGCTGGCTGTCTCAAAGACTGTAGGGTTCTCCTTCCTTGGAGATTTTCAATAGAGGTTGGAGAGTCACTTGTCCAGTACCAAGGAGAGCTACTATTCACATAGTGCTTTAAGGTTAGCAAAGTGTTTTATAGATAGTATCTCACTCCATCCTCAAAACAATCCTTTAAATTCATGACGATGATGATTCACATTTTATAGATAGAGAAAGTGAGGCTGGAAGGTGACTTGCCCAGGGTCACACAGATAGTAAGTGTCCCATGAAGATTCAAACTGAGGTTTTTTGACTCCAAATTTAGTGCTCTGTCCATTATGCCACTGAGCTGCAACATGCTATAGTAGTTTCATATAAGAGCTGAACAACTGAGATCCTTTATAAGTGTAAATTCTGTGATTGCTTTCAGATGTTATATTTACTTAAAGGTAATAAGATTGCATTAAAAACAAAAAATCCTAAGACTCATACTTTCGGCATCTTAGTGAAACTGGTTATCCCTCCACCCCTTTCTTATTCTGAATTAGTCAGTTCTAGGCAGCTACTTGACCCAGTGGACAAAGCACTAGACCTGGAGTCAGAAGGACCTTAGTTCAAATTTGACCACTGACACTTACTAGTTAGGATCTTGGGAAAGTCACTTAAACTGTGTTTGCCTCAGTTTCTTCAAATGTAAAATAAGGATAAAAATAGCTCCTCCCTCCCAGGGTTGTTGTATGGATCAAATGAGAGAAATCTTTATCAAGTGCTAAGCACAGTGCCTGGCACATAATAGGCACTATATAAATGCTAGTGATCATGATGACGACGACAATTACTGCCATTCTTATGTCTGACAGTGCCGTTACCACTTAATAAATCGAATATGTCAACATTCTACATGTTCCCTGGAGGGCAGGCCTCCTCCTGTCTTGGAAAGCAAGCCTATATACGCAGGAAACTGAAAATAATGGAATGAAAGAAAGAAAAAACACTATTTGACCTGACAAACTTTTTGCCTCACTTTCATCATTTCAGTAACTTCTAAAATAAAAATTTATTAGCTACACTATAGTCCCATGGCTCATGATAGCAAAAATCCATGAGATGTGTCTAATTATTTGTCCTGGTTTTATTTACTTAATCTTACACAGGAGACCACATTTTGTGTTTTTTAGGACATGAAAGTGGATTGTCCTTGAGAAGTCCAAACTTAGCTCCCTGGGAAAAATCTACCCATTACTTGCTTTTACTCTTCACCATGCCTCTTCCTGGTTTGGCACTGTCTTACAGTAATTCAACAAAATAAGGATTAACTTTTGAGGTCATGGACTATGGGTAAAAAAACTTTATAATCTTCCCCAACATCATGAATTCTTTCAAGAATTACAGTCAGTAATGACTATTTCTAGCTTGGAAATCATAAGACATTTTGTGTTGTTCTGCCTTCAAATATTTGTCAGTAGAAAAACATTTATTAAGCATCTACTGTACACCAAGCAGTGTGCTGAGCTCTGGGGATACAAAAAGAGGCAAAAAGACAGTTCCTGCCCCTCAAGGAGCTCACAATTTAATGGGGAAGACAACATGCAAATAACAAAGTATAAACAAGATATATACAGATAAATTTCAAGTATCTCAGAGGGAAGGAACTAGCATTAAGGGGGACTGAAGGTAGAATTTTAGCCAAGATCTAAGGAAGTCAGCGAAGCCAGAAGCAGGAGGGAGAAAATTACAGGGATGAGGGACAACTAATGAAAAATAGACATTCTAATTTGTCTTGTATTATTATTGTATGTATTTCAACCCACTGGCTGAATTGCCAACTCCAGGGAAAGTAGCATGGTATCAAGAACCATGGAATTCGGAGATCTAGGTTTGAAACCCAATCTTAAGACACTTACTAGCTGAGTGACCACAGCATTTAACCTAATTAACACTGAATAAATATTTGGTGAATGAATAAATGCCATGTCTTCAGATTTTAAAACTATTATTCTTCACCGCCTCCTCCCATCATTCAGTTAGACTGGCTAGGTCAGTCAATAAATAGATAGCTTCTAGTGTGGTCAGTTCATGTGCGCCTTCCTGGAAAAAACCATTAACATCAAGATTCTGTTTCATTTTTTTATTTGAAAACGCTCTTTCATGAATATTTTGACCGAAATCTTAAATTCCGTTCAACAAGTTTTTATTAAGTACCTAGTGTGTATCAAGCATTGTGCTAAGCCTACAGCGGTCGGGAGGCAAAGAAAGAAAAAACAACCCTACCCTCACAGTCCCCAACCTAGTGGGAGAGACAACATGCAAAACAATTTCCTACAAACAAGATGAACATAGGATAAATTTTAGATTTATCTCAGAGGGAAGGGACTAGCATTAAGGGGGATTAGAAAAGGCTCCTTGGAGAGGTTAAATTTATAGCTGGACCTTAAAGAGAGGACAAGAAAGCCAGAAAAAGGTTATGAAGAGGAGGGAAAATGCTAGAAGAGAACAGCCATTGAAATTTCCCTGAGTCAACAAGAAAGTCACTGTCCCTGGATTATGGTGGTGGGGAGTAAGGAATAAGAAAATGGAAAGGCAGGAAGGGGCCTAGGTTGTAAAGGACTTTAAAGCGCCAAAGAGACCACCTAGAGGAGGTAATAAGAAGCCATTGGAGTTTATTAAATAGGGGGTGACATGGTCAGACTTAAGCCTTAGGAAAATCAATGTGACAGCTGAGTGGAGGATAGATTGAAGTAGGGAGAGACTTGAGGCAGAGATCAACCAGCAGGCTACTACTGTAATAGTCCCAGAGGAGATGAGGGCCCTGCACCAGAGTTCTGAGAGTGTCAGAGGAGGGTAAGGGCACTAGTATAATTACTTAATTTAAGATAGTTAACATTTAATCTTTTCTGAGGTTAAAAACTAAAGGAAACACTCCATGATGTGTTTATATATTAGTCTAATACATTTGGGTGCATTTGGGAAGTTCTGAGCTGATTTTCTATGTCTAACCACACATAGAGTCACTAATCATAAAATAAGATTTAGAGATCACAGGGAATTAATTGATATGTAATGTGGAAAGGCCACATGATGGGCCATGAATTCTGCAAATGAAGAATTATTGCAGGAGAAGCAGTATACAGGATAGTATCAGAGATATATGAAATGTTTGCTCAGGAAAAAAAAAAAAAGATGGGCTGGAATAACAATAACATGCATTTGTTTCGTGCTTACTATGTGCCAGACACTGGGCTATGCAGTAAAGATACAAAAATAAAAAAGGAAATAGTTCCTCTGCGATGGAGCTTGGAGCTTACATTCTATCAGAGACATTGTCCACACCTAAACAAATACCAAAAAAGTAAGCCAAAGTAATGGGCAGCAGCAGCATGGATGGGAGAAGAAGTAGTGGGTAAGAACTACTAACAGCTTGGAGAATCTGGAAAGACCTCATCCTGAAGGTGGCATATAACTGGAGCTATGAAGGAAGCAAAGATTCTGAGGAGTAGAAATAAAGAGGGAGCACACTCGGGGACAGACTGTATAAAAGCACAGTGCAGTGATGTGGGATGGAATTAGGGTCAAACTGATCGAGAGTCGTCCCAAAAGAATGACAAGACTCAGTGACTCAGCTTCCCAAGTTTTATTGCAATACTGTGAGTGACCACGGGGAGAGAACCAGAATAGCGGAAGGGTATCTCTCGAATAGTGAACGAAAAGACAGTTATATTTATAGTATGGATAAATTGATTATCAGTCTCATTAAATTAATCTCCACCTTGGGGAGGTACAAGGGAGGGCCTATCATACTCATTATAATATTCTCCACCTCGGGGAGGTGCAGGGGAAGGCTTATCCTAATTTGGAATTCCTGGGGTCCTAAGCCAACCCCCCCCCACCCCAGGCGGGTACCTTTTTCTGTGGATGTGTGTTTTGGGGGGTTACAAGTCATAAGGTGAATCTGGGGACAAATTTGGCCTTTTCTACACATGTCTCTTTCTGGTTCCCATAGCTAGTTTCTAAACATCTTCATTTTTCATTTATTTCTAGTCTAAGTTTCTATAGCCTGTCGATGTATCATTGTTATAGTCTTAGGCCGTCACAGCCTAGCTCCCTCTGTTTCCGTTACGGGTACTGATTACCGTGGGTACAAGAACCTAGCATCCTGACTTGTAAGTTACCCATTAACTGGGATCTGAATCCCTCTTAGAGCTCATATGTGAATTAGAGCTTGGGTCTTAGGTTTTTCTGTTAAGTCCTTTTTGCCTCCTACATCAATAGGAGATAACGTAGTAAGAGTAAGTATTAGTACCTTAATAAGATGTCAAGAGAAAGTTCACCTCTCTTTTGTGACTGAGTTCTTCTACACTGTAGAACAATAAGTTCTACAACAATAGTTGTTCTTTAATAGTAAGATAAGCACCTGCATTGGATAACAGAGTAAGCAACACTTATAGAGTCTTAAAAAATAGATAAACATAAGTAGACCTTCTGATAAGACAGACTACCAATGAAAACATGTTATCTATAAACAATTCTATCCATAATTTTGAACTAAACTACCAATCAAATCTTGTAGTTAACAACTCAGGAACACCCACGGCTTAAAGTAAACAAAAACCACATTAGACTCTAGCCAACACCCTCTTCTTAAGGCACAATTAGGGCTGGCTCCTATATTCTCTACACAGGAGTCATGAGCAAATCCTGTGTTGGATAGAGGGAAGTTCGGCTGATTGGCTGACAGAATGTTGGAGACTCTCTCTGAAAGGAGCCACAGGTGGCTGAGCAGAGTGAGATCCTTCAGAACCTTAGGTGGTGGTTTGTTCTTAAAAGGTATGGTTTGGGGCAGCTAGGTGGCGCAGTGGATAGAGCACCGGCCCTGGATTCAGGAGTACCTGAGTTCAAATCCGGCCTCAGACACTTAACACTTAGTAGCTGTGTGGACCCTGGGCAAGTCACTTAACCCCCAATTGCCTCACTAAAAAAAAAAAAAAAAAAAAAAAAAAGGTATGGTTTGCATGCTTTGGTTAATAAAGCTTGATGTCATCTATTGAAAAATATGTCTAATTAGTGCTTCTTGTGCACTAGTTACCTTAAGTAATAATCTGCTTGACGCATGCACCGGCATTACAGACAAATGTGGTGAGAAGCCAATTTGACCTGACCACAGAATGAGTGAAGGGGGACTACAGGGATAACTGATGGCCATGTTTGGTGTTCCCAGTGTCATTTAACGTCAAGAGAAAGAAAGGAATGGTCCTTGCATGTTAAAGAACATGGACGACAATTATACAAGATAGTTATCTGTGAATGGCTTGTAATATGCATTGTTGAAGGTAGTACTTTGACTGATGGATAAGATGAATGATTCAGTGGAACACTGGAGAAACATCTGTGCACTTTGAGTTAGACCATCCAAGGTCCTCCAACCTCCCACCCCACGTAGCCTGGGCAAAACAGTTTAAAATTGTATCATGGAAAATGGAGGGGACCCCGGATTCTATGATCAGTTTTTTTGCCATCTGTTTGCTTGGCCATGACAACTCACTAATAACCCTTGGGAGTCAGCTTCCTTTTCTCTACAACAAAAATGTTCTATCAGGTCCATTCTAGCTTGAAAAAGCTATGAAATAATTTCTCCTAAAATTCAACACTGCACTGGAGGCACAACTGGTCACACCTCAGCAACAACACTTTTGTCTATAATTTATTTAACAAAATAACTTTCAATAATATGAAGAGAATGAATAACCCAGGAGTGAGGCCATTTAGAGAGGCATAGCAGATGGAGAACCAGCCTCAGTCAGGAAGACCTAAATTCAAATCCCACCTGTGACAAATGACCCTGGTTCCAACATTTAACCTGTCACTGCCCTCAGGCAATTGCTTAAGTAGTAGAGAAGTCAGTGACCTGAAAAGGCAGAAGATTTCTCACTAGGAGTACCATTTGTCAATAAAAGCACCAGAGAAGGTGTTAAAAAAAAAAAAAGCTAACACAAATGAAGTAGGTAATAGATATAACTCAACATTTCAAAATTAACAATTTTATTCATAGCTGACATAATGGAAAAATCCTTGGAGGAGTCAGAAAACATGGGCTATGGTCTCCCCAGGAATATGACTTGCTACAATTCATCTGTGATATATAAAGCAGCTAACTTGACGGTCTCTAAACTGCCTTGTATCTTAAAATCCTATTAAACTTCCATTTGCTACGTGATGTAATGTACTTTAAAATATTTCCAACCTTTTGACTTTGTTTGGGTTTTTTGAGGCTGCATAAATATAATTAAAGTAGTACCTATTCCTAGCAGAAATGTATTCCAATTATTGCAATCATAAAGATATTCATAAGTAATAATTCTAATGGATTTTTAAATGGCAGTCAACTCCATTTCTGGTTTTGTTGGATAATAGTTATACTTTGGAAAATAAAATAATTGGTATCTTTTTAGGATGACATTTTTACACACCGTAATTATGATCATCTTATAAATTTGCTTTTTAATTTTTATGTTTTATGGAAAGCATCAGTAGAGCATGTATTTCCCATAGCTGAGGAAAGTGGGAAAAATTGGAGCACTGTTCTCTCTTCATTCACTACTCCTACAATGATTTACAAGACAAAAGCATTATGCCTTAGAAATATAAATAATTTGAAGAGATGATAACTAAGAATCTGAAGGAACTAATCTCTAGCATACTTACCTATTGAGCCTAAGATATGTACTAGACGTACAGTTTGAGATGTCTGAAAGGCAGTTGGAGATTCTAGATTAGAGGTCAACAGAGAGTTTGGGGCAAGAAAACTGTATATGAGAATCATCAGCAGAGGAATGCTAATTAAATCCATGGGAGCTGATGAGATCACCAAGTGAAGTAGTATAGAAGGAGAATAGCAGAGGAACCAAGAAAGAACACTGAGGGAAACGTATGGTTAGAGTATGTGATTTGGAAGAGGATCTGGCAAAGGAAACAAAGTAGGAGTGGTCATACAGCAGGACAAGAACCAGAAAAGAATGGTGTCGAGAAAACCTCAGAGAGAAGAGAGTAATACAGAGTATCAAAGGCTACAAAGAGGTCAAGGAGAATTAGGACTGAGAAAGGGCCACTGGATTTAAAAACTAATAGATTGTTACTAAGTTTGTAGAGAGTAATTTTGGAAAAAACATCAGAAGACATACATAGAAAATTGATTCAGTGTTTCACAGGACTCTGTGGAATCCCCAAAAGAGCATGGAAAACAAAAACAAGACTTTCCAAAATGGATCAAAAGATAAATGAAAGACATATTTAAAAAAAAATAAAGTTCAGAGAGAACAAATGTAAGGAACAAAGACTGCACAGTAAAAATAATTAGCAGGGCGAACTGATCCAACCATTCTGGAGAGCAATGTGGAACTATCCCCAAAGGGCTATAAAACTGCATATCCTTTGACCCAGCAATACCACTATTAGGTCTTTATACCAAGGAGATCATAAAAAAGGGAAAAGAACTCACATGGAAAAAAATATTTATAGCTGCTCTTTTGGTGGTGGCAAGGAATTGGAAACTGAGGGGATGTCTACCCATTGGGGAATGACTGAACAGTTGTGGTATATGAATGTAATGGAATTCTATTGTCCTGTAAAAAATGATGAGTGGACAGATTTCAGAGAAACCAGGAAGGACTTACATGAACTGATGCTGAATAAGATCAGCAGAACCAGGAGAACATTGTACACAGTATCAACAGCATTGTATGATGATCAACTGTGATGGACTTGACTCTTCTCAGCAATGAAATGCTCCAAGATAATTCCAAAGAACTCATGATGGAAAATGCTCTCCAAATCTAGAAGAATGAACTGTGGAATCTAGATGCATATTGAACCATGCTGTTTCTACTTTTTTTTATTTTCTTTTTTGAGGTTTTTCCCTTTTGTGCAGGATTCTTCTTTCACATCATGATTAATGCAGAACTATGTTTAATGTGATTGTACATATATAACCTATATCAAATTACTTGCTGTCTTGAGAAGGGGAGAGGGAGGGAGAAAATTTGGAACTAGAAATCTTATAAAAACAAATGTTGAAAACTATCTCTACATGTAACTAGAAAATAATAAAAACTTTTATGATAAAAACAAAACAAACAAAAAAGAAAGTAGATAAAATATAGTCAAGTAAAAAAAAACCCAATAATAATAATTAGCAGAAAAGAAAAAAATAATGGTGAGTCTCTCCAAAGGAGAGAAAAAGAGAACAGATTTGGAACACAAATATATTCAAGTAGAAGAAAAAGAAAAGCAAAATGCAATATTGTTAAAAAGAACTTATAATCTCTCTACAAGCAAACACCATTCACCAAAAAGGCAAGAAGATCAGAGACAACTTAAGAATGATAGCTTTCCAATTAAAACATGAGGAATCAAAGATACAAATCCTATAATTCAGTAAATAATATAGGAAAACTGTCAGGAATTGTCCAAAATACCAACTGAAATAATCCACAAATAGCTTCAATGGAGAGGCAAAGAGAATGTAGTCAAGCAGAGTAACTTGAAAAAAGTAAATGAAATGAGGATGTCTCAATCCAATGGAAAAAGAGTTCTGCTGAAAAGTATTCACACAGGAGAAGTATATGTCTATAATGGTTTATAGGGACATTATGGGGGAAGTTGGTAGACTTACACCAAATGTTATAGCATCTAAATTCACACAGGAAAAAAAAAATTTTGAAAAGACCTAGATAGTAACAGAATAATAGAAGAAGAATTTAATGTTCCTCTCTGAGCTGGAAACATCTAACTGAAAAATAAACAAATACAGAAATACAGAATTGAACATATTGATAGAGAACATAGAGCTAAAGATCTGTGCCTCCTGAACAGGAGCACTAATAAAAATACAGAAAACAGAATAAAATTAAAGATATAAAGATAAACAAACAGAAGATAAAGTTATCCCTATTTAGTGATAGCAAGGTAGTATATTAGAAAACCTTGGGAATAAGTAAAGAAATTAACTGAAACAACAGCTTCAGCACTGCTTCAAGCTACAAAATAAATTAACACACATTAAAAACATTTCTATATAATAAAAACAGAAGACAATAATAGAAAAGGGAATTCTATTGACAATAACCACAAAGTACATAGAGTATCTGGAAATCAATCTACTGAGGCACATTCAAAATCTGTCTACATTAAATTACAAAATATTCCTTAAAGAAATGAAGAAAAACTTAAGTAATTGGAAAAATACTCAATGCTCATGGCTGAGCCATACCAATATAATAAAAATGGCAATACTACTTAAATTAAATTACAGACTCACTGCTATATGCAATACAACTACTAAAAAGGATATTTAGAGAGCAAGATAAAATGATACAAAATTTATTTGAAGAACAAACGATCTAGAATATCAAGGGAAATGATAACTTTTAAATGTGGGAAAGGAAGACTAGCACTTCCAGATCTTGAAGCACAACCATCAAAATTATCAGGTACTTGCTTTAACAACGAATGGAACAGAATAGATAAGAAGGAATCAAAAATAAATGAATTAAATATCAATGTTCAATAAATCTAGAAACATAAATTACTTGGGAAAGAGTTTCCTATTTGATAAGAAGTGATGAGAAAACCAGAAAGTAATCTATCAAAAATTGGGCTTATATCAACAGTGTATGCCATTTTCCAGAATAAATTCATAACAGATACAAAACTAGCATATTCAAAACCATATCATTAAAAAAATGTTTGAGAGAAGCAAGTCATTTGCTTTTCACAGGGATAGGTAGAAATGAATTATAAAATCTACATGGCAAAGAGACAATTAAAAATTAAGTAGATAATTTTTATTATATTTAACAGAAAAAAGTTTTGCATTAACAAAATCAATTTTTATCAGACAAAAAGAGAAGTAGTTAACTCAGGAAAATAGTTTTGAATCAAATATTTCTAAGAAGGGTTTGGTATCCAGAATAAGCAGACATCTAACAAAAATATATACGATGAAAAACTTTTTTCCAATAGAGAAGAGTTAAAAGATATGAACAATCAGTTCAAAGAATTACAAACTTAACAATCATATCAAAGAATGCCCCAAATAACTACAAATAAGAGAAATGCAAAAACAACTCAGAGGTTTCATCTAATAACCAACAAACTGGCAAACATGAAATAAAATGGGAATAGTCAATATTGAAAGGAATTATCCTTTCAAAGATGGAAAGATGGTGGAGCTGTAATTTGGCCCAGCTATTCTGGAAAGCAATTTGGAATTATGAGAAGAGAGTGATTAAAATGTTCATCTCTTTAACATACCACCTTTAGGCACATGCTCCAAGTAGGACAATGACAACAACAACCACCGACCAACCAACCAACCAACCCAAAATACCAAAACAAAACAAAAACCCAAAGACTCCATTTATACTAGAATATATTTATAACAGAATTTTTCATGGAAGCAATGAAATGGAAATGAAATACCCAACATCTGGGGAATGTTTGAAGAAATTGTGGCATGCATATTTAATGTGATATTACTACACTCTAACAAATTAAAATAACGATTACAGTAAAGCATCAAAGACTTATATGAACTGACGCAAAGGAAAATAAACAGGATCAGAAAAATAATATGTACAATAACTACCACAAAATGCATCAAAAGAACAAACATCACAAAATAACGAAAACTGAATGTTACAATAGGGTAAAGAGAGTGCTTGACCTCAAAATATATGAGAAAAAAACCACCCTTATTTTTTTGCAGAGTGCCAAGCCTGGATTGCCAGGCCAGGAAAATTCATCTTACTCAGACACTTATCAGCTATCTGACTCTGAGAAAGCCAATTAACCTTGTTTGCCTCAGTTTCTACATATGTAAAATGAACTTGAAAAAGAAATTTCAAAGAAAAGCCAAGAAAACCAGAAATGAAGTCACAAAGAGTTGGACACAACTGAAACAACTGAACAACAATGCCTTTGCAGAGTGAGGGTCTATGAATGTGTAGATAATGTATATATGTTACACTTTCAAAGCACTGATTGTTTTTCCCTGCTGTGTCTTCTCCTTTTAATTCTTTGTTATAACAGATGGTTCTCAGGGATTGAAAAGGAAGGAAAGAGGAGAAAGTGAAGGCGATATAAAAAAACAAGAGGTATCAATAAGACACTATTTTAAAAGAAAGTGTATACATAGTTACTCTGAAAACACTTTCTCTAAAGTAATCACTATATCTGTATTTTGCTGTATATTCATGTACTTTTACAGTAGCTCATATCCCCCTTTTCCATCTGAGTTTGATAGCAGAAACATGTTTAGGATAATCCAAAAATGAAGCTTCCAATGAAACAAAGACTAAAGAGAATATTATCAGGTAAAATAATAGCAAGTTAATCCTTGATAACTTACTTTGTCCTAGCATAGACATTTCAGAATTTCCCCAAAGGCCAAAAATTAACATGTTTATATAGACAAATAATGATTCAGTCCAATACAAAATAATAAAAAGGCAGAAAAACTAATGAACATTCATTGAAATCCCATTAGAAATACACTATCATTATACAAATATGATTATAGAACCAAGTCTTCATGTAGAAACCAATGCAAAAATTGGCTCATTACTTTATATTTGTGTCTTTTATAGGTTCATTTTTAATCTCTTTATTGATTGTTTCTTTGCATTACCACCAAGTGCTTTTAGAAATTAAACTAAGATTAATGAGGATAGGATTAGAAAAGTACAAAAGTATTTGATTCCTGGTCCATCTGTCTAGTCTAAAAGATCTACACACCATCTGTTTAATCTAAGAGGCTACAGGATGAATGTACGAATAGTGTGAAGGGAGGTACATGTAAATTTATGACCACGTAACAAGTCAACCTAAACAACAGTCATATGAAAGAAGCATTTTGTCTCATAATTTGTAAATTAAAAAGAAATTCCTTAGAGTAGGAAGAGAATAAAGTTTTAAAGTCAGATCTTTCCCTCATTCATATCCCCCCACCCCCTACAAACTGATAAAACTGAGAAATTGGAACTATACTATTGAAATGGGCACCTGGCTGATCCCCATGAGCATTAAACTACAAAGTGAGAGAAATGAATTTCAAAGGAAAACTGGGTCCAAATCACAGAGCTTTATTCTAGGATGTAACAGAACCCCTATGAATTCAACTTAGTGAGCCTACATCCTTCAATGTGAGCATGCTGCCATATTTTGCCAGAGCTACAAAGAATTGCAAATGTGCAATTATACTATAAAGAGGAAAAAGCAAAATAGCATTCATGTGGGGGGGAAACGCCATATTCCCAACCATTTTTCAGTGTTAACAAAAAGTCTAACATCACAGAAACCCAAAGTGCCCGGTATTTTCCTTATAGAAAGGGGACAAGTTGTAGATTTTCCACTTTGCTGAAGAAGTGATGATTTTGATTTTCCAATGATCATTCAGTTTTTTTTTTAATTTTGTTTTTGTTTTTTTTTTAGTGAGGCAATTGGGGTTAAGTGACTTGCCCAGGGTCACACAGCTAGTAAGTATTAAGTGTCTGAGGTCGGATTTGAACTCAGGTACTCCTGAATCCAGGGCCGTTGCTTTATCCACTGCACCACCCAGCTGCCCCGATCATTCAGTTTTACAAAAATAACCAATAATGAAGACTGTCCCACTTTCATTTCTGGTTATATTTTAAGTGCCAATTCTATGCTGGTAATGAAAAAAGTGCTCAAGGTATTAATATTAACACAGAGGCCATGTCAAGGCAGCTCTGGTGTGTAAAATTTGTAAATAAGATGCAAATTCATGTAGAAAAAAATGGTCCAAATGTATTTTTTTTGTTGTTTTTGTTTGTTTGGGTTTTTTTTACGGGGCAATGGGGTTAAGTGACTTGCCCAGGGTCACACAGCTAGTAAGTGTCAAGTGTCTGAGGCCGGATTTGAACTCAGGAACTCCTGAATCCAGGGCCAGTGCTTTATCCATTGCGCCACCTAGCCGCCCCCCCAAATGTATTTTTAATTTGGCTTTTCAAATGTCTTCCGCTTTTCAAAATGTTCACTGGACAATAAGGCTAAGCCAAATAGGGTGGTTGTCACAGCACTGTTGTAAGAGTAATAATAGAAAATTATTAGTAGTTTCCAGCTCATTACAGAAATAACATGCATATAATTGGAATGTGCTACCTTCATAAAAGCCAAAATATTATCTAATAGAAATATCTGGATCAAGACCTCACAGACTATGAGCTCCAATCAAGTGTGTGTACATTCCAGACTTACAATATGATGAATTGCATCAATAGGATTTGCCATTCTCTGGCTTTTTATGACTGAATATTGGGTTATGTCATTATATAACCCATCAGTTTTCTAGGCTATCCCCGTTTTAATATGTTAACACTGAAGAGAGAATACAAAAGTGCTTTTGATGCCTTTACATGGACCAAGACAACACTGAGAAGTGTCAATCCCCATTTCTAGAGAGCAGTTACATTTACTTTTTTTTTTTTTGGGTGGAGCAATTGGGGTTAAGTGACTTGCCCAGGGTCACACAGCTAGTAAGTGTTAAGTGACTGAGGCCGGATTTGAATTCAGGTACTCCTGACTCCAGGGCTGGTGCTCTATCCACTGCGCCACCTAGCTGCCCCTACATTTACTTTTGATCAATACAATTAAAATTTTTCCTGCATCTTCCAGTGCTGGGGATAGGATCTTTGCTCATCCATATCCTATTTGCTTTTTCCTAGTACATTATGCTCATTTTACCGTTAACCAATAATTAAAGGATTACAAATCACTGTACCTATCTCCAACCTCGACTCTTTAGGGATAATTACCCCTCGTTACTTAAATAAAGCAATGATGCCCCAGCCTGCCTGAAAACTGCATAACAACATTACAGCAATCTGCACTTATCACCTTGCTAGAGTGTAAAAAGCTCCTTGAGGACAGGGATCGTTTTTTTAAAAAACCTAAACTCCAACATGAAGCACTTTCAACCCAGAGGCATTTACAAATATTTTTGCTGCACTATACTGAGATTTTGGAAAAGTCCTGGCTTTTTGGCATGACATCCACTTTTTAACAAGGGGCTACCTTATGTCTCATCGTTAAGCCGCAGATAAATGAAGACAAAAGACATACCAGCAAGAGCTTGGACATATGCTTTTCAGAATACCATGCATGGAACTGTAGCTGATGACCAAAGGATTTCTCCCCATCAGAATATGCAGTGAGTGGACAAATGTTGGGCATGGTTTCTGATTACTCCGTCACTGTCTTCCTTTCCTACACACTGTCATATGGAGTTGGTGGTGGGGAAGAAGAACTAGGATCAGTGACAGTGTTAAAGGGAGATGCAGAGGAAATGAAGGGTGTTAAAGGTAAAAGGTCATTAAATGAGAAGCTAAGACCTTGGATGACCACATAACTTCTTGCCAAAGCTTCTCTGTGATTGGTTACCTGTGACCAGAGGACAGAGATCCCACCCATCAAGCAACCAGATTACTGAAACTGGGAAGGCACAAAGCCCCCTGAGTTCCAGGTTGCACCACAGATGATGTTCCACATTTATTCTGAGCTGAGATTTTTATTTCATCCCAAGATAAGAGCTCTTTCAGAGTCTATGCCACTTTATCTAGTGGTAGAGAATCTAAATTTCACTCCTTTACTTCCCCAATGGGGAACATTTAAAAAAAAAAAAAGGATGTAAAGAAACAATAAGCTTTGCGTGGTAGATCTTTTGCTTTTCTTCTTTTTTCTTTTTCTTTTTTTTTTGGCGGGGCAATGAGGGTTAAATGACTTGCCCAGGGTCACACAGCTAGTAAATGTCGAGTGTCTGAGGTCAGATTTGAACTCAGTTCCTCCTGAATCCAGGGCCCGTGCTTTATCCACTGCACCACCTAGCTGCCCCTGATAGGTCTTTATATATTTAATATTCATTGGGCTCTGGTTATTATGATTTCTTTATTTGCTTAATGATTGCATGCTAAATATCCTAGCACAGAGATCTATTTCTATGAAAAGCCTTTACAATACACATGACAATATCATGGAATGAGTATCAAGTGAAATAGAGTGAATTAAAAAGGAGGCAGGATAGAGACTGGGAGCTCAAAGCTAAGTACTAACTGGCACATCCACAAATCCATGTACTCCAAAGAAACAAGTAAGTGATGCCCTATGCAGAGAAACAAAGCTGAGGAATAAACCACTAACTTACTATCAACAACAGAGAGAAAGACATTTAACCAGGACTTCCACCCCAGCTGGACATGCTCAAAATGCCAGGGTGAGGAAGTATTGGACACCTGAGTGAATGGCTATAAGTGCCACTTGGTAGTTAAAATTGCATTTCCTTGGACAATTTCTTATGGTTCAAGATAGCAGTTTTCACTGTTCAGTAGCAAGCTCCTATATTCTTCCATGGATGATTTGAATATTTTAGTTTTTCTCTGTTAATGCTCAATTGTTTTAATTGTTCTTTTGGACAGATGAATGTTTCTATACATGTTCTCTTTCTCCAGAGACTGCACCTCCTGTAAGTAAGTTCTAAGGCTTCTCTAATGTTAGTGTAATCAGTATTCTATGCAGGAGATAAGAATGATAAATTTTATAATCAATCTGGTAAGACCAGTGTTACCACAAATTGGAGTATAAATTAATTTCCCATTTTAATCAAGCATACACTTAAAACAGAAGATCATTTATAAAAACATTCACTTTGGGACATATGCTAAGATTCATCCTGTTTTCCCCCAAATCATCAAGCATGTTAATAACTCTTTTCAGTTCATCTTCTAAAAAATAGTCTTGGGATACCATTCAAATACACACAAACACACACACATATACACAAAAACGCCTAGCTATGCTTAGCTTAAAAAAAAAAAAAAGTCCTCTGGCAAGTAAATACTGTTAGATGACTATAAGGATCTTCAAATAGCAAATATCTTGTTCCACTACCAGAAAGAAGATAGGACTTGTTTAGGAAAATTTAAAGGCAAGTTTCATTATGCCACTTAAGAGTTGAAAAACAAAATAAAATTAAATGGCTGACAAAGACCTGTTTATCTTGACTTAATTTCATAAAAAAGATTTTCTTCCAAGTCTATTCTTGGCAATTATTAATATCCCAGTCTCAGATGCATTCCTGCTTTCATTTTTGTTTTTATGTAATCTCTCAACATGGTCTTGTAAAGAAGCCTATTTTTTAAATTTTATTCTAAACAGGGTACACACTCTTAAGAGACTACAGTGGTCCCTAATACTCAGAGGCTATGTTGATGCTCAGTGGGAGAAACTGTCTTGCCAGATGACTGAAGAATATTTATCAGCACTGACAAAAATTTATTTATTTGGGTATAGAATTCCACTCCTACTGATGAGGAAATCCATAGAGTCATTATATCCTTCTGTTCCATGTGAAGTTTAGCAGATCCAAAAATAAAAGAATGATCATAGAAAGCTGATTTTTTAATACAGTTTCATTCTGATTTCTCTGATGAACAATTCTCAGTGGAGATCTGGAAGCTTCCTCTTGGAGAACTATAATCATTTATTTACAAAATTTCTGAGTATGATGCCATGTAATGGATTTAAATATTGTTATGCAGTTGATGCTTAGGCACACTGGTCTTCTGATATCATTGTGCCTGATCTATTTCTATTCCCCAATACTATCTTGTCTGAGATCCAATACCACATGCATTCAAATAAGTTCTTCAATGTTTCAAAACCTGATTTATTAGTTGTTCACATTCCATCTGCATCAAAAAACTGTAATGTGCCTTTACTTTCTCAAGCCAAGTAAAAAGGTTAAGGTTAAATTTTCCCTCACTTTATCATCTGATCAGCATGTCAGACACATGTGTAAAGTCCCCTTTCAACTACATAATCTACTTAAAATTCATGTATTTTTTTCAACAGGCCAGTGTAATAAGAGTTTTGATTAATGCATTTGTCATCTCCCATATTTACTATTTCTGTTGGTCTGAAGGTAATTGCCCTTACTGGTGCCTCCTATACTTATGCCAGTCAGCAGCATCAACATTTGCCAAAACTGAACACAAGGTTTCCTTATTGCTAATGAATGAATAAGCACCCAGTCTGCCTTTAGTGGAATATACTCCCCAAATTGTCTAAATTTTTTGTACATATATACATACACATATAATACCCTTTTTACCTTCCTCCCAGCCCACAAGAGATATTAATTTGTATTAATTTTGCATATTTAAAAATGTATGTATCTGTAGACATGTTGCTTTCCGGCAGCCAGTAGAATATAATTTCCTTAAAAAAGAAGGACTTTTTTTTGTTTTTTATACTTAGCATTGTGCCCAATACATGTTATTGTAGAAGGCATATAATAAATGTTTGTTTTCTGAAGAATCAATAAAACACATTATACATCATACATATACTAGCTCCTGACAGATAGTACTATAGAAGATAGAGAAAATATTTATTTTATTAATGAATCAATAAAGTATATTGTAAATTAGATAATTTTTAAAAATAAAAGAATTATGATTACCATGATTCAAAATTCTTCTAGTTTCAATTCAGTTCAATAACATTTCATCTCCCACCTCCATGCCTTTGGCTAGGCTGTTATCCAGGTCTAGAACACTCTCCTCACCCTTCTCTCTGAAAATCCCTAGCTCCATTAAAGGTTTAGGCCAAATATTCCCTCTAACTTAAAGCTTTTTCTAATCCTCTCCCCAGTTTTTAGGGCACCTGACCACCAAATTATTTTCCGATTACTTTGAAAATGCTTTGTATTTATTTAATTATAGCCATGTAGTTTCTTCAAAAAAGAGGTTATTAAACATAATACAGATCTTAAGTCTATTTTAAAAATTTGGGGTTTGTGTGTTCAGCTTTTCAGATGGATTTACAAGTGAATTCTACCAAACATTTAAAGAATAGTTAATTCCAATACTATATAAATTATTTGGGAAAATAGGAAAGAATGAGTTCTACCAAGTTCCTTTTATGACACAAATATGGTATTGATACTTAAACCAGAAAAAGCCAAAACAGAGAAATCAAACCATAGACCAATTTCCCTAATTTTAAATAAAATATTAGCAAGGAGATTACAGCAATTGATCACCAGGATAATACATTATGACCAGGTGGGATTTATACCAGGAATTCAGGGCTGGACATAATCAATCACATCAATAACAAAACTAACCAAAATCATGATTATCTTAATAGATGTAAAAAAGCTTTTGACAAAATATAGCACTCAATTCTATTAAAAACAATAGAGAGCACAGGAATAAATGGAGCTTTCCTTAAAATGTATGTTCACCTCTTAAGAATTTGGAATATATTACTGACCTAGGAAGGAAAGGTTAAATGCCAAATCAATCAACAAATATTTACTGTTTGCTTTGCATGTACAGGCTAGGCCAAAAGTCATGATGTCTTAATGACTTTTTGGAAATTATTTTTCTTTATTTTTCACCATTTATGAAATTTGATTTTTCACACATAATGTAAACTCATGTTCTATATACTATATATGATGCTATGGTATTGTAAATTTAAAATAAAGAAATTATTAAATATTGAAATCCCTTTGTAACTTCTGGTATTATAACATGAAGAAAAGGAGGACATGGTTACTATCTTCAAGAAGCTGAAGTCAGGGAAAAAACCATATACTATATGATCACAGATTTAGAGTGAAATCAACTAGTCCAAGTCCTCCATTTTACAGATGAGGAAAATGATAGATAGATAGATAGATAGATAGATAGATAGATAGATAGATAGATAGATAGATAGTAGATAGATAGTAGATAGATAGATAGATAGATAGATAGATAGATAGATAGATAGATAGATAGATAGAAGATAGATAGATAGAAGATAGATAGAAGATAGATAGATAGATAGATAGATAGATAGATAGATAGATAGATAGAAGATAGATAGATAGATAGATAGATAGATAGATAGATAGATAGATAGAAGATAGATAGATAGATAGATAGATAGATAGATAGATAGATATTTAGATAACTAGACAGATAGGTAGATAGATTACTAGATAGATAGATATAGAATGAGTATGTATTCACTATTTATGATGCACAAAGCACTGTGCCATATAAATGACTTAAAGATTCCATTGGTCTTGTGACAGGTCTAGGAACAATTTAAAGTGGGTAAGAGTTCATAAAATCTCATATATGTTTCCCCCACCCCAGCTTGCATGATAAGATATGTTGCACCCTTGTTAATGGGTGTGACAAGGCACCATGAAGAGAAAGGGAGGAGACACAACTATTCTTTATTGAGAAGACCTTTAACATTAACTCCTTGGATTATAATAACTGAGCCAGTTCAAAATGAGGGAATCTTGTCAGACTGGCAGGCCTAACTTGCTAGCTCTGTGAGTCATTATTCACATAGCATTTAAAAGCTATCCCAGTTGAGGGATGCTGAAAAATCAAAATTTTTTTTTCCCCCACTAAAAGATACCCTCTACAGCTCTGCGTTAACATTCACAAAATTAACTCACTCCCCAGCAGGAGGCTTTCACTGCTAAGAGCATGGGGGTGCTCATGTGCATTGAATGAGGAGGTGTTCATGCCAAAGCACGAAGCACATGCAGCAAGAACATCCAGCTGAAGTCAGAACGGATCTGATTGCCTCGAATCTAGCCTGTCATAAAGTATTCCTCAACCTGTTCATCCATAATCTCTTTTAGATGGGTTTCCCTACCTCCTCATCATGGTAGCTTTGTTTAGTCTGAAATTCAATCAGAGTTGAATTAGGCATTAGAAAAACATTCACCACTCTGGCTCTCTAGTCACATCAGAAACTCGAGACACCAGTGTTAATTTTGTTACAGCTTTTAGTTCTCGCATTTCAATGCAAAATCACTTTCCTCTAGAGAATGCCACTGATATTGGCAAGAAAGCACAAGGGGCTGCCACACAACTCAATCGCCAATAACAACCGGGGTAACTCAACCCTCGGCAGACATTAGTAATCACGGGAAAACAGCCAGAACTTTAATCACAATTCTTTCAAACACAGCCAGGGATTTCAAAATGCTGTTATTTCAGGATATGACCCTAATACAGTGCTTAATCAAAGCCATTGCCAGTACAAGAACAACCTGCAGACTTTAATAAAAACCAATTTCATAAAAGTCAGTGTGTCAGCATCACGCTGAACCTAATTTAGCAAACTCCAGAAACATTACAAATAGATATAACACACATTCTATACATACTAATTTGCTGCATGACAATATGCACAAACACTGTGTATGTATAAACACATACATCCATGTAAATCAGAAGTCATGAAATCACCCTGAGTATCCAAATGACTGAGGCCCAGCTGGGAGGACAGGTGCAGAATCGGGGCTGGATAACCCCCGCAGTGCAGAGATAGTCCAGGAACTCTCTTCAAAACAGGAATTTGGGATGGAGCACTTTGGATGTTGAGCCTCAGATTGGCAAAGGACACAAAGCCCAGATGTTCAGAAAACTACATGGCTTGGATCAGTTCTGCTACCAGTTCTATTTTTAGGTTGTAGCCCTGCCAAATGACAAAAGCCATGACCCTAAATATCCAGGGCTGCCCATAAGGGCAGAGCCTGAGGAGACAGGGAGAGCAAAATAGTAATCGAATGTTTGGGGGAAGAGGAAAGAAAAAAAAAGTTCTCCCCATCCCAGCAAGAAAGAAACTTATCCCAGCAAAACTAATTATGAAATGGGGCATAGAGAGAGGCTGTGAGTTTACATGACTCAAAACATATTTATTAAGCACCTTATCTGTGTTAAGAACACAAAGACTGAAGGGAAATTGTTCCTGCCCACAATAAGTTTACATTCTAATGGGGGAGGGACAATATGTACACACATAAATATGTACAAACTAAATACCAAATGAACACAGAGCAGTTTGGGAGGGGAGGCGCTAGCAGATGAGGGGATCAGCAAAGGTTCCATATAGTAGTATTTGAGCGGAATCTTGAAGAGGTGGAAGTGAGAGAAGAAAGCATCTTCCAGAAGCAGAGCAAAGGGAGATAGGCTGGGGGCTGTGGGGGAGCAGGAGGACAGCAGCAACTGCATGTGGAACAACAAACAGGCTGAACTTACTAGAGAGTACCTGGAGGGGAGTGAGGTATAAGTAGACTAGAAGGGTAGGAAGAGAATTAAATGCAACACAGCAATTCTATTGGATGCTAGGTTACAGGGAGCCAGTGGAGTTCACTGAATAGGGGGGTATTATGGTTAGACCTGGACTTGAGGAAAATCCCTTTGTTGACTATGTGGACAGGAGCAGGAAAAGACTGAAGTAGGAAGACAAGATGAGATTCCTGGTATGGCCCAGGAAAGGCCTGAACTAGGATAACAGCCTTGTAAGTAGAGAGAAAATACTTAGCTTTAAAGTCAAACCTTACATCTGCCCAGCACTTTGTGGTTACAAAACGCATTACCCTCATTGCCATCATTTGAATACTGCTCTCTCTGTGAGGAAGGCAAGTGCAAGGATTAAAAGCCCTGTTTTATACATGAGAAAAATGGGGTTCAGAAAAGTTACATGATGAATCATATGGGTACTGAGTGGTAGAACTGGGTGAGACTGTAACTCCATGCATCTGACTTGAAATATCGGATATTTCTTCTCTTTAGCTGTCACCTTGAAACTACATGACACCTGGATATGGGTGGACATTCAGTCTCTATTAGCTTATAAGAGTGTGACTGTGCATGTGTATGTTGGGGATGATTTTATTGACTGGCAGTCTCAGAGCCTCTATGAAAGTCCTATCCAGATACCTCATTGTGGCATGGCTACAATCCAAAGTTCTTGAGAGCCAAAGCAGTAACACACAAAGTCTGGCAGGTTTTACCAATCTAGAGTCTGAGTAGAGGATAGACTATGTATGTGCCATCCAAGGATCCGTTTATAAAAGTATACTCTAAGACACTATAGTTGATGGAGGTTGGAGAGAAAATATTTCTTTTTCTTCCCCAACTCCCTCTGACAATTGTGAAACCCTATGTACAACAAGAAAGGTAAGGAGCTGGTTCTCAAGACTTGAATTCTTCCTTCATAGATGGCTCTCTTCTCTGTTGCTAGAACACTCTTCATAGCTGTCCCTGGCTCCACTTACTCCCTAGAGAGTGTCTGGATTTTTAAAGGACCACCAGTTATCCAAAATGTGGCCTCTATGTTATTCCATCAAATTTGACTGAAAAACCTCTTCTTGCCTCTAAGTAGGGTAACAAAGTATACATAACATTTCTTTATAATTTCTTTAAGACCTCATTGTCTCTTTTACCTGCCTCTTCTCTTGGGCAGTTTCACCAACTGGTCTGTGGGAGTGCACACCAACTTGCCTGCATTAGTTTGGTTTTTTATCAAGCTTATATATGTCGTCAGCAGAACAGGAAAAGAATCTTTCCCTTGAGAATTGTTTTTAAGCTGAGGGTGGGTGAGAAGATATATATCATATATCATAGATGCAGAGGTGGATAAAATCTTAGAAGTCATTGAGTCACACTCCATTTTTACAGATGAGGAACATGGGGCACAGAGAGGTAAAAAGGATCACATGGCTCCTAAGTGTGAGAGACAGGCTTGAACTCAGGTCTTCCTGACTCCATATCTGGTGCTTGTACCATTTATAGGCCTGTAGACCAGAATTAGAGAAGGGAAAATGGGAGAAGAAATGAAGAAACAGAGAAGAATAAAAAAAAAGAAGAGCATACAAAGAGGAGGACATGAAAAGTCTAGTGAAAAGAAGACTGGACTTGGGATCACCAGAACTGATCTGGAATCCTATTACTACCTTGGACAAGTCACTTTACTTTTCTGAGCTTCATTTTTTTTTTTATCTGTAACATAAGAAAAAAACAACACTTGGCATTACATATCTACCAGGGTGCTTGTGAGGAAAACACTCTGTAACACCTAAAGCCCTATAGAAATTCTGCTGTTACTATTTTTTCTCCATGCATAAAACAGGAGCAGTATCACTTGATCTTTTTACCTCTTTTTCTAATGAGACAGCAGAGTAACAAATGTAAGAAAACAGCCAACATTTTCATCAAAACTCTTTTAAAGGTGTAAAACATTTTTGGAAATAATATGCTGTATAATTTTAAGGTCTCATTATGATAATAGTGAAACCAAGCTTTGTCACTACATTAAAATGTGATGGAAACTCAAAAGATGTATAATTCCAGGCTTCCATCTACCTAAACTCATATATTAGAATACCATCTCAAATGACTAATATGTTAATGTTTTACATAATTGAACATGTATAACCTATATCTGATTGCTTACCACCTTAGGGAGGGGGGAAGGGAGGGGGAGAAGGAGGGATAAAAATTGGAACCCAAAACAATAAATAAAAATGCTTATTACTTTAAAAAAATAAGATTAATAAATCAGTTTTATACTTGGGCATAGGTTACAACTTCAATGTCCAGAGCAAAAGCTTCTTAAACTGTGGGTCGTGATCCCAAATGGAGTTTTATAACTAAATGTGGGGGTGGTCACAAAAAATTTGGCAGTGAATGCTTGATTTCTATACTTATATTTTATATACCTATATTCCACTTGCGACCCCTTTTTGCCCAAGAAATCTTTATGTGACCCCAGGTATATAGGTATACATAACCTTTTACTGTTGCCAAAATTTTTGTGACTCTCACATTCAGTTATGGGATCCCATATGGGGTCATGACCCACAGTTTAAGAAGCTAGGGTCTAGAGGATACAGGAAGGAAATATTAACAGGGTGCAATTGGGAAGGATAAAAAAAAAACAAGAATGTACTAAAAAGTGGAACAGAATTAGAGTAGTTCCTAGATGACACTGTATAGTAAAGTTCTCTGGTGACAGCTGCCAGGCAAACCTTTGAAGGTTTAAATCAGGAATGCTTCAAGGACTCCATATTCTGGGGTCTTATGTCAGTTCCTCCATGTAAGAGGGGAGCACAGTTAAGAAGAATAGGCATATAGGATCCTCCTTATTTAGTTAATACCTTGAAGAGGACATGAGCTGAAATATGAATAGCTATGGTTTGCTGTCTTCCAAATTAGTTCTGATATCTTAACGCAAGTCCACTCAATATAAAACAGGATACCAAAGGCAGAATTGGGTATAATTTTTCAATGGCCTATCAGGAGCTATTGATATCTAGGCAAAATGTAAAAACTGACAAAAGTCCATTTTTTTTTTTAGTCTTACTAACTGACTGGATTTATTTCCTCTCCCTTGCCTAATAGAAACCCTGTTCCCTCTCATGTCCTCAAGATCCAAAATTATCCCTCACTTTCCATGCACCAATCAAAACTCAAGGTTGTTTGACTGATGCGTTTCTTTATTAATCTGGTTGTCTGATTAAATTCAAATGAGACTTCAATTCACTTGTACAAATACTTATTAACATTTATTAATATGCAGGGTACTCTGTTGGCTGTGGTCCTTGTCTTCATGGAGTTTTCCTCTACTTGAAGAATACCCCTCCTCCCTACCCCCATACTTACTTCATACAAAACAGTATATGATCCTGCAAAATTAGGTGCAAACAAGATGCTATATGAAGTCCTGGGAAAGATCATTATCACCTGAAGAAAGGAAATCAATGAAACCTTCATGGGTGACACAGCATGTGAAATGGACTATAAAGCATGGGCAGAAGCTCAAC